>NC_141180.1:38955000-41455000 GCF_055505025.1 Bos grunniens | reverse complement strand
ATGTATGGGATCTGGAATTTTTCAGCAGATAATGGTATGGTTCAGAGGGTAAGAGGAAATTCAGATTCTATCTCTTCGGTGGGACTTTTCCATACCGCCTCTCTTCCAGTCTGTGAGTTAGAGATGGTGATATCAAACTATGTGATTTCTTATCCAAGATGGCAGAGGCAATAGCATGATAACCCCACGTAATAATTTTAAGCTAGAGTTGGTATGATGGTAATAGTAGGTCCCCAACATTTTCCCTGCTTTCTCTCTATCCTTAAAGTAACTAACTACCCTATCCTTAAGTTTTAGATGGATTCATGAACACCTTCAAACATCTGTGGACCGCATGTTTTGAACCATTATTCTATGTTACAGTAATGATATTTGTAATGTTACTAACAGATGATCTTAATAGAAAGGTTTCTAACCTATGTCCCAGGCAATGTTATTTCCACTTGTAATCTTCAGAGAATCTATATAATACAATGTGCTTATGGAAAACATAATTTATCTACTGGATGCTTGACTATACATTCTTTGTGCTGTGCTGTGCTTAGTTGCTCAGTCATGTCTGACTCTTTGTGACCCCATGGACTATAGCCTTTCAGGCTCCTCTGTCCATGGGGACTCTACAGGCAAGAATACTGGAATGGGTTGCCATACCCTTTTCCAGGAAATCATCCCAACCCAGGGATTGAACCCAGGTCTCTTGCATTGCAGGCGGATTCTTTACTGTCTGAGCCACCAGAGAAGCCCAAGAATGCTAGAGTGGGTAGCCTATCCCGTCTCCATTTGTTCTTCCTGCCCTGGGAATCAAACTGGGATCTCCTGCATTGCAGGCAGATTCTTTACCAGCTGAGCTACCAGGGAAGCCCATATTATCCTTTAGCATTATTACAAAAGTGGCCCTGCACACATTTTTAGGGCTATGTAGGCCTCTTCTTGGGTTCATCCTCTCCATGGCATTCTGTCATTGTGTATACCCCAAGTCAAGGAGGATCTGCATATGAGGGTGAGGACAGAGCTTGGATTTGTGGGCTTGCATGTCCTCATACATCCCTTGGGGTCTTGGATGAATCCTACTCAGTTCTTTTGATTTCTATCAAAATAATAACATAAAGATATTTGTAGTACTTATATTTACTAACAGTTAGAAGAAGCAATACAGAAATTCAAACAACCTTAAGTATAACATTAGACAACCCTCTGCGCAGCAGTTTTTAGCCAGTTGAAACACCCTACTTAGCAACTCTAGCCTTGTGCTGGCCCAGCCCCAGGAGAGTACATTGGCCTCTTTCTCCTCCCCTTCCCATCACTCTACTCAGTGCTGTCAGTTTGGATTGCCCCAAACTCAAGGTGTTTCCGTGTTTCCTCATTCTTTTATGTGCATCCATTCCAGAGTAGTCAAAATGCTCAACCAAGCCAAATGGACTTCCAGTTAACAAGTTGCTCCTTAGTTCTAAAGTAATTGTGGTTGTAAAAAATATCTCTGCTATTCATTCTACTTGCTTAAACTCATGACACCCAGGTTTCCATCTGAATGGTGGTCTGGATGATGATCATCATGATAATGGTTAACATTTATCATTTGTAGTTTACCAGGCACTGAGTCTAGTTAATATTTCATGTACATTCTCCATTTTAAAAATGAAGATTGAGACTCAAAGAGAATGAGTAATTTAGCCAGCTACTACATGTCAGTGCTATGCTCCTAATCACCTGACTGTTTCCCAACAAATATATTCTGAGCACCAGTTATGTACCAGACACTATCCTGGTCACTAAGGATAAAGTGGTTGACAAGTTTCCCACTCTTATAAAGGATGTGTGTGCACGTACTAAATCGCCTAAATTGTGTCTGACTCTTTGTGACACTATGGACTGTGGCCCACCAGGTCCTCTGTCCATGGGATTCTCCAGGCAAGAATACTGTAGTGGGTTGCCATGCCCTTCTCCAGGGAATCTTCCCAACCCCGAGATCGAACCTGCACCTCTTGTGACTCTTGCATTGGCAGACAGGTTCTTTACCACTAGCGCCATCTGGGAAGGCCCTTATGAAGGATACTTCTTGATAAAGAAAACATAAGCAAGAACACCTATGAGATTCAGATTGCAAACTATGAATAAAATAAATACAATGATGTGTTTGATTTAAGAAGTATCTGGGATGGGACTTACAGCATGGCGGGGGGGGGTGGGTGGCGACATTAAACTGAGTGGTCAGAGAAAGTTTGTATTAATGCCTAAGGCAAGATTGAGCCTGATGAATATAAGAAATTGAATTTAGACCACTGTGACTGGAACAGAGAAAAGGACTCTATAAATTTTGATCCTAAGAATGATGACAAGTCTTTGAAGTTTTTAAGCTGGAGAGTCGCATAATAAGATTTGAAATTTTTGTAGATCTTTTTAATTGTTTGTAGAGAGTAGAGTGGATGGGGACAAAGCTGGATTGGGGAGTTGTTAGAAAGCTATTGCTGTGATATGGTAAGAGGTAACAGCAGCTTGGGCTAGGTAGTTTGAGGGAAACTGATAGAAATGGATGAATTTGAGGGAATTTTTTTTTAGATGGTAAAATGACAAAAACTCATTACATGTGCTAAGTATTGGTTGATTGCTTAAGTTCCTGCTAGATTGTAAGCTTCCTGACACAAGGAGCCACTATCTTGTACCATGTTCTACCACCAGGAGACGGTACTGATAGGTGATGCCAAGTGAATACTGGTTGAGTGAAGATGCAGTTGAGCAAATAAATAAAACACAGTATAGTTATTCATCATATCTTCGTATCTCAAGTGCCTAAACCAAATTATTGAATTATAGGGTAAAATTACCACTAGAGACAGACTGTCTTAAATTTTTCTTAATTTTCATCATTGAAGGTTAATGGATTTTTTTTTCTTCTGATCATATAACTTCCTGGAATCAAGATAATTTATGCAGAAAATAAATTTCTCAATGTCAGTTTCATACATTATAAATATATTTTGCATGGTTCTTTGGAGGGATTGCCCTTAAAAGGGCAAGGCATTGGAATAAAATAGAAACTATCATTTCAAAGGATTTTGGATTCAGATAGTCTTACATTAATACTTAAAATCAGTTTTGGAAAAAAATGTGATGGCTTTTATTTAAAATATTCCAAAAAAACCCACATTAGAATAGGGTATTCTGATTCAAGGAAAAAGAGTCTTATTTTTCTTGATATCAATAAAAAAAGTGTAAATGGTAGTTAAAATCTAGTTTATGAATAATGATAGTACATAGTCAATATTTTTTTCCATTTAAGTAAGCCAACATGAAGATTAAAATCATAATGGGAATACTCCTAGGGAAGTAGGGTAATTCAGCAGAAGTATTTCCAGTGGAAATGTACCAACCTTACAGTATTGAAGATAATCCAAAATTTGCATTGAAATAAGGACATTCTTTGGACTCTTCAAAAATTACAGGCCTCATTTTTGTGGGTTTATGTGTTTGGATAGCATGATAAGGAGATTATAGAATTCCCTTGTAGGGATATTTACTTAGTATTGTTTTATTATGTAGCTGTAATAGTTGACACATGTAACTTTGGTAATAGGAAACAAAGTGACAGCTATATCCCTGGATGGCAAAAGTTGTGAGACGGAAAAGTTATAGAAATCTTTGGCTCTTTCCATTTGTACTTACACTTTCAAGTTTCTAGCTGTTTCCTGCTAGATCTGTTTGTTCCCTCTGATGAGGTCAGGATTGACCCTGTGAACGCTAGTCACACTCCTTGCTCAGTTGTTTTAGTTAGCCAGAGCTTAGGTATTTTTACTTTAAAAAAATTCTCAATAAATATTAAGATTTAAAACATTTATGTTACTTTAAATTCTTCATGATCACAGTTATATGTGTGCTTTTTCATATACATAAGCTATCTTATATTATGCTTTTTAATGCAGGATTATTTCATATAAACATTTCCAAGTTCTTGCATTATCCAAAGATTTATAATTTTGAAAAATAAATGGTATTATATTCAACAAACCATAATAGTAAATGCTATCTCAAATTTATTAAAAATACTTATAGACTTAAACCCATTCCCTCATAGGTATTATTCGTTGTACTCAGAAGTTTATATTAGAAGAAAAATATTACTCTTTCTATTACTCTTTCTTGGAAGAGTAAAAATTTTAAATGTAACTCATTTAACAGATTTACATATCTATAAATATATACATATATATGAATGTATATGTATATATATGACATTCTTTCAAGCTTAGATAAAAATATGTATATAATACCAATATTTTAACCTCCTGTTCTAAGGGAAAATTATTTGAGACATCATCTTGGAGTGGCTTACTTACTACTGGATGAATGTGCTGGTCTGGCCTCCTTAGCTTTCCCTTGGGAGTGTGGTGGAATGGAAAGATCTCCTTTATGTTCTGACCGAGCTATTGTGTTAGTCAGAGAGCTATCAAGCACTACACTGGCACTGCCTTGCAGGGTCCACATGTGGACTTCTGTCAGATATGTTTGCTACAGGTTATGTAAAGCATTTATAGTTGGGTGATTCTATGCAAATATTCTATAAGACATTTTTATATTGTCTTCCTGTTTATATTTTACATTTTGTGAACTATTGTTTAGGACTTTATTTACTAATCAGGGGACTCTTCTTTAAGGTAAAAACCTTCATTGCACGATGTGTTTTGCAGTTGCACATTTTAGCAGATTACATATTTCCTTAGGCCAGATTATAAATGCAAGAATTTAGTTTTAATCATATTTTAATATATTAGTTTTACCCAGTCACTGTTTTTATTGTTGTTATTTTTAAGAAACTATGGTGTCAGGTTGGTAAAATATCACATAATAATAGAAGTTTTGAACCTGGTGGTTTTTAGCCTTATGACTAAATCTTTCATTTTAAAAATGAAATATCTGAATAAAAATAGTTTGATGTAGTCCAAAATATACACTTGAAATGTTTAGATTTAAGAAAACCCCCCAAATTTGGTAATCTTGTGCAACATTTTTTAAAGCTTGACCAGTATCTTTCTAAGAAAGAGGAAAATTACTTCTAAATACTGAAGTTAAAACATTTTAGTGAATCCAATCAAAGTTGACAAAATTTCTAAGTTTACCCATCTCCCTGCTTTTTACCCTTGAATGTTTGAAATATTCATATAAACAGGCTGACCCTGATCATTTCAATCCAGTTCACAAGGTGTAAACTGAAGTTTTGATATTTCCTCAAAAGATATGGCAGAATATACGCTGCATATCCTTTAATGCCTTTCTTTGTTCTTTTTGAAAATAATTGAATTGCCTCAACATTTCAAGAGTTTGTAAGTTTACAGTGAATGGGAGCATGTATTCCAAGTGAATAAATGTTCATTGGCCCCTTAAATACCACCTTAAGGAATGTAGTTCCTTCTTAATTAAACAATGACAGTAATAAACTTACGTACATCGTGACACTTGGAAATATCAGAGCTTTAATTTCAGCTTTCTATATATCAAAAGAAGCAATTATTCTAATACATTTGAAAATTATGTTGGAAGTAAATACTCTTTTCGCTGTGTTTTACCCAGACCCACGCTGGCAGAGTTTGTTAACTCAAAATACATGATCCCTGGAATATTATCTCGTCACTCTTTTTCCTTTCTCCCTCTCTTTCTCTTGAAAAGTCATGATGTTTAGTTTAGTTCCAAAACTAAACTTAGTTTTGGGAGTAGAATTATTAGAATTACTTATTCTTTGTCAAGCATCAGGCTGAAGTTATATTCATTTAGGGGATGCTGCAAAGCTGTGTACAATCAATGTCAAGGGTAGTAATTTACTGACAACAATTAGGAAAAGAGAACTATAGAAAGCACAGTAATATTTTCAGAAATGGGTTTTATTATATTTCATAAGCACCACTCACTTTACTTTTGGTGGGTTTCAATATTTGAATAATAATAATAATACATACGAGTTAAGAAACCAACAAATTAAAACTCCAGGCCCCCGCGTCCCTCATTTTGGTTGTAGCTCTTGGTGTAGATGCTATGGTGTGAGGGCTGCTTTCTTTCAATGGCTGGTTGTCATTCAGGCTGGGTTGTCATGTGACTGCCTGTCTGTGCCTGCTGTACAGGTGAGCGGATGTTCTGCACAGCAAGTGTAGACAGGCAGACACATGACAACTCCGTCCAGCCAGGCCCTTGGTTCCTTCGGGTTTCCTTTGCTCATGGGCAGATACAATCAGTCTGTTTTCCAGATTTGGTGATTTTGGAAGGTCAGGGGAAAGGGAGAAAAACACACAATAGAATTAAACATTAAAACATTATGGAGCTAAAAACAAGTTAGACTTTTGACTTTATTCAGAAAGTACACTGATACATTTGTTCCAAATGTGCTAACATGGATAATTGACATAACAGAAAACTCACAGACATTTTCAGGAAAAAACAACAACAAAAAAGACTAAACACACGGTTTATTCTTAAATCCAATTCATATTACTACTGGCCCACATGCAGTCAGAGTTCAGAGTAATTGAACCAGATGTTTTTCCTCTTCACGAAAACTCTGCATATTTTAAAACTGAGGTTAAAGATAAAGACTGTGTTTATACATGTTTCTGGTAATGGATAAGTACCATAACCTTGCCCATGAAAAAGAAGCTTGTCATTTACATGGAAATGGAAGCCATATTCATAATAATTAATGACCCTAAAGTATTTGACAGTTCAACCAGCGCACTTTGGTATCTGATGCTTTGACAGTGGGATTTTCACAAGGGAATGTACTTTCATCAATATTTTATTAAGCAACAAATTTATTTAAATTTCTCATATTCTTTTTAATGCAAAGTTTTAGAGTATGGATGTGAAAACCAAATAAAAAGCAATTGTGAGCTTAAGTTCTCCTCCTCTTAATTAACTAAAGGGCTGTGCCATGAATCAAGGGGGTATAATCTAAAATGTTGTTGTTCATAGTGATGCTCACAGTGTGTTTTGGACATGTTAGTGCAGTGCTGTTACAAAATAGTACCTTAAGCATGGAGAAGGAAACTTGATTTCATATCCAAAAAGGAAAATCAGACCCTTTAAAAATTTTCCTTAAAATTCATATAAGAAAGAGTTAATAGTGATAAACATACAGTTAGGAAATTTAATTCTGGTGACTTGAGAATAATTCTAGTGGTTATTTTAATATAAATGATCAATTCACATCCTTAGAGATATTTAACAAATTCCTCTGCTCTTTAAAAAATAAAATATCTAGATAGTCAAAATTCCAATAAACAGAATTTCTTAAAGAGCAAAATGAAACCTTATTGTCCAAGGAGTGTGTACTTAGGGAATTTTTTCCAAAGAATTTTAAGGAAGCAAATAGTTTGTTATTTCCCTTTAATTGTAAAATTCTGCGAAAACAGAGAAGAGAAAGTTTATGGAGAACAAATTAGATTTTAGAGACTGAAAAAATGACACTATTCTACACATCTAAATTTTTATGCAATGATTAGATATGGTACAGTTTTAACAAAAAGTTGGTAAGTGCAACTTTCTATTTATTTAATTTCAAAAAATAAATATCAGATTCTGTTTCTGGTCATCACTTCTGAGTAGAAGACTTATTATTTTTTCTTGACAGAATCAAAACCATCACTAAACTTGGCTGCTACTTAGATAATTACAAGGCCAGAGTATGCAAAAACAAATACCTTAAGGAATTATTTTGTTACTGTTGCTGCCTTCAGTGCAACAGAAAATATTTATGGAGTGATTCACTAACAAAGAGCATATTGGTGGAAATTTAAAATTAGTGTAATTCTGTATAGCTTTCCCTCTCTCTCCCATAAATAATTTGATCCAGTTAACTCTGCTCAATTAAAGGAATGATGCATGCAACCTGAAAAAATAGAAAGAAATATTTGTGAGTTTATATTATCCTTTAATATGAAGCAATTCTATTAAAACAAGATATCCCAATATCTTTGTGTCTGAAAAACCATAACTGTTTTGCAGGGGGAAAAAATCTTGCTAAAAAATGATTTTATTCTACTTATAAGCCTTTTGGACAATTTATATTTCTAAAAAATTTTAAAAGCATAATTTTAGTAAGCATGTGGCATATGCACACTTTTTGGTTATATTGAACCTGCCCCTAAGCTTTTTTAAAAGATGGAAGGCTAAAAACATATTGCAGACTTTTTTCTGTCTTCTAAACTGTTCAGTGACTATTAATTCATTATCACTCAAAATAGGTAAAATATAAAAGAGCTATTTATATTTTATTATACCTTCTATTTTATATATGGTCATATACTGTTTTTTGGTCTTTTATTTATGACCTTAAGAAAGAAATGCAAAAAATGAATCCTATTCTAAGTCTTTTACAGCAAAATTCAACCAAAGCAACTCCAGGAAACTTGTTGTCACAAAAAGTCAGGAAATTCAAAACTAAGATTTAATTATTTTCCTTAATTTACTTTATTACCTCTATTTATTAAAACTGATAAAAATTCTTAATGAGAGCACTTCAAACAATTGACATATATTTCTATCTACATAATTTGTAGCACACCAAGGTGAAAAAAGTAGAAGAAAGCAAATAAGAAAGTTTCAATCTTTATGCAGGAATTTCCTGTCTTTTCTTAGGTTAAAGCCTGACTTCTAGTTATTTTAAGTTGGTATTTATGAGTGATGATCTCTTAGTTATTATTTAGACATTGAGATGGGTGAGATAGTCTCCGTAGAGAGAGGAAAGTGGGTTGTTTTTAAAAAACAAATCTCTCGTACAGTAATCAAAAGCTTTGACTTCTCTTTAGTAAGGGTGGATGCTGGTGGGTAAGTGAACATTTTTGCATTACCAAACTGTATTTCCTTTTTATGTCCTGTAACAGTTTTAAGACTTCAACCAGAAAAAAAGGGGGTTGAGGAAGAAGATTCCTTCATTAGGAGTTTTGTGCCAGAACTCTTTCCCACAAAGTGAAAAACTTGGGTGGTCTGTAGGGTGAGAGGTGGGGGTAGATAGTATATTTTGGTTTTTAAAAAATATAAACACAGTATCTTGGCAGAAAGCTCAAATGCCAAGCAGGAAGGACATTAAACCTATTGACAACTGCAAGAAAGTGATCAGTGTGAAATTTTGTCCCATTATAACTAAATTTTCTTTGATTTTGAGATCTATGGCTTAAAAAAAAAATAGTGGGAGTTGAAAATGTAAATAAACTGTTTTATATTGATTCTTTTCAATTAAGAAGTGATGTTGTTGAAGCTAAGGCTCTGAATTTCCTTTTCTTAGATAGCGGAAAAAATTCTCATTTTAACTCAGTAACTAGTCTAACTTATCAATCACCATGTGCTAAAATGCAAAATAACTACTAAGTTTCTAAGAAGTATAGTTTGGACAGGCCTTGCAAACAATTTTATCTTTCTGAAGATGTACAATATTTTATTTTAATACTTACACTTACCATTATTTCCAGGGGTAGTTTTAGTAGAGGATGTTCATTGTTGGTTAGTTTCCTCTGGAATAGATCCCTTGATTCCTAAAATATTTGTATATTTCCTTACAAAGTAATATCAAAATAAAGTTAAACATTATCCTAATTGCCCTGGAAATAGATAAGGTTATTTTACCATACATATGTTTATACATGTTGGTATATATACCAGCGCATAAACTACCATCTTTCCTTTAGTTGGCAGTGGTTTATACAGTGAGCTTTTACTTTGGATTTTTAATTTAATCCATACAATTTAAAAATACATATCATTCCTTCCCGTTTGTTAAAAGCTTGCATCAAAAATAGGCTGCCCGAACTCCACCGAGCACATTCAGGGGTTCCTTGTCTATGCTTTTTGCAAATTAATAATGTTTCTGCTTCTGTGCTTAGGCCAAGGACACCATCGGGTCTCTCTGTCTCCAGACTAAAAGTCACCCTGAGGGAAAAAATAGGTGAGGAACCAGTGGTGATTTGTTTCTTTAAAGCAAAAATACCACTTAATATGAAAAAAGACATTTAAATTAAACATACGTGAAATGAAAGCAAGTTAGGAAATTCAATTATTCTATGGAGTAAAAACACAAGACAAAAAACCCTCAAATTTGAAAATTCTTAAATATTGCCAAAGTACTTTATCTTCTTTGGTAACTATATCGAATAGTAAAAGTGTGTTTCTTAAAAGAATAAACTCCTGTAAAGCTACCTAATAGATTTTTTTTGTTTTCCTATGTTAAAAACAAAACAAAAAAAAACTGCAGATTTAAAAAATCTTACTTGTTCTGTTAGAAATAATTAATATGGAAGCCTCCAAGATACAATAGGAAAAAAAAAAAAGGATGACTACTGAATCATTTAAATGGAAGAAATAGCTGTAATAAATCCTTGCTTTTTATGTTTTAGCTAAAAACCATGAATAAAAGAGAAAACTTTTCTACCAGTTTTGGAATGATCAAAGTGGTAACTTTTAAAATAAATTCTTTCAACAAAATATAACTAGGGGGAACCTTTGGTAATCAAATGTTTTGCCAGAGAACTTGTGACAATGTTTGAATTGTTGCAAAATGTATGATTTGGAAAAGGATTTGTTAAGGAATCACTATAAAATGACAGAATTTAAAGGAGGACAAAAGAGGGTACATTCACACAAAAGCCTAAAGGACAGATGTTTTCATTATATGGAATTGTTTGGGGATAGATATAAATAGGGGTTAAGGCAGTAACGTTTTTTCCAGAACGTTCTTTTAGGGACCCATCTCTAAAGTTCAGCATGGATCGTATTGCACGTATTGCAATCCAGACTTTCTCCATTATTCTCTCTATTGGGATTACATTCAGCTTGAGGGTTTTCCTCCCTCCCACCTTCCTCCCCCTCTCCCACCCTCCTTCACCCCCAGGACAGCTGGAAACTGACCAAAGAAAACTTTGCTTTCGTTTACAAATTCCTATTTTATCAGTGGGTTTCTAGACAAAGTACCTTATCATTTTAAGTGCTCAGAGAAATAGAAGCACTGTAAAATATAGCCAGGAGGGCTCAGCTGACCAGCAGTTATCAACCATTCTTAGATTTTTAAAAAATGTAATACAGAGATATATATTGGAATATCTGAATATAGAGGTTTTTATTCTCCAATTTATTTGGTTGCTGACTCAATAAGTTCTGGGTTGGTGCTCTTTTCTGGACCAGTCCTATCTGCATTGTCTGGTAGGCAAAAATTCTTGGCAGCCTCTCCTTTTATTGTTAGATAATATTATTCCTGATATTTATATTATATAAAATTTAAGAAAAGCACTCTTCGGATAGCATTTTAAAAATAGCAAGTATTCTTTACTTTGGGACAAAATGGATTCAGTCCTGGGATGCTAAATGTTATACTTCAGCTCTCATTCAAATACGTTTTAAGTCTCCGGATTATCAATTTCAACAATTCAAAACCAGCCTCATTAAATTATTCTTAAGTGTTTGGCGTCTTTTCATATTTCATTTTGAAGTGGGAAAACCTTTAAATTTAAGAAAATACTTAAACTCTTCCAAAATTGAACAACATCTAGTAAATCGCAGTGTACCACACATCGTTGCTGTTTTAAAACTAAACGCAGACCTGTCTGTCACAATCCCGCCTCGGTTTCTCTCCCATGTGAAAGCAAATTGTTGGCTCCCCACCTGGGCTCTCCTGGTCACAGCCCAGGTGAGCAGTCAAGAAGGCCTTACCCACAGGTCTTCCCTCGAGCAGTCCTTTCTCGGCAGTGTCCCCGAGGGCTTCCTGGCCCCTACTGTGCAAAACCTGTGAAGAAAAACACTGGATATGAGATTCGAAAAAGGAGCAAACAAATGTCTTCCTCCTTGGAAACAGCCACTTTTGTCCCCAGCTGTCCATGGCGTTGCTCTCCCTTGCCCAGTCTAACCAATGTGCAGACTACTGTACAACGGCATTGTCCTGAACAGGTAGTCTGAACACTGGGGCGACGGAGCAGGATCTCCAGAAGCTTCCAACTATGCACTTAAAAATCCTCTCCCGGTCTTGGGGAAAAGCCTCCCTTCCTGCACCAGGGGTTGCCTTCGGCTTCCCCCCCTGAATTCTGCTGCCCCGACTGAGACTCAAGGGCTGTGATTTCCAGTCTTGACGTGGCACATTTGCTGCAGACTGGGGAACTGGCAATGAATTTAGGACCAGGAAAAGGGGGAGGGCTGGGCTGGAGAGTCCATATATGGGATGATGTCACCCTGGGGAGGTTTGGGTATGCGCTGTGCCGCTGGAGAGACCGCTGGAATCGCCTGCTCTCAGACATGGGTCTGTGCATAAAATGGTACCAGATGTTTTAGTGTAATGTTAAGCAGTCATTTCATCTTCAGGCCAGATTTTTTTCCTCAACTGGGCAGGAAGTGGGCCCCAGTATGGAAAAGCTGTAAAAAAAAAAAAAAAAAGAGTCGAGATGTACAGTTCTGCTGTGGCCAACTGAAAGTGAGTTAGTGTAGAAGTACAAATTTGCTGTCCGATCCAGGCTAGAAAAGTAATTTGAAGATAGAGGGTAGATAAAAAAGTAAACAGTAAGTTGAACACTGGAAGCCAGGGCTCATTTGGAAACCTTTTTGAGCTTTCCTGTGGTACTTTATTTTCTGGTATTTCACTCGTCAGAAAGGGCAGATAAGTTCATTTTTTTTTTTTTTTCCTCTCTCTCTCTCTTTCCCTCCTCCTCCTCCTGTCTGTTGGATCTGTCAGCGGCTTGCAGGCTGATCTAGACTTGAACAGTAATTATAGCAACTTCCTGAAAGTGAAGCCCCCATGAAAAGTCTGGAGAAATGTTCTTTGTCATGGCCTCTCCATGAGTAATTAGTTCCACATGTGGCCTTCCTCAGCGATTTTGGCTGGCTCTCCGAACGCTGTGCTATAGCTTGACCTAAAGAAACTTAAACGTTTTCATTTCAAGCCTCCACTATGAAATAACAACTCCGATCTCCTAACAAATTACCTCTGGTAGATCCATGCTATTAGGTACAGCACTGTTTTTTTCACTGGTAATTCCTGGTTCTGTGTTAGTATTTTTGTTTTGTTTTAATGGTATTCTACTGCTTAGTTTTATCGCTGGTTAATTAAATCTGTTGAAATTTGCCAAGTACCGCTTGACCAAAGGTTATAACGTATCAGCCTGCTGGCATCTACTTTTCTTCTCTTGGTGATGTTTTCAATTATATATTCTGTTGAATATTCTGATTGTCCAGTTCTCTGACTTCCCGTCCATAGTATTCTGATTGAAGTTTGAGTTGCCTCAAACAAGAGCTTGATTAATAGCCCTTCCAGAGATCAAAATGTGAGAAAATTTCTAGATAGCTTCCAAATTTGAGTGGCTAAACTAAGAAACTTAGAATTCTTTCAAGAAATACAGCCAAAGAAATTCATTTCTACTGACTGTCCGCAGTACTTTTTAGAAGCAGAAGAATCTCTCTCTTTAAAATATGTTGGATTGAATATTTCAGAAGACTTCAAGTGAGAATTCTCTCAAAGCATTTTCTTGTTGTTAAATGTCTTCTCTTGAATTAACATACCATTAAAGGGTTCAAAAGTTATTACAAGCCCTGCTCACCTAATGAGGGAGATTAAATAAGATTAAAATAGAATTATCCAGCAGTTTAGGATGGAACTAAGATATTAGCATTAGGTGCATCATTCATAGAGAGATTTAAATCATCAGTGGAAATTTGGAGGGATTACTTCCTATCATTGTACTTCTGCTTCCATGCTTATGTTTTCAGGGCTTATTCCATAGTGATTGAGCAAGCCCAGTGTGCCTCAACTTCTTTTTCCCCTGTCATTACTTCACAGTATTACATAGTGCTAGAAATATGCAAGTGTGACTGTGCTGTGCTTAGTTGCTCAGTTTGTATCCAACTCTTTGTGACCCCATGGACTGTAGCCCACCAGGCTCCTCTGTCCATGGGATTTTCCTGGCAAGAATACTGGAGTGGGTTGCCATGCCCTCCTCCAGGGGATCTTCCCAACCCAGGGATCAAACCCAAGTCTCCCGCGAATTCTTAACCGTCTGAGCCACCATGCGAAGCCCAAAGTAATAGTCTCATTACATGTGGAGATGTCTCATTACATCTGTCTTTTTTGAGTATGTATATGTTTACTCACAAATCATCATAGAGGAGCCATGAGCCAGAGGGATAATAGTCAGTCAGGAATCTAGCACTCCAGCTATGGGCTTGTTGCTGTCGCAAACAGTGAAAGCCTTTCCTCTGCCCTCTATTGAACATTTTTATTGATGAAACATGCCTTGGGAATTTTTGTAAGGCTGATGAAAGGTGATTCCAATTAATCTGCTCCATGATTTCATCTTAGTTCACACATCTATGCTTTTTCAAATATAAGAGATATCTGTTTCTCAAATAGGGTTTTTTTAAATGACATTTTATTTAAGGAACTCACTTTTATACTTATTTTTACTGCTTTTGAAGCATTTTAAGTGATTTTATACAAAAACAACTAGACAGGTTATGTTCCACTTAGCATATATGCCCATCTCATTGGGCCTCCGAGTGAGAAAAACTTTCTTCCAAATAGTTCAACAAATATTTACTCCTGCACGTCGGACACGACTGAGCGACTGAACAGAACTGAACTCATGTGCTAGTCACAATGCCAGGGACTGGAATTAAGATGAAAAAGATATGAATCCTGCCCTCAAAGAGCTCACACTTACTTCTAACATTAGGAATGCTAATTTGTGACCAAGTTCAACTGGAAGAAGTCTGCCATGCCTTTATGGAAAGCCCTTGGCATTCACTTAGAAATGACCTGAGGACTTTTCTTAAAGTTATAAATTAAATATCTAAATTGTGATGGGCTCTAAAAAACAAAGTTAAATGTGATAAAGGCGCTTGCCTTTGAGTACTATTGTTATTTAACTCAGTTATTTCAAAAGGTATTGACCAAAGTGATAGTTTGAATCAGTGGATGGTTTTGGGTGACTATAGATTTTGCTGTTTTTGAAAATGTCATGAAAAGGAAGCACTGTTTCAGTTGGTTATCATTCCCAAGCCTAGCAAATTTTTATAATTTTAGAAATTCTCAAACTAAAACCAGGACTGAGTCTTGTTTCTATATATTTATAAAGGAACATTTATAAAGTGTTATTAGTATTTACAGTTAGAATAGTCTGTGACATCTAGGTATGCACCCTTCAGATAGCATTTATATAGCTTTAATTTTGTTGGTTGCAAGATTAGTACAGGGGCATTATGAAAGTTCAAATAATAGAAAGTATGTAAGGAAAAAGTTAATAATCTTTCCCTCCAACCCCTACCCTCTCTGCTTTTTCAAATTAATGGTAACAGTTTAATGTGAACCTTTTTACCACCTTCTGAATGGTTATTTTATAGCCTCTTTATAGATGACAAAATTGTTTCATATACAGTCTATCCATTTCTTATAATAACTTTATGGGGTAAATATTATGATTCCCATTTTATTGGTGGTGAAATTGAGGCTCAAAGAGGTTAAGCATATTACTTCATGTAATTACAGTAAGTGGCAGAACTCAACTTTTTTCTGACTCAAAGGCTGTGCTGAGAAGCATATTGTTAGCCCACATAGATAAATTTTTCCCTTATTGGATTTGAATAGCACTTTACATTTCCTGTTAATAATTTATCAGTTATCTGCTGTCTTCTTTTAGCTTTGTACTAAAATATTATTATTTCACACTTTGATTTTTTTCCCCAAGTAGAATATATTAATTGAATTTAGAAATGGTGTCTGTACTCTCCTTAACTAACCTGAAGTAGGCCAGTCAGTAAATTATCAAAAATTAGTAAAAGTTACATAGTATGTATGTGATTTCCAATCAAACTTTTATCATGATAATAATTCAAGAATTAAAGGTATACTATTTTTTATCTTAAATGGAAAATATGGTATAATTTTTAAATGTATGTGTATTGCAGTTATGTATCAGGTTGCACTGTTCTTTTAGAAATAATTGTGAACCTTGGACCAGCCATATTTCCTTACTTATTTTTGGCCTTCTAATCTTCTGGAAGCATCCTGTGTAGCTATCAGTCATACAATCTTGTGTGAAAAGCAGGATCTAACCAAGATGTAGCTTTTCCTCTCTTGTTGTTGTCTCCTTCCCAGTTTGTATTTGAGATAAAATCTAGTTGACCTCAGTTCATTGCAAATTAGGGAAGATAACCCCACTTAGTTTGGCTTTATGTTGTATGGATTAGCACTTTTTCCCCTTTTTTTATTGGAGGCAATGCTGTCTTCTGGTCACCAGCATTTCCTATTTTTGTCAGGGCCTGAAAGAGCTGGGAGATTTGTTGTAGCAAAGCTTTCCCTTTTTCTCTCCTTCTCTGACTATCAAACAAATGGCTGCCTTCAGATCACTGCAGTAAAGTGCCTTCTTAGCCAGAGATGTAACATCAGAGGCTATAAAAAGAGGAGAAATAGTCCAGAAGAGTGAACAGATTTTCTTTCAACAACTGAAAAAGAAGTTAAATTAGAACACCTGTAAATCATAAGCTTAGTGCAACTGATTTTACAGTCTTCACAAAGCTTGCAAAATGCAAAGATTGTGAGAGAGTTGATTTTAAAACGTACATTTACTAATGCATGTTTTGTTTTGCCCGTCTCTAGAATTTCCATTGCTGAGTCTGTTTATTTAGAAATCAGCCCCTAACCAAAATCAGTAAATATTTTATGAGCACTCTTTCCTCAAATCAATTGAGAAAGATAATGTTACGTCTTTGAGTTTTACTAACCACTGGCGTGCACAGCAGCCATTTCTGTATTTAAGAAACATAATACATCCGGCAGACCAACCTTACTAACTCTGGCTCCTTGAAAATCAGTCGCATGAAGGTAAATATATGATTTATGACTCCAGTAAAATTTGAAGCAGTGTCTTGAAATCTTTAGGGGGAGGTTAAAAAAAAAGGATTGGAAAATTAATGCTGGCCTTTTGAGGCAGATTTTAAGTGAGAGCGTACTAGGAATGCAGTCTGCTGCCTGCTTCAACCCTCAAAAGCTGATGAGCATCATCTGAATGCTATGTACTATGAACTCTCATTGAATTCCATGTTACAATCAGACTTTAAAATGAGTATTGGCTCTCTTGGACAAGAGAAATATGGTGTCCTCAGGTCACTGACAATTTTAGAATATTGACTCCTGATGTCTTTTGACATCACCAATAGTTTATTTCCTTAGTACGACTCAGAAACAAGCATGCATGGTATCAAAAAGGGGAAAATAAATCTGTGTGTGCATCACATAGAGGCTCAGAAAGCATATTTTTCAGGGGTAGAAAAAGTATGCTTTTTGTGGTTGGGAGTGCAAGTGAAGCATGCTGGCTCCAAGGAAATACGTGTGTGAAGAGAGCTTTCTGCTTATTCCAGAATACCTGCAATGATGCAGTATATCGTTCTAGAAGCTCCAAATCTTTGTGATGATAGGCATACCTGCATAATACATGGCACAGTATCTTTATTATAGGATGTAAAATCTTTTGGTATATTCAGAAGGGAAATACAAATTATATGAATTGCTAAAAGGGTTAAATCCAACATAAATCTATTTAGTTAAGAATATTAAGGTTACCTTAACTGGCTTCCCAATTCTGTTCATTCTCCAGAGAATTTATTTAAGGGATATATGACAGCATATTAAAATACTTCGTTTCATGAGAAGAGAAGAGAATTTACTTTCATAGACACACAAAAGCACTTGGTGTATAAATTAGTTCATGTTGAAAAGTTATTTCCATGTTGTAAATGAATATGAATCATATATCTTTATAAAATCACTTATTTGCATATTAAGGGAAAATTGCTTCAATATGCCATGCAGAATCAGATTATGTAACTTGACACTCAGAACTACAATGTAAATGTTGTATAAAAAGGGAAGTGTACTGTTTTCCATTTTTAAAGGTTTGTTTTGTTTCTTTTTAATACTTTTTTTTGAGACTGATTTTAGACCATGATTTTAGGCCCTCCATGCTAGTTTTTCACATGTGATATATTTAATCCCACAACCTTCAAAGGTAGGATTTCTCCAAGGTTGCAGTTGAAGCAGAAGCCCCAAGAGACAGTAAAAAATAAGAGTTTTGGAACTAGAGGCTGTGGGTTTGAATCCTAACTTCACAGTTTACTATTTGGAGACCTTGGCAATTGTTTAACTGTAGTATTATGAGCTCTCATTTCCTCATCTGTAAAATAGGGTTTCTCTGAGGATTAAAAGGGGTAATGTGAGAGAAAAGCTTGGATCAGGGCTTGGCCCAGACAAAGGCCTCCTGAAGATTAGATGCTGCTGTGAGGGCACAACCAGGCCTCCATCTTGAATTCAGTTGTTGTTTAGTCGCTCAGTTGTGTCCGACTCTGTGACCCCTTGGACTGTAGCCCGCCAGGTTCCTCTGACCATGGGATTTCTCAGGCAAGAATCCTGGAGAGGGTTGCCATTTCCTTCTCCAGGGGATCTTCCTGATCCACGGATTGAACCCATGTCTCCTGCATTGGCATGTGGATTCTTCACCACTCAGCCACCAAGGAAGCCCTTTGATTCAGGTACTGACCCTCTATTCAAAACCTGGTCCTGTGACTCCAAAGTGCAAGCCACACCAAGTACTGTTCAGGAAGAAAGTGCTCTTTTCCTCAGGTATTTATAATCTCATTGGGTAAATAAATCATCTGTGTGTAAAACAGGTAAAAATAGAAGAAAATACTTGATTCTGAAAGGAAGACAACAGGATTTTTAAAAACACACTGTAGTGGAAGGGGATCCTTAAGACAACCTTTTGGAGAATCTCTTGGAAAAGTCAGTAATGACCTTCCTCTCTTTTATCTGCTTTTATTACAGTTTTGCATGTATATATTAAAACACGTGTATAAATGTGCAAGCATGTGTAAGTGCATGTATGTGTGTGTATATATTTATATACTTTGTAAATATTTATATGATTTATAAATATTTTTGTATATCTATATCTCTATATACTTTTAAACTAAACCAGATTTCTGTATGAGAATTACCAACTTCAAAATCAATTCTTTTCCCTTTTTAAAAGCTAAAGCATGTGAATGTTTTGTGTAATCTTAGATGTTAGTTTTCGTGCGTGCACATTTCATTATTTTTTTGAAAACTCTACCTACCAGAGCTTTTATAACACCAGTTAAAGGTTAATAAGTGAAAATCAGGTAGGAAATGCCTTTGTCATTTTGTAAATGTACTGTTTTAAGGGGATTGATTTCTCTGCAGATGGAGCTATAGCTGATTACATTTAAAAACTGCACACACACTTTCTGTATGATTGGTTTGGTTTGGGAAGTTTATGCCCAACCTTCTGCCTTGTAGCAAAATGTTTTCCTCTAGTGCAGTGGAACTTTGTTTCTGTTTCACCTTAGTCTTTTCAAGGAAGAACTAGTCTTGAATTTTATTGGCCAGGATGGATTATGATTCCTTTTGAAATATTGGCTTGCTTTGTTGGGGAACTAGTTTGTTTTCTTTAAGGGATCTAGACCCCACTGAAAATGTTTGGGGGTGGCCTGAGGTGCTGTCTGGCCCAGCGTGTGCATCAGTTCTCTAGAGCCCAGGCTTAGAGTTCACTTTGCATTTTCAGGGCCTCATGAAATTATTACTGAGAAGCTCATCAAAGAACTAAAAGAACTTAAAGTTCTTTTTCCCCAAGTTTTATAACAGAGAAAACAAGAACCAGAATAAGCTGTATAAGAGAAATCTTTTGATTTTTCTAAAAGTAACTGCCTCTGCCAGTAGTGAAGCCAGTGTAAAGATAACTTACTTACCTCACTTTTTTTTTAATGATTCCAGTCCCTGAAATTTTGAGTACTGCATTTCAAGTGATTAGTTTTTGTAAAGTTGAGCCCCTCATTTTTTTTTTTTTTAACCATTAAAAAGAACAAGAAAGTCAATGGGAGTTTATTTTCCAGCAAGTTTTGTCTAGCCTATTTTTTAAGTCAATTTCAGTTACACCTCTGCCTTCAGACCATAAAATAATTGCTGTTAGTCTCCCATTAATGCTCATAATGGGTTAGGTTGAATCCAATTTGTTAATGTCCATTCTTACTTCATTTTATTATTTTTTAATTTTATTTTGCTTTGACAATACTTTGTATATTCAGACTCGTTTAGTTCCCTGCCACTTCTGTTGCATTCCTATATTGTATCATTTTCAGTGCATTTGTCTGTTGTATATATATGCAGGGTTTCCTGAATGTATCAACTGCCCCAGTTTTTGACTTTTTTCTTTTTGGTTACTTGGCTCAGCTTGCGGGGTCTTAGTTCAAGACCAGGGATCAAATCCATGTCCCCTACAGTAGAAGCAATTCCCCAGTTATACCTGTGGGGAATTAAAAATAAATGAATTTAATTAAAAATTCCCACATTGTATATTTCCTTCATATTCAGTATAGGAGAGTTTTAGTGAGTTTTGGGGATACTGATGGAAACTGTTTGGTAAGACCCTGGTAAAGACTGTTATTTGTAAGATTATTTCCATAATACCTAATATTCCAAATTCCCTTTGCTTACCTACATCAGTAGAAGTTTCAAGTTAACCTTTGTAGTGAAACCACTAAAGCCAGCTTGCTCCATGCCTACAGCAGATGTTTGGTGATTTAGTATTTGTACAGAGTAAAAAAAAAATAATTGTATTTGATTTCAAATTTTCATCTTTCCTGTACAAATTCCACTTCTTTGAAGTTAAATGAAACCTTTGCTTTCTTGGATACACCTGAGGTATAAGAAAAGAGCACCAGAATTGATTGATTCTAGTTCAGCTCTGCCATTTTCTCATTTGTGAAATGAGAGTGGTTGGGATGAGACGGTTGGGAGAAGGTCTGATTTAGATGATAATTTTAAACTAAATTGGGATGTTTTTGAAGACATTCTTCAACAATTCATAGAGCAACGATTTGGAGAAGTGTGACAGCATTGCCTTGGGGCCAGGGGTTACAGTGCTGTAGCAAATACCATTTCTACCCTTGTTAACTTTTGTGGTGTTGCTGAATGTTTAAAGAAAGGAAGATCTGAAAATATTAATTAAACTAGTCTACTGTGTCAGAACGCAGTGGAATGTACTATTGTACCATATTATATCTCTACCAAAGTGATCAAAAGTCATTCAGGAGAACAGGCTTATTAACTTTTGTTCCTTTCTTCTCCTTTTTCCTACTGTTCTGTCTTCCCCCTCTGTGTCTCTTCTGAGACTTTCTGTAGCTCTCTCCTCTCCTCTCCAGCCCCAGTTCTTCCTGTTTTTTTCTTCAGGAAACAAAGTTGGAATTGAGCTACCAGTGAAAATATATATTAGATGGTTTAATGAGATTTTGTTTTTTCTCCTTGAATTTTCAATCAGATTAATTTATCCTGTGTATGCATTGCTTTAAAAAAAAAAAAAAGGCTCCAAATCTAAATTAAATTCTTTTTATACCTCCTGTGCCCTTTAAAATAGTCCTCCACAGAAGCAGTGACTTTGGAATCTTTTTCTAATATTAGATATCTTTAGAAACAAGAAGAGAAAACAGTGGAGTTTTAGATTGATCACACTGTTTTACTTTTTTTTTTTGTGGCAACACCACACGGTTTATGGGATCTCAGTTCCCTGACCAGGGATTGAACCTGGGACACGGCAGTGAAAGCTCTGAGTCCTAATCATTAGACTACCAGGGAATCCCCCATACCATTTTGCTTTAAATTGGCTTTCTCAGTTCCAGAGACTATTGCACATCAGATTTTTCCTGATAACTTTATAGACCATTTCATTCACTCACCCATTGTTGTTTTGCTCTGCTGTTACTTCTCAAGGTGTTGCTTGACTTGTTCTGGTGTTTATGTCTCATCTTTTTTGCTTGATTATAAACTTCTTGAAGGCAGGGGGCCACACCTATAGTTGCTATATATGCTGCACAATGGCTTTCTGAATGTAATCAGGTTAATAAAGACATATTGATCAGTCTGAGATTTTCCTGAATGTGAAGAGTCAAAGGAGGTTCCTTCTTAAGTAGAAATCAAGACCATTCCAAATCACCTTACTAGATTACATTTTTAACTTCTGTATTTACATTTACAAAGACTGTCAATGTAAGCTGCAATGTAGAATGCTGTAATGCATAGGCCATTTGTAATGCATTTGAGACTGTACTTAGAACGTGCCACAAATGCTACAGATGCCATCTTACTTAAAAATCACTCATGGAAGAATATTTTAGATGAATGTCTGCTGGGAAATGACTGCCTGGAGAAATGTGGAAACCACATGAAATTCACTACGTAAAGAAATCTGGTTTCCATTTCTGCACCGAATTTTGTGCTATCAGAAAGAAGATAAGCAAGCTGTTTAAAACTAAAGTGAATGGCAAAGGGATTAAAATTTTAAATCCCATATGTAAATGTATTCTGGAATTTGTGAAATTTAATCCCGTCACATAGAATGCTTTAAGAAGGGAGAAAATATGTTGAGTCTTCTAGTCTTAGATATCTCAGTGGAATGGATGAGTAATTTTGCTTCCTGTTGATGAGTAGTAATACTCTAGCATTTGTCTCGTTGAAATTAAAACAAAAGCCTCATTCTGGTTTTTGGTAAGCAAACATGCTTTTGAGAGTGCAAAAGGAAAGAAAACAGAAAAACCCTCTTTTTTACTTAGTTTTAGATCACCCTTTCTAGGGATGGGAGAATTTTACTGTGGTGTTTTACTTTGGCTATGTAAAACTCGATATGAGTAGGTGTTTGGCTGGACTAGATGGGAATAGGAGGGTTGAATTGCTTCAATGTTCAGAAAAAATATTCTGGAGGTTTTTTTTTTTTTTTTTTTTAGTTTTCTATTTAGTAGCCCTTATACAGTTTAAATGTATTATAAAGTTAGCATTTAAGGAAGAATAAACATGATTAAGATAAAATAGTCTGTGAATAATTAAAATGTAAAGACCAATCATTCAAGTTGTTATTTCTGTTTAATAAATATGACCGGATTGTACACACCTATGTTTAGTAGTAACATACCTGCATTTCTGAATTCAGTGGGCCTTGAAAAAAAACACCAGATCAAGATTACAAAACTAAGTTATTGTATACTTAAGTAGATTAAAACTTTTGCTTCCACAACTTAATTTCCCACTTTATGTTGGAAAGGGAGGCTCAGTTGTTTGAGGCTGATTTTATATACTGTTATTTAACATGGTGTTTTTTGGATTTTATTTTGTTTTGCTTTTTACTATTTTAACTTGCAATCTGAAAACTTTTAGCTGGCTATGCTTAATATCTAATACATAATTTGTTAGCCTACATTTATAGCCAAGGTGTCTTGTGTCCTTTGAAAGTGCCATTTTTTTAGATACGATGTAAAAATAAACTTCCAGTCACTCCATTCACTTATTTTCTCATTCATTCATTTATTCCATGAACATTTATCAGACTCCTACCATATTACAGACACTGTGCTGGAGATGGAAAGATAAATACAAAACTCATGCTTCCAGGAATTTGAGATGACTTAAAGGCCAGACACAGTTGTTAAGAAGAAAGAATGATTTCAACCTTTTGGATAAATATGTATTTACAAAAATGTTCAGGTTTATCTAACAACATGCTGTTATCTGTTTAAACACTGCAGAATGAGGGTTGTTTTTTGTTCTTGTTGTTGTTCTGGAATAAGCAGTAGAATAGTGGCTGAGTGTACAGACTGTGGAGCTAGACAGTCATATCTGGAGCTTGTTGTATATCCAGCTCTACCACTTACTTCGCTGTGCTGTTGGGAATATTTACTTGTCATTCTTGTTATTTGTTGTGATCCACACAGGAATTCTCTTGCTTTTTCTATGATCTAACAGATGTTCGCAATTTGACCTCTGATTTCTCTGCCTTTTCTAAATCCAGCTTGTACATCTGTAAGTTCTCAGTTCACATACTGTTTAAGCCTAGCTTGAAGGATTTTGAGCATTACCTTGATAGCATGTGAAGTGAGTGCAGTTGTGCGGTAGTTTGAACATTCTTGGCATTGCCCGTCTTTGGGATTGGAGTGAAAACTGAACTTTTCCAGTCCTGTGGCCACTGCTGAGTTTTCCAAATTTGTTGGGAGCACTTTCACAGCATCATCTTTTAGGATTTGAAATAGCTCAGCTGGAATTCCATCACCTCCACTAGCTTTGTTCATGAGTGATGCTTCGTAAGGCTCACTTGACTTCACACTCCAGTATGTCTTGCTCTGAGTGATCACCCATCATGGTTATACAGGTCATGAAGATCTTTTTTGTATAGTTCTTCTATACAAAGTGGCAAGTGGTATTCTTGCCACTTCTTAATATCTTCTGCTTCTGTTAGATCCATATGGTTTCTGTCCTTTATTGTGCCTATATTTGCATGAAATATTCCCTTAGTATCTCTGATTTTTTTTTTTAAGAGAACCTAGTCTTTCCCATTCTATTGTTTTCCTCTTTTTTTTTTTTTTCCATTATTCATTTAGGAAGGCCTTCTTATCTTTCCTTGCTATTCTTTGGAACTCTGCATTCAGATGGGTGTATCTTTCCTTTTTTTCTTTTGCCTTTCACTTCTCTTCTTTTCTCAGCCATTTGTAAAGCCTCCTCCGACGACCATTTGGCCTTTTTGCATTTTTTTTCCCTTGGGGATAGTTTTAATCACTGCCTCCTGTACTTTGTTACCAACCTTCATCCATAGTTCTTCAGGTACTCTATCAGATCTAATTCCTTGAATCTATTTGTCACTTCCACTGTATAATTGTAAGGGATTTGATTTAGGTCATACCCGAATGGCCTCGTGGTTTTCCCTACTTTTTTCAATTTAAGTCTGAATTTGGAATAAGGAGTTCGTGATCTGAGCCACAGTCAGCTCCTGGTCTTGCTTTTGCTGACTATATAGAGCTTCTCCATCTTTGGCTACAAAGGGTATCAGTCTGATTTTGGTATTGACCATCTGGTGATGTCCATACGTAGAATCATCTATTGTGTTATTGGAAGAGGGTGTTTGCTATGACCAGTGCATTCTATTGGCAAAGCTCTTTTAGCCTTTGCTCTGCTTTGTTTTGTACTCCAAAGCCAAACTTGCCTGTTATACCAGGTATCTCTTGACTTTCCACTTTTGCCTTCCTGTCCCCTCACCTGCCTCCTGAGAAACCTGTATGCAGGTCAAGAAACAACAGTTAGAACCAGACATGGAACAAAAGACTGGTTCCAAATTGGGAAAGGAGTATGTCAAGGCTGTATATTGTCACTCTGCTTATTTAACTTATTTGCAGAGTACATCATGCAAAATGCCAAGCTGGATGAAGCACCAGCTGGAATAAACATTGCTGGGAGAAATATCAATAAATTCAGATATGCAGATGACACCACCTTAATGGCAGAAGCAAAGAGGAATGAAAGAGCCTCTTGATGAAGGTGAAAGAGGAAAGTGGAAAAGCTAGCTTAAAACTCAACATTCAGAAAACTAAGATCATGGCATCTGGTTCCATCACTTCATGGAAAATAGATGGAAAATCAATGGAAACAGTGACAAACTTTATCTTTTTGGGCTCCAAAATCACCTCGGACAATGACTGCAGCCATGAAATTAAAAGACGCGTGCTCCTTGGAAGAAAAGCTATGACAAACACAGCATATAAAAAAGCAAAATCATTATGTTGCCAGCAAAGGTTCATATAGTCAAAGGTATGGTTTTTCTAGTAGTCATGTACGGATGTGAGAGGTGGACAATAAAAAAGGCTGAGCACCGAAGAATTGATACTTATAAACTGTGCTACTGGAGAAGACTCTTGAGAGTGCCTTGGACTGCAAAGAGATGAAACCAGTAATTCTAAAGGAAATCAGTCCTGAATATTCATTGGAAGGACTGATGCTGAAGCTGAAGTTCCAATACTTTGGCCACCCGAGTGGAAGAACCGATTCATTGGAAAAGACCCTGAAGCTTGGAAAGAATAAATGCAGGAGAAGAAGGGAACAACAGAGGATCATATGGTTGGATGGCATCACTGACTCAATGGACATGAATTTTAGCAAACTCCAGGAGATAGTGAAAGACAGGGAAGCCTGGTTTGTCGCAGTCCATAGGTCACAAAGAGTTTGACACTGCTGAGTTACTGAACAACACCTTGTGATTTGGGGATAAAATCTCTCTGCATATTGCCTGGTGTTTATTAGGCACTTTAATACATGTTAGCTTCAGGGGTGATTCTCAAAGTATTTAACAAGCAGTATAGTAGGGGCACCAAACACTTAGAACTGCTCTTGGCTATAAAACCTGATATGACCAGACCAGTGTATATGGTCCAGATCAGCCCAGTTAGCCTCTATTGTTATTATTGTTTCTACTTACTTCTGAACTAGGCTTGATGCTTCACCCTTATCTCATTCTGTGGATCGTGACCTGGGAGCAGGCTCTGTGGAACTCACAGTCCTGGAGTTTCTAGGTGCCTGCAAGTCATATTTTTAAAATCTTTTTAAGTAATTGGACTTAGTAGAGACTTATTTTTGTATTCCAGAAAATTCAGGATGCTTTTCTTAGCTAATAATTTCTAGAAAGACACAAGAGCCAAGCCTTGAAGTCTCTATTTCTTTCCCCTAATGTTGATTGGTAATTGTAATAATGTATGTTTTATTCTTTTGGGTTTTTTTTCCTTCTTTTTCCACTTCTTTCCATTCCTCCTTTCCTCTTCCTCATGTCCTTCCTCTCCTCCCCCTCCTTCTTATTATAATAAAAAAATAATGTCTAAAGCTAGTTACCTTGCATTCTGTTTTAGAAAGAGATGTATACCATAAGTAAGTCTACTCTTTGTAGTAATTGATCTATAGTTTGTGATAAGGGTAGAATGGTTATAAAAGCATTTGGGGAAAATTAAAAGACACATGAGGTGCAAATGACTTTGTTTGTAGTCTAGTTCAGATCTGTCATTTTTTCATTTGTCAAAGGAGAGGTGGTTGGGAGAAGGTCTGACTTAGATGATAATGACAAAATAAATTGGGATGTGTGTGAAGATGTTCTTCAACAATTTATACAGCACCTATTGGGAAAACTATAGTTGTAATTTCAACTGAGACTTACTAGTTGCTTTGTTGTTGTTATTTAGTCATTAAGTCGTGCTGAAGCCTGCTAGGCTTCTCTGTCCATAGGATTCTCCAGGCAAGAATACTGGAGTGGGTTGCCATTTGCTCCTCCAGGGCATCTTCCCAACCCAGGAATTGAACCTGGATCTCTTGCATTGGCAAGCAGATTCTTTACCACTGAGCCACTGGGAAGCACTACTAGTTGCTTGTGTGCTAAGTCGCTTCAGTTGTGTCTAACTTTTTGTGACCTTATGCACTGTAGCCCACCAGGCTCCTCTGTCCATGGGGATTTTCCAAGCAAGAATACTGGAGTAGGTTGCCATGCCCTCCTCCAGGGGATCATCCAGACTCAGGAATTGTAACTGTGTCTCTTATGTCTCCTACGCTGGTCGGTGAGTTCTTTGCCACTAGTGCCACCATTGCTTGACTGCAGTTAATTCACTTGATCTCTCTGTTTCATTTTCTCCATCTATTAAATTGAGATGATGATAATAGAACCTTTTTCATTGGATGATGTGAGGATTAAACAAGACAATATTTGTCAGGCACTTAGAACATAAATTTTAATATAGTCATTTAATTTATTATGCTTATCAAGCATTTAGGATAGAGCTAGCATTCAGTAATTTTGCTTAATTTATTCAGCAGCTATTTAGAGTACTTACTTTGTGCCAGATACTTTTCTAGGCACTGGAGACACAACAGACAAAAATCCCTGCCCTACTGACTATCCAGAGCAATGGGGGGTAAAAAAAAAAGTTAAAGCAGAAATGGGGAGCAGAGAATCTAGGAAATGCATTGCAGTATAAAATAGAGTGGTTAGGAAACAACGCTGGAGGAACTATGTGCAAGTGGTGAGGGTGTGAACACAGACTGTTGGGGAAAGAGCCTTTAAGGTGGAGGGAAGAGCATGTCTGGAGGTCAGTGAGCCTGGAAGAGAATGAGAGAAAAGATAGAAGGAGGTGAAGTTGATCCTAGAGACCTGTTTAAGATCTGAGTGATATAATGACTGGCATAAAGAAGAGGAATCAGGAACATACCAGAGGAATCTTGGAGGGGAAGGTAGGCCTTGACAATGAATAAACTATAAGGAAGTGCATGGAAAAAGGAGAAAATTCCTGTTAAAGGAAAGAACAAGAACATAAACTAGGGTGCAGACAGTGGAGGAGGTAGGCTTGGATTACATCCAAGATAGCCCTTGTGAATAGAAGGTATGCTTTGGGGTAAGGAGAGACACAAGATTGAATAAATAGAATGGTATTGGGTGATGGAGCATGATGGAGCATGATGGAGCACCCTGAAAGCTAAACATTGGACTTTTAGTTTCTGATGATTAAAAAAAATATTTCTAGTCAAAGAAGCAAATCACTGATAAAATCTTAAAACCCAAATTTAAAATTCATGTGTATACTACACTCATAAAGTTTGGTGAACTTTGTTTTTAGAGGCAAAAAATATACAATTAAAATAATAGTTTTGACATATAATATCAAAAATTGTTATTTAAAAAAAATATACTCTATTAAATAAAAGATTCCCTAACACTCTTCAATGTCAGTGACAGTTGAACACATCATGGCTTGATAAACTGGATATTACTTTAGATCTGAAAGTCATAGTCCTTTGTATGTATGTATCTTGGTGTTCTACTGGTTCTCTTCTTTATGCCCACGATCAAGCTTTAAATAAGAGTGTTGTTTTGCTGGCTAATGTGTCTACCTGATTTCATACTTGTGAATAATGGTACAAATGAGAGAAGCACATGAGTAAAGTCATTTAAATGGTCACATACTTCCTTTGGAGAAGTATCTTGCAATTTGAGACTCATTGGCACTATTAATTAATTTCTTTTAGCTTCCTATTCAATGCCGAGTTATGCTAAAAGGTGGTAAGATAAATAAAAAGGGCATTTCTAGATGGGAAAGAACAAACACCACATGAAGTTCATCAGACTTTCAGATGTCCTCATTGGCTCATGTACTCATGTATTTTTCCATGTAATTTTTTTAGAAAAACAGTTTTTATTTGAGAGTAAGATTCCATCATCAAATAACCTTACAATAAGTTCATCTTACAGAATGAATTACAGTCCAAGACCACCATGGTGAATACTTCCTGACTCACAAAGAACTAAACTTGTATTTCACATATACTGGTCTTCCTTACAAATTTAGCGTTGTGTATAAACATGGTACTTGATCTTCCAAAAGTGAATTAGATTCAATTCTAAGCTGATTTTCCTGAAATGCATTTTAAGAAATAGATGATGTGCTTACCAGTTGTGTGATACAGCATAGAATATTGAGACTTTTGATTCTGTTCCTGAATTCACTGTGATCCTATGGCAAGGAATTTGGCAGTGTGTGTGCTCATTAATGAGTTAATGAGTGTCCTGAGTGTCTGAGAAATAGATGCAAAATATCAGCTAATACCCTTCATAGATTTTCACTGAGGGACTCTACACATGTATCAATCTGGTACTCACTGTAAAACGTGAATTGTTTCAAAAAATCATGACAATTACTCTATTAGGTCAGCAGGATCCATTAACTTTGGTTGGGGGACTGAATTATTTGCTCTTTTCATCAGTGATTTTGATGACAGAGCTCAGAATAAGTTCATTAGTTTTGGATAACATTCAGGCAGTGATGCTTAACCTCTTGTATGATCTAAATACAAAGTGGCACTTGCTATTCAAACAATGAATAAAAGGTGGAATGCAGATGAGGAAAAACAATGACACAGGGCTAATGAGAGGAACCAAGACCTCTTTGTTGCCATGGCCCATTTCTTAGCTTCAGCATTACAAGACTCTTGTTAAGAATTTTTAAGAAGTTTACCACAACATTATAATGAAATGATTGGGTTGGCTAAAAAAGTTCGTTTGGATTTTTCTATTACATTTTATGGGAAAAAATCCAAATAAAACTTTTTGGTCAACTCAATAATAGGGATGTGAACTGAATCAATAAGAGTATTTGTTAGAATGGAAATATATCAAGAATGATATTTCCCTGCTACTTGGCATTGGTCATATTTATGTGATATATCCCATTTAATGCCCATATTCTACGAGAGGTATGAAAAATTTGAGCAAAGTACCATAGATGAGCAACTAAAGTGATTTAGGGTTGGAATCTGGCAAGATGGAGTGGGGGTCCAGGGGTGTAAGTTTAAGAAAGAAGGTGTTATTTTGACTGGGGAAGAAGCTGAAAATTGACTTAAGCAGCTTAAAATTGTCTTAACTGCCTTTAATAAATTAGATTTCAGTGTAAGAAGGATGTTCACCCACATTTCATCTTCCAAGGGAAAGTAAACAAAATAAATTAGTGTAAATTGCTACCAGAGACTTAGATTGAACAAAAGAAAGAACTCCATGGAATTGACTGCTGTTAAATTCTAGGAGGTACTACCGTGATGTTATGGATTTTCTCTCTGTGATTATCTTTTACAATGAAATTTATCCATCTTGCTTTTCTGATTGCAAACTCTGTTTCCTTAAAACATGATTCTCTAAGGCAGTGTTTTAGCTGAAGTGTATTAGCAAAGGAATTGAAAAATTATTTCTGTCTCCATTGTTTTGTTCAATTTCTTGCTGTTCATGTGCTGCTGCTTAGTCGCTTCAGTCATGACGATTCTGTGCGACCCCGTGGGCTACAGCCTGCCGGGCTCCTCTGTCCTTGGGATTCTCTAGGCAAGAGTACTGGGGCACGTTGCCCCATGAATCCTCCATGGATCTTCCCAACCCAGGGATCGAACCCAGGTCTACTGCATTGCAGGCAGATTCTTTATGGCTCAGCTGTTCATGTAGGCATGGACTTATGTTTGTAAATATTTTTATAGTGGTAGGAAACAGCAGTATATACCATTATTGTCACTGAAAAACAATACGTAGTAGCTTGCCTAAACTCTGCTTCTAATTATTTATATGGAATTTTATGTAAAGAAAATACTTCAAACTTAGTATAATATAATGACCTATCTATTGTTGCTTGATTGTCAGCTTTCAGATTTCCCTAAGAGAATCCATGATTTGTAAATTCAAAAAATATGACTTGGGGTCACATAATAGACATAAGGGCTGCTTTCCAATTTATTTGGCAATAAATTCTCACCTTCTGATTACTGTTAGGTAGCTTAATATAAGATGTTATAGTAACAATTACTCAGAAACACAAGCAAACATGCCAAACATAAAAATGATGCTTTCTAATGTATTTCTTTTGCTTAAAAATACTCCAGTCAGGAGTGAGAAAGATACTTTTTAAAAAATGTGCTCCTGCTTAGTTGCTTCAGTCATGTCTGACTCTTTGTGACCCTATGGACTGTATGTAGTCCGCCAAGGTCCTCTGTCCATGGGATTCTCCAGGCAAGAATACTGGAGTGGGTTGCCATGGCCTCCTCCAGGGGATCTTTCTGATCCAGGATTGAACCCACATCTCCTGCATTTCCTGCATTGCAGGCAGATTCTTTACTACTGAGCCACTGAGGAATCCCTGTTATAAAAAAATACTTTTGTATATTTTTTGAATTTTGAACTATATAAATAACTTGCTCATTTAAAATGTTACCTTATAATATTAAAAAATTTTTAAAATACTTCAGTATTTAAAAAAAATACTGGTTCCCCCAAATAATTTATTTTAACCTATAAATTTTGCATTAGAGTATTACTCTTTTCATTGTTTTCAGGGCTTCAAGTAAGGTGGCCTGAATAATAGATGCAGAGGATGTTTTGAGAATGAATACCTGTCAAATCTTTTAAATATTACTCTGGTAGAGAAGCATGTATCTTTCTTAAGGCACTTAACATAAGCAAGTATCTGGTATGATTCTGCTTCTTCATGTAAACAGATGTCCTTGAGACTTTATATTGAATTAACCATTTTTTCAAATATGAAAAGAAAATATAGTTAGAAACAGTTGAATAGTAGCTCTACTTTCTCTTATGATAAAGGGACAGGAAGAGAACTAGCATTCTTTATTCTTTTCTTTCTTTCTTTCTTTCTTTTTTTGAGACCTGAGATAATAAAATACAAGCTAAAGCAACAGGCAGTGTTCAGGGCTGTGTTCAGCTTAGGGTGCTATCACTTGGTATTATGACTAGAGGACCAGAAATACCCAGATCCTCTGGAGGCCGCAGCAACCACTCCCCTTGTGGTTTCTACAGCAAGAATGGCAAGAAAAGCAAAATAGCCCCTCATTATTTCTGGGGATTTGGCCCCAAACCCCAGCGCAAAGAACTCTGGCCAGATGGGCCAGACCACCTATCTGCAGCAGCCACTTCTCCTGATGTGGTGAAGCCTAGTAGCTTCAGACCAAGGGAAGACTCTTCCTAAAGTCCATACTGCATTTTTGCCTCTTCTCACTCTCCAATTCCATGTAAGAAAGAATCAAGGGAGAGTGATGTGTTTGTGCCTGGGGGAAGTGACCCTTGGCCCTAAAGATCCCAGCTACCAGGGAGGATTTAAACTAGAGGGAGAGCCAGGAACCTGTGTGCTGCTGAGATCTCTGTTCACCCTTCAGCAAAGGTAGCTCAGTCTATCAAACTACAGCAACTCCTCCTCCTGGGGTGGTTGAGGGGCAAATGGTGTGTGGGGAAGGTGGTCTTAAAGGGCATGTTCTCCAAAGGGCAACAGGCTTGGGGACGCTGATGGTGGTGAAAAGTAAATGAGCCACACTGCTGCTTTTGTTTCAAAGTCCAAGGCACACATCCCTCATGTGCACATGTAACTCTTTGTCCTGAGGCTGAAGACTTGGCGCAAATGCAACCTTGTCATTTCAATCAAGTTTACAACTAGGCTCATGATCCCGTTTCAGCGATTGGCTGTTTTCAGTCTGTCCAATGAAGCAATCTTGGTAAGTCTGGTTACATGTAGGTATGTGTTAAAGACCCAACTGGTCTTTAACCAGATTAATCTTTCAAAAATACAGCTTTATTGGGTGAAGGGTGGATGGGAACTTTCTGTACTGTTTTTCCAGCTCTTAGGTAAGTCTAAAATTATCTCAAAATTAAAAAAAAAAAAAAGTTTTTAAAAAGTAGAAAACGAAAGGCCAAGACAATAAATGTATTTCAGGGGGAAAAAAGGTGAAAATATATGTCCTTAAGGGAATAAAGATAATCCTACATGTTTAATATACCCCCCACCCCCACTGCAAAATAGCTTTTATGTTGCCACACTGCTCAGAAACTTTTAGTGACTTCCTACAGTTTATAGAATGCAATTCAAATACTTCAGGCTTGGAATTCAAATCTCTCAACTTACGCCCCAATCTACCTTCCCTGGTAAAATAAGTTCCTATCACCTACACTGCTCTAAATTTCTAGCCAAACTGGTCTTCTCACTGACCATGGGGATTTCCCTTTAGGATGCCCTCTATCCTTCTATCTCATGAAATCTACAGCAACCCTGAAAGACACTTAAATTCTCATTTCTTCCAGGAAACCTTCCCTAAACATCCTCAGACCCAATGTAATAATTTTTTCTTCTGTACTTTTGAAGTGAACTGTGCTTTTATACCTTTAGTGCTCCTATTTATTAAAACTCTTTATTTTATTTTTAGTTGGAGGATAATTGCTTTAAAATGTTGTGTTGGTTTCTGCTGTACAACATGAATCAGCCATAAAAGTACACGTATCCCCTCCCTCTTGAACTTTTATCAGTGACCTTTTATGTGCCACGTACTATGTTGAGTGCTGGGAATATGAAGCAAAATTTTAAAATATTTTTTAAGGAAGCCTTTCTTATTTCCCCATGGCCAGCTTAGTCACAGGGGTCTCTCTTTCAGACGCCACTGCATCTTGCCTTTACTACTATCTTACTTAGAGGCACCATGCAATGTTATTTGTTAGATGGTGTGTCTGTCTCCTTCTCTAGACTGCAAGTACTTCAGGGACAGGCATCCAGCCTTTTTTCCAGTGTGTCTCTCACACTCAGAATAGTGCGTGTAGCAGTGCTCAGTGTATGTGCACTGAGTGAGACAGCTGCAAAGAAATTACAAGCTTGAAGGTTGTGGTTAATCGTTGGGATAATTATGACTGAGGCCCTCACTTAAATAGGTCTTTAGCTTTTAAGCAAGCCTCTGAGAATCACATTCTCATGATTTTTTTATCCTTTTTTCAATTAGTGTATAATTTTAGTCATGATATATATCATTATTAACCTATGCCCTATGACCTAGAATTAATATATGTCGTGATATGGATACATCAGTCAGCATAAAGGTCACTTTACAAATCTACAGATATATAGACTTTTGAATTATGAGAATGTGTCCTACATTCTCAGAATGTAGTGTGTCCTGTATGTGTCCTATAGAGATTATTACTATAATAATCTCTAGTAACAGGTATCAAGTCAGTATTAGCTGAATCCCTTGAAGGCAAGAAATCCAATTTGGATTTTAATCCATCTTTGTGTCCTAATATCTAGCACAGTCTATGTGCCTAGAACAGAATGTGTGCTTACTAAATATTTGTAGAATTAATAATTTGAATGATTACAGTTCTTCTCTCTACCCACATCATTTTTTCACAAGCCATTTCAATTTCTTTTGGTTTTAACAGAGCTGCTAAAAATGGAACTTACTGACTTGAATCTCCTTCTACTCTCCCTACTTTTGTCCTCTAAAATCCTGAAGTGACTTGAAGTGAGAGCTCTGAGAATGAAAAGGGTGAAAAAGACTTTTCATCCAGAAACTCATTTTCAGATCTATATGAGTTGTCAAAGTCTTGAGTTTTTAATTGCATTTTGAATTGAAAATTTCTCATTACTTACTAACAAAGAAAACCTCCTGATTCTTTTACGTAATTGAGGCCCTCACTTATTTCTAGGAATAAATAGACATGCAGTTTAGAAGAATTTATCAAAATCAATGTACTGAAAATTTAAATCCAGCTAGTTATTTAGCTTTTATTGCTCTAAAAGATCTCAAAAGAAGCTGGAGTTGAGAGACTCTAAGTTTTAAAACTTGTCTCAATAACTCATATGACCACAGTAAGATGTTTTTAAGTGCCGTTTCCTACAAAGTGGAGATTAATTCCTGATGCTTTGAGGGTTTGAGTTCTCTAGATAAAAGACTACAAAGGAAAGAAGGAACATACCATCTCCGGGAATAATTATAGTCGTTAGATTTCATGGATGTTATACTCTTCTCCTGAACATAAGCACAGCTTTGCTCTATTTCTGTATTAAAAAAAATTTTTTTTCTTATGGTTTTAACCTCCTATGTGTTATAATTCACTCTGCAGTATCTGGCAGTGAGTGCTCGGTGAATACTTATTAAATACATGAATGTCTTTTCTGATTGTTAGTTGTTCAAATAGGTCTCCCTATCATTTCCCCCCAGTTTTTTCTTTAAAGGTTAACTATACTGCAAAGGAAAAAATAAGGGAGCACACTTTCTGTTTCCTCATGATGGTCCATAGCAGCTTCCTGTATGTGTTAACACAGGATAGAAGGAACCTTGCAGATTTTTAACAAAAGGTTCAGTGGTCATGGCAGGATGGGTGCTTTAAACAGGGCTGAGTATACAATTGTTCTATTATCAAGACAATTGCCTGATTGAGAAGAGCTCTCTGGAAGAACTCCAAGTATGTGTCTGGATTACCACAGGGTGCTGGAGTGATTAGAATTGTTCATGAGCAACCAGTGCCCTGGCTGGTCTTCACAAAGCAATTGAAGTATGTGGGATCCCGGAGAGACATGACTTAGTTGAAAGTGTTCTCTTCCTGTTCTAGCCTTCTTTGCTTCATTAGAAGTATTAAATGCATAGCAGATCTCTGCACAGGAAGCCCTAATGCAGACTTTACGTTTGTAAGGTGTCCCCAACCAACTCCGTATTGGATGGGCCACTCCCACAAGTCTTACTGCTTGTAGAGACCTCCATTGATGACCACTTGTAGACATTTAAAAATCAGGTTCATTTATCAAGTTCTACAAGCCAAATTGCAATAAATGCAGGTGGATGAATCCACAATAAGGGGTTTATGCTACTGCTCCAAGAGATGCAATTTGGCATATATTTTCGGATGAATATGGTTCTTTTATGCTTGAATTTCAAGTCTAGTGGCTCAGATGTTTATAAGAGACTAATAAAAAGTCAGGGATGGTGAAACTAGAAGTGGTCTTTGCCTCTTTTTCTTTTAAATGATTATTCCCATAGTTCAGGTTTCACCTAACTGACAAAGTTTTACCAAAATATGTCTCACTCGGTTGTCACCATGCAACTTCTGTTGTAAGACAGAAGTTCCCTGTTTCTGCACTTTATCTGGGGTGAAATTCTGTATCAAGTGGTATTTCCCTCACTCCCAATGCTTTTAAGAGAAAGAGTCTCTTTCAATTCTCCATCAACCTGAGTGGACTGAGGTTAGGCACTCCCAGCATTAAATGGGTCAAACACCCCTTTATTTGGCCCTTGGGCCCTTGGTTACTCAAATCCTATCTTCCTAGCTACATTTCCCTGACTGCTGTTTCTCAGGAGAAAAATACTCCCTGTGTAATTTTCAGGAAATCATGGAGAATCATATAATCTTTTCATTCTCTCACCTGAGCTTAAATCTCAGGGAAAACAACTTTTTGCCTAAGGCTATTTAGTTTTCAAGTGGTTTAACTATTGTCACTATAGTGACTTTTTTGGCTTGTAAACTTTCTAAATGACTGCTGCTGCTACTGCTAAGTCACTTCAGTCATGTCCGACTCTGTGCGACCCCATAGACGGCAGCCCACCAGGCTCCCCTGTCCCTGGGATTCTCCAGGCAAGAACACTGGAGTGGGTTGCCATTTCCTTCTCCAATGCATGAAAGTGAAAAGTGAAAGTGAAGTCGCTCAGTCGTGTCCGACTCTTAGCGACCCCATGGACTGCAGCCTTCCAGGCTCCTCCATCCATGGGATTTTCCAGGCAAGAGTACTGGAGTGGGGTGCCATTGAAGCCTTGTCCAAGCTGTTCTTTAAAATAGCCTAGTTAACTTGAGTCTTGAAGATAGAAAGTTGAGATTAAGAAACTTTAGAAAGGTCTGACGTGACTTGAGAGAAAACTTCACGTATAAGTCTGACTTTGCAGAAAAAGTGTGTTTGTAACTATGGACATTATTCCATTTGCTAACTGGGTGCCATTGGGCTAGTTGTTATTTAATATGAACATCAATTTCTATAACTGTGAAATTACTTGCTGTGATATTTAAGTAAAATACCTATACTTTTTTTTATCCTTTTAAAGAAATTTGACTGAAAGTTTTTATAGCATCAAAGAACTGAGAGCAAAACCCAGTAATATGTTGTTTTGTAGTATGAGAAGAAAAATCTCTTGCAACTCTGTTTATAAACTTAGTTGCATTTTTTTCTAAGTATGTTTAGGAAGCAGGTTTGGAAGGAGCTAGAAGTCCAGGACTGCAAAGCAAATTAGCTTCTACAGAAATGTTTTCAGAGGGGAAGAATTAGGCAGTAGAAGAATTTTGCATGAAGAGAAACTAGAGAGCTTTTTGGTTTTGTTTTATTTATGTTTAAGTTCATGTAAATTAAGCATTTGATATATGTTAAATGCATTATTTTTTATGTCTTCGTAATAACTGTCTCAAGAGGAGATACCGTTAATATTCTTACTTGATAGATGAGGAAACAGACTTGGGAAGTCAGGTACCTTGCTTCATGTCTCACAGCTAGTAAAACAGCAAAGCTGCTGTTTGGACACAGGTGTGTTGGACTTGAGCTTTTAACAGCTAATGGAGGAGGGTAGAGGTGAGTAGGGCTGACTCTGGAGCTAGACTGACGCTTACTAACTGTGAGACCTGGGGCCTTAATCTCTCTGCAGGTCCTGTTTCATGTCTATAATGTGAATGAGTTAATATATGTAAACTTATAACACAGCACCTGGAATATAAGGACATCATTGTTAATTGATGGTGTCATTGTTATTATGTTATCGTTGTTGTTTAGTTGCTAAGTCTTGTCTGACTGTTTTTGCAGCCCCATGAACTGTAGCCCGCCCGGCTTCTCTGTCCATGAGATTTCCCAGGCAAGAATACTGGAGTGGATTGCCATTTCGTTTTCCAGGGGATCTTCCCGACCTAGGGATTGAACCTGCGTCTCCCACATTGCAGGCGGATTCTTTTCCTCTGAGACACCAGAAAGCCCAGCAGTGTTATTGTAGCTATTTTCACATTGGGGTGATTTATTTAGAATTCATTAATAAAACATCGTAATGTTCTTGTTTGACTTGGTTTTCTTGCAGAAAGAGCTAGGGGACATTTGAATCTGGCCACCTACCCTCACGTGAATGAATTCTGAGAGTCCACATTTGAAGAAAGCTGGTGCATTATACCTTTTTGTAACAAGTAATCAAGAAGGAAAATTGAATTTCTGACTTACTAGGGATCATGTCAGCTCTGTCTTCATTTTATGCTAAACTAAAACTAGAAAAAGGTATAACAGGTGATATTTCTACACTGTTGGGGGTATAGTCATGTTATTTTTCACCTGGAATCTTAACTCCTGCCCATCCTTGAATTCATAATCTCTTTCTATATCCTGTATCGATATAGGATATATATATATCTATCATTCTATATCCTATATCTCTTTCTATATCCTATGTCCTGGTCAACATATCTTCTAAGAATAGAAGTTGATTGGTTTTGTGCCTCAAAGAACATGCCTCCAATTGCTCTGAGTCCAGAGGAAGTTGTAAGGAATAGCACATAATTTCAAAGAGAAGAGAGTTTATAACTGGTAATAATTAACTAGTGATATTGCTTCTTTCCCTCATCCTTATTCTGTATTATCTTCTTATTCAAGTTAGACTGTTTGACTTTCTGTAAATATATAAACAATAGAAAAAAATTTTTTTTTCTATTCATTATGATCATGTTGACTTCCTGGTGGCTCAGAGGGTAAAGCGTCTGCCTGCAATATGGAAGACCCAGGTTCAATTCCTGGGTTGGGAAGATCCCCTGGAGAAGGAAATGGCAACCCACTCCAGTACCCTTGCCTGGAAAATCCCATGGACAGAGAAGCGTGGTAGGCTACAGTCCATGGAGTCACAAAGAGTCGGACATGACTGAGACTTCACTTTCATTTTATAATCATGTTAGTGAATAATTTATTATTTTTTATTTAAACATAGAATTTAATGTTGTAAAAGTATATGAGCAGAATATAAGAATGAGGTTACCTGAGTCAAAATTTACCACTTACGGGCAGGGGTAACTATGTAGGAAGAAGAGAAATAAATTGGATATGTATTTTTTTCTGCAGTTCTTCTTCTTTTAGATTTTTTTCAATTTATTTTTATTTGGAGAATAATTGCTTTACAGTGTTGTGTTGGTTTCTGCCATTCAGCAATGTGAATCAGCTGTAATATACATATTTCCCCTCCTTCTTGAACTTCCCTCCTACCCCAGGCCCCACCCCTCTAGGTCATCACACAGCGTGGGGCTGGTCTCTCTGTGCCACACAGCAACTTCCCACTAGCTATCTGTTTTACACATGGTAGTGTATATATTTCAGCGGTAGTCTCTCAGTTCGTCCCACCTTCTCCTTCCCCCGCTGTATCCACAAGTCTGTTCTTTACAGCTGCATCTCTGTTCCTGCCCTACAAATAGGTTCATCTGCAATTCTTATTTATATGCCATTCTCCACTTAAAATTGTTGAGTGTTGGAGGAGTTGTGAACCGTAGTACCAGTGCTCTGCCAAACCTCAGCTTTTCCTTGGTGGTGAGTGAGGAGATGCAAGCATACTTTGGAAGATGTGCTCATTTCAATTCTACACAGAAGAATTAGGCTGATGACAATATTGAACAGTGTTTGTTAAACTGACTTAACCAATATTTGTTGTAGTCATCTTGAGTTGTGCTGATTTCTGTATCCAGATGACTGATATAAATAAATAGAGTATTGCCAAAAAATAATCCTGTAAAAAGGCATTTTTCTCTCTGTTGTAGAGAGTGGCTGAGATGTGGAATTGTATGCCAGACACAAGATATACTCTCAAGTGTAGATGCTTGGGAGCATGAAAGAGTGTGTTCAGGGAACTTCACACATGACTAGAGAACAGCACCTGGAGCCTGGCAAATAAGAGGTGCCTGCTATTTATGAATGAATAAATATTTGTTGAAGAAATAAACAGGGTGCCTTGAGAAGAATGATGGGAAACTTGTGTGGAATGTAAAGGGGAGCAGGGTAGGGAGCCTGCTAAAGAGCTGAAACTTATTCCTTCTGGTAAGTGGTTCATAGCTTGTGTGCTCCTGCTGCTCAGTGAGGAAGACCACCTTCAGAGGTCGGCTTCTAAGACGTCACTTTTTCATTTTTGCTACATCTGTGAATACATGCTATTCTGCTGACGTCTGTCTGCTTTAAGCTGAGTTGTGGATTGTGTGATGCGATATAGAAAAGGATACAGTGATGCATGTAAAATGATGATAAGCCATGGTTATAGGTGGAGGAGAACACTTGAAGGGGTTGAGCAAGAAAACAAAGTGTGTGTCAGAGACATTCTTCTAGTAGATGTGTGGGAGATGGATTGCAGTGAAGGGAGAACTGAACATAAGGAGAATGTTTAAGAAGTGAATGTTATTTGTGTGAAAGATGATGGATGCCCAAACTACGGCACTGACAGTGACAACAGAAAGGGAAGGAAGAGAGGTGTTAAAGTTGTAGAACTGACGAACTTTTGTTGCCATCGGATGAAGGAGCTGAGAGAGAGAAGCCTCAGGGCTGATTCCAAGATTTTTGCTTCAGCAAATCAGCAGAATGGCAGTATCAGTGACCAACAAGAAAATCCAGGAAGTAGTAGGAATGTGAGGGGTAATAATTAGTTTAGGATAAATTGAGATTATTCACAAGTGTGTGAATCATCCAGGGAAAGATGGCCAATTCAAAATGCAGAATTTCGTCTCAAGAGAGACAGGGCTTTTAATCCTAAAGCTAACCAGAGAGAGAGTATTATACCACGGAATGATTTCAAGGTAAAATAAAAAGGAATAAAACTGTGGTTACTTGTGATTAAAAGTATTAAAGTTGAAAGTTTATAGTTAATAGCATTCATGTTTGTCATTCAAAGGTTTAATATTAATTACATTTGCTAGTCCTTCACTTTTATATTTACAAAATGAATATAGAAAATATACTCATCCTTATGGAGAAGGAAATGGCAACCCACTCCAGTATTCTTGCCTGGAAAATCCCATGGACAGAGGAGTCTGGAAGTCTACAGTCCATGGGGTCGCAAGAATTGGACCGACTTAGAGACTAAACCACCACCACCACCACCACTCGTCCTTAAATGGAGATAGCTGCAGTTTAAGTCTTCTGGATCATATGGCCAGGACCAAGCTAGCATGGCGGTATTTAGAGTTCACATACCTCAGAGGAAATTAGCATCTTAAATGCTGAACTTGAAATCATGCTGAGGCAACAGTGGTGCCATAACCTTACATTCTAAGAACTAGATCTGTTGATTTTACTGACTAGAAATATTTTAAATGATGCAATTCTTTATAATTTATTTTCTATAGAGAATGAAGGGAAACTATTATGCTTTCAAATATCAGAATATTTTCTTACAAATACTATAGTTGAACCTTAAACAAATTTGATGATTGAGTATAGAATGTGTTTTTTTTTTTCTTTTTTCCTGGGCTTGAGTCCATTAACTCAGGAAGGAAATATAAATTAATGGAGCATACATTTAAGTTTTAAATACAAGGTTTTGAGACCTTTCCTGCTTAACTGTAGGTCCATTGTTAAATGAATATGCTCTATTTTGAAGTAAATGTGTCCATAAGTGAACGGAGAAGATTTGAGACTGAAAACACTTTTTTTTTTCCCTTGGCAGCATCTGAGATTTGGATACCAACTCTTGATTTTCACTGTTTGCATTAGAAGGGACTGACAGGTTACACCTTGGTGATTTATCTTCCTTGGCTGACATTTTTGAACAAACCTCTTAGTGTGTTATGCTTAGAGTTGGTGTTGTGCTTAATGTTTTCTTTTCTTACTATTTAATATTACATGTTAATTTACCTTATATCAGAGAAAGAATGCTAAAGTATCCAGAAAAAGCAATGTCTAATCTTGAAAGGTTGGTAGACTCTCCTATGGATGGCACACAGACTGCAAATAGATAATTTTGTTTTTATTTTGTTTTGTGTTTTCATAAATGGGTGAAAGCTATTGCTGTGTTCCAGGTTTATTCTCTAACAGTAAATGTACTTATGATAAGTATTCATTATGGACATTAACAAGCATTTTCTCAAGAGATATCCCTGCAAGGCTCAAAAAGGTGCTATTTATCTAAGTTACTTTCTTTCAGGAAGAGATACTTGAATATAGTGAGATCATCATCAATTTGTTAGAAGTATGGGTTTTTCAAAAATTGTGAAAGTGAAGTCGCTCAGTCGTGTCTGACTCTTTGCGACCCCATGGACTGTAGCCTACCAGGTTCCACCCTCCATGGGATTTTCCAGGCAAGAATACTGGAATGGGTAGCCATTTCGTTCTCCCAGGGGATCTTCCTGACCCAGGGATTGAACCTGGGTCTCCTGCATTGTAGGCATTGTAGGCAGATGCTTTACAGTCTGAGCCACCAGGGAAGTCTAAAAATTATTATCTTTTGTATAAATAAGCTAAAACTTAGTTCAGTATATTCATGTATTATTTATAGCCCATGTAAATAATATCCTATATAATAAATATTCATTCAAACAAATGACTATGTAAAGAGCTATAGAACTAGAACATGGTCTTTCAAGCAAAAAAATTACTGTCTTTTTCCATATGGAGCAAATGCAATTCATAAAGCATGCTGCATTCTAATAAGACTACTGCCAGGGAATTATGTTCATAATAACAATCTCTCTGTTCCAATACCATACACTCTTTACTGACTGCTTAGACATCTTCCAAGTTGCTGTCATTTCTCACACAGGAGACCCAGTAAAGAGTATGACTGGATCAGCACTACCACTTTTGGAAAAGTAACAGTATTCTGACTGTGAATCAGTCCTTATCTCCTAAAGAACTAACAGTATCATAGAGAAGTATCTGTTCATACATTTACTATCATTAATGTTAGAAAAGGCATGTTATTTGAAACCAAGTGAGTAGTATACATAATAAGTACAAATAAGAGACTGGAGAAAAGAAAATCCTCTGAGAACTAATGGTAAGAAAGAAGACTACATAAATGAGATGGGAACTGAGGTATACTTTTCTCCTATTTTATTATAAAAATGTTTAAACATTCAAAAGGTAAAAGAATGTTACAGTGAGTACCAATATGCCCTTTACTACTCCCATTGATTTTTGTTAGTGTCTGCTTTATCATATGTAAGATATATTTTAATGCTAGGTAAAGCTTAGGTCTAGCTGAAAAGATCAAAGTATGCTTAAGGTTGAGAAAAAGTAGGTTAGAAGATAGGTTTTGTGGTACAGTCTCCTGTGATCTCCCTACACACCCTTGTATAATCCCTTCCCATATAGTAGCAGGCTTGATCTGTATGGACTATGATAAGCCCCATCCTCTACCAGCACAGCCCGAAGATGTGCATGCCCTAATCTCCAGAACCTGCATATATGTTATCTGATATGACAGAAGGGACTTTGTATATGTGATTTGTGAATGAGTTAAGGATTTTGAGATGGGGAATATCTGGGTGGACCCAGCATAATCACAGGGCCCTATAAGAGTGAGGCAGTAGACTCAGTGTTTCAAAGATGATACATGGATGGAAACAGAGGTCAGAGAGGAGAGAGGATGCTACCTTACTTACTGGCTTGGGAGGAAGATGAAAAGACCACAAACCAAGGAATGTGGGTGGCCTCTAGAAGCTAGAAAAAGAAATGGACTGTCCTCTAGTGCCTTCAAAAGGAATGCAGTCCTGCCAACTCATTTTATTCAGTACATAATGTGTATTAGGGTCTGTGTGAAATTCTGAGAGTATAACAGTACCATTATATACATATAAACATACTACTAGTGAAGATGGCAAGAGAGAGAAGAGCAAGAGGTTAATCAGTAAGTTGTGGAGAATTCACAAGGACTGGGAATGAAAAAGATGAACAGAGGTGAAGCAATTGGAGAAGTAAGACAGTGAATAGTGCCAGTCATGATGGTGGCAAGAGAGAAAGAGACAGAGAAAGACAGAGAGGAGAGAAAGAAACACATCCTGGTTTACTATAGCACCAAATCAGTGTTAAGGATGTAAAAATGAGAAGTAAGAATAAGTTACTGGGTTTGGTCATAATTGCTCATTGATGAAGTTTAGGATTTCATTGTCAGTATGATGATAGGGATAGAAGCCAGTTTGCTGGGGGTTAAGGGGTGACCTTCTGGAGATGAAATGGAGTCAGCAGACTCTGTCATTCCTCCAACTGCCTAGGCATGGCTACATCATTTTATGTGACAGTCCATAAAACACAGCAAAAATAGGAATCTCCTTCTAGCCCAAGATATAAGGAGTACTTCGAGCTATGGGGTGATATATAGTAAATACCAGAGTAATCAGTGTGTACTTTGAATAGAACTAGGTTTGAGGATTGATTGCTGAAATAGTTTGTTTGTGAAGTCTACTTTCAGATTGTCACCTCTAATTTTGCATTAATATAAAGCATCCTCCATCTGGACTAGAATTTGGAATGTTTGTCTATTACTAGTGGTGCCTGATTGTCATCTGTGACCTTTGGTTCATGTGTTATGAAGTGGAATTTGGTAATTGGTGGTCTTGCAAAGCTTTTCTGACTAGTCCTGCTGGGTCTCAGTTTTGACAGGTTGTTACTCCCACTAGGTTTTAATCAGATGGAGAATTCAGTGTGATGTTAGTATTCACACAGTGCCATTCAGGAAACCAAAATAAAACTGTAGGTATAACCATGCTTTGAAAAGTTAAAAAATGCCAAGTATTAATTATGTTTACCATCATTATTAAAATGATCAGATCAGATCAGTTGCTCAGTCGTGTCCGACTCTTTGTGACCCCATGAATCGCAGCACGCTAGGCCTCCCTGTCCCTCACCAACTCCCAGAGTTCACTCAGACTCACGTCCATCGAGTCAGTGATGCCATCCAGCCATCTCATCCTCTGTCGTCCCTTTCTCCTCCTGCCCCCAATCCGTCCCAGCATCAGAGTCTTTTCCAATGAGTCAACTCTTCGCATGAGGTGGCCAAAGTACAGGAGTTTCAGCTTTAGCATCATTCCTTTCAAAGAAATCCCAGGGCTGATCTCCTTCAGAATGGACTGGTTGGATCTCGTTGCAGTCCAAGGGACTCTCAAGAGTCTTCTCCAACACCACAGTTCAAAAGCAAAATTCTTTGGCTCTCCGCTTTCTTCACGGTCCAACTCACATCCATACATGACCACAGGAAAAACCATAGCCTTGACCAGACAGACCTTTGTTGGCAAAGTAATGTCTCTGCTTTTGAATATGCTATCTAGGTTGGTCATAACTGTCCTTCCAAGGAGTAAGCGTCTTTTAATTTCATGCCTGCAGTCACCATCTGCGTTGATTTTGGAGCCCAAAATAATAAAGTCTGACACTGTTTCCACTGTTTCCCCATTTATTTCCCATGAAGTGATGGGACCGGATGCCATGACCTTCGTTTTCTGAATGTTGAGCTTTAAGCCAACTTTTTCACTCTCCACTTTCACTTTCATCAAGAGGCTTTTGAGTTCCTCTTCACTTTCTGCCATAAGGGTGGTGTCATCTGCATATCTGAGGTTATTGATATTTCCCCAGCAATCATGATTCCAGCTTGTGCTTCTTCCAGCCCAGCGTTTCTCATGATGTACTCTGCATAGAAGTTAAATAAGCAGGGTGACAAAATACAGCCTTGACGTACTCCTTTTCCTATTTGGAACCAGTCTGTTGTTCCATGTCCAGTTCTAACTGTTGCTTCCTGACCTGCATACAGGTTTCTCAAGAGGCAGGTCACGTGGTCTGGTATTCCCATCTCTTTCAGAATTTCTCACAGTTTATTGTGATCCACACAGTCAAAGGCTTTGGCATAGTCAATAAAGCAGAAATAGATGTTTTTCTGGAACTCTCTTGCTTTTTCCATGATCCAGCAGATGTTGGCAATTTGATCTCTGGTTCCTCTTCCTTTTCTAAAACCAGCTTGAACATCAGGAAGTCCACAGTTCACATATTGCTGAAGCCTGGCTTGGAGAATTTTGAGCATTACTTTACTAGCATGTGAGATGAGTGCAATTGTGCGGTAGTTTGAGCATTCTTTGGCATTGCCTTTCTTTGGGATCAGAATGAAAACTGACCTTTTCCAGTCCTGTGGCCACTGCTGACTTTTCCAAATTTTCTGGCATATTGAGTGCAGCACTTTCACAGCATCATCTTTCAGGATTTGAAATAGCTCCACTGGAATTCCATCACCTCCACTAGCTTTGTTCGTAGTGATGCTTTCTAAGGCCCACTTGACTTCACATTCCAGGATGTCTGGCTCTCGGTCAATGATGCTATATTTAATCATTTGCATTTAATTTGTTTGTGGCCTTATTTAATTCTGGACTTATTTTCCCAACATAGTTTTGGAAAAAGGAATTCAATCATTTTCTAGATATAGCTAGTAAGTACTGGGTTACTATGTGAGAAATACTTCTTCATATCTCACCTCTAAATCTTCACAGTGACCTTTTTAGGAACACTTATTATCTTTTTATATGTAAGGAAACTAAGACTCTGAGAGATTAATTAGCTTTTCATCCATGTATTTGGAGAAGAGATGTGAATCTACAGCTGGAGCACCACAGTTAGTTAGATATAAACTTAGGCAGTGCAAATCATTTTGCTTAGTTAACACATAATCATATCTGCAATAATTGCATCAATATCATATCGTGTCTCTGAGTCAAATTTGCATTGTTTTTGAAGCAGCATTGTCTCTTTTACCAGCTCTCTCTCACCTTCAGCATAACACTTGACAGTTTGCCATGTAGGAATTTTATATATGTAAACTTGTTACTGATTAATCTATGTGAACTAATCCCAGTTAGTCTGGAGATTAGTAACCTAATATATATAAAGGATAAGCTATTATATATTTGCGGATTTTAAATAGAGAGCCATGAGTAGAGGATGAGATAGTTAGTGACGTTTTGTGGAATCCAACGTCTGTTTATACTTCATGGTTTACTGATTTCCTTGCCATCCTTTGTCTTGGGCTTCCCAGCCTCTGGGATCTAATGCCTAATGATCTGAGGTGGAGCTTATGGAATAATAATAGAAATAAAGCACAGTAAATATAATGTGATTGAGTTATCCTGAAACCATCCCCCCTGCCAGTCCATGGGAAAGTTATCTTTCATGAAACTAGTCTCTAGTGCCAAAAAGTTTGGGGACCTTTGCTTTTATCTCATTCATTTGAACCTCACCATCACCCTGTGAAGAAGATAGGCCTGATTTTTTCACCTCATTTTACTACAGAGGAAATGGAGGGTAAAGGAGGGGTGTGATTTTCTCAGGAATTTCAAATATATCTACATAAAAAGGATTTTGTTAGATAAATAGTCTAAGGACAACTGGATCCAATGCAATAACTGCAATAAATTTTGTTGCTTATATGTCTGAATTTATTATGGATATAGTTTGGTTTAGGCAAGACTTCTTTTCGTATAGTATAACTGAGGAAAACAGGAGAGTATAAAAAGTTTCCTTCCGTTTCCTGAAGGGAAATCATACCACTTATTTGAGCCCTAGTTATTATCCAAAGGAAGGCTGCATATTTCTCTAGTGGTTGTATGTTTTTGTGGAGCACTGAAAGAGAAGCTGCCCGTATGCTTCCCACAGTGATATTACCAATCCTAGAACTGTGACCCAGAATACTCTGCTGAGTGATGCACATGCATAGAAATTTGTCCATCTGTGGCATGTGTTGTTTACTTGTGAGAAGGTCACTGTGTTTTCTAGTCATGTACATAACGTAAGATTACATCAAACAGGGATACATTGTCTAGTTACCAACATTTAAAAATCATTTTTTCATTGTCAGGCAGCATTTACTGAGTGCTTACCAAGTACAGATGTAGTGCCAGGCTCTGAGGAACACAGACCTTCCTTCATTTGCCTCATTATCTAGACTGTGAAGTCCAAGCATCATGCAAGTGGTTTCAAGTTTCATTTTATGTACAGTAGTTGTTTTAGTGTGTTTGGTCTGCTATAACAAAACCAAAGCCACTTGGTGGTTTGTAAATAACAGAAATTTATTTCTTGAGTTCTTCAGGCTAGAAGTCCAAGATCAAGAGACAGAAAATTCAGTGTCTGGTAAGGCCTATTTCCTGATTCAAAGACAGCTGTCTTCCCTCTATGTCCCTATGTGGCAGAAGTGGTGAAGGAATTCTCTGGGATCTCTTTTATAAGGGCACTAATCCCAATGAGCCAGGTTCAACCCTTATGACCTAATCACCTTGCAAAGGCCCCACCTCCTGGTATCATCACATAGGGGATTAGATTTCAATTATATGAATTCTGGGGGACAGAAATATTTTAGTCTCTAAAAACAGTTTTGAAAACATGAAATTTCTCAAAATATAGTTTTTAGAAAAGATACCATTTCTAAGATAAATTTGTTTTTTCACAAAGGTGATTTTAATTGTTGGCATATTCCCAAGATAAGGAACACACTCTGTTGATACTCCTTTCAAAATGATCAGAGGAAAACAAGGCACACAATGCCAAGCCACAAACTCTCCTTTGTACTGTTGATGAATCCTTTCTTATGCTTTAAAACAGCTGAGTTTATACATACATCTTGCGAGTAGGGCAATTCTCTGAAAGATTACACTACTTTCTTTATGTACAATGTCAGTGCCACGATATTAAACAGAAATGAAATATGTGTCTGTGCTTTCCTTCTTAAAAATGTGAATGTATTTCTCTATAGAGTTGTTTTGTAGCTGTCTTGCTCTTAAAGTAATGCCCAACTCCAGGCCTGCAGACTGCTGACACACAATTAATCTTGCAAATTTATGAATGCCAAAGCATGAAGCAAAATGAAAACAACTGGGGGAATGTTTAAGGGAAATAATTGGACTGTATCCAGATGTGCATGTGTAAAACATCACCCCTTAACTCCTCCCCCATATCCTGTCTGAAGATAGGATTTTTTTTTTTTTTCAAAAATAAACTGAGATTATTTGAAAGAAGTCGTGATCTCTGACCAAATATAAGTAGGCAAAGTTAGGCTGAACATAATCATGTATCTCCTTAGTGTCTTTGTTTTATTTTAATTAACTCATTGAATGCTGATGAATCAATTTGCCTTATGGCTGTTCTTCCTGATTATGGCCACAGTTTCATGCACTCCATCTAAGGGTAATATGTAAGAGTTTTCAAGGATGGGCAGTGAAGTCTGGTTACAAGGGGAAAGAAGTGTGAGAACATATATGTAGTTTTTGTTTGTTTGTTTTATTAGTCTAAGACCAACCAGAGAAGCTGCAAAACAAAAATAAATAAATAAAAGAATTTATGTCTAAGATGCTTTGGTCACTAGATAAAACACAAAAATGGAGGTAATAGTGACCTTGCAGACATGAAATTAAGTTAGGCCTCGCATCGCTGGGATATGAGAAACTAAAGAGCAGGGGTGCTTTGAGTAAGAACCTTCACATGTTGGTATCTGACTGTCCTGTGTATCTTAAATGTACCAGAGGTGAAGCAGTAAGATACACTTTTAACTTAAATGTCAAGAAATAGTTCCTTGAAAGTATAACCAAATGCACCAATAAATCCAGCTAACTTCAATAAAGGAGTTTTCTCCAGAGACTTGCTTTTCTCTTGTTCTGCATCATAAAAAAAATGGAAATGAAATGAAATTATCATGAACTTGTTTAGTACTCCATAAGGTAGAGCACATAAAGACCTCCTGCCTGCATGCCCCTCTCGCTGCCTTCCCAGAGACTATCCCTGGGGGTTAGAATTCCCAGCCTCATGAGGCTGAATCTTGAGATGGGATTTCTGTTTTATTCAGAAAGAGGAAACAAAGAAGAGAAATTTTAAATACCCAATCTTTTACCCTATTTTAGAAAGGATTAAAGATCCCAATTCTCAATGTTTCTGCTGTGGGCGGCAGATTTCTATTCTAAAGCTTCAATATTAGAGTAGTATCAACACTTCATTTTGAGGATAGAAAAGAAAGAAAGAAAGTGAAGTCGCTCAGTCGTGTCCGACTCTTTGCGACCCCATGGACTGTAGCCTACCAGTTTCTCAGTCCATGGGATTTTCTAGGCAAGGGTACTGGACTGGGTTGCCATTTCCTTCTCCAGGGGATGTTCCCGACCCAAGAATTGAACCCAGATCTCCCCCATTGCAGGCAGATGCTTTACCCTCTGAGCCACTAGGGAAGCCCCATTTTGAGGGTAAGGATTGATTATCTAATATCATTACAATTGTGCAATTATCCAATTTGAAGCCTAATTTTAATATCATTATTACTAGGTATAGTTTCCATAAAAAGGCATTAGTCCATCTTCCTAGCTGTTTTACCAGAGGAACTGGGTGGCAAAGGCATTGCCTTGTGCCAGATGCCAGGATTTTAGTGGGAAGTAATGGACCCAGAGAGGGAAAGTGGAGGAGAAGATCACTTGCTTAGTAATTATATATATATACATATAGTATTGTGTCTATACCATGCCTGTTATTCCCCTCCGGATCATTTCCACATACTACTTGATAGTGATATATTTCAGTTAGCCAGTTTGGATGTGTCAAAAGCAAATAATTTCTGGGAAAGTTAGATATATTGGTTTTATATATGGCTTATCAATATATAATTTCATGATGCTGAAAATATACAACATTATCCAAAGTTTTTTGAAGCAGTTAAATTAGCATAAAGTTTGATGTCTTAAGTGAGAACTTGGTGAATAAATACTCTAGAACTATTTCTGTGACAGTTTAAGGAAAAAACAATGATTCTGGGTTTCAAATATAGTAAACATTATGAATTTATTTAGTAAGAGTTGTGCTTGGTCCAGCAAATGATAAAATCTTCAATTACTAGAATGGTGAAACACATCAGTTGCTTAAAATCATTGACAATTGTTTGGTAACACATTCAAACATTCTTCTTGTTAGAGAAGCCAAGAGCAGTGTAGTAGGAATGACGAGATTAGTGCTCAAAACAAGAATAACCACAAAAAGAGAGAAATCTGGGTTCTTGACTCAGTGGTACCACTTAGTGTAGTAATGGTTTAACCTTGAATTAGTTGCTTGACTTCTATGCACCTATATTTTCTCTATATAATGAGATTAGGATCTCTGTCCTGTTCACTGCACAAGTTGTGAAGGTCATTACTTTTATTGTCACATCCTTGCAAAATTCCCTACCCTTCCCTGCCACCTTCACCTAAATTAGCTCCTGCTCTAGTCTTCATCTGGAAAATACCATCTGTATCTGTTTTTTGTTTAAACCAAAAAGTTAGGAGTGATCTTCTATCCTCCCCCTCATTCCATCCTTTGTAATTCATCCCTAAGCCCTGATTTTATCTCAAAATACATCACGATTCCACTTCCTTCTTTTTAGCCATATTGCCACTAGCCTGGCCGAGGCCATGGTCATTGCTCATCCAGATGGCCACGGTGCACTGGCAGTGTCTCCCTCTACTCTTTCCCTCTGCACCTCATCACACTGCAGAGTAATCTTTTAAAAGCAAAAACCCAGATCTTTTCACTTTTTGGCTTGAAACATTCCAGTGGCCCCAGTCGTCCTTAGGACCATAGAAAATGTTTAATTTGAGCCTCACACCCTGGTCCCTTCCTACCTCTTTGCTTTCATGAGCACTTCCTTACCCCTCTCTCCCCCCACATTAAGGGACTGCACTTTTGCTACATCCACCCCCTTTCCATCTTTTCTTTGAATAGTGCTCCTTCTCATTCTAGGGCCTATATCCTTTCAAGCTTTAAGGTTCCACGTAGATGTGGCCTTTCTCAGAGAAGCTTTCTCTGACTTCTCCTTCCAGTCTAAATTAGATTTCCCTTATCATACTCTCTGATGGCATCTTTGTTCCCCTTTGGAGCACTATTCCAATATAAAATTACATGTTTATTTGTGTATTTATTCTCTGGTGCTAAACCCAGGGCATCAGGAGCCTTATCTTTATTGTTCACTGCTGAATCTGGAAGGCAGACATACTGTCTGTGTGCAGAAGGCTCTTGAATGGCATTTTGCCATGTGCTAGGAATGCAGAGTTAATTTTGCCACAGTCCCTGGCATCAGGAAACTCACCATCACTTCATGAGAAAGAAAGATGAGCATGAATTACTAGTAATCCTTTTGTAGCTCAGAGAGATTTTTAAAAATGACTTTTGAGATCAGAGAAATGTTTATTTCAAGCACTCGTACAGAAACATTCTCATAACTTAAGAGAAGTCTGTTCTCCTGTTCTCATATGGGGCCTCCCTGGTGTCTCAGTGGTAAAGCGTCCGTCTGCCAATGCAGGAGACATAGGTTCAATCCCTGGGTCAGAAAGGTCCCCTGGAGAAGGAAATGGCAACCCACTCCAGGATTCTTGCCTGGGAAATCCCATGGACAGAGGAACCTGGCAGGCTGCAGTCCATGGGGTCACAAAGAGTCGAACACTACTGAGCAACTAAACGAAAACAACAACTTATCAGCTGAAAGGGGCATTCACAGTTCAGGCCAGGAGAAGGAAATGGCAACCCACTCCAGTGTTCTTGCCTGGAGAATCCCAGGGATTGGGGAGCCTGGTGGGCTGCCGTCTATGGGGTCCCACAGAGTCGGACACGACTGAAGTGACTTAGCAGCAGCAGCTGACTTAGACAGGAGTGTCATTATATATTTAGGGTGGAATCTACCACCAAACCAGAAAATTTGCTGCCTTGTGTTAAGTATTTCTTGCTATTTATTCTTTTCTATGTGCATCTGTGAGTGAATGTGTATGTGTATCCATGTATGTATGAACCTTTTATCCATAAGGTTCTGTTCTGTGAGAAGGAAAACATCTTTCTTGGTGACTGTTGCTCTGGCTTTCAGGATGCCTGCAAAGGAAAAAAGGAGAATGCAGGGGGAGATGTTGTAATCTAATATGGATATAGAAATAGGTATAAAGAATATGTTGAAAGAATCATTGTCTTCCAGTATAGATTATGTATAAACTGAGCTGGGTGAACATATACAATTCTGTGAAATCTTTTAAAATCCTTCCATTATTAAAGGATGTTAAAAATGCTTAAGCTGGGCTTTCCTGGTGGCTCAGTGATAAAGAATCTGCCTGCTAATGCTGGAGACACAGGTTTGATCCCTAGTCTGGGAAGATGCCACGGGTCAACAAAGCCCATCTGCCACAACTGCTGAGCCTATGTTCTAGAGCCTGTGAGTCACAACTACTCAGCTCACATGCCATAGTTACTGAAGCCTGAGCGCCCTAGAGTCTATGGTCTGCAACAACAGAAGTCACTGCAGTGAGAAGCCTGTGCATTGCAACTGGAGAGTAGCCCCCACTGCAACTTGGGAAAAAGTCTGCACAGCAAGAAAGACTCAACTCAGCCAAAAGTAAATAAAATTAAAAATGTTTAAAATGCCTGAGATGATCCTGAGCACACTGAAGCAGGATTTAGATGTGCAGTCCAAATTTAGCATCAGTACTCTTGCCTGGCAAATCCCGTGGATGGAGGAGCCTGGTAGGTTGCAGTCCATGGGGTTGCTAGGAGTCGGATACGACTGAGCGACTTCACTTTCACTTTTCACTTTCATGCGTTGGAGAAGGAAATGGCAACCCACTCCAGTGTTCTTGCCTGGAGAATCCCAGGGACGGAAGAACCTGGTGGGCTGCCGTCTCTGGGGTCGCACAGTCGGACACGACTGAAGCGACTTAGCAGCAGCAGCAGCAGCAGCCTGAATTATTAAATGAAGAAAGTGGTCACAAAATAAATATGAAAGTTATTACATTTATAACAGTTTGTACAGTTTTTCTAAAACCTACTTACTGCATAAAATAAAACCCATCTGTAGAGGTATAGCTGTTTTATTTTTTTCATGATTGGAAAGCTGGTCATTGAAAAATAGAAATTTAGAATTAATTTGTTTAGTAATTGAAAACTTTGGGAATTGTTTCTTCTTCCTTGTTATATCACCCTCAGCACAGTATCAAGTAGCATGATGGGGAGAGCATGGCTATACCCCAGAACATCTCCCCAGGCTAGATGCTGAGGGCCAAACCCCTCATTTGGAAATTCTTTGTTTCCAGTTAAACCTTGCTCTCTTCACGTTGTCTACTTTATATGTCACAGCCTTCTGGGAGGTGTAAACCTGGATGTAGAAAAGGAGGAGAACATCACAGAATTTATTGAGTCCTGAATCTGGGCCATACTCTTGGCATGTGCATTTTGCTTGCCGTCTTGTGTTTCCCCCATTTTAAAAATGTAGAATTCAAGTTTCAGGGAGGTTGAGTTACCCTCCTGAGTACTATCTTCCTTGAATGAACTGTAGAGCTGAGAGCTGACCCCTTAGTTGGTCTGACCATAAACCTGTGTTCTCTCCTTTGGACGCTCCACATCTCCTAGTAAATTAATTCATGAGATGCTTTTCTCAACAGATGAAAATTACAACAGCAAGAGCACGATAAACATCTGGAATAGAAGCAGTTGTGGTAAAAGGGGGAACAAGAGAGCAGAAAGAGGAGGCTGGAGAGTCTTGTTACCCAGTCCGTAAGGAGCAGCTCCTCTGGGGCCTGCCTATCAATGGGTCCTGCTCTGTGCCTCAGAGGACTCAGACAGATTCTGGAAACCAAAGCTAAAATGATATTAAAGGAAGCTCCTGATATGCCTTCTTTACTTGCATCAGCAATGAGATTGAAAGGCCCCCTTGGTATATGAATACCTGCAGTTAAAAGACTGCAGAAAGGCATTTAGGCTGTTTACTTTAGGTTTCCTGTTTACATTTGTTCCAACTTTATTTCCTCACTGGGAAGTAAAATTGGACTGAAGAGAAAAAAGGCAGGTTGACTCAAAAGGGAAGGGAAACTCGAGTTTGAAAGCAGAACCATTTTTACATTTGAGTTAAACTGTTGGTTTAAAACATGCAGCTCTCTATTGGAAACCATTGTGGGTGGAGTGTATTTGTAACAAACCTTCACCTAATTCATTCTATATGCTTGGCAGAAGAAAAGCAGAAATGAGAGCCAAATTCCAAAGGGTCTCTAAGGGAAGCAAGGTCACACTGTATTCAGAATTCAGAATATAGCAACCTGGCCTAAACAGAGGATTTTTAATGTGTTTGTGCTCTTAGGAATCATTCTTCTAGAATATTGTAATTGTTTAGCCATCTTGTAAAGTTCTCTCATATTGCAAACACTGCTTCAGAGTAGATTAAAAAAAGACTACTAAATAATTTAATCAAGTTTAACTCAGTTGATTTTATAACTGATTTTGAAACTAAGAATAAGATAATGTGGAAGCATTGATTGATTATTTCCACTGTCATAATAAACTTGTAGAAATATCTTAGAAGTCACATTTTTTTGGAAGGGTCTGAGGAATTTGGCCCATCCTCAAATAAAAACTGTGCTTTAATTCCAAGTAGTCTTATTATGAATAGTTGTTGAATTTTACACTGTTTTATAGTTGGCTGTGCTTAATAAAACTCATTTGCAAGGTAAAAGAACAAAGATGTAAGAATCAAGGAAACCTAATTTGTTAATTAGTGACTGAAGCGATTTAGCAGCAGCAACAACTACAGTGAAAATGGGAATAAGCAAAAATGTCACTTGCACTAAGTTTCTGGGAAGATGTTCCAGAGTTTGGGGGATGACAGAACATCTTTTGGGTGTTCAGGGTCCAAAAGGGAGTAAGGACTTTTGAAGTTGTTTTTGCTTACAACCGAATTTACCTCAAAGTGCAGAGTCCATAAGAATTAATTTAAATGTCGGTTACAAATTCCAAGAAATGTGGAGATATAAACCAGAAAGACAGCGTGACCTAGAGCGCTGAACAGGGGTTTGGGAATGTGGACTCTGATGTTGCTGTTGTGTCTGGTTTTTTTTTTTTTTTTCTTTCTTTCTTTTTTTTTTTTAAACTTTGAAGTGCTGAAATATAGCTTCTTTTCTTTTGACCTCCCTTAACGTAGTACCAAATGCAGATAAAATGGAGCATGCTTATTTCTGTTTTTCTGGGGAATAATGTGGAGGGGCAATACCTCCTTTTTTTTTTTTTGAAGATGATACCCTGAATATTCATTGGAAAGACTGTTGTTGACGCGGAAGCTGCAATACTTCGGCTACCTGATGCGAAGAGCTGACTCATTGGAAAAAACCCTGATGCTGGGAAAGATTGAGGGCAAATGGAGATGGGGGTGGCAGAGGATGAGATGATTAGATAGCAGCACCGACTCAGTGGACATGAATTTGACCCATCTCTGGGAAACAGTGAAGGACAGAAGAGCCTGGCATGCTGCACCATGGAATTGCAAAGAGTGTCACAACTTAGGGACTAACAACAACAACGAAGTCTGTGGACTAGGACTTCCCTGGTGGTCCAGTGGTAAGAGTATCCACCTGCCAGTGCAGGGGACACAGGTTTGATCCCTGCTCCAGAAAGATCCCACATGCTCAGGGAATTAATTCCGCCATGTGCCACAACTGCTGAGCTCGTGCTTTAGAGCCCATGCTTCACAACAAGAGAAGCCATCTGCAGCTAGAGAGTAGCCCCTGCTCACCACAATTAGAGAAAGCTGACGCAGCAATGAAGACACTGCAGCGAAAAGTAAATAGATAGATAGTGATTTTTTTTTAAGTTACCTTCATGGAGAGAGCAAAGATCTGTGCATTGTAATCTATTCTCAAATTCTTTCCATTTCTGCCTCTCCACTGAAGTATCAGAAGACCTCCCCAGAGGGACCTAGCAGTTTTATGTCATTATATTTTCTGAGGTCTAGTCTTAGCTTTGAGCAGGTCTTCTTTTCTTCCTCCTTTCTTTGCCTCAGAATCCTACTGTTCTTCTGACCTGCTCAAGTCTCTTCTCTTACCTGCTTTCCCTCACCAGCAGCCCAGAGTGACGACTCTCCCAGTGATTTCTAGTACCATTCACTCAGTACCAGCCATGTGATGTTCTTTATTCTCTCTTTACTTATTTTTAAAGTAATTTTACTGTGTATAATTTTACTAAGCACACACACACATACATACCCACACACATATTACTTCCCTGGTGGCTCAGATTGTAAAGAATCTGCCTGCCATGCGGGAGACCTGGGTTCAGTCCCTGGGTTGGGAAGATTCCCTAGAAAATGGAACAGCTCTCCACTCCAATATTCTGACTTAGAGAATCCCATGGACTGTATAGTCCACGGAGTTGCAAAGAGTCAGACACGACTGAGCGACTTTCACTCACTCACTCATACACATATTTAGAATGGAGAGTAGAAGTGCTACCTGTTTTAATAAAATCTTAGCCTTATGACATATTGCATCAGATCCTTACAAGTGATAATTACAGTTACCATGAAAATCTCCTACATCACCCTTGGAAATCCTTCTTTTTCCCTCCCCTGCAGTAACCGATGTCATTTCCAGGCATGGTTCATCCTTTACTCTTCCAAATTTTTTTTCCCTGAGTATATATTTGATATCTCCAATGAGACTATAATTTCTGAGAACAGATAATAGCTTTATTCTTCTTTTGGTTTGTCCCACAATGTTTGGCTCAGTACTCACAGTCTTAATAAATGACTATAAATGCATGCATGTCAGATTACTTGGCTTAGCTTCAAGGTTCTCTTCCATATTCTTGGCCCTCGAAGACAGTTTGCGTCTTTTTATCAGAAATTTCAGAAGACTACTTTCTGTTCTTCCCTATTTTTTTCTCTTCTTTCCAGAGAAGAAAACTCATACTAAATATTTCTTTTGGTATTCTGTTGCTCTTCACTTTTTCCATTTCCTTGTAACAGCTATGATTCTTATCCTTCTGTCTCTGTTTCTTTGTAGGTGTGGGGGAAGTACTCTTGCTTTAAATTACCTTGAACTTTATTCAGATATCATAAAATATATATATGATTAGGTATACAAATTCATTTTATTTCTCCAAATATTTTTGCTTTACCTTCTGTGTTTATACACTTCTAAAATACATCAGTTTGTCCCTCTTAGTACAGTATTAGCTTATTGAATAAGTTGATATTGTTTGGGGCAATTTACACCTCAAGTGAGATGGTTTATCATCCTAGGTTACAGTTATGTAAATTGAGGCTCCAAAAGGTGAAAGGAATTGCTTAAAGACATACCTAGTAATTAGTACTAGTAATTTTGAATGCTAACAGCTCATACCTTTATAGCACTTACCACATGCCAAGCACTGGTCTATGGGCTTTATGTAAATTAACAATCACATTTTTGAGGCACAAACTAGTATCTTCACTTCATAGATGAGGAAAAAGAGACAAAGAGGCTAAGTGACTTGCCTGCAATCACTCAGCTAGTAAATGTTGGGTGGAATTTAAAATCCCAGGAGCCTGGTACCAGAAGCCTTGTGTTACCTCCTACCAGCAGAAACAGAATTCTAATCTCAAAAGTGAGTGTGCTTGTCATTATGCCTCCAGATACTTCTGCAGTATAATTATTTTCCTAATTTTTTGTATATATATAAATATTTACTCATCTCTAGCATTTTGTTCTAGTTCTCATTCTTTTGGCCTGGAACATCCTTTACCAAATGAACAGCATATTCTGATTAACCCATCAAGATCCTATTCACAATCTCTGTTACTGTCCTTGTGTTCTGGAGTTCTTTCCTTACTCTTCCTAAAATTAATCAGGCTGTTAAATATTCTACTTTTGAACCATAAAATTACATTAAAAAATAGTTTAGAATACATTAGAATAGTTTGAAGTCTACAGAAAAACTGAGCAGAGAGCACGGAGTTCCCATATATCCATTTTCCTCACTCAGAGTTTTCCATATTTTTAACATCTTTCATTAGTGTGGAACATTTGTTACAATTGAACTAATATTGGTTGATTATCAGCTGTATTGTTAACTATTATTATTAACTAATGCTTATAGTTTACATTATGGTTCACTCCTGTGTTGTACATTCTATGGGTTTTGACAAATGGATAATATCATGCATCCACCCTTACAGTCCCAGTGTTATAAAAATCCCCTGTGTTTCACCATTTTATCTTTCCCCCACTTCCCTCCTCCAAGCCCCTGGCAACTGCTGATCTTTCTTTTGTCTTTATAGTTTTCCTTTTCAGAATTTCACATTAAATCATATGGTCTGTAGGCTTTTCAGACATGCTTCTTTCACTTAACAATATGCAGTTAAGTTTCCACCATGTCTTTTTGTGGCTTGTTGTTGTTCAGTTGAGACTTCCCTGGTGGCTTAGACGGTAAAGTGATAAAGCCTACAATGTGGGAGAGCCGGGTTCAGTCCCCGGGTTGGGAAGATTGTTCGTGTCTGACTCTTTGCCACCCCATGGTCTGCAGCATGCTAGGCTTCCCTATGGCTTCATTAATACCTTATATCTTTTTATCTCTGAATAACATTCCATAGTGTGGAGATGACACATTTTGTTTACATATTCACCTATAAAGGAACATCTTGGATGTTTCCTAATTTTTTCAATTTTGAAAAATGTTTCTATAAACATTTATATGCAGGTGTTAGTGTGAACGTAAGTTTTCAGCTCATTTGAAAGTGAAAGTGAAGTCGCTCAGTCATGGCCGACTCTTTGCAACCCCATGGACTGTAGCCTACCAGTCTCCTCCGTCCATGGGATTTTCCAGGCAAGAAATACTGGAGTGGGTTGCCATTTCCTTCTCCAGGAAATTTTTCCAACCCAGGGATTGAACTCAGGTCTCCCGCATTGTAGGCAGATGCTTTACTATCTGAGCCACCAGGGTAGTTCTGACTTCTGGGCCACCCAGGAAGTCAGCTCATTTGAGTACATGTCAGAGAGCAAGATCGCTAGATCATATGGTAAGAGTATGTTTACTTTTATAAGAAATTGCCAAACTGTCCTCCAAAGTGTGTACCATTTTGCATTCTCACCAGCAATGAATGTGAGTTCCTGTTGCTTCACATCCTCACCACTGTTTGATATGGTCCGTTGTTTGTTTGTTTTTTTTGTTGGTAGGGGGATGGATTTTAACCATTCTAAAAGGTGTGTAGTAGTATCTCATTGTCTTAACATGCAGTTTCCTAATAACATATGATGTTGAGCTCTTTTCATATGCCTATTTGCCATCTGTTTTATCTTCTTTGGTGAGACTGTTCAGATCTTTCACCTACTTTTATTTATATGTATTATTTATTTAACTTCTGCAATTGCTGTGCCTGAATCATTTTATTTTCTTGATTGCACTAATTTTATTTTCTTAATTGTTGCTACTTAAGCCAGGTCAACCCCAAATTCTCCCAAAACTAAAGTTGCCAATAATTCTATTTTGGTTTCTGCCTCTATATCAGTTGATATGGAAAATTCGCTTTTGAAGCCTATTCTCAAAATGTTTCACCTATTTTTAAATTGAGCTATTTGTTTTCTTATTAAGTTTTAAGAATTATTTATATATTTTGGATACCAGTCCTTTATCAGATTTGTTGTTTTGCAAATATTTTCTCACAGTCTGTGCCTTGACCTTCCCTTAACAGTGTCTTTCACATAGAAAACAATTTTTTAATTTTATGAAGTCCCATTTAGCATCTTTTTCTTTCATAGATTGTGTTCTGGGTGTTGTATCCAAAAACTTATAACTCAATCCAGAGTCGCCTAGATTTTTTCCTAAGTTATTTTCTGAATGTTTTATACTTTTGTGTCTTTCATTTAATTCTGTGATCTATTTTGAGTTAATTTTTGTGAAAAATGTAAGATTAGTGTATAGATTAGTTTTTTTTTTCCTCCATGTGTATGTTTAATCATTTCAGCACCAGTTGTTAAAAAGATCATCAATCCCCTGTTGAATTGCCTTTGCTCTTTTGTCAAAGGTCAGATAAATGTATTTGTGTGAGTTCTGGGCTTTCTATCTGTTCCACTGATATGTTTTTCTATTCTTTTACTAATACCGCACTCTTGATTACCATAGCATTATGGTAAGTCTTAAAGTCAAGTAGTGTTAGCTCTCTGACTTTGTTCTTCTATTCTGGGTTTTTTGCTTTTCTACACAGATTTTAGAATTAGTCAATATCCACATAATAACTTGGTGAGATTTTGACTGGAATTGCATTAAGCATATAGATCAAATTGGGAGGAACTGACACTTTAATAATTTTGTTGTCCTGTCTATGAACATGGAACATCTTTCCCTTTATTTATATGTTATTAAATTTATCCATCATAGTTTCATCTCTGTGTGTGTTCAGTTGCTTAGTCATGCCCGACTCTTGCAACCCCATGGACTGTAGCCCACCTGACTCCTCTGTCCATGGAATTCTTCAGGCAAGAATACTGGAGTGGGTTGCCATTTCGTTCTCCATAGTTTTCTTCTTATATAGATCTTGTACATATTTTGTTAAACTTATGCCTGAGTCTTTCTTTCTTTTCTTGGTATTAATGTTGTCATAGTTCAGTTGCTAAATCTTGTCTGATTCTCTGTGACCCCATGCCCTGCAGCACACCAGGCTTCCCTGGTGTTAATGTAAATAATGTGATTTTAATTTCAAATTCCAATTATTCATTCCTGGTGTGTGGGAAGGCAGTTGACTTTTTCATATTAATCTTATATCTTGCAACCTTGCTCTTATCACTCATCAGTTCCAGGAGTTTTTTTGGTCAGTTCGTTGGGATTTTCTACATAGACAATCATGTTACCTGCAAACAAAGATAGTTTTATTTCTTTCTTTACAATAAATATATTTTCTATTCCCTTTTCTTGTCTTATTGCATTACCTAGGAATTCCAGCATGATATAGAATAGGCAATTTATGGAAGAGAATATTTTTGTCTGGTCCAGGATCTCCTCCTCCAGCAGGAGGCACCTAGTTTCTCAGCACTAAGTATGATGGTAGCTCTGTGTTTTTGTAGATATTTCTTGTCAAGTTGAAGAAGTCCCCCCTATTCCTAATTTGCTGAGAGTTTTGATCATAAATGAGTATTAGATTTTGTCAAATGCTTTTTTCTGCATTTATTGATATGATAATAGGATAATTTTTTTCTTTAACCTATTGATGCAAGGGATTATATTAGTTGATTTTTGAATGTTGAACCAAACTTGCATACCTGGAATAAATCCCAGTTTGTCATGGTGCATAATTCTTTTTAAACATGGTTGGATTTGATTTGCTAATATTGTGTGGAGGGTATTTGTATTCATGTTAGTGAGTGATATTAGACTTTAGCTTTCCTTTCTTATAGTGGCTTTATTTGGTTTTGATTTTAGAGTAATGCTGTCCTCATAGAATAAGTTAGGAAGTGTTCCCTCTCTCTATGTTTAGCAAAAGATTAAAGGGAACAGATATCATTTATTCCTTAAATGTTTGGTAGAATTCACCAGAAAAACCATCTTTGCCTAATGCTTTAATTTTTGGAGGAAGATATTAATTACTGATTGAATGTATTTCACAGATATAGATTATATAGATTGTCTAATTATCTTTGTATAAGTTTTGATAGGCTTTATCTTTCAAGGAATTCTCTAATCACTCAAATATTCTATTTAAAAACCATGTATCTACTTTTTAATATGGTATATTTTATACTGTATTAGTTTTTATATGTGTTTTCTTCTGCTAAAGTGCAGGGTTCTTGAAAATATAGACCATGTTTTTGAATTTTGCATCTCTAAGACTTGGTACAGTGACTGGACCATTTCACTAATGGTTGAATGAGATTACCTGAAATTCTCCAAGATATTAAATGGATATAAGAAATACATACAAGAACATCTAATTGTAAGAAGAAGAACAGGAAATTGTTATAGAAATGTTATAAACATTTTCACTTTACAAAAGACTATCAGGTCCTTTTTACTGATTTGGTTCTGTGGTAAATTTTAATGTTAAACTATAGCCAATTTACTGTTTGAGAAAGGGCTGACTAATAGTGAGTCAGAGAAATCTAAATTTAAAGGAGTTTAATCTAAAATGATGGCATTTGTCTTTGGAGGAAGTATTAATAGAATTATAACAATGTGATTCACCCCTTTCCCTATTTCTAGAAATTATCTGTTGCATAAAACACAACACATCTGAATAGACACATAACCATATAACCTGAGCCCCACTGAGGAGAACTGATGATTAAAAATTACAAAACAGGAAGTTAGACTTATAATTTAAACTTCTGCTTAGTCTTTGGCTATGATTAAATATTATGTTTGGGACAAAAAATGAGCTGGAGAGTCGCTTTAATCTCTGCTCTGATCTGCTAACTGCTATTGTGTAACTTAGGTACCTTGTGTTCCCCAAAGGGTGAGCCACAGGCTGCCTTCTCCAGGCCCCCATGTTTAGATTGGTTGCAAACCCTCAAGTGCTACATCCGTGGAGACTCAGTGTTGCATTTCATTCATGTGTTCAGGCTCTTTTGGTCAGAGAAACCAAAGCATAAACATAGTGCTGACAAGTCCAGGTCATGGAGTGGTTTTTGGTCACTGAACTGCCCAAGCAGGTTATTAGGGAACAACGTTTTAGCAGTAGCAGCAAGTTGTTTATATGATATCTGATCCCAGACATTTTGCATGTGTTTAACACTATATGACTATTTTTGAGACTTGGTGATGATTATGGTAAACAACCAGATTTCCTGGTGAAGTTGACTCTTGTGTAATTTCTCATAGAATTTATCCTAGTATTTATATGTAGTTCTTTATAGCCTTTTGTATAACAGGTTTTTGCTTTTGTATAACAAAAGTTTGCTTTTGTATAACAGGTTTTTATTTTTATTTTTTGCACTTTATTTCTCTTTTTTTTATTTTATCTTTTAACTTTACAATATTGTATTGGTTTTGCCATACATCAACATGAATCCACCACAGGTATACCTGTGTTCCCCATCCTGAACCCTCCTCCCTCCTCCCTCCCTGTACCATCCCTCTGGGTCATCCCAGTGCACCAGCCCCAAGCATCCAATATCGTGCATCGAACCTGGACTGGCATCTCGTTTCATATATGATATTATACATGTTTCAATGCCATTCTCCCAAATCAACCCACCCTCTCCCTCTCCCACAGAGTCCAAAAGACTGTTCTATACATCAGTGTCTCTTTTGCTGTCTCGTATACAGGGTTATTGTTACCATCTTTCTAAATTCCATATATATGCGTTAGTATACTGTATTGGTGTTTTTCTTTCTGGCTTACTTCACTCTGTATAATAGGCTCCAGTTTCATCCACCTCATTAGAACTGATTCAAATGTATTCTTTTTAATGGCTGAGTAATACTCCATTGTGTATATGTACCACAGCTTTCTTATCCATTCGTCTGCTGATGGACGTCTAGGTTGCTTCCTTGTCCTGGCTATTATAAACAGTGCTGTGATGAACATTGGGGTACACGTGTCTCTTTCAAGAAATTCTGGTTTCCTCGGTGTGTATGCCCAGCAGTGGGATTGCTGGGTATTTTCCATGCAAATAGAGACCAAAAGAAAGCAGGAGTAGCAATACTTATATCAGATAAAATAGACTTTAAAACAAAAGCTGTGAAAAGAGACAAAGAAGGTCACTACATAATGATCAAAGGATCAATCCAAGAAGAAGATATAACAATTATAAATATATATGTACCCAACATAGGAGCACTGCAATATGTAGGACAAATGCTAACAAGTATGAAAGGGGAAATTAACAATAACACAATAATAGTGGGAGACTTTAATACCCCACTCACACCTATGGATAGATCAAGTAAACAGAAAATTAACAAGGAAACACAAACTTTAAACAATACAATAGACCAGTTAGACCTAATTGATATCTATAGGACATTTCACCCCAAAACAATGAATTTCACCTTTTTCTCAAGCGCACTTGGAACCTTCTCCAGGATAGATCACATCCTGGGCCGTAAATCTAGCCTTGGTAAATTCAAAAAATTGAAATCATTCCAAGCATTTTTTCTGACCACAATGCAGTAAGATTAGATCTCAATTACAGGAGAAAAATAATCCATGTGTGTTTAAAAAATGTTTAGTCCCAGCATATTATTAAATAATAATTTTGGTACCAGAATATAATATTTGGCAAAGCTTTGTGATATAATGGATAATGTTTTATATGTTTGATTGCTGCATTGGCTGTTGATATAGTGTATGATGTTTGCAAGGCTGCTTAACCATTTTGACCCTTAATTTCCATAGCTATAAACTGGATCAAACTGTGTGCCACATTTTTAATGATCATAAAAATCTTGGGATACTTTTCAAGTCAAGTGCCTTGCACCAAGGATTTTATTGCCATTAAACACATATTTAGTAATAGTAAGTAAGCTTGACATGAGGCATTTAAAAGGAAACTAATTGAATTAGGGTTTGTGCCCTAAATTTTGAATGCTTATGAATTTAACATTTCTCCACTCTTATGATATTTGTGTTCTTCCTCTTTAGGTCTCTACAAAAAAAAAAAAAAAAAGAGTTGTAGCACTGTCTTACAGTTGGCCCATAAAGTGTTTATATCTTTCTGCATACTGAGGTTTTATTGTCGTGAAAAAGATTTTCTTAGCATTATGTAGTATCTCCCAGTGTTATGGTACATTTTGACAAGGACCATATGTGTTCCCTTTTATATAAATGAGCCATGTTGAGGAAACTTCACAATATAATGGCCTTTGCAGATTTATTTTGAAACTCGAAACTGGTATATGCTTTTTGTTTTATTGTTTTTAATGACACTGGGTCTTCTAGGACCATAGTTACTTTGTATAAACTGTACAAACAGTGTGTTAATTATGCTCAAAAAGAATATACCTAATGGTGTTTATACAAGACCAAGGGGACTAATATAGTGTTCCTAAAATGACAGTATGGTGACCCAAGACCAATTATTTCAGACTTGAATTCTTTCCACTTCAATATAATCAAATTTCTGTTCCCTTCTTGGGCATTGTTACTTGAATGACTTGCAGGCATCTGAAATCCAGTCCATCCAAAACTCAGTTTGTTTATTTGCACCTTTACTTCCATGCCCTGTGAACCTGTTGCTCCTGCATGTTCTGTCTTATTTAATAGCCTTAGCAGCGGCACAGTTCTCTGAAATTACAAACTTTCTCAGGGTCATCACAACTATCTCTCTTCTATAGAATCTACACTAACTTGTCTTCAAATCCCAACAGTCCTTTCTATCTCAAATACTGCCCCTCCTTCTAGTCCTGTGGCTCGGGTCATATTCTTGCCATAACTCCCCTGGACAAACAGAACAGTCTCCTGAATGTTCCATCTTCCACACCACTTTGTGATTCTTAAAACACAAATGTGATCATGTTACTAACCTGGGTAAAACCTCCGTTGGCCCTTGGTTCTCCATCAAAAAGAATAGTGTTTTACAAATTAGAGGTGGCAAGAGGTTAATGACTAATGAATTAATGTTAGTGACTTATATTGAACTTTTAAAAATGTCATAAAGAAAATAGCAGAGTGCATCATATTTTATATTGATACTGTTCTTTGAAACTCTGCTCTAGTTGTACTTATCTATATAAACATGCATGTGTTTGGCTACTGTTTTAAGATGTAAAATGTCCATCTGATTGTTGGTTACAGTCATGAAAGTTTGAAAGCCATCAGTATAGAGAATAAAGTTCAAACCTTTTTTTCAAGGTTTATAGTTACTTTTATAATCTGCACAGTTCACCTTCCTCCTATCAACTTCATCCAACTCTTCAGAGAAACCTGTTTCTACTTAGGAACTCACCAAATTTTCTTTGCATTAGCTTTGTCATTATACAAACTAGTTTCTTTAAATTAAGTAGCAGTTCTAAAAGGTTTCAGTCTCAGTATCCTTTTAAATTCTGAAGTATCCCCAAAGAACCTTCATTTATATGGATTATAGACTATGTCTATTGATATGTAACAGACTAGAAATTAAAATGAAGAATGAAAAAAAATTAATTTATTTAAAATACTCTAAACCCATTATGTGTTGTCCTAAGTAATTTATTTTTGTTAAAAAAAAGCTTTATTTTCCAAAATAGATACAATTAGAAGAATGACATTGTTTTTCAATATTGAAAATCTCTTTAATGTTTGGCTTGATAGAAAACAGATGGATTCTCATATCTGCTTCTGCATTCAATCTGTGTTGCTGTGTGTTATTTAGTTTGAGGATATGAAGAAAATTCAGACTCTAACAGATAAGTAGTTGGAAAAGAAAGATTATTGTCTTTCTAAAAAAAGTAGATTATTTTAATAATCTTTTCACATAATTGTGTAGATATTCTTCTTTAATACTACGTTCAAACTCAGTGAGTGGTAATTTCTTAAGGTTGGTTGCAATGTAGATTTGAAATCATACCAATTAATTTTCATCATCTATGACATTAAAATGTATTGCTCTTTCTCATTTTCACTTTGAATAAATCTTTTACTCATGCATAATTTTGTAATATTATACACTGGCCATTTGGGAAATATTGGATTTTGAATAATGTGTAGGTCTTCCAAATGTTCATCTGCTTTATTATACAGTGTCAAAAAATCACAGTGGTTAATATCACCATGGAGTGCATCAAATAAGTCTTCAAATATTGGGGAGCTAGCAAACTCACAGTGGCAGATACAGATTTTCTAAAGTTTTAATTTTTACATAAAAGCACTAATTTTATGATTGGCAACTAATATTATTACTTGTTTTTCTTGAAATGTCATACAGCTGAATCAAAGTTTCACAGAACAGTAACCTTAGATCCTGTGATTCACTTGAATTTCTGTAGTTTGTCTATCAGTGATTCCTTCAAGTAAAAATGGTGTTCCATGAAAATAGCACTACTCCAGCATCACACACGTGCTTTTCCTTGAAACACCCACTGAACTGCCGAATGAAGAAGTGTTTTATGTATCCTTCCCCATTTCATCACATAGAACATTAAAAAGCCACATACTGAATGGTCAGAATTTTACAAATAATTTTTATTGCTTTGCCAAGGATATTCCTAAGTAAATCTGGCTCTTATTTTAACTGCAAGTGCCTGAAATTGAAGAATATGACTTCACCAAACTAGTGAAGTTTGGTGTACCAGCCTTGATTTGTTCTCCCAGGGAACTCTGGTCCACACTTTGAGAGCTATTGACTCAAAATTTTCCCTAAGCTCATTATTTATTTGGAAGATTTGTCCTAAAATTTTACGGTTCAAAAGTCATGTCATTGGTGAAGCCTCCTGAAGCACCCCAGGTTAATCTGTCACTTCTTCTGAGTTCCTGTGGTAGCCCTTACTCCATTTCCCTTTGTCCATGAAGTACTTCTGGTAGGGGCTGAGTCTTATTCCTTTACCACTCTACAGTGACTGGTATATGCTCAGGATTTATTAATGAGCAGGCAATGGCAACCCACTCCAGTACTCTTGCCTGGAAAATCCCATGGATGGAGGAGCCTGGTGGGCTGCAGTCCATGAGATCACTAAGAGTCGGACACGACTAAGCGACTTCACTTTCACTTTTCACTTTCATGCATTGGAGGAGGAAATGGCAACCCACTCCAGTGTTCTTGCCTGGAGAATCCCAGGGACGGGGGAGCCTGGTGGGCTGCATCTATGGGGTCGCACAGAGTCGGAAGCATGACTGAAGCAACTTAGCAGCAGTAGCAGCAGTAAGTCTGCTCACCCTGTTACACAGACTGGTTTTTATTATTCTTCCTCAAGTCTGGCATCAAGTCAGAAGGGGAGTAATTACCTGCCTTTCATGTTCTGAGGCAAGCAGGAACATTTTTGCCAACATATACTTAGTGCCACTCCCATAAGCATTAGAAAATACTGATGAAATGCTTAGGGTTCCAGGGCCATGTTATAGTATGGATATCGTGACACTGCTGTAGTTAACTAACACCAAAATCATTTCTATTGAATAACTGTGTGAATGAGTTCCTTGTTTCCTTTGGTCCAAACCTTGATACAGGTCAAGGAATAATTTTGAGTAACTCAACCCTAACTTAAGCTATCTTTGAATCTATTAGTCCTGTATTAGATCATTTTGATGGGTCTTTATTTGAATATTTTCTTAAACTTCTATTGCTTACATTTATTCAGGAAACATTTATTCAGCATCTACTATGTACCAGGCACTGTGCTGGATGCTCAGGATATAAAGATGAGCAGGACATGACCTTGCCCTCAAGCGATATAGTAGGGGAATGAGAGAAATGCATCTGGATTTGGTTCTCAGATTATAGTGCTTTTATTTTCTATAATTTAAAATCTGAGAATTAAGGGACTTTTTAAAGTATGTTTTGTGAATAAAAACTAAATTGTAAAAGTTGTCTTAGATGTTTCAGTGTAGATGCCCTCTCCTTGTATTTAAAATAGTTTTAGTTTGTTATTCGGAAATTCGAGGTTCAGGGTAAGGCTTCTAGAATAAAGAAAATCACATTCCTTAACATATCACTTACAAAGATGTATCACAGTATCTCAGCATTAAATTTAAATCTTGTATTGGGATTCAGGCTTTTTAGCAACACAGAGAAAGTATATTCTTCTTTATCTGTTATATCCCTTTAATAAAAACCCACATTTATTTTCATTAAGAATTATATAGAAGGAGCTTCCCTGGTGGCTCGGTGGTAAAGAATCTGCCTGCCAATGCAGGAGACATGGATTTGATCCCTGATCCAGGAAGACTGACATGTCACAGAGCAACTGAGCCAAATGCCACAACTATTGAGCCTGTGCTCTAGAGCCCAGGAGGTGCAGCTACTGAGCCCACATGCCACAACTCTAAAGCCCTCATGCCTTAGAGCCTGTGCTCCGCAACAAGAGAGCACAATGAGAAGCCTGTGCACCACAGCAAAGTGTGCCCCATGCTCTCCACAACTAGAGAAAAGCCCACGCAGCAATGAAGACCCAGTGCAGCCAAAGTTAATTAATAAATAAATTTTAAAAGAATCATATAGTAATATTACTCAGTTATTGTTCAGTCACTCACTTGGTCTCTGAGACCAGCTGATTGTTGCTGTTTGCATTGAAGCAGGGAGGACTCTGGGCTTCCCAGGTAGCTCAGCTGTAAAGAATCCACCTGTACTGCAGGAGACCTGGGCTCAATCCCTGGGTTGGGTAGATCCCCTGGAGGAGGGCATGGAAACCCACTCCAGTATTCTTGCCTGGAGAATCCCCATAGACAGAGGAGCCTGGTGGGCTACAGTCCATGGAGTCACAAAGTCGGACATGACTGAGCTACTAAGCAGAGCACAGCACAGGGAGGGCACTCCAACACCTCTCCTAGAAGCCTTACAGCAACAGTCCTGAGTCTGCAGCGCTCCTGCCTGGGTCCTTGTCCATCTGTAACTGGAGCTCCAGAAAACTCTTGTCAGTTCAGGCCACAGGCATCTCCAACAGCCCAGGAAGTTTTTCAGCTTAATATTAATATTTCTGAAGTTGTTTTTCATCACCTCAAACAGAACATGTATTTGTTGAAGTCTGGGTTTAAAGAGATAGATTTATAAAATTATTATTTTAAAATTTTTACTTATTTTTGATTATGCTAGAGCTTTGTTACTGCACACAGGTTTTCTCTAGTTGCAGTGAGTGGGGGCTCCTCCTCGCTGCAGTGGGCAAGCTGCTCGTTGCGGTGACTTCTCTTGTTGTGGCGCAAAGGCTCTAGGCACACGGGCTTCAGTGGTCGTAGCTTGTGTGCTCAGTAGTTACGGCGCATGGTCTAGTTCCTCGCTAGCATGTGGACTCTACCTGCCAGGACACTGGCAGATGGATTCTTATCTACTATACCCACCAGGGTACTGGTATTCCCGCCAGGGAAATCCTAACATTATCTTTTAAAGTGTTACTAATTATGATATGGTATTATATAATCATCAAAAGTGCACTAGTCAGTGATTACTTATTTGATGTTTTGCAGTTTTAATAATAATTATATAATAATGTTATCATAGCTAACACTTATATTATGTTTCAGTTCAGTCGCTCAGTTGTGTCCGACTCTTTGCCATGTACCAAAGACCAGTCTGAGCTCTTTACAGATGTTAACTTAGCAGTATTTTGATATAGGCTTTCTCATTTGATCCTTGTAATAAAGCTGTAAATTAGACCAGGCAGGGTATTATTCCCATTTTGTAGATGAGAGAATTGAGACTCAAAGAAGTTCAGTGATTTCCTCAAGGTCACTGGCAAATGGCAAAGCTTGAAGCATAATGCAGTTCTTCAGATTACTAAATTAGTGCTTTTTCTAAACCACTTCTCTGTAAATAGTCTCAAATATTTCATAAACATAATCAAAAGCTTGCAAGCATGCCTTTCTTTGCCTTCTTAGGTTCTGAACAGAGAAATATGAGAATCAGTAGGATAGGGAAAATGACATTTGCATCCCCAAAGGACTACTAACTTTGAAGCCTTGTAGGAAGGATTGGGAGTTAAGAACAGAGTCCAAGAAGCACACTGGCTTGCACACCAGAAGCTGTAGGGATTGGAGAAAAGAATGAAACTAAGCTGGAATTAAAGCAAAAGGGAATAGTAAACCAGTATAAGAATAATAAATTATAAAGTTACTTCTGAACAAATAAGAAAAACTATAAAGGGAACCAATATAACATGAAATAAAAAGACTTGGAAAACTTTATTTCACTTACTTATTTCATTGGTAAGATGAATTTGATTTACGGGAGGCAAAATTCATCCCTTCAGAAGTTATGCCTTTAAGAGAGAGAAGAAAGAGGATAACATATGTCTGTGCAAAATCTGAGTCTCTAACATACATCAGTATGTTCTTAACAGTATTAAGTATGTCAGTTTCTATACTCAAGTTTCATTCATAGCTATAGCAAAAGACCCTTGTGAGGGAAGAATTTAAAGCTAGACTAGACAGAGCAAGAAATGGTTAAAGAGCACTTGTTAAATCCAGTTGACTTCATCTGTCCTCCCTAAAGTCATAACTCCTGAGCAAATTCAAGATTGCTATTGCAGTCAAGGGGCAGTTGAGTAATCAGAGCTACATCTTACTATTTTCAAAAATTAAAAAATATTATCATAACACCTTTTGGTGATTTCAGTATCTGGGGTAGGATAGACTCTACCCTTCCCATAAAGATACTTAGGAAGCAAAGTAACATTACTGCTACTTGACTAAGTAATTAAGGCTTGAGACAAAAAAAAAAAAAAAAAAACAAAGACAGGGAGAAACTTTTCTGATTATCGTCACTTGATAATTACTAGTATTTTCCATAACCTAGGCAACTCGGCTGTCTAAGAAACAAAATCCAGCTGAAACTGAACCTTCAAAAGTTTTCCTTCTACATTTTTTAAGACCCAGAGCAGGATCTCTGTCATACTCAAGTCCCTCCTGGATGTCTGGAAAAAATCTTAGAGTCCGGGAGACATTCCAAAATATGCGCAGTGACCATTGCCACAGGCGTGAACTTCTTAATGCATTTTGCAGAAATCTCCGCCACGATGAAATTGATTACCGTCTGAAAGGATTTTTTTTTTCTTTTTTAAAATAGCAAGCAGTGAGAGTATGCCTTTTAATATTTTATTACATCCTTAAGTATCTCATGTGGACTGAATATGACTGGAGAAAGCTGCTGCTCTGAGTTTGATATACAGTATCCAGTGTAAATGCTTTATTTATTTTTTTTAATTGATAGGTTTAGGTGAATGGAAAAAGGAAAAACTCTAGGATTTGTGAAGACTACACAACCCAAGTTGTATATTAATTGCTAAAACTTGAGTTTCTGTCCAGCTGTCCTGCTGCAGATACAGAAATAAGGTCAAAGAATAAATGTGAAGAAATGGCTTTTCAAGGAACAGGTGAAAATTGAAAAGAAAATGGAACCTGGAGTTTTGTGAGTCTGTCTCGTAAGGATAGTATTTATGAGGATGGAGGAGGGAGTGGGAAGGCTTATTGTAATGTCTTTTACATAATCAGAATTGAACGGTTTAAGTTCTTTAATGCTATCTATTCAATGCAGTGAAGCAAAAGAGTGAATTTGTAGCTGACAAGCAGTAATTTGGGTTTTCTTCACCTAATGCAAATAATGGCAGCAGAACTGTCGTAAGGCTTCTTCTACAGTCATGTAGACAATGTCTGATGAATCAAGAGAAGGGAAAGTGCAGGGAAGATACTGGAATCATAATAAAAAATGGACAAAAGGCACATCAATTGTGAGATTTCTAATTCTTGTTTTCATGGCAGTTTCCACATGCTTGTGAGAAACTGGGAGGTTGCTCTTTCTCTGGTATCAGTCATAGCTTAGCCAGACAGCAAACTAGGGCTAGTCACTGCTGCTGGAAGATTTCCTCTTGACAATGATTCATGTGAGCCAGTTGTCAGAAGTTTTGAAGTTCTTAAATAGAAGCTGATGTATGTCTTTTACTGTTGTGCAGTCACTGAAGATATTTCATATGATACAAAATAGCTTTGCAGAAAGATTAATCTACTCCCTATCTGTGATTACTCAAAATTCATGTGGTCATTCATGGCATCACATTTTCTGAGTGTTTCATGTGTATGTGTGATGAAATTCTTATTCTTATGGACACAGTTTACCATAGGAGGAGGTGTGAGATGCTATTTAACAAGCCCAAATTTTATTTTATATTGTCAGGAGACACTAAAAAGGCAGCAAAAAATTACACATTTAACTTGTTGTCTTAGAATTTATTTATTAACATCACAGACTGATTTTAGTACATAAGGGCAAATAATTCTAAACCAGGCTGAATACATGATTCCAGAAATAGGAAAGATAAAGAGTGGAAGGCCTTTAGATCAGTTCTGAAAAGGAAAGAATTTACTTCTTTACACCTTACCTGTATCCTTCCATATGAAATCATAACCTTTTAGCCTTGGAACAAACCTTGAAGATCATATAGTCAGGCATTTTCTTTTGATAGATCAAGGAAATTAAGGCCTAGAAAGGTTAATTAGCTTAGCTGCCTCAGGTCAAATACCCACTTGAAGAAAGAAGATCTGAATTTCAAGAAATGTGTTTGCAGCCTGACAAGTCCAGGATTCATTCTTCTCTTCCCACACACTGTCCCCTGTACCCAACTTTTCCCCCTGAATGACAAGAGAGCAGCAGCAGTATCCATCATCATTGTCATCCAGGCAGGGCAGTGTCAACTTTTAGAGGAAGCCCCTTGCACACGAACTGACTGTATTTCAGGCCAACAGAACTAGAAATGACAGGCTAGCCTTGCTTCACTCTTTATCTGCCACAGAAATTACTTTTGGAGAAAACACTTTGACATGGTGAATTCAAAAGCATTACTAGAGGAGGTTACAACAGTGGCATTTGAGGTGCCGATAAAGTTGTTTCCTGATTTGGTGCTGGTTATATGGGAACATTCAATTTGTGAAAATTCTGCGAGTTATGCATTTCTGGATACTTCAACAAAAAGTTAAAAAATTTTTTGGGACAACTAAAATTCATTGTTAAGGAAAGCATGTTGGCATCAAAGAAATTAAATATCACTGGAAATTATTACATACATATTTTAAAATTTTTAAATAAAAATTTTGACAAATATAGTCATCATTGTTTGGAATGACCAGTGTTATTATTGTAAAGCAAATTTATTTTTTCAGGTACAAACTTTCTTTGGATGCTGGATCTTTCCTTCATAATGTGTAAGTGCTTTAAAAAAGCCACTTAAAAATAAAAATCTATTCGATGCTTGCCATATCTTCTCACTATGGGAATTAGATAAGTTATAGCTAAAATAGTATTCTAGTAACTTTACTACTGTCATTAACAAAGAAATGTTTATATATATATACAGACGTATATGTGTACACACACGCACACAACACAAATAATCGAAATGTAAATATACCACTAAAGCTGCACTGGACATTATTGAATCTCATAGCATTTTAATTACTGTATACTATAGTTAATATCCTACAGATATGAAAAATGGCCAGGGACATGCTGGAAGGTGAATTTTAAAGTAAATACATGACAGTGTAGATGCAGAGAAATTGCTGAGTAAATTAGAACTTATTAATTATTGAAATTCCGCAATATAAAAGAGAAAATGAAAGAATACCTGAAATCAGTACATTTAGTCTTCTTTTCTGTTTCCAGCTTCCAGTGGAAGGCATATTAATCAGAAAAAGGACCAAATAGATAAAAATGCAGAAAGGAGATCTATGGCATAAAGTGCCAGAGTAATCAGTTCCTACCTAATAAAGATTCACTTATGTTGAAAGGAATGAAATGCCATTAAGAAATCGATACCAATTTCATAAACAATATGCAAATGTTTGTTTCAAATGTAGCTACTTTGTGGATATCAAGTAATTAGTACATTTAAAATTGATCCTATGTGCTGGTGATATGAGTAGGCTCTTTTCGCTGAAATTCTTTCCACGCTGATTAGGCAGGGACATTTCTACCCCAGTTTTGAGTGACAGCTTGAATCCTGTTGGCTTTTGTGCTCAGCCACTAAGTCATGTCTGACTCTCCATGACCCCATGGACTGCAGAGCGCCAGGCTCCCCTGTCCATGGAATCCTCCAGGCAAGAATACTGGAGGCGGGTTCCATTTCCTTCTGGCTTTTAGGACATGTTAAATGATAGCAACGCTCTCTGGAAATGCTGGCATCTGGTAACTTTTCTTTTAAGTACAAACTTAAATTTTGGTTACTGTGGTTTATTCATTTGCCCCCGTGTCTATATGTATAGGTGTCTATGTGCATCAGATAAATCATCCTTACTGGAAATTAGAAAGATTTCTGAATGTACATGAACCCAAAGAGGAAGCCATAGAAAATTTTCTGACTCCATTTTTTATTACGTATGTGTATTTTAGATTAAGAAGCAACCTGAAAGTTAAAAATTTGGAACACTTAAGTTTACCAGAGCAAGGAATTCCCTGGTGGTCCAGTGCTTAGGACTTTGCATTTTTTACTGCCAAGGGTGCAGGTTCAATCCCTAGTTGGGGAACTAAATTCCCTCAAGTTGCACGGCATGGCCTATATATATATTGGATTCTAGAGTTCTTCCAAAGTATTTATTTACAGAGGTAGTCCTTATACTGTCTGCCACAGAAGTATATAGAGTATGTAATATGTAATACAAGCCCAGATGACAACATCAGTTTGCTCATTTAGTGAGGATGGTAAGAGTTTCATATATAAATATATCTGGGGAAAATGTTCACTCTACTTATCAAAGGATATTAAAAGGAGGCAGTGAGCAAAATTTGAAGATTGACAAATGAACTGGGGTTCCCAGGTGGTGCTAGTGGTAAAGAATCCACCCGCCAGTGCAATGGGGAATTCTTGCCTGGAGAATCCCATTGACTGACCACCTGGTGGGCTACAGTCCATGCATGACTAGCAACTAAACCACCACCAACAAATGAACTAAATAAAACCAAATAGGATAGAATAATTGCTAAAATAATAGAATGCTTTAAGAAGGATAAAATTGAACATTTCCCCCTTCAAATTGTATATATCTACCAGTGGGACTTGATAGTTGGTCATCTTTTCTTAATGGAAACTAGAGCTTAATCCTTATGACCTTTTGTGACACAGGGCCTGGGTCACTGTCTAATCAGAAACCTAGCCATAGAACCACTGTGAGAATTGTCATGCCTATGACTTAATTCTAGTTTTGAAAAGCATTGGCTGTTATAAATCCCAGAGAGTTATAAAACCTTGAGCCTTTTTTCCCCTAAAATACCTCATAATTCAATTGGTAATTTATACTTAATACCATAGAGGGGAAAAAAAAAAAAAGGAACAAGATCAGCACATAAAATTGCAAGCATAAATATACTTTGCAAACTCTGTGTTAAAGAAATCAAAGAATCATAGGAGACCCTAAGAAAAATTAAGAAATGTAGCCGTTTAGTTGTAAAATAAGATTCAGAATTCTAGACCTTATCCAAATATAATCTCTTGAGTATCAACATGTTGGGAAATTATATTCCAGAATGGCTTCTCCATTCAAAGACATAATTCCCTGGGAAGATTCATGTGTATATTATGCAATTTGGCCCTAAAAATGTTTTTTTAGAGTTTTTAGAGTCAACTGCATGATAAAATTTGATGTACTTTGATGCCCTTATCAGCGTTTATCTCAGATATGTTCTGTTGTAGCAATGATTATGTAGCAGTATTTATCCAAGGCATTGATCTGCTTATTCCTGAAAAATCCCAATCTTCTTCCCACCCTAGTTTTAAAAAGCAAGGCAAAAACCTGGCATCATTGGTAATGGATGCTTGAGTCATGGTCAGACAAAAGACATCAACTCATCAGATTACATCTGGAGCCACAAATTTATCTTGTCTCCAAATTCGAAAGGTTAAAATGATTCATAGATACTCTAAACCAAATCAGAGAAAAATTATTGCTTCCTTTCAAATGTTTCTTTCTTGTAAATGTGATTTAACTCTTTGGGCAAATGTAACATACTTTTCACCTCTGTGATCACCAAAGTATCTTTAGAGAAGAAATAAGGGAAACAATATATATATATACACACACAAAACACATATTTGTGTGTGTGTGTATTTTTATTTATTTAATTTCATGTTCCAACCATACAAAACAATTGTTGAATATTCCTGTGAACTTGGTTTATGCTCAGATTTCAAGTCCAGGATAAGCTAAGTTTTTCACTTAAATATTTCCCTCTGCAGTTAGATGTGTTCCTAGATATCACCCTAAAAATGGATTCTTAACGTTAAAATTTCATTTCACTATTCAGTTCAGTTCAGTCGTTCAGTCGTGTCCAACTCTTTGCGACCCCATGAATTGTAGCACGCCAGGCTTCCCTGTCCATCACCAACTCCTGGAGTTCACCCAGACTCACGTCCATCAAGTCAGTGATGCCATCCAGCCATCTCATCCTCTGTCGTCCCCTTCTCCTCCTGCCCCCAATCCCTCCCAGCATCAGAGTCTTTTCCAATGAGTCAACTCTTTGCATGAGGTGGCCAAAGTACTCGAGTTTCAGCTTTAGCATCATTCCCTCCAAAGAAATCCCAGGGCTGATCTCCTTCAGAATGGACCAGTTGGATCTCCTTGCAGTCCAAGGGACTCTCAAGAGTCTTCTCCAACACCACAGTTCAAAAGCATCAATTCTTCGGCGCTCAGCCTTCTTCACAGGCTAACTCTCACATCCATACATGACCACAGGAAAAACCATAGCCTTGACTAGACGAACCTTTGTTGGCAAAGTAATGTCTCTGCTTTTGAATGTGCTGTCTAGGTTGGTCACAACTTTTCTTCCAAGGAGTAAGCATCTTTTAATTTCATGGCTCAGTCACCATCTGCAGTGATTTTGGAGCCCAGAAAAATAAAGTCTGACACTGTTTCCACTGTTTCCCCATCTATTTCCCATGAACTGATGGGACTGGATGCCATGATCTTCATTTTCTGAATGTTGAGCTTTAAGCCAACTTTTTCACTCTCCACTTTCACTTTCATCAAGAGGTCTTTTAGTTCCTCTTCACTTTCTGCCATAAGGGTGATGTCATCTGCATATCTGAGGTTATTGATATTTCTCCCAGCAATCTTGATTCCAGCTTGTGTTTCTTCCAGTCCAGCGTTTTTCATGATGTACTCTGCATATAAGTTAAATAAACAGGGTGACGATATACAGCCTTGACGTTCTCCTTTTCCTATTTGGAACCAGTCTGTTGTTCCATGTCCAGTTCTAACTGTTGCTTCCTGACCTGCATACAGATTTCTCAAGAGGCAAATCAGGTGGTCTGGTATACCCATATCTTTCAGAATTTTCCAGTTTATTGTGATCCACACAGTCAAAGACTTTGGCATAGTCAATAAAGCAGAAATAGATGTTTTTCTGGAACTCTCTTGCTTTTTCCATGATCCAGCGGATGTTGGCAATTTAATTGTTGGCAATCTCTGGTTCCTCTGCCTTTTCTAAAACCAGCTTGAACATCAGGGAGTTCACGGTTCACATATTGCTGAAGCCTGGCTTGGAGAATTTTGAGCATTACTTTACTAGAGTGTGAGATGAGTGCAATTGTGCAGTAGTTTGAGCATTCTTTGGCATTACCTTTCTTAGGGATTGGAATGAAAACTGACCTTTTTCAGTCCTGTGGCCACTGCTGAGTTTTCCAAATTTGCTGGCATATTGAGTGCAGCACTTTCACAGCATCATCTTTCAGGATTTGAAATAGCTCCACTAGAATTCCATCACCTCCACTAGCTTTGTTCGTAGTGATGCTTTCTAAGGCCCACTTGACTTCACATTCCAGAATGTCTGGCTCTAGTTCAGTGATCACACCATTGTGATTATCTGGGTCGTGAAGATCTTTTTTGTACACTTCTTCTGTGTATTCTTGCCACCTCTCCTTAATATCTTCTGCTTCTGTTAGGTCCATACCATTTCTGTCCTTTATAGAGCCCATCTTTGCATGAAATGTTCTCTTGGTATCTCTAATTTTCTTGAAGAGATCTCTAGCCTTTCCCATTCTGTTGTTTTCCTCTATTTCTTTGCATTGATCACTAAGGAAGACTTTCTTATCTCTTCTTGCTATTCTTTGGAACTCTGCATTCAGATGTTTATATCTTTCCTTTTCTCCTTTGCTTTTGCTTCTCTTCTTTTCACAGTTATTTGTAAGGCCTCCCCAGACAGCCATTTTACTTTTTTGCATTTCTTTTCCATGGGGATGGTCTTAATCCCTGTCTCCTGTACAATGTCACGAACCTCATTCCATAGTTCATCAGGCACTCTATCTATCAGATCTAGGCCCTTAAATCTATTTCTCACTTCCACTGTATAATCATAAGGGATTTGATTTAGGTCATACCTGAATGGTCTAGTGGTTTTCCCTACTTTCTTCAATTTAAGTCTGAATTTGGCAATAAGGAGTTCATGATCTGAGCCACAGTCAGCTCCTGGTCTTGTTTTTGCTGACTGTATAGAGCTTCTCCATCTTTGGCTGCAAAGAATATAATCAATCTGATTTCAGTGTTGACCATCTGGTGATGTCCATGTGTAGAGTCTTCTCTTGTGTTGTTGGAAGAGGTTGTTTTTTATGACCAGTGCATTTTCTTGGCAAAACTCTATTAGTCTTTGCCCTGCTTCATTCCATATTCCAAAGCCAAATTTGTTTAATTTTTCACTAAATGCTTTCCAAGCTTCACAAGAATATCACTTTATTAACTGAAGTGACACACCTGTGATTATTTGTTCCAATGGAAATAGAGTCTTTCCTAGAAAAAAAAATGTTCTGATTAGAATTACAGCCTACAAGCAGTGCCACCCATGCAGTGATGCTTACAGATGTTCTGACTTTGTCTTCTTGCATCTATCCTTGTAACGTCTGGTTGGCTGCTACAACCCTTTCTTATAGGAACTGCAGTGCATAGGTGCTATTTTCAGAAGTCCAAAGTCAATATGGTGGTTAGGAAGCCATGTGTTAGGTGTAATTAGGACCTGACAACCAACTATGCTGTCTGGTGTAGAAGTGAGTGAAGATTCAACAGGACAAAGCGTTAAATGTGCCGGAGGCCTCTTTTCCATTAGAGGTGTGTTGCCTGGTTGAATTTTGACTTCACACTTTTTCCTCCTTCTTGCTGCCTCTTATTACACCACTTGTTTATTTTGTTTACATTCATTCATTCTTCTTCTTCTCCTGACTAACTTTGTTTCTGAAAATTCAACTCTTATTTTAGAATATACTATATGCCAGGCAGTGTTCTATTTCCCCCAAGTTTTTTTCCCTACAACCTATCAACTAAACTTTATTCTGTACTTGACTTCTCCTTGGGAAAAAGACTGAAAGAGACAAAACTTTTCAAAGAAATGTATGAGGTGGTAGTGGGGGAATCACATTTGGAAACATACACAGACTTTATGTCTTCATTTTTTTAAATCATGTTTTAAACTAGAATGGTCAACAACTGTGTGTTTCCTGAATTATTATAAGCTAGTATAATAGTGATAATATTTTGTTTCAGAATATTTTTGACAATCAAGTAGGGAAAATTTCTAGAGTATTTTTATTATGGACATATTATGGACTATAATGATAACATCTGGTCATCTGAAATGATTCCTATATGTTTGAGACATCAGAGGTATCCTTTAACTTGTAAAAATTTTTTTCTTTTCTAGAGACATAGTCACTGTGGCATACCATTACAGAGAGATACTTTAGTGAGCAATCAGGTAGGAGAGTAAAAGGAGGTAGTAGCATATTAAATCAGACTGTTAAGAAAAGCAATTAATAAGAAAATAGCTGTGTAGCTCAATCAGATAAATGGAGAGACTGATCAAAAGTAGTTAATTGGATGGTTTGGGTTTGTATTAAGTATATGATGAGTTATTTTTAATGTTAGAGAACTATGCATCTTGTTACTCTAGGAAGACTAAAATTAATCTGAGTAAAAGTAAGGAGAACTGAGCAATTGATATAATATGTGGGTTCATTGTAACAAGCTAAAGAAGATAAATTTTGGCATATTTTTGTTGAGAAAACCTGATTTGCACCTAACGTGAAGTTATTTATAATCTTTATATATCCCAGTTCTTATGACTGTTCATATACTTTACTGCGGAAATACTTGTGTGTGGGTTTTACAACATATGATATATACACAATATCACCTTTGTAAGTTTTGAAAGAAATCTGAATTCTGAAACATGTGGTTCCAAGAACTTCAGGTAAGGAATTATAAACTTTTGTATAATTATCAACCATGGGGGAATTATCAACCGAAAGGAGAAATGTGCCTGAGCTAAAAGCTCCTCTCTAACAAGCGGAGTCAGTAGCTCATGTGTAAAATGGTTAAATCAAGAAGCAAAAAGCATGCGTATTATGTAGGGTTATGAACCAGATGATTTAGATGGAAATTCAAATAAATTTCCCTTTGAAGTGGAGGGGGTTGGAATGGGAGACTTGCTTCTCATCACATGCTCTTTAGTATTCTTTGAACTGTTAGCACATGCATACATTATTTAGGTTTTAGCAAGTTAATCATTTCAATAAGCTTGCTCTGAGTTTGTACAACTTGTTAGGCACTGTATCTCAAAATGTAAAAATTAAATCCTTCAAGAATTCTCATATGCAAAATAGAATATAAACAATGAAACATAATACAAAAAAACGAAGTGATTATGTACAGAGAAGAGAGTGACTACAGTTTCTAGAAATATGAGAGATTGTAAGTAGACGTAAACGACTGTGTGCATCTATGTGTATATGAAGGTGATGGGCCTGGTGAACTGTGAGTAAGGGAAGAGGGAAATCAGACAGAGTTATCACAGTGAAGACTTGTTAGAACCCAAAGTTCTCAATGGAAGAGAGGTAAGAGGGAGATGGAGATGGGGGAGACGATGTGGAAAAATTTACAACGGAGAGCACTTTTCCATGCTTCCCTGTAGCCAGGATAGACCACCCTGCCCTTAATTTAGATCTCTATTCCCTAGCAAAGAGGAAACTGGTTCAGATAGTTTGTTGTTATTTTTGTTTTCCTGGGCAGAGGTGGGGGGAGTGAAAGTCGAGGAGAGAAAGGTGTATTTTATGTAGGAAATCTATGTCCTAATTTTACTCTCAAAATAGAAAAACCCTAAGATATAAGCAAGGAAAATTTTCAAGAAACTCAGTATAAAGTCAACTTTTTCTAGATTTCAAATTAAATGGATGATGTAAGTGAAACATGGCTCATCTGACCAGGATCTTAAAGTAGGCGAGCTAACTAAATCTCACAGGTGGTCTTTAAGGGTAGCCCTAAACCTGGAATTCATTGCACTAATCCAGCTTAAATATTTTAAGGGTGTGAACAAATAAGATGAGGTCACTGATGAGAAAGAGTTGCTTCTGTACCCATATTGGTAGCTGTAGCAGCTGTGATGTCTCTTCAAACACCCAGATTATAGGTTAAATCCTCAAGTTGAGCCTTAGAGTTTTAGAACTAAATAGAAAATTCTTGAAATATCAGGACTTTGATACAGCAGAAATGATGGCAAAGGAGTTGTATGCAAAATGATTACAATGGGGAGTGATCGGATACATTGTCAGTAAATACAATACACAAAGACTTAATTTAAAAAATGGAAAATGAGGACCACTCTCCAAAGAGAGCTCAACAAAAAATGCTTCAAGTCCATCTAGAGTTAAGAGTGCACATAGGAATGGCAGTGAGGCCTCTGACAGGTGGCAGGGAATGTAAGTTGACAGATGAGCTTTACATTTCTCGAAAACTTGGTCTTTATCAGAGTTCACAGAGGCGGATGGGAAAGGAACAGATGTCAGAAACAGCAGTGCTTCTCAGGGAAGATTAAATGGTAGAGGAAATGGAGATCACATTACCAAATAAGACGGGAAGGGAAAGCAGTGTCTCTAAAGGGCACTGGATAGAATGAGCAGGTGGAATGTGAATCTGAAGTTTGAGGAGATATCCTATTATCATAGTAAGCATCAGACTATCATAGGGTATGACACAGTCACAGGATTGGCATTCCATTAATTGATGATGGTTATGGGTGATTCCTTCATTTGTTAATAGAGTCATAGGGGATAAGAAAACTAAATTATTTTTTTTCACTGAAATATAATTGATTTATAATGCATGTTGGTTTTTGGTTTACAGCAAAGTAATTCGGTGATATATTTACTTTTTCTCATATTCTTTTCCATTATGATTTATTATAGGATATTGATTGTAGTTTCCTGTGCTGTACAGTAGGACTTTGTTGTTTATTTATTTCATATATAGTAGTTTATATCTGCTAATCCCAAACTCCTAATTTATTTTTTCCCATCCCCTTTTCCCCTTTAGTAACCCCCCATACCATAGAAAAGTTTGTTTTCTGTGTCTGTAAGTCTATTTCTATTTTGTAAATAAGGTCATTTCTATCATACTTATTTTAACTTCCACATATAAGTGACATAATATATTTTTCTTTCTCTTTTGGACTTACTTAGTATGGTAATCTCTAGGTCCATCCATGTTGCTGCAAATGGTGTTAAGGAAAAATTTTAATTTATATATATATTAAAATTTTGAAATGGAGATATATACATCTCCATTTCAGAATTGGTGGGAAATTGAAAGTATTGTTGCAATGTGTTGGGAAGAACTAGAGTTTAGGAAGATTTGGGGTCGAGAGTGGATTGGATCACAACATGTTACTTTTCAGTCATTTTTTTTCCCCTTTCTCAATACACTTCCTTTCTCTCCCTTTATTTCTTCCTCTTTCTCCTACTGGGACATGTGGAAATGAGACCTGCCATATGGGAAATCACAAGTGATGTTCAAAGAGAGAAAATTTATTATTAAGGAAATTGCCTACATTGTTATTATATGAGTATATATTCACTAAGAAGACATTTATATATGAAATGTAATTAGATTTCTGGCCCATATATTGAAGATCTTTTCAATTAAAGGAGCTTGAGACTGGAATTTAAAATACCGACCTCTAGTTCTAGCTTACTCCTATTTAGCACTGTGACTTCAGGCAAGTCACATGACCTCTTTGGCTGTTAGTTTCTCCCTCTGTAGAGAGAAACCTGAAATAATGTCAGTAATGAATGTTCTTGATGGATTGAATGCCAGAGTCTAAGTGGTGATTCTAGTTAAAGCAAATGGCATCCACTATAATAACAGCAAGGGAAAGGGTAGCTGCAAGAAACAGAAAATTACCTTGATGAAGGAGTTCCTACATTTTTTATCCATTCATGCTACTATTGCTAATTAAACATTACTGTGGTTTTTCTATGCCTGGGTATATTTTCTTAAAGATATCCACATTCCTCATTCTCTTGCCTCCTTTAGGTCTTCACTTAGTGGAGTTTATCATCTCATGAGCCTTTCCTTCTTCCTTATTTAAAATTATACATGTATACACAAACATGCATACACCACACACACACACACACGCACTTTCTTTGGAATTTCCTATTTCCCATTTTATGCTTTATTTTTCTTCCTAACACTACTCATTTTCATATTAAAAAAATTGTCCTTGTTTATTTTATTTATATACCCACTGGAAAGTACGATAAAGACAAGGAATCTGTTTTGTTCAATGCTGTGTATTTAACATGTAAAACAGAGCTTTTCACTTCAGACCCTCACTAATGTTAAATTCTTGATTATCAAGTGGCTGAGGGATTCTAGAATGGTTGTGAGTATATTGTTGAAATAGGAATGGATAGGGAGACTAGGAAAGTCAAGAGTGGTAATGGATCCATGACTGTAATTTTCATTGTGTCTTGAGCAATAGGATCTTTGCTTCAGATGAAAAGTTATGTAAGGGCTCTTATTTAAAAAAATGCTAAAAAGTAAACACAGACCTAGTCTGAGTGAAGCAGGTGAAAGGAATATGGCTTAGCCTGCTTTTCTCCTGCAATCTCAAGGTGGTCCCCGAAGAGTCTCTGCACAGATTTTCTCAAATTTACCTAATTTCAAAAATCACTTGGGTTACTTTTTAAAAATAGGAAGGAATGAGAGTATAGCAGGAAGTTGATAAAGGGGAAGAAGTTTATATCAAGGAAGAGACAATTGGTAACAGAGAAGTGCAAGGATTTAAGAGGCTAAGCAAAGAGATAGGTTAGCAAAAGGTTAGTGGGGTCTAGTGAGTGAAGTAATTTTAATGGTGGTCAGTCACTTATACTTGTCTTCCACATGAGAAAGAAAAATTGGATCTTGGTTTGGGTTGAGAATCAGATATGTTTAAAAAGAGAAAAACAAAGCCATATTTAGGGGGTTGTTTTGTTGAATTTTATTATTGACATTGACGCCAAAGAACCAACATACAACCACTTGAACTAAATAGAAGACTAACAGAGAGTTCTAAACATTCAAACATGTAATGAAAAAAAAATTCCATCAGTCAAAAATCTCAGAAGAGACATAACTCACTCATTCATTGCTACTGTTACTGCTAAGTCGCTTCAGTCGTGCCCGACTGTGCGACCTCATAGACGGCAGCCCACCAGGCTCCCCCATCCCTGGAATTTTCCAGGCAAGAACACTGGAGTGGGTTGCCATTTCCTTCTCCAATGCATGAAAGTAAAAAGTGAAAGTGAAGTCACTCAGTCGTGTCCGACTCTTCGTGACCGCATGGACCGCAGCCCACCAGGCTCCTCCATCCATGGGATTTTCCAGGCAAGAGTACTGGAGTGGGGTGCCATTGCCTTCTCCAACTCATTCATTAACCAGTAAACAAACAAAATCTAGAAAAAGATGTATTCATATTCCTTGTTTTTTCATGTTAAGTATAAATTTCCTTTTCTATCAATAGATCATAATCAAATTACTTAAGTTGTGCAACCTCTCCAAACACACCTGCAAGTTTCACTGTATACTTATTCTTTTGTGAAAGAAAAAGACTTGTGGACACATGGGAAGAAGGAGATTAATTGAGAGAGTAAATATCAAAACATATACATTACCATATGTAAAATTAGATAGGCAGTGGAAATTTGCCATATGACACAGGGAACTCAACTTCAGTGCTCTGTGTTAACCTAGAAGGGCGGGATGGGGTGGGAGGTGGGAGGCAGGGGACATATGTATACCTATGGCTGATTTGTGGCTTCCCTGGTAGCTCAAGAGGTAAAGAATCCACCTAGAATATGAGAGACCCAAATTCGATCCCTGTGTCAGGAAGAACTCCAGGAGAAGGGAATGGCAACCCACTCCAGTATTCTTGCCTGGAAAATTCTATGGACAGAAAAGCCTAGTGGGCTACAGTCCATGGGGTCGCAAAGAGTTGCACAGGACTGAGTGACTAACACTTTGACTTTGACTTGATGACTGATTTATGTTGATATATGACAGAAACCAATACAATATTGTATTGACTTGATGACTGCTTTATGTTGATATATGACAGAAACCAACACAATATTGTAAAGCAATTATCCTCCAATTAAAAATAAATAAATTTTAAAATTACTGTATATCCTTTAACTTTTTATCCATTAATCTTTACAGTTCTTTGCATTCATTAAAATCTAAATTTTAGATTTTAAAATATCTAAATAGAGAATTCTCTTTTTCCCATTATTCTAGCTCTTTTTGCATGTCTCAGACTCCTCAGCATCAAAATATCCAAAATGAAATTCATGACCCCACTGAACCCATGACTTATCTCCATTTATTATTCCCTATCTAATGACATCACTTCCATGTTCAGTCTTTTGCTCAATCCCTCTTAGTCTTCTAAATAGTTTTTCAAATATATATGTACTTCCTTCTACTCTCCAACTTTAGTCCAAGCTAATGTTGTCTTCTTTCTTGACTCTTGTAATAGCTTTCATGTAGACATTCTCTAAATTCTTGGGAGTCTGCTCTAGGTGTCGCTTAATCAATCACCTCTTTGCTGTTTTCACTGCCATTATATCATTCCATCACCTTTTTATCTGGGCCATTGGAGCATCTAGCATCCCAGTTGCTGTCTCAACTTTTAGTGTCTATCTTCTTCAATTTACACTATATTCTAAAACCAGTGCAATCTTCATAGAGTGAGCATGTTTCCCAACTGCCCTATTGCTTGTTGAATTAGTGTGTGTGAGTGCTAAGTCACTTCCATCGTGGCCAACTCTTTGCAACCTTATGGAGTGTAGCCCTCCAGGTTCCTCTGTCTATGGCATTCTCCAGGCAAGAATACTGGAATGGGTTGTCATTCCCTCCTCCAGGGAATCTTCCAACTCTATTACTTTAGCATTCTCTTCACCAGAAATGCCCTTTTCTTATACTTAATGTCTGTCAAAATCCTGTCTGTCAAAACCCTCAAGACTCTTGAAGCTTTTTCTGACTCTTTAGCCTGATGAGGCAGATCTGTCCTTTGAACTCACATAGACACGATGTCCTCTTTTACCATAGATCATAGACTTTCCTGAGAGCAGAGTTCTACATTTATAGCCCCAATCTTGTACTGTCTCTTACATATGGTAAATACTCAATACATTTAGTTAATTTTAGCACATTTTGAGTAGATTTTAGACTTTGAATCTGAGAAAACAGCTAAATTACTTTATTCATTTTAGTATTCTGAAGTTCCACAGTAATCAAATGGACGCCTTCTTGCATGTGAAAGCATGGCTTCACTCTATTTGTTTCATTTCAAAGTGAGCCAGGTCCTTTTACCATGAGATAGGGAAAAAAAAAGTGGGATTAAGCTGAAATTAATGTTTTGATGAAGATGAGGCAGATGGTAAATTGACCTGAGGGAAGCAAAAATAAAAATCAACTTGCCACATGTTAACAAGAGAAACTCTTCATGATTGATGTTCAGTGACTTGGAAATTCTCTTCAGGGCAAAATGCATTTTCATTGCTTACTCACATACATTCTGAGGCATAGATTAATTTCAAAACAAGATCTTAAAGCTATAAGGAACCTCAGACATCAGCTTAGTTTGTGGTTTTCAAACTTTTCTCTCTCCTTTCTTGTTTTCAAGCATTGGAACCCTTAATTCAATAAAAATCTTCTGTGAAATCCCATTATATGAAATAAATAAAAATAGAGTTGTTTTTGGTTAAATCAGGGTTGGAAACCAGGATCCAGCCCTCTTGCCTCGGGTCTCTCCAATTTCCATGGTGGCCCCCGAAGCACATCCAAAAAAGTCCAGGAATTCTGGTGATCTAAATTTAAAAGCAAAGGAACTGGTCTCACCTTTCATTCCTTACTAGAGGAAACAGATTCCGAGAGATTATATGACATGGCCAGAATTATAGTATTGGGCTATGGTGGAACCAGGACTAGAATTCGGTTTCTTGCCACCCAATCCAGTATTCTTCTCCTATTTCCACAACAGACTGGTTCCAAATAAGAAAAGGAGTACGTCAAGGCTGTATATTGTCACCCTGCTTATTTAACTTATATGCAGAGTACATCATGAGAAGCGCTGGGCTGGAAGAAGCACAAGCTGGAATCAAGATTGCCTGGAGAAATATCAATAACCTCAGATATGCAGATGACACCAGCCTTATGGCAGAAAGTGAAGAGGAACTAAAAAGCCTCTTGATGAAAGTGAAAATGGAGAGTGAAAAAGTTGGCTTAAAGCTCAACATTCAGAAAACGAAGATCATGGCATCTGGTCCCATCACTCCATGGGAAATAGATGGGGAAACAGTGGAAACAGTGGCTGACTTTGTATTTTGGGGCTCCAAAATCACTGCAGATGGTAATTGCAGCCATGAAATTAAAAGAAGCTTACTCCTTGGAAGGAAAGTTATGACCAACCTAGATAGCATATTCAAAAGCAGAGACATTACTTTGCCAACAGAAGTCCGTCTAGTCAAGGCTATGGGTTTTCCAGTAGTCATGTATATGTGTGCAGAGAAGGCAATGGCACCCCACTCCAGTACTCTTGCCTGGAAAATCCCATGGGCAGAGGAGCCTGGTAGGCTGCAGTCCATGAGGTTGCGAAGAGTCGGACATAACGGAGCTACTTGACTTTCATGCACTGGAGAAGGAAATGGCAACCCACTCCAGTTCTTGCCTGGAGAATCCTAGGGACGGGGGAGCCTGGTAGGCTGCCATCTATGGGGTCGCACAGAGTCGGACATGACTGAAGCGACTTAGCAGCAGCAGCAGCATGTATGGATGTGAGAGTTGGACTGTGAAGAAAGCTGAGCGCCAAAGAATTGATGCTTTTGAACTGTAGTGTTGGATAAGACTCTTGAGAGTCCCTTGGACTGCAAGGAGATCCAACCAGTCCATTCTAAAGGAGATCAGTCCTGGGTGTTCTTTGGAAGGAATGATGCTAAAGCTGAAACTCCAGTTCTTTGGCCAATGCGAAGAGTTGACTCATTGGAAAAGACTCTGATGCTGGGAGGGATTGGGGGCAGGAGGAGAAGGGGACGACAGAGGATGAGATGGCTGGATGGCATCACCAACTCCATGGATGTGAGTTTGAGTGAACTCCAGGAGTTGGGATGGACAAGGAGGCCTGGCGTGCTGTGGTTCATGGGATCACAAAGATTCGGACATGACTGAGCGACTGTACTGAACTGAATTGAATTCAACACATTAACTAGCAACTATTATCAAATGGCCATGTTACCATATTTTCCTATAAAAATGCATTAATAAGTTGGTAGCATGTTGACAGGCAATCCTAAGTATTATGTCACATCCCAGCCTTAAGGGGAACTTGGGATAAGAAAGGTAAATAGGGTAAAGAACTAATAATTCAATTTTGAGGCCAGAATAGCAGGATTAAAAAGAGGCACATATATAGGGCTTTTAAAATAGGGGAAACAAAGGGAACTTAGAAAAGGCTTTATTAACTCCACATTTCCCAAAATGAAAAACACTTGATTAAAAAATTTGGTTTTATTGTAGTAAGAACATCTAACGTGAAATCTACCCTTTTAATAAATTTTAAGTGTATAACAATATTGTAAACACACAATGTTGTACAGGAAATCTCTAGAACTTATCTTGCATAATTAGAACTTCATGCCTGTTCATTAGCAATTTCCCTTTTCTCCCACCCACTAGCCCCTGGCAGCTACCATTCTATTCTCTCATTTTTTGAATTTGCCTATTTTCCATACTTTATATAAGTGGATCTAGCAATCCCAATTCTGGATATTATCCAAAAGAACTGAAGTCATCAATATTTCAAAGAGATCATTGCAGCACTGTTCACAATAGCCAACATGTGGAAACAACCTAAGTATCCATCAATAGATGAATGGATAAAAAATGCGGTATATGCATACAATAGAATATTGTTCAGCCTTAAAAATAAGGAAATTTTGCAATGTGCAGTAACATGGATGAACCCTGAAGACATTATGCTAATTGAAATAAGCCAGATGCAGAAGGACAGGTGTGGTGTGAGTCCACTTATATGGTCAAAATACTTTAAGAACTTCGCATTGACAAAGTTTAAGAATAGAGAGTTTAAAAAATTCAATATCCCACCTTCTAGGAAAAAACTGCTATTACTCCTTCTTTTAGATACCTCTCTTTTGAATGTAAATGCATGAATTTATAGAATTTAATATAAATATACTATGCATGCTGCTCTATAACATAGTTCTCTCAGTCAAGAAAAATCTCGGTGCTCTTTCTACTGAATATAGATATGTCAATTTATTTCATAGTCATGCAGTGTTCTTTTGTGTGGGTTTATCAACCATACTCTGCTCACTTTTAAACTGTAATGATAATAGTACCTACTTTATGATATTGCTGCTGCTGCTGCTGCTGCTGCTGCTAAGTCGCTTCAGTTGTGTCCAACTCTGTGTGACCCCATAGACGGCAGCCCACCAGGCTCCCCCATTCCTGGGATTCTCAAGGCAAGAACATTGGAGTGGGTTGCCATTTCCTTCTCCAATGCATGATGGATTAAATTACTAAATATATGATAAAATGCTTAGAACAATAAGCACACAATAACTGTTAGCTGTTATTAGTATGTACCATAATTTTTAAGCTAGTCCCCAGTTGATGGACAGCTCAGTTTTTCAACAATAACAAAGCAAATATCATTTCATACATGTACACTGTGCAAGTACTTTTTTAGGCATGGGTCAAAGGAGAGATACATTTAAAATTTTGGCATTTTCACATCTCATTAGTCATTCCAGCCAAGAGTGTTTAAAATATCTGTTTCAGAAAGGGATATTATCAGTCTGATATGCAAATATTTACACACATGTAGTTTTAATGTGCATTTCTTTGAGCAATAGTGAAGCTTGGTGTCTTATATTTTATTGACCACTTGTCTTTTATCATCTGAAAAGTGCTAAAACTATCCTTGACCACTTTTCTGTTAGTGTTGATTTGTTCTTTTAAAGAGTTTTTTGAAGCTCTCTTAATATTAATTTTTAGTCATATATGTTCCCAGTACCTCTTCTCAAATTGTCATCTGCTTTTCAGTTTTGTCCATTGTTTTGTCATGAAGAAATATTTCATATCCATGAGACATTTTATAGTTTCAAGTTTTATGTCACATATCAAAAGTTGGGAGTTTTTGTTTTTCACTCCAATCTTACCAGAATTATCTGTACTCTTGAACTTTAAGTTTTGGGAGGGAGGGTGGAAGTCAATTCTTCTAAAGTTGTTTATTTGAAAGTCTGATTTGTAATGTCACCTTTATCACAAAATAAATTCTCAGATATATTTTACCCTTTTATGTTCTTTTCTATTCAGCTAATCTGCTGGTAGGCTTTTATAACAGTCATATGATGTTTATCACTAATTTTTATATTGAATTTTAATGTTTGAAGGGTGGTTACTTCTGTTACATTTGTTATGTTTTAGAAATTTCCTGGCTACTCTCAACTGTTTATTCTTCCAAGTGAAATTTAGAATCATTTTGTCAAGTTAACTCTCACAAAATTATATTGAAAAATTTCTCTTAAGATTACATTATAGGTATTTAATTTTAGGAGAATTTGTAACTTTAAATATTAGAGTTTTCTATTCAAGATCTGTTTCTCATTTTATGCACTGCACATTACGGTTAGGTTTATTCTCAGATTTTCCTAGTGAATACCCTAGGTAGGTATAATTCATTTAATTATTAATTTTGCAGTACCATCTGACACGAGTCTGCAGTGTGAATATAAATTTTAAAAAAACTTTCACCAAACTTTTAATGTTTGAAAATCCTGTGTTATAGGATAAAGAAAAGAAGTTTGTTAATGCTAGTAGAAACAATATTATTTTATGAAGAAAAATATAAAAATTTCTACTGACAGTTGTCATCAAGGACCACTCCTTTTGCCATTTTCATTACAGAGGACAATTTTTCCAAGCAGCTCAAACATCTCTTACCTACATACAGTTTCCATTTAACAAAACAAACAAACAAACAACAACAAAACTTGTTTGGCCAAGATTTCACTATAAATTATTTGAAGAGTTAGGTTTTCATTATTTTTCTAATCTTATCTAAAGAAGAAACACAACTCAAGTCCTTGAATATGCAGACTCACTAGGGTTAAAAAATAAATACTCTAAATTCAGCCAAACAATCATTATGCTTAATTCCCATTCATCTAACTAACAATTATTGAGACCTATTATGGACAAAGTTATAAGTAGAAACAGTTCTCTACTCCACAAGGACTTATTATCTAGTAGGAATGACAGAGGTGAAACAGGTAATTGAAATACATGTTCTGAACAATTAAATCTGATAAAATCAGTAAGATCAAATGACAATTAAAAGGCCAATGAATACTGTATATGTGTGTGTGCATGCGTGCGTGCATCAGTAGCACTTATTTGTAATGAATAGCACACTCAGGCAGAAATATGCCTGACTAAGGCAGGTTTCTGTAAGGTATAATTGTTAAGTCTTTCTTTCACTCTACATACAAAATGTTGTCAATAGCAATCAGATTAGGCCCACCCTATTTTTAAGATCTAATTCTAGCAATAACTTTTAGAATTTTAAAACTCAGATGTTTAATTAAAAACCATGTGAAGAATGATTGAGTTCATGGTACAAAATAAGAACTATATCCTTTTTATTACAAACATATAGATAGATATCTATATATATGTGTTACCACAAAGTAGAGTATAATAAAATAGACACACTCACACACACAGATTGGGGTTCTCATGTAAACTTCCAGCATCTCCTCATTAAGTAACTGGTTAGGAGAATGCTGCTTTCATTGTCCAAGTTGTGCTGATTCTTCTCTGTATGTGCCAGTGTTCTCATCCTGTGCTGATCTGTGCTAGGACATCACATACTTGTATAAGTTCACTACCTATGTACAGAAAACGCTCATCTCTTGCTTTTGTACATGTTTAAAGCTCCATCTCAAGTATTTCTAGAATTTTGTTTCATTCTTTACTTCCTTGTCTGGTGTAGTCGAAGCTATGAACCTGTTTAACCGGTCACCCTGGTGATGGCTCTTGCCATGTTGTGATGTTTCATGCTTGGCCTCCATTCTGAGAACAGCATGTCTGCTAAGCTCTGCCCACTGTGAGAATGAGCTGGAGTTTTTGCTTTTTGGCTTGAATGCTCTTGCTTGGCGTCCAAGCTAAAAAAATTGCCTTTTATCCATTGGACAAGATTGTGCATGTGATAACACACCTATGGAATTCCATTGAATTATAGACCTCTTTTCCTCACCACAGCAGGAGTTCATGGTATTACTGTCTACCCCAGTTGATTTTTGAGAATTTGACTAAAGCTATGTTCCCCCCACTTCCTCCCCACAATATATGTGCATTTACAAAAGTTTGCATAGTGTTTCAGGGAATTGACCACATTGTAGGGAATCTCCCACCTTCTAGTGCTCTCTTGTTTCCAAGAAAGGACACTTTGTTTAATGACTTCAAATCCACTATCATGTAGGACACATGATATTTGAAAAGTAGGAAAAAAATATATGTACTAATAGAATGCTTTAATAAAGTTAGAATGTTCCTTCAAGTGAATGGTATTTTCTTATGTGCCATTTCTTATTTTTTATAACAACTTGAAGGTTAAATGTCCATGGGAATATCTCTCATGGACTGTAATGTTTATAATATTTCTATAAAATGTCTATAATATTTCCTCTATTTCTTCATTCTCTCTTTAACTTGCTTCAACACAGTTAAGGCAGGTTCTGTTCCCATCCTCCCCCAAAACAGCTCTTCTCATGGTTGTCAATATCCTATTATCTTGACACATGTAAGAACTCCAGATTAAAATATCTACCTACCTTTTGAAAATATATATATATATATATTTGAATGCCTAATTAGCATTTTAAATTTAACTTTCCAAGACAGAATTCAACCTCCATGTCCCATAGTCTTCTTTGTTTTAGTAACAGGCAAACATACAAGTCCACCTTTGATTCCTTTATTTTTCTTACCACTCTACTTACACCTAATCCAGATGCCCTGATTGTCATTCTAATACCTGGAATTTCTTTCTTGCTTTTTATTATTTATTATTTCATAATACTCCATCATGCAATTTTTTTTTCATCCTGTTTTTCTTTTTCTAGTCATTCCTTTCAAAGTGATAGCTTTTAGTTCACATTAAAGGATGCTTATATCTTAGAATTTTAAATATAAGTAAATAAACATAAAATATAATGTTTTATGGGGTAGGGAGAACTCTTCATTGAGGCCTATTGTAATATCAATGTATAAAGTTATAATAAGGAACAGAGAGGTTGCAAAAATGCTATATAAACTCTTATACACTAAGAAAATCAATTGAGGTTTTTTTATTCCTTAAGACATCGATGTTATTACTAGCACTACTAAAAATGAATTTAATAAAGCAGTTCAATTATCTTCAGTAGTTATGGCGCATGGGTCTTATACAGAGCTGGGTGCGGTAAATACTGAGAGAAAATAGAGTTACTTAAATAAGTCACTGCCAGGGAGGGGAGGCAGACATATAAGTAAATAAATATGACAGTGAAAGAAGTCCAACAACAAAAACATGTAAAGGATAAAATGGAGGCAGCAAGAGGACTGATTGGCTGCAGTGGAGAGGGTGTGTTCATCACCTGCTTGCTCAATTTAAAAGCAGGGGCACTTTCCTTCATTCCCATCTATCCTTCATTCCTCCCGCCACCGGATTTGAGTTCATGATTTGCTGACTCTATTCCAAGGTTTGTCAGACCTTTTCTGTAAGAGACAGATAGTAAATATTGTAGGCTTTGTAGGCCACATGTGGTTTCTGTCACATTTTTAAAATAACCATTTATGAAAATGGTTTTCTCTTTTTTTTTTTAACCATTCAATATGGTAAAAATCATTCTTGACTATTAGGGCCATATGAAAATAAGCTAAGGCCAGATTTAGCCCTCTGGGCTGTGGTTTGCCAACAACTGCTCTTCTCCACAACCTTTCCCCAAACCCAGTCACTTCCTTTTCAACTGCTATCCTAGTTGGAAAGACCCCTGTTTCTTTCCTGCACTACTGCATTTCATCTCCTGCTTGGTTTCCTATTCCTACTCTTGGCCCTCCCTGATTCACACTCCACAAAAAGTGGTCAAATGATCTTTTAAACTGTATGTGTCACTTCCCATGTCAAGGAAGGCTTCCCTGATGAACCTATAAAAATTAGAGTTATTAAGTAACTTGGCAACATTTCTGTTGTGTGTGCTGTGCATGCTCAGTTTCTTCATAGTGTCCAACTCTTTGTGATCCCATGGATTATAGCCCACCAGGCTCCTCTGTCCATGGGATTCTCCAGGCAAGAATACTGGAGTGGGCTGCCATGCCCTTCTTCAGGGGATCTTCCTGACCCAGGGATTAAACCCATGTATCTCCTGCACTGTAGGCAGATTCTTTATGCTGAGCCACCAGGGAAGCACAGCATTTTTGTTATGCTTAAGAACTGAGGTTTTTCAAAAAAAAACAAAAACAAACAAACAAACAAAAAAAAGAACTGAGGTTTTTGGGTTTTTTTTTCTTTTTTTTTGAGGAGGGTGGATCTTGCTGCTTAAATTATAGGAAAGCAGTATAGTTCTCACCACTCTTATTTTAAGTGTGTGATACTATTTGTTAACACAGTTAAAGTAAGAAGGGATCTGAGATCTTTTTATATATTGAAATTTAATTATTTTGAATAATGAAAGAGTAATTGTGAGTAACCATTAAATCTAATTAGAAATAACTCAGTGTTTAAGTTTAGCATGAGTAAGAAAAGGAGGAGGGGGGAGGGGAGATGGGGCAGGGAAAAGGAGAGTATACACTCTGTCATCTAAAGCGGGATAAAACTCAATATTCTATTTATGTTGTTTATCTCTCTTTGGGTTGTTCTGAGTCTTTGTTGGTCTGGTCCTGTCTGTGTTAACCTTTGTCTGTGTGATGAGTTCTAGATGTGGAAATTTCTATAACCTCCAGTTCCTTCTATTACTTTCTACCAACTTCTTGATGAGGTCTTTTCTTATCCTTAGCAGCACTTTTTTCTACTGTGTTTTCCCTTCCTGTTTCTTTGATTCACCCGTTCTTCTTTTGTTAAGGGCCCAGCCTTACTGTGTCTTTTCCCAGGTAGCCCTAATTCTTCCACTGCTCTATTTTTGAACCATACCGCTCAGCATTTTTACCAACCCAGCTTCTTAAAGGAAGCAGATAATTTGCAGCAAACATTAAACATAGGTTCAATTACACATGTCAGCATGAATTAGACACATATTGTTGAGATATTTTCAAGAGTTACTCTTTTAAATAGTACCTTCTTTTTCTCAAAAAATGAAAATGCTTTTTTCATCTATTGCCCCTTTGTTCCCATAAAGTTACATTTATTTATTTTCATTTTTTAATTTAAGGATTGCGTTTGTGTATTATTATTCTTGCTTTACTTATAGTGAAACTGAAACACAGAGCAGAAAAACAGTCCCCACAAGGACACTCAATATATGTTCCAGTCAAGGCTGGGCCTCCCAGGTTCTGAGAGCCAGAATTGTGTTTTTTCTCCCAGTCCTGCTGAGGGCAAGTAGAAATTAAAGCAATCCCTAAGCTATGCTCCAAGATATTTGTAAGTCAAGGTCATTTGTTTGTACCTATTTTGAACATGTTACCCCTTTTAAGAGAATTCCAAACATGCTTTACCTAACCCAGTGTTTCTCATACTTGGGTAACATGCAAACACCCTTTAAAGAAAAAAAACCTCATCAGTTATGAACATAGACAAACATTTTTTTCATCATATTACTTATGTATGAGTACAAAATTGTTTTATTTTAAATATCTACAAATATATAAATAGCTTATGCTTATCATTCTACTTTAAAAAAACAAAGCCAATCAAGTTCAAACAGAACTCTATTACCGAGAAACTCTGATTGATAAATAACATTTACATGAGATATGATGACCTTTTGGGAAACCTCATTAGCTAGTCAACAGGAATGTGCTCTGACTGCCAGGCATAGGGTATTTTGAGATCAGTATACCCTGTGCTATCTGACCCCACCACCATCCTCCTGCAAGTTTTATCCTACTGAAATGAAGCCTCCATCCACCCAGGGCACTGTGATGCCATTGAAGGAATGTACCTAATTGATATGTTGACATGTGTCTCTGCTCTTTTTTTTATTAGTATTCCATAAAGTACTATTAGTGCACACTTTAGTGCACAGGCACTAAAAGTGAGTGCCAGTGTTCACTTATAAAGTGACAATTCAGAAAAGTTTTACTAATTTTATTAAATTTGTTGTTGTTGTTCAGTAGCTTAGGCATGCCCAACTCTTTGCAACCCCATGGACTGCAGCACACCAGACTTCTCTGTCTTTCACCATCTCCCAGAATTTGCTCAAACTCGTGTCCATTGAGCCAGTGATGCCATCCAACCATCTCATCCTCTGTCATCCCCTTCTCCTCCTGCCTTTGATCTTCCCCAGCATCAGGGTCTTTTCCATTTAGTCAGCTCTTCCCATCAGGTGGCCAAAGTATTGAAGCTTCAGCTTCACCATCAGTCCTTCCAATGAATATTCAGGGTTGATTTCCTTTCGGATTAACGGGTTTGATCTCCTTGCAGTCCAAGGGACTCTCAAGAGTCTTCTCCAATGCCACAGTTTGAAGGCATTAATTCTTCAGTGTTCAGCCTTTCTTATTGTCCAGCTCTCACATCCATACATGACTACTGGAAAAATTATAGCTTGACTATACATACCTTTGTAGGCAAAGTAATATCTGCTTTTTAATACAATGTCTAGGTTTGTTATAGCTTTTCTTCCAAGGAGCAAGTGTCTTTACTTTCATGGCTGTGGTCACCATCCACAGTAATTTTGGTGCCCAAGAAAATAAAGTCTGTCACTGTTTCCATTGTTTCCCATCAATTTGCCATGATGTGATGGGACCGGATGCCATGATCTTCGTTTTTTATTAAATACCAGCACCACATGTTATTTTTAATTCTCACAAGACCTCACAGACTGGGGGTCAGGAGACTAATTGGAGAAAATTACCCTAAATATACTGCTTTATTTTTTTTTTCCCATGCCTTAAGGTAATTTATTTTATTTTATTTTTTTAAATTTTATTTTATTTTTAAACTTTACATAATTGTATTAGTTTTGCCAAATATCAAAATGAATCCATCACAGGTATACATGCAGCCAGAGTTTTCTGGTCCAGCCCTGGACTAGGCAGCTCCCTACTAGAATGATTTAAAGGCAGCTCAAGGACCTCAGGCCTACCAAGTAACTAAAGCACTTGAATGACTCAGTCCTTTCAGGTAGAAGAATTGAAGTACCCAGTTTAATCCAGTATTCTTCACCCTGACTGTTTGGATATCAAAGTTCCCTTATGTTTTCTATTAAAAAATGCAAAGGGAGCTTTCCTGGTGGTCCAGTGCTAAAGAATTTGCTTTGCAATGCAGGGAACATGGGTTTGATCCTTTGCAGCAACTAAGCCCCATGCCACAACTAGAGAGTTAATGCCCCAAGTGCCACAACTAAGACCTCACACAGCCAAATAAATAAATATTTAAAATAAATAAACATACAAATATATTATCTGGGAAGAATTAATAATAATTGATTTTCTAGCTGACATTTATTATGAATGTAATCATGCATGAAACAAAGTCTAGCATAACAAGACATAGTAGAGGTGAGTTTGATATCATCATAAATCACCATGTGTTAAGTATTAACATCTACTTGTATCAGCAATCTAGTGGTAAACAGAGCCCCCACTCTTGGTTTTTAAAATCTAGTTGGTAATATACAGGACAAATGGGAGGGAGAGCTTTCTTGGGGATGTAGCAGAGGGGGGAATTTACAAACTAAGCAGCAATAAAGCAGTCAACCCAGGCCATCTTGGTGTGGAACCCATAGAGAAACTACCTAAATAGAAGATGTTTGGGGAAAGAAAACAAACCTTTCCTACTTTTTAGTTTCCTAGCTTGTTTTGCTACTCTTGCTTACATTTTTTAAAGTATGAGAGTTTATTTGTATTACAGATAGATGATTCTTTAATTATGGAATTTCATTTTTGTATTTCTTTCAGAACTTGTACTCCCTCCAAGTCATTTCCTTGATCTATTCAGTCTAATCCATTGTGGGAGTGAGGGAGAGGAGTTAGTATCACCCTTAGCCTGTAGTCACGTTTCCTCTCTCGGGATATGGACATAGTTAGATAGTTCTGGATTTCTTATAAGCCTTCATTGAGTAAGAAAGCAGAGTTTAAATTCAACAGAGTTTAAAATCAACAGAGTTGTTGATATTGTTTCTCTGTTTGACATTCTCCCAGCTCGATATTATTCATGTGATAAACACATTGTTTAATGTGTGTTTAGCTCCTGAGCATGTAATTAACTCATTTCCCTCACAGTTCTATAGCTTACAAGTGTCAATGCTTACTGTAGTAAATATGTTGATGCCCACATTACTATGTTTATTGGTGGGAAGATGATGGCTAATAAGATGATCCCCAAGGAAAGGTAAACAAATATTAGCAATCTCTGAATGCACAGACTTCTACAAGATCTCATTTAATCATCATACCCACTGTGAAGCATGAATTATCATCAACATACGGAGATAAAATAAGCCTGCAGAAATCTGGTTATTTGCCTAGGTTCACATGGGTAGTGCTAGAGCTCATATGTAAACCCCTGTGTCTTAATTCCAAACTGTGTATGTCTTTTCCCTTGACGTACTGGTCGTTGTTTCTCAGAGTCTGGGGGTAGAGCCTTCTGTGCATGCAGCAAAAGCAGAGAGTACTCTTTTGGTTTCTTCTAAAAGTCATTTAAATCTCTCTGTCTTTCCTCCTCCTGCTCCTTTCTCCTTCTCCGTGCTAACTACTTTTCTCTTCATCACCCTTCCCGCAGAGACCAGACTAGGAGTCATGATTAGGATTAATGGATAAGAACTATTCCAGTTCTCTTTCCCTTGTCAAAAGCCTGTTTCTGGATAGACATGCATTTGAGCTAATAGCAGTATACAGACCACCAGCTGTGCTCAGAGCAATGCAGCCAAGTGTCATCTTGTCCAAGTCCAAGGCTGCATCTCAGAAGACGTGTGGAAGGGGCCCCTCTTTCCCTGTTCCCATCTTGAATCAACACTCCCTAGGACACAGGGAGAAGGACTCTCACTAAAGTACAGAGGACAGGGTACTCCAGTCTGCTCTCCTTCATTACCCTCACAAGGAACCTCACTGAATCCTGTTAATATCAGTGGAAAGCAGTGGAGGGATTTAATGCAAAGGACTTCAGAAAAGCTCACTAATCAGTTGACTGCTTAGTCTTCTTGCTTTTTTCTTGGTGTTGCCTGTATTTGAATGTGTCTTTGCTTAGATGATAGGGGAGAGAGGGCAAAATTAAGCTTTGATTTTTGTTTGTTGCTTAGTGACAAATGTTGGGAGTAAAGTTTAAACCATTGAGTTCTGGGAATTGTCAGAGGATTTTATTTGTATATGCCTTCTTGACCTCCATTTTTCTCAGATAAGTAAAAATTATGCGGCATTTGTAAACAAGGTACTTTTATTGAGTTGAACTTTTACACATGTATGGTATACTTAGCCAAAATAACACTTTTATTTAATACAGTTATACTCCAAGGGTTATGCATGTAGAGTTCTATGTGATTAATATGCACTTGAAAGCATTACAAAGTAAGCATAATTTCATAGTTTGTGGGGTTTCTTAAATTCACTTTGTAACTTAATGTGCAGCCACATAAGTCAAAATTGAGGGATATTACTACCAGGAATTCATATCATATCACGTACCTTTTTAATGTAAACTAGTCACTACTCCAAACTTGCAACTTTCTCTTTAAAAAAAAAAATAAATTGTGTTACCTTGGCACAAAGAAAGAAGTGAGGAAATGAGACCATTAAGCATTTGAAATATGCTAATTTTAAAGTGCTTGCAATATGTTTTGCCTTGCTAGTACATTTTTTCCTTCCTAGTAACTTAAAAGATATAAAATACAAAGTCCCTGTACTTAGCTTACTAGTAGAGAAAATTGAACCCATGTAGTTCACTGCAGTTAATTATAGAGGTAGTTGTAGTAGTTTATGAGCATTCACACAGCCAGGAATTTTTCTTTCTGTTTTACTCACATTGGTTGCCTTATTTTATTTCTTACGGAGGTGCTCAAATGCTCTCACCTACCCTTTGAATTTTCAATTTAAAATGTCTCATACATGTTATTTCTTATATATATAAGAAATATATATATCATATATATATGAGATAAGTATATCATATATATATGAGATAAATATATCATATATATATGAGATATATATATGGTTAAAGACTCTTTCCTTGAGTGAAAAGTCCTAGAAATTCATATCTTCATAGCCCTCCCCTTTCTCACACACACATATACTCACACTCACACTCATGCTCACACTCATATATATTCATGCTAATAATCAGTTCGTGTAGTTTTTCTTTTTTTAATGACTATTAAAATGAGAAATGCTATTGTTCTGCTTTACTGGGTATTCATTTTTGCTAAGACATAATAAGACATGATGACTAGATATTGCTACTGTATTTTCAGAGTTCTTAATTATCAACAACAGAATCTACTCTAGCTACTTTAAGCAGAAAAACATTAATTAAATGGGATATACTGCTCAAAGAACCTTTGGTGGGGAAAAATTCCAGAAATAGTCTGAGTTTCCAGGAATGGTTCTCCAAATTAAATTTCAGAACTGAGGTTGCCAGGGACCTGTTGCCCCGACCAGTGTGGAGGCCTCACAGTCAGGAAGCTACCCTGTATTATACAGCCTCTGGATCCAGAGCAATGCCACTTCTGCCATGATCCAGGCCAACAAAACCCGTGCCACAGTCTCTGCCTCTTTCCTATGTGACTCACTTCTGAATCAAAGTCTGGCATGAGCGCATCAGATGGGTTGACACTGTCTTATCTGGAGCCCCCGCTGTAATAGCAAGGTTGGGAAGGGAAGGAGAATTTTGAATTGAACTCAAATGTTACAAGGGAATTGGAGTGGGTATCGAGATAATCCATCCTCAGAATCCACTTCAGTTAATAGCTGTGATATATATATCCCTGATGCTTTTGTACCATTCAGTTACTTGGAAATTCTATGTGTGAGTGAGGCTTGCGGAATATGGATCTCCCTATAAGATGATCAAGTAGCAAGCTGGCTTTTTCCTTGAAATGTTAGAATGCAAAGCATTTTCTCTGAATCTTATTTAGCTTCCCAGAGAAGAACAGTCAATATCCTGCCTGACAGAGGCATAGGCATCCATCTGGTTGCTGGCATTCTGGGAGAAGGCAGGAAAGGGGACTGAGGGATAATATTTCAGTATAAAGATTTTCACTAAGTTCTCTTGTTTTTATCCCATATTTGCTGTCCCCTGGATCCAGAACTTCTTTTGTATTATTTTTTTCTGTAGGGAAAAGCCTCTGGTCTCCTGCTGGGGTTTAGGAATGGGCTGCCATTACTGGGAGGGAGGGGCCCCATGTCATCAGTTGTTCTGGATAGGGCTTTATCTGATCCTGTCCTCGTCAGCTCCATAACTGTATCCCCTCATGTTGGGTACCAGTGCCTCCAAGGGCAAGACAGGACCCAAATGGGTTGGCTTCTCCTTCTCTCCCTGTCTAGGTGTTAGGATGAGATAACTCCTTTCTGTGAAAGTGAAAGTCACTCAGTCCTGTCCAACTCTTTGTGACCCCATGGGCTATACAGTCCCTGAAATTCTCCAGGCCAGAATACTGGAGTGGGTAGCAGTTTCCTTCTCCAGGGGATCTTCCCAAACCAGGGATCAAACCTGGGTATCCCGCACTGCAGGCAGATTCTTCATTAGCTGAGCTACCAGGGAAGCCTGAAAGTTAATGAATACTCCTCTGTCTGCTTTCTCTCTTACAAAGCCTTTGGGAAATCTCTTGTCCACTGTTTTTTCCCCTTCTATTTTTTTGGTCCTTGTGGATTATTATTTTTTTATTCTTTTACTGGTATCATAGAAGGTTCAGAGAAGGGAGAGGCTGTATATGCATGCAATCAATCTGCTATGCTTAACCGTAAGTCCATGAAATTTATTCTTTAGAGCATTTATTATAATCTGTCTTTTACATTGTCAATCTGGTATGTACAAATACTCATGAATATTGCTTTAAATATAAGGATTAATTAAATATAAACATTTAATAATAAAATCATTAATGTTCTCACTTTCAAATTGTGAAAGTACTTTTTTAGTCAGGGGTAAAAGGAGTCAACATTTTAAGGGTACTAGATGTACTTGAAATTATAGAGCTATATATATATATATACACATATATATATACACACCAAGTGCAAAAAACAAATAAAAAAGTGGTATTGCCCAAGAATGCCATGAGAATGGAGGAGGGAGCCCTCCAGTGGGCTTTTATGGCCAGACAGGCTTCCTGGAGGAGGTGAAGACTTAATTGGACTCTAAAGAAAGAGAAGGAACTAGGAAAAGAGCAGAGTCCAATTGGGTAATGGCAAATATACTATATTTCCCATTACCCAATAGAGATATTCCAGTGTGTAGTCCCATTTAAGGATCTGAGTACATGCAGAGGGGCAGCCATGAAGCTGATACATATAAACTGTGGAGTGTTGGGGGCCTCCAAGGAAGCTCATCAAAGGTATACATGGACAGTTTTTTCAGTGCCCAAGAGAAAAATCTAAAGAAGTAATATTTACTAGCAGCATGCTGGCTCACAAATTCTGTTTACTACTCAAAATTTAATTTAGATTAAAGAAGGATATTAAAGCCCAACTAAAAATATGGGTAGTTTATGAGTTTCATACTTTGTACATCTCTGTAGTTATAACTTTTTAATAGCAATAAACATCAGATTTTAGTTTTCAACAGCATGTGGAACTAGTAGTATGGTATTCTCAATATTTTATAGCCTTTTTCTTTGATATGTTGATTATTTTATAAGTCAGTCATCGTCTCTTGAGTCTTTAATATAAGCAGAACACCATGCCAGCCTAAGAGGGGACTCAGGCATATGTGCGTTCAGCACTTTGTAGAATGTCAATCATGCAACCAAAAATAAAAAGGAAACAGTTGCTTCTTTCAAGGGCTTGATGCTTTGATAGGAAGTCAGGACATAGTTGCAGAGTAGAAGAGGAGCAAGCTGCATAAAATGATTAACAAAAGTAATAATAAAGGTAATAATAGTAATAGATTTGCTCTTTCCCTTAGTTTACCTTGCAGTTGGAAAGGCAGAGCATGAACACACTTAGGTGGAACATTTGGACACTTAGACAATGAGACAAAAAGTACAAAGTCATGTCGTACAAACCAAGCACATGAGTTCTGTCGAGGGGTCAGATCTGGGTGTAAGGAATCCCAGCAATGGTAGAGGAGGCCTGAATGCTGTGCCTGGCCATACCAGGGGCTTTTGCTCTTTCAGGAGCACTGCATACTTGCATGAGTTTCTGGTGGACACATCAAAGTGCCCAATCAGGCAAGCCAGGCATGGCATGAGTGGTTTGAACTAGAAGGACTTGCTAGATTATATCCATGATTCTGAGAGATAAGTTTGCCCAGTTAGAAGTCACAGGGATCTGGATGGAACTACTTGGTGTAGGGGACTTAAAGGAGTGAGGTGACTCAAATTCTGGCTGGAAGTGAGAGGAGAGCCCTGGCACTGTGGGGACATCTGGAGAATAAGGCTGGCAGGTGGACCAGATTCTGAAAATAGGATCTAAAGAGCCAGGCCTGTGTTGTTGTTGTTGTTCAGTTGCTAAGTTGTTTCTGAATTTGTGACCCCCATGGACTGCAGCACACCAGGTCTCCTTGTCCCGTACCATCTCCCAAAGTTTCCCCAAGTTCATGTCCATTGAATTGGTGATGCTATCCAACCATCTCATCCTCTGTTGCCCTCTTTTCCTTCTGCCTTTAATCTTTTCCAGCATCAGGGTCTTTTCTAGTGAGTAGGCTGTTCGTATCAGGTGGGCAGAGTATTAGGGCTTCAGCATCAGTCCTTCCAAAGAGTATTCAGGGTTGATTTCCCTTAGGAGTGACTGGCTTGATCTTCTTGCTGTCCAAGGGACTCTCAAGTATCTTCTCCACAATTTGAAAGCATCAGTCCTTTGGTACTCAGTCTTCTTTATGGTCCAACTCTCACATCTGTACAGGACTACTGGAAAGACCATAGCTTTGACTATACGGACCTTTGTCCTTGGTCACTGCGACTACCTTTCTTAGCAGAAATGTCAGGGTGAGACAATGATTCTTAATGGGCAGGTTTTCTCATAGCCCCACTCCTATGAGAAAAGAGCTACACTTTTTAATCTACTTAATATAGTGGGCTTTGATGTCAGAATTTTTTAAAGAATATCCTTGACTTGAAAATAAGTCTACAAATAGGATGGGAAAGGAAAAGATAGAAAGATAGAGAAATGAGATCTATATACTTGAAGAAAAAGAAAAAATGTACATTGAGCCAGATAATCTTTTGCAGGAATTTTGAGGGAAGAGAACCAAGAGTGGCAAATAGGCAGCAGTATTTTTAGTGGAGGAAAGAGTTTAGATGAAGACAAGAGGGTATGACTGGATGTGTCCCATGTGGAAAGCGAAAATGCATTGACTTTCCTGAAAAGCAAGAGTACTGTGGTTGGTGCAGTGGGTGTGTTGAGATTGAATTTACTCTGAAGTCATCTTGGAAAATGAGATGAGGTGAGAGTAGGAAGCATGAAGAATACGTATGCTTTCATAACTCTTGTGTCAGTTACTCATGGGGACATCACATTTTTCTTGGCCCTGATCCCCACCCAGAAACCCAGGATAATGTCTCCAGTTTCCTTGTTTGCAAACATTCTGGCCACAGTGTACCAGGGATAAAAGAAAACTTTGTTGGGGAAAGAATATTGATCAACATTATTGTCTCTGGAGCAGCAAGCAAATTATAATAATTGAATGTTCCACAGTATCTCATGAGTTTTCAGGATTCTGAAAAAAAAACATTTAGAACCTCTGGATGAGGGATCTTTTCAACTTGTACTGATCTGTGGGCTACCACCCTGTTTTCGGACAAGGTTCTTGGTTGCCCCGTCATTCTGTCTCCTCCTTCAGCTGGCACCACAGTACCCCCTCTGTGGCCTTCACACATTGTCAGTGTAGTTGTGTCACAGGAATGTTCCATATGTTGCTAGCAGAATGGTGCAACACTGAGAAAGAACAAATAAATGTCAATTTTCAAGTAGGACAAGAGGCATTTAATAAATTAGGAGTATACAATATGAAAAATGTGTTATAGAGAATGCACATGATATAAAGTATGAGAAGAGGAACGGTCAGAACTAAGAATCTTTCCTCTAGTGAGACACAGCTATCCTCCGCAGCATGAAATATTCCGCTAGTCTATTGTGGAATCTTTTTCTAATCAGATTATTTATTAGCCTGAGAAATTGCCATGATTTTTTTTTCACATTTTTCTTTTATTTATGTTTTTTTAATTTTTTTGTTATTATTATTTTTTTACTTTACAATATTGTATTGATTTTGCCATACATCAACATGCATCCACCACGGGTATACACGTGTTCCCCATCCTGAACCCCCCTCCTACCTCCCTCCCCATACCATCCCTCTGGGTCATCCCAGTGCACCAGCCCCAATATATATATCCCCAATATATATATATACCAGCTTCCTATATCCTGCATCGAACCTGGACTGGCGATTCGTTTCGTATATGATATTATACATGTTTTAATGCCATTCTCCCAAATCATCCCCCTCCTCCTTCTCCCACAGAGTCCAAAAGACTGTTCTATACATCTGCGTCTCTTTTGCTATCTTGCATACAGGGTTGTCATTACCATCTTTCTAAATTCCATATATATGCGTTAGTATACTGTATTGGTGTTTTTCTTTCTGGCTTACTTCACTCTGTATAATAGGCTCCAGTTTCATCCACCTTATTAGAACTGATTCAAATGTATTCTTTTTAATGGCTGAGTAATACTCCATTGTGTATATGTACCATTCTTATCCATTCATCTGCTTTCTTATCCATTCATCTGCTGATGGACATCTAGGTTGCTTCCATGTCCTGGCTATTATAAACAGTGCTGCGATGTACATTGGGGTACACGTGTCTCTTTCAATTCTGGTTTCCTTGGTGTGTATGCCCAGCAGTGGGATTGCTGTGTCGTATGCCATGATGTTTTAAAATGTTAGAGCAATCCAGTGAAGAATTATAACAAAATTCACATATTTAAAAAATAGATTTAGAACCATTATTACCTATTTCAAAGATATACTTGGTGCCATTACTATCTTTTAAATATATTTTTCTCTAGTCTTTTATAATCTAGTCTCCTTTATGTTCTGTCATTTTTTTAAAACTTTGTATCAGTTTGTACCTCTAAGAGCAGCATAGCTGCTGAATTTTGTTTTTGTATTGTTTCGAAGTGTACTGGATTGTCACAGTATATTTATATGTTTAGGCCACAAGATTTTTTAGTAATCAAATCAAGTATATTGTTCTAGGTTAGTAAAACTTTACCTAATAAACTGTATGATATTAAGCAAAATGCTGTAAATTAATTCAAAATCAGTTTTTGAGAACTTAGAAATAAGTTTTCATATCACATCTTTTTGGATCATTTTTAACATAAGAGTATAGGTAGACATGGGGCTTCCCAGGTGGCTCAGTGGTAAAGAATCTGCCCACCAATGCAGGGGACACAGAAGACACAGGTTTGATCCCTGGGTTGGGAAGATCCCCTGGGGAAGGATATGGCAACCTGCCCTACTATTCTTACCTAGAAAATTCCTTGGCCAGAGGAGCTTGGCGGGCTCTAGTCCCTGGGGTCGCAAAGAGCTGGAGATGACTGAATGCGTGCACGCACACACGCACATAGGTAGACATAATGGTAAAAATAGTACGGGTACAACATAATAGTAAAATTCCATCATGTTGGTATTTTATTTGTAATGTATCATCAACAATCAAAATTTTGCTAACCAATATCCATATATGTAACAGTATAATAGCTGTTAAATGTAAATGAGTTATAACACAGTCCTTACCCTCAAGTAGCTTCCAATCTACTTGAAGAGGCAAGCTGAACATAAATAGGCAGTTTTATTCTATATGTGTGTGTGTGCTCAGTCGTTCAGTCCTGTTTGACTCTTTGTGACCGTGGACTGTAGCTCGCCAGTCTCCTCTGTCCATGGGATTCTCCAGTCAAGAATACTAGAGTGGGTTGCCATTCCCCTCTCCAGGGTTATTCTATATAGCCTATGACAAAAATTATAGAAAATTTGAAAACTATATAGAGGTCTATGACTTGCTATCATCAGAGTAGGCTTCATGGAGGGGGTAGCACTTCACATAAATTTCAAGATCATTAGTATTTGCCTTCTTGCAGAAAAGAGACATTCCTAGCAAGTAGAAGCAATACAAACACAGGCAGAGGTAAAAATAAACATGGTAGTCAGTCTAAATGTTATAAAGTTTTAATGATCAAAAGCAATGACAGTTAAGCATCTTATACAGGTTTTTTTCCATAGAATTTTAATTTGATTATCAAAATATATATAACTATCCAAATATTTTACTCAGCATTTGACTTTAATTATTAGACATTCTCAAATTAATTCAACAAATGTTTATAATTTACACTACATAAATTTCAGTGATCACTGTGCTAGGCATTGTAATATATAGAAAGGAGGAGGGATTCGCAGTCTTATCCTTGAAGATTTTGGTGCCTTATCATGCAGGAGACCCGGGTTTGATCCCCTAGAGAAGGAAATGACAGCCCATTCCAGTATTCTTGCCTGGAGGATCGCATGGACAGAGGGGTCTGGTGGGCTACAGTCCATGGGGTCGCAAGAGTTGGACACAACTTAGCAACTAAACCATCATTAGTGAGAAAGATGCACAAGTAAAATGATTCAGTGTAGTTATCAAACCAAGGCCACTTGAATATTCCCCAAGTTCTAAAACTCTGTATGTATGAGTCACCAAGTATATAAAGACTTTCCAATCCTTTGCACATTCAGGAGTTATTCCTCCATACACTGAACACTTTCCTCATACTCACTATAGCTTCTTCCAGCAACCAAGTTATATTGATGGTGCTCTGCAAGCTAGAGGTTATCAGTGGACACTTGCTGGCCCCACATCTGTCCCATATTGATCCTTTTGTTTCCTTTCAAGGTCAGTGAACATATACTGTGAGGCTATATCTTAATTCCCATCTCCCTCAGTATTGAGCCTCTGCTTGTGTCACTCATAGTTTAATTACTTCCACCTCAGACCACACTCTTACACACTAAAGCCTCCTTTCTTCGGCCTATTCTGTCAATATTTCTCCTCTTTCTTCTAACATTTGGCAAGTTATTGCAAGGAAAACACACACATACACACTCTCTCATATTCCCTCTCTCTTTGAAAAAAGAATCCCTGTCATCTTTGATGCCTTCCATACAAATAGTACTGGTTGTTGTTGTTCAGTTGCCCAGTCACGTCCGACTCTTTGCAACCCCATGGACTGCAGCATGCCCGGCCTCCCTGTCCCAGTCCATCTCCCAAAGTTGGCCCAAATTCATGTCCATTGCATCGGTGATGCCATCCAACCATCTCATTCTCTGATGCCCTCTTCTCCTGCCCTCAATCTTTCCCAACATCAGGGACTTTTCCAATGAGTTGACTGTTTGCATCAGATGACCGAAATACTGGAGCTTCAGCTTCAGCATCAGTCCTTCCAGTGAGTATTCAGGGTTGATTTCCCTTAAGATTGACTGATTTGATTTCCCGGCTGTCTAAGGGCTTTCAGGAGTCTTCTCCAGCACCACAGTTTGAAGGCATCAATTCTTCGGCCTCTGCCTTCTTTACAGTCCAGCTCTCACAACTGTATGTGACCACTGGGAAGACCATAGCCTTGATTATATGGACCTTTGTCAGCAGAGTAATGTCTCTGCTTTTCAACACACTGTCTTAGGTTTGTCATAGCTTTCCTGCTAAGAAGCGATCATCTGCTGATTTCATGGCTATAGTCATCATCTGCAGTGATCTTCAAGCCCAAGAAGAAGAAATCTGTCACTGCTTCCACCTTTTCCCCTTCTATTTGCCATGAAATAATGGGCCTGGATGCTATAATCTTAGTTTTTTTAATATTTAGTTTTAAGCTGGCTCTTTTGCTCTCCTCCTTCACCCTTATAAGAGGCTCTTTAGTTCGTCTTTGCTTTCTGCCATTAGAATGGTATCATCTGCATATCTGAGGTTGTTTCCCTGCCTGTCTTGATTCCAGCTTGTAACTCATCTAGTCTGGCATTTCTCATAATGTTCTCAGCATATACTCTAAACAAACAGGGTGACAGGAGACAGCTCTGTCATACATCTTTCTCAATCTTGAACCAGTAGTACTGATAACCATCTTATATTGAGAAAAGAAAAGGTATTATGTTTTAAAATGAAGAAAAGAATGGTGCTGAATGAGTGGCATCAGCTTTTGAAGCTTTTGAAACTTACACAGAAAATTTTTTTCTTGATCCACATTTAAAAACTCTTCCTCTAGAATTTTGCAAATGCTTCCTCCAAAATGTCTATTAAAGATAAAATGTTTAAAATACCAAATTCTATTCCTTGTTTATTTACCAAAAAAAGAAACATTCTCTACTTTTTTTGCTTTTCTTTGCAAGTGTAACCTACTTGAACAATAAAATTAACTGAACATTCTGAGTTCCAAATGAACAATCTTGACAGAAATTTTTAAATTAATGCATTTGCAAGATGAAGATGTCTCATATAAGATATACACACATACCTCATTTTATCTGACAACCTTGCGTTGTCAGATGGTGATTAGCATTTTTAAGCAATAAAGTACTTTTCAATTAAGGTAAGTAGATTGTTTTTTTTTTTTTAAACATAATGCTATTCCACACTTAATAGACTACCATTTAGTATAAACATAACTTTTATATGTACTGGGAAACCAAAAAAATATCATTTGACTTGCTTTATTATGATATTGGCTCTGTTGTGGAGGTCTGGAACTAAACCTGTAATATCTCCAAGGCGTACCTATAATTTAAAGTGAATAAAATAAACCATACCTGTTGTGTGAATTGAAAGGAGAGAGGGGATACTAATACAGACATAGAATTAAAACTCTGGAAAAACTCTTTGCACAGACGATAGAACTTGAACTGCACTCTAGATAGTACACTGGTATATAGGGAGTTGAAAGAGTATATCAAGCTGGGAAAGGACTGTTGGCAAATGTGTATTTGGTTGAAATGGAGACTTCCTACTAAAGAGTAAAGGAGATATTGACAAGTCAGGATCAGACCAATTTGTAGGTGTTTTTCAATTTCACATTAAGAAGTTTCATGGAACTTCTTCCATAAATAATGGAGAACTGTGAATGTTTTGAAGGTCTATAATGAATTTGAGAAACCTGTTGGCAGGTCAGGAAGCAACAGTTAGAACTGGACATGGAACAGCAGACTGGTTCCAATAGGAAAAGGAGTACATCAAGGCTGTATATTGTCATCCTGCTTATTTAACTTATATGCAGAGTATGTCATGAGAAATGCTGGGCTGGAAGAAGCACAAGCTGGAATCAAGATTGCTGGGAGAAATATCAATAACCTCAGATATGCAGATGACACCAGCCTCATGGCAGAAAGTAAAGAGGAACTAAAAAGCCTCTTGATAAGAGTGAAAGAGGAGAGTGAAATAGTTGGCTTAAAGCTCAACATTCAGAAAATGAAGGTCATGGCATCTGGTCCTATCACTTCATGGGAAATAGATGGGGAAACAGTGGAAACAGTGTCAGACTTTATTTTTGGGGGCTCCAAAATCACTGCAGATGGTAATTGCAGCCATGAAATTAAAAGACGCTTACTCCTTGGAAGGAAAGTTATGACCAACCTAGATAGCATATTCAAAAGCAGAGACATCACTTTGCCAACAAAGGTTCGTCTAGTCAAGGCTATGGTTTTTCCTGTGGTCATGTATGGATGTGAGAGTTGCACTGTGAAGAAGGCTGAGCACCGAAGAATCGATGCTTTTGAACTGTGGTGTTGGAGAAGACTCTTGAGAGTCCCTTGGACTGCAGAGAGATCCAACCAGTCCATTCTGAAGGAGATCAGCCCTCGGTGTTCTTTGGAAGGAATGATGCTAAAGCTGAAACTCCAGTACTTTGGCCACCTCATGCAAAGAGTTGATTCATTGGAAAAGACTCTGATGCTGGGAGGGTTTGGGGACAGGAAGAGAAGGGGATGACAGAGGGTGAGATGGCTGGATGGCATCACTGACTTAATGGACGTGAGTCTGAGTGAACTCCAGGAGTTGGTGATGGACAGGGAGGGCTGGCATGCTGCGATTCATGGGGTCGCAAAGAGTCGGACACGACTGAGCGACTGTACTGAACTGAATGAATTTGACAGAGTAGTTTAAGAAAATTGCCCTCTCTGGTGACGTTAGAGGAAGTACAAGACTAAAAGACTAGATAGGAGGCCATTTATAATTGCAGGCTTGTGAGATGCCAGGGACCTGAATTAATGTAGTGGGAATGTCAAACAATGGGAGCTATGACAAATGCTTCAAACACCGTGCAGTATAGTCTTGATGTAATAAAGAAGCCGATGGAAGACAATACGTCAGAAGTGATAGTGAGGTTCCAGACTGGGTGACTGGAAGAAGGATAAATATACCTGATGGCAGAAATGGGGAGGTCAGAAGAGGAAAACTGGATGGGTGAGAGGAAGGAATGTGATGATAGGTACATGGGCTCATCACTGTCAGTAGAAAGTTAACGTGAGCCGCATATGTCATTTAAAATTGTCCAACAGCTGCATTCAAAACAGTACAGATGAAATTATGTTTAATAATACTTTACCTCAATATATTCAAAGTATTGTCATTTTAACATATAATTGATATAGAAGTATTAATGATATAGTTTTCATTCTTTTTCTCATAATAAATCTTTGAAATCTGGTATGTATTTAACACTTAAGCACATCCCAATTTGACTAGCTACATTTCAAGAACATGGTAGTCACCTTAGCTGGAGGCTACCATATTTAACAGTGAATTATTAGAAAGTTTATAGAGTTAACAAAGAATATGTAACAAATGTCTCAATTAAGGTAGTTAAGATTCACTATATTTTAGAAATTATACTTGTTTACCCTTTCTCCTTCTCTGTTTCTTTTGTTTATTTCAACTATTTCATATTTAAGATGTTATTTTAGTACAACATCATACCTTCCCAGAAGGACTGAAAATTTTAGAGATATCCATGACATATAGCTTCATGGTTCTCGCATTTAATTCTCCATCTGACTAACAACTTTAAACAAATTAGTCTGAATCTTCTTTTTCTTCTTTTTTTGTCAGTCTGGAAAACTCTTGATTAGGAAATAATTTAGCAATATGTCCTCAAAAGTCTTAGATAAATGACATTTAGTTCTTTGGAAATGAAACTACGTTTTTTTATATTTCTCTGTCTGCACATATGTGTATTTCTCCATTGTTTAATATCTGATGAAAACTTGCTGGAGTTTTGGTCTCTACTATACGCTAAAGAATGTAGTACAAAAGAGAGCCTACTTCTATAGAAAACAGGCCAAGGACATTGTGTTCCATCTTTACAATGAAATGCAGATTTCCCATTAGAAGGCAAATCCATCATTTCAAAAGGTTAAATAGGATGTGCATTAAAAAAATCCAACTGCTTAAATTTAGGGCATTGAAAAGCATCCAGTACAAAAATGTTCCCTGGTTCTCAAGCGTTTTCATTTGATTATGTGTTGGGTAGCTTTTCCTTCAGGCTACAACCTTGACTCTTAGAATTGTGTCCTAAAATAGTCTAAAGTTAGGCCCAACTCTGATGCTTCATTTGCATAAATTATGCATTTTGTTATTTAGAATATCCTTGTATTTGCTATTGTTAATTTCTGTAAAAGAAATATTGGAATCTTCTTACAGTGCTTTGCTTTTTTATATTTATTCTTGCACTTCTCTCACTGCCATTCAATTTGTTTTTGGTCTGTTTTGTTATCTTCTTTGAAGACCTTGCCTTCTAGGACAGCCATTTTGTCCTTCAACCAGCTTCCTTTAGCTTCCTGTGTCACCTGTTCCTTTCTGCCTCACTATTCTAATGTGTTCTGCCCAAATTTCCCCCTGACTAATTTAGGAGTTAGTTAGTTAGTTCAGTCGCTCGGTCGTGTCCGACTCTTTGCGACCCCATGAATCACAGCACGCCAGCCCTCCCTGTCCATCACCAACTCCATCACCAACTCCCTGTCCATCACCAACTCCTGGAGTTCACTCAAACTTATATCCATTGAATCGGTGATGCCATCCAGCCATCTCACCCTCTGTCATCCCCTTCTCCTCCTGCCCCCAATCCCTCCCAGCATCAGAGTCTTTTCCAATGAGTCAACTCTTCGCATGACGTGGCCAAAGTACTGGAGTTTCAGCTTTAGCATCATTCCTTCCAAAGAACACCGAGGACCGATCTCCTTTAGAATGGACTGGTTGGATCTCCTTGCAGTCCAAGGGACTCTCAAGAGTCTTATCCAACACCACAGTTCAAAAGCATCAATTCTTTGGCGCTCAGCTTTCTTCACAGTCCAACTCTCACATCCATACATGACCACTGGAAAAACCATAGCCTTGACTAGAAGGACCTTTGTTGGCAAAGTAATGTCTCTGCTTTTGAATATGCTATCTAGGTTGGTCATAACTTTCCTTCCAAGGGGTAAGCGTCTTTTAATTTCATGGCTGCAGTCACCATCTGCAGTGATTTTGGAGCCCCCAGAAATAAAGTCTGACACTGTTTCCACTGTTTGCCCATCTATTTCCGATGAAGTGATGGGACCAGATGCCATGATCTTCGTGTTCTGAGTGTTGAGCTTTAAGCCAACTTTTTCACTCTCCTCGTTCACTTTCATCAAGAGGTTTTTTTAGTTCCTCTTCACTTTCTGTCATAAGGCTGGTGTCATCTGCATATCTGAGGTTATTAATATTGCTCCCGGCAATCTTGATTCCAGCTTGTGCTTCTTCCAGCCCAGCGTTTCTCAAGAAGCAAAGGCAGTGATAGTTCTTGCAATAACATTTTCTGATGTCTGCAGACAGCATGGCCCCCGCAAGCTGGCTAGGGAACATAGAAGAATTCTGCCCCACACTACTGAGCATAGACAAATTCTCAAGGAAGAACTGTAGGAGCTGAAAGAACAATAAAGTTTATGTCAAACATATCTGTATGGTGCATGTATTTCTCATAAGCATTAATATTGTGTATTAAGTCATGGCTAAATCTCTATGCTCTTCTCCTCTGAAATCTAGGCCTGGCATTTCTCAGGACTGTCACCCGAGATATACAGAGGACTACTGTTTAACAAGGGCTGTGTTAAAATGCCCCAAATATTGACTAGGTTTCCTAAACTTGAATATTTGGCTGTCTCCTATTATACTGATTGTTAGATATTTATGCATGCGATAATATTGTCCCTGGGCCACTCCATAAAGGTAAATGTTCTAATAATTCTTTGGCATCCAATATGTTTAACCAAGATTGGTTTGGTTCCATTTGCAGACCTCCCCTCTCAAATGTCCATTTTCTTCCTAAAGAGTTGTTAATTTTAGAAGAGAATTTGTTCTAGTTAATATCAATTCACTTCTAATGGGTGTTTATTCTCCCCAAAGAGTTTGACAATTTAATGGCATCATTTTTTTTTCCTGGACCCACATTTTATTCTAGACTTGAATGAAAGAAGTATTTTCTGTGCTTTATCATAGTTTATAGGGAATATCTCATATTAGGGTCCTTGTGCTTCCAGTCTCCTGCCGGTTCTGGCTATCAAAACTGCTTAGGCTGCAAATAAAATATGAAATGAAATCCATCTGGCATTTCTCATTGAATTAGGACCAGAACATTTTTGCTAAATATTAACAGATGGCTAAATTTTTAATATCAAACTAACATTTTAAAACATCTAAGGGGACCCACATGAGGAAGAAAGGATAGAAGACCATATGTTTTTTCCATCCCTGAGCCCTTTCTTCCTCTGCACGTTCCCTCCCGTCATTCTTCTGACCCATATATTGAGAACCATTGGCATCTCCTGTCTCCAATGATTTTTCTTCCTTGGTGTGGCTTGGTGATGGTTTGATGGCTTAGTTGCAAAGTCGTGTCCAACTCTTTACAACCCCATGGACTGTAGCCCACCAGGCTCCTCTGTCCATGGGATTTCCCAGGGAAGAAAACTGGAGTGAGCTGCCATGTCCTCCTCCAGGGGATCTTCCTGACCTAGGGATCAAACCTGCATCTCCTGCTTGGAGGTTTCTTTACCACTTAGCCCCCTGGGAAGCCCTTGTTCCTTGGTAGCTGGTGTCAAAGTAGTGTATGATGGTATCAAAATATTGTAATCAAATGCTGACCAGCTCAGGTGATATGTGGCTGTGGACATGCTTCAAGATCTTTTATTAAAGCCAGTTCTCTCTTTCTCTCTATAGGAAAAAGAAAAGAAGTATATGCTTCCCTTGGACAACCTGAAAGTTCGGGATGTGGAAAAAAGCTTTATGTCTAGCAAGCATATCTTTGCACTCTTTAATACAGAACAAAGGTAAGAAAATGAAGCAGCTTATGTCTTCACATTTTTTTTCTTTGAATTTCTATGTGATCCAGAGACCATATTTGCAAGATTTCTTTTGGTCCTACCTTAAAATTTGTTAACTCTTGAGTTTTCCTTTCATTTGTTTTGTATTTTCAGCTTTTACCATAGGTTATGAATTCAAAAGATTTAAACTTAGAACAAGGAAGATCTTCAAGTATTAATTTCCTGCTCTTAAGCAGGCACCTGTGTCATTCTTAAACTATGTTTTGTTACTTTAAAGTCTTCCTTGTTCTGCATTTATTGTTCTGTACTTATAAATAAATTACTCAGATATAATTTTTAGTAGTGTCCAATGGATTAGTATCACTTAAGACCCAATCAGGTATTCTGACTAAATTCTTGCATCAGTAAATAAAATTATTCATTTAAGATGAATGCAAATATATTGTTCTTTACAGTTTTTCAAAGCACTGTCCACATTCATTGTCTGTTGTAGCAATTGTGAGGGAAACGATAGAGTACTATGATTACCATTTCATAAATAAGAATGTATCTCAGAGACTTTGGGATCACAAAATTATCCCTGAATTTGGGGCTAATTATTGTGGAGTGCCATGGTTATTCACTGAAACTAAGTAAACAAATGGAGAAGGAACAGAGAATTGGATAGAGAAACATAAAAAGACTACGACTAGGCAAAAATAATAAAGACCTTTTCCAAATGAAATTGTTATGGGAAAAAGCTAATTAATTTCTGTGAGTCAGTTATTAAGAAACTGAGTCATTAGGTGGCAGGATCTAATTTTAACCCATCTCTCCAGGCTTTTTATCTTGGTTTAGCAATGAATGGAGTTCCTTGATTAGGTTCAGTGACTGGCCCAGGGTCAATCACACAGTAAATCAAAATGGTGGGAGAGGGGGGCAGGGAGCCTTTTTTCTACATTCCCAGTCAGTTGCTCAGAGTGACTCATTGTACAAAAATACTTAGAAAAACCACAAGAGCAGAACGTTTAAAGAATCAAGGGAAAAGAAAATTAATATAACTCCCCTGCCAAATACTGAGAATGAGATTTTATTAAAGTATTTTAATTTAAATACTGATTTGTTATTAGTATTATTTGAGAGCAGCTGGTGAAAAGACACTGAAAATGATAAGAATAAAAAGATTTCCTGGAGAGACAAGTACTGTGTCCTCCACAGGGGCAAAGTTCAGTACTGTTTACATACCTTCCTCGGAGCAGTGGGGAGTCAGAAAGTCCTAAAGCAGTCTTCAGGGGTGTGCTCAGCCTTCCTGCTTGGATGCAGAGTGGGCAGTATAATTGCCACACAGGAGGTCAAGCTAAATTTGAATCTTTGATCAACCTAGAAAGTTAAGGTTATAAAACTGCTGAGTATAAAAAAAAAAAAAATCAGATAATGATAGAGCATCTTTTTAGACAAAATACAATTATGGATTTATTTTCTTCTATTTTATTGGAATATAATTGCTTTACAGTGTTACGTTAGTTTTTGCTGTATGGTGAGGTGAATCATCTATGTGTATATATATATCCGCTCCCTCTTAGAACTCTCTCCACTCCCATCCCCACCCCAATCCCACCCATCACAGAGCACAAAGCTGAGCTCCCTGTGCTTTATAAAAGTAGCTTCCCCCTAGCTATCTAATTACACGTGGTAGTGTATATACATCAATCCTAATCTCTCAATTTGTCCCACTCTCCCCTCCCCCACCCCCCACCCTGTGTCCACATGTCCATTCGCTACATCCATGTTTCTATCCCTGCCTTGGAAATAAGTTTATCTGTACCATTTTTCTAGATTCCACATGTATTCATGAAAATATGGTATTTGTGTTTCTGACTTATTTCACTTAGTATGACAGACTCTAGGTCCATCCACATCTCTATAAATGACACTTCTTTGTTTCTTTTAGTGGATGAGAAATACTCCGTTGTGTATATTTATATACACCACATCTTCTTTATCCATTCATCTGTCATTGGACATTTAGCTTGTTTCTATGTCCTGGCTATTGTAAATAGTGCTGCAGGGAGCATAGGGGTACATATGACCTTTTGAATTATAGTTTTCTCAGGGTATATACCCAGGAGTGGGATTGCTGGGTCATATGGTAGTTCTCTATTTAGTTGTTGAAGGAACCTCCATACTGTTCCCCACAGTGGCTATATCAATTTACATTCCCACCAGTAGTGCAAGAGGGTTCCCTTTTCTCCACATCCTTTCCAGCAAAGAGAGCAAAAGACATGAACATAAGAAATTTCCGGGCTTCTAAAAATCTAGGTATCCTGGAATTCTAGACTTGTCAGAAAGTATTAAGCTCTTCAACCACTTCACTTGACCTCTATCTGTGCAAGAATATACAGGCATTTTTGCCATTTATCTTTTCCTCTGAAATCTTGATAATTTTCAATTATTTTGGTATTGGCTAGGCCCTCTAGTAGTACAATATTAAGTACAATTGGGCATCTTTGTTTTGTTCGTGATTTGAAAGAAAATTATTTCACATTTTTATGGTTAAGTGCTTTCTGATAGTTACCCGTTATCAAGTAAAGAAGATTCCCTGAGTTCCTAGTTGCTGAAGTTTCTGTTTTAATCATGAATGGGTGTTTTTGTCATGGATGAGTGGTTTTTTTTTTTTTTTCCCCTCTATGACCTTCTTTTTAAATCTATTCATGTGGTGAAATATATTAATAGGCCTTCTTACTGTAAACCATCCTTGATCTCCTAGGATTAAACCTAATTAAATTACGATGTATTATTGTCTATTATGTGTCCCTGACTTAAGTTTGCCATTTTATTTAGCTTTTTGCATCTATGTTCATAAGTGAAATTGGCTCATAAATGTTCTTTTTTATGTTGTCCCTGCCTAGTTTTCATATCAAGGTTCTGTTAGCTTCATAACTAAAGTTATGAAGTAGAAAAAAGTTCTTATTGTTCTTTGGAACACTTTGTATAAGGTGGGGAGTGAATGTTAACTGAGTGGTAGAACTCACCTGTAAAATCATCTAGAACTTATGGACAGTTTTGATAAGTAGACTTTGGGCTAGTGATTTCATATATTTAATAAGTATAGATTTGTTCAGGTTTTCTGTTTTTTCTATGAGTTTAAACCAATTATATTTTTTTCTAGGAAATTACCCATTCTGTTTTTTTAATATATTTTAATATTAGCATCAATGATTTCTTACTATTCTATTTTTACAAATCTCTGCTGTGTCTGAAATTTAATCCTTTTTTTATTTCTCATATTAAACCTTACCTGTTTTCACTTGGTCACTCTTTTCAGAGTTGTATCTTTTTCCAGAGAACCAACTTTTGATCCTCAGTTGTATATGTTTTATCTATTTCAGGAATTTCTGCTCTCTTCTTCATTTCCTAACTTGTATTTACTGTGTTTTCTTTGTAGCCCATTTTTTCTAACTTCTTTTTTAGATGTGTAGCTCAAAATTTTTATCTTATTTTTTCTTATGTATACATATAATTGTATAGATTTCCTTCTGTGTATTTTTAGCTGCTTACCACAAACTTTTAACATAATACCTTGGTTACCATTAAGTTCTGTTTCCTCTGATCTTCTGTTTCCATAATCTTCATTATCATTTTTTCTTTGAGTTGTTTAGAACTGTGTTTTATATTTTATAGTGCATGGAATTTTATTGTTTTTTTGTTGTTGATTTCTAACTTAATTGTATTGTGGTCAGAGCACATGATCTAGCACACATGGTAAATTTTCATAAATATTTCATATATGCTTGAGAAGAATGTATTGATTTAGGAGTACAGGGTTCCATGAGAGTTCTATGAATCATGTTTGTTAATAATACTATCCAGTCTATAGTAATTATAAAAATATAGTTACTATATTTTTAAGTCTTGATTGATAAAACTCAACAAGTATATACTAGGAAGCTGAATTATAATTTGTGTAAGAGAATGTTTTGCCTATATTGTCTTCTAGGAATTTTATGGTGTCCTAACAGATATTTAAGTCCTTAAGCCATTTTAAGCTTAATTTTTGTGTACAGTATAAGGGACTATTCTAACTTCATTGATGTACAAGTCATTGTCCAGCTTTCTCAACACCACCTGCTAAAGAGAATGTCTTTTCTCCATTCTTTTCTCTCATTCTTTTCTTCATTCTCATTCTGTATATTCTTGCCTCCTTTGCCAAAGATTAATTTACCATATGTGGTTGGTTTATTTCTGGGCTTTCTGTTTTTTTTCCATTGATCTCTATGTCTGTTCTTGTGCCGATGTCACACTTTTGATTACTGTAGCTTTGTGTATTGTCTGCAGCCTGGAAGAGTTATGCCTTGAGCTTTGTTCTTTTTCCTCAGGATTGCTTTGGCACTTCTAGATCTTTTGTAGTTCCATATAAACTTTAGGATTGTTTGTTTTAGTTCTATGAAAAATATCATGGGGAAGTTGATAGGGGTTGCAATAAATCTGTAGCTTGCTTTTTGTAGTATGGCCATTTAAACAATATTAGTTTTCTAATCCAAGAGTATAGGATATCTTTCCATTTTCTTGAATTATATTTGATTTCCTTTATCATTGTTTTGTAGTCTCAGCATATAACTCTCAGTTCAGTTCAGTTCAGTTCAGTCGCTCAGTCGTGTCCGACTCTTTGTGACCCCATGAATCGCAGCACGCCAGGCCTCCCTGTCCATTACCAACTCCCGGAGTTCACTCAAACTCACGCCCATCGAGTCATTGATGCCATCCAGCCATCTCATCCTCTGTCGTCCCCTTCTCCTCCTGCCCCCAATCCCTCCCAGCATCAGAGTCTTTTCCAATGAGTCAACTCTTTGCATGAGGTGGCCAAAGTACTGGAGTTTCAGCTTTAGCATCATTCCTTCCAAAGAATACCCAGGACCAATGTCCTTTAGAATGGACTGGTTGGATCTCCTTGCAGTCCAAGGGACACTCAAGAGTCTTCTCCAACACCACAATTCAAAAGCATCAATTCTTCAGCGCTCAGCTTTCTTCACAGTCCAACTCTTACATCCATACATGACTACTTGAAAAACCATAGCCTTGACTAGACGGACCTTTGTTGGCAAAGTAATGTCTCTGCTTTTGAATATGCTATCTAGGTTGGTTGTAACTTTCCTTCCAAGGAGTAAGCATCTTTTAATTTCATGGCTGCAGTCACCATCTGCAGTGATTTTGGAGCCCCAAAAGATAAAGTCTGATGCTGTTTCCACTGTTTCCCCATCTATTTCCCATGAAGTGATGGGACCAGATATCATGATCTTCCTTTTCTGAATGTTGAGCTTTAAGCCAACTTCTTCACTTTCCTCTTTCACTTTCATTAAGAGGCTCTTTAGTTCCTCTTCACTTTCTGCCATAAGGGTGGTGTCATCTGCATATCTGAGGTTATTGATATTTCTCCTGGCAATCTTGATTCCAGCTTGTGCTTCTTCCAGTCCAGCGTTTCTCATGATGTACTCTGCATATAAGTTAAATAAGCAGGGTAACAATATACAGCCTTGACATACTCCTTTTCCTATCTGGAACCAGTCTGTTGTTCCATGTCCAGTTCTAACTGTTGCTTCCTGACCTGCATATAGGTTTCTCAAGAGGCAGGTCAGGTAGTCTGGTATGCCCATCTCTTTCAGAATTTTCCACAGTTTCACCTCATTGGTTAGATTTATTTGTAGGTTTTTTTGATATGATTTTTAAACAAGGGTTTTTTTTTTAACTTTGTCTTTCTGATATTTCATTGTTAACGTACAGAAATGCAACAGATTTCTGTATATTAATCTTGTATTCTGATACTTTGCTGAGTTTATTTATCAATTCTAATAGTTTTGTGTGGAGTCCTTATGGTTTTCTGTATATAGTATCATATCATCTGCATATAGTGACAATTTTATGCGTTCCCTTCTGATTTGGATACCTTTTATTTCTTTCCCTGTTTAATTGCTATGGCTAGGACTTTCAGTACTATGTTGAATAGAAGTGATGAGAGTGAACATTCTTGTCTTAAACCAAATTTTAGTTGAAAGGGAAGATTTTCATTATGTTGGCTGTGGGTTTGTCATAAATGGCTTTTGTTATGTTGAAATATGTTCCTTCTGTACCCACTTTTGTTAGAGTTTTATCTTGAATGGATGTTGAATTTCATCAAATGCTTTTTCTACATCCTTGAGATGATGGTGTGGTGTTTGTCTTCTTGATATTGTGTATTGTATTGATTGATTTGGATATGGTGACTCGTCCTTGTGATACTGGGATGAATCCAATTTGATCATGATGTATGATAACTTTTTATGTATGATACTTTACTGGATTTGGTTTGCTAAGATTTTGTTGAGGATTTTTGTATCTATATTCATCAAAGATATTGACCTATAATTCTTTTTTGGTAGTGTCTTAGTCTGGTTCTGGTATCAGGGTGGTAGTGGCTTCATAGAAGGACTTTTGGAGTGTTTCCTCCTCTTCAATCTTTTGGAAGAGTTTGAGAAGGATTGATATAAGTTCTTCTCGGTATGTTTGGTTGAATTCCCCAGTGAAGCCTTTCTGGACTATTGTTTTCAGCTTTTTTTTTTTTTTTTTTACAAATTCTGTTTCCTTCTGGGCTTCCCTGGTAGCTCAGATGGTAAAAATCCACCTGCAGTGTAGGAGATCCAGTTCAATCTGTGGGTCAGGAAGATCCTCTGGAGAAGGGATAGGTTACCCACTCCAGTATTCATGGGCTTCCCTCGTAGCTCAGAAAGTAAAGAATGTACCCTGTAATATGGGAGACCTGGGTTCCATCCCTGGGTTGGGAAGATCCCCTGGAGAAGGACATGGCAACCCACTCCAGTATTCTTGCCTGGAGAATTCCATGGACAGTGGAGCCTGGCTGGCCACAGTCTGTGGGGGTCACAAAGAGTCGGACACGACTGAACGCCTTTCACTGTTTCCTTCTAGTGTTTTGTCCATTCAAATTATCTATTTCTTCTTGATTCTGTTTTGGTGGGCATTATGTTTCTAGAAACTTTTCCATTTCTTCTAGGTTGTCTGATTTGTTTCCATGTAACTGTTCATAGTATTCCTCTGTGATTTTTGTTTGTCTGTAGGAGTGGTTGTCATTTTTTTCTCTTTCCTTTCTTATTTTGTTTAATTTGATTCTTTTTTTTTTTTTCTTAGTGAGCCTGACCAGAGATTTATTCATTTTGTTTATCCTTTCAAAAAACCATCTCTTGGTTTTATTGTTTTTTTTTTCTATTTTTAATCTCTTTTCATTATTTCCTCTGATCTTTATTGTTTTTTTCCTTCTGATGACTTTATGTTTTGTTTGTTATTTTGCTCATTCTCTTAGGTGATAGGTTAGTCTCTTAGGTTGGTTATCTGACATTTTCTTATTTTTTGAGGAAGGCATGTATCACTATATAAAGTTTCCTCTTATTACTGCTTTTGCTGCATCCTTTAGATTTTTTAAAGTTCTGTTTTCATTGTCATTTGTCTCCATGTAGTCATCTCTTTCTGTGGTTGATTTCTATTTTTATGCCATTGTGGTCAGAAAAGATGCTTGAAATAATTTCTATCCTCTTAAATTAATTGAGGCTTGTTTTGTGTCCTAAAATGTGGTCTGTTCTACAGAATGTTCCTTAAGCACTTGAAGACAATGTATATTTTGGTGCTTTTTGGATATAATGTCTTGTAGATATCAATTATATCTAACTCTTGTGTCATTTAGGATTTCTGTTGCCTTGTTGATTTTATGTATGGAAGATCTGCCCATTGATATCAGTGGGGTTTAAGTTTCCTACTATTATTGTATTCCCATCAATTTCTCCCTTTATTTCTGTTAGTATTTGTGTTTTGTATTTAGGTATGCCTATATTGGATGCATATATGTTAAGGAGTGTAATATCCTCTTCTTGTATTGATCCTTTTATCACTATATAGTGCCTTGTTTATCTTTCTTTATGAACTTTGTTTCAAAGTCACTTTTGTCTGATGTGAGTGTTGTTACCCCTGCTTTCTTGTCATTTCCATTTGCATGAAATATCTTTTTCCATAGCCTCTCACTTTCAATCTATGTGTATCCTTCACCCTAAATTGGGTCTCTTGTAAGCAGCATATCGTAGGCTCTTATTTTATTGTCCAATCTGTTACTTTACATCTTTTGATCTGCTGATCCATTTATTTATTCCACTGGCATTTGTTTATTATTGATAGATATTTGTTTATTGCAGTTTTATGCCTTGTTTTCAGTTGATTTTGTGTTTCTTCTTTGTTCCTTTCTTTTTCTTTTTGTTTTTCCATTTACCATTTGATGATTTTCTTTTGTACTAAGCTTGAGTTCTCTTCTTTTTAGTTTTTGTGACTCTATTGTACGTTTTTGATTTGTGGTTATCTTGGGTTTCGAGTATGTTAACCCATTACTAGTTCTACTTGCTTTATACTAGTAGTCATATAAGTTGAAAGACATTCTACAAAAAACCTATATTTTCTAACTCTACTCCCCTACCTCTTATGATTTTGATGTTCTCTTTTATATCTTTATGTTTATTCTTTTGCTGTTCATTATAGTTATCATTGCTTTCACAGATTTTTAAAAATTTATGTACTGGTTTATTAAAGTTATTTACCTTCTTGTTGTAAGTTTCTCTTTCCTATAAATTCTTGATTTTTTTTTAATTTAGAGAAGAACTTTCAGTATTTCTTTTTTGGATAGATTTAGTATCTCTGTATTCTTTTAGTTTCTGCTTGTCTGAGAAATTCATTATCTCTCCTTCCATTCTAAATGATACCCTTGCTGGACAGAGTATCCTATGTTGCAAATTTTTCTTCTTTTTCAAGACTTTAAATATGGTTTGCCATTCCCATCTTGCTTGCAGCATTTGTATAGAGAAATCAACTGATAGACCTATGGCATCCCCTTGTAATTAATCCTTTGTTTTTCTTTTGTTGCCTTAAGAATCCTCTCTTTAATTTTTATCATTTCTATTGTAATATGTATTGGTGTAGGTTTGTTTGCGTTCATCCTCTTTGGGACCCTCTGTGCATCCTATACTTGGACATCTGTTTCCTTCTTTAAATTTGGGAAGTTTATAGCCATAATTTCTTCAAATACATTTTTATCCTCTTTTCTTTCTTTCCTTTCTGGGATTCCTGCTATGCATAGATTGGCATGCTCTGTATTATGCCATAGATCTTGTGTGTTGCTTTCCCTTCTCATTTGTCTTTCCGTCTGCTGTTCTGATTTCCATTAATTTACCTTCCAGTTCATGTATTTGTTTTTCTGCATTATTTACTTTGCTATTTGTTACCTTTAGCTTGGTTTTCATATCTGCATTTGAGTTGTCTAATCTTGATTGACACTTCTTTACAGTTTCTGGTTCCTTGTTACAGTAATCTGCATTTCTTTTGGCATTGTTTCTTAAATCCTTCAGCAGTCTTATTACCTTCTTTTTGAACTCAGGGTCTGATAGAACAGAGAGGTCTGTTTTCTTGTTTGTTATTTCAGGTGATTTCTCTTACTTGAGAGTAGCTCATCTCCTTCTTCATTTTACTTGTATTTCTATGACCCTATGAATTTAAGAGAAACAGTTATCTACTGTGGTCTTGAAGTGCTCTCTTTATATGGGAGTCTCCCTATGTAAACAAAAAAGATCTTAATGACCCAGATAACCATGATAGTGTGATCAGTCACCTAAAGCCAGACATCCTGGAGTGTGAAGTCAAATGGGTCTCACAAAGCATCACTATGAACAAAGCTAGTGGAAGTGATAGAATTCCAATGAGCTATTTCAAATCCTGAAAGATAATGCTATTAAAGTGCTGCACTCAAGATGCCAGCAAATTTGGAAAACTCAGCAGTGGCCACAGGACTGGAAAAGGTCAGTTTTCATTCCAATTCCAAAGAAAGGCAATGCCAAAGAATGTTTAAACTACTGCACAATTGCACTTGTCTCACATGCTAGCAAAATAATGCTCAAAATTCTCCAAGCCAGGCTTCAACAGTACATGAACCAAGAACTTCCAGATGTTCAAGCTGGATTTAGAAAAGCCAGAGGAACCAGAGATCAAATTGCCAACACCCATTAGATCATTGAAAAAGCAAGAGAGTTCCAGAAAAACATCTGCTTCATTGACTGCCAAAGCCTTTGACTGTATGGATCACAACAAAATGCAGAAAATTCTTTAAGAGGTGGGAGTACCAGATCATCTTACTTGCCTCCTAAGAAATCTGTATACAGGTCAATAAGCAACAGTTAGAACCAGACATGGAACAACAGACTGGTTCCAAATTGGGAAAGGAGTACATCAAGGCTGTATATTGTCACCCTGCTTATTTATCTTATAAGCAGAGTACATCATGTGAAATGCTGGGCTCGATGAAGCACAAGCTGAAAATATCAATAACCTCAGATATACAGATGATACCACCCTTACGGCAGAAAAATGAAGAGAAACTGAAGAGCCTCTTGATGAAAGTGAAAGAGGAGGGTGAAACAGTTGGCTTAAATGTCAACATTCAGAAAACTGATAGCATCTGGTCCCATCACTTCATGGCAAATAGATGGGGAAACAATGGAAACAGTGAGAGACTTTATTTTCTTGGGCTCCAAAATCACTGCAGATGGTGACTGCAGCCATGAAATTAAAAGATGCTTGCTCCTTGGAAGAAAAGCTATGACCAACCTAGATAGCATACTAAAAAGCAGAGATGTTACTTTGCCAACAAAGGTCCATCTAGTCAAAGCTATCGTTTTTCCAGTAGTCAGGTATGGATGTGAGAGTTGGACTATAAAGAAAGCTGGATACCAAAGAATTGAAGCTTTTGAACTGTGGTGTTGGAGAAGACTCTTGAGAGTCCCTTGGACTGCAAGGAGATCCAACCAGTCAATCGTAAAGGAAATCAGTCCTGAATATTCATTAGAAAGACTGATGCTGAAGTTTCAGCATACTTTCACCATATTTTGGCCACCTGATGCAAAGAACTAACTTATTGGAAAAGACCCTGATGCTAGGAAAGATTTAAGGCAGGAGGAGAAGGGGACGACAGAGGATGAGATAAGGTTGGATGGCATCACCGACTCAATGGACATGAGTTTGAGCAAGCTCTGGGAGTTGGTGATGGACAGGGATTCCTGGCGTGCTGCCGTCCATAGGGTTGCAAAGAGTTGGACACGACTGAGTGACTGAACTGAACTGAAATGAAATATGTGATCTTGTTTTACATGATATTTGTAATCAGTGACTGTGTACAACATTTGTTTTCCTTGATTTTAAGGTATGAAATTTAATAAATCAATAAAGGGTTTAAAAAGGAATAAAAGGTAATCTAGTTGAGGGAAGATTATACCTGAAAAAATGGGTTATAGTGTATAAGGTAACATTTAAACAGACTGTATGATAGTGTATTCAATTCCGATACTTAAGTGCTGGGGGAGCATGGGATTTATCCAGAAGCAATAGTTAACATCATAGAAGTTGTCTCTCATTAGTTTTGGCACAAATTGTTGGAGAGGAAATAGAAAAGAATATCCCAAAAAGGGAATAGTATTAGTCAAAACAAATGGGTGGAAAATGTTGCTTAATCTATTGCCAGCCTTTTCTAGATGAGAATTTAGTTTCAAAGGCAAGATGGCCCTAGTTTAAAAAAAAAAAAAGTAAAAGCATTCCATTGTCTTCCATAGGGTTTAATGAACTGTCCTTTCCCATGTAAGTTTATGTATTTACTATTTCCTGTAAAGAGAAAAGCATACATCTGTCAAGAGCTCATATACTTAGCTTTATTTTTTTAACAGCACATGAATGATATTCTTTTCATTGATTTCAAGATTATGTTTCTGTTTTTCTTTTCTTTCTTCTGAGACAAGATATTAAAAGATGTGTTCTGTTTCCTTGCCTTTAGATGAATTTATCCTTGATTAATTTAGAAGAGATTTTATAAGCGCTCCTGTTGTTTTGTCTTCCCCATTGCTGTTTTCTGCGGCAGTGTTTTAGCTCAGTTCATTTAGCCATTCAGCTGACCCATGTAAGACACATTGACCTAGGACTTAGTTTCTGTGCGAACATCAGGATTGGTGCTAACGTGGGTATAAAATATGGCTTTTTAGGGTTTTCTGAGACCTTAAAGATAATCTTGTTTTCCCTTTTCACTTTACAGGTTAAGGAGTTGACACCTCTAACAGTTTAACACTTTTCTCATGTCAAAAAAAAAGCAGTTAATGACAGGGCCAGAACTGGAACCCAGGTCTAATGTCTCCTTGATCCATGGCTCTTTCTAATCTGTAGTTCTGATATTAACTATGCAACAGAAATTCCGCCTGATATTTTAACTGGAATTGTTCCTAAAAGAGCAACAATGAAAAGATTTTTACCTTCTTGTGCAGGTATTTCAGTTTGCTGTTAGGTCTTACAAATTTCCATGGAACACTTTTGAGTCTTATTTGCAAAGGCTACGTGAACTGACCAGTACCCTTGCTACAGTTCCTGAAAAACTATATTAGCCGTTACTACTTGTATCACAGCTTGTGATAATAATACTACTTGTATTATTCCTAAGAGCTCATTAAGTTGCTATTTCAACTTTCCACCATAAAATTTAAAACAGTTACTCTATAGTTCCCAATCATCAGGTGTGTCGGAATTGATACATTTAACATCCTTATTTTAAAAGCCTTCAATGTCCTGGTGAATTAATATGATCTTTATGACTCTGGTGACCAGATTTTTGAGCCATTCTAATTAGTGTTTAGTGCTAATATTTTTGTAAATGGAAGGAATTGTTACTGGTTGCAGTAACTTCTGTGGTGGAAGACAGTGAGTTTCACACCTAGACTGATTTAGCCTACAAAAACTCCAGGTAAGAATATGCACCCCTAGCCATCCTCTGAGCCTTTGAAAGAGGGCATTCAGATACCTGGAGAGACTGATAAGTCAAAAATATTTAGATCTCACATTCATTGTATCACTGTATCATTTACAAAGTCTAAGTTAAAAGATTCCTGAACTTCTTTGTGGCAAGATCGAAAGTGAAGATTGGAATGTGCCCCCAGATTTTTGTTTCATTTAATTTTGTTAGAAATGCCACTTTTTCTTAGGTAGAAGCACTGTGCTGGTCTTTATACTCCCAGGCAGGCACTGGTTTTTAAAGTCATGTTAAGGCCCATTTGGTCCCAGGTATGTCAGCTCTGGTAGCCAGCAGAGATCTGTGTCTGTCCAGGGGGTTCATCGAGCAGCCATGTGGTATTTTCAGAGCACCGCTTGGGGTTGTCCAGCTCTGTTTTCTTTTAAATTAAGGCATTCTTTCTTTGATGCTGTTTTGTGGCTTCAATTCAGGATATGGTTTATCAACATTACCAAGTGTTCCAATTCACCCCTCCCTGCTTTTTCCTACAGAGAGTGATTTTAGGATGTTTCACTACACCACTCAGTCCCTAGCACATTGCCGACACTCAATAAATGTCAAATAATGCTGCACTATAGCAAGTGTGGGCTTTTTAGGCGTTCAGAAAAGAATGGCTCTTTCTTCTCATTGTTGAGTGGTATATTTTTCCAATTGTTAGCTGGAAAGGAATTGGAGTCAAGTTTTCCATTTATATACCTTTATGGCTGTTTCTATATTCAAACGTGCTTTGAGTTTAAGTTGTTTGGAAAAGTGCTTAATTAAACAAATATGCTAGGCAAGAGGTGATATGCAGTGCCTTGTCTGAAAGCTTATGTCTCACTTGGATATGGTGGAATGTCAAACCTGTATTAAAAGAGAATTAATTACTCTTCCATACATAGGAATCATATTTATTAGAAATTCAATAGAGTAAAAACATATAGTGCATGTTACTAGGAAATGAAATATTGTGTTATAGGATGCAATGCAATTAAGCTTGTGTTTGGAACATAAACATGACAGCTGGAAAAGTTATTTTATTTCATTTTACCGTCTGCTGTTTTCAAAAGAATATTTAAGACGTTTCTTCTTGCTTCATAAAATACTAATAATGCATATTATCTTCTGAATATTCTGGTTCAAGATTTTTCTTCATCATATGAAGACTCAGCTAGTAACCAGTCTTTCAGTCCAAGCTGAGTAATGAAGTGTGTGTCATCCTTCACTTTCTCACAGAGTATAGGTGGGTTGTCTTTCCGTGCAGTGGGTGTTTATAACACCCTCTGAGCACCTGGTGGAGGAAAGCAGTTTGAAAGTAAAAACTCTTTATCTGTCTCAATTGACATATCCAATTCACTGTATCCTTTCTGCAACTTCTGTACAGCATGAAAAGAAAGTGTGGTTTTCCCCACTTCCCTGATAGCTCAGTTGGTAAAGAATCCACTTGCAATGCAGGAGATTGATTGATTGATTGAAAGTCACTCAGTCATGTCCGACTCTTTGTGACCCCATGAACTATACAGTCCATGGAATTCTCCAGGCCAGAATTCGGGAGTGGGTAGCCTTTTCTTCTCCAGGGGATCTTCCCAACCCAGGGATCGAACCCAGGTCTCCCGCATTGCAGGCAGATTCTTTACCAGCTGAGCCACCAGGGAAGCCCAGTGCAGGAGACCCTGGTTCAATTCCTGGGTCAGGAAGATCCACTGGAGAAGGGATAGTACCCACTCCAGTATTCCTGGGATTCCCTTGTGGCTCAGCTGGTAAAGAATACGCCTCATTGAGGGAAACCTGGGTTCGATCCCTGGGTTGGGAGGATCCCCTGGAGAAGGGAAAGGCTACCCACTCCAGTATTCTGGCCTGGAGAATTCCATGGACTATACAGTCCATGGGGTGGCAAAGAGTTGGACAGGACTGAGCAACTTTCACTTTTCTTTCTATTCTTAGTATGAAAAATATTCTGCTAGATATGAGATCAATTGGAGTCTGATGCATTGTCCTGAGAAACGCATAAGTAAACGGGTATTAATCAGATGTCAGTGATATTGCTATAAGAAACACTTAAACAACATGATTAAGTAACAGAATGTGTTAAGTCAACATTTTAATACCTTATACTTCTTTCTAGTTTTAATACAATGGTAAATTAATTAATTAAAAATACAGTCATATCATGAGTATTTATCTCCACTGCTATATTACATTCCATAAGGCAGAGACTTTTTTTTAATTGAAATATGTCTGGTTTACAATGTTATGTTAGTTTCAGATGTGCAGCAAAGTGAATCAGTTATACATATACGTATATCTACTTTTTTTTAGATTCTTTTCCCATATAGGTCATTACAGAGTATTGAGTAGAGCTCCCAGTGCTATACAGCAGGTCCTTATTAGTTATCTATTTTACATATAGTAGTGTGTACATGTCAACCTCAGTCTCCCAATTTATCCCTCCCCTTGACTGTTTCCTGGTAACCATAAGTTAGGCTGTGTTTGTCTGACTCGTTGCTTTTATCCCCAGGGCCTAACACAGCATCTGGTGATTGTGAGAGCTCAGAACACGAGTAAATGAAAAGATGGATGGATACTAAACATTCCCCCTCTGTTATGTAGAGAAAATATAAATAATGCTAATTGTCAATAAAAAGCATTCTGTAGGTAAGCTCTAGAGAGGCCTACAGCCTCAGATCCGAGGAGGATGAAAATGGAGATAAAAATGAAAACTCTTAGAGGAAATAGTTTTAGTACAAAAAAAGAAATCTCCTATTTAAAAGTAAGAACCTGAGAATTTTAAATTATATACAAACTGTATAAACAGGCTTTGTTTTAATTTAATGTAACAGAATTCATGACAGTTTAAGGGGAAAATATAGATGTTTTATTGTAAATTGTCTCAACTTTGTTCCATAATCTTAATAATATTATTCAAATATATTTTGTAGATATCTATACTCAGCGTTCTAAATCTTCATTTCTTTAGCTCTAGCAAAGTATTAACACATTTCAGGATTTCTGTTATATACTGAACTTTTGAAAGTTAGGGAGGTGAAGAACCAGAAGACAGGATTTTAGTTTTCTGTTCATAAGTTTTTGGTCCTTCTTGTTTCTGCTAGAACTATTAAGTTCAAGTGGGTCAGACAGATTTGAGGACTTTTGCAGAATTATTGATTGTGAATTCACAATATGACAGTAATGTTTATTTCCCTCTATAAATCAGAAAAGATAAACCCCTTGCTTTCCTTGCCGAGATGGATAGGCATACATGTTTATTAAGTCAATAAAAGGACACTTTATATCTTGAAAGCTGTTAAAGCCAGATCTTTGAATCAGAGAACTCTTTTTTTTGTGTCCACTTTCTTCCTTTGTTCAAGTCTCTCACTGCAAAGATATTTGTTGTCATATGGTTCTGATCTTGCATATTTTTCAGTGGTTTCTCAGTTCTCACTACTGTATCTTTTCCCTTTAAGGGTGTCTCTCTAGTTGTGAAAGAACAATGTTAGGAAATCCTAGGTACATCAAAGAGGAGGGGCAAAAATATTTTCAAAGGGGAGCCTGGAGAGAAACAGATTGGAGAACCGAAATTGTCTTCCCATTTGATTTATTTGGTTCACCAACCACACCAGGACAGAAATCAAATATGATTTGGTAATATTTCTATGAACTAAGTCTGTGACAATTGATTTCACAGCTAAGATAAATTCTCATGAAAGCCAACATAATTGCTTGAGTATGAAATGTCTGTGGCTTGAAGCAATCAATTTAAATTCTTCTCTTACTGGTTTTCAACTTAAACTCTGAAATGAAATAGGAGTCTGATGCCCTACTTGGATGACTGTTTCTGCCTTTTTTGAGGGAGAAAAATAGCAAGTTAGTGCTTTTCAGCTCTTTCAAATGTCATTAACAGGCTTTGGAGAAATTCTTCATGCTTAAAACTCCTGTGTGTAGTCCATATCCATTTTTCTAGGGGAATTAGGTATTGTGCTCCCTGGGAGCCCTCGCTGATTTTAAACAAAGGGATTGATAGGATAGACTCAGCAACTTAGATTCAGTTCCTTTCACTAGAATTTCAACTGGAGTTTATCTTAAGCCATTGGTAGCGCCAGCAGAGATTTTGGTCAGTTTTTGAGGCATTCACATTCAGGAGGTTTCCGTCCAAGGGCTGTCTTGATGAATGAGCCCAACACGGCTGTGTAAAGTTCAAGAACAAAAAGAAATTATGTCCTTCACAGCAAGTTTACTTTTCTTCTAGGATTTCAGAGCAAACACATTGCCTGCTCCCCACCTACTTCCCAGAACAACTATTTGCTGATGGTCAGTCCCCTCCCCCTACCACCCCCTTGAGACAAATTCTGTGGCTTGGGACGGACATGTGCCTCCATTTGGGGACCATAAAATGGCCCCAACTGTGCTCATTAATGATAGGGGAGCAACTGCTAGTTGCAGACATACTATAGAAAAATATATGCTTGGTTCTAACATACAGTCTTTAAAAGGGAAGCTGTAATGGTTAAGTTGCAAGTGAAAGTGACAAATCATCATTACACAAGACGGGTACCAATGACTGATATCTTTAAATATGTGATTGTTTATAAATAAGATTGTCTTGCTAGTTTTCCTTAAAAAACATTTTCCCTTTTGAAAGCTGGTCATGCTAAGGAACTGGATTCAGGAAATAAACTGACTTTTCTCGGGCTTTTACTTCAAGGAATGAGTTTACCTTCTGGTTATTTCTGATAAGGATAGAAATAGAATGAGTTGGGTGCCAAAGCTCATACAGTGTGGCAGTGACTTTGTGGCAGCAGGGCCCCTGCAAGCTGCAGCTAACAGGGGGATAGCCAAGTGTGCAGGTATTTCAGTCAGCAACCTGCGGGGAGAGCTCTTAAGAAATGAATAAGCAAGGGTGTGAAAATTTCCCTAACAGAGTCTACCCTGAAGGAAATTTCTAAACACTTATATTTCTTTGGCAGTCTTAGAGGCCTCCCAAGAGCAAAAATAAAGAAAACTATGGACTTGTTTTACTATTGGAATGGTCAGGTTTTTAGCGATGACCTGAAGAATATAACAACCTACATGTTGAAAAAGAAACTTACATCAAATAGAAGAATAAATAGAAAAAGTCCAAAGAAGGGTTATTATTCAAATCTGTTGCTGTTGAAATCCAGTTACACTGAACAATGTATCCACGGTGCTCCTGGAGGACACAGTGTTTTCTGTTATTACCAGTGTTACTGTATACTATCCTGATTATTAAAGCAGTTACTAAAGCTGTAACACCAGGCCTAGAAGTTATTTTGTTTAAAGGCGAGGGGGTGGGGGGGGGACCTTTAAATAAAAGTAACACACATACACATATATAAAGCTCTATAAAGATCACTGAGCACCCTCAAATCATACACTTAAGAATATTCATTATAAGCCTGTTTTTATAATATCAATTTATAAATCAGAAATCTTTTTGTGACCTACTGCATGTGTAATATATTTTTATTTTTCCTCAGTTGATTTACTATGAGACTGACTTACCCATAAAGAATGTACCCATAAAAATGTCCTTAGTGACTATACCTGCTAAGAGAAAATACTGTGAAGGTTTTAATTACATACCTTGCATATAAATTATATTATTCTGCTTCAGTTTGCTGCATTCAGGAGGAAACTATTTACTGGCATGTGTAATTAATTTTAATTAACACACATAGCCTTAGTAAAGGAAACTGACATGGCACAAGCCTTGGTAGAAAATGTTAGTCACACTCTGCAACTAACTCTGAGCAGATGCATGGTTTCATAAAGAAAATATTTGCAAAGCCTAACTGGAGTGAGTTTTTTCCTTTTCGTTTCTTTTTCTAATTTGAAACTGCCTATGTTTATTTCTTAGAACCTGAGGAAAATACTGCTCACTTAAAGGAACTGTCTCAAAAAATACAATTGCAGAGAGTAGTTTTGACTGTTTAAACACAGAATCTGCTTTTTCTGTCAGTGTGTTTGTTAAATCCATACCTCATTCCATACTTTTAAATCTCTAGCAGGCCAAAGCATGAGATATCACTAGATATCTCATAGCCCAAATTTGTTTTATCATAGAATGATTTTTGCATTAGAAAAGAGATAAATGCTTGAAACTTGGTTACTCTGTCAGTTCACTAAAGTAGTTAAAATATTTCTGTATTTTGATGACTGTATCGTGGTCTTTAAAATAAATTGGCCGTATAAGATCTATATCAATGGCTCTCAAAATTTTTGGTTGATTGACCCCTTTCCACTCTAAGAATTATCAGAAACTTCAAAGAGCTTTTATTTAGATGGATTTTGTGGATTCCTATATTGGGAATTCTGGGAGCAAGTTGACTTCACATTATCACTTAAGTTTGGTATTTTTAAGAGAGTATTTATACCACAGAAATTGGCAAGTGCTATAAACTACCATTTTCTGGAAAGCTAGTTGTTAAACATTTATTAACACACTGCCAATTATACCCATTGTCAGAAATTAAAAATGAAACATCAGAAAAGATTAACTTACTAAATCGATTAAAAGTAATAGTAATGAATCAACTTCATGACATAAATCGTAAGTTTTTATGGAAAATATTTTTTAAAAAGCAGTGGAAAGAGTCGCTTTTTTTTTTTACAGTTTTGCAAATTTCTTTAATGTATAGCTTAATGGAAGACAACTGGATTCTCATATCTAATTCTGCTTTTAATCTATTGCAATATGTTGTTTTGGTTGAAGTATATGAAGAAAATCTGGCCTCACACAGATCTGTAGTTACAAAGAGAGGAGTATTTTAATAACTTTTCACATTCTTGTAGATTTTCTTTTATACCTTATCAAAACACAAGTGATAATTTTCAAAAAGTTAGTTGCAGTGTGGATTCTGAAATCATGTCAATGAGCTTTTCATATCCTGTTACATTAATCCATTGGTCTATCGTGCACTTTAAATGGATCTTTTACTAACGAGTGATTTTGAAACATAATACATTTTGTCATTTGAAAAATATTGGCTCATTGATTTATATAGATCTTCTCAGTGTTTCGTAAATCATTATACAGTGTTTTCATTATATTCATTAATATCACTACTAATCCATCAGAGATGGAGGAGCTGTCAAACCCATGGTAGGAGGTACAAATTTCAAAAATTCTAAGGATGAATTTTATTATTGATTACAAATACTGTCAGTTGTTTTCCTCTAAGTGTTAGGCTCATTTTGTTCATTTTTAAGAAAATTTCTGCTTAAAACTCAGGTTTTCTTAACCATAGATTAATTATTGGACTTCCAAGTAAAAATAGCATCCCATGAAAGAAGTAGGTACTTCAACTTATAGTTTAATTGCAGAAGTGCCTTTGCTTGAGAAAACCACTTCAGTAAGCAGCAAAAGTGCTGTGCAAACTTCCTGTTTCTGACATAGAATATTGGAAAGATGTAAAAGCTGTAAAGCTCAGTGGTAAGGAATTCACCTGCCATTGCAGGAGACACAGGAGATGCGGGTTAGATCCCTGGGTTGGGAAGATCCCCTGGAGGAGGAAATGGCAACCCACTCATATACTCTTTCCTGGAAAACCCCATGGACAGAGGAGCCTGGTGGGCTACAGTCCATGGAGTTGCAGAGTTGGCCACACCTGAGTGACAGAGTTCACGTACATATTCTGGGTCTAGATTTTTTTTAATTAATAGTTTTACTACTTCATCAAATTATCCTTAGATGAAATGGGCTTTTTCTAAAGCTGTAACATCTTGGCAATGAAGACTACAGTGACTGTCAGTGTAGCTTCATGACATTGTCTTGATTGGTGCTGAGTCACCCATACTTGCTCTTGTACCATCAGTGCAAATTTATCTTGTTGTGAGATAAATCATGACATTCAAAGAAATTAGTCTGTACCTTAACTATTTCAACCACATTTATTAATTATTTGTATAAAAATGAAGGTCTTTGAGGATTAGTTGGTACTGATACCAGACAAATATAATGAAAACAATTGTAGTCATCCTTGAGATTTGTCCATTTTAAGACAAAAGTATAATTCTGCAGATGAGATTTTTAATTCATGCTGCGTGTTAGCAACCAAATCTTCAATTGGACAAGTTACTCTATCGCTGGAAGATGACAGTAGTTTCTCTTTACTGACTTTTAACCAGGAGGTATTCACCAATATCAAGTGCAAAATTTTTAATTATTGGCCTCTCAGCTGCAGTGTGTACTTCTCTGCCTGTTGCAGTACAGTGACTTATCTCTTCAGACACTTCAAGGGCTTTTTCATTTCTACTTTGAAAAGCTCTAGCAAATACTATTTGGATTTAAAAGCACACGTCGTATCTCTGTTTAAAATATGTGATTTCTATTTTTTAATGTCCAATGATTGGTCTCAAAGTGATGCTATAACTTAAGTGGTATTACAATGCTATTGAAAAGTGTTCAGTTGTATAAGAAAGTAAGGTAAATTATAAACATTTATAAAGCCACAGGAAAGAAATAGCTTTCATTCAATTTTTATTTCATATTTATACAAGACAAAAAATGTATACATATATATTTGTATGTCTCCGCATAGGCATGAGAGAAACTTTAGAATTTCAAAATAAGAATGTACTGGGTCATAATGAGGTCATGGGGCTTCCCTGGTGGCTCAGATGATAATCTGTCCATAATGTGGGAAGCCCAGATTTGATCCCTGGATTGGGAAGATCCTCTGGAGAAGGGCAAGGCAACCCACTCCAATATTCTTGCCTGGGAATCCCATGAACAGAGGAGCCTGGCAGGCTACAGTCCATGCAGTCACAAAGAGTCAGACACGACTGAGTGACTAATACTTCCACTTTCAATGAGGTCACAAAGATAATAGGTATAAATGAGAATAGCTGTTAAGAGAACAGTAGAAATATTGAGAACAAATGAGTTAATATCTGAAAAAGCACATACTTCCTTTGAAAGTTCTAGATAACATGAGTGCACAAGCTCATCCTCCATTAACTGCTCAAATGATAACATCACATGTCCTCACAGCTTCAGGCAAACTCCTCTTTTCATTCATAACAATGAAAATGAAAAAATAAACAAATATTATTATTAAAAATTTTTTTTTACCTTAAGAACCCCCTGGAAGAGTCTTGGGGACCCCAAAAGTCCCCAGGCAATAATTTGGGAGCTATGGCAGTTAGGCAGTACATGATATAATGATTTTGTGCTATGACATCAATTTAAGGTTTATTTTCATGCTATGATGGCGGAACTTACTGCAAAAGTATGTGTTAATTACTTCAAAACTAAGAGTTTTGAAGAACCAAGAATCCACTGACTACCAAAATAAATTAATTTTTTTTTCTTTTGACCATGTCATATAGCCTGTGAGATCTTAGTTCCCTGATGAGGGATCAAATCCATCCCCCTGCAGTGGAAGCATGGGGTTTTACATGTCCACTCTACACTGTCTTAAAACAGGATGAAAACCTAGCACGTATGGAAAGTCAAGTTGATTTCAGGTCAAGTGGATAAAGAGATTTATTTTAGCAATCAAAATCATGCCATTCAGTCTCCTCCCACTCACCCCCTGAAATAAAATTCAAAACAGTTATGGGATTTCCAAAACATTTGTTTACTCCCCTTATCTATCATTTTTCTTTTAGCAGTGATGATGCTGAGGAAGGTAGATGCCAGTGAGAGAAATCATCATATAGCTTTGGGTTAACAAGGAGATAAAGATGTTGGAAATGTGATGATCTTCAAGAAGCATGTGTGGAAATGCAGATGTGACTAAAGAGAGTAGCCATATCACCAAGAACATAGACATTTCTCCTGCTCTCTAATTCTGTCCAAAAGTGAAAGTGTCCGGGGCCTCAGTCTCAAATGAGAGGACTTATCTGATAATCTGGGGAAATATATAAAATATACCCTTTTTCCTTCCCTTCCACTATGTTAAGTTTGAGAAGTGATGAAAGACAGGAAATATTGAGCTACTATTTCTTTCTTTCTTTTTTTTTTTTTACGAAATGCTGTATATGTAAAGGATTCTCTGGTCAATATCCTTCACCTTGAAACAAAACAGAAATTTTAAAAAGGGAAAGTCACTCAGTCCTGTCTGATTCTGTGACCCTATGGACTATACAGTCCATGGAATTCTCCAGGCCAGAATACGGGAGTGGGTAGGTAACCTTTCCCTTCTCCAGGGGATCTTCCCAACCCAGGGATCGAACCCAGGTCTCCCTCATTGGCAGATTCTTTACCAGCTAAGCCACAAGGGAAGCCCATGAATACTGGAGTGGGTAGCCTATCCCTTCTCCAATGGATCTTCCTGACCAATGAATCAAACTGGGGTCTCATGCATTGCAGGTGGACAGTTTACAAACTGAGCTATCAGGGAAGTACATACAAGGGGGCACCCAGATTCACCTTGAATCAGATTCAACCTGGATTCACCTTGAATCAAGTCAGAAATTTAAAGGAGAGAATTTTCTCCTAAAGCACATCTTTTCAAGTTTTCTATGATAAAGAGCCTTTAAAAAAAATTGTTTTTAAATATCTTCAGACCAATACATAGTCCCACTCTACAATGAATATTAAGCTTAAGCTGCATGTGACTTATCTCTTGAGTCTAACAAGACTGGCCTAAACCCTGTTCAGTAAGGCTCATCCACTGATAATGGCTTGGATTCCATACAGTGTCAGATGACCACAAAAGCTCCAGCTGCTGCTTCTCGAGTTCCATACTTTAAATGTATCGTAGACCAGTAACAAGTAGTTCTCAGACCTCAAGTACTGCTCTGCTGTTGGCCATCACAAATACAGGGTTGAATTTGCCAAACACACTCCCTCACAGAGGTTAATTATTTCTAGACAGTTATGGCCTGTCATTTGTGTAGCTGTTGTTAGATGCACAGTGAAGCCAGTTACAGTAATGTGGGCTCAACAGGAAGAATAATTCAAAGGACATGTTATTTACATCTTAGACTAGCTCCCATGGTCCAAATACTGATTTTGGCTTTTCCTATAAAACACAAAATGATGTTAAAGTACTGGACAGATCAAAGGCATGACGATGAACTCATCTCTGTTTTTAAATATTTTTAAAAATTTATTTATTTTTTAATTGAAGGATAATTGCTTTACAGAATTTTGTTGTTTTCTGTCAAACCTCAACATGAATCAGCCATAGGTATACATATATCCCCTTCCTTTTGAACTTCCTTCCCATATCCCTCCCTTTCCCACCCCTCTAGGTTGATACAGAGCCCCTGTTTGAGTTTCCTGAGCCATACAACAAATTCCCGTTGGCTATCTATTTTAAATATGGTAATGTAAGTTTCCATGTTATTCTTTCCATACATCTTACCCTCACCTCCCCTCTCCCCATATCCATAAGTCTATTCTCTATGTCTGTTTCTCCATTGCTGCCCTGTAAATAAATTCTTCAGCACCATTTTTCTAGATTCTGTAGATATGTGTTAGAATACAATATTTATCTTTCTCTGTCTGACTTACTTCAGTCTATAATAGGCTCTAGGTTCATCCACCTCATTGGAACTGACTCAAATGTGTTCCTTTTTATGGCTAAGTAATATTCCATTGCGGAGAAGGCAATGGCACCCCACTCCAGTACTCTTGCCTGGAAAATCCCATGGACAGAGGAGCCTGGTAGGCTGCAGTCCATGGGGTCACGAAGAGTCGGACACGACTGAGTGACTTCACTTTCACTTTTCACTTTCATGAATTAGAGGAGGAAATGGCAACCCACTCCAGTGTTCTTGCCTGGAGAATCCCAGGGACGTGAGAGCCTGGTGGGCTGCCGTCTATGGGGTCACACAGAGTCGGACACGACTGAAGTGACTTAGCAGAATATTCCATTGTGTGTATGTACCACAACTTCTTTATTCATTCATCTGTCAATGGATATCTAGGTTGCTTCCATGTTCTAGCTATTGTAAATAGTGCTGCAATGAACAATGGGATGTATATGTGTCGTTTTCCATTTTGGTTTCCTCAGGGTATATGCCTAGGAGTGGGATTGTTTTTAAATATATTTTAATGAAGTATAGTTGATGTACAACATTATATAAGTTACAATATAGTGATTCACAATTTTTAAAGCATATGCTCCATTTATAATTATTCTAGAATATTGATTATTTTCCCTGTGTTGTATAATATATAGTTGTAGCTTATTTTATGCATAATAGTTTATATCTCTTAATTCTCTACTTCTATATTGCCCCTTTCCCCTCCCTTCTCCCTGCTGGTAACCACTATTTTGTTCTCACATGGCTCCTTCTTATACCTAAATTTTTAATGAGGAGAAAACAACCTGAGAAAAATGTATTTATTGATACTTCAGCTTTCCTGTCCTTTTATAAACTACTTTGCTTGCTGACTTCTTTTGCCTGTCTCTGTGGAACAGTTTTTTTTTTTTTTTTTCTTCCATATAACTTTAGTGGTGTAAAACTCAATCAAAACTCAATTTGAGAATAAATACTGGTTTCTAGCTTTGGAAATCCAGATAGTGTACTCGAGTCAGAGACCTAAGAGGGAAAACTATCTGCTGCTGTTAGTCCTTTAGAGCTCCTGGCTCCATGGGAACACGTGTAGTGTAGTTCCTTGAAAATCATCAGTCAGTTCAGTTCAGTTGCTCAGTCATGTCCAACTCTTTGCAACCACATGGACTGTAGCATACCAGGCTTCCCTGTCCATCACCAACTCCTGGAGCTTGCTTAGAATCATGTCCATTGAGTCAGTGATGTCATCCAACCATCTCATCCACCGTTGTTCCCTTCTCCTCCTGCCTTCAATCTTTCCCAGTGCCAGGGTCTTTTTCAATGAGTCAGTTCTTCATATCAGGTGGCCAAAGTGTTGGAGCTTCAGCATCAGTCCTTCCAATGAATATTCAGGACTGATTTCCTTTAGGATTGACTGGTTTGATCTCCTTGCTATCCAAGGGACTCTCAAGAGTCTTCTCCAGCACTACAGTTCACAGTATGAGTGATAGTTCATGTTAGTTGTATTTTTCTAGTCTCAAAAGTGATATTTATTATTGATGCTTTCAACTGGGATTCTTCTTATAAATTAGAGGATCAGAGTATTTCCAGAATCAGAAATGTAGATTCTCACTTTCATATTAGGTAAACTGGTGTAAATTATAATAAACAGTGTGAGAACTCAAAGTTAGACAAAAGGCAAGATACTTTGAGAGGAAAGCATAGCTAACTATTCTATGTGCTTTTTAGGAGGTTAAATATATGACAATAAAGAATAATCAATAGCTGTACAACATAGTGAGTATAGCCAATATTTTATAATAACTGAGTGAAGTGTAACCTTTAAAATTGTATAAAAAATAAAAGAATAAAAAAACTTAAAAAAATAGTGAATAACTATACATGTAACGTTTCAAATAGCTATTAGCAAACTTTTGCTATACAGTTAATGAAATTGAGGTTGTTTTTTTTATTGTGGCTAGGAAACTCTCAAGAACGTCACTTGAGGGGGGAAGTTAACCAACTTATAAGCACTTTATTGAACATTTATAACATGATTGGTCCGTGGTAGGGGCAGGAAGAAGCAAAAATGGTCCTTGTTCTTTGCATTCGTGAGTTTCATAGTGTATTGGGACAAGATGGGTATTTCTGTCAATTGGATAGTATAGTAAATGAGATTTCTCATCATCCTAATTCCCTACATTTCCGATACACAAACTAGTCTTCACATCTGTGTAAATAATCTGAAAAACATTAAAAAAAAAACTTAAATTCTGTAGATCCGTCTCCCTTGGCCAGTGAACTAACAATCTTTAGAAGACCTCAGAGGCTTTTAGTAGTGAGTAGGAAAATGGCAACTAATTGCAGTATGGGAAAACATGAGGTGTCATGTGTTAGAGGAAAATTATCCAAATTCTGTCTAAGACTCTTAGAATTTGGTTAAGTGCAGTGAGTGGAAAGAACCTAGGAGTGTCTGTAGACTTACACTGAAAGTACCTAGCAACATATTGATGTGGTCAGGTGGACATCATCAAGAATGCAAAATGTCCTGCTTTTATAACATTACTTTAAAATTTTCTCAGTCAATTGCAAGAAAAGGTGTCATATAAAAAATTAGATCCTGTGGGTGAAAACTTAAATAATTGATCTGAGATTAGTAGAATTATCTTGCATATCATAGCAAAAGGATTAGGGTTCTTTAATTCTGTAAAAATAAGAGATGTTTTTAAAGTGCTGAAGTCATTAGATTATGTTACTATGATTTCCCTCCATGAAATTTTTTAACTGTTAGAATTAAGAGTGATCTTTGGATTAAAATATGGCCTGCACTGCAGTCCTGTCAATTATAGATCTTAATAGATTATGTTAGCCCCAAAAGGTAGTGTGGGTACATCTCAAGCAATTTGTATAAAATTATGGCTGCATCAAAAATTATCTGGTTCCTAAGGGAAAGCATCTATGAGCTCAGAGACTGATTGCAAGATAGACCCCTTTGCCTCTTCTGATACGTGTCCTATTTTCTGTCTCACATATGGAATATTCTTTTAGTGAATCCTAGATTTGACCCAGTTATGCTTTTCTTGTACCCTGTTCAAGTACAGTAGACTTAAAATGACGGAGTGCTTATAAAAAAAGTACTCTGTGGTCTATTTTCCTTAGATGCACAAATGGCTCTTTTCCTTGCCTAGGGTCAATATTTCCTAATTTTTTATCACAATTTATAATTTATGACCATTTTGCAGGAGTACATGTTACAATTACTGTTTCATAATAAGTAACACATACAGTTTGACTTCAGGGAAACATTCACTACTCATTCTTTGACATGCTGTGAAGGAGAAGGCAAGTTTCTGTGATTCATTAGGCCTTTTCTTTATAAACACCCTACTTTATTCTGTCTTCAGTTACAAAATCAGGAGCATCAGCATGTGAGATATTGCATAAGTTTACAAACTTAGCCTGGGTCACATTGCACCATTGGCTTCGCTGCCTTTCTCACTCTGCTGTGTTTCCATAGTGAACCCTAGCACATGCTGACTAGAGAAGAACCCCAGCAGCTTGGAGTGCTTGGTTTCCTTTGGAGGTTGAAGTGTTCTTTCTCTGGTAGTTTGTATTATCACTGTGACTTTTCCTGGGCTATGAGGTCAGTCTCCCCTTGTTTCACCTGGGGAGGTAGGCCAGTTTTCTCGTTGCTGAAATTTGCTTTGCTTATTTTAACTCGCAATCTGGTTTTATAAACACAATCCTGCCAGACTGTGGGTCATTTTTTCTCCTTTCAGTGTAGGAAATGAATGAGCATACATGTTGAGAAAAGAATTGATGCTTCATCACCTTTGGAGGGTGCAATTCATTTATGAGAAATCTTGAGAATAATAATTTTCCACTGGATTGAAAACTAGCATGGGGCATTTTAAATTCCTTTTAATACACTGATGTTGATAGTCAAAGCTTATTTTGAAATACACAAGTTTTAAAAAATGTTTAATGGATTAACTGTGGGCAGTAGACGAGTATAATACTCAGTTCAGGGGCTTTTATACCTCTGCCTAGGAACAGGATAGCATGTGAGTATTTGCACTTGAAATTTTCTCATTGGGAAAGACCCTGATGCTGGGAAAGATTGAGGGCAGGAGAAGATGGCATCAGAGGCTGAGATGGATGGATGGCATCACTGACTCAATGGACATGAGCTTGAGCAAACTCCAGGAGATAGTGAAGGACAGGGAAGCCTGGTGTGGTACACTTCATGAGGTTGCAAAGAGTCAGACATGACTTAGTGACTGAACAACAGAAATTTACACTTGAATAATTTCTAAATCAACACAAAACCACTAGCAAACTTATAACCTTGATCTGTTTGCTTGGGTGCTCATAAATCAGAATTGATCTTCGGTGAGATCCTGAATGCTTCAGTCATCAATGTCACCAGTATAGATAATTGGACCACTTCTTAGTGCCTTCACCTCCCCAGCATAGTCATTGGTGTTCTGGACTTTTGCAGAAGCCTCCTCCTTGGTCTCTTTCTGTTCTTGCTATACCATAGTTAGCGTGTTCATTGCACAGCAACCAGAGAGAGATTTCAGGAGTAAATCAGATCCTGCTACACACATCTGCCTAAATTCTTTCAGCACTTTTCTCTTAGGCTTCGGGAAAAAAACTAAACTTGTTATCATGGCTCTACAAGGACCTCCTTGATCTGGTTTCTGTCTACTTCTCTGAACCCATTTCTGAGTACCCTCCATTGTTCATCATGCTCCAGTGATATTGGCATCCTTCCTATTTCTTGAGTTTGTTGAGCTTGATCCTATCTGAGGGTTTTTGCATTTGTCTGGAATGTTCTTCCCCCAGAAATTCTCATGAGTCATGCTCCCTCTTTAATTCTTGATTCTTTTCAAATGTTATCGTCTCGTTTTCTGACTACCCTCTCTAAAAAGGCACTTTTATCATTCTGTCTCCTTCTCCTGCCCTGTTTTTTTTTTAACTTTTTAATATTTTAAAATATTTTTACTCACTTTTTTGTTTTCTGTCTTTCCCATTTGGGTGTAAGTTCTGGGAAACCAAGAATTTAATCTCATTTGTTCATTGGTAGGGCTACTCTGGTGGCTCAGGCAGTAGGGAATCTGCCTGTTATGTGGGAGACCCGGGTTTGATCCCTGGGTCAGGAAGATCCCCTGGAGAAGGGAATGGCTACCCACTCCAGTATTCTTGCCTGGAGAATTCCATGGACATATGAGCCTGGCGGGCCACAGTCCATGGGGTCACAAAGAGTCAGACATGACTGAGCGATTAACACAGTTCATTCCTATATCCTCAGTGCCCAATGTAATGCCTGACATAGAGTATTTATTCTGTGGTGAATAAGTGAATAAGTGGATAAGTGATTGAATGGACTTTGGTATTGCTTGTTATTATCCTTGAGCTTGCTGTTTGATGGATTTTTTCCTCAGTCTTAAACTTTAGTCAGTATTTATTTAATGGTAACCGCATGTTCTGTGAGGATATTGAAAAATGGTACTGAGTAACTATATAGAACTTTATAATTCATTTTAGCATATACTTCTTTGTTGTCATCCAAAAGAGATTCCAGACTAATAATCAGAGGAAATAAAACATTCTTGAAAAGTTTGTAAGGAGAGGCAGCAAAACACAAAATTATTGAAATTAATAGTATCCAAGTTTTACACACACAAGTACACAGGGAGATATGAAAGGAATAGTTCAAGCCAAGCATTATTAATTTTCATGAAATACTATTGTGAATGAGGTAAAAGGACTAGTTGGAAATAGAATTCCATATACAAAGACTGGAATATGGAAAGTCTTGATCAAAGATAGAAGATTGTGTTCAAGGAACAGCAAGTTTTGCTTTGATAGGAAGAGACTATGTATAACTGGCTGTTTTGAAACTGAGTATGATAAGAATTTCTGTGTATGTGTGCTGATGGAGAGGAAATATATGTTAACAGAAATAAATTATAGGAAATTTTGAAGCTGGTCTGAAAAAGTTTTGAAGCTAGTGAACAAGGAACTCCTCCAGATTTTTAGAAGGGCATTGACAGTGTGGAGAGGAATAACTTTCTAATGAACTATACCATGCGGGCTGAAAAGAGGTGAGTTGAATTACATAGAAAGGAGCCTGGGATGTTGTTGGACTATTAAATTGACAGAGTTCCAGATGAACTGTCCACTTGGAATTGGTTTCTTTCCTGTAAGGTCCATAAATTAATCATCACAATGGCAATTTCTCAAGGGGAGAGTTACCAGGAAAATGGTACCACAAACACAGACTAGGTAATATGTAGGCCAACATCCCCATTTTCCTCAATGTAAGTATGCTTAAAACAAGCTGACTTAGAAGACAATACATTCCGTGGGCCAGTTCTTTGCTTTCACAAGTGTTTTAGAGTCCAAAGTGTTGATGCCAATTGTTTAGCACTGTAAATTACTTTGTAAATAACTATTACAATCCATATAAATAATTATTGTGCTAAGTTGCCTCAGTCATGTTAGACTCTTTGCAACCCTATGGACTGTTGCCCACCAGGCTCCTCTGTCCATGGCAGATTTTCTGTCATGGATTTCTCCTCTGTCCATGAATTCTCCAGGCAAGAATACTGGAGTGGGTTGCCATGCTCTCCTCCAGGAGATCTTTCCAACCAGGGATTGAACCTGTCTGTATCTCTTACATCTTCTACACTGACAGGTGGGTTCTTTACCACTAGTGCTACCTGGGAAACCCTAAGTAATTATTGGTAATTTTTAAAGAATATTAACAAACTTGATCTTAATATTTTCTTTGTGAGTCAAGCTGATTTATGAACCTAATTCTGTAATTTACTGTGGTTCTGTTCCTGAATGTTAGCTTCTATGTTTGACAGTATTGTACTGGTTTCTTCCTCAGTGATATTTTGAAAAATATAATATACTTTTTTGTTCATCTCACTTCTTTACTCTGAATTTTTAGAATTATAAAACGTTGAGATTGAAGGGGACCAAGAGATGTAACATTTCATCTCAGTCAAGATCATGTCTAAAATATATTAGCAAGATGAAAATCTATTATACTTGCTTCCATGACTGTTTAGCCCAGTGTTTTTACCAAGCTCAGGACAGAGAGCTATGGAGGAACGGGAGTTTGTGATTTATCTTGTCCATTGCTCATCCTCACTGCTCATTCTGTCTACCTTCTTCTTCACTCTTCCTTTCTGAGTTAGTTACATCATTTGGACATTGCCTTGTGAGCTAATAGCTTTCTCCAGGAATATTTGCATTTTTATGATAATTCTACCAGGTACCATTCGGAGAAGGCAATGGCACCCCACTCCAGTACTCTTGCCTGGAAAATCCCATGGATGGAGGAACCTGGTGGGCTACAGTCCATGCTTTCATGCATTGGAGAAGGAAATGGCAACCCACCCCAGTGTTCTTGCCTTGAGAATCCCAGGAACAAGGAAGCCTGGTTGGGCTGCTGCTTATGGGGTTGCACAGAGTCGGACACGACTGAAGCGACTTAGCAGCAGCAGCAGCAACCAGGTACCATGCTTGCATACATTATTTCAAATCCTTAAAAATCCCCTTAGATCGTACTACCCTCTGTTATCAACAACAAAATCAAGACTTTGAGAACTTGAGTAATTTGCCCAAAGTTACAAAACCAACACACGATTAACAAGTTCCAGAGTTCGAATTTCTCTGATTCCAAAGTCTATGCTCTTTCTGTCATATCATACATTGATTCTTACAGAAACCTAAAGCTCTCAAGACTCAAAAGAAGACAACTGTCAGAAACATAACTGGCTGGTGAAAGTTTTGATATGGGATAAGGATATTCTAGGTAGGATAAAACTGTTTAACTATCCCACATAGTGAACATTCACTTTATTTGCTTCTATTAGGAAGCATCTTTTGTTCAACCACTGGAATGTTAGACTTAAGTCTATTTGGAAGTAGTTTCCAATTCCTTATTTACAGATACAGTTCATCATTCTTGTCTGGTAACTGTTGCAGCCAGTAGGAACCCACATGTGCTCTTCATACAGAGGGAGAAGGAAAGGACAGTCCTTCAGCCCAGGTACTGAGACAACTTACGGGGCGTCTCAGATGGTTGAAGTTGGGTCAGACCTGTTTTTATACCCACACAGCTGCAGCCACATGGCATCAACTTGCACCTGTTTACTCCAGATCTTCTTCCTTCCCAGGTACCTAATATCCTTACTAGCTACTGAGGGAGACATTATGAGAGGTTCACTTGAATTACTGGAAAATTCTTCTTCATATCTCTGTGCCACTTTTTCTCTCAGGTTTTCTATGAATGGCAATGGCTAATTAAATGCAAGGGGCTTCAGAGTGCTGCAAACAGCACTTTTCCTGCTAGTTTCTTCTTGAAAATATCTTCCCCTGGCCTTTTAACCTCCTGCGTCTTCTTTTAGTCACCTTGCAGGCTCTCTTAGTTCTCCCATGGATGGACTCCATTGCTTTAGTTGGATTCCAAAACTGAGCACTGTGGTTGGCGGGACTTGACCAATGAAGAATAAAGCAGCAATTATTTATATTCTTTGTGACTGATTCTCCTTTGCTACTTCCTGAAGTTGTTTAATTATTCCTTTCTATTCTTATAGAAAACCAGCTTAACCTTTATTTTATTGAGATGTAGAGGGGTCATTTTCTAAGTTTAGCAAGGAAAGAGGTGAATTTTACCAGGAAAGGGCTATGTTTTCTTCTTCCTCAACTAAAAAGAGATTTGGGGTTGCCTTTGTGTTTTCCTTGTGGTTAAAAATGTGCAATTGCTTGTTTTGCAATAGGTTTTGTTTTGTGTTGTATGCAATTTTCTTTTATATCTTTTTTCCCCTTAAAATTAAATCCAGTAAAATATGAAAGAAAGAGAAGTGAAATAATCTCCACAGCTGCTGTGTTTTCCTGGAAGGCAAAGACATCTCAATTTTAAAGTTGGTCTTAAAACATGAAATCATTGTTCTTTCAAACAGCTGTCTGGTCAAAACTCTTTTGTAGTGTACATTTTTAAACAGCAATTTTTAAAAACCACTAGGCACTTTGTAAAGATTTTCTTTATCTGGGTTATGGATTATTTTCAGTCTTTTGAGTAATTGTTAAAATGATGAAACTTACTGGAATAAAACAGATGTCTGTTTTTTCTTTTGTTTAGCAGGAAGAAGGAAATGTCATTGGGATATTGGGACTTACTTGGTACCTTGACAGTGAAGTCTAAATAAATGGTTTTTAGTGTTTTAGAATTCCATTTACTATCAATTTTTGTATGTACTTAAGCTTCATGAGAATAGGGACCTTGTCTGTCTTAATCACCATGTGTCCCTCGGGACCTCACACAGTACCTGGCACATAGCTTCTCAACCAATGTTTATTAAACAAATCAGTAAATGAATGCCACAAGAAACATTATATGGAATGATACATAATGTATCCATCTTCCTGTTAAATTGTATGGAGACACCTGGCATGAATGTCTTCCTTAATAGAAACTTGGAGGTTGAAGATATATCTCACAGTCTCTACTGTTTTTAAATTAGTCCATTATGGATCTTTTAACTGGGATTTTATCAGCTCTGATATTATTTATATTTCTACCACCTCTAGAAGTAATAAACTTCTTAAACAGAAGGTATAGTTCAGTTTAAATGATGCATAAGTAAGGCTTTGCTGCTGCTGCTGCTAAGTCGCTTCAGTCGTGTCCGACTCTGTGCGACACCATAGACGGCAGCCCACCAGGCTCCCCAATCCCTGGGATTCTCCAGGCAAGAACACTGGAGTGGGTTGCCATGTCCTTCTCCAACGCATGAAAGGGAAAAGTGAAAGTGAAGTCGCTCAGTTGTGTCCCACTCTTCGCGACCCCACGGCCTGCAGCCTACCAGGCTCCCCCGTCCATGGGATTTTCCAGGCAAGAGTATTGGAGTGGGGTGCCATTGCCTTCTCCTAAGTAAGGCTTTAGGGGAATACAAAGTAGAGGAAAATTTATGTAATTAATGCTACCTAGGGAAGATTCAGGGGAAGGATTATTTGGGTTGAGGCTCTAAGGCTGAGTAGAAGTTTGTCAGGTGGTTAAGAAGGCAGAAGGACATAAGCAACATTGAAGCAACCTTCAGCCTGAAGGTTGAAAGGGCATACCATGAGACCCTGGTCATAGAACCACCATTATTATCATTATCACCTTCTACATAAATATTACTCCTTCACACAAGACATAGGTTGCCATTGAATTGCTTGATTTTTTTCTTTTTTTTAATGAAGTGCTTGATTTTTTTTTTCAGCCTGATTTATTTTCTTTGAAGAGTCATTTACATCCATTGTGCTAGAAACTGTAAGTGTACCTAAAGTGGCTTCCCCACACAAGTCACTAAATAGCCAGGCTTCCTGCAGATGAGGTTTTGACAAACTTTTTGCGGCAAGGTAATTAATGTGTGTATATACAGATTTTGTGCCTTAAGCAGTTTTGTGCATCTGGTTGTATGCTGCTCACCCCAATCCTGGTATCTCTTAAGGGAACCAGTGGGTTCTATAGAGCCAGGATAGGAGTGGTGCTGGTTACCTGAGTGGAGTTCCTAGTCACAAAGCATCCCAAACTTCCCAGGTGCACTCAGAACATCTTTTTGTAGCTATGAACAGAAGAGTGGCATGAAAACCTATCTTTCCAGTGATAAAGACACATACGAAATGTTCAAAAATGAGTTCAAGGAACTGACTTTGATATAATTTGACATGATAATATCAATAGATAATAATTTTAAATAACTTGAAAGACATATTTTGTGGAGAGCCATTGATACCACGTCTGTGCCAGTCTCTCTCAGTTCTTCTAAAATTTTCATCTACCCTATTCTCTTTAACAGTAGCTCATTAGTGATAAACTTGTAAATATCTTCACCCCAATCCCAGGCTCTGAGAATTCTCAGCAAACTCTTTCTAGGTGTTTGGGGAGCTATGAATCTGTAACTCCACTATTATATCACATGGTTGTTTTTTGGCTTCTTAATCAATACTGTGCCTTCTAGGAATAGATGCTGCTTCTCCTGTGTTGATAGTTACTCATAAATCTTATTTTTCATAACTTGTTAAATGTCTCTTAAAATTTACATAATAATTATTATTAGCTAGTCATTAACTAAAATAAGAGATCCCACATACAGTGATTCTCAAACAATACACGCCAGGCTAGTGCAAACTGGGCAGCGGTTTATAACGAGGCATCACACTGCAGGATCAATGGCTGCTCTATATTTATCCCTCAGAGAAATGCTGAGTTTGAGCTTAAGCAGATTATTATCCCAACCTCTTCTGACCTAATAAATGAGACTGACTAAGAATAATTGTGGTTCCCTGTCTGCTTTCTTCACCAGTTGCCTTTTATTCCCTTCTGAAGTCTTTCATTGCTTTGGGCTAAATGAAGTTTGGATTGCAACAACATTTTTTTTTAACAATATTGTAATATTGGCTAATTTGCTATTGGTTATGCCTGAGTAGACACATGACCTGTGGCTGTTTGGCTTGTCCTCCTATGGGAAAATACTTAACGAGGCTAATAAGCTGTATTAAAATAAAATAAACAAATTCACATGGCACCTTGCATCACAGCCACATGTGGTATGATTATTATGAATTATCCTGAGACACCAGTCCCACATCTTCAGCTGCCTTCTGGGCATTTGCACTCAGAAAATGTCACTTCCTGTTTAACCCACCTGGAACCAAAACCATTATCCTGTCTTCAAAGCTGCCCCTCACTTTTGGAGTTTTCGGGGGCCAATAAATCACACCCATTTCTCCTCTTCTCCAATTCAGATTTGTTGTTGTTACTGTTTTTAGAAGCACAGTAAGCAAACAGATAAGGCATGAAACAGACGGATCTAGATCTGTGGCCAAGTGCCTTGTTAATACTTTAGCCCTCAGTAATCATAGACAAAGCTGAGCAGCCACAGGCCTCTCCCACAGGGCAGAACTCACCAGAGCATCTTGGAATGAGAGAGAAATGCATGTGTCCTACAGGCACAAGCTTGCTCAATTTTGCTTTTATAATCCACCAATCACAGCAGTTAGTCTGTCTCCTCTTTTTGGAGGAGAAACAATGAAGTCTGGAGAAAAGGAGCCAGGAGCAGAAAGTCCTTCAGGAAGCCAGATCAAGTTCCTACTAAGGAATCCAGACTTTCTATTTTTATTTAGATTACTTTCCTGAATTGTGTGACATAAGATTATTTTAGCATTTGGGTATGAAGAAGAATATTTAGATATTAAATATGTTATACTGCAAGAATTTTTACCTCTTAAATTATCATCTGCCTTCTTTATGATCTCTTTCATCAAAAATAAGACCCCACAATTATAACCCAAATTCATGCTTTCAGCTCTTTTATCGTGACTGTGATTAATGCTGACATGGACCTGGGATTGTGGCCATTGGCAGCCAGAGAAAGTCAGGAGTGGTGGTGACTCAGCTGATTTCTGCAGCCGCACTTACAGTAAATGTGTTTTGCAATGCTCTTATATTTTAAAATATTTTTTCTAAAAATTAAGACTTTTTTCATTTAGAATTTTTGTTTCTTCACTGTGTCAAGAAAAAGGAAATGTCAAAGCCTGATATCAAAGATCAGTGATCTTTATCCTAAAACAGTGGGGAACTCTTGATGGGGTTGGGTTTGGCTACAGAATGGAGAGTAGAGGAGTAGAGCAAGTAGAGGAGTTAGTTTTGGGTAGTAATCAGGTGAAAGACAACAGTGTCCTGGACTAAAATGGAGGCAGCAGAGACGAAAAAATGGGAGATTGCTTAGAGGGCTGTATTGACAGAAAGGACTGATTGAAGTGTGAGAAAAGAGGTGTCTAGAATGACATCTACCACAAGCAACTAGGTGGAAGGCAGCACCATTTGCTAATATGAGGAAACTTTGGAGGAAGAGATTTTGAGAGTAAATCAAGATTTTGAAAGTGGAAACATCCAGAATTTAATGGTAGCTTGGAGAAGAAGTCTGGGGCTTGTGAGTGGTCAGCTTATACATGGTACTGAATGCAAATGGTTTCTTCCCAGTACTCCTCATAGAAAATTCTCTTAGGAAAAACCCAACTCGGTAATAGTGGGTGGATATTTTTTCTATTATTGAGGTATAATTGACATATAACATTTATATTAGTTTCAGGTATACAAGATAATGATTCAATATCTATATATATTATGAAATAATCTCCACAAGTGTAGTTAAGATCCATCAGCATACATGGTTACAAATTATTTTTCTTGTACTGAGAACACATAAGACTTGCTCTTTAATCAATTTTCACATATGCAGTACAGTATATTATTAACTGTGATCATCACACTGTACTTGCCCATGATTTATTTCTTTTCTAATGGAAGTTTATATCTCTTGCCCACCACCCCACCCACTGCTTTTGACAACCAACAGTCGCATTGGAGAAGGAAATGGCAACCCACTCTTTCTTTATCCATTCACGCTTTGATGGACACTTAGGTTTTTTCAATTTTTTTGGCATTAATGTCTTAATTTACTTTGAATAAACCCAGGAGTGAATTGCTGGATCTTATTATAGTTATATTTTTAATTTTTTTGTGCAACCTCCATACTCTTTTCCACAGTTAGTGCTCCAATATACCTTCCCGCCAACTGTGTCTGAGAGTTCCCTTTTCTCCATATCCTCACCAATATTTACTTCTTGTCTTTTTTTTTTAAGTTTATTTTATTTTTAAACTTTACATAATTGTATTAGTTTTGCCGAATATCAAGATGAATCCGAAAAAATTTATTTTTTTTTTAATTGAAGGATAATTGCTTTACAGAATTTTGTTGTTTTCTGTCAAACCTCAACATGAATCAGCCATAGGTATACATATATCCCTTCCCTTTTGAACCTCCCTCCCATCTCTCTCCCCATCCCACCCCCTAAGTTGATACAGAGCCCCTGTTTAAGTTTCCTCAGCCATACAGCAAATTCCCATTGGCTATCTATTTTACGTATGGTAGTGTGAATTTCCATGTTATTCTCTCCATACATCTCACCCTCTTCTCCCCTCTCCCCATGTCCATAAGTCTGTTCTCTATGTCTGTTTCTCTATTGCTGCCCTGCAAAGAAATTCTTCAGTACCATGTTTCTAGATTCCATATATATGCGTTAGTATATGATATTTATCTTTCTCTTTCTGACTTACTTCACTCTGTATAATAGGCTCTAGGTTCACCCACCTCATTGGAACTGACTCAAATGCATTCCTTTTAATGGCTGAGTAATATTCCATTGTGTGTATGTACCACAACTTCTTTATCCATTCATCTGTCAATGGACAACTAGGTTGCATCCATGTTCTAGCTATTGTAAATAGTGCTGCAACGAACAATGGGATACATGTGTCTTTTTCAGTTTTTGTTTCCTCAGGGTATATGCCTAGGACTGGGATTGCTGGGTCATATGCTGGTTTTATTCCTAGTTTTTTAAGGAATCTCCATACCATCTTCCATAGTGACTGTATCAATTTACATTCCCACCAACAGTGCAAGAGCATTCCCTTTTCTCCACACCCTCTCCAGCATTTATTGTTTGTAGTCTTTTTGATGGTGGCCATTCTGACAGATTTGAGGTGATATCTCTTTGTAGTTTTGATTTACATTTCTCTAATAATGAGCAATGTTGAGCATCTTTTCATGTGTTTGTTAGCCATCTGTACGTCTTCTTTGGATAAATGTACATTTAGGTCTTTTTCCTACTTTTTGATTGGGTTGTTTGTTTTTCTGGTATTGAGTTGTATGAGCTGCTTGTATATTTTAGAGATTAATCCTTTGTCAGTTGTTTCATTTGCTATTATTTTCTCCCATTCTGAGGGCTGTCTTTTCACCTTGCTTATAATTTCCTTTGCTGTGCAAAAGCTTTTAGGTTTAATCAGGCCCCACTTATTTACTTTTGTTTTTATTTCCATTACTCTAGGAGGTGGGTCATAGAGGATCTTGCTTTGCTTTATGTCATGGAGTGTTCTGCCTATGTTTTCCTCTAAGAGTTTTATAGTTTCTGGTCTTAAATTTAGGTCTTTAATCCATTTTGAGTTTATCTTTGTATAAGGTGTTAGGGAGTGTTCTAATTTCATTCTTTTACATGTATCTGTCCAGTTTTCCCAGCACCATTTATTGAAGAGGCTGTCTTTGCCCCATTGTGTATTCTTGCCTCCTTTGTCAAAAATAAGTTACCCATAGGTGCATGGCTTTGTTTCTTGGCTTTCTATCTTGTTCCATTGGTCTATATTTCTGTTTTTGTACCAGTATCATACTGTCTTGATGACTGTAGGTTTGTAGTATAATCTGAAGTCAGGAAAGTTGATTCCTCCAGCTCCATTCTTCTTTCTCAAGACTGCTTTGGCTATTCAGGGTCTTTTGTATTTCCATATAAATAGTGAAATCTTTTGTTCTAGTTCTGTGAAAAATTCCATTGATAATTTGATAGGGATCACATTGAATCTGTAGATTGCATTTGGTAGTATAGTCATTTTCACAATATTGATTCTTCCTACCCAGGAACATGGACTATCTCTCCTTCTGTTTATGTCATCTTTGATTTCTTTCATCAGTGTCTTATAATTTTCTGTGTATAGTTCTTTTGTCTCCTTAGGTAAGTTTATTTCTAGATATTTAATTCTTTTTCTTGCAATGGAGAATGGGATTGATTCCTTAATTTCTCTTTTGGATTTTTTATTGTTAGTATGTAGAAATGAAAGTGATTTCTGTGTATTGATTTTGTATCCTGCAACTTTCTTAAATTCACTGATTAGCTCTAGTAATTTTCTCATACTATGTTTAGGGTTTTCTATGTACAGTATCATGTCATCTGCAAACAGTGAGAGCTTTACTTCTTCTTTTCCAACCTGGATTCCCTTTATTTCTTTTTCTTCTCTGATTGCTGTAGCTAGGACTTCCAGAACTATGTGGAATAATAGTGGTGAAAGTGGACACTCTTGTCTTGTTCTTGATCTTAGGGGTAATGGTTTCAGTTTTTCATCATTGAGAATAACGTTTGCTGTAGGCTTATCATATATGGCCTTTACTGTGTTGAGGTAGGTTCCTTCTAGGAGAAGGCAATGGCACCCCACTCCAGTACTCTTGCCTGGAAAATCCTATGGACGGAGGAGCCTGGTAGGCTGCAATCCATGGGGTCGCGAAGAGTCAGCCAGGGCTGAGCGACTTCACTTTCACTTTTCACATTCATGCATTGGAGAAGGAAATGGGAACCCACTCCAGTGTTCTTGCCTGGAGAATCCCAGGGATGGGGAGCCTGGTGGGCTGCCGTCTATGGGGTCGCACAGAGTCGAACACAACTGAAGTGACTTAGCAGAGAGAGGTTCCGTCTATGCCCATTTTTTGAAGAATTTTATTCATAAATGGGTGCTGAATTTTGTCAAAGGCTTTTTCTGCATCTATTGAGATGATCATATGGTTTTTCTCTTTCAATTTGTTAATATGGTGTATCACATTGATTGAATTGCATATATTGAAGAATCCTTGCATCCCTGGAATAAACCCAACTTGATCATGGTGTATGAGCTTTTTGATGTATTGCTGAATTCTGTTTGTTAAAGTTTTGTTGAGGATCTTTGCATCTATGTTCATCAGTGATATTGGCCTATAGTTTTCTTTTTTTGTGTTGTCTTTGTCTGGTTTTGGTATTAGGGTGATGGTGGCCTCATAGAATGAGTTTGGAAGTATCCCTTCCTCTGCCATTTTTTGAAAGAGTTTTAGAGGGATAGGTATTAGATCTTCTCTAAAGTTTTTATAGAATTCTCCTGTGAAGCCATCTAGTCCTGGGCTTTTGTTTTTTGGGAGATTTTTGATCACAGCTTCAATTTCAGTGCTTGTAATTGGGTTGTTCATAATTTCTATTTCTTCCTGGTTCAGTCTGAACTTTTATAAGAATTGAACTTTTATAAGAATCTGTCCATTTCTTCCAGGTTATCCATTTTATTGCCATATAGTTGTTCATAATAGTCTCTTATAATCCTTTGTATTTCTGCATTGTCTGTTGTAACCTCTCCTTTTTCATTTCTAATTCTGTTGATTTGATTATTCTCTCTTCTTTTCTTGATGAATCTGGCTAAAGATTTGTCAGTATTGTTTATCTTCTCAAAGAACCAGCTTTTCATTTTGTTAATCTTTACTGTTGTTTCTTTCCTTTCTTTTTCATTTATTTCTGCTCTGATCTTTATGATTTATTTCCTTCAGCTAATTTTAGGGTTTTTTTGTTCTTCCTTTTCCAGTTGTTTTAGGTGTAAAGTTAGGTTGTCTGTTTGATGTTTTTCCTGTTTCCTGAGTTAGGATTGTATTGCTATAAACTTCCCTCTTAGAACTGCTTTTGCTGCATCTTCCCTCTTACTGCTTCTGCTGCATCCTATAGGTTTTTAGTTGTCATGTTTTCATTGTCATTTGTTTCTAGAAATTTTTTTATTTCCCTTTTGATTTCTTCAGTATCCTGTTGGCTATTTAGAAACACATTGTTTAATATTCATGTGTTTGTGTTTTTTACAGTTTTTCCTTGTAATTGATATCTAGTCTCAGAAGGTTCTGGTTGGAAAAGATGCTCGTTACAATTTAAATTTTCTTAAATTTACTGAGGTTTGATTTGTAACCCAAGGTGTAATCTATCCTAGAGAATGTTCCATGTGCACTTGAGAAGAAGGTATATTCTTTTGCATGTGGATGGAATGTCCTGAAGATATTAATGAGATCCATCTCATCTAATATATCATTTAAGACTTGTGTTTCCTTATTAATTTTCTGTTTTGACGATCTGTGCATTGGTGTGAGTGGGGTGTTAAAGTCTCCTACTATTAGTGTGTTACTGTCAATTTCTCCTTGTATGTCTGTTAGTGTTTGTCTTATGTATTGAGGTGCTCCTGTGTTGTGTGCATAGATATTTACAATTGTTATGTCTTCCTCTTGGACTGATCCCTTTATCATTATGTAGTGTCCTTCCTTATCTCTTGTAATTTTCTTTATTTTAAGGTCTATTTTGTTTGATATGAGGATTGCTACTCCAGCTTTCTTTTCCTTCCCATTTGAATGGAATATATTTTTCCATCCTCTCACTTTCAGTCTAAATGTATCTTTAGGTCTGAAGTGGGTTTCTTGTAGACAGCATATTTATGGGTCTTATTTTTGTATACATTCAGCCAGTCTGTGTCCTTTGGTTAAGCATTGAATCCATTGACATTTAAAGTAATTATTGATATATATGTTCATATTGCTATTTTCTTAATTGTTTGGGGTTTGATTTTGTAGATCTTTTTCTTCTCTTGAATTTCTTGACTATATAATCCCTTTAACATTTGTTGTAAAGCTGGTTTGGTGGTACTGAATTCTCTTAACTTTTGCTTGTCTGAAAAGCTTTTGATTTCTCCATCAGTTTTGAATGATATCCTTGCCAGGTACAATAATCTTAGTTGTAGGTTTTTCCCTTTTCCCTTTCAGTGCTTTAAATCTATCTTGCCATTCCATTCTGGCCTACAGAGGTTCTGCTTAAACATATGGGGTTTCCCTCATATGTTACTTGTTGCTTTGCCCTTACTGACTTTAATATTCTTTCTTTGTGTTTAGTCTTTGTTAGTTTGATTAGTATGTGTCTTGGCATGTTTCTCCTGAGGTTTATCCTCTATGGGACTCTTTGCGCCTACTGGACTTGATGAACTATTTTCTTTTTCATGTTGGGGAAATTTTCAACTATAATCTCTTCAAAAATTTTCTCATACCCTTTCTTTTTCTCTTCTTCTTCTGGGACCCCTATAATTCAAATGTTGGTGTGTTTGATATTGTCCCCGAAGTCTCTGAAACTATCCTCAGTTCTTTTCATTCTTTTTGCTTTATTCTGCTCTTCAGAAATTATTTTCACCATTTTATTTTCAAGCTCACTGATTCGTTCTTCTGCTTCAGATATTCTGCTATTGATTCCTTCTAGAGTATTTTTAATTTTATTAATTGTGTTGTTTGTCTCTGTATGTTTATTCTTTAATTCTTCTAGGTCTTTGTTAATTGATTCTTGCATTCTCTACATTCTGTTTTCAAGGTTTTTGATCAGTTTTACTATCATAATTCTGAATTATTTTTTCAGTAGTTTGCCTATTTCCTCTTCATTTATTTGGACTTCTGTGTTTCTAGTTTGTTCCTCCATTTGTGTAGTATTTCTCTCCCTTTTCATTATTATTTTTTTTTAATTATTGTCTTTGCGGTCTCCTTTTCCCAGGCATCAAGGTTGAATTCTTTTTCTTTTGGTTTCTGCCCTCCTAAGGTTGGTCCAGTGGTTTGCGTAAGCTTCTTATAGGGTAAGATTTCTGCTGAGTTTTTTGTTGTTGTTGTTGTTTGTTTTTCCTCCAATGGGCAAGGCTGAATGAGGTGGTAACCCTGTCTGCTGATGATTGGGTTTGTATTTTTGTTTTGTTTGTTGTTTAGACGAGGCTTCCTACACAGGGTGCTACTGGTGGTTGGGTGATCCTGTGTCTTGTATTCAAGGGGTTTCCTTTGTGTGAGTTCTCACTATTTGATACTCCCTAGGGTAGGGTTTGGAGTCAGTGTTCCCACTCCAAAGGCTCAGGGCTTGATCTCTTGTCCTAAAATCCAGAAGTTCAGATGCTCTTAAGTCCTGCTGAAGTTGGAGCCTGAAGATCAAGTGAAGCCAGCACTCTGTCCCCTTACCTTAAGTTTGTCTCTGGGCAAGTGTGTGTGCATGTGTGAGTGTGTGTGTGCCTACTTCTTGTCTTTTTGATAACAGCCGTTCTCACAAGTGTGCGATGATGATACCACATCAGGATGTTGACTTGCATTTCCCTGATGATTAGTGATGTTGAGCATCTTTTCCTGTACCTGTTGGCCGTCTGTATCTCTTCTATGGAAAACGTCTATTCGGTTCCTCTGGCCGTTTTAAAAATCAGCTTGTTTTGTTGTTGGTTTTGAGTTATATGTTCTTTTTATATTTGGATATTAACCCCTTTACCATACATGTAATTTGCAAATATTTTCTCCCATTATATATGTTGCCTTTTCGTTCTGTTGATGGTTTCCTTTGCCTGTGCAAAGGAATTTTTAGCTTAATGTAATTTTGTTGCCTTTGCATTTGGTGTCAAATCTAAAAAATCATCACCAAGACCTGTGTTAAGGAGCTCAATGCTTATGTTTTCTTCTAGGAGTTTTATGGTTTCAGCTCTTAAATTCAAATTGCTAATCCATTGTATATTTATTTGTGTGTATGGTGCAGGATAGTGGTCTGGTTTTATTCTTTTGCCTAGTTTCCTTAACAGAATTTATTGAAGGATCTGTCCTTTCCCTAATGTATATTCTTGGTTCCTCTGTTGAAAATTAATTTACCATGTATGTACAGGTTTATTTCTGGGCTTTCTATTCTGTTATATTGATCTATGTGTCTTTTTTATGTCAGTGCTATACTATTTTGATTAATCTAGGTTTGTGCTATAGACTGAAATCAGGGAATATGATGCCTTCACCTTTATTCTTCTTCCTCAAGATTTCTTTGACTATTCAGGGTCATACTTTTAAACATTTTATTACACTCAATTTTCTAACTTACTTTTTAGCAGTTTTACATATTTATTTATAGGTAATATTGGTTTATAGAGACATAGCCCAAAGTTTGGTCCTTAAAATACACACTAGGTTTGTGAGAAATTCAAGGAGATAAGTTTATAAGGTCAAATAAACTTGGGGGATTCTACGTAGCATGTTCTTTTCCTGATTTCCAATGTATATTGGCCTATTAATGTTTCTGAGATGTCCTGCATAGTAGAAACTTTCCCTTAAATTTTGGAAAGACCTATAACCTCTCTGAGATAAGAACTATTTTGAAAAAAAAAGTTTAATTGTTTTCTAGTTTATGCTATGGATATTTGTCAGTTGAAATTTTATGATTCTTATTTCATTTCTTAAAAATTGTCTCCAACATTGATACTTATAAATTTACTATCATGAAAGTCTACATGCAAGCATGTGCGTGCTAACTCACTTCAGTTAGTGTCCACTTTAGTGTCCACTTTTTGAGACCCTATGGACTCTAGCCCACCAGGCTCCTCTGTCCTTGGGATTCTCCAGCCAAGAATAGTAGAGTAGGTTGCCATGCCCTCCTCCAGGGCATCTTCCCAATCCAGGGATTGAACCCCTGTCTCTTGCATCTCCTGCATTGGCAGATGGGTTCTTTACCACTGGTGCTATCTGGGATGCCAAAAGTATACTTAAAATATCTTAAAGTAATTCAGTCTGCTCCCTGTTAAAGTGTAAGTCCAATTCCTGATTTTGATTATTTTTCTCGTCTTTTATTTACTAGATATTACAGTGCTGTTTCTTTATTTGATTCATCAAAGAAGAAACTCTTAAATTTTACCAATGATAATTCATTTTTCCATAATTAGTTCCTAACTATTATATCCTGCATTTTGCTCTGTCTAGTTTTATAATTTCCCAACTTGTTAAATGCTGACAATGTATTTTTGTTTCTTTTTTAGAACCATAACTTTGACTATATGGACCTTTGTCAGCAAAGTGATGTCTTTGCTTTTTAATAGGCTGCCTAGGTTTGTCATAATTTTCCTTCCAAGGATCAAGCGTCTTTTAACTTCATGACTGCAGTCACCATCAGCAGTGATTTTGGAACCCAATGTCATATAAGATAATAAATGGCACAGCCTGGATTTTAATAGGTGTTTATGGTCTTTATCCTACTATGTTTTAATTAAACTTATATTAGTAAAAGTTTACTGTCCATAATGCAGATAAAAATTCTGCCAGATTTCTTCCTTACATCTGAATAATATTGTATCTGGAGATTTGTGATCAGTTGCTGGCATGTCATTTTCAGAAAATCCATTTAAAATAGAGCAAATTCACAAGAATGCAAGAAGGATGCAGTGTTATCTAGAATCCTCTTCATATGAGAAATGCTTGGAAAAGTGCAAAAGAGTTGGCTTAGGGACTAGAAGACTTATGGGAGACATTATATCTGGTCTCAGATGTTTGAAGAGCTGTCATAGGCAAGGAAATTAAACTTCACATTTTTAACACTCAAAGACATTCTTATGATGTGAATGAAAGTGGGTTCATGAAATATCAAATATGGGCTCATGTGGTCATGTTCCCAATAGTGTAACACTTAAAAGCCTTTTACCTATGGGATATATTTTCTTATGATCATTTTTAATATTGAGATGAATTTTGTTTTTTCAAACTCCAAAACACATAGTTAAGATTGATTTCATGGTGAAATCATTCAGAAGGTCATATCTGTGTGATTGCAGCTGAAATAGACTAAACAAACAAAAAAAAATGCAGTCAGTACAAATTGCTGTGGGTTATCTATATAGCTACAGCATGTGGTGAGACCCTGGAAGCTGCATCCACAGAATTTATGAGACTTCCAGTAAATCAGCTCAATTCAGTGTTTTAGACCTGTATCCAACTCTCTTTGGATGTCTAGACACAGCCCAAGATGAGGCTTCAAAAATGGGTAAAAATGAGGCAGCCAAAGCCACCAGAAGCCTTTGACCCTCTTCTAATGTTTCAACCAGATAATTATTTTCCCTCTCAAGAATTTGGCTATCCTTAGAAGGAAAAAAAAAATTAAAATTTTCCATGTGAGGAGCCCCTGAAAGAAAATACTCCAGAGAAAGGTCAGTAAGAATGGGCCAAGGCTGAATTCTTCAGATCTGCTTAGAGAGTGTGGAAAGTCTCTACTTTTCCTGCTCTTCAGCTGGCCAAGCACTCCCATGGCATTTGTCCAACTTTGCCTTCCCCATACCTTTACATCTTAAAGTAACTCATACTATGCAGTGGAAATGCCTCAGATAGAAACCTAAGTGGTAACTAAAAGCTATTGTATAGAAATAATTAGAAAATTAAAAGCTGATGAATTTTGATTCCACCAAAATAATCCATTACCCTTTCTGCTCTGTAGCAAAGATATGACCTTTCAGATTTTCCAACAGTAAACTGTCATACTTGGAAGATATATTTCCTTTAAATATATCCCAATTTAATTAAGTTTTTCATTCTACTTATTGCAGTTTGCCTCTTCAAACTTTTTAAATTTTAGGTTTTCTGTAGAAAGTTAAGAATCCAGTCAAAAATGAAAAAAATGGTTTTAAAAATATGCCCATTCCATAGTTCATTTATTAATTGATACATTTGTTCATTCATTGGACTAATATTTGTTTTACAAAGGCTGTATGCCAAAGAATGTGGTAGGCCCAGGTGGTGCCATCTCTTAGCTATGTGATTTGGGGAAAGTCACCTAATCTCTCTCAATCTCATTTTGCTTAACTGTAAAACAGCTTTATGATCAATTTTGTGGAGTTGCTATGGATATTAAAGGAGATGATTTCTCTTTAAGAAGGTAAAAACTTAGAAGTTTCTCTTTTACCCTTCTCCATCCATCACTCTATCCGAAAAAAGTCATACACACCAGAGTTGGAAAGTCAAAAGCACTCAAGAGTGCAAACATCAATCAACTATTTGCAAGACTCATGGAGTGAACTAGATTGAAATCCTTTGAGTGACTAGTGCATGCTTTAGCCTGATTAAGGAAAATTGGACTACATAGTAAAAAAGAAAGAAAGAAATTTCTTCACTTACTTACTGAATCAATGTGAGAAATGTGGAGACTGCCCCAACCAAAAATTCAGATGTCCAACTCTATTTTGAGCCAACTCATAAAATGAACCCAAGTGAGAATTTACAAATAGAGAAGTCCAGGTGGAAAATGCCTGATGATATATTTATTAAAGTTGAATGTGCAGAATTCCATCTAAATAATTGCTTAAGTGTAACAAAATTGAATACAAAAGGAAAGAAAGAGAAAAGGAGCCTCAAAGATGTGAAAACAAAATTCAGAAATAATTTCTAGGTTTGTATCTCTAGACAGATTTGCAAATGTCATGAGATGCTATGGAAAGTAAAAGCTTCTAAATCCCTTAAGAAACCAAGAATTATGATTTTATTCCTGCTGCTGCTGCTAAGTCGCTTCAGTCGTGTCCAACTCTGTGCGACCCATAGACGGCAGCCCACCAGGCTCCCCCGTCTTTGGGATTCTCCAGGCAAGAACACTGGAGTGGGTTGCCATATCCTTCTCCAATGCATGAAAGTGAAAAGTAAAAGTGAAGTCGCTCAGTCGTGTCCGACTCCTAGCGACCCCATGGACTGCAGCCCACCAGGCCCCTCCATCCATGGGATTTTTCAGGCAAGAGTACTGGAATGGGTTGCCATTGCCTTCTCAAAAATGAATTCAAGAATGATTTGAAAAACTTTTAAAGATAGTCATATACCTGTAGAACTGAAAACCACTAAAAAAAAAAAAAAAAATAGGAAACAACAAAGACCAGAAATAAACATGATTAAAATTTTCCTGATTGTAGAAGGTGATTTTCAAACTGGGATGAAAAATAAAAGCCTACTCTAAGGTTAGCATTTATAACAGATATTTCTTTTAAAAACTAAAGTAAATAGATAAAAGCAAAAATATAAAAGAGACAAAGATACGTCAGGCAAATGCAAGTTAAAAAAAGAGAAATATTACAGTAATGTACAAAAAGCATATAATGAAATCAGAACAAAGAACCAGCATTTCCAAAAGTATATAAAATGCTCAACCTCCTTGACATGCTTCATCACTCAATCTTGTCTGGCTCTTTGTGACCCCATGGACTGTAACCTGCCAGGCTCCTCTGTCAATGGGATTCTCCAGGCAAGAATACTGGAGTGGGTAGCTATTCCCATCTCCAGGGGATCTTCCCCACCCAGGGACTGAACCTGGGTCTCCTGCATTGCAGGCAGATTCTTTACCATCTGAGCCATTAGCAAAAGTATTAGAACTTTGACAGAGAATAACTTTTCAATTATAAAATTATTTGCAGAGGTATTCTAAAGATGATAGTCAATATTTTTAAGGGTGTGAGTGTAGTCATTATTCAGTAAGTATTCATTGAGTACTCACAAGCACTAATCACTTAGTAAGAACTAGGGTGATAGTATAATCAGATTAACCCCATCCAAAATGCCTTCCATTTATGAAGGTCTTATATTTGTTTTAATTTAAGAAAATTTATTTTTGTGTGTTTGATAGGCTTTCTCCTAATATGAATGGAATATTTTTTCCATTTCAAAGTTATCGGGAGTATTGAAAAAAGTCATTGATTTTTGTAATTTGTCCTGCAGTCAATATTAGTCTTTTAAGCAAGAATCTTATTAATTCTAGTGGTGTTTTGTAAAAACCACTTGGATTTTCCAACTCTTCTTGGTTTAATTTTGTTGGTTTATATATCTCTAAGTTCTTAGTTTTGACATAAGATCACATAAAGTATTTGATTCTAATTTTCTCAATCTCCTATGTATTTGTGGGTATGTACTCTATTCTTTCTCATTTTTGATCTTGTATTACTTTTGTTTTCTCCCCTAGTTAAGACCCTAAATTTATTATCTATTTCTAAAATGAAAATACTCGTGGATGTTTTTATCCTTTATGTTTTCTTAATATTTTCTATTTTATTAGTTTTCGCTTTAATCTGTGTTAATTTCCTTTCTTTCTATAGATGAATATTAACATTTTTTCTTTTTTCTCTAAATGATGAGCATATTTAAAGCCATAAATTTTCCAAAGCACAGCCTTTGTTGTACTTCATTGGTTGAGTATGATGTATCTATATTTTTTAATTGCTTTCTAAATAATTTATAATTTTTTGTTTCTTCTGTAATACAAGGATTATCTAAGAATGTGCTTTTTTTTTCTTTTTGACTCTTTTTTTTTAGAAATTCATTTTTTCTTTTTCTTTTTTTTGCTTTATGACCAAAAAAATATGACTCATAAAATTTCTATTTTTTTAAATTTCTTAAAACTGATATTGCATGTATGTACAAATCCAAGTATATGACAGACTTTTGTAAATCATTTGTTGATGATGAAACAGTCTTTATCTTCTACTTAAGTGATAAAGGAATCTATTAAATTTTATTCATCAGTTGTATTATTTATTTCTTTTGTGCATTTACTTATCTTTGTCCACTATGTTTAATTTGAAAAATACATATTAAAAGCTTTCCATATTTATACTTTAATTAATTATATGCAATAGTTATATCAAGTTTACCTTTACATTTTAAAGTAACATTTGCTTCATTTAATTGTCTACTATGTTACTTGGTGCACACAGGTTTAAGAGTGTTTTCCAGTCTTCATAAATTGTACTTTATATCATTATATAATATTTCTGTTTATCCTGTTCAGTACTTTTAAATTCTATCTTGCCTATATTAATATTGCTGCTCAATGCAGATTTTTTCCTTTGTTTTCTGTTTGCCTGATATCTCTTTACTTGTTCCTTTATTTTTGCAAATAACATAAAATTGGGCTTTATTTTTTCAACCTACATTAACTGTTTAGCTGACAGAATTCAGTTTACTTTTATTAATTTGGTAATCAATATACTTGATTTTATTGCTGTCATTACATTTTCTTATTCTGCTGCATCTTTTATTAATTTTCTATTGATTTTATCAAGAAGCTATTAATTTTCCTTGTATTACTTTTTTAAATTGGGGAGTTCTACTGTACTTTTTATTTTATTAATATTTAAACTCATCACTACATAGCCCAATTATTCCATGAGGCAAATTATCAAATATTTCTGTCTCAAGACACTTTCTTCTCCTACTTCTCTGCTTACCCACTTCTTCCAACAATATGAGAACTCTGGCATCTTTTGCCTCTCCACTATTCACCCCTGCATCCGTCAGAGGAGAACTTGGGCGTATCTTTATTTCCTTTCACTCTCCCTCAAGTTTTAGACTATTTGAATTTCTGTTGCAGAACTCTTCTACTTTAAGAGTTTGTATTGAGTCTTTATATTGCAGTTCTTATATGATCTATCATTAGTTATTTTGATTTGACTCTGAATATGACAAGTTTTGTTGCTCACCAGTGTTTTCTCTTCTCTTAGTTTTTCTTCACCTTGAATATTCTCTGCAGGTTTACTGAGTGTTGTTGTAATCCTAATGCTGCTTTAAGATAACTCTCAAGTTTGGGTATGTGGTTCTAACCTGGCTGGATGTAGGACTCTGAGTTTGCAGTCCCCTTAAGAATACTTGAATATTATTTCATTGCCTTCTACCTTTTGAATGCTCAGTCCAGTGCCAGTCTTTTTCCTTTTTAAGCAACTTGCTGTTTCTTTAAGAAGACTTTTCTTTATCTCAAAAAACAAGATTTATTTTAGCACATGCTTGTGTCATATCTTTTCTCACCAATCCTACCTGAAACAGTGTTTTCAATGTACAGATTTCAGTCTTTCTAAAAATCAAGCTAAATTTCCTTTTTAAAAAATAGTTTCTGTTTTATAATTATTTTTCTCCTCCTATCTTCCTTTTCTTTTTCTGGACCTCCTATTATTTACAGGTTAGTTCTCTAGTTCTTTCCTCCACACTTCTCTTTCTTTATATTTTTTTAACTCTCCTCAGTTCAGTTCAGTCGCTCAGTCGTGTCCGACTTTTTGCGACCCCATGAATTGCAGCACACCAGGCCTGCCTGTCCATCACCAACTCCCGGAATTACTCAAACTCACGTCCATCGACTCAGTGATGCCATCCAGCCATCTCATCCTCGGTCGTCCCCTTCTCCTCCTGCCCCCAATCCCTCCCAGCATCAGAGTCTTTTCTAATGAGTCAACTCTTCGCATGAGGTGGCCAAAGTACTGGAGTTTCAGCTTTAGCATCAGTCCTTCCAAAGAAATCCCAGGGTTGATCTCCTTCAGAATGGACTGGTTGGATCTCCTTGCAGTCCAAGGGACTCTCAAGAGTCGTCTCCAACACCACAGTTTAAAAGCATCAATTCTTCGATTCTCAGGTTTCTTCACAGTCCAACTCTCACATCCATACATAACCACTGAAAAACCATAGCCTTGACTAGATGGACCTTTGTTGGCAAAGTGATGTCTCTGCTTTTGAATATGCTATCTAGGTTGGTCATAACTTTCCTTCTAAGGAGTAAACATCTTTTAATTTCATGGCTGCAATCACCATCTGCAGTGATTTTGGAGCACCCAAAAATAAAGTCTGACACTGTTTCCATTGTTTCCCCATCTATTTCCCATGAAGTGATGGGACCGGATGCCATGATCTTCGTTTTCTGAATGTTGGGCTTTAAGCCAACTTTTTCACTCTCCTCTTTCACTTTCATCAAGAGGCTTTTGAGTTCCTCTTCACTTTCTGCCATAAGGGTGGTGTTATCTGCATATCTGAAGTTATTGATATTTCTCCCGGCAATCTTGATTCCAGCTTGTGCTTCTTCCAGCCCACCGTTTCTTATGATATACTCTGCATAGAAGTTAAATAAGCAGGGTGACAATATGCAGCCTTAACATACTCCTTTTCCTATTTGAAACCAGTCTGTTGTTCCATGTCCAGTTCTAACTGTTGCTTCCTGACCTCAAGAGGTTTCTCAAGAGGCAGGTCAGGTGGTCTGGTATGCCCATCTCTCAGAATTTTCCACAGTTTATTATGATCCACACAGTCAAAGGCTTTAGCATAGTCAATAAAGCATAAATAGATGTTTTTCTGGAACTCTTATGCTTTTTTGATCATCTAGCGGATGTTGGCAATTTGATCTCTGGTTCCTCTGCCTTTTTTAAAATCAGCTTGAACATCTGGAAGTTCATGGTTCACATATTGCTGAAGCCTGGCTTGGAAAATTTAGAGCACTACTTTACTAGCATGTGAGATGAGTGCAATTGTGCAGTAGTTTGAGCATTCTTTGGCATTGCCTTTCTTTGAGATTGGAATGAAAATCGACCTTTTCCAGTCCTGTGGCCACTGCTGAACTTTCCAGATGTTCTGGCATATTGAGTGCAGCACTTTCACAGCATCATCTTCCAGGATTTGAAATAGCTCAACTGGAATTCCATCACCTCCACTAGACATTCCAGGATGTCTGGCTCTAGGTCAGTGATCACACTATCATGATTATCTTGGTCGTGAAGATCTTTTTTGTATAGTTCTTCTGTGTATTCTTGCCACCTCGTCTTAATATCTTCTGCTTCTGTTGGGTCCATACCATTTCTGTCCTGTATTGTGCCCATCTTTGCATGAAATGTTCCCTTGGTATCTCTAATGTTCTTGAAGAGATCCCTAGTCTTTCCCATTCTATTATTTTCCTCTATTTCTTTGCACTAATCGCGAGGAAGGCTTTCTTATCTCTTCTTGCTATTCTTTGGAACTCTGCATTCAGATACTTATATCTTTCCTTTTCTCCTTTGCTTTTTGCTTCTCTTCTTTTCACAGCTATTTGTTATGCCTCCCCAGACACCATTTTGCTTTTTTGCATTTCTTTTCCATGGGGATGGTCTTGATCCCTGTCTCCTGTAGAATGTCACGAACCTCCGTCCATAATTCATCAGACACTCTCATCAGATCTAGTCCCTTAAATCTATTTCTCACTTCCATTGTATAATCATAAGGGATTTGATTTAGGTCATACCTGAATGAATAGTGGTTTTCCCTACTTTCTTCAATTTAAGTCTGAATTTGGCAATAAGGAGTTCATGGTCTGAGCCACAGTCAGCTCCTGGTCTTGTTTTTGCTGACTGTATAGAGCTTCTCCACCTTTGGCTTCACAGAATATAACCAGTCTGATTTCGGTGTTGACCATCTGGTGATGTCCATGTATAGAGTCTTTTCTTGTGTTGTTGGAAGAGGATGTTTGGTATGACCAGTGTGTTCTCTTGGCAAAATTCTATTAGCCTTTGCCCTGCTTCATTCCGTACTCCAAGGCCAAATTTGCCTGTTACTCCAGGTGTTTCTTGACTTCCTACTTTTGCATTCCAGTCCCCTATAATGAAAAGGACATCTTTTTGGGGTGTTAACTCTCCTACTGAATCTTAAAATCTACTAATTCTTTTCTCAAGATCCATCATCCTTTCCTTCAACTTACCTACTCAATATCTTAACTTAAAAGTCTTTCTTTCTTAGTCCTATAAGTCTTTTTTAATACTTTCTTGTACCTCTTCAAATACTTATTATTCTTTTATAATCCCCAACCATTCTCCGTTGTTTATAGACTGCTCTGATTGCCTTCTTTATTCTTTGTTTCCTCTGGCTGTTAGACCTCAGTGCATGTCCTTTTATTTTCCTTTGCTCATGGTGGCACAGATCCAACTGGTGGATACTTTAAGTGGACTGGTGAATGTGGGAAGGAACAATCATCGAAGTCTTCATGGCCAGAAGTGGGCAATTTATCAGTTTCCTTTTGAAACACCTGGAGAGAGCTTTTCTTCTTCACTAGATTAGAAAAAACTCAGTCCTTCCATACTTGCTTACAGCCAGAGGATTGAGAACACTCAGCAGTCCTATGATTATTGAGGGTCAGCTCTACTAAGGGGCTGCTACATGCTAGTCCTTGTCTTGAAGTTCTCCTTCTATGGTCCCAAAGCTTTGTTTTCATCCCAGAGCAAGAAAGTACCACAGCAGTTATCTAGCTCACACCCTCTACCAGACTACCAGTCCTAATGTCTTCTTGACTTAAGAGGATGTATTTTACCTGAGTTGTAAGTAGAGAGGAAACAAAGCACACTGAAGCCACCATCTTTCTGAATCCTCTGCAAATATAATGATGAGCATAAAAATGATACATTCTGTACACTACTTAATACTGCTTATAGGCTTGTTGGAAAGATAGGTGTTAATACAAAAAGAAACCCACATGTAATACTGAAATCACAGCTATGATTCGTACTATGAAAGAAAGGTAAATGAAAATATGAAAAATGCATGAAAGAGGAACGACTCCTGTAGAGGAATCAGGGAAGTAATGTCTGAAGAAGCCATGGTTAAGCTGAGATACCAAGAAAGAGTAGAGTTAACTGTGTAGTGAGGGAAGGACAGAGAGCTGCAGACAGATAGCAGTTTATTCAAAGACTTTAGGGGTAAGCATGCCATATTTGAGGAGGTAAATGGTAAGCATGGCAGAAAAATCAAAGGAGAACAGAGTATGAAAAGAAGCTAGAGAGGAAGATCATGGTGGGCTGGACTGTGAAGGGCTTTGTAGGCTATGATAGCAAGTGGTCTTTTCCTAAAAGCAAATAGTATTGGGGTGTTTTATAACAGGAGTAAAAATATCTGATTCACATTTTCAGAAGATAATAAGGATTCCCAGGAGAGAGCAAATTTAAAGTGTCCAAGTGATGCTGGGAGACCAGTGAGGAGGCTTATTGAAATAGCCCCTTTCAATAGCCTCTTTCATATTGGAAGAAAAAGAGTAATAAGATGATAGTCACTATACAGGTTGTACACTTTTAGGTAGTAAAATGTAAGGAGGTAAATGAGAATGTGGAAGATGTCCAAGATGCCTCCAAATTATAGGCATTACGCTGATGTTGCATGAAATGGGAGCATCAAGTTGGAAACCACCAGTTCAGTCATTCACGTCAAGGTGCCTTTGAGATATTAAAGCGGAGAAGTCAATGAGCAGTATAAGTCTGGGGCAGGTCTAGACAGGGGATGTAAATATGTAAGTCATCTGGATTAGGTGTAAATTGAGACTCTTAGGCATGAATGAGAAGACCTTGGGAGAGAGAAGAGAAAAGGATTGTTAATCTTGTACCTTGCTAGTATCTGTCTAAATTGGATTATCTTCTCTGGAAAGATGGCTAGAATTATCTTTATGTATCATTGTCTTGAAAAAGGATTCTGTAACTCCATTTATAGAAATCTATCCTCAGAAAATAATAATAATAAGGTAGAAAGACAAAGGCTTATGGATAAAAATATGTAGTTAAGTATTATTTATGATTGCAAATAAAGGAAATTACTTATCTACTATTAGGAGAAAGTCAAGAAAATTATCATACATTTATCTTAATGAATATTATACCATTATAATTTGATATTTATGAAGATCTAATAGCATAAGTATATGACCATTGTATGCTAGTAAGTGAAAAGGACACAAAATTGAGAGAACATCAACTGGATGAAAAATGCATACAACAAAAGAATATAAAGAAATAAGTTTATCTGTCAGTAGTAGAAAATGGATGATTGTATCCAGTTTTATACTTTTATCTAGTTTCCAAATTATTCAAGTATTACATCTTGTGTATTATTTTATTATTAGGAAAGGACATATAAAATTATAATATTGTCCTAGTTATAAACATGAACTTCATAGGCAATTTACTCTGTTAAATACTGGTTAATGTTCTTTCCTTTTCACAATATTGATGAGCATTTCTGATTTGAATCCCCATAGTATTTTATCTTTTGAGATTATTGCCATAATTTTAAAATTTTATGAGCCATTTAGACTTGTAAATTAACTTTGAAAATTATATAATTACTCGGCAATGGCAAGTCCATTCCCCTCAGAACAATTCCCCATCAGCTGGCACTCAGTGTGTCATATGAGAACATCTCTAGTTCCTTCTCTTTTCATTGCTTAGCAGTACAGATGACTCTCAATTCTTTTTATGAGGGTGTTTTAATTGTATAATACATACATGTGGGAACTTGTTAATTATTTTAAATGCAATAGATTGTTTTTTGTTTTTCATCAATGACTGTTAGATAACCCTCCATTTGGACTGTCATTTGTATCATCATTGTCTGTAGGGATATGAAATCATATTGGTTTTGGTTCAAAACTAAAAAGCTTGATTTTTTTCTTTCTTTTTTTTTTTTACTCCAGGAATGTATACAAAGACTACCGCTTCCTTGAGCTGGCATGTGATTCGCAGGAGGATGTAGACAGCTGGAAGGCATCTCTACTGAGAGCTGGAGTTTATCCTGATAAATCTTTAGTAAGTGGATTGATCTCCTATTTTTAAATTAGTAACCGTGTTTGAGAAAGCATAATTCAACATACTTTATGCTAAAGGACTAGTTCTCAGTTGACTTAATTAATTTGGCATAGTTTTAACTTTTTACTTTGCTTATATTTCTTTTTATCCATTAGACTTCTATTTTAAGAAGTTTACCAGTATATTTGTCAAAGAAAATGCCCAACTTTGCCATAAAACCTAATGTATGTATGTAAACTCAAAGCATGGGAGAGTTTCTCTGTTTTAATTTAAATTTTATTTTCCTTTTTATGTTATTCTACAGTATACTATTCTATAGTATTCATTTAAGCAGTTTATAACATTCTTTATGTAGTCATAGTATATATATTATTAGTCATAACACTTTTTCATATTCCTTAAAATATAATTTTTATGAAAAGCTACCTCCTTTCATTATGTCTGTAGTACCAGTATCCAAAATTAAACTCTGGTTAATGTCACTGTAAGTAAAAAAAGAACAAAAAATATTATATTGCTAGTCCCACTTATCTTTATTAATACACTTCAAGTGTCTTGGAGACATTTCTCTCATTCAAGTTAATAAACAGATCTTCTATTTGTGTTCTTTGGAAAATGTAATATTACACAGACTAGTCTGGATTTAAACTTCAGAATTCCCACCCAACATATGTACACTCAGCATTAAACAGACTCTGCAAATGTGTGGTTCTCACTGCTTCCTTGCTACCCCTGAGATATTGTACTATCCAGGTTTCCCCTAGAAGTTAAGCACTGAGACTGAGCTTTGGCGGATTTACTTCATCTTGACTTTTGTGGTGCTTAGATTGGCTGTAGATTAGTTTATACGACTGCCCATGCACAAGCTGGGTTATTTCTCGGCCCCAAATAGGTATAAAGTCTTCTCAAGGGAAAGTCTGAGATGGGAGCACATTGTGTGACAACTGAAGCATCTGGAGGGGATTTCAGACCTGACCGTATCCCTGAGGTTTCACTGGAATTTCACAAAGTTCCAGAAGTAAAGGATAGAGGATTTGTGCCAAAACATTCTCTTCTTTGCTGTTATTTTAGTTTCCATGTAGACCTCTTAACCCCATCTCTACCTCCACTTGTCTGGTTAGTACCTAAAACAGTGAATCCCCATGACACACCCTGTGCCCTCCAAATGGGGTGAAACCAGACCCTTTCCAGGTGATATGTAGGTACAAAGGTATCTTCTGTACCACTTTGATTTTTGTTGTTAGTTCTAATAGTTACTTATTACTCTGTCCTATCCATTGACAGACATATGTTTAATGTTACAAATGTTCTGTATTAAAAAATGCACATATACTTAATGTTTTATTCATTCATTCTGCAAAAGCCTGCTGAGCGTGTGCTTTTCGCCAGCTATCTTTCTAGACACTAGTGATGCTAAAGTGAACAGTGAGGTCCTGCCCCTCAAGGAACAGACATTAGAGTGGATGAATAACTTTGTAACTGTAAACTGTTATTTGTTAGAATGATAAGTTCTGTAAAAAATGAAAGGGGCAGACTGTGAGAATGAGGGTCAAGTGAGTTTTATTTTAGTAAAAGTAATTAGGAAAAGCCCCTTTGATTGGAGTAGGCTCCTGAAAGAAGTGGGAAAGTAAATGATGTGAATGTCTGATGGAGAGTGCTCATGGCAGAGGGCTAGCAAGTACAAAGCCAGCTCAATGTCTTAGAGCACCTAAGAGTTACAGTGTGTCTGGACAAGTGAAGGTACTTGATTTCCAGAAGTGGTCAGTGGCCAGATTATATAGGCCTTGAAGGAAATGGCAAGCATTTGTGCTTTATTCTAGGTGAGATGGTAAGCCATTGGAGGGTTGCAACTCAGTTAGTGACATGATAAGATTTACATTTTTGTAAGATTGCTATGCCTGAGTGTTATGAGAAGCAGCACAGCATGTGGGGTTAAAGCACAGGCTTTAGCATCAAAATGTGTAAACTGAAATTTCTGATGCTCACCTACAAGCTGTGTAGCCGTTTTATCTTTCGAGATTCCAGTGTCTAAAATGGAGATAACAAGAATCATCTGCAGCATCGTTGACAGGGTTAAATGAGATAATGTAAGGAAAGCACTGGACAGGGTAAACATAAGTTAGCACTCCATTTTTATTTATGATGATGATTATTGTTTTCATTGTAGATTACATATGTAAGTGAGTACAAGAGAGTTAAAACATTGTGGATATTTACAATACAGTCCCGGTGTGATTGTGAATACTTTATGATATTTTCTGTCTTCTAAATGTGCTTGGTTATATAAAATATCTGAATGTGTATATGTGTATGTGTGTGTCTTCCTTCCAAGAAACTGTAATGTTTATGAAAATGTTTTCTTAGGTCATGATTTTGTCAACTAAATTTATTTTAAATGTACCAGACAAGTTTGCTATTAAAAACAATTATGCAGTGCCTCTCTCGTGAGGGAAATACTGTCTTGGGAAAGCAAAATTACCCTTCCCTCTGTGAACTGTTTTTATAAACCTGAATTTTTATGTATTCATAGCTCTACACAAAAGAAGATGCTCAATAAAATATTTGCTATTTTTTATTAGAATGCTCAATTTTAAGCAAATCTAGAATTGTCCTACACAAACTGTTTTGATTCTTTTCACATCATTTTTATTTGCTGATTAAAATACATTTGGTACTATTGCTTGGAAAATCGAGACAAAGGGGCTTTTTACCACATGCCAAAGATATGACAGGAAATTAAACTTGGCAGTATGCCATGAACATTGCTTTTCTCAGCTTTCATCATAAACAATATTTGCATTTCTTCTGCACCATGTAGTTCTGCAGGTTATACTACACAATTGCTTGACTTTCAGATGTTTCAGTGGCAGCTAACTACTGAAAGCAATCTAAGTAGGATGCTTATCTAAACATTGCATTTTAGAACAATCTTAGGTTTGGGGAAAATGATACTTCTAGGTACAGTTATTCTTAATTTAGAAAGATTTGACAAAGAAGTCAGAGTAACCTAATAACAGATGTCTCTAAGTAAATTTTTAGAATTTCTGGTGTTTCTGTTTTTGTATCACTAAACCATTGAGTGAATAGCAAACCAGTCAATCCCTACCCTAATAATGAAATGTTCATGTGTCATACATGGATATGAGTCAAGACCAAAAAAATTCTGCTTTTTACATGAGACAGCTCTATTCTAATTGGAAAAAATTCTACATAGGTCATTTTTCTAAATTGTATAAGTTTGGATTCATTTAGATAAATATCCATCACCCAAATCTGGATGAGCTGATGTTTAGAATAATTTTTTTTGTCCAAACTAAGGTTGCATACTTTTTTATAACAATTGTTTCCTCATCATATCTTTTTCCATCATGTCCACATGGTGAAATGTTTTTTATGTCACTCATAATGTTCTGCTACTCTATTCCTTCTGTCTCTTAGGTCATTTCTCTTGGGGTTTTCTACAAATTTTTCTTCTTTCTTTCCTTTCCTTCCGTCTTCTCCCACTTCCTTCCTTCCCTTCATCCATCACTGTTATGTGGACTCTGTGGACTCTTCCACTGTTATGTGGAAGATTCAAAGATAAAAAAAAGAAGGCAGTTCTTACTTTACAGGAGTTCCAAGTCTAGTGGAAGAGAGAGATGCAAATAAATAGCTACTGTACAATGTGAATAAAAAACTGGTGGGTATCTATATAAAGCACAACAGCCCAACTATATTCCCATGTACATTTTCTAATTACCTTCTGTTTTCTAATCATTGATATATTTTATTTTACCATGTTCGTTTTCTAATTACTTTCCAGTCTCTTAAACTTTCTGGACCTAAAGCTAAATGTAGACTTCTTATCTGAGCATCGTGGTATGTGACCCTAAAATGGAAATGAGTCCTGAGTTTACTTTCCCACTATGCCACTGACTTACTCTGTGAATGTAGACATAACATCTCTGACCCAGAACTCTGGCATACTACCATCACCTGAGCTTTCTGAGCAGCAAGAATATTTTTAAAATATATTTAAACCTGAATTTGAATTTAACAGAATTTTATTTTTTACTTCTATTTCCTTTGGCCACTAAATTGAAATTATACTCAGTATGAAATTTATAAGTATGAAATTAAATAAGTACATAGGAATTTATGTAGTTTCAAAGTGAAGTTGTTTCTAAAGGGATTAATAGCTTTTTGTTTTTGTTTTTGATATTCCCTCAAAGATTTGGGGGAAGTTAAAACAGGAGTAGGCACTGAAAATGAGTCCCCCTGAAAATGAGTTCCTCTGCCAAGATTACGACTAACCTCTCTATCCAAAACTTTATTCCCTTTCTTGTTCTGCACCATTTCCCCGTCAAGATTAAGCAGCATCAAAAAGTGTGTGTGTGTGTGTGTGTGTGTGTGTGTGTATCAATAGCTACAGGTCACAATTTTGTAATTTTAAAACTTATTTTTATGATCCATGTATGTAAATTTTTCCTCTAAGTGTAAATAGAAATGTGTGAATTTAATTAAATACCTAAAGAATGTCATATAACAAATGACTGATTTTCCTGGCACAGTTTTGTCAGCTCACAATATGACTTTATATATAAATGTGAAGGAATTCCAGATTCTTCTGTGCGTGGAAGTTAGGTAGGCTTGAAGTCAAATCCACTTGTGTTGGAATCCCTACCCTTCCATTTATGTGCCATATGGCTTAGGCAACTTATTTCACTCTCTAGTTTTTTATTCCTTTTTAAACTCAAAATAATAATTTCTTCCTCTGAGTGATTTTGTAGGATTAAATGAATACTATTGCACACCACATCTAGCTTGGTGCCTACACCTGGAGGAAAGTACTCGGTGCCATGTAGACTTTAATGTTGATATTGACTATCATTAGTGTGTCCATGAAGCTGTACTTCTCAGATTAGTAGTTCCCTTTTCTTTGCAAACTATTGGTGAAATCTGGGGAGAATCTCTCCAACTGTTGGCTGAGGATACCAAACTGTTTAGGAGAGCCTTGAGATTATGCTGCCTTGTGGACAGACTGGCCTCAAAGTCTCCATCATTTAGTCAGGAGTGAGCCATAGAGGCTGTCAGGGAAATGAGAGTTCACAAACCTCCTCCCTTCAGATTCTGGCCATCTGAAAGGTGCAGCTGCAAATCTGTGCATAGCCTAGAAACAGATGTGGCGCAAATTCAGTTTTGTATATCTGTTAAGACATACACCTCAGAACTTTTTACAAGAGTTTTTTTTTTTTTTAGCTATATAGATACATGGTCCTCCTGTCTAATATATGATTTCTTTTTTAACTTATTAATTTTTAATTGGAGGACAATTGTTTTACAATATTGTGTTGGTTTCTGCCATACATCAACATGAATCAGCTAGAGATATATGACCCTTCCTCTTGAACCTTCCTCCCACCTCTCACCCCACCCCACCCTTCTAGGTTGTCACAGAGCAACTGTCATTTTTCATCTCTTAAGAAATCATATACCATCTAGACAGTAGAAATGGAAGCACCCTGGAACTTCACTGTACCTCTGAAGTCAGGACTCTCCCAGTCATAATTCATGTTTTTAAGGACTGCCTTGGAGGTTGAAACCATCCCCTAATGCAGTCTCAGGGATATGAGAAAGTCTTTTTGGATAGACTTTACAACCGAATTTTTCTCTGTGGCAAAAAGCAAATCAGGGAGACGGTGTCTGTTTCACTCTAGGGGGAAGAGAGGAATGAACACAGAGCCCCATAAGTATTCATTAATGTGGTGATGACCACTCCCATGTATTTACTCAGCAGTCTTGTGTACAAGATAGAAAACACCCATATTCGTCCCACTCTACATAACTTTATTCTTAGCTTATTTGACAGTGCTTCCCACAGAAATTAGAGCAGCTCCATGACCAATAGTTTAGTTTTTTTTTTTCAATGAAGGGACTTTCTAAATATAAATGCTGCCATACAGAGTAGTGGAGGAATTATAGAGAATTTACATTTCACCAGTCATGACTGCTATGCCTCTCTCAGAATAGACAACTGGGGAAATGATTGAAGGAAATAAGAAATGGCAAAGCCACACCACGTCTTTCACTTGTATGTTTCTCGTATTTAAGGATTAAGGCCCCCTACTCGGTGACATCACTGTTGCCACTACAAACAGAACCATCTGCCACCGAGCAGGGAAGCCAGCCATTCCCTAATGTGCAAAAATACTTGGTTGAACTCCTGAAACTTATTTGGTAGATCAAAAGCTGCACTGCTGTGGAATGCAATAATCTCCATCTGTTTGAGGTATTTTCAGCACTATTGCCCTTCTTTGGAGAACCAAGGTCCCATTATTTTCTAAGATAGTATTCTATTCCTGATAAAATTCTCTCTGGGGATCTTTATTGCCTTATTGAACCATTGGCATAGTCTTTACAAAAGATTCCTTTTCCCCTGATTTCATTCATTCTGGTACCATTATTTATGTCTCACGTAAACCAGGGATGTTAATGGTTATATCATGGCCACTCACAATGTCAGGAAACTTCTCTATGCTGTTTTTTCAGTGTCTTTAAATTTATGTTTTTATTCCATATGATGGCCCTGATGGTCCTTGAATTAGATATCCCCCCCACCCCCCCCAACCCCCCACCCCCACCCCCGCCCAGAGTCACCAGCTGCCATTGTTTTCCAGAAAATACACTCTCCTGGAATCATTCCCTTACTGCTCTCCAGAAAATTTTTGTATGTATTACTTCCCCACACACATCCTCTCTTAAAACTAAATGCCAGATCTCCAGCCCAACCTGTTCCTCCACACCCTGTGCTCCGGCTTCTCCACACAGGCACAGACTCCACTCACAGCTCTCTTCCACTCTGCATCTCAGTGGAGAGAGACATTCTTTCTGGGCCCCTTGTGAGGAGAGTTCAGATCTGTTCCCTCCCCATATCGCATCACGTCTCCCCCACAGGATCTGACCTTGCAAGGACTCAGGCTGCCCTGGGAGTAATGAATCACCATTTTATTTTTTTAAGCCATATGTGGGTTAAATTGTTTGATATAAATCATACTCCTGCCGCTCCAGTTTGAAACAAGACAGCCATTTGCCTGCTGCCTGTTGCTGGCTGCTCTCTGTGTCTCTATCCGGAACGTCCCTTTTAGAAATGACTACATTTTTGTAACTAACCTTTCCAGACCCATTTTCTTGAATGTGGACCAGTGTTTATTTTGGCTGCCTCCCCACTATACAGTTTTCACCTCCCATGCCAGCCCAAGACCAAACTCGTAATTTATGAAATAAAGGAATGGTACAGATGGACGTCGTAACGTGGTCTGCTTGCCCTGTCTCCCCAGAATCACTCACTCCTTTCCTCTTCTCTTTTTCTTTTTTTTTCCCCCACCTTCTTTGAAACCAAGGATGCAGTGTTTGTTTAAAAATGCATTGGCTGATGAAATTTTCCACTGCTTGGCATGTTGGAGGAGGGGCTGTCAGGAAAGGGCAAGCCGACATACTAAATACTTTGCCTTTCATGCTAACAGCTCACTTATTACCAATTCAAACCAATGCTTTTTGGCCAGGTTCCCGGTACTTCAAGTATTTCAAGTAGAAAGAAAGGGGGAAACCTCTGTCATAATTTTCTAGTGTTATAAATGTATGATTTCCCTTAATGTAAGTAGAATCTTTGACTCATCCGTGAGCTTTGGGTGCTGTATGTATGAATGGGATGTCAGTGAAGAGGTACTTATTTTGATTTTGATCTAGCATGAAAAACCTCATGACTTAAAAATAAATTTGTTTAACATATTTTTTTCTTTTTTTTCCTTGCGGCTACATGCACAGGGGAACAACAAAGTAAGTTCTTTGTCCTCCTGCAGCTCCTCTGTCTCTTCAGTCCCCACTCCCCTCCTGCATGTGCCCTTGGTGAGAGAGCTTCTGTGCTTTGAAATGACTGTCTGTGACAGTACACCAATGATAGAGGCTGTGCAAATGTCAGAGAAAACAGAGCTTGGACTACCATCGTGGCGGTTCATTTTTGACCTTTCGGAAAGGAAATATTACGTTCCTCAGGGCTGGTTATTGGACAGTTCAGAGAGGTTGTTTTTATAAGGAAAGAGAGCAACACTGAGAGCAAAGATGATGATTTAATAATGAGGATTCTTCTGCAGAAAGGGTACGACCATCTGATGAAACTCAGTGCAGCTGACGTTTTTGACCAAAAATCAAAGCTCTCATGTTAATGTGCAGTTATAAAAACCCCAAACTGGAGTCTTAAATAGCAGGATGGCTGGCTTTGTTGGTGAAACCGAACTAGATCAGTGCTCTGGCTTTGAAGGTGCCTTAAAATGGATGGAGGAGGGTGGGGTCAACATTTGCCTTGGCTTCTGCGCGCTTGATGTATTCCAGCTGGATGGAGGCAGGAGGGTGTGGGGAATGGAGGGGGAGACTGAAATGTGTATCATTTGTGAAACCAGGCAACACACACACATGGTGGAAACTATTTTAATGCTGTTGTTGTAATAGATAAATGAGTAATTTAGTAGTTCACAGAGTGGCTTGCTTGTTAAAATTTTAATTTAACTTTTCCAGAAGATTAGAACTACTTCTCACTTATATTAGGTATGTAAGAGTAATGTAGTTAGGGAAGATAGTCTTAAGTTTAGCAGGGTGATTTGTTTTTCCTATTTTTTTCCTATGGAGAATTATTAGCGCTTTATCCTACCAGGTGGCCCACTTAAAATAGGCCTCATTGAATACAATAAGAATTGAAAAGAATCTGTTTTATAAGGGTCTGCCTGCATATTTAAGCCAGCTGGAATTCATCAAAATTGCTATTCATAAGCCATACATATAGAATTTAAAACAAATGTGGGAAATCTTGCAGTTTAATTTGATGGAATGTGCTATTATGGAATAAGTTGATAGAGTTGGTATTGAAAATGTGTCACTTTATAAATTTATATCTTGCTATAATTGCTTATGACCCAAGTAATAATATTTAATGAAGTTAAAAATAATATTATAAAATTACAAGATAGGCATTTGTGAAGGACCCAGGGGGGTGAACTTAGGCCACTAAAAGTTTACTTTTTAAAACAGAAGGTAACTTATTAAATTGATTAAGGATTTCTTCTAGAAGTAAAGGATAATATTTCTAACTAATATTGTCACTATTGGAAAAAAAAACCGTTTGGACAAAATTTTAGTTCTCACACCGTATGCTGTATTTTGATTCTTGAATAGTAAGTCTCTTTGGTCCTGGACACACATTACACTGAGTTGCTGTCTAGAATTTCATGTGCTGCATCGCTTAATTGTTTAAATTGCCAGAGATATGTGAGTGCACTAATAGCAAGTCTATGCATGCTGAGGATCAGGCAGTCAGCTGCTGACATTTTAGGGAAGTGCTAACCCTTAGATCAATCTGATTTCAGTGTTCACCATCTGGTGATGTCCATGTGTAGAGTCTTCTCTTGTGTTGTTGGAAGAGGGTGTTTGTTATGATCGGTGCATTTTCTTGGCAAAACTCTATTAGTCTTTGCCCTGCTTCATTCCGTATTCCAAGGCCAAATTTGCCTGTTACTCCAGGTGTTTCTTGATTTCCTACTTTGGGATTCCAGTCCCCTATAATGAAAAGGATATCTTTTTTGGGTGTTAGTTTTAAAAGGTTTCGTAGGTCTTCATAGAACTGTTCAACTTCAGATTCTTCAGCGTTACTAGTTGGGGCATAGACTTGGATTACTGTGATACTGAATGGTTTGCCTTGGAAACAAACAGAGATAATTCTATCGTTTTTGAGATTGAATCCAAGTACTGCATTTCGGACTCTTTTGTTGACCATGATGGCTATTCCATTTCTTCTAAGGGATTCCTGCCCACAGTAGTAGATATAATGGTCAATGGAGAAGATCTATACAGTCAGCAAAAATAAGACCAGGAGCCGACTGTGGCTCAGATCATGAACTCCTTGTTGCCAAATTCAGACTTAAATTGAAGAAAGTAGGGAAAACCACTAGACCATACAGGTATGACCTAAATCAAATCCCTTATGATTATACAGTGGAAGTGAGAAGTAGATTTAAGGGCCTAGATCTGATAGATAGAGTGCCTGATGAACTATGGAATGAGGTTCATGACATTGTACAGGAGACAGGGATCAAGACCATTCCCCTGGAAAAGAAATGCGAAAAAGCAAAATGGCTGTCTGGGGAGGCCTTACAAATAGCTGTGAAAAGGAGAGAAGCAAAAAGCAAAGGAGAAAAGGAAAGATATAAGCATCTGATGCAGAGTTCCAAAGAATAGCAAGAAGACATAAGAAAGCCTTCTTCAGCGATCAGTGCAAAGAAATAGAGGAAAACAACAGAATGGGAAAGACTAGAGATCTCTTCAAGGAAATTAGAGATACCAAGGGAACATTTCATGCAAAGATGGGCACAATAAAGGACAGAAATGGTATGGACCTAACAGAAGCAGAAGATATTAAGAAGAGATGGCAAGAATACACAGAAGAACTGTACAAAAAAGATCTTCATGACCCAGATAATCACGATGGTGTGATCACTGACCTAGAGCCAGACATTCTGGAATGTGAAGTCAAGTGGGCCTTAGAAAGAGCATCACTACGAACAAAGCTAGTGGAGGTGATGGAATTCCAGTTGAGCTATTTCAAATCCTGAAAGATGATGCTGTTAAAGTGCTGCACTCAATATGCCAGCAAATTTGGAAAACTCAGCAGTGGCCACAGGACTGGAAAAGGTCAGTTTTCATTCCAATCCCAAAGAAAGGCAATGCCAAAGAATGCTCAAACTACCACAAAATTGCATTCATCTCACACGCTAGTAAAGTAATTCTCAAAATTCTCCAAGCCAGGCTTCAGCAATATGTGAACCGTGAACTTCCTGATGTTCAAGCTGGTTTTAGAAAAGGAAGAGGAACCAGAGATCAAATTGCCAATATCCACTGGATCATGGAAAAAGCAAGAGAGTTCCAGAAAAACATCTATTTCTGCTTTATTGACTATGCCAAAGCCTTTGACTGTGTAGATCACAATAAACTGTGGAAAATTCTGAAAGAGATGGGAATACCAGACCACCTGATCTGCCTCTTGAGAAATTTGTATGCAGGAAGCAACAATTAGAACTGGACATGGAACAACAGACTGGTTCCAGATAGGAAAAGGAGTACGTCAAGGCTGTATATTGTCACCCTGCTTATTTAACTTATATGCAGAATACATCATGAGAAATGCTGGACTGGAAGAAACACAAGCTGGAATCAAGATTTCTGGGAGAAATATCAATAACCTCAGATATGCAGATGACACCACCCTTATGGCAGAAAGTGAAGAGGAACTCAAAAGCCTCTTGATGAAAGTGAAAGTGGAGAGTGAAAAAGTTGGCTTAAAGCTCAACATTCAGAAAATGAAGATCATGGCATCTGGTCCCATCACTTCATGGGAAATAAATGGGGAAACAGTGGAAACAGTGTCAGACTTTTTTTTATGGGGCTCCAAAATCACTGCAGATGGTGACTGCAGCCATGAAATTAAAAGACGCTTACTCCTTGGAAGGAAAGTTATGACTAACCTAGATAGCATATTCAAAAGCAGAGACATTACTTTGCCAACAAAGATTTGTCTAGTCAAGGCTATGGTTTTTCCTGTAGTCTTGTATGGATGTGAGAGTTGGACTGTGAAGAAGGCTGACCACCAAAGAATTGATGCCTTTGAACTGTGGTGTTGGAGAAGACTCTTGAGAGTCCCTTGGACTGCAAGGAGATCCAACCAGTCCATTCTGAAGGAGATCAGCCCTGGGATTTCTTTGGAAGGAATGATGCTAAAGCTGAAACTCCAGTACTTTGGCCACCTCATGCGAAGAGTTGACTCATTGGAAAAGACTCTGATGCTGGGAGGGTTTGGGGGCAGGAGGAGAAAGGGACGACAGAGGATGAGATGGCTGGATGGCATCACTGACTCGATGGACGTGAGTCTGGGTAAACTCCGGGAGTTGGTGATGGACAGGGAGGCCTGGCGTGCTGCAGTTCATGGGGTCGCAAAGAGTCGGACATGACTGAGCGACTGACCTAAACTGAACTGAACCCTTAGGTCATTCAAGAAGCATTTTTTGATTTTTTTTTTAATTGGAGGATAATTCCCTTACAAAGTTGAGTTGGTTTCTGCCATACAACATGAATCAGCCATAAGTATATGTGTATATATACATACATACATAAGTATGTGTGTGTGTTGTGTACTTAGTTGCTCAGTCATATCCGACTCTTTGCAACCCCATGGACTGTAGCCCGCCAGCTCCTCTGTCCATGAGGATTCTGTCCAGGCAAGAATACTGGAGTGAGTTGCCATGCCCTCCTCCAGGGGATCTTCCCAACCCAGGGACTGAATCCAGGTCTCCCACACTGCAGGCAGATGCTTTACCGTCTGAGCCACCAGGGAAGCCCATAGATAGATAGATAGATCCCCTCCCTCTTGAACCTCCCTCTCATCCAGCCCCATACCCTTCTGTAGGTCATCCCAGAGTGTTGGGCTAGGCTTCCTGTGTTATACAGCAATCAAGAAACATTTATGATATGACTCTTTCATGAGTGATTCACTGATGACATAAAGGCATTTTTAAAATTCCCCAAAGAAAACACTTTTCCATAGCAGGAGTCATCCATTTGCGTTGTCCTGCTTGGTCAAGTTCTTCTGAGTAATGAAATGTTCAGTTTAATAGAATTTACTGATTCTTTTCAAATAATTATACAATGAGCAATAAAACTCAGATGCTCTAAGCTGGTGCTCCTTAAGGCTACCTCTCAGATTATGCAGAAGGCCCTGCAGAGTCTCCCAGCACCTGCAGCCCCCATCTGCACTGTGAACACTTGGTATAGTGCTGTGGGGGATCATTGGGTGCCAGTTAGAGTGTCAGCTGAAGCATGCCAAAGATGCAAACACTTAATGGTTTGATTTTTAACTGAAGAGCAGCTACTTTGGAGGGGCTTATGTGTATTGCCCTTATGCCTTAATTCTTGGTTGCTTATGTTATGATTAAGTAATAGTTAGTGAAAGAAATATAGGGCTAATACTTTTAAAATATGATCATTGTACTGACCATGGACTCTGGCACAAAAGAGGCTCCTCAAATCACAAACGGCACATCTGCAGGCTATTTTCCTTTCACTTAGAATTTCAGTATAAATGGACAACACTGGAATACAAGCTGTGCTGTCTCCAGAGTATAGATCTGGAATCTTCAAAAGGAGAATATGAGATTCTTTTTTCCCTCTCATGCTAGGATGCTTGTTCTGCGTTGTCCCAAAGGCAACACACCTGTTTGTTGCCTGCCATATACATGAGCCAGCTGTAAAAGGTGACTCATTTCAGACTCTCAAAGGCTAATTGTTTGTTTTGTTAATAGCATTTCATTATTTATGATACTCACCAGATACTAGAGAGAATGAAGCTTGCTCAATTAATGTTTCTTTAGATGAGCAGGATGCGTGGATTCATCTTCCTTCATACATGCACACATATACATACATACACGTATATTATAAAGTGTATGGATCAACTCTACTATTCATTTTCTCAATGCCCGCTAAAGTGATCTGCTTCATCCACCTTTGTTATTGTTCTTCAGTCACTCAGTCGTGTCTGACTCTTTGCAACTCCATGGACCGCAACACGCCAGGCTTCCCTGTCCTTCACTATCTCCCGGAGTTTGCTCAAACTCATGTCCATAGAGTTGGTGATGCCATCCAACCATCTCATCCTCTGTCATGCCCTTCTTCTCTTGCCCTTAGTCTTCCACAGCATCAAGGGCTTTTTCAATGAGTCGACTTTTTGCATCAGGTGGCCACAGTGTTGGAGCTTCAGCATTAGTCCTTCCAATGAATATTCAGGGTTGATTTCCTTTACTTAGAGTTTGGAAGCTACTTCTCTAAACTCTCAGAAAAAAAACATCTACAAGAGACACAGAGATTTATATTATAAATGCATTATGGGGCAAAACACCAATGGTCATGTTCTTCCTTGAGCACTTATATGCATTTTGTTATTTCTCCTTAAAAAGCACATTTTCCTTTTGTGAGGAGATCATAGTTGCTCAGGAAAAATTTTCCTTCCAGCCCCATTACTTATTTTTCCTTTGGAAATGTTTTTCTACTGGCTTAGTGATATCTTAAATTTCTTAAAGTAGAGTCTGTCTCCTCTTTCGAGGGGTTTCCCTAGACCATGAATTCCAAGTCAGTGTCTTCCAAAGACCATAATCTAGGACTCTGAATTAGTTTGGGGAATGTGAACAAATATAATACAGTAACAGAGAGGTTTGGACTTTTTTTTTTTTTTTTGGTTGGTTGGTTGGTTCATTTGTTTGTTGAGTACAAATGTAATACAGAATATCATTTTCAGAACTGAACCTTCAGGTAAAAAGTAATCTCCATGTTTTGTCCTAGATAGAAGAGGTTTAATTTGTTTCATTAACTTGATACCCTTGCTTGGTGGACATTTCTAGGAATTTAATAAGCATTTAGTTTTATTTTTTTGTTACTTTGAGTTTTGGTTAAGTATCTTTGTTAAATTAGGCAAATTAAAGGTAGAAAAAGCCCTTAAAATATAAAGAATAAAATACTGTTAAAAAAAATCTCTCAAAATTTCTTAATTATGTTGATACACAAATACAAATGAAAACTAAAAGGAATCCTAGGTTCAGAAATGAATACTTCAAAAAATTTTAACTTACAGAGAAACACTACAGGTACTCTCCTCTCTTATGAATCTTTTATTATGTTTAAAAGAGAAATTAACTAGCACCTTACTTAACATCAGTCTTCTTAAACTAAAGGATTATTTTATGTCCCTCATGTGGAAATATGGTATGGACTGCCTTGATTGAAGAGAAGGAGGATTTGAAAAGGAGAAATAGAACTGAAACATGCAAAAACATGTTAAAAACATGTCAGATTAAAAATAAGTTTTTACTAAGTTCTAGGAGAAGGCAATGGCACCCTATTCCAGTACTCTTGCCTGGAAAATCCCATGGAACGAAGAGCCTGGTAGGCTGTAGTCCATGGGGTCGCTAGGGGTCGGACACGACTGAGCAACTTCACTTTCACTTTTCACTTTCATGCATTGGAGAAGGAAATGGCAACCCACTCCAGTGTTCTTGCCTGGAGAATCCCAGGGACGGGGGAGCCTGGTGTGCTGCCGTCTATGGGGTCACACAGAGTCGGACACGACTGAAGCGACTTAGCAGCAGCAGCAGCAGCAGCACAGGAAATGGCAACTCACTCCAGTATTCTTGCCTGGAGAATCCCATGGACGGGGTCCTGGCGGGCTGCAGTCCATGGGGTCACAAAGAGTCAGACACGACTGAAGCAACTTAGCACAGCCCAGCACTGTTACATTAAATGCAATAATTTTATACATAGTAGAGGGCTTTGATATTTAAGAAAAGAAAAAGGAAAGAAAATCCAGTTTGAACACCTGTTTTAACATTTTAAAAATACTTTGTCTAGTAATTTTCCAACACATTTAGCTAGACAAGTGGACATTGGCAGTCTCATTAGTGGGAAAAGTAGTTACCACCTAGCATACTGATTTTGGTCAGCCATTGGATTGTAGTCATCATTTGCAAAGACAGAATGTGCCAAGTCAAATGTCACCAAAATATATTACACTGAAAAACACAGATAGTAAATCCATGTTAATTTGTTTTGCCTCTTGTGCAAATCTTCAATTCCTAAATTCCTGTTCTTGGTCATATGTGAGAGAGTATAGGTAAGGAACTGAAAATTCATCATGAAGCCTGGAAATGTCTTATTAATGATGTGTGTTATAATCTTAGTTGATGAAGGAGCAGACAGTACCTTGTCAGAAGATATATTTCCTCTCTAATATTTAAAATGACTGAAAGAACGTTCTTTTTATAATATTTATTTATTTATTTTTGGCTTGCTGGATCTTCATTGTGGCTCATGGTCTCTAGAGAGGGGGCTCAGTAGTTGTGGTGCATGGGCTTAGTTGCCCTGCAGAATGTGGGATATTCCAGGACAGGGATCAAACCTGTGTCCCCTGCATTGGCAGCTACCTGCCGATTCTTAATCCCTGGACCACCAGGGAAGTCCCTGAAAGAACGTTCTAAGTAGTTTAGGTATAGTCAGCTCAATTGGGTTATTTATTTTCTTTGAATAATGTATATTTTTTCCTTGATTTTCTTGAAGAAGTTTAGTAAATGTATTTCCCTGGGATTTATGGAGAGCCCCTCTGGTTCACTTAATTTATTCATAACCCAATGAGAATATCATTAAAGTTAAGAGAAAGGAGGAAAACTCACGGGCCTCAAAGTGTTATTTCAGCTCTATGTACATATAAAAATTGTCTGTCTCAATCACTGCAGCACCAATAAACCTTTGGTTGTTTTTTGGCAAATCGGTCTTAAAAGAGCATTGTAAAAAATGCCTACTTTTTGAACCCCCAGCTTTAATCTTAAACAGTTGGGAAAAAATGACAGTTCATTTGAAGGCAAAAAACTTTGATAAGGGAGGTAGAATCTATGTTGTATACCCAAATTTATTAACCTTGCCACATAGACTCTATAAGGAATCAAAAATTAATCTGCTGTTTAGAAAACTTACAGTGGGTGATAAGACAGGGAACTCTGAAACGTTTTTTGTGCTAATTTTATATTTTTATTTTCTCTGTCTTTTATAAAACATGACTCATCTCTAGTTAATGAGAAATAAGAAAATAATGATGTCTTACCTCATAGTTTTTTAAATGTATTTTTTCTCATAGTATTTTAGACATCTTTTAGTATGCCCTATATTTTTTCAAAGGAATTGGTTTAACATTGCTCCAAAATTAAAGGGGTTCTTTATGTTTTTGTTTTGAAAACATATTGTCATCGAGTATGATTTTAGAAGTTTCATTGTAATGTTTTATTTTCAAATTTAACCCCTTACAGAAGAATTTTTAATAAAAAAGTAGAAATTTATTTCTTTTGCTAGTTTAACGTAATGTGATTATCACACGATACAGTGAAATAATACATATTTGTAGTTATGAGAGTTTAAAATCCTTCTTCTTGTTTTAAGCAGATCATCTGGACAAAAACTAAAATGAAAAAGGATATGATTTGTATTAGAAATAAGGGTAATTCAAAAGATATATATGTATGTAGTAATATTTAAAAAACATATAAATATTAGATATCTAATAAGGTTTAGAAAGATAGAGATATAGAGCAAACTTTTTTTTTTAACTTTTATTTTTTTTATTTTTAAACTTTACAATATTGTATTAGTTTTGCCAAATATCAAAATGAATCCGCCACAGGTATACCTGTGTTCCCCATCCTGAACCCTCCTCCCTCCTCCCTCCCCATACCCTCCTTCTGGGTCATCCCAGTGCACCAGCCCCAAGCATCCAGTATCGTGCATCGAACCTGGACTGGCAACTCGTTTCATATATGATATTATACATGTTTCAATGCCATTCTCCCAAATCTCCCCACCCTCTCCCTCTCCCACAGAGTCCATAAGACTGATCTATATATCAGTGTCTCTTTTGCTGTCTCACATACAGGGTTATTGTTACCATCTTTCTAAATTCCATATATATGCGTTAGTGTACTGTATTGGTGTTTTTCTTCCTGGCTTACTTCACTCTGTATAATAGGTTCCAGTTTCATCCATCTCATTAGAACTGATTCACATGTATTCTTTTTAATGGCTGAGTAATACTCCATTGTGTATATGTACCACAGCTTTCTTATCCATTCCTCTGCTGATGGGCATCTAGGTTGCTTCCATGTCCTGGCTATTATAAACAGTGCTGTGATGAACATTGGGGTACACGTGTCTCTTTCCCTTCTGGTTTCCTCAGTGTGTATGCCCAGCAGTGGGATTGCTGGATCATAAGGCAGTTCTATTTCCAGTTTTTTAAGGAATCTCCACACTGTTCTCCATAGTGGCTGTACTAGTTTGCATTCCCACCAACAGTGTAAGAGAGTTTCCTTTTCTCCACACCCTCTCAGCATTTATTGCTTGTAGACTTTTGGATGGCAGCCATTCTGACTGGCGTGAAATGGTACCTCATAGTGGTTTTGATTTGCATTTCTCTGATAATGAGTGATGTTGAGCATCTTTTCATGTGTTTGTTAGCCATCTGTATGTCTTCTTTGGAGAAATGTCTATTTAGTTCTTTGGCCCATTTTTTGATTGGGTCATTTATTTTTCTGGAATTGAGCTGTAGGAGTTGCTTATATATTTTTGAGATTAGTTGTTTGTCAGTTGCTTCATTTGCTATTATTTTCTCCCATTCTGAAGTCTGCCTTTTCACCTTGCTAATAGTTTCCTTTGTTGTGCAGAAGCTTTTAAGTTTAATTAGGTCCCATTTGTTTATTTTTGCTTTTGTCTCCAATATTCTGGGAGGTGGGTCATAGAGGATCCTGCTGTGATGTATGTCAGAGAGTGTTTTGCCTATGTTCTCCTCTAGGAGTTTTATAGTTTCTGGTCTTACATTGAGATCTTTAATCCATTTTGAGTTTATTTTTGTGTATGGTGTTAGAAAGTGTTCTAGTTTCATTCTTTTACAAGTGGTTGACCAGTTTTCCCAGCACCACTTGTTAAAGAGATTGTCTTTAATCCATTGTATATTCTTGCCTCCTTTGTCAAAGATAAGGTGTCCATATGTGCGTGGATTTATCTCTGGGCTTTCTATTTTGTTCCATTGATCAATATTTCTGTCTTTGTGCCAGTACCATACTGTCTTGATAACTGTGGCTTTGTAGTAGAGCCTGAAGTCAGGTAGGTTGATTCCTCCAGTTCCATTCTTCTTTCTCAACATAGCTTTGACTATTCGAGGTTTTTTGTATTTCCATACAAATTGTGAAATTATTTGTTCTAGCTCTGTGAAGAATACCGTTGGTAGCTTGATAGGGATTGCATTGAATCTATAAATTGCTTTGGGTAGTATACTCATTTTCACTATATTGATTCTTCCAATCCATGAACATGGTATATTTCTCCATCTATTAGTGTCCTCTTTGATTTCTTTCACCAGTGTTTTATAGTTTTCTATATATAGGTCTTTAGTTTCTTTAGGTAGATATATTCCTAAGTATTTTTTTCTTTCCGTTGCAATGGTGAATGGAATTGTTTCCTTAATTTCTCTTTCTGTTTTCTCATTATTAGTGTATAGGAATGCAAGGGATTTCTGTGTGTTGATTTTCTATCCTGCAACTTACTATAATCATTGATTAGTTCTAGTAATTTTCTGGTGGAGTCTTTAGGGTTTTCTATGTAGAGGATCATGTCATCTGCAGATAGTGAGAGTTTTACTTCTTCTTTTCCAATTTGGATTCCTTTTATTTCTCTTTCTGCTCTGATTGCTGTGGCCAAAACTTCCAAAACTATGTTGAATAGTAATGGTGAAAGTGGGCACCCTTGTCTTGTTCCTGACTTTAGAGGAAATGCTTTCAATTTTTCACCATTGAGGATAATGTTTGCCGTGGGTTTGTCATATATAGCTTTTATTATGTTGAGGTATGTTCCTTCTATTCCTGCTTTCTGGAGAGTTTTTATCATAAATGGATGTTGAATTTTGTCAAAGGCTTTCTCTGCATCTATTGAGATAATCATATGGTTTTTATTTTTAAATTTGTTAATGTGGTGTATTACATTGATTGATTTGTGGATATTGAAGAATGCTTGCATCCCTGGAATAAAGCCCACTTGGTCATGGTGTATGATCTTTTTAATGTGTTGTTGAATTCTGATTGCTAGAATTTTGTTAAGGATTTTTGCATCTATGTTCATCAGTGATATTGGCCTGTAGTTTTCTTTTTTTGTGGGATCTTTGTCAGGTTTTGGTATTAGGGTGATGGTGGCCTCATAGAATGAGTTTGGAAGTTTACCTTCCTCTGCAATTTTCTGGAAGAGTTTGAGCAGGATAGGTGTTAGCTCTTCTCTAAATTTTTGGTAGAATTCAGCTGTGAAGCCATCTGGACCTGGGCTTTTGGTTGCTGGAAGATTTTTGATTACAGTTTCAATTTCCGTGCTTGTGATGGGTCTGTTAAGATTCTCTATTTCTTCCTGGTCCAGTTTTGGAAAGTTGTACTTTTCTAAGAATTTGTCCATTTCTTCCACGTTGTCCATTTTATTGGGATATAATTGTTGATAGTAGTCTCTTATGATCCTTTGTATTTCTGTGTTTTCTGTTGTGATCTCTCCATTTTCATTTCTAATTTTATTGATTTGATTTTTCTCCCTTTGTTTCTTGATGAGTCTGGCTAATGGTTTGTCAATTTTGTTTATCCTTTCAAAGAACCAGCTTTTGGCTTTGTTTATTTTTGCTATGGTCTCTTTTGTTTCTTTTGCATTTATTTCTGCCCTAATTTTTAAGATTTCTTTCCTTCTACTAACCCTGGGGTTCTTCATTTCTTCCTTTTCTAGTTGCTTTAGGTGTAGGGTTAGGTTATTTATTTGACTTTTTTCTTGTTTCTTGAGGTATGCCTGTATTGCTATGAACTTTCCCCTTAGGACTGCTTTTAAAGTGTCCCACAGGTTTTGGGTTGTTGTGTTTTCATTTTCATTCATTTCTATGCAAATTTTGATTTCTTTTTTGATTTCTTCTGTGATTTGTTGGTTATTCAGCAGCGTGTTGTTCAGCCTCCATATGTTGGAATTTTTAATAGTTTTTCTCCTGTAATTGAGATCTAATCTTACTGCATTGTGGTCAGACAAGATGCTTGGAATGATTTCTATTTTTTTGAATTTACCAAGGCTAGATTTATGGCCCAGGATGTGATCTATCCTGGAGAAGGTTCCATGTGCACTTGAGAAAAAGGTGAAATTCATTGTTTTGGGATGAAATGTCCTATAGATATCAATTAGGTCTAACTGGTCTATTGTATCGTTTAACGTTTGTGTTTCCTTGTTAATTTTCTGTTTAGTTGATCTATCCATAGGTGTGAGTGGGGTATTAAAGTCTCCCACTATTATTGTGTTATTGTTAATTTCTCCTTTCATACTTGTTAGCATTTGTCTTACGTATTGTGGTGCTCCCGTGTTGGATGCATATATATTTATAATTGTTATATCTTCTTCTTGGATTGATCCTTTGATCATTATGTAGTGACCATCTTTGTCTCTTCAGAGCCTTTGTTTTAAAGTCTATTTTATCTGATATAAGTATTGCTACTCCTGCTTTCTTTTGGTCCCTATTTGCATGGAAAATCTTTTTCCAGCCCTTCACTTTCAGTCTGTATGTGTCCCCTGTTTTGAGGTGGGTCTCTTGTAGACAACATATGGAGGAGTCTTGTTTTTGTATCCATTCAGCCAGTCTTTGTCTTTTGGTTGGGGCATTCAACCCATTTACGTTTAAGGTAATTACTGATAAGTATGATCCCGTTGCCATTTACTTTATTGTTTTGGGTTCGAGTTTATACACCGTTTTTGTGTTTCCTGTGTAGAGAATATCCTTTAATATTTGTTGGAGAGCTGGTTTGGTGGTGCTGTATTCTCTCAGCTTTTGCTTGTCTGAGAAGCTTTTGATTTCTCCTTCATATTTGAATGAGATCCTTGCTGGGTACAATAATCTGGGCTGTAGGTTATTTTCTTTCATCACTTTAAGTATGTCTTGCCATTCCCTCCTGGCTTGAAGAGTTTCTATTGAAAGATCAGCTGTTATCCTTATGGGAATTCCCTTGTGTGTTATTTGTTGTTTTTCCCTTGCCGCTTTAATATTTGTTCTTTGTGTTTGATCTTTGTTAATTTGATTAATATGTGTCTTGGGATGTTTCGCTTTGGGTTTATCCTATTTGGGACTCTCTGGGTTTCTTGGACTTGGGTGATTATTTCCTTCCCCGTTTTAGCGAAGTTTTCAACTATTATCTCTTCAAGTATTTTCTAGTGGTCTTTCTTTTTGTGTTCTTCTTCTGGGACCCCTATGATTCAAATGTTGTAGCGTTTAATATTGTCCTGGAGGTCTCTGAGATTTTCCTCATTTCTTTTAATTTGTTTTTCCTTTATCCTCTCTGATTCATTTATTTCTACCATTCTATCTTCTAATTCACTAATCCTATCTTCTGCCTCTGTTATTCTACTATTTGTTGCCTCCAGAGTGTTTTTAATTTCATTTATTGCATTATTCATTATATAATGACTCTCTTTTATTTCTTCTAGGTCCTTGTTAAACCTTTCTTGCATCTTCTCAATCTTTGTCTCCAGGCTATTTATCTGTGATTCCATTTTTATTTCAAGATTTTCTATCAATTTCACTATCATTATTCGGAATTCTTTTTCAGGTAGATTCCCCATCTCTTCCTCTTTTGTTTGGTTTGGTGGGCATTTATCCTGTTTCTTTATCTGCTGGGTATTCCTCTGTCTCTTCATCTTGTTTAAATTGCTGAGTTTGGGGTGTCCTTTCTGTATTCTGGCAGTTTGTGGAGTTCTCTTTATTGTGGCGTTTCCTCACTCTGTGTGGGTTTGTACAGGTGGCTTGTCAAGGTTTCTTGGTTAGGGAAGCTTGTGTCGGTGTTCTGGTGGGTGGAGCTGTATTTCTTCTCTCTGGATTGCAATGAAATGTCCAGTAATGAGTTATAGGATGTCTATGGTTTTGGGGTGACTTTGGGCTGCCTGTATCTTGGAGCTCAGGGCTGTGTTCCTTGCTGCTGGAGAATTTGCTTGGTATGTCTTGCCCTGAAACTTGTTTCACTCAGAGAGGTTTACAGCGTTATATGGAGAAGAGAAGAGTGAGGAGGGAGTTAGAGGTGACCCGAATGAGATGAGGTGGAATCAATAGAGGAGAGAGTGGGCTATTCAGTAATCTCTTCCTTATGTGCACTCCACAAATGGACCACTCAGAGTTGTTCACAGAGTTATACAGAGAAGAGAAGAAGGAGGAAGGTGGCAGAGGTGGCCAGGAGGATAAATGGGGGGAATGAAAAAGAGGGAGACAGATCCAGCCAGTAATCAGTTCCCTAAGTGTTCTCCACCGTCTGGAACACACAGAAATTCACATAGTTGGGTAGAGTAGAGAGGGGTTAGGGAGGAGACACAGGTGACCTGGTGGAGAAAAAGGAGAGTCCAAAGGGAGAGAGAGCAGTTAAGCCAGTAATCTCGCTCCCTAGTGAAAAATGGGTACTGAAGATTGGGTTCTTAAAGGTACAAAATTGGTAACAAATACATAAAAGCAAAAATTTTAAATGTAGAGTTTGGAATTTCAAAAATATGATGTTAAAGAAAAGAAGAAGGAAAAGAGAAAAAAAACGAACAAACAAAAACAAACAAGGTCGCAAAAATTATAAAGAAAATATAGGTACAAAATTGATAACTAATACCAAAAAGCAAAAGTTAAAAATCTAGCGTAGAGTTTGGAATTTCAAAAATACAATGTTAAAAAAAGAAGGAGAAAAAGAAAGAGAGAGAGAAAAAAACAAACAAACAAGAACAAACAAAGTCGCCTAAATTATAAAAAAAAAAAAAAAGGTACAAAATTGATAACAAATACCAAAAAGCTAAAATTAAAAATCTAGAGTAGAGTTTGGAATTTCAAAAATACAATGTTAAAGAAAAGAAGGAAAAAAAGAAAAAAAAGGTCAAAAAATTATAAAAAATATATATATATGAAGTTTGCTTTAAAAAAAAATAGGGTCTTTTTTTTTTGCAAAGTAATCAGTTATAAAAGTGGAAATTAAAGGAATAATAGAGGACTTAAAATTTTTTTTAATTAAAAAATAATAATTTAAAAAAAAGAAAGAATGATCGTACAAATAGTAAAAAATATATCTAGGACTTTCTCCGGTTTTGTTGTGAGTATTGTGGGTTCAGTTCATTTTTGGCTAGTTCCTTGGTCCCACTTATATTTCTCAAGATCTATAGGCCCCTTCCTATGTAGTTGGTAGTAACCACAGGATTTTAATCTATTGCCTGTAGCTTCCAAGGTGGTTCCCTCTGATATAGTTTCTTCTGTTTGCTGGTCTCTTCAGTGTCTGGTTTCCGCCCTGACACAAAGGGTATGGTGGAGGACACTTTTTTTTTTTTTTTTTTTTAGGCTCACTTGTTCAGTCACGCTGAGGGGAGGTAGGGAGGGATGCTGCAAACAAATAACACTGGCGTGTGCTCGCAGTGCCTCAGCCACACTGGGTCTGCCCCTGCTCACGGTGCGTGTAGCCTCCCTGCCCACACTGCTCGGGCTCTAGGTTGTTCCGCCAGGAACCATCCGAGGCCGGCCCTGAGCTGCATGCAGCTCCCAGGTCCAAGCTGCTCAGGTTCAGGCACTCGGGTAGTCCTCAGAGGCGCAGACTCTCGGTTGGGCCTGCGTTCTGTGCCCTTCCCAGATCCGAGCAGCTCAGGTGATGAGGTGTTTGGCGCACGCGATTGCTGCGACTTATCGCCTCCCCACCGCTCGGTTATCTAGGTGTGCACCGGCACACCTTCTCAGGCAAATGTTGGCCGTCCAGACTCCCAAGAAGTTTTAGTTAGCAAAGAAGCCTGCTTACAGTTTTATAGATAATGTCTCTCTGGGGCTGCGATTGTCCCCTTTCGGCTCTGGCTGCCTATCAGTGGAGGGGGATGGTCTGCCGCTGGCTATCTCTGTTCAGTCGTTTGTTCCGAGCGCGGGCCTGGCGGTGTCATAGGTTAGGGCTGGCTTTTCGCGTGGTAGATATCCCACAGTCTGGTTTGCTAGCCCAAATTATTTCGCTCAGATAGCGCTTGGGGTATTCAGGCCAGATTCTTGCGATGCAGCCTGCGCTGCACCTCCCTGCCCAGCCCCTGCTTGCTAATGGCGGATGCAGGCATCTGCACTGCTTCTCCGCTGGGGGAGTTACCGTAGGGCTTGCAATGTGCGGGTTTTAATTGTTTATTTATTTTTCCTCCCTGTTATGTTGCCCTCTGTGCTTCCAAGGCTCAGCACAGATTCGGCAGTGAGAAGGTTTCCTGATGTTTGGAAACTTCTCTCTTTTTAAGACTCACTTCCCAGGACGGAACTCCGTCCCTCCCTCTTTTGTCCCTTTTTTGTCTTTTATATTTTTTCCTACCTCCTTTTGAAGACTTGGGTTGCTTTTCTGGGTGCCTGATGTCCTCTGCCGACATTCAGAAGTTGTTTTGTGGAATTTAGTCAGCGTTTAAATGTTCTTTTGATGAATTTGTGGGGGAGAAAGTGTTCTCCCCGTCCTACTCCTCCACCATCTTAGCTCCTCCCCTAGAGCGAACTTTAAATGAGAAAACCTGTCTACTTAGAATGAAAAAAATACACTCCAGAAATAGATCCAAATGAAAATCAATGCTTAATTTACAGACTATTTGAATTATAATAACAATAAAAATACTATATAGGAAACACTATAAAATATACAGAGTGTTATACACAGAGAAAAATTAATAACTTTTAAAAGAATTATTATTTAAATAGAAGTAAATAAATTCAAGAGGTTGGAGGAGAGCAACAAAAAAAATCTAAGGAAAGAAATTAATGAGTAAAGTAAAAATTAATGAATTAGAAAATAGTGAAAAAAAATGTGACCTTAAACTACATGCAAATTTAATACTTTTGTATGGTCCAAAAGACAGTAAACAGTTAAAAAGCAAATGACAAATTCATAAAATATTTGCAGCTATATTATATGACATACAAAGTATTAAATGTCCTCAGGTTAAAATTGTTTCTATTCAATTCATTTAAGACATAGCAAAAACCAGCCAATCAATCGTTTAAAACCACAAAATAAAAAGTAAAAAGACTGACAACCAGTTGAAAAAAAGGGTTCAATTCACTAGCAATTCACTACAGGAATTGTAAATTAAAATAACTGCCCCTACATCATTTTTGAGCTTTCAGATCATGAGAAATGAGAAAGGATGGTCATGATAGGTGGTAATAAGGAAGCTGTTCTTCTTATATGTTACATGTGGCTGAGTATTCACATAACCTTGATGCAGGGTGGCCAGTTTGGCATGCATCAGATACCTTGATTATGTGCCAACCTTTTGGCCAAACCATTCCACTTCTAAAAATTTATTTTTATCAAATAATTCAATAGTTGTGCAGTGGTATTTGTTGAAAAATTATTTGGAAACATTTTTTTATAATTTCTGATATTTAAAAAATGCATCAGTATCCATCATAGATAATTGATTAAATAGAATATGGTACATCAATGAAATGCTATAAGTGAGTGAAGTCGCTCAGTCGTGTCCAACTCTTTGCGACCCCGTGGACTGTAGCCCACCAGGCTCCTCCGTCCATGGGATTCTCCAGGCAAGAATACTGGAGTGGGTTACCATTTCCTTCTCCAAATGAAATGCTATAAAGCAAAATTTAAAAAGTAAAGATGTATATATACACATATATAAAGATGTATATATACATATATATAAAGATATAAATATATCAATTGCAGTGGAAATTTTCATGATAAATTAACTGAAAAAAAAAAAACCATAGATAATGTAATGCCATTTTTGCATTAACGTATTTGCATTAATGCCAAATTTTGTAGGGGATGGTGTTTATATGGAAATATTTGTACGTAGAAATTTTGAGAAGATATACACCAAAATGTTAATTGTATGGGCAATTTTAAATTTTGTTCCCGTGTCATTTTCTCATTTTCTTGAAGCTGTGTTTTGTGTGATTTTCATAAAAAGATTTTAAAATACATAGTAAAACAAAAAGAGAAAGATACTTAAATGGAGGATGGTGAGAAAAAAAATATAAAATGATGAAAATAATATTTAGAAGGAGAGATATATTATTATACATAAATGGATTAAACTTCAAAAAAAGAAAATATTAAATAAATAATGGAAGTTAATCATCTGAGACTACAAACTTAGCATAATAATATAATCTTGTTTATAATTTTTTAAATGAATACACAGATTTTTGTTAACACCTTTCGCTCTACCCTGCCTGTGCAAATATGCTATTTTCCTCACTATTATGAGTCTCTGAATGCTCACCTTACCTTGTTGCCTGAGTCTCAATAGTGTCTTTGTTTCAAATGCTCAGATTCCCACGTATCCAGCCTCCCCATCTTCCTAGACCAATCATTCTTCCTTAAGTTCCAATTTTGTACCTGTCAGCACTATCACCCTCTATGACTATGTTGTGCATAATGTACAAATAATGTATATTATCTAAGGGTTATCAGGGAGCCATCCCATGGCCTAATTTCTGGTCTTTGATCTTTTGCTATTTAAAAAATCTAATTGAGTTTTAAAGATGAAAACATATAATATTGAGCTAATGAAAAGAATTCTGTCAGATTTAAATTTAAAAGTTGATTCATTTGCCTTGAATCCATTGATTTATGTAACAAATGTATATTCTGAAAATCAAAAGGCCGACAACAATTGAAGAACTAGGATCAGAATTAGAGTCCCTACTAAGAAATCTCCCCTTGAAGGGGGGGAAAAAATCATCCTTTAGATTTGAGAGAGTCATGTTGGCCTTTGAATATTTACTCTGTGTTTGCTTGGCTCCCTACCAGACACCTCCAGTTTGAAAAAGAACTGAAAGGCTTAGAGGTATAAAGTATCTGATTTCTCTGTACCATATTTAAGCACAAAGAGATTAAAGTTGATGACAATGAAAGCCAGTGACTTAATCTGACTCTAAAGAATAAACAGAGTTTTTAAAAAAGTTAAAATTTGAGAAAACATTTGTGACACATATAGCAAGCAAAGAATTAATATCTTATTTTTACCCAAATTAAAGAGTTTCTTAGAAATCAATAAGACAGTAATAAACATGAAAGAGAGGAGTGGTGTTTAGAGGGGAAGTGGAGAGCCTGCTGAGGCAGTGCAAAGGAGAGATGGTGATAGCTTGGGCTAGGGACAGTAGTGTGATAGTGAGAAGCAGTTAGTTTCAGAATATATTTTGGTGGGAGAGCCATTTAAGATTTACTGATGGATTGGATCTGAAAAGTGAGAGAAAGAGCAAAATAAAAAAAGATTATTGGATCTTGGATGATGGGTATGGGTTAGTGCCATTTAATAAGATGAGTAAGATAAGGAAAAGAGAAAATGGAGTGAGGCATTTTGTTTTGACCATGTTAAATTTGGGATCCTACTACATATCACTGTTTAGTCAGGATAGGCTAATACTGCTGTAACAAATACTCCCCAAAATCTGGTGGCTTCAAACTACAAAATATTTCTTGCTCATGCTGTGTGTGCATCTCAACTGTCTGGGACTTTGCTCCTTGCTATTCCCACTTCAAGACTCAAGCTGATAGGATTGTTGCTGATCACCAATGGCAGAGGAAATAAGCGAAGAGTCACACATGGACTGTTAATGTTTCTATCTGAATGTGACATGTAATTTCCATTTTCATCGTCCAAAGCAAGCCACGTGGCTACACCTAAATACAAATAGACAGGAAGTACCATCTTACTGGGTACCCTGGAGGGGAGAACCAAATATTGGAATGTCTGTTTAAACATCCTAACGGAGATGTCTTTTAGGCAGTTAAATATGTACATCCAAGTTCAGAGGAGAGGCCTTCAGACAGAGATTTGCAAGTTGTTAGATATTGTATTTAAAATTTTGGCACCTAAAGAGAAATGAAAGGAGGAGAACTGAGGACAGAATTATGTATTCTTTAGAAATACAATTAGAAGAAACCAATAAAAGTGACTGAGAAAGAACATTTGTGTGTGTGTATACATACGTTTATAAGAGCATAGAGAAAGGTGTAGGAAATGAGTTTGAAGAAAAGTTAAGAATTATTTTTAACTTCTTTAGGCAGCTATGTGTTAGTTTGCTATTGCAGTCATTATTACCTTTATAAACTTAGAAATATAGTAAGAAAAATTTTTATACAGAAAGTGTATGGGGGGAAGTCAGGGAGTGGTCATTAACTTTTAAGAAGACTGAGCAGGTGAGTATGAGGCAGTTGGTAGGAAGCTAGAAGAAGGCCATATGAGCATATGTGAAAACCCAGTTGGTAATGATAATTACTACATTGAAGCCATATGCTTGCACATTAAAAATTAAGTGTTCTGAGTGGACAGAGCAATTTGGCAAGTATCTCAGAACAAAAGCTAAAATAAGTCACTCAGGACTCTTGATTTTTTTAAGAAATGATAAAAAGGACTATCATATTTTAACTTAAAATTGTGTTCTTTTTCTTAAGTATTTGCATTTTGTTTGCCTTAACTTGATACATGTTATTTTAGTCCAGAATTAGGAATATACTTCCCTTAATTATTGGAATATGCAGAATCAAGTAAAAGTTCTAAAATGAAAAGAATATTTTAAAATAAGGATTTAGAATATATATTCTATTATATGCCAACAAATAGAATCAGTCCTAAAATAGAAAAGGCTAGTGTTATTTGGGGATATAGCACAAAATGAAATACTAAAGACCAACTTGACAAAATGACAACACACTTTCTTCAGCAAAATTTTTTACTATTGACCACTTTTTAATTGAAGAAAGAATCTAATTTGGACATTTTCATTTTCCTCTTTGAAATAATTCACCATTAGTTCCATAAATTTTCTCATTTTATGTCATGGCTTCAAAGAGAAGAATTAGTGACACTTCAAGGAATTGGGGAAAAAATAACAATTTGATACAAAGAACAAACTAGAACTTTTAAAAAAGGATCAGCTTGTCTAAATCTTTATATCAGTGTATTTTACCTCAGGTTAGAAATTGGAAATAAGTATTGTTTCCACTTAGATCAGTCATTCTCAACTAGGGGTGATTTTGCACCCTATGGACATTTAACAATGTCTGGAAACATTTGGACTGGGGAGATACTACTGAAATTTAGTGTGTGGAAGCTAATATCCTATTATTTACAAGATAGTCTCTACAATGAGGGCTTCTCTGGTGGTTCAGTGGTAAAGAATCTGCCTGCCAGTGAAGGAAACATGGGTTTGTTCCCTGGGTTGGGTAGATCCCCTGGAGAAGGAAATGGCAACCCATTCTAGTATTCTTGTCTGGAAAGTCCCATAGCCAGCTGCAGTCCATGGGGTCTCAAAGAGTCAGACATGACTTAGTGACTAAACAACATCTCCACAATAAAGAATTAGTCATATGTGTTGATAGTATTGAAGTTGATAAACTCTGACCTGACTTGAAATAAGTATGTAAGATCCTTTCATACCCAATTTAGCCTATGAAGATTTGGACCTATGACCTTCATTAATCAAGCCAAATTCACCTAAAATTAGCTAAAGAACTGGAATCTGTTCACCTACAAACTCTGATGTACAAGCAGTTTGCACCTACCATTATGCTTCAGCAGTAGCTGAAGCACATTATCTGCTTAATTTGAAAAATATTCCCTGCCCTTTGAATTGATGAATTGCCTTTAAAAGTATGACAATACTGTAAAGATTTTCAAATTTGGGCTTGTATTCTTGGACAAGTGGTTCGAGGTCAAGAACTGTGAGTGTTACAAAGAATTGCCTTCACCAACACTTTTTTATGAACATATGTCTTTCATTAAATAAGAAAAGCCCAATTTTTATAAATTTGGGAAGCTTTTATGTGCTTCCACTAAAAGCCTATTTCAAAACTGGAATTCCATGAAAACAGAAAAAAAGTTAAAATCTTTCTATATTTGAGCATTAGAACGAGACATTAAAAAAGACTCAGTAAAATGCAGTTAAAACCTGAGCCTTTATCAAGAAAAACTTTTCTAATGTTCCAACTTAAGCTTATATTTTCCTTTCTATGTGGTCCAACAATTCAACTCATGGATTGTCAAGCAGAGACTTTTTTTGAGTAAGGTATGGAATGTATTGTCTGCCAAGAAAGTTATTTTTAAGTCACTGTAAGATGGCCAAGACATCGAGTACCCAAAGATAAAGCCATCCACATTAGTTTGCTCAGCCCATATAAAGGCTGAGTTTGTCAAGCATTGAAGCATAACTTTGATGCTTTGATTTTCTTAAAATGTGACAAAATTACTGAAATCAATTATAGAAGCCAAGTTTTATGAAGGCTATTAACAATTTTACATTTCCAATTCATGGGATGTGTGGAGAAGGGTTATAGTTATGATGAATTACAGAAGTATAAGATTTATGGAATTATGGATTTGTAGAATGCAAATATCACATCAGAGAGTGGCAAACATCTAAATTTCAACTTGGATTCTATAAAATGGCATGGTGGTTGTGGCCCAGGAATAGATCTTTAACGAAGACAGTGTATTATTACAACTGCTCAACAAATAGAAAGGCCTCCCAAATAGTGAAAAAGCAGTATTTAAATTTTAAAGTACCAGACAGGGAACATTAGGCACAAATTTAGCAGAATAGCATTTTGTACATTGGCTAATTTGTGTGATATTCTACTATGTGTTATTGGTTTATTATTTGTTTATTGTCTGTCTTCTTAACTGTACTTTAGACTCTGTAAAGACACTATCCTCTCTGAGGTTTTGTTAACTTACTATATACCCCTAGAACTTGGGACATATAGGTAGTGAATAAATATTTGTGTAATGATTCAATGAATGAATATAAATGATGGAAGAAGCAAGTGACAAAACTGTGACCTTAGACATAGGTTTGAGGGAAGAAGTGGATGAACTGTGAAGACCGAGATGGGTGGGATAGGGGAGGAGGTCCAAGAGGGAGGGGATATATTTATACCTATAGCTTATTCACTTTGTTTTATAGCAGAAACTAGTTCAACACTGTAAAGCAATTATATGCCAATTAAAAGAATTTCAAAAAAAGAGAAGTAGGTGAAAATGCAGTGGAAGGAAAAAGTAAGACTAGATAGGAAAGGTATTGACATGGAGACAGAGTAGCTTTGGAGTAGCTTCCAAAACTTCTAGCCACTAGCTTGGTCACCATGATTCATTCACCTAAAATTACTGTAATAATTCTCCCTTATACATTAAAATTTTTACATTGCCAGGATATTTACACAGTCTTCAGGGCTAGGCATAATAAAATGCTAATGAAATAAATTTTAGTTTTTTTTTCCAGTATGTGTCAGTTAAATCTGATTGTGCTTTATTCCCAGTTCTATTAACATATTTTGTCCCCTGGGGGAAAAAAATCTATTTATATCTTAATTTTTCTCAAAATAGGGATCATAGCATTACTATAAAAAGGAAAACGCTCAGAATCGTTTCATTTTTTCATCCATTCTTTCGGCACTCCCAGGTCAGAGGATGGCCCTCCTTTTTGGCAAGGTCTTCTCTTCTACTTATATTTAGGGCTTTGCTTTATCAGTTATTTCCATATCTTGGGTTTTTGTTCTCTATCCTACTGGCTTTTTCATAGATAAGTGTATAGATATTAATAGAGATAACTATGTCTTTGTCTACAGATGTGTAGACTTTTCTTTCTTCTACTTGGCTTCCCATTCCAAAACTGTATATTTCCCGCTTTCCCTTCACCCATATGTATCTTTAAATTAGCTCATTTCATCCTCACAATTCTGTAACACAGTGATTCTCAGCGGGGGGCATTTGGCAATGTCTGGAGACATTTGTGACTATCACTACTGGGTGGAGGGGTGCTACTGGCATCTAGTGGGTAGAGACCAGGGTTTCTGCTAAACATGCTATAAGGCACAGGACAGCCCTCTAGAACAAGAATTATTGTGCTTAAAATGTCAATAGTACTGCTGTTGAGAATCCCTGCTGTAAAGAAAACAGCGTCTTCTCCATTCTAGAGATGAAGATCATGAGGCTTAGTCAAGTTTTCTAACTAGCCAAAGATCACATATCTAATAAGTGAAGGAGTCAGGATTTAACTCAAACTCAGTTTTGAACTTAAAGTTCATAAACTTTCTAATGCACATACTCAATTTCAATGTAGTTTTAATTATTGTATGTAAATTTAGGGTAAACATCTTAGTGCATGATTCCTGATATTCGTATCTGATTATTTCCTTAGGGTAGATTTGCGGAAGTAGAATCGGTGTCAAAGAGAATGAATAGTTATTTTTTATTACTTTCCTCAAAGCTAGAGTAATTCACATTCCTAACAACTCACCTGACTAACCTGCAATGATTACCATTTTCTTTTACCTTCATATTTAATCCATGCCAGTTTGATCATCCTCCTTTCCCTTAAAAAAAAAATCCCATCTGTTCAAATAATTTCCTTTAATTGCAAATTTATTGATCCTCCTGATTAGAACAAAGACATGCAGAGTTTTAAGCTCCAGTGTGAGCTGAAATCCAGCTCTGCAGGGTGATTTTGTGTAAGTTTACTCAGAGCCTCTCTCCTTTGTTAAATGGCGCTCAATGACATTCTCCACCTCACAGTGACCAAGTGAGATAATAATATTTGTGATATATGTAGAACAGTACCAGGAACAAAGTCAATTCTCAAAAGGTCTTGGCTGTCTTCAGTATTGTTTTTGTGCTCACATGGTCTTTTCAGCTTTGTTAAGGTGCTGTGACCCTGAACCCAGTGGTTGCACTGACTCTCAATATCATCCTCTTTCTCCAAATATTACCCCTTTTCTGAGATTGCTGTTGTTCAGTCACTCAGTTGTGTCCCACTCTTTGTGACCCCGTGGACTGCAGCACACCAGGTTTCCCTGTCTTGCACCATCTCCTGGAGCTTACTCAAATTCATGTCCATTGAATCAGGGATGCCATCTAACCATCTCGTCCTCTGGCGCTCCCTTCTCCTCTTGCCTTCAGTCTTTTCCAACATCAGGGTCTTTTGTAATAACTCTGCTCTTCACAGCAGGTGGCCAAAGAACTGAAGCTTCAACATCAGTCCTCCCAATGAATATTCACTGATGTCCTTTAGAATTGTCTGGTTTGATCTCCTTGTAGTCCAAAGGACTCTCAAGAGTCTTCAGCACCACAGTTTGAAAGCATCAATTCTTTGGCGCTCAGCCTTCTTTATGGTCCAACTCTCATATCCATATCTGACTGCTGGAAAAACCATAGCTTCCATTATACAGATCTTTGTCGGCAAAGGGATGTCTCTGCTTTTTAATAAGTTATTAGGTTTGTCACAGCTTTTCTTCCAAGGAGCAAGCGTCTTTTCATTTAATGACTGAAATCACCGTCCACAGTGATCTTGGAGCCCAGGAAAATAAACTCTGTCACTGTTTCCATTTTTTTCCCCTATATATTTGCCATGAAGTGATGGGGCTGGATGTCATGATCTTAGTTTTTTTAATGTTCCATCTTAAGCCAGCTTTTTCACTCTCCTCTTTCACCTTCATCAATAGGCTCTTTAGTTCCTCTTCATTTTCTACCCTGTGGGTGTTGTCATCTGCATATCTGAGTTTATTGATATTTCTCCCTGCAGTCCTGATTTTCTGCTATTACTATTTACCAAAGGCTTACTGTTTGCTAACTCCCTGAAGAGCATCAATTGAGCTACCTGTTGCTGAGCTAGTGGTTGGCTTTTACCTTCAGAATTTGTTCATAGCCACATCTTTGCTCCAGGTATTCTTATATGCTCAACTATAAACCATCTCCATCTAGGTATTATAGATTATCCTTCAGTAGTTCTCTACTTCTATATTTTCTTACATGAAAGTTCTATGTAGCAGTATTTCCCAAAGTATGTTCAGCCTATTTAATGGAAAAGAAAGTGTTTTGATGATCAAAATATGTTTGGATTACTTTATATTCTTTATCTCTCTCGTGAAAAACAAAGTATATTAGCTTTTTTCTAAACAAAGTTGAGTCTTGGAATAAAGAAACATGTAAATATCTTTGACTGTAGTTCTTGAACTTGTTTTTATCAAATACTCCCCACCCATTTTTTTTCCCACCCATTTTTAAAAACACTTATCATCATCTTGTAGCATCAGTGTTTGATGGGGAACCCACTTGCCAAACAGGCAGCAGGACTAGGAGCAGCCTCTAACTTAGGGTTTCTCAGCATGATCCATCTGACCTGCTCAGATATATTCAGTTCAGTTCAGTCTCTCAGTTGTGTCCTACTCTTTGTGACCCCATGGACTACAGCTCATCAGGCATCCTTGTCCATCACCAACTCCCGGAGCTTGCTCAAACTCATCCATCAAGTTGATGCCATCCAACCTTCTCATCCTTGGTCATCCCCTTCTCCTCTTGCCCTCAATATTTCCCAGAATCAGGCTCTTTTCTAATGAGTCAGTTCTTCACATCAGGTGGCCAAAGTATTGGAGTTTCAGCTTCAGCATCAGTCCTTCTAATGAATATTCAGGACTGATTTCCTTTAGGATTGACTGGTTCAATCTCCTTGCAGTTCAAGGGACTTTCAAGAATCTTCTCCAAGACCACAGTTCAAAAGCATCAATTCTTCAGTGCTTAGCTTTCTTTATGGTCCAGCTCTCACATCCATACATTTCTACTGGAAAAACCATAGCTTGGACTAGATGGACCTTTGTCAGCAAAGTAATGTCTCTGCTTTTTAATATGCTGTCTAGGTTTGTCACAACTTTTCTTCCAAGGAGCAAGCGTCTTTTAATTTCATGGCTGCAGTCACCATCTGCAGTGATTTTGGACCCCAAGAAAATAAAGTCCCTTTGCCATACCCCAGGTTGTGAAATCTGTTATGGGTCCTAGAACTTTCATAACAGTGCAAGAACTTCTTTAGTATAATTGTTCTCCAGTTTGTGAGTCGTCTGCTTGATGGCTCTATGGTGGGGCTAATGGCGACCTCCTCCAAGAGGACTTGTGCCACACGCTGTGCCTCCCAGGTCTGCTGCAGCCAGAGCCCTGTCCCCACAGCAGGACACTGCTGACCCGTGCCTCCACAGGAGACACTCAAACCACAAAGGCAGGTCTGACTCAGCCTCTGTGGGGTGTCTGGGTCCTCTTGCACATGAGGTTTTATTTGAGCCTTCCAAACATCTCTGGCAGGTATGGGGTTTGATTCTAAATGCAACTCTGCTCTTCCTACCATCTTGTTGGGGCTTCTCCTTTGCCCTTGGACATGGGCTATATTTTTTTGGTGGGATCCAACATTCTCCTGTTGATGGTTGTTCAGCAACTAGTTGCAATTTTGGAGTTCTCACAGGGGAAGGTAAGTGCACATCCTTCTGTTCTGCCATCTTTATTTTATTTTCAGACATACTCAAGTTTCTTATTACAAATGCAAACTCCTGAGTCACTCCTAGGTTTTCTCAATTTTAATATTTGAAGATGGCACCTGGGAATACACATTTTAAATAAAGCTACCAGAATAATTTTACAACCCCTTACAGCTGTAGGTACTAAGAGCAGCCATAGTGTAAGACGCAAACACTATTAATATTTCCCTTCTATCATATCAAGGAAGATTTTTACACCCATAACCTTTGATTTTATTGTGAGATACATTGACAAAACATTAAGAAGTATCCCCTAAACTCAGGTTTACCAGAAATTCAGCTTTCTTGTCACACCCCATCCCAATTCCCTGTCAGCTGTGAGCAATAGCAAATCATTTTGCCAGTAGCTACAGAGGCTGTGAATGAATTCTGTTCACAGCTCTGACACTGATGGTGAGGAATCTTTATTTTTCCTCATTGAAAATGAGTGTTGGAGGTTCCCAGGTTGAAAGGAAGATCTTGAGAAGCCCTAATACATTTCTCCATGGCACAGGATCAGAACAGCCACGGGGTATGCCCTGCGAGCTCAAACGAACTCACTCTTTTCTGTGTATTTGTTTGTTCAAGGAGGTCATTACTGTATCTCTTTGTACTTTTGTGCTAAGAAGCTCAGAAATTTCCAGGGAGTTTTCCAGATGAGCCAAAGTGTATAACTAATACTTCATTTTTATTTTAAATCCAGAGTGAAAATGAATCCGAACTTGACACATTTTCTAAGTAGTAGAAAATTTGTTTGTATAGCTTTATAGTTTTAGTTTTTCTTTCTTTTACCTTTTGCTTTTTAGAACGTTTCTGCTAAATGATATTAACTCATTAAAAAGTATGTTCACGTTTTCCTTCTTTTGTGATTTCCGTACTTTGTACTCTGCCAAATTTGCCCATGATGTTCACTGACACTTGTTTTTCTAAATAGAAAATACAATTTGATTGATTTCAAAGGAAAGTTGAGGGTAACCTCTGGCTATGAAATGTTTTGGTATGTTAAGTAGTTCCTTTCCAATGTGTGAAAGACTGTTTCATTCTTGGGATCACTTTGAAGTCTGCCTTTAACCTAAATCTCCTTCCTGACTTCTGAAGTATTGTAAGTTTGTACTTGCTACCCTTGGAATACAAGGACAGGGTGATGCTGTTCCTTTAAGATATTAACTCAAACTGTATTATCTATTAATATTTCCATCTATGTTTCTGTCAGTCTGTTTCTACACATTTGCACTGGCTTAATTTACCTTAGAAACCTCACCTCTGTCACTCTTGCCCATGCCCTATTGTTAGGCTTAGATAGTCATCTACTGAGAAATTAATGGGGCCCTGGCCTGGTAGGTTATCTGCTCCATCAAAATACTGCAGTTTTAAATAGTCTTTGCTTGCTATGCCTGTGGGCCAAAGCACATAGACGTGTAACAAACACTTAGTGTTCAGCCATATTTCAGGGTAACAGCTTCTTGCATCTTCCTCCCAACTTTAGGGAGCCAGTGTACTTGTCTCAATTTCCTGAGGTAACTTTCTCATCTCCAATAGGTGAGGGCAGCCTGAAAGCCAGCCTTCTTTTATACATCATTCCTGCTTGTCCAGTCTGTTGGAGTTTGATGTCATTTATTATTTCTCTCATTTCACATAAAGGTTCAATGAACCTTTATGGAGCATTTGCCAGGTGTCAAGCATACAAAAATTTCTAGGTCCATGACTTCTGTCCTTAAGGGACTCACTCTCTGACAGAAACTTACAGTACAGTGTGAGAAAAGGTATGTTCAGGGTTTGGTTCCTAAGAAGCACCCAGCATGGATGGGTGGGGAAGGCAACCTAATGGGTGACACCTAACTGTTGAGGTCAGGCATGGTGGGACTGATGCCTACACAGCGGGCAGGGAATCAAGGCACCAAGGATGGGGTACCTTATCCTGTGCCACCGAGAAGCTATGAAAGGACAGGGTGGTGTTTTAGACTGTTTAGTCTAACTGCAGTGTAAAAGATAAATTTAATGGGAGCCCAGGAGATTTGTCAGGAGATTCTCAAGTAGCCAAGGAGAGAGGTTGTAAGGGCCTGAACCTGAAGAGTTTTAAAGAACAGATGATGATGTAAATGAAAAGTATGCCCCTTCCCAATCTTTTGGCTTAGATTTATTCTGGGAATTTAGTATGCCATCAGAATCAGTTGTAGGTTGACACATTTCCTTATAAGTTGTCGGTGGACAGCCTCCTCTTCTCAGGGGAAGAATCACCGTGTCCCCATTCCTGGTCCCAACTTATGTATGTTGCCATCTCCCAGACAGGTCCCCTGCCCAGCTCCCACTGGGCTGCTCTGCAGCTGTGACCATTAAGGTTTATGCTGACCCCTCTTATGAGCTTTTCCTCCCTTCCAAGTACTCACCAGACCCGACCCTGCTTAGCTTCCAAGATCAGACAAGATCGGGCACTTTCAGGGCAGTAGGACTATAGACGAGCTTTTCCTAACCACAGTGTCCGACAAACATTGAGCACTCACCGTGAATTTTACCATCTGTATGACACAAAAGTGAAAAATAAATTAGAATGAATAGTATTAAGCACATCTCAATGATTTTGGGAGTGTTGGGTTTCCTCTCATTCAGTCAATGCATTGCAACATTTCTCTAGTTAAAAAAAGCAAGTATGTTGTGAAAGTTGTGATCTATTACAGTCTTGTTCTGTGCTTTATTTGTTGCCTTTCAGTAATCTGTAGAGCTGTTTATCGTGGTTTTTTTTTTTTTCCTGATATGAACCAATTTCTTTGTTCTTTTCCTTGTACGTTTCTTCTTTTCTGCCCCCTTACCTCTTTTGGGATCTTGAGAGAGTGGTTTCAAGGGAAATTCTTTAAGAGACCTGCAAAATGTATTTTCTCCATTGAGTTAAAAAAAAAAAAAACCTCCATAGCAATAAACTTGGTTTAATGTGGTCAGTTTTATCACAGATCAGGCCTGCCCAAGGCAAGGGAGCTCAGCCAGTAATTTGGGAAGCCTTTGAAGCCACATGCACATGTATATATTAACCTCCGAAACTAGCCATAATTTTAATTAACATAAAATAATCTAAAGACATGCTGATTAGACACCGTGTGGCTTGAACAAAGCATTCTGGGCAGGGGGTTGGGAAATAGAGAACTTTGACCATTCCTATCCCCTACAGACAGGGTTTTCTTTAATCATTTAGAAGCACATTTTATTTTTTTCAACTTTTTTTTTTCCTTGCCTGATGTTCTTAGAGACCAAAAACAACAAAATTCCAAAAGCTTTTGCTAATTAGGAAGAGAGGAACTGAAACTGTTACAGATTATGTCAGTTAAACCTCACATTAGGAAAAAAAAAGTAGAACTCCAGATCTCTTTTAAAGCATATGATTTACACCCTATTCCAGTAAATTGAAGCAGGCCGAGAATTTTTCATTCATTTCTCTTGTGTGTCATGTGGGCCACACTTCGAGCTGTTGGTTCTCCCAGGGACAAAGCAGGAAGAATTAATTGGAGCCAGTGTTGCTTTTTATGATACGTGGTTTTGAGCTTCGGAGCAGTGGAGTGCAGTGTGAATCATGGAAGCAACCAACTGAAAAATCCTCAACCCTCTAACAAAAAGCAGATTTTTTTCCACATTTCTTCCAAGTTTTTATTTCACATGTGAGTCTGAGATAGAAAATACTTGGTAAAACTGTAAGGAAGCCGCAGTAGTTCTTGCTGTTTGGGGGTTTCCTGGAGAGAATCGTGTTCAGAATGTTCCTTTTTTTGCCAAAAGGTTTATTATGTGGACTGAAAGGCCCAACAGGACAGACTACACCATCTCCATTTTATTATACATGTTATTTACTGGGGTTTCCCTGAAGAAAGCTCAAGAATTCTTTCCCCATGAGTCACTGACCAAGTGATTGTTTTTTTAAAATATAAACTCTCCTTCAGCTGGTCAATTTGGAACATGGTCTTCTCATCTTCTGCTCACTTCAGGGCCGCTTTGCCTTCATCTGTAAATAATCACGTCTATAGCCAAATCGAGCAGTTTGAATGTAGCCAATTTCTTTCTGTTTTAACACTCAGGTCTAAGAAATCAACAGCCTGGTCAGGAAAGATTCAGAAGACTCCATCCTCTGAATGTGACCAACATAATTATATTTTCATTGCTTTGGCAAAAGGCCTCTCCGTGGTTTAATTTCTGCTGGAATTAATGAGATGGGGAAGTTCACCCTTTTTCACTGAGAATCGGCGGTGGTTGCTATGCCCAGATCCCATTCCCTTTTTACCTTTGTGAGTGGGTGAGATGATGTTGCCTTCTGCTCTCATCCTCTTATTGAGCAAGACACTGTAATGATTGTCCTTTGAGGTAGCTGAACTTTCTAATTAAATTTTGACACCTTAACAAATGTGTCATTATGAACATTAATCAAAGTTAACTTTTTCTCCATAAAAACAGCTCTATAATTGCAGTCATCTATTGTACAGGAACAATGTTGTTTTAGAGAATATTTCTGAACCCCTCCCCAGCTCCCTTCCCAGTGGCTGTAAGTCTGCTGATGCCAGCTGAGTGGTCTAGAGAGCCAGCTAATTACCTCCTTCCACAGCTTTTGATTTGGAGCCCAACTGATGGCGCCAGAGGCTGAACCACAGTCACATCTACAGGCCCCTGATTTGCCAAATGGAATCCATGCAGTTTGTTTCCTTTCTCACAGTGTTTTTACGATGGACTCAGCTAAAACTAGAAATAGACTAGGAATTATTTCAAAATATTAATGGATGATGGTTTAATATTAATGGATGATGGTTTAAATTTTGAGAAAATAGGTTTATGTGTGTGTTCACAAAAGGACACATGTAAACATATGACAAAATTTATTAGACATTCTTTTAATTATTTTCCACTAACTACAAGAATACCAAGGGCTTTTCAGGAGACTTCACATTTTATAGCGCAATTAAGTTTTTAATCCATTGTCTTTTGATGACTAATGTGTAAGGACTCATGTCCAAATCAGAAGTGCCTAGAATTCTTGCTAAACTGACATTCTTTTAAAATATACCTTAGTAAAGAAAAATTATTGTATGCATAGAGCAGTCTTCCCAGGTGGCTCAATGATAAAGAATCTGCCTGTAATGCAGGAGACCTGGGTTCGATCCGTGGGTCAAGAAGATCACCTGGAGGAGGAAATGACAACCAACTCCAATATTCTTGCCTAGAATGCCAGGCTGCAGTCCATGGGGTCCCAAAGAGTCAGACAAGACTGAGTGACTGATTACACACACACACATGCATAGAGGGAATAAGAACTCTCTTTCCAGGAGTTTCAGAGGAGTTAACCTGAGAGCCTGAGACCATAACAGTTGTCCCTCTGTTTCATAGAAAAAATTAAACACAAAAACTTTAGTTTCATGACCTTAATAATGTTTGTTTCTCCAAAAGAACTTTTTCAGCTGTATATTGCTTTCTTATTTGACGTTCCTTTGGAAAGAGAAATTGATTATTCTAAAGAAAATAATGTTAGAAAGCAAAACAGTTCTCAGACATTTGCAAGTTCAAGGTTTTATAAATGAATGGGTAACTTTTCTCACTATTAATTTGACTCCAAACACAATTTGGAGCACAATGGCAGTAAATATTTCAAACTCTATAGAGTAGAGTGAACAGAAAGTTAGTTCCAGTTTTCTTTATTGATGAGAAGTTGGGAAATTATGCATAATTTTAAAGAGCCGATAATCTAAACCATACAATAAGCACATGCTCTGTCTCTCTCTCTCACACATACACACACACACAGACACGCACACACACACACACACACACACACACACACACACACACAAACAGTTATCCATTAGAATAAATCTTCCTCATCTCATTTTCCAAACTTTTAAGTGTAGCTGTGCCCACTGATTCACTGATTCATCCCACAGAATTTAATGAGCACCTTCCATATGTCCAGCTATGTTTGGTGCTGGGTATAAAACATGAAGGAATTCCTGTTCTCAAAGAACTCCCTGCCTTGTAGTAGGGGAGGCTGATAAGAAAATCATTTATCATCACTTTTTATGATCATTGCTGTAATATTTCTGTTAGAGAGCATAGATGTGAGGTGCCTGATTATGTTTTCCTGACAAGCAAGGGTGTGGATCAGAAAATACTTGGAAAAGAAAGTGACTTTTGAGATAAATTTTGAAGGGTACAAGTAAGAATCTGGGAGAAAGCTGGGGAAAGGGGGATAGATCCTGGACAGAGGAGCAGTGTGATTAAAAATTCAGAGAAATGAGAGTGTAGTGGGAGAACTGGAGGTAGATGGCTATGAGTGCTTGAGGTTTGAATGATGATATGTAGAGGAGGCTGAGAGGCAGGGGAAGTAGACAGAGGACAAACCTCACTGGGCTCTGTATGCATGGGCAGGAGTTTAGACTTTATCCTAGGAGCACTATGGAGTCATTAAAGAAATTTAAACATGTGACCATCTTTAAATTTAATAAGAGTGTTATACTAGGCCAAGTGAGTATTAGTGTATCTAATCTATTAAGATATAGGACTGGAGACTAAAAAACTGTTGCAATAGAAGATGAATGTTGAAATGGGGACAGATAGACTTCTATTTTAAACGGAATAAACAACTGGGGCTTCCCTGGTCATCTAGTGGTTAAGAATCCAGACTTCTATTTTAAAAGGAATCACCCATAGGGACTTCTCTGGTCATCTGGTGGTTAAGATTCTGCCTTGCAACACCCAGGACACGGATTTGATCCCTGGTCTGGGAAGATCCCACATGCCGTGAGGCAACTAAGCCTCAGCACTGCAGCTACCGAGCCCTCAGGCTGCATCTACTGAAGCCTGTGCACGTAGAGCCTGTGCACCACAAGAGAAGCCGCCACAATGAGAAGCCTGCATGCTGCAACGAAGAGTAACCCCGCTCACCGCAGCTACACAAAGCCTGTGTGCGGCAACGGAGATCCACCACAGCCAAAGAAATAAATACATCTTACAAAATAATAATAATGGCAAACAGGCCAGATACCCTGATGGTACCCACAACACAATTATAGTTAAAATGCTGCATGTGATATAGAACATTTGTTTTTAATGCATTGCCAAATGGATTGAAGGAAAGAATTCACAGAGGCCATAAAATAAAGTGAAAGCAAGAAACCTGGCAGGTGAGCAAATGCTAGAACTGATTTTCATTCTCAGGGTTTCACCCAGACTCTAGAGATCTTGAACCTTCATCATGGTGGCCAAAGAAGGCCTGGGGAATAGGTGTTAAGCTTAGGACATTACTGTTTCTAAGGAGTCTAACAAGGAGACTGGCATACAGGCTGGCATTACAAAAAAACAACCTTAATGTAAAGGCATAACTAGAAATAGACCCAGTGTTCAGAAGGATGAAGCAAAGGAATGATCCTTTATTGACATTGGCATTAAACTGAAGGACAATGGTGCTGGTGATCTGATCCCAAATCCCCTCATTTGAGTGTAAGGTCTGAATTGATGTGATGTGCATTGTGAAAAACTTCAAGTACAGAATTTAATTTTCCTGGGAAACTAGCATAAGCAAATATAAATCATTTCTGGAAAAATACAAGTTTAACCCAGGTCTTAACTCTCTCAGATAGAGTTCTAAGGAAAATGAACAATTCACAAGGAACAAAGAAAGGAATGACATAAGGAAACAAGCTATAACTGAGAACCAAGAGGAACAACAGACAGGGAAGTCAGGCCACCAAGGAAAGATATTGGAGTTATTAGGCACAGAAATAAATTTAAATGTTTTACATGTTTAAGAAGTGAAAGAGAAACTTGTAAGTATGAGTAAGAAAGAACAAGGAGATTTGTGTGGTGAAAAGAATAACTTCTAGAAATGAAATTCAATCATTGAAATGAAAAATTCAATCAAAAGATTCCAAGAAACAAATTAGACTTAACAGAATAAAGAATTAGTGAACTGGAAAATCTGTAATGATATGAATACACTGACCAAAAGAAAGTTCAGGCCAGAATAAAGCCTGCAAAGAAAATAATTGAGATCATAGACTGAGCAGGTCTATCTAACATATGTCTAATCAGAGTTCTCGAAGGAAACAGAGAATGGAGAAAGGCAGTAGTCAAAAAAGGACTAGCAGAATGTTCAAAGTAACATTGTTTATAATAATGAAAATCTGGAAACAATCTAAATGACCATCAGTGGAAGGGGAAATAAATATTGCAGTATATTTTCACAGTGGAGTTATAGTACAGCATCCCAAACAAGTGGACTGTAGTACATTTAACAGTATGCATGAATTAGCAATATAAGTTAAAGAGATTATACTACATAATTTTTTATGAAATTAAAATAATAAAAACAATTCTTTAAGGGTACATATAGATGCAATGAAACAATAAGAAAAGGAAAGTAAAGGAATGATGGTTGTTTTCATAGATGGTTAACTCTGGTGACAGAAACAGAGATGAATTGGTAGAAAACACCCTCTGAGTAGATGCAGTTATTTAAAGTACTAGCTTTTGTTTTGGATAATGAATTCATGGGGGCTTATTACATTATAAAAATAAGTAATTTAAAATCTAAGTAAATAAAATTGATTCATACATTGACCAATGATGAAAATGTGCCATGAACCCAGAATTATGAATAATCCAACTTTATATACTAGAAGTATATTGAGGAAGATGGTAGGAGAGAGAGAAAAAAAGAAAAGAGAACAAGAGAGGAAGGAAGACAGAATTTCATAAAATTGTTTTTTTAATATTTACTTTTATTTGATTGTGCTGGTGTTAGCTGTGGTACTTAGGATCTTTCTTGTGGCACAGAAATCTTTAATTGTAGCAAGTGAACTCTTAGTTGCAGCACACCAACTCTTAGTTGTGGCATGCAAACTCTTAGTTATGGCATGTAGGTTCTAGTTCCCTCACCAGGTATTGAACCCAGGTCCCCTGCATTGGGAGCTTGGAGTCTTAGCCACAGGACCATCAGAGAAGTCCTCCTAAAATTGTTGAAGTCTGACAATTCTCAGAAAGCACATACATCCTAATAGAATTAAATAATGATAATAAATACACACTTAGGTAAATGATAATGAAACTATAAGACAAAAGAAAGTGGGGAAAACCACTAGACCATTCAGGTATGACCTAAATCAAATCCTTATGATTATACAATGTAAGTGAGAAATAGATTTAAGGGACTAGATCTGATAGTGTGCCTGATGAACTATGGACGGAGGTTCCTGACAATGTACAGGAGACAGGTACCAAGACTATCTCCAAAAAAAAGAAAGGCAAAAAAGCAAAATGGCTGTCTGAGGAGGGCTTACAAATAGCTGTGAAAAGAAGAGAAGCAAAAAGCAAAGGAGAAAAGCAGAGATATAAGCATCTGAATGCAGAGTTCCAAAGAATAGCAAGGAGAGATAAGAAAGCCTTCCTCAGCGATCAATGCAAAGAGATAGAGGAAAACAATAGAATGGGAAAGACTAGAGAGAGATCTCTTCAAGAAAATTGGAGATACCAAGGGAACATGCAAAGATGGACTCAATAAAGGACAGAAATGGTATGGACCTAGCAGAAGAAGAAGACATTAAGAAGAGGTGGCAAGAATATACAGAAGAACTATACAAAAAAGATCTTCATGACCCAGATAATACAATTGTGTGATCACTCACCTAGAGCCAGACATCCTGGAATGCGAAGCCAAGTGGGCCTTAGGAAGCATCACTACGAACAAAGCTAGTGGAGGTGATGGAATCCCAGTTGAGCTATCTCAAATCCTAAAAGATGATGCTGTGAAAGTGCTACACTCAATATGCCAGCAAATTTGGAAAACTCAGCAGTGGCCACAGCATTGGAAAAGATCAGTTTTCATTCCAATCCCAAAGAAAGGCAATGCCAAAGAATGCTCAAACTACCACACAATTGCACTCATCTCACACGCTAGTAAAGTAATGCATAAAATTCTCCAAGCCAGGCTTCAGCAATACGTGAACCGTGAACTTCTAGATGTTCAGTCTGGTTTTAGAAAAGGCAGAGGAACCAGAGATCAAATCGCCAAATCCGCTGGATCATCGAAAAAGCAAGAGAATTCCAGAAAAACATCTATTTCTGCTTTATTGACTATACCACAGCCTTTGACTGAGTGGGTCACAATAAACTGTGGAAAATTCTGAAAGAGATGGGAATACCAGACCACCTGACCTGCCTCTTGAGAAACCTGTATGCAGGTCAGGAAGCAACAGTTAAAACTGGACACAGAACAACAGACTGGTTCCAAATAGGAAAAGGAGTACGTCAAGGCTGTATATTGTCACCCTGCTTATTTAACTTATATGCAGAGTACATCATGAGAAACACTGGGCTGGATGAAGCACAAGCCAGAATCAAGATTGCTGGGAGAAATATCAATAACCTCTGATATGAAGATGACACCACGCTTATGGCAAAAGGGAAAAACTAAAGAGCCTCTTGATGAAAGTGAAAGAGGAGAGTGAAAAAGTTGGCTTAAAGCTCAACATTCAGAAGACTAAGATCATGGCATCCAGTCCCATCACTTCATGGCAAATAGATGGGGAAACAGTGGAAACAGTGGCTGACTTTATTTTGGGGGGCTCCAAAATCACTGCAGATGGTGACTGCAGCCATGAAATTAAAAGACACTTACTCCTTGGAAGGAAAGTTATGTCCCACCTAGACAGCATATTAAAAAGCAGAGACATTACTTTGCCAACAAAGGTCTGTCTAGTCAAGGCTATGGTTTTTCCAGTAGTCATGTATGGATGAGAGAATTGGACTGTAAAGAAAGCTGAGGGCCGAAGAATTGATGCTTTTGAACTGTGGTGTTGGAAAAGACTCTTGAGAGTCCCTTGGACTGCAAGGAGATCCAACCAGTCCATCCTAAAGGAGATCAGTCCTAGGTGTTCATTGGAGGGACTGATGTTGAAGCTGAAACTTCAATACTTTGGCCACCTGATGCGAAGAGCTGAGTCATTGGAAAAGATCCTGATGCTGGGAACGATTGAGGGCAGGAGGAGAAGGGGACAACAGAGGATGAGATGGCTGGATGGCATCACCGACTCAATGGACATGAGTTTGGGTAAACTCCGGGAGTTGGTGATGGACAGAGAGGCCTGGCATGCTGAGGTTCATGGGGTCACAATGAGTCGGAGGTGACTGAGCGATTGAACTGAACTGAACTGAAGACTCAAGTCCACACTCTAACAAAATTTATTACACATCTATATATAGAGTATTTTGTTCATCATAATGAATTCAGACCAGAAAAATAACAGAATATAAGAACCCTCAAATTTGAAAAGCTGGAAAAAACTTAAAAATAATCTGTTTAACATATGAACATTTCTGTAAAATTTATATAAATACAAGAAAGAAGAGGGAAGTAACATTTGTACAATGCCTTAGATATGTATCAGTCATTGTTCTGGTGTTTTGAAAATCTCATTCAGTTCTCACAACAAATATTTATTGAGTTGCAGTTCTTATTTCCATTTTGTGGTAGAAAAGACCACGGCTTGGAGAGATTAAATAACTTACCCAATTTGACAGAGCTGACAAATGGTAAATTCAAATTCTGGAGAAGTGCCAAATAGCCCTGTCCAACCTCCCCATCTTCCCAGTAGCATTTTCAATAAATGAATAATATAATATGTATTAGCCATTGCCTTCTCCAATGTATTAGCCACGATGTCACCAAATAGAACACTTTCTGTGTAACCTTACAATACCACCATTTCCAATATCAAGGGTTTCTGACCCCAGAGATGTGCCTCGGAAGATCAGTTCTCCCTTCTCACTTCTCTAGACTTTTTTCCCACTTGGATACTCTGCCAATTCCTCCACCACTTGCTTCGTCATCCGTTTAAAAGTACAGTCACTATTTTCTAATGGTGCAATGGTTTTGAATCCTGATTCTTATACATAAACAAATTATTGAATCTCTATGAGCCTCAATTTCCTCATATGCAAATTGGGAAATAACACATACTCACCAAGGATATTGTAATGATTAAATGAGATTAAATAAAGGCCTTAATCCACATCCTGGCACTAAGAATTTCTCAATAAGTGATTGCTATTGCTATTATTAGGTCCTGTACAGGTACAGAAAGGGCTTTCATAGTCAGTGGTACTTATTTTCCTTTCCTAGGTGGCCTCAGATTAAATGATCCATCTTTAGCCTACTGGTTATGGTCTAATATCATCTTCAGTTCAGCTCAGTTCAGTCACTCAGTCGTGTCTGACTCTTTGCGACCCCATGAATCGCAGCTTAGTTGTCATTAATTATAGATTATTTTAATAAGAAAATAGATATGAAATATTCTGTTCTCAATTTCACATTGAGGTAATATGGATACAGTGATATATTGTGTGTGAAGTCGCTCAGTCGTGTCCAACTCTTTGCGACCCCATGGACTGTAGCCCTCCAGGCTCCTCTCTCCATGGGATTCTCCAGACAAGAATACTGGAGTGGATTGCCATTTCCTTCTCCAGGGGATCTTCCCAACCCAGGGATCAAACCCGGGTCTCCTACATTGCAGGCAGAAGCTTTATCCTCTGAGCCACCAGAGAAGCCCATATGGATATAGTGATATATTACAAATATCCATTTTCTAAATTAAGATTTTTTAAAAATCCCAAAGGTTCATCCCCTGAGTTGAATACACTACAATAGAATAAATGAAGACAATGTGCACTAAGTTTCTAAAGAATATGTGTGAAAGTTGCTGAGTCGTGTCAGACTCTGTGACCCCATGGACTATACATGTCCATGGAATTCTCTAGGCCAGAATACTGGAGTGGGCAGCCTTTCCCTTCTCCAGGGGATCTTCCCAACCCAGGGATCAAACCCAGGTCTCCCGCAATGCAGGCAGATTCTTTACCAACTGGGCCACTATCATACATTACAGAAAGTGAAATAACTATTGACTATGATAAACTGTAGGCATATTTAAGTTAGTCTGGCCAAAGAGTACTTTTGCCTCCAGGATTTATTTTTTCTGAATTAAGTGGTTATATACAATCATGTTAATGATACAGTGATTTATGAAGGGGATTGCTATACTGTTAGGAGTTAGAAACAGAAAAACACCAAATCCCCATGTATATAAACAACTCATTCTGAGGCCAGAAGAGGGAGGAGAAGAGGTGGGAAAAAACATCAGACTGCATCATCAACATGTACATTGTGTGATTCGTGTCCATGTACATACAAACTGGTGTTGGTTTCTGGAAATAAAAATGCCTATTTTATTTTCAAATTGTGCAAATTTGATACACCTAATAGGCAGAGAGTTTTATATTTTGCCTTTCAACTAATCACTGTATCATTTTTTTCAAACAAAGAAGATAATAAGTACTAAGTGCTATTATAGAATATCTTCTTTCTGCTATGATGGTTGCCATCATAAAGTTGCTTACATTTTTCATACCCTTCCATTTTATCTCATTAATATATTCCTAGTAGGTGCACTCCCCTGGTGGCTCACACAGTAAAGCATCTGCCTACAATGCAGGAGACCCAGGTTCAATCCCTGGGTTGGGAAGATCTCCTGGAGAAGGAAATGGCAACCCACTCCAGTATTCTTGCCTGGAAAATCCCATGGACGGAGGAGCCTGGTAGGCTATGGTCCATGGGGTCGCAAAGAGTCAGACACGACTGAGAGACTTCACTTTCACTTTCAGTAGGTGCACTCTTCCTCCTGCTAATGACTTAATATGTTCATGAATCCAGAGAAATGGATTTCATTTTCCTTTGCAGAACAACATTCTCTGCCACTTTGTGTAGTGTTCAGACTTTCTGAGGATTGCTTAGCTATCATGGTATAACTAGAGAAGAAGAAAGGAAGTACTTTGCTTGCATAAAAATTAATGTAAAAGCAGTTCTCCCAGGAGCACAGCAATACAGTGAAGTCTAGATTATCTATTAGACTCTCAGAGACCAGGGTGTGCTAGAGGACGAATAGGAGAAGAAAAAAGCTTCGGTTCTCGCTCATGTTATACTTACTTTGTAAAAAGAATTTCGTTCTCTTTTACACAAGATGCAATTCATGAGACCCCTTTATATCAGCAGGAAACTCATCTGTCTGCATAGATGGAACCTGATGGCTGTTAACAGCATGACAAAACACTGCTGAACAGTTCAGGATACAGGGATAAGGAGTATCATTCTATCATTCCCAACTGAAACAACATCAGAAAATGTAGGCAGGCTAAATAGAATTATCCAAAATGGAGCCCGTCTGATATTCCAAGTCTCTTGGAGACAAAAGTGCTATTCACCTCTTCTTCCTTCCTACGGCTGAAATTCATTTGCATCCACTGACATCCTTTAAATTATTACCCTCCTGGGAAAGTCTGAACCCCCTGTAGAACACTTACAAACATTCAGTTGTTTCTGATCAGACCTATTTTGTTTGTAGTTCCCCTGACTCTTATTTTAGTATCCCAGGAAAGAAAAATCACTGCCAGAAATATAGCAAATGTTGACCATCTAGATTCTCTGGGTTTTAGGGACTTCCTGCAGCAATTTTAAAATTTGAGATATCTACTTAATGCTTTAAAGGTCATAATTCCAGAAGTCTGGCTTTTATCTGAACCTTGAGAATGATAAATCTAATAGAATTTCTTGTGCCCAGAGAAAATGCAAAATGGGAACTAGAAGATTCCAAAAATTCAGCTGCAGAGTAATGGATGGCTTTCTCCAAATATCTGTTAAAATCTTACTATAAGAAATTCTAGGATTTTTTAAGTAAAATTGTTTGTTTGGCAACAAGAATTTAGCACTTTCAAAGCATTCACATGGTCTGTTCCCCAGGACTCCCTTAAAGATTGCTTTGCTGAGGCTGTTGAACATCTGTCAGCATTTTCAGCATAAACCATCGGCTCAAAAAAAATTCTTCAGTCTGAAACTGGGTATATCAGATACCAGCTCAGGAGTTTTTATGTGTATTCAGGAAAATAAGTTCAGCTGTTTTTAAGCTAGAGCTATAGAAAAAAAAAAATCTAATATACCATTTCAAGACATGCTTGTAGCTTATACATAGGTAAAAGGAAAACAGACTTCTACCCAACTAAAATGAATGGGAAACATCTAAATGATTTGATAGTTGTGAGTTTTTCTTGACACTGTCTTGCTGAAACAGGATGTCTTCATTGGAGCTGGGTGACCACATTCTTAGTAGGATGGTATATGGAACTCTGCCCAGCATTAATCCAGAGGTCAGAATGTGCCCACCTCTTGGCAGCTGAGGATGAATGGCCTAAGTGACAAATTCCATTTCTTCAGCTTCCCAGATCATTGTACAGCCAGAGACTAATACAATACACAGCAGTTTGCCAAAAGGGATCGTGATCCGCTGGTGGATTGTGGTTTTGCACAGCTTCGACATACATTATCTTGACATCTAAAATTACTTCTCAGAGTACAGCTGTGCGTGTGATACTGGCCTTCATTCCACTGAATGATCCCGTGCAGTCCACTTACAACAGGAATGCACTTTTGAACCAAAAACTGTCACTACAAATCTCACCGTGAGTACAAGAATTCATGAAGAGTTCCAGTTTATTGGTTCGCAAGGATTTGCTTATGAAGTTAAAGAGATCATGTCTTAAAATTGTTATCGCATACAAGATGGAAAAACCATTTCAGTGAATGAGCTCCGGATATTGATTTTTTTCAGTTAACTACTTGTAATGTGAACATTTTTTTCCTTTATATATAAATGTTAATTGGAAATAGAAAGGTAAGAAATGAGTAGCTCTTTAACATAACAGTCCTCTCTATCAGGTTCTGTGTTGTGGAACTTTTTTGAACTGAAACTTTCTTAAATCACTACAGCATAACCCTCAGGAAAAAAAGTACAAAAACTCAAAACATAAACAATTAAAAAACATACTAAAATTGAGCCACTGTTTTATATACATAAATAGCTCTGCTTTGATCACAGAGTCTTCTATTCCAATAGGAGTTTCTTCCCCATGGCAATGGGAAAATGTCCCAGTTTTTCTGATGAATTTGTGCTATTGAACACTGAACTTAAAGCTTCTAAAGCTGAATTTCAAGTCTAGCTCTTCAACTTATATTGTATAGCCTTGGAAAAATTATGCATCTCATGACTTGTAGTTTTTGAAAAAGGAGGTAAGTCTACCTATGTTACAACTTTGATCAAAATCTCTAAACAAATTATGTGAGTAAAACAATTTCAAAATTGTATACCTCACACTTATACAAAGTACATATTCATATTTCTACAAATAGTACATAGAATTCTTACTAACATCAAAGGAAAAGAGAAGTTTAAACTACGTGAATCCCAAATAAAATTTGACAAACAAATGGTGGTTAGGATGTAAATTGCTTTTGGTATTAATCTTTGATTCACTTATTCATGGTTTACAAAATGCTTTGTAAGAATTAATAGCTATTCTGAAATAGCTAATAATAGTCAACACATAAGTAGTAACACTTAATGTGTTAATGGGTGCATCTGTGTGTCTGTAGTATATAAAACATTTTTTGCTCTAGAATATTCTGAAGAAAAAGAGAAAACTTAGCACCAGAGCTCTCAAAGGTTATTTTAAACTATACTTTAAAATACCTTTTAAAGGATCTTTTTGAAGGACTTGTGGACTTTGATTTCCAGCAGATTTTTAGACTAGTTATCTTGACTTCAAAACATCCAGAGATATTGAGGACCGTGTGAGAAGTGCTCTTTTTATCCCTGACTGAGCTCTCAAGAAAAATGAGAAATCCTTGGGGTATGGAAATACGAAGGAGGCTGGAGATCAGAGGGTTAAGCCTGCGGTGAAACTACAGCTGTTCATGGGGCATTTGCCTTCACTATACCCAATAGCTTTGGGTTTACATAGTCATTTGAGGATAGGAGAAAAGACTTCAGTAAGAACAAACTGGAACAAAGACCCTGGCAGGAAGCAGGGTCCTCAAAGAGATACACCTTCAATGAAATGATAGATCAAGAAAAATCTACTGGCCAATAATGGGAGAAAACAAGGAAAATTATTTGTCTCAACCTGGGTTCTGGGTAGAAGAAAAGTCTTCCTTGAGAATCCATGTTATCACTGTCATGTGATTTGGGGTTCAGATTTGTACCACTTGCATGGTCAAGCAGATCGAAAGCTGAGAAATTAAAAATGGTCCCTGGTTGGAAACAGTTCTGGGAGCATATAGAAAAATAAATATTCTCTAGAGGAATGCACCCTCATATCAGACCTAATAGGAGTCACACAAATAAAAATATACAAATACACAATCCAACATTTAAAAGGAAGCTGTCATGACTGAGTAAAGAGAATAGCAAACAGTAGAAAAGATGTTGGACTATGTTTAAAATGTTTGAAGAAATAAAATAAACCATAAACTTGAGAAAGGAATACCTTTTCTTTAAAGACAATGCATATTTTTAAAAAGAATCAAATAAAACTTTTAGAATAAAAAGTGCAGTTTTGAAATTGAAACTTTCAGTCAGTTCAGTTCAGTTTAGTCGCTCAGTCATGTCGGACTCTTTGTGACCCCATGAATCGCAGCACACCAGGCCTCCCTGTCCATCACCAACTCCCGGAGTTCACTCAGACTCACATCCATTGAGTCAGTGATACCATCCAGCCATCTCATCCTCTGTCGTCCCCTTCTCCTCCTGCCCCCAATCCCTCCCAGCATCACAGTCTTTTCCAATGAGTCAACTCTTCACATGAGGTGGCCAAAGTACTGGAGTTTCAGCTTTAGCATCATTCCTTCCAAAGAAATCCCAGGGCTGATCTCCTTCAGAGTGGACTGGTTGGATCTCCTTGCAGTCCAAGGGGCTCTCAAGAGTCTTCTCCAACACCACAGTTCAAAAGCATCAATTCTTTGGGGCTCAGCTTTCTTCACAGTCCAACTCTCATATCCATACATGACCACTGGAAAAACCATAGCCTTGACTAGACGGACCTTTGTTGGCAAAGTAGTGTCTCTGGTTTTGAATATGCTATCTAGGTTAGTCATAACTTTCCTTCCAAGGAGTAAGCATCTTTTAATTTCATGGCTGAAGTCACCATCTGCAGTGATTTTGGAGCCCCCAAAAATAAAGTCTGACACTGTTTCCACTGTCCCCCATTAAAACTTTACAAGTGAATTAAAGACTAAGTAAGCTGAAGCAAGACTAAGTGAAACAGATTGTATGCAGTGGTGCACTGATAAATGTTTTTAAAGTGGCTCTCTAGAGGTTGGGGAGAAAACCCTTTCATGTAGTGTTTGCCAGTTTCCATGGTGTACCTAACCCACCACAGCCCATTTTAAGCTACCAATGTGATGACAGTGAATGTGGACCAGGGAGAGGATATGCCCAGTTGGCTATTGTAAGCTGATACAAGCCAGTTCCTACACACGACTGGATGTATAACTAAGTTACCCAGAATACAACACAGAAAGGCACAGTGATAGGAAATGTGCATGAGACATAAAGGATAGCATGAGAAAGTCTGATGTAAGTTTAATCATTAATGTCAGTTATGAATTCTAAGATCTAGGAGCACCACAGATAACATGCAGAAACACATGGTAATGAAATTGCAGAACACCAAAGGCAATCTCAAAAGTATTCAGAAAAAAAAAGAGAGATCAGCTTCCAAGGAACAAGAATTAATACTTCTTGAGAACAATGGAAATAAATAACAGAATAATTTTCAAAGAACAGACAGAAATATTGTTAAACTAGAAATAGTTATCCTAATTATGTTAAATATTATTAGTAGTAGTAAAGTGAAGGTATATTAAAGGCATTTCAAACAACAAAAGCAGAGAGTTTATCATCAATGGATGACACAAAAGGAACTTTTTGTAAAAGTACTTTGGGAATATTGGAAAGGAATAAGGACAAAGAACATTTATGTAAATTGAAGATGAGAGGAGAAGGAGATGACAGAAGATGAGATGGTTGGATGACATCACCAACTCAATGGACATGAGTTTAAGTAGGCTCTGGGATTTGGTGGTGCACAGGGAAGCCTGGAGTGCTGCAGTCCGTGGGGTTGCAAAGAGTCAGACACGACTAAGCAACTGAACTGAACTGATCTGAAGCTGACATAAAAATAACAGTAATAATTAAAGGCTATATGAACGGCTTTATTTTCCCACAAATAATAAACAGCTTTTTATGCATTTAACTTATCATATTACCACTTAGAAGTTTTAATCATCTTTTGTTCACTTTTGACTTATTAAGAAAAAATCAGGAAGAAAACGTTAAACACTGTGGTAAAAGATTTACTTGTTTTAGTCCAAGTTACATTTTGCTGACCATGCTAACTATTTAGGTAGGTTTTTTAATACATTTTTTAAAGATTTATTTATTTTATTTTTGGCTGTGCTGAGTCTTTGTTGCTGCGCACAGGTTTTCTTTAGTTGTAGGGAGCGAGAGCTACTTACTGTCTAGTTGCGGTTTGCAGGCTTCTCATTGAGGGGGCTTCAGTAGTTTCATTCCCTCCTGCTCTAGGTGCATGGGCTCAGTAGTTGTGGTGCTCAGGCTTAGTTGCTCCATGGCATGTGGGATCTTCCTGGACCAGGGATTGAACCTGTGTCCCCTGCTTTGGCACATGGCTTCTTAACCACTAGACCACCAAGGAAGTGCTTGGTAGGTTTTTAATTTGTAATGAAAGATCCATATATATTGGTAGGAAGAGAACACTCTCTTTTGTGTTTCTTGAACTACTCTCACACTACTCAGCAGATGGTCCTCAACTTACCATGGTTCAGATATGATTTCTCTACTTCAGGATGGCGAGAAAAAGTTTCATATTCAGTAGAATCCATACTTTGAATCTTGAGCTTTTCCTCAGTTAGCAGTATGCTTTATGATCCTCTCTCATGATGCTGGGGCAGCGGCAGGATCATGCAGGTAAACTGCCAACACCCTTGCAGCCATATTGCACCCACACAGCTATTCTGTTTTTCACTTTCAGTATGGTAGTCAATAAATTACATGAGATATTCAACACTTTATTGCATAAAATAGGCTTTGTGTTAGGTGGTTTTGCCCAACTGCAGGCTAATGTAAGTGTTCTGAGCACACTTAAGGTCACCTCAGTTCAGTTCAGTCGCTCAGTCGTGTCTGACTCTTTGCGACCCCATGAATCGCAGCACGCCAGGCCTCCCTGTCCATCACCAACTCCTGGAGTTCACCCAGACTCATGTCCATCGAGTCAGTGATGCCATCCAGCCATCTCATCCTCTGTCGTCCCCTTCTCCTCCTGCCCCCAATCCCTCCCAGCATCACAGTCTTTTCCAATGAGTCAACTCTTCACATGAGGTGGTCAAAGTACTGGAATTTCAGCTTTAGCATCATTCCTTCCAAAGAAATCCCAGGGCTGATCTCCTTCAGAATGGACTGGTTGGATCTCCTTGCAGTCCAAGGGACTCTCAAGAGTCTTCTCCAACATCACAGTTCAAAAGCATCAATTCTTCGGCCCTCAGCCTTCTTCACAATCCAACTCTCACATCCATACATGACCACAGGAAAAACCATAGCCTTGACTAGACGAACCTTTGTTGGCAAAGTAATGTCTCTGCTTTTGAATATGCTATCTAGGTTGGTCATAACTTTCCTTCTAAGGAGTAAACATCTTTTAATTTCATGGCTGCAGTCACCATCTGCAGTGATTTTGGAGCCCCCAAAAATAAAGTCTGACACTGTTTCCACTGTTTCCCCATCTATTTGCCATGAAGTGATGGGACCGGATGCCATGATCTTCGTTTTCTGAATGTTGAGCTTTAAGCCAACATTTTCACTCTCCACTTTCACTTTCATCAAGAGGCTTTTTAGTTCCTCTTCACTTTCTGCCATAAGGGTGGCGTCATCTGCATATCTGAAGTTATTGATATTTCTCCCGGCAATCTTGATTCCAGCTTGTGTTTCTTCCAGTCCAGCGTTTCTCATGATGTATTCTGCATATAAGTTAAATAAGCAGGGTGACAATATACAGCCTTGACGTACTCCTTTTCCTATTTGGAACCAGTCTGTTGTTCCATGTCCAGTTCTAACTGTTGCTTCCTGACCTGCATACCAATTTCTCAAGAGGCAGATCACGTGGTCTGGTATTCCCATCTCTTTCAGAATTTTCCACAGTTTATTGTGATCCACACAGTCAAAGGCTTTGGCATAGTCAATAAAGCAGAAATAGATGTTTTTCTGGAACTCTCACTTAAGGTAGGCTAGCCTAATTTGTGATGTTTGGTAAGTTAGATGTATTAAGTACATTTTTAACTCAGGATATTTTTAACTTACAATGGGTTTGGGGGAAGTAACCCCACTGTAAGTCTAGGAAGATCTGTACTTTACTTCTGACACCAGATGTATGTGTTTTCCACACATTAAGCGATTCTGTGACACCAGCTGGGTATCCTACAATTTAACTCAATTCTGACATTATCTGGAAATGGCATCAGGTCATACATGTTAAGGGCTCAGTTCCACGAGACCCTTCCTCCACCTCCCACCTTCAGATGCCAATCAAAAGTCACTTGCTGTGTAAATCAGATGTTCCCACAAATCCATACTCCAATTAGATAATTTGCTAGAGCAGTTCCAGAACTCAGGAAAATCTTACTTACTAGATTACTGGTTTATTATAAAAGGATACAAGAGGAACCATCAGATGGAAGAGATACATAGGGCAAGTTTTGGGGGAAGGGATTCAGAACTTCCATACCCTCTCTGGGTGAGCTACATGGTTGTCACCACTGGCAACTAGCCTCAACCTTAGGAGCTTTTCAAAAGTCCCCTCATTAGTATAAACTCAGGCGTGGTTGAGAGGGTTCTGTTATGAATAACAAAAGGGATCTTTATGGTTCTTATTACATAGAAAATTCTATGTACTCACTCCGACTCACCAAAAAAAAAAAAAAAAAAAAGTTATTTTATCTAGTCTCCAATAAAAGAACCAGGACTCCTTGGAGATATTCTAGGACTAGAGCAGAGAAGGTACAAAATGAGCCTGGAATATGTATGGTGCCAGAAAGTAAGCACTCCAAAAATGATGGGGGCCAGCATATGGATATAGGAGGCAACTTAAAGGAGGCTTCCAATTACTAAATTTGGGACAATTTCAGCAAAAGAGTAATGATAGGAATGGACTATATCCTGTAGAAACCATACTTAAATAATTGACTAAATAATTAAATGAAGGGGAAGGGAAAGCTCTTCCTTACAATATAATTCCAATTAATACATTTAGAAGAGAAAATAGGGACTTCCCTGGTAGTCCAGTGGCTAAGACTGCACCCGCAATGCAGGGGGTCCAGATTCAGTCCCTGGTAAGGGAACTAGATCCCTCATGGCACAACTAAAGATCCTACGTGGCTCAACTATAGATCCCATTGCAACGAAGACTGAAGATCCCAAGTGCCACAAGTAAGAGGCAACACAGCCAAAATAAATAAGTAAATACATTTCCAAAAGAAGAAAGAAAAAATCACCATTTATAAAACACCACAGTAATAATTGTTTCTCTCAGGAATCATCAATGGATACTAAAGTTAGTAGGCAAAAATATGATGAGAAGCAGGATATTTACATGCCCTCAACATATTACCCATAAGATACTTACTAATCCCAAAAAGGCAAAACCGCTAGAAACTTTATAGCGGAGGAACCTGGCAGACACCATCTTAACCAAGTGCTCAAAGTTGAACCTCACTAGTTAATGGGATAGATCTCTTAAGAGCACGCGTCTCCTGATAGAATGCACTGTGGAGGTCATCTCATTCATGTGGTTTTCTTGACAAAAACATACAACCTGGATTAATAATGAAGAAACATCAGATAAGCTCAAATTGAGAGACCAAATAACTAGTCAATACTCTTCAAAATTTCCTGACAGACCATGGTTGTGTGGTTTTATAAGATGTTAACATTTGAGGAATCTAAGTAAAGAGTATACAGGAATTCTGTTAATTTTGTAAGCTTTTTATAAGACCTAATTATTTCAAGATGAAAATGTATTTTAAAATCAGAGATAGGGTTATGATAGTTTCCAACCTCCCTTATTCTCAGAAAGGCCATTTATTAGAGCCCTCCCCTCCCAGCTCTATCTAAAGACATCAATGCAGGGCTTCAGTAGAAGGGGGCCAAGTGTAAGGCTGGAAGGAAACAGTTTGGGTCTGAAACACAAGGTCCCTACTGTGTTGAATCAGCATGGCAGAGGCTATTAAAATGCCATCTTTTTCACCCTCCCACTCCTCTCTCTTTTCCTCTAGCTCCATATTACACATCCCAGACTGCTTTTAATCCTATTGGGAGGATGTGCAGCAAGAAAGAAAGAAAAAATAATGAATGGCTGTATTCCTTGGCACATGAATAACAGTTTCCCTTTTGGGGTTTCAAGAATAAAAAATGAGAGGCTTTTAATCTTGCAAACTTGTGCAAATGTGTGTGTGTGTGTGTGTGTGTGTAGATAAAAATGTAAACTACCACTGTGGTAAGAATAATGCTGATTTTTAAAGTCTGCTAAAGCGAAAGGAAGCATTTTTCCAGAATAAGGTATGTTAGAGGCCAGTGGGAAAAAAGAACAGCAGATGACTGTGTTTAGAGCTGGGCGAATTAGGAAATACCCTTTTCATAGTTAACTCTAAATAGATGAGCTGTTGTTGCCAAGATGTGTTTATCAGAAGTCTAGGCCATCTCACAGGATGTGAAATCTGGTTTAGCTGTGTAAAACAGCTCTGTATTTTTATTTTAGCCAAAACTCGGCAAGACTCATAGTCAGTTCCCTCCCCAATAGAGTAAAACAGCAACAAGGACAACAAGCAAACACACTGAAACAGCAGAGTAAATGTTGGCAGGAAGCCTGCTGTGATCCAGCCTTGTTTTGTAGAAGGAATCCTCTCAGTTTGATGCATTGCTTCTCCCAAGTGAACTCCGGAGAGTTTTACTTAAGATAAAATAAATTGAAGTGAAAATAGAATCTTGCTGTTGGTCATTCCTTCTACTTAAAAAAAAGGCAGGCAAAATTTCCACGCTCTCGTTGACTCTCTCGTTACTCTCTCGTGGGTTGACTCTCTCATGGCTGTGGAAATGGTGCAAGACAAAGCCACAGAGAGAATAGTCTGGTGTGAATACAGACCACATGCCTCGTTACTTGTGCTTCTTTCTGGGGTAATCTGTCTTCAGTGAGCAGGCCTCCCTCACTTGGCCAGGTGAGATTCCACCAGGTTGCCTCTCCGGTGACTCAGACAAGGCCTGGGACTCACTGAATTTACATTAAAAATCCTATGGGCATCTGGACACCCCCCTCCCCTCACACACACACACACACACACACACACTTAATAAGCATAAAGTTGTGCATTTCCCTCTATAGTGATGGCGCTGCTGGCTGTTTTTGTTGTTTTTGGCTTTGAGGTCTTACAGACCAGCCAGCCGTTGTGTAAGCATAGTTTGTCTGAATTGCTTCGGGACTAACTGCCTTCTTAGAAGTCCTCTTGCTGTTCATGATTTTTGCCAGCAAGCCATTACTATTGTTAATTTAAAATTCCTCACTCTGCCTTTTCTGTGCTATAAGATGGTAAAGTTTAGTAGTCCTTTAAACCCTCAAGATTTTGAGGGGTCTTCAATTTCTGTAATTTGGGGTAGGGGTTTTAAGCCAGTGTAGAACTTGTAAATTTGCTAAGTTTAATCAGAATTGGGGAGGGGATGGTGGTTAATACTAAACTATTCTGCTCATGCTGTTTTAAAAACTTCTGGTGTGTGTGCCTTTTGATTTTTTGCTCATCATATAGCCTATTCAGAAAAATTAAAAAAAAAATTAAGTAGCTCTTGGCAAAAGGTCAAAACCAGCATTGCAGGGAAGGTATTTAAAAGTCTTTTAAGTGTGGCTATTTGTATAAGCAATAACCGAACATTTCTTATGACCAGGGAGGACTATTTTCACAGTCTTTCATGGAAATATTTCTAGACGATCTCTGTGGCTCTTTTCCTTGAGCTCATTTATTTGCTTTTGCTTTAGAACAGAGCATTTTAATGAGCAGTTTTATGAGCTTAACCTGCGTTCTGCAAGCTCCACATGACTGGATTCCTGTTACATATAACCTTTGCCCTATTTTTCATTAAAACACAAGATTTTCCTATAATCAACTCTGTACTAAGTAAGACCTTAAAGGAAAGAATGCAACGATACTTTGGTCTCCTATTCAGGCTACTCAACATGTTTTCAAACTATTTGTTTCCTTGTTGTTTTAAAAATTATACATATGAATATTTTAATCATAAACTCCTTTCTTTTCTAAGATACTTATATCCTCATGGGTTTCATACCTTTACCCAATCCAATATCACCACCTCCCTCTTAATGAATACCTCTGTGTTTACCATCCACTGAGGCAGGGACAAAGGCAGCATGAACCCCAAATCATTTTCGAAATAGGAACTTGTAAGAACAACAAATCACATAGGTTTTTTTCATCTTATATGTATACAAATGCTAGGGCCTGAAAGTTCCGGCCTATGACAAAGTTAGATAACCATTCAATGCACCTTGACTCCTTCTCTTTGTCTCATAATTGGACATTAAAATAACTATTTTCTATTCTATGCACAGTATCCCAGATGTTTTTGTATAGAATGACTTTTTTTCCTCTAACCTAAGACCATCCAAATTTGTTTAATTTTTCTTCCAAGTTCACTTTCAGTGTTTAAATCAGTTTTATTGAGGTCTGCTAGACATTCAAGTTCTCCCTTTCATTTGAGCAGGCTGCAGAACCCCTGGAAGGGTCTAACAGTCCTGGAAACAATGGAGACATTGTTGTTTGTCACAGGCAGCTCCCCTCTCGGTCACGCATTCCAGCCATGTTTGCCTTTTAAAACTATACTACGGATTTAAGATAGTCTGCGGTTCCTTGTAACACCTAGCTCTTTTTCTACCCTTCTTACTTCAGCCAATCTGTCCTCATCTTATAATCTTGTTTACTTTTAATTTTTAGAACAAGGAGGGCACTCTTTAAAACAGAGTAAAATAAGTTTAGGGTAAATGAAAGGAAATCTACTTCACATCGGAGTTAGAAACTTATGGAACTCATTAGTTCCCAAAGGTGGTGCTGGCAGGAAATGTAAATGAATTCAAAAACCTCTTAGCCAAATTTATGAATGAGAGCCACAAATGGCTACTGAGAAAACCAGAACTCTGCCTGATTTTTACAACTGAAGACAGAGAGTTGCTCCAAGCCCTCCCACAGGAGGTCTCTTGAGATCTGTTGAGTCGACTGACCTTGGGTCTGGCCCCTGATGGGTGTCCTCTCAGCACTTGTCTCTCTCTGGTTTCACAGAGGTTCAGAAAGACCCTGCAGACCGATTCTTAAATAGGCAACTTTCTTTTTGAAATAACATTTTTTTTTTGGTAACTGTTCCTTTACCGTTCAACCATCTGCCTACCACAGTGCCAATTATGACTGTCAGTTAGGGAATGGTGACGTCTGTCCAGTGGAAACTAGCTGAGATCACATTTGGATCTTAAAACATCGATACTTTCTTTTATGTAAAGTTAGACCTTTCTTTTTCCTGGGACTTTTCAGGCTTCAGACCGTAAATAGCTTTCTTACTTCATCCTATACTCTATCCTTGGTAGAATCTTTGATCCCCTCACCCCTTTGACTTTTCCCAGATCTGTATCTGCAGGGGTTCTCAACCAAGGACACTGAAAAAAATCACAGATGCTCCAGGCCTCATCCCAGACCAAGTAAGTCAGTCTCAGTGGGTGGGGCCCAGTCATGGATATTCTTCAAAATCATCCCAGGCTGTTTTCAGCAGCCAGATTGAGAGCCCGGACTGGCAGGTTGCTATAGAATTTCTCCTCCCCCTGAACCCCTTGCTCATCATCTCAGTGCCACCTGAGGCATCAGTCTGCCTTACCCCCACCTTTCCACCCCCTCAACTCCCCTGCCACCCTCCCATGTTAGATATTCATTAATGATTTTGGCGGAGCTCACTGTACCAGTCAACAATGCTGGATCTTTATGCTGTCTGCTTTCAACTGTGAACTCCCAGGAAAAGAGAACTTGCTGCAAAAATGTGGTCCCTTGCTGGGGACTTGCCTGGTGGTCTAGTAGTTAAGACTTCACCTTCCAGTCAGGAGATATGGGTTCGATCCCTGGTTGGGGAGCTAAAATTCCATAGGCCCCATGGCCAAAAACCCAAAATATACAAGAGAAGCAATATTGTAAATTCAAGAAAGACTTTAAATATGGTCATATCAAATATATATATATATATATATATATATATAAATGGCCCCTTACAACTTTATGATACCCAACACTTGAAGGGCCTTCACCTCCTTTTACTCATCTTTTTGTTGACTGACATGGTACCTGCTCCAAATAAGATCTTTCTTCACATCAGTTGCTCACTTTCCCTCTAGGCAGGCATGGGTCCTTTTTCTTTAGGAGAACATTGAGGCCAACCAGAGGAAGCTGCCTGATGCCATTATTTCATCCTTCCTCTGTTGTCTTCTTACCCTTCCCTTCAGTCTTCAGGAAGAAAAATTCCACTTGCATTTATTAAACACTGTGGAGTACCAACCATGTGCAATGAATTACACTACAGTTTAAAAGACCTACTAGAAAGCAATTAACAAGAATTCATAGGAGAGATGTAAATTCTTAACATGAAGAAATTTAAATAGGTGATAAGTATTTAGGATAGAGAGATCAATTCTGATGGCCAAGGGAAGGTTATCACATAGATGGTGACATTTGGGCCAGGTCTCGAATAGTGCAAGGATTTTAGCAATCATGTATTAGGCAGAAAGCACTTCAAATTCAAGAGGACAGAGTGGCCAAAGGTACCAGGTTGTAATGTGTATGATTTGATCTGGAAATAGTGAACAGATGGATATAGCTGGAATATGGCACAGAAGGTGCCATATTCTTTCTAAGTATTTCTTTCAAAATGTTTAATCTTTCTAAATATTTCACCTTTACCAATATCCTGAATCTTGTTCATTTTAACATCATCTAAAATTTAATATGCACAACTACCTTCGCAGGTATTTTTGGCCTTTTTTTTAAACTTTATATATACATATGTCTTCCCTTTCCTACAAGAAATCATTTTGACCCTGATTGTCTTGATATGTACCATACCATTTCCTTTATTCCTCTGCCAAGCTCTCAGAGCATGATTTATACTTTATTTTACTCCCCTTTGCATGGTCCTCACCTTACCCTCCTATTCTAGCTTCCAGACTCCTCCCACTTTCCTCATCCCCCGCCTCCCTCCTCACCCCTGCAGAAAGGCTCTGTTATGGATTCTCATATAATTCGGACAAAAGATCGTTGGCCAGTCTTCATTCTGTTTAGCCTCTTAGCAATAGCTGGCATTATTGGTAACAGCATCTTGAAAGTATTCTTATCTAAAGTAGCTGGGAGGGTGTTTGTTCTTTGAAATTCTCCCCCTTCTTCCACACCTTGGTGGTCTTTGCTAGTACTTCTTCCCGTTCTTAACTGTGGATATCCTAAAATACTTTTCTCCATCCCTTACCTGTTTCATTTCTTCATTCATTCTTTCACTCTAAGACCATTTATTGAGCACATGCACGAGGCCAGGCACGTTGCTAAACACAAAGGTAAATCTGGATTTCTCTGTGCACACACAGATTTTAACATGCTTTCTGTTCTTATGGTTCCAGTTTCTACCTCTGCATGAGAAATTTCTAAATCTACATTTTCTGCTGTGACTTCTCACCTGGACACTCATTCTCTGATTCAAGTTATCCACATATATATCTTTTGCATCTACTCAAACATAATTTGCTCAAAAATAAATTCATTTGCTCAATGAAAATCAGTTTTCCTGCCTCAGATTACTTACCTCAGTCAATGAAGTCATCATTTTAGTCTTCTATGCTGGAAATTTGACTATGATATTTTACACTTATCTCAGTCAATTTTGTATCCTTTCTTAAGGATGTCTTTAAGAGCCACTCTTACTCTATTTTTATAGCTACTCATTTGATCCAGGCTTTCATTACCTCATATATACTACTACCATAGACAATAATTGGTCTCTCCATTTCCAGTCTCACCCTCCTTAAATTCATTCATCTTACGAACAGCTGCCATAATAATCTTCCTAAAGCACCATTTGATCACATTCTTTCTGGTGACATTGCATGCCCACCACATCACATCTCATCTCTTTAGTCTAACTCTAGTTTTCCACAGTCAGACCACTCATTTCACAATTCAGCCGCTCTCCTTCCACTCAATGTGTTTGTCCCTATGACCCCTCCAATATTTCCCCAAACACATCAAGCTAATTTCCACCTCTTTCCTTTGTTCCCCTTGCCTGCCTACCTTCTTGATGTCTGCACACCATAGTACAACCAGGTGACGTCTCACATACTTTCTTTCTAGAGCCTTATCTGGCTCCTGAAAACTCCAGGAATCTCTCCTCTCTTCAAAAGCCAGTTATCCTTAGAGGCTTTTTACCATACAGCTTAGCTCTTTTTACATGCTGTTAGTATGACACATTGTTCCCTGCCTTTTAATCAGCTCCTTCCCAAATAGATGGTAGACTTCTCAGGAGCACAACTTGTGTTGTGTTATTCCCTTCAACCTGCCAGGGCATCTAGCAGATTTCTTATCCTATGTTCTATGCTTAATATGTAGTATGAATTAATTGTTGTAATTATCTATCCTTCAATAAACTGGTCTAGACCAAAGAAAGACTCTGCAAGGACAATAGGAAACAGTCTTTACACTGTATACAAAAGGGGTCATTTTCCACTCTACAACATTAGTATCTAATCTGCATATCAGTTTTGATGTAGATGTCTCTTTCTGACTCAAAAAGAGTCAGTTAAAAGGTAGTCATAGAGCCTCTAAATCTAAATATTAAATTATATGAAATACAGGGGTTGTAATAACTCATTAAATGATATCAAGATGGGACTTCCCTGGTGATCCAGTGGTTAAGACTTGGCCTTCCAACACAGGGGATGTGGGTTCAGTCTCTGGTTAGGGAGCTAAGATCCCACATGCCTTATGTTCAAAAAACCAAAACATAAAACAGAAGCAATATTGTACTAGATTCAATGAATACTTTAAAAATGGTCCATATCCCAAAAAGATGACATCCAGGTGAATTTGGTCTACCAAATTCAGATTGGGGAGTGGGCTGGAACCCACAGGACAGATGTCCCTATATTTTTTTTAAAAAGACAACAACAGATAACAAAGGAACTAGAACGAGAGAGAGAGAAGTCTATAGATTGAGATGAAGCTAAGAGACATATCCACCAATCACAGTATATAGACTTATAGGATTCCAATTCAAGTACATAAAGTGAAAAAAGATTTTTTCAAAGACGGTTGGGGAAATGTCATTGAACACTGAGTATATATAATGTTGAGAAATTATTAATATTTTTAGAAGTGATAATAGTACTGGTTATGTTGGTTAAGGGTCCTTTTCTTTTCGGAATACATACTGAAATATATACAGATAAAATTATATGATGTTGGAGTTTGCCTCAAAATAGCTGAGGAAGAGAGAGAAAACAAGGATACCCATGTGGTAAATTATTGAAGCTGAATAATGAGTTATTAACCCCCAGGTTAATTTATATTATTCTCTCTACTCTCTCTACTTATATGTTTTTAAAATTTCCCCAGTAAAAATATTTTTAAGTAGTCACTGATGTTAAGCAATTCTTATGAAATATTTTGGGGTGACAATGGTACTATGGTTATGGTTTTTGAAAAGGAGTCCTAATCTTTTAGAAATTAAAAGTTGGACACAACTTAGTGACTAACAGCAATAACAACACACTGTCTACACGGTCCAGTGAGGTAACCACCATTGTTACTGAACACTTGAACTGCGGCTAGTCCAAATTGAAATATGCTCTAAGAGTAAAATACATACTGGATTTTGAAGACTTCATACAAAAAAAAAAAAAAGGGAAAGAAAGTAAACTATCTAATGATGTTTTTGTGCTGTGCTAGTTTGCTGGAGCTGCCATAGCAAAGTGCCAGATACCGGGTGACTTAAACAACAAACATTTATTTTCTCACAATTCTGGAAGATAGAAATCTGAGTTCAGTGTGTCAGCAGGCTTGGTTCCATCTGAGGTCTTTCTTGCTGGCTTGTAGATAGATAGCCATCTTCTCTCTGTTATCACCTGGTCTTCCTTCTGTGTGTGCCCATGTCCTCATTTTCTCTCCTTAGAGGAACACCAGTCACATCAGTTTAAGGCATGCCCTAGAAAGTCTCATTTTAACCTAAGTGTCTTTTTAAAGATGCTTTCTCCAAATGCAGTCGCATTCTGAATACAGTTTTGAGAGTTAAGACTTCGACAAAGGAATTTGGGGCAGATACAACTTAGCCTATAAATATATGTCAAAAGATAATATTTTGGATATATTTCATTAAAGCATTATTCAAATGCACTTCACTTGTTTTACTTTAGTGTCTTTTTTTTTTTTTTGCCATATAGAAGTTCTATTTTTTTTAAATTTTATTTTATTTTTAAACTTTACAATATTGTATTGGTTTTGCCAAATATCAAAATGAATCCACCACAAGTATACATGTGTTCCCCATCCTGAACCCTCCTCCCTCCTCCCTCCTCCCTCCTCCCTCCCCCCTCCCCATACCATCCCTCTGGGTCGTCCCAGTGCACCAGCCCCAAGCATCCAGTATCATGCATCGAACCTGGACTGGCGACTCATTTCATATATGATACTATACATATTTCAATGCCATTCTCCCAAATCATCCCACCCTCTCCCTCTCCCACAGAGTCCAAAAGACTGTTCTATACATCAGTGTCTCTTTTGCTGTCTCGTATACAGGGTTATTGTTACCATCTTTCTAAATTCCATATATATGCGTTAGTATACTGTATTGGTGTTTTTCTTTCTGGCTTACTTCACTCTGTATAATAGGCTCCAGTTTCATCCACCTCATTAGAACTGATTCAAATGTATTCTTTTTAATGGCTGAGTAATACTCCATTATGTATATGTACCACAGCTTTCTTATCCATTCATCTGCTGATGGGCATCTAGGTTGCTTCCATGTCCTGGCTATTATAAACAGTGCTGCGATGAACATTGGGGTACACTTGTCTCTTTCAATTCTGGTTTCCTTGGTGTGTATGCCCAGCAGTGGGATTGCTGGATCATAAGGCAGTTCTATTTCCAGTTTTTTAAGGAATCTCCACACTGTTCTCCATAGTGGCTGTACTAGTTTGCATTCCCACCAACAGTGTACGAGGGTTCCCTTTTCTCCACACCCTTTCCAGCATTTATTGCTTGTAGACTTTTGGATCGCAGCCATTCTGACTGGCGTGAAATGGTACCTCATAGTGGTTTTGATTTGCATTTCTCTGATAATGAGTGATGTTGAGCATCTTTTCATGTGTTTGTTAGCCATCTGTATGTCTTCTTTGGAGAAATGTCTATTTAGTTCTTTGGCCCATTTTTTGATTGGGTCATTTATTTTTCTGGAATTGAGCTGTAGGAGTTGCTTGTATATTTTTGAGATTAGTTGTTTGTCAGTCGCTTCATTTGCTATTATTTTCTCCCATTCTGAAGGCTGTCTTTTCACCTTGCTTATAGTTTCCTTTGTTGTGCAGAAGCTTTTAAGTTTAATTACGTCCCATTTGTTTATTTTTGCTTTTATTTCCAATATTCTGGGAGGTGGGTCATAGAGGATCCTGCTGTGATGTATGTCGGAGAGTGTTTTGCCTATGTTCTCCTCTAGGAGTTTTATAGTTTCTGGTCTTACGTTTAGATCTTTAATCCATTTTGAGTTTATTTTTGTGTATGGTGTTAGAAACTGCTCTAGTTTCATTCTTTTACAAGTGGTTGACCAGTTTTCCCAGCACCACTTGTTAAAGAGATTGTTTTTAATCCATTGTATATTCTTGCCTCCTTTGTCAAAGATAAGGTGTCCATATGTGCGTGGATTTATCTCTGGGCTTTCTGTTTTTTTCCATTGATCTATATTTCTGTCTTTGTGCCAGTACCATACTGTCTTGATGACTGTGGCTTTGTAGTAGAGCCTGAAGTCAGGTAGGTTGATTCCTCCAGTTCCATTCTTCTTTCTCAAGATAGCTTTGGCTATTCGAGGTTTTTTGTATTTCCATACAAATTGTGAAATTATTTGTTCTAGCTCTGTGAAGAATATCATTGGTAGCTTGATAGGGATTGCATTGAATCTATAAATTGCTTTGGGTAGTATACTCATTTTCACTACATTGATTCTTCTGATCCATGAACATGGTATATTTCTCCATCTATTAGTGTCCTCTTTGATTTCTTTCACCAGTGTTTTATAGTTTTCTATATATAGGTCTTTAGTTTCTTTAGGTAGATATATTCCTAAGTATTTTTTTCTTTCCATTGCAATGGTGAATGGAATTGTTTCCTTAATTTCTCTTTCTGTTTTCTCATTATTAGTGTATAGGAATGCAAGGGATTTCTGTGTGTTGATTTTCTATCCTGCAACTTTACTATAATCATTGATTAGCTCTAGTAATTTTCTAGGTAATTTTAGGGTTTTCTATGTAGAGGATCATGTCATCTGCAAACAGTGAGAGTTTTACTTCTTCTTTTCCAATTTGGATTCCTTTTATTTCTCTTTCTGCTCTGATTGCTGTGGCCAAAACTTCCAAAACTATGTTGAATAGTAATGGTGAAAGTGGGCACCCTTGTCTTGTTCCTGACTTTAGAGGAAATGCTTTCAATTTTTCACCATTGAGGATAATGTTTGCTGTGGGTTTGTCATATATAGCTTTTATTATGTTGAGGTATGTTCCTTCTATTCCTGCTCTCTGGAGAGTTTTTATCATAAATGGATGTTGAATTTTGTCAAAGGCTTTCTCTGCATCTATTGAGATAATCATATGGTTTTTATTTTTCAATTTGTTAATGTGGTGTATTTCATTGATTGATTTGCAGATATTGAAGAATCCTTGCATCCCTGGGATAAAGCCCACTTGGTCATAGTGTCTTTTAATGTGGCTACAGAAATGTGGCTTGCATTTTATCTCTATAGGATGACATATTTTATTTCTTTGGACTGTTAAGACACTGTATCCATCACCTGTTGGAGGAGTAAGAATAAGTCTTAATTCTGAATAAATTTCTCAGTTTCAATTTAATTTCACTTTTAGTACTTAGTTTAACTGAGGTATTGTTAATGAGCAAGAGCAGTGAGATGGTACATGAAAAATGAAAGTGAAAGTCACTCAGTCATGTCCAGCTCTTTGCAACCCCATGGACTATACAGTCCATGGAATTCTCCAGGTCAGAATATTGGTGTGGGTAATCATATTAACAGAAAATAATCTAAATTTCCTAAAGCATCTTTTAGATATTTTATCTGGATCATCTGGTAAGGCTGTTGGGGACCCTAGGATGTTGGCAAGGTATATTCACTAAACCATCTGTATGCTAATGCTAAGTCACTTCAGTCGTGTCCGACTCTGTGCGACCCCTAGACGGCAGCCCACCAGGCTCCCCCGTCCCTGGGATTCTCCAGGCAAGAACACTGGAGTGGGTTACCATTTCCCTCTCCAATGCATGAAAGTGAAAAGTGAAAGTGAAGTTGCTCAGTCGTGCGCGACTCCTAGCGACCGCATGGACTGCAGCCTACCAGGCTCCTCCATCCATGGGATTTTCCAGGCAAGAGTACTGGAGTGGGGTGCCATGGCTGAAAATGTTATCTTGAGACCTTTGAGAATTCTGCAGTAGAATCCCATTGACAACTTTATCAGCTACAGTGTTCAGTGGACCTTGAAGAAATGCAAAACTCTTGACTATAGGTGCTTCTTTAAAGGCTTCATTTTTTTTTCTAATACTCTTGAAAGACATAATGATTCTACCTAAAGAATTTTACCATTGTGTGTTTCTAATCCATTGCATTCTTTTATGTTTATTTTTACATATTTTTGCATGTAAAGCAAGTACTCTATTTACACTGAACTTTAAGATAAGAGAGAACTAAATTAAAGCCACTGTGTACCATGCTGTTATTTTACTATATAGTTAGTCTCTTATGACCTCCCATGCTGTTTTCATAATACTTGAATTTTATCGCCCCTGATCTCCCTAGGACTTAAATAACTTTACTATAATGCATCAGTAGTCATCCACGTAAACATTTTTGAAGGACTGAACAACAAACAAATTCTGTTTTATAATAGTTATTATTTTTCTTTCATATTTTTGTCCATCATCTAATCTGTGTGAGACCCAGTGTTCATTGCATAGACCTTATAACCCCTTAATACCCTGATTCTAATGAGAGTATCTGTTAAACAAATTGTATGATAGAAGTAATAATTTGAAATTTCCCTGCAGTTATGCATTTTTAGATGAGAATAATAGAATTCCCAAAGCATAAATTACTCTTGTGAAATGGTCATTTTTGTTCCTAGTCTTCAGGTATTTTCTTATAAATTATACCACTAGGATTTTTCTTGTGATCATAACGTTTGGTTACTTGAGTATGAAACATTTGTGATGATAGTGATCTTAGAAAATTAGCAGCAGCAAAAGCATCACTCTGAATCAAAGAAGAGCCTTCATCATGATCATCATGAAGAATTGTTTTATGTCTACAAGGCATTTCTCACCGGACTATCCTAGCAGCATTTGGAAGCATATGTTTTGTTTCAAGGTGTTTTCATATCACTTTTGCTGGTGGGGTGAGCATCAACCCCACCCTAGTCAAGAATGGAGAAGAGCTCATAGTATGTAACAGTTAAGAGGGTACATCCTGTAATCAAAATACCTGTATCGAATTCCCACCCTACCACTTATTAACTAAGTGACTTTAAACGAGTTTGCTTTTCAGACTCTTCAACTGTAAAATTCAAATAGTAACCATAATAAATAATGGTATCTACTTCATAAGGTTGCTGTAGGATTAAATGGGTTAGTATATGTAAAGCAGTTTGAATACTCCCTGACATTTTATTGTCATTTAGTGAGATTTTTTTTTCATCATAACTTTCAACGTAGAAACATTTTTATATGGTAGAAGTTAGTCTACCAATTTGGTTGAAGAAAAAAGAAAAAATATAGCCCACTAACTAGTATGTGTACTAATGTAATAAGAATGCATCAGTGTAGTAATGGTGTCCACTAAGAATTTTCTTAGCATCATTTTAGCCCTATAACATTTACCTTTTTGTTGAGATTAACTGCATATTTGCCATCAACTATTATGATCCTTACCTTCAAGAAACTTTCATTTTGGTTAGGGAAGTCAACATTTACATACCTAACTAAGATACAAGACAAAGGATCAAACGTCTAAACTGAATGTTCAGAGGGTGTTGTGTTTTAGAGGCAGCATTCAAAGATGTGTTGCATTTGCACTAAACCTTGAAGGATGAGTATGTGGAGGTGGAAGAAAAAGACTTAAGGCTGAGAGGACATCATGACTATCTCTGGATGTTTTCTTCACTTGGATTCTTTAGGACATAGGTAACAAATTAAATTCAAGTGTACTTAACTTTTTAAAACTAACAAAACCCTTTACTGCCTGGTATGACTGCACAGTCCAGAGGTAGACAGAGCTGTCAGAGCCAGATCCAGACATTCCAATAATGTCTTTAAATATCTGCCTCTCTCCATGTTTCATCTATACAGTTCTCCGTGTTGACTTCATTCGCTGGCAGGTTTGAGCCCTCTTCACTCTGACGCAGGCTAGCCCTCAGGCTTACATCTTAAGAAGCTCTCATCCTAACTGAGAGGGAGCTTCTCCTTCTAACAGTTCTAACAGATGTGCAGTGATTGGCTTTTCTTGGTCACATTGCTGTCTGTCATCACAGAGGCCAGGCCAGATAGGTAGATTGGTGACAGGGTACTTGGCCTGATCCATGCAGTCCCATCTAACCACCAGAACTGAGAGTGGGGGAGAGGAGACTTCCCACATTCATATTTGGTCTGTCAACAGAGGAGGGATGGCACGACCTTGTGATAGAATAGAGAGGATGAAGATGGATTATTTTTTAACTCATTTCCCTCTCACTTAGAGAATGCTAAGAAGTACAGTTAAATCATTTGAGTGGGACCATTGTAATTTGCCATCACAGCCTCCTTGATCTTCTGCTTCTCTGAATTCCTACAGCACCTATTAATTTCACTAAGCAATGTAACACTGAATCACATACTGTTTTATAATCTATAGTGAGACTGTGTATTAGCATTCTCCAGAAAAACAGAACCAATAGGATGTGCATGTTTTATACATATTGATATGTCTCTCTATATGAGTCAGTGATCCAATTTGAGTCTGAAGGCAGTCTGTTGTAGAAGAAACAAGAGCCAGTGTTGCAGATGAAGTCTAAAGAGAGTCTGCTGGAGAATTCTCTGCTGAGGGAGGCCAGTCTTTTTGTCCTATTCAAGCCTTCAACTGATTAGATAAGGCCCACCCATATCACAGAGGACAATCTCCTTTAGTGAAAGTCCACCAATTTAGATGTTAATCTCATCCAAAAACACTTTCATAGAAATATTCAGAATGTTTGTATCAAATATCGGTATTCTAGTCCATGGTCCAGCGAAGTTGTCAAACAAAATTAATCCTCACAGATTGTTTTTATGTTTACCTTTATTTTATCTGTTCCTGTGTTCTGGTGGTTTTTCTCTTTGGAAATATTCTAGTTCTTGTTCTGCTATTCCAAAAATATGTAATTACTTTTTAATCAAAAAGGAAATTTGTATCAGTTGATTGTCATTTCAGTTCTTTTAGTAAAAGGGTTTTATCACAAAGTTAAATTTTAAACAGTTAATATTGTTAGTTAATCCTAATACTTAATATTGAAAAATAACTTTGTCCCTTTTGAAATTACTAAAATAATCTAAAACCAAAAATGATGGTGAGGGGAATGGTTATCTTTGAAGAAACCTTTTAAATTGTTCTGTTTAGACTGTTTATTGTTTGGATGAAAGGTTGCTATTCATGGCAAGTAAACTCGGTATATAAAGATTGAAATTTTCCAAAACTAAATATTACCAATTGTAGAAAGAATTCTTAGTAATACTGTTTAGTAATATTTGATGTATTTATATATGTAATATATTTTATATATCTGTATTTTTCATATTTATAAACTTATCTGTTATATAAAGTAATACAGGCCTTTAGATTAAAACCTAGATTGGAATTATTATAACTTCTAGGAGTACCTCAACACAGAGCTTGTAAATTTTTAGATTTCTTTAAGAATCCTCATGGGCTTCCCTGGTAGCTCAGCTAGTAAAGAATCTGCCTGCAATGTGGGAGACCTAGGTTTGATCCCTGGGTTGGGAAGATCCCCTGGACAAGGGAATGGCTACCCACTCCAGTGTTCTGGTCTGGAGAGTTTCATGGACTGTATAGTCCATGGGGTCGCAAAGAGTCAGACATGACTAAGCAACTTTCACTTGCACCCACTTCAGTATTCTTGGGCTTCCCTGGTGGCTCAGCTGGTAAAGAATCCTGATGCCTGCAATACGGGAGACCCGGGTTTGATCCCTGGGTTGGGAAGATCCCCTGAAGAAGGGAAAGGCTACCCACTCCAGTATCCTGGCCTGGAGAATTCCATGGACTATACAGTGACCCCATGAGTCAGACAGGACTGAGTGACTTTCACTTTCACTTTCAGACATACAGGGCACTGGACAGAAATATACTGTTAGGCAGCTGTTGAGCTAAATGAGAGTTTAAAAAAAAAAAAAAGATATATAGCTACATCAGAATTAAGATAGGTTTGTTGTTGTTAATCAAATAATTATCTTTAAAACCCTAAAGGTTTTCTCAATGTCTGTTTAATTTCATATTAATCTTACATAGTTTTATAATGTTTATCATGATGTTATATAAGATGAAGAGATACAAAGCTATAGAGAGACTAAAAAATTAACAGTAGGTAAAGGAGAAGAGTCAAGGAAGGAAAATAACAGAATCAGAAAAAGTTGGGTCCTGCCTGCTAACATAGTGGTTATCCCCTGTGTACCCTGGATCAGGTGAGGCTCAGTGTTTTCTCCTGTAATAGGGCTATTTCTTACAGAATGGAGGTGCAAATTAATGCCCCTTTGCTTCCCAGTGTTCTGACTACAAATACCGCTCACATCTGTAGACATCTTCAGACTGTTAAAATCTTTATATCAATTGAAATACAATTCTCAATGCAGATAGCTGTTTACCCTTTCCAGGCAAATAAGAGGCTGAACTCATTTGTAGGAATCTAAGAGATCATGCTGTATAACAATACCCCAGTTATCTGAAGCTCAGTCGCTCAGGTTCCTTCAGAAACAGAAATCCAATCCCTCAGGAAATGGCCTGGGTTGGTTAGTTTTTTCCGTCATTTATTCCACAATATTTACGAAGCTCCTGTTAAATGTAGGGCCCTGTGCTAAGTACTAGGGCCCTGTGCTAAGTACTAGGGGAAAGTAATGAGCGTGTTCTCTCGGCCTGCCTTTGAAATCTTACCCAACTCTGAAGGTCCATCTCGAATGCTGCTATCAGTAAAGACTCCCCAGAAGCCCACCGTGCTTGAGCTCACCTTTGACTCACTAATTCATCTGACACTGTGTTACCCTGCTACAAGCAAGGTGTGTGGTTTTAGGCTTCATTTATGTCTCTCACAGACCACATTAGGCACTACGTAAACATTTGTATTGACTTTATAGTGAAATACTTGTCCCAAAATAACAGACCACAGCCTCGACTATCCTCAAAGACTTCCTGAAGCATGTTTCTCCCACAGTCTTTTTTTAAAAGTTTGGTTGCCTCCCTTTCTGGCCTCTGCAAATTAGAAGTGAATGGGAGTGGGGAAAGGTTTTTACTGAGACAATCTCCATAAGGTGGAGCTGGAAGATTCAAAGCAGCATTACCATGGCAACATATTTTCATAATGATAACCTGCTTCACTAAGAAAAGTTAAATTATATTTTTTACCCTTTGTTTGAAAAGGAAATGGCAACCCACTCCAGTATTCTTGCCTGGAGAATCCCATGGAAAGAGGAGCCTGGTGAGCTACAGTCCATGGGGTCACAAAGAGTCAGACACGACTGAGCAACTAACACACACACACCCTTTGTTTACAGTAGTGGAGAACTGTATAACAATAATAAGATGCTGGTTATGTGAAAAAAATCAGTTGTGTAAATCTGGAGGTTATCTCCCCAAGTTCTCCACTGGTGAGAAGAGACACAGCAAAGCCCCCTTGAGCTCTGTAGTATGTTTATGTGTATATTCCTGACGGGACACTTTGTATCTCTGTTATTTCACTTTTAAAGAGTGCAGTTCTGTGCATGTGTGCTAAGTCGCTTCACTCATGTCCAACTCTTTGAGGCTCTATGGATTGTAGTCCATCAGGCTCCTCTGTCATGGAGATTCTCCAGGCAAGAATACTGGAGTGGGTTGCTATGCCCGCCTCCAGGGGATCTGTCCAACCCAGGGATTGAACCCACATCTCTATGTCTCCTGCATTGGCAGGTGAGTTCTTTACCATTAGCGCCACCTGGGAAGCCCCCAAAGAGTGCAGTCACCAGCCTTATTCAGATGGTTTCAGGATCCTCAAAGAAGCTTATGACATAAGTAAGAGCTTTAAGGAAAGGAAGGAGACAAAGACAAAACATGAAAAATAGACATCTTGGTAAAGCCCAGAGTTTTTCTGTAGTGGATGCTTTGAGGTATGGCAGGAATTATTTCTGATCTGGCTCCTTCATTCTTTGACCTGTTGAAGTTTCAGGTCTTTGCGTGTTAGTAGCTCAGTCGTATCCGACTCTTTGCGACCCCATGAACTGTAACCCGCCAGGTTTCTCTGTCTATGGAATTCCCCAGGCAAGAATACTGGAGTGGATTGCCATTCCCTTCTCCATTCAAGTTTTTAGGAATAAGCATTTAAATTAAAATTTTATACAGCAGCCTATTTCTTGAATACTGTGTAAATAATATTAATTTTTACAAGCAATTCTAAGTTGTTATTTTTGATTATTTAAATTGCATTAGATTTCTCAAAAGCTATTTAGAAAAAAAATTACAATAGGAAGGCCTGTCCATTGTTATTTTTCAAAAGGAAAGCTGGTTTTCACAATATTATTCACATTTTGTAAACAGCATCAATGAACCTGCACATAAAAGGTTAAATGTTTGCAGACCATTCTTTTTTTGCCTCAAAGATCAGAGACAAATTACTATTTTTATTTTACATTCCCTTGATGAGGATAATGATAAACAGCTGTCACTTCAGTGCTTAGACTGCAAAGAATCCTATCGCAATCCTATAATTTAAACAAAGAAAAAATACACAGTCATACACAGTATTCATACAGAAAAGAGAATCATAGAGAATTTGCTTAAGGGAGCATTTGCTCTCTGCAGTTACTCGGTTAAAAGAAAAAATTCTACATATATACATTTCCCCCATTCATCTTAGACATATTAGAAGGGACAATTACTCCTCTCTTTCTAAAATCATAACTTGAATTCTGTGACTCCCCATCATGCCCATGGTCTTATCAGAGTAGTTAAGATTTACATGTAACTACACATCTACTAGGATTTCTAAAACCTAAAGAGAATTTCTAATTATTTTACTGGTTATTCTGAAATGTTTCTTCTTTTTTTTAATGTTGAGAATTGAACTGTTCAGTGTTCTCTATTCACTCCAATTTTTTACTTATTACTTTCATCTGGTTTCAAAAAGTGAAAGTCAATGTCTTTTGCATATTTTGATATGCAGAAATTAAAGCAAGGCTAGAAGTTAAGTATAGGGTAAAGTGGGAAAATTTAGTGTTTCTATATGAAAATAGAAATGGTGGTATAATTTTCCTGGTGTTTCATTTTCCTAGAGGTTCTTTTAATAAATACTGTTTATTCCGGTTTTCTCTTTTGGCTCAATCATATTTTTTATTTTTACAAATATAAGTATTTAAATGTCATCTTTTCCTAGAAACTCTTTTTACATTTATTATTTTATCTGTGAAACTGATTTGACGAATTATGGGTTTTTCCCCTTTTCATAATAGTTCTTATTTTTTTTATACCTAAAAAAAAATAGAAATTGGCTTCACATTGTATCCAAGGATCAAACCCAGGTCTCCCACATTGCAGGTGGATTCTTTACCGACTGAGCCACCAGGGAAGCCCAAGAATACTGGAGTGGCTAGCCTATCCCTTCTCCAGGGGATCTTCCTGACCCGGGAATCGAACTGGGGTCTCCTGCATTGCAGGCAGATTCTTTATCAGCTGAGCTACCATCGTAGCCCCTCACATTATATTCACCTTATATTTGTTGAACATTTCAGCTCTCAGAGCCTCAGCACGCTCTTAGGTTGATGATAACAGGTACCCACCTCCTAAGGCTGTGGTGTGGATCATCTACGTAAAGTGTTTAGCACAGTACCTAGAACACAGAAAGTGCTCAAACATGTTCCTGGCAGAGAAAGTATGTTGATGCTAAAATGCCATCATCCCCTTTTGTTAAATACGACAGCAAAATCCCAGTATGTTTCAGGTCAGAGAGACGAAATAAAATGCATTTTATCTATTATGGAGATATATATTGCTTTACGTAAAAGGTGTTTTCCTCAGAAAGCTGTAGGTCATGTATTTTCACTTGATACATACAGGATTTCATCGTCATTTTATCATCCTCACTATAATCAGGGCTTCCCTGGTGACTCAGATGGTAAAGAATCTGTCTGCAATGCAGGAGACCTGGGTTTGATCCCTGGGTCAGGAAGATCCCCTGGAGAAAGGAATGACAACCTAATCCAGTATTCTTGCCTAGAGAATCCCATGGGCGGAGGAGCCTGGTGGGCTACAGTCCATGGGTTCGCAAAGAGTCAGAGGGGACGCAGCAACTACTACTTTCACTTTCACTATGATGAAGTAGTAGTGGATCCTAATTCATCAACTTGGGATTTCTCTCATCTCCAATTTTGTAACAAATAGGCACTCTTAGAGATCCTGAAATGTACTGAGGCAGCCTCCTTGATTTAGGCAAAGCCTTTTTAGTATCAACTCCTCCTCCTTCTCTTTCTCTGGTACATCAAGCTTTGTGCTAGCTGATGAGAAGGGAGAATTAAACAAGACCCTGGAGTCTAATAGTGGGAGAAGCATACCTAGGCTGGATATAAATCATAGATGGTAGTACAAGACACAGATGAAGTACTGTGCAGGGAGTGACGGTGGGTCTGAGGGCCACTGGGAGTTTGTCTAGAAGAGGTGATGGTGAAGCTGACTTTTAAAAGATAAAAGGTCTTCACAGATGGAAGGAGGGGATTCCAGGGAAAGAGACTAGCTTGTAGAAAACATGGAGATTTAAAAATAGTAGTTTGCTATTTTTATATTATTTGAATTGAAAATGTCTTGTGCTCAAATTTTTCAGCTTAAATTTTCATAATGTGTGTTGAGAACCTAGCAGCTCTCTAACTCATTCCATGAATATTCAGAAAGGAAAGAAAGAAACTAACATTATTGAGAAGCCACAAGGCCCTTAGCTAGGTTACTTCATATGCATTATCTCATTTATCCCCATTTTAAAGATGGGGAAGCTGAGTTTCAGTTACATTAAATAAGTGAGGTGTGGCCACACAACCGTACCTAATAAAGCCTGAGTTTAAACCTAAATTTTTACTTTCAAATACGATGCCCTTAAGACAACATTGCAGTTACCACTGATTCTTAGAATTTAAGCTTAGTGTGGCACACAATCTTCAGTAGTTTTTAATGCCCTGGGGAGTTTTTTTCACTGCCTTTGCTGATCTTCCCTCTATCACTTTACCACTTTATCACCCTAGTTACCTATTTATCCCAAATCCTATTGTGCTTATATTACAAATTAATGATAAAAGTAAGGAACTACCTGATTTACTTCTTTCAGTGACCAAAGACCATTTAAAAAGAAATAGTATAGGGATAGGGAAACAACTGTCATTATTGACATCTAATCCCCTCTCTTGCTGCAGCAGCAGTAAGATGCCTCAGAAATGTCCTCCAGTTGTCATCATGAAGTATGTGACTCGACTCAGGTTTGGAAAGTAACTGTTGTGTTTTAGAGTTAGCACATATTATTTTAATATTTGTAAGGTGTTAGAAAAGCAACAGAAGCCTATATAAATGTTTAGAACTAATTTCTATCTTTGTTATTGTTGATCTTGTGGCCTACAAATATGCCTTTCACACATACGTATTGATCCAAAGTTAACACTTATTTATAGATCCATTTAAGCAATTCAGCACAGTGCTTTGACAAGAACTGATTGGATGATTAAAAACCTGGCAGATCAAAGTAGGTACATTTCCAAAGAAAATTACTTCATGTCCACATTGGAAGCAATAAATTATATCCCCCTCTTTTTTTGCATTAGTAATTAAATCTTTCCAAATGCTAGAAAGCAGCCAGACCACTAACAGTATTTGTATCATGTTCTGGGGCTTAGATGGTTCAACCTGACTTGAAATGGAGACCATTTATTCTAAATTGATTTCAATGCCAAGCCAACAGGTCAGCCCTTAATGATGAAGATGCCCAGCCCAGCCTCTGGTGGATAAGCCAAAATTAATTAACTCAAGTTGCAGAGTATAGAAAACAGATGCTTCTCTCATGTTGCACAAATAAATGCTTTGTGTTTGGATGTATTCTGTTTTATTCAAAGAATAACAAGTTGGAAGTTAAAACTCTAAGTTTTTCACAGTGGAGCCAGCCTTTAGTAGTGATGACAGAAGCATGAATTTATAGAACAAATTCCAGCAAGTGCATGGAAAAATGCATTATTCCCTGTATCTCTTATTTTGGCTCCAGGCCAGGCCTAGGAGATTTAGTTTTAAATCTGGACTGATCCAAGTGCTGATCCATTCCAGAGCAGACCTAGGAGTTCCAGAACACCACCAAGGTTATTTCTAATCTATAGAATCCCTGGAGACCCCTCCCAGAGGTTTACATCTGCATCAGATACTTGGATTCAGTTCTTTGGCCAACTTGAAAATGACTTAAGATTACATTGTTCTCTAGAGGTACATTGTTAGGTGCACTGTTTATCTGATTGTCTGTCTAAACATTCATTCAGAATCCCAGTATTTTGCTTTTCCTTGATTGTGGCCGGCTAAAGGTAGAATAATAACTGTGTGGTTCTGATCTCTTTTCAGAATAAATGGCTGTTTGATAAGATAAAGATGTTACCATCTGGTAGTACAACTTCAAATTCAGTAAACAGAAGTCAATCATATGATAATGTCTGATATTTTTTTTTCTTCTGAATCAATGTGAAATAATCCTTGTTTTTCTTTCCTTTCTGTTAGACTGAAAATGATGAGAATGGCCAAGCAGAAAACTTTTCTATGGACCCACAGTTGGAGAGACAAGTGGAGACCATTCGCAACCTTGTAGACTCCTATATGTCTATTATCAACAAATGTATCCGAGACCTAATCCCCAAAACAATAATGCACCTTATGATCAATAATGTAAGTGTTTATCAGCTGTCTCATTTTTAACTTCTAATCCCATACTAGCGTGGAAATTGCTCACACTCTCTTCAGCTTCTTTGTGATATTTTCTGGATGGTCAAAACACCTATTACCCAGGCTTATCATTTTCCATTACAAGTGGTAATTGACTGAGTGGAAGGGAACTTAGGAAAGAAAACATAAATTACTTCTAGCTACAGTAAAGTGGTATTTCCTATTGGCTGTCTCCTCTAGAAGGGTGTGAATTTGCTCATGATAAAGCAGAGAAAAAATACTATAGTCAAGGAATAAATTAGTTGCAAAGCCAGGAATAAAACCAGATACCCTGGCTTCTAGACTTTGAAATTAAAAGCAAAAGATATCTATTCTTTTCTACATATTCATACAGAATACGGTAATACGGTTCTTCTCACTTTCTAAAAATTATAGAATACTATTTTAACCTAGCAAAGGGGTTTTTGCCCTATCACCATGGATACAAAATGAGTTTCTTTTTCTTTTCTAAGGTAAGATGATAGAACCAAGGATCTCAAAGTAATTGATCTATATTTCATAGAATCTTTCCCTTTTCATGGTTATCTTTACAGCAGTCAGGAAATGATACTTAAATTACATGGTCTGGTTTGGTTCTTTTGGTCGCTACTTTGCTAAACTATAAATAATACCGCTTTATTTGAGAACTTATCTTTTAGATAAGATAGGCTATAATGGGGTGTTTTATAGCAGGCTTTTCTGATTCTTGAAAAGTACACCACCAATTTTATTCTTTATTATCTTCTAAGGACACATTTTTATTTAAATCAATAATATATTATTAACATTTGCTTGTAACAAAAATTAGATGGTAAAGTACAAAAGAGCCCCACCCTAGAATTCAGGAGAAACCTGGATTCTATACTTGGTTCTGTTACAAACTCTGTTGTTGTTCAGTCGCTCAGTCATGTCCTGCTCTTTGTGACCCCATGGACTACAGCACACCAGGCTTCCCTGTCCTTCACTCTCTCCCTGAGGTTGCTTACTCATGTCTGTTGAATCGATGATACCATCCAACTGTCTCAACCCCTGTTGCCCCCTTCCCTTCTGCCCTCAATCTTTCCCATCATCAGAGTCTTTTTCAATGACTCGGCTGTTCGTATCAGGTGGCCAAAGTATTGGAGCTTCAGTTTCAGCATCAGTCCTTCCAATGAATATTCAGGGTTGATATCCTTTAGGATTGACTGGTTTGATCTTGCTATCCAAGGAACTCTCAAGAGTCTTCTCCAGCACCACGGTTCGAAAGCATCAGTTCTTCAGCACTCACCCTTTTTATGGTCCAGCTCTCACATCAGTACATGACTACTGGAAAAACAGTAGCTTTGACTATACAGACCTTTGTTGGAAAGTGATATCTCTGCTTTTTAATACACTGTCTAGATTTAACCTAAAACAATCCTTTGTGTCTTTCTATTTCCTCCATATATAAAATATGAATCATAAAAAGGTATCTGGATTAGTTATTTGTTCCCCAAGATAGTATATATGGAAGTATCAATACAATGAAAAGTATAGTTGTAAGAAACTAATATGGCTGCCTACTAAAGAATTGAAATAACCACTATCCATATATTAAGATTCCTTTCAAAATTCTAAGTTTGACAGTTTGTTGTTCATGATGTATGAGTTCCTTGACTTGAAGACCCCAGTCACATGAGCAATCTTGTTTCTAACTCACTTTATTTTCATACACATTTCATTTATTCAAACAAGGTGAGCAGAATGCTTTGAAGTATCAGCAGCAGGTAAGCAATGTATTGGAAATGTATTGGAAACTATAAATTATATACTTAAGCTTAGTCAATGGCCTGCTGTGTGACCTGAAGCAAATCATTTGGCCCCTCTAGACTGAAGTCAGTCACTTCTAAGACTACACTAGGAACCCTGAGCTGCCCCCCAGAATTGTCAGAGAACATAATAAATGTGACTCTATGCCATTTTGAAAAATATAAAGTACTAAACAAATAGTCTGTGTATTTTTCAAATTACCCTCTTAACTTCACTTAAATGAGTTCAGGTTGTTTTGCTGTGGAATCCAGGCACTTGCTTATTTAAACATTTTCCTGATTAAGAATCATTTATCTTTTCCCTGTTTTACCTAGAGTCATTAGTGCTGCCATCAGTTCAAACGCTGCTCTGCTCTGCACTATATTAAATCATCAGCACAGGAAATAGCACTTCCTGTCTATAGCTGTGAGGAGTGGCTTGACATAAATTAGTCAAAAGGGGGAAAAAAAAACTGATTGCAGATCTATCCTACTTTCACCTTCTCAAGAAACACACACACACAAAGAAACATGAGGATAATTGCCCTTACCCCTCACCACTCACTTGCTTTATGAGATGGCAAAACCCCTACCTAAAGGTATTATCCATTGAAGTGAAGTTCTGCTAATTGTCCTCAAGGAGACCTCACATAAGAATCATGAGAAAGAACACTTCAATTAAGACTTGATCTCCAAGGTCAAACCTTGAGGTAGAGATTGATAGGAATGTGGAGAAAGTAAAAACATTATGTAATGCTGGATTCTTATGACATTATGGCTATCTTTGTTTGAATATAATATTTTATATCTACCAGAAAATAGTTTTATACATCTAGGATGATTGCTTTCCTTTGGATATTATTTTATCCACATTTTTACCGTATATGTAAAAGTATATAGAGCTTCCCTGGTGGCTGAGTGGTAAAGAATCTACATGCCAATGCAGGAAATGCAGGTTCAATCCCTGGTCTGGGAAGATCCCCTAGAGAAGGAAATGGCAACCCACTCCAATATTCTTGCCTGGAGAGCCCAGTGGAGCCTGGTGTTCTACAGTCCATGGGGTCGCAAAGAGTTGGACATGACTTAATGACTGAAAAACAAAAATGAAAGTATATAGTTTTATATATGTGTGTGTATAATATAAATTTATATGTATAATTATGTATATGTAAAAATACAAATCCCTTTAAAAAAAAATATATTCTCATGACATCTTATGGTACAGAACGTCTGATCCCTTTTTGTTCATTCCAAAAGCACCCTTTTGAGTACAAGGAACAGAAACACACTGAACACCCAGTACTGTGTCATACATATGTGTTGATTTTTTTTTTTTTTTAAACTTAAAGTGAAGAGATCTTCAAGTGAAAGAATTAATCTTAAAATCATAACAAGAAAACTAAATACTTTGACTCCTCATTCTGAATTCCATCTCCTTAACCCCGCTGTTTCTAAAAATGGTTGTGGATGAAAAAGCTAGTTGTTCCTGCAGAACCGATAAATGCCTAAAACCGGGTCCTCTATTTGTTAACTATCACTATTGAAAGCCAGGCTGTGGCCTTTCCTCTCTGAAATGGGAATGGCTACTCTGCCTTCTGAAAACGAATATGTTTCAGCCAACTTTCATAAAGTTCAGAATTTGGTGGGCAGTTTCCTTTGAAAGTTTACATTAAGTGTTCTGCCACTCAAGTCTCCATATGGAATTGTTTAAGAAGTTTAAAGCCAGCAATAAATGCCTCGCCTCAGACATACTGTAAGCCTTTGTCTATTGAAATGCAGCAGCTGTTTCATTGCTTAAACATACCAGGTAACAGCGGCACAAAGAAATAGCAAGTTTATGACAGGCGGTTTTTCCGGACAGGCTACAGGCAAAGCGACAGAGTTTTGTTTGAGACTTTAAAGAAAACACACATATAACACCGCATAGCAAGCACATCTCGATGGCCTCTTCTTCTAGCTCACACTACCAGAAGTTCTCGATTAGAGAATCAAGAAAGTGAATCCAGCTTTATTTGAAAAGTGTCAGTGGCAAAGCAGCACATAAGTTTGTGTTTGAACCCATAGGACAGCCACCTGTTGGGTACTCATGATTTTGTTCCATTTCAAATGAAGAAGTTGAGGCCCCAAGAGGCTAAGTGACTTGCCCAAGATCACACAGCTGGTGGTGGCAGGATCATGACTAAAATCCACCTCCACGTCTTCTCATTCATGGTCTGATATTCTCTCCAGTCCACCACCAGACAGTGCATATGGCAAGGTTCAGAACATTGTTAGTCTTCTCAAACCAGAGGGGTGGGCTCTGATCCCCATAGCATATACATAGGCTGTCTTCCCAGAGGGTTCATTTTACTTGAAAATTTGATTAGGGTTTGTTTGAATACGAGAAACAATGTTTTGAATCTTAACTAGTAAGTAATTTAAAACATTGTTCCTTGTAGTCAAACAAACCCAGCTAATACAAAATAGAATGTAAAGTTTTATGAAACATTTTAAGAACCAAATATGAAACCTGGAGGCATTTCACACTTGGAGCCTGTGCCCCTGGACCGCTGGAGGTCTACTTTCACTCTCCTTGGCCAGTGGCCCTTTGGTGGAAAATTAGTAACATGTGCCCTAGTTCCCCAACTTATTGTAACTTTAACGTGTATGAAGTAGAGTGTTATTTTAAATGTTCATTATTTGAAGGGAAAGAACATCTTAAATACCAAAGCACTAATTTATTTCCACCAGTCAAGAATTCTGTATCCTGCTCAAGAAACAGATCCCAACTAAGACCCAGAAGCCTCACAAGCCCCACTTTTGCTCCCCTCCACCCCCCACCATCACTCACCACCAAAGGTAACTCTCCTGCTTTACATCATAGATTAGTTCTGCCGTACTTGAACTTTGGAATTATACGGTATGTACTTTTTTCTGCCCATCTTCTTTGCTCAACCTTTGTGAGTCAAAGGATATTCCTTTTCAAAGGAAAACTTGGTTGGTCTTTACCAAAATGAAATCCTGGGAAATGGAAAGCAGTCTTAAGTAGAAATTAGAGAATTGTGAGATCCCAAGGAATCTATATATTCTAACCAAGCCCCTCTCTAAAGCTGAACACAATTAAACTTCTTAATTAAGTTTTTATAGGTATATTCATGTGAATGAAACTTATCACTGTGCCATTCTGTGGCCCCTCCTGTCTCGAAACAAAAAGGTTTTAAGGAAATGGTCTTCTAAGTAACTGAATTGTATGAAAATTCTATAAATATCTCTTCTAATTGTGAAGGCTTTAAATGGTTTTAGTAATAAAGACAAAGAAGAAAGTTAAAGATTCAAAAATACTGCAGGTTTGCTAGAGAAGGGTTAAAGTCAGAAAGAGAGGAAAACATGTGGAACGTTTTTAATGACCTCACATTCCTTTACACTGAGCAGAACGACATGGCGCAGTAATGCCTGTTTATCTAGCCTGTGGAGTTTGAACTGGAATGAGGCTTTGTGCGTGAGAATTTTTTGGTGAACCTCACAAAGATGTATAGGTTATAAGGTGTTATAATTAAAGCCGTAAAGATTCTTTCAAATCTCACATCCAAGTATAATTAGTTTAGGTCATGTTCTGTAAGGTATTTTCTCAATGCTATCATTTAAAAGGGATCCACTTGGCCTCCAATTGTGCAGAATCCTTGATTTAAATATTTGTAACATTGACATACAAACTGCTCAGAAAGTCCCTGAAGTGTCTGGAAACTCCCCAAAGTTCCCCCTACCTTTGTTCTAGTTATAGCATTACAAAGTGAGGCTAGCAGGAGGAGAAGAGTTTTAAATTTTCTTACGTGCAAAATAAATGTTAACTTCGCTCTACGTGAACTGTGTCACTTGATGCTGGCACTATTGCCCTAGCTGCCTATCTCTACATACCTAATCCCAATTTAGACCTTATACTATAAAAAGATAGCTTTTGTTGATGGAGCACTGCCTAAATGCTAGGCATCAAGCCTACCAGGCTCCTCTGTCCATGGAATTCTCCAGGCAAGAATACTTGAGCAGATAGCCATTCCCTTCTCCAGGGGATCTTCCTGACCACGGGATCGAAACCAGGTCTCTCTCATTGCAAGCAGATTCTTTACCATCTGGGCCACCAGGAAAGCCCTGGCATCATGCTAGGCAATATATATTCACTGTTTCACTGAATCCTTGCACCAACTCTTTTTTTTTTTTTTTCTTATACCAACTCTTGAGGCAGCTCCTACCTTTAACCTCATTTTGCAGATCAGGAATCTGAAACTCAAAAATGTTAAGTTTTTTGTCCAAGAACAATAAATGTTAGAGCTAGGACTCAAATTCATTTTTGGACTGTGACACGTGGCTTGTGGGATCTTAGTTCCCCAACCAGTGATCGAACCTGTACCCCTACATTGGAAGCATGGTGTCTTAACCACTGGCCCAGCAGGAAAGTCCTGTAAGACTCAAATTTTGAGCTGTCTCATTCCAAAGAATATGCCCTTAACCACTGTACTATATTGCCACTTTCTCTTATGCTAAAAATCATTCATATTATTTCAGGACATTGCTAAATCTATTGGGTAGTAGGCAGGTTTTAATGTGTAACATTTTGATGTGGAAGAGTTGATTCAAGGCAGATCTTTGATCAGAATGCCGAAGCAGGCTCTTATTATTTTATTTCGTGGTTTGTTTGACAGTTGCTTCTTAATTCAGATCTGCTTTAAATCTATTCTTGGAAGGACCTTCTTTTAAATTGTGTTTAATAGATTCTAAGTGATACTCCAGGAAGATGTAAAGCTTCAAAAGAGCTTAACCTAACTGTTGGTCAATGCCAGGAAACTTGTCTGGTTTTGAGTTTGGAGTTGCACCATCTCTCCAAGTACTTACACACCTCACAGTGGAAGATTTGTGCAAATGTGTATGACTCCTTGGGCACCTGCAAGTGTGTTTAGCAGTAAATAAATCTTCAAGGAGGAGAACAGTTCTTAAGCCAAATTTACTGTCTTTTCTCTAAACCTGACTTTCCTTGACTTCCACTCACCCAAACTTCAATGCTTCAAGGGTCTTTGTTCCTTTCTTCCTTGCCCCTCATAGCCAAACAGCACCAAGTCCAGCTGGTTTTTCCTTTATAATATCATTTATCTGTGTCCATATTTTCTATTCTACAGCAACCTTGCTAAATTAAACCCTTATCATTCCATAAATCTGCAGTGATCTTCTGACAGAATTCTTTATCTCTACTACCACTCTTGCAAATTCTTTTCCAATCACAGCCAGATTGACTTTCCTAAAACTCTCTTTTATTATTTCACTTACTTGCTTTAAAAGCCTTCCATGGCTCCCCATTGCCAAGTGGATAAAGTTCAAATACTTTTCCTTGGCTTTCAAGGCCTTCACATCTGGCCCCAAGTTACCTGGCCAAATTTACCTTCTACAGCCATCACACATAAACTTCCCCTTCCACCAGACAGTTGCCTGGATACATCTTATGTATTAGATTGCTTCTACATTTAAATCATTCCTGGTTTACAGAATATGTACAGAGAACAGTTTTTATTTATTTCACAACAGAGCTGTGATTTAGCTGAATTCTCTGATTAGTAGAATTATTCAAATGGTTTGATACCTTTAAAAAATAGTGAAGTTATGTGTTTTAGAATCTTGTCATTTCTGAGTTACAAATTTAACTACAACCCAGGAATCTTGAGCATCTGATAAGTGTTCTGTTGTCTGCTTGAATTTGTAACAATTAAATATACTCGCTTTTGGCCTTTCATAGATCTAGTGACTCTAGATAAGTGTTAACTTTCTCTTAACAGAGGCATTGAAAAATTCAAGGTGGTTTATTTTTCTAGGCTTAAGTTAAGTGACATACTTGTGTACCACACTATAATCCTGACGCTTAACTGTAAATTATCTTTTCTAGTCACTCAAAGTGAGGCAAGGGGGTCATGGAAAGAGCACTAGACAAGTCCGAAGATGTGGGGTTCAACTTAATGTTGTGTGACTTTGGGCAAGTTACTTAACTTCTCTGAGCTTCATTCAGTTCCTTCATCTGTAAAATTGGGATAATAATACATGCTTCATACATATGCAGTGAGAATTAAATCAGATACCTTGTGAAGACACATTGGATTTCATTGATTCTCACATTCACTTTTTTCCACATTTAACATTTCTGACACGAGGATGCATGTGACACTCAGTGATACCTTGGCATTCTGTCGTAGTTTAGTTGACAGTGGTTTTCCTTTCTTAGTGGCACGTAAAAGAGTGGTGTGTCTCAAAATCAGGGGTGTCTTAGACTTGATGAAATACAGTTATTGATTCTCTCTCCCGCAAGGCTATGTGACAACCCATCCTTTCCATTCTCATCCTGCCACAAAATGCCCCTCCTCAAAGACTCACATGAATTGTTCATATTTTAATTTATTTTCTTATATGAAATTTTATGTCATATAAGGTTAACTATGGAACCTTATGTCAGTCTTCATCACTGTTAAGCTCTGGAAACCAGAGAATGTATCACTTTTTTTGTAAATGAACTTGCATAATTATATATGATTCTATATTTAATACATATTCACTGGTACTAATTCCACTTTTGAGACAACATGGAAACCTGGGGTCTTAATAGTATTCCAGGGATTTTTGGTAAAAGATAGGTAAAGGGCTGAAACACCAAGGAATACATAGCTTGTGTTACTACCTAAGTTTCCCTACATCATTGTTTCCTATTGAAAATACCACCACTTACCTGCTGGCACTTTCCCTTGTCTATAAACCAAGCAGCCACAGACAACACTGCAGAAATGCTTGTACGACCAATAGGCCTTGTCCTGATGATGGCGAGGTTTGGCCCTCTTTTCAACTACCTGTTTTTCTTTAGTATCAACGGCCGTCAGACAGAGAGGAAAACTGTTACTGGCATCGGGAGGCTAATGAAGAAAGAAGAGTGAACATGCATGATGGGTCCCCTTTCCCAGAGTGAACTTTTGTGGACTTTGTCCACAGGCTCTGAACCAGTTTATCAATCAGTCACTCATTCATTTCCATTTTTCACTTTTCTGCGGTGACTCGACAGGTTAAAGATTTCATAAATTCCGAGCTCCTAGCACAGTTATATTCTTCAGAGGACCAAAATACCCTGATGGAGGAGTCTGCGGAGCAGGCTCAGCGCCGGGACGAGATGCTTCGAATGTACCAGGCCCTTAAAGAAGCCCTCGTGGTCATCGGCGACATCAACACAGCCACGACGTTCACACCCGCACCACCACCTGTGGACGACTCCTGGATCCAGCATTCCCGCAGGTAGGAAGATGGTGCCCCCAGTGCCAGAGGCCTCCCAGCTTGTCCACAGTCGTTTTCTGAATGTGCTTCCCTAAACCGATATGAAGAAGAAGTGAAATCGCTCAGTCGTGTCCGACTCTTTGCGACCCCATGGACACCAGGCTCCTCCGTCCGTGGGATTTTCTAGGCAAGAGTACTGAAATGGGTTGCCATTTCCTTCTCCAGGGAATCTTCCCAACCCAGGGATCAAACCTAGGTCTCCCGCATTGTAGACAGACGCTTTACCGTCTGAGCCACCAGGGAAGTCCAATATGAACCTAAAGCAAAAAGAGGAAAAGGATTATTTAAGTTCAGGAGGGATAGAGAGAGTCAGATAGTCTCAGCTCCTTTCAAAAACAAGCACAATATACCTGGACAATGGCATGTTATACAGCCATTAAAAAGAATAAGTACTGAAGTAAAAAGACAGTCCAGTTAATGTGAAGCTTAAAAAAAAATTTAAATTGTAGAATGTTGTATGCAAAAAAGCAATTTATGCATATATATATGTATATATATGAGAGAGAGAAGATAATATAGAATATAGATAAAAAGGATACCCAGGAAAAGATACTGGTTGTCTCCACAGAGGAAGGGGTAGGGAAGGAAACTTCCTTTCACCTTTTACCCTTTTATAATATCCGTAATGTGTATCTGAGTTAGTCAGACAATACTTTTTTAAACATAGTCAATTATAACATATTTTTAAGGATGACTTCTGATGGAAAGGAGGATGAGCAAACTGATGTCTCTCTCTGTCCCCAGGTCCCCCCCTCCAAGCCCCACCACCCAGAGGAGGCCGACGCTGAGCGCACCTCTCCCACGACCGACGTCCGGCCGGGGACCAGCACCCGCCATCCCCTCCCCGGGACCCCACTCAGGGGCGCCGCCAGTGCCATTCCGGCCGGGCCCATTACCTCCTTTCCCCAACAGCAGTGACTCGTTCGGGGCGCCTCCGCAGGTTCCGTCTCGGCCCACTAGGGCCCCTCCCAGCGTCCCGAGGTGAGTGTTCTGCACGCGGCCGAAGTAGGGGGGTCGCGGGGTGGGATGCTCGTGGGTTCTCTTCTCATAGCGTGACAGACAAAATTGATTTGGAAAAGAAAAGGGCAGAGATACTGTCCTACATGTTTGCTGTATCCCCTCCCCCAGGAGAGGAATCATAGGAAGATTGCTGAGCCCATGACTCCATTTAGAAACCAATATATGAACTACACTCTCCTTTCTCTACTGGCACAAACTAAATGAACCACAGAAACTTAGGTCCAGATGAATGATGTTTTGGCAGCTATTTGTAGAATTTGACAGAGAACTTTGAAGTGAAAGAGCCAGTGGCTGGTTTGCTGCAAGCTGTGTGCACCCTAGGTCACCAGAGCATCACAAGCTAAGGCCTAGCCTCTTCTATTACCAGAGGAATTCTATAAAACCACTGACTTCAAGGAATATTATCCATCTGCCCTCCGAACTTTGACCCTTAAACCCAATGTCACTAACTTTAATGTAGGCTGAGTAAAAATCTGGCTGATTCATCTGCAATTGTTTTTTAACACAGACATATGACTGCTGTGTGCGGTCACTGACAATAAATAGAACAATGTACATTTGAATAATACATTCTGGCATTTATAAGCAGATTTTCAGGCTTAATTGTGAAACAAAATAGCTAATAAATAACTGAAACTTGAAATCATGTATACCACATATAGTTGAAACTATAGTCTCACCTTCATACATTTACAGTCAATATATTAATTAGAGATTTTGAAAATAGAGGGAATTAGGGTTTTGTTTTTTTTTCCAACACCAGAAATTTAAAAAGGAAAGAAAATAGCCCATAGAGAAAGCTAGTTTTTTCAAAGTTCAATTCAGAGGATTAAAATATTTGTATACTCCATGAAGGAAAACCTTACTATGCTTGTACTGTCAAAAGAGAAGTGCTTTCTGCCTACCCATGAAGTCTGAACCACCTCACCCTCTGATTATAGTGCTTACATTTATTTCAATCTTCAGGGCTGTTGGGTGTAATGAAGAGAAGAAGGGTGTCCTAAACCACCAAACAAAGGGAGGTGTAGACGAATAGAAGGGAAGTGAAATCAGAAGATTTGATTTGCCACAGGTCTTGGGAAACTCAGACTGAGCCATGAGTTCCTCATCTATGAAATAAAGACTCACCAAGGTTGTTGCTCAAATCATATGAGATGGGATATTTGAAAAAGTCTCATTAACTGTAAATCACAGTGGATGTTATTGCCATCACCATTGTGGTCCCCATCAGAGAGGATATGTGTACTCTCAAACCAGTTTTTTTTTTCCTCTAACCTCAGAAAATTTGATTTATAATGTACTTGGAACTGAGCTTAATTCTAGTATTAATAATAAAAATGATAATATTTATTGAGCTCTCAATGTTTGCTTTGCGTGCGTGCGTGCTCAGTCGCTTTAGTCGTGTCTGCCTCTGGTGGCTCAGTCAGTAAAGAATATGCCTGAAATGCAGGAGGCCCAGGTTCGATCCCTGGGTTGAGAAGACCCACTGAAGAAGGAAATGGCAACCCGCTCCAGTATTCTTGCCTGGGAAATCCCATGCATGGAGGGGCCCAGTGGGTTACAGTCCGTAGGGTCACAAAAGAGTCGGACACAACTTAGTGACTAAATCACCACCACCAAAATGTATGCTAGGCGCTGTCCTGAGAGTTTTGCACGTATATTTTTGTTGAATGCTCACAACAACCCCACGAGTTAGGTGATTGTCCATTTTACAGACTAGATGCAGAGGTTAAGCTGTTTGCCCAAGGCACTCAACCAGGCCCTAACAGAGTTGGGCTTCAACACCAAGCAGTCTGACTCCAAAACTGTCTCCTAACCATAATGTCAGGATTTCTCCATCTCAGCGCTACTGACGTTTTTGTTGTGTGGGTCATGCTGTGCATTTTAGGACGTTTAGCAGCATCCTGGCCTCTACCCACCGGATGTCAGTTGCACTCACTGAGTTGTCACCACTGAAAATGTTTCCAGACATTGTCACTGGTTTGGGGGAGTTAGTCTTCCTCCCCTTGAGAACTTCTGTACTGCAGCATTCAAAAGACTGTCCCTTCCATGTAATCAAGCATAAAGGTCAGCGCTGAGCCTCACTTATAAGCAAAATTAAATTATTATTTTAGGAAACTTAAAATTGACTGGGAAAAGGTCTGCCATTGTGCCAAGAACGTATGGTGGCCATTGGGGGAGGGCTGTTAGAGTCCCACACAGGAGCCTTGAAGTCAGCTATTTTGTCTGTTTAGCTATAAGAAGGAACCAGAGCAACCTGGGGATGCCTGTCTTCAGGAATGAAAGTGCATGTCTTTGCCTGCTCGCTTGGCTGCTTCACCTCTTTGTTTCAGATAAGCTGGCTTGCTAATACCCTTCAGAGATACTGCTGAATGCTAAATTGATTTGTTAAGCCAGGTGGAGTTGCCCTTGGTATTTCTGAGCTCACTCACAGAGGGTAGCCGGCAGGAATCAGCCTCCCGAGCCTGAGCTGGAGAGGGAAACCTCCAGGTTTCAGTCGTCTGCACTCGGGAATTTATAGGACAACAGTTGTGTTACTCAAAATTTTTAGGGTATTCTCAAGTTAGAGCCAGACTTAATTTGATCTGGCCTTGCAAAGAGTCTCAAATGTAAAACAGAAATGAGAGTTCTGAGTAAAAGAGGAAAGTTGGTTGTTTTCTGCTGAGCCTTCGAGTTTCAGCGCCAGTTCTGCGCATTGGGAGGGAAATCCCTGGAGGGGCAGGGGGGTGGTCACCTGAGAGAGAGCAAGAAAGACTCTGTCAGGATCCTTATGCCTATTAAAGTTTAGCTTTAGATGGAGAATTCTGACCACATAAAGTCTGTTTTTAATAAAAGCCAGAGCGGGAATCCTACCAAATGCAAGCCAGAAATGAGGTTTAAGATTTCAAAAAAAGAAAGAGAGAGGAAAGGAAAGAGAGAAAGAGATAGAAAGAAAGAAAGAAAAAGTTAAAGGAATTCTTGTGGAAACTTCACCTTGTTCTATTTATTTATGTATTCTCTTTTCCCTCCATGACTTGCCTCCATTTTCTCTATTAAAATCTAAAAAACTTGAAATGCCATTATCCATCATCTTCAGAAAACCAACCCTTAGCTTTCCGAGAAGGAAATTTAATTTTTTTCCCCAGTCCTTTGCTTTCTTAAGGGCCCTTTCTCCCCTTTTATCTGAAACCAGAAACTCATAATATGACAAGACAGCACAAGGGGTATCCCGCCAGCTCCCTGTTGGGCTTTAATGTTACAAAGGCAAACACTGAACTTTTAGCAGCAGAGGATTCTGCCATGCACTGTGTGCCCGAGCTTAGTTTTCTTCCGGATAATTCAGAGTTTCATTAGCAGGCTATGATCTTCACTTTTAAGAGCATAGATTTATTATGACCCTATTCAGACATAATGAAAGTGCTTACAGTTGTACAGAAACCATGAGTATTCTGGGTGTTTTTTTTTTTGTTTTTTTTTTTTTTAAGTGATTATTATTTTATCTTTCCGTTTCAATGTAAAGAAAGAGGAAGGAGAGAGGCTGGTGGAGTCATTTTTGGCCCAGGTTTTCTCAGCTGCTCAAACTGTTCTGGTTTATGTGCATGGAGCCTTTCAGTGAGGGAGCTAGAAATATTGCAAACTACATGCCTGCTTTAATTAATTCCTCCTGAACTAGGGAAGCATTTCTGTCCAAAAGAGGCTCATCAACAGGGATGATTCTACCATTAGAAACTTGACTGTACATAAATCTGACTTGGGGAACATTTTCTGATGCTAGACGGTTTCGTGTGTCCCCCTCCTCTCTCACCTCCATCAGCTTCTCTGGAGGGGCTGAAACCCAGTTGGAAAACCCCATTTAGTTGTATCCTTGTTTAGCAAGATACTCTTAAACAGACCTCAGTACCTCTTTAGGGGCCCTATTCTTTTACTTGAGGATCCTAATGTCTAGGGCTGATGTAGCTATTTTCAGTTAGAGCTTCTTAAAATTAGCTAATTGGGAATCACAGCCTTTGACATTAACAGAACAAATTAACTGAATCAGAGTGTGTTTTTCCTGGCAACGGTGACTCTGGCATTATTTTATTCATTTGTCTTCTCCCCTTTCCTTGGACTAAGCTATTTTGCAACGGTCAAAAGGGGATAAGGGTGGGAGGAAGGGTCTCTATCCAAGGAAAAGCAAACTTCACTTACCTCATCACCCAGTCTTCTATTTAAAAAAAAAAAAAAACTTAAAAAAAAAAATAGAAGTCCTTTTTTAACCACCCCCTATCACCAAGTCTGATGGTGTCTTTTAAAAATGACACAAGTGAATCAGAGGAGAGGGTTAGCTTTTACTCCAGCTCATTCACATGACAGAAACACAGCATGGATATCAAGAGTGCTGGATAGAAAGAGTCTCTCTCTGGGGAGGCCCATGGTGATACCGGCATCCCTGCCTTGCAGGGACAGCCCTGGAATAGCATTAAGATTACCCCAGGGCCTCCCACTTGCACTCCTTCCATGACTTAGTTTCCCTGACTTTACATGGAGCACCTTGAGAGTCTCCTCACAGCCCCACATTCTCAGTAATTCATGGTTCAACTAACCATAGCAAAAGATACATCAGTTCTTTATGTGAAGAGACAGTCCATGCATGCATGTTCTTTTCTTTACAAAGGTAAAAGCCCTTTGATTCTCTTTAATCTTGTTTTAAATGGTTGACCTTGATGTCTTCTGTACCGTGTCTCTTTTATGCATACATATTTTATGCATTGATTTAACTGACAGATAACACAGAATCCCTTTCACCTAGGGATAAAGCTCCCCTGTTTTGTTTTGTTTTTAGCCAGTTCCCCAAATTTTGAATAAGAGAAAACCTGTGATTCTTATGAGTGTGTCTTTGCATCCCTAATATCAAGGTTTGGTGCCATGAAGGACGAAGCTGCCGAGCCTTGAAGTCGTGGGCTCAGGGTTCACGGACAGTTAAGCAACTTGTGGGACTAGCCTGTGTCTGACTCCTCAGCAGTCATGTTCTGGAAACATCCTGACTTACTCCCTCCTCAACAGCCCTCTAAAAGCATGACTTCTTTTAGCAGCTGAGTGTCTTTGGACGAATGATGAATTCATCTTGTGATTTCTGATTTCAGCCATGAGCTTTCTATTTTCCTCACCATCTTTCTCCTTTAAAGAACAAACAGATAAATTTATGATTAGGTGTATTGATTTTTCAGGGAACAGTTATTATATTTAGCAACTGGATTTAAAAATCAAGCAAGGATTTTTACAAAGTATAATTGCTGAGACTAGAAACACCTTCAAAGCATTGTTTCTGATTCTTAATATTTGAGGCATATTGTGAGGCTACTATGTCACAGAATTTGTTACTGAAACCCCAAATGTAATTAATAATTTGTTGTAGGTTTACCATGAGTTGTCATGATGCTTAATATATTTTCATGAATATAGGAATTTGGCCACAAGATGTTCACTAAAGAAAATGTCTTTAATTTTATTTGATCCTCTCTATTAAATATTTCATCAAAATCATTCAAATACCACAGTGATTCTGGTTGTAACATAATAATTCACTAAAGTGGATCAATGGTTAATGTCAAAGGTTTTCTTTCTTCAGGGTCTTGGTTTCATTCTAGTTTGAGTGGAAGTAAATTAGTCTGGTGGTTTCCTTCTTGGGTCTAGCAAACTTGAGTTACTTTACACAAACATCTCCATCCCACCACAGTCCAGACTGACTGGCAGTCTATTTAGGTCAGGCTCAGGAATGTGGGAGCTTTACAGCTGTGTCAAGATAGACTTCAGATTGCCTTTAAATTTTCAATGTGCCCCTTATCTTACTTTTCCAAACATCTGATATTGCAGGAGGGTACAAGAAAAAGGAAAATAAGAAAGGATCTACATGAGACAGTACAAACAACAGAAATGCAGACAGAAAGCAGGGCAATAAATATAACAATAGACCATATACCATCTCAGCCCCATGGTAACTGGCACTGAGTTAACAAAACAACTTCTTCCACGTCTCACAACAAATAATAGCAAATAGCTCTGTCATTGTTCTTGTTTGGGGCTGTACATTGCTAAGCTTCAACAATGAAGGGAAAGCCTTTCTGAGTTTCAGGGTAGCCCATCCACCCCTGGTTTCACCTGATCGAGGAAAACAGCCAAGACTGGAGTCTGGCACAAGAGCCATTGTCCGGTGAAAAACGCACAGTCAATAGTTATTATTCGTCCTGTAGCCAGTCAGCAGCCAACTGTCACCAGCTGGAATCTGCTGAATGTTCCTACATACAAGTTGATGTCAGCTGAAAGAAAAGAAAACAATTCTACCCAGTGTAAGCAGACCCACAGTCTTGTAGACGCACACAAGCTAGTACTTCTGTTTCATCACTGCCCTCTTTTGTCTCCCTCACTGTAAGAAAAGAACGGTTTTACGGGGAACGATTTTTCATTTTCAGGCAGTTATGGTCAGATGGCATGTTTTTCAATGACTTCAGAGATTCATGGCACAGCATGATCCATGGCTCTTTCACCTCTAAATTTTCTGTAAGCAGCCAGCTCCAAGAATAAGCTGCTGGATGCTTCTTCCTCCCTCTGATTTATCAGTTACAAGGAAAAAATCAGAAGTGAAATTTAGCTTACTAGAGCCACTTCAGCCAATAAATAGCCAGGAAATTAAACATGAAAATGTAAATGCTGCATTTTTCACTCAGAATATGAATTACATGCCTACCTCCAGTTGTATGAGAGAGGAACTGAGGATTTAACTGAGGGTTTGATGGCTGTTGTCTACTTGTCATAATTTTATTTTATTTTATTGCTGCTTAAATATAGAATTTTTAAATGCCCTACGTTGAAACCCTCAGCTTACTGTAGCCAACATCTTGTAACCATTGTCTAGGGGAACCTCTGAATCTAAACATATATTTACACCCTTTAGTTGCCAAATGAAATCCATCTGGCTTACCCAGTGCCGTTTCCAAAAGAATATTACACTTTTAGTCTGGCCAGTATTTTTAAATGTAGAAGAGGAGGTGGGGGGTGAGGGGCGTGTTGGAAAGTCACTGGGTTTCTAAGAATCTGCCTGTGTACTGATGCCACATTAACAGTATTTAGATGAAGTTTAAGCTCATGTGGCAACTCTGACCATAAATAGAATTCCTACAGAGGGCAGTGTCGAAAGCCACAAAGAACTGAGGCAGGCTCATCATGGCACAATACTTTCTTTTCTTTCTGGCTAATTTTTAGGCATCAGAGCCACATGGTAGGCAAATCCACAAACAACGAGTGCTCTAATTTCTGAAATTATTTTTTAACCATTCCCATAAACACCAGGAACTGTCCACTCCTGTTCTCCAGCCAAAATTATCAGCTCACATGAATTGTAGAAAGAACACATTCCATCCAAGGACCAGGGGGAAAGATGCATAATCAAAATGGTAAATGGCAAAATTCTCAATTGCTCATGGTCAATGACAAGGCCAGGCCTTCTTGATTTTAATTGCTCAGACACATGGAGAATTCCAAATCTTCATAAAGTCAGCATTTTCCCCCACTGGGATTAAACACTGAAAAATGGGATAATACTGTTCTTGCTGCTGTTATGGGAACCCAGTAAATGTGTAGGTTAATATAAAATTTAGAAGTAAACTTTATCCTTTTTCTGTTTTTGTTTTGTTTTTGAGAAAGAGAGAATAAGGGAAAGACTAGATAACCACCAACTAGATATATCACCACAAGTGAATCCCCAGGCATCAGTGGCAATTTTGAAACCCGAGAGAAAGGAGACCTCAGGTGGCTCTGAATATGATTTGGAAAATAATCTTATTTTACAATCAAATATGCCAGTTGCCTCCACCATGTAAATAGATACCTGTATTAGGTTTCAGATTTTCGTGAGCAGCTTTATCTACATTTCAGTATATTTGACATTCATCTAGCATGAGACTTTTTATGATAAGAGGAGATGGGAAAGCCTTTTTTAAAGATATTTTGCAGCTCAGAGAATCTAAAATGAAATTATTCCACTTGGAAATGGATAATTATGTAAGGTATATTCTGTACCATGTGCATTTTTTAACTTTATATTAGGATTGCTTTTGAAGCCAATTTTAAGAGTGAATGCAGTTTTTCCCTCAAATAAATCTCCTCCTAGTCTCGTGCTCAAGTGTTTTCGCCAGAAAGTCTGCACTCTGCTTTGCCTTTTAGACCACCATTCATGGAGTAAAGCTATAAAAATGAGGAAAACGTCTACTTATTTTTAAAACAACTAGAATTTCTTTTTACTTCTTAGCAGTATTGGAAAGTATTTTAATAACTAAAATAATAAAACTTCATGTGAGGCCAGTGCTACCTTAATTATTGCCTCTTGGGGTGGAAAATTAAGGAAACATTAGTAAATGTGTTAACTAGAGAAACCACTGCAGTAATTTCCCTCCACGTAACTGGGTCTAAAGTCACAATAAATCCATGCTGTACATATCCTTTGAAAGAAAGAAAAGTTATAGTTTTAGCTGTAATAGTAGTAGTATCAGAACTCTCAGGACTGAAATTAATGGACCATAAAAATCCCTGCAATTCATCAGCGGACTTTGATTAACCTACTTAAATGCTCTCCAGTTCAGTTTAGGGATCTGTGATGAGGGTTGTTGATATGATTCCTTGATTTGTTTTAATATTTCGAACACTCTAAACTACCCTATTACCATCTTAATACTCTAAAACTAATAAGTATTTGGAAATTCATTTTGAGGCACCGTATCTTTGAATAAACATGTTGAAATCGTGTTTCTTGCTTTTGCTTAAAACTTTGGTGTGTGATTGATGACATCTTGTAGATTTCCCTCTTTTTTTTTTTTTTTACTATACTCGCCTCCTTCAACCCAGGACCCTTTCCATTTGATATATAGTGTTTATTCAGTCTTGTGACTGAACAGCACATGAGGCATTCATACCGATAACCACGGTTACTGTGTTGTTCCCTTCCCTGTAGAGCAAGAAGTCTCAGCAAAATATTCTTGAGGGTCACAGGGAATCTTTGCAACTTACAAATACTTTCCCAGTCTCTGTAGACTATTCAGGTTTCTGTCTATATGTTGTTATTTTTATCATTAAAGTTAACCTTTACATTTTTGTCTGTGGATTTCATACCACTTATTAAGGTGCATTTTGAGGTACAAAAATATGGAGCTAGAATAACGAAGGTAGTGCTGACCACTGTCTCCAGTCCGGAAAGCGATGTTAAAGCAGAAAGGCAAGGTTTTAGGACATTTGTCTTTACTGCATTCTCATTGCATTCCTGCTTTGTACTCCCCGTCATTCTGATCCCTTTTGTCTCTAAGTTAGGCACTACACCCAATTATATAGGACGGTCTTCCGTTGGTTACTTCTGTCGGACACCTGCCTTCTAGCTGTGTTTGGCAGGCCCGCCAGATGAGGTAATAATCAGAAGAAAATGTTCTGGTTTTTTGGCCCCATCCACGTACAAGATTATTCAAAACAGTTTTCTGTGAGTGAGAACAGAGATGCTTTGAGATCCGTTGGTCTAACATTCTGTGGGGGTGTGGAGGAACAAAACTGTAAACTTTTTTGATCCCTTCTAGAAGAGTGGAAATATAAATTACATCTGCCTTTGCCCATCCTCTCAGTGATGGTTACAGACAGATATATGTAGAAATGAGAGCCTCTTATTTGTAAACATTCTAGCTTTGCTCTCCCCAGCCGTCTTCTTGAGCACAGCTCCCATGGTCATTACAGCAGTGTTTTCCTAAAAGCATATTTTGTGAACTATTTCTCCAAGATGATGGCAGTTTTTTGTAAGACAGATGCCTAAAAGACATATGGTTTTCATAGATTTTTCCGTCTAGACTAGCTTTATTTAGTGACTTTTGGCCTGAATTGGTCTAGTTAAAGTTTCTGTAGGAGCGAGTATAAAATTTTTAAATGTGGGCATACCATTAAGGTGTAAAACAAAAAGTTTGACTTCTTATTGGCGAACGATTAGAAGGGATTGGTTGAAAATTTCCTTCAGGTTAAGTAATTGTGATCATACTGTGCACCCACTTGTCTATCCCTCTCCCACAACACTGTCCAGAATGGAAAGGCTTACCCTCAAAATCCGGTAACTGTTAAATTCATATACTTCTCACTGTTTTCCTGAGTAAATTCTTTGTATTCCAGTTGATGTGTGTGAGTGTGTTAGAAAGCTGTAATTCTTTCTGCAGACTCTTTACATGGCCCAGGGGACTTATGATTCCTTGCCCTTTTAGCACCAGTTTTTACAAACACAGCATTTCTCTCATTTTAAAAAAAGCGTCCAACAAGCCGCAGAGTAAAGGAGAAGAACATTCAGGAGTTTTTGTAGTGCCTTCAAACGCCGATGAAGATTTCATTTTAAAATGGCAGTTTTTGAGCCAGCGTCAGAAGACTCATTTAGAAACAATATGATACTTCAAGAGGAAAAGAATAATTTCTACACTTGCCTAGAAATCAACCTTTTGCTCCCTGACACCACAGATCCGTGCCCAGTTTAACTGCATCAGAACACGGAGACTTGTGGAAGGGAGAAAATGTGGGCCATTCTGTCTTCGCACTGAGCATTTAATTGGACTCCGTTACATATTTGTTCACTGACATGGCAGCTTGCAAAGCACACCACCTCTCTGTTTTTCTGTTTGCTTTCAGTGTTTTTGTTTTTCAAGCTTGAACTCTAAAGCATGTTAGAGCTCCTCCTGCTGGAATTTTTTTTAATCACTGGGATTCTAATTAGTAAACTGTACTTCGTCTCCATTTTTTCCTCTCGGATTGATACATGACCAGAAAAATACCATGTGGTGCGTTTAAAACTGGGTTTTTAATTCACTAGGTTTCACAATCAGGCAAAAATGAAACCTTGGTATAACATAAATCTTCTCTAAATCTTCAGATTCCTCATGCTCAGTTTTTGTTGTTGTTACAAAAATAAGAGGAATTGGAAAGTTAACTTTTGCATCTATATTTCTCAGTACACATTTACCCCCTTTGAGGTCAGGCCCCAAGTCGGATACTCATGCCCAGAAGGTTCTTGCTGTCAGAAAGGAGAAAAGGTCTTCCCCACCTTTCCAATGCAGAAGTGAATTTTACAGTTTCATAGAGAGATCCAGTGTTGCCTTTTTCCTCCCCATCCTTGTTTCTTTTCATTTCTTCTCCCTGACTTGAGGTGACAAAGCAGTGTACATCTCAGAAGTAAAAGTTCGCCTCTCCCAGTAGCTGGTCCTTAGCACCTCCTTCCCAACCTCTCCTCCTTCCCCCAAATGTCTGAATTGGCCAACCCCCTCCCCTGGTGCCTGGTGTGGGAGTGAGGGGAAGGGCAGGGAAAAGAGGACAGAAGACCGTGAAGAGGGTTAGAAATAGCTTTGCCCCAGCTACCATCAGTGGGACTAGGTTTCTGCATCCATGCATGTAAGTTCTTAGATCTCTTTGGGGATTTCTTGAAAGAGAGAAAGAGGTAGAGAGGGAGACAGAAGGAAGGGAAAGAAGAGGAGAAAGAGACAAAGAGAGAAAAAAGTCCTCAGAGGGGACACTGCCTAACTTCATTCAATAACCATGTGCGTGTGAATCTTTCAAAACCACCTCCTTTGTCTCTGTGTAGTTTTCTCATCACTATATTCCTCTGACCTTCTGTTTCTTTGCAAACCTTTTAGTCTTTTTCTCTACCTAGCTTCTCTGTTGTCAGTGATATAGTACAGAAACTAAAATATAAAAAGGTCAGAAGTAATGCTTTTTAGGAATCATATTTTAAAACAAAAAACCCTTAAAAACTTTGCTTTGTGAATTAGGACTTGGATTAAAACAAGTAGTTTTGCCACTTGTGATAAAATATGAGACATTTGATTTCTCAAGCTGACAGTACTTTTTCTAGCTTTTTTACCCCCTTCATACGTACTATCTCCTATCCCTGGAATGCCGGCACCCTCAACTTTTTCTGTTTTCTTCAAGCCCTTTTAACACCCCAACCTCTTTCCAACTCCAGTCTAAGACTCCAGGTATCCCTGAAACGCTTGAGGCATAATCCTGTCGTTGCACTTACCCAGCTGTGACACTGTTTACTTGTCTCTCTTCCCAGCTGGACTAGAGATTCCTGGGCAGTGACTGTCTCTATTTCTGTACCCCTAACGCTTTATACAGTACCTAGCACATAAACAGGGCTTATTGAGTGAATGAGAGAAAACAAAATGAGTTGATATACAATGTTTAATCAAAGTTTATTTTCAGAATTAGCCCAATCTTTAGTGTATTTTAAGAAATGATTTAAATGCACACTTTCTCTCTTGTTCTTGTGCTATTCCTTCTGTGCTAAAACCTTGCCTGGCTAATTCTTTTTACAAATCATAAACTGAGCGGAGTTCATGTAGGCATATAATCCCTTAAGCTGCCTTTTTGCTGCAACCACAGAAGTGGATTTATCTGTACCATCCTTATGGGTGGAACCCAAGTCAGACGTTTAAAATAAAGTGAAAGAAGTGTGGCAAGGTGGATTATATAACCAGTTATCTCAGAGACTAATTTATACAGTATATTATATGTTTGCATCTTCAAATAAAAATTACAGACTGTTTTTCCCCTTATGTTGTTATTTCAAAGTTCATCAGTTGATTCATACTTTCCCAATGACATACATTTAAAAATCATGGGTTCATTTTCACAGGGGAAAGAAATGCTGGCTCTAAAATGTAGCAAGAGTCATATTAGAGAATTTCTCTTGAATCCTTTAAATGTACTCCAACTTCTCTGTTGTTTCCAACATCTACTGTAAACTATTCTTGGACAGTACTGGCTCACTCTGTACCAAAGCTAAAAGAGCCAAAAATATGCTGGATAGCATCCTATAGTGTTTTTGACAGTTACAAAATATTATCTTCCATGTGGACAAAATCATGACTGTTCATAGCATTTTTCTGAACTTTGCCTTGGACTTTTTAGATATCCAAAACCTGTTTTTTTAATAAATGCTCAAATTAAGAAGCAAAGCACAATGCTGTGTTGAAATGTAAAAACACTGTGTCCCACAATCTGTTCTCTTAGAGCAGACATTAGCAAGAGGAAGTCCTGGGTCATAGTTAGCTGCCTTTCCATTTCACCTGGAGGTGTGCTCCTGTCTGATTTATTCCTGGGCATGTTCACTTATTCATGTCCTTGAATTCCTGCTTGAGACACTGCCCCCTACAGGTGCTATGAAAGGCTGCAAGCAGGATAAGGCGTAATCTCAGGTCATGGGAAGTTTATAATGTTGTTCAGATGATAAACTATGTATACATGCCTTAAACTTTGAAAAAGGATGCAAGGATTACGTTATTCAAGAGGGTCATGGAGAAGTAAGGCATTTCAGTTCCTGGGAAGGAGAAACTATGGGCATCCCCCATTTAGCTGACTCAGACGCCACCAGAGCCATTTTTGCCTGAAGCCACTTGGGAACCACGCACAGCAGAGTCCATTGTGGGAGGCATGCGTCACGATTTTAGAAAGTTCAGAAGCAGTTTTTGCTTTTGTTCTCTAAGAAATTCATCCTATGTAGCCCTCAAAAAGGAGAGATACTTTACTTCTTGTGCTTAGATAGACAAAATCCTTCTTTTTTATCTTTTCATCAATAAGACCAAATGACCCTAAATGCAATTACATGTAAATTAAATTTTAAAACAGTTGTATTTTAAGACTTTACCTATATCTAATAAGTAGAACTTATGGTATAAATTGCATATCCTTTTTATGCAAATAACTGTCCTTGTAGGCAAATATAATTAATTCCCCTAAAAGTATCAGTCTTTGATTTTTTTAGAGTTTTTTATTTTTTTAAATTTGGGTCCACCTAACTAATTAGGCTGGGCTTCAGTTGTACCCTTTTCAAAGATGACAACTTGGAATAGCGTGGTTAGATGTGCTTAGTGTCTGCACCCACTGCCATGTTCATGAGCAAGCTTCTCTAAACAAGTAGTTATTCTTCTGGTGATGACTAACAAAAAAACTACTGTAGTATAATATCTCAGTCTTTACAAAATAAACCTAAAACCAATTTGACCCATGCTTGAATCTGATTTCCAAAGGTATCAAAGAATTTCCACAACCATTTCTTCATCTTTCTTAAGATAGTTTTTCCCAGCACTTTCTCTTTTTTAATCTGACTTCATCTGGCAAGTGAAATGAATTGCTAAGAAAGCAAGGACAAAATCATTTATTATGTCTTCAGACAGTTTTCAAAGCATGGGACAGCAGCATTAGCATAATCTAGGAACTTACTAGAAATGTCTCACCCCTATAGAAAGTCTGTGTGGGACCTAGAAACCTCTGTTTTAGCAAACCCTCCAGGGAGTTCTGATGTACAGTCTAATTTCAGAGACATACCCTTAGAACATGCCCATGTGACTGCCGTATAGAAAAAATGCCGGCCTGGGAGTCCTGATATTTTGGTTTAAGTAAGGAAAGGATGGAGCCTGAGCTACATAGGCCTAGGCTGGCTCACAAACTTATCAGATAGATAAATCTCACTTTCCATCCTGAAGAGAAATACAGGCAGGGGCAGAAAGACCAAGCCATGTCAGTAATTGGTGTTACGATGCACCCCTGTTAAGATCGGTCACGCATTGTGAATACTCAGAACCAGCTAACCCAGAGAAGAGCAAATGAAGATTTAGTTCTCCCATTCTTAGAAAAGAATCAAATGAGACAAGCAGAGAATTGATTCATTCTTCTCTCTTATCATTGTAGCCAGTTTCTCCCCCACCATGCCACCCACCCCGTATGAACATTCGACTTTCTTACAAAATTTGTCATTGTCCAAAATAATGCACCCGGCCCATCCCTGCAGCTACAAATGCAACTTTAAGTATTACATCTTTCCCTTTGATTTGGAAGCAGAAACATGGCTCTTCTATCGTAACCATAAACCGCCCACACACCACACAGTGTTTCAATAAACACTAAGTGATGCAAGATGCTCCATTTCAATATAATGGGTAATTTAATGAAGCCCATCTCTGTGCAAAGTAATGGAGAAAAATCTGGTACAAAACAAATAACTCTGCTTGGCCCAAAACAAACTGTCTTATGAGGTGAATATCTTTGGAAACTCTTTGAATGGTTAGGAACTGGACCAATGAAATGAACTTTAACAATAAACCTTAAATGTTTTTCTGGTGTTGAAGTTGGCAAACATCTTAGCATTACTTATTAAGAAAATTCACACTGAACAACTTGATGCTCCTCTTAGATTGTTTCCCTTACTAGATTATCAAGGGGTTATTGTTTAGAAATAAAATGGTGCTTATTTCTTCCAGAAGGCTTGACCAGCTCTTCAGGATTTTTAATTACTAAGTACATGTATGAGTTATTTTAACTTAAAACTAGGCATATTTTAAAGATGTCATAATTTTTTTAAGAGACCATGATGGAAATTTGATCTTTCTTCTTTTTCAATCATTAATTCACCACACAGGGTGCAGTGCCTATTTAGTGCCCTAGGGACTCCCTTAAAGTGCTCGTAATGGATAGGTTCTGCTGATTTATTTATTTGAAAAAAAAAAGTAGCATGAGCCAAAGACAAAGCTGAATTCTGGGATATGGTGATGAACAAGACAAACAAAAGACCTGGCACATAATAGAAAGTTGTATTTTTTTAGTTTCCTGCCTTGCCTTCTTTCTGCAATTGCCTATTATCGTTGACTTTGTCTCGTTGCATCAACACAGTCCAAAGATTGGAGAGGAGATTAAGGAGAGGTTGCTGTGCCATCAGAGTATTTCAATCTTTCTATTCTCTGTCTCTATCATTGAGTCCATCCCTTCCACCTCCCCACTTAATTTCTAGTTTCTTTAACCCCATTATAGACCTACATTCTCCTATGACTTTCAAATTTTATATGCCATGATTAAAATCATATTTGCCCCTGCTTTAACCACATTATTGTATTTTCAAGCTCTGAGCCTGAATTACAAAATTTTGCCTCATTTTTTCCACTTAAAATGGGGTGCTGTAGTAAAACCACTTGCATACTTGTTTTAGCCCATTTGTATTCCACTATGAATAGATTTGAGTTTTTAAAAATTATGGAGCATAATACAGACCACATAGTACATGCTCAATAAATTATACATGCAGTGCATAACTGGAAAGCATGTTACAGATCATCTAGTCTGAGTCTCCTGTGTCATAGATGAGAACACTAAGGCTTAGAGAAGTTTAGTGACTAATGATTACACAAATTGGCAGTTGGAGCTAAAATACACATCTTTCAACTTCTGTGTAAACGTGCTGTCTCAAATATAAACCTCTGACAAATGCTTCAAAAAAAGTTGCATTTCTGGCCTCGCTGGACCCACTCTCCTTGAGCTAGTCTATACTCTAGCCTGTCTGAACATCTTTGTGTAGGTACTTTTCAGTCATTCACTTGTTTGTCTGCTATTTAATAAATATTTATTCACTGTCTTCTAATCACATTATACTGAATACTGAATATATGTAATAAATACAGAATATGTGGTCTCTGCACTCAAGAAGTTTGCTGTCTACCGGAGAACACAGGCCATAAGCTAGTAAATACATAATGGCAAACAGTTAAGTGCTATGAAATGCATAAAACCATGAGGTGGTGAGGAGTGGTGGTTGGAAATTATCTGATGGTCAGGAAGTGCTGGGCTATGACATTTAAGCCAAGAACCAAAGAATCAGAAGAGAACTCAGTTGCATTCCTTTCTCTCTTGGCTACAACACTTAGTCCAAGCTATCACATATGCATGGAACAGTTTCTAGCCCACCATGCTACACTGTATTCTGCCCCTCGCTGCATTTGTCATTTCAAGTCTACTTTTTTCAAATAAAATTGCCTAATTAAGTCCATCCCATTATTGAGCCTTCTGATGGAGTTTTGCTTTTTCAGGTTCAAATTCTGGCCAACTTTCTTACTCCTCCTATAACTGCTAAAATGCTAAGAATATATTTCTATACGTTATGTGACTATCAAACTCCCCGAGGAAGGGCCTGTGATTTAGTATTTATTCCAAACATCTACTAAACAGTTAAGCAGTCAAATATCCTGTAGGTAGAGTTTCTAAGAGTCTAAATCCTACACGCCATTGTAGCTGTTGTTTTGGCTTTTTTTTTTGCTAGAACAGTGATTTATTTTTTTAAAATACCTTAGTATAATGTAAAGATCTGTGGCTATCAAAAGTATTCATAAGTTGTTTCTTCTGGGAGTAACTTTCATTTATTCATTTGTCAAACGTTCAATGAATGAATGACAATCTCTGACCTAGACACCACAAGAAAGTGAAGATGACTAAGACATAGTCCATTTCTGGTCAGTGGCAATAAATATATAAACCTAATTCTAGAAATACATTGGGATGCTAGAGAAGCATCAAGATAGGAAAACGTAGGTCAGAGAAACTTCACCAAGGTGGGTGTGGAGGGAGGAATACAGTTCTAGCAGATAAACAAAAGAATCAGAAGAGAACTCTGATTGAGGACATCATTGAGAGCAGCTCCATGCTAAACACTCTATGAAACACCTCAAGTGGACATGACCTCTGGCTTCTGGCAAGTTCACATCAAAGGAGAAAATGGCTGGGTTCAAAGCCAGGATGTAAGTCAAACATATAACCCTGTCAAATGAAAATGAGCCATATGCTAGTGAAAGGGCAGGTGTTTTTGTGTTGTCATAAGCGAAAAGGAAATAACAGGAGGATTTTTCCCAGCCAGGAAATTGCCCAAACATTTCTAGTGGTCACACTACCCCGTAGCCTTTTGCGGGAAAAGGACTTACTTGTTTACCCAAATTAAACAGCTAGTAGGAATTGGTTTAGTTCCGTACTGTGCATATAAGGTATCTGTAGTTACAGTTTGAAAAACTGAGTGCTGCTTAAGTGATAAGACTTAGTGTAAGAGGTTAAACTGGCATGCACCTTCCCAAGAAAAAACCTTTCTTCCACAGTTCCTTGGATATTTGTCAAGCACTGGAGGCAAAAGAAACTCCACTAAGATCTATGAGTTTGCACTTAAGCGGTTGGTACTTTTACCATTAACCAACGATACCTCTTTTGTTTTGATTTTTCCTTGACCATCTAATTTTATCTTATAGCTCTGTAATTTTTAACATTGCATAACCATTTTCTTTAGCTTTTCTAACTTCACTCCTTCATCCTGAGAAAGAGTATTTGATTGGATCAATTTTGTGTGTCCAATAAAGAAGAAAACTTAATGACATGACAGTAATTCCAGAAAGGGGGCGGGAGGGCTCTTTCTGAAAAATGTCAATGGAAGAGTTTTATCAAGAAGAAAAGTTTCAATTTGCAGAATTTGTTGAATCTTACTGGCTATAAACATTACCCTCTGAGATATGATGTGTAAAGTCAAGTACACACATAAAAAGCTGATTAATGCATTTAGGATAAATGTATGGGTTCAATGAATAAAGAGTATTAGTTGGTATAAAGCTGAAGATTCTCAGATACAGTAATATTTCATTATATGAAGTTTGTTTATTTAGAAACCTCAGCTGTTAGAAACACCATTACCAATCAGAAAGTGAGCAACACTGTTACTAAAAATAAGACTTTTAGGACCCAAAATAGAAGCCAGAGCTCATGCAATTTACTCAGGGACTCACCCTGAGCCTGTTTATGCTTATTGTAGAGAACTCTAGGAACCTTGATTTTCTGATTTTCTAGTACCCAGTAAATTAGAAGTAAAATATAGAATATATTGGAGAAAGCTACTGCTGAGGGCAATGAGAAGTGATAATTAACATCCTGACGGGAAAAAAAAGAGGAAGAACATTACATAAAGGGAAGAAAAATTCAAACCCCTTTAGTCTCTGAGGCCTAAATACCTTACTAGTTGCTGAAGTGGGCATACTCTACTGGCTGAGAAATATGCAGTGTATTTCTGATGGCTTTTATTTTTTTTTTTCAGATGGCTTTTAAATGATTTAATGTTTTTATTAGTATTGGGAGGGAGGACTTCAGTTTTTAGAAAGATTTGCATATGAAAAATATCTCATTTTCATTAAAAAATGCTGGGTGAGTGAAAAGTGACAGTATTAAGTTATTCCAGATGGCAACCATTCCTGCTAGCCTGTTTGTGCATGAGCATGTGCGGGATGGCTCTTTCTCAGTATCTTCGGGATAACCTTCTAGTAGTTACTCTACTTGTTTCTTTACCTTTCTTTTTCTCTCTTTCTAGCCGGAGACCACCCCCATCACCAACTCGTCCCACTATAATCCGTCCACTAGAATCCTCCCTGTTAGACTAAACGAAGTGTCTGGCATGGCAGTTAATCACTAATGAATTTTACGAAAGCAAAATATTTGGTAACTGTTGCAGTAAATCATGAGTAGTCGCATGTATGGACATCAGTAGGCAAGTAACCAGTTTGACTAATGCATTCATCACTCACCTTCATTGCTCATGGTATGTCAAACTTTTGGGGTTTGACTGTTGAAAACTGCTGACTCTTTAAGGTTTTGTATGTTGTATTGACCAAAGTAGGTTGTATAGCCGCCCTCTGCTTTGTGGACCATTGGCCTACCCTGGCATATATTTGAAATTGCTTTGACAGGTTTCCCACATTACCTACCAGAGAGCCCATTCAGTGTAATTTTTAAGAGATAAGAGATAGTGGGCTTAGACCTAAATGATATACTTATTTTCCTGCATTCTGTTTTGACTGATGAAAATTATATTGTCTATTATAAATGTTTCTGCCTACTCCAGGATTACCTGTTTAGAGCCTCTCTCCTTCCTCTTTATTTCATAAAACTGATAGGGAGTAATTTTTAAAATTAAGATTCCTTAAAAATAAAACTTTTCCAGAAGCACAAAGTTGTTTGCAAAGGAAAAGTTAATGCATTGCTTGCTCTAGAAGGCTTCTCATGCCAGTGTGTTTTTGCTTCGTGCTAGAAGCATATTCAACAGTGAATCAAAGCTTGCTTTTTGGTAGTCAGTCAGTAAATTTGGCTAGTTAGTTTCAGAGTTTAAGGAAGAAGTAAAATATCACATCTCAAGAAGTGTCTGGACAAATGTAATTTCTTTATTCACTTATGTATTTACCTCCTCAGATTACAGTGAAGGCTAGCATAGAAAATATTTAATTTTTTATATTGATCTGATTTTAGGCATGACTGACTACACTTTGACACTAATTCCATTCGATTTATTTAGTTAGAGCAAAAATATGTCTCTCTTTCCATGCTAATATGTAATTCCCTAATGCAAAAATTTAGCCTACCTTTGAAACAGGTTAATGTAACTTTTTATCCATTCTAGGTTTCCTTAATAAATCCTGAGCCTTATTATAGGATAGCCATATTTAAAAAATGGGACCTGGCATGGAAAAAAAAGATGCCCCGGGTTAAGAGCGGAGCTCATTCTCCTGCAGTCAAACAACTTGAGGGTCTCTTTCCAGGTCCTTCCAGAAAATAGTTAAGACATCGAGATTTAAAGCAAATCGGCAAATTCTAACATTTCTAAAATTTACAAGTGCAGCTTAGCCTGGGGGTTAATAGTTCAGTCTCGAGGCGGACTTTTGGACTACCTAGGAGTAGATGATTAGCATGTAGGAAATGGCCAGAAGCCAACTGGAATTTTGTCTGCTAACTGTCCCCAGACAGCAGACCAAATATTCACTGCCTATTTGTGTCCCATGACACCATTTCATGTTCTGCAGAAGTAAATCAGGTTAGCCAACTGAAATGTCTCCCTTTGAAAGCAGCAAACATGATTTGTACATTACCTTAACTTTAATTTCCTGTGTAGTTTATACCCAAAGCAGATACCCGTAAAGTATGAAGTAAAAACGTTTAACCGTTATTAAAAAGAGAACTTGCCAAGTTGAATGGTGTTGTTTTGAACTTATTCTAAAGGGTTAAAACTAGGCCACTCAGGCAAAAACCAGAGAATACAAGATTTACAAAAAGAGCCCTTCAACTTTTAAATTACAAGTGATTGTATAAAGAACTACACCCTAAATCGCCACCCTAAATCTTCTCATATCTTATGTTTTCTCCTGGAAAAATGTTAACTCTTTGTGAATGGAACAGAGGTACAAGATACATACCGTATTTTTAAAACAGCATTGCAGCTGAGTGGAAATATGTTAAGTAAAAGGAATAGTCTACAGTGAGATCTTTTCAGAAAATTTCCTCTTTTTAGGATTCCCTTTGCTTCTTCCTTTGAATTCTCTAAAATAGGCATCTAATGGATTATATACTTCAGGGTTTGGCTTTGTGCTATATGTGGTTTTACGTTTTTCTATATTTCAAAAGTTTCCTTTGGTTAAAGGAAAATATTGTGGATAACCACTGGTGTGTTCTTAGATCAGCACAAACCATGTCAAGGAAAATTGGAGATTTGTTTTCCAAGTTTCTTTGCACTGGTTTTATGCAGTCATAAACAGTGGCATTTGTCACCTTTGGCTTTTGCTCTGGGTTTATAACCCCACAGTTTCCTTGTCTCAGCTGTCTCATCTTGTGTGTGCATTTTTGTTTTATTTTACTTCTAAGCTATTTCTAATAGAACCCAGCCTCTCTCCTGGAATTTCAGCATCATGTTGGAAAATATTTTCACTTTACTGCAGTACTGTGTCATGTGATCAGTATTAATCCCATTTCCCAAAGGGTTTGCATCCTGTTAAAAGGAGATGTCAATTTAAGTGAAGTCACAAGCTCTAGGATGTGCAGAGTTTAGAGGACAGCGTTCATATCAGGTCTTTAGATGGGAATGTCACTTACTGAGCTTTCTAAGTATTCCCCATACGCTTCAGGTCTTTCGTGTAACTGCCCCCTGATTCCTCCAATGTTGCCTGAACAACAGATGCAGCTCCATCATGTCTAGTATAATAAAACATACAGTGATTTTAGGATTTTGAAAAATAAACTGTGTGTTTATTTGATGGGTCAATCTATTTTATTGTCACATGCTAAATCTTGCATGCTTATTGACTAATTGGACCTGCCATCAACTCAGTTGTGGACAGATGATTGAAATAGTATTGATTTAGAACAGATATGTTACATTTTCAGATGTCATCTACCAAAATGACTCCTTGAATATTGCTTCTAGCTGTAGTCTGTAACATAGAAGAGCAGTAGGGTCTGTTTAATTAGCAAATTGCCTACTTGTTCAGATAATAACATTGTTCCAAAACATGATAATAAAACCAAGTTCCTGTGATATAACTATAAGCCTTCTGACTTTAGAATTAAAGAGTAGTCATATATATTCATTTTATGACTTTTTAGTATAGACTGTAGCCATAATTCTCAAGTATGAAATGGGACCTAATACCAGTATGTGACAAATGTTGATGTTTCTGTGTACACACATACTTTCTATGCATGTGTCTCTATACAGACTATGTGTATAGTATATACATAGTAAATTTGTGTAAGTACATGTATTTTGTGTCCTTTTGGGCAAGTAGGTTTAAAATTACTTGTTAAAATGCCACGAGCATGAATGTGATTGTATGTGTATCGTGTATATATGTATATGTATGGGTGTAAATATGTATACATGTGCTTTGTATGTGTGAGTATGAATTATTTTTTAAACTATGCTAATACAGGAGTTAGCCTTAGAGTATCTGCCATAATACGTGATAATAGTGGTTCATTTCCCAAACATACATGAGATGTACAAAATTTTTTTGTATTGTATTCATTCTGAGAGGCACAAGGCTCAGAATTTCCATGACAACATGGTAGAATAACATCTGCAGGCAAAAAAAATAATAATAATTTACAGACATTTACATCTAAATTCACAACATTGCTCTTAAAGAAGAAATTATCTTTGCCAATATAGCTAGCTCATAGTAAGTGTAAGATCTGTAAACCTACCTTTAAGATCGCTGATAGAGTTATAAAAATTATTCTTAGATTGCTGAGCTGAATCTTTTAAAGCTAAGTTGGTCTATATAGTCATCTTTATCTCTATTGTAAATGTCAAAATTTTAGAGGGATCTAGCAGTATAATAATACAAGTAGTGGATTTTTCTGAGTAAATTGCTTAAAATGCAGGGAAGAAGTTATGTAATACCTCAAAGGCAAGTCATCCATTCACTTTTTCAGGTAGACATTTTTCATTTGTCGGACAGTATAATTATTTGAAATTGACAGGAATCTCCTTAACGTTGAGAATAAAGCTTAAATAGTAGGTCTTTGAACTATGGAACTCAATGAAAGAAGATAATATTTGAGACTCAAGCCATGAGTTTTATATTATTTCACCAAGAGGGCTGAAAGCTATGAACTCAGAGTTTAATGTGAATGAGGCTGTTGATAGTTTCCAAGAAACAGTTATTGGTTCACTAGATCGCTCATTCCTTTCTCAAAAGCTCAAGTGTGTCTTTTAGATAATCTTCAGTCATCCTGTCTAGTTGGTATGTTTAACATTATGTGGTGTTCTGTATTGTGAAATTTTAAGATTTTGAAGCATATGTTGTATATGCATTGCTATCTGTATATATGTGTAAGAATGTTGGTATATATGAGAACAAAAGACAGGGAACTCAAGGAAGAATCTCCTGTTTGTCTTAAGACCTGTTCATACTGGTATGTTGGTGAGACTTCTCACCTGTCTGGGCTTCCCTGGTGGCTCAGACAGTAAAGAACCCGACAGCAATATGGGAGACCTGGGTTGGAAAGATCCCCTGGAGAAGGGAATGGCAACCCACTCCAGTATTCTTGCCTGGAGAATTCCATGGACAGAGAAATCTGGCAGGCTTCAGTCCATGGGGTCGCAAAGAGTCAGACATGACTGAGCGACTTTCACACACACACACACACACACACACACACACACACTCACCTCTCTGGTCTGAGGTTTTACACATGGCTCAGCTCAAGGCTTCATTTCTTTTTTTATTTTTACCCTCTGATTTCTTAATGTAATGTTTTTTAAATTACTGTAAAATTATTCTGTCTAATCTCTTGCATTGTCTATTGTCAATTTGATAAAAATGATCCTTCCCAATCAGAAATTCCACCATTACTTGATTTCTATTTAATTTCATATGTATAGCCTTTGTTTTGCTTACCTATGTTTCTTTTCTCTCCCTTTTCAAAATCAAACTCGTTTTTTTGCTTTTTTATATTAAGAAGGAGTGTACAGAAGCAAAATCTTGCCTTTTATGTCAATTCTTTATTTGAGCCAGAATACTTTCCACTGTCAGAATCCTGAAAAAGCATTTTTCAGGATTTCTTAATGCTGATATATATGGATGGACTCTGTGAATGGACATTTTGAAGCAACTTCCTTTAAATCCTGTATCATTCTAGAAGGTCATGTGTACCTGTTGTGAAAATGTGAAGCTGTACTACTGAACCTGAAATAAATGATAACATTTGAAGGACTCCCTCTTCCTCATTCTTGTATATATTTGAGTCATGTCTTTGCTTATCGGTAAGACCTGACTTGTAAATACTTAGAACTCTTTTTAATCCAATTGTCCCAGAATTACCAGTATGGAGAATGATAGCATTTGACATTAGTGTCATTAATTTGGGGAAGAATGAGATTTTTAAAGGGAGCAAGTTGAACAAATCAAAGGCAGGAGAGTGGGAAACATTTTTACTGACTTGAAGTCATTGTTTTACTAAGTTAAAGAAGGACACAAACCTTCGGCTGCTGGAGCGTGCAAAGTGACACTTGGCAAGAAGCACCGCGACACTTAGCTATTGAAAAGGAAGTGATTCTGAAAATCTAGGTCTACAGAAGGCATTTCTTGCAGAAAGTAATTGAGCTTCTGACTCAACAGTTGACCTCCATTGTTTACTCATGGTGTGTTGATGGGAGAAGTTACCACTTTTCATTTCCCCGGTAGTAAGAAAATGGAAAAGTGTTCAGTAGTTACACATGTCCTTATCCCAGCTGAATTTCCAGAGAATAGACAAAGACTCTTTGTAAGAAGGGAATGGGAGGGGAGAAATTTTGATTTACTTTCCCTTTGTGTTTAGGATAGACTCCTTGTGGAAAGATGAATTGGAAAGACTGTTGGGTAATTCACACTTTCCTGTTGTAATTTCTTTCTCATGTCTATACATGTTCTGTGAGAGGGTCCATTAGTGTCTTCAGAGGAAGCCTCTTAATGGAAGAGAGAGTCAGGATGTGAATCCTGCTGTGCCCTTGTGTTGTGCAAGCCTTACTGCATGATTCTTATTCAGAATTGTTCCTGACAGAAATACCCAAACCGAAGGACCTTATTGTAACTGTTTGGCAGATTTCCATTTGTATTTTTAAAATAGTTCTGACATCAATGTAAATATATGCCCAATTAGTTTTCAAGATTCTTGTTTTTCTGCTGGAATCTTTAAATCTAATCCTGAGAAGTACTCATTTCATCACACACCTGACATTGCCCCTTTTAAGACCATTTCTTGGAGTTCTTTCACACTGAGGCAGCCTGATACTTAGTGCATGCAAGAGATGTTGGCTAAAACTACAACTTTAATTGGAGTTTCCCAAAGTCCACTCCATGAGATTTTAATGTTTTACACATTCATACACCAAGACCCTCTCGATTAAATATACTTGGGAAAAGATGACTAAAAATTAAAGGTTTATTTACTAGAAGACTCTACAGAAGCTCTCATATCAGATTACAGGGCTAGTGTCTCCATGTTTCTCACATTTATTTTAACATCAATGCTTTGTTCATAGAGCATCTATGAACTATACTACAGGACTAGTGTTCTGAGGTACATGCCTTAGGAAGCACTGTTTTAGTGGCTTTAGGCCAGGTTCAGTTCAGTTCAGTCGCTCAGTTGTGTCCGACTCTTTGCAACCCCATGAACCGCAGCACACCAGGCCTCTGTATCCATCACCAAATGCCAGAGTCTACCCAAACCCATGTCCATTGAGTCCGTGATGCCATCCAACCATCTCATCCTCTGCAGTCCCCTTCTCCTCCTGCCCTCAATCTTTCCCAGCATCAGGGTCTTCTTAAATGAGTCAGCTCTTCGCCTCAGGCAAATGCATTGAGTGAGATTATCCCAGTACAGACCATCACTAACACAAAGTTGGGTGGTAAAATGTCATCGTAACCAGAGATCCCAATTTAGGACCATCCTCCTGGTATTCTGGTGCTTTGTCACAGTGGGGTCTGAGACCCAACCAGGTAGGTCACATAGGAGCAGGAGACCTGAAAGCAGATAGCGACAGACATGCCATGAGTCCTAGGGAGCCTTGTGGAGAACTCAGAACGTTTTCAATATGACTTTGACTCTCTCACTCCAAAGTGAGAGAAAATACTGAAGGCTTGGGAAAGTGAGACAAGAAAGGCAATAAGAACAGGCCTTCTTCTCAATGCTTCTCTGATGATCTCCACTTTTAAGTCAACTTAGATCTCTCCCTTCACAAGAATACACTGGGAGTCATGTAATTACCTGAGAAAGGTATACTGAGCTGAGTCCCAGTATTTTCAGCAAATGCCTTCAAGCATTTCAGCATTGGGTTAAGTAACATAGTAACATAAGTAACATAAGTAACATAGAGCAGCAGTCCACAGCCTTTTTGGTTCCAGGGATTGGTTTCCTGGAAGACAATTTTCCCACTCCTTTGAATTAATTACATTACCCCTAATGCTTGTGAAGGGAGAGATCAAAGTTGACTTAAAAGTGGAGATCATCAGAGAAACATTGAGAACACCTGTTCTTACTGCCTTTCTTGTCTCACTTTCCCAAGCCTTCAGGCTCACCCACTTCTCAGGGATGTGAAGTTATCTAAGTGATGGGCAAAGGAAACAAGCAGAGCATGTTTTGTGAGATTGTAACAGAAGAGAACAAAGTTATAAGGAAGGCCTTTCCAGGGCTCTTGCCAGAGGAATGTCACCATAAGAACAGATTGCAGCATTGAGGTAGATCCAAGAGAATGTGGGTAATTCATCATTCTTATGAATAATGGGGTCTTTTATGTATATATGAATTATGCCCATGTTCCACACACAGGTTTTCCTGCCCCTCTACTTCCTGTTTTGGCCAAACGATTCTCTGAAGTTATTTTCAGAAAACTTAAGGAGGTATAACCTGAAATGATCATCTTGACTAGGGAGAATTTGCTTGTACAGTGAATGCTGGCATGATGAGCTTTCAAAAGTGCTAGCGACTCAGTATCCCCACTCAGTAGTCCAAACTCAATACTTCAAGTTTCAACTGTTAGAAGTGGCAACAATAGAAAGTTCCTTTGTTGCCCTTCATATAAAAAGCCCCAGTATTTTCAGCAAATGCCTTCAAGCATTTCAGCATTGTGTTAAGTAACACAGAGCAGCAGTCCTCAGCCTTTTTGGCTCCAGGGATCGGTTTCGTGGGAAGACAATTTTTCCACTGACAAGGGCAGAGGTTCAGGGGGTGGGGATGATTTCAGGATGATTCAAATGCATTACATTTATTGTGCACTTTATTTCTAATTATTATTACTTCAGCTCAGTCTCAGATCATCAGTCATTATATCCCCAGAGGTTGGAAATCCCTGATATAGAAAATTCTGGAAAAAGTAAAAAAAAAAAATTGCCAAGATCCATAATAGAAGTAGCTCTGAGCCAATGTATGGTGTCATCACCAAGGATGTGTTTTTGGCAACAAGTGGAAAGTTAGATACAGGATGAGTGAAGAGGAAAGAAAAGAGCTAAGGGGATAAATGTATACACATTTCTCCGGTGGTTGAAGCAAACATTCTAGCTGTTCATGAAATATATTCCAAGACATAAAGCTTCTGACCCTGTTTCTGGACTAGAACACCAAACTCAAACAGGAAGGCGCTTTGGCATATGCTGACAAAATGTCCCTTCAGCACTGTGGACTTGCTGTTCAGTTTAATGGCTCACCTCCCCACCCTGCTGAGGTCATTAAAGTGTTCTAAAGCCCCTTCAGAACTCAAAAATAGTTTCTGTTTGCTGGGCAGGTGATAAATCTCACCAAGCCTGACAGGAATTTAATTACACTTTCTTCACAAAAACACTAGGGATACCCATTACCTGGATCTCTAAAGCTAAAGGCTTGCAGACCCCCCACAGTTGAAAGGTTAGGGACCCATAATAAGTTCTTCATCATATAAATGGATGGGAGGCCTCCTTAAGTGCAGCCAGCTTAAATTGGACCAAAGAAAAATTGGTCTTGGACTTTAGGAAAGGTAAGATCATTTTTCACTGTTGCTAAGAAATACCCCCGTCAGCTTGGCTGCATTAACATTTTATAGAAGATGAAAAAGAAGTTTGTTTTTGTTTTTGTTTTTTTGTAGACCTCCTTGCTCCACTCACTGAAGTGTTACAGAAGTAAGATGGAAGTGAGTATGTTGTTGAACACCTGGACGAGTAGCCAAAAAGAAGTCCCACAGGGAGCGGGGTACTGAACTAACCTCGCAGTTGTATGGCTTGCTGTAATGTTGAGCTCATTACCAGTTGAGTTAGAAGGAGGAAATTAAACATAGACTTTTGCAGGAAACCCATGGGAAAGCTTCCTGGCCTGCTGTTGTCCTACTTACAGAGCTGCGCCTTGCTGTGTAGCCTTTACTGCATCTTCTCTACCAGCCCATCATTCAGAGGCTGACGTCAAAACTAACCACTTCTCTGGACCCTTCTTTCACAACCAGTGAACCTGACAAGATGCAAGCCAGGCTAGGGATACAAAGAGCCAGCAAACCAAATTTCACTTACCCTGGACCCAGTTCAGAATAAATCAGAGCTTCAGTTGCACCTAACTCAGAGTAAAAGAGAAATTTTACAAAATCCTCACATCACCATGAACCAGATGTAGCCTCCAAGTTTGCCTGGGCCTAGAAAGGCTATCACATCAGGATTTTCACCTGCAGGAAATTCTCATTTACCAACCCTTTTCTCCAAGATTGACCCCTGATATTTTCCACCTTGTGATTACATTGCTCATCTGATCTCTCGCTGCCTTCTACTGTCCCTCAGCTTAAAAAAAATTTCCCCTGTCATATTGCTCTATCAACTCCCTCTCCCCCTATGGAGATTTCACAACATTTATTGAAATCTTTGAAAATAACTGAATGTCACAAAATCAGGGTTGGGAAACAAATACTCAAGTTATAAAGGTATGTGGCTCTGGTACTATTCCCAGTTTTCCTGAATATGATTGCATGAATATCATTCCATGGTACAAAATAATATGGGTTTGGAGTAGGCTCAAATGGCTCATACCTAGCACATGACTGGTAGCCAGGAAACAGCCCAGGAGCTGCTTACTATGCCACGTGATCTCTCATTTCCCTTGCATGTCTGCATGTTTTTTGTCTGATTTAAATTTGATTTTTGTGGGATTATTTTTGCATGCTCTTATTTGGATTTGTTTTCTGGTTTAAACATTGTTTTCTTCCTCCGCATCTGTGTTTTTCTTTTTATTATTTTGTTTTGTTTTCACTAGGCGACCCCCTCCTGCAGTTCCTGGACAACCATCCTAACCCCCATCATTCATCTCCTTTTGTGTCCAACAACATGTCTGTCTGTGGTATTTAAAAGCCTTTCATTTGCGCTGTATGTCATATGTACAGAAAAACTTCTATTTTTGATCCATGTCTATAATAAAAACAAAGTTTATTCTATATAAAAAATGAAATGTGTTCTGTTTCTTTTTCTAAAGAAGATCCAAGTTAAAATAGGAGTTTGTTTCAACTAAAACCAGGTATGGTGAAAAATACATAATTTGACCTGCAAAGGAGCTTCAATTGAAAATGACTGATTTTAAGTTCTTAAAGCATTGTGATTTAGGATGATATTTGGTGGACAATAGTAATCGATCTTCAGTTGAAATGTCTGTCCAATAGAAGAGTGAAAGATGAAGCAAAAATCCTGGGTGTCTAGAAAAGACACAGAGAACCGAATAAATTCAGTCTGCTCCCAGGAATCTCATTAATAATTATTATTGCACCAAGACATTTTGCACTAAGACATTTTGAAGGAGGAAAAGGGGACAACAGAGGATGAGATGGTTGGATGGCATCACCAACTCAATGGACATGAGTTTGAGCAAGCTCCTGGAGCTGGTGATGGACCATGCTGCGATTCACAGGGTCACAAAGAGTCAGACACAACTGAGCGACTGGACTGAACTGAAGCAACTGAACTGAACTGAAAAAATGAAGACATTTTTTCCTATTTTCATTGTTTTTTAGGTGATAAAGTACATAAGATTATGTTAGATTATGGGAGAAATTTTTGGTCTGAAACATGTAAACCTCATATATTCTATTTGGCAAGTTCAGGGGAAAAAACACATCATTCGAGTAAAAATACAAGGCAAAGAAATGTTGCCACATTGAGAAGATTACTAATGATGTCAGTAAAGTACTGGATGAACAAAATCTTTATGAGTTTTCAGGAAGAGAACTTTTTTTATACCTTAATCCTCAAATGATAATTTCAACTCTGAAATTTTAAGCTATCATTAAAAACTAATCCCAAAGACTTACCCAAATAAAATGATTATTATTAACACACTATTGACCAGGAGATTTTTGTAGAAACTAATGTCTGTGGCTGGTGATTTGTTATATAAATGACTGTTGAAATACTCAGGACAATAATGCTTGTGTAACAAAAGATGAATTAATATGTCTGTGGTCAATAAGTTGTTAAGGTAACATAGTTTATCCTGCCAAATATGTGATCTGAAGCCTTCCACTAAAGGCTTGAGATTTAATTCAGAGTTTTCCTTTTGAATATTTATTTGGTCTATGTTCGAGTTTTAAAGGATCTCCTCTTGGATCACTTCTCCATGTGCCTTGCTTTAGCACATGAAGAAAGAAACTACAGGATGGGAAAGTAAAACACTGTTGATCAGGACTCGGTGTTCCACTCACTTCCTGGCTGACCTAGACAAGCACTGGCAAGGAGAGGCAGCTCAGATGTGGGCAAGAACCACCTCAGTACAGCAACGAGGACCCTCACTACCAATGTCCTTTCTCTGGGCCATAAAAATCTTTTTCAAGGACTACATGCTCCTCCCCAAAATGCAAAACCAGCTTATCTCTCAGGTGAAAATTTTCATCTTGCATGTTAATACATCACTGTGTATTTGCATCACAGGTCCAGTGACTGAGAGTTAGAAGCGCTGGTGACTAAGGAAATTCAAAGACACCAAAGCAGAGGGTCAACCAAAGCTCAACTTTACCTCCAAGTGACTGAACTGATGCAGACTACCACACAGCTTGCAGTCTGTTGCCCTTCCTTTCACCTTCAGTCTAGACATTTTAACTTTTTAAATCAGTATTCTTATCGTGTAACATTCTCATTTGATAGCATTCTCATCCCAACAGACCCAGAGTTCCTGGGTTATATCACACCACCTCCCCAAATACAAACAGAGGTTGTCAACAGGAAGGAAAACCTCAATTCATTTCTTTTTTTAAGTGTTTGGTATTTTTCCACCCTCTGAAATTTGAGCTTGTTTCTATGTGCAATGTTATACCATTTAGATGTTTAAAACTTAGATTGATCTGATGACCATGAGAACGTAAAGCTGAAGTCGTAGTTGAATGAAATGATTCCGTGGCAATCCTAATCCATCTCTTCAACCAACAGGTATGGCCCCATCCTCACATTAGACTGGTGAGAAGAAAGGGGACTGACGGGATGGGGTGGTGGGGGTGGGAAGAAGCCTGGAGTAAAATTAAACTATTCAGAGGTTTGTTCATATTTCTTTATTGTTCCTACCATTTCTGTGTTTTATAGTATGCCCTTGCTCAGCTCTCCCTCCCTCCTCACCCCTCAATATTGGATAGAGAGCTGAAGAAGTACAGTTCTTCAGAGTTGAATCAGGATCTTTGGGAGAAAAAACTATTATATTTTTAATACATATTCTTAAGTATTCCCATCCCTTTATATATCAAACATTCCTTGAATTTATAAGAATGTCCTAGTTACTGGGAATACCAGATACGTTAATAGGATAAAAGTAGCGGACAAAATAGGGAAATAAGAAATTCTAATATAAGCTATGACAGGAAAAACTTTTGGACTTTTTTCCAGGGAGAACTGTTACTGACTTCCATGCTAAAGCAACTATTTGAGTCCTAGAATCAGATTATCCACTTGACCCAAAGCCTGCTAGCATTCTAGAATGTGGTGATTTTGACCTCTGACAAAAAAATAACAGAACTCATTTCAGCCAATCAGAAACCAAACTTTTCATTTCTCATGGAATAGTATAATAGACTCTAAATCATGTTAAGTGTGGGTTGAGAAAGACATAGTGGGATTGAAACTGAAGCAGTCTGTTGTTAACTTTGCTTTGGCTTCTAACAAGAAGGCTTTAGATTCAGAAGGTGTCCTGCACTGGTCTTCCACTGGACGCAGTGAGAGGAGTGAGAGTCCTCCAGCCTCTAGCTAGAAACTCGCAGACCACGCAAGAGATGGAGAAAAGAGAACTAAAGGTAGGGAAAAGAAAAAAAAAACTTGCCATACTCTCCTTAGAGATTTCCACTGGTAATATATGTCTGTAAGCCTTGGGAGCCACATGTACATTGAAGCATTTTTCAGCAAACATCCTCAAAGTTGAGAGCCAAGAGGAGATAAGGAGATAACCTCAGCTGTTCACATACAAACATGGACACCTTCAGTGGGTTTGGAGCTTGGACCCTTCAGTCCCCTTCATCCCTGAGTTTGAAAAATACTGTACTTGACAACATCTGTTTTATAACTCAGCACTAAGTATAATTTTTTTTTAACTCAGAAAATTGATATTGGAATCTTTAGTCCAGTTCCATAAGATTCTGAAATAAATCTTTGCAACTGTGAATCCATTTCAAAGACATGAACCTCATCCACAGAGAGAAAAGATAGCTAAAAAAGAAGAAAACCTCTATGCCCTTTATAATCCTATAGAATCTATATCTGAATAAATCAGATGGAGCTCAAATGCCACCACACCCCTATATGTTCCTCATTTAAATGGACACACTAGCTGCCTTCATTAACATAATATACACCTGTTTTTTAAAAAAACTTTTTATTTTGTATTGGGGTATAACCAATTCACAAATGTTGTGAGTTTCAGGTAACTAGCACAGGGACTCGGTCATGCATATACGTGTATCCATTCTCCCCCAAACTTCCGTCCCATCCAGGCTACCACGTAACATTGAGCAGAGTTCCTTGTGCTAGACGGTAGGTCCTTGTTGGCTATCTGTTTTAAATATAGCAGTATGTACATCTCCAACCCAAACTCCTTAATTATCCCTTCCTCCTGTCCTTTTCCCCCAATAAGTTCATTCTCTAAGTCTTTGAGCCTCTTTTTTTGTTTTGTAAGTAAGTCCATTTGAATATACATCTGTATTTTGATTTTTGATTTTTTTAATACTATAAATTACTATCAGATCACAGTACTGTCAACATTTAAGATTGGATCAGGTGGTAGGTTGTTGGATGAGTCAACGCTATAAACTGCTACTCTCATGCTTTTTTTTAATCAAATCACATTTTACAGTACTCCTTATCAGGTCCTGATCTCACCACAGTTCACATCTTCCGTGATCCTCTTGAGCAGGCACACAGTAAAGACAGTCTTAGCAAGCCCCAGGGTCCAAAGAGACTTACGATCCTCAAGAGCGTAACACTGAAGTGGGTCCTCCCTCTCAAAACAGCTGCTAACAAAGGATATTTTTGAAGCTCCGTATAACCCAATGGAAAAACAAGTCTTTCAGATTCTTAAGGGCTCACTTTTCATCCTCCTCTCTGTGACTGTATTCTAGAGGCAGCAAAGAGTAGTGCCAAGGAGACTGTTCTTCCTCCTGCTGCTTTTTTCTCTTTTAAAGACAGAAACACATTCAGCCTCAAACACAAAAGCTGCCTGGGGCCTAAAGATCTGTTTATTTTGCAGCTTATAAAGAGCAGGAGACCCGCAGTATTCTCACTGACCAGAGTCCAAGTGTTCTTGGGCTCTGCAAAAGGCCCCGGGGCCGTCCTGTAAGTGAGCTGGGAAAAGCAGAAGCAGCCCCCTTAGCTGGGGAAAGCTAGCTTTTCGGGGCCTGAGGGGACAGTACCCCTCGACCTCAGCTCTGGTAAATGTGCTCCACCACCCCTGCAAAAGTACAGTCAAGGGACTGGAGAGCTAGTCTGTTAGGGCACAAGACCTCACTCAGGCTGATCCTGAAACCCAGGTGCCAACCGCTGCTGGATGATGACAGAAAAGGCCATGCCTTTCTAAGGCTCTTCCTCGGGCACTCTTACCCCTGTATCATACTACGGGCAAGATGGCACCTGTACCGTGGTGTTGCTAGGCCCCTGGTGCCCAGCAGATGTTGGCCTGTGGGGAAGCAGAGCCTCCCTTATCTCTGGATAAGGGAGTCTTCCTGTTAATCACAGTAACAGATCTGGGAAGAAAAGGGCTTTTTGATTTGGCTGGTGATTGCTATTGTTCCCTAAGTAAATGAGCCAAAGTTAATTGCACCTGTGAGCTGTAAAACCCTAAGCCAAAAGCAGTGGGCTGGTAAGCTAGCTCATTCCTACAGAACCTCAGCCATTTTTCCTCCACCTCTGGCTGCAGCTAAGCTAGCCAGAGCCCTGTCAGTGGTCCGAGGAGCCGCCCTCCTCAGTCCTGATGGTTCCCAGGACCTTGATCAAACCCTGGCTCTCACTTCAGCCCTGGTCACTTTCCCCAAAATCAAACTTTCTCTAGAAATGGCATGGCCCCATTGTTAGAAGTTTGCATGGTTCTCAGGAAATTAGTCATTAGCGCCCCACAAGGCTCTGGTCCATATGTTCATTTATCTACCAACCTTCAGTTCTTTCTCCTTTATCTCCTGATGATTTTAGCTCCTGTTTCACTGTCATTCTCCTGTCTTAATTCTTGGAGATTTCCACCTACCTGTAGGTACACCTTCCAACACCCCACTTCCATCTCATTTCCTTGGACTTCACTTCTCCAATATCGTTGCCCTCCCCCCACCTCAGCTATTCACTTCCAAAGTCACAACCTTGTCTTTATCTTTTCTCCAGCCTTTACTTCCTGGCTTTCAGACCCCTTGAACTTCCAATCCATAGAACTTTGCCCTGTCCTTCATCTCCATTTTTCACCCTTCTTGAGGTTCATTCTCCTTCTTACTCAATTTAAATTCCATGGCCAATCATTATAATCATGCCCATGTATAATTACTATTCTCCCTTGCCCTTCTCTCAGTCTGATTAATCACCATCCTGGGTAAATTCAACTCCCCATCTGCTCTAGTTTGCACTCATGTAGCTGTACAAGGTCAGCAAAACACACACACACACACACACACCCAACTTCACTTTAAATTCATGACTACCAGTCTCAAGTGAGCCCTTCCTTACTACTGCTGGGCATTATACTAAGCATCCCTAGTTCATCCACTCCCCCAGTGTCACAAACTGTTTCATATCCCCTCATTCCATCAGTTCCCCTCACTCTCACATCTCAGCTGATTCTTTGCCTCCTACTTCCCTGAGAAAAGTGAAGCAATCAGAAAAGAACATCCACAGATTCCCATCACCTCATCTGTCCACTAGCCATCTACCCACTTACCTGCATCTGTATCTACACGTCGCGCCTTCCCACTTGTTCCCAGAGACCAACTCTTCTTCTCTTCCTGAAGCCAGTCCCTCCCCTGTGCTCACTTGCTCAAGAACATGACCTCAGCAGTTAATTCTCCCCTTTCTCACATCAACTATTACTTTCTACTGTTTCATTTCCATCAATATACATTCTCCCATCTTAAAAAAAAAAAAAAAAAAACATTTTCTTTGCCCTCACCTCCCCTTTCAGTTTCTGTCCTATTTCCTGGTTCCCTTTTGATGCAAAACTTCCAGAGAGTTGCCTGTACTTGCTGATCCAATTTCTCTTCTCTTGTTCTCTTAAACTTACTTCAAATAGGTTTCTATTCTCACCACTCCACAAATATATATATATTAAGGGACACCAATCACCTCCTCCTTGATAAATCCAGTCATCAGTGCTCAGTCCTTGCTTTCTTGATTTTTCAGATTTTGATCTAATCACAGTTGACCATCCCCTCTTCCTGAATCATTTGCACTTGGTTTCCAGGATTCTAAACTCTGGATCTTCCTCCTGCCTCAGTCGTTGTGCTTTCCAAATCTTTTTGTTTATTCTTCTCTCCAACATTTCACTTTGGATGTCTTAGTCCTCTTCTATATGAAATTCCTTCCTAGTGATTTCATCCAGTCACACAGCATTAAATGCCATTTATATACCAGCAAACCTTAAATTTCTATCTTCATCCCATACATCGCTCCTGAAATTCAAACTCATATCCCCAACTCCTCACTCAGCATTTCATCTTGGGTGTCTACATTTCATACATGTCTACATGCCCCAAACTGAACTCCTGACCCTCCTCCCCAGAATCTTTACCCGTATCTCCTGGACCCCCATCTCAATGGATGCCATCTCCATCTTTCAATTTGCTCAGGCCAAAAACCTCGAGTCATTTATGATTCTTCTCTTGTGTTCATGCCGTCCATCTAACATACTAGGAAGCTTTTGACTCTACTTGCAAACTATATCCAGAAGGTGACTGTTTTCCACCACTTCCTCTGCTATCACTGTGGTTTGCGGCACCATCATATCCCCTGCTTGGATTAATATCAGAGCCTCCTCTAATGCTTTCTGCTTCTACTCTTGCCCCACAGCATCCAGAATGAGCCTAGTCTCCCACATTCCCTCTCTGGCCTCCTCTTCTGCTCTCCTCATTCACTTCATTTCGGCCACTCCTGGCTATTCCCCAAACACATCATGCCGCCTTCTGCCTCTGCAGCGGCTCCTCCCTCTGCCTGGAATGCTCTTCCCCTGAGACCGTGGATAATTCCCTCACTTCCTTCCAAACCTTTGGTTAAATGTTACCTTTTCTGTGAGACCTACCCAGACCCCCTTATTGAATTCCATTGCTACTTTTTCCTTTTTTGCTCAATAGCATTTATTACCTTCTGCTTATGTTTATCATGTCTCCTCTTGCTAGAATGTATGCTTCACTAGGTCAAGGAACTTTGTCTGTTTTACTCCTATGTAGGTGTATCTCAGGCAGACAGAACAAGCGGTATCTGTCATATAGATAGTGTTCAGTATCTGTTGAATGAATACATTTCTAAGGTTAAACATCATAAAATGTGAATGGTAGAAGTGAATAGAGGTGGGCCTAGGTGGACAATAAATGTTTTAATAAATAGATATTGGGGGAAGAGAATAAGGGATAAAGAGGGACTTGATAAAGCATTAAAAGCAACAGCCTACCAGTTAGCCCTGGATGCATTTCAAGACTTACATTGAATTTCATTATAAAAAGGAGTATCAATAACTTCCACAAGATGGCACTATGTCCCAGGCCTGTTTTCCTGCATTCGAAGTTTGAAATATTGTAAAACTGTGTGACTGGTGCCCTCTGCTGGCTTGCTTTTGTTTTTGTTTTTTGACTTTGAGCCTTTGGTTTAAAGATGTAAGTGATGGGCTCTATATACTTCCTTGAACATGCTGTGTGGATTCTTAAATCCGTAATTTAAGCCAGCTGCCCAAAAGCACACTCAAAAGTTTATACTGGCACAGCATACAGGCATAACACTGGTACCAGTTTGATTGCCACAGAGAACCACTGTGGTGTGGGGACACTCAGATCCACGCACAGCATTCTAGCTACATACCAGTCACGTATCACACCACAAAATCCAGCACACCTGCTGCCCTGTGGCTCTACCTCTCCTTGGTCCTTCCATCTCGACTACAATCCCTGGTACCATTTTGGAAGGATGGGCAAAACTGCCTTCCCATCCCTTTACCCTTGCTCTAGCTTGCCACCCTCCCACCTTACTTATAACTTATGGTAACAAGAAACAGAGCTGGGAGAAAGGAGTACAGCTTCTTATATAAATATTTGACAGGTTGGGCTTAATTGGAGGATAATTACAAGGATTTTTATTCCAATGCTACTCTTCCCTTCTGCCCCCCACTACCCACCCACATACACACACCATAATTAATATTCCCTGGAAATTTAAATCATTAATATCCTACTTGGACCCTTTCAGTGTGGTATAAATTTAGAAGGCTGATTAGACTACATACTTAAGTGATGAGTAACTTTCTCAGGAATTATCACATTAGGGCCTGTTGGTCATTAAACAGGCCAGCACCCCTGTGCCAGCAGCAGCCCAAAGAAGCTGCCATATATGAGCTCATCACCCTTCAGGTAGCAATGCCTAAGGGCTTGGGATTTCTGAACATGTCCTTACAAGACATTTATAGCTTTTTTATTTGCACTCCCCGCCCCCCAAATTTTTGGATCCCATCTATATCCCTGGCTTGTGAAACTTTTTGGACTTACATGTAGAACGTTTATAAAATTTTTTGTCTTAAATTTTCTGTTCAAAGGTGTCTCTCCTATAAGGGCTCCCCCAGTGGTTCTGTAGCAAAGAATCCACCTAACAATACAAGAGACATGGCAGGAGACGCAGGGTCAGGAAGATCCCCTGGAGAAGGAAATGGCAACCCACTCCAGTATTCTCACCTGGAAAATCCCATGGACAGAGAGGAGCCTGGTGGGCTACAGTCCATAGGGTCGCAAAAGAGTTGGACATGACTTAAGAGACTAAACAACAAAAACCCTCCTATATAAGGCATGAACATTCACTTTCGTCACTAACAGTTTTATAGGCAATGACTGGATCTCTTTTAAGCCTTTCTTGCAGGCTGTGGTGGTTCTATTCTCTAATCTGGTTTCATAGGCCAGCCTCCTTTCCCTCAGATTCCTACCATTTTGGTTATTCCAGTTATCCTTCTGTGATCCTTTTCTAATTGCACTATAGCCTGGTTGTGAGGCCACCGACTCTATACAAAGAATTCCAAACACAAAAGTGCTGGATTCTGTTTATATCTCAATAACCTCCTCGATAATGCCCAGAATTCTGAGCCAGTGTCCTCCAGATACTACATATGGAACTAAGCAGTTCGCTTGGGTGTACCACCTCAGGCACCTCGAACTTAAAATGTCCCATTCTTATCTATTTCCAAACCTGTTCTCACTTCTGTTTTCTTATGGTATAGTTATTAGAAACACAAACATCCACTCAAGGCGGAAGCCCTCCCAGTCATCCTCTTCCCCTTCTACCTTCCAACATGAATTCACCAAGTTCTAAAAATCTCTCGTCAGAACCCTCACCTCCTTTGCCCACTGTCACCACCCTTAGTCTAGACTCTCATTTTTCACTATTGCCACAAATGCTCCCCATGCTCAGCCTCTGTAATTCAGCATGAACACTGCTATTAGAATTTCACACACCATGAAGTGTTAGGTGTGAATCCTAGATCCCTTTTTTTTTAAACAAAAAACTTATTTTCATTGGAAGATAACTGCTTTACAACATCGTGTTGGTTTCTACCACACATCAGCATTAATCAGCCGTAGATGGACATATGTCCCCTCCCCCTTGCATCTCCCTCTCACCTCAGGTGGGAAGCCTATATTCCTTTCCAAAAGCTCCTTCACTTGCCATTGACTCCAAGATCCAATAATTCAACGTACTCACCACTCTCAGACCTCAACTTCTCTGCCCGCAGCCCATCTATTCTGCACTCCCCTCCACTGCCAAGAGGTATCAAGCCCTGTGTGCCTGGACATATACTCATCCTTCTACCCACAGATACCTCTTTTCTATCTGAATTGAATCTGCTGCCCCACCCTGTACCCTAATAGCCAACCCACGACACCCCATCCCCTGCCACCTCCCCTCTGAACTACAGCCACAAGACTGAACAGGATCAGGCCTTGGGTAATTCCAAATATTAGACAGTATGACAGCTGAACATGACAGCACAGGCACGTCAATTCACCCCACTGAGGAAGTATTCTTCAGAGTGATTCAAATCTGTGGAACTTTCTGCTCACCAACACGATGCAGTTGCTATGTGAGTTCCCTCAAGTTGATCATCAGAAACCCATTCAGATAAGGAAAATATATTAAGACATTAAAAAAAATTTTTTTTTACTTGATGTTTGGCAGAAACCAACACAATATTGTAAAGCAATTATCAAAAGTAAATTTAAAAACAATTTATACAACTCTTATTACATTCCACCACTATCCCCTATCTTGTTTCTGATGTGGACTATATAACAATCATGAGCCAATTCTGGTCAGTCAAGGTATGCAGAGTAGTGGTTACCTTGTTTGGACAGGGTATGCTCTCCCAGTTTTCCAGCTGCCATTAGTCACATGAAGCATGCCAGCTCCACTTGCTCAGCCCAGGTATTGCTGACCTGGGCTAAAGGCCTTTGCCACTTTGTCTCCCAAACCATTTTTTTGCTTGCTGAAATCCCAACCTACCCTCCAGGACTAAAGCTCAAGTGCTGTCTCCTCTAAAAAATATTTCATTACTCCAGCTCTCTTTGCCCTCCAGCCTCTTTGAATTCCCCCAACATTCTGCTTGTGTATTATGATACATCATACTCCCCTTGAAGTTAGTTAGTGGCATACAGGCTTCATTAAGAACTAAGTGGAAATTCTGAGTCAAGGTTAAGTGATCAATTCTGTGATCTTTGGCAACAAAACTGGACATATTATCCAGGGTTCTAGCATTTGAGCTGTAGATAAATAACAGAGCCTGCATTTGGTATACTGAGAAAGGTCGAGAGAAGTGACTTTACATGCACACACATACACAAATTCTCACTCTCCATGTCCCTACTGTATGCCTTCTGCTTACAGAAAAATCATGAGACAGCTTGATGTGTTGTTATTTTTTTAATAAATAGAAACCACACCACTTCATTTGTTACAGAGAAGAATTAGAGGCAATAATTCGAGGGCCCCACAAAGCTTTTTCATCTATACGATAACAGAAAGGATAATCACCTTCACCACCCAAGCCTTTTGTTAACATTTTCTTTTGATCTCTGATCTCCCACCCACATCAGCGTGCCACTTCCAGAATGAACTCTGCCTTCAAATCTTCTACTAGTTGGAAGGCTGATCTATCAGCTTGTCTTAGTAACAGAATGGAGGTCCCCAACTCAACTGAGGAACCTGGACAAATCTTCTTTGATTTCAGCCTCATCCCAAGGCCCATGAATGTTTTCTTTAAAAAGCTGCAGGCGAATGAGGTAGAAAGGACAGAGACATGAGATGGAAATCAGCAGAAGGGCAAAGAGTATGGCTCCCACAGCACTGATGGACAGCAGGCCTCCTAAGGCTGAGAATGCAAAGAGCAGCGTGACCCCCACATAGCTGCGAGGTGTACATGCCTTCAGTTTCTTCTGTAACATGGGCCACAGGGCAAAAATCTGGATGGCAAATGTCACCATGATGAAGGCATGGAGGGATCGGGGCAGGCGGGAGGCAAGGCAGACAGAAGCAAAGATGGCCATGTTCAAGGACAGTGTGCTGGATACAATGGCAGCATTGGCACCATAGTCAAAGAAGATGAGGTGACCTAACAGCATGAAGACTGCCATGGCATAGATGGTGTCAGTGCTGACAGACTCTGTCAGGGTCTTCAGCACCGGCGAAAAGCCATAGGTGAAAGTAATGAAGACTAGGGCACTCTTCAAGTCAGCCCACCGGGTCCGCCCACTCTTCTTCCGTCCTTCACCTCCGTCAATGAAATCAAACAAAACATAGCCAATCAGTGAAGAAGCCAGGCCAGTCCCAAAAAGCCACTGAGGGGCCAGAAGACCCTCATCCATATACCACCAGATAACCACAAAGACACAGACACTGCACAGCTGCTGTATCACCACACTGGACTCAAACACCACAGCCCAATATTGGTATTTCCGGGCATAGATGTTTTTCCGGAGCTCTTCAAGGAACCTCCGATCCACGTAGTTATCAGGAAAGGGCTGTCGCTCATACAAGACCTTCTGCCACCTGACCTCTTTGGTGTTAGCTACAGGCTGGGCACACATTATCCTTTCGCTCAAACTCAGGCGACTTCAATCTCCCTTGCAGAAGTCCATGTGGTTCTCGTTCTTTATAAAGTTTTGAAGTAAGACTTCTCTGGAAATTCCATGCTGAGTTGTGGTTTATATTGTATTGACCTTCCCTTGCTTTCAAAGGCAGCGACCCAGGCTAGGCCTACAGTAGATGAGTTTGTTCTCTGAGGCAGGACAATGCAGCTAAGTTCCTACAAAAAGAGAGACTATGAATCTATGAAAGGTCAAGGGTAGGACTTAGCTAAAATCATATCAACTTGGTTCGTTAGAAGCCTGAACAAAATATACGTGGTAACCATCTTATACTATAGATGTGAAAACTTCATTTCAGATTTTACAGTGTAATTCTTTTTCAGCTGTTGCTTATCCAGTGCCTACTATGTCCTGAGCCTTTGAAGCTTCTTCCATTTAATCTCCACAACCTTGCAAGTTAGTGTCAGTCCCACTGTATCTAGTAAAACAGCTGAGATTCAAACAGTGGTAAATAGTGGAGCCAGATTCAAACCAAAGTTCGGCCCAAAAGCCTGTACCTCTAAACCAGTTCTTAACTCAGGGGTTCACACACCCCTGAGGTCTATCGATGATCTCCAAGACCATTCAAAACCCTCCCTGTTAATGCATATTTGTTGCTGTGATTTATGCAAATTTCTAGGACTGGAATCCAAGTTTTTATTGGGTTCTCAAAGGCATCTGTTACTTAAAAAAAGTAGAAAAGAAGAAAGTTACCGGTCTATAAGGAAAGGTAAACCTCACAATACGGAAAGATACGAGCTCTATGGTTTGTTTAACCAAAAGCAAAGATTCAAGATTCTTAATCCCTTAATTGAGCTTAACATCCTTTAAAGAGCTATCATCCTACTCATTAACGGCGAAACTCCGGAGGATCGAAGATAATGATCCCCTTTCCACAAAGGGAAAACTAAGAGTCAAAAATACCAAGGTCATCCAGCAAGACTGAGAAGAAAATTCTTATTGCCTGACCTTATTTCTTCCAAGGAAACCAGGGTAGGGTCCGAGGCGCCGAAAAGGGCAACGTCCACCCAAAGGGTGGGGGACAGGGCCGGGTGGGGTGTCCCCGGGGGCGCCCCACTCCCCCTCCTGGGCCTCCCCCGCCCGCCGCCGCCCTTCACCCGCATCGGGCCTGCGGGAGATGGCGGAGGAGGCCCGGAAACACTGACTCCCAATCGGCACCCACCTGCCCGCGAGTTCCTAGGGGTGCGCGGCCGGGGAAGGGCGGCCGCCCGCCTCCTTCCCCATCCGGGGCGCCGGGGTCGTGTCGATGGCTGAGCACTTCCGGGGCCGCCACAACCTCCGCGGCTAGAGCGCCCTTCCTCAGCCGGTGAGGCCGCGATGTCGCTGCTGCCTCCTCCTGGCCACTTAAGAGGAACTTCCAGTTCCTCTCCCAGGAGGAATGCTCTGAGCCAGGAAAGCTGATCTTCAACAGCGAGACCCGGAATGTGGCATCGGAAGGGCAAGGGAGAGAAGCCAGGCTGGAAGAAGAAAGGTTATAAGGGCGACTTGATTGAGCTCCTGTTGTGAAGTCAAGCCCTCAGCTAGGGACATCCCATGCATCCGTGCATCCACTGGGCACATACTCAATAAATATCTACAGGTATCATGCACTGTTTCAGGTGCTAGTGATACAGCAGTGAACAGAAGAGACAAGAATTCCTCCCCTCACAGAGATTTCTGTCTTGTGCATTGACCTGTAAAGAAACGACGTCCTCCTCCTTTCATGGAAGACAAAACTGAGGCTCAGAGAGGTTGTGATTTGTCCAAGGCCACACACTTGGAAAGTGGATTAACCTAGATTAACATCCAATTGTCTACCGCTTGGAGGTGCAGTATTTTCCTCTGCCTCCTGGAAGGGGTGAGGGTGGACGGCCCTGTGACTGAAAACAGCCAGACACTTGGAATGGGAGGCTGCTAACATTCACCTGAGGTTGTGGAAATATAAGAGGACGCATAAACAGATGGGAGTAATGAAGAAGCAGAGGGAGATAGTAGGACACAAGATGTAATCGACACATAAATCAGAAAACCTAAATCCACTTACTAGCTGTGTGACTCTGGAGAAGGCAATGGCACCCCACTCCAGTACTCTTGCCTGGAAAATCCCATGGACCGAGGAGCCTGGTGGGCTGCAGTCCATGGGGTCGCTGAGGGTCAGACACGACTGAGCGACTTCACTTTCACTTTTCACTTTCATGCATTGGAGAAGGAAACAGCAACCCACTCCAGTGTTCTTGCCTGGAGAATACCAGGGATGGGAGAGCCTGGTGGGCTGCCGCCTATGGGGTCGCACAGAGTCAGACACCACTGAAGCAACTTAGCAGCAGCAGCAGCAGCTGTTCAGTTCAGTTTAGTGACTCAGCAAATCACACTGACTAAATTTGATTTCTTCATCTGTAAATGGAGATAACACTATTTCCTCTTGGCTACTTAATGGGAGAGTCAATGGGGTCAAACATGAAACATAAAAAGTGTGAAGTGCTGACTGATGTATAGCTGCTGTTAGCCTACTTTCATCATCCTAATGATGGAAATGGCCAAGTGAAATACCTTCTGCAAAATGAGCTCTTTCCATTTTTCCCTCTAGGTGTCTGTTCCAAGATTTCACAAGATTCCCTGGTTTAGTGAGGCCAGCTTCATGAACAAGCCATTAGTGCTCAGCCTCCCCAAAAGGTAACAGCCCAACCACTGAGAGCAAAGATTTCAAGCAAGGTCTCATGGAAGATGATTTCTTAAGGATTAGGGACAACCATCTGAGGGGCATAGCTGGACGGTTAAGAGGCTAAGTCAAGTGCTTAAAAACCAGAAAGGAGAACTTGCCCAGCAATCCAGTGGTTAAGACTATGCCTTCCAATGAAGGGGGTGCATGTTGGATCCCTGGTTGGGGAACTGAGATCCCATATGCCCCAGGGTGCCACCAAATTTTTTTTTTTTTAATTAACAACAACAAAATGGAAAGGGCCATGGTTTTTAACCCAAAAGTGAGCCCTGAGAATTGGCCTGGCTGGAGGGGATAAGACCTCAACTAACTTCCTTCTGTTCCACTACCGCTTAGCAATACAAGAAAATTTTGCCCATGGACACTGCCTTTCAAAACAATTCCATCCTCTTCATCATCTTACCCTGTCTCCCTGCTTTAATTTGAACTTTTAAAATTTTAACCATCAAAAGTCTAGAATCAAAAATTCTTATCTTCATAGAGTAGCAACTTCCTGTATTTTAACTTTGAGACAATCTCGTCCAATCTCACCAGTCCTGCCCTTTCAAACAAATGCCTGTGGAACATGTGTCTATCCTTTAAAATTGGGGGATTTCATGTGTAGGGAGTTGCCACTTGAAATAACTGAGTTCACTCATTCCTCCCCCATTTCTAATCCCCGGGTATGATCCCCAGGTCTTATACTCTCCTCTGAAAGGGGAAATAAAAGGAAGGGTGAGTGGGAAAACCCAGGGAAGACTGGGAGAGAGCAGGCCAGGAGCTAAGTTTATAGGTACATTATAGGTGAGAAATCGGCTCCCTTGGCATGTAAGGTCATTTGCTGGAAAGATAATACTCTCTGAAAAGAGCCTTTCCTCCTTTTGGTAACTGTCATGTACTCTCCTGTCCATGGATAAATGACTCTGCATGAGAAATATTTCCTCCACATCCCATTTCAATAACATACACATTTGCTTCGTCCGCTGCCCTTCTTAGAAACCACATTCTCAGTAAGCAGCTAGACAGTTTTGTATATTCTCAGAAGCACCTGTAAAGTGCTTGTTGTTTGGGGTTTTTTTTTTTTTTTTCTCATAACTTGGAATATATCTAAACTCTAGCTAATGTCTTAAAATAAAGCAGGCAATCTGAGATTGAATAAACCCAAAGGCTTGTTGACTAAATAAAAACACCAGTGACTTAGTTCATAAGAGCTGCTAGCAGTTCAAGGATCAGCATGAGTAATGACAATTTAGCACCTTTTAATTAGGGACAGGGTACAAACTCACATGGCAGTGATAGTCAGATGGTCAGCATACATGAGTAGAGCTGGCCAAAGGGAACTGTAATGAAGGGAGATCACCTCCCTTCAGGAGAGGAATGGTCAGCCTCTACCCTGGTCAATGCTGCCTGTAGGTATGTGACCCTGTCTGTATTTCCAACGGTAGCAGAAATGTGGATTTCCATGTGAAATGGGTAGTGTCTGACATCTAACTAGGGTAACATCCCGCTATCCCATCCCACCCCACACCTCTTAGACCTACCACTGCAGCCATGAGCAAAGCATCCCGGTGCATGGCTCTCTCACCCCCAGCTCCCTTTTGCCTTGATTGTACAAGCCTTTGGTGGGAGGTAGGAAGGGAGCACTGGAGTAGGCAACGGCAACCCACTCCAGTATTCTTGCCTGGAAAATCCCATGGACAGAGGAGCCTGGCAGGCTACAGTCCATGAGCTTGCCAAGAGTTGGACATGACTGAGTGGCTGAGCAAGCCCACAGGGAGCAGGGATGTGAAAAAGGCAGACCAAGAACACAACTGGGCACTCTCACGCCCTGTTCAGTTTCACAGACGGGTCCTGGGGTGTCCCGGGGCCAGCCAGCTGGGGAGAGAAGGAGTAGTTTTTCCATGCAGCCAGCCATGCTTGAGCCAGTTGCAAAGAGAAATAAGTTGACATGGTACGGAGCTCTGCCCATGTCTGTTCTGGGAGGATTTCTCAACACCTCTGAAGAGAAATGGTGCTTACCTACCTCACAAGAACTCTAAGATGACTAGATAGCACCTGTGAGGTGCCCTGACCTTCAGAAGGACAAGATAGGAATGGAAAGTCTTTTGAAAGGATTCTCCAAGTCTCAACAGTTCCTAAGAATTGGAAACCCCTTCTCTGGCCATAGCTCGGAGTTCCAAGCTGTTTATTTCTGGAAAAAACCCTTTTCTAGGAACTTGGTTGGGAAGTTCTGAATGTGCTTTAAGTATTACTGAGCTTTGGACAAGCAGTTCCAACACAGAACAGTCTGAAAAAGAGAAAGGAAACTTCAGTGAAATGCACTCAGAGCACCCCTAAATGCAAGTTCTGGATACACACCTGCAGGCTTGGAGGAGGTGAGACCCAGTTCTGAGGGTCACTGCCCACAGACCCCTTCCTACCAGGAGGTATCTCTCTCAGGTCAGCCTGACTGTGCTGAAGCCACATCCATCATTTGTCTCAAAAGCCCTCACGTCACACTGTGGTCCTGTTTAACATTCTTGGGCGCCAAAGCAGTTTTACAGGGGCCTCTGATCTCTCCTGGTCAGCATTTGGGTATCAAGTTCAAGGCGAGCTGTTCACACGTCAAAGACAGAGGTGGTAAAGGAGCTGGATCAGACCCACCTCTCCACTCTCCCAGAGCATGGTGGGAGAAATAAAACAATAAATGCCTCATGAACACCATGTGCACGACTTTGTTATAAATGAACAATGGACAATGAAATCTTTCCTTATAAACGAGGAGAGGTGTTCTTGGCAGAACTACCAGCATTCCACACGATTTTCCATTTCTCGGAGGCCAGGGAAGGCCCAGGGCTGCACACACAGGCTGCTTACGAGGCCCAGGCCCCCTGCACACCTTGGCTTCTTACAGTGTACTTAAACAACCCACAGGGGCCAGCAGGGTGGGTCACCCTGGGAAGAGAACTCTTGTTATTGCTGTAGCATCTCTGCCTCACCTTCTGCCTGGAACGAAGGAATGTTCCAGAGGAAGAGTATAATTGGAGGGAGATGTTCCATGGTAGGAAATGGGTGGATCATTTTAGAGTACAGGGACAGAAGCTCCAAGAAAGCAGGCCAGGCAGGAAAGGATTGCTCTTGTTAAATATCAGTGGCTTGTGTGCAGACCTTGCCAAGAAGGAGCTCTGGGGTACATGTCACCCATTATCTTTCTGCTTTTCTCAACAGTTTTTTTCTAGCTTTGTTTGTACACCGTCCACTGTCTCTGACAACCTACAACTGGCATTGGTTAGTTCAAAAAGGGTGAACGTCTCTGGTGGTGCAGTGGTAAGAATCTGCCTGCCAATGCAGGTGTTCCATCCCTGGTCTGGGAAGATTCCACATGCCACAGGGCCAACTAAAGTCTATGTGTCACAACTACTGAGCTCACGTGCTGCAGCTACTGAAACCCACGTGCCTAGAGCCTTGCTCCAGAACAAGAGAAGCCACCTCAATAAGAAGCCCACACACCACAAGGAGGAGTAGCCCCCACTCGCCGCAACTAGAGAAAGCTGGCACAAAAGCAACAAAGATCCAGTGCAGCCAAAAATAATTTAAAAAATTTTTAACATTAAAAAAAAAGGAAAACCTAAAGGGCCAGAGAAGCCAGAGTGACTAAAGAGGAGAAATCTTATGGCAGCCCCAAAATGGCCGGGGCCCTCCAGGTTCAGGGTGAGGAGCAACAACTTGGGTGTCCCCCAGGTTTTCTCTGAAGTGCCCAAGGGCCTGACACCTCACACGGGGCACCTCGGTTCTAACTTGCTCTTGTTTTGCCTTCTCAGATATCCTCATTCCTCTGCCACTTTTCTGGTTGCATCCAAGAAGGATATGAATTTGCCAATTTTGTTCCAAGTTCCAGATATCTTATCTAAGGTACCCAATTATTTTTTAATCGAAAAGAAACCCGAGGCTATAAATAGTTCCAGGAAGACAGAATATGAATACAAAGGGTATCATATCTCCCTAACACAGCCCTGAGTCTGGATCATCCTCAGTGTTCAGCAGAGATCTGTTAAATGAAGTGAGTGAACAATGTCTGCCCCTTGCCCATCCTGTCCTGAGTATCTTAAGGCTCCCATGCACTAGAACTAAGAATAAAGGCATCAGGTTACAATAATCAAAAAGGGAACCCCCCCAACACACACACCAAAAAAAATTTTTTTTTTTTTCATATTGAAGGGTCTTCCCTGAGACCTTCAGGGACTGCTTCTCAGCCTGTGCCCAGAACCAGTCTGCTTTTCTGGAGTCTCTAACCCCTTCCCCCCACCACCATGAAGCCCTCTGTCTCCAACCTAAGACCCCCTAAACCCAGGGAATTTCACATTAAGAACTCCACACCTCTCCTTCACCTCGTGGAAACCTGCCACGACTGGCTGCTGGGGGACACTGCGGGGCGGGGGTTCCCATATGAGGGGTGCTGGTGCAGCGAGCACCCGCCCCAGGTGGAGAAAGAGCATTCCGGGGGATGTGGGCAGTGTCTCCACCTGAAAAATCCCAGGGCTGCTAAAGGCGGCACGCCAAGCGCTTGGCACGGTGCCCTTGGGTCAGGGGATGAACGCTTCCAGGGCCCTCGCGTTATGTGGTTGAAAGAGATGAGTGAGTCAGATGCCACCCACACAAATGGGTGGGTGGACGGGCCAAGAACCTAACCGCGGACTCAGAGCAAAGTCCTGGAGAGGAGGTGGGGGGAAAGGTCACCTGCGGCCTGGGGGAGGGGCGAGGGAAGGATGCGAGAAGCAGCGGCACCTGCACCGGATCTGGAAGATATTATTTCCACCTGAGGAGGAAGGGCCGGGGGTGGGGGTGGCCAAGACTTGGAGCCTGGGCTTGCCGCTAGAGCATCCAGGAATCCCGCCGGCAGGAGTGCGGGCCCGGGGTGGGAGGGACCCAAGGAGGCGGGTGGACCCCGCCCGGGCACGAAGGGGACGTTCCAGGTCTACAAGCACGGGAGTGGCGGGGTCAGGGCTGTGCTTGAGAGTCAAGCACGAATCCCCCTAACACCTTAGGCTGGACAAGCAAGTAAGTAAGAAAGGGACGGAGGGGCCTGAGCGGAGACGGCGTTGCTCCCTTGTTTGCTGCAGTGCCAGCAAGAAGCCTTCCAGTCACTCAGTCTCTGCAGTTCTTCCTGAGACAGGCTTTCCGCTGCCACCGAGCGCCTCCTCTTCGCGGGTTTGCCCTGGTTCTCAGCGCACCGTGCCATCCTAGGCGCTAAGGCTCTAAGGAGGGGGAGGAAAGCATCATGAGAGAGAGGCCTGGTTTAGGATTTCACGGCTGCAATACTCTTATGTGGCCACTAGATGGAAGCCAAGAGCAACAGCTCCCGCGGCCTGCCCTGCAGGCTGAGCCTGGGAGGCTGGTCTTTGAGCAGACCCAGGAGGTCACAAGTCCATCGCTCCTGCTGCGACAGGAGACTCAGGTACTTCACCCACACCTTCACCCCCACCTTGTCAGAGACTGACCCTCCACCAGTGAGCGTGTGCGTGCGCGGGTGTGTAGGCCAAGCAGGTGTAGGGGAGGCAAAATTTTATCTTTGCTGTCTTAGGGTTTGGGGCTAAACTAGAGATTTAAAGGGACAGATTAATAGGAGAAAAATTTATATGCTATAAGTTTTATGTGAAACAGGAGCCTTTATAAGGAAATGAAGACCCAAAGTAGCAAAATCTGAATGTTTTTATAGTAGGTGTCAAAAAAGGCAGTTGTGCAAGAGTAACAAAACTGTGAGGAGGCTGAAGGAGGAGAACAATTCTCTTGGCTTCATTTCTTGTCCTTGAAGATAAGAATGTTTCTTATCTTCTGAACGTTTCTTTTCTTCTGGTATTAGGACGTCTTGTATATGCGGTTTTATCTCCTTTTAGGAAGAAAAAGAGGAGGTTAGAGCACTTTTCTTGCATGTGCTGTTTTTACAGAGCATCTTAGCTCAAAACAAGGCTTAGGCCAATGTGGCAGGTTTGGGGGAGGCATAGTCTGCCACCCTTCTTAGGGCCCTGGGATCTGTTGGGGCACCTGGCGGGTACCTCATGTCAGATCTGAATCCAGTGCCCGGAGTCAGTGGCGAGCCTGAGGCCTGCATGTATGTGCTGCTCCTCTCTAGAGCGAAGCTATGTTCTATCTCATGGGAGTGGAATGTACTGTCCTCTCTCTTCCTTTCTCCTCCACACCAGGGACCTGTCAGGAGGCTGTGGTAGCCCCGAGATCCTGTCCCCAGGGCACAGGTGCAAAGGTCCTGCCACCTGGCTCCCTTCCTCCTCATCATCACGGGTCAAAAGTTATCGCTTTGAACATCCACATTCCAAGTGGCCTTTGCTGCCCAGGAGCAGTCCCGGGCAGGGGCGAGTGTGTGTGTGGAGCAGACGCCTGAGTGCATCACCAGAGAGACAGAGAACCAGAGGCTCAGAGACAAAAAGACAGGGGAGGGAGACAAACAGCAAGAGAGCAGAAGCCAGACACACAGAAGGGTCAGGGGACAACACAGACCAAAAAGGAAACAAAAAAGGAGAGGTGGAGCTCACAGAAAAGAAAACAGAAAATGAAGACCAAGAAATGAGGCCTGAACATGTCCCCATTTAAACACCTGCACAGCAGCTCTTTACCAGCAGGGCTTTCACCTGCCTGTTCCAGGCATGTACTTGACTCCTCTGGATTCTGGGAGAGAAGAAAGTGACCACGGTAATTGGACAATCGAGGCCAGGAGGTGACTTACTCAGAGCTCACAGCCCAGCAGAGCAAACATGGAGGCGATCAGGGAGCCATGGTGGGAGCCCCTGGAGCCTTTTGCCTGCTTACTGGGTGGGCTGTGACCGAGTCTCCCCCCAACCCTGCACCATGGAGTACAAAGTACCCCCCACTCCATTCCTGCCCCATCCCCATCTGCTCTCCTTAACTGGCTTTGTTGTCCCAGTCTAACGAGTCAGAGAGAAGAGGAGAACATTATTCATACTGCTTTTGGCAGACTTGTGACAAAAAGCCCTCATTGACAAACACCGTCCAGCAGCAGAGATGTGGCTGGGAACACTATAGGAGGCAACTTCCCATTTTCTGAGAACTCTTATTTCTCTGTCATTGACTCTCAGTTTTTGCAAATTCATGACCCCTCACATATGCTTCATTCCGTCTCCTGTTTGTGTTGATCAAACACGTATAACCACAAATCCAAGCTTTAAAGGAAAGAACTGACCTGAAATAATGATCTAGATATAAATAATGATCTAAATAATGAAATGAAAACCAAGTTTCATAAGTCTGGGTGATAGTTACACGGCTGTTGATCATTTCGTGTATGTTTGAAATTTTCCTAGTGAGCAGTAAGAGTATTTCTTATACTATGCTCACTTTTGTTCTTTGAGATGGTTGCTATTGTCCAAGAGCAGGGAAATGTGTAGTTATGATGGGGGCTTTTGGTTTGAATATTGAACGTGGTTCTTCTAGTGTTACTTTTTGGCTTCTAAGGGCTGCAGGAATCATCATGTCCTGATATGGACACTAAGAGTTCTCTCTCCCCCTGGGAAAAAGGTAGTCTTTCTTTGACCCTTTATCCAAAGAACTTTCTGGATGACAGAAACTACATGTATGGACTGTTGGACAAATCTCTTAACCTGTCTGAGCCACAGTTTCTTCACTGTGTCCACCAAAAGGGTGGAAGTAGGTGATGGTTGATGAGGTGTCTCAGTTAAGGCAGGCGTGAGCAGGAGGAAAGGAAGACAGGTGTGGGGCAAGAAGGTAGGAGGCAGGCCTGTCAGTGCCCCTCAAATCATGTTTGTGATGGATATTTTTAAAATCGCCATCTGGTGCTTACATTTTTCAGTTTTTGTTAGGTGGACAGGTGTGTGTCTGAAAGAGAGCGAGAGACAGAGAGAGGAAGAGGGAAGGAGAGGGAGAAAAAAATTCTTTTTTTTTCCCTCTAAGATTCAAGGAGGCCCAGCACTTTGGCCACAAGCCAGAGTTCAGGGGCCTCAGCAGACACTAAGCTCAGATAAGAGGCTGTTTCCAGGTGATGTGAAGCGCAGGCTTTGGCCCTGGGGGTCGACTGAGCTCTGCCTCACCTTGGCCGGGCTCTCCTGAGGAGAGCTGCTCGGGAAATGAGAGCCCCATGGACATTTCAGAGCCTCTTTTCCTGATGGCTCCGACTCTGCAGATGACACAGCCGGGGGGCCTGTGCTTAGAACCACCGGCCTGTTTATGCTCCATTCCTGCTCGTGTGCTGAGTGAGCATGAAGGAAATCAGGAATGAGAAGGAGAGGCTTCACGTAGAAGGACCTTGGTTTCAGGGCTGAGGCCCAGAAAGAACACAATCCCAAAAAGTCTGTGTTGGTGTCTTTATAGACTGGCCAGGCAGGATTGCTCATCACGGCCACCTCCCACACTGCACAGACACCCCTCTACCCCCCATCCCCCCACCTCCAGGCCCTCGCCCGCCTCTCCAGGTGAGGAGGGATGCAGTGGCTCTTCTGGGGGCGAGGATTGGCTGACAGTGAGTCTCAGGTAGAAATACCGCCACTTTCCTGGCAGAGTGACTGAAGCCACACGTCAAAAACTGGTTCTTTCTGTCCCTAGAAAGCGTGGGCAGGATGAGAGTTGGCCTCTGGCCTTTTGGCCACAGAGACCAGCAGCAGCAGCAGCAGGGGGTTGGGAGTAACAGAGCGTTTCAGTGATCGCCCAGTCAAGCCTCTCAGAGCCAGGTCTGGAACCGAGCAATTTGCCTTCCAGCCTTGGCTTTTCTAAGAACTTTGTGTCCATGAACTGGTTGCACACAAGCGTCCTGTAATGTTTCCCTGAAGAAAGTGCTATTACAGTAATGATCTTTGCACACATCTGTTGTGTTTTAGAGGTTTATGGACATACATGTTTGCTGCTGCTGCTGCCAAGTCACTTCAGTTGTGTCCGATTCTGTGTGACCCCAAAGATGGCAGCCCACCAGGCTCCCCCGTCCCTGGGATTCTCCAGGCAAGAACACTGGAGTGCGTTGCCATTTCCTTCTCCAATGCATGAAAGTGAAAAGTGAAAGGGAAGTCGCTCAGTCGTGTCCGACTCTTAGTGACCCCATGGACTGCAGCCCACCAGGCTCCTCCGTCCATGGGATTTTCCAGGAAAGAGGCTAGTCATGTCTATATACCTGATCATTTAAAATGCTTACACTGACACATTCGTTCAACCAACATGTGTTGAATGCCTACTGTGTGCCACACAGTAGGTTCTAGATTCCGGTAGTACTTTGGGTCAGTGGTGATTATCAGTACTTCCCTCTGAAACTTGTATTTGTCGCTGTATGTGTTTGATCAACATGAAACAGGGAGGAGGACTTAGGAGATGCAGGGTAGTTGCTCTAGTGATCACAAGCTGTCAAAACTTGGGAGTCAATGAGAAGGAAATAATAAAAAGAGTTCTCTGTGGTGAGAAGATTGGAAGTCAGCCTCTTATATATCCAAAGATGTGTGAGATACATTCTTGCTCTTAGGAGGAAACAAACATGCTAAAAAGCAAACAGAACAACAGTGCAGATTGCAGCAAGAGTTATACTAAATCTTGATGCAATCTGAGAGGCAGACACCCAGGTAAGGGAGTCAGGAGAAGGACTTTCTGAGAAAGAAGAATCTAAGCTAGATTGTACAGGATAAGGAGTTGCCAAAACCAGATCAAACAATATATATGACATGTTTCTCCCTCAGATTCCCAAGGATGACAGTCCTCACAGTGTGGGACTCAGGTCACAGGTCCAACTCTCGTTAAACTAGCAAGCTCCTGCCAGGCACCTGGTATGCTTGTTGCTTGATTTGGAATGAATCCTGTGATTCCAATCCCTGCAGGCCCTAGTGTTTTCTTCTGCAGACACCAGATGTCTGCAAGAGGGGCAGAATCAACTGCAGGAAACATAAGCACCTGCTTCTAACTCCACTGAAAACAAACCTGCTGAGCACCCTCCCATCCCACCTCCGTCCATCCAGGTCTTCCTTGTCCTTTCAGACCAAGCACAGATGCCACTTTCAGAAGCCCCTGCTGAGTCCTCCAAGGGGACACAGTCCGTCTCTTTGCTGAAGCCCCAGAAGTACCCTCGCTTCTTCAGTGATGCCTAGCACATCCAGCCTTGAATCGCAGTTTCAGAGAGGTGTCTTAGTCTCAGAACTCAAAGACATGAGGGACAGGGGGAGAAGCCTGGGCCCCAGGAGGTCCCATGCCCAGGATATCTGGGAAGAGAAGGTAGAAGCTTGAATGGGCCCAGAAGAGCAGAGGAGTCAGCCCGGGGTCAGGGTGAGGGTTTGCGGGGGGTCCTCTCCAGCTTCTCTTTTCACCCCTCCCCCCAACACACACACAACTGGCCATTCCAGGCTGTCCTCACTTACCTGAAGTGGATTTGCCAGGTCTTTCTTCCAAGTCACTGCGCAGTGTTCCTAGGTTGGAACACCGCCCCCTCTCCTTGCTCACCACATCCAGCACCTACCCAAGCACTACCTGTTCTTTCAACCCGCCTCAGAGCTTTCTCGTGACGCCCACCCCCACCAGGTGAACTCAGGCCTCCTTTTCCTCCCAGTGGCTTCAGCATCTTTCTGCCTTCAACACTGGCACGCTTCTTGGGTGCTGAGCAGGTTGCAGTCAGAAATGGTTTCTTCTTTATCTCCACGTCCTCAGTACCTGGGGTTCCCTGGTGGCTCAGATGGTAAAGAATCTGCCTGTAATGCAGGAGACCCAGGTTCGATCCCTGGGTTGGGAAGATTCCCTGGGAGGGAATGGCAACCCACTCCAGCATTAATGAAAGGACAAATACATGAGTCTGTATTCTTCCCTGGTCTTCCTTTGGGCCAGAAACCTTACTCATCTTTGTGACCCCATCTCAGCACCCTCCACGCGGTGGCGTCACAGTGAAGGTTTGTGGCTGAATGAATGGATTAAGCTGTTCCCAGTCATGCTTCCACATGCCAGCCCAGTGTGGGAATACTGATTCTTTGAGCTGATTCTTTGAAAATGGACTATAAACATGAAATGTATTTTGAATATTTGTCAGAAGAATCCAACATGGTGCATACTTTACAGTCCTCAGACCCCTAGTAATGCCTCACCCAAGTGTATCTCATGGAAAAGTCCGGCAAAGGTCACGTTAGGAGCACGCCGCAGCACTCCCCATGCCATACAGGTATATTCCCCATCTTCCTGTTCTGCACAGCTGGCTGGACGGCAGGAACGCGTCAAGGCACAGGTGGGCACTCCTGCAGTGACAGACCGCCAGGTCACTCAAATGAGAGAAAGCCTTCAGTTTGCAGTAACCGACTGCTTGTCTCTGTGGCCCTCCTCTCCCTTGTAGCTACGCTTCCTGAGAATCTTATCTCAGGACTCTGGTGTCAGTGTGAACAGGAAAGGGTAGGAGAGAATCCCTACGTGGGATACTAACCTCAAGTTGCCATCTGTTCCCTAACCAAGCTTTCACCAGCTATGCAAATGAGGAGCCTGTGTTTCAGGTGGAAATGCTCCGAAGCCCACCCTTTCCCCTTCTGGCAGAAATGGAGTCTGAAAGAGAGCAGTGTTTGCAGTGAGCAGACGGCTGCCCCACTCTCCCTCTGCTGGTGGTTTCTTTGCCTCCCTCCTCTGGGGAGAGAGGGGCTCAGGACCCACACACCAGCTCCAGTTCTGCCCAGGTCTTGATCGGCGGCTCTCGGGTGGTGCAGAAGGGCCTCGTGGTAGCAGACAGTGTATGCTTGAGAGCTGATGTCGTCCCAGAGTAAAGGCCTGACAAGAGAGGATAGGATTTCAGAGAGACTAGAGAAAGCAGGTTTGCAGCCAGCAGAGAAGTCTTCTATTTGTTTTTCTCAGGCCATCAGAGGGTCTCAACTAGTTAAGATGGTGGGACTTGTGTATGACATTTGGAAAGTGTCACCTATGAGAGAGGAAAGCCCCTCACACTGGAAAGAGGGACCTCACTGGATTTCAGCCCCAGGCCCACCCTGCCCCACCCCACCCCCTGCCAGCTGTCTGATGCCTGTGCCACTGTATGCGGGTGCCCAAGGCCACTGTTTAGTCTGTGGCTCACCCCCTTCTGTCTAAACCCTGTCTGAGTCTAATGTCCATCCTGGGCATGGCTGGGACCAGAGTGTTCATCTCTGTTTTGTGGCAGAAGTAACTGTTATTCCTCCCACCCCTCCACCCCTTCCCCACTTCTTTGCCACCCCAGCTCCTCGCCTCTCTCTGTCTCTCTCTGCAGGCTGGGTGGAACCAGAACGACCCCACGCTGATCAGAAACAAGCAGCTGTGCTCCACATGTCGAGGTGTGAAAATGGTAGGTGAGGGGATGGCAGGTGTGGGCATGGGTGTCCCCAGGGCACAGCACTACGCCTTCCGCACCAAAGCCCAGCAGAGAGACCAGGAGCCTGGCAGGAAGGGCCACAGATGAGCAGCTGCTAGCCTGGGTGCTCCATCACCTTACATGATATACCTCCCCATTTGCAACGAACCACAGATGAACCAAGGCAGGTTGAACCCTAGGGGAAAAGCAGAGTTGAGCTGCTTTGCTTGGCCTCAGGTGACTACCCTACAGAGGTGCCGGAGGTTATGGAGCCTCTTCTCTGCCTTAACATGTCTCCAACACAACACTCAGCATCACAGCCATGACACAAGCAGCTTCATCCTGGGCTTTGTCATACATTCAGTCGTCGCCTCGGTGGTGGAGCTGGGGGGAGAATCTCTGGTACTTCCTGGCTACAGGTGGTTGTTTGTTGCTGGTGGTAGGGAATGGTGGGTCAGGGGAGTTTTAGGAAAGAAAAGGCTATTTAGGGGATGTGGGTGCCTCAAGAACAAAGCTCTGACATCTGAGTTGCTAAAGAAAGAGGTGTATTTCAGGAGGGAGGCTGTACGTGTTGGAGTTAAGACTTGGGTCAGTGTAAGAAGCAAGGTTAGGGGCCTTCTGAGAAAGCATCGGGCTTAGATTGAAGGTTGACTTAGTTGAATGGTTAGGTTTGGGTTTGGGAAGCATCTCTTTAATTCTGATCCTCTTTGACTCAGGGAGGAAGGTGAGGCTAGTTGTGCAGAAACAGGAAAGGGGAGAGGAATAGAAGACAAACAGGAGGCACGAGCGAGGCCCCTTTGATGAGTTCACAGTGAAAATGCTTCCAACGAGCAAGTGTTTCGCTGGGTTTGTGAGTTTGTCATGTGGGATTTGGAAATGTCACTGAAGCTACCAACAAAGGTGTACCCGGATGTTACAACATCCATTCATGTTCTGCATAATTAGGATCACAGTGTTCAGTATCAGCTTTGGCTGGGGTCTGGGAAACTGGGATTGGAATTTCTCCTGGTCTTATTTCTGGAATCACTTGTGTCTACGTTTAGAAGGCTCTGACCCCAGGCCTAAGCAGGCCCTGGCCAGTTGGCTCCCTGGGGACCTCAGCAGCTGTTCTCTCTCTCAAGACCTCTTTTCTAACCTTTGCTTTTGCCCAAACCAGCCCAAGTGGAAGCACACAGCAGGGTTTTATCATTCGTCGGAATGCCCAAAGGAAGCGCCTCAGATGCAAAAGTGCCCAAGGGCCCTTCCCTATTGCTGTCAGAACCGGGCCTCGCAGAGCCTAGGGGAAATGAAAAGAGGTTAGAAAATAAGTGCGAAATACTCTTGGCTCACTGTGTGCAGTAGCAGCTCCGCTTCCTTCTTGGCGGGGACTGGGGTGGGGACTGCTTTGTCACTGAGACCCCTCCATTCATGGGGTGGAGCGGAGATGCTGGGAAGGTATCAAAAGACTCCTAGGAAATTCCCTGGTGGGCCAGTGGCTGACACTGTGCTTCCAGGAGGCGTGGGTTCAATCCCTGGTCAGGGAGCTGAGATCCTGCATGCCATGGGGAACGGCCAAAAAAGGTGATTCATAAAAATAGAGGGCACTTCCTCAACTTGGTGTGGGGTGTCTACCAAAAACCCACAGCTAACATCAAACTTAATGAGGAAAGACTGGGTGTTTTCCCCTGAGACCAGGGACAGACCTGGATATGTACTGTTGCCTCTTCTGTTCACCATTTAGTGTTCGTTCTAGTCAGGAAAATTAAGGCAAGAAAAAGAAACTGAAATTAGAATAAAAGAAATTAAAACTATGGAAACATAAAACCATATTTCAAATGATGTGATTTTATATATAGAAAACCCTATATATATTTCTATATATAAAACCCTTTTTATATATAGAAATTTTATATATAGGGATCCACAAAACATTTACTAGAGCTAATAAATGAGTACAGCAAAGTTATGGGACACAAGATCTATGTACAAAAAATAATTTTATTTCTATGTATTAGCAATGAACAATCCAAAAATGAAATAAAGAGAACTATTCCAATTATAATAGTGGCAAAAAATTAAAATAGGAATAAATTCAATAAAAGAAAGGAGAAAATGATATATGAATGACTCACTAAATGCAACTTGAGTTTGCTAAGATGGTATGTTATTTCTATAACTTAGAGTGCAGTTTTGGGCATTGTTACACATGTGACTTTCTTCCATAGGTGCAACCAAAAACTCTGATAATCCCAGATGATCGGAAACTATCCTTTGCAAATATTATGAATCATAGGTAAGTTAAAGATTTAAATCAGGACACAGATTTATATCTGGTTATATTCATTTGGGGACATAGGATAGTGGGTTGAGTAATATAATAAGTAAAATGTTTGGGGAATGCTTAAGCGATGAGTTTCTTGAGTGGTTTCATTTTCTGGTTAAACTATTAATACACAGTTAGACCAAAAAAATAGTTGTTTTTACCTTTTCCCTAAACAGCTATTGAAACTAATGTACAAACTATAATTTTTCTTTCTACCTTCATAAGACCTGTACAAGGCATAGAATAGATTTGTTTGATGACTTAGAGCTAAACACAAATTTTCCATGTAGATGACATATCTAATCCGTAAGATATGGGAGATTACACATTACTTCTCTTGGCCTGGGACAGCCTCTGATACACTGCAGTGACTAAAATTACTGTTAACCATTCCTTTTGTTGTCATTTGCTGCTTTCTTACCAAGATCAAATATATCAGAAATAAAGTCCAGTCAAAGTTTGATTAGTTGGATTTTGGGGTTTTTTTCCTGCATGTTACTACCAGACAGGGAAGAAGAATTCAGTTTTCATTTTATTAAAAAACTCAAAACATGGAGTCACCCTGGATAAGGAACCAAGATAGGTGGACTTGCCTTGCAGTAGATGGTTGAAATGTAAGCCTACACTGACCTTTACATATGACTAAGCCAAAAAGTTATATGTGATCTAATGACAATCATTAACTTGTTTCCTCTACAGAGAGCAATAATGTTGGAAAATACATAGGCCCTTTTGTAACCTAGGATGGACAGTAGTAGATATTATATTTCTCTGTATGAGTTCAGGGACATTTATACAAACTAAGATGCGGACTCAGACGCATCAAAACCACGTCCTGGCCCGAGTAGACATGGTGGTGGAGGAAATGGGCATTTGAATGTGACAGGCTCCAGCACTAACATTACCTACACCAACTCTATACTTAATAAGTGCTCTTAGATCACGATAAATGTAACTCATAAATATTCTTTACAGACTTTAAATGGAAAATTGAACTATTTAAACTCGGGAATTTCTGAGCTAAAGTTCATTCTTCTATGAAAGAGAGTTTTGAAAAGTTTTGACCCAATTTATTTATCTTGTATATTTGGTACTTTAAAGAAAGTCTCAAGTCGTGAGTCATTAATTTTTTTAAAAACCAAGCTCTTCTTCCTTTAAAGCTTAGAGTGAAGGCTGAACCAATCCTAAAATCATGTCAATCCCAGTATTATTAGATTGGTCATTTTTAGTTTTTATTTTTTAGTAAAATGAAAGAAAACATCCTACTCTGAGATTTAGCTTGTGTGACTATAACGTAAGATCCTGGTTCTGTTTGTAGCTTATAATTTCTCTCCTTACAGTCTCTAAATATCACTACGCATATAGGCTGATGAAATTGTCTTCATTGAAATACTTTTTAAGAGACTTTAATTATAGTCATTGTGGGAATCAAATGATGTTTGTTGATTGGAAGGAATGAAGGAAAGAGGAAAAGGAGAAAGGAAAAGACAGAGGAAATAAGTATGAGCAGATAGATATATATTTGTTGTATTATAGTGTAGACAGTTCTTAAACTATTGTCTTACAAATACCACCTTCTTGTTTGCCAAAAATGGGCAATTAAAGGTATTTTTCTTTTTCTTAGTCCCAGTGAATCCTCCAATGGCAATTTAATAAAATTAACTGGATGGATTGACCATATTTTTAGTAGCAAAGTTAAAATAATCTTGGAAAAATCTTTGTTGAAATAGATACCAAGAAATGAATGTAGAGATGTAGCTTGCTCATCCAAGTTTACAGATTGGTCAATCTTTAGAAAAAAAACAACTTAAAATAATGTAGAAATGGTTTGGGGCTTCCCCGATGGGTCAGTGGGTAAAGAATCTGCCTGCTAATGCAGGAGATGCCAGAGACATGGGTTCGATCCATGGGTCAGGAAGATCACCTGGAGAAGCAAATGGGAACCCACTCCAGTATTCTGCCTGGAAAATTCCATGGACAGAGGAGCCTGGAGTCTACCATCCATGCAGTTGCAAAGAGTTGGACATGACTGAGCAATTGAGCACCTTTTGGTTGAGAGTCACTTCCAATCTTAGCTTCCGGAAAAAATAGACAGTGGTCAAGACATTTTCTCCAAAATTGGAGGATTGTGATAAAAATATGCTCAATTTCGCACTTGAAAGGTAGATTGGAAGTGTTGTTTACATTTTTCTTGAGAACTGGAGGATTCTCTCCTTAATCCCTTCTATTTTCAGACTATACATGTTCTGACAGTGAAATAAAATAGTATTTTAAATGCAGCTTTTATCAAACTCCATGAAAATATCACTTAAGTAAAAAGAGCTTCTGAAGTAGTGGTCTTTGACCAGTCATCTCACACTGCAGCCAAGTGATCTGAATACCAAGTTAGCAGGTGCTGGGTTCGAGAGCCCATCTGTGTTTTAAAATTTATAAAGACACATTCCTTTCTGCCAAGCCCTAGCCAAATCGCTAATGTGTATTCTTGCTTCTTCCCATCAGAATGATGAGTCTCCATCAGCCAAAAGCCCAGACTGTACCCAAACGTTCTCGTGATGACATCCTAACAGGTTTGCCTTCTTTTGGAGTACTTGTAGGGAGACACATACCACCCTCATGGTAATAGAATGAAAAGTTTACTGCCTAAGATAATTTCTGAATTTTTTGAACAAATTCCCATTCTCCATCCCTTCTCTTTCACGTTCTGCTTATTGACCTGTTTCGGTGGGTCCACACCCCTCCCTTCACTCCAGCCCTCCCTGTCCCCTCTTCAGCCCTCACTTGGCCTTATCCATGGTGTGTTCCTTCCCAGGTCCTCTCCATGCCACATCACTCTGCCCCATTTAAAGAGCCCCATAATCCACTTGCTGAAGAATGTCTATAGATAATTCCCTTCTCAGGCAGTCCTAATAGCCCCAATTAAGGGGAGAAAGGATGTATGTCTCCACACTGCTGGAATGGCCTTCCCAAGCCCTGAACCCTCCCTCCCACAGGCTCCTTGGAGCACCTGCCTTCTCCTGGCAGCTGCCCAGTGCTATTCTTACATTCACTCGCTGGTAATAGAATAAAAGGATAGCAACTCTATCTCTGGCTTCAGCATTGACATAAATCTTATCTTTTAGAGAAACCAATACAGGGCTGGTGGAGGAGGGGTGGGTCATTCTTTGGAGTGATGTAATTTAAGGGTTTGATGCAGCAGAGGCTGTCACTTTATGTCCGTATTTTCATCTGTTTCCAGATTAACTGAAGCCACTTTCAGTTTTTCTTTTGATACACATAGAAAGGAAAATCAAGAGCACTTTCTTTACTTCATACTAATGGGAAAGTCTAAGCTCTGTCCTGGGAGGTTGCAGGGGAGTTAGAGCCAGAATTGAACTGAGAAGACATCAGAAAGGAAATTTGAGGACAGAAAGGGTATCTTGAAGCAGTGTCAAAAGGGAGGATCAGAGACTTAGTGGACAGCTGAGGTTAGGAGATTTCCACTCTAGTGGATCTCCAATTCCTTCTTATGTATACAGAAATATTGGCCTCTCTACTGCCTGTCATTTAGCCAAAGTGGACTGAAGATCCAAGAGTTAAGTGCGTCCTTCATGAAAGCTCCCCCATCTGCCTGCAACCACCTCATTCTCTTGAAGCCTAGGGAACGCTGGGCGAATGAACCCATGTGAGGCTGGTTTCAGGGTTCTCTCTTATCAGCCGCACATTCATTCTGAGTTTCCCTTAAGCCTGGATTTTTTTCAGGTCTGCCTCACAAAGGACGAAACCTACGTGTGCACACGTACTCGCACATAATTACATGCCCTTCCCTAAGCAAAAATGTTTATTTTCTGATTTTACAGCACAATGTGATAAGATGCTTCTCATGAATTTATTAACCCTGAGGATATATTTTCAACTACCAACATAAGAGCTAGACTCAATGAATGTAGATTATATTAAGTTCTCAATAGACATTGTTCTTGCCCATAGTTTTCATCCAAGAACCACAGTCTTGGAGGTAGGACTTCAGGGAGTGCTTTTAGAGCTGAGGCTTGATAGATTGGTAGTTGATTCCAGTCGTGACCCTTCTGAGCTGAGCTTTGCTCTTGTGTATGCTTTCTGAGGTTAAAAAAAAGGTGCCTAGGAACAGAGAGACCTGGGTTTAGATCCTAGCCTTGCTAGACAGGTTTAGCTATCTTGTTGAAACTCTTTGGGTCTCTATGTTCCCACCTTTAAAACCAGAGAAGCATTTTGCCCACTCCCACCCCTGAGAGCCAGACACTCAGTACCAGCAGCCTTCACTTTTGATCGACCCAGAAAAGCTGCTGACACTGCCCCAGCCCCCGCTGGCTTATACAGCTTAGACGTGTCCCTACGTTGCATAGCCTGTGGACATGCTGCAAATACCAAATGGCTGAGTCATCCAGCAAACATCACTGCCAGTGACTGCCCAACTCATTTTGTTGATCACGACAGTAATCCCTGGTGTTCTTCTGGATTCAGCTAAATTTCATAGATCCTCAATAATTCCTAGTGAGAACTAAGTAAATGGAAAGAGCCTATCTCTATTAAGTGATGGGGTTTCTTCATCTTGACTCTGGCCTTGAGTCCAGAATTCCATAACGCTCACAAGCTCTTGTCCATGAACATAGGTACAGCTGCTAACCACCTGGCTTAAGTCTACCACCTGGCCTGGTCTACCATTCCACCGGGGCTAAGACGTGACATGAAGTGTTAGGATTAAGGAGATCTGGCTTCTGATCTTTAGTTCATCATGACCCTGTACCTCGGTTTCCTCTTCATTACAGTAATAACACTGAACTGGTTTGTGATCTTCTGACATCTCTTAGCTCTCATTCACCTGGACCATGGAGCTTTTCCAGAGAATTCAGGACACCAGCTCCCTTAGTCATTCCGTGACTTCCGATGAGAATATGCTATTTTAGACACTGATGTACTCTCCTTCACAATGAGTAGTCACAAAAATGAATAAACCAACCATCTGTAAATAAACTGATAACCAAAGAAAAGGTCAGGACGGTAAGAGTTTTATGCTATGCTATGCTATGCTAAGTCACTTCAGTCGTGTCCGACTCTGTGCGACCCCATAGACGGAGCCAGAGTTTTAAGGAGCCCTAAAATAAATTATTTCATAAAATGAAGGTTCCTTTTGAAATACAAGTGTATTTGCCCTACTGTTGGCTTTTGTAAGATCACATTTGTTTGTTTGAAGAGCAGAACCACACGTGTGTCCCTGAAAAGTCTTCTGAGGATTGTATCCTCTTTTCCCTTTAACTCATGTTACAATTCCAGTCGCACATTATCTTCATTTATAATTTAATTGGCAGTCTCTCTGAATATTTGAGTTTTGTTTCTAAACACTCTTTTCTGGCCTCTTTGACCAAGATATGTAAAAGCTTAAGTGTGGTGGGGTAAGATGGTTCTGTTAGAGAAGGTTTTCATGTGAATCTTGAAGCTGTTTTATAAGGTTGAGAAGTCTTTGGTGACACCAGTTATTTTGAGTGTATTTTAAAAATAGAATCTAAGGAGCCCTCTCCTTCCTTCTTGCTCTGTTCTCCAGAGAACGTTCACTACAGACTGCCCATTCTGGGCCCCAGGACAGCTGTCTTCCACAGACTTCTGTCAGATGCCTATGAAACCCTGCAGGAGACACAACTCTCTTCCCTGCCCAGTGAGCAAAGCAGTGAGTCAGTGAGTGGTGGGCACTCATCACCTTCCAGATGCTGAGAGAGAAAGCCACCTCACCCAGTGAGTTTCTGACACTAGTGCCTTCACATCACTTCCTCTTAGTATGAACAAGATGACTCAATTTTGCCTTCCTAACCATTGTTAAAGTTCTAGCTCTTACCAGTATCTTCTCATTTCTCCTAAAGATAAAATAGTTTAATGGACATGATTATAAACATGTGATGATTAAAATGGAACATTTTGAGTGTCATTTTTTTTTTTTTTTTGAGTGTCATTTATTTTATTTTGCTAAAGAGTTTCTATAATAGACAATAGTTTTCTGTTTCTAAGACATGGATTTTCTGTGAAAATCAATTCTTCTTTCAGGACAGAAGGCCAGAGATGGTTCCAGGAGGTCAGCATAGTAAGAATAAAAGAGAGAAATGGTGGTCACCCTTCTGTCCTTATCTCAGTTAGTTAACTCAGATGACAGAGGTTGCTGTATTGCGGTAACTGGTAAGTGGTAGGTGAAGGTTGTGTGTTCATGTCACGTTAGCTCATAGCTACCCAGGGCTTCCCTGGTGGCTCAGATGGTAAAGAATGTGCCTGCAGTGTGAGAGACCAGTGTTCAATCCCTGGGTCAGGAAGATCCCCTGGAAAAAGGAATGGCTACCCACTCCAGTATTCTTGCCTGGAGAATTCCATGGACAGAGGAGCCGGGTAGGCTGAGTCCATGGAATCACAAAGAGCTGGACATAGGTGAGCGACTAACACTTTCACTTTTTTCACTTTTACTCTTGAGGACAGAAAAAGTATTTGTCTTGCCTTCCTCATGTAACCTCCATTAGTGTCTGGAATGTAACGGATGTTCTTCTCATCTGTGTTCAATCAAATTCAAATCAAATGCTTCTATTCTGTATTTTGGTTACTTTGGTTTGAGGATGTATATCCAGCTCTGTCACAGTCTGTGTGTGTGAGACAAAGGAAAATTCTAGGCTTGTAATATTATATTTGTGGGCATATATGCTCCATGCCCAGCTTCAGGAAGGCTCATGTAAAAAAAGATCCCTTCCATTACTTAGGAGGCAGTGGCCTTATGGAATCCCAAGATCCTGTCTAAATGGGCACTGGGCCAACCTGTGGGAATGAACCTCTGTGCTGTGTTTGAAGAATGTAATTCAGAAGTCTCTAACAGATAGCCTGGTGACCAAACTGACCTCATTTCTTGCACATGCGTGCATGCACAGACACACAAACCCCCAAGCCGGAAAAGCTTTCTTGATTACCCTATATTCCTGGTAGGCTATGGATTCTTGGTTTCAGTTCATTTAGAGTTCAAGAATTCCAAAAATAGAATGCAATTCCTTTCAAATGAAGGCTGTGTGCATGAATTGTGATCCCATTTCAGATAGTTGTCGAAGGACAGATGAAAATGTTTCCTTATCTTTTTTCTTTGCAAATTAACATATCCAGTAAAAGGATCTGGGGCACACATTCCCATATGTTAGAGGAGGGTGCATGCCTGCAGCACAGTTATTTAGAGCTTTTGAGGTAATCTGAATATTATCTACTTAAATAGAATACTTCCTAAATCTCCTTAGGAAATCTTCACCTAGAATCCTTGGGTGTTCCCCAGATCTCATTGAAAAGAATAACATGGTGGTATTTTGTTAGCGTTCTAGCATGGTGACTGACAATCATGGTCTATGTTGTGGTTCTTACAATTTTTGATCTTAGGAACATTTTGCACTCCCAAATGTTGAGTGGGTTATATTCATTGACCGTTACTGTGTTCTAAGTTAAGATGGAGAAATTTCAAATCACAACAGTACACAAGTAGACCTTCCAATTTCTGTCAGAGTGATAACATTGTCACATGTCAGGCAGCCTCTGGAAAACTCCGCTGTACTTCTAGGAGACAAGAAAAGAAAGGCAAGTAACATCTCAGTGTCATTATGAAAACAATTTTGACCTCAAAGAAATCCCAAAAAAGGATTTCAGAGACTCCAAGGGTCCCAAGACCATGCTTTGAGAACTAGTAATGTACAGGGTGTATGTACCCTTGCATCTTCAGCCTTCCGGGAAAAGGAATGCTAAGGTGCTTTCACTTATCTACCTGAGAAGTCTGGTCCCTTGGGAGAGATTAGAGAGAAGGCAACAAAGTTTCAAAGAGAAGAGAAGGTTTGCGAAGTTTGGAGATACTAACTTTTTGAACATCCTTTACCTCTATTTGAACATCTTTTAACTCTCTTTCCTCACATCATCTGTTTACCAACCTTAACTTGGTTTCTCAAATAGTGTCCTGGTAAGAAGAGGATGGGTTGACCAGTTGGCATAAGAACTCAAGTTCCCTTTGAACTCTCATTTTTCTATATGAATGCTTGTTAGCTTATGTGCTTTTGGTTACGATGAAATCATTTCTCAGAATCTGAGGTCCAAGCCTTGACCCAAGGTGGCCTGAGCCCACTGGTGATGTCCCATCAGCAGCTTTGTTGAACAATTAGCCAGCTGGTGAGTTTCCTTCACACTTTACTCCTGCAACTATATCCTATAATGGCACTGAGGGCAGATTGTCCTAGATTGGGAAGTCCAACCCTTGACTTCTTCTCCATACAACCTACCCAATGCAATGATTTCAATTTAAACTCACAAATAGATCTATATGGGTATTGCCTGTTTTTTTTCTACTGGTGATAATGTTTATAAGAAATTATCTTAAACATGCTTCTCTTTGTACCATAGGGGTTAAATGGTTGAGTCTACCATCTTCTTTGGTGCAATCTCTTCCTTACCTAATTGAATCCTTGGAGGTAATAATTTGGACTTGTCAGTTATTCTTTTATCTACTGCATGTTCCTAAGCTTCATCCACAAACCTCTCATAAATTGACCAGGATAATTTCTTTATGGTAAAAATCTAGTCATAATGTTATTCCTGATTCAAAGTCATGTACTGTTTGGATTAATTTTTTAACATGGATAATCTTGGCTAGATTTGTTTGTTTCAAGGCTAAAGCCTGATTTTTCTGTTTTAAAAATAAATGACTCTTGTTATAATAAAAATCCACAAACATGAGTCAGACTTACTGCTACTCTTTTATCTTCTTTCACCCCAACAGGGAACTTAAAAACCAATCAATCAGCATAGTTGTTGCCTTACTGCCAGAATTGGAGAGAAATGCTATATTTAGGAGAATCTGTACAAAAAATCAAGTATGTAACCCAAAGCCATTGTCGTCTCCATTCCCCAGTTTAACCTTGGGAAATCCCACAGGCCTTTACTGTCTTGTACCCTCCGCAGGGTCACTCGTCTTCTTCCTGGCCCCTGACTGTCAAAGTTAATGGGAGGCCAGTCAGGGGCCTGTTGGCTCCTGGGCCCTGCGATATTAACACTGGAGCTGCCCATCTTCCTAAAAATGCCCAAGAATCATGTAACTCCAAAGAGTAGATGTGAAACAGGGTTTGGCAGAATGGCCTTGTCTCCTCTAAGGAAGCCCTGTTGGAGTATCCTGCATGGGTGTAGTTCCTAGGTTGGGAGAGTCTGAGGATGAGGACGACCATGCCCAATAGAATACAGAAAATTTCCCAGAAGAGGAGGAAGCACAGACTTGTTTCTGTTAGTCAATCTATGAACTACAGTCTTAAGAATCAAGATTAAATTAGAATGTCTAGAAATAGAAAAACTTAATCTCTAGAGAAACCGAGGACAGTCAATCCTGTTTCAGCCATGTCCCCCTCAAACCCACCTCAATTTAGCACCTTAGTAAGCACTGCCCCTGTTTCATATTTGTAATTCTTGTCTCTCTAGAAAAATGTGTCACTTCATGAGGATGAGAACAATGTCTCACGCTCCCACCATATCGCCATGGGAACTACTCACATTCTAGCGATACTAAGAAGGAAGAAAAGTTCATTTCTCAATTGCTAAGCAGAATGAAAAAAACAGGAGGTGAGATCCTAATATTGGGGGCTCTGAGGATATGAAAGGTTTAGGTACTAGGACCCTGCCTTTGAGTGACTTATCATTTCAATTGGATAAATAACAAACATATACACAAACAAAGAGCATGTGCACAGGCCAGTATGGAAACAAGTGTGAGTTACTCTCTAACTGAACCCTGGTGATTGCAGCAATAGTGCTCTCCTAGCACCAACCGTCCAGCTCGCTGGGTAGGAACAAAGATGCAATTGTGTGACTGTGTCAGGAAAGTTGGTCAGAAGAGAGATAGCCATATCCACCCACAAAGGATGTTATCTTGCATTCTTTGCAGTCTTTGGCAAGACATTTAACTAACTGCCTGGCCAGTGGAGTGCAGAATAGTAAAATTAGGCATTGACAAATGTTTGCAGTTTTGAGGAAGACTTGTTCCTAAACTTCTTGGGATTGGCCTCTGCTCAGTCCTGTGTCTCAGCGACCATACTATGGGATGTCATATGGCTACAGTCAGGAAACCCTTACAACTCAGATTCTCACATGGAGAAAATTGTGTGAAGAACAAGATGTGTCTAAACAGCAAGAGAGATACTGGTTCCCATTAGTTGGCTCAGGAGTGGAACTGAATGGCTAGAGAAAAGACATTAGCAAAAAAAAAAAAAAAGAAAAGAAAAGACATTAGCAAAAGAAGAGTTTTCATTTTTCTTTACTCTTTGAATTTTAAACCACAGGAATGGTTTCATTGACTCAAAAACAAAATAAGAGGAAATGAACAACAGCAAAAAACTCTGCAAAAGTGTTAATAAACCTATCAACATAATTAATTGTCTTCCTGACAAACAAGACACAGAGTCCTTGAATACCACAAAGTTCAGGCAAACAACCAGGTCAAAGATAAATTTTATCTCTGGCCTTTGGAAGTTTTGCTACTGAAATGCTAGTTCTGGCAAATAGTAACTGATGTCTCATGCTTATGGAGCATTTTAAGGTTTTCAAAGCACTTGTCACTTACTTTTCCTCTCTCTTTACATTCAAGTTCACCAGTGTTCTCCTTCCATTAAACAGGAGAGGTAATGTTCCACTCAGTGCTGTCCACTTAAGAAACACAGTCCTTGCCTGGGCACCTCTGCAGAACTACTCATTCTGTTGTAACAAGTGCATTTGCTGCTTTTTTTTTATGGCACTGCCTGCATGGGACTGGTCTCTTGCATAAAACTCTTGAAATATTTGATGAAATGACCATGTTCTCCTTAGTCTTATTATTTACTTGTTTATTTACATTGATGTATATTTGATTCACACTACTTGGTTAGTTTCAGGTGTCCAGCAAAGTGATTCAGTTACATGTACACTTTTCCAATTCTTTTCCATTATAGGTTATTACTGTGCTGGGTAGGAGGACCTTGTTGGTCACCTTTGTGATGTAGTGTGTATCTTAATCCCATACTCCTAATTTATCCCCTCCCCTACCTTCCCTCTGGTAACCATAGGTTTGTTTTCTATGTCTATAAATCTGTTTCTGTTTCGAAAATAAGTTAATTTCTATCATTGTTTTAGATTCCACATATGAATGATATATTTGTCTTTGCCTGACATACTTCATTTAATACGATAATCTAGTTCCATCCATGTTGCTGCAAATGGTGCCCACTTCTCGTTCAACACAATATACCTAAGATTTCCTAGCAGTCAATCACCTCAACCTTGTTAGAGTTAAGTCCAAAGTAGCAGTTCCTCAGTGGAATTCTCTACCTTCTGAGGGATGAAACCGGCTGCAAACCAAGCCATGCCGAGCCCCATCTTGGGTTTACCTGGCTGAGGAATGCCACATGCTTGCTCGAGGCACAGGCCTCTGTTCTCTCAACCTGTTAGATGTTCAGGGTCATTAGCATGGGTGATGTCTTTGGAACGGGAAGCCAGGGTGGGGCCATAAGAAGCTGAGCTCTGGCATGAAACTTGCCTACCAGGATAGACAAGGCTAGGAAGGGGAATGGTAGAAGGTAGACTAGACCCAAGAGTGTGGCAAGGTCAGAGGATGAATCTTCCAGCAGTCAGCCTAGGTGTTCTGGTCTGCAGTCAGAGCCCAAAGTGGAGGAGAGCAGCAGTGACCAGGGAAGTGGAGGAGGATGTATGAAGGAGGAAGGGCTCACTTGTAAATACCAAGGGCAGGAGTTCATCATCTTGGAAGTCTGATTGTCTGTAGGAAAGCCCCGTCACAGAACCAGGTTCAAAGGGCTGCCCATGGAAGGGAGTCTGGCCAGAGCAAAACTAGAAGAAGCCCAAAGGATTCCCATAAGAGCATATCATGATCTATGGGGGAGGAGTAAGAAAGTGCGTGCAATATTTTAATATTTTGCATACATACACATTTAAAATATTCTTGTTGTGTTAAAATAGAACATAATGAAAGCAAGTATGAACAAAGTCATTTTAGCTGGTGAGGATGTACAGAAACTAGACTCTAGCTCAAAACTATTCTCTTTTGCATATTAGTGACTTTCAAGGGAGTTGTGAAGTTTTTATGTTAGCTAAAAAAGAGGGCATCAGTTTCAGTATTGAGAAACTCTCGAAAAGTAGAAGAGAAATAGAGAGTCCAGTTCTGGGGATAGGCTTTGTTGCCCACACAGGCAATAAGTTAGCCTAGGACTTTTTTCCATTTGTTTGGTTTGCTTTAATTACTTATTTATTATTTTTTATTGTATCTACTTTTTGGTGTAGCAGTAGTTTCTTCTCATATCCATTACAAGGCAGAAGTAAAGAAATATGTGTGGCAAAATAATCTTATTAATATTCAAGCTTGATCTTTAAAGTCTTGTTATTATAATTAAACCTTTAGGTCTAGGATCCAGTGGGAATCGACAATGCTATTTTTTGAAGCCCTTTGTGAAGTTCTACCTTGTATTCTCTGACTTGGCTGAGAACCAAACAAAAGAAAAGAAACTTCTATTTCATCAGGGACCATTCAATTATAAGAAATGTAAAAATATTTTTTCTTACTCAGGAAAGAAAGATAATTTTATTCACTCAGTGGAATATTGTGTTTTAAAATCTTATTCCCAAGGTTTGAGAATCTGGTAGCTAGATATGGGCTGTCCCATGAGTTTTGGGGGGACCAGATGATCTTTGGTGACAGAGAAGAGTTGGGGTCACTCTTCAGTCTTTGGGTTCCATTCTGAAATGAAGATTCACCAGGACTATTCCTAGATTATTTAAGTGTAATAGTATGTAAATTAAATGCCATTTTCAGCAGCAGGGATGAACCTAGAGATTTTCATCCTGAGTGAAGTAAGTCAGGGTAGAAGTATCATATGACATTCCTTATATGCAGAATCTAAAAAGAAATGATACAAATGAACTTATAAAGCAGAAAGAGACTCATAGACCTAGAGAACGAACTCACGGTCACCAGTTGCAGGGTAACGGTAGTTAGGGAGTTTGAGATAGACATGTCCACACTGCTAAATTTAAAATGGATAACAAACAAGGACCTACTGTATAGCTCAGGGAACGCTGCTCAGTACTATGCGGCAGCCTGGAGGGAAGAGGAGTTTGGAGGAGAATGGATACGTGTATATGTATGGTTGAACCTGGCAGTATCACATCATTGTTAATCAGCTATACTCCAATACAAAATAAAAAGAAAAAATAATATATACATTATCATAAAATATAAATACTCGTGAAAGTAAATGTGTACCATTTTGAGCATTTTATATTACTAAGACTTTACTGCTTAAAGAATTTTACATAAAATAAAATGGGAGTTTTCCCCCTTAGATTTAAAGAAAAAGGAAAAAGAGAGGAAGGGATGAAGAAATGGAAGAAGAAAAGAAGTGAGGGTTCTGGGCTTATAGAGATGGACAAAGGGCAGGAGAAATTTTTCCATTGATCTAAAACGTTTCTTTTGGATCTTGTTGGTGCTAGCAGCCATTACTGTTTATGAAGATAACACAAGTGAATGAGTTTGTAACCAGTTCATAGGTATGGTCATTTAAATTTTTTTGAATCCAATTTATTTAAGGTAAAAAAAATAATCATCCATTTCTTCTACTCCCCATCACCCCTTGCCTCTTATAACCATCAATCTGTTCTCTGTATCTGTGAGCTTCGGTTTTGTTTTGTTTCAGATTTCACATTAAAAAAAAGAAATCATATGGTTTGTGTTTTTGATTTATTACACTTAGCATAATTCCCTTGTGGTCCATTTATGTTGTTGCAAATGGCAAGGTTTTGTTCTTTTTGTGGCTGAATAATGTTCCATTGTGTGTGTGTGTGTGTGTGTGTGTGACTTCTTTATCCACTCATCTATTGGTGGACATTTAGGTTGTTTCCATATCTCGGCTATATAAATAATGCTGCAATGAACATGGCTGTGCAGATATCTTTTCAAGTTAGTGTTTTTATTTTCTTCCAATAAATACCCAGAAGTGGAATTGCTGGATCGTAGAGTAGTTCTATTTTCAGTTTTTTAAGGAAACGCCATTTCTACTAACAGTGTACAGGAGTACCCTTTTGTCCACATCTTTGCAAGCATTTGTTACCTCTTGCTTATTTTTAAATTTTTATTTATTTATTGTGCTGGATCTTCGCTGCTGTGCCGTCTTTTCTCTAGTTGCAGCAAGTGGGGGCTACTGTCCAGTTGCAGTACTCAGGCTGCTCACTGCAGCAGCTTCCCTTGTTTCGGAGCGCAGGCTCTAGGGCACGTGGGTTCAGTAGTTTTGACTCCCGGCTCAGTGGTTGTGGTGCATGGGCGTGGTTGCTGTGTGGCATGCGGGATCCTCCCGGACCAGGGATTGAGCCTGCATCTCCCTTTATTGGCAGGTGGATTCTTTACCACTTAGCCATCAGGGAAGCCCTCTTGTTTTTTTGACAATAGCCATTCTGACAGGTGTCAGGCGATATTTTATTGTGGTTTCAATTTGCATTTCCCTGATAATTAATGATGTTGAGCATCTTTTCATATACCTGTTAGCCATCTGCATGGAAACATGTCTTTTCAGATGAAGATTTTTAAATTTTTAAATTTAATTAAAAAATTTTTAATTGGATTGTTTGCGGTTTTTTTTCTATTGAGTTGTATGAGCTTTTTAAAAAGTATTTTGGATATTGGATCTTTACCTAATATATTATTTGCAATTATTTCCTTCCATTCAGTAGGTTGCCTTTTCATTCTGTTGATGGTTTCTTTTGCTGTGCAGAAGCTTTTTAGTTTGATTTAGTCCCACTTGTTTATTTTTACTTTTGTTACTTTTGCTTTTGGTGGATGTCAGATGCAAAAAATCATCACCCAGACTGGTGTCAAGGAGCTCATTGCCTGTGTTTTCTTCTGGGAATTTTATGGTTAAAACCATAAAGGCCTAAAGGCCTAAAAGCCTTACGTTCAAGTCTTTAGTCCATGTTGAGTTAATGTTTGTTATGGTGTAAGATTGTGATCCAGTTTCGTTCTTTTGCATGTGGCTACCCATTTTCTCAATACCATTTCTCAAAGAGACTGTCCTGTTGCCATTGTATATTCTTGGTTCCTTTGTTGTAAATCAATTGACTGTGCATGCGTGGACTTTTTTTCTGGGCTCTCTGTTCCATTGACCTGTGTCATTTGCTTTACTTTAATTCAGTGAACATTCTGTGTGAAAACTTACTAAGCAACAGGTATTGTGTTGGGTGCTATAGATCCAAGAATGAATACCATTGTTTTCTGCTCCTGGGAAGTTTGTGATCTAATTGGGCAATAGAGGTAGGTTGACAGATAATCACAATGAAATGTTAGAATTGCTCTGATAAAAGTCTGCGCAGGATGCCAGGAGGGGAGGGGGAGGGCAGAGGGAGTTTCCTAGTTTTAGGGCATAGAAGATTATCAATAGTTCTGAATGTCATAGGGAAGTCAAGCAGGAAAGGAATGAAAAGGTCACCAGAGTCCATAATAAGATGTTGGGGATAACTTTAGTTCATGTATTAGTTGTTAAACTGCATTGCAGTGAGTTAAAGAAAGGAGTTTGGTATGAGGATGAGCGGAGGGTATGAAGAGAAGGTCTCTTTAATGTGGGAGAGTCTGAAGCATATTTGGAGCCAAGCCCATGAGCACCTAAACATTCCACTGCTTTGTTTCTGTGAGTTGCTTTTTTTAAAAAAGAAAAAAGTTATTTATTTTTGGCTGTGTTGGATGTTCATTGCTGTGAGGGCTTTTTCTCTAATGGCAAGAGGAGGCTATTCTAGTGGTGGTGTCCAGGCTTCTCACTGCAGTGGTTTCTCTTGCTGTGGAGCACAGACTCTAGGGCACACGGGCTTCAGGAGTTGCAACACATGGGCTCAGTAGTTGTGGCTCACGGGCTCTAGAGCACAGGCTCAATAGTTCTGGTGCACGGTCTCAGTTGCTCTACAGCATGTGGGATCTTCCTGGATCAGGGATCAAACCCGTGTCTCCTGCCTAGGCAGGCAGATTCTTTGCCACTGCGATACTAGGGAAACCCTCCGTGATTTGCTTTTAAGACAAGAAATTTTGTAAAATATTGTTATGGTTAGGAATCTCATTGCTAGCCTTTTTTTAAAACGTACCTCTTAGTGTTATCTGAATCCTCTGGGCACACTCCAGGTGGGCTCTGCTCCCAGTCCTCAGCATGCCTACACCAGAAGCCCAGGACTACAAAGAGAAAGGAATGGCACCTGCTCCCCCAGCTCAGGGCCGTCCTCCAGCATCCTGCTCTCTGCCTGCTTTCAGAGCCGCCTCACACATCAGCTCCCCTCCTCCCTAACCCACCTCTAGTGCCTCTGGACCTTAGACTGTCTGCTTTGGGTCTGGTAACTGGTCCTCCTCAGTGCTGCAAACTCATGCCCGAGCCCTGAGAATACCCCTGGCAGTGCCAAGAGTGACCCATCACCTATTCATTCATTGCATGTATGTTTATGAAGCCCATAGCTGGAATACTCCTCCCACTCATTACCCTATGAAATTACCCACCCTGATAAAAACTGACAACCCCTTACCCTGGTGCTGTTCTTGCCTTTTGAGCTGGCCCACATTCTGTCTGTGAAGTGTGTTTCTCTCTAAATAAATCCACTTCTTACCTATCTCTTTGTCTCTCACTGAATTCTTTCTGCGATGAGACATCAAGAACCTGAGCTTCATTAAGTCCTGAGATCAGGTGTGTGAATTACATGGTTTCAGAAGCAAAAGTAAATCCTCATAATCAAGGTTCTCAATGCTCATGTGATAGCTCCACCAACTCTAGTAATAGTCAGTACATTCTAATGCAACCAAAGGACACTGGACATCTGGGAGACTTCTTTGTGTAAGGATCTGGACTATAGTTTCTTTCCTATGAGTTTAAATTATGAAGGTAATATTTTATCTATTGCAACCACTCCAGAATTATAGATGGAGAAACCAAGGTTTCTTAACCATGGCACTGGGTGCTCATTTAGTGCTTCCCAAAGCCACTCTTTTTCTCTGAAAGATCAGAGCTTGTCTGTGTCTGGCAACTTAGGCTCTTCCTGAAATGAGGGAAAGCTACACGGTAGGTTTTATTATCATGCTGGCATCTAAAGGTATGAATATAAGCTGCTGAAGCCATGAGATGTAATGTTGACAGACCCTCACTGGAGACTAATTCTGGGCTCCTTATCTGGAAATTACAGATGCTGGTTAAGGTTTTGAAAGTGAAAGTTGCTCAGTTGTGTCCAACTCTTTGTGACCCCATGGACTATACAGTCCATGGAATTCTCCAGGCCAGAATACTGGAGTAGGTTGCCATTCCCTTCTCCAGGGGATCTTCCCAACCCAGGGGTCGAACCCAGGTCTCCTGCATTGCAGGCAGATTCTTTAACAGCTGAGCCACCAGGGAAGCCCAAGAATACTGAAGTGGGTAGCCTATCCCTTCACCAGGGTATCTTCCCGATCTAGGGATCGAACCGGGGTTTCCTGCATTGCAGGTGGATTCTTTACCAACTGAGCTATCAGGAAAGGAACCGTAAAAACTATTGTGAAACAGGAACTAGGTCAGAAGGGTAAAAATCTGGGCTTTTTAATTTTTTTTTTTTTTTTTACCAGAAGGAATATCCAGAGACTATTTCCTCAGGCCATCTGGCAGCACTGCTAACAGATCAGATTTTTGCATGACTCAACTTTTTGCATAAACTCTATTTAAATGTCACCTTTCCAGAGAAAACCTTATTGATTATCTCATCTATAATAGCCTGCCTACAATCCAGAACATTTAATCCTTTATTCTGGTTTTTAAAATCACAGCAATTATCACTATCCAATACTGTCTAAAATGATTAGTTAATTGATAAAACTTGCTTTTTTTCTGTCTTCTCCCACCAGAAAGCAGAGGCCTGGTTCAACCAACTCCATAAACCCAGAGCCAGAACAATACCTCTAAAATAGAAACCTAAAAATATTTGTTGAATGACTGAACAGTGAATGAATCAATGAAGAAAATGACAGGAGCTGTAATTATTTCCATTTCAGACAGATCAAATTCCATGTCAGGTTTAGAGCAGGTTTTAAGTGGTTCATTTTCTCTCAGGAACTAGCTGTAATGTTTCTGTATCACTGGTCTTAGTGCCTGCCGTGTACAAGGCTCTCAGTAAATCTTTGCTGGATAAAAGAACATGTATCGTATACTCCTTAATGATGAGCTGCTGTAATTTTCAAGAAAAGTAGTCAGCGAGCAACATATAATCTTAATAATAAAAAAAATTGGAAAATGCAAATAGATTTCATGTGATATGAAAATTGAAAGAGATGAAAGATTTGAAGATTTAAAATAACATTTTTAGACTAAGAAATGGAAAATCATGAAGGCAGGAGACTTTTAAGAAGGAGAAATTCAAGTTGTCATGGTCGTCCATGTTCCTCTCATTTCCTTTGTTAAGTAACCTAGGGAAGTTATAAAATCTTCTTCCAGGAGGGCTTTAAAAAAAGAGCACTTTCTCCTTGACTGGATGCCTGTGGATTTGCCCCCAGAATGAGGGAAAACCAAGTGGCCTTTCCAAACATCTTCCATCCTCATGATAATTCTTAATTTGGACACTGAGAAACTACTCATTTGTCGTTCAGCTGACATTTACAAATACGTTCTACATGCCAGATAAGAGCCAGAATCCTTTGGCTGCAAGTGACAGAAACTCAGTTCATACAATTAAAAAAAAGAAAGAAAATGTGCTTGAAGGATCCTGGCTTTTCTCCCAGAGCAACTAAGCCACAAAAAAGGCAGGGATATAGCAGACCCCAGGAACTGCTGGACCCAGGGACCTAACTTGGTGGGGATTCTCTCTCTACCTTTTCCCTTATTTCTGGAGTTATCTTTTTCCTTTCCCTGCTACAGACTGCCTGTTTCCACATGGTGGAAAGCCTGAAGACTGATAAGAAGTATCTTCTAAGATTAATGCCATATAGCTTTTTGGCCACTGTAGTTCCAAGCTAAAAAATCGAAAAGAAGGCACCTAGCCCAACTTGGAAACGCACCCTATCAAATCAAGCAATCAATTATGACCATTGCAATGGGATGAAATAAGTCCAAAAAGATAAAGTGGTGGGGAGAGACAGTTTTCAAAGGAAGGGGGCGGGGCTTAGCAGGCAATACCATATACACTCATTATGGTCTGGCACGGTTGGAAACTGGTCAAAGATGATTAAGCCCTTATACCTGTAAAACCAATGTGTCATCCGCTACCGAACTACACAAAAATGCTGGCAGTAACATCCCTGGGAAGTCTGAACGAGGTGCTGTGTATGGGAGCAGCTGAGTTTGGCATCTCTCTGAGAACGCCTCCACTTTTTTTCGTAAGTCGTTTCCCCAGTTCAGAAGGTTGACTGTCCCTCGGAGCTAGTGATGACTGTGGAGGCAGAGGTGATTGTTAAGGAACTGGTTTGTCAACTCTTTGGAATCTGAGAAGAGAGATCACTATGACCCTCTTGGGGATGAGCTGATCAAGTACAGTAGATGTAGAGAAAGGGAGAAAACAGGAAAAGAAGAATGTTGTTAATGGAGTTAATATAAAATTAACTCCAAACCTCACTTCCTCGTAGCTCTCCGTGTCTTCTTCCATCGAGGAAGGAGAAAGCTAGGGTTTCCTGGAAAATATTGAGAGGGCGAAGCCTTCTGATATATGAATCTCTGATCACAGACTGCTGTCCTTTCCACTCTGTGGTTGTGTCTGCGCCGTACTGCCCCCCCCCCCACCCCCAGCAGTGCCTGGTAAGAAAGATGGTATGAGACTGAATGAGCTATTTATGTCCTAGTTTTGTTTCCATGACAACTGAGCTTCAAGCATTGCATTTAGGCCCTTAGAATTCACACCTTTCTGAGGAGGACTCTGTATGTTTGGGGAAGGGATGGAGTTGGCTTCTGGTTACATAGTTGGGCTTTTCACTCTATGGGCTTTTCTCCATAGAGCTGACCTTTTTTTAGAGATATTTCTGCTTTCAATGCTTGTGTGTGTATGTGTAAGCCGCTCAGTTGTGTCCGACTCTGCAACCCCACAGACTGTAGCCCACCAGGGTCCTCTGTCCATGGGATTCTCCAGGCAAGCATACTAGAGTGGGTTGCCATTTCCTTCTCCAGGAGATCTTCCCTACCCAGGGATCAAACCTGGGTCTCCCACGTTGCAGGCAGATTCTTCACTGTCTAAGCCACCAGGGAACTTCAATGCTTAGAGTAATCGTATTCTTTCCCAAGTGACTTGAAATAAAAATTCTTCACTTTTCCCTTTAAACAATGTCTGCAGCCCAGTAATTCCCAAATAGGCTGGTAAGAACCCAGAGGGGTGGGATTGCGGGGGGGGATGGGGTGGGGGTTGGGAGGAAGGTTCAAGAGCAAGGGGACATATGTATATCTATGGCTGGTTCATGTTTTGATGTATGCCAGACACCAACACAACACTGTAAACAATTATCCTTCAATTAAAAAAGAAGAAGAAGAACAGCACAGGGCACAGCACCCCAGTCGTTTGTTAGTCAAATGGGAAAGTAGGAGGAAGTAATGCCTTGGTGGCAACTAGCTCAGCCAGTCAGCCCCTGTCAGGAACCGTCTCTCCTTTCCCTGAACTAGAGGGACCGTGCAGAACTGGATCCTTTCAGGGGAAGAAGTGTCTGAAGATTTCCTGCAAGTGAAGAGACGCATGTGGCAAGAGTCCCAGGAGAACCTGATACTATCACAACATTGTTTGTTAATTGGCTATACCCCAATACAAGATAAAAAGTTAAAAAAAAACTTGCCATGAAGGAGATGAAAATGTTTAGGCAGATAAGGATGATAAACATCCATACTGTAAGAATTTCAGTGACCGACTGAGTTCTTCCTTTCGGCTTGAAGCAAGAAACCATGACTTAAACATTTCCGGGTATCTCGGCAGCATGGTACCTGGCACAGAGCAGGCACTCAGTAAGTTTTGATTGATTGACTACTTAAAAGTAATGTGTGATATTTGCAAGCGTATCTCAGGAGCTTTGCACAGTCTGGGGCTTCCTGAGAGCAACAAACTTGCTCTCTACAAATGAAAAATATCCTTTTAAAAATTTTCAATTATCCCTCATTTAACTCTGATTCATTTTTCTTAATTATGCTCCATGTTAACTAGGAATTTGATTCCCCAAAACTGGTTCCCAATGAAATAGAGGAAATTAGTTTTGTCTCTCACAGCCCTCTAAAGCAGGAGCAACTCATTCTGATACACAGAAACGGAGCTGAGGATGGGAATTCCTCTGGATTCCCAGCAAAACTCAGGATCGAAATCAGTGACAGGACTTCCAGAGTTATCTTCACTGAGAGATCGTGAAACCACCACAGAAAGGGAGAAACAGAGTCTAGTCAGTGGGGAATTCTCTTTGCTTTCAATTTGTAAACCCCTTAGACCTTATATGGAGAAGGCAATGGCACCCCACTCCAGTACTCTTGCCTGGAAAATCCCATGGATGGAGGAGCCTGGAAGGCTGCAGTCCATGGGGTCACTAAGAGTTGGGCACGACAGAGCGACTTCACTTTCACTTTTCACTTTCATGCATTGGAGAAAGAAATGGCAACCCACTCCAGTGTTCTTGCCTGGAGAATCCCAGGGATGGGGGAGCCTGGTGGGCTGCCGTCTATGGGGTCGCACAGAGTCGGACACGACTGAAGCGACTTAGCAGCAGCAGCAGCAGACCTTATATAATTGACATCTGGAGTTTCCATCTCTTATTTGTACATGAGAATTACTGAAGTAAATTAGCTTAAAACTGAAGAACAACAAGGCAAAGATAAGCAATGAGAATTGACATTTGTAAATGAAGGACAACCTCAGACACATTTATATCTTAGTGGCCAAGAGCAAGGGTGCGGCTGGCAGCCTGTTCAGGGTTTGTGTCCTGACACTGCACCTTCCTGCTGCCCTGTGACTTTGGGCAAGAGTGTTGTGAGACCAAAATGCATTATGTCAAGAAAAGTGCTCAAAATACGCCTGGCACATAACAAGTGCTCAGTAAATATCAGTAAATCTTACTATTAGAATGTTTTTAAAAGTTTCCTGGGACTTCCCTGGCAGTCTAGTGGTTAAGACTCTGTGCTTTCTTCCAATACAGGGGGCATAGATTCCATCCCTGGTCAGGGAAGTAAGATCCAAAGTGCTGCATGACATAGCACCCCCCCCAAAAAAAAATTTGCTTTCGAAGCCACAATTTTAATAAGGCTATTTTCCTGCCTAAAATACTACTTAATATTCCAGTAGCTTGTTCTTTCCCCCTGGATGAACTGAAAGTTCTTTAGCATGGCCTGAGGTTTATTCCAGGGCTGCCCCCACTTACGCATTCCTGGCCTCTCTTCCCTGATGAAATCCTAAGCTCTAGCTTTACTTCGAACCCTTGAAGGGCCTTGTGTTCTTTATACATGTTCTTTTTCTTCTGCTCAAAACATCCCTTCCCTACCACTTTTCTGGCTAATATCTATGTGTCCTTAAACTAGCCCAGATGTCTCCTCTTCCGGGAAGCTCCCCCTAACACAGCTTGATTTGGGGACCCCCCCCCCACCAAAACACAAGCTTTTCTAGTCCCTTGTTCTACTGATCGCATCCTCTAACATACTCTGCTCACATCTTCTCTTTCTCTCTCACGTGCTCCTTTGTGAAAATAAATGGCATCTTGTTATCCAGTGTATTCTCAGCATGTATCACAGAGGAGGTGTTCCAAAAAATGCTTACTATTTTCAGAACAGACTGCTACTGCTAAGTCACTTCAGTCGTGTCCGACTCTGTGAGACCCCATAGACGGCAGCCCACCAGGCTCCCCCGTCCCTGGGATTCTCCAGGCAAGAACACTGGAGTGGGTTGCCATTTCCTTCTCCAGTGCATGAAAGTGAAAAGTGAAAGTGAAGTCACTCAGTCATGTCTGACTCTCAGCGACCCCATGGACTGCAGCCTGCCAGGCTCCTCTGTCCATGGGATTTTCCAGGCAAGAGTACTGGAGTGAGGTGCCATTGCTTTCTCCATTAAGAACAGAGGGGGGTTACAAATGAAATAGTCTAGAAAAATCAGCAAAGGTAAAGAACAGAAGCCCGCAATAAAGAGAAATAATTAGTGAAAATCTGTAATTCCTTCACCTCTCAACTCACTTGTACACCCTCATCTGTGCAGGCCTAGGATTTGCTTCTTTATTAACTTCTGTTCTCAAGTTCCTCTGAAGAGAATACCAGGAGTGACGTTCTCTGATAACTCAGGTCTTTGACGGTTACCTGATCCTGCTTTATTTCCTGTGAGCAAGCACAACACCAAGTCTTGATCCTCAATGCAAAATGCAAGCAGTTAGGGTGTCAAGTCCTTCTAAGCTGATTATGGTTCTTAGAGGTAAGGAATCCAGGCTTTCCATCATCTAGACAATGCAGAGCCTGTCTTGTGGACTAGCCAGCACTGGATAAATAGTAACCAATTGCTTGTCCCTTTTCTAAGAATACTAGAGGGCCACAGTTAATCCTTTAGATATTCCTGTGGGTGGAAACATTCTGTTGCATATTGATTAGAAACATGATAGCTCAAGGTCATTCAGCAGATAAGTGGCAGAACTAGGAAGTACCAGGGCCATATAAGTTTGAGGTCATGAGTTTGAGCAAATTCTCTCAGTCATGTCCGATTCTTTGCAACCCCATGGGCTGTAGCCCATCAGGCTCCTCTGCCCATGGGGATTCTCCAGGCAGTAATACTGGTGTGTGTAGTCTATACCTTCTCCAAGGGATCTTCCCAACCCAGGAATCAAACCAGGGTCTCCTGCACTGCAGGCAGATTTTTTGCCAGCTGTGCTATCAGGGAGATACTGAAGCCTAGTGTGCTGCAGTCCATGGGGTCGCAAAGAGTCAAACACGACTTAGCGACTAGACAACAACAAAGGGTCATATAATGCAAGTCAGTCTCTTTTTTCCTTCGGCATTTAAATTCTGGACACAGAGCTATGGAATAAAAACCAGAGCAGAGAGGCAAGCTAATGAGAACATTATATGTTTGAACGAGATTTAAAAATAAATGGTAAATAGAATTTATGGAATCCTATGAACCTGTTCCCAGCAATCTGGAAAGCATTAGCAAAAGAAAATACCCAAGTTATCCAAGGGAATTACCCTACTATCTTTGGGTGTTTTTGGCATGAAAAAAGCCCCAAGGATCCAGTGTAAGCATTAGGAGAAGAGAAAGAGGAAGAAAAAGGTTTCTAAAGAATTAGGGGCTTGATTTTTCTGCCATTTAGTAGACATTTGATTTTTAGATGAATTGGTTACAAGTTTCTGAAATCTCTTTCTCAGGATGTTTGATCCTGGAAAGTAGAATAGACTTCAGAATATTTCAGTCTCAAGTGTGAATAGACCCAAAGATTTTCACCTGTCTCTACAATAGACAGACAAATGATCAGAGAGCTTGTCAAAGTTAATGAAGTCTCTTCTGGTCCAGAGATTGTATATTACCTATCTTTATAACTCTTATTCTACTATGAAAAGTGAAAGTGGAATTCGCTAAGTCATGTCCAACTCTTTGCAACCCCACGGACTTTAGCCAGCCAGGTTCCTCTGTCCATGGAATTCTCTAGACCAGATTACTAGAGTGAGTAGCCTTTCCCTTCTCCTGGGGATCTTCCCAACCCAGGGATCAAATCCAGGTCTCCCATGTTGTAGGCAGATTCTTTACCATCTGAGCCACCAGGGAAGATCAATTAGCTGATGCTCAGCAAATCTTGCTGGAAAAAAAACAAAGTTGTGAATGCATAGCATGTTTGGTTAAGGAATTGTGGTCTCTTATTTTTAGTTCTCAAAGGAAAAAAACCTGATTTGTAGCATTTGCCACTTTCTGTGGTGTAAATACTGGCAGTCAGGCCACTGGCAAGTTGCCAATGGTGTAACAGTCAGTCAGTCAGCTCAGTCACTCAGTTGTGTCTGACACTTCGCGACCCCATGGTCTGCAGCATGCCAGGCCTCCCTGTCCATCACCAACTCCTGGAGTTTACTCAAACTCATGTCCATTGAGTCGGTGATGCCATCCAACCATCTCATCCTCTGTTGTCTCTGTTGTCTCCTCCCAACCAGCTCACAAAGGTTCCAGAAGTTTATCAGCTGGGTCTTGTGACTGGCAGGAGTCAAGTCCAGCAGACCTGTGCTTGTAGCAGTACATTCTTGGATCTCTGTGTTCACAAAGCAGAGCAGGGGTGAGTGTTTTCAATACATTTAGCCCTCAGAGGGAAAGGGGATTCTAGATAAAGCTGGAGGTGTCTTAGGAACAGAAATTCTGTAGTATGCTGAGGTCTCCCACGTAGAAAAGCACATCAGTAGTGTCCTGGAGGAACTGCCAAGGACCAGAATACTTCTCCATCTCTAGCCTACTATGCAAAATTGAAGAAGTGAGTATTAAACTCTCCTCTGCATTCTGCATGCCTCTTCCTCTAAACAAAAAAGAAAAAACCGCTCAGAATTCACAACCCTCTTTAATAGGGTTGAATTTTATGTGAACAATTAAAAAACAGTAATCCAGGTCTAAATGTGTTCAATCACAGTTACCAATGTAAGCTATCTTTGTAATGTGGAGATTAAACCAAAGAGGGTTATTTTCTTTGATGTGTGTGTGTTTGTGGAGGTGGGAGGGTGGGGCTTCCCATGTGGCACAGCTGGTGGAGAACTCAGCTGCCAATGCAGGAGACGTAAGAGACATGAATTTGATCCCTGGGTCAGGAAGATCCCCTGGAGGTGATCATGGCAACTCACTCCAGTATTTTTGCCTGGAGAATTTTGTGAACTGAGGGGCCTGGTGGGCTTCAGTCCATGGGGTCACAGAGAGTCAGATACAACTGAAACAGCTTGGCATGCACGTACCCACGCGTATATATGTATATATTTATTTGGCTGCACGAGTTCTTAGTTGCAACACGTGGGATCTAGTTCCCCAACCAGGGATCACACCTGGACTGCCTGCATTGGGAGCACAGAGTCTTAGCCACTGGACCACCAGGGAAGTCCCCAGAGAGGGCTAGTTCTAATTACTTGAATACTTTTATCAAAACCAAGAATACTTTTTTGTGTGTGATTGGCAGTAAGCATTCTTCATCAAGATAAATAGATCATGATTTCCATTCTCCCACCATTTCCATCATTCACAGGGTTTTCGTTCAGAGTTTCTCCATTTGTCACGCTGCTGTATTAATAGGGTTTCCTGCTCCTGAGTGCTTAGGGGGAGTGCTTGGTGACAGGTGTTTCTTAGGGACACGTGTATGTAGCCAGCATGACTTCTTTCAGCCAGTTCATCCTGTCCACTGGACGCTCTGGACAGGTCAGGAGGGGCTCTGGTTATGGATCACAGGAACGTACCTGGGACCAGGTCCCACGTGAAGCACACGTCCCTCCTCCCCAAGTCCTGCCCTGTCAGGGAGGTGGTGGCCTTGAGTGGAGGGGGGACGGTGAGAGCCAGGTCAGCACGGCTCTTTCACTGCACACACCAACCCTACCACACAAATAGACATCATGTAAAAGACAGGCTTCAGCCTGTTCTTCTGTTCGCAGAGTTAGTTCTACATCACTCACCACAGTCTATTGGATTGGCCAAAAATTTTGTTTGGGTTTTACTGTGAGATGTTATGGAAAAAGCTGAATGAAATTTTTGGTGAATCCAATACTTTTTGCTAGTCCCTTGGTCCTATGCCTGGTCTTCCTGACATTTCCTGTGCTATTGTTTTCTTCATACTTTCCCAAGATCATTCTTTGGAATTACCCTACATGTTTGGGTCAGTTCCACTCAGTTTGGTGTAAGAGATAACACAGAATCTGAGGTCAGATGGTCTGGATTTGTGCCTTGGCCCCTTTGCTTGCTGGCAGTATGGCCTTGGGAAAGTGGTTTGACCTCTTAGCTTCAGCTTCCTCCTCTGCAAAACCAGGTCACTACACACCCCTATTTTATGAGTGTTGTGAGACAAAAATCAGGACATAGGTGCCAAATTCCCAGCAGATATCTTGGTGGTAGACACTTGAATATGTCAGCTCTTGTTAGCATTACTTTTGTCCTTGTTGTGGTCATTGTCATCAGTAGAAGTGAAGTTTCCACAGCACAGCACTGACCCAAGTGCCTTGGAAAAGGTCCATATTCCAGCCCCCACCCACCCTTATCTCCCAAGGGTCCTATGGCCAAGGTCCCTGAGTGAAGTCTTGAGAAATGCTTAATGTAAAGAGATGCTTGTGAAACCAATGCCAAACCTACCTTCAAGCATAGAACCCTGGAATAATCTGTCCCTTGACATGTTCTGCAAATTTGTCTTGGATAGGAAAATCCTTAATGACTTTTTGATTTTGCTTGCCACATGCTTTGTTACTGCTGACACAAAGGCAGGTCTAGAAAACATATGTCTTTTTAAAAGTTTACATTTGATAAATACTGATTTCTTGGCCTTTTAAAATGACAACGTTGGGATTGAAATGGTTTTATTGTTTCCCCTCTAAGAAACTGAACCAGGGATACTCCAGACGGCCTCTTGTACCTCTTGTAATTAACGATCAGTCTGGAGTCCTGCTGGAAAGCCCTACCTCTTTTCACTTCCCTCCATTTATTCTGGGGAAACAGCCAAGCTCCTGAAATAGGGCAGATGCTGCCTGGACTTGACAGGTCTGGATGCCCTTGAAACTGTGACTGGACTCATCTGTCAGGATCAGGGTTTGGAGCTTACCTTCCAGGTCCAAAGTGTCTCTGAATTTTTCAAGATGCATAAAAAGAGATTCCATGTATGTAGTCATGTGCTACCCTCTAGAATATCCAAACTGTGCTTTCTAGATATGCTGACAGTAGACTTTACAGGCATCTGACATATCTGGAGAAAACACGAGAGGTCAGGAATAAAGGCCAAGAGGACTACTTGGGGTTTTCCATTGGGCAGGAGAGGTCACTGCCAGGGTCAGCAGTGTTAGGACTCCCCGCATTTCCTGATGGCACCATGACCATTGCATTCTACTCTATATGAAGCCAATCTCTGCCCTCCTCCCCAAACCTCTTCCTCTAATTCTTGGCCTCCTCTCCACCACCCTGCAAATCTTCAATTCCAAAATGGTGGGCAGAGGGGCCTACATTTAGCAAAAAGGTTCCTGTGAGCTTTGCAGAGGAATCTACATTCCACAGAACGTGGTCCACTGGAAAAGGGAATGGCAAACCACTTCAGTATTCTTGCCTTGAGAACTCCATGAACAGTATGAAAAGGCAAAAAGATAGGACACTGAAAGATGAACTCCCCAGGTCAGTAGGTGCCCAATATGTTACTGGAGAACAGTGGAGAAATAACTCCAGAAATAAGGAAGAGATGGAGCCAAAGCAAAAACAACACCCAGCTGTGGACGTGACTGGGGATGGAAGTAAAGTCCAACACTGTAAAGAAAAATATTGCATAGGAACCTGGAATGTTAGGTCCATGAATCAAGGTAAATTGGAAGTGGTCAGACAGGAGATGGCAAGAGTGAACATCAACATTTTAGAAATCAGCAAACTAAAATGGACTGGAATGGGTGAATTTAACTCAGATGACCATTATATCTACTACTGTGGGCAAGAATCCCTTAGAAGAAATGGAGTAGCCATCATGGTCAACAAAAGAGTCTGAAATGCAGTACTTGGATGCAATCTCAAAAATGACAGAATGATCTCCGTTCGTTTCCAAGGCAAACCATTTACTATCACAGTAATCCAAGTCTATGCCCCAACCAGTAATGCTGAAGAAGCTGAAGTTGAATGGCTCTATGAAGATATACAAGACTTTCTAGGACTAACACCCAAAAAGGATGTCCTTTTCATTATAGGGGGCTGGAATGCAAAAGTAGGAAGTCAAGAGATACCTGGAGTAACGGGCAAATTTGGCCTTGGAGTACAAAAAGAAGCAGGGCAAAGGCTAAGAGAGTTTTGCCAAGAGAACGCACTGGTCATAGCAAACACCATCTTCCAACAACACAAGAGAAGACTCTACACATGGACATCACCAGATGGTCAATATTGAAATCAGCTTGATTATGTTCTTTGCAGCCAAAGATGGAGAAGCTCTATACAGTCAGCAAAAACAAGACCAGGAGCTGACTGCAGCTCAGATCATAAACTCCTAATTTCAAAATTCAGACTTAAATTGAAGTAAGTAGGGAAAACCACTAGACCATTCAAGTATGATCTAAATCATATCCTTTATGATTATACAGTGAAAGTGAGAAATACATTCAAGGGATTAGCTCTCATAGACAGAGTGCCTGAAGAACTATGCACAGAGGTTTGTGACATTGTTCAGGAAGCAGGGATCAAGACCATCCCCGAGAAAAAGAAATGCAAAAAGGCAAAATGGTGGTCTGAGGACCTGGGAAGTGGTCCTTTTCCCAAGTAGCTGAGAAAAGAAGAGAAGCGAAAGGCAAAAGAGAAAAGGAAAGATATACCCATTTGAATGCAGAGTTCCAAAGAATAGCAAGGAGAGATAAGAAAGCCTTCCTCAGTGATCAATGCAAAGAAATAGAGGAAAACAATAGAATGGGAAAGACTAGAGATCTCTTCAAGAAAATTAGAGATACCAAGGGAACATTTCATGCAAAGATGGGCACACTAAAGGACAGAAAAGATATGGAGCTAACAGAAGCAGAAGATATTAGGAAGAGGTGGCAAGAATACACAGAACTGTAAAAAAAAAAAAAAAAAAAAAAAAGGATCTTCATGACCCAGATAACCACAATGGTGTGATCACTTACCTAGAGCCAGACTTCCTGGAATGCGAAGTCAAGAGGGCCTTAGGAAGTGTCACTATGAACAAATCTAGTGAAGATGATGGAATTCCAGTTGAGTTATTTCAGATCCTAAAAGATGATGCTGTAAAAGTGCTGCACTCAATAGGCCAGCAAATCTGGAAAACTCAGCAGTGGCCACAGGACTAGAAAAGATCAGTTTTCATCCAATCCAAAAGAAAGGCAATGCCAAAGAATGTTCAAACTACCACACAATTGCATTCATCTCACATGCTAGCAAAGTAACACTCAAAATTCTCCAAGCCAGGCTTCAACAGTATGTGAACCGTGAACTTTCAGATGTTTAAGCTGGATTTAGAAAAGTCAGAGAACCAGAGATCAAATCCCCAAAATCTGATGGATCATCAAAAAAGCAAGAGAGTTCCAGAAAAACACCTACTTTAGCTTTATTGACTACGCCAAAACCTTTGACGGTTGGATCACAACAAACTTTGGGAAATTCTTCAAGAGATGGGAATACCAGACAACCTGACCTGCCTCCTGAGGAATCTGTATGCAGGTCAAGAAGCAACAGTTAGAACTGGACATGGAAAAACAGACTGGTTCCAAATCAGGAAAGGAGTACATCAAGGCTGTACATTGTCACCCTGCTCATTTAACTTATATGCAGAGTACATCATGTGAAATGCCAGGCTGGAAGAAGCACAAACTGTAATCAAGATTGCCAGGAGAAATATCAATAACTTCAGATATGCAGATGGCACCACTCTTATGGCAGAAAGTGAAGAGGAACTAAAGAGCCTCTTGATGAAAGTGAAAGAGGAGAGTGAACAAGCTGGCTTAAAGCTCAACATTCAGAAAACAAAGATCATGGCATCTGGTCCCATCACTTCATGGCAAATAGATGAGGAAACAATGGAAACAGTGAGAGACTTTATTTTGGGGGGCTCCAAAATCACTGCAGATGGTGACTGCAGCTATGAAATTAAAAGACACTGGCTCCTTGAAAGAAAAGCTATGACAAACCTAGATAGCATATTAAAAAGCAGAGGCATTACTTTCCCAACAAAGGTCTGTCTAGTCAAAGCTATGGTTTTTCCAGTAGTCATGTATGGATGTGAGAGTTGGACTATAAAGAAAGCTGAGCACTGAAGAACTGATGCTTTTGAACTGTGGTGTTGGAGAAGACTCTTGACAGTGCCTTGGACTGCAAGGAGATGAAACTGGTATCCTAAAGGAAATCAGTCCTGAATATTCATTGGAAGGACTGATGCTGAAGCTGAAACTCCAATACTTTGGCCACTTGATGCAAAGAACTGACTTACTGGAAAAAACCCTGATGCTGGGAAAGGTTGAAGGTGGGAGGAGAAGGTGACAACAGAGGATCAGATGGTTGGATGGTATCACCGACTTGATGCACATGAGTCTGAATTACCTCCAGGAGTTGATGATAGACAGGGAAGCCTGGTGGGCTGCAGTCCATGGGGTCACAAAGAGTCAGACATGACTGAGCAGTTGTACTGAGCCTCATTCTACTGGGACTTCCCAGGTGATGCTAGTGGTAAAGAATCCACTAGCACCCACTAAAGAACCCATTAAAGAACCCACTGGAGACGTAAGAGACTTGGGTTCGATCCCTGGGTCAGGAAGATCCCCTGGAGGTTGGAATGTCATCCCACTCCAGTATTCTTGCCTGGAGAATACCATGGGCAGAGGAGCCTGGTAGGGTACAGTCCATAGAGTCGCCAAAATTCGGACGCAACCGAGCAACTGAGCACACACTATGTTCTGTTTCCCTCAGATAGTTCTTTTCTCACGTACTGTGGCTATAGGGCCGCTCCGAGCCCATCCAGTAGTCCTGCTGTCAAGTCACAAGTCTTCAGCGCTGTCCTTGAGCAGTGAATTTGTATTTTACAAAATCCAATTCAATTTTCTGAAGAACCTTAAGAATTATGAGCTGCAAAATCCAAGAGATGGAAGGTCATCAGAGGTCATCTTGCCTAGTGCCAGGAACCATGGTTCATTTATACAGTGTTACTCACCGAGAGGTCTGGCCTTTGATTAAACACCAGATGATGGAGTTTGCCTCTTCAGAAGAAAAAGGAATATCTGAGAAACAGGAGTGTGGATGAGGACAAACATCTCGTATTTTTGTTTCTTTTAAATTTCATCTTGTTGCATTGATTGCCTATTCAAAAAAAGTTAACTAGATGTTTTGAAAATGCCTTCAGCATGAGGAAACCCATTACCCCACAAAGGAGATTGTTTCATTTCAGGTGGCTGGAATGGGTAGACAGCTGTTTCTCTTGCTGAGTTGAAATCAGTTTTGTTTGGCTTCTACTTGCCTCCCCATTCCTCATAGTAAGTGGTAGAGAACCAGCCCACCCCTCTTTAGCTTTAAAAAAAAAGATCAAACCATCATTCTACCTTGTTTTAGTCATTCCTTCTCGAAGGACAGAAAGGTCACCCATGTTGCTACATCAGGTCTCTCATCTAGGAGGACTGGAGGTAAAGAAAAGCTAATTTTAGTATTTATGGGGGCGGGGGAGGGGGGGAGAAAAAGAAACTGGTCCAGGGATGTGTGGTCTTGTTGAATTTTGCCTCCACTGCTCACTGAAGGGTGAGGATGGGTAGAGCCAAATTTTCCTCCAAAATAAAGAGGCAGCTCTGGCCTTAACCTTACAGCCTGCGGGGATGGAAGGAGAGGCTCTCTGCGGGGATGGAAGGAGAGGCTCTCTGCGACAATGGACACTTCCTAGCAGCCTCGGAGAAGTTTCATAAGCTTCTGTAATAGATTGTAAAGCATTTAGGGGCAGGAGAACACACTGTTCACTATCACAGGAGACTTGCACAGACTTTCATCCAGACGTTTATAAAGTTAATAATATCAGGGGTCTGATTTTAAGGGCATGTTCTTGGACTGGAAAGACAGTGGATAGGCTTAGAGCTTTGTATCCAATGCCTTTCTTAATTTTTATTATCATGTCAACAAGTTTTGCCTCTCATCCTCCTCCACCCTGAGTCCCTAATCTGTGCTAAAATACGAAGGAAGCACCGGGATACGTACCTTGACCTCCAGGAGCATGTATTCATCCAAGAAGGCTGTACGTAGTGAAGTAGGAATAGAAGACCAATTAGACCTGACCAGGAACAGTCCCCAGGGGCAGCGCTCAGCCCATGGTGTCCCCCTGTAGCTGGTGCCCCCCGGCCACACACAGACCATGTGCCTTCCCAGAACTGAACAGTGTCCTCATTCCCCCTCTCCTACAGAAGAACAACCCTACTGATCTATTAGGAAATAGCCTTAGAGGTGTCTGTCCAGTTGCCCGAGAGGTACCCACCCCCCACAGCCTATCCAAACACCTTTCCAACTTGGTTTCCCTTATGGCCACGGGTATGTATTGGGGACCAACTGACTGGAGGAAAAGAGAAAGACTGTAATTATGAGGTTTGAGAAGCAGTCACAGAGAGATTTGTCTGCCAGAGGGATATCTTTAAGGTTCAGATTCAGGCCAGAATAGCACACCCCCCCACAAGATGGCAAGTTGACAATGCCTTGTTCAGCCCATCTGTGGCACTCCTGGCCCCCATCAGCATGGTAAAGCCTCTCCGGAGAGCTGGTCTTCTGGGCCCCTGCTTACCTTATCAGAGGTGTAACCACAGGAGGAACAAGATATCTAGAAAGTCGTCAAATGGACAGCGAGTCCTTCTGTTTAAGCCTGTGTTGTTGTGTCTCAGCTCAGGCACACCTCTCATTCATGTCTACTCTGGACCAGTTCACACGCTGGCAGGCACCTCTTGTTTGGCCAACTCAATCAATTTACCCCTGATGTAAGCTGGAGCACGTCAAACATGTTTTCACCTGAGCGTTTACTACTAACCAAGCCAAATGACTCAGTGTGTTTCCTGCCTTTATGTTCTCTTTGCGTTTAGGAAGCAGGCCTTCCGACACCGAGCCCGGCGAGGAGAGGGTGGGCATGCATGAAGCACACTCTGTAAATATTCAGTGATTACCGTCTACCAGCCTGGTGTTCTGCTTGGCTCTGGGAGACCAAGGATGAATGAGATTCTTGTGCCTTCATGTTGAGGGGGGAGGCAGAAAAGTCAGCGAGCCACAGTGCAAAATTGAGCTAAGAACTGGAGCTGAGAAGGCACTGAGGGCGGGCACCTAGTCCAGCCTTGGTGAGGGACGAGGCTGGGACAGGGAGTCAAGGAACCGTCGAAGGGAGGTGACATCCCACCGGTTGAACAGGCATTTGCTGATCCAAAGACAGGGCCAGGTGTCAGGACAGAGAGGAGGTTCAATGGCCTGGGGAGCCAATGGGAGGTGAGAGAGAACTGGGTTAGAACCAAGTGATGAGTCTTTGTATCTCAGAATTTGTTGTTCAGTCTGTAAGTCGTGTCTGACTCTTCATGGCCCTCAGGACTACAGGATGCCAGGCTTCACTGTCGCTATCACTGTCCTTCACCATCTCCCGGAGTTTGCTCAAACTCATGACCACTGAGTTGGTGTTGCCATCCAACCATTTCATCATGTGTTGCCCCCTTCTCCTTCTGGCCTCAATCTTTCACAGCATCAGGCTCTTTTCCAGCAATTCAGCTCTTCTCATTAGCTTTTCATTTGGGTTAATGATGGTGATTGATACCAATTTATATTTATAGTCAGCCTAGGGTTAGCAAAAGCTCTCTGTCCTGATCTGTGAAAAGATGGCTTAAAATGTGTGAAGGTCAGGAAAAGCGAAGGTCCAGTTGCTATGCCCCCTCCTCCAGCTCTGGTAGAAAACAAAGGCCCACTAGCAAGTGTCTATCGTGCTGGAATGTGCTGGCGCAGCTCAGGGGCTTGGGGCGCTCTTTCTCCTCCCTCTTTCTCCTCCCTCTTTCTCTCCTCTTTTGGTCTGGTGAGCTTGCAAACAGTCTGTATTCTCAGAGCTTCCCTTGTCAGGTCTCATACAGGACTCCCTGCTTAACCAGGCATGCATACCACACAGCTTTCTGCAGACATCCTCCGGAGCCCCCACCACCACCCCAGGCCTGCCTCCACACCCCACGTGCCCTGGGCCCTCAGAACTATGACAGCTCTCTGGAGACAGCAGGTCTACAAGAGGGGAGTCACATATCTGTGGAAGGACAGAAGCCCAGGAGAAGATGTGGAATATGATTTGTCGATCTTTTCCTTAGAACCCAAAAGGGAGCAAGATGGTTCATCCTCTGAGGAAGAGCCTTAAAAATCTCAAGAGAAGGGAAAGGACCTTCAGATCTTTGTGTCCACAGTAAAAGAAGTTAATATTCTTAGATATTCAAATGCAACTTTAACATGGATTATCTTACTCAATCCAAATGATACTCTTACAAGGTGTTTGCTATTATCATCTCTCTCTGTGCCTTGCTGTCCTCTTTAGGGATATAACGGCACCCACCTCATAGTCTTCAAAGGATTTAACAGAGAAAATAATAAATACATTAGAACTGCACCTGGCATGTAGTAAGCTGTCAGAAAATGTGAGGACTGGGACTTCTTTGGTGATCCAGTGGCTAAGACTCCATGCTCCCAATGCAAGGGGTCCAGATTCAATCCCTGGTCAGAGAATTAGATCCCATATGCTGCAACTAAGGCTCGGTGCAGGCAAGTAAAATAAATAATAAAAAATATTAAATATGAAAAAAAGAAAACGTGAGTATTTATTATTGTGAGGAATCTATGGCACAGAGGCTAAGTAATTTGGCCACAGCTGATTAAATGAGGCCAAGATTCAAACCCAGGCTGTCTGACCCCTGAGCCGACCTCCTAAGGGCAGCACTATGCACCCAGTGGCTCAGCTCCAAAGAAGAATGAAGGATGACAAGGGACTGGTGACTTTGGGTTGCTAGAGAGAAGCTGGAAGACCCCTTTGGTTGCGTGAATCAGTGGCTCTCAGACTGCTCCCCAAGCAGCATCCTCAGAATTTCCTAGGGGCTTGTTGGAGATGCGTGTTTCCAGGCCCCATCCCAGCTACTAAATCTGAAGCTCTGGGGGGAGCCCAGCGTGCTCTGCTTTCAGGAGCCCTCCCGGTGGGGACTCCAACTCTTCGTTATCTCATACCTCCCATGTACCCAGGCTCCTCGGATAGACTCGGCTCTCAACCACACTGTGATGAGCCATCATTTTCCAGGAGGAGGTCTAGAAAAGGCTCAGCTGCGGGCTGGCCACCCAGGGCTCATGGAAGCCTCCACCACCCTCGGCATTTTGTAGGAGAGCAAATGGCAGTGGCACTTTCCCACCTCCTCTGGTATTCCCTCCAGTAGTTAAACAATCCTCCGAAGAAACAGGCCTCTAAAACATGCATTAAATTGGCTTCATGGTCACAACACACAGAGACTTCAGTTTTCAGGAACACTAGGTCACACTGGAGAAAACAGACTTGATCCCCAGCTTTTGGTGGTGGTTATTGATTTTCCCCCCAAAATTGACTGAAAGAGTTTAAGGGCCAGAAAAGCTAAAAAGTGACCAAATGAATTCTTCCCCTTGGGGAGTATATCTATCAGGTGTGGAGGTGGTCAGAGGTATAACCAAGGCTACTGTAGCTTTGAAATTTGGGTAGGATTTCATATAGGTGGTTACAGAAGTAGCACAATTTCCCCCAAGGATCAGGGCAGGAGAAGGGCTGGCCCATGGGGGTGGGCACAGGGAATGGGCTAAATCACGTTCTTTAACAACTTACTATTCTTGAGTGCCTTCAACCTGGCTCAGTTTGTCGCAGCAACTTTGAGAAGATTATAATGAGCATTATTGTAGTGACTTTATACTGTCCTTTTTGAGCACATACCCTATGGCAGGCAATATTCATTTTGCATCTGTTAAGTCTTTTAATTCTCATAAGTGTGGAAGTAGAGATCATTTCTTCATCCTCTTCTTATAGATGGATTTAAAATAGTGAAGCACAGAGAAATTAAGCAATTTACCTAGGGACAAACAACTACTCAATGGTGGAGCTCGGCTTAGAACCCAGGTATTATAGCAGGAATGTAGCAGGTCCCATGGTGTGATTGCTCCTCTCCAGACAAGTTAGTGCCCACACCAGGGAAGGGTGGGGAGGAGAACAGAACAGAAACACAAGGCTCCCAGCTGATTCTGGAGCTAGATTCCCTCCACAGTGGTGCCTCAGCCAAACTCTGCCACATCAGTCCTCTGGCCTGGAGTTTGACACCCACTGCCATTCATTAGAGTCAGGTGATAATGACACATGCGGGCCTTGGCCAGCAAGCATCCTGAGATAGATAACAAAGTCCAGCCGCCAGCGCTGTGCTGCACCTCCCCAGAATGAGATCAGAGCTCAGGAGGGCACGTGGCAGAGCTGCCTGGCCTCAGGGAGTTGTGCCCAGGCCCTGCCTGCCTCTCTGCCCGGTAGGAGGGGCTGGGGCTCCATGTGGGACGTCCTGGTCTGAGGTGGGGCGCCTTCACTCCAGGGCAGCTATGTCAGGTGAGGAGGCCAGGCTGACGGGTGTGACCATGTGTGCTACCACCTGCCCACCCTTCCTAGCAGACAACTGGAGGTTTCTCACTGTGAGTCTTCCTTCCCGGGCAGACTGGGACGGAGGACTGCCTTCGGGTTTTCTCCCGCAGACGGAAATTCAAAGCCAACAGGCCTCTCCCCGAGAGACTGCAGACCCAGGCCAAGGTTCCCAGGAAATGGCCAGCTCACCCTGTCTGACAAGTGACCTCTCCTGACAAGTGGCCAGTTGAGTTTCAAAACAACAGTGCCACTGACTAAAAGAAAATTGCCTCTTTAAAAAAAAATTGTATTTATTTATTTTTGGCTGTGCTGGGTCTTCGTTGCTGTGCGGGCTTTTCTCTAGTTGTTACAAGTGAGGGCTACTCTTTAACTGTCATATGCAGGCTTCTCATGGCAGCGGCTTCTCTTGGGTGGAGCATGTGCTCTGGGCATGGGGGCTTCAGTAGTTGTGGCCTGGGGCTCAGTAGTTGCCGTTCCCGGGCTTTAGAGCCCAGACTTAATAGTTGTGGTACATGGGCTTGTGGAGTTAGTTGTTCTGGGGCATGTGGAGTCTTCAGTGTCAGAGGTCAAACCCAAGTCTCCTGCATTGGTAGGCAGACTTACACTGAGCCACCAGGGAAGGCCAAAATTGCCTCTTCTTAAAGAACGCAAGGTGGTTCATAGGTGGATCAGAGTTCCACTCTTCAGATGCAGGAATATGGGGGACACTCATACTCATTCCACAGAGCAGGATATCTGGGTCACCCCTTCCCAGAGGGGCTGACGCATGTGTATGCTCTGCTTACGCTCGAGGGAACTGGTAGCTGGAGGTAGTGCAGGACCCGCCGTACTGGGCATGCTTTCTGAACACAGGAGCGCCTGCCATGGATCTGCTCCAACGCTCGGTAATGAGGGCTCAGACTGGTGACTCCTGGCCTCTGCACAGTGTGTGTTTTGTTTCCTTGTTTGAAGGCAATTTTAAGCTTAAATGTATATGGGTGGGAGGGGAACATGTTTTTCTATTAGACAGTCTAAAACAACTGGCAAAGGTACAAGGAGCCCTTGTTACCTGGACCAGGATCTGAGGAAATGCTCCTTACCCAGAAGAGGACTCTGGAATAAACTGTTCCTTTCACCAGGCTGGCTCAGGCCCCAGTGATTGCTGAGGGAACAGATGAATAAAGCCTGAGGGGCTGGGAGAGCCACTGGGGCCTCCCAAAGTCTACAAGTCTCAACAAGGCCCCATCCTCCTCCCTAAACCACTCTGGATCACTTAGCTTAAAACCCATCAGTCCTTAAACACCTTCTCCCACCTGCTCAGGGAAGATGTCATCCCTGGTGCCCAGTTTCTGGAAGTTTCTGCCTTTCATTTTTAAGAGTTTGCTTTTTGCCCGGGGTTAAAGATCTTCCATTCGAGAAGCAGGCTGGGCAGGCTTTCCTCCACAGTCCAGCTGTGAGCCCAGGGATTCCTGAGCCTCCATGGGAAGCATCCCAGGTTAGCCCTGGAACTGCTGGTGGACTCATTCATTGAGCAAGTTTTTAGGGGGCACCTTCTACATGCTAGGCTTGATCAAAGCCCTGGAGACAGACACATGAACCAGATCTGCTCTCACAGAGCCTGTGCTGTGCTGTGCTTAGTCACTCAGTCGTGTCCGACTCTTTGCGACCCTGTGGACTGTAGCCCGCCAGGCTCCTCTGTCCATGGAATTCTCTAGGCAAGAATACTGGAGTGGGTTGCCATGCCCTCCTCCAGGGGATCTTCCCAACTCAGGAATCGAACCCAGGTCTCCTGCATTGCAGGAGAATTCTTTACTGTCTGAGCCAGCAGGGAAGTCCAAGAATACTGGCGTGGGTAACCTATCCCTTTGCCAGGGGATCTTCCTGATCCAGGAATCAAACCAGGGTCTCCTGCATTGCTGGTGGATTCTTTACCAGCTGAGCCACCAGAAAAGCCTCCTCACAGAGCCTACATTCTAGTAAATATTTGTTGTTTTGGTCACTAATTCATGTTCAACTCTTTGTGACCCCAGGGACTGCAGCATGCCAGGCTTCTCTGTCCATCACTATCTCCCTGAGTTTGCTCAAACTCTTGTGCATTGAGTCAGTGATGCCATCCAACCATCCCATCCTCTGTCGCCCCCTTCTCCTCCTGCCCTCAATGTTTCTCAGCATCAGGGTCTTTTCCAATGAGTTAGCTCTTCGCATCCGGTGGCCAAAGTATTGGAGCTTCAGGTTCAGCATCAGTCCCTCCAATGAATATTCAGGGTTGATTTCCTTTAGGATTGACTGGTTTGATCTCCTTGCTGTCCAAGGGACTCTCAATAATATTACTCTCTTAATATGGTATATTAGGAGGTGATGATTGCTATGGGAAAAAAAGCGTAACAGGAGTTGGGGACGATAGAAACCTGAGGACCCAAGTGAACCCAAATCAGGAGTAAGTCATTGGATGGGGATGTCTTTTGGCCTGAATGTCACTGCTCCCCTCACCCCAGGACCTTCACTTTTACCAAGAGCTCCTTCTAATGCCCGCCTCTCTTCTTTTGAGTTTTTTGTTCCTATCCCTTCCTCCACCACCAAATACTGGGCCTCTTCCTCTCTGTTACTAATCCTCCTTATTTCCAATGTCCAACCCAAGCCCAGCCTTAATGCAGCTCCTCAGAAGTGTACAGATGTGTCCTCTCTCTGAGCCCTGTAAAAGCATGAAGCCAAGCAAGCGCTCCTGAATCTTATCTTGTCTCCTGTGTCCTGTCAGTGTCTTGTTGGTAGCATTCTCAACTCGTGCTAAGCTGTTAAAGAGGACTGCTGAGCTCTCAGCACACGGCCTTGAATAGAAGATGCCTTTAGTCAGCATACTAAGTGGCTCCAGTGCGCTTTGCTTGGAGAGGACTCCTCATTCCCAGGAAGCTGCAGCTTTTTCTACTCAATCCCTAACCGCTCCCTCAAGCTCTCTCAGTTGAATCTCCATTTGATGAGAATTTGCTCAGTTTTCCCTCTCCTCAAAGTGAAAGTGTTAGTTCCTCAGTCATGTCCACCTCTTTGCAGTCTCATGAACTGTAGCCCACCAGGCTCTTCTATCCATGCAATTCTCCAGGCAAGAATACTGGAATGGGTAGCCATTCCCTTCTCCAGAGGATCTTCCTGACCCAGGGGTTGAACACAGGTCTCCCACATTGCAAGCAGATTCTTTACCATCTGAGCCACCAGGGAAGCCCAAAGCACACATCGGGCAAAGGTAGGATTTGAACTATGCATTCAGAGAACAACGGATTAGCAGTCCATTGCCTTAACCACTCAGCCACTTCATCCTCATCTCTCTTCAAAACATAATCTGTATCTTTATCATCTCCTTCTTATCTAAGGAGAATTAGTACTGACTGCGGCCAAGACTAACTGCTTCATCTACACTTTCCCACCATGACTGCTCATGACTCTGGCAATCTTGTTCTGTTCATTATCCAAAAATTCTTGTTCATTCTATTAAAGTACTGACTCCTTCTTCTAAGCATCCCAGCAAGTTGAAGTCTTCCCAATTAAAAATAAGAAAAATCCCCGTACTTCTTCCTCAAATTACTACCAAATCATTTCAGAAGGAAAAGTGAGTTAGAAAATGGACTCTTGAATGAAATTTCCCATAGTTTAACTACCACTTCTACTGTTGATAACTGTGGGTTTGGGTAATTTACTTAACCACTTGATTCCTCAGTCTCTTCATCTGTAAGAATGGGGATAATCATAATAACAACTATCTCATCATGTGAAGGTGAGAATGAAGCAAATTAATTGTTTGTAAACCACTTAGAAACAATGTCTGACACCTTATAAATGCCATGTAAGTGTTTGTTAATTAAAATAAATAATGGCTAAACATTAGCTATTATTGCTTCTTTCATTTTTTTGGTATTATTTCTTCTTAAAGCTACCATCCAATCCCTCTATTGCCTTTCATCACTAAATTTCTCAAAAGGATGGCTTACACTGCAGATTCTCCACTAATTGCCTCCAGTTCCTCAAGCCACTATAAGACTGAAACCACCGTCTTCCAAGATGCTAATGGCGTTCTTGACCTATGACTCCACAAAGTCTCTTTTCCTTTCATTTGCCTTCTAGTATCTGACTTAGAACCTCTTCCTCCCATTGGAGAATCAAATCCAGCGCCTTGTCAGCCATCATTGCTCCACGTACTCCATCCCTTGACACAGCCTTCCCAAAGGTTCTCCTTGCCTTCTTATGCTCCTCCCTCTCCCTGGTGATGCCATCCTTACTCCTGTCTTCAGTTATTGCCCTCATGCCATTGACTCTCACACCTACGAGGCCTGACGTTTTCCCCCTGAGCACTAGCCCAAAAGCCTGACTGTCCAGACAGAGAAGATATCCTATCAAATATTCAATTACAACATGTGAATCTGCTCCCTCTCATGTGTTGCCACAAGTCTCTGTTTCTGGCATTTAGCCTCCAAAGTTTGAAATCTTAGTCTTTGTTGTTCTGTACCCGTACGTGCCTTTGCATTTCACAAGTAAGTTTCACCTCCCTTAGTGCAGTTGTTCCCTATGACGACCTTAAGAACATTATTTGGTGAGTGATTTAGTAAGTCTCAATTTAGATGCGTCGTCTTTCCTCAGACCGACAAAACGAGTATATTTGCCAATTCTTTTAAGAAAGGCTGGTACAACTGCTTACAAAGGAAGAAAACAAGGTTCATGAAAGTTAGGTAGCTTGTCAAGGTGTTGGAAGGGTCAAATACAATAGTAAGTGCAATGGAAGCTTCATGAACCATAAAACATGATGAAAATACCAGGTTTTAATAATTACTAATAAAATATTAAATTATTGTTGAAACAACACATTTGGTAAATGTCAAAGGAGAAGTACTGCATGCTCATTCAGTCATATCTGATTCTTTGCAACCCCATGGACTGTAGTCTACGAGGCTCCTCTGTTATGGGATTTCCCAGGCAAAAATACTGTTGAGAATTACTCGGTGCATAAAACACAGAGGGGAGAGAAAGATTTCAGTTTGTTGACCTTCTAAATGACCAGAGGCAAAGTCTAGCAGTTGCCAACCTGGCTGGGCCTGGATGATGCATTCGGAGACTTTATCTTCACCTCCCCATATTCTGGGTGCCACACAGTCACTAAGGATGTCCCAGCATTATTTGACTAAGTGCCTGAGACACAGGCCTCTAGAATGTACCAGAGGAAGCCACCAAAAGCTGTGTCTCATTACTTCTTGTGTTTTTAAGTTATTTAAGAAAAATAAATCTTGTTTATTTTTATTGTAATAGGTTGACTTACAAAATTGTGTTTGTTGGTGGTGTAAAGACTCTTGTCCACTTATACTCATATTATAGCTATTCAGCTGTGCTTTTTTTTTTCACATGTAAGTTATTACGGAGTGTTTAGTACACCACTCTTGCTAAAGTAGGTCCATGTTGATTATATATTTGCAATGCTCCTTTCCCCAGACTGGAAAAATGGACATATTGCCAATGCTGTTAAAGGACTGTAGAATCCCAGGGACGGGGGAGCCTTGTGGGCTGCCGTCTATGGGGTCGCACAGAGTTGGACACAACTGAAGTGACTTAGCAGCTGTGAGGATTACTGAGATTATGCTTGTACAGGGCTTGAATTACTGCTAAGAAGAATGCTGAACAAATACTGAGCGTGTGTGCATATATACTGTTGCTTTAGTCGTGTCCAACTCTGTGCAACCCCATGGACTGTAGCCCACCAGGCTCCTCTGTCCATGAGATTCTCCAGGCAAGAATACTGGAGTGGGTTGCCATGCTCTCCTCCAGGGGAAGAGCATAGTCATTATTTAATCCAATTGCCATTTATTTTAATAATTACTCATGAATAGTGATATCTTGAGAACTAGGCCTAAAACTGGAACAACTATAAGCTGTCCAGTCACAAAAGTCAGTGGGTACACTTTTACCTAGAAATGGAGTCACAGAATGAAATGTAGTCAGTTCGCTCTGAAAGCTGAAAATAAGTTATGTCACATTTATGTTCAGATCTCTAAGAGCTCCTGTTGCTGGTGGTCTGGGGAGATGCCACCTCTCTGCCTGCGTGGTCATCAGATGATGTCCAGAGAGTGCCCCAGCCTGGGCCACTTTGTCCTGAAAAAGGGGACAAAACACTAGAAAGAATAGAGCTGATCTCAGCTTCCCAACAAATTCACGATCTGTTGATGATGTAAGAAATCTTCATTTCACAAATTGCTGTATCTGAATTTAAAAGTGAGGAGAAACCTCTCCTCGGTCCCCAAAATCTGCCCTGTGGGTTGCAGTGGATGTAAAGGACAGAGAGGTGGAGGAATAGAACTGAGTCATTAACCAGGGAGGAATTCAGTTAAGTCTCTGGGTTTGGGAATCCAGCCTCTTTGTGTAGGACTCACTGGGGCCAGCAGCTTTTCTCAAGTGTCTTCTGTTACCTGTTTCCTTGAGCACCCCACCCCTAAGGAACACTAACCTGGAACAACAGGATCAAGAGGAATTCCTAAAGTTTAGTCCAGAGCAGTACAGCTAGATGGTGGGAAGGCCAGCTGGAGCGAGGGTCTCCTCTCTAACATCAAAGGGGCTGTGGGGAAAGAACCTACAATAAGGTGCAGCTGAAAAGTGACATGCTTCCCTGGAATTCTTTACTACTTGCTTCCAGTTGGAAAGGAAAACCTAGCTTATGATACCAAAACCAGTGTTACTGACAAACCCAGGTGCTCCTGTGGATCCTCCGCCATGGTCCTGCTGAGGCCACGCTGCCTACAAGCTGCTCCCAGCCACTGGCAGATCACACAGGACACCGTGAGGCAGACCTGTTCCTCTAAGACTTGGGACTCTTCCAATACGTGACTTTGGCTCAAGGACATCCTGTCAGCTTGGCCAAGCCTTTCTCAGAACTAGGCTGCAGTCCATGACTCTTCCTACCCATTTCTCCTTCCGTCTTCCTTCCCTTCACTGTTGTCAGACCTGCATTATGGTCTGAAAGCTCTCCCCAGCGTCTGTTCCTTCCCCGTTTATCCTTCACAGGCACCAACCCTGTGCATCTCTATTGTGTCCAATCCTCTCTTGGGTCTGATAAGGACCTGAACTCACACATCATTAACACTAATATATCTATTGCATTCTCTGGGGAAGGTGCTATACTAAGATTGAGGGATGGTGGGACCATACAGAGATACAGGCCACAGTCCCTTGCTCTTTGAAAGCCTTTCACTGAATAGCTAAAATGATTCCCACAGATACAATCAGTTCAGTTCAGTTCAGTTCAGTCACTCAGTCATGTCCAACTCTGCGACCCAATGGATGGCAGCCTGCCAGGCTTCCCTGTCCATCACCAACTCCTGGAGCCTACTCAAACTCATTTCCATCACATCAGTGATGCCATCCAACCGTCTCATCCTCTGTCATCCCCTTCTCCTCCAACCTTCAATCTTTCACAGCATCAGGATCTTTTCCAATGACTCAGTTCTTTGCATCAGATGGCCAAAGTATTAGAATTTCAGCTTCAGCATCAGTCCTTCCAATGAATATTCAGGACTGATTTCCTTTAGGATTAACTGGTTGGATCTCCGTGCAGTCCAAGGGACTTTCAAGAGTCTTTTCCAACACCACAGTTCAAAATATCAATTCTTTGGTGCTCAGCTTTCTTTATAGTCCAACTCTCACATCCATATATCACTACTGGAAAATCCATAGCTTTGACTAGACAGACCTTTGTTGGTAAAGTAATGTCTCTGCTTTTTAATATGCTATCTAGGTTTGTTATAACTTTTCTTCCAAGGAGCAAGCATCTTTTAATTTCACAGCCACAGTCACCATCTGCAGTGATTTTGGAGCCCAGAAAATAAAGTCTGTCACTGTTTCCATTGTTACCCCATCTATTTGCCATGAGGTGATGGGACCAGATGCTATGATCTTAATTTTCTGAATGTTGAGTTTTAAGCCAACTTTTTCACTCTCCTCTTTCACTTTCATCAAGAGGCTCTTTAGTTCTTCTTCGCTTTCTGCCATATATGAGGTTATTGATATTTCTCCTGGCAATCTTGATTCCAACTTGTGCTTCATCCAGCCTGGCATTTCACATGATGTACTCTGCATATAAGTTAAATAAACAGAGTGACAGTATACAGCCTTGATGTACTCCTTTCCCAATTTGGAACGAGTCCATTGGTCCACACCCAGTTCTACCTGTTGCTTCTTGACCGGCATACAGATTTCTCAGGAGGTAGGTCAGGTGTCTGGCATTCCTATCTTTTTCAGAATTTTCCAGTTTGTTGTGATCCAACAGTTAAAGGCTTTACTGTAGTCAATAAAACAGAATAGATGTTTTTCTGGAACTCTCTTGCTTTTTCTATGATCCAGTGGTTGCTGGCAATTTGATCTCTGGTTCCTCTGCCTTTTTAATACCAGCTTGAACATCTGGAAGTTCACAGTTCACGTACTGTTGAAGCCTTGCTTAGAGAATTTTGACCATTACTTTGCTAGCGTGTGAGATGAGGGTAGTTGTACGGTAGTTTGAGCATTCTTTGGCATTGCCTTTCTTTGGGATTGGAATGAAAACTGACATTTTCCAGTTCTGTGGCCACTGCTGAGTTTTCCAAATTTGCTGGCCTATTGAGTGCAGCACTTTCACAGAATCATGTTTTCTGTTCATTTCAGTTCAGTAGCTCAGTCGTGTCCGACTCTTTGCGACCCCATGAATCGCAGCACGCCAGGCCTCCCTGTCCATCACCAACTCCTGGAGTTCACCCAAACCCATGTCCATCAAGTCGGTGATGCCATCCAACCATCTCATCCTCTGTTGTCCCCTTCTCCTCCTGCCCTCAATCTTTCCCAGCATCAGGGTCTTTCCAAATGAGTCAGCCCTTCGCATCAGGTGGCCAAAGTATTGGAGTTTCAGCTTCAACATCAGTCCTTCCAATGAACACCCAGGACCAATGTTCTCCTTTAGGATGGACTGGTTGGATCTCCCTGCAGTCCAAGGGACTCTCAAGAGTCTTCTCCAGCACCACAGTTCAAAAGCATCAATTCTTCGGTGCTCAGCTTTCTTCACAATCCAACTCTCACATCTATACATGACCACTGGAAAAATCATAGCCTTGACTAGATGGACCTTTGTTGGCAAAGTAATGTCTCTGCTTTTGAATATGCTATCTAGGTTGGTCATAACTTTTCTTCCAAGGAGTAAGCGTCTTTTAATTTCGTGGCTGCAATCACCGTCTGCAATGATATTGGAGCCCAGAAAAATAAAGTCTGACATTGTTTCCACTGTTTCCCCATCTATTTCCCATGAAGGATTGGGACCAGATGCCATGATCTTAATTTTCTGAATGTTGAGCTTTAAGCCAACTTTTTCACTCTCCACTTTCACTTTCATCAAGAGGCTTTTTAGTTCCTCTTCACTTTCTGCCATAAGGGTGGTGTCATCTGCATATCTGAGGTGATTGATATTTCTCCCGGCAATCTTGATTCCAGCTTGTGCTTCTTCCAGCCCAGCGTTTCTCATGATGTACTCTGCATATAAGTTAAATAAGCAGGGTGACAATATACAGCCTTGACGTACTCCTTTACCTATTTGGAACCAGTCTGTTGTTTCATGTCCAGTTCTAACTGTTGCTTCCTGACCTGCATACAGGTTTCTCAAGAGGCAGGTCAGATGGTCTGGTATTCCCATCTCTTTCAAAATTTTCCACAGTTTATTGTGATCCACAGAATCAAAGGCTTTGGCATAGTCAATAAAGCAGAAATAGATGTTTTTCTGGAACTCTCTTGCTTTTTCGATGATCCAGCAGATGTTGGCAATTTGATCTCTGGTTCCTCTGCCTTTTCTAAAACCAGCTTGAACATCTGGAAGTTCACGGTTCACGTATTGCTGAAGCCTGGCTTGGAGAATTTTGAGCATTACTTTACTAGCATGTGAGATGAGTGCAATTGTGAGGTAGTTTGAGCATTCTTTGGCATTGCCTTTCTTTGGGATCGGAATGAAAACTGACCTTTTGCAGTCCTGTGGCCACTGCTGGGTTTTCCAAATTTGCTGGCATATTGAGTGCAGCACTTTCACAGCATCATCTTTCAGGATTTGAAATAGCTCCACTGGAATTCCATCACCTCCACTAGCTTTGTTCGTAGTGATGCTTCCTAAGGCCCACTTGACTTCACATTCCAGGAGTCTGGCTCTAGGTGAGCCATCATGATTATCTGGGTCGTGAAGATCTTTTTTGTACAGTTCTTCTGTGTATTCTTGCCACCTCTTCTTAATGTCTTCTGCTTCTGTTACCTCCATATGTTTTCTGTCCTTTATTGAGCCCATCTTTGCATGAAATGTTCCCTTGGTATCTCTAATTATCTTGAAGAGAGCTCTAGTCTTTCCCAGTCTATTGTTTTCCTCTATTTCTTTGCATTGATCGCTGAAGAAGGCTTTCTTATCTCTCCTTGCTATTCTTTGGAATTCTGCATTCAAATGGGTATATCTTTCCTTTTCTCCTTTGTTTTCGCATCCCTTCTTTTCACAGCTATTTGTAAGGCCTCCTCAGAGAGCCATTTTGCTTTTTTGCATTTCTTTTTCTTGGGGATGGTCTTGATTCCTGTCTCCTGTACAATCTCACAAACCTCCATCCATAGTTCATCAGGCACTCTGTCTATCAAATTTAGTCCCTTGAATCTATTTCTCACTTCCACTGTATAATCATAAGGGATTTGATTTACAGGTACAATGGTGAACAATAAAAAGAAGTATATGCTTTTGATACAATATTCTTGTCATCTGTTTATACAACTGTTTCCCTTTCTCTATCTCAATGGAACCAGTTTTTTTTTTAAACTGTAAATCAAGACTCATTAGGGAGCTGTAAAATCCTAACAGTGGGTCACAACCAGCATCACTTGAAACAAAATAGAGGAAAGCAGAAGGTAGCATACATAATAAATATTATATGTGAAACTCTTGCATCTATATATTATGTGCACATACAAATATTTGTGTATAATGGACTTTAAAGTAAAATAAAATATAATATTCCTTACTGAAACACCATTAAGAAATTCTGAAAGTGAGAAAACTCAACCATAAACTTCCTGAGGACAAGAACAGTGTCCTTATTCGGGGCTATAGTCCCAGGATCTAAAGCAGTGTCTAATTCCATGGAGGCATGCTGTAAATATTTGTTGACTATGTGTGCTTTTGATGGCTAACTTTAGAAAGCCATTTGACCGGGCTTAGTGATGCCCAGATAGTTAGAAAAACATTGTCTCTCTGGATGGGTCTGTGAGGGTGTTTCTGAAAGAGATTAGCATTTGACTTGGTAAGGGTGAGTAAAGGAGATCACATCCTCACAAATGCAAGTGGGCATCATCCCATTCTTTGAGGGTTTGAATAGAACAAAAAGGTAGAGAAAGGGTGAATTTGATTTCTCCTTGAGTGAGGATATCCATTTTCTCCTCCCTTCAGACTTCAGTACTGCTGGTTAATGGGCCTTTGGACTTGGAATTACACCACTAGCTCCCCCCGTTCACAGGCCTTTGGCTGTGACTCCACTACTGGCTTTTCTGAGCCTCCAACTGGTAGACGATAGATTATGGGACTTCTCAGCATCTATAATCACATGGGTCAGTCACGTGTACTAAGTCTCTTTTAAATTATCTGTATATCTCCAATTGGTTCTATTGTCTGAAGAAGCCTGCCTAATATGGTAGTGAATAAGGAAAAAAGAGTCAGTTTACAGAAGAGAGAAAACCTTAGAACTTGAAAAAAAGGACTGGATTTAGAAAAATGGAGAGGAAAAGGACAAAGATTCAGGGAGCGTGATCTGAGGTGGGAAGTGAAGGCTAAGATGCTCCTGATATATTAGGGAGATTGAGTAGACCAGTTTTTTGGTTTAATGACTATCAGTGTGGAAAAAGAGTAGAGAGGAAGAAGATGTTGGCCAGATATTTATGTCAAAATGGCCAAGACAGTTCTCCCAGCATGTGCTTTTGCAATGATAAGGTGATAAGGTAATAATGATAATGGCAAAATCATACCCAGAACTCACACGAGGCATTTTTCAGAGGTGTCTGAGCACATTACCATGCTGCATGATTCATCCTCTTGAGGATTCTGTGAGACAGGTTCGGGGAAGTTTTCAATTATCTCTATTATTCAGGGAGGGAAACCTGAATAGAAGTAGTGAGAATGTCTTAATTCCACATCCCTACTGTGAGCTGTCTGGAGTTCTTTGTCTCTCCATTTCAGCTACCTCTTCCAAAGCCAGTCTTTGTTGTTAAGCTGTGTCCCAGATCCCTTGTAGATGTAGAACCCTTTTAAGTCTATAGATGTGTATCTAGTTCAGGCAACTAACTAGATTTAAAGCCTTGGGAAGGAAGAAGGGCTACATCTTCTCTTTTAATGATATACAGATATTTCTCATTGACACCTAAAATGAAATCTGTGTGTCTAAAAGAAGACAGTCAAATGACACGTGGGTTTTTAAGTGCATTTTCAGTCTAATATGGGTTCATTCTGTTAGCCTACTGGAGTCTTCTGCCCTTGAAATCCATCAGTTTCTCTCTCTTTAGATTGTTCCTTTGCCCTTTTTCCCTCTTTCACCACCAATAAGACATGATACATAACTCCAGATACTGGTTACCAAATCTAGTGAAAAAATTGAATGGTTCACAAACCTCCTCAGCCTCCATTTATGGCCTTTTATACTTCATTGTCCACCATACAGATTGGATCTCCAACCCAAGTTCCTTAAAGACCTTTATACTTACCTGAGTGCAGGTGCAGGGTCAGTAATGGCTACTCCTAGTTTTCCCAGAGCTCAGTTGAATAGCAGCCTACTTGACCTCTTAAAGGTCACCTGGGCTTGCCAAGAGTTTTCTAGAAGTATGTTACCTCTTTCTGCTTTACTAAACCAATCAGTATTCCCCCCATGGTTTAAATGTAGACTGCTCTTATGTCAGGTTCATTCAGGTTAAATCAATGATATGAGCAATGACATGATCGGCCATGGCTTATACTTTATTTCCTAGCTGTCCCCAAGCAAAATTGGCCATGCTTAATGCCGAAAGGGCAGCACAATGTATCAGGAAGAATGTGAACTCTGGAGTCCTGCTGGGTTTCCAGTTTTGTGGCATCTACTGGCTTCTCACCATGGAGTTGGCCTTTAGATGACTCTCTTTGAATCTCAGTACACTGCTTTAGTCTTTCCCTTCAGTGCTTAGCAGAGACCTAAACTCAAAGTACATCCATGGTGAGTTCTGGTCCATTTGATTTAACTGACCTGCCTATGACATTGTAGCAAGCTTAAAGCTTCTCCTTCTCCCAAGCTGTAGCTCAGTCAAGGTCATCAAAGAGTGAAAGAGACACTGGCCATTGGAATGGTTTCTGCAGCAGCTGAACACTAGTTGATACTTTCTTTCCTCTTTTTTCTCCCAGGACTTCTTCCTACCTGTTGGAGCACTCTCTGCTCTGGTATTAGAGGGTGGGTCACACTCTAAGGGAAACTCCTGCAGTTTATAGCAGAGGCCGACTCCTTCCTATGACCTCAACAGCAAATGGAGTAGGAAGAAATGGAAAACTGAAAGAAGCACTATTATCTCTAAAGCTAAGGCCAAGTGAGAACGCCCCTAAGGGACATTGTACCATTAGGTACTTATATGGGAGCCGATGCAAGAGCAGCAAGAATGCTGTAAGGATGATGACGTGCCCCACCCCCCGCCCCTGACCTCACTAACTCTCCCACAGCTTCCCCACATACGTGCCACGATCCAGACATACTGGACTACTTGTAACTTCCTAAAATTGCCTGCTTTTTTTTTTTTTGGCCTCTAGGCTTTTCTTTATGTTATTATTCTGTCTTCCTGGGTGCTTTTCCCAGTCCTTCCCATAAGTAGGACTTCCTCCTACTTGTCCTTCTGGGTGTGACTAGGTATCAGTTTCCCTCCTCTTGTTCACCTTCCCAGACTATGCTCTTACAAGACTTTCCTCCTGTCTCCATACATCACAAGTGATATTGTAATTGTTGATTTATAATCACCATTCACCGTTTCCAGAATGATGACAGCAATGAAATCATATGTGCTGAGCACTGCCTATGTTCCGAGTACTATATTTTATGCCATTAATTCTCACATCAGCCTCGTGTGTAGGACTGTTATTCCCATTTTGTTGTTATTCTTTAGTTGCTAAGTCAAGTCCAACTCTTTTGCGATGCTATGGACTGTAACCCACCAGACTCCTCTGTCCATGGGATTTTCCAGGCAAGAATACCAGAGTGGCTTGCCACTTCCTTCTCCAGGGCATCTTCCCAAGCCAGGGATCCAATCCTAGTCTCCTGTATTGGCAGGTGGATTCTTTATAGCCAAGCCACCAGGGGAGCCCTATTTCCACGTTAGAGATGGGGAAAATGAAGCTTAAAAAGGCTTTATCTACACTTACACAGTTAATAAGAAGTAGGGTCAGGATGAGAACAGAGGTCTAGTTTTCACCCACTGGGCTGTGCACAACCTCAAGGCAAGGCCGCATCTTTCATGTCTGTAGCCTCAGCGTCTAGCACAGGGCTTGGAATGAAGAGCAGATGTGTTGCTCAATAATGTGTCTGATAAATCAGTAAATGAATGGTGATGAACTGCTGTCACAGTCAGCCTTGATAATCTCAATATATATTTCCTGGTCCTGGATAACCATTTTAGAGGAACACTTAAGTCTAAAATAAAAAGATACTTCAAGGACAGCAGCAAGAGAGTATTTTGTAACTTGACTTTGAGTACATTAGACATGACTGAACTGGATTGAGTTAACTGGGATAGACTGCTATACAGAACAGGTCAAGGGACTTCCCTGGTGGCCCAGTGAATAGGAATCCACCTGCCAAAGCAGGGGACGCATGTTTGATTCCTGGTCCTGGAAGCTTCCACATGCCTAGGAGCAACTAAGCCTGTGCCCCACAACTACTGAACCAGTGCTCTGGAGGCCAGGATCTGCAGCTGCTGAGCATGCGTGCTGCAGCTACTGAAGCCCACATGCCTAGAGGCTGTGCTCCGCAACAAAGAGTAGCCCCAGTCACTGCAACTAGAGAGAGCCTGCTTGCAGTAAAGAAGACCCAGTGAACTAAAAATAAATAAATAAAATAGGTTGAGTATCCAATGAGGAAATGGATATAGATAAATTGTATTACTCCCAGGAACTACTACAAAGGGTTTAACAGAGTCTAATGTTCTGCTGAGGCAGAGCCTTGGGCAAATAGCTAGGCTTTATTTGCACAATAAACAAATGGTCCCAGTATGAGCTAAATTTCTCAGGAAGGCTGCTTGAAAAGCAGGTCTGGGCTTAGAACAAGTCTGAACCAGTTTTCTCTGTTGTAGGAGAATGAAAGAACAGATAATTTTTGGTGGAAATAATAAACCTGAAGAGAAGAGGCTTAGAAAGGCTTTGTCCCTAAACAAGTTCTCCCAGACTTGTAACCAGTAGGTAATTCCTGGAGATCTAATGCACAGTCATTATAGACAATGCTGCTGCTGCTGCTAAGTCGCTTCAGTCGTGTCCGACTCTGTGCGACCCCATAGATGGCAGCCCACCAGGCTCCCTCGTCCCTGGGATTCTCCAGGCAAGAACACTGGAGTGGGTTGCCATTTCCTTCTCCAATGCGTGAAAGTGAAAAGTGAAAGTGAAGTTGCTCAGTTGTGTCTGACTCTTTGCAACCCCCTGGACTGCAGCCTGCCAGGCTCCTCAGTCCATGGGATTTTCCAGGCAAGAGTACTGGAGTGGGGTGCCATTGCCTTCTCCACATTATAGACAATACTGTATAGATCCCATTTGTTCCCACCTCAAAAGAAGTGATAATTATGTGACACAATAGCGATGATAACTGCTGCTAAGGTGGTGATCACACTGTAATATATATCTGTATCAAATCAACACATTGCACACTTTAAATTCTTACAATATTATATGTCAATCATATTTCAACTTTTAAAAAAGCCCTTTGGTTTCATTTCAAAGTAGAATACATTCCACCACTGAGGTTGCCTACTTAGAGGATCAAATTGCTGCTATAGAGTTTAGATTTGAATATATTTATTCTAATTTTTAAAATCTCCTAAAACTTTAGGAAATTATAAAACAGTTACTGAGATGCAGAATGAATACGTCAGGTAAGCATGTCTACTTACTAGGAAAATCAATTCCTGAGTGATAGAGCTGATGGCAAGGAATCATGATAATTTATTCCAGTTTTGACAGTTGATAATATATATGAAAGCACTTTTACATTTGTAAAGGGAAAACATAACTGTTGTAGTTACACAGTACTCTGAAAATCCATGACAATGGAATTTCATGTGATTGGATGTGAGTCTGGAAACCTGACCAATCAGCTAAGAATACTAAGAATATAATTATGTTATGTTAGTATTATATTAAATATAATACTAAGAATAGTATTATAGGATTTTTTAAAAAATATCTTTTTAAGCTTTAGACTTCTTTGTTTATGAAATGTGGTTATGTCTAATCTATCTACCTCACTGGGTGGGATGTATGATCAAATGAGATCATGAGGATTGAAAATGTAGACACCATCTTTCTCCCTTAACCAACAATCAACATCTCAAGTCTACTTCCAAGGGAGGAAAGTAAAGTAAAGGGTACTGCTAATCTTCCTGTGAATCCCTTTGAAGAGAGAGGAGAAGTAGATAATGTGGTGTCTTGGCTCACCATCCTCCCCGCCCCCAGTGTGAGTCTCAGTGAATCACTAGCTTTTGATACAATAGAAGCAGGTTTTTCAGAAACCTTGTAGCATATTTCCCTGCTTCTGCCTGCGCTGCTAAGTCCCTTCAGTTGTGTCCGACTCTGTGCGACCCCATAGACGGCAGCCCACACCAGGCTCCTCAGTCCCTGGGATTCCCCAGGCAAGAATACTGGAATGGGTTGCCATTTCCTTCTCCAATGCAGGCATGCATGCTAAGTCCCTTCAGTTGTGTCCAACTCTGTGCGACCCTATGGACAGCAGCCCACCAGGCTCCTTTGTCCACAGGATTCTCCAGGCAAGAATACTGGAGTGGGTTGCCATTTCCTTCTCCATTCATTTATTGTATCTACCTCATGAAAGACAATGGGCTTTAAAGGTGAAAAATCACAGTCCCTGCTCAGGAGTAATATTGCACTGGGAAGTAACCCCCTAGAAGTTTCAGACAAGAATAGTTCACAAGACAGGCTATGGGAAGGAAGATCTTTCCAAGCTAATTGTATCAGGGTCAAGATTAATTTAGAAACTTTAGAAGATATGTTTAAACTAAAGTTGAATGATTGTTCTCATCACTGGACAAGATGCATGAGATCTCATTTTTTATGAAGTAAAACAACAGATCCCCCAGAATGATGGAGCGTCTTTCTTGCTTTGGAGATAACTTGGATTTCATTCCCAAGTTTTCTCAGATGTGAGGTTTCAATAATAAAGGTTTCAGTAAGACACAGTGTTCATTGCTCAGTCGCTCACTTGTGTCTAACTCTTTGTGACCCCATGGACTGTAGCTCGCCAGGCTCCTCTGTCCATGGAATTTTCTAGGCAAGAATACTGGAATGGGTTGCCATTTCCTACTCCAGGGGACCCTCCCAACCCAGGGATCAAAACCAAGTCTACGTCTCCTTCATTGGCAAGCAGATTCTTTAATACAGCGTCATATGGGAAGCCTCACTAAGACACAGAAAAGCAACAAAATGATAAAACACTGGAAAATAGCAGAAATGGGTAGGCGACTTAAGGGGAATTGTAATGAAAGAGGGATGGCCGATCATGGCATTAAATCAGGGAATAACCCATGTATTCGCTTTGCATCAGTTACCTTACTAATTAGTGTGAAGGTAATCTAAAGGAAAGATTTTAAAAAGTTAACGTCTAGATTCAAGTTTTTTTAATTAATGTGCTATTTAGTTTACTTAAATCTTATTTTATAGTGTCTAATCGAAACGTGGGCCAAGACTTAAATCTGGTAACACTGAATATTGAATGGATGAAGATTTGTCCTTCATCTTCTTCTTCTTTTAATCCTTTACTTTGGGCACCAAACAAAACCTGCCTACGTTGATGAGAACCCTGTGGTCCAGACCTCTCCCTGACCTGTATACTCCATCAGCATTTGGGTTCTGAATCTAATTTCAACATGTCCCTGCTGTCCACTGAGAAACAAACCAGTTAATCAATAGCAGTAGAACCTCAATTAAAGGAGAAAATGGAACTGGTTAAGAGACATGATTTAGGGAGCTAGGAAGAGAAGCAGAGAAGCCAAAGGAGAAATGAGGTTAAAAAAGGAGATGGTGAAGAGTGGTCTTGGACAACTGAGAAGAATTGGATTTAATGATTTAATGATTAGAACTGCTGAACTGAGTAAAATGAGAGGAGAAAATAGAGAATGCAACACGTTAAGGAAAGAAATCAGCCCATGAAGAAGTGGAGACAAGATTATAATAATGATGATAACCAGTGTTTATTTGGGAGCTTAGCTGTGTGTCTAGTATTCCACTAAACGCTTGGCACATATTATCTCCTTACAGAGACCCTATTAGGTAGGTACTATCATTATGCTCATTTTAGATGAATATTGCGATACAGAGTAAACAGTAATTTATGTAAGTGGGCTTCCTTGATGACTCAGTGGGTAGAATATCTGCCTGGAGTGTAGGAGACATAGGAGATGCAGGTTCAATCCCTGGGTTGGGAAAAAGCTCTGGAGAAGGAAATGGCAACCCACTCCAGTATTCTTGTCTGAAAAATCCCATGGACAGAGGGGCCTGGTGGGCTACAGTCCAAAGAGTCAGATACAAGTGAGTGACTTAGCACACATGAATTTACTACATTGTGTTACTGATAATCTGGAGCTGATGAAGCTCAGATTCAAACTCAGAACTGTTCAACTCTTGACTGCCAGGCTATCGTGCCTCTCTAGGTTTACTTGATTCAGAGGAAAAATAATTTTATCTGTATCTCACGAGGAGAATGTGGTTTGGGGGAACTTTTTGTCAAGATAAGGAGGATACAAGGATCTATGTGAGCAGATGGGAAAGAAGCAGTGGAGATGGAGGTTGAAGATACAAAGAGCTGAATCTCCTAAATGGAAACTTGCAATTGATGGGATAAAATTTCCCAAGGATAGAAAGGACTCTGATTACAAACACAGCTAGATGAATTAAGACATAAGAAAAGGAAGAAAATGCTTGCTGGGTTTGATGATTAGGGAATAATTTTGTTTGAAATAGCTTTAAAACTCAGATTTCACAGAGGAAGTCAGTTGTTAACAAATATTCAGTTATTTCTCAGATGAGTTATGCACCCTGTCAAGTAGAGTCAACAACAGCACTGCTTGTCATTTCTAATTATTTTCTAGACACTGATTATAATGATGAAAAACAGTTTATCATTACTGTGCCACGTAAAATATTTATGTTGCTCCATTCATCTGAGAAATTGTATTCTTCAGGTAATCTCTGGATAGATAGGGCACGTCAATTAGAATTCTTTTGATTGTAAGGATCAGGAACACAACTGGAACTAACTTAGGTAAGAGGATTGCCATGTCTCACACAACCAGACCCAGGAAGGCCAGGGTTGTAGCCAGCCTTGGGAGAACTGGAACTGGGACTTGGGTATCAGCAGGGTTCTCTCTTCTCTCTGTTTCTCTGTGCTGCTAACTTCATGTGCTCCTACTCCGGGCTACAGTCTCCATTCCTTCCCTGCTAGAAAGAAAGGCATTTCTCCCAAACTCCAGTATGAAAATCTCAGGGAAAGCCTCAGAGTGTCTTATAACCCAGGTCACATGCCCGGTGATGCGGCTAATGACTGATCAGGGGAGTGAGGTCAGCTCCCATCCAAACCACGTGGGGCTAGGTGCAAGATGAGGAATTTCAGTTCTTCTAAAATAAGGAGATGCTGTTCCCAGAAGAAAGAAAGGGTGACAGTCAGAAACAAATAAAACAAATCCACTGCCGGAGTGTGGTCAGCTCTTTCACTGATGGGGAAGGGGAGGCACAGAGGCATTAGAAAATCAACTCAAGAGTCCTCTTGAGTCAGAACTGACAATAGATGTGGTTCTTTTTTTTAAATTAATTAATTTTTTTATTGAAGGATAATTGCTTTACAGAATTTTGTTGTTTTCTGTCAAATCTCAACATGAATCAGCCATAGGTAAACATACATCCCCTCCTTTTTGAACCTTCCTCCCATCTCCCTCCCCAATCCCACCCCTCTAGGTTGATCTACTCATCTTCCTCATCTTCCTTCTGGCTATTGTGCTAAATGTTGGGTTCAGTTTTGGTCATAATTATTTTGCCCTCCAGTTGTATTCTTTGTGAGCAAATAGAAACATGTGGCTAGGAGTACATATTTCTGGATATATCCTCAAGAGTCAGCTTCCCTCTTCTCCAAAGAAAATAGTAGGAAAAGATTCATAACAAATTTCTCCTGGGTCAGCAAGACTCTGATTGCTTCAGCCCTGTCTTCACCTGGCTTATTCACAGTGATCTCAGAGAGAGCCCCACCTGCAGAGTCATAATGAGTGAGCTAAGAAATAGGCAACTTCAGCTCCACCCTGTCTGCTGACACAAGCCTTTGAGCTCCCATTTCATCTTTCACAGTTCATTTAGTGTGAGGATGTTCCCTTCCCAGTCCTGAGAATGTAGACATTTAGGCTCTCTAGAGCATGGTCATCATATGTCCAATTTGTGTTTTTTAACTTTAAATATTCTTAAGGAATTGGCATATTTTGCAAAGCTAAAGAATATTTTTTCTCCGCATTAATGAAAGGAATTTGCAGAAGCAATGATTGGATATTCAGAAGTAAAGCAGAACACAAGGATTATCATTGTAGGCAGGGTTCTTGGAAATATACATACATGAAAAGAAGGCAACATGGGCTTGAATAATGCTTATGTCTACTTAATAGTGTGCAGATCTTAGACTTGAATACTGAAAAGATTCATTGAGAAAAACCCAATTCATTGCTTCATTGTTGAGAAAATAAAAGGAAGTTTTCTATTAACCTCCAGATTAGTAAGTATAGGCTTCCCGGGTGGCACAGTGGTAAAGAATCTATCTGCCAATGCAGGAGATGCAAGAGACCTGGGTTCTATCCCTGGGTTGGGAAGATCCCCTGGAGGAGGAGGAAAGGGCAACCCACTCCAGTATTCTTGCCTGGAGAATTCCATGGACAGAGGAGCCTAGCAGGCTATGGTCCATAGGGACACTACTGAGCAATTAGTAAATACAACACAGAAAACATGGTCCTTGACTAGCAGAATGGCTTTTAAGACTAAAAATAGTCCCAATGGGTATTTTTCAAGTATCTGGTATTCTCTGCCACCACTGATTCAGACTCGGCTGATGTTTGTGACCGACTGCTCTCTTCTGGCTCTTCGTTGTTTGCCTGTGTTACCTCATTTGATTCTTGCTTCAACTTCAGAGGAGTCTCAGCATTCTCATTGTACAGAGACTTGGGGAAATTCAGGGCCTAAGTAAGGCCTCCTCAGTGTGGAGTGAGGAGTTGGGGTTCTGGAATAGAATCTGGTGTTTCCTGATACTACAACTCTGACCCTTGTCTCCATTTTATTGGAGTCTGTGAGGTGTATTGACATGTAGACATCGACATGTAGTCATTTGCACAGAAATAGCCAAGAATAGAGCAAGCATAATTTGAGCAGTCATGAGGCATGATCTGAAACCATCTGTTCTTTCCCATGTCTTTGTGTGTTTGCTTTTTGTAGTGTCAACAAGTTCTGTGTGTGGCAGAAAGGCATGAAAGATGAAACAGCAGGTTTGAATTACAGAGTTGTATGGGTCTGGCCTGTCCCCCCAACTCAGGGAATTTTATTTACTCATTGAAAACCTAGTGCAACATGTGTTCAAAGACAGCTGGGTCTTGAACGAAGCGATATCACATGGGTGATATCAGAGGGTCATGGAGCCATGTGGGACCTTAAGATAAAAACACTCCTGCACAGCCTGTCCCAATCAATACACAATGTGCCAACTTCACATGAAATGTCCTTTGGCAAATAAAAAGGTTCTCTTAGGGAAATACAGGATTTTACCTCCAATTAAAATTAAGTTATCAAGTAGACTATTAAGGAACAAGGTCAATTATTCCTAAGCACATCACTCTAATACTATAGCTAATTTCACTTTTGTATATTTATATTCCCTTCCTAGGGACATCACTGTCTTTAGGATGCATCACTTTGGCTCCCGTGATCTCTTTTGATAAATGACAGTTTGCAAGAGATGCAATGCCTGACCTTGTGGTTTATTTTGCAAGCCTGTGGCCCTCAGCAGCATGATTGCATGGTGTTTTTTTTTAATTCCCTGGTGGTATCTAGATGTTCAAACCCACATCCTAAGAACAAAGTGAGTGTGCTAAGTAACAACTATTTCTCTGTAGCCCAGCTCTGCCCAGTTATTTCTGGTACACAAGGCAGATCCCCTCGAACTGCTTCCTGATCAAGCATTTTTAGTTTCTTAAGCAACTGCAACAGGAAGGTATGAGACAAGGCCCTATTTCCTAAGAGGCATTATTTTTGTCAGCCCATTGCTCCTATCAGTATTCAGCTCTTAATTTTTACATTTTTAAATAAATCCCTTATTTTTTTTTAAAATAGAAAAGTCATACTCTAAACTGTACACTCATTGCTGCCAGTAAAAGCAATGAAAGAGGACAAAGGTATAGGAGCTTCCTTTGACAGTAGGTCAACACTTCCAAGCTTGTTTTTCTGGAAACACACAGGAGGACAGAGAAATAGTTTCACAAAGGGGATCTTAATGGACACAAAGTTACAGTACTCACCCCCTTATATTTTTAATATTTATTCATCTGGCTGTGCCAGGTCTTAGGGGCAGTATGCAGAATCCTTGAATCTTCATTGTAGCATGCAAGATCTTTAGTTGCAGCCTGAGGGATCTAGTTCCCTGACCAAGGATCAAACCTGAGCCCCCCCCCCCCCACCTTGTCCCCCGCATTGGGAACACAGAGTCTTAATCACTGCATCACCAGGGAAGTCTCTTGCCCCCTTCTTAATCACTCCTTTCTCCTCTCTCCCAGCTTCCTCCCTCTTCTTTTGTTTTTCTTTCTCCCTGTCCTTGACCGTATTCTCCCTTCTCCCCTCTTTCCCTTGAAAGTTTCTATCTGAACGGGTTTTTAATACTGTAAGAATATTAAGATTAATGAAATAATATTTGAGTGTTCTGATGCTCTCAGAGGAAGGTTCTTTGGATTTCCTTGTTCTCTCATAATTAATGTCTTCTCTGGGAGTGAACTGTTCATCCATCAAGCATATTAGCTCTTCTCCAGCCAGATAACCATCTGCTGGTCTTTGAGAAGTAAGAGATTTGTTAGGTGATTTTTTTTTTTTTTTTTAAGATTAAGGCCAAGGATCTGTATTGGCTCCTCACTGGAAGGAAATGGAAACAGTTCCACCCAGGGCTGCTGTCCAATGGGAAAAAAAGAGAACAGGACTATTGGAAGATTGAAGAGGCATTCAAGGCCTTCTATAATATGCCCCAAACTACCTTTACAGCCTTATCTCCTGTAGTCCCCTGACACGCCTGTAGCCTTCTCTCAAGGTAGACTGAACTTATTTCTCTTCCTTTAGTCTATGAGGCAGGCCCCAGACCTTAGCCTGTATGCTCTTCCCACTGCCTGGAAAACACCATCCCCTTCCTAAAACACGACAGGCACACAGATGGGACCTCACGTGGTCCTTCTGCCGGGGAAAGTGCGTCTATCCGTGAAGGCTCCATCCTCGGTCCATCTCTTCCTCCGCCTTCCTTGAGTGTCTCACCTTGCTCCATCTCTTCTTCTCTGAACACCTGTGGCACTTACTTGTGTCAAGCAAAATTTCACCTCCATGATGAAAACGTACTGACAGTGAACCTGAAGATGATGCTCTTGATAAAATTCAGCATGCTTTAAAAAAGCGGCATGTGTGTGTCTCAGTGAAGAGAGGGTGAGGAAAGTAGACGATGAAAACAGAGAGACTAACTAGAGAGAAGTGATGAAAGTAAAATATCACCTTCTGGTCCTGATTGTGTACCTTCCAGAACCCTTTTTCACTAGTCCTCTTGTATAGCTGTGCTAATTGTCTCTCTCTCTCTCTTCACTTTGGCCTTCATCCTGCAACTCTCAGTCATACTGATAGTAGAAACTCAGCAAGGCTTCTCAAACTCCAGTTCAACGTTTTAGAAACATCTTTTCCATTTGGAGACACCACTATACATACCACACACACACACACACACACACACACACAAACATACACACACTATATCCCAGTTGGCCAAATGTCCACTAAATTGTGCTTAACTTCCTAAATGCTGCCGCTGATATTGCTTTTGGCTCTTTCTGCATCCTCTTGGCCAAAACTAAAACCTGAATAGTTTATATTCTTCTCCTTTCCCTTCTCTAGCCTTTTCCTGAAAGTTTGAACTTGGTGTTAGAACAGCTTCAGGCAGTCTCCCTCTTGTCCTGCAGTCTAGTCTGCGCATACGCTGAAGGCTTTGACACATCAGACAAAACCACCTGGCGCTTTTGTTCTCTAGTGTTTATGTACCCATATCCTTACAATTTGGGATCACATACTCTCAATAAATTGTGAAAAATAAATTGTTAAAAAGCATTTTTCAATACCCTATTTTGCTTCTAGCTGCTGCTGCTAAGTCGCTTCAGTCGTGTCTGACCCTGTGCGACCCCATAGATGGCACCCCACCAGGCTCCCCTGTCCCTGGGATTCTCCAGGCAAGAACACTGGAGTGGGTTGCCATTTCCTTCTCCAATGCGTGAAAGTGAAAAGTGAAAGTGAAGTTGCTCAGTTGTGTCCGACTCTTCGCAACCCCATTTGCTTCTAGAGTAAAGACCTATTTGAGAAAGATAATGGAAACCTTGTAGACCTTAAGATAAAATCCTAAAAAGCATTTATATACATATACATACATATATATATATATTCATAGCCATACACATGTCAAACTTGATAATTGATAACTCATGTGGTTTATTTATTTATTTTAATTGGAGGATAATTACTTTATAATATCGTTATGATTTTGCTATACATCAATATGGGCTTCTCTGGTAGCTCAGATGGTTATGAATCTGCCTGCAGTACAGGGGACTTGGCTTTGATCCCTGAGTTAGGAAGATCCTCTGGAGAAGGGAATGGCAACCCACTCCAGTATTTTTGCCTGGAGAATTCCATGGACAGACCATAGGGTCGCAAAGAATTGGACATGACTGAGTGACTAACACACTTCATAGGTATACATGTGCCCCCTCCATCCTAAACTGCCCTCCCACCTGCCTCCCCACCCTATCCCTCCAGGTTGTCCCAGAGCACCGGTTTGAGTACCCTGTGTCATGCATCAAACTTCCACTGGTTATCTGTTTTACATATGGTAATATATATGTTTCAATGCTATCCTCTAAAATCATCCCACCTTTGCCTTCTCCCACTAAGTCCAAACGTTTGTTATTCATGTAGTTTTGAGATGAAAGAACAATGAAACAAATATGTAAAATATTAGGAATAAATCTTTCCTTCCTTCCTTCCCACTTTTCCTTTCTTTCAACAAATATTTAATACCTACTGTGTATAATATCCAAGCTTTCCAGGTGGTACTGTGGTAAAGAATCCACCTGCCAACGCAGGAGATGCAAGACACGTAGGTTTGATCCTTGGGTCAGGAAGATCCCCTGGAGAAGGAAATGGCAATGCACTCCAGTATTCTTGCCTGGAAACCCATGGACAGAGGAGCCTGGCGGGCTACAGTCCATGGGGCTGCAGAGTGGACAAGACTGAGCACAGCAGTACATACATACATGTATTTGCTGCTACAGGGAGTGCTTATGCTTACTGTCAGTCACTCAGTGTGTTTGACTCTTTGCTTCCCTTTGGACTGTAGCCCACCAGGCTCCTCTGTATGTGGTATTTTCAGGTAAGAACCTGCTATATATGTATTCAGTACTGTAGGGAATAGAAAGATTAAAATACTCACCTCTGTCCTAAAGTCTCTTTCAGTCTTGTTAGGAAGACAAGGAATGATGGAAAAGAATATATGATACAAATATTAAAAGATTAATACATAAAGTGTCATGAAGTAATATGTGATTGTATAACAAATAAGTGGCATAGTGAATTAGTGCTATGATTTTGAGGTAGACATCTTTGTGAATTAGGTGGTCCCAGTAGGCTTCCTAGACAAGGAAGAGTTTTAGCTGGGCAGAAAAGAGAAGTGCAGGACCATTTTGATGGTGGGAACTAAACTAGTGGATTAAAAGACTGTATGTGGGATTAAAATATTGTTATCAATAATGTGGTCTCAATGAGATTTTTAAAAAAGATGCTTAGAAAAAGGAAGGACAAGGAACACAGAAAAAATACTAGCTGGTTGACTTTGAGCAGTGGAATGATTGTTTTCTTGGTAGTATCTGTATTTTCCAAATTAACTATCATGAACCTAAAAAAAATAAGATGTGATGAAACATTGAAAAATCATGCATCAACCTTTGTTGACTTTTTGATCACAAATCTTCTAGTGACAACACAGGATTATCTCTCCTAGCTCATGTTTACAACAGGCCACTCAATTATTTTTCTCACAGAAATGCGTGTGTGGGGATTTCCATGATTAATGTTTTGTTTGATATGTTAGGTAGCTTTTGTGTTCTCTTCCTTTCAGCGTATTAGCCATTGTTCCAGTTATCTTCTGAGTAATAAAATCATCTCCATACCTAGAGGAGTAAACAGGGCTTTATTGTGCTCATGGGTTCCATGAATCGGACATAAGTGTATGCAGGGAGGATTCATCTTTGCACCATGATGTCTGGGCCCTCTGCTGGAAGATGAAAGGTTTGGGGTGACAACAGCTGAAGTCTGGAATTATCCAAAGGCTCCTTCACTCAGACAATCTGGCAGGGGATGCTGACTGTTGACTGGAAGTCAACATTCCGATAGCTGAGGCTATCGGCCAGAACATCTCCATGCGACCTCTCTGTATCTCCTGGGCTTCCTTATAGTAGGAAGTCATTTTCTTTGGGTGTTTCCAAGTAAGAGAACTAGGCAGAATCCATAGCTCCTTATTTATTTATTTATTTGCAAGAGGTATTAACTGTGGCATGTAGGATCTAGTTCTTTGACTGGGGATCAAACCCAGGCCCCCCACCTAGGGAGCATGGAATCTCAAAACTGGACCGCCAGGGAATTCCCTGTGTCTTCTTTTCAGATCCTAGAAGACACAACCTTGGAAATCGCACAGCCTCACTTTCACCACAGTGTATTGGTCCAGGCAGTCACAAAGCCCACCTCCTCCTCTAGTTTCAATGGGAGGAGAGAGAGTCTCTGCCTCTTAATGGAGGAGTGACAAGGTTCCAGAAAAACACGGGGAACTAGACAAGTTTATGTGACAATTTTCAGTTCAGTTCAATCGCTCAGTCGTGTCCAATCTTCACGACCCTATGGACAGCAGCACCCCAGGCCTCCCTGTCCATCACCAACTCCCGGAGCTTGCTCAAACTCATGTCCATGGAGTTGGTGACACCATTCAACCATCTCATCCTCTGTCGTCCCCTTTTCCTCCTGTCCTCCTCCTGACAAGGGCAATTTTGGGAAGATAAAATCTACCACAGCTGTTGTCATGCTTTTTCTTGCAGTTAAGTCAGTTGTACCCAATTGCTGCTGAAAAAGCCAGATGAGCCAGATTTTCAGGCCCAGATCTTTTTTTGATAGCTGAGAGATCCCTTAGTGCAGTGATATCAAGTATCTGCTGCAAGTTGCTTTCCCGCTGAAGAAAGGCCTCACTTTCATCACTGAAATGGTTTGGTTTATAGTCCGGGAACTGCTGCTTGTTAATATGTTGACCAAGACCAGGAAGTTCTGTTGAGAGATACCCTGTCTTATTGAAATTTATGTTCTGTGTTATATTTATGTCAGATTTTTTTGTTTTCTTTTGGCTATGCTGCATAGTACATAAGATCTTTGTTCCCTAATCAGGGGTCAAACCCTGTGCCCTCTTCATTGGAAGCTCAGAGTCTTCACCACTGAGGGACCACGGGAAGTCCCTTATGTTATATTTGTAAATACAGATATAAAGCCATTATTTGGGTATGGAAGGACAAAACAGACCCAACAGAGGGAGCAGGGAAAGAAGGAAAGTGAGTACATGGGAGAGAGGATGAGTGGAAGGAGCTTTTTTAAAAAATATCTTCCACTCATCGTTGCCAAGTGGGAGATCTAGGTTGATAGCAGTTGGGGCCTGGTCAGCAGAAGATTAGCAGAATAATCTCCAAACCATTCTGCTTAGGTCTGTGAGATGTAGAGGCAAAATTAAAAAATGAGACTCCAGCCTTAGGATGTTTACTTGTCTCAATGAGCATGGGGAGGAGGAGGGCAAAGGAAAATCTCATACATATATACTTCACTTGTTCACTCTACAATGAGAATGGGAGTTGTCCATTAATCAGAGTGGTGGTACAACTTAAAAACTGACTGAAATTAGAATCAAGTTTATCAAATTTCCCCACAGCCACACTTTTAGTCCAAAACAATGGAGATGCTTTATATACTCCTGTACAGATAATGGCTCAAGGAGACGAGGGAACAATGTCTTAGAATAGTGTTTCCAAACTTATTTGACAGCAAACACCACCTCTTATGTATGGATTTCAGGGACTGTCTTCTGGAGATTCTGATTTTGTATTTGTAGGGTGGGCTTAAGAAACCATACTTATTACAGAGGATTCCATTACAAGGAAAATTTAGAAAATTGAGATCTAGGAGAAATTGCAGTTGACCAAAGAGGAGTGAAAACCCAAAGAACGGCTTGTGCAAATTAAAAAAACAGAAGCACAGCTCATTACATGCTTTATGTACCTTTCACAAGTTGACTGAATCTACATCAGCAGGATTGCAGATAAATACAGTAAAAATAAATTAATTCAAAATACGTCTGTCAAGATATTTCCAACAAATGTGAGTCTCTGACTAAAAAGTACATAGTTACTCACAACTGTGCAAATAAATGCATCATGTTAATTTTTTTAGCCTATAAGTAGTTTTTGAAAAAAGGTAAAATCAAAAACATACAATGTTTAAATTTAATCAAAGTCATTTTAAAGGATTCAAAATTTAAATTCTCCTCATAATGATCAAAAATCCCTTTCATCTTCATCCTTATTCTTCAGGAATAACCTTTCTTTTTTCTCTCTTTCCAAACTTCTTAGAGTATGTTTTTGTTTTCAATCGTATCTTGGAAGATGGAACTTTAACTACTGACAGTCCTAATAAAGTCCTATAAAGAACGAATGTATCTAAACATTCTAAAAACGTGAGACTAATGTTCTATCTTATATAAGTAATATAAGGAGGGTCGTATTGCTTCACTGTAGCTTTGAGGTTTTTTTTTTTTTTTAATGTAGTTGTAATTTTAAATGAAAGAATGGACACAAAAGCTCTAACTCTGAATATAAAAGATGCCCAATAAATTTAAGTGTCCCACTTTATCAGTCATTGTCAGCATCCCCAGTATCTTCCTCATAGGTCGACTTGATTCAGTGGCTCCTTTGTACCAAGACTCATGCTACGTGCTGTGGCGGTGACAGAGGTGGAATAAGATACTTCCCATCCCTCCAGTGAAGGACCCACTAACTGTAGTGTGTGTCAGAATATAATAATCCACACTACAACATTCACAGAGTGGAGGGATTGCACAGCAGGATTCTGCCACACTTTATAAAGTGGCTTTTCAGCCGATCTACAAAAAGTTTCTATATAAATGCAATAATCTCAACAACTTTCCCTAGAAGCATCCTTGTTACTCTTCATTAATTATTTGGCGATATGGAATGATGAATGTATAATGCTTTCTTATCAGACTTTCCCAATGAGTTCAATTAAATGGTTTGAGTCATTTCAGGGTCACGTATTGAAAGTTGTTTTGTGGAAGGAAACTGCAAAGTTTCTTCAATGCTAGTTTACCTTGAATATCGTTTCATGCAGATCCTTTAAAGATTTACTGACTGACATGCCTTAATATCCCATTATCTCCCTGTGCAAAATGAAGAGGTGAAATTACTTGATCTATATAACAATCTTCACAGTTTAGGCCTCAAAACAGGATAATGACTGAACAAGGAGGCAAAGTAAGTATGCCTCAATTATCCAAGTAGTTGCTTCACGTCATGGAATAGTAGAAAGATGGTTTAAAAATAGATACAGATAACAGAGGGAAGCAGAAATTTTTAGGCCTTGGAAAAAGTTACATTTTAAACACTAAATAGGTGGTTCTAAAGCAGGAGTAGCCAGAACAGTTCTAATAACTGGCTTTCCTATTCTAAAAGAGAAAAATAATCAATAGGAAAGTGTTCATTTGCTCCACACCTCCACTTTTTATTATCTTCTTATATTTGACTCAGATTTTTAAATCTAGGCACTGAATGAACAATTGTGAAATCAACACATCATAGCAGGTAGTTTACTTTGTTCCACAGATCCAGTACAGACAAATGGAAAAGGAAAAGAATATGAATACATGAAAAACATGAATTTATTTTGCCACAAATCACAAACATTATAATGAAATATCTTAATTTGGGGGAGTACCCTCATGGGAACTAGGCTGGATCCTAGTGGCCAGCATTCCAGGCTTTTGTTGCTGTGGCCCAGGTTCAATCCTTGGTTGGGGAACTGAGATCCCACAAACCATGCAACATAGCCAAAAAAAAGAAAAGAAATATTAGTTTTTTAAAAATCCAAAGTTTACATGCACATAAGAATCAAACAGTTGTAACAAAGTTATGAAAAAATCAATTCCCTACTGCTCACCTCCTATTTCTTCCTGATCAAAAATCAACTGCTTCTACTACTTATTGTCAGCTATTTTCATATTTGCCTCCATATCCCAAAAACTGTATTGTTATTTTTTGTTTCTATTTTTCCAAGTTTTAGGCATTATTGATTGACATTCAGTTATGCAAGCTGAGGATTTTGCTCTTTTTTCTTTTTCCTGACCAAGGACTCCTACCAGAAACCTATAATCTTTCCAATCCTCCCATCCTTCTCATGCAGTTATAATTTTGTTTGGATTTAATTTTACTGTTTGTTATTAAGATCATATAAATGTTAATCACAGATGAAACTTTCTGCATGGCTGTTTTCTAAATTGTTATGTTTTAGTTTTCTAAGTGCTTCTCACTAATTCAACTCTTTATTTCATAAACATCTAAGTTTCCACCAAATCACTCAGATCCAGTAGATGTTCTACAGATGTCATCTTCTTGACAACATCTCTCTCAGGGCCGCTGACCTGCACCAGTCTGCATGGCTGCCTCTTTCCTATGTCTGGTTCTCAGCTGTCATGCTGGGTTCTTTCTTCACTATCACCCTGGGGATCCCTTTCACCTCTTTCCTCTGTACTGGATTTCCTGTTTCCTGTATCAAATGTCTTCTTCTTTTTGGTTTCCTCCCTTGTTTTGGTAGAGCAAAATCTCTTTTCATGAGAAATTCCCAACAGGTAAATTTGTTGAGATCTTGCCTGTCTCAAAATGTCTTTATTCCCCCTGGCACTTGGGGATTGATTGATGGCTTGAATGAACAAAGAATCCTTGGTTGGAAATAACCTTCCTTCAGTATTTTGAACATGCTGCTCCATTGCCTTTCAGCTTTCCATGTAAATGTAGACAAGTCTGAAACTAGTATTAATTCCTGATTCTTTGTGCATGGTCTATTTTTCTCTCCTGTCTCTAAAACTTCTGTGATCTTCTCTTTGCCTCCATTGTTCTCAAATTTCACAGTGGGGCACCTTAGCGTTGGCCATTTTTATCCAGTACGCTGGTCCCTTTGACTAGGGAACTTTCAATACAGAAACTCTGAACTCTAGGAAAACGTCTTGAAAAGTGTTTACTATCTCATCTATGTCTTCTCTCTTCTTCTATTTCAGATACATGTCTGGACTTCCTGGATGAGTCCTTTATCTTTTTGTCTACTTTCTAGATGATTTCCGCAACTTTATCTTCCAATTTTTTTATGTAGAGTTTTTTTTTTTTTTTTTTCATAGCTTTACTTCCTAAGAGTTCTTGGAAGATGTTGACAGATTCCTTCTTTTTAGTATCCTGCTCCTGTTTTAGGTGGCAATATCTGGCAATGTTACAATTTCTTACTTTCATTTAAGATTTCTTCTCACTTCGTAGTCTCATTTCTTCTCACTTCAAGTTAACAGCTGCTCCTATTTGTTCTCTCTCTTTGAATCTTTGAAAGTAGGGTGCCGTCACCACATTTCACTCTTCAATATTTCAGCATAAGTCTCCTTAATGTGAGGACATTTCCTACATAATGGTATTATCATATCTAAGAAAAAATAATTTATTAATTAATGACCAGTGCTTATTCAAGTTTTTCCAACTGATTGTCACAAAAAATACTCTTCTTCTTCTTTTTTTTTTTGCATGATACTTTTGCTTTAAACTATGCTCAGTTCAGTTCAGTTGCTCAGTTGTGTCCGACTCTGTGACCCCATGTACTGCAGCATGCCAGGCTTCTCTGTCCATCACCAACTCCTGGAGCTTGCTTAAACTATGCTGGATGTTCCCAAATCCAAGCTTTACCTTTATATTCCCCTGATAATAAATCTATAGTTTTTTTTTTTTTTTTCTTTTTTGCTGGTGGTAGGGGAAGGGCACTCATTTAGCCATGTAGAGCAGTGGAGGGTCTCTATTTTTTAATTTGCAACCCCTTTCTACTACCACACTACCAAACACACATACCATCAACCTTACTTCCCATGGTACTTGGTGTATTGTTTCCTGAATGGGCTTTCTGGGGATTCTGTGTCACAATCGAGTCAGTTCTTGCCATTTCCTGTTGCTAATTAGGGTTCATTTTTTTCATGTCTGCTATGTTGAAGATTATTATTTATTGTTCCAACAAGAACATATTTGAAAGTAAAATTTCCCACTATTATTAATTATGCCAGTACCATCAATAAGGGTAAACCAGAATTGTCCTTGGAAGGTCACATTAGGAAGTTGTTTCCTTATCAATATAATTTTCAGCTTCAAAGTTTTGCTCTTTTGATTCTCTCACCTGACCTCTCCATCCTTGTGTCTTTATGTACAAAGAACAAATAAAACTTTCCTGTTGTTTTATGGAGTTTTGTGAGTAAAGGTAATTGTGTGTGTTCAACTGTATTATTTTTACTCAACTTAATGATCTTGAACTCACTGTGATCACTTTGTACTTGGCATCACTTTTTGGTATTTTAATGTTCTTGAATGTCTTGTTTCTTGTTCTTGAAGGCTATCGAAGGGGATAGCATCTCTAATACTTAGTCTTTAAAGTCATCATATGATCTAATGTGAATTATTTTATGTACATATTCAACAAATACCTGTTTCTTTATTTTTTGTTTAGAACTCACTATCACTGATTATGTCAAACACAGAGTACCAAATAAATGTCAGGCAAACCAAAATTATAAGGTATGTGGTAAAAATTGTTAAGGTAGTTTTTAATTAAATTATAGAGTTTACTGTTCTCTATACCTGAAATAGGTTCTCCTCACATCTCTATCTATTCAAATACTACTCATCTTTCAAAGCTTACCTTAAATCTACTACATTTTCAGGTCTTCCCTGATGATTTCCTTGAAAGAAAAAAATTTCTTTTTCCTCTAAAATCTTGTGACACATATGATTTGTATTGTTTGTTGCATTTATTCCATGTCTTATGTATCTTATTTCCCCTAGTGCGATGGCTTTCACTTGATTTTTACTGCAGCCCACATTAAGACATATGTTTTATACTGCAACTCAATATGCATATACACATATAACAGAACACACACAAATATACAACATGCATACATGTGCATATATATATGACATTTATATCACTGAAACAGGAGTAACTGAGATAATATTACCCCTTACTGAGACACTAATATTTTATAAATTATTACCTTTTGCTTTTTAAAAAGTTCTACTTATGTCCCTGAAAATTGATTACTTGACCCTCTAATGAGTTGTAACTCACAATTTAAAAAATAACGCCCTACTGCAGGGATTCTTGACTTAGAATCCAAATATAAATTCACTGGTCCATGAACTTGGACAAAAAATAATTATGTCTTTACTTTCACTAAACTTTTACTGAAATTTAGAATTCTCTCTTATTACAAATGGAGGTAACTAATCTCAGAAATTTGTCACTAATAGAAGTCTCCATGTCACATGATACATATTGTGCTCCTGCTGCTGCTAAGTCGCTTCAGTCGTGTCCGACTCTGTGCGACCCCATAGACGCAGCCCACCAGGCTCCCCGTCCCTGGGATTCTCCAGGCAGGAACACTGGAGTGGGTTGCCATTTCCTTCTCCAATGCATGAAAGTGAAAAGTGAAAGTGAAGTCGCTCAGTCATGTCCGACTCTTAGTGACCCCACGGACTGCAGCCTACCAGGCTCCTCCATCCATGGGATTTTCCAGGCAAGAGTACTGGAGTGGGGTGCCATATATTGTAGGTATCTTAAAATACATTTTAAACTCATCACTCTTTTGATGATTGAAAATCACCACTGGCAATGGTGGTTTAGTCACTAAGTCGTGTCCAACTCTTGTGACCCCATGGACGGTAGCCAGCCAGGTTCCCCTGTCCATGGGAGTTTTCAGGTAAGAATACTGGAATGGGTTGACATTTACTTTTCCAAGGGATCTTCCTAATCCAAGGATAGAACCCACACCTCCTGCGCCTCCTTCTTGGCAGGTAGACTCAATTACTAATCACAAATTTGCTTTGAAATAGTTTCACAACTGTATTTCAGTTTAATTGGTTTCCTTTGTAATCTATTATTTTATTTTATTCCCTTACAAATACTCTGAAGGCTTCCCTGGTGATTCAGACAGTGAAGAATCTGCCTGAAAACACTCTGAGAAGGGACTCATGTGTATCATGAGCCTGCCAAAAGGGTGCAGTCTGGAAGAAGATTAAGAAACTACAAGAACACTGAATTTCCTGGAGACAAATAATCTACTGCAGCACCTTTCATATAAAAAAAGCTCAATAAATATTTGTTGAACACATTATTTCTCCAGATTACTCAAGGATAATTTAAACCCAGAAAAGTTTAGTCACATACACGTCAAACAGTATTATGCTAAAAAGCTAATTTGGCTACTTGTAGTGGAAGAGATAGTTGGCTAGTATCTCTAGTCAGTTGCTAAAACTTAGGGGTTTGCTATTCCTAGGAATTGAAAATATTGGGCAGATTGTAATTTGGTATGATTAGACAAATGAAATAGTAACTAAGTAAAAAATCATTTTTTTGGCTCCTGTAAAAAAAACAAAACATCATGTTTTACATATATAACACATGACCTCTTTGCATAAGGAATTGATACACTGCTTGGGGAGATAGACATTAGGAGAAGTGAGAACACAGGGGTTTCAGAACTTGGCAAGCAGCATGGTCTGTGAGACGGTTGAGTCCTGAAAGGAAACAGTGGAGGATATGTCTTATACTGTCAGCTGAGTTGGATCCTGAGAAACTTTAAAAGCAGTACTTTATTCAACAAATATTTCAATGCTATTGGGGATTTTCTTTCCTTTTTCTTTTTTTTTTTTTTCCTTTCCAAAGAAAGGATGTGATGGGCAAAGATGTTTGTGTTTGCATGAGCTCTTTCCTTGGCCTGGAATACTCCTTCCCTGAATCCCTGGGTAGCTACAGATCTCCACCCAGATGTTTCCTCCTGGGGAGACCTGCCCTGACCCTTGCCCACCCAAGACATCCACCCATCAGCACCCTTCACACCCCTCAATCTATGCATCTTCTTCCCGGCATCTTGTCCTCTATGGGAGGTTCCTCACTGTCCCGAGGGCTGGCACTCTGGGCCTCGGATGTGCCTGGCCAGTGGCAGGTGGCCACATGGACAGTACCATCCCCCACGTGGCTGCCAGTACTGCCACCCACAGGTCTTGAGAAAGCAGGTGCTGTGTTCCTCCCATAGGACGTGGGCACCATTAGGACTCATTACATCCTAGGTTCACGTCCGAACTTTGATGCTTGGGTGACCTTGAGGAAGTTACTTAGTGTGCTCATGCCTCAGTTTCTTTATCTGTACAATGGGGACAAGGCTGGTGCCTATCACATGGTGTCACAAGGATTAAATTAATTAATATGTGAAAACACTTAGCACAGCCCCAGCATGTGGTAATGATATCATGCAGGGCTCTGTGGGGCCCCTGGGTACAAGGCCTTTCTGTGTCCCCCATTTCTTTGATTATAGGAAATAGCCTTCATTCAACCCCCATGAACTTCCCTGAATTCCAATGGGCAGAGTCAAACAAGTAGTTGTTAATTACGGAAGGGAGACCAGGTAGGACAAACTGTTAAGAGCAGTGTTGGGCAAGGTCCTATTTCCCCATAAAAGGATACACACAACAATATCTTTGACTTGTATTGTAGATATTGAAACACCTTCTAGATGGGAGAAGTTAACAATTAATGATGGTGGGCGGCCCACAAGCATGTAGACCCCAGACCAGTTTGACCTGAAGGTCGATGATGCTGACTCCTACTTCAGTTCAGTTTAGTTCAGATCAGTCACTCAGTCGTGTCTGACTCTTTGCGACCCCATGAATTGCAGCATGCCAGGCCTCCCTGTCCATCATCAACTCCTGGAGTTCACTCAAATTCACGTCCATCGAGTCAGTGATGCCATCCAGCCATCTCATCCTCTGTCGTCCCCTTCTCCTCCTGCCCCCAATCTCTCCCAGCATCAGAGTCTTTTCCAATGAGTCAATTCTTCGCATGAGGCGGCCAAAGTACTGGAGTTTCAGCTTTAGCATCATTCCTTCCAAAGAACACCGAGGACCGATCTCCTTTAGAATGGACTGGTTGGATCTCCTTGCAGTCCAAGGGACTCTCAAGAGTCTTCTCCAACACCACAGTTCAAAAGCATCAATTCTTCGCTGCTCAGCTTTCTTCACAGTCCAACTCTCACATCCATACATGACTGCTGGAAAAACCATAGCCTTGACTAGACGGACCTTTGTTGGCAAAGTAATGTCTCTGCTTTTTAATATGCTGTCTAGGTTGGTCATAACTTTCCTTCCGAGGAGTAAGCGTCTTTTAATTTCATGGCTGCAATCACCATCTACAGTGATTTTGGAGCCCCAAAAAATAAAGTCTGACACTGTTTCCACTTAGCTCACCGCTAACACATCAGAAGAATGTCCACGAGCTGATCCTGCCCTCTTTGGACAATTGATATAAAACTTTTCACTCTTTTCCATAAGTTAGGACCCACAGTTTTGAGGACATGAGCCCGTTCTGGCCCCCTTTGCCTGGCAAAACAATAAAGCTATCCTTTCCTACTTCATCCAGAAAAAAAGGATGTGAAGGAGGTAATGTTTTAGGAAACTTCACCTGAGAGCATTATACAGGAGGGACTGGGGGCCATGGACTTCCCTGGTGGCTCAGATAGTTAAGAATCTGCCTGCAATTCTGGAGACCTAGGCTCGATCCCTGGGTGGGGAAGACCTCCTGGTGAAGGGAATGGTAACCCACTCCAGTATTCTTGCCTGGAGAATCTTATGAACTAAGAAGACTGGTGGGCTACAGTCCTTGGGGTTGCAAAGAGTCAGACACAACTAAACTATTAGCACCCTGAAGGACATAACAGTTAGAACTCTTAACACGTCATCATCAATTGCTTTGTTTCACTCCCTTTTGGGAAATATATATTTGTAAATACTTGCCAGATGCTTCCACCAGAACCTAAAGCTCAATACTACACTTCTAAAATCAAACTAATCTTCCTTACAAACCTGCAACTCCTGACTTTTCTATTCATGTCACGACCACATGCCTTCTCAGAAGTCCTCTTAGATTTCTCCCTCTCCATCACCCACTTCCTGAGTCATCCTTTCTCTGGCTGATTTCATTACTGCTAAACTCATGTATTTTCAAAGTAGACATTGAAAAGCCAATGTACCCAGTTGAGAAACCATGTTTTAGCATGGTTAACCAGTGATAGAAGACTAAACTGGTGGTCATAAAGTGCAAAGATTTTAAGGGGAAATCTTTTGTTGTTTGCAATATAAACAGAACTAAACAGACTGACATTGCAGTTTGTGATTCTTCTGTTAAGAAACTGAGTTCTCAGGCTGTCCTAGAGAACCAAGTTTTTCTTATCTCCTTCTGAATTCTACCTTTAGTTCCTCAAGTAGCTACATCATCAGAGCTCTAAGGTAGATTTGGTAAAGTAGTTTAGGCTCTCCTCAGGCAAGCAAGCAATTTTAGTTGGTCAGTCATATCTGATTCTTTGTGATCCTTTGGACTGTAGCCCCTCAGGCTCTTCTGTCCATGGGATTCTCCAGGCAAGAATACTGGAGTTGGTTGCCGTTTCCTTCTCCAGGGGAATCTTCCCAATCCAGGGATCAAACCCGCCCCCCCCCCCCATGTTTCCTGTATTGCAGGCAGATCCTTTATTTGCTGAGCCATCGGGGAAGCCCTCCTCAAACAAGGAGTGGCTAAATAAAACAGGCACGTCCTATTCTATGCACATATCTATACGCACTCAAAGAAACAGCAGCAAATGGAGTAAAGACAAATAATAATAAATCTCTATCTCTACTGTATCTATATGTAGATAATATTTTTAAGTGCTGATCACCACATTCACCCTTCTTCCCATCTGGTTTAGTCCCTTTCCTTGTCTCTATATTAGTCTTTTCTCAGTTCTCTGGGCTTTCACTGATTTTTGTCCTAACTAATTTTACTCTGGAAGCATCTAATTTCATTGAGCCTCAGCTGTTCCTCTGTAATACACAGTGTCTCAGTATTTTATAATATTGAAAAGGGCAGATAAATTTTCAACATATTCAAAATATGTCGAAGCTTGCTCACCAAATACCACCAACTTGAACAAATATGTCTTCTCTGGGGCTTTTAAAGTGTGATTTATATATGAGACAAAGTACAAAGGAGCTGGCCAGAGGGGTTGACTTCTTATCTGAGATCTGCTTGTTTTTTTTTTCACCGTGAGCAAACAGAGTATCTGATTTTTATCCTGGCAGGGACTTAACCTGTCCAGTGTTTCTATGTCTTTAACCTTTTAAGAACAGGAGAACTCCTGTTCACCATGTGTCTTGTCCTTGGTGACTCCCTAAATAATCCAAGGATCTGCAAGGCACATAAGTTACATGTGTGTAGTCAATGCTTCATAGATTTTATAGAATTGGGTGATTCTGTTATAGGAGGGTTTCCCAAGCTAGGCATTTTTGACTTTTCAGGCCAAATCATTTTTTGTTGTGTAAGGCTGTCTTCTGCATTGTAGGATGTAGCATCCCTGGTCTCTACCCATTAGACGTAGCACTTCCTCAGTTGTGATAACCAAAAACATTTTTAGACTTGCCAATTTACCCTCAAGGGAAACAGTTGCTGCTGGTTGACAATCACTGTAGTACAGTTAAGAGGTGGTAGATGGTGGTTAGTTAGCTTGCACTAAGATTAAATACACATTTTTCTTGCCATTTTCTGGCATGTGGTATATATTTAAGTATGAGGGCAGTTATCTATACTCAATTTATTTTATATGATACTTATTTTATCACATTTATTGTGCTAGAATAAAATTTATTCCATTATTTTTTCTCATATTTAACAACCATGTAGAAGAACATCTAGTTTTTCAAAGGTCAGCTCCACGGAACTTCTCTTATCCTATCTGAGGCCTCAAAACAAATAGGAATTAATGCAAATAGAAACTCAAGTGAAGAACTTAATTTATGGGGAAATTGAATTTATGCAGAAGCAAGTTCTATTTTATGTAGTGATGGTAGAATAAGTGTTATGTCCAGCCACTACTTGAAGAGAGGCTGGGATCTAGAGTTGACCTGGGAGTCAATTGTATAGCTGAGAACTGAAAGTATGAAAAATCCTAGAGAAAAATGAAAAGCTAAAGGGACTGAAGATTAAACCTTAACATGAAGCTATAGACATGAAACTAGCAAAAAGAGAAAAGGATATTTATTGCTTGAAACAATAGTAGCCAATGATTCATTAATAATAAGGGAATGACAACCCTACCACAGGGGTCACTCTAAAACCTCAACTGTAAGAAAAACGAAGAAAGAAAGGAAAGAAGGGAGGGAGGAAAAAAAGGAAGAAAAATTCTATCTACTAGTTGTATGTGGACTTGTGGGTTTGGAGTGAGAAGGACAGGATACAAGAGAGGCACCTGATAACTTGTCAGGCTTGAGATGAGTATGTATTCTAACAGAACTTTGTTGGCTGTGATCTATGGAGAAGCAGCTCAGGAGCACCTGTTCTTTGTCCTGAATAACCTAGTTCCTGGAGTGAAAGGAAGAGGGTGCCCAACATGGTAAAGAATGTAAAATAATCCCCATACTTCTTTTGTCCCTACTGCTACTGCTAAGTCACTTCGTGTCCAACTCTGTGCGACCCCAGAGACAGCAGCCCACCAGGCTCCCCCTTCCTTTAAATTTACATATTAATCATTTGATATTGCTCTTGGGCTAGTTAAGTGCTTGCCTACTGCAATGAGAGAGATAAAGAGCCTTTATTGTCATACACCAAAAGGGTCATGAACAGATCATTCTACATTTTGCAAGAAAAATTAGTTTAGGATGAATTCCTCTAAAACCAAATCATGCTTTGTAGAATTTTTTTAAATATCCAGTTGACTTATAGCAAGAATTTTAGAATGAGTCAAAACATTCAGTTTCCTGGGAATATAATTAACAAACAATTCAACCTAGAAGGTTTACAAGGAATTACATGGCTCAAGATTAGATGGACATTTTACGGAGTCTTTTTTCCTTCCATCACATAAGCAGTAAGTGCCTCATACTTTTGCTTTGACCACTGGACAATCGGACAGTTGGTCTCCATTCTCCCATCGTCTGGATGCTTTCTGGAGAAGGTAGTTCCGAGTTTCTGATAGCAAAAAAAAAGGGGGGGGGGGGAACACCATTGACTTATATTTCTTATTTTATAAAAGAAAATAAGCGACTCGGTAGCGACTAACTTCCCTGGTAGTGTCAAGAGTCTGAAACAAATGTATCACCAGGGATAGAAGAATTGCGGACTTTCAGGCAGACGGTCCCTAAACTAGCTTCTGAGAGATCTTTAGAAGCCTCAGGGGCATAAAAATCTCGGGTGGGTACATTGCTCATTTTACAGATTGAGAAGCGGTCATTTTTTCGTCTCAGACGGTAACGAAAGACGTGCGAAGGCGACCAATTCCCCCGATTTCGGTGAACCCCAGAACTTGAAAGTCCCAGCAGGAGCCGCAGTTTTCCTTTCTGACCCCACCACAGCGAACCCAAAGCACGAATCCAAAAGAATAGAGACGAATCGAGCCAATTCCAACAGAGGAATCCGGCCGGCTGCGAAATTCTCCCTGAGGCGGAAAAGATGAGAAAGTCGTCCCACTCCAACCAATCAGGTTAGAGGAAATCTTGGCACACCCCCCCCCCCCTTCCCGCCAGCCAATCAGCATCTAGTTCGATGGGCCCGGCCCACTGACAGGGAAAACGCCTTTAAAATTTTATTAGTATAGCTTCCCACCCACCTCCCCCCCACCGTCATTCTAGGCCTTTCCACAAACTGCGGTCAAAAAAGGAAAACTGCATGTAACACTTCCAAAGCTTGTCAGTCTTTCGGTAAGAAGCGAAACCACAGACCTCTTAAAACAGTGATACTAAGAGGGACAGGGACAGGGACAGAGAAACGAGGGTTCTATAGGGAGGTTTCTATAGGGAGAGAAAACTATAACTCCCAAGGGCCTTTGCGCGGACTACGCGCGCCCCGAGCAAGAGGGCGGACCAGCGTAGGTAAGAGGCTGAGGGTCACAAGGGTGCTCTAGGACTTCCTGAAGTGGGCGGGACTTGAGGTGGGCGGGGCGGTGGCCACCTCGGCTCTCCCGCTTTGTGGCCTCCTCCTTCGGCGTCAGCCGCCAGAGACGTCGGAGGGGGCGTGGCCCGCGCGGAGGCTGGTGGGGGTGAGAGCGCCGCGGGACGTGGGTGACGCGTCTCCTTCCAGCTCAGCGGTGTGTGAGGTGTCGCGGCTCCGCTGGCGATTGGCTGTTGAGAGGCGAGTGCGCAGCGGCCGTTGGTCGCCGGCAGCACGGAGCGAGAGCCGGGGCGGGCGGGGGTGATATGGGGCGGCAGCGGAGGTGGCGGCTGGAGAAGGCGGGCGCGGACGAGCCGGCGGCCGCGGCGGAAGCGGCGGTTCCCGGAGTCGTCCCGTGAAGCGCCCGGGTCGGCGCCGCCGTGGGCCCCTGGGAGAGGGCAGCCAGCGCGCGAGCCGCTCAGGAGCCTGTCCTCCAGCGCCGCAGCCCTTCGGACTCTCGGTCTCATCCTCACTCTCCTGCTCCGGCTCCTCCATCTTGGCCTCGGCAGTGGCAGCTGCAGGGAGGATGTGCCGCCTTCTGGCAGGGGGAAGAAGGAGGAGAAGATGAAGAAGTACCGGCGGGCCTTGGCCCTGGTCTCCTGTCTCTCTCTGTGTTCCCTGGTCTGGTGAGTAGCCGCGACCACACGGGACTTTCCCTTGAGGGGAGACGGGGCAGGGAGCGGCCCGAGTCACACCCCCAAATTATCCTGGCTTTTGGGGTGCGGGTCTCCGAGGCGCCTATGAGGCAACAAACACATTATTCCGTGACTTCCCGGCGGACTGGCCTGGCAGCACTGTGTGTGGAGGTTTTCATGGTGCATTTTGGAATTTACAGAGTCTTAAGTGGCAGAGGAAGCGCCCAGGTGCCTTTGTACCCAATTACCCTGGCCCTTGGCGATGGAGGGGTGTTTGGGTAGTGTTCAGATAGAGACTGGCTAAGTTGTTCGGGCTTAGTACCAGCCACTTGTTTTCATGGTGTGCGAAGGGCAGAAAGCGTGTCGGATGTGGCGTGTTCCCGATAGGCGATTTTAACAACGTGACTTGGGAAGGTGAGTAATGTACGAACAGTAGTTCTCCTGGCCCTTTTCTCTCCTGGTCTTTGCCTCGGATACTTTTGGGGTTGCTGTTCTTGGAAACTTTGGGGGGCGTTATGAAGCCCTTTTTCAAGGAGTAGATGATAAGCTGTTCAGTAGCTGAGTGTGTCTTAGGTGTAGTGTGCACGGGTGTTTCTGATCGTGTGCCTCGGATAATGTCCCTTAGTAATAGAAGGATAAGCCCTGCATTTTGAAGGCGGGAAGAGTGCTTTGTCTATAAGTTTCTGTATGGAGTTTCTGTTAATCCCTGGCACATTTGGGTTTTTGGGGAGGAGCAGAGAAAGCTAGCTTATCAGTCAAAGGATCGTTACCATTGCACTTGAAAAATCCCTTCTGTACTCCGAGGGGATTTCTTCAAAGCTGTGTGATGTTTGCTGATTAAACAGATGCTTCTTCAGTCAAAGTGATTTGCTGTTACATTAAAATCTAGGTAAACTAAGTTTCTTGTTTAGCTTATTTCCGCAAAACACCAACAGTTGTTTTTCATTAATGTGGGGTGTCTAACGGATTCCAAAGACACTGAAGTTGTACCAGAAAATAATAGATAAATAAGAAAAGAAAACACTTGCCTGGCTGAAGAATTTTGAGTGGTAGGTTGATAGACGTTTTAGAGAACAAGAAATTTGACCTTTTTGACATTTACTCTCAACCCTTTAGCAAAACCAGTGTTATCTCATCTTAATACTTATCAGCATCACGTTGGGTACAAAAAGTGCTTTTAGGAAGTGAGTACACTCACTCATTTTAAATTTAAATTTGTACGTGAGAGAGGGAAACCTTGTATTCATAACCACTTCTTTCTTTTGGCTGTTTAGTTGTAGGTTACGTGTTTTTTCTCTTTCTCCCTGATCTTGCCCATCTTTAGACCATGTTGTTATTCTTCTTTACTTTGTGAAATGGTTTAGGGCAAAGAGGTTACACTTTTCATTCACATTTAAAACACACCAGGATCTCTGATTTTTTTCTTTTTTAAGTTGAAATATACCTGACATATAACATTGTGTAAATTTCAGTTGTAGAACATATTGATTTGATACGTTTACATATTGTAATATGATTACCATTGTTGAAATAGTTAAGCACCTCTATCATATTACATAGCCATTTCTTCTTGTGGGAATAGTTAAGATCTAGTCTCAGCAAGTTGATAATTATCATAAAATAGTGTTGTTTATACTAACTATTCAGTGGTCTTCAGGACTAACTTATCTACCAGTTGCAAGTTTCTACCCTTAAATGGAATTGAAAAAAAATTGATTGGTGGCAGTGAAATCAAGCATTTTAGTGTAGTTTTAAAAATCATTTGTGGATTTATAATAACTGTGCTTCTATTATTTTGTTTAATTTCTGGCTGTCTTTTGCTTAAGCTAATCTCAATATGGTTTCTCATCTTGATTCATTAGAAATAGTAATGAGCTCATGACTTGTTGTTCATTTGGTCAGTCATGTTCAATTCTTTGCGACCCCATAGACTGCCAGCACATCAGGCTTCTGTCCTTCACTGTCTCCTGGAATTTGCTCAGACTCATGTCCATTGAGTCGATGATGCCATGACTTGTTAGGGGAAAAGAAATCAGTTGGCCTATTGAAAACAATAGTCATAAAGTTCTGTAAAGTTTGTTGACTTTCACAATGAAAAGTGGATATTGAGGGTTTAAGTAGTGCAAAATTTAAGAAGCTTTTGTTTAAGAAACAACTGAGTTAGTTTGTTTTGAGATTTGTTTGCACTGCCAAATTCAGAGAGATTTTAATTGCTCTTTACTGAAGCGGTTGGGAAGGCATTAAAGTAGAATATTAAGGCTTGAGAATTTTTTGGAAGGGTCATGATGAGATCAGGAAGAGGAGTGGTGTATGGTGTGATTGGTAAAGAGACTTTTCTTCCTTGGGAAATTGGAATAATGAAATTAAGTCACTGACTCACCTGGCGATCTGGTCCTTGCTACAGTCTGGTCTGTTAGGTCATTTCTCAACATCTCCATTCTCCCTTAGCTTGATGCCATTGTAGGGTTCAGCAGGTTTTGCAAAACAGTCATTTTTGTCTTTGTCATTCATAAAGTGTTGCAAGATTTTGTGATTCTTTTCTTTTTTAAGTTGTATCATTTTGTAGATTTTTGAGTGCTATATGTTTATACTACAACACTCTAGTTTCTAATTTTCCAGCCTCCTCATCCTACCAATATTACTGCATTTTATAACCACCTTATTTATATTGTCACATATTTACAGATCTTGATTATGTCTCCTCTCTCCTTTTGTCTTTCCAGCCTGGCGTTCTAACCTTAGATTACTTTCACAGAAGACCCATCCAATCTTTATTATTCATTCTGATTGCTATTTTTTTCCTTTTTTCATACTTTTGTGTGATTATCAAGTAGCACAGAGTATTTTAGGCATAAATGTACTATAACATCAAGAATAATTATGATAGCTATTATTTATTGTCAGCTGCCTCTTTGTCAAACCTGTGGTGTATACTTTGTACATTTTAGCGCTTTTAATCTTCAGCACCTTTAATCTTCACAACCACCCTATGTGTATTATTGATAAATTAATTTTACATTTTATAGTTGAGGAAATAGAGAAGTAACTTGGCTAAGGCAAAGCAACTATTAAGTTCTGGAGCTTGGATTTGAACCTAGGCTGCCTGATTCATAGGATCCTTGATTGCTGTAATCCTTTGACTATGGGCTAGAAAGCCTATATTGTAGTTATGGCTCCATCACATAATAGATCTGTGTCCTTGGACATGTTTTGTGGTGTCTTTGAATCTTATTTCTTATATCCTAAAAGTGGGACAACTAATTCGTTCACAGCCCACAGGGTTGTTAGGATGATAATATGAGAGAGAATATATATGATAGATCTTTGTAACATAGTAAGGGTACATTATCTATATATTTCACCATAAACTCATTCAACAAAGGTTTTTTGCTCATTATGCTCATTATGTACCAGATGTTGTTACTGGCATTGAAAACCTGAAAATAGGGTGACCAACTTATCCTGGTTTTAGCAGTAAAAGCCCCAAGTGCCAGGAATCCTCTGTGTTAGTTTCCTATTGCCCCTGTAACAAGTTACCAAAAGTTTAGTGACTTAAAAACAACATACATTTATTATCAGTTTTGTGGGTCAAAAGTCCAAAATAAGTCTTAACTGGGCTAAAGTCAAGGTGTCAGCAGGCCTGGTTCCTTGAGACTCTAAGGGGAAGAATCTACTTCTTGACTTTTTCAGCTTCTTGGGTCTGCTTGCGTTCTGTTGATCGCCATTCAAAAAAGGAAAAAAAAAAACAAAAAACACTTGCCTTAAGTGGTAGATATTCAGATTTTTTTGTGTCCTCCCCTCATCAGAAATTAAAAGATGCTTACTCCTTGGAAGGAAAGTGATGACCAACCTAGACAGCATATTCAAAAGCAGAGACATTACTTTGTCGACAAAGGTCTGTCTACTCAAGGCTGTGGTTTTTCCTGTGGTCATGTATGGATGTGAGAGTTGGACTGTGAAGAAAGCTGAGCAGCTAAGAATTGATGCTTTTGAACTGTGGTGTTGGAGAAGACTCTTGAGAGTTCCTTGGACTGCAAGGAGATCCAACCAGTCCATTCTGAAGGAGATCAGCCCTGGGTGTTCATTGGAAGGACTGATGTTGAGGCTGAAACTCCAGTACTTTGGCCACCTCATGCGAAGAGCTGACCCATTTGAAAAGACTCTGATGCTGGGAAAGATTGAGGGCAGGAGAAGGGGACGACAGAGGATGAGATGGTTGGATGGCATCACCAACTCAATGGACATGGGTTTGGGTGGACTCCGGGAGTTGGTGATGGACAGGGAGGCCGGGCGTGCTGCGATTCATGGGATCACAAAGAGTCGGACACGACTGAGCGACTGAACTGAACTCATCAGAAAAATATTGTGTGTATAGCTTTATTATGTACTTAATTGTTTATAAGATTTATACATGTGCAAATATGGCATTAGTATATTTATATACTAATAGTGTACGTAATAAGTGACACAAATTAGGTGGTTAAGAAAGGTGAGAAGGAAAATAATCTTAATACTTTGTTAGCAGACCTTTTTGTTCTTATTTAAAAAGTAATAATTTGGTGAGAGTTGTGTAATTGACTGACTAGATTATTTTGCATCATAATGGGGATGAAAAATAGCTTGTACTTAGCCCTGCGATTTTGTTGTTGGCTTATGCTTGCCTTACTATTATCTTGGTGGGAATTTTTTTCAGAGCCACTTCTCCATGTTGTGAGAGTCAGTTTAGTTAAAACTAAATAAGTTAATCCCCGAATCTGCTTCATTGGGCACATGTAAATGACATTACATCACAATATGCTGGAAGTAAAATATATTTTATGGTTTACTGTTCGTGGAATTTTCATTCTTTCCTTCACTTTCAGACTGTATAGTCTCTGCTGTTATGACTGGCTGACCTTTAGATGGAGTGTGAATCCTTATATTAATCTTAGTAAAGCTAAATAAATTAGAAGTTAACTTTTTTTTAGAGCATTTTTAGGTTCATAGCAAGATTGAGCAGAAGGTACAGAGATTACTTTTAATACTTGATCTCTGTCTCCACCACATGCAGAATTTCTTCCATTATCAGCATCTCCCACCAGAGTGGTTTAATTTATTTAAGACTAAAAAAGTCAATTTTTTTTCTTTTTGCACCGAAAAGGATCATTTGGAGGCGCTCATATTTAGAGCTAATAAGAGAGGAGCCTGACATTTAAACGATTCTCATACATTTGACAGATAGTTACAAAAAATAGTTTAAAAGGTCTTTAGGAACTCGAAGGGAAGACTTTGTATTCTATAATAGATATGGTCTATCTCTAGCTGTGTGTCCTGGGACAAGTTAGCTCTGTGAGCTTCAGTTCTCATCCATAAAATGTTTTGAGAATGGTGAAGTGGCAGTCACAGTAGGGGAGAGTTGATAGATAACCTAATTCAGAGTAGTCTGTTTTGTTGGCCTTTTTGGCCTTAGTATTAATAGTAATTTTTCTGAGGGTATGTCACCTAGTTTTCATTGATTTAAGAGGTTTATTGCTTGGTTTGTAATTTTGTCTCTGTACCCTTTATTTTGCGTTTTCTCTGACAGTTTTGCTGGTTTCTTGCTCATTTGTTAATATGCATAAGTGAGCAGAAAAATAAGAAACTTAATTTTTTTTTTGCTTATATTTGTATAAGCAGTTCCCCCCCCCCCCCCCTTTTAAAGATAATGATTAGAAATTTCCTTGGGGAAAAATTTTTCCTTGAAAAATCCCTACTCTGTCTTTAATCTGGAGATTTTTTTCCCTATGTTTTGTTTCTATAACTCTTTAAAGACTCTAAATCTGCTTTTCTGAATCAAATAATATTCAAAATAAGTAAAATAATAAAATAACCCTTCTCCAAATCATTGATGACTTTAAAAAAAAGTCTGTCTTGTTCTGGGAATGAAATGTTCAGCATGGCGAGTGTACGTAATGATAATGTATTGTATGTTTGAAAGTTGCTGAGAGAGTAGATCTTAAAAATTCTCATCACAAGAAAAAGCATTTGTACTAGTGATGATGGATGTCAGCTAAACTTTTGTGGCGATCGTATTGCAATAAATACTAATATTGAATCATATTGTACACCTGAAACCAATATAATGTTATATGTCAGTTATATCTCAGTAGAAAAAATTAAATACTTTCTTATGGAACTTTATGTTAAAAAGTTTGGGAAGAAAGTTTATTTTTAGTCTGGGATATACATTCCATAGAAAATGTCTGGTACTTAAAAGAGGTCTTGGGTTGTTAAAAACAGTGTCAGATCCCTTCAGACAAATGAGATGAAACCAGATTGCCTAAATAGGAAAAAGTCTGTGAAAGAAGGTGTATGATGTCTTTGTGTAAAAGCTGAACACGTGTTTTCAGTAAAAAAATGATAAATAATTTACTTATAATATCCTTTGGAATTATTTTTTAAAGAAGTGGATGTATTTCATAATAGCCTCTTTAGATTATTAAACATCCGAGGATGTATTGGAATAGATGCAAGTAGTAGACAGTAAAAAATGTCTTGGCAGACACTGAAAAAAACAAAAGATGTCAGCACCAAACTTACCTTTGGCTGTTGGTTATTTCATTTTTCAACTGTTCATGTACTCTTTAAAGTATCTTTCATTTTCTCAACAATGTGAATAGAGAAATGAATCTGCATGTATACCTAATAGTCTAGTGCTTTTTAATGAAAGGAAAGAGATAAGTTTACTAAAAATTTAAGTGCTTTATTATTCTCTCAAGTCATCTTTATGTAGAAACATTTGTATATTTGAAATACGTTAGTGAGAAACTCAATACCTTTTGTTGGAAACCTGTACATGTTGCAGATGGTACTTCAGTGCCAGGTGTAGTTCACCTGTTTTGTTTTCAAGGCTGTATTTTAAGTAGTTTAAGAAAATAAAATTGTACATGTCTCAAGGGAATGAAAATTGCTTTTGAGTATTTGCGGTATATCAGTCCTTTGGTATACATTTGTTTCATAAATGCTGAGTTTTTTGAAAGAAAATTTGATTTTATTTTTAGGACTTCATTTTTGTAATGACTCAGTTAAAAATTATTTTATATTTTTTGTAAAAGTAACACTTTGTTAGAAAATGTTTTGTAGCATTGACATAGCTCATAAATACTAAGTTTATTTTGTATTTCTTATTATGGAGTATTTGAAATCAGTAACAGGAGAAAATGTGTAAAGTGCTTAAAACAGTGCTTTGCTCTTAGTAAGCCCTGTTCTTATTATTCACTCAGTCTGGATACTTTGGCAGAAGTTGGATCCTAGGCTGAGGTATCAGAGTTCAGAAACAGGAATCCATATGTTTGTTCAAAATATTATTTGGTTGCCAACAATATATTGGATGTGGTGGGGGTTGCTGAAGAAGCAGGAGACTTGAGCTCTGCCCTGAGGAGTATACAAGTTGATGTCAAAGTATACAAAGATACTGGTATAGTGAAAATGGCATGAAACCAAGTTAGAGCTTGATTGTAATCCTTTCCTTCCTGTATTAACAGTGAACCTTTTTGGGTACTTATTTTTGTTCTAAGTGCTTTATCCGCACTAACTCATTTTGACTTTATTAAACTCTTTTTGAGATAGTCACCACATTTTAAAGAGACTAAGAAAGGCACGGAAAAATTAACCAACTTGCCAAAATTATCTGTAAGCAATGAACTGGAATTTAAGTAGCCTTTGAATCTGAGCCTGTGCTCTTAAGCACTACCCTGTGCTACGTGGAGGCTGACAGGTGGCCTTAGGCAAGTTTCTTTACCTTTTCTTTGTCAGTTTTCTTATCTAAAAAATGAGGTTGACTGGATTCACTCAATGAGGAATGAATATTGAAATTACTCATTCATGAAGCTTTAAAAAAAAGTGCCTAAGCCACTTACCTTGGAAGTTTGCTAAGTTTGGAATATTCTTTTGTGTGTTCCAGTAGTTACTACTACATTAAATGAATTCTGAGATTTTTCTTTTGCACTTTTAACATTCTAAGGTACCTGATTTGAGCATTGGTGAACAGTACAAAAAGCTGAGTTGGTTAGTAGGGGCTTGAAGAGAAAAACTGGACAGGAGTTGTCAGGTAAGACTTCGTTTTAAGAGAAATGACGTCTGTGGTTTATAAAACTTGGCTTCTGTGGAATACAGGCGCTTTACAGACTGAAAGAAGATAGACTGGTGCTACTAAGATGAACAGTGGCCTTTCCCTAGTTTGCATGTGTGTGTGCTTCTGCTTGCCTGCCTTCAGTGGGCAGACAGTACTTAATTGTCAGGAGAAATGAGAAAGAGTTGTGGGTAAAGGAGACAGTGTACTTGATATGGGTGGAAATGATAGTAAGCAGACAAACCAAGGAAATAAAGTCATTCCTTGGTATTTGTGGGGGATTGCTTCCAGGACCCCACCTCGATGTTTAAGTCTGCTTTGTAAAATGGCATAGTCACTTTGCCCTCTGTATAAACGGATTTGGAACCTGTGGATGCAGAGGGCCAAATGTTTTCTGGAGATTATGATGGGTTTTGCAAGTTAAATCAAGGAGTTAGGCACCGAAGATCCAGCAAGAGAAGTGGTGTTTGGAGACTATTATTTTGACATCATTACTAGATATTTCTCAGAGAAGAACGGCTGGAGGGATGAATACTAAATGAAAAGCAATTGGAATAGTTGAAGTTTGTCATAACAAGGACTTAACTTGGCAGTAGAGATGAAGAGGATGTGTTGAACAGAGGTTTTGAGCAAGTCAGTGATAGGTTTGGTGATAGGTTGGCAATGCAGTAGAAACAGCATTGGGCTATGATTCAAAGGAACTGGGTTTTGGTTTGCCTCTGACCAGCTCTTGGTTTTTGATACTGCCTTTCTGTCATCTATCTCAGTGTCAAAAGATGTTTACTGAGGCTTCTGTTTGCTGTGTTTGGCAGGATTCTGGTGGACAAAACAAAGTAGCTGCTTTCTTGGAGCTGACCATGGTTGAGAAAATAAATTCTAGGGTCTAAAATTATGAATCTGAAATAAAGTTCAAAGAGAGGAGTGAAGTTTTTCCTTTTAACTTGGGCAACTAGAGGAATTGGAGGTGTTAAAAAAGAATTAGAGTTGCAAAGAGTTTTAAAAGAGAAGGAGCTTTCGGTTGAGATGAGTAGAATATCCGAGTGGAGACGTTTTATTAGTGAAATTCTGTCAGTCGTGTCTTACTCTTTGCGGGCCTATGGATGATACAGTCCATGGAATTCTCCAGGCCAGAATACTAGAGTGGGTAGCCTTTACCTTCTCCAGGGGATCTTCCCAACCCAGGGATCGAACTCAGGTCTCCTGCAGTGCAGGCTGATTCTTTACCAGATGAGCCACAAAGGAAGCTACAAGGGAGATGTTATATAGGCACTTAAATACAGACTTCAGTAAAGACGACACTTTGGCTGGAGCTGTTCTTGTAGAGGGGATCATTTAGGAAACAAAATCTTTTGACTGAACATGGAGTTGCTGCAGATACTTAGAACAAAGAAAGGTGACGAGCAAACTAAGGCTCTGAAGAGAAGGAAGAAACTAGGGAAAGAAGTTTAATGAGGTCAGAAATAGAAAAGTCTCAGATAGCCTGAGAAGCTTGAAAATTGAGAAAAGGACCTTGTTTTCAAAAGAGAGAGGTGATTGATAAACTTTTGTGAGCAGAAATAGAAAATATTTGGAGAGAGGTAGGTGTGAGTTCATACACATTTGTTTGGCAGCCAGAAGGAATGCAAGAGGTTGGAGTAGCTTCCTGTATGCTTCAAATTATCCAACCCATTTTCATCTGAGGTTGATTTGCTTCAAAGTATCCAACCCGGTTCTATCTGAGGTTGATTGAATCCAAAGATGCTGAGGGCCTCCTGCAAGGGACGTGAGCATCCATGGATTTTGGCATCTAAAGAGGGTCCTAGAACCAAGATACCTAGACAACTGTTTTCACTACTTTGGAATTTGATAAATGAAAGACGATGAGAAGGACAGCAGCTGATAGCAACTGCTGCCATATGAATGCATATTCTATGCCAGACTAAGCATTGCACAGATAGATTCAGGGGATGAGGTTTGATAGACAGAGTGCCTGCAGAACTATGGATGGAGGTTCGTGACATCGTATAGGAGGCAGTGATCAAAACCATCCCCAAGAAAAAGAAATGCAAAAAGGCAAAATGGTTGTCTGAGGAGGTCTTACAAATAGCTGAGAAAAGAGAAGCGAAAGCCAAAGGAGAAAAAGAAAGATAAACCCATGTGAATGCAGAGCTCCAAAGAATAGCAGGGAGAGATAAGAATGCCTTCCTCAGCAATCAGTGCAAAGAAATAGAGGAAAATGATAGAATGGGAAAGACTAGAGATCTCTTCAAGAAAATTAGAGATACCAAGGGAACATTTCATGCAAAGATGGGCTCAATAAAGGACAGAAATGGTATGGACCTAACAGAAGCAGAAGGTATTAAGAAGAGGTGGCAAGGATACACAGAAGAACTATACAAAAATGATCTTCATGACCCACATAACCATGATGGTGTGATCACTCACCTAGAGGCAGACATCCTGGAGTGCAAAGTCAAATGAGCCTTGGGAAGCATCACTACGAACAAAGCTAGTGGAGGTGATGGAATTCCAGTTGAGCTATTTCAAATCCTAAAAGATGATGCTGTGAAAGTGCTGCACTCAATATGCCAGCAAATCTGGAAAACTCAGCAGTGGCCACAGGATTGGAAAAGGTCAGTTTTCATTCCAATCACAAAGAAAGACAATACCAAAGAATGTTCAAACTACTACCTAGGTGTACTCAATCTCAAGCTAGCAAAGTAAGGCTCAAAATTCTCAAAGCCAGGCTTCAACAGTACGTGAACTGAGAATTTTTCATATGTTCAAGCTGGATTTAGAAAAGGCAGAGGAACCAGAGATCAAATTGCCAATATACCGCTGGATCATAGAAAAACCAAGAGAATTCCAGAAAAACATCTACTTCTGCTTCATTGACTACGCTAAAGCCTTTTACTGTGGATCATGAGAAACTGTGGAAAATTCTTCAAGAGGTAGAAATACCAGACCAACTTAACTGTCTCCTGAGAAATGTGTATGGAGGTCAAGAAGCAACAGTTAAAACCGGACATGGCACAATGGACTGGTTCCAGATTGGGAAAGGAGCATACGTCAAAGCTGTATATTGTCACCCTGCTTATTTAACTTATATGCAGAATAGAAAGTGAAAGTGAAGTCGCTCAGTCGTGTCTGACTCTTTGCGACCCCATGGACTGTAGCCCACCAGGCTCCTCAGTCCATGGAATTTTCCAGGCAAGAGTACTGGAGTGGGTTGCCATTTCCTTCTCCAGGTGATCTTCCCAACCCAGGGATTGAACCCGGGTCTCCCGCACTGCAGGCAGACGCTTTACCATCTGAGCCAGCAGGGAAGCAGGATACATCATGTAAAATTCTGGGCTGGATGAAGCATAAGCTGGAATCAAGATTGCCAGGAGAAATATCAATAACCTCACATATGCAGATGATACCACTTAATGGCAGAAAGCAGAGGAAGTAAAGAGTCTCTTGATGAAAATGAAAGAGGAAAGTGAAAAATCTGGCATAAACTCAACATTCAAAAAATGAAGATCATGGCATCCAGTCCCATCACTTCATGGCAAATAGATGGGGAAACAGTGGAAACAGTGACAGACTTTATTTTCTTGGGCTCCCAAAATCACTGCAAATGGTGACTGTAGCCATGAAATTAAAAGATACTTGCTTCTTGGAAGAAAAGCTATAACCAACCTAGACAGCATATTAAAAAGCAGAGACATTGCGTTGTCGGCAAGAGTCCATCTAGTTAAAGCTATGGTTTTTCCATTAGTCGTATATGCATGTGAGAGTTGGACTATAAAGAAAGCTGAGTGCTGAAGAATTGATGCTTTTGAATTGTGGTGTTGGAGAAGACTCTTGAGAGTCCTTTGGACTGCAAGATCAAACCAGTCAATCCCAAAGGAAATCAGTCCTGAATATTCATTGGGAGGACTGATGCTGAAGCTCCATTAGGACTTTGGCCACCTGATGCGAAGAACTGACTCATTAGAAAAGACCCTGATGCTGGGAAAGATTGAAGGGAGGAGGAGAAGGGGGCGACAAAGGATGAGATGGTTGGATGGCATGACTGACTCGGTGGATGTGAGTTTGAGCAAGCTCCGGGAGTTGGTGATGGACTGGGAAGTCTAGTGTGCTACAGACCATGAGGTTGCAAAGAGTGGGACACAACTGAGCAGCTCAGCTGAAGCATTGCACATGCATTATTTCATTTTCCTGTTTTACAGTGTTTATATTGAGACTTACAGCTTTTGTAATTAGTTTGTCCAAGAGAATGCACATAATAAAAGGGGGAACCTAGGATGTAAGAGTTGGTTTATAAAGAAGGCTGAGCACCAAAGAATCGATGCTTTTGAATTGTGGTGCTAGAGAAGACTCTTGAGTCCCCAGGACTGCAAGGAGATCAAGCCAGTAAATCCTAAAGGAAGTCAACCCTGAATATGCATTGGAAGGACTATTGATAAAGCTCCAATACTTTGGCTACCTGATGCGAAGAACTGACTGTTTGGAAAAGACCATGATGCTGGGAAAGACTGAAGGAGAAGAAGGGGGTGGCAGAGGATGAAATGGTTAGATAGCATCACCATTTCAATGGACATGAATTTGAACAAACTCTGGTAAATAGTAAAGGACAGGGAAGCCTGGAGTGCTGCAGCCCATGGGGTCACAAAAAGTTGGACAGGCCTTAGTGACTGAACAACAACACGTTTTGACTCTGAGGTCCATGCCCTAGCCACTACACTACAAAACTTTGTCTCTTGGGGCTGTTATCTAAATCAAGGGGTAAACATTGCCCCTCCTTTGTGGTAGTTCTTATATTTGTATCTGCAGTAACTAGCCTTAATAACATGATCGGTTCTTAAGAGAATGGATTAATGTTATTTTCTCACCTTTCTTTTCATTTATCTGTTGACTAGAGAATATGACATGGGAAATGTAGCGGTACAAAGATGATAGGCTTTGGAGAGATCTAGATTGGTTGAGTGACTTTTGACCAATTAACTTCTGAGGTTAAGTTTCTTTATTTGTAAAAGTTAAATTAATATTTTAATGTAAACAGCTTGACACATTAGAGAAAGACTGTGTTCTCTTCTAGAGACATCAGATACTTAGGATCAGATTGGTCATACTCAGTTTATGCTACATTCTTTATAGGTCCCCCTTTTTCCCTCCACTTTACATCATTACTCTTTTATAGTCTATCTTCATTTTCGCTTCTATCTCCCCCATGTTGGGCATTTACCCTGGAGTATATTTGATGTGTTTTTCCAGTTAATCGTCATGTATTTACTTAGATTTCTGATTTCTTCCAAAACTAATGTTTTGTTTATATGTTTTAAAATTTGCGTAAATGGTATAATGCTATTAATCTCATTCTTTTTCCTATTTCCTTCTACCTAACACTTTAAAAAAAAAAAAAAAAAAAAAAAACAACTAACTTGTTTTAGTTACTGGAGTCACCGTTATGTGAATTCTGCATAGTGTGACAGATGCCTCAGGAAGGGCTGATGTCATTTATTCACTGAGTATTTATTGAGCCCTTTGCATGTATGCTGCTTCTAAAGAGAGACTTTATACCAACAAATGCATTTGGGAGTATTTTGTTCCATTTGCTTATCTTTTGCTGTCCTAATACTATAGACTAATTAGAGTGGTTTTGTGATAAATCTTCATTATCTGGCAAGGTGAACCACTTTCCTTTGCTTTTTTTTGTCAATATAGTTATTCTTAGATAAGTTTTTCCATATTTAGAACATCCTTCAGGTTATTTTCTCTAGGATTTTCTTAAAATTTTTTTTTTAGTTTATATGGGAGTATATAGTAAATTTACAGTGTTGTGTCAGTTGCAGGCATACAGCAGTGATTTAGTTATGCATATACATGTATCTATTTTTTCTCATTTTCTTTTCCCACATAGGTTATTACAGTGTATTGAGTAGAGTTCCCGGTGCTATATGGTAAGGATCCTTCAGGTGTTTTGATAAGAATTATACTGGAGTGCTGAAGTAGTTCAGGGAGAATTGCTGTCTTTACTTTGCTGTCAACAGCACTCCATCTATGAACGTACTAGATCTTCAGTTGTCTCTTCATTTTGTGGTCGTTATTAGAGTTAACATTTTTTCCTCTGTAAATGGTTGTGTAGTTTTTAAGGTTAATTTCTAAATTATTTTAAAAAATTGTTACTGATAATGGTTTATTATCTATCTTGTTATTACTGGGGAGGAAAATATTGACTTTATTGCTTATTTTTTAAATTGAAATAATTTACATACAGCTAAGTGCACATGTTGTCAACTGTATAGTTGGATCAGTTTTGACAAATACATACATCTGTGTAACTCACACCCATCAAGATGCAGAGCATTTCTATCACTCCAGAATGTTTTCTCATGTCGCATTCTACAGAATTCCCTGAAGCAACTGACGATTTGATTTCTATCACCATGGGTTAGTTTTGCTACTTCTGGAAACCTATTTAAATAGAATTAATACAGTATTTATTCTTGTGTCTGACTTCTTTCACTCAAGTGTAATGTTTCCAAGATTTATCCATCTTATTTCATTCATTTGTAATTCATTCCTTTTGATTGTGAGAACTAGTATAATACATTGTATGAATATACTACAGTTTATTTATATTCTCCTGTTGTTGAACATCTGGACAGCTTCCAGGTTTTGGCTATTAGGAGTAAAAGCTACTGCAGACGTTTTTGTACATACAGTTTTCATTTCTCTTAAGTATGTAAAAGTGGAATTGCAAGTACTGAAACAGATGGATATCCTGTGCTTCTGGAGATAGTACCCTGAGAAAGACACATTGCTTATGAAGGATTCCAGCCAGGAATATATAACCTGAATCTGGTCATGATGAAGGGTAAGACAAACCTCAAAAAAGGACCACGGTATTCATGGTCAACAAAAGAGTCCGAAGTGCAGTACTTGGATGCAATCTCAAAAACGACAGAATGATCTCTGTTCGTTTCCAAGGCAAACCATTCAATATCACAGTAATCCAAGTCTATGCCCCAACCAGTAACGCTGAAGAAGCTGAAGTTGAATGGTTCTATGAAGACCTACAAGACCTTTTAGAACTAACACCCAAAAAAGATGTCCTTTTCATTATACAGGACTGGAATGCAAAAGTAGGAAGTCAAGAAACACCTGGAGTAACAGGCAAATTTGGCCTTGGAATACGGAATGAAGCAGGGCAAAGACTAATATAGAGTTTTGCCAAGAAAATGCACTGGTCATAACAAACACCCTCTTCCAACAACACAAGAGAAGACTCTATACATGGACATAACCAGATGGTCAACACCAAAATCAGATTGATTATATTCTTTGCAGCCAAAGATGGAGAAGCTCTATACAGTCAACAAAAACAAGACCAGGAGCTGACTATGGCTCAGACCATGAACTCCTTATTGCCAAATTCAGACTTAAATTGAAGAAAGTAGGGAAAACCACTAGACCATTCAGGTATGACCTAAATCAAATCCCTTATGATTATACAGTGAAAGTGAGAAATAGATTTAAGGGCCTAGATCTGATAGATAGCGTGCCTGATGAACTATGGAATGAGGTTCGTGACATTGTACAGGAGACAGGGATCAAGACCATCCCCATGGAAAAGAAATGCAAAAAAGCAAAATGGCTGTCTGGGGAGGCCTTACAAATAGCTGTGAAAAGAAGAGAAGTGAAAACCAAAGGAGAAAAGAAAAGATATAAACATCTGAATGCAGAGTTCCAAAGAATAGCAAGAAGAGATAAGAAAGCCTTCTTCAGCGATCAGTGCAAAGAAATAGAGGAAAACAACAGAATGGGAAAGACTAGGGATCTCTTCAAGAAAATCAGAAATATCAAAGGAACATTTCATGCAAAGATGAGCTCCATAAAGGACAGAAATGGTATGGACCTAACAGAAGCAGAAGATATTAAGAAGAGATGGCAAGAATACACAGACCCAGATAATCACGATGGTGTGATCACTGACCTAGAGCCAGACATCCTGGAATGTAAAGTCAAATGGGCCTTAGAAAGCATCACTACGAACAAAGCTAGTGGATGTGATGGAATTCCAGTTGAGCTATTCCAAATCCTGAAAGATGATGCTGTGAAAGTGCTGCACTCTATATGCCAGCAAATTTGGAAAACTCAGCAGTGGCCACAGGACTGGAAAAAGTCAGTTTTCATTCCGATCCCAAAGAAAGGCAATGCCAAAGAATGCTCAAACTACTGCACAATTGCACATGCTAGTAAAGTAATGCTCAAAATTCTCCAGTCAGGCTTCAGCAATATGTGAACCATGAACTTCCTGATGTTCAAGCTGGTTTTAGAAAAGGCAGAGGAACCAGAGATCGAATTGCCAATATCTGCTGGATCATGGAAAAAGCAAGAGAGTTCCAGAAAAACATCTATTTCTGCTTTATTGACTATGCCAAAGCCTTTGACTCTGTGGATCACAATAAACTGTGGAAAATTCTGAAAGAGATGGGAATACCAGACCACCTGATCTGCCTCTTGAGAAATTTGTATGTGGGTCAGGAAGCAACAGTTAGAACTGGACATGGAACAACAGACTGGTTCCAAATAGGAAAAGGAGTACGTCAAGGCTGTATATTGTCACCCTGTTTATTTAACTTATATGCAGAGTACATCATGAGAAACGCTGGACTGGAAGAAACACAAACTGGAATCAGGATTGCCGGGAGAAATATCAATAACCTCAGATATGCAGATGACACCATCATTATGGCAGAAAGTGAAGAGGAACTAAAAAGCCTCTTGATGAAAGTGAAAGTGGGGAGTGAAAAAGTTGGCTTAAAGCTCAGCATTCAGAAAACGAAGATCATGGCATCTGGTCCCACCACTTCATGGGAAATAGATGGGGAAACAGTGGAAACAGTGGCAGACTTTCTTTTTCTGGGCTCCAAAATCACTACAGATGGTGACTGCAGCCATGAAATTAAAAGACGCTTACTTCTTGGAAGGAAAGTTATGACCAACCTAGATAGCATATTCAAAAGCAGAGACATTACTTTGCCAACAAAGGTTCGTCTAGTTAAGGCTATGGTTTTTCCTGTGGTCATGTATGGATGTGAGAGTTGGACTGTGAAGAAGGCTGAGCGCCAAAGAATTGATGCTTTTGAACGGTGGTGTTGGAGAAGACTCTTGAGAGTTCCTTGGACTGCAAGGAGATCCAACCAGTCCATTCTGAAGGAGATCAGCCCTGGGATTTCTTTGGAATCCCAGGAATGATGCTAAAGCTGAAACTCCAGTACTTTGGCCACCTCATGCGAAGAGTTGACTCATTGGAAAAGACTCTGATGCTGCGAGGGATTGGGGGCAGGAGGAGAAGGGAACGACAGAGGATGAGATGGCTGGATGGCATCGCTGACTCGATGGACGTGAGTCTCAGTGAACTCCGGGAGTTGGTGATGGACAGGGAGGCCTGGCGTGCTGCGATTCATGGGGTCGCAAAGAGTCAGACACGACTGAGCGACTGATCTGATCTGATTTAAAAATAAAAGGATTATGTCCTTCAAAAGTGTCAGTACCACATAAGATAAAGACTAAGAACTGTTCCAGGTTAAAGGAGGCTGAAGACACAGGACATGGTCTTAGACTTGATTCTGGGCTTGGGGTTGAGGAGGGGAGGGGGAGTGCTGAGAGGACACTACTGGGACATAGATTATTGTGTCAGTGTAACATTTCCTCAGATTGTTAATTGTAGTGTGGTTGTGTAAGAAAATATCCTTATTCTGAGGAAATACGTACAGAGATACTTCGAGATATATTACACGCAGTGGGGAAAGAGAGGGCCATGAACTTGCTGTGAGAATGGCAAATGATGGGACAAATGGGTCACAATAGGTAGAGAGGGTTTGCGGTTGTTCTTTTTACTATGTTGGCATTTCTTCTGAAAGCTTGAAATTATTTCCAAATAAAAAGTAGGGGGTAAAAGATTGGGATTTCCTTTTCTCTAGATAAGGTGTTGATTAATCCGCTCAAAATTTTTAAATTATTGTCAGTGATTTCCAATTTTTGTATACTTTGTCCCAGTTTTGTTATTTTTCTAGAAACATCCATGTCTTCTGAGTTTTCAAATATATTAGTATATATAGCTGTTAATATTTTATGATTTTAAAAAGTATGTCTTGCCTGTGGTTATTTCATGCTTTTAGAACATATTTTGTTAATTCATATCACCAACTCTCCTTTACCAGTTTTTCCAGAGGTTTGTCTTTTTAATATTTTCCTTGGAGAACCAACTTTTGGTTTTAATCTTTTGGTTTGGTTTTCTCTCAGTGATTTCTGTCCTTAAGAGTCTTCCTTTTTTCCTTAGATTGAAACTGTCCTTTATCTTCTTGAGTTGAAAGAGGAGCTCTTTTGTGTTCAGTTTGTCTCCAGATATGCTCAGAAGGATAGCTTTCCTGCTGCTGTTTTACCTGCATCCTACCTACCAGTTTTGACCTGTAGTCTTCTGCTCTAATATTTTGTAATATGCCCTATATTTTCCTCTTTAATAAAAAATTATTCTGCTTTATAATTTAGTTTACAGGTTTTAGAAGGTGGTTAGCTTTTTCTATCCTAAATGACACTCAAATGCAAATTTTACAAGACTTTTAATTACATCTACTCTAAAAGTTAATACCTTTCCATATGAATGGTGAATCCATGCCACATTAGCGGGGTGGGGGCGGGGAGGTGACAAGAAGAGACAAGTGTCCTCTTATTTTCCAGATTCTATTTTTTGAGTTTGTGTGTTTGTGTGAGGGGGTGGTGGATGGATGGTTGAGTTGGGGAGGTAGTGGTAGTGGTCGAGGCAGGAGATGGGGCTGATGGGAAGAGGAATGAAAAGTGATTGAATTTTGTTTCTGCTGTGTGCTGCAAAACAGTTCCCCTAAGAACCCTCATTAGTAAGTATTTGTTAAACACCTAATGTTTGCAGGTTTTGGCTATGTGGGGAGGGGCTAAAGTAGTTAGGGATATGAAATTGATTCTCAAAGAGTTTAAGTGTAAGACGATATACTTGGCTCACAATCAATTTAATCAATAGTAATAGAGTCTGAGGGGAGAGTGTCAGGGGCTCACAGGGGCTCCATTTATCTTGCTAGTTGTGATTTCTGGTGCTGAATTTCTTAAAACTTTTGAAAGTAATTTCATCAGGCTTGGGGTTTTCACAGTACAGTTTTTGAAAGTTGCTTCAGTAGTATGGAATCAGATCCATTTAGTCATGCAGCAAAGTGCCCTCAGCTATTTTAATGTGACCCAGTGATTCTTAATGATGGGGCATGCATATCTAATTCACCTGGGAGAACTTGTTGACAGTAAAGAGTGTATTATAGAGATTCATTGTTCTTCAGTGTAGTTGGTGTGGGTTTGTGTTATTTCATTTTACTTTGGTGATTTAAAATTTCTTGACAGTTCTTAGTTGGTGATCATTTTTATCTATTTTAGGCTTTTTTCTTACACACAAAATTAAGGATATCTTTGCAGGTCTGTCTTTAATTAGCATCTGTCTTTATATAGGGACTGATATATTAGAGGTAAACAGTGATACTATTGATAAAGCTACTCTATAGCTTTATCAATAGGGTAGATAAGCTAATAATGTATTACATACTAATGTCAGGTATACTAGGGTTCTTCAGAGAAATAGAACCCACTTTATATGTAAAATGAGATGTTGAGTCACACGATTATGGAATCTGAGAAGTTCTACTGTCTTAAAGCTGGAGACTGAGGAAACACAGTGGTATAATTCAGATCAAGTCTGAACGCCTATTAACCAGTGAAGCAGAAGATATAATCCCAGTAAAAAGGCTAGACATGAGACGCCACAGCTCAGATAGTGAGGCAGGGGAAAAAAGGGCGAATTCTTCTGGTCAGTCCCTTAAAGGATTAGATGATGCCCACTCATATTGGGGAGGACAGTCTACTGAGTCCACTGATTCATATCTTGTTGTTGTTGTTCAGTTGCCAAGTTGTGTCTGACTCTTTGCAACCTCATGGACTGCAGATTCCAAAGCTAATCTCGCCCAAAAAGCTCCTAACTTCGGATAATGGAATTTGATTATGTGATAGTAAAAATAAGTCTCATGAGATTTAATGTCTTTTGGCTGTCTTCACACTAACTGTGAATATTGGGATTTATATATACATATACACATGCAGAATTACTGATGATAAAAGTAGTATATGCTCGTAGTAGAAATTTAAAAAGTATAGAAAAGAATAAAGAAAATAAGGGGGCATAATCACCAAAATTCTAACACCCCTAGTTTTGAATATCTGAAACTTTTTGTTGTCCCAAATGTGTGTATATATACCTGACAAATACAACTACAAACACCCATGTGAGAAACAATGCAAAAATCTGTCAATAAAGAAATGTTTAATAAATAATGATATATCTATATGACAATTTGAATAAGTAATATATTCTTATGGCTCAAAATTCAGAAGACTTAGAGTATTAAAAAGTGAAAAATATCCATCTATCCAGTCAATCAGTTTTCCACCCTGGAGGCAACCACGGTGGTGCTTTTTTCCCCTTTTGTTTTTAATTCTTTCAGAGAAATTTATGGACCTACAAGTGCCTTTAGTAAACATGTGCGCACATAGTAGCATACTATATGTGTATGTTGTTATGTACTTTGCTCTTTTATTTGATTTTAATTTTTATCAAAATGATGTAACAAAAAGTCAGGTAGCTCTACAAGGATTTTTGTTTATTTGCTTTTGCAAAGAAGTCAGTCCTTCATCCCTCTTTCCTCATTTTTCCTTTCCAAGGAAACCACTTTGATCTTTTACCTGATGAATTTTGTTTACTTCTTTGTCTCTAAAATAATTGTTTTAATGTCACTTTTAGGTATGTTACTGCAAATGATCAGATTCTCCTGGTAATGTAGTTCAGTCATAATTTGGATTAGATCAGTATTCATGACTATAAATGATACAGCTGAGCCATGTGGTAAAACATGGTTACTTTTCCTTTTTCTGTTCTACTTTTCCATTTTCATGGGGCTAATATTTGACTTGTGTTTTCTTATTTTTCTCTTTAATTACAAATTATCTGCTAGTTGTGTAGATCTGTTCTTGAGATTTTCAGAGACTCCTCTAAGTTGTGCTGTTAATTCCGTCCTCCAAAAGAGGACTCTTCCAGAGCTTCTGATGACCTCCAGTTTAGTTTCGGTTGCCCTCTTTGTGTACATACAGCTGTCATCCATGAAATTCTCTTTGCAGTCACCCTGGGAATTCTCTTTTACTCTTTCATCTCACTACTATATTGTTGTAATTATTGTGGTTTCTTAGATGTCTAATTTCCCCACATTAAAATCTTATTGACTATTCTGTTTATATTGGAGAAGGCGATGGCACCCTACTCCAGTACTCTTGCATGGAGAATCCCAGGGACGGGGGAGCCTGGTGGGCTGCTGTCTGTGGAGTCGGACATGACTGAAGCGACTTAGCAGCAGCAGCAGCAGCATGCTGTTTATATGAACTTTAGAGTCAGTTTGTCTAATTTTTTTAACGCTTTCTTTTTTGCAACTTCAGTGTGTGGTTTTCAGATCTTCCATATAACTTTGAATTGTGTAAAACTGACTTTTTTTTTTTTCAACTTAAAATAATATCAGTTTCAAATATTTTTACTATTAAGAACACAGAACACATATGTGTGTTTGTGTAGAACATTTCTCGCTAAGTTTATATTTGGTATTTTATTGTTTCTATTATAAATGGGGACTTTTCTTCTGTTAACTCTTACAACTGGTGGTAATGATTTGAGTAGAGTATCTGTTGATTTCTTTCTTAATTTTATACCTGCTGCTACTGCTAAGTTGCTTCAGTTGTGTCCGACTCTGTGCGACCCCATAGATGGCTGCCCACCAGGCTCCCCCATCCCTGGGATTCTCCAGGCAAGAATACTGGAGTGGGTTGCCATTTCCTTCTCCAGTGCATGAAAGTGAAAAGTGAATTCGCTCAGTCTGACTCTTAGCGACCCCATGGACTGCAGCCCACCAGGCTCCTCCTCCATGGGATTTTCCAGGCAAGAGTAATGGAGTGGGTTAGGAATATTATTTTATACCCAAGTCTTCTTTTAACACTTTTTAGTTTTCCAACCATATAAACTCATTTGCAATTAATGATAATTTTACTGTATCCTTTCTCATTTTTATACTGCCTTTGTCCTCATATTATGTAATACTAGTGATAATGGACATTCTTGTCTTGTTTCAGATCTAAATAGGGGTATTTCAGTTTCTTCACTGATTATGATAGTGACTCTTAGGCTTATGTGTTATGCATGTACTATGTATTCCCCATGTTAAATATCTACTTATTACTATTTTATTAATTTCAACATCTTGATGCCTGCATAAATTTATCAAATGTCCTTTGGTGAGGATAATCTTGAGATTTCTTTTCCTTGGTATTTTTGCATAGCAAAGTAAATGTATTTTAAACCATTTTGGAATATCAGAGCTAAACTCTACTTGACCATAACAGTGGTGTGTTACATCTTTGGTATGTTAATGGAGATTTTTTCTTTTTTATTTTCTTCAGAACTTTTGTGTTTGATTCCATATGTATTATTAACCTATAGTACTTATATATATGTACTGTTTCCATTAATTTTTGATATCATTGTTACGTTCCCTATAAAATAATTTGGAAGCTTTACTTCTATACTTTGAAATAGTTTAGGTAGCTTCAGCATTATCTGTTCTTAAATATTTGGTAGAATTTAGAATATCAGTGGCATCTGGAGCTTTTGAGGAGGTTAGCTGTTTGTCAGCTTTCTCTGTTCTTTCTGTGATAATTGTCAGATACTCTTATTATTGTGAAGTATTTCCTGTTTTACCTTTGTGAGATTAATGATGCCTTACTTGGAGTGCTGATAACACTATATTTTTCTTAGGGTATTAAATAAAAAAACCTTTGTCTTATGTACATTTGTCTTCATCATTAAATTGTCAAATTGTCAAGAACATTAGGATAAGAACCATCTATTGTCTATTGCCTCAAATTCTAGTTCATGGTATGGAATATGTTGTTTTAACGACCTTACTTTTTTTTTTTTTTGATGGTGTCGGTGGATGTTTTACAGGCTTCCCAGTTGGCATGTGTGTTGTAAAGAGAGTTCTTCAGCTTCATCGTATTACTCTCAAGATGACAATTGTGCACTAGAAAATGAAGATGTACAATCCCAGAAAAAGGTACCTTAAATAAAGATGAAGTTGTAATTTGTGTATTAGCTTTCTGTCTTCTCAAAACATTTGGAATAAAAATATTTCAAAAATACTGTGACATTATTTTTGATGGAGATTTGTAATTTTCTTTGCTATACTTTGAGAAGTTACTTAGGTAATTCTGAAATTAACCTAAAAATATTTATTTATTCTTATTGCTTGTGTTTGGAATATTGTAGTCCTACAGTATGGAGAAGGCAATGGCAACCCACTCCAGTACTCTTGCCTGGAGAATCCCATGGACAGAGGAGCCTGGTAGGTTGCAGTCCATGGGTGGCTAAGTCGGACACGACTGAGTGACTTCACTTTCACTTTTCACTTTCATACATTGGAGAAGGAAATGGCAACCCACTCCAGTGTTCTTGCCTGGAAAATCCCAGGGACAGGGGAGCCTGGTGGGCTGCCGTCTATGGGGTTGCACAGAGTCGGACACGACTGAAGTGACTTAGCAGCAGCAGCAGCAGCAGTCCTACAGTAAGGAGAAAAATAGTGCCTGTTCAGAGAACTGAAGACTAGGACTTTCTTTTTAATACTTTAACTACTTAAAGTGTTTCTAAAGAAACCTGAGTCTTATAAATTAAAAACTATTAGAAATGAGAATTATAGAGAGAATCTGAAATGATTGGCTATGTACTTTGTTTCATACATTTGGGTAGAGTGAATAGACAGAGGCCAAAAAATCTGATGGTCTCTAAATAGTTTATTATTTTATCATTTTAAATGGTAAAAGGTGGTTATTGACTTCAGCTAGATTTGGCTCCTCCTCATCCCCCCCGAAAATCAATGTACTTATTTTAAATTAGAGGAATAATTTATACACACTGTAAGATATTCATCTTTGTATCCCCTTCCCATCCCCAAAGGAACCAAAATTTGCGTTTCTTATTAAAACACTCAGACCATTTTCTTTGGGTGTAGATACATCATAGCTCACAAATTAATGTTTTAATTTTTAGTAAAATGTCATAAATATTGCACAAGTTGACTTCCCCTCTTCCCCAGCAATATCTTGTGGATACCTTTGTATGTTACTGTATTATTTTGAATAGCTACATTTTTATTCCATTATATGGATGTGTTAAATTTATTTAAGTACTTTTTTGATTGAGAGGCTCTCAGCTGTGTTTATACGTGCATGTTTGTGTCTGCATTTGTGTGTGTGTGTGATTGTGGATGCATAAACTTTAAATTATATGCTTGGGTGTTTTCTTTTTTTGGCATGATGTTTAGAATGGATTTATATTTCTGAGTTATACAGGATCTGTTTTAAGAATAGAGCAGTTAAAATTTTGAAGACTCTTGCTGGATACCTCTCCAAAAAAAGTGTGATTGTATGCTTCTATGCACAATCTGTAAGACTTAAAGCTAATCTCTTCTTTGATGAGAAATAAGACTTAAATGTTAAGAATGATTTAAGCAAAGCATTAAGGAAGGGGAAATAGACATTCTTTCAGTAAACATTTGGTTACCTATTATGTTCTTTACAGGGTTAGAATATGATGGATATGAACTTTGCTTTTATGAAACTTGTATGCTAGAATATACATTTAAAAACAATATATCTGAAATTCTAACTTAACAGTATCAAAAGAGATGACACAAAAAGCTATAAGCGTATATATTTACCAGATATTTACTGATCTTACTGTGTGTCTAACATACAGTGCTGGGTGGTAGGACTAAAGTGCGTATTAAGAAATCAAATGTAGTGTATGTTTGGAAGGCAGCTATGCTCATTACTATACCACTAGTGTACACATGTAGTATACATTTGAAGTGAAGCAGTAAGGAGAGTAATACATGAAGGAAGACAATAAGCATGGAAACAAAATTATTAAAATCACAATCAAGTGTTTTGGTTGTGTAGAAAGACAGTCTTAATATTGCTTCAGGACTATTTTGTGAAGCACTTTCATCAGTCGGCCTTTTCTTTGTTGCAATATAGGATGAAAGAGGGGGACCTGTCAATGCTGAATTATCGGGAAAAGTAGGTTCAAGCTTACCTGTTCCTCCAGAAGAAAACAAATTAAAAGATGATTACATTGTGAATGTACAGGTAAGATTTGTTGCTTTGATTTTTTAATGATATGGCTTTTCAAACCACTTTACAACATAGAATACATTTATTTGGTCAACATATTGTGTATTTTTTTTCCCCTTTCTTTTTGTGATACCATGCAACAGAATTACCAATGTAATAGTAAATGTGACCATTTTCCTTGTAGTATGGGTTTGGCTGTAAATCTTTCTTTTTAGGTTCATTTTGGCTCAGTATTATTTACCTTCTCTCAGGTTTTCAGCTGTCAGGGGACATTTTTTCTGACTTAAAGTATTTGTATGTAGAATACAGAATATTTTGATACCAAATTTTATCACTTAGTGTGGAATATTAATAATCATTAATAGATTATGTTTTTTCCCCTTTTCTCTCATATTATATCCTAAGTATTTTTCATTTTGTATACCAGCTTTTATGAAATATGTAAAACTAGACCAGAGTGTAAGTTGATCAGAATGCTGATGCATCTGGAAACCATTTAATATCAGGAATAACTGAAGAAACTGGGGATGTTTGATCTGGAAGGAAGAAGGACTAAGGAAAAACTAAATATCTTAAATATTAACGAAAATAAATTTCAGCTTAAAAGGAGGGAAAATGCTCTTAAAAAAAACACAGCCAGAGTTATTTTATTGGGTTATCTAGGGAGATATAGTACATTGCATTTTAATGAATTTTGGAGGAGGTTTGGAAGAGATTTATGCATAAGAGTAAGGGAACAGTGATCTCTGTAGCCCTTCAGTTATATGTGTATCCCAAACAGTCTTGCCATTGTTCATTTTCCTGAATTTTCCTCATGGTATCCTCTTATTCAAATATATTGAAGTGCTTACTGCATCTTTAGAGACCTGTGCTGTTCAGTACAGTGGCCACTAGCTACCTGTGGCTCTTGTGCATTGGAAATGTGGATAGTCCTAGTTGAGATTTGCTGTAAGTATAAGATTCACATCGATTTTGGAGACTTAGTATTAATAAAAGAGAAAAAAGAGTGTAGAATATCTTATTAATTTTTTATGTTGAATGATAATGCAGTATTTGATAATAATGTGATAGTTCTTTTCTCAAAGCCTCCGTCATAAAATACAAACTATTTGTATTCTTTTGCTAACTTTTCATTCCAGTGTAAATTCCTCAAATGATCACATTTCATTTTATATTCTTATTTTATAAAGAATTTTTGTTTTATATCACATTATTTATTTTATGTTCTTTTATATTTATATTCTTCTACATTTTTATTTTATATCACATTCCTTATTTTATATTCTTCTGACTCTGCCTCTTATTTTCTTTCTGCTGCTGTACTGCCTTCTCCTTTTCTTCAAAGTCCTAGTTCTTCTAGTTCATAGTAGTCCTTAGTTTCTCTTTTCTTTGAACTGAGCATGAGTACCTCTCTCTCATTTGATACTCAGTAAGTATTGTCTACTGTGTGCTAGGTACTAGTACATGCGAGGCACTAAGAACATGAAGATCAAGAAAACATAGTCCGTACTCAAGACATTTATAATGGAATTGAAGAAGAGAAATAAATAAGGGCAATTGAGGTGTTATAGATGCTGTGATTAAAGTCTATACAGATAACAGTAGAGGCATAGAAGAAGGGGAATGGCTAATTCTATATGGAGTTGGTTGGTGGGGGAAGTACTTATAAGAGGTTTTCAAACATAAGTAGGTATTAAGTACATTTCAGATTATGTTTTGGAAGAGTGAAACAACATACAGTCCTTAAAAGAGCAGCCAGAATTGTGTATTGCTTTGTAATGTTATTTATGCATGCCTTGTATTGTTATTTCTTGATACACATTATCTTCTAAACTGCTCAGGGACAAAAAACTATGTGGTACACTATTTTATACTAGTTTAATATATACTATTATATATTAAATTCTAGTATATAGTATTTTATACTAATAAATAGTAATGCTATTTAATAGATACTGTTTCATGTATTTACATAGGATTTCTGTGTTGCTATAGGATACATTAAGGTAATTATAGTAAGAAATTTTGTAGGTCCTGATACAAAATAGGAAAGAAGAAAGATAAGCTGCTTTGTCCTGGTTTATGAAATGCTATGACAAATCTATAGAGCCTGTATTGTAATATGAGATGTATTCCTTAGGGTGTTTGTGTTAGAAGAAGGGACTTTTATAAAAGTAATTTTTTAATGAACATTATATTGTTACTTTTGAGACATACTTTTTATAATATCATCTTCAAATAAAGAGAGAATTTGTTAATCCCAACATTAAATACAACTGACTTTTTTAGAAACAGGATACGGAGTCAAAAAAGTTAAGTCCATCTGTGACTGAGACACTCCCTACAGTTGATGTTCATGAAGATTCTTCCAGTGTAGTTGTGGACAGTGAAAATACTGAAAATATTTCCAGTTCATCTACCTCAGAGATCACTCCAATCTCAAAACTTGAGTAAGTCATTACAAAGAAAAAAAGAACATCATTAGATAATGACAGAAGAATTTCTTTGATACTGAAATTTGACCTTTAGTCTATATAGCAGACCTATACAATAATGCATTTGTTTTGTGTTTTTTTAATGATCTTACGGCATAATGAGTATTTATACTTCTGTCTAACTCAGGGAGGCTGATTGTATCCCAGGCATGAATTATCTGCATAATATAGGTAAAGTGAGATTCTTGTTTAAGAAACATGGTGCTTAACTGAATAATCTTCCCTATAATTATCAAAAATTCCAATGTCAGAGTATTCATTTCCATTAAGTATTACTGTGTTATTCCATTCATAATATGTCTTTGTATGATAGCTAACTTTTTCAAGCTTGATAATAAATATTCAGAATATTTAGATATATTTGGAATATTTTGTTTCTTTTTCTCTCTTTTAAAAATGTTTTACAGCATTTTTAAAGGCTACTTTCCATTTTCAGTTATTACAAAGTATTGGCTCTATTCCCCGTGTTTTATACTACATACTTGAGCCTGTCTTATACCCAATACTTTGTGCCTCCCATTCCCCCACCCCTATTTTGTTCCTTCCTTCAGAAAAGGAAAGAATACCCATTTGAATGCAGAGTTCCAAAGAATAGCAAGGAGAGATAAGAAAGCCTTCCTTAGCAATCAGTGCAAAGAATTAGAGGAAAACAATACAATGGGAAAAACTAGAGATCTCTTCAAGAAAGTTTGAGATGCCAAGGGAACATTTCATGCAAAGATGAGCACAATAAAGGACAGAAATGGTATGGATCTAACAGAAGCAGAAGATATGAAGAAGAGGTGGCAAGAATACACAGAAGAACTATACAGAAAAAGATCTTCATGACCCAGATGATCACGATGGTGTGATCACTCACCTAGAACCAGACATCCTGGAATGTCAAGTCAAGTGGGCCTTAGAAAGCATCACTACGAACAAAGCTAGTGGAGGTGATAGAATTCCAGTTGAGCTATTTCAAATCCTAAAAGATGATGCTGTGTAAGTGCTGCACTTAATATGCCAGCAAATCTGGAAAACTCAGCAGTGGCCACAGGAGTGGAAAAGGTCAGTTTTCATTCCAGTCCCAAAGAAAGGCAATGCCAAAGAATGTTCAAACAACTGCACGATTGCACGCATCTCACATGCTAGCAAAGTAATGCTCAAAATTCTCCAAGCCAGGCTTCAATTGTACGTGAACCGTGAACTTGGAGATGTTCAAGCTGGATTTAGAAAAGGCAGAAGAACCAGAGATCAAATTGCCAACATCCACTGGATCATTGAAAAAACAAGAGAGTTCCAGAAAAACATCTATTTTTGCTTTATTGACTACGCCAAAGCCTTTGACTGTGTGGATCACGACAAACTGTGGAAAGTTCTGAAAGAGATGGGAATACCAGACCACCTTACCTGCGTCCTGAGAAATCTGTATGCAAGTCAGGAAGCAACAGTTAGAACTCGACATGGGACAACAGGCTGGTTCCAAATTGGGAAAGGAGTACGTTAAGGCTGTATATTGTCACCCTGCTTATTTAACTTATATGCAGAGTGCATCATGCGAAATGCCAGTCTGGATGAAGCACAAGCTGGAATCAAGATTGCCGGGAGAAATATCAATAACCTCAGATATGAAGATGATACCACCCTATGGCAGAAAGTGAGGAAGAACTAAAGAGACTCTTGATGAAAGTGAAAGAGGAGAGTGAAAATGTTGGCTTAAAGCTCAACATTAAGAAAACTAAGATCATGGCATCTGGTCCCATCACTTCATGGCAAATAGATGGGGAAACAGTGACCGACTTTAGTTTTGGGGACTCTAAAATCACTGCTGATGGTGACTGCAGCCATGAAATTAAAAGACATTTGCTCCTTGGAAGAAATACTATGACTAACCTAGACAGCGTATTAAAAAGCAGAGACATTACTTTACCAACAAAGGTCTGTCTAGTCAAAGCTATGGTTTTTCCAGTAGTCATGTATGGATGTGTGAGTTGGACTATAAAGAAAACCGAGCATTGAAGAACTGATGCTTTTGAACTGTGTTGTTGGAAAAGACTCTTGAGAGTCCCTTGGACTGCAAGGAGGTCCAACCAGTCAATCCTAAAGGAAATCAGTCCTGAATATTCATTGCAAAGACTGATGCTGAAGCTGAAACTCCAATTCTTTGGCCAACTGATGCAAAGAACCAACTCTTGGAAAGACCCTGATGTTGGGAAAGATTGAAGGCAGGAGGAGCAAGAGACGACAGAGGATGAGATGGTTGGATGGCATCACCGATTCAATGGACATGAGTTTGAGTAGGCTTGAGGAGTTGGTGATGAGGGATAGGGAAGCCTGGTGTGCTGCTGTATGTGGGGTCACAAAGAGTTGGACGTGACTGAGCTACTGAACTGAACTGAACCCTCCCCGTTGGTAGCCACTAGTTTCGTCTCTATATCTGTATGTCTGCTTTTTTTTGTTACATTCACTAATTTGTTTTATTTTTTAGATTCCACAGATAAGTTATCTCATACAGTATTTATCTTTCTCTGACTTATTTCACTTTTAGCGTAATGCCCTCCAAGTCCATCCATGTTGCTGCAAATGGCTAGATTGCATTCTTTTTTTTTTTTGCTGGGTAGCATTCCATTGCATGTGTGGATATATATACAACAGGTTCTTTATCCATTCATCTGTTGGTGAACACTTAGGTTGTTTCCATGAGTTGGAAATTGTAAACAATGCTGTTGTGAACATTGAGTACATGTATTTTTTCAAATTAGTGTTCTGTTTTTTTTCGAGTACATACAAGTAAAATTGCTGGGTCATAGTTTTAATTTTTTTGAGAAACCTCCATACTGTTTTCTATAGTGGATGCACCTATTTACATTCCCACCAGCAGTGTGCACGGGTTCTCCTTTCTCCACATCCTTGCCAACATGTGTTACTTACTCTTTTTTTTGGAATTTATTTAGTTTTGGCTGCACTGGATTTTCATTGCTGTGCATGGGCTTTCTCTCAGTTGCAACGAGTGGGGATTATTCTCTAGTTGGAGTGCACAGGCTTAGGTGCCCGGCAGCATAGGGAATCTTAGTTCCCGGACCAGGGATTGAACCCAGGTCCCTCCATTGGGAGGTGGATTCTTAACCACTGTACCACCAGGGAAATCCCTGTAAACTTTTTGAGAATAGCCATATGACAGATATCTCTTTGTGGTCTTGATTTTCCTTTTCCCTGATGATTAGTGATGTTGAAAGTTTCCTTAATTTAGAAAATCTGTTTTGTACGCCTAGTTTCAGCAACAGTACAAAGAACAAAAACCCCTTTCTTTTAATAGTATATTAAACATATCCTTTGTCAAATGAGTTAGCTTATGTAAAATGTATAGGATAGTATCTGGCATAGAGTAAGAATATATGCATCAATTAATACAATTCTTATCATCAGTACTATTTTTCTCTTTTCTAGAATATGAGGGACTGGGTTTAGGAGTTTGCCCTGGTAAGGGACGAGGGAACAGAAGACATGCTTAGAAATAATGATAGTTTTTAAAATTTTAAAATGTTAAACACTTAGTATTTAAGCCTAGATACTATATATCTGAACAGTACATCTTATTTTCTCATTATATTGAACATGATTGTTTAGTGAAATGAAAGTAAGGTAGGGAAAGACTCTTGAGAGTCCCTTGGACTGCAAGGAGATCTAACCAGTCCATTCTGAAGGAGATCAGCCCTGGGATTTCTTTGGAAGGAATGATGCTAAAGCTGAAACTCCAGTCCTTTGGCCACCTCATGCGAAGCATTGACTCATTGGAAAAGACTGATGCTGGGAGGGATTGGGGGCAAGAGGAGAAGGGGACGACAGAGGATGAGATGGCTGGATGGCATCACTGACTCGATGGACGTGAGTCTCAGTGAACTCCAGGAGTTGGTGATGGACAGGGAGGCCTGGTGTGCTGTGATTCATGGGGTCACAAAGAGTCAGACACGACTGAGCAACTGATCTGATCTGATCTGATATTTTAAATGAAATTATGAAAGTGCTTTAAGAACTTTAGTAAAGCATTTTGAGATAATAGATGATTTCTTGATACTGTAGGCAATAACTCTAATATTGGTAGGATGTACTAATAGAAGTGAAACATGAGAGAAGATGCATTTAGAATAAATAATTTAAAAATCTTATTTTTGACAAAATCAAATATTAACCTACAATATTTTGTTTTAAATGTTGGTAATCAGCTATTTAGAGGCCAGGCAAGAGCACCAGCAGATCCAGGGTCTACAGTTCACATGTTTTAAATCTTTACACAACTTACAGTATGTGAATTCTTGAAAACCCTCTGTAGAACTATAAAGCATTTTTTCCTGGCTTGGATTTGTTTTGGAAATCACTAATATCACTTTTAACTTATGCTGCATTATGTCCATTAAATTGTCAGATCGTCTTTTTTGTTTCTATTTTAGTGAAATAGAAGACTCTGGTACTATCCCTATAGCCAAGCCAGGGGAAACTGAGCATTCTGAAACTGATTGTGATGTTGGTGAGGCCCTTGATGCAAATGCTCCAGTTGACCAGCCTTCCTTTGTCAGTCCACCTGAAAGGTGAGTGTGAGCTGTTGTTTGTCCTTTATATGATTCTATAATAAATGGCAGTGTCACCTTTGAGTACACTTTGGTGCATACTTAATTCAGCTTTATGATTGAGAGGAAACTTCTTTGTGCTCCTTTCTTGGTTTACTTTGTATTCATGTACACTTTTTATAGTTTGGATTTGTGTGTACTTGTTATTCAGCTGAAATTTGTTGATTTAATATGCCTTTTGATTTCAAATAGCCTTGTCGGCCAACATATAGAAAATGTGTCATCTTCGCACGGCAAAGGAAAGATAACAAAATCAGAATTTGAATCAAAAGTTTCATCAAGTGATCAGGGTGGTAGTGATCCAAAATCTGCATTGAATGCTTCTTCAAATAATTTAAAAAATGAGGTAGGTAAATAACATGCACTGTCTCCTACTTTGTTACACAATGCATTTTCGTTTTTAACTAATCTTGTAATTTGTTAATTGTATTTGCCATAAAGTTAAGGGATCAATAGTTAGTGATAAATGTGGAACTGAGGTGAAGTGTGCTCCCAGAGAGCAAGTGGTTACTTCATGAAACTATTGCCAGTGTAATGTTCATATATAAAGTTGTCCCAAGTATGACCTTTCTTTGGTTGTATTTAATTATAAATGGTTTTCTGCCGCCATAGACTGTTTGGTACCAGATGCATAAAGTCCTTTTTTAAGCAATTTTTAAAGAGAGCTTTATAGAAGTTATGATTGTTTTAAGTATCTTCAAACTATAACTCAGTAATACAGGATTAAATTTAGGCTCTTCAACTAGAATTATTTTAAAGGGACATTTTACCCTTTGTTATTTGTGTGCAAAATACAACTAGACCAGCTTATATTAACGAATATGATTCTTAAAGGCAAGGCTCATCCCTGTATAATAGTTGTATTTTCTTTTCTCTTTTTGAGTTTTTACTTTGACTTCATGTGGAGGCCAGTACACAGGCCAGTACAGAATTTCCTGAAAGAATGTTGGCAGAGAAGTGTATTCCCTTCATCTAAGAAATAACTAAATAAAAGAGAGAAAGGCCACTCAGTGAACTTAACAAAAACAAAATGAGGAATCGGAGTTCAAAGTACTGAGTGCCACATCTGTATTTGTTTGTTTCTCATTTAACTTTTCTGTCCTCCACTTTTTCTTTTACATATTTTCTGTGAATCTGCATTCATTACTAACTAAATTTCATTCTGGAGACCTGACTATCATTGGGCTAGCTGTTTCTGTAATGCTGCTTATAAATGTAGGAAGTTAACATTTCATAGTCCAAGATCTTGTAGGAACAATTTTCCAGTGAAACCAAGACAAGTGTGTGTTACGGTTCAGTTGTCAAGTACCACAGGCATAAATAAAATTAGACAAACATTACAAAAATGTCTTCTTTGAGCTATTTAAGTACCAAATCTAGAATTCAAGCAATGCAGCTAGTTTTGCCCAAGATTTGCTTGTTCGCCTTGACCATTCACAGCAGTGTCTTGCAGATCCTTGAGATAACAGGGATAAGCTCTCCCACTCACACAGACTTAACTGGGCAGAACTATTCTCAACTGGATGGTGTATAGAACTACTGGACACTCTGTGATAACGTTCATTCTCTGACAGCTCTTTTGGAGTATTAAATAATTTAGAAAGTAATTAATTGTAAATTCCATTCCTTTGCTTGTTATAATGCTTTGCAAAGTAATTTTATTGTGTTGTTTAGTTTTTATATTTGTTGCTAAGAGGTGAGAGAGAGTGCTCTGCCTGGCCCTCAAAGAGTGTGTGTGTATTCTTACTTTTTATTGTATTTCTTTTAGTATTTGGGCTTTACTCTCAAGCATCTCAACTAGATTAATTTTTATAAATATTTGTTTATTTTCTCACTTAAACTAAATTTTTATTATTTAATTTTTAAATTAGTGTAATGTTGGTCTTTTAGTTTTATTTTCTGTGTATTAGTTTTTAAATAGCTACATACTTTTATAAGCTTGTGTGTTCTGCAAAACATTCCCAACATGGAGGTTGTAGAGGAACCAATTTGCTAGTTTGTCTTCCTAAAGCAAGATTATAGAAATTCGGGTTGGTGTGTTATACTAATATACACATTAGCATTAGTACTCAAAAATGTACCCTAATATGAGATTTGTGCCATTTACTGAAGTGAGTGAGTTTTAGTCTCTCCATTGTGTCCCACTCTGCAACCTCATGGACTGGAGCCCACCAAGGCTCCTCTGTCCATGGAATTCTCGAGGCAAGAAGACTGGAGTGGGTTGCCATTTCCTTTTCCAAGATTTATGGTCTAAATAGATTTTGTATACTTCTCAAGGCACTATTAATAAATGCATTATGTATTGTTTTAGGAAGACAGAAATAATGTTAAAATGGAATGAACATCCTTGCATACATTCTTCTAATTAAGGTTAAAATGACAGATTGAATTGTATGCCCTCTCCAGTTACATATCTTCTCTCCGCTTCAGATATAACCACTATCTTGAATTTGTTTTTTGTTTACATTTTAGAGTATATTTTTAAGCTTTTTTCAAATATTCATTGCTATAAACAATACATACTATTATTACTTGGCATATTTTGAAACATAAAATGATGTCATTCTTAAATATCATTTTACTCAACATTGTTTTTGAGTTTTATTTATTCTTTGTTTTCACTGTTATATTTGATTCTACCACAATTTACCTGTTCTTCAATTCATAGATATTTAGATTATTTCTAATTTTTTGACATTATGAATAGTGCTGTAATAAGTGTCCTTATGCATATTTTCTTAGGCACATATGTATGTTTTAATTGATATTTATACATGGGAATTAAATTATTGGGTCATAGAGTATGCATATCTTTAATATTGCTAAATGTCACACTCACTTTAGCAGTCCATAGATGTCCGTGGCTCAACAGGCTATCACATTTTAACCTCCATCAGTTTGGTATACTTTATTATCTTTAGTTTTCATTTGCACTCCCTGATTTTACTAAGAGTGAACACTTTGTATTTTCTCTTTACTCAGTTGGCTGTTCCTCTTCCACTTTTCCCCATTATTGATTTGTAGGCAGTATTTATGGTTAGTAATAATCCTTTGTTGTCTGAATGTGTTTCATATATTTCTGTCTGTGGCTTATTGAACTGTGTGGTGTATGGCCTTTTGATAAATTTAATTTTCAAATTGTAATCTAGCCAGATTTTATCAGCCTTTTAAAAAATGCTTTCCTTCATCTTGCTGAATCCTGGTACAGCCTGAATCATGAAGATATCTTTTCTATACTTTCTTTAAAGCTTTGCTTTTCACATTTAAGTTTTTACAGCCACCTTAGAATTTTATATAAATGATACTTTAATTTTTAAATTTTTTATTGAAATCTTTGGTGGCTCAGTGGTAAAGAACCACCTGCCTAAGCAGGAGTTGCATGTTCAATCCCTGGGTCCAGAAGATACCTTGGAGAAGGAACTGGCAACGCATTCCAGTATTCTTGCCTGGGAAATCCATAGACAGAGGGGCCTGGTGGGTACAGTCCATGGGGTTGCAAAGGGTTGGATACCGCTTAGTAACTAAATAACAACAGCAACAATAGCTGATTGATAGTGTTGTATAAGAGTTGGACACTACTGAAGTGACTGAGCACGTTGTGTTACTTTCTGTTGTATAGAAAAGTGAATCAGTTGTATATATATGTATATCAACTTTTTCTTCAGATTTTTTTCCCCCAGTATAGGTTATTACAGTGTTCCATGTGCTATAATGTAGGTCTTTATTGGTTATATAAATGGTACTTTTTATTAAGGATTTAGTAGAAACAGTATGCATGCATGTATGCAAGCTTAGTTGCTCTGTACTACCTCTAAAATTAGCTTGCTTTAATATATATTACTTTAATGTAGATTTTAAGGTGGATTCACAGCAATTATAGTATCTGTACAGTTTTTGTATGGGTAATTGTTGGCTTATGAAATTATATAGAGTTTATTACAACCCATGCTAATACTGCTAACATATGAAGGGATTCATCCTGTGATACTCAGGTAGAAGGTTTTAATTCTTCAGAGAGAAACTCAGCTTTTAAGTTAAACCAAAACTTTCCTTTGTATGTTTTTGTTTTTTCCAAAATACTATCATTCATTATAAAATTGGACTTCTAGTTTAATTTGACAGAAACATTTGTATTTACTAGTGTAATTTATTCTGTTTTCTCTGTATTCTTTGAAACCTGAAATCTATTTATTTTTGACATTTCTTTCAGAGTTCTGATTATACAAAGCCGGGAGAAATTGACCCTACACCTGTCACAAATTCCAAAGACCCAGAAGATATACCAACATTTGATGAATGGAAGAAGAAAGTTATGGAAGTAGAAAAAGAAAAAAGTAAGGAAGCACTATAATGTAATTTTTTTAAGGGATTGGTTTAAATATGCAGTTTCTCTTTTTAATTGGTAAAATAAAGTAAAACTTCTGAAAACTTTTTAAAGGTGAAACTTACCAATATGCTTTTGGTTGCCCACATGGAATTTGTCTATGTCTGTGTCTTATTAATCTTAATTAAAATACATTATTGTAAATTATTAAACAAGGCTAAAATAAGATAAAGTGGGCAAAGCAGTTGATTTTCCATCTCAGTTTGTAAGAGGAAAGTTGAAACATGGAAAGTTCTCAGTCATAAAGCTTTAAACTGTAAACAGAATTGGACTAAAGTATTACACTTTCTCTTTGTCATTGTAAAAGTCTCAGAGTTAAAAATTTTGTTGGGGTTAGTGATGGATAAACTTCTTTTTTTTTTTTTTTAAACTTCTATCCTTAATACAGTAAAATGTATATGCAAAAGTTTTGATTCTCATAGTAAACTTCATTTTATGAATTACACTAAGCATAAGTCAAGTAATGTGGATTTTTGTAGTTAATTTGTTTACTAAGGATATAAAGCTGTTTCATATGGGTTTTAAAAACATTCTCTTTAGTATTAAAACCTGGACTCTAGATGGCAGCCTGTTGTTCTTGAGATTGTTTGTTGTGGGTATTTTCAATCATAATCATCATATATATATGTTCATAATAAGGTTTGTCTGCAGGTCAGTCAATGCATCCATCTTCTAATGGAGGTCTACATGCCACAAAAAAGGTCCAGAAAAATCGAAATAATTATGCTTCAGTAGAATGTGGTGCCAAAATTTTGGCAGCTAACCCAGAAGCCAAGGTACTTAAGTACAAAATTCTTCTATACATATAGGAAGCTAGAGATTTTATTAAATATAAGCAGTGGTTTCCTGGAAACTATATTTTAACATGAGCTATTTTCCTAATCCACTAATAAGTGCAAGATTATGCTTTTAAAGACATAATTTCTTACGTGATTTCTTGGTGTATTGGTTGATGCATTGCACCATTTTTTTTTAAGAGCAGTTATAGGTTCCCAGCAAAATTGAGAGGAATGTCCAGAGATCTGCCATATGCCCCCTGTCCCCACATACGTTAGTCTCCTCCATTACCAACATCTCCCACCAGAGTGGTACATTTGTTATAGTTGATGAATTTATATTGACAGATTGTTACCCCCTGAAATCCATAGTCTACGTTAGAGCTCACTCTTATATATTCTGTGGGTTTGGATAAATGTATAATGACATGTATCTGTCATTATAGTATCATATAGAGTATTTTTACTGTCCTAAAACTCCTCTGTGCTCTACCTATTCACTTCTTCCGTCCTCCAGCTTTTGACAGCCACTGATCTTTTCACTGTCTCCCTAGTTTTATCTTTTCCAGAATATCATATAGTTGAAATCATACCATATGTAGCTTTTTCAGACTGACTTCTTTCACTTAGTAATATGCATTTAAGTTTCATCTGTGTCTTTCCATGACTTGATAGCGCCTTTCTTTTTAGTATTGAATAATACTCCATTGTCTGGATGTACCATAGTTTATCCATTCACCTACTGAAGGGGATATACTTGGTTTTTAAACTTTTAAAACCTGTGTTTTAAAAGGAAATAGCTAATAGGAAAAATCATTTTGCTTCTATAGCAACAGATGTTTAATTTTAGTTGTTTTATTACAAGCCTTACTTAGCATAGTATAGACAAAACTTGTAAATTTTAGCCGCTGTTATGCTTTCTTCCCAGGTGTTTCAGTCTCTTAGGCATATTTTAATATCTAAAAATATAGAAAACCTAGAAAACTTGAGAGTTGAAGTAAATGTTTTTCTTTAATTTATTCCCTTAAAATAGAGCACATCTGCTATTCTTATAGAAAATATGGATCTTTATATGTTGAATCCTTGCAGCACTAAAATTTGGTAAGTAATATAAAATTTAATAAAGTATGCTTCATATATATATATAAACCTTTTATGTTAGGGTTAGATTGATTTGTTCATATATTCACTTAATAAGCATTTATGATTGGTGTTGGTACTATACTTTCCTTAGGTTCTGGGGTCTAAGGACCTAAAATGTCTTTCTTTTTAAGGATGTCACACAAAATTGACAGATCTAGTTCAACAATTATCAAGTAGTATGAAAAGTATGGCTGAAAAGATACTGTAGAAACAGAGATGATATATAACTGCAGAAGAGAATGAGCTTGCTAGAAGAGGTGATTTATGAGCTAAATCTTGAAGAATTAATTCCTTGAATTCATAAGTAAGTCACAGATAAGGGAGACAGAGGTATTCAGGAATTGTAAGAAGAGACCAGCTAATAGGAGCGAATGTCTTCTGGGCAGCTGTAAGTAGGAGCAAACTGAAGAAGCTGTTTTAGTGATTTCAAGAATAGAGGTACAACTAGAGTAATCATGAAAGATGAGCCAAGAGACTCAGTTTAGCAGTAATTAGGCCATTCATGCTATGTATACACAGCTTAAAAGTTTCTGATGTTTATCTTAAAGACCATAGGGAGTAATTTTAAGTAAGGTAGTAAGTAAGGTAGTTTTAAGTTTAAGTAAGGAAATGACATGACCTCACTGGCATTTTGGAAAGGGTTTTCCTCAAAAGATGGCCTACAGCATAATGCAGTTGGAAGCAGTGAAACCAGTTAGAAACCTGCTGTCATAGCTTATGTGGAAAATAAGGGCTTTAATTAAGGCATGGCAATTTGGATAAAGAAGAGAGAGGAAAATCTGAAAAATGTTTATAGCAGTTAAAATTGACAGCTTTTGCTTAGAAATCGGATGTGAAGAAGTCAGAGGCATCTGGTAAGTCTCCATGGATTTTGGCTTCATTGCTTCAATCTAATTCTTCCATTAAGAATATAGACAAAGAAACTTATGGGGGATATATAGGGAAAATAATGTTTAATATGCCAAAAGTTTTATTAGATTACTTGGTTTCATTGATCAAAAACAGCTATTTTAAAAAAGAATTGAGGTAAATCACCACTATTTTACTGATTGATTAATGATGTGGTATAGTCACTAAGTCACGTCTGACTCTTTGCAACCCCATGGACTGTAGCATGCCAGGCTCCTCTGTCTGTGGGATTTCCAAGGCAAGAATACTGGAGTGGGTTGCCAGTTCCTTCTCCAGGGGATCTTCCCAACCCAGAGATTGAACCTGCATCTCCTGCTTGGCAGGTGGATTCTTTACCACTGAGCCTCCTGGGAAGCCCGTTTTCCTCTTTTAGATAATTGTTTATTCACACTTTTCCGATTTACAATAATACATTTATCATAAAATTCTCTTATATATGGGAATTTGTTTCTATACTCTTTGTCCTGTTCCTTCGGTCAGTTTATCATTACCTGCAGAAACACCACACTCTTTAGCTTCATACACCTTAATACCTGGTAGGGCAGGTTTTTGTACCATATTCTTTAGGACTGACTGGATTGTTCTGCCGCTGCTTGCTTTCTTTTTTTTTTTTCTGTTAAATCTTAAACTTATTCTATTGAGTTCCCCAAGTGTCCCATTGGATTTTGTTTGGGATTGTATTGCATCTTTTGCTGACTTTTAAATTTTGAGTTTACCTTATCCTATATAGGGCATATCTTTAAATTGTTTTTAATGTCTTTCAGTTATTTTTTTTTTAAACTTTTCATGAAAGTATTGTGTATCTTTTGTTAAATTCATTTGTGGGTATCAGCAGGAAACTAACACAACGTTGTAAAGCAACTATACTCCAGTAAAAATTAATAAAATGTTGTGTTTAGACATCCAGTTTTTTTTAATGTATGAGTATTAGATCCAGCTACTTTTTTATAGTCTCTTATTTTATTAGTTTATATGTAGAATCTTTGAGGATTTCTGCATAGAAAATTATAGCTTCCCTACATATTTTTCTCCTTTTTAAAATTTTCTAATCCTTTTTATTATATTTTACTTTCTTTTTGTCATCACACGCTGGCTAGATCATTGAGAAAATTGTGCGTAGTGATAGTAGGCAGTTTCATCTTATTCCTTATTTTGAAGGCAGTGCATCTAACCTAATACTTATAAGATATGTTTTTTGTTTTTGTTTTTGTTTTTACTGAAGTGTAGGTGATGCTAGTGGTAAAAAACCCATCTGTGAGTGCAGGAGATGTAGAGATGTGGGTGCAATCCCTGGGTTGGGAAGATCCCCTGGAGAAGGGCATGGCAACCCACTCCAGTGTTCTTGCCTAGAGAATCCCATGGACAGAGGAGCCTGACAGGCTACAGCCCATAGGGTCACAAAGAGTCAGACAAGACTGAAGCGACTTAAAGCACATAGTTGATTTCCAAAATTGTATTAATTTCAGGTGTACAAAATAGTGCTTCAGTATTTTTCTTGATTATATTCCATTTAAAGTTATTACAAAATAATGAGTATATTTCCCCGTGTTGTACAATATATCTTTGTTGCTTATTTAATCTGTGTATAGTATTTTATGTCTCTTAATTCTGTACCCCTGTCTCGTCCCTCCCGTTCCCTCTGCCTCCTGTTAGCCACGAGTTTGTTTTACTTTCTTCTTGTCTTCTTCGTCATGGGTGGATCGACCCTATGTTCGTGGGGTCATTTCTGGACTCTCTGTCCTGAGCTGCTGATCTGTGTGTCTTGTTTCTGTATCTACCATGCTGTTGTGATTACTGTAGGGTTGTTGTATAATCTGCAGTTAGGGAGTATGATATCTCAAGCTTCTTTTTTCTCAAGATATTCTAAATTTGAATCTCAACTGTAAAGCCTTCCATGTTTCAGGGAAGATGTTAATTTTAAATTAAATATGTGATTTCAAAGATAGGACATTCATGTGGCTCAAACTCAAAAAGGTGTTTAAAAGAGGTAGAGGAGCTACAATGAGAAATACACTTCCAGTCTATCATCTATCTTCCTATTCACTGTTGAATTTTTAGATACCTTTTTATTTTCTTTATGCAAAAACATAGAGATTTTATTTATCTCTCAGTTTTCACAGCAGCATATTATACATAATATTTATCACCTTGAATTAAGTTTTAACTTAAAATTTTCTGGTGATGATTCTATTTCATTCATACATAAAACTTTTTCTTTCTTTTTTTTTTTTTTTTTTTGATAACTTCATGAAATTCCATTATATACTTGTACCAAGATTTAACTACTCTTATGTTGATAGTATTTGGGTTGTTTATAGTAATCTTTTGCCATAACAGATAGTTATTATAAATAAGCTTGTGCATGCATTGTTTCATACTTGTGTGAATAGGTGGCAAGGTTTAAAAACCATATTTAAAAGCAGTAATTATGAGACTGTATGTGTGCTAAGTTGCTTTAGTCTTCTCTGACTCTTTGCAACTTCATGGACTGTATAGCCCACCAGGCTCCTCTGTCCATGGGATTCTCCAGACAAGAATACTGGAGTGGGTTGTCATGTCCTCCTCCAGGGGATCTTCCTGACCCAGGGATCAAACCCTTGTCTCTTAAGTCTCCTTCATTGGTAGGTGGGTTCTTTACCACTAGCGCCACCTGGGAAGCCCATACGTGAGTTTTCTAGAAAATAGAAAATAGGTTTTCTATTTCTTCTCAACTTAGTTTTAGTAAATTAGTTTGGTTAATTACATTTTTCTAGAAATTTGGCTTTAATCCATTTTGAAGGTTTTTGTAATGAAGTTGTTCATGGTATTCTCTTATAGTTAAAAAATCTTTTCTTTGTACCTTTGCAGATAAGTCTAAGGTTAGCTCTGTTCTTTCTCAAGATTATTTTGGCTATTTGGGGTATTTTGTGTTTCCACCTAAATTTTAGAGTTATGCATTCTAGTTTTGTAAAAATGTCATTGGTATTTTGGTAAGGATTGCATTGCATTTGCAGATTTGTGTAATATGTTCATATCATCTAAATTTTGACACGTGGTATTTTATCAAAGTACTCTTATATTTACGTTTGCTACTTCACTGATCTTTTAAGATTTCTGACCTACTATTAATTAAGAGAAGTATGTTGAAATTAGATGTGTCAGCTTTTATAGTTTAACTAATTTACATGTGTTATCTACTTCTAAGAAAATATAAAAGATGAGGCTTAGATAAAAAAGCATTTTAAAATCAACCTTTATGAGGCACAATAACATATGTACTACTAATTTTATATATATATTATGAATGTTTACTGCTGCTGGTAAGTCGCTTCAGTCGTGTCCGACTCTGTGAGACCCCATAGACGGCAGCCCACCAGGCTCCCCCGTCCCTGGGATTCTCCAGGCAAGAACACTGGAGTGGGTTGCCATTTCCTTCTCCAGTGCATGAAAGTGAAAAGTGAAAGTGAAGTTGCTCAGTTACACTTTAATATAAGTTTTAGAAATGTTAAATCTTCTTGGTGGATTGACTGTACACCTGGTAATACATTTGTCCAAAAATTTATTTTAATAGTATCAATAATATAGCTCATATCTTCTTAGAAATTGAGAACGTTGTATGCAAAAGAGGTAGAGGAGAATTTGCTTTTTCTTATTAGTGCTCTATTAGATTTGTAAATAAAAAGCAAAATCTGAGTCTGATTTTCTTTAATTTCCTCTCCCTGGGGTGGTAGTACAGTGTTTAGGCTTTGGAGCCAGATAGATGTCTCTTTTAACTTTTAACTTTGTTACTTACTTGCTAAATAATTCTTAGTTAGGGCTCTTGATTCTGCCTTTTTAACAGAGACGAATGAACTGTGGTTTGAAAAAGATAGTTAATTTTCTCTGACACAGAAACCTCAAGTTGATATGTGGGGCAGGGGTATAATAGAAAACAATTAAAGGACACATACCACTCCCGAGATGTTGTCCCTGCCTGCATTGCTGTGATGATTTCTTCCTATCACATCCTCATTGTGACCTGTAAGGTGGGAGAAAGCAGAAGTAGAGGTAGCAGCTTCCTTTTGAAGGCTTGACCTGAAAGTTGCACTGGAGACTTCTGCCCATATCCCATCACCATAATTAAGTAACCTTGCCAAGACTGGGAAAAACAGTCTTTGATTAGTGACTATATGCTTGGCTACATCTTTGGAGAGGGGAACAAGTTTTATTTTAAAAAGGCAGAAAGGAAAAATGTGAAGTAACCAATTGAAAGATTCTGTAAAATAGAGATAATCTCCTATGCATTTTGGTTGTAAGAATTAAATCAGAGCATGGACATAAATCATCTAAAATGGTACCTGACACAGACTAAACATTCAGCAACCGTTTAGTTTACTTTTTATCAGGAGCTGTTCTCTGAATCATGGCTGTTCTTATTTACCATCTTCTGGAATTCAGTTCTGTTGCTCCCCAACATTAACACAATATGTTAATTGTAATGCTTTTAATTTAACATTTACTTGTCAGTGTATATAATCTCATTTGATATAATAATTAGTTTATTAAAGTATTGATTAGAGTCCTAGATGTCATGAGTATTTCTTTCCCCAAATGCCAAGCAGAACCATACTGTTAATGTTTTCCTAAATAGCAATATTTTGTGGCATCTTTTCCAGGTCCATGATACGTATCTCAAATATAATTTTTTTTTTTTTTCAAAAATTTCACACACGTGATTTCATATAGTTCCATAATAATCCTTACTTTTCTTTCCCTACCCCTATTTGCCATCCCCTGTTCCGTCTCCCCACTGGTAACCGCTAGTTTGTTCTCTGTACCTGTGAGTCTGCTTTTTTTTGTTTTATTCACTAGTGTGGTATTATTTTTAAAAACAGTTTTATTGAAGCGTACTTGACATATAAAAAACTACATGTAAAATAAATTGTAAAATGTTAAAGTGTACAATTTGATAAGTTTTGATATGTATTCATCTATGAAGCCATCACCACAGTGAAGATAATAAACATAATCTGTCTCCCCCAAAATTTTCTTCATGCTCCTTTATAATTTTTCTCTCCCACCCCTTACCCCCATAGCAATTACAGATCTGTTTTCTATCACTATACATTGGTCTGTATTTTCTATATTTTTATATAAATGCAATATATACTTTCAAGTATCATTTTTAATAGCTGTTTGTTATTTCATTGTCTGAATGGGGCCATAATTTGTCAATCAGTCCTCTGTATTAAACATTTAGGTTGACTTCCCTCCCCCCAGCCCTCACTTTTATAAACTGTGCTTTGATGTGTTTATTAAGATGCATATACAAGGGTGATCATTTGGAGCTGTGTGTCCATAGATTAAATTTCTAAGAGTATATTGCTGAATCAACAGCTGTGGTACCTTTTGAGATAATATGGCCAAACTGCCCTCTAGACTAGTCAGGTGACACTCTTACTAGTTCTTCGTCAAATCATTCCTTCTCCAAGAATGAGCTTTGTCATTAGAAAAGAATCTTTATTAAAAAAATACTGTAGGACAAAATCAGTATTTTTTTCCCCACTAATGCTGTGCTTAGGGAATACTTAGGGGTGTTCTTTCTCAAATCCTCTTCCTTCCTTACATTTTTTTAATGAATAACTTAATGGAGGCCTAGTTTATGTAAGCTGTTAATGTCGTGTTTAATATGAATTGTTATTCTAGTTGGTTTATCTAAATAATTGTCTTGTGCTCTTTTTAAAGGTTTGTTATTGAACTCTGTGAACCAATTCAAGTAAAACAGTTTGATATTGCAAATTATGAATTATTTTCTTCTACTCCTAAAGACTTTCTGGTTTCTATCAGTGACAGGTAAATTCTAAAGCTGGTTTCTATGGAGTTAATATTGGATTTTCAGAATAAAAATTTTAAAATGGGTCATGTTTTAAAACTTTAATTATTTTGTTTTTTGTTTCAATCAACTTGTATCCATTTGGAAGAACAGTAATAATACTGTTGTAGGGTAGTCATTTGTTAGTTTACTTTCATTAACTTATATAGTGCTTATAACAACCCTCTGATGTTATTCCCTTATGAGATGAAACAGAGAGAGATTAAATAGCCTATCTAGGTCACGTGATTTGTGAGTTGGACAACCAAGATCCAAACATAGATCTCTATGATTTTGAAGTCCTTACTTTTAATTATTATGCTGTATTGCTTCCAAACATTTCTTTAAAAAGTTATTAAAAACATATATGAATATTTCATTTTACATCATTTTATAGCATATGATTTTGTTAAGGTTTATTTTAAAAACTTTGGTATATATGTGTGATTATAAGGGAAACATACATTCTAAGGAATTTGGTAGAGAATCCCAGTTCTATCAACGAAAGATACTGTATTAACATTTTAATACGTTCCCTTCCAGTCTTTTATACACATTTATATGTTTATCAGATCAGATCAGTCGCTCAGTCATGTCCAACTCTTTGCGACCCCATGAATCGCAGCACGCCAGGCCTCCCTGTCCATCACCAACTCCCGGAGTTCACTGAGAGTGAGTCTCAGTGAACTCAGTTCAGTTCAGTCGCCATCGAGTCAGTGATGCCATCCAGCCATCTCATCCTCTGTTGTCCCCTTGTCCTCTTGCCCCCAATCCCTCCCAGCATCAGAGTCTTTTCCAGTGAGTCAACTCTTTGCATGAGGTGGCCAAAGTACTGGAGTTTCAGCTTTAGCATCATTCCTTCCAAAGAAATCTCAGGGCTGATCTCCTTCAGAATGGACTGGTTGGATCTCCTTGCATAGTTCTATCAAAAATCAGTTTTGATGCTTACATCTTGAGAATATCCTTTTTTTTTTTTTAAACACATCGTTTTTAATAAATACTTTATATTTTCCTCCAGATGGAGGTATTTGTTCATTCCATAAATGCTTTTTGAGTGCCCGCGATGTTACCATGTAGGATGCTGTTATTTATTTAATCCTTCTTTTATTATTGACTATTAAGAATTTTCTGTGGTGTTTCTTCCCCTACCCTACATGTAGCATTGCCTATATACAGTTTTCAAAATGATTTCTGAAGATCTCTTACTCATTTTTCTTTAACTAACTTTGCTCAGATCATTTCCTTTTTCCCTAAGCCGTAATTTTCTTACCTGTCAAATGAATGTGTTCAGTTATGACAAGTAAAGTGTATTTTTTTAGTGTGATAAGAGAATACTCATTACTTTGAGGGATTCTCTAAATGCTGTAGTAAAGAAAAACAGTAGTTTGGGGCTTTTACATTAGATTTCCTTTAAAATCGGAAAAGCTGTGTAAGTGCTGTGAAATTCAAATATGATAGTAAATGACTTTTTCTGTTTCCCTTTCAACCAGTACTTATGCTTTATATCATCGCACACTTCAGTTCAGTTCAGTCGCTCAGTCATGTCCAACTCTTTGCGACCCCATGAACCGCAGCACGCAAGCTTCCCTGTCCATCACCAACTCCTGGAGTCCATCCAAACCCATGTCCATTGAGTCAGTGATGCCATCCAACCATCTCATCCTCTGTCGCCCCCTTCTCCTACTGCCCTCAATTTTTCCCAGCATCAGGGTCTTTTCAGATGAGTCCGCTCTTCACATCAGGTGGCCAAAGTATTGGAGTTTCAGCTTTAACATCAGTCCTTCCAATGAACACCCAGGACCAATGTTCTCCTTTAGGATGGACTGGTTGGATCTCCTTGCAGTCCAAGGGACTCTCAAGAGTCTTCTCCAGCACCACAGTTCAAAAGCACCAATCTGAGCACACACACACTGGTACATAAAGAGTAGTACCTCATCCTTCCAAAACACTCTCTTGGCTACTTTCTGTTTTAAAGCCTCCAGTTTACTTGGAAGCCCTCTAAAACTCCAAGAGGCACTCCTGGTTCTTTTTGTCTTCTTCTTGTCTTCTATTTGATAGTGTGATTTTTCAAGATAGTCTTTCTTCATAAGGAGAAACCTGTCAGAGTTTAGTTGGAAAAGAAAATGTATTTATTCAACTTGATGCTTAACTCATATTTAAACTATGTTAAGTGAATGTGTTACCTGGAGAGGGGGAAAAAAAGTACAAGATCTCATTTGAAAATGATAGGACCTCTCAATGTGTGATTTATGATTTTCTAAAAAGGAATGTTAATATTTTTTTTTATTTTCTAGATACCCTACAAATAAATGGATTAAGCTGGGTACTTTCCATGGTAGAGATGAGAGGAATGTCCAGAGTTTCCCTTTAGATGAACAGATGTATGCAAAATATGTGAAGGTAATGTTTATCTTTACAGAACTGTGTTCTATAATGAAACATACCTATTATTCATACTTGATACCTCACCTATTTAGAAATAAGAAAAATTAAGAGGAAATGTATTGCTGTATTCCTTTTAATAAAATAATTCTTTCTTGAATATATTATTTTATGGGACAAATACTAATACATTCCCTTTTATGTAACTGGAAACCTAGGCTGGTTTTTTGATATCTTGGCTTTGATGAAATTCCAAATTATAACTCTTAATATTTTTGAAGTCTTGATATAAAATGTCATCTTTATAATATTATGTTTCTTTATATTTTAAAACCTGAATCAGTTACTCACTGCTGTCTTTAAAGCAGGTCTGGTTTCTTATCAAAATCTGATTCTGAGATTTCTATTTTAATGCCCAGTTATTTTTCATTATAGCTTTTTGTCTTTTGTATATTCAGGTGAAATATTATATGTCTAAGTAACAATTTCAAATAAAGTTTTAAGCATTTAAATTCCTGCTGCAACCTAAATGTCCATTGACAGAAGAATGGATAAAAAAGCTGTGGTACATATATATGATGGAATATTATTCAGCCATAAAAGAGAACAAAATAATGCCATTTACAGCAACACAGATGGACCTAGAAATTGTACTGAGTGAAATAAGACAGAGAAAGATAAATATCATGTCATATTGCTTATATGTAGAATCTAAAAAATGGTACAAACGAACTACTTACAAACAGAAATAGAACTACAGATGTAGAAAACAAACTTATGGTTACCAGAGGGTAACGTGGAGGGTAGGAGGAGAGATAAATTGGGAGACTGGTATTGACAAATGCACACTACTATACATAAAGTAGGTAACTAATAAGAACCTACCATATAGCACAGGAAACTCTTCTCAGTACTCTGTAATGACCTGTATGGGTGAAGAATCTAAAAGAGTGTGTATAAAAGAGTGTGTGTATATATATATGTATGTGTGTATATATATATGATAAATTTTGCTGTACAGTGGAAACTAATGCACCATTGTAAATCAACTATACTCTAATAAAAGCCATAAATTCCTACTGCCTCTCTCACCAGTCTTGAGGTGAATTATCTACCAAAATAGAATTATTATCACTCTTGAATTTAGACAAAATATGGGAATTTCTTACTCCTTTTTACTTCTTCCTTTTTTTTTTCTTTATGATACTATAGCCATACCTTAAAGTACAACTGTGTTGTTAGTAAGACCTTTTGGAATGACAGCAGCTCTAATTTTCTTCCTAATTATTTCTTCTTTAAATGTGAAAACTTATACCTACCTACTCGTCTCTTGGGATTTTACTTTCTGTGTCTTTTGTAAGCATGTATTAAATTGGCTTCTGTAAATGGGTAAACTTGTAGTATTCCTACTCTCCATATAAAAATATTTTTATAAAAATGCTGTTTTTAAAGTACAGTTGATATTTTCAGTTAATGATTCAACAGTGTTCAGAAAAATGATGATACATTTTCAGTTTCTTTTTAAAGTGAATTCTGAACCAGTTTAATGACCTTTTTATGTAGCAGTTTCTATACTGTAATGCCAAAAAAAATACATAAAATACTTTGGCAGATGATACAATACCTGATTTTGCAATGAACACAGCTCACATGTTGTGAAATAGTTCCAAGAATCATTCTTTATAGAGTCTACTTTGTTAATAACAGAACATTTTATTAGTGATAACAGAAAAATCCTATATAAAGCTCCCTACTTTGTCTTCTTTATAATGGGAGACTATAGAGCATTTTGATGACTGGTTTTCTTAAAAGCCCTATTTGGTAGATTTAAACCTAAAAGCAAAAAACATTTACTTCTGATTCTTATTTTATATTGATAAATGTTATATAAGTTTACCTGAGTTTTGCTCATCCCAAAAGAATTAAAACCCATATTTTAAAAAATGCTTTTTAATAGCTTATATTTTGAAAATGAATTGATAAATATCCTCTAGTTCTATAAGTTATACTTAAAATAGCAGCATGTCAGAAATCCAAATTTTCCCCAAAATAGTTTGTATATAGTATTGTGCAAGAATAAATATTATTTTTTATTATGTTAATCTTTTTATCAATATGTATGTTCATTAGATATGTATAGCCACATATAGGTATCAATGTATTAATATGTAGGTATATACATGATAACATTTATAATATTTAGTGTAATATAAGACAGGTTATTTCTAGATATGCTTTAATTACTTTTAGAATGCTTTCAGATCTAATGGATAAATAAAACAGCAGCAGTGGATTTTAGGTTAAAGTTAATTTATTTCATTACAGTTGCACTATATTTTCTAGTTGTGATGGTAAAAATAAATGCAAATCATTGCTTTGGTTTCTGCAAAGAAATGAGTACTACAATGTTATCCATCACAGTATATTGCTTTCTATACTTTAATTATACAATATAATTTACAAATATTGAATGTTGCTTATGGCATGTTATTCAGACTTCGGAACTGATTTCTTTTTCTTTTCCTTTCTCTTGCTTCAGATGTTCATCAAGTACATAAAGGTTAGCAACCTTCTCTTTTGCAATATTGAATAATAGGGCATGACATATTATTGCATGGCAAAGCAAAACTTTACAAATACTAGTTTTGGGGAAAATTAGGACTTTATTTTTAGAAATACTGTAATGAAAAAACAATATTTTGTTAGATAATTTCACATACACTGTGCTGGCTTGCCATTTTGTGTGCTTTTATTCTTTAGGTGGAGTTGGTATCACATTTTGGATCAGAGCACTTTTGTCCATTAAGCCTTATAAGGTAATACAGAGCAAAAATATTTACTGAGTGGTTTAAAAAGAAAAAAAGGCAACATAAAAATCCCAGTATATTTAAAGTGAAGAAATCATTTGTTATTACGTGAGATAACACCATAAAAAATATACTGCTAAACCTTTCTTCCTTTTGCATACAGTTTAGAAAAGTGTAAAAATTTAGATAGGAATTTGGCATGTATCATTTCTAATTTTTTTTGAGAATTTATATTCATAATTATATCCTTGAAAAAAGTATTTTAAATTTTTTATGCTGAACTGTATGTATTTTGCAGTTTCATTTTGTATCTATCAGTATGATTTGATAATGACCGTAATAGTATATTTCTGATTTCTTTAAACTGCTATGTAAGTTTCACAATCTGAATAAACCACGATTTGTGAATCCTCCTTAAAAATTTTTTTTTCCTTTGTTAGGAAAAAAGAACCTTCATTTTATATGTTCAGTTTAGCTTGCTTGATATGATGATAATAAATGGAAACATTTTAGGCCAGTAAGTCATTGGCCTATTAGTCATTATATTTTTAAATGCCTTAAATAGATTAACATTGTAATGAAAACAGTGGATTGAGAAAGTCATTGTTTTTGAGTTCAAAGTTAACGATGCTCAAAACAACCAAAATTATTATAGTTTGTCATTTATTATGAAGAGATGAGTCTTAATAAGACATTAATGAAAAACTTCAATGAAATTGTTGTTAACAGGGTTTTTGGCACTAGCATGGTGGAAGAATATGAAGAGATTGCTGATTCCCAGTATCAGTCAGAACGTCAAGAACTATTTGATGAGGACTATGGTGAGTGATTTTTAAAAAGTAACTATTTATGTATATGTTTTTGTTTTTTAAATGGGTAAATGTAGGTCACTTAAAAAGACTGCCATGATGATTAGTCTTTAGTTTATTCCTTGTTTTTAACCCTAGTAACTAATTTTCTCCTAAACCTATTTTCTAAAATAATTTTCTGCTTGTTGATCAGTTATTTGACTTGAAACTCCCTTCCATTACCCCAGTGCTAATAAATTATGGTTATATCCCTATGCCAGGCCCCAAAGCCTATTACTCAAAGGCAACTGACATAGTAGAATTGAGCATGAGTTTCTTTGATTTGCCTTTAGCCTAAGAGCAAGCAAGCAAGCATATTGAGGCATGAGTTTTTGAGAAATTCCCATGAGCCTGCAGAGGTCAGAGAATGTTTTATGACACCTTCCATTTCTATTTTATTAAGTTCTTGTTTTAAGATGTCTTAAACTGTAGTCTGAAAAATCTAATTTTTGCATTCCCTAGTTTTCCCATAAGTGAAGTCATTTACTAGGGGTTGGTAAACTACACTGAAAGCTTGAATAAAAGTCTTATAAATGTGATTAAAATTTTTGCAAGCAGTAGAAATATATTCTTTGGTTATCTGTTTGATAAATGGTTTATGAATTTCCTTTTTTGTGAATGTGCTTTGGATGTATAATGAAAACTGTAAAATTGTTTTGTCAACTGACTTGACATAATTTGTGCTTTTAAACATATCATCTGAGATAATTCTCAGCATAATTAACCTTCATTTTCTCTGAACAGATTACCCACTGGATTATAATACTGGGGAGGATAAATCCTCAAAAAACCTTCTTGGTTCTGCTACAAGTGAGTATTTGGGGGTTTTTCTAGTCACTATTATTAAAGTATATCTCAACTTCTGTTTCCCGGCATATGTGAACATTTTGTTTTGAAGTTTAGGGGGCTCCTTCTGTCTTAGTGTTGAACTTTGAGTTGAAATCAAAGAATACTTTTTTAAAGTATTTTCATAGGAATAAAGTAGAATATATGTAAACAAAGAAGAGAGGCAAAATGCAAACATAGGTCGGTTCTTTTACAAAAAGAAGTAGTTATATTTTTAGGCAAGTTCCTTAGAGTGAAGAATGGGATATGAATTTACTTGGGGAAAGAATTGTTAAAGAGGTCCTAGACCATATAAATAAGAGCATCTAGGTAATCATACTTGGTAGGAAAGGAGTTTATTTTGGAAGTGGTACTCATCAGTGAAATCCTACCAAATGAGGATTTGTTAATGTATGGATATGGTTAGTTTCCTGATTAATTATAAAGCATAAAGGCTGTTCTTATTCATGATAATGGTGATTCCCAAGCAGTAACAATAATAGTGATAATAATACACTCTTTGTAAACTGAAAAAAAAAAGGACTAAGATACTAGTTGTTTAGCTTCTTGTCTTGCCAGCCTATTATCTGAACTTATAGATAGGCTAGCCAAGTAGACTCCTGGAAAGACGTTTACCGACTGACAGTTTATTTTTACTGTTAGAATGCAGGTAGGTGTATTTTACATTTGTTATTTTTGGTTAGTCCCCCAAAATAAGGACTTTTTATTTGGAGGTTAATAATTGAATTTAATGAAAGTAAATCTTAGTAACATAGAAGACGATTTGTGCGTTTTTATTTTACTCTTGAGTTGTTTGAATCCCAGTCTCACTGTCTATATTGTCTTCATAGCTTTTTAAGGTACTCAACCAGTAGTACCTATACTTAGGTAGATATTTGGTGACTACACTATATGAAATTAAGAGTCACTTGTCTTTCTTCTCATCTTTTATCTTTTTCCCTTTCTTCCTTTCTTGTCCTCTCCCTCTCCATAGAAGACTATAGATTTCAGTGGACTTTCTTAGGGAATAGGAAAAAGAATGTTAAAAAATAACTGCATAAAGGGAATGCTTTTATGTAATATTTAACTTTGTTATAGATTAGCTTAATATATTTTTACTCTGTTGCTAGTCAACTGACTTTTTAGATATTATTGATTACTTTTAAGTGTATCCTTAGCAATTTCTTGGAGAAGGCAGTGGCACCCAACTCCAGTACTCTTGCCTGGAAAATCCCATGGACGGAGCAGCCTGCTAGGCTGCAGTCCATGGGGTCGCTAAGAGTCAGACACAACTGAGCGACTGAGCGACTTCACTTTTCACTTTCATGCATTGGAGAAGGAATGGCAACCCACTCCAGTGTTCTTGCCTGGAGAATCCCAGGGACGGTGGAGCCTGTTGGGCTGCCGTCTGTGGGGTCGTGCAGAGTCGGACACGACTGAAGTGACTTAGCAGTTAGCGATTTCTGCTGATGATAGCATTAAAAACAGGTGCCTCATTCGCTGCTATGGGATAGTTTTTTAGGAATGAGACAATGATGCTATTTTATTTAATTGGATGTTAAGATGTTTGTTCTTGTCCTTAAATTTGTAGTTTAAAATTTATATTTTAAATTAAATATATTTATTTATATTTAATATATTTAAAGTTTATATTACGTAATAGTCATCATATCATAATTCAGTAATGCTGATTTAGCTGTGAGGCGGCATTGTTATTTTATGGGGTCAGAAAATAGCCCCAGACTAAAAGTTCTCTAGTTTTTGGTGGTTACTGGGAACAAAGGAGCACCTTCCAGAAGTAATGATTTACTATAGTTTTAGATAGGGGAAAATTTTGTTGATATTTTGCTTTCTTTCTCTATCTTCCTGTGGGATTAACTCCAAGACAGCATTAAAATGTTTTCAGTAGAGGACATTTCCTTATTTGTAATCACTTCTCTGACTGATGTATTATTTTAATTAATGAGACATAGAATTTTTTTAGACCCTATTTTCTGGATCTTTTTCCTTGAAGATATGTTTCTTGGTAACACATTTCATTTTTGTTTCTATGGCTTTCTGGAAGAGCAGTCCATTTACGTTCTGGTGTTCCTAGGTGTTGAAAAATTTTGTATAGTGGAGACAAGGTGGATGGGAGGATATCAGCTGAGCCCAAGTATGAGAGGTTTAAAAAGATATCCATTTCTTGATGTTTCAGAACAAGAGAGGTGGTAGTAGCTGAGTGATAAGACTTTGCTGTTATTAAGTTAATAAGCATGACCTAATACTGCTGCCTTTGATACCTATATCCTTCTGGTTTTCTCTGAATAGTCTAGACTGGTTTTGAGCTTGACCTAGTTACTTTCTCCAATGTAATATAATGTTAGGAAAAAATAACAAGGTGGAATCAGGCCAAAGAGCTCGTCTCTGGCAGTGGAATGTCTGAATTTGACTATAATCATCACCACTTTCTAAATTAGCTTGAAATTGGCCAATTTTGCACCTAATTTATTTTTAATATTTACACAGTGTCTCCAAAACAGAATTCTGTGCCTTTAATTTAAAAGAGAAACTCTTTTTTTCTTTTGCTATTGAGTAATTGGTAGTCACAGGAAATATATGTCACCAGAGTATGTTGCTTCTAATGGGACTTGATTGTCAAAGAGCATGCATGCTACTCTAATAAGCATGCTGCTTATTTAGACATTTTTGATATTATATAATTTACTGAACTTCCAGAAAGGAGAGAGTACTATCTTAGAGCAACATTCTTGGCTTTCTATGTTTGCCAATTCTGGGACTCTTCTGCCTGAATCTTTGTTTACATTCTTGAGCTAGAGCATTTTCATATTTTACATCAACAGAAATTCTTCGTATCAATCTACTCTACTTGTGCTTGGTCATGTGGCTCTTCCAGGCCACTCTCTACTTTGATATTCTTGCAAGTCTGCCTTTACTTCTAAATATGATCTGTATTTTATTAGAGTCATCAGATTTGCTAAGGGCCAGATTTCTGCTTCTCTTTCTGCCTAAGTTTAAGACAAACTGTAGTTTTTGTTTTAAGTCAGAATACTTTTTATGAATGTATTTATTTTAAGATCCTAGAAGGAGTAACAGAGAATGAAGGTAGGTGTGTTGCAGAGTTAGTAGCTCAGTACACATAGGAGGAAGTAGTTTTTTTACTGGTTTGTCTTGTGTTGTAGCATAGGCATTTGGTTTTCTGTATCAAAAAGAGCCATTGGTGTGTTGGGGACTTAGTGTATATAACATGTTGATATTTGGTCCGTAGGAGAGTTTTTCATTCCTAAAGTAATGGGATGGGATGAATAAGTTACCCAATTCAAGAGAAAGGAGTTGGCAAATCCATGAGAAATTGAGAGCAGGTGTCTAGTATCGCACTATATTCCAAATTGTTGCTTTTACCCTTTAGCCTTTCTGAAGGCTTTTCAGTGATTAGATTATGATCGTGACAAGTAGTCATGTGTTTAGATGCAAAGTGAGACTGGTAAGAAAATTCACAAAGCTGCTTTCTCCCAAAAGAAAAAAACTGTATTTGACAGCATTCTGTGAACATAGCAAGATTATTTCTTAATAGGTTAAATGGGCTGAGAAGAATCTGCCAGATTTTGCTTTTGTTACCAAATGGCTCTCTGAAATAATAAACAATATTTTTAAATGATGAGTAGTATGTATAAATCTTCCTTATTTTAGGTACTAGTATAAAAATTTATATTAAAAAGTAGTACTCTAAAACTTCTTTCTCTACACAGATCAACAGATACAGATTTTTAAAGCTTTTAATAATAATACCAAAAAATTTAAATGCAAAAATTTGAAATCTGAAGTAAGATTGCCCTTTGAAGCAAGTATAAGGGACTTAGAATATAAACTTAATTTCAGAATTTGGGTTCTGTGAGCAGTCAATTTTGATTGAACTTCAGCTATCAGGCTAAGTAGAGGATCAGATACTACTATTGAAATATTCAGTGCAGTTCAGTCGCTGAGTCATGTCCTGACCCTTTGTGACCCCATGGACTGCAGCATGCCAGGCTTCTCTGTCCATTACCAACTCCAGGAGCTTGCTCAAACTTATGTCCATAGAGTCATCCAACCATCTCATCCTCTGTCGTCTCCTTCTCCTCCTGCCTTCAATCTTTGCCAGCATCACTGTCTTTTCTAATCAGTCGGCTCTTCACATCAAGTGGCCAGAATATTGGAACTTCAGCATCAGTCCTTCCACTGAATCTTCAGGACTGATTTCCTTTAGGATTGACTGGTTTGATCTCCTTGCAATATTGGTTGACATTAAAATTTGATTTATGAGGAAATACAGAGTTTCCATTGCTACTTAAGTTTTGTTTATAAAGGAATGGAGTTTCCATTTCCTGTTTTTATGCTGAGGTGTCGTTTAGCCTAAGTTCTAAGACTGCTTCTCTGTTTTTACAATTTCCCAGGTGAAAGGACAGGATTGACCTATAATCCTAGATATTTCAAAAGCAAATATAAAGCTTTTGTGTGTTCAAGTAATGATTGGAAACAAAGTACCACTGCTTGTTGTCTTTCAGATTATAGAATCATAGTTATGTAAAGTTTAAAATTAATAATTATGTACTACTAGTTATCACATTTAAAAGTCTAAAATCTCCTATTTTTACCTGTCATAAAACGTATGTTTACAGTATCAGCACCAGGTGACAGTGCTTGGCTTGTTCCCAACCTTCTGAATATGCTAGCTTTTCCTTCTTTAGATCCTTTCCTACTTCTCACATCTCTGGTTTTCATGAATGTGTGATGAAAACTCAGATCTCTTTTAGGAAAGGAAACCAAGATGGAAAAAAGTGATGAGGTTTAATATGTAGCCCCTGCCAGATGTTAGTATTTTAATGGTAGAAAAACCTGGTGAATTACCTTCTAGTAGAATTTCAGAGATTAGATTGGAGTTGGAATTTAATTTCCTGTGAAATTACATTAAATTACTAGAAGGAAGTCGTCTGTTCCAAGCCAGCTTTTTATGGAGTTATGATATTTCGTGGTCCTCATGTATCTTCAGCCATTTATGTAGATATTAAGGTTTGTAGCACTTTACTCATCATTGAGATAACCACTTTGGAAAGAGAGGAAGAATTAGAAAGTATGCAGATTGCTTTACCTACAGCACTTAAGTTTTATGACTTTGACTTTTAATTCATCTTCCTGTGCCTATATTCACCCAGTTCAGAAAAGAATTTGTCATTTATTGTCCATTAAACATTGTTATAAGTCATCAAAGGCATGATTCTATGCAGTGTCAATTTGGGATTTAACCATATTACTTAGATATTTTATATTCATAGTTGAAAATAGTCTTTCTGCTGTCCTTTGAAGAATAATCTTCCTATTTTATTTATTTTTACCTATGAAAGACACATGTTTAGGAAAAGGATTTTTTGTTTGTTTTTGGTTTAAACTGTAGAACCTTTTCTTTAAAAAAAAAAAAACAAGGCTTTTCTGTAAATTATGGGTTGTCACATTTTTTTCCTGTCTCAGTGCAGGCTATATGCTGAATATAACTTGAATCTTGTGATATGCTGAAGGTAGTATTTGCTGAAAGGTTTGGAGAAGTTTTGTAAAAAAAGTATAATTAGATTTTAAAATCCTTCTGAATATAAAAGTTCAGATTTATATATAATACTTTTTGCCTGAAATTTGTATCCTGTATTGGACTAATAGTAAGGTGAGCGAAAAGGTAATTAGTCCAAAAAATGCAAAAGACCATTACAAATGGTTTTTTACTATCTGATATCAGTTATATGAAAATATTTAGGTGTATTAGTATCTTTTTCTGATTGAATTTTGTTTTAGATGCCATTCTAAATATGGTGAATATTGCCGCTAATATTCTGGGAGCAAAAACTGAAGACCTGACAGAAGGTACCTAATCATTTTATGGGTCTTTTAAATATATGATACTCCAGGGGTCTTCCTAGTTAGTAAAATTAATTAATAAGCCAAGCAGTTTGATTTTTTTATTTAGAAATACAGAAACCATTCAAAGGAACTTGCCAATCTTCTATTATTCATTGTTTATTTGAATTTCACAAGTTCTCTTTAATAAATAGGATCTTGTCTATATAAAAATCATTAATTTGATTTTTCACTCTTAACCTGCTGTAGAAGTATTGATTTTATCCCTAGTTCTTTCCTGAGGTTTTGATGCTCTAATGGTTACTTGAAGTATGCTTTTATTTATCAAATAGCAATTCAATTTAGAAAGTAATAGAAATATGAATATTATGAACAAGGGGAAACAATCTTACCCTTTTTTTGTTTTCAAAAATACTTCATTCCATTTATAAAATAAGTCATGGGGTTGTAATATATAACATGGGGAATGCAGTGTGGTGGCAGATGGCAGCTAGACTTATTGTGATCATTTTGCAATGTATACAAATGTCATATCACTACGTTGTACACATGAAAATGGATATAATGTTGTATGTCAAATATACTTTAATAAAATTTAGTTCTAAGTGCAAACTTAAAATGTCCCATTTATTTCTTCTTATTCTCTTTAGTTAACTCCAGTGTCTTATTAATCATGTAAGATTACACAAAACTCATAGTTACTTGCTTTAATTTTCTGAGAAGTTGAGAAAGAATATGCACTACTTATAGTTGTGACTTTCAATGATTATTTCTTTTTAAAAGAACTTGATGGAAAAAAAGAAAAGCAGAGTCTGCAGTAGAAAACCTGTTTGCCTTTTTTCTTCTCCCTTGAAGAATCTAAAGTTCCTTATTTGTTATAGTGAAATTTTCATGGTATAGCTTTTTAAAATTAAACTCAATATGGACATCTTTCTTAAAATAGGAAATAAAACTATATCTGAGAATGCTTCTGCCACAGCTGCACCCAAAATGCCTGAATCAGCTCCTGTTTCAGCTCCTGTTCCATCACATGAGTAAGTTATACTGGGATATTAGAGTTCTATTAAAAGAGAGATATACTTGTACATAAAAAGGTATTTGTGATCTGTGGAAAATGAAAAACTCCGAATCATGGGACAGACATTCCACAGCCACTTAAAACATCTTTGAGTTGCTTTTTGTATACTGGCAGTTCACCGTAGATAGACCAAATGTGCGTTATTTTGATATAGTGTTACTTTTATTATTTACAATACTTAATCTTTTCCTTATTGCAAATAATTAACTCTGCAGGTATAAGTTTGAGGACAAATTTTAAAGACCTGTTTTTATTGAGTTCGGATTTAAAAGCCTTGATTATTTATATATCTGTGCTATGCCTAGAAAGCTATACAGGATACCTGAAATACTTAGAGCAGTGATTTTTAAACGATGTGTTGGTCACACAGCTTACTCTTGGAGTGTTCATTTTCTGAAATTGAATGATACAGGTCTTTCCCCAGGTTGCAGTGGTTACTTTGGGCAGGGATATATATGCGTCAGTCAGTCAGTTCAGTCGTTCAGTAGTGTCCGACTCTTTGTGACCCCATGGACTGCAGCACACCAGGCTTCCCTGTCCATCACCAACTCGGAGCTTACTCAAATTCTGGTCTTTTCTAGACCAGAGGTAGAGGTGATTAAGGTTTGTACCTCAACCTCTGATCTAAAATAGATAGGCTTATTAATGATTTGGGTTATTGGGATAATCTGGTTATAGTTATTATAAATTTAGCTATGTATATTTCATTAGATATACTCCCTGTAAACTTTGACAGACATTTCTCTCAGAGGAACTCTACATAATGAGGCAAGATATTTACATGAAACAGTTCAAGGTAATAAGTAATGAAACCTCAGTGAGCTTTGGAGCTGTAATTTCAAGGTACTATGTTAATTTAAAAATGAGATTTTTGTGCTTTGACGGGCACAGTGTCAAATTTGTGTTTTCCTGAAATATAACATTATGTGTTACTGATTCCTAGATGGTCCTAAGAAATCTCTGGGATAGAAATTCTTGCTGTTTCTAATTATGTGGATCTGTCTCGGTTTTGTAACTAGGTTCTTCAGTGACTAACACATAGTATGTCTTTATTTTTCAAAACTAAATTAATTTTATTTTACACACACACACACACATTTACCCCTTCGTGTGTGTGTGTGTAAATATTTATTGAAAGATACCACATCTGGCTAATGTAGCAGTTTTTACTCTTTTGCTTTAGAGTTTTGTTTTTTAGTAGATATTCTTACATAAGTTTCTTTACTTAATGTTTCTTCATGTATGTTTGTTTTAAATTCTTTTTGATGATTATATGGCAGTCCTCTGAAAAAAATAAAAGAATCCATGATACAGTATCACTCAAAAATTTTTATGAAATGATGACTTACTTTCTTTTCCCAGGTTTGAGTTTCTAAAAGTGTAACTCTGATTAGAGTGTATATAGATGATAGGGCTTCCCTGGTGACTCAGATGATAAAGAATCTGCCTTCAGTGTGGGAGACCTGAATTCGATCCCTGATCTTCTCTGGTTGGGAAGATTCCCTGGAGAAGGGCATGGCAACCCATTCCAGTATTCTTTCCTGGAGATTCCCCATGGACAGAGGAGCCTGGCAAGCTACAGTCCATGGGGTCGCAAAGAGAAGAACACGACTGAGTGACTAAGCACAGCACAACACAAAGATAGTATAACTTAATTTTTACCAAATTATTCAATTTAGTTGTAAGAAATATTGTGTAGAGACTATATACAGCTGTCTATATCTGTATCATCTGTTAAGGGAAGCTTAGCCTAATTATGTTTTAATTTAGTCTGTTTACTATTTTATTATCAACAAAATGAAAGTCCAGCTTTTAGATATTGTCTTTTAAAAAAAATTTTCTGTAGAAAAAAAATTTTTTTTAAATGTGGACTATTTTTAAAGCCTTTATTGAATTTGTTATGATATTACTTTTGTTTTGGTTTTTTGACTCTGAGCATCTGTGATCTTAGCCTCCTGCTGCTGCTGCTGCTGCTAAGTCACTTCAGTCATTTCTGACTCTGTGCGACCCCGTAGACGGCAGCCCACCAGGCTCCCCCGTCCCTGGGATTCTCCAGGCAAGATCACTGGAGTGGGTTGCCATTTCCTTCTCCAATGCATGAAAGTGAAAAGTGAAAATGAAGTCGCTCAGTCGTGTCCGACTCTTAGCGACCCCATGGACTACAGCCTACCAGGCTGCTCCGTCCATGGGATTTTCCAGGCAAGAGTACTGGAGTGGGGCGCCATCGCCTTCTCCTGACCAGGGATCAAACTCATACCCCTGCATTGTAAGACAAAGTTCCAGTCAGTGGACTGCAAAGGAAGTCCCTAGATACTGGTGGTTGTTTTTTATTCCTACTTTTGCTGTTATGATATTAGACTTCATTTAAAGACATTTCCTGGCAATTTTAGTAGTGTTTCACAGTAGGAAAATTTACATATGAAAATTTCTTTTTGGTATTCAAATTACTTTGTTTTTTTCAAATTATACCTTTGTTGCTACAAAGCCTGCACCTAGAAATTCATTACCTTTATCTTGGAAGGGACCACATAATTTTCAACACTGTTCCCACCAGCTTGAATTCCCCACTCTTCCCTACTGGACACGCATACTCCAGAGACCAAAGATAGGACTAAGTTAGTGACACTAATAGTTTATTATTAGCCAGGATTTCCATTACAATGGTTAAGTATTTAGCTTTCAATAGCAGAAAATTAGCCTAGATAATACTGTGATTATTTGGGGGGAGTAGGGATATTTTCTTCTTTCTAGAGCAGATAATCCTGTGTGTGTGTGTAATGCCACATTGAAATTCCTCAAATCTCCACAGAGAAATGATCTTTGAGAAATCTGCAGATGACCCTTGAATAATGGGTTTGAAGTGTACAGATCTATTTACACGTGGATTTTTTTCGTTAGTAAATACTGCAGTACAGATGATCTCGGTTGGTTGAATCTGTGGATGCAGAACTAAAGTACAGAGGAACTGTGGATATGGAGGACAGGCTGTAAGTTACACAGTGTGTAAGGCTGCAGCTCTGACTCGCTGCATACAGTTCAAGGGCCAACTGTAGGATGACTCTTGAAAGTAGGATACTCAGGCACAAAGTGCATTCGTAGTAAGAGTCCTGGGTTTTTGTTCTAACTGGGACTTGCATAGCCCTTGGGTAGCTCAGTTTCTGATATAAGGGGTGATAAAGCTTGTGATATTGATGAATATGGGAGGAAGGATACTATCTTCACTAAATGGAAATATATTCAGTAAAGGTACTATGTTCAGTAAATGGAAATATTCGCATAACAAACTATTCTTAAATAGGGATTAAAGACAAACTTGATTTGGTAAATATGGTGATTTGAATCATCTGGCTTGTCACTTGATAGATTATCTTTCTGTACCATTCCTGAATAATACTGTTTTTATAATGAAAGTGATTTAAAGGATAGTAATTCATTCAAAGTAAATTTGAGTGTTTTCTGTACTGCCCCTTCTTTTTATCTTATGTGTGATACATTTATTTTCCTTAAGCATAATTATGGATATGTATTTCTAGGTTTGAAACCACTGAAGGACACGTACATGACATCGAGTCATTGTCACCAGATACTACAAAAGAAAGTCCCATTGTACAGCTAGTTCAAGAAGAAGAGGAGGAGGCAAGTCCTTCTACAGTGACCCTTCTGGGTAGTGGTGAACAAGAGGATGAAACATCACCTTGGTTTGAGTCAGAGACACAAATATTTTGCAGTGAACTCACCACAATTTGTTGTATTTCTAGTTTTTCGGAATATATATATAAATGGTGTTCAGTTAGAGTTGCTCGTTATCGGCAACGCAGCAGAACTGCTCTGAGTAAACAAAAAGAGTATCTTATGTCAGCTGAACCACCACTAGTACTTCCTGAAGAACCAGTAGATGTTTCATTATTGCAGCCTCCAGGTGGAGAGCCAGACAGTAATAAGGAAAAGGACGCTGAAACCAGTGTTCTAGATGATTTAAGTGGTGTGCTCCAGGAAGATTTGATTAATCACACTTTAGATGCAATTGAACTTGAACCAAGCCATCCTCAAACTCTTTCTCAATCTGTTCTCTTAGATGTTACTCCAGAAATCAACTCATTATCTAAAATAGAAGTATCTGAGCCTGTTAAATATGAGGCAGGGCATTCACCATCACAAGTGATTCCCCAAGACAGTTCTGTTGAGGTTGATAATGAAACAGAAAAAAGGTCTGAGAGTTTTAGTTCTATAGAGAAACCAACTGTGATCTCCGAAACAAAAATACTTGATAAAGTAATGGATAATGTTGTAAAAGAAGACATAAACTCCATGCGAATTACCACAAAGCCATCTGAAACAATAGTGCCACCTGTAAACACAGCTACTATGCCAGACATTGAAGCTGGGGAAGCCAAAATGAACATAGCTGACACACCAAAGCAAATTTCCACTCCTGTGGTGGATTCTTCTTCATTACCTGAAGTAAAAGATGACGAACAGTCTCCAGAAGATGTCCTTTTAAGAGGGTTACAGAGGACAGCTACAGATTTTTATGCTGAATTGCAAAACTCCTCAGATCTAGGATATGCTAATGGAAATCTTGTACATGGATCAAACCAAAAGGAATCAGTATTTATGAGACTTAATAACCGTATTAAAGCCTTAGAAGTTAACATGTCTCTCAGTGGTCGCTACCTGGAGGAACTTAGTCAAAGGTAAGCTTTCTTATGAATTAGCACAATCTACTTTGCACAGTGAGTTAAGTAGCAGAGTCTAATCTGACTAAAAGAGAGGATTTAATTATCTCATGATTCCTTGGGGGCTCAATGGTTAAGAACTTGCCTCCAATGCAGGAGACATGGGTTTAATCCCTGGGTCAGGAAGATCCCCTGGAGAAGGAAATGGCAACCCACTCCAGTATTCTTGCCTGGGAAATCCCATGGACAGAGGAGCCTAGCAGGCTATAGTTGATGGGGTCGCAAGAGATCAGACACAGCTTAGCGGCTAAACAATGAATGTAATAGAAATAAGCAGCATTTTAGCTGGAGAGAGAAAGTTATTTGGATGTTGGTCAGTAATTTTAAGAAGTGATTTTCATTTTTAGAAATACTAAGTGACATAATAAATTTGAATTATCTATATCAGTTTCTCCTTTCTCCTGTTGCTTAACTTTAGCTACTTCTGCTGTTTCGTTCCCAGAGCAGTCATGGAAAAATTAAAGTTTATAGACCTTAAAGCTCTTTGTGGAACTTGACTAGGTATTAATTAAGAATTTAAATAAGTGAATACTGGAATAGACTAAACTAGATAATTAGGCAACATTTGAACTCTTTCAGCAAGTATCCAGAATCCTAGTCCTAGTTGTAATAATTTATCTTCTTGTGCTTATAAAATGCCAGAGGCAATGTCAGTTTGCTTATGCAGTGATGAAGACCCCTGGCACAGTTCTCCACTTCTTAAGCCAATTTTTGTTATTGTTGTTGTTCCTTAAGTGTCATTGTGCCTTAGGACTTTTCCAACATTTTGTAACCACAAGGAGCTCAGTGCCCAGAATTTCTGAAATACTACCTTTTCCTAATCCTCCTAAATTAAAATGCTACTAATGAAATGTCTCTAAAGTCATTCAGTTCAGTTCAGTTCAGTCGCTCAGTCGTGTCCGACTCTTTGCGACCCCATGAACCGCAGCAGGCAGCCCTCCCTGTCCATCACCAACTCCCGGAGTCCACCCAAACCATGTCCATCGAGTCGATGATGCCATTCAACCATCTCATCCTCTGTGGTCCCCTTCTCCTCCTGCCCTCAATCTTCCCTAGCATCAAGGTCTTTTCAGATGAGTTAGCTCTTTGCATCAGGTGGCCAAAGTATTGGAGTTTCAGCCTCAAAATCATCATTATGTGCTAAAAGATATTGCTTCTTAATTCATACATATACTTTATTGGCAAATTATATGTGGGTGTGTGTGCATGCTTGCATCATAACTTGCTCAAGCCTCTCCCCACTCCCACCCTTTTTACGCCCACTAAGGAACCACTGAAATCACGCATGGTAAACCTTTTTTTTTTAATTGAGATGTAATTGATGTGTAACATTATGTTATTTCGGGTATAACAATGATTTAATATTTGTATATGTTCTAAATGATTACCACAGTAAATCTGTTAATATCACTATGTAGTTACAGGTTTTTTTCCTATTGATAAGTTTTAAGATCTACTCTATTAGCAACTTTGAAATATACAATCCAGTATTATCAACGGTAGTCAACATGCTATATGTTATATTCTTATTCAGTTCAGTTGCTCAGTTGTGTCCAACTCTTTGTGACTCCATGGACCGCAGCATGCCAAGCCTCCCTGTCTATCACCAACTCCTGGAGCTTACCCAAACTCATGTCCATTGAGACAGTGAGGCCATCCAACTATCTCATCCTCTGTCGTCCCCTTCTCCTCCTGCCCCCAATCCCTCCCAGCATCAGAGTCTTTTCCAGTGAGTCAGCTCTTTGCCTCAGGTGGCCAAAGTACTGGAATCTCAGCTTCAACATCAGTCCTTCCAATGAACACCCAGGACTAATCTCCTTTAGGATGGACTGGTTGGATTCCTTGCAGTCCAAGGGACTCTCAAGAGTCTTCTCCAACACCACAGTTCAAAATCATCAGTTCTTCAGTGCTCAGCTTTCTTCACAGTCCAACTCTCACATCCGTACATGACCACTGGAGAAACTCTAGCCTTGACTAGATGGACCTTTGTTGACAAAGTAATGTCTCTGCTTTTTAATATGCTGTCTAGGTTAGTCATAACTTTCCTTCCAAGGAGCAAGTGTCTTTTAATTTCATGGCTGCATTCACCATCTGCAGTGATTTTGGAGCCCCCAAAAATAAAGTCAGCCACTGTTTCCACTGTTTCCCCATCTATTTGCCATGAAGTGATGGGACCGGATGCCATGAAATTAAAAGACGCTTACTCCTTGGAAGGAAAGTTATGACCAACCTAGACAGCATATTAAAAAGCAGAGACATTACTTTGTCAACAATGGTCCGTCTAGTCAAGGCTGTGGTTTCTCCAGTGGTCATGTACGGATGTGAGAGTTGGACTGTGAAGAAAGCTGAGCACTGAAGAATTGATGCTTTTGAACTGTGGTATTGGAGAAGACTCTTGAGAGTCCCTAGGACTTCAGGGAGATCCAACCAGTCTATCCTAAAGGAGATCAGTCCTGGGTATTCATTGGAAGGACTGATGTTGAAGCTGAAACTCCAATACTTTGGCTACCTGAGGCGAAGAGGTGACTCATTTGAAAAGACCCTGATGCTGGGAAAGATTGATGGCAGGAGGAGAAGGGGACAACAGAGGATGAGGTGGTTGGATGGCATCATTGACTCAACGGACATGGGTGTTTGGGTGGACTCTGGGAGTTGGTGATGGACAGGAAGGCCTGACCTGCTGCAGTTCATGGGGTACCAAGGAGTCAGACATGACTGAGTGACTGAACTCAACTGAACTGATGGGACCAGATGGCATGATCTCAGTTTTCTGAATGTTGAGCTTTAAGCCAACTTTTTCACTCTCCTCTTTCACTTGAATTAAGAGGCTCTTTATCTTTAGTTCTTCTTCGCTTTCTGCTATAAGGGTGGTGTCGTCTGCATATCTGAGGTTATTGATATTTCTCCCGGCAATCTTGATTCCAGCTTCTGCTTCTTCCAGCCCAGCGTTTCTCATGATGTACTCTGCATATAAGTTAAATAAGCAGAGTGACAGTATACAGCCTTGACGTACTCCTTTTCCTATTTGGAACCAGTCTGTTGTTCCATGTCCAGTTCTAACTGTTGCTTCCTGACCTGCATATAGGTTTCTCAAGAGGCAGGTCAGGTGGTCTGGCATGCCCATCTCTTGAAGAATTTTCCACAGTTTGTTGTGATCCACACAGTCAGAGGTTTTGGCATAGTCAATAAAAGCAGAAATAGATGTTTTTCTGGAACTCTCTTGCTTTTTCAATGATCCAGCGAATGTTGGCAATTTGATCTCTGGTTCCTCTGCCTTTTCTAAAACCAGCTTGAACATCTGGAAGTTCACGGTTCACGTATTGCTGAAGCCAGGCTTGGAGAATTTTGAAAATTACTTTGCTAGCATGTGAGATGAGTGCAATTGTGTGGTAGTTTGAGCATTCTTTGGCATTGCCTTTCTTTGGGATTGGGATAAAAACTAACCCTTTTCCAGTCCCATGGCCACTGCTGAGTTTTTCAAGTTTGCTGACATATTGAGTGCAGCACTTTCACAGCATCATCTTTCAGAATTTGAGATAGCTCAACTGGAATTCCATCACCTCCACTAGCTTTATTTGTAGTGATACTTCCTAAGGCCCCTTTGACTTCACATTCCAGGATGTCTGGCTCTAGGTGAGCAGTCACACCATCATGCTCTTCTGGGTCATGAAGATCTTTTTTGTACAGTTCTTCTGTGTATTGACTATGCCAAAGCCTTTGACTGTGTGGATCACAATAAACTGTGGAAAATTCTTCAAGAGATGGGAATACCAGACCACCTGATCTGCCTCTTGAGAAATTTGTTTGCAGGTCAGGAAGCAAGTTAGAACTGGACATGGAACAACAGACTGGTTCCAAAGAGGAAAAGGATTTCGTCAAGGCTGTATATTGTCACCCTGTTTATTTAACTTATATGCATAGTACATCATGAGAAACGCTGGACTGGAAGAAACACAAGCTGGAATCAAGATTGCCGGGAGAAATATCAATAACCTCAGATATGCAGATGACACCACCCTTATGGCAGAAAGTGAAGAGGAACTAAAAAGCCTCTTGATGAAAGTGTAAGTGGAGAGCGAAAAAGTTGGCTTAAAGCTCAACATTCAGAAAACGAAGATCATGGCATCTGGTCCCACCACTTCATGGGAAATAGATGGGGAAACAGTGGAAACAGTGTCAGACTTTCTTTTTCTGGGCTCCAAAATCACTACAGTTGGTAACTGCAGCCATGAAATTAAAAGACACTTACCCCTTGGAAGGAAAGTTATGACCAACCTAGATAGCATATTCAAAAGCAGAGACATTACTTTGCCAACAAAGGTTTGTCTAGTCAAGGCTATGGTTTTTCCTGTGGTCATGTATGGATGTGAGAGTTGGACTGTGAAGAAGGCTGAGCACCGAAGAATTGATGCTGTTGAACTGTGGTGTTGGAGAAGACTCTTGAGAGTCCCTTGGACTGCAAGGAGATCAACCCTGGGATTTTTTTGGAAGGAATGATGCTAAAGCTGAAACTCTAGTACTTTGGCCATCTCATGCAAATAGTTGACTGTTGGGGGCAGGAGGAGAAGGGGACGACAGAGGATGAGATGGCTGGATGGCATCACTGACTCAATGGACGGGAGTCTCAGTGAACTCCGGGAGTTGGTGATGGACAGGGAGGCCTGGTGTGCTGCTGTTCATGGGGTCGCAAAGAGTCAGACACGACTGAGCGACTGATCTGATCTGATCTGTGTATTCTTGCCACCTCTTCTTCATATCTTCTGCTTCTGTTAGGTCCAAACCATTTCTGTCCTTTATTGAGCCCATCTTCACATGAAATGTTCCCTTGGTATCTCTAATTTTCTTGAAGAGATCTCTAGTCTTTCCCATTCTGTTACTTTCCTCTATTTCTTTGCACTGATCACTGAGGAAGGCTTTCTTATCTCTCCTTGCTATTGTTTGGAACTCTGCATTCAGATGCTTACATCTTTCCTTTTCTCCTTTGCTTGCACTTCTCTTCTTTTCACAGCTATTTGTAAGGCCTCCCCAGACAGCCATTTTGCTTTTTTGCATTTCTTTTTCTTAGGAGTGGTCTTGTTCTCTGTCTCCTGTACAATGTCACGAACTTTGTCCATAGTTCATCAGGCAGTCTATCAGATCTAGTCCCTTAAATCTATTTCTCACTTCCACTGTATAATCGTTAGGGATTTGATTTAGGTCATACCTGAATGATCTAGTGGTTTTCCCCACTTTCTTCAGTTTAAGTCTGAAATTGGCAATAAGGAGTTCATGATCTGAGCCACAGTCAGCTCCTGGTCTTGTTTTTGCTGACTGTAGAGTTTCTGCATCTTTGGCTGCAAAGAATATAATATATCTGATTTCGGTGTTGGCCCTCTGGTGATGTTCATGTGTAGAGTCTTCTCTTGTGTTGTTGGAAGAGGGTGTTTGCTATGACCAGTGCATTCTCTTGGCAAAACTGCATTAGCCTTTGCCCTGCTTCATTCTGTACTCCAAGGCCAAATTTGCCTGTTAACTCCAGATATTTCTTCACTTTCTACTTTTGTATTCCAGTCCCTATAATGAAAAGGACATCTTTTTGAATGTTAGTTCTAGAAGGTCTTGTAGGTCTTCATAGAACCATTCAACTTCAGCTTCTTCAGCCTTACTGGTTCAGGCATAGATTTGGAGGATCACCGTGATAGTGAATGGTTTGCCTTGGAAATGAACAGAGATCATTCTGTCATTTTTGAGATTGCATACAAGTCTGCATTTTGGACTCTTTTGTTGACCATGATGGCTACTTCATTTCTTCTAAGGGATTCCTGCCCACGGTAGTAGATATAATGGTCATCTGAGTTGAATTCACCCATTCCAGTCCATCTTAGTTTGCTGATTCCTAGAATGTCGACATTCATTCTTGCCATCTCCTGTTTGACCACTTCCAATTTGCCGTGATTCATGGACCTGACATTCCAGGTTCCTATGCAATATTGCTCTTTACAGCATCGGACCTTGCTTCTGTCACCAGTCATATCCACAACTGAGTGTTGTTTTTGCTTTGGCTCCGTCCCTTCATTCTTTCTGGAGTTATTTCTCCATTGATCTCCAATAGCATGTTGGGTACCTACCTACCTGGGGAGTTCATCTTTTCAGTGTCCTATCTTTTTGCTTTTTCATATAGTCTTATTACTTCATCATTTTAAGTTGTACCCTTTGCCCACTTATTCCCCCTGCAATTGACAATCACCAGTCTGTTCTCTGTATCTATGAGTTTAAGATTTTTGTTTTTAATTCCACATGTAATTGAGATCATGTGATATTTGTCCATCTCTGGCATGTTTCTCATAGCATAGGCCCTCAAGGTCCATCCATGTTGTCACAAATGGCAAAACTTCCTTCTTTTTTATGGTTGCATAATATTCCATGGTATACACACACCACATTTCTTTATCCATTCTTTTGTTGATTAGTTTGCTTCCACTTCTCAGCTATTGTACATAATGCTGCAGTGAATATGGGATGCAGGTATCTTTGCAGGATAGTGTTTTGTTTCCTTCAGATAAATGCTCTAAAGTGGAATGGCTAAGTCATATGGTAGTTCTGCTTTAAAATTTTTGAGATACTACCATACTGCTTCCTGTAGTGTCTACACCAATTTACATTCCTACCAACTGTACAAGGGTTCTTGTTTTTATACATCCTCTCGAACATGTTATTTTTTTGTCTTTTTGATAATAGCTATTTTAATAGATGGGGTGGGGGGTGATAACTTCATTGTAATTTTGATTTGCATGTCCCTTATGATGTTGAGTATCATTTCATCTTCTTCCATCTATTTGTTTTCTTTGGGAAAATATTCAGATTCTCTGCCAATTTTTAAATGGTTTGTTTTTTGCTGTTGTATGAATTCTGGATGTACTCAATATACTGGGTATTAACCCCTTATAAGATTAATTAATGGCTTGCATATATTTTCTCCCATTTGGTAGGTAGCCTTTTCATTTTGTTGATGGTTTCTTTTTCTGTGTAGCTTTTCAGTTTGATATAGTTCAACCTGTTTTTGTTTTTGGTGTTAAATCCAAAAAACATTTCTGACTGAATTCAAGGAACTTACTGCCTATGTTTTCTTCTAGGAGTTCTGTTGTTTCAGTTTTTACATTTAAGTCTTATATACATTTTGAGTTTTTTGTGTATGGTGTAAGATAGGGGTCCAGTTTCTGTTGCTTGTGGGTGTTTGGTTTTCCTAGCACCATTTATTGAAGTGACTGTCCTTTCCCCATTGTGTATTCATAGATCTTTTGTTATAAATTGACTATGTATTTGACCGTAAATCTTCTATAGCAACAAGGAGCATAGAATTGCTGTTGAGGTAGCAAATACCTCAAGGGACCTCTTTATTTTACCTTTATAAGTTTTCCTTTATTGCACAGACCTCAATAAGAGTCATTTTCGGAAATATGGCTTTATCTCGTATGTTGAAATCAGAAGTATATTTCCAAAAATAAATTAGTAAATAAGAAATTAAAACCAATTTAAATCAATTGTTACTCCATAGGTACCGAAAACAAATGGAAGAAATGCAAAAGGCTTTCAATAAAACAATAGTGAAACTTCAGAATACTTCAAGAATAGCAGAGGAGCAGGTTGGTCATCTTCATGTCTTACTTTTTACATAAAGTTCCATTGAATTTTATAGGCTCTGTCTGGTTAGAAGGATCAGTAATGTTCGTTCACTTTTTCCCTGATAGTTGATGATTACTGTGTAATACAGTGCTTTCTATTTCTAGCCCTTAGTATCAGTATATACCCAAGAGAAAATTTTCTTGAGCATTATTCATGTTACATTTCAAGATTTGTATATATATATATGTGGGTAGAAGAGTAGTGGTCTTTTTTGAAATTTTGTTAAACTCTAAAATAATTTGTGCATTTCTATATAGACAGTTTTTGTTTGTAAGTAAGAACAGCTCTAGTTCATTTTAATCCTTGTATTTTTTTCTTCTTGTTTTCTCTTATCTCTTACTTAGAGCTATACAGTGATACAATAGGACTGGTGATAGTAGCCATTTCCCTGTCTTGTTGATTTTAAGGGATTGATTTCTGTATTTCACCATTAAATGTGATGTTCATGAATAATTGTTTTTATGGTTTGTTACCATGATGAAGAAATTTTATACTTTTCTAAAGGCTATTTGGGACTAAAGGATGATGAAATGAGGTAAAGAAGTCTCAAGTTGCAGAGTTGCATCTTACTCTGAATTTGTGACACATAATTGTGGTTCCAAGTAAAATTCTTCCAACCTACTTTTTTTTTTCAGTTGAGATTTGAAAGTTATTTGCATATTCTAAGTACAAGTTCTTTATCAGAGACAGGCTTTGCAAATATTTTCTCCCAATCCATTACTTGTTTTCTCATTCTTTTAAAGAGCAGAATTTGTTCAAGCCCTGTTTACCTGTTTTCTCTTTGCTCTGCAGAAACTTTGCCTAACCCAAAGTCACAAAGATTGTTTGCTTATGTTTTCTTTTAAAATTTCTATAGTTTTAGTTTTACATTTGGTTTATGATCTATTTTAAATTCTATGTGTTACAGTGTTATAAAGTATGAATCAAAGTGCTTTTTTGTGAGGACTAGGGGATTGAGAAATGTGAATATTCCTTTCTTCCAGCATCATTTGTTGAAAAGACTATCTTTTCTCCACTGAATTTTCTTTGCACTTATTTTAAGTCAATTCGCCATATACATGTGGCTGTGTTTCTGGGCTTCTCTTCTGTTTTGTTCATCTACTTGTCTTTTTGTTTATACTACACTGTTGTGATGGCTAGCTATATAGGAACTCTTGAAACCAGATAGTGTGAATCCTCCAACTTTGCATTTCCTTTCCAAAATTGTTTTGGCTAATCTGGATTTGACTAACATAGATTTTAGAATTTGCTACCAGAAACAAAAACCTGTTTGGGTATTGATTGGGATTATGTTGAATTTATAGATCAATTTGGAGAGTTGATGTTTTAAATAGTCTTAAGTCCTCTGTCCCATGAACACAGTATTTATTTAGTTCTTTATTATTTTTAATATTTCCCTCTATATTTTCTGTTTGTTTTCTATGTAAGTCTATGTTTTATGAAAGATTCTTTAAGTACTTTTAAAATAATCTTGTGTACCATTAGCACTATTGGAAATAAATCTTGATTAGAAGTGTTAACCAATATCATAAATTTAATAATTTATCCTTTAAAACTGTCTGCAGTTTATCAGTGTTTGTCAAATGTGAGTCAAAAGAAACAGTTTAATGACTCACATTCAGCATTTTAAAAAGATGAAATAGGATAGAAAGTACCACAGTGGATCACAGTGAGGGAAGTAAGTGAAACTTCTTGTTACAGTTTTATACATCCACCTACTCTCCACCCCCACCCACCCCCATACATAGTCCAGACTTAAAACTTATTTAAATGTAAAGTTAAAATATTTAACTTTAGAATCATAAATGGCTATGTAGATATTTCACATAAGATCCTAAATTAAAGTGCTAGATTTTCTTGACTTCCTGCTGCCTTCTTTTCCTTCTTCCAAAATTTACTAGTAAGTACACATTTTCAGTACAGTCTTCTTAGTGTAGGTTCATGACCATGAGCATATTGCATAAGCTTCTAAAATATGCATGTAAGTGATATTTTAAATAAATATATGTTTGCTCATTATAAGTTTCTAAAATTCTGATAGATGGGTGTTCTTGATGAATTTCTTTTCACTGGTGATAACCTAGCTTTGATTAGATTATCCATTGTCGTTTTTTGACTGTGTGACTTCCTAAGTTTCACCCTATCATGCTCTGAAATAGAACTTTTAAGACCTTCTTGGTATGAGCCTGCTTTGTATCCAGAAACATTCTTCAAAAATTTTTCAGTGTGTCTTTGTATTGACTGCTTTGGTTTAGAAAAATCACACTTGACAAAATGACAATTTTGCAGATAGCTGGTTATATACTGTTTTACACATACAGAGTCCACATTAACTTGAGAAGTAGTTTATTAGAATTTGCTAGGCAATATTCTACATGGTAGCAGTGAATGGCAAAAGGTGTTTTTGTTTGCTCAGGTCGGGGAGAAAGGTTGAAGTCTTAATTAGATTCTTAAGGGTTTTAGATTTTTTTTTTAAATTTCTGGTCCAGATTTATAATATTCATTCATTAAGAGCTACCTATTAATATGTCACTCCGCCTTGAGGAATTTAACAGTTTTTCTAGATTATTTTATTTGAATTTATAATGTAGCTAATGTGTACATGAAACACAAAGGAAAATATTTATTTCTTCCTTTATTATAGGATCAGCGGCAAACTGAAGCCATCCAATTGCTGCAAGCACAGCTGACCAACATGACACAGCTTGTTTCAAATTTATCAACAACAGTAGCAGAATTAAAACATGAGGTAATTGTTACTGATGGTACTGTAGGAAACAGTGTCATAAAGATTGGTTTCATATCTAAGAACTTTAATCCAAGAAGATTGTCATTTATAGAGAGCTTTTACAGAACACCAGAATGTGGTGGTTTAAAGTTATGGAAATACATTAATTATCATAATGCTTTGGAAAACATGGCTTTCATAGCTTAGGCCTTAGCTACAATACAGTTATAAAGCAGTTCTATTAGGCCTTTTGAAAACCATTGGTAGTTGCAGTATATACTTCATTTTCAGTTCAGAAAAGCTTATTATTAAGTTGCTTGCTGCTGCTCAGTTGTGTCCATCTCTGTGACTCCATGAACTAGAGCCCACCCGGCTCCTCTGTCCATGGGATTTTCTAGACTGGACTGGAGTGAGTTGCCGTATCCTCCTCCAGGGGATCTTCCCAACCCAGAGATTGAACCCGTGTCTCTTGCGTTTCCTGCATTGGCAGGTGGATTCTTTTATTTACCACTGAGCCACCTGGAAGCCCCATTAAGCTGCTTAATGAAACAAACTTTTCATTGATTTAAGAAGCATTTATTGCAACACAAATGTGTGTCAGGCATGAACTATCCAGTCCTTGGTTTAGGCATACAGCAGTCAGTAGCCCCTGGTAGAGAATGACACGTTTATGTGTGGACTGGTGGTGCTCTAAGTGTTGCTGCTTTGGCTCAGGTGGTGTTGGAAGGCTTACCTGAGGAAGTGGCGTTAGAACTGAGTGCTCAAGAGAAGTTAGCATCCACACAGAGCTTGGGGTCAGAACAGGCCTGTTAGTAGCAGAAGTAGGACAAAGGGCCTGTGATTAAAAACAGTGCAGTGTGTTTGGGGTTGGAAAGAAGGCTGGTGTGCAATACATAACAGACATCATTCCACGTCTGTTCATGGAGACCTACCTCATCCCCGGATTCTGTAGTTTGCACTGTCGCCTGGCATTCCTGTGGGTTTATGCACTTGGCCCATGAAGCCAAGTGCATAGTTTCTTATGTTTTGCTTGATAATTAATTTTGCAACAAAGGTCTTAATTCACAAAAACAAAAAACCAAAAAAGGAAGAAGAAAGCTGGTGTAGCTGGAACAGAGTGAATGTGAGAGGTGAGGGTAAGAAATGAGTTCATGAAATCGGCAGAGACCTGATCATGTAGCCCTTTGTAGGCAGTTTAGAGTTTGAATTTTATTCTCATAATTGCAAGTCATTGGAAAGTATTAAGTAAAGAAGTAACATGGATCATTTCATCGACAGCACTTTGAGCTCCCTACTTGCTCTGTGGAAAATTGCTTCTTTGAGACCATCTAGAGCGCAAGTAGGGAGGAGACCAATTAAGGAAGTGATTGAAATAGCCTGAATGAGGTGGTGTTGGCTTGGTTTAGGATTTTAGGAGTGGGGAATAGTGTGGAGTTGCTAAACTCAGGATATAGTTAAGAGATAGAAGGACAAGCTTGTTGGGAATTTGGATGTAGGTCATAAGGAATTAAGGGTGATCCTTAGGCTTAAATCACTGGGTAATGGGTGGTTTAGTTTTGTATGAGAAAGACAGGTAGGAGCATTTTTTTTTCCTCACTCAAAAGGATAGTACAAATGATAAAAAATGAAATGTATGTAGCAGAATGTAAGATTGGAGAACATAGGTGAAAGGCATACATATGTCCATCGTACTATTTTTTAAACTTTTCCATGGGTTTGAAAATTTTTAAAGATTGAGAGGGGGAAAGAAGAAAAAGGAGAACGTTGCCTTTGTAGTACATTTGCAAAGGACTTGGCCTGCATTTATGATTTTGAAGAACTTTGAAAAAAATGTTTAAAATGGTTTGTCCTTTGAACTTTAGATTTCAGTGTTTTTTCCTAATATGATTTTCAAACTGTTATTAAGCTCTCTTCTCATCTCAGGTTTCAGATCGACAGAGCTATCTTGTCATATCTTTGGTTCTCTGTGTTGTCTTGGGACTGATGCTTTGTATGCAGCGTTGTCGAAACACTTCTCAATTTGATGGAGATTATATTTCAAAACTTCCTAAAAGTAATCAGTATCCAAGCCCTAAAAGGTAAGTCAGCATTATTTCACAATTTTCCTCTTATTTGAGAAACTTGAGCAAGTGAAAGATACTGAGATAATTTCTCTCCCCATATGATTATCTTGAAACCAAAATGTTAAAAACTTGGAACTAGTGAGAGGGTCCTGTGCCTGGAAGGTTCTATAGACTCTGATAGAGAAAACACTAAATACATAAAAAACCCAGTAGTGGTTGTGAAAGATACTTCAATGTGGAATTCAAAGGGGGAGGAGGAGAATAGGTATTTTAATACAGCACCTTTTAGAGAAGAATTGGTGAATTTTTTTTTACATGTGGTATCTATAACTGGAGTGTTACCTTAGAGATAAGTCCTATATGGCATGTACAGTTTTCTAGCATTCACCTAACCCCAAATACAGAGTAAATTATATGTATTTTACTCATCATTCCCAATGTTGATTTTTCTTAATGTTAGGTGTTTTTCTTCCTATGATGATATGAGTTTGAAAAGGAGAACTTCATTTCCACTCATCAGATCCAAGTCTCTACAGTTAACTGGGAAAGAAGGTAGATTTTTGTGCATATGTAACATGTATACAGAAAAGTGAATCTAGCTTCCTTCTAGAACAAGTATAATGTCAATGTTGTGTTGGAGACCGTCTGCAACCGAACAGTGGGTGTGAGTGGCCTTTGTGCTGTGTCAAAGCCACTACCATTTCCACACTTTACCTTTGTTCCTAAAAGTCCAGAGGGTGGGGCGGGACGGGGGGCTTAGTTTAATTAGCCATTGATAGCCTGTTTGCACATGCTCCTGTTTAGAAGTATTTCTTTTTAGAAAGGGGTGTTTGAGAAAGTTCAGCAGATATGGAAAACCTGAATGTGCTCCCATAGTATCCTGTGCTTATCTGCTTCCTCTTCCTATACAGGTAGGACCCCTTTTGTCTCTAGGACTGTGAGGCACTTTATGAAAAATAAATCTTTTTCTTTTTTACAGTCCAAGGTCTATAATAGTATTCCATAGTCTAACACTTGATGAATACTTAAATTTAATAAATGAATGAATGTGTACTGAGTGGCTTTCATATATCAGTACTTTTTTTTAAATTTTATTTTTTAACTTTACAATATTGTATTGGTTTTTGCCATATATCAACATGACTTTTTAATATTAGTACTGTAATTAGTGCTTACTGAGACATATCTTCATAGCAATATTAAAATAATTAATCGTATATTTCAGCTAATGCTTTCTTAATAATCATTGGATTCTCTTTCTTTAGGATTTAGTAACTGAGCAGTGTGTTTCAATTGATTAAATCATTCAGGCAATCATTCCTGTGCTGCTCTGGTTTACTGTTACCATGAAACTTTACGGACTTAATCCGTAAACATGTATGTTTACTTAAAAATAGTAAATTTCTTCCTACTTCCTGCTCTTTTCTTTTTTTTCTTTTGGCTGATACGTCTTTTTATAATTGAATTTTTTTAATGAAGTATAATTTGTACAGGATTTTATACTTAATCATTTATAAAGTTTGGTGGATTTTCACAAACCACACATAACTATGTGACCATCACCCACATTAAGAAGTACAGCATTATCTAGCACCCCAGAAACTTCCTTGTGCTCCTTAGTCATTACCCATTTCCTCTCAGTAGAGTCACTGCTTATTTTGATATTGTGAGATTCACCATGTCGTTGAGTATAGTTGTAGTTAGTGTTGCCTTATGCAAACATACTATTCATTATTCGTTTCCATTGGATTATTTTCTTGCATACACACATCTGTTGGGTATATAGCAGAAATGGAATTGCTGGATCATAAGATTCTGTCTACTCCACTTTAGTAAATACCACCACACAGTTTGCCAAGAATGTTGTGTGAACATTCAGCTGTTTTTTAGAGTTCCATTTGTTCTACATCCATATTAAGATTTAACATTTAGTATTGTTGATCTTTTAGCTGTATTCGTGTGATTATGAAATACCAATATGTTGAGGTATTTTTCCTTCTCAGCATTTCTAGTCCCATTCTAAATTAGTTGAAAGCCTGACTGTTTCTTTTCTTTTTATGTAACTCTTCAAGGCCAGGTAGAATATAGCCTTTTGTACCTGATAGTAGTATTACTTGTATTTTAAACAACTGTATCATCTTGGTTCATCTTTATAATTTAAAAAGTTGAGTACAATAGTCAAGAAACTAATTCTGATTCTGCTATTCATTAATTCATTTATTTCTTCTCCTAATTTGAATTAAATATCATCTTATGAAATTTACTATTGTCTACTTTGATTTTAGCCATCTTTGTACTTGCCTTATTTTTAATTCCAAACTCTATGAGAAGGGCCCATTTCTTATTTTGTTTTCTTATTGTAGTAAAAAAACATACAACATAAAATTTACCAACTTGAAATTTAAGTTTCTCTTAGAAATTTAATTGTTATATATATACTTCAGTAATGTTTAGTATGTTCACAATGATGTGAAACAGGTCTCCAGAAGTGTTTCATTTTGTAAATCTGGAACACTGTATTTATTAAACAACTACCTTTTTTCCCCTTCCTCCCAGCCCCTGGTCACCATCAATGTATTTTCTGTTCTTGTGAATTTGAATATTTCAGATACCTTATATAAGTGAAATCATGTATTATTCATCTTTCTCTGACTGGCTTATTTCACTTAGCATAATGTCCTCAAGTTTCATCCATGTTGTAACATGTGACAGGATTTCTGTTTAAAGACTGAATAATATTATGTTGTACAGATAGATACTATACTTTGTTTATTTATCTGTTGATGGGCACTTGGGTTGCTTCTGCCTCTTGGCTATCGTGAAATAATGCTGTTGTGAACATGAGTGTGCAAATACGTCTTTAAATCCTTGCTTTCAGTCCTGGATATGTAGTTGACCCTTGAACAGTGCTGGAGTTAAGGCCACCGAATCTGTACAGTTGAAAATACGTGTATAATTTATTGTTAGCCCTCCATATCCGTGGTTCCTCCATTTTTGAGGTTCTGCATCCATGGAGTCAGCCAACCAAATATTATGTAGTTCTATAGTATTTACTGTTGAAAAAAAATCCACATATAAATAGACTCACATATCCATGTATAAGTAGACTTCAAACCCATGTTATTAGAGGGTCAGCTGTGTACTCAAGCGCGATTGCTGAATCATATGGTAGTTCTATTTTGTGAAGAACCTTTACAGTGTTTTCCATAGTGCTTGCATCATTTTACAGTCCCACCAACAGTGCATAGTGGTTCCAGATTTCTCCACATCCTCACCAATACTTGTTTTCTGTTTTGATAGTAGCCATCCTGATGGGTGTGTGGTGATACCTCATTTTGCTTTTGATTTGTGTTTCTCTGATGATTAGTGATGTTGATCATCTTTTCATATGTTTGTTGGCCATTTGTAAATCATCTTTGAAGAAATGTCTATTCAAGTCCTTTGCTCATTTTAAAACCAGGTTATTTTTTGCTTAATTGTAGGAGTTCTGTATATTCTGGATATTAATCCTGCATCAAGTATATGATTCACAGATACATTCTCCCATTCTGTAGGTTGCATTTTCACTCTGATGATTTTGTCCTATGATGGACAAAATCTTTTTAAGTTTGATGTAGTCCTCTTTGTCTCTTTTTGCTTTTGTTGCTTGTACTTTAACTAGTACATCCAAGAAATCATTGCCAAGGCCAGTGTTATAAAGTTTTTATAACTTTTTGGAAAAAGAAACTTCGTAACACTGGGCTTGGATGTGACATTTAAAGTACAAGCAACAAAAGCAAAAACAAAGAGGACCACATCTATTTTAAGTTAATTTTTGTATATGATGTAGGATAAGGGTTCAACTTCATTCTTTCGCATGTAGATATCCAGCTTTCTAGCAGTGTTCATTGAAGAGACTGTTCATTCCCCACTGAAGGGTCTTGGCACCCTTGTTGAAGGTTATTTGACCATTTGTGTGAGGGTTTATTTCTGGACTGTTTTCTTTCCCCCTGTTGTTCTGTATGTCTGTCTTTATACCAGTACTGTTTTGATTACTGTGTTTGAAATCAGGCAGTGTGAGTCCTATAATTTTATTTTTCTTTTTCACAATTGCTTTGCCTATTTAAGGTACTTGGGATTTGATATGAATTTTAAGATGCATTTCATTAAAAAAAAGAATACTATTGGAATTTTGATAGGGCTTATACTTAATCTGTAGGTCGTTTTGGTAGTATATGGACATCTTGACAATATGAAATCTTCCAGTCATGAACATGAGATACTGCTCAGTTTGTACCTTCTTTAATTTTTTTCATCAGTGTTTTATAGATTATACTTAGATTTGCATCTCTCACTTCTGTTGACCATCCAAGTAGACCTAAACTATTTTGATTTTTGTAATACATTTTTGTTGTGAAATACCAAAAAGTGCATAAAACTGAAATGTACAACATGCAGAGTAATTATAAAGTGAACACCTGTGTAACTAACACCCAGATCAAGAAATAGAGCAAGACCAGCACTTTTGGTATTGCTTTTTGTAGAGGTAACTATCTTGATTTTTGAATTAGTTGTCATCTTCATTTTCATAAGTTTTACCATCAGTGTTTGTGTTTCTCAGCAATACAATTGGATTTTTGCCTGGTTTTGAGCTTTTGATAAATGAAATTATACTATATATACTCCTTTTGCCTTCTTTCCTTCAACATTCTATTTGTAAGGTTCGTATACATAATTGTACTTCATTTTCAATATTGTATAGTATTTCAGTAACTGACTAAATTACAATGTAGTTATCCATTCTGCTGTGTTATTTACAGTTTGGGGTTATTACAGATAATGCTGGTGTAAACATTCCCTTTGTTTGTATATAGGCAGAGAGTTGCCTAAGTTTCTCTAGGAATATTTTTGTTGTTGTGTTGCTAAGTCATTTCCTATACTTTTGCAAGTCCATGGATTTTTGCAAGCCTACCAGTCTCCTCTGTCCATGGGACTCCCCAGACAAGAGTACTGGAGTGGGTTACCATTTCCATCTGGGGTGGAGGGAGTAGGGGATGGAATCTTTCTGCCCCAGGAGTTGAAGCTGCCTGCTTGGCAGGCGTATTCTTTACTGCTGAGCCACCTGGGAAGCCCCCTCTAGGAATATTACCTAGATGTAAAATTGCTGGGTTGTAGAGTATGCTAATCTATAAGTTACAAGATAATGGCATACTTTTCCAAAGTGGTCGTATCAGTTTATCCTTCCACCAGTACCATGAGAATTTCCATTGTCTACACTTTGGCCAGCGCACAGTCAGAATTGTCAAGTTTTAAAGTGTTTGTTAACCTTATTTTAGTTATAATTTGCATTTACCTGATTACTAGTGAAGTTGAGCATGCTTACTTAGGCCTTTTAATCATTTGACTTTCTTGGACATTGAAATTTTTGCCTGTTCTTTTATTTGGTTGTTTACCTCTTTCCTGTTGGCTTATAGTTATTTTTAAAATTTGTATCCTAATTGTTAGTTCGTTAATGTTGCAGATAATCTTATTTCACTCTTGAGGCTATTTATTTTCTTTTCTTTTACATGGAGTCTTTTTAAATAAGAAAAAGAAGCTTTTAATTTTAATGTAATCAAACTTCTGGGATTTTTTTTTCCCGGTGTGGTTATTGCTTCTTCTGTGTTGTTTAAACAGATTTTTTTTTTTTTTTTTACTGTTTATGAATGATATTCTCTTATAGTTCTAGTGTTTGGTTTTTATTTTTAGATTTCTAAGATACCTGGAATTGATTTTTTGTATGTGGTTTTAGGTAGGAAATCCATTGTAAAATTTGTATGAAATTCAGTTGTTTTAGGTTGCTCAGCCATTATTGGGTCTTTGTTTCCATGTTAATTTAGAATCATTTATTAAGTGTTTCATTGAAAAATTATTAGGCTTTTGGTTGATTACATTGATTCTACGTATCAATTTGGGAAGAACGTAGCATCTCTGTGTACTCCAAAAAGCCAAACTTTTGAAAGTTTTATTTCTAGAATATTTTTTGATGTTGTTGAAAATTGCGTTTTGTGTGTGTTTGTGTTTATTGCTGGTATGTAGAAACGCAGTGGATTTTGGTGCTATTGACATTTTCCATATTCTTTGATTCTCTGCTTGCTGGATCTTCAGATAGAGGAGTGTTAAAGTCTCCAGCTGTAATAGTAGGTTCATCTGTTTCTTCTTGTAGTTCTACCGGTTTTTGCCTCATGTATTCTGCCATTCTGTGAGATGCATACAGAGTAAAGATTGTTATGCTTTTTGGATAATGGACCCCTTTATCATCATGAAATATCCTCTTTATCCTGAATAAATTTCCTTGCTCTGAAGTTTACTCTCTCTGAAATTAATATGCCATTCCTGCTTTCTTTTGATTTGTGTTAGCATGGTATATCTTTCTTCATCCTTGTGTCTTTAATCTCTATATATCTTTATATTTAAAGTGGACTTCTTATGAGCAACATATGGTTGAATCTTGTTGTTTGATCCACTTTTACAGTCTTATAAATTGGTGTATTTAGGCCTTTAAGTTTAAAGTGATTTGATATTTATCCAACTGTATTTGCTATATTTGTTACTGTTTTCTATTTGTTGCCCTCATTCTTTATTCCTGTTACTGTCTTCCACATTTTTTCTGCCTTTTGTGGTTTTAACTGAGCAAATTATATGTTTTCATTTTTTTCCTTTCATAGCATATGTTAAAAAATTATGACTTTTTTTTTTAGGGTCCCAGAGTTTACAGTATACATTTACAACTAATACAAGTCCACTTTCAAATAACACTATATTACTCTAGAAGTAGTACATATATTTTGTAACAACAAAATATTTCTAATTCCTCCCTTCCATCCCTTGTATCAGTGCTGTCATTCTTTTTATTTTTACCTAATCTTGTCTATTTACATAAGCATACTCAAGTACTTTGTTGCTATTATTATTTTGAACAAATTGTTATGTTATGGATTAAGAATAAGAAAAGTGAAAGTTTTTATCTTCCCTTCCTTTATTCCTTCTCTGATGCTCTTACTTTATGCAAAACTGGGTTTCTAACCTACCTTATTTTCCTGCTTTCTAAAGAACTGCTTTTTAACATTACTTGTAAAGCAGGTCTGTTGGCAATTTTAGGTCCTCAATTTTAGCTTATATCTTTGATTTTTTGAAATTTGTATATGATAGGCCTCGTTGTAGTATTTTGGGCATTTGTCCTGCTTGTTGTTCTAAGTTTCCTGGAGCTGTGGTTACAGTCTGATGTCAATTTGAGAAGATTCTGTCATTATTACTTAAAATATTGCATCTATTCCTTTCTCCCTTCCTTATCCTCCTGTGTTCTCATTACTTGTACGTTACACCTTTTGGAGTCATCCCATGGTTTTTGGATAGTCTGTTCAATTTTTTTTTTAAGTCTTGTTTCTCTTTGTATTTTAGATTTGGAAATTTCTATCATCATATTCTCAAGTTTAGTGGTTCTTTACTCAGTCTATTAATGAACCCAGAGGGATTCTTCATTTTTGTTCCTGTGTTTGATCTCTATCTAGCATTTTTTAAACTCCTTTTTAGAATTTTTCTGCTTATATTATCCATCTCTTCTTGCATGTTGTCTGATTTTTTTCAATTTACATCCTTAATGTATTTTTTAAAAAAATTCCTGATCTAATAATAATGTCAACATTTCTGTCACATCTAACTCTGGTTCTGATGCTTGTTTAGTCTTTTCAAACTATGTTTACCCTTTTTAAAATGCCTTGTAATTTTCTGTTGAAAGAGTATAATGTACAGGTCATCTCTAATTTATGATGATTTGACTTGATTTTTCAACTTTATGATTGTGTGAAAACAACGTGCATTCAGTAGAAACTGTACTTCGGTTGTTGATGTCTCCCTGGCTAGGAATATGCAGTATGATTCCATGTTGCCAGACAGTGGTGGCAAGGTCTCTGGGAAAAAATGACTTGCGTTTCACTTGACGGGCCTGGATTCCTGCTTTTCCTTCAATTGTGGCCTGGGATTACTTACTTACTTAGTCTTGACAGCCTAAGTAAGTGCTGTTGATGCTGCTGCTAAGTTGCTTCAGTCGTGTCCAACTCTGTGCTACCCCATAGACGGCAGCCTACCAGGCTCCCCCGTCCCTGGGATTCTCCAGGCAAGAACACTGGAGTGGGTTGCCATTTCCTTCTCCAATGCATGAAAGTGAAAAGTGAGAGTGAAGTCGCTCAGTCGTGTCCGACTCTTCGCAACCACATGGACTGCAGCCCACCAGGCTCCTCCGTCCATGGGATTTTCCAGGCAAGAGTACTGGAGTGGGAAGTGCTGTTGGTGACTTACAAAAAACATTGCTTTTAGTGGAAAATTCGATCTGAAAACCATTAGCAATCATTCCTAGAAGTAGACATCGTGTTTGTTTTTTTTTAAAAAGCAATTTGAATGAGATTAGTAATCTAGTAGAAATGACTATTTAAAGGAATCATTGGATATTTTTATATATTTGATGACTTTCTCTACAAGTTTCTAAGACATAATGTGAAAAATAATAATTCATTGAATCATGTTATTAGTAAATTTCTGGTACATGAAGTTTATTATGAATTTGTTACTTACAAACTTAACGCCTGCATCAAACCATAAATCATTTACTTTTAGTGGGTTGAATAGGACTAAAATCTCATAGCCCCTCTTTTATATGTACATTTATCTTGTCAGTAAAGCTGTCTTGAATGTGCTTAAAGTAATGAAACCTTAGAACCTTAAGTATTTTTGATTTTCTTATCGTACCAGAGTGTTCTGGTATTGATCACAATAAATCATAGTTTTGATCACAGTAAATCATAGTAATAAACAATTAGGAAAAACTTGTTAAACTTCCTTTTGTGTGTATGTTCCTTGAACTGACTTTCATACTATGTGCTTGTTGCACATAATTAACCCATAATTGCAACACAATGTGGAGTTTAGTCTTTTAGAAAAATGTTCATATGATCTGTAAGTTTGGTATTAGCTTACCTGGTAATGTTATTTTTCTTATCAAGTTCAGAGGATAGAGGGTTCCCAGGTGGCTCAGTGGTAAAGAATCCGCCCACAAATGCAGGAAACACTGATTCTATCCCCAAGATAGAAGATCCACTCTAGTATTCTTGCCTGGGAAATCCCATGGACAGAGAAACCTGGTGAGCTGTAGTCCATGGGGTGGCAAAAAAGTCAGACACGATTTAGCGACTAAACAACAAGAGGGTAAAGCTGGTCCAAACAAGGATCCTTACTGTGTTGGTTGAGAGCCAGCTGTTAGTTAAAAACTCAAGTTATTCAATGATGACCAGTCAAGCCCAGGATAAGAATGGTGCCCTCTTCTACCTTGTTGCTTTAGGTTTACTAATTTCAAATGCATAAATATATGTTTAACCTGTTACAAATATAAGTTCATTGGTTCTGTTATGAAAATAATCATAAATGGATAATAGTTATAGTATTTAATCATAGTAGAATCTACTTTACATTTTATATCTGCCTTTTTGTTTTTTCTTACAGTAGACCCAAGTGATTTGTACATTGTAGAACCCCTCAAGTTCTCTCCAGAAAAAAAGGTAATGCTTTGTTTCCTTTCAAGTGTATTGGTGTGTTATGTGGATGTAGATGAAGAAATAGGTGAAAGTTTTACTATAACCTTTACTGGTCCTTAAACTTACTGTTTATTTTCAGTTATGATAATGATTTGTTTACAGGATCTGCAAACTGTTGCCCATAGGCCATATATGGCCTGTTTTATTATGATCCTGGAACCATTTTTAAAGGGTTATAAAATAAAAGTGAATAGGAGAGAGAGTATGTGACCTGAAAAGCCTAAAATATTTAGTCTCTGGCTTTTACAGAAAAAACTTGCTGACCGCTTGTTGATACTCATTCTTTATTATCAGTGCATGTCAGACAGTGTGTATACCTATTCCTGTAATCCTCATATCAACCTGAAAATGATACTTTCCCCATTTTTTAAGTGGGAAAACTGAAACTCAGAATTTGTATCTTCTTTAAATGACCTATTAAAGAGGTGGCAAAAATCAAAATATACTTAGACTTTTTTGGTTACAAGTGCGGGTTTTTCCCATTTTGCCTCTGAAAGTAAGTTGTACTCATTAGAGGTCCAGGTAGCTCAGTGGTAAAGAATCTGCCTGCCAATGCAGGAGACGCAGGTTCTATCCCTGGGTCTGGAAGATCCCTTGGAGAAGGAAATGGCCACCCACTACAGTATTCTTGCCTGGAAAATCTCATGGAGTGAGGAGTCCATGAGGTCACAAAGGAGTCAGACACAACTTAGCAACTAAGCAAACAACGTTTGTCTCTAGGCTGAAGAACTTGACCATTAAAACCAAATAGCCTAGGATTCAGTCCTAACTTGGCCACTTACTGCCATGTAACTTGGACAGGAAATCAAACTTATGAACCTTAGTTTTCTCATTTGGTAGTCAAGGACAAAATGCTCACCTTTCAGGGTTAGTAAGATACACATGAAAGCAACTGGAAGAATATATAGCACATAATAAGCATTCAGATACCTAATCTATATTCAGAGGTGACAGATAAATGAAGAATTTGGTTGAGTAGTATTACAAAGTGGAAAGCTAATTATGGCAGTATCTGTATAGAACATAACAGTATGTTTTGCTGTTTATAGCACTTCCACTTTCCACCAGGAGGTGGCACTTTACTCCAGTAGCTCAGCTCTCTGAATGTTTGATTAGGTACTGTCAGAGGTCTAATTCCTACCCTTTCTTTTACTTGTGTTAAAGAAGAAACGCTGCAAGTACAAAACTGAAAAAATTGAGACCATAAAGCCGGCTGATCCATTGCACCCTGTAGCCAACGGAGACATAAAAGGAAGAAAGCCTTTTACAAACCAGAGAGATTTTTCTAATATGGGAGAAGTTTATCACTCTTCTTATAAGGGTCCTCCATCTGAAGGAAGCTCAGAAACTTCATCACAGTCAGAAGAGTCTTATTTTTGTGGCATTTCAGCTTGCACAAGTCTGTGCAATGGACAGTCTCAAAAGACAAAAACTGAGAAGAGGGCTTTGAAACGAAGGCGATCTAAAGTCCAAGACCAAGGAAAATTGATAAAAACTTTAATACAGACTAAGTCAGGATCACTGCCGAGTCTGCATGACATAATCAAAGGAAACAAAGAGCTCACCGTGGGAACATTTGGTGTTACAGCAGTCTCGGGACATATCTAAAATTAATCAAACTTTTCATAGTGGAGACTTTTCCTTGTTGTTATTTGAAGAACAGTCTGTGGTATTTGAAGGGTATGGGGAGGGAGAACATATTAATGGGAAAAGTATTCAGAAATTATGATTTCTGCCTTTTTAAAAAGTAGGTGGGATTATGTCAATCTTGGTTAATGAGCTGCAGTTTTACAAGACTGCAAGGACAATGGTAGACATTTTATAAAGATGTTTTTTCACAGATTAATTAATTACTGGGACAAAAGTAATTTGGAAGCCCAGTTCCTTGGGTGGGATAGGAATGAAAGCCTAAACCTCTTCCTTTAGCTTTGTTCCTATTTCTTGCACCTTCCCATATTTATGTGCCTTTTGTCTATTTATAATGCCACTGGAAGAGGAGGAAGAACTTTTTCTGTCATTTGATTTCTTTTATAACTTTGTTAGTTTTTGAAGCTGCAAACACTACAAGGCTTTAAAGTGATCTGTGCCTGGCGTTCAGTAAAAATCAGTTAAGACAGTGTAAAGATCCTAAAGACTTGGCCAGGTAGACTTTTGTTTAGCAAACTCACCTGAAACAGACACTTGATGGAATTTTTAGGTCTATTCTTCTAGGTAAGTGGTGATACTTTTAATGCTATTTTCAGTTAACTTATTCACACTAGTTTCCTTTGGTTACTAATTCAGTGAGAGGAAAAAACAACTACGTGATTTTTTTTTTCTTCAAATGATTGGTATTTGCAAATAATTTTTTTTTCCTATAAATTCACGTGTTAAACACATTTAGCCACTTTTAAGGGTTTCCTTTAGCTATGGTACATTTTAAACATTCACAATAAGCACTAATCCTCTTGACTTTGAGATTGTTGTTTTCTCTTAAAAAAGGAAAATTTAAAAGTTTGTCCAGTGAGTCCAGGCCTCATAATCACTGCCTATGTACATATGCACAGAACCAGCTAGTGAGTTTGTCAAGCCTTGTCTAATTGGTCAAGTCTAAAGGGATTACTACTCCTTGGTGTTTGCTTTGTATTGGCTACAAATGTGCAGATATACATGTGTGTTGTCAATGTGTTTGTATTCATTTTGTCTCTTTTCTTTAAAAATAATTGGCAGTGACTTTGAATCAAATGATTTCTAAGTATGTGTTTATACAGTAATGGAGTAAAAGTGGAAAGTTTCTTTTTGAAAGGGAGAGAATTCACTGTTTTGTGTTGTAAAATTTAAGTTATAAGTTATTGAGCACTTTTAGTAATAACTTTTAAACTTGTCTAATACCTTATGGGGGTATTGTTCGTAATGTGACTTATTTAAAGCCTCTTTTGTTTGTTTAAGTTGCTGCTTTACGGTAACAATATGTTTTAGATGATTTACATTTTTTTCCAGTCTGTACAATTAGCCATTCAGAGCAAGAGGGCCTGATTGTATAGAAACCCATTGAAAAGAGGTCCAGATGAGAGCAGAGGTAGAGCAGGAAGTTACACCATCTGTGTGCAGCATCCAGGGTTGTGGAAAGAAGACTTTTAATAATATAACTACGGAGCTGTAGTGCCATTAGAAACTGTGAATTTCCAAATAAATCTGAACACTTGTCTTTATTAATCACTGGCTCTTCTGTTCTTTGAAGGAGAACTTACAAACTTAATACTCTGAACATAGATTCGTTTTTAAAATTAAAATTTTTTAAATTTTAAAAACGAATTTTTAAAATTAAATACAGCAGCATCTTGTTAAATATGTGATTACATTCCGCCAACTACAAACGGATTGAACTTTCACATAAATATTTTGTTCCCTATACAGTCAGAATTGCACCATTTCAAACACTGAAAGAGAGTTTTAAATATTCAGTGGGCTACACATATGTGCCTTCCTCTTACTAGGTGCCATCTCTAAGACTAATTTAAAATTTTTTACATATATAAATATAGCACATTTTACAATTTGGGGTTTGTTTTTCCTCTCTCAGATTATACTTACATGAAGGATAAAAGCAGAAAGTCTTGCCAATAATAGATTTGTGCCTGGTGAGAAGCAAATTATGTGTATGTGTGTGTATAAAATAGGCTTTCAATGTTCCTTGGTAATTAGCTTCATTTTATTTCTTCTGATATTAAGAAAAGCTTTAAAACAGTAAGAAGAAACCGAGGGATCTGTAAGAGCAAGAATACAAAGTAAAGAAGTCCTTTTAATTGGATTTTTTTTCAGATAGAGTTATAAAATTTGAGGAATGAAATCATTTTATTAAGTAAGCCTTGCACAGAAAGGTAGCAGTTCTCTATTCTCTGTCACTACACCCCCCACACTCCCATGTTGCACCCTGACCTTTGCCAATCAAGGATTTCTTTCTGCCTAGCAGCAGCTGTTTTCAGCACTGTATCGCCAGTCACTGTGCTTATTTTGCCACTTACTTACTTGCCAGTTTTTGATGTGCCCCTAATTTGAATATGTAAACTTGTCTGCATGAATATAAAGTAGATATAAATGTATATTTGTTACTCTAGTCAAACAAATTTAAAATCATAGTATAATAACCAACATGTCCATTTGGAATTGTTTTAATTCTCCATTTTATATAACAAAACCATGCAACAGAAGCATGAGACATCCCTCCAAACAATACAACAATGATGGCTTTCTTAAGCTCCCTTTACACCCTGATTTTTCTTATCCCATTCCCAAATCATTTTTCTTTCACTAAAAGGAAAGTTCTCTTTGCTGTAGGGGAGGGGAAAAGCTGACACTCTCCAAATAACATTTTCAGATAAACCTAATTTTTTGTTAGGGCAAAGACAGTGCTTCCTGTCTTTGTCCTTGACTTCCAAGAGTGGCTGAAAGATGGACTTCCCTTTTACCATTTCAACTCAACACCCTTAAAAGTCAACAGTTACAGGAGAGGAATCACGATGATGGAGGAGTAGGATGTGGACCTTACCTCCTCCCATAATACAGCAAAAGCACATCTACGAGTGGCATGATTCACACTGAACATCTACTGAATGCTGGCAGAAGACCTCAGACTTCCAAAAGGCAAAAAACCTTTCATGTAACAAGGTAGGACAAAAGAAGAAAGAGGGAGAAAGGAATTGGGACAGGACCTGCACCCTAGGGAGGGAGATGTGAAGGAAGAAAGGTTCCCCCATGCTGTGAAGTCCCCTCACCTGCAGGGAGATCAACTTAGATGGAGGGGGAGCTTCAGAGCCTTGGAGGAAGAGTGCAGCAACTGGTTACAGTGGAAGGACCTGCACAGATGGTTCACACCTCTGCCCTGTGTACCCTGGCTGACATGCTCATCTGTTGGTGTGGTGAGGCTAGGTGCCAAAGCTCGGGCTTCAGAGTCAGACCCAGAGAGAGAGGGATTGGCGGTGTAGAGACAGCCTGATGAGGCTGGAGAGTGGCGACTAATCGTGCACTCAGAGGAGGCCGGGGCCTGCCAGAGAGGCAAGACACCACTGTTGGGTAGGGGGGGTACGTTAGAAGAGGGGCAGGACCACCATAGGGGAGCTTTGTTTCCTGTACCTGGGCTCTCTGGCAACAAGACACCACCTAACATGAGCTCTGGGGGTAGGTGCAAGCTGCTGTCACTGCTACGGGCTCCAGAGATGGGCACAGGCCACTCCCATAACTAGGGACCCATGAGCAGGCACCAGTTGCTCTCCTTGGGAGTAGGCAGGCTGTCACTGCTACTGAGAAACACAGGAGCAAGTGCCAACTGCTAGCCTTGCTGTCCCGGGACATCATGGACCACTGCTGCCCCTGGGAGGCCTGGGAGGGGGTCCTGATCATGGTCCCTGCTTACTGGGAGTGTGCATGGGCCTTTGTGCATTGTGCTTGCACACCAAATACCAAGGCAATGGCAGCCAGCACACACTGCTGGAAAAGACAGCAAGCATCCAAACTAAAAGCAGTCCTTCAATTCCAGACAAGGTGGCAGGAGTAGAAGGACTTGAACTTCCCTCCTCTCATAAAAACACCAAAATCATAAGTAACTGCTTAAAGACCATTGACAAGAAAGACTGGAACCTACCAAAAAAGATACTTTACATCCAAAGATGAGGTCTCAATGTGATGGTAGGAGGGGCCCTTTGACTGTGTAAATCAAATCCCATACCTGGCAGTTGACCAACTCACAGACTAGAAAGTAATTTTATCACAGAGGTTCTCCCCATCAGGAGTGAGATCTGAGCCCCATATCAGTATCCCTAGCCTGAGGGCCTGGCATCAGGAGGAGCCCCCAGAGCATCAGCTTTGCAGGCCAGTGGGGCTTGAGTGCAGGAGCTCCACAGGACTGGGGGAAACAGAGACTCCACTCCTGGAGGGCACACACAAGATTTCACATGCACTGCGACCCAGGGCAAAGCAGTGACTCCATAGGAGCCAGAACTATATATATAGGGGCTTCCCTGGTAGCGCAGTGGTAATCTGCCCACCAGTCCTGGAGATGTGGGTTTGATCACTGGGTCAGAAAGATCCCCTGGAGAAAGAAATGGAAATCCACCTCAGTATTCTTCCCTGGGAATTCCTACGGACAGCGAGGCCTGGCAGGCCACAAAGAGTTGGACACAAGTTTGGCCTTGGAGTACAAAATGAAGCAGGGCAAAGGCTGTTTTGCCAAGAGAACACACTGGTCATAGCAAACACTCTCCCAACAACACAAGAGACTACACATGGATACCAACATATGGTCAACACCAGGTTGATTATATTCTTTACAACAGAATATGGAGAAGCTCTATACACTCAGCAAAAAAGCAAGAACAAGACCTGTGGAGCAGACTGTGGCTCAGATCATGAGCTTCTTATTGCAAAATTCAGGCTTAAACTGAAGAAAGTAGGGAAAATTCTGGGCCATTCAAGTATGACCTAAATCAGATCCCTTATACAGTGGGGGTGGTGAATAGAGTGCCTGAAGAACTATGAATGGAGGTTTGTAACTTATAGGAGGTGGTGACCAAACCATCCCAAAGAAAAAGAAATGCAAGAAGGCAAAGTGTTTGTCTGAGGAGGCTTTACAAATAGCTGAGAAAAGATCTGAAAGGCAAGGGTGAAGGGGAAAGATAAACCCACTTGAGTGCAAAGTCCCAGGGAATAGCAAGGAGAGATAAAGCCTTTCTAAGTGAACAGTGTAAAGAAATAGAGGAAAACAATAGAACAGGAAAGACCAGAGATCTCTTCAAGAAAATTGGAGATATCAAATGAACATGTCATTCAAGGATATGCACAATAAAGGACAGAAACAGTAAGGGCTTCACAGAAGCAGATGAGATTAAGAAGTAGCAGCAAGAATACCCAGCTGCAAAAAAACAATGACCCAGATAACCAAAATGGTGTGGTCACTCACTTAGAGTCAGACATCCTGGAGTGTGAAGTCAATTGGGCATTACTATGAACAAAGCTAATGGAGGTGATTCAATTCCATCTGAGTTATTTAAAATCCTAAAGGATGATACTGTTAACGTGCTGCACTCTATCTGTCAGCAAATTTGGAAAACAGCAGTGGCCACGGGACTGGAAAAGGTCAGTTTTCATTCCAGTCCCAAAGAAGGGCAATGCCAAAGAATGTTCAAACTACCATAAAATTAACTCTCATTTCCTATACTAGCATGGTAATGCTCTAAATCCTTCAAGCTAGGCTTCAGAAGTACATGAACTGATAGCTTCCAGATAGACGTACAAACTGGGTTTAGAAAATGCAGAGGAATCAGAGATCAAAATGTCAACATTCATTGGATCATAGAGTAAGCAAAGGAATTTCAGAAAAACACATACTGCTTCATTGACTACTCTAAAGCCTTTGACTGTGTAGATCACAACAAACTGTGGGAAACTCTTCAAGAGATGGGAATACCAGACCACCTTACCTGTCTCCTGAGAAACCTTTATGCAGATCAAGAAGCAACAGAATCAGACATGGAACAACAGACTAGTTCAAAATTGGGAAAAGAGTACATCAAGGCTGTGTATTGTCACCCTGTTTATTTAACTTATATGCAGAGTGCATCATGTGAAATGCTGGACTGGAGGAATCCAAGTTGGAATCAGAATTGCCAGGAGAAATATCAACAACCTCAGATATGCAGGTAACACCACCCTTATGACAGAAAGCAAAGAGAAACTAAAGAGTACTGTGATGAGGGTGAAAGAACAGAGTGAAAAAGTTGGCTTAAAACTCAACATTCTGAAAACTAAGATAATGGCATCTGGTCCCATCTCTTCATGGCAAATAGAAGGGGGGAAAGTGGGAAAAGTGACAGATGTTATTTTCTTAAAGACTCCAAAATCACTGTGGATGGTGACTGCAGCCATGAAATTAAAAGACGCTTACTTCTTGGAAGGAAAGCTATGACAAACTTAGTTCAGTTCAGTCGCTCAGTCGTGTCTGACTCTTTGCGACCCCATGAACCGCAGCATGCCAGGCCTCCCTGTCCATCAACAACTCCTGGAGTCCACCCAAATCCATGTCCATCGAGTCGGTGATACCATCCAACCATCTCATCCTCTGTCATCCCCTTCTCCTCCTGCCCTCAATCCTTCCCAGCATCAGGGTCTTTTTAAATGAGTCAACTCTTCGCATGAGGTGGCCAAAGAATTGGAGTTTCAGCCTCAACATCAGTCCTTCCAATGAACACCCAGGACTGATTTCCTTTAGGATGGACTGGTTGGATCTCCTTGTAGTCCAAGGGACTCCCAAGAGTCTTCTCCAACACCATGGTTCAAAAGCATCAATTCTTCGACATTCAGCTTTCTTTATAGTCCAACTCTCACATCCATACATGACCACTGGAAAAACCATAGCCTTGACTAGATGGACCTTTGTTGGCAAAGTAATGTCTCTGCTTTTGAATATGCTGTCTAGGTTGGTCATAACTTTCCTTCCAAGGAGTAAGCGTCTTTTAATTTCATGGCTGTAATCACCATCTGCAGTGATTTTAGAGCCAGAAAAATAAAGTCAGCCACTGTTTCCACTCTTTCCCCATCTATTTGCCATGAAGTGATGGGACCGGATGCCACCATCTTAGTTTTCTGAATGTTGAGCTTTAAGTCAACTTTTTCACTCTCCTCTTTCACTTTCATCAAGAGGCTCTTTAGTTCTTCTTCACTTTCTCTCATAAGGGTGGTGTCATCTGCATATCTGAGTTTATTGATATTTCTCAGCAATCTTGATTCCAGCTTGTGCTTCCTCCAGCCCAGCATGTTAAACTTAGACAGCATATTAAAAAGCCCAGGCATCACATTGCTCAACAAAGGTCTGTCTAGTCAAAGCTATAATTTTTCCAGTAGTCATGTACGGATGTGAGAATTGGACCAAAAAGAAGGCTGAGCACCAAAGAGATGATGCTTTCAAATTGTGGTGTGGGGGAAGACTCTTGAGAGTCACTTGGACTGCAAGGAGATCCAACCAGTCAATCCTAAAGGAAGTCAACCCTGAATATTCATTGGAAGGACTGATGGTGAAGTTGAAGCACCGATACTTTGGCCACCTGATGTGAAGAGCCAGCTTATTAGAAAAGACCCTGATGCTGGGAAAGATAGGGCAGGAGGGCAGGAGGAGAAGCGTACAGTAGAGGATGAGATGATTGGATAGCATCACCGACTCAATGGACGAGTTTGAGCAAGTTCCAATAAATAGTCCAGGACAGGAAAGCCTGGAGTCCTGTAGTCTGTGAGGTTGCAAAGAATCAGACATGACTGAGTGACTGAACATATATATATATAAAATATTATTTAGCCTTAAAAGAGAATGAAGTAATGCATTTTGCAGCAACATGGATGGACCTGGAGATTATCTAAGTGAAGAAAGTCAAACAGAGAAAGACAAACTGTGTGATAGCACTTAAATGCGAAATGTGAAAAATGATACAAGTAAACTATAGAAAACATAAGTAGAATCATGTAGACATAGAAAACATAGAAAACATAGAAAACATAGACACAGACATACAAGTAGACATAGAAAACCAGCTTATGGTTTCCAAAGGGGAAGTAGAGAGAGGGATAAACTGTGAATCTGGGATTAAGAAATGCACACTACTATACATAAAATAGATACACAAGGACCTACTGTATAGCACAGGGAGTTATATTCACTATTTCATAATATGAGAAGAGTATGAAAAAGAAATATATGTCTAACTGGATTATACACTACTTCATACACTATTATGAAACAAATACAACACAGCAAATCAACTATACTTAAGTAAAAAGAAAAAGGATGAGTCTTTCTTTCAAGAGATATTTTATTCAATGAGGTAAAATATTTTGTGATCATTATGTATTTGGGATGGACCACCACAACACTTAACTTTAAGGGGTAAGGAAGTTTGCACAATCCAATTCTAAGAACCAGGCAACATTCAGTAGAAATGAACAGTATTTTTATCACTGGTCACAAAAGGTCTGCTCTCCTCAGGAGCAGACAATCAGAATTCTTATCTATTATGGTTTATGGAGGAGCTATTCCACGTCAAGGTCAGGAGGGGTGGCGGTGAGGAGATACCCTCTTCCAAGGTAAGGAGCAGTGGCTGCGCTTTGCTGGAGCAGCCGTGAACAGATACCCCACGTCCAAGGTAAGAGAAACCCAAGTAAGACGGTAGGTGTTGCAAGAGGGCATCAGAGGGCAGACATACTGAAACATAATCACAGAAAACTAGTCAATCTAATCACACTAGGACCACAGCCTTGTCTAACTCAATGAAACTAAGCCATGCCCACGGGGACACCCAAGACAGGCGGGTCATGGTGGAGAGGTCTGACAGAATGTGGTCCACTGGAGAAGGGAATGGCAAACCACTTCAGTATTCTTGCCTTGAGAACCCCATGAACAGTATGAAAAGGCGAAATGATAGGATACTGAAAGAGGAACTCCCCAGGTCAGTAGGTGCCCAATATGCTACTGGAGATCAGTGGAGAAATAACTCCAGAAAGAATGAAGGGATGGAGCCAAAGCAAAAACAATACCCAGTTGTGGATGTGACTGGTGGCAGAAGCAAGGTCCAATGCTGTAAAGAGCAATATTGCATAGGAACCTGGAATGTCAGGTCCATGAATCAAGGCAAATTGGAAGTGGTCAAACAGGAGATGGCAAGAGTAAACGCGACATTCTAGGAATCAGTGAACTAAAATGGACTGGAATGGGTGAATTTAACTCAGTTGACCATTATATCTACTACTGCGGGCAGGAATCCCTCAGAAGAAATGGAGTGGCCATCATGGTCAACAAAAGAGTCTGAAACGTAGTACTTGGATGAAATCTCAAAAACAACAGAATGATCTCTGTTCATTTCCAAGAAAAACCATTCAATATCACAGTAATCCAAGTCTATGCCCCAACCAGTAACGCTGAAGAAGCTGAGGTTGAACGGTCCTATGAAGACCTACAAGACCTTTTATAGAACTAACACCCCAAAAAGATGTCCTTTTCATTATAGGGGACTGGAATGCAAAAGTAGGAAGTCAGGAAACACCTGGAATAACAGACAAATTTGGCCTTGGAATACGGAATGAAGCAGGGCAAAGACTAATAGAGTTTTGCCAAGAAAATGCACTGGTCATATCAAACACCCTCTTCCAACAACACAAGAGAAGACTCTGTACATGGACATCACCAGATGGTCAATACCGAAATCAGATTGATTATATTCTTTGCAGCCAAAGATGGAGAAGCTCTATACAGTCAACAAAAACAAGACCAGGAGCTGACTATGGCTCAGATCATGAACTCCTTATTGCCAAATTCAGTCTTAAATTGAAGAAAGTAGGTAAAATCACTAGACCATTCAGGTATGACCTAAATCAAATCCCTTATGATTATACAGTGGAAGTGAGAAATAGATTTAAGGGACTAGATCTGATAGAGTGCCTGTTGAACTATGGTCGGAGGTTCATGACATTGTACAGGAGACAGGGATCAAGACCATCCCCATGGAAAAGAAATGCAAAAAAGCAAAATGGCTGTCTGGGGAGGCCTTACAAATAGCTGTGAAAAGAAGAGAAGTGAAAAGCAAAGGAGAAAAGGAAAGATACAAGCATCTGAATGCAGAGTTCCAAAGAATAGCAAGAAGAGATAAGAAAGCCTTTCTCAGCGATCAATGCAAATAAATAGAGGAAAACAACAGAATGGGAAAGACTAGAGATCTCTTCAAGAAAATTAGAGATACCAAGGGAACATTTCATGCGAAGATGGGCTCAATAAAGGACAGAAATGGTGTAGACCTAACAGAAGCAGAAGATATTAAGAAGAGGTGGCTGGAATACACAGAAGAACTATACAAAAAAGATCTTCATGACCAAGATAATCATGATGGTGTGATCACTCACCTAGAGCCAGATATCCTGGAATGTGAAGTCAAGTGGGCCTTAGAAAGCATCACTACGAACAAAGCTAGTGGAGGTGATGGAATTCCAGTTGAGCTATTTCAAATCCTGAAAGATGATGCTGTGAAAGTGCTGCACTCAATATGCCAGCAAATTTGGAAAACTCAGCAGTGGCCACAGGACTGGAAAAGGTCAGTTTTCATCCCAATCCCAAAGAAAGGCAATGCCAAAGAATGCTCAAACTACGGCACAATTGCACTCATCTCACACGCTAGTAAAGTAATGCTCAGAATTCTCCAAGCCAGGCTTCAGCAATACGTGAACTGTGAACTTCCAGATGTCAAAGCTGGTTTTAGAAAAGGTAGAGGAACCAGAGATCAAATTGCCAACATCTGCTATATCATGGAAAAAGCAAGAGAGTTCCAGAAGAACATCTATTTCTGCTTTATTGACTATGCCAAAGCCTTTGACTGTGTGGATCACAATAAACTGTGGAAAATTCTGAAAGAAATGGGAATACCAGACCACCTGACCTGCCTCTTGAGAAACCTATATGCAGGTCAGGAAGCAACAGTTAGAACTGGACATGGAACAACAGACTGGTTCCAAAGAGGAAAAGGAGTACGTCAAGGCTGTATATTGTCACTCTGCTTATTTAACTTATATGCAGAGTACATCATGAGAAACGCTGGGCTGGAAGAAGCACAAGCTGGAATCAAGATTGCCAGGAGAAATATCAATAACCTCAAATATGCAGATGAGACCACCCTTATGGCAGAAAGTGAAGAGGAACTAAAAAGCCTCTTGATGAAAGTGAAAGTGGAGAGTGAAAAAGTTGGCTTAAAGCTCAACATTCAGAAAACTAAGATCATAGCATTTGGTCCCATCACTTCATGGGGAATAGATGGGGAAACAGTGCAAACAGTGTCAGACTTTATTTTTGGGGGCTCCAAAATCACTGCAGATGGTGACTGCAGCCATGAAATTAAAAGACATTTACTCCTTGGAAGAAAAGTTATGACCAACCTAGATAGCATATTCAAAAGCAGAGACATTACTTTGCCAACAAAGGTCCGTCTAGTCAAGGCTATGGTTTTTCCAGTGGTCATGTATGGATGTGAGAGTTGGACTGTGAAGAGGCTGAGCGCCACAGAATTGATGCTTTTGAACGGTGGTGTTGGAGAAGACTCTTGAGAGTCCCTTGGACTGCAAGGAGATCCAACCAGTCCATTCTGAAGGATTCAGCCCTGGGATTTTTTTGGAAGGAATGATGCTGAAGCTGAAACTCCAGTACTTTGGCCACCTCATTGGAAGAGTTGACTCATTGGAAAAGACTCTGATGCTGGGAGGGATTAGGGGCAGGAGGAGAAGGGGACAACAGAGGATGAGATGGCTGGATGTCATCACTGACTCAGTGGACATGAGTCTGAGTGAACTCCGGGAGTTGGTGATGGACAGGGAGGTCTGGCATGCTGCGATTCATGGGGTCACAAAGAGTCAGACGTGACTGAGGGACTAACTGAACTGAACTGATGGTTTATGGAACTTTAAAGAGTAAGTATAAAAATGACTCAAATCCCCACATGAAAAAGAATATTGATTTGAGGGAGTGTGAAATGTTAATGTGTCTTACATCAAAGAGGCTCAGCTTAAATATAACAACTAGTAACACAGCAGAGAGCGGAAATTGTGGCTCTTCTTTTCTCCCCCAAGAGTCTCTGATCTCCCCCTACAGCCTCAGAGCACCCTTCACATGAATCGCAAGAGCCTCACTAGGGTTTTGATCTGCATGTTTCTATGAATCCCAGAGTGACCAAGTTTATCAAATCACTCAGAAATACCTTAAATATTTATCACAGGGCCATATTGCCTATCCCAGGCTAACTCTGGCCATTGTTTGCCTCATTATGTGTGCTCTGTTGCTCAGTCATGTCCGATTCTGCGACCCCATGGACTGTAGCCCACCAGGCTGTTCTGTCCCTGGGATTACAGGCAAGAATACTGGGGTGGATTGCCATTTCCTCCTCCAGGGGACCCAGGGTTTGAACTAGCGTCTCTTGAGTCTCCTGCATTGACAGGTGGGTTCTTTACCACTAGTGCCACCTGGAAATCCCTGGCAATTGTTTGCCTAATTATAGTTAGAGCAAATAAAGAACTCTAGGCATTTTAGGGAGAAGGCAATGACACCCCACTCCAGTACTCTTGGCTGGAAAATCCCATGGATAGAGGAGCCTGGTAGGCTGAGGTCCATGGGGTCGCTAAGAGTCGGACACGACTGAGCGACTTCACTTTCACTTTCTTCCATTGGAAAGGGAAATGGCAACCCACTCCAGTGTTTTTGCCTGGAGAATCCCAGGGACAGGGGAACCTGGTGGGCTGTCGTCTATGGGGCACAGAGTCGGACATGACTGAAGTGACTTAGCAGCAGCAGCAGCAGGCATTTTAGAGTGGTGGTGTTTTTTTTTTAACTATAGTGTGGATCAGTTTAGAGCTATCTCTGACAGCTTCTCTGATGGCTCAGTGATAAAGAATTCACTTTGCAGTGCAGGAGATGTGGGTTTGGTCCCTGGGTTAGGAAGATCCTCTGGAGGAGGAAATGGCAAACCACTCCAGTACTCTTGCCTGGAAATCCTATGGACAGACGAGCCTGGCAGACTACAGTCCATGGGGTCGCAAAAGAGTCAGACACTGCTACACACACACACACACACACACACACACACACACACACAGTCAGCTGTTTGATTGTAAAAATAAGTGAGAGTCTGAACTGTAAACTGATTCAGAGACTATTATTTACAGTAAAGAAATGATCAATTCATCTATTTTTGAAAAATGGCTGTGAGTTTGTATTTCTATTCTGCAATATTCATGAAAGAGGAGTCACATAACTAAAAGACAATTAAATGAAATTTAAAGAAAAGATTTGTCCTCAAGATTGCCACTGGGGAACATTAATTACTAATATATTTCAACTTCCTATAAGAAGAATTACAGATGCAAACTTCCACTGGTAGTTAGATGAACTTATTTCCCCCTCATCACAAGTTTTGTAGGTCTAGGACTCTTTCTGTGGAATCAAGCAACTTAACTGATTTATTACCCTTAGTTCAAAAGGGATCCAACAGATGACCCTTTATTGCCTGACCCATTTCAAAACTTCCTATTCAAAACACTTTTCCTGAGTAATACAGCACGCAGTACTTTTTTAAAAACTTTTTTAATTTAAATAAATTTTTAATTTAATCAAATATATATCCAAAATAGTAACATTTCAGCGTGCCACCCAGTACTTGAAAATCCTCATAGACCGAGAATACATTCTCCTAATGTAAGGAGCCCTTTAGAAGGGCCAACCAAGCAGACCCAATCCAGGTGCTGCTGGGCTATGTCAAGTCTTGTCTCATTTTCTTTCATGGCATAGCCTCCGAAGAAGCGAAAGTCAGGTCCACCTGATCTCCTGCCTTAGTCTGGGCCTACTCCTGTCTCTCATGGGCACAGCTTGGACAAGTCCATGTGGGCATCCACCCACTTGCCTGCACACACACACGTGACTTCCATGAAACAAACCTCATAACTTTCAGAAGAAGACTGTGTATGTACTCATTTAGAAAAAGATGTTCTAACAACGTTTGTCCTTTCATGTATCCCTGTACTATTATTATTATAGTATAATGATAAAAATTTTCTTAGATATCTCTGTCTCCTCTCCCTCACTAGAACTGTGAGGTTTCTGAGATTACATACTTAAAAGGATATGCCTTCTTCAGTTATGTCTTAACTCAGGTATTCCTAGTTAAAGTCTGTCTAAAACATCATTTGGGTTACTTTGTAATTTTGAAGCTTCCCCAAGAAAAAATGCTGAGGCCTCAGATGGGGCTGTTTTAAGACAGTCCCTTAACTTAGGAACTTCAGTCTAGTAAGCAGGGGTTGACAAGAGAAACGCAGAGAGACAGCCATTAATAGTATATCATGTTTAAGTGCTCTAGTTAGAGGAACACAGAGGGTGTACCACTGTCTGGGCAGAACAGATTTCAGAGAGAAACTGAATGAATAGGAGTTTCCCAGGCAATGGAAGCAGTGGTGGTAGACATTGTTGGGCAAGGGTAGGATTTGAGACTACCCTGAATGGCCATCAGAGGGCATTTTACCCACAAAAAGCCCTGAAAAGCTCAGAGGCATAAGGCACATTGAGCTTCATGACCATAGCTGGTCACTAACCAGATGGACTTCAGTTTCTCTCCCAAGGCAAAGATCATCAGATTCTTACCTCTCATCTTGGGCTTTCTCTTATTATATGAAGATGCCATTATTGAAACACCACATGAGTTTTTCTGCTTATGGAGATTAATTAGTAGGTGTGGGGCCTCCAAATATTATCTCTTCTCTGTTGTTACCAAACCAAACTTGGGTCTGCTTGCCTGTGACAGTAAAGCCAGTCTCCAGACACCAGGTTGTGGGGAAAGAAAGTAAAGCATTGGTTGCAGGGTGCCAAGTAGGGAGTTCGGAACAGCTAGTGCTCAAAACCTCTTTGGTGGCTCAGACGGTAAAGAATCTGCCTGCAATGCAGGAGACTCGGGTTCGATCCCTGGTTTGGGAAGATCCCCTGGAGACGAGAATGGCAACCCACTCCAGTATTCTTGCCTGGAGAATCCCATGGGCCAAGGAGTCTGGCAGGGTGCAGTCCATGGGGTAATAAGAGTTGGAGATGGCTGAGCAACTTTCACTTCACTTCACTTCAGTGCTCAAAAAGCTTGAATTCCCCAGTGGATTTCAGCAAGGCATTTTGCATCTCAGGGCATGGGATCAGCTCATAGACAATTCTCTGATTGGTTGATGGTGAGGTAATAGGGTGGAGTCACATCGTTAATCCTCAGGCTCCAGTATGTCAGAGCCTCTGTGCTCCTGAGTATCAAGTAATTTCTGCCATTTGGTGGTAGATTTTCCCTGGGTTGGAAAGATCCCCTGAAGAAGGGAATGCGACCCACTCCAATATTCTTGCCAGGAGAATTCTATGGACAGAGGAGCCCGGCGGGCTACAGTCTGTGGGGTCACAAAGAGTCAGACCAACTGAACAACTAACGCTTTCACTTTGGCATCTGTAAAACAACTTGGGAAATGTGCATCAGATACTGTTATCTAGATACTTGCAAGAGGAGCTAAAGCAGAGGACATGGGATCCCCCATAGGGTCCCGCTCAGTTACGTTGAGACTGGAGGCTTATGTTTAAGATAATGGCCAACAGGGATTAAGAAAGTAGCCTTTGCTGTGATTATGGAACCTTACAGGTCCTTTCTATTCTGGGCTAATCCGCTGAATTAATTTATAGATCTATAATCTGTGACACTTTAGGAATTTTTAATCTCTTTCAGGCACGGAGTGGGGAAAAGTGTCACTTCCTCATTTTCTTCATTGCATTTCTCCATGAAGGACATAGAAAAAAATTCCCAAGTCAAATAAGAGAAAAATCTAAATTTTAAAATTGGCATGTGCTGTGCTCAGTTGCAGAGAAGGCAATGGCACCCCATTCCAGTACTCTTGCCTGGAAAATCCCATGGATGGAGGAGCCTGGTGGGCTACAGTCCATGGGGTTGCTAAGAGTCGGACACGGCTAAGTGACTTCACTTTCACTTTTCACTTTCATGCATTGGAGAAGGAAATGGCAACCCATTCCAGTGTTCTTGCCTGGAGAATCCCAGGGATGGGGGAACCTGGTGGACTTCCGTCTCTGGGGTCGCACAGAGTTGGACACGACTGAAGCGACTTAGCAGCAGCAGCAGCAGTGCTCAGTTGCAACCCTGACTCTGAATCTGACTCTGCAACCCTGTGGACTGTAGCCTTCAAGGCTCTGCTGTCCATGGGATTTCCCAGGCAAGAATACTGAAGTGGGTTGCTATTTCCTTCTCCAGGGGATCATTCTGACCCAGGGATGGAACCCGTGTCTCTTGTGTCTCCTGCTTTGCAGGCAGATTCTTTACCACTGAGCTACCAGGGGAGTCCCAGTAACTGGCCTGGAATAAACTAAAGACACAAATGACCAGGAAGATTGAGTTCAGAAGTCTGGATCAAAACCAAGATAAATCCTGACATGTATTTTATTTCAGGAAAATTTCCCTCTTCCCTAATGACTCTCGCTTATGGAAGAATTACTTCACATCAAAGAGGTGACCCACCTGGAGGAAGGATTTTTCTTGAGCAACTCAAAGACTGAGGACACATGTGGGATCCACTTCTAATTATTCAAAAGGTTTCTCAGATGGTGGTTCCAGGTGTGTCCCTTACAGTAGGGGGGAGTATAGTGTAGAGTGTGAATCTCTCTGCCTAGGGATCTGATGGGTCTCCCTGGACCCCCAACCTTTGAGAAGCAAGGGTCTGGGATGGAAGTTCATCTGAGCTTGGAGAAGGTATCTGAGGAACCTGCAGAATTTCAAGCTAATTGGTATTTGTCTTTGGCTTTTATCAGTTTCTCAAAGGACTCTTTCACTCTCAAATAAGTTTAAAATCCCAAGTTTGATACAATGTATTTTAAGTCTTTCCTGCCCCTGCCCCTGCCCCTCCCCCCTTTTAGGGTCAGGGTCGGTGGTGGGAACAAATCTGGTGAAGTTTCTTTTTTTTTTTTATTAAGAAAGTGATTTCCTTTAAAAAAAATTTTTTTTTAATTTATTTATTTGGCTGTGCCAGGTTTTGTTGCGGCACGCAGGATCTTCATTTCAGGATATGACAACAGAGCCGGCAGAAAAACTGCATCTTGTCTCAGCCTGGAGAGGTAAGAAAAGATATTCTTAAACAAAGTAGGGAATGCGGGCTGGTTGCCAGAAAGACAACCCCCAGTTTCTGGGGAAGGTAGAGGGGCTGGAAAACCCCATGGATGGAGGAGCCTGGTAGGCTGCAGTCCATGGGGTCGCTAAGTCGGACACGACTGAGCGACTTCACTTTCACTTTTCACTTTTATGCATTGGAGAAGGAAATGGCAACCCACTCCAGTGTTCTTGCCTGGAGAATCCCAGGGACTGGGGAGCCTAGTGGGCTGCAGTCCATGGGGTCCCACAGAGTCGGACACGACTGAAGCGACTTAGCAGCAGCAGTAGCAGCAGAGGGGCTGGAGATTGAATTAGTCACCAGTGGTCAATGCTTTACCTGATCACACCTACACAATGAAACCTCCATTAAAACCTCCTAATCAATGGTGTTTGGAGAGTCTGAGATTGGTAAGCACAAGGTGTGCTAGGAGGGTGGTGTGACCTGAAACAGCATGGAAGCTTGAACCCTGTTTTATAGCCAGTCAGAAGTATGGGAGGCCCAGGGCTTTTGACTGGCACCTGAAGTGGAACACAGTCTGTGAGACTGAGCCCTTAAATGCTGAGGGACTCTGGGAAGTTAGTGTCAGAACTGCATTGAGTTGTTGAATACACAGTTGGTGTCTGGAGAATTAGAGAATTTGTTGTTGGTGGTAGAAAATACTCCAGAGTGAGACATTCATCATAGTGATTCTCAAAGCACATTCCCATGGAACAGTGGTGTTTGTGGAGCTGACTGAGGTTTTCTGTGGTGATTGATATTTGAATAATGATAGTTTTTAAAATTTGCTGGAAAAAAAGTGTAGAGGTTCTCAAATTGTGCTTCATGAAAACAAAATTCAGAGATCCACTTAACACCCAGTCAGAGAGGCACATTCAGTGCCTGACCTGATATGAAATAACATCTGACTTGGTATCAGAGAACTCTGTTCAGCAGCAGGGAGTCCAGGTATTCTATCTCTAAGACTAGTATGAAAAAGCAAGTAGAATTTGGTTCTGATTTTGATTTGGCTGTTTATAAACATTTTCACCATGTGCAAATGTTTGACCATTTCTAAGCCTGAGTTTTCCTTTCTTTTACTAGTTTTTCTTTTCTTTCACCTAGTTTTTCTTTTCTTTCTTTCTCTCTCTCTTCCTTTCCTCCTTTCCTTTTTCTTTCTTTTTCCCTCTGTCCCTCCCTCCCTTCCATCAATTATTACCTACTATCATCTATCATTTCCATCTATCCATCTATGGTAGACAAACTTCTCATCAGTATCTATTTTCTTTTACTTCTAGGCATTTAGAACATATACACACACACCCTCCCTCTCCCCCTCCTTCCCTCCCTCACTGAGGAGAAGTGATGACTTGTGCTCTTTTCAGCAGAAACACTGAAGAGCTGGTGACAGTGTCCATCTTGCCTTCTCCCTGCTGACAGTGTAAATGTGATGCCTCAGCTGACTAGGGTCCCTGAATGAAGACATAGTGGAGCCCAGCCATTGTGGACTTTCTGTGCATGAGAAATATGCTGTTGTGTTAGGCCAGTGAGACTTGGGGGTTATTTGTTGCTTAACCCACCTTCACCTGACTAATGCATCATCTTGCCTTGCTCCAAAAAGAAGTTAAAGTAGCTTAAAAGAGAAATTGAGCACAGTAGGATAAAAAAATAACTGAGTAAATTAAGGATAATTTATAATAGCATTTACCTCACAGAATTATTGGGAGAAGACATAAATATTTATCAGTTGTGATTGACAGTAGAGGTAACAATATGAGACTTTAGTTCATTTTTATGTTTGGATCTTTCTTTTGTTTTTCAAGATTTATGACATTCTTTAATGATAAAGAAAAGGGAAATTCCAAAGCTCTTGTTCTTACTTTAAAAAGAACTTCACAAGTATTATACTTTTCAGAAAACAGATAACAATTCAAATATTATTACAAGGGCAATGAATTATTAAATGAATCAGTCAGAAATGGAGAATGTTAGAACTTACAGGTTACATTCACAGGACAAAGTGGGTCTTTCTATATGATGGTCCCTCCCCATCCCAGAGACCTCTTTCACTTTCTGCTGTGCTCAGGGAGCCCTTCCTTGACCCACTTACTTATAATTACAACCCAGTTTCTTCCACCCCACCTACATTATCACCCTAGCTTACTTATTTTTTCCATTGTACTTATCACTATCTGCCATACTACATCTTTTTAAAATTTATTTGCTATCTCCTCCAACACTGGAATGGAAGCTCCATGAGGACAGAGGCCTTTATCTGTTTCTGTTTGCTGCTGTATCCTCAGCACCTAGAACGGTGCCTGCCATTTAGTGTCAGTGCTCAATAAAGTTTTTTGATTAAGTTATTGACTTGATAGGAGTTTCCAGAATCCTTAGTGCAGGCACCAAAATGGAGAAAATAGCCAATTGCCTGGCACTCTAGAGTTCGTGTGAGCAAGACATACACACCACACTGAGAAATGCCTTCTCCATGTACACCCTCCTTGACTCTGTCGATCCATACCTTCCCTGTCTCTTCCCTTTTCAGTGTTCTGGTTGTGAAAGATGCTACCCACTAGACAGACTTCAACAACAGTAGTAATGAAAAGTAAAATTAAATAATGGTTAACATTTATTGAGCACTGATGATGCGCTTGCTTCAAGGCTAAGTACTCCCATTCATAGTTTAATTTGAATTTCAAAAACTCTAAAGTTAGTACTATTATTGATATTTTCCTTATTTTAAGGATGAAGAAATTGAGGCTTGAAGATGACAAATGATATCCTTAAGGCCACGTTCTGAATAAGTGGCAATGTGTGTGTTTCAGTTACCTTTGCTCTGTAACAAGTCACCAAAAACGCAGTGGCTTAACACAATTTACTAATATTTGTCATGGTTCTGTGGGTTGAAAGAGTTCAACTGGCTGGTTCTCGCTTGGAGTCTCATATGATGGACCTCTTTGTATGTAGTTAGATGGGTTCTGAGAGTCAAGATGGCTTTCACATGTCTGGCATCTCAGGTGGGACACGAGGGGACTCTGTCTACATGGCATCTCCCCATTGTTAGCTTAGGCTTCCTCCCAGCACGAGGCCTCACGGTAGTCCGACTTCTTGTGTGATGATTAGCTTCTTATGAATTGTCCTTAGAGTCACACAATGTCACTTCTGTCTCATTCTATTTGTTGCATTGTAACAACTCAGTTTCACTGTGGGAGGTCATAAATACTGGGAGGTATGGGTCATTGGGAGATTATTTTGGAGGCTTGCTATCATGTTGGGATCTCTAAACCAGACATTCTGAACTCCGGCTGCTGCTGCTCCTGCTGCTAAGTTGCTTCAGTTGTGTCCGACTCTGTGCGACCCCATAGACGGCAGCCCACCAGGCTCCCCCGTCCCTGGGATTCTCCAGGCAAGAACACTGGAGGGCGTTGCCATTGCCTTCTCCAATGTAGGAAAGTGAAAAGTGAAAGTGAAGTCGCTGAGTTTTGTCCAACTCTTAAAACCCCATGGACTGCGGCCCACCAGGCTCCTCCATCCATGGGATTTTCCAGGCAAGAGTACTGGAGTGGGGTGCCATTGCTTTCTCAGGAACTCAGGCTAAGAGGTTGGAAACCCATTTATCAAGATAGAATAGCAGGTGACATGTGAAGAAGGAAGCCTTAGCAAGACAATTTAGATTGGAAAAGATCCTGGTGAACTCAGATCAGATCAGATCAGTCGCTCAGTCGTGTCTGACTCTTTGCGACCCCATGAATCGCAGCACGCCAGGCCTCGCTGTCCATCACCAACTCCCGGAGTTCACTGAGACTCACGTCCATCGAGTCAGTGATGCCATCCAGCCATCTCATCCTCTGTTGTCCCCTTCTCCTCCTGCCCCCAATCCCTCCCAGCATCAGAGTCTTTTCCAATGAGTCAGCTCTTCGCATGAGGTGGCCAAAGTACTGGAGTTTCAGCTTCAGCATCATTCCTTCCAAAGAAATCCCAGGGCTGATCTCCTTCAGAATGGACTGGTTGGATCTCCTTGCAGTCCAAGGGACTCTCAAGAGTCTTCTCCAACACCACCGTTCAAAAGCATCAATTCTTCGGCGCTCAGCCTTCTTCACAGTCCAACTCTCACATCCATACATGACCACAGAAAAAACCATAGCCTTGACTAGACGAACCTTTGTTGGCAAAGTGATGTCTCTGCTTTTGAATATGCTATTTAGGTTGGTCATAACTTTCCTTCCAAGGAGTAAGCGTCTTTTAATTTCATGGCTGTAGTCACCATCTGCAGTGATTTTGGAGCCCCGAAAAAGAAAGTCTGACACTGTTTGCACTGTTTCCCCATCTATTTCCCATGAAGTGATGGGACCGGATGCCATGATCTTCATTTTTTGAATGTTGAGCTTTAAGCCAACTTTTTCACTCTCCTCTTTCACTTTCATCAAGAGGCTCTTTAGTTCCTCTTCACTTTCTGCCATAAGGGTGGTGTCATCTGCATATCTGAGGTTATTGATATTTTTCCTGGCACTCTTGATTCCAGCTTGTGCTTCATCCAGCCTGGCATTTTGCTTGATTTACTCTGCATATAAGTTAAATAAGCAGGGTGACAATATACAGCCTTGACGTACTCCTTTCTCAATTTTGAACCAGTCCATTGTTCCATGTCCGATTCTAACTATTGCTTCTTGACCTGCATACAGATTTCTCAGGAGGCAGGAAAGATGGTCTGATATACCCATCTCTTGAAGAATTTTCCTCAGATTGTTGTGACCCACACAGGTAAAGGCTTTGGTGTAGTCAATAATGTAGAAGTAGATGATTTTCTGGAGCTCTCTTGCTTTCCTATGATCCAATGGATGTTAGCAATTTGATCTCTGGTTCCGTTGCCTTTTCTAAAACCAGCTTGAAGATATAGAAATTCTCAGTTCATGTACTCTTGCTGTCTTGCTTAGAGAATTTTGAGCATTAGTTTCCAAGCATGTGAGATGAGTGCAATTGGGTGGTAGTTTGAACATTCTTTGGTATTACCTTTCTTTGGAATGGGAATGAAAACTGACCTTCTCCAGTCCTGTGGCCACTGCTGAGTTTTGCAAATTTGCTGGCATATTGAGTGCAGCACTTTCACAGCATCATCTTTTAGGATTTGAAATAGCTCAGCTGGAATTCCATCACCTCCACTAGCTTTGTTTTTAGTGATGCTTCCTAAGGCCCACTTGACTCTGCACTCCAAGATGTCTGGCTCTAGACGAGTGATCACACCATTGTGGTTATCTGGGTCATGAAGATCTTTTTTGTACAGTTCTTCAGTGTATTCTTGCCACCTCTTCTAAATACCTTCTGCTTCTGTTAAGTCTGTACTCTTTCTGTCCTTTATTGTACCAATCTTTTCATGAAATATTCCCTTGGTATCTAATTTTTTTGGAAGAGATCTCTAGTTTTTGCCATTCTATGGTTTTCCTCTATTTCTTTGCATTGATCACTTAGGAAGGCTTTCTTATCTCTCCTTGGTATTCTTTGGAACTGTGCATTCAGATGGGTGTATCTTTCCTTTTCTCCTTTGCCTTTTGCTTCTCTTCTTTTTTTTTTTTTTTTGCTTCTCTTCTTTTCTCAGGTATTTGTAAGGTCTCCTCAGACAACCATTTTGCCTTCTTGTATTTCTTTTTCTTGGGGATGGTCTTGATCACTGCCTCCTGTACAATGTCATGAACTCTGTCCATAGTTTTTCAGGCACTCTGTCTATCAGATCTGATCCCTTGAATCTCTTTCTCACTTCCACTGTATAATCATACGGGATTTGATTTAGGTCATACCTGAATGGTCTAGTGGTTTTCCTTACTTTCTTCAATTTATGTCTGAATTTTGCAGTATGGGATCATGATCTGAGCCACAGTCAGCTCCCAGTCTTGTTTTTGCTGACTGTGTAGAGCTTCTCCATCTTTGGCTGCAAAGAATATAATCAAGCTGATTTCGGTATGGACTATCTGGTGATGTCCATATGTAGAGTCTTCTCTTGTGTTGTTGGAAGAGGGTGTTTGCTATGACCAGTGCATTCTCTTGGCAAAACTCTATTAGCCTTAGCCCTGCTTCATTTTGTACTCCAAGGTCAAACTTGCCTGTTACTCCAGGTATCTCTTGACTTCCTACTTTTGCATTCCAGCCCCATATTATAAAAATATACCTTTTTTTGGGTGTTAGTTCTAGAAGGTCTTGTAGGTCTTCATAGAATCATTCAACTTGAGCTTCTTCAGCTTTACTGGTTGGGGCATAGATTTGGATTACTGTGATATTGAATAGTTTGCCTTGGAAACAAAATGAGATCATTCTGTCATTTTTGAGATTGTATCCATATACTCATTTTCAGACTCTTGTTGACTATGAGGGCTACTCCATTTCTTCTTAGTGATTCTTGCCCACAGTAGTAGATATAGTAGTCATCTGAATTAAAATTGCCCATTCCAGTACATTTTAATTCACTGATTCCTAGAATGTCGATGTTCACTCTTGCCATCTCCTGTTTGACTGCTTCCAATTACCTTGATTTATGGACCTAACATTCCAGGTTCCTGTGCAATATTGTTCTTTACAGCACTGGACTTTGCTTCTATCACCAGTCACATCCACAACTGGATGCTGTTTTTGCTTTGGCTCCGATCTCTTCATTCTTTCTGGTGTTATTTCTCCACTCTTCTCCAGTAGCATATTGGGCACCTACCGTCTTGGGGAATTCATCTTTCAGTGTCATATCTTTTTGCCTTTTCATTCTGTTCATGGATTTCTCAGGGCAAGAATACTGGAGTGGTTTGCCATCCCCCTCTCCAGTGGATCATGTTTTGTCAGAACTCTCCACTATGACCCATCTCTTGGGTGTTCCTATACAACATGGCTCAGTTTCTAACTCAGCCTGAGTTAGACAAGGCTGTGGTCCATGTGATCAGTTTGGTTAGTTTTCTGTGATTGTGGTTTTCATTCTCTCTACCCTCTGATGGAGAGGATAAGAGGCTGATGGAAGCTTCCTGATGCTGCTGTCTTATAGCTGTGCTCTTTCTTGTGTAGCCATTCTCATGCCCCTAAGACAAATATTTTGGCTGACATATCAGCCCACTACAGATGTTGTTCTGCACACAGAACAGCTCCTTATGATTCCCACATAATCCTTTTTAGCTCAAGGAAGTAGTGTACATGTGCATTCCATTTCCCTCAGATGTTTGCCTTTGTTCCTGATTTCTGGTCTTTGTGATACTCCACTGAGCTGTCAGATAAGCTTCTAATAAATATACTCTCAGCACTTTCCTCAGGGAATTACTCTTTCACGAGCTCTCCCTGCACTGTTTCTCATAATCCTGTGTGTTTGTGAAAATTATTTCAGTGCAACTCCAACAGAGGAGGGCATGGCAGCCCACTCTAGTATTCGTGTGTGGAGAATCTCATGGACAACCAAGCCTGGTGGACTATATAGTCCATAGGGTTGCAAAGAGTCAGACATGACTGAAGTGACTTAGCATGCAAACATTCATGGTGGCCCTATTTTTACCTCTGTACTGCTCTCCATAGTGACTGCACCGATTGACACTCTCATTAATGGTGTAAACGGGTTCCCTTTTCTCCATACCCTTTCCAGCATTTATTGTTTGTGGACTTTGATGATGGCATTCTGAGTGATGTGAGGTGATACCTCATTGTAGATTTGATTTGCATCTCTCTGATAATTAGAGATGTTGATTGCCTTTTCATGTACCTCTTGCCCATCTGTATGTCTTCTTTGGAGAAACGTCCGTTTAGGTCCTCTGCCAATTTCTTTATTGAGTTGTTTGTGTTTTTGATATTCAGCTGTATGAGCAGTCTGTAAATTATGGGCTGCCAGTTTGTAAATGCTGCGCCAGATCTCAAAGCTCATGCCCACACTCACACAAGACCCTCACGGAGGTGTGGGCTACTCTGCCTGACTGTCCAGTTTCATTTCACACTCCTGCCAACATCCATGTAGTCAGCAAGTGTTTATGATTCCTGCTACATTCTAAGTATGTTCTAGGTGCTGAGGGTATAGCAGAGAACAAAACAAAGTCCCTGCCATCAGGGGACTTATGTTCTAGTTAGGGGAGACAGACACAAGCAAAGGTACAAAATGACAGATGGCACCAAGTACCATAGGGAAAGTCAGCAGGGTAAGCTCCTGCCTGGCAGCCTGCAGAACACGCCTTGCTTTCCTGTTCTGCTCTGTGTCTGCTGGGAATGACTCTCCCTTCCTTGGGGCTTAGCTGCTCGAGACCCATCACAACCTCTGAAATATTTTCTATGACCCCCACCCTGCCCATGGAACATTGGTGACCCCCATCCTGGTTTATGTGGCACCTGTCCCTGCTCTCACCACAAGGTTTAAGTATATAATTACTTTTCAGTATCTCCCACCAGACAGTGTGTAATCATTCGAAGACTTCTGTATTTCCTTCAGTTCAGTTCAGTTCAGTCACTCAGTAGTTTCCGACTCCTTGCGACCCCATGAATCCCAGCACACCAGGCCTAACTGTCCATCACAAACTCCCGGAGTTCACTAAGACTCATGTCCATCAAGTCAGCGATGCCATCCAGCCATCTCATTCTCTGTCGTCCCCTTCTCCTCCTGCCCTCAATCCCTCCCAGCATCAGAGTCTTTTCCAATGAGTCAGCTCTTCGCATGAGGTGGCCAAAGTACTGGAGTTTCAGCTTCAGCATCATTCCCTTCAAAGAAATCCCAGGGCTGATCTTCAGAATGGGCTGGTTGGATCTCCTTGCAGTCCAAGGGACTCTCAAGAGTCTTCTCCAACACCACCGTTCAAAAGCATCAATTCTTCGATGCTCAGCCTTCTTCACAGTCCAACTCTCACATCCATACATGACCACAGGAAAAACCATAGCCTTGACTAGACGAACCTTTGTTGGCAAAGTAATGTCTCTGCTTTTGAATATGCTATCTAGGTTGGTCATAACTTTCCTTCCAAGGAGTAAGCATCTTTTAATTTCATGGCTGCAGTCACCATCTGCACTGATTTTGGAGCCCCCCCAAAATAAAGTCTGACACCGTTTCCACTGTTTCCCCATCTATTTCTCATGAAGTGATGGGACCGGATGCTATGATCTTCGTTTTCTGAATGTTGAGCTTTAAGCCAACTTTTTCACTCTCCTCTTTCACTTTCATCAAGAGGCTTTTTAGTTCCTCTTCACTTTCTGCCATAAGGGTGGTCTCATCTGCGGTTATTGATATTGCTCCCGGCAATCTTGATTCCAGCTTCTGCTGCTTCCAGCCCAGACTTTCTCATGATGTACTCTGCATATAAGTTAAATAAGCAGGGTGACAATATACAGCCTTGACGTACTCCTTTTCCTCTTTGGAACCAGTCTGTTGTTCCATGTCCAGTTCTAACTGTTGCTTCCTGACCTGCATACAGATTTCTCAAGAGGCAGATCAGGTGGTCTGGTATTCCGATCTCTTTCAGAATTTTCCACAGTTTATTGTGATCCACACAGTCAAAGGCTTTGGCATAGTCAATAAAGCAGAAATAGATGTTTTTCTGGAACTCTCTTGCTTTTTCCATGAGCCAGCGGATGTTGGCAATTTGATCTCTGGTTCCTCTGCCTTTTCTAAAACCAGCTTGAACATCAGGAAGTTCACGGTTCACATATTGCTGAAGCCTGGCTTGGAGAATTTTGAACATTACTTTACTAGCGTGTGAGATGAGTTCAATTGTGTGGTAGTTTGAGCATTCTTTGGCATTGCCTTTCTTTGGGATTGGAATGACCTTTTCCAGTCCTGTGGCCATTGCTGAGTTTTCCAAATTTGCTGGCATGTTGAGTGCAGCACTTTCACAGCATCATCTTTTCAGGATTTGAAATAGCTCAACTGGAATTCCATCACCTCCACTAGCTTTGTTCGTAGTGATGCTTTCTAAGGCCCACTTAACTTCACATTCCAGGATGTCTGGCTCTAGGTCAGTGATCACACCATCGTGATTATTTGGGTCATAAAGATCTTTTTTTTTACAGTTCTTCTGTGAATTCTTGCTACCTCTTCTTAATATCTTCTGCTTCTGTTAGGTCCATACCATTTCTGTCCTTTATGGAGCCCATCTTTGCATGAAATGTTCCCTTGGTATCTCTTGGTATTTCCTTAATATTTTATAAATATTTGACAATCAAAGGGACATCTTTGTGAAGGTCTTTAGTAAGGGAGTTGCCGGGTGGGAGGAGAATCCTGCTGTCTTTTCTTCATGCTCTTTCCCAGTAAGAAAAGCATTTTTTTCTGCTGTCAAATCACAGAATGGTGCACGTGGTTACCTAGAAAACCAGGTTAAAGGACACACATTGTTTGTGTCCTTTGGTTTAGGGGCAGCTTCTTAATGAGTGTAAAATACTGTCTTGTATTAGTGAGTCAAAGGAGGCAAAGCTGACTTTCCCCGGTTGTGAAACAGATACTAGTGTACCCATCATTTGCACATTCACATATCACATTTGCACGTTCATATTTGCATATTCACACACACACCACACACATAAGATGAAGAACATATGTCCTGTGCCAACAGGCTAGGACTTAACCGTGTGTACTTACTCGGTATGACTTAGGTAAACAGGATGCATATTTATGACTGACAAGCATCAAACACTGATCGCTGCTCCTGGCAGAGCTCCACCTCTGACCAGCGCGTCTGACTTGCTGCGCGCTGTGGTCGCATCTGGCTGCCGCCGCCTGAGTTTCCGTGGTTAAAGCATCCTTTGTCTAAAATTCTGAGAACCCCAGTGCCGGTGCCTAGAGGCTGGCTCGGTTTTCTAGAAGACGCAGGGTTGGGGCTCCCTCTGCCCGTGTGCTGCCACCCCTGGAACAAGATGAGGGCTGATTTTCTGTTTCTTGAGTGGAGCACACTCTTGTTCCACTGCACTCTGGAACACCTGAGATCTGGAGCCAGACCACAGAGGGCTGTGGGCAGAGCAGCCTCTGATGTGTCTCATCTCTGGAAACCCTGACTTTCAAGCTGTGTCAGAGCCGCCCCAGAAGAAAGTGACCAGGCTTGAACCCCGGGTGAGGGGAGGAGGAAGGAGTGGCCTTGGGCAGCTGGCTGGGAAGCTTGTGCCTTGAAAGGGTGGCAGCAGGGAAAGGCTCACCCATGGGCATTACTTGTGTGTGCCTTACGTTGGAAGAGGAGGGCTAGTCATGGATGGGACAGTCAGGGTTGCAGCTGCCACTGACCTCGCTGCTGGGGAACGGGCAGAGCCAGGCTGGCAGGACTGTCCAGGGGTTCTGATCACACTGAGCAAGGGAGATTCGGGTCACAGATCAAATCTGCAGTTTGTCTTCTCTTCAATTGTTTATTTGCTTCCTATGAGCTTTAAGTTGAATGCACCCAAACTTTTTTTTTTTTTTTTAAACATCAGGTTAAATGAGTGAAGATAATTCTTCAAGTCCCATGTCAGAGTAAACCTCCTCAATGAAGTATTTCCTCTGCTCCCAGCTCTGTCCATTCCTCCACCCTCAGTCCAAGTAGGATTTACTCCTTTTTAATACAACACTAATTTTAAGGTGTCTAGAATATTTATCACACCTGTAATGCAGTTACTGTTACATGAGGACTTCTCTGCTTCAGCGCGGCTTTTCTAACCACGGGGAGCCTGAGCTGGAGGACTGGCTTGCTCTGTCTGCCTCCCTGAGGTGGGTGGTGAGGGCGTCACACGTAGGAGCTCAGTGATGAAGAGAGGAGCCAAGGGGCTCTGAGATGTGCTCCTTTCCCGGGCCCACTGCGGGTAACCAGCCACCAGCACTGTCCCCATTCAGGGAAGGAGATGGCCAGGAGATCTTTTAAAAATGTTTCAAATAAATGCGGTTGTTAGAACACACAGTATGACATGGCTTCAGAAATGTATCATGGTTTTTTTTTTTACCATTTGACATTGTTTAATTATTAGGAATATTCAATAGAATGAGTGCTATACATCATATATAAGTATATACAAACACATTTGTGCATGCATGCATATTATATATATATTTTTTAAGTTAGTATTTTATGAAATCATAACTAATCGATGACATCATGACATCACTGTGAAGTCTTTTGACTGCCCCCAACTTTTATAGCCGTTTTATAATCTGAGAGCTACACACAAGGTCCCCACTGGTGGTTTACTGTGTAAATTCCCTGAGGACAGGGTGTAGCTTGTGTCCACTGTATGCCCACGGTAGTTTGTAGTGCCAAGTGCTCGGAGCTGTTGATGGAATGACTGATTGATTCCTGGCTTTATGGTGGCACCTCAGTCTAATTTGTTTTTTCTTTCGACTTCAGATGCGGGGGGTTGGGGAGGAGGGAAGTGGGACTGATGATTATCAGGAAATCAATCAGGAAGGGCAATGAGAATTCAAGCCATCTGCCCAAAAAGTAGGATTGCAGTCAGTCATGAAGGTCTAATGTTGTGCTTTTATCAAAGGACTAATGTCCACCCTGTTTGTTCTGGATAAACACAGGGAGGGACAGAAGTCATAGAAAAGGAAGGACCTTGAGATCGGGGATAGCTTTTATTAAAAAAAAAAAACAAACTTGGGTTTTGAGCAATAGAGAAAATGTGGCTGATGATGAACCCTGATTCAGACGTCTTCAGGTGCCTCTAAAATACAAATTATGTTCTGGGGACCTGGAAAGCATTGTGGGAGTTAGAGGAGGTGAAACCTCATGAAAAGCAGTTTCATGTTCTCACACTGAATTTCACTGGAAGGTTAGGTGGGTGGAGGTCTCTCTGTCAGCTCAGGATGAGCCCTGCTCTTCTGGTGAGCTCTGCTCTGCCACCTGGCAGCCCTCATTTTTCGGGCAGTGTTGACCTTTCCTCTTCTCACGGACTGGCAAGACTTAGGCCAGTTGCCCCAAACACTGTCACTGCCCTTTCATTACAGATCCTACTCTTTTTAAGCAGCCAGAGAGATTTGCACTTTCTCTTGAATTGTTTCCTTGCTTCATATGAATGTTCAGTTGAATGGACCCAAACTTTTTTTTAAAGACATCAAATTAAATCAGTGGAGATAATTCTTCAAGTCCCACCCCAGAGTTAACCTCCTCAATGAAATATTTCCTCTTCTCCCAACTCTGTCCATTCATCCACCCTTCTTGTTATGGGTTTATTCAGTCTGTTTTGGTTTTAAGTGACAGAAACCCAATTCAAATAGGTTTGGACTTAAAAATAAAATTTTATGGCCCTTGCAGTTTATAAAATTTAGGGGTAGATCTCCAAGAGTAAGGGCCCCTAGAATCAGATACTCTGGTAATATCCTCAGGTACTTACCTTTGCCCCCCTCTCAGCTTTGCTTTCTTAGACACTACCACATAGATGACCAGACAAGCAGGTCTAGGCCTCCTCTCTATGTTACAAATAACCCCTGAAGAGCAAGAGTACTTCTTTCCTAATAGCTCCAGTAAGGTTCCAGAGCTGCTCAGTAATGGCCTAGCTTGTGGCACTTGGCCAGCTCTGACCCAGTCACTAAGGCCACTAAAACTCATGGTTTACTGACCAAGTCTGAGTCCTGAGTCCATCCCTGGAGTACGATTCCGGGTGGAATCAGCTACAACTGAATCACAGAGACAGAGAGGGTGGAAAATTTCTCAAAGAAAATTGGACTGTTGTTACCAAAAATGGGGTGATGATTACAGAGTGAATTACATTACAGTGAAAAAGTGCAGGTACTCTGTAAAGATTTCTGCATCCTTCCTACATGCAAGAGTGTTCTCTAGAAACATGTCTTTCCATCTAAGCTTTAAGGGCTTGGCTCCTAAAATTGTGTCTCCCATTCCTCAATACCATCCTGGTTCCATTTAAAAGCTGGTATTTTTTTTTTTTTAAGAAAGTTGGATATTTTCTTGTAGAGGGTGTTCATCAAGAGGGAAAATACCATTTCGTTTTTTTTTTCCTATCCAGTGAAATAATCAAGAAGCACAATCTGTGCTCCTCAGTGAGGACAAACAAAGTTTCTGAAACCATCTGGGAACAAAAGATCATTATAGATTTATCTGAATGGAACCAATATGTCATGTGGATGGAGCCCCATATCCAGGGTGATCAGGGTGTTTGGAGCACGTGGTCAGATATACCTGGCCTTGACGAATGCTGGGAGACTGGAGGTTTTGGCCCTGACTCTGCCACTCACAACCTGGGTGAGACTGAGTAATTCACTTCTTTCCTGGTCTTCCGTTTTCTCATCTATAAATATTAGGTTTTGGACATTTTCTCTCTGGGGTACTCCATTTTCTTTCTGAAGTATTTGATTTTTGGTAGACACTCAAAATCCATAATGCTCTTAATTATGGAGTAATTCACTTCTTTTCTGGGCTTCCGTTCTCTTATCTCTAATGTTAGGTTTTGGATGTTTTATCTCTAGTGTACTGCACTTTATTTCTGAAGTATTTGATTTTGGGCTGACATTCAAGTCTACAATACTCTGGGTTATACCTCCTCCATATTTGTATATGGCAAAACTTGAGCACTGCAAGATTAAATTTTAAAAACTCCTTTCTGCTAGATTGAAGAAGAGGAATGTGAGTGACAATAATGCTCAACACTTCTTTCAGGACAAGAGATGTCCTAAGTCACGGATATCTTCAGATCCAATGTGGGCTAGGCTTAGTTTCTGGGACACAGTCAACCAACTATCAATTGTCCACTGACCTTGTGACATGAAACTGCCCACAAAATGAGCAGATGCCTGCTGTGTGCCTAAACATGGAGGATATGAGACAGGAAGGGAGAGAGACATTTGTGCACAGGAAACAAGAAATTGTGTCTATTTCATGTTTAATCATTCTGAGATATTTCATTAATAGAAATGAAATACTGCCAGCCACGATGCTCATTTCAGTTTGGAAAGCTCTTTTATCTCAGATTTCCAACTGGACAACTAAGAAGTTATACTGGATGATCACACTGTTGAAACCCAAGGCAGGTCCATGCTAGATAGAGAGTGAAAGAAAGAAAGAATGAACTGATGGCTGGATGCTAAGATGAATTTCATTTCCAGCTCCATGGCTGTGAGCACAGGGATCTCTCTTCAAGAGGGAAGACAGCACATAGGTACAGGAAGATATGAAAAAAAGTGGAGAAAACAGAAAATACGTGTCTATAAACTGGAGAAAGGGGCTATGGGACAGGAGAAGAGATGTTTGAACCGAGAGGTCATAATACTTAGCTTCTGCCCCTGAGACCTGTGAAAGGAAGTGCTTCCTGCCACCCTCTGACCACTTCCTCAGTGTCCCTCCCACCGCAGTCCCCTTACTCTTCAACTCTGTGGAGTTGGAGTTGAAACAATTGACCGAAGGAGTGTTGTGGAAATGAAACTGCTTTAGTGGCCATCGTCACTGGGTTCTTGTCTGTGTCTTTATTCTCTGCCCAGCCCTCTCTGGGCCCTCCCTCTGTCCTGTGTGGTGGTATGGGTTAATCTGAGCCCAGGGAGAGTGAGCAGGGCCGTTGCAGGCTGTTAAACACACTCACGTGTGCACACACACACACATCCTAACTTGTGTGTGAACCTGCATTCTGTGTCAGCTGTCAGAATGTAGGTTTACACACGGGTTAGGGTGCAGACGTGAGAGCAGGCCTTGCTGTGCAGGAACAAGGATGGTGCAGAGCTGCAAGATAAAGGAAACCCCAGCACCTCTGCTCTCCCCCCGGAATCCCTACCCTCAGAGGGTTGGAGCCTGAGGAGTGCCAGACCCAGGGCTGAGGTCTCCCTTTCTGTACAGTCCAATTACCTTGATATGTGAGTGATATATGAAGATGAAGTGCATTGTAGGATTGGGGTTCTCACAAGTTAGGTATCTGCAGAGAGGAAGTTGATTCAGCCAGTGGGTCAGTCACTGTCCTGGGGATGGATTTAGGTATCTCAGTGTCCGTGAAAACCAATTCCGTGAGGGGCAGGACAGACCTGCTGTGGACAGCAAGATGCAGAGGTTAACCTCTGTATGGTGATGGGGGCAGGTTTCTGGAGCTGGCGATAAAAAGACAGGCAGGCTGGCCTCTGCAGTGGTGAAGCATGGAACAGGAGATGCCAGGTAGGTGCCTTGGTAGATCGATGGGGCATTTACCAGGGGACTGGAGCAAGGTGCCAGGGCATGGCCCTGGAAGGAGAATCTGGCAGGGCAACAGGCCTAGGGAAGACAACAGCGAGCAAAGCAGGCCCGAGTGTGAGAGGAATGGGCATGAGGGCAGGGCTTCAGGGATGGGGGAACAAAACCCCATTCCTGGATGCAGTGTATTATGGACACTGGAGCTGGACAGCCTGGGTTTGAACCCAGGCCCTGCCACTCTTTTGAAAAATGACTTAATCTTTCTGAGCTTTGGTCTCCTTATTGCCAATGGGGATATTTAATCTAACTGGGTTATTTTGAGGAACTGATATGATAATCTACATAAAGGATCTGATTCAGTATCTGGATACTCTGTGACACTCAGGATCCTATTTTTTTGGCTACAGTTTATCATTTTATTTTTTTGAATAAGGACTTTCTCAGTTACCCATTGTCTCATAAAAGACACAAGAGCTAAATATTTTTATAGTGGCATACCAGATATACTCTCTTCTAAAAGTTACAGACATATGTTCTATTTGATTTTTAGCAAAGGTTAAGAGAATAGATGTTTTATTGGATGCTCACTATGTATTTTTTCATTTAATCATCAAATCACCACATAAAGTATATTGTCATCATTACCCCCATTTCACAGATAAGACATCTAAGGTATAAACATTAAATAACTTATTCATCATAATGTAGTTTAGTTATAGGTACAGATTTAAGCCCCGGTGTGACACTAGGTAAGCATTGCTTGGGGCACCAGATGGTTGCTGGTTGATAAGAATAAGGGTATGAAGTTAGAGCACGGCCTGTAGCCCCAAGGTGACAGGAGAGCAGGTCTCCTGTTATTTCCTGTTCGGAAGTTGGTCTGGTCCCAGAGCTCAGCCTGCAGTGTCACCACCTATAACGTGCAGTAAGTTTGGGGTGAAGAGGGTAGACGGATTATGGAGCCATTGGGGCACCAGAGCTGGGAAGTTGTCTGCCCTCCCTTGGCTCCTTGTTGCTTAAGGACTGATGCTCCGGCGTGCTGACTCGGGGCTGGCCAGCCCACGGCACATGGGAAGGACCAGATGGCGCCAGACAGTAAGTGCTGTAACTGTGTTCTTCCGCATCTTGGTTTTTGTCGGCTGCAGCTGATTTTCTGAGGATTTAGTTTCCTGTTTGGGTGGGAGATGCATTAAGTCCATTTTGGACTGATTTTTAAGAGCAGCAGCTTTCAGCATTTCAGTTTTAGTTTTCTGGATGACTTTGTCCTTATGGCACGGGATCTTGGGAATCTGATCATGCCCAGTGTCCACGCACCTGTCTCCCTCTTTTTGTCCTTCTTCTTGCCAGTCCCTCCAGTCTCCTTTCCCCAGTTTTCAGCCTCCCTTTCCTCACTAAATCTTTATCTTCCGGCTCATGGCTCTTTCACCTCCACCTTCCTCTGTCCACACCTTTTCCTATCTGTCTTTTGATCTTTTAACCAACTTCTCCCTTATCATATATAGTCTTTGGAGTAGAGGGGACCTCAGAACATCTAGTGCAGCCTGAGCCCCAGGTCTCCGCCAGCACATCGTTATCCCAAGCTTAGGAATCTCCCGGAACTGGGAACTGACCCCAGCCCAGGGTGGCTCGAGCCGTGCTTACAGCGCTGTGACTGTAAGCACAGTGGGGCTCCACTGATGAAAGAAGTTGTTCCCTCTGCCTCTGAGAAAGTGGAACCTTCTACTGTTTGGTACTAGTTCTCCACAGGTCTATCTAGACAAGCAATACTCAGGGGCTATTTATTGAACATTTCCTGTGTGCCAGCCTCTGGGCTAGAGATTACGGATTGCAAAATTGACTTGAAAGTGTCCCAAGAGTTAAGATGCTTTTGTTTAGGAAATAGACTAGATTTCCAATGACATGGTGTGTTGAGTGCTATAATAAACAAGCTGCAGGAACCTTGAAGGAGGAGGAATTCACTGTGCCTGGGAAGGCCTCACAGAGGAGCTGATGTCTGAGCTGACTTTGGGAAGAAGAGTTTACCAGGCAGGACTTGGGGATATGGGGCTCCATCAGGCAGCTTGACTAAGATCAAATAGAGTGAGGTATTTAACTGGAAGGAGTGAAGGAATGGATTGGACTGATAGATTCCCTGCGGAGACGGAAGAAAAAATCACGTGTAACATGATGTAGAAACCACACACAGGGCGGTGCGAGGAGGTCAGGGAGCAGGAACCCTGAGGAGTAGAGGTGTGGGGGTCCAGCACTTCCTGTTGTGAGAGGATGCTTTGCTGGGTTCCGGTTACCTCTTCTGTTAATAGAGGCGACAGAAATACCAGGCTGTCTGTCTTGTGGTGGAGACAGTAGGGGGTGGAGTCTGAGCATTCAGTCCAGGTCTCAGTCGTGGAGTACAGTGCATTTAGGGAGGTAAGGCGAGCTGAGCAGTTGCGAGTGTGGCTTCAGACACAGGTAGACCTTATGAAACAGGAGGCATGGAGAAGTGGGGACTAGGAGTTTAAAAGTGAGAACAAGAAACTTCCACATGGAATTCAGGTTCCCTAGAATGATAAATAGGGATTTTGATGGTATGTATTTGGGGAGGGGAACTTATTTGTCAAAGGCATGTGAGAATTTGCAGGGATGAGGGGGAAGTGATGAGAGGAAAAACCTAGCATCACAGTGTGGTCTGGTAGGAAGACCTGAATTCATGTCTAAGCTCAGCCTCCTCATAGGTTATTTAGCCTCTCAAATCATTTGTAAAATGGAGATAGGATAATTCTTATCATGGAGGGCTGCTTGAGGGTAAAATAAGGTAATGTATAGAGTTCTTGCTTCCATGGGGGCTCAGATGGTAAAGAATCTGCCTGCAATGCTGGAAACCTGGGTTTGATTCCTGGGTTGGGAAGATCCCCTGGAGGAGGAAATGGCAACCCACTTCAGTATTTTTGGCTAGAGAATCCCATGCACAAAGGAACCTGGCGGACTACAGGCCATGGAGTCAGACATAACTGAAGCAACTTAGCATGAAAATGACCACAGGGACAGAACTCACCAAATTCAGAGCTCCTGAAGGAGTTGTGTTTGACCATGGCTTTGTCTTTGCACCCTTCCATGCTGCTTGGCTCCTGTTAGGTGCTCAAGACATGTATGGATGGAACTGAACAGAAGCAAATGCTTCCTGTGTTTCATTTCCAGATGTAGAAGGTGTGGTAGGGAAGCACCAGGAGATAGGGTGGGATTTCTTCCTAGTTCTTCCTCCATACTGGTTGTGGTTTGGGGAGAATCCTCTTACCTCTCTTGAGCTCAGGTCCAAATCTGTGAAGTTAGGGACGTGAGTCAGTCAGCTCTTCCCTATTCCAGCATTGACGCTCTAGGACTTTACTGTAAGGTTTCAGACTGGTCAGACATCGCTAGTTTGCAAAGAAAGCTCAGTGGAGAATACCTCATTTATCAAATTGCAAACTAGTACAAGGCCTAGGGCTTTTCACTTACTGGGGTGTGGCTGTCCCGCCGTCGGTAATAGACAGTGAAACATATCCAGACTCAGAGGCAGTATGCTCAAATTTTCTTCTCCTGAGACCCTGAGGTTAGAAGGCTCTTCCAGCTGCATAGCCCTGACTAACATCTGCTAGACACTCAAAGGAAACAGTGGGTGACAAAAACAACGACTTTGACATTTAAGTCAGTCCTTAGTACATGTGACCGTCCCACAAACCCACCATGACACCATGATAAATGTGAGAAGCATTTCAAACATCAATAAAGGTTCTTAAAAGAGCCCACAAGACCTAGGTCTTTCCAGTCTTTTTGCACTTCCAGTTAATCATTGAGCTATAACTGGCATATAGCACTGTATATGTTTACGGTATACAACATAATGATTCGACATCATTATGAAGACATCATGAAATAATTATATACATTATATATACATCATGAAATAATTATCACAAGTTTAATGAACATCCATCATCTTTTATAGATGCAAAATTTAAGAAGTAGAAAAAATTTTTTTCCTTATGATGAGAACTGTTGGGATTTCCTCTCTTAACAACTTTCATATATAACACAGTGAAAGTGAAAGTTGCTCAGTTGTGTCTGACTCTTTGCCACCCCGTGGACTACAGCCTGCTGGGCTCCTCTGTCCATGGAATTCTCCAGGCAAGAATAATAAAGTAGAAAGCCGTTCCCTTCTCCAGAGGATCTTCCTGACCCAGGAGTCAATATATAACATACAGCAGTAATTATATTTATTATGTTGTATATTATATCCCTCATACTTATCTTACAACTGGAAGTTTGTCCCTTTTAACTGCCTTCATCCAGTTTCTCCTCCCCCCAAAACGCTGCCTCTGGTAACCACAAATCTGATCTCTTTTTGTATGAGTTTGTTTGCTTTTAGTGCCATGAGCTACAATGCCATGTTAGTTTCTATTATTTGATATTTCTATATATACTAAAATGGTCACCATGATAAGCCTAGGTACAATATGTCTGCATACAATGATACTGCACGATTCTTGACTATAGTCTCCTCACTGTACACTTCGTATCTGTGACTCACTTATTTTACAGCTAGAATTTTGTACTTACTCTCCCTTACCAGTTCCTCCTCACCTGCCCCAACCCTCTTCTCTGGCAACCACCTGTTTTTGCTCTGTATATAGGAATCCGTTTCTGTTTATTCATTTGCTTTTTTTAAAAAAATTATTTATTTATTTAACTGGGGGATAATTACAATACTGTGATACTTTTTGCCATACATCAACATGAGTCGACCATAGATATATGTGTCCCCTCCCTCTTGATCCCCACTTCCACCTCCCTCCCTACCCCATCCCTCAAGATTGTCACAGAGCACCAGCTTTGGGTTCCCTTCATCATACATCAAACTCCCACTGGCTATCTGTTTTACATATGGTAATGTATATGGTGGTGGTGGTTTAGTCACTGAGTCATGTCCGACTCTTGTGAGCCTATAGACTGTAGCCCCCTAGTCTCCTTTGTCCATGGGATTTTCCAGGCAATATGTTTCAATGCTGTTCTCTCAAATTATCTCACCTTCTCCTTCCCCCACTATGTCCAAAAATCTATTCTTTATTTCTGTGTCTCCTGCTTTGTTTTTTAGATTCCACATAATAAGTGAAGTCAGATAGTACTTGTCTATCTCTGCGTGTCTTATTTTACTTAATATCCTCTAGGTTCATCCAGGTTGTCACAGATGGCAAGATTTCATTCTTTATTATGGCTGAGTAATTTTCCCTTATATATATCTTCTTTATCCATTCATCTGTTTCTGGGCACTTAAGTTATTTCCATATCCTGGCAGTTGTAAAAAAAAGGTTGCAGTGAACATAGGGGTTCATATGTCTTTTTGAATTAGTTGTTTCCTTTTCTTCAAATAAATACCCAGGAGTGGAATTGCTGGATCATATGGTAGTTCTGTTTTTAATTTTTAAAGGAATCTCCATACTGAGTTTCATAGGAGCTGCACCAGATTACAGTTCTGTCCACAGTGCCTGGGTGGGAGTTCTCTTTTCTTCACGTCCTTCCAAGCACTTGTTGTTTGTTGTCTTTTTGATAATAGCCATTCAGACAAGTATGAGATAATTTCTCATTGAGGTTTTGACTTGCATTTCCCTGATGATTAGTGATATTAAGCATCTTTTCATGTGCCTGTTTGGAAAAATGTCTGTTCAGATCCTCTGCCCATTTTCAATTGGTTGGGTTGTTTGTATTTTTGATGTTGAATTGTGTAAGTTATATATATATATATGTGTGTGTATGTGTGTGTTTGTGTATGATATTAACCCCTTATTGGATATATTTTTTTGCAAATATCTCCTTCCACTCACTCCCATTTAGTAGGTTGACTTTTCATTTTGTTGATAGTTTTCTCCATTATGCAAAAGCTTTTTAGTTTGATATAGCCCCATTTGTTTATTTTTGGTTTTGTTTCCATTGTCTGAGGGGACATACACAAAGAAAAAAAAAATTCTACCATGACTGATGCCAAAGAGCTTATGGTTTTTTCTAGAAGTTTTGTGGTTTCAAGTCTTAAGTCTTTAATCCATTTCAAATTTATTTTTGTGCTTTGAGAGAGGAATCTAGTTTGAGTTTTGTACTTTAAGAGAGTAAGCCAGTTTGATTCTTTTGCATGTAGCTGTATAGTTTTCCCAACACCATTTATTAAAGAAGCTGTCTTTTCTCCATCATGTATTCTTGCCTTCTTTAATTACCCGTAAAAATGTGGGTTCACTTCTAGTGAAGTCACTCAGTCGTGTCCAACTCTTTGTGACCCCATGGACTGTAGCCTACCAGGCTCCTCTGTCCATGGGATTTTCCAGGCAAGAGTACTGGAGTGGGGTGCCATTTCCTTCTCCAGGGGATCTTCCCAACACAGGAATCAAACCCGGGTCTCCCACATTGTAAGCAGACACTTTTACCGTCTGAGCCACCAGGGTTCACTTCTAGGATATCTTTTTCCCACTGAATTATGTGTCTGTTTTTGTGCAGAACCATACTGTTTTGATTACTATAACTTTGAAGTATAGTTTGAAATCAGGGAGCATAATACTTCTAGTTCTACTTTTCTTTCTTAAGATTGTTTTGACTATTGGGATCTTTTGTGTTTCCATACAAATTTTAGAATTATTTCTTCTAGTGAAAAATGCCATTGATATTTTGCTGGGGATTGCATTGAGTCTGTAGATTACATTGGGTAGTATGCTCTTTTTAATCATATTAATTCTTCCAATTTATGAGCATGGGCTATCTTTTCATCTGTTTGTGCTGCCTTCAATCTCTGTCAACAGTGTCTTACAATTTTCTGAGTACCATTCTTTTACCACCTTAGTTAGACTTATTTTTATTCTTTTGCAGTGCTTGTAAATGGGATTGTTTTCTTAATTTCTTTTTTGATAGTTTCTTGTTAGGAAATAGAAGTGTGGCAGACATCTGTATATTAATTTTATACTCTGCAACTTTACTGAATTTATTGATGAGTTCTAGTATTTTTTTTTGTGTGTGGTATCTTTAGGATTTTCTGTGTATAGTATCATGCCATCTGCAAACAGTAACAGTTTTACTTCTTCCTCTCCCATTTGGATTCCTTTCATTTCTTTTTATTGTCTGAGTGCTGTGGCTAGGACTTCCAACAGTATGTTGAATACAAATGGTGAGTGTGGGCATCCTTGTCTTGTTCCTGATGTTAAATGAAATATTCTCAGCTTTTCACTGTTGAGTATAATTTTGGCTGTGAGCTGGTCATACATGGCCTTTATTATAATAGTTCAGGTATATTCTCTCTATAGCTGCTTTGTGAGAGAATTTTTTTTATCATAAATAGATGTTAAATCTCATCAAAAACTTTTTATGCATTTACTGAGATGATCATATGATTTTTATTCTTTAATATGTTAATGTGGTATATCACACTGATTGGTTTGTGGATACTGAACCATCCTTGCATCCCTGATATTAAACCCACTTGATCATGGTGTAAGATCCTTTTAATGTATTGTTGAATTTGGTTTGTTAGTATTTTGTTGAGGATTTTGGCACCATGTTTATCAGTGATACTGGCCTGTAATTTTCTTTTTTGTGTGATATCTTTGTCTAGTTTTGGTATTAAGATGATTCTGGCCCCTCATAGAATGAGTTAAGAAGCTTTCCTTCCTCTCCAAGTTCTTGGAATAGTTTGAGAAGAATAGGCATTAACTCTTCTCTAAACATTTGGTAAATTTAACCTGTGAAGTCATCCAGTTTTTTTTTTTAATTCATCATTCAGTTTTATTACTGGTAGTTGATCTGTTCATATTTTCTATTTCTTCCTGGTTCTATCTTGGGAAAGTGTCCATTTTTTGGTGTTCAATTGTTTCTGGTAATCTCTTATGATCCTTTGCATTTCTGTGGTATTGGCTGTAACTTCTCCTTTTTTCCCCCTGGTTTTATTGATTTGGGCCCTCTTCTTGATGTCTGGATAAAGGTTTGTAAATTTTGTTTACCTTTTCAAAGAACCAACTCTTAGTTTAATTAATCTTTCTATTGTTTTTTTGGTCTCTATTTCATTTATTTATGCTCTGATCTTATTTCTTCAGACATTTTTAGTCTTAATAGATATTGTCCTATCCTGTCTCCTACTGGCCTATAGGCAGTGGGTTCTCAGCCCTATAAACTTGGGAGCACTGCTCACAGAGCAGTCTTGTTTCACAATCCCTCTTACATTGTGTCCTTTTTGGATTAGAATTTTGGCTCAATACCAACAGGCTGTGTGACTTCAGGCAAGTCCCTTAATCTATTTAAGTATCAGTTTCTTCATCTATATTCATATAATCAGCATACATTTATTGAGTGCCTCTAATACCAGGCACTATTCTTGGCTTGGAATATTTATTCATTTGTCTTTGAGAAATTAAAGCAATTGGTCACTGATAAGATTTAGGGAACCAATGTATGACCTCCAACACTGTTCCCAGTTGTATACTATGTATTTCTGTGTTTGCATACAGAGACTGAGAGGAAAATATGGTCAGTGAGCAGAGGCATACCTAACTTACCATGTCAAGGTCAGCCACCAGGGTTCTAACTGCAGGAGAACAAGATGAACCTCCCGAGAGAAATAGTAATACAATGAAATGGTATTAAAACCTTTGAGCAAGAGAGATGATGGAGTCTCTCCCTGGCTTCTTGGGACATACTTTGGGTGGAAAGGAGGTCATCTGGAGGCAGGAAAGACCAATGAGTGCTTGGGATCCAGTTGGATTATTAATGGTAACAGGTGCCTTTGGTAGTAAGTCTATTCCTCTCAAATGTCTTTTGGCTTGTCTCAGGTTTAAAAGCCAAAAGCTGATGGGAAATTTAGAAAGTGAAACATAATTTGAGCATTCTGTAAAATCACTTTATGAGGAGCCTGTAAAGAATTTCAGCATTTATTTATTGAGTGCATATTAGTTGCCAGGCACTGTGCTGGGCTGGGTGTACAATTGAATGCAATGTGATTTTATACCTCCTATCGAATAGTGATAAGTACCAGAAGAGGGGGAAAAAATCCCAGAGAGAGAACATTAAATGGAATTATCTCCTTTAGATGAAGTGGCAAGTGAAGACCTCTTTGAGAAAGTGATATGTAGTTTAGCATTGAAGGGTTCTAGCACCTGGTCAAATAAAAGTGGGGCAGAGCTGGGGCAAAGAGCCTTCTAGGCACCATCTTAGGCATAGATCCTGAGGCAAGGAAGAATTTGCCCCATTTGATGAACTGAAAGGCCAATGTGGCCTGTGTGTGGTGAGAGAGGAAGGGAGTAGAAACGGTTAAGCTGGAGAGCTGGGAAGAGCCCAGATAATGCAGAGTCTTGGAAGTCATGATAAAGTGTTCAGATTTTATTCTAAAGGCAACTGGCAGCCACTGAAGTGTTACTTTTAAGAAGCAGACTTACATGATCAGATTTACACTTGCATCAGTGACAACCAAAGAAGTGACATGACCCACCTCAGTGGAAGATGAAGAAATACAATGTTGTCATGATTCCATAATAAGTCAATGACAGGCTGATAGCACATGTAGGGTATTATCAGGCTATGGAGCACGTAACATCACTGAACGAGGCTGCAATAGAATCTTAATTCCCACTAAATAGTCCTGTTCATGACCTGGGACCCTCTTGGAATTATTAATTCAGTCAACATATGTTGAGTTTTTACTCAGTGATGTTGAACAAAACAGACACAGTGTACCACGTGTAATTTGTTAATACTTAGTACTACCCCTGTCTCTATCCTCTTCCCCATTCCCAGGAGCACAAAGCTGAGAAATGACAATTCTTCCACTCCATTGCAAGTGAGAGTCCAGTTGGATTCCACCAATGAGAAGCAATTCCATGAGATTTGGAAAGTAATGGAGGAGAAGCCACTGGTTGTCACAGTAGTTACTGGAAAGTGTTTGGGGACAGCAGAAGTGGTTTGGGTTTTTCCTACAGCTTTCTGCTGTTCACCTAAAAATCACCAGTATCAGCGTTGTTGGAAGCTGAAACTACTGGTTGTAGCATGAGTCTGAACTTCAGTTTCCTAAAGTTGTTCTTGCTGACTTTTGTTTGCCCAATCTTTAATTCCTGTATTAATCCTTTCTCCAATTTGCGTACTTGGAGTGGCTTCTGTTTTTCTGTCCAGACTCCAGTTGATACACAAAAGACAGGGAAAAAATGAGAATAGTCTCGACATCCAATAATACTGTTGCATGGAGTGGCGGGGATGAAGGATAATTTTGGCCCCATTGCTGCTGTCATCCACATCTCCAGATTGTCCCCATTCAAGTTGCTGTGACCTGGAGAAACAAGAGTTGTGCTTGATCGCTTATCCTCCAATTCAGTCTTTTATATTGGAAAAGAACATCAAAGTTACCTTTATCTTAGAGACAAGAGATCAAATTGAAGCACAGAGAAAGTTGTGGTCATCCACCTCCTGAAGTGAGTTAAAAAGCCTTCAATATCTTACAGATTTTCCTGAGCCAATCAGATTGTGAAGTGGGAGTAGAAAAGGGCCACCGATAAAAAGAATAGAAAAAGCACACTCTTTGCAGATCAAATAGACTTAAATGTGACTGAAGCCTGGCTCAACCTCTTGCCAGGTTTACTTTTCTTCTCTGAATCTAATCTAATCTAATCTAATAATCTAATTATTCTGAATAATTAGAGATAACGAGATAATATAATATGAGATAATAATAATGAGATAATATACTCATTTTCATAGACTTATTCTGCATATTAATGATGATGATGACAAATAATAATTACTGCTAACAGTTGTAAAACATGCTGTATTCCAGACACTCTCCTAAGTGCCTCATGTGAATCAACTCATTTAATTAATCCTCACAATAACACTAGAGGCAATGGATGTAAAGAATATAGCAGAGCTGACAAGATGACTTACGAACATGTGTTTCTGACTCTGACCCTTGAAACAACTCCAAGAAACAGGCAGTGTCTTGATGGGCCTGAGAAACTAACATCAACCTGAGAAGCTCTTGAGGGGAGAAGAAGGGGCGGCTGCATCTCAGTGTACGTGTGCATGTACATTTACAGCAGCTCAGGGGAGAAGAGGGTCAGATGTCACACGGAGATGGGCCAGGCCAGAGCTTTATGAATCTGTGTGTTTCTCTTTCCTATCTTGCTTGGTTGTCATTTTGAGGCAGATAAACAGCAGTGGATGCCCAGAAGCACTGGGGGAAATATCAACATAGTGCTGGAATCTGGCTGAGGTGGGGAGAAGGAGTCAACAGCAGGTATAGATAAATGACTCCAGCTGAGGAAGAAAATCTCTTAAAAAAAAGAGCAATGTCAGGTAAACCCTCGGTAGATTTTCTTTGGCAAGGTAGGTGGCAAACGGGATGATTTACCCCAGATTATAATGCCAGAGGCTCTTCCTCCTAAGGAGGGATGCACTGCCAACTCCCTAAGCTCCCTAGGAAGGGCATAAATTACTCCTGGATTCCTGGGCTTTAGCCACATCCACCTCTTCCCTCCCTCTAGCTCCCACACACATGCTTCATATTATGCTCCATGAGAACTGAAACTCGCAGGAATGTGTAAGCTCGCAAGGAAAAGTGATCAGACATATGAGGAATACAGTGCTCTAAAAGAAAGACACCACCAAACAAGTTATGCCAGGCAAAGAAAATTAACAGACCATAGAAAATACGTTTAAAATAAGCATAAGAAATACCTTCCAAAAATATGAAGGTAAAATACCGACAACATTAATCAAGGAAAACAATTCAAAGAAGAACTGGTGGGAAATATTGGATTTGAAAAAATGTTATAGTTGAAACAAAAATCTTAATGAATTTGTTAAATTTTAGAAAAGATATAGCTGAAGAATATATTGGATGTATTACTGAGCTGGAAGATATCTGAAAACTTCAAAGCATCAAGAAAGTAGATAAAAATTTTGAAAGAAATCTTACTTGCAAATCTTTGGGGGGAAAAAAGTTAGATTTTGAAATGTATATCCAGCTAAATTACCATTTAAATGTATACCTGTGGCGGATTCATTTTGATATTTGGCAAAACTAATACAATTATGTAAAGTTTAAAAATAAAATAAAATTGGAAGAAAAAAAAAAAATACTAGTACAAAGGAACTGTAAGGATCCATCACAACCCAGAATTAAAATTCTAGGCAGCAGGAACATGACGAAGGTGATGGTAGGCAATGGGACTATAGTTTGCTCTCTCTTCTGTGAATTTACCTTATGTGGACTACTTCAATGGACTTCCTTGCCCTCTGGCTTCTGATTGAATTTGCCTAATGGGAAGCCCCAGCAGAAGAGAAGAATCTATCCTATTGTGAAAGTGAAGTGAAAGTCGCTCAGTTGTATCCGACTCTCTGCGACCCCATGGACTGTATAGTCCATGGAATTCTCCAGGCCAGAATACTGGACTGGGTAGCCTTTCCCTTCTCCAGGGGATCTTCCCAACCCAGGGATCAAACCCAGGTCTTCTGCATTGCAGGCGGATTCTTTGCCAGCTGAGCCACAAGGGAAGCTTGTGTAGTAGGACAGATATTTATTCTCCAAGTACACCTTGGACTGGCTGCAATTCTTGACTTGAAGTCACAAGTCCTATTAGGCTGTCTTCTCCATACAAGTCTGCCCTTCTTAGGTTCCAATAACTTATCATTCTTCTTAACTAGTGGTCATAACAACCCTGTTCCTTCTATTGATAAAAGAGTATACTGTTTTCTTTTTGATTTCCCTACATCTTACTTATATGGTTGTCCTTTTTGCTAAGCCCTTCTCAAGCTATCCTAATTTCTGTTCCATCTGTTTGCTGATGAGATTCTGATGATATAGTAGGAAACTTTATTGACAGTGGCATTGAAACATGTGTAACATCATGTATGAGACGAGTCACCAGTCCAGGTTCGATGCACGATGCTGGATGCTTGGGGCTGGTGCACTGGGACGGCCCAGAGGGAGGGTATGGGGAGGGAGGAGGGAGGAGGGTTCAGGATGGGGAACACATGTATACCTGTGGCGGATTCATTTCGATGTTGGGCAAAACTAATACAATATTGTAAAGTTTAAAAATAAAATAAAATAAAAAAAATAATAAAATAAAATAAATAAAAACGAAATAAAAACAAAACCTTAGAAAAACATCATACTTATTATGAGAAACTTTAGAATAGTCTCTCTGTGATTAGGGATAAGAGCTAGATACCCATAATAAAAATTACTGTTTTATATAGTTCTTGAGGTTTGGGACAATCCAAAAAGAAAAGTAAAAGAATGAGGCATAGGATTAGAAAGGGAGATTAGAATTTACCATTTTATCTGCTAATAATGTTATGTTAATAGGAAAGAAAACCCCAGGAGTCAATAGGCACACTATCAGAAATAAAGAGAGTTCCATAAGTTTACAAGAGTCTAAATTATTACAGAATGAAGAGCATTTATTTAAGTCAGAGTCATTTGCAACTATGAATGACTATGAACAAAACTAGTAAGGTGATGGAATTCCAGATGAGCTATTTCAAATCCTAAAAGATGATGCTGTGAAAGTGCTGCACTCAATATGCCAGCAAATTTGGAAAACTCAGCAGTGGCCACAGGACTGGAAAAGGTCAGTTTTCATTCCAATCCCAAAGAAAGACAATGCCAAAGAATGTTCAAACTACCACACAATTGCATTCATCTCACACACTAGCAAAGTAATGCTCAAAATTCTCCAAGCCAGGCTTCAACAGTACATGAACTGTGAACTTCCAGATGTTCAACCTGGATTTAGAAAAGGCAGAGGAACCAGAGATCAAATTGCCAACATCCATTGGATCATGGAAAAAGCAAGAGAGTTCCAGAAAAACATCTACTTCTGCTTTATTGACCATGCCAAAGCCTTTAACTGTGTGGCTCACAACAAACTGTGGAAAATTCTTAAAGAGATGGGAATACCAGACGACCAGACCTGGTTCCTGTGAAATCTGTATGCAGGTCAAGAAGCAACAGTTAGAATTGGACGTGGAACAACAGACTGGTTCCAAATTGGGAAAGGAGTATGTCATGGCTGTATATTTTCACCCTTATTATTTAACTTATATGCAGAGGACATCATGCGAAATGCCAGGCTAGATGAAGCACAAGCTGTAATCAAGATAGCTGGAGAAATATTAATAACCTCAGATATGCAGATGACACCACCCTTATGGAAGAAAGCAAAGAAGAACTAAAGAGCCTCTTGATGAAAGTGAAAGAGGAGAGTGAAAAAGTTGGCTTAAAACTCAGCATTCAAAAAACGAAGATCATGGCATCTGGTCCCATCACTTCATGGCAAATAGATGGGGAAACAATGGAAACAGTGACAGACTTCATTTTAGGGGGCTCCAAGATCACTGCAGTTGGTGACTGCAGCCATGAAATTAAAAGATGCTTGCTCCTTGGAAGAAAGGCTATGACCAACCTAGACAGCATATCAAAAAGCAGAGACATTACTTTGCCAACAAAGGTCTGTCTAGTCAAAGCTAGGGTTTTTCCAGTGGTCATGTATGGATGTGAGAGTTGGACTATAAAGAAAGCTGAACACTGAAGAATTGATGCTTTTGAACTGTGGTGTTGAAGAAGACTCTTGAGAGTCTCTTGGACTTCACTGAGATCCAACCAGTCAATCCTAAAGGAAATGAGTCCTGGATATTCAATGGAAGGACTGATGCTGAAGCTGAAGCTCCAATACTTTGGCCACCTGATGTGAAGAACTGACTCCTTGGAAAAGACTGATGCTAGGAAAGATTAAGGCAGGAGGAGAAGGGGATGACAGAGGATGAGATGGTTGGATGGCATCACTGACTCAATGGACATGAGTTTGAGTTAGCTCTGGGAGTTGGTGATGGACAGGGAATCTGGCATGCTATAGTCCATTGGGTCACAAAGAGTCGTACACAACTGAGTGACTGAACTACTGACTGGACTATAGCCCACCAGGCTTATCTGTCCATGGGGATTCTCCAGGCATAATAATGGAGTGGGTTGCCGTATCCTCCTCTAGGGGATCTTCACAACCTAGGGATCAAACCCAGGTCTCCCGCATTGCAGACAGATTCTTTATTGTCTGAGCCACCAGGGAAGCCCATGAAGGGGATTAGTGCCCTAATGAGAGCCAGAGGAAATCTTGCTTCCTCTCTCCACCCTATGAAGATACAATGAGAAGTCAGTCATGTGCAGTGCAGAAGCTACAGTCTTTTAATGACTTAATCTTGGAAGTGCTATCCCAACACTTGTGCCTTATTCTATTTGAAGTGGGTCAGCAGGTCCAGTCCACACGTAACGGGAGGGATTTATGAAAAAGTGTGAATGCCAGGAGGTGGAGGATCATTGGGGTTGTGTAGAGGTTGCTTACCACAGAATCTAAAAATACCCCAGAAAATGATGTCTATTATCACAACAAAATTACAAAATACCAAGCAATTAATCTAAGAAAGAATGGATAAGACCATCCTGGAGAAAAAATTTAAAAGCCATAAAGGATAGATGAAAAGCTGTCAATAGGGCAAAAACATTGTAAAGAAAACACTTCGCCTAAATTTGTGCAATTACAGTAAAAAGAGTCCAGTAGAACATTTTAAGACCATGCTAGTTTTCTTTTCTAAAGCAGAGACATTACTTTGCCAACAAAGGTCCATCTAGTCAAGGCTATGGTTTTTCCAGTAGTCATGCATAGATGTGAGAGTTGGACTGTGAAGAAGGCTGAGCGCCGAAGAATTGATGCTTTTGAACTATAGTGTTGGAGAAGACTCTTGGGAGACCCTTGGACTGCAAGGAGATCCAACCAGTCCATTCTAAAGGAGATCAGTCCTGGGTGTTCTTTGGAAGGACTGATGCTAAAGCTGAAACTCCAGTACTTTGGCCACCTCATGCAAAGAGTTGATTCATTGGAAAAGACTCTGATGCTGGGAGGGATTGGGGGCAGGATGAGAAGGGGACGATGGAGGATGAGATGGCTGGATGGCAACACTGACTCGATGGATGTGAGTTTGAGTGAACATGAGTTGGTGATGGACAGGGAGGCCTGGTGTGCTGCAATTCATGGGGTCGCGAAGAGTCGGATACAACTGAGTGACTGAACTGAACTAACTGAACTGAATAGATATAGGAGAGATTAAGTATACTCAAGTTTTTTTTGAAAAAGAGGATCAAAGGGAAAATTTTGCCATACTAGCCTTAAGACATTTTATAAAGCTATAATTTTGGGAACTGTGTGACACTAGTACTGGAATAGAGAAAGAAATCAACGAGACAAAGATAAGAGCCCAGAAAAAGACCCAACTATAGGTACAGACTTCATATATGATAAATATACTGTGATTCACTGGGAGAAAAGATGGATTATGTTAAGAAAACTGATTCACATGTGGAGAAAAACAAAGATGAACTCATGCACATCTCTTTAAATCTCTCTGACTGGCAGTCCTACCTGCTGAAAGAAATCACCAACTCTTGAGTCTTTCTGCCCCATCCATCCTCAACAAACCCTGGTTCCAGACTCAGAGATGCAGGTAGGAGGGTGAAGGTGAGAAGGAAAGAAACTCTTCAATTTGGATGAGCTGCCAGCCTGCTGGCTCTTTGATTTATTTATTCAGTGCATCTCCCAAGAGCAAATACACAATTTTTTCCCTTTAGTGATCACAGTTAACATCTATTTGTAAAAGATAATTTTTGCTAATTCATAAGGTTCTGGTAGAACCCCAAACTATGATGGGCCCCTGTCATTGTTTGTCAGGGTGTTTATTTTGCTAGGAACTTTACCAACTTGCGATGCTTGGGGTAGCATTATCAAAGAGCGGCACCCAGGTTTAAGACTGCTCCCTTTGTCTCTGTTTCAGTTCAGAGTTCTCTCTAGGGTTGGAGGGCATTGGGGTGTGGGGGCAGATATTAGGATTCTGATTCTGCCTACCACAGAATTAATCAAGAAGCAGGACAGAGGAAAATGTGAAACTACAGCATAATTCCTATTGAATAAGTCTAGAATTTTCTGTGGGAGTTTGAGATAGAAAAGCAGCATGGTCTTAGCCTGAAACAGGAATCCTTTGGTACATCTGTTCACTGGTAGCATCTCTCAGGATACTGGACATCAGACATTGACTTGTAGTTTTTGCTGCAGTCTCTCTTCTCTCCCCTGTCTTTTATTCTTAGTGAAAGAAGGTAAATTACATTAAGTCTACAGCCAGATAATTTGTGGGAAGATACACTATATTTTCCCACAAACACAACAAGAACAGTAACATTTGTTGAGTGCTTACTTTTATGTTGAGGACTGTTTTAAGTGTATCAAGTGCTGTGGCTCAGTTAATTCTCATATTGCTCTGTGAAATAGGTATTATTATAATCACGCCCATTTTTATAGATGAGAAAACTGTGGTGCAGAGGAGGGAAAGTGACCTGTCCAGCTCACATAACTAACAAGTGCAAAAGCTGGGATTTGAACCCAGGAAGTCTCACATCAGAAGCACACAATCCTAACCATTTTTCTAATCTCCCCATCCAGCATATGGGGGTTTTTTTCCATTGATTTGAATCTTTGCCATTCTCAGGAAATTTTTTATAGTTTAAAAATATGATTCTATACAACTGCTCTTAAGGATTACTTCAGGATACTTTAAGGGTTGTGTTTTAGTTGTACATAAGGTGGAACTCTTAAAATTATGTTTTTTGATTATTAATTATAAACTTACTATTTTTTTTTGCCTATGAAGAAACCCATATGTGAATTTAAAAGCATGTTAACTCTGCCCACCTGTAAAAGAGTGAGAACACTGTGTCATGTTAGGAAAATTAAAATGGAGGAAGTCTTGTTTAGGCTTCAGAAGCAGAACAGGCTTCTGACCGGCTTCTCACCTGCCTGGACACTGCTCGGATTCCATGCCTGCCTGCATGCACAGCAAGTAAGGCAGCACTTTAGATAAGAAAGGGAGCAGGTCTTGGAATTCTTGAGCCCCTGAGGGTCAACAAAACCCACCCCGGGGCCCAAGAAAATCCTAAAATGCACAAGGTGAAACAGTCGCTCAGTCGTGTCCGACTCTTTGCGACCCCACGGACTGCAGCACACCAGGCCTCCCTGTCCATCACCAACTCTTGGAGTTTACTCAAACTCATGTCCATTGAATTGGTGATGCCATCCAACTATCTCATCTTCTGTCATCCCCTTCTCCTCTTGCCGTCAATCTTTCCCAGCATCAGGGTCTTTTCAAATGAGTCAGTTCTTCGCATCAGGTGGCCAAAGGACTGGAGTTTCAGCTTCAGCATCAGTCCTTCCAATGAATATTCAGGACTGATCTCCTTTATGATGGACTGGTTTGATCTCCTTGGTATCCAAGGGACTCTCAAGAGTCTCCTCTAACACGACAGTTCAAAAGTTATGAAAACCATAGTTACATTTTTAAGTGCAAATTGATGATGGTTATCAGTTTGCAACCTGGGATTGTAAATGGGAGCCCTTGAAACTGCAATTTGGAGTCTCATCCATGGGATGGACGCACTACCCAGGACCCTGCCGGAGCCAGCCGGCAAAGTCGATTGGGTCCCGAGAACGTGCACGGCGGGGCTAAGAAAGAAACTAAAGCAAGAGACTACAAAGATGGGGTCGAGAGGTTCAGACACGTCACCACGAAGGGACGCAGTCTGACACCAACTTTATTCAACATCTCATATTTATACAGAAAAGCGTGAGAAAGACAAGACAGTTGACATTTTTTCTTGGTTGGCCTATACATCTTACAAACAGTCACAAGAAATCTTGAGAGCATGGGAATGGCTCCCTGTTATTTCTTACACCAGATAACATTTCTCTGTGCGTGAGAAGTTTGCACAGAACTCCAGGTGCCTGCAGTAAATAAGCGCCTAATCTCTGGGGTGGCGGGACAGAGAGCTATGTTTGCAAGCAAACCCTCAAGGACTGAGGCAGCTCCCAGAGCTGTGTCCTTCAGACAAAGGACCCCGTTCTCACGGGCAGCTCCCCGCAGGACCCTTTCCCAAATGGGACTCCAGATTGCTGTTAATGAGGGACTTCCCAGCACTGTTCAAGTCTGGATATAGGTCAGCCCAGTTTGGTGATTATATGCTGTTATTTTTCTCTATTGTTTCTATTTCTCTCCTTTTAATTATTATATATTGAAATTAAGTCAAATGATCTCTTTCGTTGTTTTCTTGTTGTTGTTCAGTCGGGTCTTCCTTTTTGTGACCCCATGGACTGCAACATGCCAGGCTCCTCTGTCCTCCGCTCTCTCCTGGAGTTTGCTCAAATTCATGTCCACTGAGTCAGTGATGCTGTCTAACCATCTCATCCTCTACCGTCCTCTTCTCCTTTTGCCTTCCATCTTTCCCAGCATCCAGGTCTTTTCTAATCAGCCAACTCTTCACACCAGGTGGCCAAAGTATTAGAGCTTCAGCATCAGTCCTTCCAATGAATATTCAGGGTTGATTCCTTTAGGGTTGATTGGTTTGATCTCCTTGCAATCCAAGGGACTCTCAAGAGTCTTCTCCAATATCACAATTTGAAAGTATTAATTCTTCAACTCAGAGACCCAACTCTCACATCTGTACATGACTACTAGAAAAACCATATCTTTGACTATATGGACCTTTGTTGGCAAAATAATATCTTTGCTTTCTAATATGCTAAGTTTGTCATTGATTTCCTTCAAAGGAGCAAGGGTTTTTTAATTTTATGGCTGCAATCACTGTCTGCAGTGATTTTGGAGCCCAAGAAAATAAAATCTGTCACTGTTTCCACTTTTTCCCTTTCTATTTGTCATGAAGTGATGGGACTGGATGCCATGGTCTTAGTTTTTGAATGTTGAGTTTTAAGCCAGCTTTTTCACTCTCCTCTTTCACCCTCACCAAGAGGCTCTTTAGTTCCTCTTCACTTTCTTCCATTAGAGTGGTGTCATCTGCATATCTGAGGTTTTTGATATTTCTCCTGGCAATCTTGATTCCACCTTATGATTCCTCCAGCCTGGCATTTTGCACGATGTATTCTGCATATAAGGTGACAATATACAGCCTTGTCATACTCCTTTCCTAATTTTGAATCAGTCAGTTGTTCCATGTCTGGTTCTAACTATTACTTCTTGACCTGCATACAGGTTTCTCAGGAGGCAGGTAAGGTGGTCTGGTACTCCCATCTCTTTAAGAATTTTCCAATTTGTTGAAATTCACACAGTCAAAAGCTTTAGGGTAGTCAATGAAGCAGAAATAGATGTTTTTCTGAAACTCCCTTGCTTTCTCCATGATCCAACAAATGTTGACAACCATAACAGAGGTAGCAAACAGAGATGCCTAAAGGGCCCAGGAAGGCCATTTCTCACAGTGAGGTTCATGGGAAACACAGTGGAGGGTGTGCAAGCCAGGCAGCCTGGCACACCCATGTCCTGTCCTTGAGAGCTGCAGCAGTGGCCCAAGTCCAGCTGACTGGGTTTGCAGACAGGGCCTCCAGACTGCCCAATATTCTAGTGTTTCAAACCCCAATATGACTATAACATATATGGACTATCCCAATTTTTCTAAATGGTCTACACAACAAAAATTTATTTTCTCAGTTCTAGATGATAGAAGTCCACGATCAAAGTGTTGGTAGGGCTGGTTTCTCCTAAGTCCTCTTTTCTTGGTTTACAGATAACCACCTTCTTGCTGTGTTTACAGATAACCACCTCACTTGGCCTTTTGTCTGTACACATGCATCCCTTCTACCGCTTCTTCTTTTTTCAAGAAGTATTTATTTATTTATTTTTGGCTCTGCTGGGTCCTTGTAAGTGCATGGGCTTTCTCTAGTTGTAGACAAGCATGGGCTTCTCGTTGCCGCGACTTCTCTCATTGAAGAGCATGGGCTCTAGGGCACGTGGGTTCAGTAGATGCAGCTCTAGGGCTTAGTTGCCCCATGGCATGTGGGATCTTCCTAGAGCAAGAATGGAATATGTGTCCCCTGTATTGCAAGGCAGATTCCCAACCACTGGGCCACAAAGGGAGCCCTCTACCTCTTCTTGTAAGGACATTAATCATGTTGGGTTAGGGTCCCACTCAGACTACCTCATTTAACCTTAATTACACCTTAAAGGCATTATCTCCAAGTACAGTTACATTGGGGATTGGGATTCGGTGCTTACACTTTGGAAGAACACTATTCAGTGATAACAGCAGTCCACTGTGAGTCTCAACAGTAATCTTTTGCCCCAGGCATCTGTGGTTGGTTTATCTTGTGATACTTAAAGTATCGCAATGGCTATTGCTTTTCTGGTCTGAGTTCTAGGTTCAGCAAAACAGAGATGAATGTCTGCAGTATGGACTATCCTGTTTTTTGAGGAGGACAGTAAATAGAAATAAACAACATTATAAGGCACAAGCAAAGCAAGTCTGAGGACTCTGTGAGGCATATGGGCCACTGGTTTGCAGTCTCTGATCTGTTATAGAGTAGGTGGGCATGTTGTAACCTGTAAACTCTGGTGCTTTGCTGTGTCAGCGTAAACAGTATTTGGGTGTGGGGGAGGGATGGCAGCAGGGGTTGATTCCCTCCTGCCAAAGGTAAGACACAGAAGTGACTCCTCTGGCCATGACTCGGTGCTTTCGCCCCACAGGCCACTCTCCTTGTAGCTGAACAACGGCTGGAGCCCGCAGAGCTGCTCTGACGCTACCCCCTCTCTCAGGGCCTGAGGACAACGAGCCCACCCTCCCAGCCTTTGAGGGAGCAGGGCAGCAGCGATTGGGGTTTTGAAAGCTTTCATCATAAAGTTGTGGGCGGAAACTTCCCGGGGGGGTTTGCTCTGAGTTTCTTGAGGCTTCTCAGGGTCAGATGCAGAGTGAGTGGGTGTCTCTTTGAGAAGCCGAAAGAGAACGAAAGAGAGGTGTTTCCCTCAGTTCTGGAAACTCTATAAAGAGAGAACCGGCTTCCTTCTCTTGAGCAGTCAGAAACAGGAGTCTGGCCTTTGACACCTGGGCCTCCACACGACTGAAGAAGAGGAAAACCCTGGGCTGGGGGCTGGCCTGAGGCACTGGATGCCATGCAGCAGCCCTTGAATTACCCATACCCCCCAATCTTCTGGGTGGACAGCAGTGCCAGCTCCCCCTGGGCCCCTCCAGGATCAGTCTTCCCCTGTCCGTCCTCAGTGCCAGGAAGGCCGGGGCAAAGGAGGCCACCACCACCGCCACCCCCAACACTACCGCCACCGCCACCCCTGCCTCCACTACCGCCACCACCTCTGAAGAAGAGGAGGGACCACAACACAGGCCTGTGTCTCCTTGTGATGTTTTTCATGGTTCTGGTGGCCCTGGTTGGATTGGGGCTGGGGATATTTCAGCTCTTCCATCTACAGAAGGAGTTGGCTGAACTCAGAGAGGTAAGCTGCCTGGGGGATTGCCACACCCTGAAGGTGCAGGGGTGGGGGATGGGGTGAAACTGCCCTGCTGAAGTGGGGGAGGAGGGCAACAGGAATCCACATGGACCACACTTGGCTTGCAGCGTACTTCTCAATCCTTTCTTCCTGTCTTAGAAATGAATCACACTAGCCATCCTATTCTACCTGCAGAGAAATGGGGGCTCATATGGGTGGAAGGAATATTTTCTATCTTGGGAGGGATCAGGATCAAATTAGGACTGGCAGTTGGCTGATCATCTGAGAAAGGAAGACCTTTACTACCTACCTCATACTTGATTCAACAAAGAAAAGGAACTTGGCATCTGAGAAGTGAATTTGTTCAAATGCACAAACTAAATTTCCCTGGAAGTGCTTAAAAGTATTAGAACTATTTCAAATCGCAAAACTGAGGCATGGACAGGCACAATTGCTTGGCCAGAGTCTGAGTTAGGAGAGGTTCTGCGTGCTTAGATTTCCTTTCCAGTGCTTAGTTTATTTGACAGTTCTTCCTTTGCTTAAAGAGCTTCATAGTTATTATATATCTTTTCTCTTTTGCCAGTCCACCAGCCAAAGGCATACAGCATCATCTTTGGAGAAGCAAATAGGTGAGTTTTTTTATGCTTGCACACTGAGTTTCTAAAAACAGTCCTCAGCACCGAACCATGTTGGAGGAGTACCTTGAATTCCATCTTATTCTTGGGCACATATAGACTATGGAAGAGAAATCCTAACCAATTCCAAAATCTCATGTCATTTTGGTTCTTGAAACTGCCCTAAAATATGAAGTGAGTTTAACTGTTCAAAATTAGTTTAGTTAAGTATCACAAAAAAATTCAAAACTAATTTCTGCTTGAATTTGGAAAGAGAAACACACGTGTACAACCCTGGACCTTTGCCCCCACAAGGAGCTGGCTCCAGGCCTGCCCCCTTCCTCAGGCCTCCTGATTCCCATGCACAGGGCAGTGGCTATAGCTCCTCAGGAGAGAAGGGGAGGTGCAGGCAGACACAGCTGTTGCTGGGAAAGATCCTTGCTCTCCTATTTAAACTCTATAAGAGATTACTTAAGAGTCAGATCTGATTTAAATTTTAATAGGTTATATTTAAGCTTTTAAAGAGTGGGCAAGCAGTCATCCACATTAGGGTGGTTCTCTTGCAGCCGCTGGAAAGCTTGGAGGAAAACGTTAGGCATTTTTCAGAGGGTAGTCCCACTTCACTCGGAGACAATCACGCACTATTTTTGATAATAAAGGGAAATCCTCTGTGTGAGATCCAGGACAGGAAGATCACAATGTTGAACGTTGGCCTCTTAAAGTTTCAGGACATAGTTTGGGAAACTGTGGATTTAGAATACTCATTAAACTAAGATGGAAAGGAGCTTAGAGAACATCCAGTCCAGTCATCTCACCTTTCAGAAGAGAAACAAAACACCAGACAGATTAGTAATGTGCCCAAGACCTCTGGGCACAGAGGCTGGAATGGGGCTGAGAAGGAACTCAGGCTCCTGATGCCTTGTCACCTCCAGCTCTTACCAGTACATGTTCTGGCCCTGTGACACAGGGAAACTCCTACTCCTATCTGTCTCTGATGGTCATGGAATGAGAAATAAAGATGACAGGCAAGATGCCTCTGCAAAGAGAAGACAGCATTGGTCATCTAGTCAGGGAAGCCTGCTCCAAATTCTCAGGCTGTGCCTGAGAAACCCAAGACACCCTATTGCCCTGGAAGGTAGGCTCTTGTAGGAGCTATTGGTAAGGTCCTCTGGTTTCTAATTCTGGGTATGAACCTGTAAAGAGAAATTCCAGATGTACCCAAGCAGAGTACAAATGTTCGTTAGAAGAATAAAGCTTCTGGAGGATTTCTAATATAAAATAGCTTTGAAGATCAGTGAAATGTGGCCGGTAAAAGGGGTACCAAATTACTCATCTTTCAACACTCTCTAGAGTCCTTTTAGTGATTAAAAATCAAGTTAGCAGATGAGTCAGATCAACCTGTCCCAATAACAAGTATTAAGTATCTTCCTTAGGCCAAACCAGATGGGCCAGAAATTGGTGTGTTATCACATAGAAATCAAATTAGCAACTCTACTAATGAGATAAGAGATGCAAATTTTAAAAAGGGGGATACCTAGGTTGACCCATCTAATTAGTGAAGTTTAAAAAAATAAAGCCCAATTGGCAAAAAATGTGAGTGAAAAGGGTCTGCTTAGTGACAGTCAGTGGGCATGTAAATTGCTGCTGCTGCTGCTCCTAAGTCACTTCAGTCGTGTCAGACTCTGTGCGACCCCATAGGCAGCAGCCCACCAGGCTCCCCCGTCCCTGGGATTCTCCAGGCAAGAACACTGGAGTGGGTTGCCATTTCCTTCTCCAATGCATGAACGTGAGAAGTGAAAGTGAGGTCGCTCAGTCGTGTCCGACTCTTATCGACCCCATGGACTGCAGCCTACCAGGCTCCTCCGTCCATGGGATTTTCCAGGCAAGAGTACTGGAGTGGGGTGCCATTGCCTTCTCCACTATACCTTCTCTAAAGAGCAGTTGGGAAAAATATATCAAAGGATTAATACTGTTAATTTACCTTGTAATCTCATCACTAAAGCTATCTAAAGAAAATAAAATGTGTCTGAAAATTTATAATAAGGATGTTCACCACTTTCTTAGAAGACTATTTCTAATAAACCATTTAGGAGACAGTTAAATGCCACTCAATAGGAAATTAGTTAAACACATCACAGTGTATTCACACAAGAGCATAACATGCAGCAACTAAAGCTGTATACTAGAAGGACATTCAATATCATAGAGATTGTCCATGTTGTTAGATAAAAAGACAAGTTATAAAACAGTGTATTTCATTTAATATTCACTCTTTAAATACATATACATATTTTCATATTCTTAGTAAGCATCTAGAAGGACTTATACTCCAACAGGTTAACTGGGAGGTACTTACTACTGTAGATTATTTAAACTTTCTTATTTGGTTCACTGTCATTTTTCCACAGTTAACTCACCGAATCTTTTATTCTTTCACAAATGTTCTTGGAGTGCTTCCTGCATGCCAGGCTGGGTGTGGGTTAGTGGGTGATAGGAGAACAAGAAAGACAAGGGGCCTGCTCTCATGGAGCTCTTAGCATGCTAGAGAAGATAAACAAAAGCAAGCAAACAGACAACAGACTTTCAAGCTGTGCTAAATGCAACCTAAGATAGAATGGTCTGGAAACTCCCCTCTAAGGAGGTGTTGTTAATGTGGGTGTGTGTATGTGTGGCGGAGGGTCCGGGGGTGTGGGAGGCTGGGAAAAGCAGTCCAGCTCTGAGAATGTCATGTGCAAAGACCCTGGAGCAGGAAACAGTCATCCTCAAAAGTGTAGGGTATATTTCTACTTTATTTATTCCAGCATTTATCCAGCAGATATTTTTATTGAGTACCTTCTATGAGACCAACACTTGAGGGATATAAAGATAGACAGCATGTGGTTCTCTGTTCCATTTCCTGTCAGTTTATGGCTGAATGCTAGATAGCTGCACAGATGGTTTGTGGTATAGGAATGTAGAAGAGACTCAGTTTTGCCTTTCCTGTTCGCTAACACCTCACTCATGATGTGTGGTCTTGGGCAGCTACAGAGGGAATGACTGCTCACATCATAGTCTCAGTTGATGGGAGCATGCGCACATCATATGGAGTTTTACAGGCTAACCGTGAGGAGCCTGCTGTGGATGAGCACTCTTCTATGCAACTTTCTTCAAAGTCTAAGTTAGCTGAACTCATTAGCCAAATGGTAGTGCTATTGCACTGAAAGATCTCAAGTCAGAGAAATAGTATCTATTTTGAGAACTGTTGTCTATTTTCAATCTTTCAGTTTAATTTAATGCACATGTACTGATTGCATGCCCTGGGTTAGAAACTGAGCTAATTACTCTGGTAGATTAAACATATAGTAAGGAATTTGCTATTTATTTGGAGGAGTAAGACCAGTCATCCAGTTACCATTGAAAAAAAGGTGAGTCAGAACGGACAAAATAGGGTGAAGCCAGAGTGCTTCCAGGTTTCAGTGGAGGGAAAAATCATATTTGATTAGAAAGGCTTGGGAAGGTTTTCCAGGAAAAGAGATATTTTAGATGGTGTTTGTAGTGTCAATAGGAATTTGACACAGAGATCAGTTTGGGAGGGCATTCCAGGCAGGAAGAGTAGCACGGACAAAAGCACAGAGGCAGGGAGGCTGGGTGTGCTCAGAACTGCTGTGTGGCAGTGTCCAGTGTAGGTGAGTGAGCCAGAGGAGGCTGGACAGACGGGCAGAGAGCATGTGGTGGGGAACACCTGTGTGCAATTACATGTTTAATGAGGAGTCATTCGCGGTGTTTGAGACCTTAGAGGAATTAATCTGGGGCCAACTGTAGAATGCCGCTGGGGAAGACCTGGTGGCCTGGACATCAGCAGTCTTCTTCAACCTTTGTCCTGTAGTCCTGAGGGCAGCAGAGCCAGAGACGCAAGAGCCCGGGATTTGGACTCAGGAGACCTGAGTGTTGGTCCCACTCTGACACTGAGTTAGCGGGTCTTCTTGGACAAGTCACCCAACTTCCAAGCTCATTTTGGCATCTGTAAGGATTGCCGCCTCAAAGGATTGTTGGGAGTTATAAATGCAGTAACTTATATGGAGGGCTTTATAAACTGACCTTTATATTGTTGTGTAATTTATAATTTATGCATGTCTATCTTAATTTGACTCCTTTTTACCTCTCTGTTTCTGAAATATAGGCTGCTGTAAGTCCTGCAGTTTGGACTTGAATGATTAGTGGATGTTAGACTGTTGCCATTTATGCTTATAAAAATATCTTTTATTTAAATGCCCTGTTTAGAGTCCCACAAAAAAGAATAGTAGTTATGTCACTTTTACATGTATCTTTCATCTCTCTATAATACAGGTCACCCCAGTCCACCCTCTGAGAAAAAGGAACTGAAAAAAGCAGCTCATTTAACAGGTCTGTATCTGGAGGGCCATCTTGGGAAAGCCTTTGGCAAAAAGCAGAGTAGCTGGTTGGTTTCCGTGACTGTGCTCTGAGGGAGCTGATACTTTCCAGTGACAGTATTTGAAACCCAAGAGTAGTCACATCTTTCTAGTTACGTCAACACCACACACATGCACACACACACACACACACACACAAAGGGCGGCTCTGGGCAAGGCCCTGCTCTAAACAGGAGAAATGGAGCTGCTTATGACATGATCCCTGCTCATAAGGAGCTCACTCTCTTCACTCGCTCCAAGGACCCTTGGGGAATTTGGGACACAGGTCCAAGAGGTGAGAGCTGGGGAGATGGTGAACAGTGAATTATTTCAATATGTGTTTCCCTGGTTTTCTGGGAGAGCTTTACTCTGTCCATGCAGAAATAGGAGAAGGGAGGCTGGGTCCTGGCACACGTGGTCGTGCCGTGGAGTGACATGATTTGATAGCAAGACAGTAGGGGCACTGTCAGTGTGAAGTCCACCAATATCTGCAAAGTGGATGCGTATCACAGAAACTGGCATGCTGCTGTCCCTGAAACTATGTCAGCAGAGGCTGTAAAATGATCCAGTTTAGATCAACAGATATTTCTTGAGCACATGCTTTGTGCCAAACCTGGGGCATGTGGAGTTGAATCACACATGGCACCTGCCTTCAAGGAGCTTACAATCTAATAGGGAAAGACATGAAAGGTATGAAAGCAATATTTTCAGCATTCTCTGCTTGAAGTAGGTATGTACACCATGCTGTGCAGATACAAAGGAAAGGGGATTTTTGCCCATACTGAAGAATCTTTCGTGTAGGTGAAGAGTTGGACTAGATGATTCCTAAGGTCCTTTCCAACTTTAGAACTTCAGAGTTCCTTGGATTTGACTTCTCCTCTCATGAAGAGACTCAAACTCTAGCAATTTGGATGCTAGTTCTGAACCTCTGTTCATAGAATCTCTGTTCCAGAGAGCTAAAATCATCCTGGTCTTTTCTCACTGCAGTTGGTTAGAAACATATGTTATTGTCCCAGTTGTGTGGATGATAAAATCGAGGGAGTCAATTTGATAAACGTGCTGAAGAAGTTCAGTAACAGGTCAGGTCTGACCCATCACCCAGTTCTCTGTCACTTAGGGAAAAAGCATTTGCTCAAGGAATGGTCCACAGTTTTGCCTTGAAAGCTTGATCTGTGGGATACATGAGCATTCCTGGCTGAAAGCTCCTCTCTGGTTTGATTTCAGGCAAGCTCAACTCAAGATCCATGCCTTTGGAATGGGAAGACACCTATGGAATTGCCCTGGTCTCTGGGGTGAAGTACAAGAAGGGCAGCCTTGTGATCAATGAAACTGGGCTATATTTTGTGTATTCCAAAGTGTACTTCCGGGGTCAGTCCTGCAACAACCAGCCCCTGAGCCACAAGGTCTACTCCAGGAACTTTAGGTACCCCCAGGACATGGTGCTGATGGAGGGGAAGATGATGAACTACTGCACTTCTGGCAAGATGTGGGCCCGCAGCAGCTACCTGGGGGCTGTATTCAATCTAACCAGTGCTGACCATTTATATGTCAATGTATCTGAACTCTCTCTGGTCAGTTTTGAGGAATCTAAGACATTTTTTGGCTTATATAAACTCTAAGAAAAGCACTCTGGGATTCTCTCCATTATGATTCCTTATTACAGGCCCTGAGAATATTGTCTTGAATGAGAGTTTTCTGAAGTCCACTTGAGGTCATGAGTGAAGACATGAACCAGGAGGATCTTGAGACCACAGAGTCCAGCAGGTCTACAGTTCCTTATCTCACCTAAGGTCCACAAACCAGACAGGAGGAGGACTGTGAGCAATGAACATGAAACTCTGGGCTGCCATGTGGAGGTGCAAAGGCAGGGAAAAGTGACTACCAGTTGCTTGTGTCAGCAACTACACTCATCTTAAGTGGCCTAGTGCATTCGGACACATTGAAAATGGCACCTTTGAACTCACCTCTTGGGGTGGGTCTACTGTCTACCTCAGGGGAGGCTGTCTTTCATGTATATGGATATGACATGAATGTATAAGGGATGGGAAAAGAGGACCAGGCTTGCATGATAAGCTAAAGAGACTGAAAGGCCAGCATCCCACTGGCAGCATCTTTATTTCTAGATGTACAGTCTGAGCCATCAGGTCATGTTAACAGAGAAGCAAAAGAAATCTTTTGGGAACTTAATGCACTCCCTATACAGCATGTATATTTCCAGTGCAATTGTAGGGGTGTGTGCGTGTGTGTGAGTGTGAGTATGTGACTAGAGGGTTACATAAGTAGAAAGAATGTGGAAATTGGGAAGGGCATGTTAGAATATGGGCTGCATTTGATGGTAGATTTTGAATGCTTTTTGGTAACCAACTCTAATAGTCCTCAAAGCTCTTTGATTGTCAGTTATTAATGCTGTTTTCCCATAATATAACCATATTTATATGTATTTTGTACATTTTAATGAAAAGAATACCCATAACAAAAACTATATTTTATAATATAGGTAGGCATTATAAGTGTTCTATTTGGAAATCACTAAGGTTTGTATCTTTTCCTTATTATTTCTTTTCTCCATGGCTTCCTCATTCATTATGAATTAAGCCCACTTAAAGAAGAATATACTAGTGTGAGAAGAGTTATGAGGCAGACTTTTGCATCTTTGCCAGGCTCTCCTCTCCTCACTATATTCTCTTTCCCTTCTTTCTCCTACTACCCAGTTTCCATTACCAATATTATTGCCAGTGTTAAGCTCACCTATTTCCCATAGATTTGATGACAGTTTGTCTTTTCGTGGTGGCAGAGACATGGCACAATGGAAAGGGCATAGACTTTGGGCCTAAAAACCTGAATTTGAATCTTCGTTCCTCTACTTAATAACTATGCAGGTCACTTGACCTTTTTTGGACAAAAGTGGGGTAATACGTACATAAAGTATCTGATGCATAGTGGAATGTCAAAAATAGTATCTGCCATTATTAATAAGGGGAGGTACATCATTCTCCAGAAGAAGCTACAAATCTGAGAGATCCATCCAAACACCTGTTTCTTGCCCTCTCACCTTGGTCAGTCACAATGACCTTTTCCTATGTTGTCCAAATGCTTATTACCATGACTTCTCCTTATATTTTGTCACTGTTAAAAATAACACTTCTGTTAAAATTTGACTTCAGCACCTTATTTTCACAACACAATCTCCTGTAATTCCAACTCAATTGGTCCAACATTTTCTCTCCTAAAATATATATTTTTCCATATTTGACATTCAATTAATAAATAATATCATTTTCTTGCTTATCTATCAGCTCCTTCTTTATCTTCACTCTTTTCCATGATCTGTCATTACAATTAGTACCTTTCAAAGACCCTGAACTCCAAAATACTCTGTTACAGTCACTATTTTCCTCTTGTAAAAATTTCATTTTCCTTATGCTGGCATCCTAGCAGCTGGATGTTGCTGGAGAAAAATAACTCCAACTGATTGATTAGTTTCATTTTATTTTTATCTATCATCTACTTAAATCAGCCAATCAATTATTTATCCATCAGTGAATTATTTCTGTCTTTTGATTTATTTGAATAGGTAATACATGCACATGGTACAAATTGTAAAAGGTGTACGAAGATATAGGATGAAAGTAAGTCCTCTTCTCGTCCTGTCCTGTGGCTCCACCTCTGCCCACAAGGAACATCACTGTCTCCTTCTGTAACTTTTGCGAGATGGTCTATACACAAATATGACATCACTTTATGTCAGGGTTTCCCAGCCTCGGTTCTGTTGACATTCTGGGCTCCTGATTCTTGTTGTGAGGGTTGTCCTGCCTGCACATTTAGTATGTTTAGCAGTATCCCTGCCTGCTACCCTCTAGATACCAGTAGCATTCCCCTCCCGCCCTGTGTGATAACCAAAAATATCACCGAATGAGGCCAAATGTCCCCAGGCTGGGGGTGAGGAGACAAAGTCCCTCCTGGTTGAGAACCACTGCTTTTTATTAGTGATCAGAGATTTCAAATCAGCATTCAAAGGCCCACCACTTTTTCTTCAGTTTCTTCATGAGCATTTTTTTTTTTTTCACTGTTTGAGACAATTACATCATGTCTTTTCCTCTTGTAAACCAACCACATCCCCTCCTCCCACCATGGAATCTCACTTCTACCACTGAAACACAAACCCACCTGCATCTGAATGATCTCTTTCTTCCATCCAATACGGAGGAGGAAGAGGACCATTTATTTGTGCACTAGACTCATTTCCTCTTCCCTGCTTTACCTGTTTAAAAATTTTCTTCTTTCTTCTTGATCTTCAAACTAGCTGTCTATGAAATAATGCCCACTAGCATGTAATACATATATACTCACGTATTTCCTTTCACTAAAAGACAAATCAAACCACAAAACAACCCAAACCTTTCTTTAACCTTCCTCTTCCATCAGTAATGGCTTCGTTTCTCATTTTCCTGGTAGAGACAAACATCTGAGAAGGTTCTTTCCACACACATGAGCTCCATTTTTTTTTAGCCAGGAATCTGGCTAGGTTATTTATTTGACCATTTAAAAAATCTGTTTTTTTTTTTTTTTCCCTGTTAGAATAAAAGTTCCAAAAGCAAGACCTTTTCTGTTGTGTTTGCCTTTGTATTTATTCCAGATTACCTAACTCAGTGCCAGCACATATTGCTGCTGCTGCTAAGTCACTTCAGTCGTGTCCAACTCTATGCGACCCCATAGATGGCAGCCCACCAGGCTCCCCCGTCCCTGGGATTCTCCAGGCAATAGTACTGGAGTGGGTTGCCATTTCCTTCTCCAATGCATGAAAGTGAAAAGTGAAAGTGAAGTCGCTCAGTTGTGTCCAACTCTTAGCGACCCCATGGACTGCAGCCCGCCAGGCTCCTCCATCCATGGAATTTTCCAGGCAAGAGTATTGGAGTGGGGTGCCATTGCCTTCTCCGCCAGCACATATTAGGTGCTCAATAAATATTTGTTGACTAAATAACTTTAATCATAAGGCAAAGGCCTTTCAGTGGATATGTTTTTCAGAGTAGTGAATCTATAGCTGTGTTGCCTCATGGATGTGTGTGCATGTTTATCCATCTTTGACTAGATTATCCAATGGTAGTTTGAGGCTACAGATGAAAAAAAATTGTGCATCTTAATTCATGGAATTAGAAAACAAGAAAGATCTAATTGGTCCTTGGAATTACCAGGAGCTTTGGGGAGAATGTTGAGGAAAATTTTTAGGTAATTAGAGCTGAAACTGTCATTTGGAAGATACTCAATACATATTTGTTTTCCCTGGTAGTTCAGACAATAAGGAATCTGCCTGCAGTGCAGGAGTCCTGGGTTCGATCCCTGGGTCTGGAAGATCCCCTGGAGAAGGGAATGGCAACCCACTCCAGTATTCTCGCCTAGGAAATTCCATGGACAGAGGAGCCTGGCAGACCATAGGGTCTCAAATGATCGGACATGACTGAGCCATTAACACTTTCACTTTTTTCAATATGTATTTGTTGAATAAATTAATGAACAAAACCAAAGGTCCAGGTTGGAGTACGTCACCTGATCGCCTTAAAACTCTTCTGTTGATTAATCTGCTTTATATGGTCAGGTTTCTGACCAGGTACCTCTTGGAGAAAGTCAGAGAGGTATTCACCCTTCTTTTGGCTGATTGTACTCCCAACCCTCACAATGAATTTTCCTCATCAGTTTATTCTTCATATGGCTCCATCCATTGAAGTAAACTGGTTCTGATGGTCATGGGAAGTTGGCTGGACCATTTTTAGGGGTCAGTGGGCCCTTCTAGATAATGGTATTAGAGCAAAGAGGAAAGAGGAATGGTGCTGGGCATCCAGAGGGGACCTGATGCCATTAGCTAGTTGTGGTACTACTGGCCCTTTTACGCATCTGAGTCTGCTCTGCTAGGACGCCTTTGGGATTTTCTGAAGACAAGTTTGTAACTTACTATGCTCTAAATATTCATTTCAGGGAAGAGGTACTAACGGTTTCTTTAGCTATTTTTCTGTAAGCAGGAATACAAGGGATGTCAAAACTCTAAAACTTTTGGAATGTGCTCAACAAAAATAGAGTCAGCCATCATTCCCTTATGAAATGCTAAACCCAAAGTAGAACACATATTGAAAAAAAAAAGGTCACCTCTGGTTCAGTAGTTTGAGGTTTTCTTTCTTTTGATTCAAAGAACTAAAAACGTAGAAAACCATATTTTTTTTCTTAGCCCCCCAGAGTGGTGACTTTGTATCCTCTGAAGTAGGTTTTGACTTACCACAGCTTTTCAGAAAAAAAAGCTTTACTGGGGCCATCACTGTGAGAATGACTAACTTGAAACAACAGATCATTGGAAGACGTTGAATTGGTTAAGAAGCTGCCTCCTCAAAGCCACACTGTAAGATTTCCTTAAAGAGGTTAAACCATAGACATTTCTTGGTCCTTATCTAAGAAAGAGTGCTGTTAAATTGTATGTTAAATTACATTTTTTCAAAGGAGTTTGGTTAAGTTCTGATGTTAGTAGAAACAATTTTTTACTTTCTCTTTGTGTGTATGTATTTGTGTGTTTCTTTTCCAGGGTTTTGAATCATCCAGAGGCAGAATGAGGTAATCCTAGGAAAGCTGAATTAAAGCCCATTCCTTAGGGCCTTCAGACTCAAAAATGGACATTATTCAGAAATAATATAACTACTGATAGTAGCCAGGAATCTTTGGGATTCATCTAGAAACCACCAGCCTTGGAAATATAGACAGCTAAGTGGGTATTTTGCTCCTTACGTTTCACCCAGAGGGTAGAAAAGCATCACCTCAATGACAACTTTCTTGCTGTCGCTAAAGTTTTCCCTTTGCTGGCAGACATTTCTTCACTGTTCTACCTGGTACCTCTTTAGAGAAAAGTGCACTGGGCCTGTCTCTTCTCTTTCTCGGAGACCCCTTCAATTCTATGGGGTTATCCTTTCTTCTCTTTCTCAGTAGAATGACATGAACCTCAATCACATTCTGTTGAAAGTTGTCTTCTGTTCTAAAAGTTGTCCTAAGTTTTCTGAAAATTTCAGGAAAGACCTCCATTCTTTGAGCAGTCCACATGACATTAACAGCAGGTTTCCTGGCTCTCACCTGGATTCTGGCAGTGCATGTTCTCTAAGGTACTCCTATCGTGGACCATCTGCGTTGCCCTCAAGGCACTCCTACCACAGGTTGCTGGGTGTACACAAATTTTATTGACAGTTTGGGGCTAATGGATAGAGATTACATTATACACACAGTGTAAGTTACACCTAAAATTGAGTGTTAGACATCACCAGCATCCCTCAAATTTGCTGCAGTTATTTCCTTAAATGTGTCACCCCAAATCCTAGTACTTGAAAGGAAGCATACGCTCATTCATTCAAAAACTGTTCAATGTCTCCCATCTACCAGAAACTATCCAAGATACCATGAGTACGACAAAAAATAAAGTCTCTTATGGAGTTATGTTCTAAGGGAGACATGGTAAATAGACAACAGAAAAGAAGCAAGTAAGTGTCTAGTTAGTTATGGGCTCCCCAGGCGGTGCAGTGGTATGGGTGGCAGTGCCTGCCAATGCAGGAGAGGCAAGAGATCCAGGTTCAATTCCTGGGTCAGGAAGACTCCCATGGAGAAAGAAATGGCTACCCACTCCAGGATTCCTGCCTGGAGCATCTCACGAATCTCCTCCTCTCAGAGGAGCCTGATGGGCCACAATCCATGGGATCGCAAAGAGTCGGACGTAACTGAGTGACTGAGCACACACAGTAAGTGCTAATGAAGAAATTGTAAGGGAGATAAGATGGTGGAGAGGGGAGAAGAAGGAGGGGATTGTTTGATAAGTGCTGAGGGGATACCACTCAGAACACATGAAGCAGAGAAATTAAAATGCAAAGGCATAAGACGAAAAAGGTATATGGTTGGAGTGGAGTGAGTTGATGAAAACTGGTTGGAAAGGTTACCAGAGGCCAGATGATGAAGGGCCTTGGGAACTTTGTAAAAGAGTATGGATTTTATTCTAAGGGTCATAGAAAGCCTTTAAAGGGCTAGAAACAGAGAGTGATGTGACCTCTAGTTGTTTATGAAGAACAACAGCCTCTGAGTTGGGAGGACAGTTGTAGGCTGCTTTAGCACTCCAGGTTGGAGAGGGCAGTGGCTTGAACCAGGGTACTGAGAGTCAATTTGATGTTAGTGTTAAACAAGTTTGCTAATGGATTGGATGTGGGACATGAGGGAAGTGACAGTTCTTTCATTTTTTGTCTGAGCAATTGGGAGGATGCTGTGCCATTTACGTAGTATGGTTTTGCTACTCTCGAGTAGGAGGTACAGTCTGTGTTGGAGTCAGAAAACTGTTGTCTGGGGATTCTCTCGTGGCTCAGTGATAAAGAACCCACCTGCCATTGCAGGGGACATGGGTTTGATCCCTGGTCTGGGAAGAACCCACAGGCTGTGGAGCAACTAAGATCATGTGCCACAACTACTGAACCTCTGCTCCAGAGCCTGGGAGCTGCCACTGCTGAGCCCACGTGCCACAGCTACGGAGGCCCGTGCACCCTAGAACCCGTGCTCTGCAACAAGAGAAGCCACTTTAATGAGAAGCCCGCGCACTGCAACCACAGAGTAGACCCAAGAAACGCCCATGCTGCAATGAAGACCCAGCACAACCAAAAATAAAAACAGACAAATTAAAAAAAAGAAAACTCCTGTTTCCTGTTACACATCCTTGGGTTTGTACCAACAAGGACTAGCTCTTCACTGATAGCTGACAGCATAAAGACCGACCAGCCTTTAGGTTCTGCTTGAGTTCTTCTCATAGATATACGTGTCTCTATCATGGCCTTAAGAAGGAAGGAAGACAGGGTATATTAAGATTGCCATGTATAAACCTGAAATTGCCCCAGTTGCCAAAAATTACTCATCGCAGATCTTAAGTCAATAAGTAATCTTTGAAATAAGGCAAACTTTCTTCTAGTGTAGAAGTCCCCTTTGCCGTATTTCCAAATGGAACCCATTTCCAAACATATTCTCTATTTGAATAGTTTCAGAAGAGAGGACTCACTGAACTGTGAGGGAACCCATTTCTGTACTGGACTACATTACATTTTAGAAAGTTATTTCTTAGATTGAAGTCCTCTACACACTGGTCATAGGTCTTTGCTGCTTAATACTCCTGTAGAATTTTATGGCTTGTCAAGCTCTCTCATGTACCTTATCTTGTTTATTTTTCACTAAACTCTGTAAGGTAGATTGTTATCCTTATTTTATACACAAAACAACTGAAATCCTGGAAAGTTGTGAGCCTTGCTAAAGGTGACGTGGCTAAGAAATGGTGGAAGTGGGACTTAACTGTAATTGTCTAACCCTATGTCTTAAGTTCTTTCCACATGCAAAGAGATTTCTTAAAACTGTATCATAAAATGACACTTAACATGAGCCTCATCTCATTAATTTTCAGTGATTCATTATCTCCTTGCATTTCAATATGAGTCTCTTTTTGCCTAGTACCAATATTCTTCATTATATCATATTGTTATCTATAACATACATTATATTGATGTAATCCTATTGATTTTGGGATAATTCTGATGTAACTCTGTTGATGCGGTTCACAGAGTTTCAGTGCTGAGACTTGCTGTTTGATTCGTTTTTCATTTCTTCTCTCTTCTGTATTCTTTATGAGTTGCCCCTACTGCCCCTCTGCCAGCACATAGCATCCTGGTTTTAATAAGGTGACAGGGAAAGAGATTGAGCTTGGGGTCAAAGGCCTGGGTTTGGGTTCAGCCTCTTCTATATGTGGGACCTTAAGTAAGTGACACGAACAACTTGGGATTCATTTGTCTCCTCTGTAAAATAAGAATGCCGATTTCTGTTCTTATGACTTTATAGGAATAGTGTTAATGCCAAGGGGAACAAGGCTACATTGTGACTTGGAAAATCACTCCTGAGGTAAGTCATCGGAACTGCTATGTTCCTCAGCAACTTTCTTGATATGTATGTGTGCTTAGTCACTCAGTCATGTCTGACTCTTTGCGACCCTATGGACTATAGCCTGCCAGGCTCCTCTGTCCAGGGGGATTCTCCAGGCAAGAATACTGGGTTGCCATGCTCTCCTCCAGGGGGTCTTCCCAACTGAGGGATCGAACCCAGGTCTCCAGCATTGTAGGCGGATTCTTTACCATCTGAGCCACCAGGAAAGCCCCAACTTTCATGATAAAGTCACTTAAAAACTTTCTTACTTGCTTAAAAATCAATTATCCATAATCCTATCATGTATGAATCCCATCAAACATAAAAATACTATTTAGGAACAATATCTGGGTAAATCTCATTCTGAGCTATGTAAATAAAGTAATAATATCTTATGTCTTTATGGCCTTTAAAAACATTTTCTCACATGTCTCTTGTTTTTATTGTTTTAAAAATATATGAAGTAATACACATAAAAGCAGTTGGCATGTATCAGATTCTCTATAAAGTTAGTTGAATATATTGAATGTTTTCTATGCTCATTATGGCTTCTCTGGTGGCTCAGAGGTTAAAGTGTCTCCAATGCGGGAGACCTGGGTTTGATCCCTGGGTTGGGAAGATCCCCTGGAGAAGGAAATGGTAACCCACTCCAGTATTCTTGCCTCCAATGCGGGAGACCTGGGTTTGATCCCTGGGTCGGGAAGAGCCCCTGGAGAAGGAAATGGTAACCCACTCCAGTATTCTTGCCTGGAGAATCCCATGGATGGAGAAGCCTGGTAGGCTACAGTCCATGGGGTCGCAGAGTTGGACACGACTGATTGATTTCACCTTCACCATGCTCTTTATATTCACAACCTAGGGTGATCCATTTTGATGCCTATTTTTTAAGCCTGACATGTAATTAAATAGAGTGATTTAATTCTATTTAACTCACTTTTGACTGGTGGTATATAACACTTTAAGCTTTTTGCTATCTTGCTGCTGCTGCTGCTAAGTCGCTTCAGTCGTGTCCAACTCTGTGCGACCCCAGAGACGGCAGCCCACCAGGCTCCCCCGTCCCTGGGATTCTCCAGGCAAGAACACTGGAGTGGGTTGCCATTTCCTTCTCCAATGCATGAAAGTGAAAAGTGAAAGGGAAGTCGCTCAGTCGTGTCTGACTCTTAAGTGACCACATGGACTGCAGCCCACCAGCCTCCTCCATCCATGGGATTTTCCAGGCAAGAGTACTGGAGTGGGGTGCCATTGTCTTCTCCATTTTGCTATCTTATCTATAGCTAAAACCCCCTGCTTAACTCAGGGCTTCTTAGGAGACATGAACTGCTAAGGAATCTACCTTCTCCAGCCGCTCATCACAGAAGGGATAGAACTCCTTACTGCTTTTGTCCTAGCCTTGGCTTTCCATGGGTGAACAAAGTGACAAAGTGAGTTACCAAGAGGCACTCTTGATGTTATTGAAGTCTGAAAGTGTCCACTCATGTAAGATACCATATGCAAGACAAGAACCTTTGCAAAGGAAGCTAGAGAGTTGTAGAGGCATCTGTTGATACCTCAAATGTTTCTCTGGGCAAGGATCTTTTAGTTTCACTTGGTTTAGGTCTCAGTCTTGTTGTACACCTCACCGTAACACCACCACCCCTGCACCACTTCCAGTCTCTGGAAGGGAACTTGGTACACATTTTCTGGAAAGGAAGATTCTATAAGTTTCTCCTGCTTGAAAGAGAAGGCAGGTGAAAGATTCAGGAAGCTACAGAGTTCTCTGGCCTTAAGTAAATGAACTAAGAATCTAGATCTTTGTAACAGATTGAAAACTGTAGATTAAAGAAACTGGGGATTCCAATAACATGAAATGTGTCTTATTCTCACCCATATCTTCATTGAGAAAAGAAAACAGCATTGACTCAGATGATGAGAAAGAGACACAAAGGTGTCAAACAGAACTCTCAAAGTGTGAACTACAAGGAAAGATAATTCAAACCTCAGCATCCTCTTTGCATCATCTGGTGGGTTGTGTTCTGGCTTCTAAGAAATTCTGGAAGCTTCTGCAGGGGTCTGGAGGGTGGCAAAGAGAAGAACACCACACAAGGGGCTGAGATGGTTCATATGTCTTTTGGGTGGCAAAGTGACTCTTTCTAACTTTCCAGAAGAACGTGAAAAAATTGCTCTGTTCTGAGATTGGGAGCAGGAGTATAATCAGTGTTCAGGTAGCTGAAAGTACATTTGAGAGGAAGATGAATACATTTTTTCTGCCCTACTTCTAAGTCCATGTTGTCATATCTTATGGCTCACAAGATGGGTAAGAATACCCCTTTTACTGAAAAATGTGTCCCTGTGCTTAGCCACTCAGTCATGCCTGACTGTTTGCAATCCCGTGGACTGTAGCCCACCAGTCTCATCTGTCTATGGGGATTCTCCAGGTAAGAATATTGGAGTGGGTTGCCATACCCTCGTCCACCACCCAGAAATCAAACCCAGTTCTCGCACATTGCAGGCAGATTCTTTACCATCTGAGCCACCAGGGAAGCCCAAGAATACTAGAGTGGGTAGCCTATCCATTCTCCAGGGTATCTTCTCAACAAGGAATCAAACCAGGGTCTCCTGCATTGCAGGTGGATTCTTTACCAGCTGAACTACCAGGGAAGCCCTTTGCTTAAAAATAGTGGGACACTTATCACATGACTTAATTCTTGCCCTAAGCCAAGCCATGGAGTATGTAAGTAGAAATAGTAGTTGTAACTTATTGACTCCTTTTTGTGAGGATTATGCAAAGTGCCCAACATTTATGTTTACTAATCCCCACAGCAGCTCTACAAACCCATTTTGCAAATGACCAAAAACAGATTTAGTCTTGGAGAGGTTAAGTAACTTTCCCAAGATCACATGGTAAGAGAGCTAGGATTCAAGACCAGGCTTTTATGATCCAAAAAATCTTAACCAAAGCAAGATCATATCGCCCCATTATATTACCAATATTCTTCATTCATTCAACAAACATTCATTAAGCAACTACCAGGTGCCAATCATTGTTCAGAGGATACAATAGCAAACAAGTCAGGTAAGTTCCTCACTTCTTTTAAACTTACATCCTAGTTGGGAGCATGAGTGGTGGAGAAAATAAACAGACAAGTCAATAATAAATACTATAAATTTATAGTATTTATAAATATTATAAATACCATAAACACTATACAGAGAATTACCAGAGGGTGATAAGGTAAAGAGAGACTAGAAAACTATGAGTGGGAAGGCCTTTCTGAGAAGGTACCATTTAAAATAACAAGGGCCAGGAATGCGAAGATGAAGCTAGAGTGCATTGCAAGCCGAGGCAACAACTTTTTCTGGGCTTACTCTTGGTATTTTTGAGTCCATAATGCATCTAGAAATATGCTGAGTTTTTTTAAGGGCTTAAATGACAATAGGTCCACTAGTTACTTGACAACTGTCAGCCTAAATAAAGAGGTAAACTGAGGCAAGCTCAAGTTACTAGAAATTAGGTTTATTTGAGAACAGTAGAGGAATTGCTCTTTGGGAATCATGTGCTGTAGCAAGCTATAGGCAAGTCTGTTGAGGATTTAGGGTGAGCTGTATTTATGAGCAAGGAGTGTGAAGAAGGGGAAGTTCAGGGAGAGTCCAAGAAACATGTTTTTTGGCTTGAGGATGGAGAGAGATTCTTGGCAGATGTTCACTGGTCAGGTAATAAGTCTCAGTCTTTCATAAACCAGACGTTTATAGGAAGTCAGTCTCCTGGTTCTTAAATTCCATTCCTCTGAGGGCGCATGTGTGAGATCCACCACTGCGTACCCTCCAGTTCCATTTTAGATTGAAATCTTTTCACACAACTAAATATATCCCCCAAATATTTCCATACTTCTCCCTGGCGCTGCTCCTAACTTCCTCCTTGTTGAAAACCACTGTCAAAAGTGATGGCTGTAAAACAGGAATGGGCTCAGCAATTATTAAGAGCAGGGACAGCAGGAAAGACCACAGGGCTGGAGTCTGGGGATGGCAAGAGATGATGCTGAAGAAGTAGACAGGAGCCCAGATGATGCAGGGCTTTCTAAACTGGGGTGAGGGGTTTAGGTTCTAGTGGAAGCCACTGAAAAGCATAATAAAAGGAGAACTGGAGAGAAGTGGAAAGTTTTGATCTGTTAGTTTTAGTAGTAAAATTTTCAGGTCTGTTGATTGGGTGTTGGGTGCATGGAAAAGAGATGAATCAAGGATTACGCCTACTATTTTCTACTCTGTTTCCTTTACAGCACCTATTGTAATGATTTCCTAGACTTTTTTTTTCCTTTGTGTATTTTTCCAATTAGATCCAGGTCGACTTTTATTCTGGTGCTCAATAACATTGTGTTGAAAAAATGATTGAACAGAACAATATGGACATCTCTTTCTCTGAGCATACAGATCTACCTATTTCTTTTCTTTTCTTTTTTTTTTTTTCTGTTTTCATTTCTTAAAGTCTTTGATTTGTTATAATATTACTTCTGTTTTATGTTTTCGGTTTTTGACCTGAGACATATGGGATCTTAGCTCTCTGAAGAGGGAGCGGACCTGCGCCCTACTGCATTAGAAGGCAAAGTCTTAACCACTGAATGGCCAGGGAAGTCCCTCATTTATAAAGTTTTTTTTTTTTAATTGGAGAATAATTGCTTTACAATGTTGGGTTGGTTTCTGCCACACAACAAGTGAATCAGTCATAAGTATACATATGTCCGTACCCTTGTGCCTCCCTCCCATCTCCCCTACCCCGACCCCAAATCTCCAGGTCATCACAGAACGCCAGGCTGAGCTCCCTGTGTTATACAGCTACTTCCCACTAGCTATTTATCTTACACATCTACCTCTTTCTTCTTAATGGTTGTGTGCATAGACCATCAGCACATCTTGAGTCATTTCTCTATGAAGGGACATTTAATTTGTTCCCAAAGTTTTGCTGTTTCAAAAAAGCTATAATGACTATGTTTACATATGTGTTTGTGTATTTCTGTTAGTATTTCTTTAGGATAGAAAAACTGAATTGGAAGGTATAAGCTATGTAGTTATGACTTTCAATGGGTATTATCAAATTTCTCTGTGAAAAGTTGTACTAATTTTCACTCCTACCCACACCAGGTGAGAACACCTTTTCTCTATACTGTAAGCTTTATTTATATTATCATTTCTTTTTTTTTTTCCTGGCTTTTTAATTTTTTTATTTTTTAACTCATTTCTAAAACTTTTTACATTAGCAGGCAAAAAAATGCTCTCCATAATTTGCCTTAAAATATTTTCGAAGTTGAAACTCTTTAATTTTTGGCTTTATTGCCATTCGTAGTTCTTCTTCAGTGAATTAGCTAATATAATTTACTTTTAAAAATTAAGCTGTTGTATTTTTTTTACCAGTTTACGACAGCTCTTTGTGTGTTATGAATGTGGCTCTTTCTTTGTCAGTTACATGTATTACAAAGGTGTCTTCCCATTGTGTCATTTGTCTGTTAACTTTTTCCATGTAGAAATGTTTACTTTTTAAAAGCAAATCTATTGTTTTCTTTATAGCTTCTTGTCACACTTAGACTTCCCTCGCCTTCTACTTACAGACACATGTCTCTGTTTTCTTCTAATAGAGAGCTTTCACTGTGCTTCAGTTCCATAACAAAAATCTACTTTTATACAGTTGAGATAAGTAGTACACAGATTTTTCAAATCAGATAAGTCACACCTAGCTTTAATTTCCCATTCATTTAAAAGGATAACACAATCTTAGACTAAGCTTTGCTTATGCTTGGGTTTGTTTCTGTTTAAAAAAAAGGGGAAAAAAAGTCAACAGGCCTAAGATGGAACCACTTGTCCCCAGAACAGCAAACCTAGACTTAATTCCAGCTTCTACTTCTCTCAGGAATGGAATTTCTGGAAATTTCTGGTCAGCACTGATGAGGTAGCTTTGCTTGAAACTTTCTTTTCTTTTGCTAATAACCTCTTTGTCCTGTTCCATTTCTGTAAAAGCATCCATTTTATACAGCTCCTTGGAGAACTCTCCTGTTTACTAGATGGTGTGCACCTCAATTCATGAGTTGTTGGATAAAGCTAAATAGAAAGCAAAATTTCTCAGTTGAATTTTATATTTTAACTGTTCCAAACTCTCTCTTTTGTTCCTTTGGTCCTTTTGTCTGTTATTGGGCTAGTCGTTCTATTTTGATAACTGCATCTTTATGACTTTTTGTTGCTGGCAATTTTTATATATTTACTCTTCATGTGGAGTTTATAATCAACTCCTCCAGTGCCTCTCCCCTCATTCACTTATGTGCCAACTCCTATTGAACTTTTGATTGGAATTATATAAAATTTATTATAATTTAATTTGGAGGGAATTTGACTGCTTTACACTATGAAGTCTACCCTTCTAGGAAAATATGCTGACCTCTACGTCAGGCAATTTACACATTAGTTTCATTGTATCCTCATACTAACATTATTATTTGGATATTTATTATCTCTTTTTACAGAGGAAGAAACTAAGTCTTAGGTTAGTTTAATTGTTCAAGTTCATATAGCAGAGAATGGGTAAAATGAAAATTAAAACCCAGGTCAGCAGACCAGCAGGTTTCCAAAACTGATATCCCTTCCACTCGTGTATTTGTCTCCAGTGTCGGACGAGGAAAGAAATGGGGAAGGCCTGAATTAGAGTAATAGCAGTGGAAAAAATAAGAAGCCTGATTTGAGAGATGCTTAGGATTCAGTGATTTATTGGATTTGGGGTAAAGAGAGAGATAAAGCTGGGGCATATAGGATTAATGGGTTGGGTGGTAGAGACACTCACCAAGAGATACAACATAGGAGAGGAGCAGGGTCTCTGGGGAAAGTTGTGAGTTTCGTTTTGGACATGTAGCTTTTGGTGTCATTCAGAGGTGATTGGAGGTCTGCATGAATTGTAGTGGAAGGATAAGGGCAAGGAGACATGAAGATCCTAGTAAAGGAGTTGTTTAAATCATCCCCCAGGCCACTAGACCCCTACAGTTTTTCACTGGTGAGTCAGGCCTCTGAATCTTCATGGGATGCAGCTCCCATTGTCTAGAGTGTTTGTGTCTTACCAAGGCCTTCAAAATACCTGCCATTTCTTGCTTATCTCAACTGACTAACATGGTGCCACCTGCGGAATATACTAATATATGTTCAGATGGTCCAAGTCCCTTTAAACTAGATTATGACAGAGGGAGAGAGTATCACCTTAGAGCAAAGCCATAACTACAATATTGTCCCTTCCATGGGAACATGAACTGTTTCTGCCCTGTTTTGATAATATGGAAAAGAATTCTTTGACCAGATCAGTGATAAACTCTTTGTTGTCGAGACAGTGCCAGTGTGCTCTAACTAAAAATGGCATGTCTGTCACCGCAGCTGCATGTAGAGGTAGTATGGATGGAGTTTGTTGCGGCCCAGTGTCATCCTCTAGGATCCACATGGTTTCCTTATGAATGAGACATGAATTAAATGGAAATACGGTGAGGACTACCACTCCTGTCGTCCCCCTGCCTAGCATGCAAGATTGTTTTGATTGACTATCTCAGCTGAAAGGTAACGGTGGTAGAGTTTGGTCTTCCCACCATAATATGCCACTTTGTGAATGACTCTAGTTTGCTCTGATGGCTAAGAGGAGGAGGTGGAAGCAAATTTTAATCTTTGCAAGTTTTTTTTTTTTTTTTTTTCTTGTAAGGCAGAGGCCTCTGTGTCATCTTCAAGCAAGGGGGAATGTTAATTTTTAATATGGAGGAGTGGGCCTCTTCTGCAGGCCCAGAAAGGTCAAGGGAATCTGATGTTTCAAGGATTTTTAGAGCACTGACTTAAATGTCCTATTTTCCAGTCTCAAGGTACCATGCTTTTTGAAGCAGGGTCCTTCCTCTGGCATCCTGGACTTGTCAGAGTTGAGATTTTAAACTTGTCTGGAGCACACTGAGGTTAAGTGAAATTGCTCACTTGTGTCCGACTCTTTGCAACCCCATGGACTGTAGCCTACCAGGCTTCTCTGTCCATGGGATTTTCCAGGCAATAGTACTGGAGTGGATTGCCATTTCCTTCTCCAGGGGATCTTCCTGACCCAGGGATGGAACCTGGGTCTCCCGCATTGTAGACAGACGCATTACCGTCTGAGCCACCAAGGTTAAGACTGGGACCCAATTCTCAGATTTTTTTAGAGCTCTAACCTCCAGCTTCAAGGGTTAGTCTTTGATGTTGCCCAGGAGGCCCTTTGACTTTCTCATTCCTTAGCACTATCGACATTTTGAGCATGAGAATAAATCTTTGTTGGGGATGATATTGTATTGTGTGCTAATGGGTGGTTAGCAGCATCATACGAGAGGCCAGTAGCAACCTCCACCCCCTACCCTCCCAGTTGTGGCAACCAAACACGTCTTCAGACAGTGTCAAATGTTCCCTTGTTGGGGCAAAACTGACTGTGTAGGGAACCACTGCCTGAGATAAAAGGACGTTAGGGTGGGGCAAGCGGATATTATGTGCCTCAACTACTCTGATGTAATATGCCCTTCACCCCCACCCCCAAAACATGTTGAACCTGACTCTGTCCAAACCTTAGAGCACACTTACACCACAGTGGGTAGCACGGTGCACTGCCCACATCGCTTCAAGACCAAGGCACGCATTTTCAAGCAAGGAGAATGTTGACCGTGGAAGGTTCACAGCTGATGGAAATTGCCCTCAGCTGAAAGCAGCTGCCTTCTGCAAGGTTTCACACCCTTCCTGTAGGTGTGTGCATCAGGGTCAGGCCGACATGATGGCACAGTGTCACTGCCACAGTCTAAAACAACCAGATTCGGAAGGTGACATTCTGCATGATTCCATTCATACGATATTTCAGAAGAGACTAAAACCACAATGGCAAAAATCAAATCAGTGGTCGCCATGGCAAAAAGGGAGTGGGGATTGATCACAAAGTCATGTGAGAGAACTTTTGGGGATGATAGAAGCATTTTATATCTTTATTGTGGAGGCAGTTATATGAGTGTGTGTGTGTGTGTGTCAAAATTCATAGAACTGTACACTAAAAAGAGAGAATTTAACTGAATGTAAATTTACTTGATAAACTTAATTTGGAAAAAATATTAAAAAAACAAAACAAAACAATTTTGAAGGGCCATTCTATTCCCAGAGCTACCCATGGGATAAGTAGTGGCCTTTGTCACAACTTCTTTGCAGTTCAATTTCTCCCTTTGTCTAGTCCTGCTTCTTTCTCTCCCAGAAATGTGGTATTCCTGAGAACAAACACAAATGAGATCTTCCACAAATCTCTCTCTTGGTGTCTATTCCCAAGGAACCCAACTTAAGAAAGTCTGTCTGAGAAGGCAGACAAAATAGGATTTTAGAGTTGGAGAGCCCATCAGCTGGCTGGCAATAAGAATCCTGTCGCTACTGTCCTAATAGACGCTGGCATGTGGTGAAAGTGAAAGCCGCTCAGTCATGTCCAACTCTTCGCGACCCCATGAACTGTAGCCCACCAGGTTCCTCTGTCCATAGGATTCTCCAAGCAAGAATACTGGAGTGGGTTGCCACTCCCTTCTCCAGGGGATTTTCCCGACTGAGGGATCAAACCTGGGTCTCCCTCATTGCAGGCAGATTCTTTACCATCTGAGCTACCAGGGAAGTGATGAGACATGTGGTGAGTAATACAAAATTGCTTAAACTTTTCGTACAGAGTGAAGAAAGAAAGAGAAAAGCAAACATTGTGTATTAACACATGTATGTGGAATCTAGGAAAAATCGGTACAGATGAAACTATTTGCAGGGCAGAAATAGAGATGCTGATGTAGGGAGTGGATGTGTGAACGTGGGGGTGGATGGGATGAATTGGGAGGTTGGGACTGACGTATGTGCACTGCCACATGTAAAACAGAAAGTTAGTGGGAAGCTGCTGTATAGTACCGGGAGCTCAGCTCAGTGCTCTGTGGTGACCTAGAGGGGTGGGATGGGGTGGGTTGGGAGGGAGGTCCCAAAGGAAGGAAATACACACACACACACACACACACACACACACAGCTGATTCACTTCATTGTACAGCAGAAACTAACACAGCATTGTAAAGCAACTATACTCCAGTTTAAAAAAAAAACAAAACTTTTGTTGGGAACTGAGATGGGATACAAGTGAAGAGAACATACTGACAGGTGCAGTATCCCAAGCATTTGAGAAGTTCAGTCAGTTCAGTCACTCATTCGTGTCCGACTGTTTGTGACCCCATGGACTGCAGCATGCCAGGCCTCCCTGTCCATCACCAATTCCCGGAGTTTACCCAAACTCATGTCCATTGAGTTGGTGATGCCATCCAAACATCTCATCCTCTGTCAGCCCCTTCTCCTCACACCTTTAATCTTTCCCAGCATCAGGGTCTTTTCAAATGAGTCAGCTCTTTGCATCAGGTGACCAAAGTATTGGAGTTTCAGCTTCAACATCAGTCCTTCCAATGAATATTCAGGACTGATTTCCTTTAGGATGGACTTGTTGGATCTCCTTGCCTTCCAAGGATGTGAAATTAGAAAAAGACAGTAAGAATTCTGATGGTGAGAAAAGTTAGTAGTGCTGAGGTTGAGAATGCCTGATCTAATGGTTTCAGCTGCAGATGATTTTTCCTTGAGTCAATAGTTGATTTGCCATTTCCTTCGCCAGAGGATCTTCCCAACCCAGGGATCAAACCTAGGTCTCCCACATTGCAGGCAGCTGCTTTACCCTCTGAGCCACCAGGGAAGCCATCAATAGTTGATTAGGGTTTACAAATTCGGTCATTTTGAAAGGTTGTTGTTGAATCACGCAAATACACCGGGATTCTTGGCCCCCGGAGGAGAAGAATTCAATCCGGGGCCAGAGACGAGGCTTGATCGCTCAGAGCTTTTGTGTAATAAAGTTTTATTAAAGTATAAAGGAGATAGAGAAAGCTTCTGACATAGGCATCAGAAGGGGGCAGAAAGAGTACCCCCCTGCTAGTCTTTAGCTGGATGTTATATAGTCACTAGCAGTCTGTTAATGAAAGAAAGGAATGTCTTAAAATTCAGAATGGCACCAGGCCCCTCACCCGTAAGATGCATTTTGGGATAATCTTGGCACCAAATGGTTTATCCTGGGCCATGAAATGATTAACTTGAATCTTGAAGAAGGGCAGACCACCATACAAATAGTTTCATTTACATAGATTAGGGGAACAATATCCATACTGGTTTGTCAAGTAGGTTCTGGGCCAAGAGGCGGAACCGAGTTGGAGACAGAGTTCGGGGTAAAGGCATAGTACATTAGCATAGCTTAAGACAAACATTTCCATAAGAAAAAGGCATTGGTTATCTCTAGGCTCAAGAATAGCTAACTTCAGGCGAAACCAGGTGTCATTATGGCAACACAGTATTTTAAGAGAAACCTCCCTTTAAATTTGTATAGAGAAGGAAAAAATATTGCTAGTTTGTTTCCTCCTGCCGCTTAAGAGAGATAAAAATGTCTGACACTTGCAGGCTATTTCCTCCATTTGGAGACCCCTGGCCTTCCTGCCTGTTACCCTCTCAATTTCTTCCACATTTATTAAATGGAGTACTGTAAAAAAAAAGAGCTTTTAATGATTACCTAGGTTTACTTGCTTTCTCTAATTTTAGGAACAACCAGCTCTGGAATAATACAGTTGCAATAGTCAGAAAATCGTTATAGTTTTCACTTTAGGCCTAAATTAAATACAGATAAAATGTAAAAATGAGAATCAATAAGATTTGATAAACAGTTCCTGAAGGTAGGAAGAAGTTATAATGACTCTTGGTTTTCTAACTGAGTGTATAGTGGTGCCAGACATTAAATAAAAGAGAACAACAAGCATGAAAGATTTGGAGTTATTGAGTTTGAGAAGTTTAGCAGATTGAATATCATTCACTTCCTTTTCTCAGCCTCTATGAGAAAACTGCTCTTCTTTGAGCCTTTGATGGTGTTCTTGGGTGCGTGGCTTGCAACTGATAGAATGCAGATGAAAAGGACAGCTGCCCTTTCAAAGCCTAAGCCATAGCAGCATTGTGTATTTGTGCTCAGGGAAGGCACTTCTACCATCTACCATGAAAATAAAAAGCTCTTTCATTCTGGGTCTCAGAACAAAACACATACAGAGCAGATCTGAGCTTAACCCACACTTTGGAGCAGAACTTCCTAGCCAAGCTCATTCTAGATGAGCTGAAAGAACTACAATCAATCTGCAGATTCATGAGCGTGAGAATCAATGTTTCTTTACTATTGAATGTGTGGTAGTTTGTTACGTGGCAATAAGACAGAAACAAAAACCCTGAAGGACACACGTGAAAATGCACAGTATGGATCTGGATACGCAGGTCTCAAAATTAAGAGAGGATCACAAAGGAAAAAGAATGGTGTAAGAGAAGAACCAAAGTCAGAACCCTGGGGAACATTGACAAATTGGCCATTTGTCATTTGGACATGCTCAGTTCTGAGTACTGAAGGTATTTTCTGCTGTGATTGTATTATATACTTTAGGTATAAATGTGGATATATATGTATTATGTATTACTGTAAGAATTACCTGTATATTCTGCCCAGCCAGTTACAGCTGTGATATATACACAGACTCTGGATTACTCAGATATGATGAAATACCGATCTGTATTTTTCGCCACAAAGTCTGTGTTTTTCATTGCTGTGCATGGGCTTTTCTCTAGTTGCAGTGAGAGGGGGCTACTCTCTAGCTGTGGTGTGTGGGCTTCTTAGTGCAGTGGCTTCTCTTGTTGCAGAGCACAGGCTGTAGAACGTGGGCTCAGTAGTTGTGACACAGCATGTGGGATCTTCCTGAACCAGGAAACAAACGTATGTCCCTGCATCAGCAGGCAGATTCTTAACCACTGGACCACCAGGGAAGTCCCAGGGTTGGTCATCATATTATGATTTTAAAAAGGAAATTGCTCTTGCTTCTATTCATTTTACATCCCAGCTTCTTTGGTTGCCTGAATTTTGCCTCCTTAACAAAACTTCTCTCCAGACTTCCAGGTCAGTTTCCATTAGAAGCCACTCAGTGTGTCAATCTTTGAAACTGATTAGTCAATTTCTCTTTCCTCAATATTCAGTTGAGAAAATTTTGTTTTTTGCTTAGGGCACTGAAGAATCCATTTTCTTCTGCAAAGGCTGGAGGCTCCTGTTTTACTTCAGTGCTCTCTCTTTTCTTCTTCTTTCTCCTCCTCACTCCCTCTCCTCCCCTTTTCTTCTTCCTCTCTCTCCTCAATGAACGCTCCCCCCTGAACTCCGCCATTCTGCTCCTTTTTGTAGGGACATTTTCTAGTTCCTTGAGGTACTAAGAAGAGGGTTAAGAGCTGTTTTTGCTCTTGCACCTCAAATTCTACAAGTATAAAGGAAAGTTTTTTTGCTTCTTAGTTTTGTTTGTTTGTTTTTAAAAATAGTGTTGATAACACAATGTTCATCTTTTAAATGCTTTTAAATGTTCCTGTTAGCTACCAGAATCACAATAGCATCGTTGACCACAAAACATGCTTTCGTTCTAATGGGGCCTGGAGCCTCTGCTCTAAGTCTAGGTGGAGACAGACACAGAATTGCATGTAAACAAAAGTTCATGAAGTGCGTTGCAGATGCTCTCCTCCAGCCAACTCTTCAGAGCAACTTCCTGTTCTCATGAGGAACAAACCAGAATGAATTGCTTTATGTAGACAGGATAGGAGAAAGATAGTGTCATTTTCTCATCTGAGATTATGACTTGATACTCATCTACTTAGTTCAGATCTTTAACAGAAAGGGGAAGTTCTGATAAAAAGCTAGTTATGAGGGAAGATGATGCATTTAATTTTAGAAACATTGAATTTCAGAATCTAGTGAGTTTTTGGAACACAGAATCCAGTTTTGAAGTGCGTATCATTAGGCTTTGAACACATGGAGTTTAAGGTTCAGCGAGATTTTCCTATGGAGGTGTCCAACTGGCAGAGCTGACATAGAAGAGGTATCAGGGCCAGAGTTACAGATTTGGTCATTACTTGTATGTTTGAAGCTTTGTGAGGTGATGGGGAAACTCCTGGACTGCCAAAGCAGGGATTGAGGATTGAGCCTTGGGTTATACCCAATTTGGTACATGGAAGGAGAAAGTGAAACCAAGAAAAAAAAAGATGAATAGATATGGTAGGGAGATTGTGACAATATAGCCTTGTGCATGCAAACACCGATAGAATTCTGAGAAGGCATGTGTGCTTATGTAACTAAGCAAGGGCTTGTGTGCCCACAAGGCAGAAAGCCAAACTCTGGTACCAATTATTTGCAGCAAAGCAAGGATTTATTTGCAGGGAGTCAAGCAAAGGAGTGGGAGACAAGACTCAGAGCCATTCAACCTTGGTCTTTCAGTTAGGGATATTGTTAAGGGGAAGAACAGAAAAACTGGGATAAATCATCATCCTGTGACATTTCTTAATCATGTTTTTAGGAGTCAAGAAGTGTCCAGTTTATGATTCTCTAGCCAGGTGGCCCAAGGCTTAGGGGTCTCTGAGCTCATCTTGTCCTGGAAAAGCAACTTTAGTTTGTATATTAATATTGAAATATAACAATAGCAACTTTAGACCATTGACAATATTTACGGACAACTGCAATCTTAATCATCTGATTCTGGTTGATTAGTGGTCAGCACAGAATTGAGGTCAGGGGATAAGAAAGGGAAAAAAGTTCTGGATAGAAAGATGAATCACAACTCAGTAAGGGAACTTGTTCTCAGGAGGACTTGTTTTCAGCGATGATTGTCTGCCACGAGAAAGAGACAAAGGCTGAGTAAAAGCCATCTGATTAGGTGATGAGGAGGCACTGGGAACCTTTGAGAGATGATTCAGTGGAGTTGTGTAGACTAGAAAACAGTGTCAGCAATTAGGGGGAGATTCATTGATGAGGAAATGGAGGAGAGGAAGACAGACAACTTTTCAACAAAATATAGGCAGGAAACAAAAAAGAAAAAGAACTCCAGGATTAAAGTCAGATGTACCTACCCTGGTAGAAAAAACTCCAGGGATCCTCACTGCTCTGACATTGGACTACTTAGGATTTTGTGATATTTATCACCTTTTTAAAAATGTGCAATTTGTTCTATGAAGACCTACAAGAACTCCTAGAACTAACACCAAGAAAAGATGTCCTTTTCATCATAGGGGACTGGAATGCAAAAGTAGGAAGTCAAGAGATACCTGGAGTAACAGGCAAGTTTGGCCTTGGAGTACAAAATGAAGCAGGGCAAAGGCTAATAGAGTTTTGCCAAAAGAATGCACTGGCCATAGAAAACACCCTCTTCCAACAACACAAGAGAAGACTCTACACATGTACATCACCAGATGGTCAATATCAAAATCAGATTGATTATATTCTTTGCAGCCGAATATGAAGGAGCTCTATACAGTCAGCAAAAACAAGACCAGGAGCTGACTGTGACTCAGATCATGAACTCCTTATTGCCAAATTCAGACTGAAATTGAAGAAAGTAGCGAAAACCACTAGACCATTCAGGTATGACCTAAATCAAATCCTTATGATTATACAGTGGCAGTGACAAATAGATTCAAGGGATTAGATCTGATAGACAGGGTGCCTGAAGAACTATGGATAGTGGTTCATAACATTGTACAGGAGGTGGTGATCAAAACCATCCCAAAGAAAAAGAAATGCCAAAAGGCAAAATGATTGTCTGAGGAGGCCTTACAAATAGCTGAGAAAAGAAGAGAAGCAAAAAGCAAAGGAAAAAGGAAAGATACACCCATCTGAATACAGAGTTCCAAAGAATAGCAAGGAGAGATGAGAAAGCCTTCCTCAGTGATCAATGCAAAGAAATAGATGGAAACAATAGAATGTGAAAGACTAGAGATCTCTTCAAGAAAATTAGAGATACCAAGGGAACATTTCATGCAAAGATGAGCACAATAAAGGACAAAATGTTATGGACTTAACAGAAGCAGAAAATATCAAGAAGAGGTGGCAACAATACACAGAAAAACTATATAAAAAAGATCTTAATAACCCAGATAACCACAATAGTGTGATCACTCACCTAGAGCCAGACATCCTGGAGTGCAAAGTCAAGTGGGCCATCACTACAAACAAAGCTAGTGGAAGTGATGGAATTCCAGCTGAGTTATTTCAAATCCTAAAAAATGATGCTGTTAAAGTGCTACATTCATTATGCCAGCAAATCTGGAAAACTCAGCAGTGGCCACAGGACTGGAAAAGATCAGTTTTCATTCCAATCTCAAAGACAGGCAAGGCCAAAGAATATTCAAATTACCGCACAACTGCACTCATCTCACATGCTAGCAAAGTACTGCTCAAGATTCTCCAAGTCAGGCTTCAACAGTACATGAACCAAGAACTTCCAGATGTTCAAGCTGGATTTAGAAAAGGCAGAGGAACCAGAGATCAAATTGCCAACATCTGTTGGGTCATTGAAAAGGCAAGAAAATTCCAGAAGAACACCTACTTCTGCTTCATTGACTATGCTAAAACCTTTGACTGTGTGGATCACAACAAACTGCGGAAAACTCTAAAGAGATGGAAATATCAGACCATCTTACCTGCCTCCTGAGAAATCTGTATGCAGGTCAAGAAGCAACAGTGAGAATTGGACAGGGAACAATGGACTGGTTCCAAATTGGGAAAGGAAGGAGTACATCAAGACTGTATATTGTCACCTTGCTTGTTTAACTTATATGCAGAGTACATTAAGCAAAATGCTAGACTGGATGAAGCACAAGCTGGAATCAAGATTGCAGGGAGAAATAGCAATAACCTCAGATATGCAGATGACCCACCCTTACAGCAGAAAGCAAAGAGGAACTAAAGACCCTTTTGATGAAGGTGAAAGAAGAGAATGAAAAAGCTAGCTTAAAACTCAACATTCAAAAAATGAAAATCATGGCATCCGGTCCCATCACTTAATGGCAAATAGTTGGGGAAACAATGGAAACAGTGACAGACTTTATATTCTTGGGCTCCAACATCACTGCAGATGGTGACTGCAGCCATGAAGTTAAAAGATGCTTGCTCCTTGGAAGAAAAGCTATGACCAACCTAGATAGCGTATTAAAAAGCAGAGACATTATTTTACCAACAAAGGTCCATCTAGTCAAAGCTATGGTTTTTCCAGTAGTCATGTATGGGTGTGAGAGTTGGACTATAAAAAAAGCTAAGCACTGAAGAGTTGATGCTTTTGACCTGTGCTGTTGGAGAAGAGTCTTGAGAGTCTCTTGGATTGCAAGGAGATCCAACCAGTCCATCCTAAAGGAAATCAGTCCTGAATATTCATTGGAAAGACTGATGCTGAACCTGAAGTTCCAATACTTTGGCCACCTGATGTGAAGAACTGGCTCATTTGAAAAGACCCTGATGCTGGGAAAGATTGAAGGCAGGAGCAGAAGGGGACAACAGATGAGATGGTTGGATGGCATCACTGACTCAATGGACATGAGTTTGAGCATGCTCCAGAAGTTGGTGATGGACAGGGAATCCTGGTGTGCTGCAGTCTATGGGGTTGCAAAGAGTTGGACACGACTGAGTGACTGAATTGAACTTAACTGAATTCATTATAATTTCTCTTCGAATTTTAAAGAAATGCTCACTTTGATACCTAATTGTATTTTCCTTGTTTTGTATACTACTTTGTATAAGTTTCTTGTTGTCCACACTTGGATCTTCTCCAGCAAGGATGAATGTTCATGTAACAGACTTCTTTGTTCCCATCTTCTTGGATCCAAGAACAGTTTTGGTAGACCTGAGTTCTAACTCTTCCAGTGAATGACCAAGCAGATGTGGCAATTAGCTTACCCTGATTCTTGAATTGGTTCTTAATTTGGGCTCCTCTCAGTGCTGACCTTTCTTTCTTTTCCATTAACTACCCAGGAAAACAAACTGCTTTTCAGATTAGCTGCTATTTTTTAAAAAAAATATTATTTATTTATTTTTGACGGCCCTGGGTCTTCATTGCTCTGGACAGTCTTTCTGCAGCTGCAGTGAGTAGTGGCTACTCTCCACTTCGGGCTTCTCCTTGTGGTGGCTTTTGTGGAGCACAGGCTCTAGGCGCAGTCTTCAGCAGTTGCAGCACGTGGCCTCAGTGGCGTACGGGCTCTAGGGCACACGGGCTTCCGTAGTCGGGGCTCTCAGGCTTGGTGGCATGTGGAATCATCCCAGACCATGGATCAGACCCTTGTCTCCTGCGTTGGCAGGTGGGCTCCCATCCACTGTACTGGAAGACCAGACTAGCTGCTATTACTTTGTAAGGTACCTTCATAGGTGGGATTGGATGACTCTTTGAGTTCTTTGTCAACTTGAGGTTCTATATTTGTTTCAAATAGCAGGACTTCAAGGGAAAGAAGGGCAGAACTTGAAGATTCAACTAGCATTTGTGACCCGTAGGAGAAGGGGTGGCAGAGAGGGAATGGCATGAGGGAGGTGATGAGCCACTCTGAGGCAGGGTAGGGGGCCAGCATAGGAGGGATTGTCTGGGTGAGGAGTCTGCGGTGGGCGTGGCTGGGTTAGCCGGGGCTGACCGGGGATGCAGGGCGGGACTAATAGGACCAGGGAAGAGTGGAAGTTATGCCTGGAGGAGACCTAGCAGAGAAAGCAGTGCTGAGAGGGGAGGGCAAGGTCAGAGAAGAGTGTGGCCACCTCAGAGACACCTCCAGAGCACCCTGCTCACAGGAAGAGCTTGTTTGATCACTGACTCATTGTGTGGCCTGCCCTTCCTGTGCTGCAGTTTCCCCTTCTGTGAGATGAGAAGCACAACAAAAGGCCATGGGGAGGAAAAGCTAAAAAAATAGACCAAGATGCTGGTGGTGGATATGTTCTTCTATGGTTTCTACGGTAATAATTCTGGGCTGAATTTAAAAAGAGAAACCACAAGTTGTGTAAAATACACATTGACTTAGTAGTAAAATGCGTTTCAAATTGATTTTCCTCTTCCAGGGGGCAGTCACTAAAAGAGATAATTCTCTTCGAGAAAACCCCTAGTCAGGGGGTCTCTGGTTTGTCACTGAAACACAGAAACTGAATTTGGCACACACATTTTTGGCCATAAAGAAAGAAATGACAAACAAATGTTAGTTCTTTTATTCACAATAACATTTATTGAGAACTGACCATGCGCCAATCTGCCAGCGTTATAATCGGTAGTGAGATTACCAAAATGGAAAGCATAGATTTAGCCATAAACAAGTATAGAAAGGATGCAACTAATTACAGCCACAGGAGATCGAGGCTCTATTACACAGGCGTGTGCCAGGTTCTCTGAGAGACCAGATGAAGGAGCTAGGGATCCAGGGGACAGAGGTCAGTACAAGTTCTGGAAAGGAGCTGATGGGTGAGCTGGTTCCTGGACATGTTCAGTGAGGAGGTGCAGAGGAAGGGTGGGAGGACATGGGAGGAGAACTTTGCCACTTTGGCATTAAGTCTCAAGCCAGACTATTAGAATAACAGTTCCTTAGAAGCTGACCCCATGTTTGATTCATCTTCATATGTCCCAGGGACTTTTCCCAGACCTTTGTCCCCAGTGGCACCCAATATACATTTGTGTTTCTCCAATTCACTCCTCTGTCTGAAAGGATTCAGTAGCTTTCCATGATGATGGATGAATTCCATTCCCCTCTTCTAGACTCTGAAGCCCTGTGTGATCTGTATCTGTCTTGAACTCCTCTTCCGTTCCCCAGCATGACTCCATGACTCATCATGACTGGCTATTTCTTATCCTCCAGCTTTCCATGTCAACCTTTTTTCCCCAGAGAGGTCTTGCTTTATCAGCTAATCTAAGTAGGTGCCTCATACTTTACCCTGGTTGTCTCCATTTTTGTACCCTATTCCTAAAATACGGCTTCCCAGGTGGCTCAGCGGTGAAGAATCCACCTGCCAATGCAAGAGACACAGATTCAGTCCCTGGGTTGAGAAGAGCCCTGGAGAAGGAAATGACAAACCACTCTAGTATTCTTGACAGAGGAGCCTGGCAGGCTATAGCCCATGGGGTCACAAAGAGTCAGACATGACTGACACATTACATTATATTCCTAAAATATTTTTCAAATAAATGAAATGTTGATGGAAACAAAATAATAATAATAATATAAGCTATAATTTATTGAATTCTTATTATATGTTTAGCATTGTGTTTCTTTCTTTTTTCCTTTCTTTACCTTTTTTTGTGCTGAGAACACTAAATCTACTCATTCCAGAGGTAGATACATTATTAAGTACAGTTATCATGCTTCACATTAGATCTCTAGAAATTATTTTCTAATAGAAAGTTTGTGTGTATGTTGGATGCTTACTTCTTTATACACAATTACCTTATCTAGTCCTCATAAAAATCATATAAGGTAAGTACTATTATTATTTCTAATTTATAGAAGAGGAAACGGAAGCTTAGAGAGACCAAACAAACTGACCCAGGAACCGCAACCAATGATAGAGTGACATCTTAGAAATCAGGATGTTTGCTTCAGACTCGAATGTATTAAGGCCTTTAAATACTGCCTCTTGAATGTGTTTGAAAGCTCAAAGTGTTTAGCCAATGATTATCGTGTATCTATTTCAGAACAGTTTTGTGTTCTATGAATTTTTAAATGATCAAGGACATTAATCTAGAGCCTTCTACTACAATTCCTATTATCATCTATGGCATCAAATGATCACCCTTGTTTATTAGAAAAAGGGAATATGAGCTGGATTCTCTCATTTCTCTTCCTCAAATTTCTGTTGGCCACAAGTCACGTGATACCAATGGGTTTACTGTGAGTGGGGGGCTCCAAGGCAGTGCATAGGAATATTTCTGTGCATAAAAATTGCCTGGGAATCTTATTTAAATACAGTCTCTGATTCATAGGCTTGAGGTAGGGGCGGTGAGTCTGCATTCTAACAGGCTTCCAGGTGGGCCCATGCAGCTAGCTGGGGGTCACACCATGAGCCACATGTTCTAGGGGTGAATGTAACATAGAATATCTGGGTTTTTCTTCTGTCCCCAACAAGGCAAATGAGTTCTAGTAACTGGCACCCAGACACAGACCTTGGTGGGATAGGTAATCACACTGGAATTTAATCTCCAGGAGATCAGCGTCCTTTCCTTCCTTCTTTAGCATGTTTTCCATTCCTGGCACAGAATTAGAGCTCGATGATTATTGAAGGTAGAGAATTTTTCCTTGCTTGGGTGTCGGTAAGAATTCATCATCTCAATCTTCCATTTCTTTCCTGTTCTGAGGTGAGTGAGTAGAACCCATATTGCAGGAAAGTGAAAGTTCTTTCCTGTACAGTAAGTCCACATAAAAAGTGACAGGTGACCTACGTGAGAGAAGGAAAGAGAAAATGAAATCCTAAGACCTGAACTTCTACTTTGATTAACAGTCAAGTCCTTTTTGGGTTTAATGTTCCTCATTCCAGGCAGTATGCAGTAGACAGTTCCCTATTGCTCTGCAGTGGAGGGGGCTGCTGAACACGTTCGTCCACTCATTCAGCATATATGTGGAAGCAAAATTCCAGGGACTTGAGATATATTGGTGAACAAAGAAGACCTGTATCCTCACAGAGCTTTTACTGCAGTTGGTGGAGACAAATAGTAAATTAAATAAATATTATACGCTGCTGCTGTAGCTGCTGCTAAGTCGCGTCAGTCGTGTCTGACTGTGCGACCCCATACACAGCAGCCTACCAGGCTCCCCCATCCCTGGGATTCTCCAGGCAAGAACACTGGAGTTGTTTGCCATTTCCCTCTTCAATGTGTGAAAGTGAAAAGTGAAAGTGAAGTCAGCCAGTCGTGTCCAACTCTTAGCGACCCTATGGACTGCAGCCCACCAGGGTCCTCCGTCCATGGGATTTCCCAGGCAAGAGTACTGGAGTGGGGTGCCATTGCCTTCTCCAATATTATATGCTATAAGGTTATAATAGCTCAGGAAAAATGAGATGTATAACGAGGTAGGGGAACTATGGAGTATGAGTGGAAGCATGTTATAATATTAAATAACATGGTCACAGTAAGTCTCATTGGAAAAGTGATATTTGGGGAGAGACTTGACAGGAGTAAGGGAGGAAAACAGCCAGATTTCCAGGGCAAGCATGTTGCCAGGCAGAGGTGACAACTGGTGTACAGGACCTGGGCCAGTAGAGTGGCTGCAATATTCCAAGGAGAGCAATGAGGTCAGTGTGTCTCAGTTCAGTTCAGTTCAGTTCAGTCACTCAGTTATATCTAACTCTTTGCAACCCCATGCACTGCAGCACGCCAGGCTTCTCTATCACCAACTCCTGGAGCCTACTCACTCAAACTCATATCCATCGTGTCAGTGATGCCATCCAAACATCTCATCCCCTGTCATCCCCTTCTTCTCCGCCTTCAATCTTTCCCAGCATCAAGATCTTTTCCAGTGAGTCAGTTCTTCACATCAGGGGGCCAAAGTATTGGCATTTCAGCTTCAGCATCAGTCCTTCCAATGAATATTTAGGACTGATTTCCTTTAGGATGGACTGGTTGGATCTCCTTGGAGTCCAAGGGACTCTGAAGAGTCTTCACCAAAACCACAGTTAAAAAGCATCAGTTCTTCAGTGCTCAGCTTTCTTTATAGTCCAACTGTCACATCCATACATGACTGCAGGAAAAATCATAGCTTTGACTAGACGGACCTTTGTTGGTAAAGTAATGTCTCTGCTTTTTAATAGACTGTCTAGGTTGGTCATAGCTTTTCTTCCAAGGGACAAGTGTTTTTTAACTTCAAGACTGCAGTCACCATTTGCAGTAATTTTGGAGCCCTCCAAAAATAAAGTCTGTCACTGTTTCCATTGTTTTCTCATTTATTTGCCATGAAGTGATGGGACAGGATGCCATGATCTTAGTTTTCTGAATGTTGAGTTTTAAGCCAACTTTTCCACTCTCCTCTTTCACTTTCATCAAGAGGCTGTTCAGTTCTTCTTTGCTTTCTGCTGTAAGGATTGTGTCATCTGCATATCTGAGGTTATTGCTATTTCTCCCTGCAATCTTGATTCCAGCTTGTGCTTCATCCAGCCTGGCATTTCACGTGATGTACTCTGCATATAAGCTAAATAAGCAGGGTGACAAAATACAGCCTTGAAGTACTCCTTTCCTGATTTGGAGCCAGTCTGCTGTTTCATGTCCGGTTCTAACTGCTGTTTATTGACCTGCATACATATTTCTCAGGGGGCTGGTCAGGTGGTCTGGTATTCCCATCTCTTTAAGAATTTTCCACAGTTTGTTGTGATCCACATACTCAAAGGCTTTGGCATAGTCAATAAAGCAAAATTAGGTATTTTTCTGGACCTCTCTTGCTTTTTCTATGATCCAACGGATGTTAGCAATTTGATCTCTCATTGCACTACCTTTTCTAAATCCAGCTTGAACATCTGGAAGTTCATGGTTCACGTACTGTTGAAGACTGGTGTGGAGAATATTGATCATTACTTTGCTAGTGTGTGAGATGAACAATTGTGCAGTAGTTTGAACATTCTTTGGCATTGTCTTTCTTTTGGATTGTAATGAAAATTGATCTTTTCTAGTCCTGTGACCACTGCTCAGTTTTCCAAATTTGCTGGCATATTTAGTTTAGCACTTTCTCAGCATCATCTTCTAGGATTTGAAATAACTCGGCTGGAATTCCATCACCTCCACTAGCTTTGTTTGTAGTGATGCTTCCTAAGGCCCACTTGACTTTGCATTCCAGGATGTCTGGCTCTAGGTGAGTGATCACACATCATGGTTATCCAGGTCATGAAGATCTTTTTTGCACAGTTCTTCTGTGTATTGTTGCCTCTTCTTAATATCTTCTGCTTCTGTTAAGTCCATACCATTTCTGTCCTTTATTGAGCCCATCTTTGCATGAAATGTTCCCTTGGTATCTCTAATTTTCTTGAAGAGATCTCTAGTCTTTCCCATTCTGTTGTTTTCCTCTATTTCTTTGCATTCATCACTGAGGAAGGCTTTCTCATCTCTCCTTGCTATTCTTTGGAACTCTGCATTCAGATGGGTGTACCTTTCCTTTTTTCCTTTGCTTTTTGCTTCTCTTCTTTTCTCAGCTATTTGTAAGGCCTCCTCAGACAATCATTTTGCCTTTTGGCATTTCTTTTTCTTTGGGATGGTTTTGATCACCACCTCCTGTACAATGTTATGAACCACTATCCATAGTTCTTCAGGCACTCTGTCTATCAGATCTAATCCCTTGAATCTATTTGTCACTCCCACTGTATAATCATAAGGGATTTGATTTAGGTCATACTTGAATGGTCTAGTGGTTTTCCCTACTTTCTTCAATTTCAGTCTGAATTTGGCAATAAGGAGCTCATGATCTGAGCCACAGTCAGCCTCCTGTCTTGTTTTGTGTACTGAGTGAATTAAAGGATGAGGAAAGTCATAAGAAGTGAGGTCAGAGAGGTAAGAAAGTAGATGAAGAATTATTCAGGTAGGTCCTTGTGGGACTCTGTAAACACTTTGGTTTATGTTCTGAGTCAAATAGGGAGTGTTACAGACTTTTAACACTTACGGTGATATGACCTGATTTGCATTTTAAAAGTATCTCTCTGGCTTCAGTGTTGTGAATAGGCTGTGGGTTCAGTTCAGTTAGTCATGTCCGACTCTTTGTGACCCCATGGACTGCAGCATGCCAGGCCTCCTTGTCCTTTACTATCTCCCAAAGTTTGCTCAGACTCATGTCTATTGAGTCGGTGAAGCCATCCAACCATCTCATCTTCTGTTGTCCCCTTCTCCTACCACCCTCAATCTTTCTCAGCATCAGGATCTTTTCAAATGAGTCAGTTCTTTGCATTAGGTGGCCAAAGTATTGGAGTTTCAGCTTCAGCATCAGTCCTTCCAATGAATATTCAGGACTGATTTCCTTTAGAATGGACTGGTTGGATTTTCTTGCAGTCCAAGGGACTCTTAAGAGTCTTCTCCAACACCACAGTTCAAAAAAGGCTGTGGGTGGACAAGGGCAAAACCAGAGAGACCTATAAAGAAGTATGGCGATAATCCACAATGAAGGAAACTATAAGAAAGGTGAAAAGACAGCCTTCAGAATGGGAGAAAATAATAGCAAACAAAGCAACTGACAAAGAATTAATCTCAAAAATATACAAGCAGCTCATGCAGCTCAATACCAGAAAAATAAACAACCTAATCAAAAATTGGGCCAAAGAACTAAACAGGCATTTCTCCAAAGAAGACATACAAATGGCTAACAAACACATGAGAAGATGCTCAACATCACTCGTTATCAGAGAAATGCAAATCAAAACCAAAGTGCGGAACCATCTCATACTGGTCAGAATGACTGCTATCAAAAACTCTATAAACAATAAATGCTGGAGAGGGTGTGGAGAAAAGGGAACCCTCTTACACTGTTGGTGGAAACACATATTTGTACAACCACTATGGAAAACAGTGTGGATATTCCTCAAAAAACTGGAAATAGAACTGCCATACAATCTAGCAATCCCACTGCTGGGCATACACACTGAGGAAACCAGAAGTGAAAGAGACACGTGTACCCCAATGTTCATCTCAGCACTGTTCAAAATAGCCAGGACATGGAAGCAACCTAGATGTCCATTGGCAGACAAATGGATAAGAAAGCTGTGGTACATATACACAATGGAGTATTACTCAGCTATTAAAAAGAAAGAATTTGAATCAGTTCTAATGAGGTGAATGAAACTGGAGCCTATTACACAGAGTGAAGTAAGTCAGAAAGAAAAACACCAATACAGTATATTAACACATATCTATGAATACCTACAAGACCTTTTAGAACTAACACCCAAAAAAGATGTCCTTTTCATTATAGGGGACTGGAATGTAAAAGTAGGAACTCAAGAAACACCTGGGGTAACAGGCAAATTTGGCCTTGGAGTACAGAATGAAGCAGGGCAAAGACTAATGGAGTTTTGCCAAAAGAACACACTGGTCATAGTAAACACCTGCTTCCAACAACACAAGAGAAGACTCTACACATGGACATCACCAGATGGTCAACACTGAAATGAGATTGATTATATTCTTTGCAGCCATAGATGGAGAAGCTCTATACAGTCAGCAAAAACAAGACCGGGAGCTGACTATGGCTCAGATCATGAACTCCTTATTGCCAAATTCAGACTGAAATGGAAGAAAGTAGGGAAAACCACTAGATCATTCAGGTATGAGCTAAATCAAATCCCTTATGATTATACAGTGGGAGTAAGAAATAGATTTAAGGGCCTAGATCTGATAGATAGAGTGCCTGATGAACTATGGACGGATGTTTGTGACATTGTACAGGAGACAGGGATCAAGACCATCCCCATGGAAAAGAAATGCAAAAAAGCAAAATGGCTGTCTGAGGAGGCCTTACAAATAGCTGTGAAAAGAGAAGCGAAAAGCAAAGGAGAAAAGGAAAGATATAAGCATCTGAATGCAGAGTTCCGAAGAATAGCAAGGACAAATAAGAAAGCCTTCCTCAGTGATCAATGCAAAGAAATAGAGGAAAACAACAAAATGGGAAAGACTAGAGATCTCTTCAAGAAAATTAGAGATACCAAGGGAATATTTCATGCAAAGATGGGCTCAATAAAGGACAGAAATGGCATGGACCAAACAGAAGCAGAAGATATGAAGAAGAGGTGGCAAGAATACACAGAAGAACTGTACAAAAAATATCTTCATGACCAAGATAATCACGGTGGTGTGATCACTCACCTAGAGCCAGACATCCTGGAATGTGAAGTCAAGTGGGCCTTAGAAAGCATCACTACGAACAAAGCTAGTGGAGGTGATGGAATTCTAGTTGCGCTATTTCAAATCCTGAAGGATGATGCTGTGAAAGTGCTGCACTCAATATGCCAGCAAATTTGGAAAACTCAGCAGTGGCCACAGGACTGGAAAAGGTCAGTTTTCATTCCAATCCCAAAGAAAGGCAATGCCAAAGAATGCTCAAACTACCGCACAACTGTACTCATCTCATACGGTAGTAAAGTAATGCTCAAAATTCTCCAAGCCAGGCTTCAGCAATACATGGACCATGAACTTCCAGATTTCAAGCTGGTATTAGAAAAGGCAGAGGAACCAGAGATCAAATTGCTAACATTCTCTGGATCATCGAGAAAGCAAGAGAGTTCCAGAAAAACATCTATTTCTGCTTTATTGACTATGCCAAAACCTTTGACTGTGTGGATCACAATAAACTGTGGAAAATTCTTAAAGAGATGGGCATACCAGACCACCTGACCTGCCTCTTGAGAAACCTATATGCAGGTCAGGAAGCAACAGTTAGAACTGGACATGGAACAACAGACTGGTTCCAAATAGGAAAAGAAGTATGTCAAGGCTGTATATTGTCACCATGCTATTTAACTTATATGCAGAGTACATCATGAGAAATGCTGGGCTGGAAGAAGCACAAGCTGTTATCAAGATTGCCGGGAGAAATATCAATAACCTCAGATATGCAGATGAAACCACCCTTATGGCAGAAAGTGAAGAGGAACTAAAAAGCCTCTTGATGTAAGTGAAAGAGGAGAGTGGAAAAGTTGGCTTGAAACTCAACATTCAGGAAACAAAGATCATGGCATCCAGTCCCACCTCTTCATGGGAAATAGATGGGGAAACAGTGGAAACAGTGTCAGACTTTATTTTTCTGGGCTCCAAAATCACTGCAGATGGTGACTGCAGCCATGAAATTAAAAGACGCTTACTCCTTGGAAGGAAAGTTATGACCAACCTAGATAGCATATTGAAAAGCAGAGACATTACTTTGCCAACAAAGGTCCATCTAGTCAAGGCTATGGTTTTTCCAGTGGTCATGTATGGATATGAGAGTTGGACTGTGAAGAAAGCTGAGCACTGAAGAATTGGTGCTTTTGAACTGTAGTGTTGAAGACTCTTGCGAGTCCCTTGGACTGCAAGGAGATCCAACCAGTCCATTCTAAAGGAAATCAGTCCTGGGTGTTCATTGGAAGGACTGATGCTAAAGCTGAAACTCCAGTACTTTGGCCACCTCATGCGAAGAGTTGACTCATTGGAAAAGACCCTGATGCTGGGAGGTATTGAGGGCAGGAGGAGAAGGGGACAACAGAGGATGAGATGGTTGGATGGCATCACTGACTCAATGGACATGAGTTTGCATAAACTCTGGGAGTTGGTGATGGACAGGAAGGCCTGGCGTGCTGCGATTCATGGGGTTGCAAAGAGTCAGACATGACTGAGTGACTGAACTGAACACATATATATGGAATTTAGAAAGATGGTAACGATGATCCTATATGCGAGATGGCAAAAGAGACACAGATAAGGATATTGGAGTCTGTGGGAGAAGGTGAGGGGAGGATGATTTGAGAGAATAGCGTTGAAACATGTATATTACCATATGTGAAATAGATCACCAGTCCAAGTTTGATGCATGAGACAGGACACTCAAAGCCGGTACACTGGGACAACCCTGAGGGATGGGATGTGGAGGGAAGTGGGAGGGGGGTTCAGGATGGGGGACACATGTATACCCATGGCTGATTCATGTCAATGTATGGCAAAAACCACTACAATATTGTAAAGTAATTAGCCTCCAATTAAAATAGATAAATTAATTGAAAAAAAGGAGTATGGCAATATCCAAGTGACCAGGAATCAGGGCATTGGGAATACAGGGCCTCAAAATGTTTGATCTGAACAGCCAGAGGGATAGAGTAACAGTAAACTAAGGTGGAAATATCTCAAGGGAAAGATTAAGGGTTCAGGTTTGAGAGGTGATGAAGGATTCTGTTTCTGTTGAATTCCAAGTGTAAATATGAAGTGGGCAGTTGTGGAATTGTGATTCTAGAGTTCAGGAGAGAGGTCTGCTCTGGGTATAGAAATCTGGGAGGCCTGGCATTTAGGAGCTGTTTAAAATTATGACACTGGGTAAGTGACTGTTGACAGAGAAGAACAGAGGACCAAAGGGCTCAATCTCGAGATAGATACTCCAGCATTAAGAGGTTGGGAAGAAGAGAAGGAACCAATAAAGGAGATGGAGAAGGAATGACCCATGATGTAGGAGGAAACTAGAGTTTGGGGTCCTAGAAAGCAGGTGACAAAAAATATATTAAGGAGTAGGAATGACCTACTATGTCAAATGCTTCTGATAGGTCAATTATGGTGAGAGATGTAAATTGCTGAGAACTGATCAAGGGAGCCAGCAAAGTGGGGGTCACTGAGGACTTTGATGAGAGCGGGTATGGTAGGGTTATGAGGACTAATGTCTGGTTGGAATGAGTTTAAGAAAAGAGTAAGAGAAGAACAATTAGAGACTAATACAGGGACTCCCTTGAAGATGTTGATAATAAAGTATAGCATATTATCAAAAGACAGAATCATGTGAGAAAATTTGAGAAAGGAGTATAAATCAATGCCATAAGGCAAGATGAAGAATAGTATGGAAACTGAAAGTTTTTTATTGGCATAAAAATAATAGGTAGTCAAGGTGATGTTCACCTCATTTTACTGAGCTTTCTGTGTGTCATTTCAAACACCAAAATAAAATTTTCTACCCACGCCTCTGCATATCTCTAAGGAGTGTTAAAACACTTTAAAATTTTTACATTTGATCAAACGTGACAGAAATGGTATTGGAGGAAAGTCGTTTCTTAGTCTTGTAAATGGAGTAAGTATATGAGAAGACACAGCCAACCCAAGAGGGCTGATTCTGACTGGTGGAGGTCAGCTCCTCAGCCTCTTTCCTTAAACTGTCTTGTTTATTCAGGACGATGGCACCTTGTTCTTCTCTGCATTCATTTGGAACTGATGTTCAACTGCTGCTGCTGCTGCGTCGCTTCAGTTGTGTCCGACTCTGTGCAACCCCATAGATGGCAGCCAACCAGGCTTCCCCTCCCTGGGATTCTCCAGGCAAGAACACTGGAGTGGGTTGCCATTTCCTTCTCCAATGCATGAAAGTGAAAAGTGAAAGTGAACTTGCTCAGTCATGTCCGACTGTAGTGACCCCATGAACTGCAGCCTACCAGGCTCCTCCACCCATGGGATTTTCTAGGCAAAAGTGCTGGAGTGGGGTGCCATTGCCTTCTCCGGATGTTCAACTAGTAACCTTTTATAGATACAGGATTCCAACTGGATTGAATGACAGCTTTCTTTATTATCTGCACTCTAGATTCTTTATTCTTTGTAATGGAGTACATGGGTAGAAATCAGCAATTTAGAGACATGGATTGGTAAAGGAGGGTAGGCTTCAGATTGATTTCTGGTTGTTACAGTGACTTTGGGAGAATTACCTCATTTTATATTTTATTTGTAAAATGAGATGACTGGATTTGATCATCTCCTCATAGTTAACATTTACTTTTAAATATTACCAAATATTACTTTTAAATATTACCATAGTTAACATTTACTTTTACATATTACCACTGTGCTAGATGCTGCATTTTAAGTCTTTAGCTTATAGCCAAGTTGGTAAGACAGAATTTACATATAAAAGGTTAGATGACCACAAAAGGATTGGAACCAAGGCAGTCCCAGGCTTGCTAAAGGCCAAGAAAAAGCAAAAGTTTTAGATCACCCTTGCTCTGAATTACAGGAAGGGGACATCTTTATGGGATGAAAAGTTAACAGCCATTTCCAAAGAAGGTATGAGTTAAGAGTTGGACTTACATTCCTTGAAGGATGGACAGGAGTGGACCTGGTGGAGAGACTTGGCCAAAGGCAAGGGGCAGTAACATTCTTGGTGTGCAAGAAGTGATAAGTTGACCCCTCTCTGGCTAAGGCTGAGCAGATGCTTCATGGTTAGGGGAAGGTTTGGGCACAAATTAATGGATGGGGCCAACAAATCCTTTTAAGATCTCCTTTTAGTCAGTGGTTGTGTTATTTCCCCTTAATGAAACTTTAATGGCGTCACTAAGAAGAAACATAACTCAGAAATTATTCATCCTGTCAAAGCCAACCATCCCCCACCTCCTCCTTGCTGTAAGTGGAACTTGTAGAGAGAACAGACCCGAGATGGGCAGAGAGAAAGAGAGGGTGGTGCCCTGGGCTGGTAGTCAGGGTCAGAGCCTGTCTGGACTTTTAAGAGAACACTCCTTGGACCTGGGCTGTTTCTTGCAGCCTTCCTTGTGTGTGGAGAGAAAGGTTCTTGTAGGTCAATCCAATGTATAAATGTCCCTCTTCATTAAGGTAGCCGTGGCGTAAGCAATATATGTACCTTTTCTCCACTTCTGTAACTTTGATCCCTTGTGTTAGGAGAAGGGACATAGGAGGAGCTTGCTGGCTCACCCAGCTCAGAGTCATGCAGGGAATTCACAGGCAAAGTGCTTGTGCCCTGGGAGGGTCTGAGGAACAAGGGTGAGTGTGTGTGGGTATCGAAGGAAGGGAACATGGGCACAATGTCCAAAGGAAAACATGCCAAGAGAAGACCTTGGCTCTGCCCCTTCCACAGCCACTTTCCCTGCCTGGATGGCGCTCTTTGTGATTTCTTCATGCCCTTTCCAAGTGCACTTTCAGTGACCCTCCAGGACTTCACTGCAGGAAACTAACCTCTGCTTCTCTAATATACGATCAGCCAGTTGTCAAAAACCAACCTTCCTGTTCCTAACTGTTGCTTCTGCTGGCCTACCTGTCTGAGTTCTCATTCTGAGTGAACAAATGATCCTTTTCTTCCAGAACAAAGGAAAGTGCTTTTGTGTGAACCCTTCCACCCTCCCCCCACCCCCAGTGAAAATGCATTTCCTGGCGTTGTACTGTGGTCTGGTCTGAAGATAGGTTTTGGTTGAGGTTTCAAAAATCCTTGTAACGAACAAGGGCTCTAGGTAGATTGGCTTAGATCAGAGTTGATTTTGGTAACTTCTGTCAACTGCTAGACAATTAGGGGGATTGATGATTCATCTTGACAGCTCTGGTGCTGTTTTTTACCATAATTGCCAGAGATTATACAGATTATTCAGAAAGAGGAAAATAGTGAGTATTGTTTGAGAAATCAATCAGTCAGACATCTTCCTCTGTCTTATAATGCTATGGTTATAGCTATTGGATAATAAAAGATTTTTTTAAATGAATCTTTTCTTTAAATTGAAGAATAATTGACTTACAATATTGTATTAGTTTCAGGTGTGAGGCAAAGTGATTTGGTTATATATACATATATGCATGTATGTATATATGTATATACACATATGTATACATACATATATATTCTTTCTCAGATTCTTTTCCATTATAGGCTATTACAAGATACTGAGTTTAGTTCCCTGTGCTATACAGCAAATTCTTGTTGTTTATCTATTTTATATGTAGTAGTGTGAACAGAGGTTTTTATGTTTGTTTGTTTTTCGTTTGATAGATATCTTCTCCCAGGAAGACAGCTACTCATTTGTGTGCCTCTCATGCACTTCAAAAGAAAGAAAAAAAAGGACATAAGAAAAGCCCAAACCCAGAACCTGTTTCCCTCCCTGCTGCTACTGCAGCAGTTTCCTCCCTGCTGCTGCTGCTGCTAAGTCGCTTCAGTCGTGTCCGACACTGTGCGGCCCCAGAGACGGCAGCCCACAGGCTCCCCCGTCCCTGGGATTCTCCAGGCAAGAACACTGGAGTGGGTTGCCATTTCCTCCTCTAATGCATGAAAGTGAAAAGTGAAAGTGAAGTCGCTCAGTCATGTCCGACTCTTAGCGACCCCATGGACTGCAGCCTACCAGGCTCCTCCGTCCATGGGATTCTCCAGGCAAGAGTACTGGAGTGGGGTGCCATTGCCTTCTCCGAGTTTCCTCCCTAGCCACTACCAAATTAAAAATCCAATTAGAGACCAAATAACATATACAATAAATAAGGGCACTCCTTTTAGGTGGCTTGGTTAGAGGAATTTTGTAACACTTTAACACAGTTGATGGTTGTTTTTAATCTTTTCCTTCTCAAGGAAAATATAATTCAGGTCACTTGCATGTCCTGTACCTTCTATATAGTGATCAGTAGAGAAGGCGCTGGCACCCCACTCCAGTACTCTTGCCTGGAAAATCCCAAGGGTGGAGGAGCCTGGTAGGCTGCAGTCCATAGGGTCGCTAAGAGTTGGACATGACTGAACGACTTCACTTTCCCTTTTCCCTTTCATGTATTGGAGAAGGAAATGGCAACCCACTCCAGTGTTCTTGCCTGGAGAATACCAGGGACGGGGGAGCCTGGTGGGCTGCCGTCTATGGGGTCGCACAGAGTCAGACACGACTGAAGCGACTTAGCCGCAGCAGTTATTAACTATATACAGCAGCAAATATAAGTGACATAGATTTTTCCCAGCTGACAGTATACACATGTTATTTAATCATTGCCAGTAGATACCCCCAAGGCGTTTTCTAGGGCTGCTCTGTTTTCCTGTGTGGACCTGAACAGCAGGGCCAATGAACAATCACGTGCTGGAAAGGCCAGTGACGCCCCTTGAAACAGAATGAACTATGATCGTCCGGATGACGTGACTTTTCATCGAGAGACATAACCTGTACTGAGCGTGAGAAACCCAGGCAGCAGGACAGAAGCCTTTTTTAGGTTCGTTAGTTTTTGACCTCACTGAAGATCACTTCCAGTCATCTCAGCAGTGCAGAGCCCCTGTGCTGTGGTCATCTTGATGATCTTCAGGAAAGAGGGTGTGCAGCACATGGTGAGTCCCCACACGCAGCTGAGTCGCTGAGTCAGCTGGAAAACCACAAGGGTCAGGTGTGTGTGTTGATCTCGGGGGCTCAGTTCTGTGTCTGACTCTTCTAACTACCCAGATTCACTGCTGTAAATTAGGTCCCCAGAGCCCGCTTGAATCATTGACCAGCGTAGTTTTCCACAGAGAGAGTCAATTTTTTGGTCTCTCATGTACCTCCTCCCCCTGCTTGTCACCTCCTCTACTTTCCCTGTCCTGAATTTCAGTAAACAGCCTTGCCTTCTCCCTTCTTGCCCAGACCAGAGATGTTGGGGTATTGCTGATGACTAGTTCTTCACCCCATCCAACCCATTATCAAGTCCACCATTTATATGCTTTCCATCCCTTTATATACTTTCCGCTCCTGGTCCTTTTTGGCCTGCCTTTCTGCTGCACTCTTGAACTCCATCCATACATTCATCACCCTCTTAATAAAACATTCTTTTAAAATCATATACCTGACTGTACCACTCATTCCTTTACCATGGATTTTTACTAACTTAAGAACTTCGCTTCAAATTCTTTTTTTATATATTTAATTTTATTTACTTTTTATTTTTGGCTGTGCTTGGTCTTTGTTGCTGCACGGATTTTTCTCTAGTTGCAGCAAGTGGGGGCTACTTTCTGTTTGTGGTACACGAGCTTCTCATTGCGGTGGCTTCTCTTATTGCAGATCACGGGTTCTAGGGTGTACAGTCTCAGTAGTTGCACTTCCCTGGCTCTGGAGCACAGGCTCAGTAGTTGTGGTACATGGGCCTAATTGCTCCACAGCACGTGGGATCCTCCCAGACCAGGGATCAAACCCTGTCTCCTGAACTGGCAGGCAGACTCCTTACCACTGAGTCACCACGGAAGCCCTAGCTTCAGATTTGTAACACGGCTTACCTACTGCTCTGGCCTCAAGCTACCCATGTAGCTACACTGACTATTATCCTCCAGCCCCAAGTGAATCTCCCAGGTTCTCTGCTCCAAGCAGTTGCTGTTATTTAGTTGCTAAGTTCCTACTGACTCTTTTGCAACCCCATGGAGTGTAGCCTACCAGGCTCCTCTGTCAATGGGATTTCCCAGGTAAAAATATTGGAGTGGGTTGCCATTTCTTTTCCCAGGGGATCTTCCCGACCCAGAGATGGAACCTGCATCTCCTGCTTTGGCAGGCGGATCCTGTTCCCTAAATATGACAGATGAGTTTCTTGCTGCCTCCAGGCCATCCGTTTACCTGGAAATTACCATTACTCCCTCCCGGTCAGCTTCCCACACATACAGTCTTGAGTTGGAACAATTCCCATTTGCTCTTCAGGTCTCAGCTTAAACATCACTTTCTTCAGTAAAACCTTCTCTGATTTCTCAGACTCTGTTAGACCTCCTACTTATCAGTGACTCTGGTCCCCAGTATTTGCACAGTAGAATTTTCTGAATAGTATTTGTGAAGGTAAAGTGTCTTCCTCACTGGACTGTATACTCCGTAAGAGGGAGTTCCTTTTCTTTTCACCAGTGTGGACCCAGGGCCTGCGGTGGTGTCTGACACATAGGAGGAACCCCCAAAAATCTTCTGCTTAATGCTGACTGTCTGTATCAGGATGGTCCAGCAAGTTTGCAGCATTCCCAGACTCAGATGTCCTTAGAATATACAGTGTGATTCTTTCACATATTGGTAAGTTCACAGTGAGGGTAGACTTCAGGGTTTGTATTGATTTTTTTGTTTTTAATTGGAGGCTATTTACTTTACAATATTGTGGTAGTTTTTGCCATACATTCATATGAATCAGCCGTGGGTGTACATGTGTTCCCCATCCTGATCCTCTCTCCCACCTCCCTCCCCATCCCATCCCTTGAGGTCATCCCAGTGCACCAGCCCTGAGCGCCCTGACTCATGATTTTACAGCCCAGATGGGACCTTTCCTTCTGCTTCCTACCATGCTGGCTCCCTCTTGGCTTGTTTTCCCTGTGTGGTGTCAGTTACTTCCCAGAGCCTGCCTTCCTGCTCAGCCACGCTGAGAGGGTGGGACGAATTGAGAGAGCAGCACTGACATCGCCAGGCGCCTCTGTTCTCGGGATTCTCCAGGCAAGAATACTGGAGTGGGTTGCCATTTCCTCCTCCAGGGAATCTTGCTGATGCGGGGATCAAACCTGCGTCTCCTGCATTGGCAGGCGGATTCTTTACTACTGCGCCACTTAGGAAACCCCATATATATTTTATGGTTGATTTGTGTTGTTGTATGGCAGAAACCAACACAACATTGTAAAGTAATTATCCTCCAATTAAAAAAGAACAAAGCAAATTAACAAAACTATCACAAATACAAGAGTATATGTATTTAAGAATATATTTTTAAAAAAGTTTTTGAGGTCTCAATGACGTTCAGTCACATATTTAATCCAGATGGTCTCAATAACACTTAACCCTCCCAAGGCTGCATCCTTGAAAACGGTTCCAGCTGTGGGATCCAAGGATCAGAGAAGGGGGTGAGAAGGTTCAGGTTGTCTGGATCTAGCTCCTGGATCAGATGATGGCCCTGTCCTCTCCGTGACCTCCTCCAACACCGCTGGCTTCACCTTTCCTGAAAAGAGGTATGGAGGCTTCCCGAATGCTTGGCTGCTCTGCTGCTAAGTTGCTTCAGTCGTGTCCGACTCTGCGCGACCCCAGAGATGGCAGCCCACCAGGGTTCCCGGTCTCTGGGATTCTCCAGGCAAGAACACTGGAGTGGGTTGCCATTTCCTTCTCCAATGCATGAAAGTGAAAACGGAAAGTTAAGTCGCTCAGTCGTGTCTGACTCCTAGCGACCCCATGGACTGCAGCCTACCAGGCTCCTCCGTCCATGGGATTTTCCAGGCAAGAGTGCTGGAACAGGGTGCCATTGCCTTCTCCGGCTTGGCTGCTCTAGTAACTTCTAAAATATTATCTTGTGTTCATTTTAGAATCTTATGGAGGTGCTTGGGTTCTAAATCAAAACAAGCAGTATTTAACATGTTTTTTCCTAAGGTAAATTCAAAATACTTGAATGTAAGTATACTGGGTTTAAACATCATGTTTTAAGTTTATTGTTGTTTAGTTGCTAAGCCCTGTCTGACTCTTTGCAAACTATAGACTGTAGTGTTCTCCAGGCAAGAATCCTGGAGTGGGTTGCCATTTCCTTCTCTAGGGAGCTTCTTGACTCAGGGATCTAACCCGAGTATCCTGCATCGGCAAGCAGGTTCTTTACCACTTAGCCATCCCAACAGCGACATACTGACTTTAAACATCACATTTTAAGTTAGAAGAGCCTTAAGGCTTTTCCAAGAGTCTGTTGGAACCCAGAGTTAACAGAGATACAATATTTAAATTTAAAAAGAGTTGCATATGAAGCAAGAAAGCAGGGAGGGGAGACCACAGATTTCAAGAGTAAATAAATCAGCAGTTGGTTTTAGGGGTAAAACAACTGGCGTGTACTGTGTCTAGGACTTAATTCACTCGAATGACTTATGCTTGGACAATATCATAATTGAGAAAATGAAGATCTTTGGTTGGTGGCTTACTGGAAAAGTATTCCTGGCCAGAATCAGGTGCTGGCATCAGGTTCCAAATGTGCTTTAATAATTAGAGCTCATTTTCCCTGACTTGCCTGTTGTTTTTGTTTTTTTTTTTCCTGCTTGTAACGCAATTAGACTGCCTCATTGTTCTTTTCACCTGTGTGTGTTTCATTTTTTTGTTTTAAATTTCAGTGCTTTAAAGATACTGGAGAAATCTGTTTCTTCTCAAGTCAGAATTCTCTCTCCGAGTGGGAGGAAGAGGCGGGGGTCACCATGGGTATTCCCTGCTCTGCGGATTTTTGAGAGAAGACACCTGCTTCAGCTGACAGGCTGAAAACAAGCTGAACAGCTGAAGCTTTTTCTTTTGATCGCTCCCATTAGGTAGTATTTTCCCACCTCACGGTTTGCTGAGCATTGATTTCCACTCAAGATAGAAGCTACCTGAGCGCGTCACTCTTTCCCTCTATTTGTCAACTTTTACTTTTTGTTTAGTCAGGCAACCCCACAGGGGTGGAATCTTATTCATTGTTCCAAGCAGTGCATCGTCAGAAAACCTGAGTGTGTTTGCAGAGTCCTTGGTGAATAAAGTAACTGTGTCTCGGGCTTCTTAGCTGCAGGTCTGATGGCTGTTTTCCATGTTTGTTTTGTAGGTTGGGCTATGTCCTCTTGATGAGGTTGGAGGATGAGGTACAGGGGAGAAGAGATAAGAGCACTGCTTTTTTCTTTTCTGCTAACCTAGGCTTTAAAAAAAAAAGATAGCTGCAGAATACTTGAGAGTGTAACCTGGCTTTGAAGTAAGTTCATGCCTCTCCCCACATGCACACTCATTGATTTAGTAGCTGGGACTGGCTGATTGGGATAACTTCTTCATGTGAATTTGCTCTTTGTTGCTCCCTCTCCTGAAGTTTCAACCAGCAACAGTTGAGGCTGCATTTTCCTACCAGACAAGCTTCATTCTGTAGTCAAGAGTATTTAAATACTTTTCTCTTCGGGCTGAAGGATAAAATGGAATAATCAGAAAAAGACAAATCGGTTTCACGGTTTCACGGAGTAGAGAACTATGCTTCTTTTACACTTGACACCCAAGCCCTGAAGGCGAATATGATAGAATAAAATAGCTTTATGTAATTGAAAAACTAAATTCATTCTGAAAAAGCTTAATAGGTTTTAAGAGAAATTGGTTCACATAGTTCGTGTGTTCCTCCATTTTCAGTCCAGCAACCAGAGCGATAGTTAAAAAAATAAATCACCCTTTCTACCTGTATTGGGCTTCCCTGATGATCCAGTGGTAAAGAATTCACCTGGCAATGCAGGAGGCACAGGTTCGATCCCTGAGTTGGGACGATTCCCTGGAGAAGGAAATGGCAACCCACTCCAGTATTCTTGCCTGGGAAATCCCTTGGAGAGAGTGTTACAGAAACCAGTACTTGAGAAACCAAGCACCACACTCGGAGAGTTGGAGAACTCAGGTTTATTACGCTGGCGGGCCCAGAGGAGTTAACACGCCAATCTGTGAGCCCTGAACAAAGGGGTTACAGAGTTTTTATACATGGACAGGCATGATTAAGCGGGTTTGCAGGAGCTGGGTGATTGCAAAGAGCAGGACAAGGATGAGTGAGATAAGCTCCAGTTCATAGTATCGTGAGTCCCCACTTTCTGAGACTACATGACATAGGTGATCCAGACTTTGCAAGAAACAAGCTGAATTACAGAGGCAGAATGAGCAGGAGCTTATGTAAAATCTTAACTTTTCCTTTTCAAGAGGAGACTGGCAGGCTACAGTCCATGGGGTGGCAAGAATCGGACATGACTCAGCAATGTTCACCTGTATTAAATCCTTCAATAACTTCCCAGTACTCTGAAATTTAAAATCCAAACTCTTGTTCGTGGCCTTTCTAACCAATATTTTCTGGTGCCTGCCTACTCCCCAGCCTCATCTCATGCTAGCTTCCCTGATGTCCACTAAGTGCCAGCCACACTGGCCCCTTCAGTTGCTGAACCACCACCCTCTCTTACCTCCGGGCCTTTGCACACACCATTTCTTCTACTTGAAATGCTCCTCTGTGGCTCTTTACAAGGCTGTTTCTTTTCATCCTTTGGCTCTTAGGCTATCCTCTCAGAAAGGCCTTCCACAACCACGCTAATGAGGTTCCTCTATTATTTTCTATTACTGCATTCTGTTCGTGTAATTATCAATTTGTTTATTTTCTTAGGCAGCATCAGTCTTTCCCTGTTGCACCACAAAGATTATGCCTGCTTTTTTTCATTTCCTTTTCTTTTTGAGATGGACAGATGATCTAGAAGAAATAATTCTCTGTAAATTTAATTACATAAAACAAGGAGGAAAGATTTTAAATGTTCAGTATGATTTTGACAATTATGTATACCCATGTAACCACCACTCATAATGATACGGTATTTTTTTCATTATCCATGAAAGTTTTCCTCATGGTCTTCTCCTTAGTTCTTCACCAAAAGTAACCATTTACTGATTTACATTACTTCACTTTTACCTATTTTTGGCTTTCTTTCAACACAATCCCTATGAGATTCGTTCAAGTTGCTGTAGATATCAGTTTATTCCTTTTATTGCTGACTAACATTCCATTGTATGAATACCCTAAAGTTGATTCTCCATTGTCTTGTTGATGGCACTTGGGTGGTTCCCAGATTTTGGAATAAGGCTGGTATGAACATTCTTGTCCAAGCATTTTTACGCTCATATGTGTTTGTTTCTCTTGGACAAGCACCTAAAAGTGGAATTACTGAGTCATAGGGTAGGTGTATGGAGAAGGCAATGGCACCCCACTCCAGTACTCTTGACTGGAAAATCCCATGGACGGAGGAGCCTGGTAGGCTGCAGTCCATGGGGTCGCTAGGAGTCAGACATGACTGAGTGATTTCACTTTGACTTATCACTTTCATACATTGGAGGAGGAAATGGCAACCCACTCCAGTGTTCTTGCCTGGAGAATCCCATGGACAGAGGAGCCTGGTGGGCTGCCGTCTCTGGGGTTGCACAGAGTCGGACACGACTGAAGCGACTTAGCAGCAGCAGGGTAGATGTATATTTAAACTTCTAAAAAATGACCAGTACATTGTCCACATTTGTTTTATTGAATTAAAATATACCTGATTTCTATTTCAGGGCCTGACAACACAGTAGCTATTTACTATCTCTTTGCTGAAGGATTTAATGTTCTTCTCAGTGTTCTGAATGCCTTGAGAGGCATCTGTCAGTTATTTAAGGATGGCATTTTTATAGAAAATTACAACTCTAAGGTACAACTGAAATCATTGTGATAGACTTTAAGGATACTATGCAAGGACAATTTTGAAATTAAGCTTCAGCCTTAGTATTTTGATTTGTTTTGCCTTTTTTCCTCTTTTTTTTTTTTTTTTTACAATTGACCACTACTCCATAAGCAGAAAACCATTCCTGCCCTTTGCTTCCATATGTCAAGCTCTACTGTGGGTTATGGTTATGGGTTTTACTCTGAAGAGGTCAAGAGTACTCTCTAAGGAGAGCTCAGTCATGTGGGGAAACTGATGGCTAGAGTTAATGTCTAGGGCCTTCAGAGGGTCAAGGGCAGAACTGAAGTTATAGTGCTCAGCTTGGTTTTGGTGGCCTTGGCTTGCAGTGGCTTGAAGCAGGGATTTGGTTCCTGGCCAGGGTTCAAGGTCGGGTCATGGCAGTGTGAGCATCTGGTCCTAACCACTAGGCCAGTGGTCAGTGGCAAGCCCTTGGCCCTTCAGCTTTGCTGAAAAGAATTCCCACAAAGACAGAAAGTAATGAAATAAGTAAACTGTTTATTAGGAGGGAAAATAGTACAGTATGTGTGGCTAGATACACGAGCAAACTTGGGGTCATGGCCTCATGGCAGTTTAAATCACTTTTATGGGGTATTTGCTCCAGATTTTCTTTGGCCAGTTGTCTTGCTTTGCTTGGTTCTGAGTCCGTATTTGGTTTATCTCAGGGTCCTCCCATGTGTGTGCGTGTGCACCTCTCTCAGCCAAGATGGGTTCTGGCAAAGAGGCCTATGGGAAGACTCAGCATCACTTCCTTTCTGACCTCCAAAGAGCTTTCTAGCCTAGAAGTTTCCTTGACTCTGAGAATTATACAGTCTCTTATCTTTTATCTGGCCTTTCTTGTCTTGCTGTGTGTGTTTTGGAGTTTCTGTCCACAGGGAGTGCTTTCCCTGGGGGGACCCATCTACCTCCCGGCTGGAGCTGTCTTTATTCTTTACCAGGAACTCACTAAGAAAACTCATTACTTCCTCTCAATTCAGTGAGTCAGGCCAAAGTCGACATTTAGTGGGTGGAGACAATGGGTGCCTAATTTAGAGTGAAGTCTCAAGGAGTCTCATTCCTAATTTGAAATGACCCACATGGGTTCACACTTCTGTCTCAGAACCTTTATTTCTTTGATATATATTTTGTTTCCTGGAAACTTGTAAAGTCCTGAGGGTGTTCCATGAACAGGTGAGTGAACCTGGGCTGTGGGGAGGATGGGAGTGAGGCTGGGAGAAGGAGAAATACTGTAGTGGGTGGGTGGCAATTACATGGATTTAAAAAATCAGATGCTGGTTTCCTGTGTAACTCTGTATAAGGCAAAGTCCTTCTGCAGTTCATGAATATTTGCATAACAGCTCATTAAAGTGGGAGAATTGAATCACTGGAATGTCTTGGGGGCAGTTTATTTCTATCAAGACTGGTGGAATTTTTCTGTGGTGGGCATGGCCTGCTGAGGCCCTGTAACATAACAACTTATATCATCCCATGCAGAAGCTCCTTTGTTTCTGGCAGATGATTAGGGGTTGCAGAGCTCATGAGCACTGACTCAGAAAGTGTCTAGAAAGTAAATGGGGGAAGTAAATACCATATTAAAAAATATATATTTCTTTTCTCCAGGATAGGAAAGAACTCAGAAAATATCTAGATGGAAGGACTTAAAATATTTCTTCAAAACTGTTAAGAAAAACTTGTTCATCTTTCTCACTTTTCCTACTTCAAAAAATGTTTTATGTCAACTTATAATTAAAGTTTTAACAACTCTAAGTTGTTAAAAGTTATAGCATTTGTTGTTGTTCAGTCACCAAGTCGTGTCCTACTGTCTGCGACCCCATGGACTGCAGCATGCCAGGCTTCCCTGTCCATCACCAACTTCCGGAGCTTGCTCAAACTCATGTCTATTGAGTCGGTGATGCCATCGAATCATCTTATCCTCTGTCGTCCCCTTCTCCTGCCTTCAGTCTTTCCCAGCATCAGGATCTTTTCCAAATTATAGCATAGGCCAGCTAAAATGGTTTAACAAACTATTTTAAGGGAAGACAGACAATTTTACATCAAAACTGATATGATATTGTTGGAAAATCAGGTACTAGATTTAGCTCTGATCTTAGTAGCCTTAGGAAAACAGTAACTAAAAAAACAGACATGGTCCTGTTATTTGATAAAGGGAATCATAAAAATCCATTTAGAGGGTTTTTTTTTTTTTTGGTATTGAATTCCCAAGAGAAATTAACTTAGTCTTGTAAAGGCTAATAAAGAAATGGACATGTCTGCAGAAATATCCTATGAGTAATTTTCTCTCACATTCATGATCCTTCAAAATTCAAAGGCATAATATTATGCCTTTGAATTATACAAACTTAAGGAGTTTGTATGGAGTCCTAAGCTAATATGTCTTATTTAAGCATTATTTGACACAGAATTAGAATACTGAGAATTTATTGCTGGAGTTCTTTAACTTTCTTACACTATGGACCTCTCTTTAAAACACCATTTTATAGATATGAAACAACACAGAATTACAATGAAATTAGTTGTATTGAAGTATGGATATTGATATATTTGAAAATTTGTGATATATTAATATGTTAACATATTAAGATATCAGCATGTCTGCAAAGTATTGTAGGTTAACATAGGGATAAATGTAAACACTGTTTTAATGTTTGTACAACTGTTAATGTGTTAAGGAAAATATCAGTGATCTCTGATAGCTACAGATATGGCTGATATTACTGTGATTTATTTCCTACAATCATAAAAGAAGATGTGTTAAATACCAGTTTAAAGTTAATGAAAAATCAAGATGCGTTTTTGTTTTCCCCATTCAGATTCAGGAATTCCTCTCTATTCTATCAATGGGCTCCTTGGGATCTATGAATATGATGTTAATGACCAATGATTTGGAGCTGGGGTCCCTAACCTTGAAGCTGTGGACAGGTATCTCCTGTCAAATCAGCAGTGGCATTAGGTTAGAAATAAAGTGCATAACAAATGTAATGCATTCAAATCATCCTGAAACCATCCCCCTCTATCCATGGAAAAATGGTCATCCGTAAAACCAGTGCCTGGTGTCAAGAAAGGTTGGGAATTGCTGATTTAGAGGAATTGAAGATGACAGAGGATGAGATGGCTGGATGGCATCACTGACTCGATGGACGTGAGTCTGAGTGAACTCCGGGAGTTGGTGATGGACAGGGAGGCCTGGCGTGCTGCGATTCATGGGGTTGCAAAGAGTTGGACACGACTGAGCGACTGAAATGAACTGAACTGAACTGAAAGTAACTCATCTTCATTTGTTTTGGTCAGGAGCTTAATGAGTTGATCCAAGATTGCTTGAGTGAATTAAGGAAAGATGTTCTTTATAAATAAAGGGAGATCCATCAGCTTTAGATTATGAGAAACAAAGTTGATGTTATAAAAACATTTCTTAGTCTTCTATTTGATTTGATTTATTTATTTTTAATTATTTCTCGAACAATCCTTTAACAATAATGAAAACTATTTAATTTTCTTATGCCCTGGCAAAAAAAAAAAAAAAAAAAATATGGATGTTAAGAATAAGTGAAAGAATGAGTGAATGAATCTTTTTCTTGATATTTTTATTCTCAAGCTTCAGTTCTTTCAGTAAATCTTTCTCCAAGCTGCTAACAAGTAATAAATGTGTCAGATGGAATTTCGTTTCACCTCTCAATTTATTGGCTTGTGGATATTAGAGAGCTTTTAGCCAAAGAAAAAGAAAGGAGAAATCATGGAACTGAAAGATAAGAAAATTGTATCAGTACCAGACGTAGGGAAATTCTTGAATTTAAGAAGGACACCAACAAATGCCAGTCTGGTGCTCAGAAAGTCAAGAGGAGTGAGGCCTTCCCTTCTGCTTATCCTTTCTTCTCTTCTGCTTTTCCATGATTCACAGCTGAGAATGCAAAGACAGAGCAGAAGGAAACCAAGGGGAAAGCAGAAAGGGTGGTGAGGAGGAGTGGGAGGACATAAAGGAAAGTAATCTCTATTTGTGCCAAATATTTCACTAACAAGCCATCATTCATGGACCAGTTGGAGCTCTGTAGTGTATACCTATTGAGTGGTGGGGTTTCTAGAATGGGATATCTTAAACTGTGGACCAAGGACCACCTGTAGTAGTTTGTTTCAAGTACAGTCTTCTAGGCCTATCTCACAGCCTACTCAGTCAAATATCCCTGTGCGTTTTCACTAGCTTTCCAAGTGGTTCCAGAGCCCTTAAATTTGGAGAACTACTGATTATGATGAGAGATCAAAATTTGCTTGACTCTTGCTAAGGCAAAGTAAATCTAATTCTATCCCCCTCCGCCCCCCTCCCCAACTTGTTAGGCAGGAAAGAAAATATGCTCTTTCACTCACAGGTACACTTATTGCACTAGAATTCAGAAATTTGGCCAAGCAACAGCTGTTTTTTTCCTTTCAGGCAATTATTAGCAAGGAAGTATGATAGGCAGCACTCTCAAGTTAATTTGCAGAAACCTCATGCCCTTCTTTTTAGCAAATAAAATAGAGAAGGGGTAGAAGCAAGTTCTCCTGCTGGTCCTGAGTATGGAAGTGTGTTGGGCCGGGGCAGAGATTTTTACCCATGAGTATATGCTGATCATTCTTAGATGACAGGAAGTAGACGTAGAATCTATATATTCAAATACATTTATATTATCCAGAGAAAAAGAATTATAAAAGCAATTCCCAAATAAGTTATATTGACTTTCAAAAGCAAGTTCTCTATGATATCACTTTTTTTTGTGAGCAAAAATTACTTTGGCCATTGTAAAAATCCATTTTTTCCATCTTATGAGGACATACTGTAAAGCTGGAGTTAGGCAGTCCAAAGCAGTCTCACTTACCTAGATATTTTCTAGTGCAGTTTTCCATACTATTTTTTAGTTCATGATACTTCCATTAATTCCCAGGTCACACCAAATTACACATGAAGATCCTTCCCTATTCAGTCGTCTCTCTAGTCGTATTCTATACACCATGATCAGAAATGAAACTTCCTTAAATATAAATATGAAAGTAAAACATAATAGATATGACTCTACTTGAACATACAATGAAATTCATGGGCTAGAAGTAAACTATAAACCTTCCCCTAGAAATAAATGAAATAAAAAATTTAAAAACACAAGGGTAGACTTTGAGACTTTTATTTTTGAAGTGAAAATAATGATGACTTTAGAGTTCCTCTTTGGTCTTCCTTTTACCTACAAAGTGAGCATTTAAAAACACACAGGGCTGAATTTTTTCACCACCATTCAGGTTATCTTTTAGACACATGGTATGAATTTGTCACATGAAGATCATTTCATTTGACATTTCAACAATTTAAAAACTCCCAATAGAGCATTTAACTCAGACACTGACCGTTTTCTTAGGACCATTGGGATTTAAGGGGATGAGGCCTAAGTAGCCTAAGTCCTGGAGAAATCATCTATTTCGGAATGATACTGTCTTTCTGTCAATCATCTGAATGGTTTGCTTTCATATTTTTATAGGTTAGACTCTTTGTCCTAAGAATTAGTCAATTTCACGTTATCCTGTAAATTTTTGTCATTTGGGGGACTTAATGTTATAGCATCACTTCAAAGTATAGTGTCTTGAAGTGTGACTTAGTGATTTAACATTTGTAAACTGGCTGGAAGAGACTTTGAGAAGCCTATCAACACCCATCCTCTTACACAGACTTTTGCCTCAATAATGCAGCATAGATGGTATGGGTTCATATTTTAATAAATCCTAGAAGTTGCTAATATCACTCCTAGTTGCTGTTTTTATTTCATGATGCCCAAGGTTTCTTTGATAAAATCCTTCATTTATCAATTGCCTAATAGGAGAAACTTTTAGCCATGCAAAGCTGACAAGAGTCTGTCTTAACTGGCTGTTGACTGGCTCCCCCTTTTTTCTTACAATCATCGTAGACTGCCATTTCTGCTCTGCTGATCTGGATTTGGTTGGTCTAGAATTGAAAGCTTACTAAGGACAGCTGGATTTTAGTTCAGTGGATAATAACATTTAGCTATTTTATCCTTTTTAGGGAGAAGGCTGTAGAGGGAAGTTAGAAAGAGCATTTGTATATTGCTGACCTAAATGTGGTCCCAGGGACTGCTCTGTTGACCAGAACAAGGGAAGTGATCTTCTCCTTTCTGCACTAGATTGTACTTGGAGCTTACGTTTATTTCAGTAAGTCCCCTGTAGGAGTGTCCTGGACAAACTGGCACATCCAATGTAAAATGATCAGGACATATGAGATTTGGAACCCTTATTAGAGAGTTTAAAAGAACTAAGGTGTATATCCTGGAGAAGAATAGAGTAATAGACATCATAGGCATCTTCAAGTAACTAAAGGACTGTGATGTAGGAAGGTTTAATTTTGCTCCTTATGTGACTCCAGACAAAAAACTAAGGCCCATGGGGCCTTGCTATGGGTGGAGAGGTGGGGAGGAGTTGCAAGGAGTCAGATTTCTCTTCAGTGTAAGGAAGAGGTTTTGTGTGTGTGTGTGTTTTTTAAAGATTTATTTATTTTTGGCTGTGCTGGGTCTTCATTGCTTTGCATGGGCTTTCTCTAATTGTGACCGGGGGTCTACTCTTCGCTGGGTGTGAGGGCTTCTCATTGTGGTGGCATCTTTTGTCACTGAGCACAGGCTCTAGGGCACACAAGCTTCAGTAGTTACAGCACACAGGCTCAGTAGTCGTGGTTCACGGGCTCTAAGAGCACAGGCTCAGCAGCCACGGCACATGGGTTTAGTTGCCCCACAGCATGTGGAATCTTCCCAGATCAGGGACCAGATCTGTGTCCCCTGCATTGGCAGGCAGATTCTCATCCACTGTACCACCAGGAAAGTCCAAGGAAGAATTTTTTTTAACCAATTCTCCATACACAGAACATTTTGCTTTGAGGTATAGTAAGCTCTCAACACTGAGGGTATACAAGCACAGACAGGACAGCAATTAAGTTATATTATAGAATAGACTTCAACAAGGAAGGTTTGATCAGTTGACCTTAAGTTCTCTTCCAAACCTTCAGATTATATTTTAGGCATGTAACTTTAACCTCTGGGTCTTCATTTCTTTAACTTGAAAATAAGGGCTTTGTACTAAGTGACTTTCAAAGTTGCTCATAGCATTGATACTGATTCTAAGAAGGAGTCTACACTTATCTTGCTCTTCTACTTGAGGTCTGTGTCCATGAACCACAGCTCATCTAGGGGCTTAGGGGCTCAGCAATGACCTCTCCTTAAGGACTCTTCTATGTGTCTCCAGTGAGACACCTGGCCAGTGGGTCTAAAATGTAATCCAGTTGTTCCTTCAGCAGAGTAGGGCTCTGGAAAGAGATGGAATCAGAACAGTCCTGATGGTCATATGGCAGACATGTTCTCAATCCAGTGTTTGTCATGAAAGTAACAAAGTCAACTGACTTGTCCGTAATTCAACAGTTGAACTTAGTAGACTGTAATAACTATTCTTATAGAGTATCACTCAGTAGGAAAGCTATGGTTTTTCCAGTAGTCATGTATGGATGTGAAAGTTGATGCTTTTAAACTGTGGTGCTGGAGAAGACTTGAGACTCCCTTGGACAGTAAGGAGATCAAACCAGTCAATTCTAAAGGGAATCAACTCTGAATATTCATTGGAAGGACTGATATTGAAGCTGAAGCTCCAATACTTTGGCCACCTGATGCAAAGAGTCGACTCACTGGGAAAGACCCTGGTGATGGGAAAGATTGAGGGCAGGAGGAGAAGGGGCAACAGAGGATGAGACGGTGGGATAGCATCATTGACTTGAAGGACAGGAGTTTGAGCAAGCTCTAGGAGATAGTGAAGGACAAGGAAGCATGGCATGCCGCAGTCCATGGGGCTGCAAAGAGTCAGACGCCAGTTAGTGATTGAACGACAAGCGAGGGTTCAGTTACTAATCTGTAGACTTTTGGATTTGCTCTTTAGAGACATATGAAAACCCCTAACAAGGTATTATTTCTCTCCCTCCTGGAGAAGCTGTGTTGGTGTCATCTAGAGCCTTATCTTGCATCTTCCTCCACTCATGCCTCTGCAGGGTTTCCTATCCTCGCCCCCTCTTCTCTCTCCTTGTGACTGGCTGTCATGTGGGTGGAAAAGTGCAGAGACTCATCTTGTTTTGCCACTCTCTGGGGAGACCGATCTAAAGTACAAACAGAAAACTGAATATCATGATAGAAAAAAATTGCTGAAATTATTTTGAACAGTCAATAAGAAAACCATGCAGCAAAACCCACATCAAAAGGCCAGTTGTTGGGGTATACCTTTCAAATTCTATTAACTGCAGAGGCCATGTACAGGGAGGGAGCTATAGAGGTGGAGATGTTTAAAGAAAGAAAATGTCAGATTGATAGTGAAAAAAAAATTGAATAACAAGTTTGAAAAAGTGAGACAGAATATTTCCACCACAGAGAATAAAGACTTTAGCTTCCAAGAGGTGTATGTGACCCCTTACCGTTGTTTCACTTTGTGAGAAGATACTTGCAAAGTCTTTCTGGTGGATGCCACTGGAAGGTGTTTTGATGAACTTCCCTGCCGTAGGCTTTTCTTGTTTTGTACTGTCACAAAGGGTAATTTTATAGGTTTGGTTAAGTGGACAGAAAACAATTGGAGCATTGTTGGGGGTAGGGACATTTGGGAATCTTTTCTAAGTAGAATGTGAGTGGAGACAGGAATTCTAAACTGGTATCATGCAGGTGTTTCAATAATACTGTGGGTTTGTTTGTGATCACCCTCTTACCCTCTTGGGAAGTTTGCTATGAGCCATATGTTTACACGGCCACTGTCACAACGTTGCCTTTGGCTCTGCTTTGCCTGGCAATGTCAATGACTAGACAAATACTCTGTTTTATCACCAGAGATCCAGAAAGGACTGGGTCTAAGCATAGAAAACAATCAGAAATCCATAGTGAAGATGCATAATTGATTCCTGGACTCGAAGTCATTCTAATAGTTCACTTTTGAAATCAAATAGAACAATCTTATTTGCATCTGGGAGTTCACATCATCAATATAGTAACATCTTAGTCCGTTGAATATGTGATCAGAAGAGGCTCTTTAAGAGTTCCATAGAAAATGTGAATATAAAAGAGAAGGGCTAAACAGCAGCTCCTAGCTAAAGCCAAAGGGAAGGAGGCATTTCCCTTCTTTGGGATGTTGGCATGTGAAAGTTGTAATTTGTAATCCACAGCTAAGGCTTGGGGGCCATGCCATGCCTGCATGCTTAGTTGTGTTTGACCCTTTGTGACCCTTGGGCTGCAGCCCACCAAAATCCTCTGTCCATGGGGTTTTCCAGGCAAGAATCCTAGAGTGGGTTGCTATTTCCTTCTCCAGGGGATCTTCCCAGCCCAGGGATTGAACCCATGTCTCTTGTGTTGCAGGAGGATTCTTTACCTGCTGAGCCATTGGGGAACTCCCTGCATGGCCCCCCCACCTGCCCCCACCCCCCAGGGCTTGGGGGCCAGAAAGCTCAAAATTTTCTTACAAATGGTATAATATTGGGCAATATTTTTAAGTCCTCATTTTCTTTTTCTTAAAACAGGGATAAATGCTAGTGCTTATATGAATCAGTTAAGATGCCTTTGATTATGAATAGTAGAAAACTCAAGATAGTTTAAGGGAAATAAAGTTTTGAAGTAGGCCTAGCTTCAGGTGTGGTTTGATCCAGCTACTCACAATTTCATTGGGCCTCTAGCTGGATTTCTTTACAAGTCTCTTGCTGCGTCTTCCTTCTTGCATCAGTTATGCCCTCAGACTGTCCCACTTCAGGGAAGCAACAATGGTCATGGCAGTTTTAGACCTTACACCCTCATATCCCACTATCTAAAAGAAGAGAGTTCTCTTCTGGTAATTCCCATGGAAGGAGGAAGAACCTTCTTTCCAAGAAGCCCTCAGCAAAAGTCTCCTATGTCTCAAAGGCCAGAATTAGCTCATGAGTACACTCTGAACAATCACTGGGCAAAAGGGGTGGGATGATAGACATAAGGGTCACTTCCAGAGCTGAGGGTGGTGTCAAACCCACATTAACCACCACGTGAAGACTCTAGGAGAGGCAATTCCTCAAAGAAAAATGTGAATCTTGTTCCAGGAAAAGGCGGAGAAAAATGATGCCAGAAGGCAACCAAAAGCAGTTCCCTAGATGGTGGTTGTAAATGTGTTAGCAGGGTTCCTGACCGTGCAAAGGAATAGATAAACATAATAATCACTGTTTATATTTATAATTTCCTTTTCCTCCTTCTCCAAGGAAATCTTACATAAATTTAGTAACGATTCAGGAACCCTATCTCCCAGTTTTACGGTTTAAAGAGAAAAGCTTTGAAGTTAGATCAGGATTTGAATTCCAGCTCTGCTAGTGCTATGACTGTGGGCAACTTCATTCTTTGAGCCTCAACCTCCTTCACTGAACAAGGGAAGGAGTGGTAAATAATATCTGCTTTTCAAGCTGGACTTACACAAATGCTATAGAGTTGGAGTGAGACCCAAGTTAAAGTTTGTACAGTGGTAGAATCAATAGAACAGTGACTTGTATTTAGAAATGTATATTGGTGATTTCATCTGCTCTCATTTTTAATGTCTCTCATTTGCCTGGTGACTGCATATGTGATATTTCTCCTTCAGGGATACTAAGACATTGAATTGAGAGCTTTAAAAGTTTAAATTAGGAGGATGTGTGGGGATATAGCATAATGTGAAATCAGAGGACACATATTTCCTCCTCCCCTACCAGACTGATTCTCTCATATATGGCTCTTATAAATAATTAGGAAATATTGAACTAATTTTGTTTGTATCCATTCATCCTTTTCTTTTCTTGTTTCTTTTCATTTTGTTTCCGCCCCTGCATACATGTTTGGCTTGCTGGTACTGACTAGTGGCATCTGTAGGTACTGCTTAAGCTTGATAGTGGCATTAGTCTTTTAAAAAAAAATTTAAGCCATTTTATTGAGATATGATTGACATTAAAAACTGTACACATTTAATGTATGTAATCTGAATCTGGAGAAAAGTGTGTGTGTGTGTATGTGTATTTGCACCTAGTTTTACTGAGCTCTTCAGAATTCTGGCTCTGGTGTTGAGCTAGTACATAGCAGGATTATGTCCAAGTGATTAGCAACATGACAATAGTCTCAACTGAGGTTTTTCAAAGTTGCTGTGTGCATTTGTCACTAGAGGGGGAAAGTTCATCCGGCCGCAGCCTGAGCGAGGACACTGAGAGCCTGCACCTGGCCTCCCCAGGCCCCTTTCTGTGAGATCCTGTGGTTGTACTGTTGATCCTGTGCTACTACTGTGTCTTTCGCCTGCTTAAGCTTTGTCATTTGGATCCTGTGAATTTTCTTTAACGATCCAACTCTGTTTAACTGCCACTGATAGGGAAGGAGTAACTCATTGTTGGCTTCCCTGGTGGCTCAGACAGTAAAGCGTCTGCCTGCAATGCGGGAGACCCAGGTTCAATCCCTGGGTCGGGAAGATCCCCTGGAGAAGGAAATGGCAACCCACTCCAGTATTCTTGCCTGGAAAATTTCATGGATGGAGGAGCCTGGTGGGCTGGGGTCTCAAAGAGTCAGACACGACTGAGCAACTAACACTACTGCTACTTGCTGCAGTGACACTTGTTATTAGCTTTGCAACTTGGGTGATTTATCCAGTGTCTCTAGCCGAGGGTTTTAGGCAGTAAAATCAAGAAAGTAGTATTATCTACTATATCCCTCTAACATACTTCTTCTAAGATTCAAATGAGATATGTGTGAAAGACTGTGATTAAGTTTAAAGCATTATATACATATTTATTATCTCAATTATTATTAAAAAGTACTGCTAGTAGTTCTTAGTGTACTTAATCTTAGTGATAGTTGTAATACTCTGAAGTGATCGTAGAATAACTAGCCAAGGTAAGAGTAGAGAAACAGCTAGCATTAAGGGGAAGGTCAAGAAAAGGCACCATTTGAAAAAGAAAATAATGAAAGTCAACTGATAAGTGGTACCCTTTGCAAAGCCATTTGTCAAAGCCCGCTCTGAGGAATAATTTCTGTGTAGCTGATGTGAATTTAGGAAATATACAGGTACAAATAAGATAAGTTAAATGAAACTCATTTTTACTAATTAAAATGTACATTGTAGTGACAATCTATATTAAGGTAGTAAGCATTTTTCTGTTTTGCTATCATGATTCCTGGTGACAGATATCAGTTGTGAGTATCAAATGTTAGAGCTTGAAGGGACTGTAAAGGACATTTGATCCATTCCATTCCTTTACTGTAAAGATGTTTTAAAGATGAGGAAAACTGAGATCCAGACAGCGGGTGAGACTTTTCTGAGATCAGATTCAAGTTATTAACAGAGTTAGGAGTAACACCCAGTTCTGATTCTCTACCCCATGTTCTTTCAGATACATGGTTCGGTAGGTTTGATTAAAGTCCCTTGCAGTTCAGGGGTGAAGAGTACAGAAGGTCTCTGCCAGTAAGGATTTTATAGTCTAATGCAGGAAGCAGGAAAGAAACCAATTATACTAAGTGAGATGAGAGATATCATAAACATATAAGCAACATATCAATACATTTTTGGGGAAACATTTAGAGACAATTTATTCTCTATAGAAAAACTTCTCAAGTCTATATATATACAGCAACGATTGTTTTCAGAGCTCTAAAATAACAGGCAAAGTTCCTAGGAATCCTCCTGGTATGGTGGCCCAAGGTCCCTTGGGTAACAAATATAAAGAGACGGTGGTGCTTGGGGCATCAAAATGGAAATCCTTGACATATACACACTATTAATACTATATATAAAGTAGATAGCTAAGAAGAATCTGCTGTAGAGCATAAGGAACTCTACTCAATACTCTGTAATAGCCTATAGGGCTTTCCTGGTGGCTCAGGGGTAAAGATTCCCCCTGCCAATGCAGGAGACATGGGTTCAATTCCTGGGCTGGGAAGATCCCCTGGAGAGGGAAATAGAAACCCACTCCAGTATTCTTGCCTGGGAAATCCCAGGGCAGAGGAGCCTGGCAGGCTATCGTCCATGGGGTTGCAAAAGTTGGAAATGACTTAGTGACTGACCAACAATGGCCTATAGGAGAATCTTTTCAAAGGGCGGATGTGTGTGTGTATATATATATCTCTCTCTCTATATATAAAACTGATTGACTTTGCTGTACACCTGAAAACAACACAACATTGTAAATCAGCTATACTCTAATTAAAATTAAAGTATAAATAAAAGCTGTTTTTGAAATATACTTTTAAAAAAAATGGCAATCTTGAGAAACAGACTTGAGACAAAGGCTACGTTTGTCCATCTCTGTTGGGCGTGTTGGAGCACTCCGCAGGACGGCAAGATCACCACCCTGAGGTTGTGTGGAAAGAAGGCACTTGCCTTGGGACACTTGTTATCTGTTGGTGATCACTGGTTTCCAGGATGGTACCGGGATGTTTCAATCCCCTCCAGCCTCAAACTCAGGAATTTATCCACACAGTGGGCTGTCATACAGAGGCACTTAAAGAACTGTAGGAAGGAAACTGATGTTTACTGAACTTCTAATGTGGCCAAACGTAGCACTAGATGCTTTATATGTGTAATCTTATTACTCACAACAAAGCTTGAGGTAGAGTTAGATTTGGTTTGACTATAATTTCAGCCTTCCTTGAATCCCTCCTTACCATTTGTTCATTTCATGAGTATTTTGTGTGTGATTTCAAAAACCCTCTTTCAGGAAGCTGCTAAGTTGCTTCAGTCATGTCCGACTCTGTGCGACCCCAGAGACGGCAGCCCACCAGGCTCCCCCGTCCCTGGGATTCTCCAGGCAAGAACACTGGAGTGGGTTGCCATTTCCTCCTCTAATGCGTGAAAGTGAAGTCGCTCAGTCGTGTCTGACTCTTAGCGACCCCATGGACTGCAGCCTACCAGGCTCCTCCGTCCATGGGATTTTCCAGGCAAGAGTACTGGAGTGGAAGGGGCTTCTCTAATTCTTCTTCCTGAGCTGGAACCTTGTTAGGAACCTTTAGGAACCTTCTCCTTAGCCAGAACCTTTCATTAAGAAATTGGAAATGACCCATGTGTCTATCAATAGATAAATGGTGGAAAAAATTATGAAATCCTAGGAACTATTAAGAATAAATACTGACCTGAAAACATGACTATGGTATGTTTTTAGCAATTTCAGTTCAATAGCATAGCATGACCTCGATACAAAACTGTGTGTGTGTGTCTAAAGTTATACAACAAACTGTTAATCACGGTTTCCTCAAAGAATGAACTTGGAACAAGTAGGGATAGAGGCAGGCTAAAAGGGTGTTGGAAATGAGAGGAACTACAACACATCTTTTATTTATATTGTGTAATTTTCACATGATGAAATTATAAGCAGCTTTTAAAAAGGATTATGAAAGTCCCTTTTATCCTTGTTTTGTTCTATTGGGTTTCAAATCGGAATCATCTAAACTCTCAATGTAAGAGCAGAGATTGGGGGAAATCACTCACTTTTTAATCTTCTCTTTATTAGAGCTTCGCCTCAAAGACGCTGGCGTGACCTGTCAGCCTGCTAGCAGACGCTCGGTGCTGTCTCTTCAACTCTGCCCTTAGACCAGGCACAAGGAGTCATTCTGTGTTTGAAAAACTTCCTTCCTTTGTATTTGAGGTTATTTGGTAGATTCTACAGATGTATTCAGACAAGAACTGACCTTCAGCATGAATACAACTGAGGCTATTAATCTCTGACCTCCATATGTAGGAATTATTATCTCCATCATATGACTGAGGCAGTTCAGAGAAGTTGAAGGGGCACTGAAATTAAAGAGTACAAAATTGCATATATGACTTTAATTACCTGCTAGATTACCAGATGAAAATTTGTGGTAAGTGGGTGAAACAAGAGTTAAAGTGAAATAAGTTCACACAAAATCTTATTTTTGATCATTTTAATGTGATCATTAAAGTTCTGAGTGCTTTTTGTCTGATTTATTTTTATGACTATGAAAAAGGGCAGTTATTAAATACTGTTGGTGATTTGACTCTAAAATCAAAAATTTAAGACTAATAATTTCAAACTGCCTTGGTCAATTTAATTGAAGCTATCTTGAGATTTCTATGTTGAGCTGTTAAAATTTGCAAGTGCTGGTCTGTCTGATTTGATTTCTAAAGTTCTGGCTCCATCAGTGTGTAAGGCATATAAGCTTGACAAACCAGTCATTTTCCTTCCCTGGTATCTAGTTTTCTGGTCTGTAAATTGAAGTGTTTGAACTAGATAATCATCAAGATTGGCGTTATTCTGAGTCTCTGAAAGTTCTCTTTGGTTCACAGCTCACTTACATAGTTAGGTAAATTTACTTCTGAGAACTCTTCAGCATATCCTCTGAATATTAATGTCAAAACTGCGTAAATATCTTAAATAAAATAATAAAGTGGCTTATAAGTAGATTAAATGCTTTCTTGTACTTTATTACTGAGTTCTTATTGAAGTTAACTTGTCAAGGACTAGTAAAAGCTATGTTTGGTCTAATTTATCTCTACACCAGTATTTCAAAAATATTATATAAGAATCTAAGACTAACATAATGCTTACCCAGAAAAAAGATAGCTTTTCTAAATTATATTTATCTAGATAAAAGAATCAAATTCTTAAATAAAAACTATTGGAAAAACTCTATAGAAAGACTTAAAAATGTGGAGGAGTATCTTGCTCTATTCCATATTTAGCATATGACTGTGCAGGTTCTATGCTGCTCTGAATAATAAAGACTTGGACCTAAGAGAGAATATGTCACCTCCATTATCATTATCACTAAAAATAAAATTGATCTCCTTTATTTGTCCTCCTATGTGGTGAGGAGGTATCTATACAATATCAAATTATAGAATAATTGAATTTCAGAACTAAAATGGACTTTAAAGACAATGTATTCAAACCAGCTCATTTTATTTCATAAAGCTCGTTCAAATCCCAGTGATGTTTCTTTCTAATATTGAAGACACTCAAAGATACTTGTATCCACTTACTTTTCTCCTATTTTATTTATATGTGAATATATTACTCTTGCCTGGAAAATCCCAAGGGCGGAGGAGCCTGGTAGGCTGCAGTCCATGGGGTCACTAAGAGTCGGACACAACTGAGCAACTTCACTTTCACTTTTCACTTTCATGCGTTGGAGAAGGAAATGGCAACCCGCTCCAGTGTTCTTACCTGGAGAATCCCAGGGACGGGGGACCCTGGTGGGCTGCCGTCTCCGAGGTCGCACGACTGATATACTCCACTTCAGTCGCACGACTGAAGTGACTTAGCAGCAGCAGTGCATATATTAATATTCATTCTATTTAGTATATATTTCTGAGTTTTCACAAATGTATGCAGTCATATCATTACCAATACAACCAAGATGCAGAATGGTTTCGTCACCCAACAATTCCTTATACAGCTCATGTATTAATTCTTCCTCCATCATCAACCCCTAGCAACCACTGTGTTCTCTGTTCCTATAGTTTCAACTTTTCCAGAAAATCAGAGAAATGGAATCAGACAATATGTAGCCTACATATTGTAGACAATATGTAGTCTGGCTTTTTCCCCCCCATTTAGCATCAATCATTTTTTGGAGATTTATTTATGTTGTTGTGTGTATCAGTAAAATACATACTTTTTGTTGCAGAATTGTATTCTATTTTATTGATGTATCACGGTCTGTTTATCCAGTCACCTGTTGAAAGACATTTGCTTTTTCCTAGTTTTTAGTGATTGTAGTAAAGCTGTTATAAACATTTGCAAATAGGTTTTAGTGTGAACATGTTTTTATTTTGGGAGGGGGAGGTAAAGTCAGTGAGTGAGTAAAGTCAGTAAGCTATTTTTTAAAAAGATTTTATTGGAGTATAGTTGTTTTACACTATTGTGTTTCAGGCGCATAGCTAAGTGAATCAGTTATACATGTATCCACTCTTTTTTAGCTTCTTTTCCCATATAGGTCATTAGAGAGGGCTGAATAGAGTTCCCTGTGCTATGCAGTAAGTCCTTATTATCTATTTTATATTTAGTGGTGTGTTTATGTCAATCCCAATCTCCCTATTTATCCTCCCCATTTCCTCCTGGGAACCATGTTTGTTTTCTACACCTGTGACTCTATTTCTGTTTTGTGAATAGGTTCATTTGCATCATTTTTTTAAGATTCCACACAAAAATGATATCTTGATACTTGTATTTATCTATCTGACTTACTTCACTCACTATAACAATCTCTAGGTCCATCTACGATGCTGCAAATGACATTTCATTCTTTTTTATGGCTGAATAATATTCCATTGTATGTATGGACCACATCTTCTTTACCCATTCTGCTGTCGATGGACATTTAAGTTACTTTCATGTCCTGGCTATTGTAAATAGTGCTGCAATGAACATTGAGGTGTGTGTATCTTTTCAAATTACGGTTTTCTCTGGGTACCAGCCCAGGGATGGGATTGCTAGGTCATATGATAGCTCTATTTTTAGTTTATTAAGGAACCTCCATACTGTTCTCCATAGTGGCTGTACCAATTTACATTCCCACTAACAGTGTAGGAGGATTCCTTCTTTCCACACCCTCGCCAGCATTCATTGTTTGCAGATTTTGTGATAATGGCCATTTTAACTGATGTGAGGTGATACCTCGTTGTACTTTTGATTTGTATTTCTCTAACAATCAGTGATCTTGAGCATCTTTTCATGTGCTTCATGGCCATCCAGCCATGTCTTCTTTGGAGAAATGTCTATTAAGATCTGCCTATTTTGGGATTGCTTTTTTAATTGAGCTGAATGAGCTGTTTGTATATTTTGGAGGTTAATTCCTTGTTGGTCACTTTGTCTGCAAATATTTTCTCTCATTCTGGGTGTTATTATTTCTGATTATGGTTTTATTTGCTGTACAAAACCTCTAAGTTTAGTTTGGCCCCAGTTGTTTGTTTTTGTTTTTATTTTCATTACTCTCTGGTGGCTCAAAAAATCTTGCTGCAACTTATGTCAGAGGATTCTGCCTATGTTTTCCTCTAAGAGTTTTATAGTATCAAGTGTTACATATAGGTCTTTAATCAATTTTTGAGTTTATTTTTGTGTATGGTATTAGGAAGTATTCTAATTTCATTCTTTCACATGTAACTATCTAGTTTTCCCCACTTATTGAAGAGACTGTCTTTTCTCCATTGTGTATTCTTGCCTCCTTTGTCATAGGTGGGTGAGTTTATCTCTGGAATTTCAATCCTATTCCATTGATCTATATTTCTGCTTTTGTGTCAGTAACATACCGTCTTGATGACTGTAGTACAGACTGAAGTTAGGGAGTCTGATTTCCTCAAGCTCCATTTTTCTTTCTCAAGATTGCTTTGGCTACTCAGGGTCTTTTGTGTTTCCACACAAATTTTAAGATTTTTTCCCTAGATTTGTAAAAAATGTCACTGGCAATTTGATAAGGATTGCACTGAATCTGTAGATCGTTGGGTAGTATAGTGATTCTGGCAATACTGATTCTTCCAATCCTAGAACATGGTATATCTTTCCAACTGTGTCATCTTCAGTTTCTTTCATCAGCCTCATAGTTTTTGGTGTATGAGTGTTTTGCCTCCTTAGGTAGATTTATTCATAGGTATTTTATTCTTTTTCATGTGATGGAAAATGGGATTGTTTATTTAATTTCTCATTCTGATATTTCATTGTTAGTATAGAGAAATGCAAGAGATTTCTGTGTATTAATTTCATATCCTGCAACTTTACCAAATTCATTGATGAACTCTTAAGTTATCTGGTAGCATCTTTAGGATTTTCTATGTATAGTATCATGTCATCTGCAAATAATCTTCCCTTGTAGCTCAGTTGGTAATGAATCTGCCTGCAGTGCAGGCGACCCAAGTTCTATTCCTGGGTCAGGAAGATGTCCTGGAGAAGGAAATGGCAACCCACTCTAGTATTCTTGCCTGGAGAATCCATGGACAGAGGAGCCTGGCAGGCTACAGTCCATGGGGTCGCAAGTGTCAGACATGACTTAGTGACTAAACCACATCTGCAAACAGTGACAGTTTAACTTCTTTTCCAGTTTGTATTCTTTTTTTTCTCTGTTTTGCCATAGAATTCTAAAACTATGTGAATAAAAGTGCTAAGAGTAATAAGACATCCTTGTCTTATTCCTGATCTTAGGGGAATAAGCTTTTGATGGTGGAGTATGATGTTAGCTGTGGGTTTGTCATATATGGCCTTTATTATGTTGAAGTAGATATGTTGAAGCCCATCTATGGGCTTCCCTGGTGGCTCAGACAGTAAAGAATCCACCTGCAATGTGGGAGGCCTGGGTTTGATCCCTGGGTTTGGAAGATCCCCTGGAGGAGGACATGGCAACCCGCTCCAGTATTCTTGCCTGGAGAATCCCATGGACCGAGGAGCCTGGAGGGCTACAATTCATGAGGTCGCAAAGAGTTGGACATGACTGAGCAACTAAGCACAGCACAGCACAGGTTCCCTCTATGCCCACTTTCAGGAGGGTCTCTCTCTCTCTCTCTTTTGTTTTTAATCTTAAATGGGTATTGAATTTGAACTCAGCTTTTTTTTGTGTCTATTGAGATGGTCATACAGTTTTTATTCTTTGTTATATGGTGTATCACAATGATTTAATTAGATTGTCTTTTTATTTGCTGAAGTGTCTTTTGCAGAGCACAAGTTTTTAATTATGGTGAAATTCAGTTTACCAATTTTCTTCTTTTTTGGTCATGCTTTTGTTGCCATATCTAGGAAGTCTTTACCTAACCTAAGGTCACAAAGACTTTCTCCTTAATTTTCTTCTAGGAGCTTTTTTGGGCTTCCCTGTTTGCTCAGCTGGTAAAGAATCTGCTTGTAAACCAGGAGACCTGGGTTTGATCTCTGGGTTGGGAAGATTCCCCTGGAGAAGGGAAAGACTACCCACTCTAGTATTCTGACCTAGAGAATTCCATGGACTATACAGTCCATGGGGTCCAAAGAGTCAGACACAACTGAACAACTTTCACTTTTATTTATGGTCTTCCCTGGTGGCTCAGTCAGTAAGAGTCTGCCTGCAATGTGGGAGACTCGAGTTCAATCCCAGCTCAGGAAGATCCCCTAGAGAAGGAAATAGCAACCCACTCCAGTATTCTTGCCTGGAGAATTCTATGGACAGAGGAGCCTAGTGGGCTACAGTCCATGGGATCACAAAGAGTCAGACATGACTGGGGGACGAACACTTTCAATTTCAGGAACTTTATGGTTTTATGTTATGCATTTAAGTCTTTAATCTTTCTTGAGTTAAATTTTTAATATATGGTTATGCTGTTTCATTTTTCTGGATCAGTTCATCAGTCAGTTTGGTTGCTCAGTCATGTCTGGCTCTGCGATCCCATGAAGCGCAGCACGCCAGGCCTCCCTGTCCATCACCAATTCCTGGAGTCCACCTAAACCCATGTCCATTGTGTTGGTGATGTCATCCAACCATCTCATCCTCTGTCGTCCCCTTCTTCTCCTGACCTCAATCTTTCCCAGCATCAGGGTCTTTTCAAATGAGTCAGCTCTTCGCATCAGGTGGCCAAAGTATTGGAGTTTCAGCTTCAACATCAGGCCCTCCAATGAACACCCAGGACTGATCTCCTTTAGGATTGACTGGTTGGATCTCCTTGCAGTCCAACAGACTCTCAAGAGTCTTCTCCAACACCACAGTTCAAAAGCATCAATTCTTCGGCACTCAGCTTTCTTCACAGTCCAACTCTCACATCCATACATGACTACTGGAAAAACCATAGCCTTGACTAGATGGACCTTTGTTGGCAAAGTAATGTCTCTGCTTTTTAATATGCTGTCTGCTGCTGCTAAGTCGCTTCAGTCGTGTCTGACTCTGTGCGACCCCAGAGACGGCAGCCTACCAGGCTCCCCCATCCCTGGGATTCTCCAGGCAAGAACACTGGAGTGGGTTGCCATTTCCTTCTCCAATGCATGAAAGTGAAAAGTGAAAGTGAAGTTGCTCAGTCGTGTCCGACTCCTAGCGACCACATGGACTGCAGCCTACCAGGCTCCTCCGTCCATGGGATTTTCCAGGCAAGAGTACTGGAGTGGGGTGCCATTGCCTTCTCCAAATATGCTGTCTAGGTTGGTCATAACTTCCTTCCAAGGAGCAATCATCTTTTAATTTCATGGCTGCAATCACCATCCGCAGTGATTTTGGAGCCCAGAAAAATAAAGTCAGCCACTGTTTCCACTGTTTCCCCATCTATTTGCCATGAAGTGATGGGACTGGATGCCATGATCTTAGTTTTCTGAATGTTCAGCTTTAAGCCAACATTTTCACTCTCCTCTTTCACTCTCATCAAGAGGCTCTTTAGTTCTTCACTTTCTGGCATAAGGGTGGTGTCATCTGCATATCTGAAGTTATTGGTATTTTTCCCTGCAATCTTGATTCCAGCTTGTGCGTCTTCCAGCCCAGCATTTCTCATGATGTACTCTGCATATAAGTTAAATAAGCAGGGTGACGATATACAGCCTTGATGTACTCCTTTTCCTATTTGGAACCAGTCTGTTGTTCCATGTCCAGTTCTAACTGTTGCTTCCTGACCTGCATACAGGTTTCTCAAGAGGCAGGTCAGGTGGTCTGGTATGCCCATCTCTTTCAGAATTTTCCGCAGTTTGTTGTGATCCACACAGTCAAAGGCTTTGGCATAGTCAATAAAGCAGAAATAGATATTTTTCTGGAACTCTCTTGCTTTTTCCATGATCCAGCAGATGTTGGCAATTTGATCTCTGGTTCCTCTGCCTTTTCTAAAACCAGCTTGAACATCTGGAAGTTCACGGTTCACATATTGTTGAAGCCTGGCTTGGAGAATTTTGAGCATTACTTTACTAGCATGTGAGATGAGTGCAATTGTGCTGTAGTTTCAGCATTCTTTTACATTGCCTTTCTTTGGGATTGGAATGAAAACTGACCTTTTCCAGTCCTGTGGCCACTGCTGAGTTCTCCAAATTTGCTGGCATATTGAGTGCAGCACTTTCACAGCATCATCTTTCGGGATTTGGAATAGCTCAACTGGAATTCCATCACCTCCACTAGCTTTGATCATAGTGATGCTTCCTAAGGCCCACCTGACTTCACATTCCAGAATGTTTGGCTCTAGGTGAGTTTGTTTTTCTGGATATGAATGTATAATTTTCCTAGCACTATTTGACTTAAAGACTATTGTTTCTTCAGTGAATTGACTTTTGCCTTTGTCAAAGTCAGTTGACTGTATATGTATGGGTCTATATCTGAACCTTTTCTTCTCTTCCATTCATCTAAGTGTCTGCTCTTCTGTCAGTAAAACACTATCTTTCTTATCGTAGTTTTGTAGCAGGATTTCTCAGTCTCATCGCTATTGATATTTTAGTCCAGGTAATTTTGCTGTAGAGGTTATCATAGGCTATTTAGCAGCATGGTTAGCCTCTCTTTTCCAGACATCCCCTGAATCATGACAATCAAAAAAAAAAAAAAATCTCCAGACATAGCTGAAATGAACTAAGGGAAAAAAATCATCTCTGGTTGAGAACCACTGATTTATACAGTAAATCTTGACAATCATACTGTTTTCTTCTTTTTTCTAAACTGTGTTGGCTATTCTAGTTCCTTTGCTTTCTAACATAAATTTGGGGGTTAGTTAGTTGATTTCCATAGGAAATCCTGCTAGAATTCTGATTGGGATTATATTGCATCTGTGCATCAGTCTAGGAAGAAGGGACATCATAACAATACTGAGTCTTCCAATCCATAAACACAGTATATCTCCACATTTATTTAGGTCTCCTTTGATTTTGTTTTCATTAATGCTGAGTTGTTTTCAGCACAGAGTATATTGGTGTATGTAGATATATGCATTTGTATCAGATATACATTTCCTAAGTATTTCATTTTTATGCTTTATATTTTTTTTAAATTCTAGTTACTCTTTGCTATTATTAAGAAATACAGTTGACTTTATATATTAATCTTATATTCTGTAACCTTGCTAAACTTGTTAGTTCTAAGAGTTTTTCTCATAGGTTCGCTGGGATTTTCTCCATATACAAACAATTTTATTTCCTCCTTTCCAATCTCTGTGGTTTTTCATTTTCTTCTCGTTTTGTTGTGCTAGTTAGGTGGGGCAACAGCAGTTATTGTTGTCTTGGTGTCAATACTAGGGAAACAGTCATTCAGTTCAGTTCAATCGCTCAGTCATGTCCAACTCTTTGAGACCCCATGAACCACAGCATGCCAGGCCTCCCTGAGACCCCATGAACCACAGCATGCCAGGCCTCCCTATCCATCACCAACTCCCGAAGTCCACCCAAACCCATGTCCATTGAGTCGGTGATGCCATCCAACCACCTCATCCTCTGTCGTCCCCTTCTCCTGCCCTCAATCTTTCCCAGCATCAGGGTCTTTTCAAATGAGTCAGCTCTTTCCAACAGGTGGCCAAAGTATTGGGAGTTTCAGCTTCAACCTCAGTCCTTCCAATGAACACCCAGGACTGATCTCCTTTAGGATGGACTGGTTGGATCTCCTTACAGTCCAAGGGACTCTCAAGAGTCTTCTCCAACACCACAGTTCAAAAGCATCAATTCTTCAGTGCTCAGCTTTCTTTATAGTCCAGTTCTCACATCCATACATGACCACTGGAAAAACCATAGCCTTGACTAGACGGACCTTTGTTGGCAAAGTAATGTCTCTGCTTTTTAATATACTGTCTAGGTTGCTCATAACTTTCCTTCCAAGGAGTAAACAGTCATTATTTCTCCATAAAGTAGCATTAGTGGTATATTTTTTGTAGCTGCCTTTTCAGATTAATGAAGCTTTCTTTTGCTTTTGATAGTGATGTTGAGAGCTTTTAACACGCTGGACATTGAGTTCGGTCAAATATTTTCCTACCTGCATTGAGATGATTGTACAGTTTTTCTTTTAAGTCTGTTATGATGAATTATACCGGAGTGATTTTCAAAAGTTGAAACATCTTTGCATTCCTGTAATAAACCTCTCTTGCTCATAGTATATAATTATATGCTCCTGGAATTGATAAAATCTGTTGAACTTTGGTGTCCATATTCAGGAGGGATACTGTTTTGTAATTTTACTCTCTTGTAATGTCTTTGTCTAGTTTTTGTATCAGGCTAATGCTGGGCTCATAAAATGAATTAGAAAGTTGTTCCTTCCTATTCTATTTTCTGAAAGAAATGTATACATTTGGTATTTCTCCCTCATATGCTTGGTTGAGTTTAGTAGTACATTTCTCCTGGCCTCTATTATTCTCTGTTGAGACTTTTTAAACTTCGTATTCCATTTCTTTAGTAGAATATTCAGTTTACTATGTTGTATCCCCCTCCCAGAAATATTTGATATGTGGTATTTTCATATTTGTGTAGTTTAAAATATTTTATACCTTCTCCGAGACTTCCACTTTGACAATGAGTGAGTTATAAGGATGTGGTTTAACTTCCAAAAATTGGGTAATTTTCAAATATCTTTATTTTTAAATCTAATTCCATTATGGTCAGATGTGCTCTCTAGTAGTCTTCTCAGTTGACTATTATTTGGGCATTGTCTAGAACAGAGGTAAATAATTTTTTTTGGTAACGTGTCAGATAGCAAATATTTTTGACTTTTAAGACCATATAATTTATCCCTCAACTACTCATTTCTGCTTTTGTGGCACAGAAATAGCCACAGAAGAAATGCAAACAAATAGGCATAGCTATGTTCCAATTAGACTTTATTTATAAAAACAGATGGTAGATTGAATTTGGCCTGCAGGTCATAATTTGCTGACCCCTGATCTACCTTGGTGAATGTTCCATGCACACTTAAAAATGTATATTCTGTTGTTGGATGGAATACTTTATGAATATTAATTAGGCAAAACAGCAATAATATTCAGGTCTTCTTAATCCTTGATTTTCTACTGTTCTGCTGATTATGGAGGTATTTTGAGGTCCCCAAGAATAATTGTGGATTTGTGTATTTTTCCTTTTAGTTCTCCATTTTTGATTCATGTATTTTGAAGCTCTGTTGTTTGCAGTATACATATCTGGATTGTTTTGGGTTCTAGATATATTGACCCCTTTTTCTCCCTAGTGATCCTTGTTTTGACATCTACCTGGCTATTAATATAGTCATTCTCACTTTCTTTAGTTGTGTGATGGCATGTTTTATCATTCTCCATCCTTCTACTTTAACCTGTATATCATATTTATAGAGTTTCTTGTAGACAACATGTAACTGAGCCTTTTTTGTTTTTCCTATCTGACAATCTTTGTCTTTTAATTGGCATGTCGAGACCACTTTCTTTGAATGGAATTATTGATATGGTTGGATTTAGGTGTACTCTCTATTTATTTTAGATTTTCCTTTTCTCTGTTTTTTACCTATTCACCATTTCTCTGGTTTTTCTCTATTCACCATTTTCTGCCATGTTTTAGATTATTTCAGTTTTTTTTTTTATACTTTATCTCTTGGCTTCATGTCTTTGTATTTTTTTTAGTTGCTGTTTTAGGTCTTTCCAATATACATATCCAACCTTTCACAGTCTACTTAGAGTTAGTATTTTACCACTTCAAATAAAGGTTGAAGTTTTAATCATGTAGTTTTCTTTATTTTCCCGTCTCCCTTTGTATTAAACTTTTCATGCATATTACATTTGGGGTCCCAGGTGGCACTAGTGATTAAAGAACCCACCTGTCAATGCAGGAAACATAAGAGATGCAGATTTGATCCAGGGGTTGAGAAGAGCCCTTGGAGAAAGAAATGGCAAATCACTCCAGTATTCTTGCCTAGAGACTCTCATGGACAGAGGAACCTGGTGGGTTATAGTTCCTGGGGTCTCAAAGAGTCGGACATAACTGAGCAACTGAGCACACACACCAATGTATTACATTTATATGCATTGCAAATCCCATCAGACAATATTATAATTTTTGCTTTTAATAGTCACACCTACTTTAATGAATCTAAGAGGAAGAAATAAGCTTTTATCTAGATATCTTTAATCTCCATGTTGTATCACTTTCAGTTAGCCTGAAAAATTCCTTTAGGGTTTTTCTTAGAGCAATTTTGCTAAATATGAATTGTCTCAGTTTTCTTTCATCTTAAAATGCCTTAATTTCACTATATTTTTCCTTGCTAGGTATTTCATTAGTTAAACACAGAATTCTGGTTTGCTAGTTATTACATTATAGTTACTTTAAAAGAAAATTGTGTCACTATCTTCTGGTATCCATGTTTTCTGATAAGAAATCCACAGTAATTTGAATAATTTTGCCTCTTTTTGTAATGTGTCATTTTCCTCTGGTTATTTTCAAAACTTAAAAAAAAATCCTTGATTTCCTGCAAATTTATTATAATGTATGGAGGTATAATTTTCTTTGAATTTAACCTATCTGGGGTTTTCTGAGCCTTTTGAATTTATTTCTTTCACAAAGTCTGGAAAGTTTTCAGCCATCCTTTTCCCCCTTTTCACATTTTTCTGTGATTCCAATAACTTAAATGTAAACCTTTTGATATTTTCCTATAGGCTCGTTCCCCCACCCCCACCCCCAGCCAGTATTTTCCCTTTCTGTTCTTCAGGTTTGAATAGTTTCTGTTGATCTGTACTAATTTTCTGACTCTTTCCTTTTTTTTTATCTCCCTTGAGACCACCTAATGAGTTTTGTATTTCAGATATTTTTTGGTTCTAAAATTTCCTCTTTTTTTTTTTTTCCAGTTTCCCTTTCTTTATTGAGAGCTTCTATCGCTACATTTATTTCAGGAGTGTTTGCTTCTTGGAGTCTGGTTACTATAGCTGGTCTAAATTTTGTCTGATTCCAATATCTGTGTCATCTTACAATTGACTTTCATTGATTCTTATTTTCCTGTGAGTTGTCAAATTTCCCTGGTTCCTTGCTTGTCCGTAGATTTTTTTTTTTTTCAATTGTATCCAGACATTTTGGATTTTATATTGAGAGTTGGTCCTATTAAACTCCTCTGGATAAGGTTTTTCTTTTCTTTTTTTTTTTTGGTAGTTAATCTTTAAATTTAGATTGAGAGTTTTCTTTCATTTTCTCTGCGTGGCCTTTCAAGGTCTTTGCTCTTCTGCTTTTACTCTGTCCTGCACATGGGCACTCAGAGATGAATTCCGGACATGTGGCTTTATCCACAAAATTCAGAGATCTCCCTCTCTGACTCTTTCTCTCCAGTGTATCCCCTAAACTCTCTGGCTTCCAGGAGCTCCTTTTCCTGATCATCTGACTAGAAAAAAGTTTATTTGAAGTTCTAGTGATCTTATTACCCATAATTTATGCGTGACTGGGGCAACCCTCAGTACCAAGTGGTGAGAATAAAGGGGGAGAGAGAGAGGCAAAAACATAAAAGTCATTTCTTCACTCTTTTTGTATCAAAAGGTTCCCTTTATTTGAGTTACTTTGGCCAGAAACATGGATTTTCTCCCAGGGATTTTGATGCTGGAGTAACGGTGATTACATTTCAGATTCATGATTCGGGTTGCCCTTGGTACAGGACTGGAAGGAAAAATAGGAGAAAAAACAAGAACAAACAAACAAACAAACAAACAAACAAAAACAGTGGGAATCACTTGGGTCAAAGTGGAAAGGCAAAAGAGGAAAAATACCAAAGAAACTCGTCTCTATATTAATTTCTCAAGTTTAGGTTCTCCTCCCTAATCTTCTTCGAGGTAGTTGATTTTGTGTGTTTGTCCACAGTTTTTCTGTAATCGATAGGAGATACAGGCTGCAGTGGGCTTGCTCCACCTTGGCTGGCAATAGGGGTCCTTCATTTTTATTCATATTTGTGATGATTGTTAATTGCTCACAGTGTCTGACACCTAGAAGATGATCAATGAGTATGTATTGATTGAAAGGATAAATGAATAAAAAGTTAAGGAGAAAAGGAGGAAAGGAGAAAAAGGAAGGAATAGGAAATATTGGGAAGAGAAACAGAGGGATGAATTTAGAATATTAGGTTCCTAAAAGATTGCAATGGTTTCAGGCATAATTCTACATTATGGTCACTAGATGGCAGTAGAAACCAAGGTCTACTTCACAGTCTTTTAAAAACATACTCAACAATGATTATATAACAATATATTTATAGATTAGGAAATGAGAGGAGTGGTTGTGGAGAGGGGGTGGCCATGAAAATTAATAAGAGTCAATTTCTACCTTTCAGGATTTCACAAATTAACAGAAAGAAAGACTAACCATAACATAAATCAGACTATGGTAATCCTACAGTAGAAGTGTAAACTAATATTAACGTAAGACAGGAAGGGGTATTAATTCTGATTTACAAAAACTGAAGAAGTCTTCACTGAAAAACTTTTGTGGCTGGCTTTGACAGTTGGGTAAAGGTTGAACATACCAGGTCGGAAGAGGGAGGAGGTATTCCAAATAGAGAAGAATACCTGGAGAACAATAAATCCTGAAATGTGGCTGCAGCATAGCATATGTGAAGGAAATCATGGAAGTCGATGTTGGGAAGCTGAGTTGGCATCACGTTATGGGAGTTCTTACATGGGGGAAGGGTGTTGTTTCTGAGTCCTGTGTACATGCTCCCGTCTCTGGCCAGGGTGCTGGGAGTGCTCGCAGTTTTTAGCAACAGTCCTCTGTGGTGGAGCAGCTTGTCCCAGAGCCTTGGACAGCTCCTGCTGGATCAGAAGCTCAAGACTCAACATCCTCTAGGGTCCCGGAGGGAAGTTACATAAGTGCCTTGGCTGGGTGGGCTCCTTGCCAGATGTGGTCAGTCTGAAGGTCCTGGGTGAAAGCTTGTTATCATGTGGTGACCTGGACCCCGTATTACTAAGTCTTCTAGTTTTTCAAGAGAGTTCGGAAATGCAAATTTATATGAAATTTCCTGTTGTTTTTTTTTTTTTTTAATGCTGGCACTAATTCATAGTTTAGGAAGCACAGAGTGAGCCAATCAAAACTATCTGTGGGCTGGAGTGGGCCCTTGGGCAGCCACTCCTTCCTGAGAGTCGTCTGTAGGCTCCTTTCCTGATCTCTGTCATGGCTGAGGTCCAGACCTAAGTGTCCATGGAGGGAGTTCCTCTTTGCCGATTTTTCTGTCCGTGTGTGGAAAGGTTTCCTAATGGTGTGTCTCAGAGCGACTCCCCCCAGCCCTTCCTATGAGCTACCCCCTATGCCCAGCCCTCTGCCTTCCCCTCTATGTAAAAGCCACCAGGCTGGCCACTCAGGGTGGTGGCTGGCACGCAAAGCACTGTATTCCTGGTGTTTCCTTATGTTGTGGTGTTCCTTTCCTTATGTTTTCCTTAGGTACATCAGTGCAGGTTTTAACAGTGACCCTGATGGTTCTTTGGTGCTCATTCAGAAGTTACTGTGGTCTTCAAAATTTTCTTTTTAAATCTATTGGTTCTTTAAGCTTCTAGATTGCATTTAAAATAGGATAGTCTACTTACATATCTATACATAGATTTTAATCACTTACTATTTCTTATTAATTAGAACTGGGGGAGAATTGGGGGTTTGTGTTTCTCTTGCTGTTGCCTTATTATAGCTCTGTGAACCCCAAAGGGTAATCAGTATTCTTTGTTCCCTGAGTCCATAGAAGCTGGGAATCTGGTTCAAGGACTCTAGGGTGCCTGAGAAATGGAAAATGGAGAGGCAAAGGATTCAGGTTCAGAAAGGAGATAGAAAGATTCTTTCCCTCTTTTTCTTTTCCAGTGATCAGAGCTCCAGGTAGCGTAGTAAGAGTCAGAAAGTCACAGCAGAAAAGAATGGATTCTGAAGCCATACTCTCTGAGGTTCTATTTCAGTTCTTCCCCTAATAAAGTGACTTTGGGGCCATCACTTAGCTTCTCTGTGCTTTAGTGTTCTTATCTGTGAAGTGGTGATATTAATAAATTATCTCATAGAGCTATCTTGAAGATTAAAATGGCCCAATGTACATGTAGAAGGTAAGCAGAGAGGTATTTGTGGGTGTGATTTAATACGAATGCTGCTGTAGCATTTACTTTTAAAGACCAATTACAGATAAAATTGAAGAATTAACAAGATGATTCCAGCTTGTTGTTGATGATTCCAATCAACAAGGAATTCCAGCTTCACTTATCCCGCAGGAGTAAATACTTCCTTTGTGTGTCTATGTGAGCATGCATAGAGGTTGAAAGTCAGTGGTGACTTGTGTCCTATTTGATTATGAATTTTCACCAGGTGGCAGCAGAGTATTATGAGACGTCACAGAATTCAGTGTCCTACTCAGACCACAGAGTAGAGAGCAGCAAGCGATGGTGGCTTGAAGATCTGTCCACTGATGTTGGTTGGGTGTTTAAGTTTCCTGCTATTATTGTATTCCTGTCAGTTTCTCCCTTTGTGTCTATTTCTATTTATGTATTTGGGTGCCTGTATGTTGATGAGTGTAAAATCCTCTTCTTGCATTGATCTTTTTTTTTTTTAAATTAAAAGTATTGATTTATTTGTCTGCCCTGGATCTAAGTTGCAGCACGTGGGATCTTTGTTGAAGTATGTAGAATCTTTAGTTTTGGCATGTAAACTCTTAGTTGTGGCATGTGGGACCTAGTTCCTTGACCAGGGATCAAACCCTGGGCCCCCTGCATTGGAAACATGGACCTTAACCACTGGACCACGAGGGAAGTCCCTTGTGTTGATTTTTTTTTTGATTTTTTCCTCATTATATAGTGTCCTTCTTTACCTTTATGTGCTTTGTTTTAAAGTCTATTTCATCTGATATGAATGTTGCAACAGAGTTAGCAGATGCAAACTATCACATATAGAATTGATAAATAATAAAGTCCTACTGTATAACATAAGGAACTATATTAAGTATCCTTTCCATATGATGGAAAAGAAAATGAAAAAGAATATAAATATATATGTGTGTGTGTGTGTGTGTGTGTGTGTATGTGTGCACACACATAATTAAGTCACTTTGATGTACAGCAGAAATTAATACAACATTATAAATCAACCATACTTGAATAAAAAAGAGTAAATGAGAAAAGAGAGGGGTTGGCTTATTCAGGGCAGTCCTCATTCTGAAAGCAGCTCATTAGATCTGGCAAGTCAAGCTCCAATATGAGTTCAAAAATACCATCTCCATATAAAAACTAGCAGAGAAATGTCAGGTGGATGAGGGGAGAGATGCTTGGAGAAATCAACATGGGAGTGACAAGAGAGTACCTCACTGAGTCAGTGTGTGTGGAAGTTCACTAGTGGGTATGAAATTCAGGGCCTGATCTGTATGTTGGAAGGAGAACCAGTTGTCTGTCTAGTTTACCTGGTGAAGTCCTGAAGGTGTTCTGTTCCACAGTTTAGCCCAGGCTCACCATTATGGCTCATCTGGGTCAGCTTTTGTCTCTGGAAGATCACTGTTAAAATGTAAGTACAGGACATCCCTCCAACCCCTTTGGGACAAAAGTTTAACTCTTATTAACTGAGATCAATTCTTCGATTAGTTTATGCCACTTTGAAAGAGTGAATTGTCTCAAGGAAGGGAGTGGAAACAATAGTTTTAAGCCAAAAGTGGAGGGAAAGGTTAAAGTCATACTATAGGATCAGAATTTAGGGTGAATTCCCACTCCTCATTTTGGCTGACAGCTAGGAGCTGGCCTGGCCCTATCAGGTAGGATATTGCTGGAGCTGGCCCTGTACTCTTGGCTAGGCTGTGGTGTTCTCCGGTTGAACAGAAACAATTTCACTCAACCCCAATATCTGACAAGGCCAGTCTGCAACCACAGTGGGCAAGGCAAAAAAAAAAAAAAAAATTGTTACTCAGGTTTGAACACAGATACAAATGAGAGCACTGTCAAAAGTGAGCAAAAAAATGACCAAACATGCTAATAATCTGATGAATATGAGTAAGTGAGTTATATTTCTTTGCTGATTAAAGTTTGGCCATGTTTCACTCCTCATACCTTCTTCTCTGGTGGCTCAGACAGTAAAAATCTGCCTGCAATGCAGGAGACCTCTGTTCGATCCCTGGATCAGGAAGATCCCCTGGGGAAGGAAATGGCAACCCACTCCAGTATTGTTACTGGGAAAAATCGCATGGACAGAAGAGCTTGGCGGGCTACACTCACGGGGTCGCAAAGTGTCGGACACAACTGAGTGACTGACGCACAGCACACACTCCTCACACCTTCTAGGTAAGAATGATCAGGATACGCAGTCATAGAATCCTGGCAGTATCCCGCCCAGACCAAGGCCTTGTTTCCTTAAATCCTCCCTCCAAATCCCCTAACACAAGGTTCAGTAAGAGAGTGCTGGATGTTTGGGAAGAGGATAGAATTGGAGAAGAACATGCCCCAGGAAATGGAAAGAAGGATGAGGCCAAAAACCTCTCTGCTTCACAATGGGGCCTTGGGAAGGCCCTCATTTCTCTGTGTTCAGCGACCAGAAGCCAAGGACCCTGGCTGCATGTGTTGCTGACATTCATCCTCTGTTCCGTATCTGAGCAAAGGAGCCTGTGGTCCTGCAGAAGCCTGGCGTCTGGGATGGGGAGTGAGTTCATTCAGCCCACTGCCTCTTCTCCTTCCTAAGCAGCTGACTCCTCCTTCTGATGTGGTTTTGTGGTTAGACAGTAAGCAGCACGGCTCATGTGGACATGGTGTGCTTTCAGTTTCTGAAAGTGAGTCATGTTGACTTTCCTCTTGGGAGTAAGAGTGACCCTTGCTGAGAAGGACTATATGACTAGAAAGAAGAAACACCAAGGCCACCGGTGCCAGAGTGTTTACCACTGCAGGTAGTCACTAGTTTCTGGGAGTGGTATGTGTCATTGCTGTAAGCAAGGTGAACTAGGAAGAGGAATTTGGTTTTGAATCTTCAAGTATTTGCCAATGTTTGAAGTCTTTATTCTCACTCATCCATTGGAGTGATGCCAATGGCAAAAGAGCTCAGGATCTATCAGATTAGATCAGATCAGTTGCTTAGTCGTGTCCGACTCTTTGCGACCCCATGAATTGCAGCACGCCAGGCCTCCCTGTCCGTCACCAACTCCCGGAGTTCACTGAGACTCACGTCCATCGAGTCAGTGATGCCGTCCAGCCATCTCATCCTCTGTCGTCCCCTTCTCCTTCTGCCCCCAATCCCTCCCAGCATCAGAGTCTTTTCCAATGAGTCAACTCTTCACATGAGGTGGCCAAAGTACTGGAGTTTCAGCTTCAGCATCAGTCCTTCCAAAGAAAACCCAGCACTGATCTCCTTCAGAATGGACTGGTTGGATCTCCTTGCAGTCCAAGGGACTCTCAAGAGCCTTCTCCAACACCACAGCTCAAAAGCATCAATTCTTCGGTGCTCAGCCTTCTTCACAGTCCAACTCTCACATCCATACATGACCACAGGAAAAACCATAGCCTTGACTAGATGGACCTTTGTTGGCAAAGTAATGTCTCTGCTTTTGAATATGCTATCTAGGTTGGTCATAAGGATCTATAGATGGACTCAAATAAATTTATATTCGATCAGCTGGTATATGATGGGGAGGGTTTCCAAGAGGATTATTTGCTATTATTACATCTTTAATCCTTGTGTCTACTAACAAGCTCATGATACTGGCCCACTCATAAAGGTCCTAAGAAATCATGGCATACCTGTTGAGAATTGAAGTTGAACTTGTAAAGAGCCAATAGACAAAAGAAGGACTTTCTTCTTTGTGGGTCCATTTGGTTAATCTTTCATGAAAGAATGTAAAGCCAGGAGGAAGCTATGAAGCAGTCATGTCACTGCTTCTGGGCCCTTGATAAGCATTGTTCTTTAATTGTAGCGTTCTTTCACACTGAGCCAGAATGTAGCCTCAAGACGTTTCTTATCTCTGTGCTCCAGACCGCCACTACACCAGATCCCAGTGGGCATCTAGAACATCCCAACGTCTGTTCTAGATTCTCAGTTTAACTTTGCTCTTGAGTATCCAGGTTATGGGAGTGCCACATTGAGGAGGTTGCATTTCTTTCCTCAATAAGTAAATCCTTTTTAGTTGAAGAAAAGAGCAAAGGGAATTATTCTTGAATTCTGCATCACTGATCCATCAACTATTACCTATTGCCTTGTTAAGTTATTTGGGTGAGATTAAGAGAGTTATGAGAAAAGGCCTATTGTGGAGAAAGATGAGGCATTCTAAACAGTTTGTATCTATAAGTATGCAAATACGGCGGCCACTTCATGGGGCTGAATTTTCAAGGCAATATGACATTCAATTCTTTTTAGGTATTAGGCCTGTCATTTGGTAGTTGCTATGAGGTAGGGGGTAGCATCTATTAGGGCAGATTAGATTCAATAAGGAGACTTATTAAACTGTTAACATTTTAGAAGATTTAGCATGTGATAGCTATTCATGCATCTTCTATAAAATGTACTTTTAAAATCATAATATATTATTAAATACAGTGCCATCTGAGTCTTGGTTGCACTTAATAGATATAAGCTCTAGATTATATCATCAGGAAAGGGACTTATTGGAAGGCAACTGCTTCAGAGAAGGAGCAAGAAGGTTAGAAAACAGACTTCCATCAAAAGACATTTGCTACACTTATGTCAGGCTGACACAGGAGCTCTGTGCTTGTCTGACTTCTCTTCATACCTGGAGTCCTTAATCTTTTGTAACATGAACCCATTTGGCCATCAAATGAAGTCTATGAACCACTTCTCAGAATATTTTAAAATCTGTCAGATAAAGTATGCAGGCTTATAAAAGAAACCAGTTATACTGAAATATGGTTATCAAAATATTAAAAAATCCCATGTGTGGGATATATAGCAACATATATGCTTCTTTATTAATGCATTAGATAAACTTAACTGGTGACTCTAATATTGCAGCTTCAGGAATGATGAGCATAAGTGTTTCTTGGGTATCTGTTAGTAGTTTACAATATCTGTAAGGATTATAAAGAAGATGAAAATACTTAATTTCAATAGGAGACAAGGTCACAATTACTGCTAATACTACTGGGGTTAGTTTATTGCCTACATTCTTAATTGAAGGACATGAAAAATTGTAGTTAGAAATTAGAGGAAATAATAGTGTATATATTTTTTCAATTCAATTTCATGGATTTCCCTTTATTCTGTTTATAGATTCCAGGTTAAGAATTCCTATTTTAGACTGTGAGCTCCTAATTCAGCTTTGTGTGTATGTGATCCCCTTTTGTGAAACATCTGTATGTATTCCTCTATGTGTGTATAACCCTAACCCTAACCCTAACCCTCTAGGTGGATAGCTTTTTTGTCTGTAATGAGTGGAACATTATTTTTCCCCCCAAGCACTCATGGAAATAACTGAAACATGAAGCAACAGATCCCAACCACAGTACAGATCATCATTCAGTACTGGTGGTTCTTGGCTTGCTTCTGTCTGGAAGAACTCCCGCTCAGCTCCTCTGCTGTCGTGGTACTCCTTGTTTTCCCAGTCATATCAGCCGAACGCTATGGTGCAGTCTCCTATGATTCCACTATGGGAGCTGGATGCTATTTTGGGTTGAATGGGTAGTGATACCCTAATATTTCCTCTGAGAGGACATGGGTTTTACAGTGGTGGTTGTCCACCTAACCCTCTCTGAGGAAAGGAAATTAACTTCTTTCTTGACAGTCACGATGATTTTCTGTCATCATTATACTACTATCATCGTCTTGATTTATCAGAGGATTTCTTTCTATCTCCCATTGCCCTACCTTCAGCTTCTCTGCCTTCCAGTTGCCTATTATTTCTTGTTTTACAATTGTGTTAAATGAACTGGTACTTTGTATGTGTCCAGTACGAGTCTATTATGACAATATTAATTGTGTTGTTTGTCCTGTTAGTGACCCAAATATCTATTACTTACTTGGATCTTTATATCTACATCTGTGATGCTTTCACTCCAATGCCCCATGTTACAGTTCAATGACCCTCTGAAAGGAAAAAATTAGAACTGGAAAGTACTTACAGACTGGACACGGTTATGTTTGTCTCCTTCCTGCCGCCTTTATTTCATCACGAAATATGGAAATAAAAACAATGTCAAATGTGAAAACGTGGCATAGGGAAAAACTCTTTGAAATATCTGGTGGATAAAAATAGTAACAATAACAACAGCAAATAAGTTTTCCCAGTGACCTGAGCTTTGAAAAACTAATAGGTATTGCTGAATATTTTTCATCTCATTGATCATAGCATCTACCTCCAAGAATAACAAAGATGTTTTGAACTCAGAAAATGAATGAAGAAATTCATTCTGACCCACTCCACTCCATTTATTCCGTAAACATTTTTGGGGGGATTGTCTGTGTACCAAGAACTGTGGTTAGAGAACTTTTAGAAGACACTGTTGTGAATTAGATCATATACTGGTTTGGAATCACAACAATGCTGAGATACAGCAGAGATTTTTATCCTTCTTGAAGAGATGAGGAAATAGAGCACAGAAAATGGAAATGACTTGATTAAAGTTGGCCATCTATTTTCTGTCAACAACAGAGCTAGAGTTCTGAGATTCTGAATTTGTATCTAGTTGTCCTTCAGAAGCACAGACACAAGTTCGTAAAGTAAAGTAACTTTTGAAGATCACTCTCTTCCGAAACTATTTTTATTCAGTTCTTCTAAAACCAGCTGTTTATTCACTGTGAGTTCATTTCTCCTTAAAAAAGCACCAGCCAAAAGCTCTGATTTGAGGAGCTTGAGTCCAGGCTTACCTTCAGTCATTCTAGACCAGTTGACTGTACTTTTTTTTTAATTAAACTCAGGAGAAAATAGAATTCCCTTCAGCATAATTGTCTCTTTCTTCAGGGCATTCCTATGTGACTTTAGTAAGTATTCATTGAGCAGGTGCTGTATGTAGAGTTTTGTACTCCTATTCACTCAGATGCCCAGTCCTTGGGACTTTTAGGCTGAAAAGACCTAAGGAGAGAATTACAGAGTTATCAGATATGGTGATCTGAGGCGTTTCTAAGACATAAACTACTACTGAGGTATGGCCTCAAGGGAAGAACAGTTGACCTACTCTTTCTCCTATACTGTGTGAAACTGTATTTTGATCCATTCCAGTAACTATTTGTGTGAGCATGAAATGAACTGAACTTTTGTTATGTAGAAATAATTATTTGAATATAAGATAAAGAGATAATTTCTTTTTGCTTCATTTTTCTTCCTTCCCTCTTTGTTCTCTTTTTCTATCTCATTTTATTTTTCCCAAGAAATACTCAGTTTAGAACCAACAAAGGAAGAGAGATATTGTATGAATAAAACATGACGTTTGCCTCAAGGAGATAGATATATGTTCCAGTGTAATGCAATGTGTTTTTCAGTAATGAAGCTATACATAAATAATTCAACCGCCTAGCTATTGGGGTTAGCCAGAGGAAGCTTTAGACGTGGGTGAAACCTAAGTAGGGTCTTAGAGAATTGAATAAAAGTCTGACAGATAGATTATTTGTGCTTATAAAGTAAAAACTCAATGTACTCCAAAAAATAAGTGTTAGAAGTCACAGAGACTATTTTTCTGGTTACCTTTATTAGTCGTGAGGGAAAAGAAAACTTAGATTGAGAATTAGAAAATATTCGAGAAGCCTGACTCCAACTCATAAAATGTGGCCTTTAAGAAATTGGCCAGTGACTGAGACACTACCCGTTTCTATTAGAGCATTTCCTGCTTGTAGGTGATCTGAGGGTTCTGGTGGAAGGTCTTTAGAACTGATGCCTGGCAGATTCTCTCCCCCAAATATAGTCTTTTCTAGCTCTTATGGGGGCCCCCAACAACTCAAAACTGAAATTGTTAGTTAAACCACAGCTTTAACTACTCAGCCCCCCAAGTCTTCAGTCATACTTGTCAATTACCCCTACGCCCACACAGAACCTGCCTTTTTTGTCTGGGTGATGCCAGTAAACCCACCTCTGACTAGGATCAGACCATATAGGAGGCTTAAAGCCCTATGGGATTTTCAGAATGTTTAATAGGGTGTCAAAACATCTATGGGGGACGGCCCCTAGAGACCCTGTGCCAACTGACTTCTACCCACCCTCATACGTCACATATATGGCAGCTTTATTCTGAAGTTCATTGGCAGTAAATTCTTATGAAAAAGTATACAACTTAAAAAGAATTATCAATTAACTCATTTCTGGAGACGTTTCATTTTTAGGAGGAAAAAGCCTACTGACAAAACTAAACTTCCGGGGGATCAATCCAGATTTAGTTCAATTTCCAAGCCTTCTATTCCAACGTGTGTGTTCATTGTATGAGACAATTAATACTCAGACTAATACCCTGAAAAAAATTGATTGTTGGCTATTTTGTACTTCTGAATGCCAGAAATATTAGAGCAATAAAATTTTAAACAAAGAAGAGTTAATGGTAGATTAACTATAGAATTAACTTGGAAGTTTTCTGTGTGCTTGGGTGAATTGATTTCTTAATGTATGTATTTCTTAATGTATTCTTATATTTTTTTTTAAAAGAAAGTTTTAGAAGCACTGTTTTTCTGAGACAAAAAGAAAATGTGTTCAAAAAGAAAATGTGTGCACAGAAATGATACTTAATTACATCATATGCATTTAATAGCTTTTATTTCTTTGTACCTGATTGTTTCACGCCTTCTTTCCAAATGAACATAAAGAAAATAGGTGCAAAAATAAATGCTTTGGCTCAGCTACAAATTCTATCTGCATTTAAACACAGTTGCAAATCAATCACTTGTGGAACTTTTTTAAACTTACGCTCCTCTCTCCACTCTCTGCCATTTTTATTCACCAAGTCTGGGGTGATGTCTGAAAATATTGAGAGATGTTTTCAAAGTGATTCTGATGTTTTTCCATTTTGAGAACTACCCGTTTAGATTATTTTGTAGCCCTTGTATTCCCCATTTTACCTCTTCCCAGTTTGCTGCTTAATATTTATTGAGGGGACTTCCCTGGTGATCCAGTAGCTAAGACTCTGCACTCCCAGTGCTTGGGGCCAAGGTTTGATCCCTGGCCAGGGAACTGGATTCTGCGTGCTAGGAGTTCACGGGCTACAACTAAAAGACCCCATGTGCTACGGCTGGGACCTGGCACAGCCAAATAAATGAATAAAAATAAATATCTTTAAAATGTATGTATGTATTGACTAACTTTTCTTTGTCCTTGATTATTTCACATCTCCTTATTTCAAAATGAATACAAAGAATTTGGAGGCGATCCCTGGCAGTACCTAGAACGTCTAGTAGATCCAGCTGGTTCGAATGTAGCATAGAGTCCCGTAGAGGAGAGAGAGGTCTGAGGAGGAGAAAGTGGAGAAACTTGAGTACCCAGAGATCCAAGTGGGAGGCGGACAGACTGGCTACCTGATGGGGATGTAGGAGCGGAGTCAGTGTGTGTGGGCCTGCTCACTCGTGTCCAACTCTTTGCGACCCCATCGACTGTAGCCTCTCAGGCTCCTCTGTCCATGGAATTTTTCCAGGCAAAATTCTGGAGTGGGTTGCCATTTCCTCCTCCAGGGGATCTTCCTGACCCAGAGATCGAACCCGAGTCTCATGCATCTTCTGCATTGGCAGGTGGGTTCTTTTCCACTGTGCTACCTGGGAAGCCCAGGAGCTGAGTCAAGGGCACTGGTATAAGGCTGAGGAGAGCCAGTTGTTATCTAGCTCTTCCTGTTCACAGGAATGATGCAGAGGATTGTGAATCTTAGGATGGAACTCTTGATCTTTTGCTTAGTTGGATTCTTGGTTTCAGAGAGGAATTGATCATCTCACTGGGACCTGCTAGAATGGATTCAAGCTATCAAAGGGATTGACAGTCTCCATTCAAATGGTTCCACAGAGCTTTAACTCTCAATGGAGTGTTGACTTGCAATCTCTCCATTTTTATCATGTAACTGCATACAGCTGAGAACATCACCGTGAACCAGGAAGTAAGCATCTACCATTAGTGGGAAACTGTCCAAGGAAGTGACTTGTAAAGGACAGGACTCTTGAACACAAATATTTTGGTCCTATACCAGCACTCTTCTTTACTTCTAACTTAAGCTTCTGACTTGAGTGTGCTGTCACCCGTGGATTTGAAATCTGATGTCCTCTCAGTTTTTTGCTTTCCAACCTTGCAGGAATTTCCCCAGCATCCCAGCACCCCTTGAGTTTCACTCCCCACTTGAGTCGTAGCTTTCCAGGAGTTCTGTTGCTTCCTCTTCTTTCTTCCCCGTTTTTACAAACACTGCAGCACAATGACTCTTCCTTGCCTTTTATGAAACCACATAAAGTCATAACAAGCCAACGATAATTCTCCAACAGGGTATATTAGAGTTTTATTCTTTCTATGTGTCTTGGGAAAGGGTGTATGAAATTTGTCTCAAATTTACTGTATTTCTAATGGAGATATGTGATCACTGTTCATTTTTTTCATTTTTCTTTGTCTTGGTACTACAAAGGTAATTAGTTCCTGAACCTTAGTGACACATTTGATGGATAAGGATGAAGTGAGATGATTTTCAAAAATGGTATTTCTCTCTTAAGAACAAAATGAATTCTCTTCAGAGAAGAACAATTCACATGATTGTGAAACAATATGATTTCTATCTTAAAACTACTTGAAGTCTTTGGAAGGAATGATGCTAAAGCTAAAACTCCAGTCCTTTGGCCACCTTATGCAAAGAGTTGACTCATTGGAAAAGACTCTGATGCTGGGAGGGATTGGGGGCAGGAGGAGAAGGGGACGACAGAGGATGAGATGGCTGGATGCCATCACCGACCCGATGGACATGAGTTTGAGTGAACTCCGGGAGTTGGTGATGGACAGGGAGGCCTGGCGTGCTTTGATTCATGGGGTCGCAAAGAGTCGGACACGACTGAGCGACTGAAGTGAATTGAAGTGAAGTGACTGTTGCTCAGCTGTGTCTGACTCTTTGTGACCCCACAGACTGTAGCCTGCCAGACTCCTTTGTCCATGGAATTCTCCAAGCAAAAATACTGGAGTGGGTTGCTATTCCCTTCTTCAGGGGAACTTCCTGACCCCGGGATCGAACCTGGGTCTCCTGCATTGCAGGCAGATTCTTTACCACCTGAGCTACCAAAGGACCCATAAAACTACTTGAAGCACTGAAATTTCCACTAATCTGGAATAAGACAAAAGTTAATTTTGGTAGATTCACTGTGTATAAAAAAGGATGCATTCATCATAAGCAGCATTTTAAAGCAATAAATAGCATTAAGGGTTGTTTCAAATGTAAAACACAACCTCAAAAGACAAAGGAAAATTGAAATTTGCCAAAGTTTACCAGAATGTGTATATATACAAATTTACAGGTTCAATTTTCATGCCATTAGCTATTGAGCCTAGTAGACAAACATATTTAGGTATCATTTTTTATTTTCCTTTTTAAGTTAATAGACTTTATTTTTAGTATAATTAAAGAGGTTTACAGAAAAATGGAGAGTTGCCATACTGCTCCCTCTTCTCACATGCAGAATTTCCCTTATTCTTCACATCTTGCTTTGCTGTGGTGGATTTGCTACAACTGGTAAACCCATACTGATATATCACTATTGAAGTGAAGTGAAGTCGTTCAGTCGTGTCCGACTTTTTGCGACCCCATGGACTGTAGCCTACCGGGCCTTTCCGTCCATGGGATTTTCCAGGCAAGAATACTGGAGTGGGTTGCCATTTCCTTCTTCAGGGGAACTTCCTGACCCAGGGATCGAACCCAGGTCTCCCACAGTGTAGGCAGACACTTTACCGTCTGAGCCACAAGGGAAGCCTTGTAAACCCATATTGATATATCACTATTAATTAAAGTCAATAGTTCACTTTAGGGTTCCCTATTTGTGTTGTCCAGTTCTATGGCTTTTGACAAATGCGTAATGTCCTATATCCACCTAATGGTATTGTATTGAATAGTTCTATCATCTTAAAATTTCCCTGTGTTCTGCCTAGTCATCCCTCCTTCCTTCTCCCTGAATTCCTGGCAGCTTGGAATTTAGGGAGAATGGACAACACAGTAGAGACTGTGTTTTTGCTGTCTCTATAGTTTTGCATTTTTCTCAAATGTCATGTAGTTGGAATGATATAGTATGTAGTCTTTTCAGACTGGCTTCTTTCACTTAGCAGTATGCACTTAAGATCTTTCCATGACTTAGTAGCTCATTTCCATTTATTTTATGAATGTACCATACCTTAATCTATTCACTTATTGATGGACATCTTGGCTGTTTCTAATATTTGGCACTTATGAGTAAAACTTCTACAAATGTTCATGTGTAGGTTTTTGGGTGGACGTAATTTTTCAACTCACTTGAATAAATACCAAGGGGCACATTTCTGGATCATATGGTAAGACTGTTTAGTTTTGCAGGAAATTGCCAAGCTGTATTCCCTTCAGCAATGAATGAGAGTTCTTGTTGCTCCACATCCTAATTGGCATTTGATGTTGAATTTGGATTTTCACCATTCGAATTATTGTGTCATGGTACCTCATTGTTGCTTTGATTTGCGATTTTTCTAATGACATGTGATGCTGAACAAATTTCCATATACTTATTTGCCATCCATATATCTCCTTTAGTAAAATGTTTGTTCAGAGCTTCTGCCCATTTTCAAATGGAATCCCAAAGTGTTTAGTAATTAATTAATTGAAAAGTTTATTTTCCCTATTGTTGAGTTTTAAGAGTTCTTTGTAAATTATGGATATAATTTGCCAGATACTTGTTTTGAAAACATTTTCTTCCCATCTGTGGCTTGTCTATGCAATTTCTTAAGGGATTGTCTTTTTAAAACTAGGTGTGTTACACAAATAAGCAGTTTTCTTGGTTTTCTGGGAGTGTCCAGTTACAATGTTATGAAAGAGGAAGACAGGGAGATTTTATTTTAGTAAGAAAAGTTCTCTTAACTATGATATCGTAAAATGAATTATCACAGGGACTCAGAGGAACATGTAAATGTCAAATTTCGTAGAATACACTGTAGGGGTAATTGGTGTCCTTTAAGAAGTAAACCCATACTAGTGGGACATGTATGTTCTCGCACAGGCCTGGTGCTCGTGACCTTTTATCCTGAAACTTCTGTCTTGCGCTCACTCCATTCTTTTAATTTCCTTCTCTCTTGATTTACTGATCACCCACCATTTACATCTCAGTCTGAACCCCTCATGTTTATTGTCCAATGTGTGGTATTGAATCAAGAGCTTGGGCTTTCTCATCAGGTAGGTTGAGCTCAGCTCTCTGATCTGTAAATCACAAGCTATGTGACTTTAGGGAAGTTGTTATCTTCTTATAGCCTGTTTCCTTCTGTGCCTGCCCAAGAGTTAGTTGAGAAGATTAACTAGTATGTGTAAAACATTTAGCATTGTGCCTGGCTCTGGTGCTCAGTTAATGTGTATCTTCTCCCCATCCTTTTTATTTTTGCTGTATATTCTCCCTACCTTTATAGCCTATAACTCTTTTTGACTTTCAGTTTTCCTTGTTTGAGGCTGAATATTTCTCCAAATAACATTGAAAGTGATAACTCCCTTCCTTCCTCCCAAGCAATTCCTCTCTTATAAGTGTCCTGTGGTCAGCCCCACGTGGTCTGTTCTGGTCCCTTGGTAAAGCCCCCAAACAGACATAGTTAACTGAGTCTTGGACCTGCAGCTTCCCTTTCTCCTTTAGCTGTTGCTATTTCTACCCTTTTTAGAGGCACTAAATTCATTTATACTAACAAGTGTTTAGTGATGAACTACTATGTACTTAGCATTGTGATGCAGTTGAGGGGCTCACAAAAAGGAAGAGAACGTCTTTCCTTCAGATTGATGATCTACTTGGAGAGACAAGATATAATGGTAAAACCGACCCCAATATTAGACAGGGTGTGCCTAGAGGTTAGGTACAGTCACGTGAGCTGGTGCTTTTGTAGTATTCACTGGTATGTCACCCAAGTGACCACTACCCAGGTTTGGGCCCCGGACTCTGACCAAGAGAGATACCTGTTGGCTAAAGGAATCCAGAGGAATGAACACAGCCTTGATAGTGAGGGACAATGAAGAGAGGTTTATAGCATGATTGGAGTCAGTAGCTGGGGATCATTGGAGACTATAGAAACCAGCTGCTCTGAGGAGTGGGAAAGAATCTGACTATTAGACACAGGTTCCAGGAATAGGAGAATCTTCACTTTTTCCTCTCTCCCACTTTGTTCCTACCAATTTACTGTTAGTTTTATGGCTATGGACAAACATCTAGTGAGAACCAAAATTTGCAAGACTTCCATTATGAAATAAAATTACTAAATTTAATGTCAGATTTTGTCTTAAAAAAATTCAATGCTTATTTATTTATTTTTTTTAAATAACCAACCTGGGTGCAAAGACTACTTTAGAAATCTTACAGAATGAAAAAAAAGTAAATGCATAAGACAAATGAGACATTGGGAAAAAAAGTGTGGGGGATACTAGATGAATCCAGAAGTGAACTTAGAATGTAACATTTATGCTATAAAGTTCCCTACATTTGTTGGAGTTGGGCCTGTCTAGGAACTAACCAGAAAAGTGAACATGATTGTTTACAAAATTTATAGGATTCCCTAGGTAACAGTCAATCCGTGTAGGAATGTAAGAGGAAAGTAACCATTCCTGATACTAGGCCATGGAAAGTTTTTTCCCTCAGGGCCTTCATATAAAGATTTAGAATTTAAAAATTTGACTTCAACTTTTGTAAGAATTTCATTGTATGAGGGAAGGAGGAGAATGTTTACTAATCAGAAACCATCATCTTTGATTTCTTTACATCAAAATTATAGGTGCTCTGTGACAACCATACTTAAAGCTGATTAACATTGTTGTATGGCAGAAATCAACACAACATTATAAAGCAACTATCTTCCAATTAAAAAAAAATTAAAGGGTAAATTTAAAAAAACCTTTGCTTTTATACAAAAAAATTTATAGGCTTTCTTTTCTACTTGAATATACCCAAGACCTCTCCAAAATTTCCTCATGATCAACAAGGGAAGAGGGGGAGGGATCCTCATGACATTAAGAAAGGAAAGATGAGACATCTTGACATTGAATCCCCCATATTATTTCCTCTCCCTTACTTTCTGCTACGGACAATTCCTTGTGGCTCAGCTGGTAAAGAATCTGCCTGCAATGTGGGAGACCTGGGTTCAATCCCTGGGTTGGGAAGATCCCCTGGAAAAGGGAACGCAGCCCACTCCAGTATTCTAGCCTGGAGAATTTTCCATGGACTGTACAAAGAGTGGGACACAATTGAGTGACTTTCACTTCACTTCATGGATAATTATTTTCCCCTTAAAATTTGTATGTTGAGGTCCTAATACCCAGCACCTAAGAATGTGACTGCATTTGGAAACAAGGCCTTTAAGGAAGTGACTAAGTTAAAATGATTTCATTAGGGTGGGCCCCAATCTAGTGGGACTGATGTCCTAATAAGAAGAGATTAGGACACACAGACAGCGGCCCATCCCTGGTATGCACAGAGAGGCAACCATAAGAGGACACAGCAGGAAGGCAGCCAAACCGGCCGAAACCTTGACCTTGGACTCTGAGCCTCTACGACTCTGAAGAAACAAATTTCTGTTGTGAAATCCATCCAGTATGTGATACCCTTTTATGGCATGCGTATGTAGTCACTTCAGTCATGTCCGACTTTTTGCAATTCCATGAAACATAACCCATCAGGCTCCTCTGTCCATGGAATTCTCCAGGCTAGAATACTGGGGTGGGTAGCCTTTCCCTTCTCCAGAGGATCTTTCTGACCCAGGGATCAAACCTGTTTCTCTAGCGTCTCCTGCATTGGCAGGCAGGTTCTTTACCACTAGTGCCACCTGGGAAGCCCTAATAAATGACATACCTTCTAATTGGTCTTATATGCCACTGCAAGATTCCCTTGGCTCAAATTTACTTTGATCATGTCAGTATTCTTTTGAAAAACTGAAAGTTTAAACTTCCTATTCTCGTATTTATGATTTTCAAAAATCTGACCCCAATCTGCCTTTCCCCAACTTAATCCACACTACACAAACCTCCTCTAGTAAAACAGCTCCATATCATCTCCCAGGTGTGCTTTGTATCTTTCCTCATTCTATGTGGAATATTGAAATTTCCATCCTTTGAGATCTTACCCATCCCTCAGTATCCATCATCTCAACTTCCCACTCATCTATAAAGCCTTTGATTATCTTAATTATTAAAAGCATTTTTTCCTCTTCTGAGTTCTTACAACATTTTGTCATTATTTATTCACAAGTCTTATTCCTCCTGTTTGAGGGTAAGATCCTGAAAAGTTCAAGTCACATTTTTATGCCTATATGTAAAGTTCCTAGCACAACTTCCAAAGAAAAGGTGATTCATTCATTTATTCATCCGTACATTGCTCTTAGCCACGTGTTATATTAGTCTGTAGAGGATACAATAGAGAACAAAACAAATGTGGTCTTTGCCCCAGGGGACTTACCTCCCATTGGAGATGCAGATAAATGAGTAATCAAGTAGGTTAGAGGTTGTTGTTAGCACCTTGATAGAGAATAATGTCATGACTTATTTCAGATAGTGTGCTTTGGGAGGGCCTGCTAAGGAGGTGCCATTGAAGCTAAGACATGTAGGGAAGAAACCAGCCCCAAGAAGCAGGTTAAGCAAGGAATGAATTTTGTGCTCCAACTAACATGCTTAGAGCACAGTGAACAAGAGGGAGTGTGGCTGGAGGTGAGGGCAGAGAGGAGGCGACCACTAGGTCCTGCAATGCCTTGGGAAGGGGTTTGGGTTTTCTTAGGAAGCCTTCAAAGAATTTTAAGCAGGCAGGTGTCATGGAATGCTTTAAAAATCTCTCTGCTATGCAGAGAATAAATTGTAAGAGTGAAAACATGGAGACATATTAGGAGACTATTGTGGTATCCAGGTTAGAAGTGGTGGGTTGCAAACTAGGGTGGCAGTGGAGAAAGAAGTGGATGAGGTGTAACATTTTGGAGGTGGCCTTACAGATGGATAGGATGTGGGGAAACTGAAGAAGAAGGATTACTCCAAGATTTCGGTTTCTATTAGCAATGTTTTTCCTTATTTAATTGTAAAATAGGACCTAATGATTAAAAATAGTCTTACACAATATACACATACACACACTATAGGAAAATAAAGGCTCCCAACTTTGTTAAATTATGCTTCCCTAATAGCTCAGTTGGTAAGGAATCCACCCGCAATGCAGGAGACCCTGGTTCGATTCCTGGGTCAGGAAGATCCATTGGAGAAGGGATAGGCTATCTACTCCAGTATTCTTGGGCTTCCCTTGTGGCTCGGCTGGTAAAGAATCTGCCTACCATGCAGGAGACCTGGGTTGGGAAGATCCTTTGGAGAAGGGAAAGGCTACCAAATCCAGTATTCTGGCCTGGAGAATTTCATGGACTATCCATGGAGTTGCAAAGAGTCAGACATGACTGAGCAACTTTCACTTTCATTTGTTAAATTCTACTTGTCAAGGACAATAGCTTTAATAGTTGAATATATGCTGGGAGCTGGCCTGAGGAGCTCCACCTGTGGCAAAAGTCATGAGGGAGGAGGCTCGGCATACGCAAAGGCGGGGTCGAGCCTCAGGAGTCCCCCTGGAAATTCTCGAGCATCTACCCCCAAAACCAGAGTCTGCCTACTTTCTGCTTTGTGCTCTCACCTACACCTCTGACTTTATGGGGGTCTGTCCCCCACTACCTCTCTCTGAAAAAAGAGTTAGCTTACAGCTCCAGTTAATAATTCCTGGGTGTGACAGTGTTTCAACCTACAAACTCCTTTGGAAATCCTCTAGCCTGCCTGAATAGGTTTTTCCGGCCACATGTGATTGTTCAGAGCCTCCCAACTGTGAGAGGCAGGAGATGTTCTAAACTGTCTAAATACAGATTCCTTTGAGTAATTAAAAGATTGATTAGAAATTGTATTGGTGAAGGGTTTTTCACTTGTTGGGCCAATGTTTACTGCTAAGTCTCCATATCCCTTACCTACTGTGTCCTTGGCAGTGTATTGATTGATATAATGGGTGTATAGAAATGTAAGTAGTAGCCTCAATGTTTGTAACTTTGGACCCTTGAGTTAATTCTTTTTTGGATTGAGCCCACCTCACCTTTGCCCTATGGGAATGCAACTTTATCTAATGCTTTTTGGAGGCTGGTGCCTGACTTTAGAATAATCACCTTTAGAGAAAAATAAGTTTCTTAAAATGTTAACAGGCCTCCTGGCCATAAGATGATGTAAATCACCTAAACTTTTGCATATGATAAGTTTGAAAGCCTGGCTTCAATTAGGATCAGGAACTGCTGTCCTTGCATGACTATACCCCTTCCCCCATTATCCTCTATGCACAACTTAAGGTATAAAACTACTTTGGAAAATAAAGTACGTCCTTTTTTTCACCAAAATTTGGTCTCCCCATGTCATTCTTTATTTCACCTTCTGGCTGAATTTTTCCTCTGAGGCGGGGAAGCTCGTCAAGCCTACTAATTTTGCCTGGGCTTCTAAGATCTGACCGGGGGAGGCCTTAGTGTCTCCTCTCCTTCGGGAGAACGGGAGGACGCCTGCGGCCTTCATAGGTGACGTAAATTCCCTGCTTTGGAATTTTATTCAGCCTCTTTTCTTCACTGAATTTCTTCGCTGAGCTATCCTTATTTCACCACTCTTTATATCCTTAATTAACGTTTAATTAAACAGTTGTTTCCTGATCCTCGCTGATACCGTCCCCGCTTTGAATTCCCTGGATCCACCGGGGCTGGACCCTGGCAAATATATGTTTAACACATATACATACACACACACACACACACACACACACACACACACACACACACACATATTTTTAATGCTTGTGGGTATATGTGTGTGGTAAAAATGGAAAAAGAATGTCATTCAAAGCAAAAACCAGCTATAGCCACCTCTAACCTCTCTGGCATAGCAGAAGTCTATCTTATGTAAACAGTATCTTACTTAGAAAAATTACCTTGGAGGCCTTTTTGGTGAGTGTCCTGGGGAGAGAGAGGAAAACAAAGTGAAAGGTGAATTACTCTGAAAAACCAAGTGAGGGGATAGCCTGATCTGTGGGTAGCCTGGGAGAGAGTTTCTGAAAATGAAAGATGGAGGGAGAGGGGACACAGATGGAGGGGCTATCCAGTAGGGAGCTGAGGAAATCCTTGGTATGTAGTGGATGTGATCAAGGAACTTTGGAACAGGAGTGACTCTTATTTCTACATGGTTCTCAGCTTTGCTGGACTCCCTCCTAAATTTTCATTAAACTTCTGTTACACATGACAGTTTCTAGTGGTGATTTAGCTTAAAGCTAAATAAAAATAGGAAATTGGTATTTAGCATGAGCAAGGCAGTCTTGGCAGTCTTGTGACTGATTGCCACAGGTAGTGAGAGTCAGGTAGTTGAGAGTAAGGAGAATCAGGCTACAGAGTAGATAGGAAATAGATATGATTTCTTATCTCTGTTCTACGGATGAAAAATTCCCTCAGTTTGAATTTAGGGACTTAGGTACTTGTGCCATTTTATTTAAGTAGTTAAAAAATATTTTATCCCTAAGGGTGGGCAGCAGAATTTGATTGTGTGTGTGTGTGTGTGTAACATATGAACTGTGTTCAGTGTAGATCCAGGTATCTGGCTATAGTTCTTTCATTATTTAAAATGCATCAACATCCCTGGCAAGGTATGACAAAAGCAGTAGTGGGCAAGAAATCTTTGCATTTCAGGGTCTTGGATGGCCCCATAAATAAGAGTTGGCAGCATTGTTAGGTGACTTTTAAATTTAGGTTTTTCACCTATAAGTTGAAGTTTTTCAACTTCAGCATTTAATTATTCTGTATTTGAAAGGTCACTAGAAACCAAGAGTTTTTTTTTTTTTTTTTTTTAATAGTGTTGAAACTGGAAAAAAAAGTTTAATCAATTTCCATTCAAACCAAGCTCCCCTCTTGCATTTTTTTCCCTTTGGGGAGGTTATGGGGTAGATAGAGGTTGTGGAGAACAAGGCGGTTATTGTTTTTGTGAAACTTTTTGGTTTTGACTCTGACCTTTATCTTATAATAGAAGGTAGGGTGTTCTGTATTAAATGGAAGAAACCTGTGGTGAGGGAACAAAGAAACCGTAATAGGGGAAGCTTAGATATAACCTAACAGAGAGCCCATATTGTCTAGGGAGAATCATTTAGTAGCAGTAGATAAGTTCTAAGTAGGACAATGGGGTGACCTGTAGCTGAATTCCAAAGATCAGTAGTTCAAGGACATTTCATAGGCTTCAGAAATCTATTTGTCTTGCCAGTATTGATCAATACCACCCTCTTTCCCCCTACCTATATTCATAGGTCTTCTTTTTTTATTTTTTTTAATTAGCTTATTTATTTTAATTGGAGGCTAATTACTTTACAACATTGTGGGTTTTGCCGTGCATTCGCATGAATCAGCTCTTCTTGATTCTCATTATGTTTAGGAAAACACTGGCATATTCAGATGCCTTCAGAAAAACAAACAAAATCTTCAGGGTTACTCAAATCCACCCACAGCCACATCCTTCCAAACATGCTTATTTCCATAAGACCTATGTCTTTAGAAGATGGGAGGAAGGAAGAGATGTGAAAGGTTTTAGATCCAGTTCACCCTTTAGTATTTCCCAGATTTATAATATGCATAAATGATAAAAGTGAGGTTTTATTCTTGGTTCTGTTGTTGATCTTGGGAAATTTCTAAAGAACCTAGGTGTTTTTTGTAACAAAGAACCCCAGGGCATTGTCAGGACCAAACTACTTTAAATCTTTTGCATGTTATTAACTTAATAAATGATTTTGCTTTCAACTTTTGTTGTTCTAGGTTATATACTTGCTTGCTAATCACAAGAAAGTGATTATTTCAGCTTTTTTTTGCTTTTTTTTTCATGAGATTCTTATTTTGTTTGCAGTTAGATTTATCACTTTCTAGGGTACTCCACAGAAAGCATAGTTACCTTGGGACACCAAATGCTTCATGAAAGTAATGATCTGGCAGCTTGTTAGAAGGGAAAATCAAATAACCAAATGAACCGTCTGTTTTTCCCTTTCCTTTAGACTCAATCAAAAGAATCCACAGTAAGTCTTCAGAAGGTGCTACCCCTAATCCCAGCTGGGGAATTCCTTGGTTCTTTCCAACAATTATGGTTTACCAAGAACTGTCCTTACTTTGTGCTGTAATCTACAGCATCTATAACACCATGCTTGCTCAAGAAGTTGCCTGCTTTTTGGCGTGAATGCCTACCATGTTTAGGCAAGAGCAACTTGAAGCAGAGAACTCTTTTAGGACAAAGACAGTGTCTTATTCATCTGTTCATCCCTAGGGCTTAGAACAATGCCTGGGACAATGTAAAGTGTTAAGTGTTAATCGCTCAGTCATGTCCAACTCTGCGACCTCATGGACTATAGCCCACCAGGCTCCTCTATCCATTGAATTCTGTAGGCAAGAATACAGAAGTGATTAGCCATTCCCTTCTCCAGGGGATCTTCCCAACCCAGGGATTGAAGCTGGGTCTCCTGCATTGTAGGCAGATTCTTTACCACTGAGCCAACAGGGAAGCCCAAAGGGACACTATTTACCAAGGGTGTTGAGGAAGATCACTTCGGGATTGATCTCAAAATGGTGCAGCTCTCTGCATCCTGGCCGCACGCTGGGAAACATGTTCCTGGTTCTTTGGTAAAGAACTCTGTGAATTAAAATACCAGGCCTTCTTTGGGGATTGACTCTGAGCTGCTGGGATAATAAATTGTTAATAACAGGAATTCAGAAGTAGAAGTCACAGTGACGAGATTTGCAGCTGCCAGTGGCTGGTCTCTTAACTCTGGTGGGAGCAAGGACCCACTGCCAAGTGGTCAATGTGTTCTGAGCAGAGTAACGATTGTAAGGATAGAGGCTGCAGTGAGAGAGGTTGGCATCTATTCAGCGCAACAGGAAACCCTGGGATACCAGGGAAAGGTAAGAGTTGGGAGTTTGGAGACCATACCAACAAAGTTCAGGGATTGAGGAGGTCAAAGACACTCAAATTGCTGTCCGTCATGGGCAGATGAGGGCCTGGGGGTAGAACAGGGTAGTCACAATACTCATAGATCCATTGAGTCAAACAGTTGATTTGATGAACAGACAGAGATGGCAGCTGGCTTTCTTAACAAGTCCATGATTCCATCGTTTTAGTGAGAGCAGATGATTTGTGAGTTCCCAAGAGAAAATTGTGCTGTTGAGCAGAGATGCCATTTTCCCATAAGGGAGGGGTGTTTGAGCAAGTGTGTTCTCTATATGAAAGGCCTCTGGAGATTAGATCAGATGTGCAGTTGGGGTTTGTGTAGGGGCAGCCCACAGGTGAGAGGCACCTCATTAAGTTTGTGTCTGAGTGGGCTGAGCAAGTGGGGAGGTTGCGAGGAGCCCCACAGGCTTCAGAACGTTGTCAGTTCCAGTCCCGTGTGAGTGGTTCGCTGGCTGCACACCTGCTGCTGTGTCTCTAGCACAGCTCTGCGTGCACACTTTGAAAGTGTTCTCACATGTAGATCCTGTTTATGTAAGAAGTTAGATCAAACACCCCCACAGTGCTTTAAGTACACACTGGATGGGTATCCTCTTAGCCCTGCCGTGACTCAATACACAGAGCAGAAACGCTGCTCTGTTCTCTAGACTCTGAATTTCCAAAGTAGAATCACTTGAGAATCACAGAAAACCATCCCTCTCTCAATAAGTGCTGTCCTGGCCAGCTAACCTCCATGGCTTGCACTGCTGCAGGGCTGGGGGTTATTGATTAAAGGAAAAAAAAAAACAATTTTTTTAAAGACTTTTTTTTTTAATGGACAATTTTTTTTTTTTTTACTTTATTAAAATACTGAGTTTATTTCACATGTATATTTTTGTCTCCCCACCATTTCCATCTGTCTGACCACCACTACTACTATTCCTATCATAACATTCCATATATACTTAAAACCAAGCAAAGGGTGGAGTTCCATCTTTAAAAACTAAACAGGCATTTTGGACAACACATTCTTGGCAATGGAACGTGGACAACATTTATCAGACACGGTAGGGAAAGTTCTTACTTTGCATTATAAAAAGGACAGCCAGATATCAACTGTTACAGAAATGAAATAAGACAGAAAATTTTTAACAAACTATTTACACTATTTTCTTAAAGAGACTTCCTCCACTGCCAGAGATCTTGAATAGCCTCCTGGTCAGTCATCCGGAAACAATTCTTCACATAATTGATAAACTTGGCTTCCACTTTGGGAAGGGAACCACGTTTTTCTATACTTGCTTGCATTTTTGCTTTAATGTCTTCTACAGAGCTAGGTCCTTTCGGTGTTTTAGGTGTTTTTTCCTGTTTTTTGAAGGATTCTTGACCTTTTGATCTTGGTGTTGACGGTTTTGAGTCTTTTCCATTTTGGTTCGATTTTTGTGCGTTTTTGGCTGGAGTATCTCGTACAGATTTCTTTACTGGAGCTTTTTCTTCAACTTCCTCATCAAAATCGTCATCATCTTCATCATCATCATCATCGTCGTCATCATCTTCATCTTCATCAGCAGCAAGCTTCACTTTCTTCTGGGGAACCTTGCTGCCACTTCCAGGGGCAGAACGCTTTCCAGATGTACTTAGGAGTTTCACCTCCTCCTCCTCCTCTTCTTCTGACTCTGCATCTTCCTCCACGGCTACTAAGTGCTGTCCACTGATATGCACAGGCCCTGAACCACACTTCAGCCGTAAGACCACAGGTGGTGTAATTTCAAAGCCCCCAAGAGAAACCGTTGGCTGTACAGACATTTCCAAAGTTGCCAGTGTTACTTTAATTGGACTGCCTTCATAATTCATCGCCTCTGCTTCAACAACGTGTAACTCATCCTTTGCTCCAGCCCCTAAACTGACCGTTCTTAAAGATAACTGGTGCTCATTTTCATCATTATCCACCTTGAAGTGATAATCTCTGTCAGCCTTTAGTTCACAACTGAAAAGATAGTTCTGGGGCCTCAAGGGGCTCATGTCCATGTCCATTGAATCCTCCATGGGTTGGCTGCACGCACTTATGTGGGAGAGAAGCCGGATGGAATTGAAAGACTACTATTGGAACCAGCAGCCGTGTAGGACGGAATCACACCAGGGTTAATGGACTATTTTTAAAATCTTTATTTAATTAGTTACAATATTGCTTCCATTGTTTATGTTCTGATTTTTTGTTTTTTTGTTTTTTGGCTGCCAGGCGTGTGGGCTCTTAGCTCTGTGACCAGGAATCGAACTTGCACCCCCTGCATTGAAAGGTGAAGTCTTAACCATTGGACCTCTGGGGAAATCCCAGAAAAACCAAAATTAATATAAATGAATCACTTACTTTTTCATGTTCACTTTCTTCCATTCTGAAGCTCTCCTTCCTCTCTCTAGTATTTTCCTATCATCTTTCTCTTCAGTTAATTGGAATGAATTGCTCAACAAACTTGTTATTCAAACATGAGACATCTTTTTGCTCTTTAACTATTTGTTTACCTGCTACACATTTTCTCAGCAAGGAAGCCAAAATTTCTCTTGAGGTTCTCCTACTTAAATTGCCTAGTAACTTCAGGGTTAACGCTATGTAAAAACAGAACGGGGGTCTGGTCAGTGGGGACTGTGAAGACCAGTCTTGCACCTCTCTGCAGCAGGGCTTGTCCACAGCAGCGGTGGTACCCTTGGTGGCCCTGACACCTCCATTTTATGCAGCGGTTCTTCATCTGCACTTGGCCTCTGTTGGCTTTCATATGGCTCTAGCAGAAGGTTCTTTTGGTTCACACACACAGACAACTAGGGGCAGAAACTGACCAACACTGAGAGGTTTAGTTGGGTTCTAATAACTACAGCGAAAGAAAGTGAAGTCACTCAGTCGTGTCTGACTCTTTGCGAACCCATGTACTGTAGCCTACTAGGCTCCTCCTCCATCCATGGAACTTTCCAGGCAAGAGTACTGGAGTGGGTTGCTATTTCCTTCTCCAACTACAGTGAAAAGAGAGTCAATATTCTCCACCTTTTCTGGTGACCATTATCACCCAAATGGTAGCACTCTTTTAAAGCCACAGAAAATCCAACATCTCTTTAATACTTTTCTCCTATGAAAAGAGTGCTTCATTGTGGTGGACAGAATATAATCATTCATAAATCCACTTTCCTCCCGTTCACATAGGAAGACTTCATTTTCTAGCCTTCCTTGCTTCAAGGTGGAAACTGTGATGAGAAACACACAGAAAATATGGGCCCACGTGCCCTATTGTCCCCAGGTTTTGCCATAAAACCTTTCCACGTGCCCTTTGCTTTATCTGCATGGCTGAAAGTAAAGGATTCCAAGATGGTAAAACCATGAGTAGGGAATAGCCTGAGCCCTGAGTCACTGCTTAGAGGAAAGTCACCTATTAATAAGAAAGTAGTCAGTCTGCACGATCTCTTGGGAGCATGAGAAATATGTCTTTATTTTGTGAAGTCTTGAGATTTAGGGGTCTAATTGTTATCATAGAAGAGTCTATCCTTCTTTAACCAGTACACTTATTACTCAAGGCAATTTGTCACACCCCTAACCCAGACAATGTCATCCAGCTTATTTTTGCATAAGCAAGAGGAGCCTTTTATATTTACCCACAGTGAACAGAAAGGTTTGCTTCAGAAGGACTTGCTTACTGACTCCTAGACTTTAAAGGGGTTGACATTTCTAGGACTACACCTACATCAGTCAGCTTGGCTCAATTATACTATGATAAAAAATGACCTCCAAATCCAAGTGGCTCCTATCAACAAAGGTTTATTTCTTGCTCAATTTACATTTCCATCACTGGTCAGTTGAGGCTCTTGCTCCATATCTTCATTGTGAGACCCAGAATGACGATGCAGCCTCTATCTGGGGTGTTGCTAGGCTCATGGAAGAGGGAAGTGGTCCCCAGTGAACTTCATGCTAGCTCTTAAACTTCTGCTTGTAAGTGGCAAGCATAACTTCTGCTTGCATTTGATGGAACAAAGCTTACACGGTTAAGCCTGATGTCATGGAGGGTGACATATAATCCTGCAGGGAAGAATACTACAGAAAGGGGAACTGGAATGTTTGAAAGAATAATAACATTATCTATCAAAATCCTCAAGGTACACCCTTCTTATTTTTGGTCTTGACAGGCATCCTGTTATTTTTTAAAAGGTGTAGGATAGGATGCTAGTGGGCATTTGCTTAACTTAAATATTTTGAAAATACATCCTTCCCTAGTGTTGAGTCCAGAAAGAGGCTTACTTCTTTTTTTTTTTAATTTATTTGTTTTAATGGAAGGCTAATTATTTTACAATATTGTCTTGGTTTTGCCATAAGGCTTACTTCTTAAAAGAAAGACAAGAGTATCAACTAAGAAACTCAGTGCTCTTTATTTTTATTGGAGTATAATTGCTTCACAGTGTTGTGTTTCTGCTGCACAATGAAGTGTATCAGCTATATGTATACAAATATCTCCTCCCTCTTGGACCTCCCTCCCACCTCCTCTGCATCCCACCCCTCTACCAAAACTGTCCTTGGATCCAAGAATATGAGAGAAAGAAGTCTGTTACATGAACATTCATCCTTGCTGGAGAAGATCCAAGTGTGGACAACAAGAAACTTATATAAAATAGTATACAAAACGAGGAAAATACAATTAGGTACAAAAGTGAGCATTTCTTTAGAACGTGAAGAGAAATCATAATTAATTCAGTTAAGTTCAGTTCATTCACTCAGTCGTGTCCGACTCTTTGCAACCCCATGGACTGCAGCACGCCAGGCTTTCCTGTCCATCACCGACTCCCAGAATTTGCTCAAACTCATGTCCATCGAGTTGGTGATGCCATCCAAACATCTTGTTCTCTGTTGTCTTCTTCTCCTCCTGCCTTCAGTCTTTCCCAGCATTACTCAGTGCTATTTAAATAAAATTTTGCAAAGGGATACACAATCTCCTTTGCTCCCTTTTCTGGTCAGCTTCTCTTTTTGTTAGCCTCATAACAGAATAACTTTCTTGGGCTATATCAGTTTTTTAGTGTTGCTATTACAAGTTATCACAAATTTAGCAGTTTAGCACCCATTTATTATCTTGTAGTTCTGAAGCACAGAGATCTAGTCACAGCATCCAAGACTTTGAGTCTCGTAGGACTGAGATGAGGCATCAACAAGGGTCTGGAGCTTGCTTCCAGGCTCATTCAGAATTTGGCCAGGTTCAGTTGCATGTTGGCCTGAGGGATCTGTTTCCTTGTTTGCAATTGGTCAGGATATGTTACTAGTTTCTAGAGGCTACCAATATTCCCTGACTTATGGCCCCGTTCCTCCATCTTCAAAGCCAGCAACCATGTGGGTTGAGTCCTCAAGCTTCTAACCGCTCTGACCTTCCCCTTCTGCCTCATCTGGCCTCCGCTCATCTCTTTAGCCACACCTCTCTGAATCCTCTGCCTCCACTTCTGCTTTTAAGGGCTCATGTGACTATGTTGGGCCTACCCAGATAATCCAGGGTCATCTTCCTATTTTAAGCTCAGCTGATGTGCTATGCTAAGTCGCTTCAGTCATGTCTGACTGTGACCCTATGGACTGAAGCCCTCCAGGCTCCTCTGTCCATGGGATTCTCCAGGCCAGAATACTGGAATGGGTGGCCATTTCCTCCTCCAGGGGAAGCTCAGCTAATGAGTGAACTTAATTCCATCTACAAAATCTCTTCACAGCAGTGCCTAGATTAGAGTTTAATGGCCAGGAGGTGAATCTCAGAGAAGGGTGGGGCACTTCCTTAGAATTATGCCTACCATGAGTTTTAGTTATATCTGTGCACCAGATAATTGGAAATTTTCCCTGCATCCTTTCATCTTGTCCTCAAGTCTAGTAGGTTTGCTGGTATAAAAATCTAGGAGAGAAAACTATAAACAAGGCAAGTCGCTCAGTCGTATCCGGACTTTTTGCGACCCCATGGACTGCAGCCTACCAGGCTCTTCCATCCATGGGATTTTGCAGGCAAGAGTACTGGAGTGGGTTGCCATTTCCTTCTCCAGGAGATCTTCCTGACCCAGGGATTGAACCTGGGTCTTCTGCATTGTAGGCAGACACTTTACCATCTGAGCCACCAGGGAAGTCAATCTAGGAGAGAAAACTCTATAAACAAGGCAAGTCCTAAGCACAGTGACTTCCCTGACTAGACCTTGAAGTTAGGAACAGAACTTTACACTCTTTCCTACCCAGCACCCTACAACTTGTGCCCAGTAGAGGGTCTATAGGAACTCGCTGTTTCTGCTGCTGTTGCTATTTTTGCCTTGGCTGCTAAAGAATGAAATAGACCTACCTCTACATAAGTTTCAAGCAAATTCAGAGGGCCTGTGATGTATTACGTGAAACACAGTCTTTTAAAATAGCTAAATTTCTAGCTCAGAAAATGGTCCTTCAGGATGGCTCACAACCTTTTTCCACCCATCAGCCTCAGCCTACAATGTAACCTCAGTTTATGGAGGAGTAGGGTGAATATGCGTGCATGTTTATTTATTAATATGAAACCTGAAAGTGTGATGATTTCTGAAATTATTAACGGAAAACTTAGGTGGATTCTAGCGGAAGACTCTTTTACTCCCCACTTTATATTCTTCTGTGGTCCCCATGGAAAGGAAGTTCCATCAACCCTTCCATCCTTTCTGGGAAGTACATGCAAGGGGGTTTCTGTGTTTCTTTCCACCTCTTACATGCTTGTCTCCAAGGGAGAAGGAATAGCTAGTCTTATGGGGCAGAGTCTGATGTCCTCTGGCCTGGGTCCTGTGTCTTAGAGAGTAGAGGAATGGACTTTCTGCTTTCCCCTGCAGTGACTACAACGTGGGTAGGTAAGAAGAGTGTGCTCCTTCCTCTTCCTCCTTCTGTATGAGAGCTGTACCAGGGTCAGTGCTGGAGTTTGCCCTCTGGAAGCAGGCACAGACAGAACTTTACTCTCCTGGGCTTTCTTGGTTTCTCTGTCCTACTGTTGATGTGCCTGTGAAGTAGCTGGGTAACAATTTATATCATCTTCTTAACAGACTTGATTGATTCTCCCAAGCTCTGGACTTAAGAAAGTCTCATTTTGACCTCAGGTCCACGGTGAGTGTTTTAGCAGGGAGTTCATTACTATGAGAGTTATTGGGCTTCATGAATAAACATTTACTTCTGATTTGGCACACCCTGAATTTACTCAATGATGACAACCCAGAGAAGAGTTGGAGACCAGATTAGCCCATCCTGGTCTTCATCATTATAGATATTTCTATCATCCTAAAGTAACAAAGAGTATTTCTTAAAAGGCTAGTACAGTTCAGTTCAGTCGCTCAGTTGTGTCCGACTCTTTGCGAATCCATGAATTGCAGCACGCCAGGCCTCCCTGTCCATCACCAACTCCTGGAGTTCACTCAGACTCACGTCAATTGAGTCAGTGATGCCATCCAGCCATCTCATCCTCTGTCGTCCCTTTCTCCTCCTGCCCTCAATCCCTCCCAGCATCAGAGTCTTTTCCAATTAGTCAACTCTTCGCATGAGGAGGCCAAAGTACTGGAGTTTCAGCTTTAGCATCAGTCCTTCCAAAGAACACCCAGGGCTGATCTCCTTCAGAATGGACTGGTTGGATCTCCTTGCAGTCCAAGGGACTCTCAAGAACCTTCTCCAACACCACACTTCAAAAGCATCAATTCTTCGGCGCTCAGCCTTCTTCACAGTCCAACTCTCACATCCATACATGACCACTGGAAAAACCATAGCCTTGACTAGATGGACCTTTGTTGGCAAAGTAATGTCTCTGCTTTTGAATATGCTATCTAGGTTGGTCATAACTTTCCTGCCAAGGAGTAAGCATCTTTTAATTTCATGGCTGCAGTCACCATCTGCAGTGATTTTGGAGCCCAGAAAAATAAAGTCTGACACTGTTTCCACTGTTTCCCCATCTATTTCCCATGAAGTGATGGGACCAGATGCCATGATCTTTGTTTTCTGAATGTTGAGTTTTAAGCCAACTTTTTCACTCTCCTCTTTCACCTTCAAGAGGCTTTTTAGTTCCTCTTCACTTTCTGCCATAAGGGTGGTGTCATCTGCATATCCGAGGTTATTGAGATTTCTCCCGGCAATCTTGATTCCAATTGTGCTTCTTCCAGCCCAGTATTTCTCATGATGTACTCTGCATATAAGTTAAATAAGCAGGGTGACAATATACCGCCTTGACATACTCCTTTTCCTATTTGGAACCAGTCTGTTGTTCCATGTCCAGTTCTAACTGTTGCTTCCTGACCTGCATACAGATTTCTCAAGAGGCCGATCAGGTGGTCTGGTATTCCCATCTCTTTCAGAATTTTCCACAGTTGATTGTGATCCACATAGTCAAAGGCTTTGGCATAGTCAATAAGGCAGAAATAGATGTTTTTCTGGAACTCTCTTGCTTTTTCGATGATCCAGCAGATGTTGGCAATTTGATCTCTGGTTCCTCTGCCTTTTCTAAAACCAGCTTGAACAACTGGAAGTTCATGGTTCACATATTGCTGAAGCCTGATTGGAGAATTTTGAGCATTAATTTACTAGCGTATGAGATGAGTGCAATTGTGTGGTAGTTTGAGCATTCTTTGGCATTGCCTTTCTTTGGGATTGGAATGAAAACTGATCTTTTCCAGTCCTGTGGCCACTGCTGAGTTTTCCAAATTTGCTGGCATATTGAGTGCAGCACTTTCACAGCACCATCTTTCAGGATTTGAAATAGCTCCACTGGAATTCCATCACCTCCACTAGTTTTGTTTGTAGTGATGGTTTCTAAGGCCAGCTTGACTTCACATTCCAGGAGTCTGGCTCTAGGTGAGTGATCAGACCATCGTGATTATCTGGGTCGTGAAGATCTTTTTTGTACAGTTCTTCTGTGTATTCCTGCCACTTCTTCTTAATATCCTCTGCTTCTGTTAGGTCCATATCATTTCTGTCCTTTATCGAGCCCATCTTTGCATGAAATGTTCCCTTGGTATCTCTAATTTTCTTGAAGAGATCTCTAGTCTTTCCCATTCTGTTGTTTTCCTCTATTTCTTTGCATTAATCACCGAGGAAGGCTTTCTTATCTCTTCTTGCTATTCTTTGAAACTCTGCATTCAGATGCTTATATCTTTCCTTTTCTCCTTTGCTTTTCACTTCTCTTCTTTTCACAGCTATTTGTAAGGCCTCCTCAGACAGCCATTTTGGTTTTTTGCATTTCTTTTCCATGGGGATGGTCTTGATCCCTGTCTCCTGTACAATGTCACGAACTTCAGTCCATAGTTCTTCAGGCACTGTATCTAACAGATCTAGTCCCTTACATCTATTTCTCACTTCCACTGTATAATCGTAAGGGATTTGATTTAGGTCATACCTGAATGGTCTAGTGGTTTTCCCTACTTTCTTCAATTTAAGTCTGAATTTGGCAATAAGGAGTTCGTGATCTGAGCTACAGTCAGCTCCTGGTCTTGTTTTTGCTGACTGTATAGAGCTTCTCCATCTTTGGCTGCAAAGAATATAATCAAGCTGATTTCGGTGTTGACCATCTGGTGATGTCCATGTATAGAGTCTTCTCTTGTGTTGCTGAAAGAGGGTGTTTGTTATGACCAGTGCAGTTTCTTGGCAAAACTCCATTAGTCTTTGCCCTGCTTCATTCTGTACTTCAAGACCAAATTTGCCTGTTATTCCAGGTGTTTCTTGACTTCCTATTTTTGCATTCCAGTTCCCTATAATGAAAAGGACATCTTTTTTTTTCGGTGTTAGTTCTAAAAGGTCTTGTAGGTCTTCATAGAACTGTTCAACTTCAGCTTCTTCAGCATTACTGGTTGGGGCATAGACTTGGATTACTGTGATATTGAATGGTTTGCCTTGGAAATGAACAGAGATCATTCTGTCATTTTTGAGATTGCATCCAAGTACTGCATTTCAAACTCTTTTGTTGACCATGATGGCTACTCCATTTCTTCTGAGGGATTCCTGCCCGCAGTAGTAGATCTAATGGTCACCTGAGTTAAATTCACCTGTTCCAGTCCATTTTAGTTCGCTGATTGCTAGAATGTCGACGTTCACTCTTGCCATTTCTTGTTTGACCACTTCCAATTTGCCTTGATTCGTGGACCTGACATTCCAGGTTCCTATGCAATATTGCTCTTTACAGCATCGGACCTTGCTTCTATCACCAGTCACATCCACAACTGGGTATTGTTATAGTTAGACAATGAGTACAGTTAATATTCAAATTATCCTAAAAAACAATGCAAAAAAAGATGAAAACCTTAAGTACAAAAATAGGTAAAAGGTCCATTTTGGGATCTGGTCCTGCCTCTCTCTGTGTCATCTTTGTCACCTTGACCTTCTAGCTCAGATTTTTCTCCCTCATCCTGCTCACCCCAGAATGTGCTAGGCTGGTTGGTCCCTGTCTCTGAGCATCTGACTTTGCTATCAAATCTCTATTTTATTTCCTTCACAACAATTTTAATCATTGATATTTTTCTTTATAAAAATTTGTTTACATGGTGGGTTAATTTGCCAGGGCTGCCAAAACAAAGCATTAGAGATTGGCAGCTTAAACAACAAAGTTATTTTCTCACAATTTTGTAGACTAGAAGTCCAAGATCAAGGTGTCAGTACGGTTGATTTCTTATATTCCTTGACTTGTTGATGGCCATCTTTTCCATGTTTCTTCACATGGTCTTCCCTCTCTATATGTCTGTGCACTAAACTCCTCCTCTTATAAGGACACCAGTCAATTAGGGCCCACATCAATGACTTTATTTTAACTAAACTACCTCTATTAAGATCCTATCTCCAAATAGAGTCACATTCTGAGATACTGGGAGGTTTAGCCTTCAATTTGTGAATTTGGGGGAGTCACATTCAGCCTTTAACGCCTATATACGGTTTATTTTTTCACTACCAAAATATAGGTCCTTTGGTATAAGGTATCTATTTCATTAGATGCTGTGTCCAAAGTACTTAGACTTGTGACTGGAGTGTAGTTAGTGCATGCATGCTCAGTTGCTTAGTCATGTCCAACTCTTGAGATCTCATGGACTGTAGCCCATCAGCTCCTCTGCCCATGGGATTTTCCCAGGCAAGAATGCTGGAATGTGTTGCCTTCTCCAGAGAATCTTCCTGACCCAGGGATCAAACTCATGCCTTCTGCCTTGGCAAGTAGATTCTTTACCATTGCACCACCTGGGAAGCCCATAGAGTTAGTTCTTAGTGTGTAAATATTTGCTCAATAAATGGAGGAATTTGAATAGGTTAGATATCTGTACAATTAAGACAGCTTGAATATTTACAGGATTTGATGGTTGATAACATCATTTCATGGGAAATAGATGGGGAAACAGTGGAAACAGTGTCAGACTTTATTTTTTTGGGCTCCAAAATCACTGCAGATGGTGATTGCAGCCATGAAATTAAAAGATGCTTACTCCTTGGCAGGAAAGTTATGACCAACCTAGATAGCATATTCAAAAGCAGAGACATTACTTTGCCAACAAAGGTCCATCTAGTCAAGGCTATGGTTTTTCCAGTGGTCATGTATGGGTGTGAGAGTTGGACTGTGAAGAAAGCTGAGTGCCAAAGAATTGATGCTTTTGAACTGTGGTGTTGGAGAAGACTCTTGAGAGTCCCTTGGACTGCAAGGAGATCCAACCAGTCCATTCTGAAGGAGATCAGTGCTGGGTGTTCATTGGAAGGACTGATGCTAAAGCTGAAACTCCAGTACTTTGGCCACCTCATGCGAAGAGTTGACTAATTGGAAAAGACTCTGATGCTGGGAGGGATTGAGGGCAGGAGGAGAAAGGGACGACAGAGGATGAGATGGCTGGATGGCATCACTGACTCGATGGACATGAGTTTGAGTGAACTCTGGGAGTTGGTGAGGGACAGGGAGGCCTGGTGTGCTGTGATTCATGGGGTCTCAAAGAGTCGGACACGACTGAGTGACTGAACTGAACTGAATATGTGAAGAGCAAGGCAGGAAAATCTTAGATGATTTCTAACTTAGATGATTTAGTGACTAGTGGTGCTTCTCAATGCAATAGGAAACACAAGAAAAGGATTGGGGTTTGGGGAAAAACTTTGCACATGCTGAGTTAGAGATAATTTGGAATATATTCAAGTGGAAATGTTAAGGAGACCTTGTATGGCATGTGGAGAATGCAGTGGAGAGATCTTGGTTAAAAATATAGATTTGAGGATCATCACTTCATAGTAAATACTAAAATCAAGATGGCAAATGAGATCACCAATGGTAAAGAAGCTGCCTGCAATGCAGGAGACCCGGATTCATTGTGAAGATCCCCTGAAAAAGGGAATGGCTATCCACTCCAGTATTCTTGCCTATAAAATCCCACAGACAGAGAAGCCTGTAGCTAGAGAAGCCTGGCTACAGTCCGTGGAGTTGGAAAGAGTTGAACACAACTGATCGACTAACATTTTCACTTTCAAAAAGAACATAGTTAGAAAGAGACCTAGGACAAAAGCAAGGAAAAAACTAAAGTTTAGGGGTTGAGTAGAGGAAGCAAAGTTTGAGAACAGAAAGAAGAGAGTAGAAACAGCATATCATAGAATCCGAGGAGGAAAAAATATTGAAAGTAGTGGTCACCTATGTCAAAGGATAAGAAGTGTTTCTCAAAGGCTATTCCAAGGAATAATCCTCCCATGAAATACTATTTGGAAAAAGATTCTGTGGGCAACTAAGTGAGAGAAATGCTGAAGTCTACTTACTTTTCTTGCAGAATCACACAACAATTTAGCATATTAATGTCTTTGAAAAGTGTTGATGTTAAGAAACCTATACATTTTAATTTCTAATGTAATGTTTCCAAAGCTTATTTGACCTTAAATCTCTCCCTGTTTTTCTTACATAACTAGTCTAAATAATAGCACAAAGAACTAGAACCCAAGGAATTCTCTTTGGGAAACAATGTGATAGCATAATCAATTAGGTAAGCATTGAAAATAGCCCTTTGCATTTGACAAGTTAAGGGGTTTTGTTGGTATTGCTAGAGTGGGTTTCTATTGAGTGATGGGACCTGAAGGAAAAAAAAATTATACAGGAGGCATAATCTCCTTCTATAAGCTTGACCTCAAAGAGGAGGATAAGAATTAGGAAAGAGTCTTGCATGGATACTGTGTGGTGGTGGTGAAGTTGCTAAATTGTATCCAACTCTTGCAACCCTATGGACTGTAACCTGCCAGGCTCATCTGTCCATGGGATTCTCCAGGCAAGAATACTGGAGTGGGTTGCCATGTCCTTCTTCTGTGTGGATGCTGTGTAATATTAGGTTAATACATTTAGGAGAGAAGGAAATGGCCAAGTTTATAGATAATAGAGACATTGAGAAAGAGGTAGCAAGAGAAACTGAATTATCAGCAGAACCAGATCTATAAGGAAATAGGGGGAAACTGAGATCAGAAAAAAGTTCTTCAGAAAGGAAAGGAGATGCAATTGTCCATACAGGATAAGAGGTTGAAAAAGTCCATGATAATCTCAGTTCCTCAGACAAGAACACGTCTCGGAGTTTATCTTTGGTGCTGAAACAAAAAGGTGCTCTCCTCCAAATCCCCCTTCCCAAAAAAGCTCATGTCTGATCTTGTTCATGTGAAAGTCCTTTCCAAATCTTATTATTGCTATGGTCAGAGAGTTACTTCTACTTTGAAGTCCTAGGTAGGCATGGTTTTCCTGAGCCTTTTAATCATCTAGTTTCCTTTAGGTCTCTGCCTCTGGGCAGAAACTTGTCCTATGCATTTCAGTCATGTCCAACTCTGTGCAACCCCACAGATATCTATACTTTGACTTTTTTCTTCCTGTATTATTTTAATTTTTCTTAGTTTTAAGCTGCTAAAGGTCTTAAGTCCCATCCTATTTTTCTTCTTCAACTATCAGTCACCATCTACAAGCCTGAAAGCCATCTCACTTCTTTCCATGTGCTGAACAAATATTTATTTTGGCCACATACTATGCACCAACTACTGTTACAAGCACTGAAGATAAAAACATGGTAAATAAAAATATTATTGACTTTACAGAACTTCCATTCTAGTGAAGGACTCAGGCAAAGAAGAAGTAAAGATTAAATTAGTTACAAACTTGCAACCATTACCTTGCTGACAAAGATCCATATAGTTAAAGCTATGGTTTTTCCAGTAGTCATGTATGGATGTGAGAGTTGAACTACAAGGAAGGCTTAGCACCAAAGAATTAATGCTTTTAAAGACTCTTGAGAGTCCCTTGGACTGCAAGGAGATCAAACCAGTCAATCCTAAGGAAACAAATCCTGAATATTCATTGGAAGGACTGATGCTGAAGCTGAAGCTCCAATACTTTGGCCATGTGATGCAAAGAGCTGACTCATTAGAAAAGACCCTGATGCTGGGAAAGATTGAAGGCAGAAGGAGAAGGGGATGACAGAGGACAAGATGGTTGGATGGCATCACCGACTTGATGGACATGAGTTTGAGCAAGCTCCGGGAGATGATGATGGATAGGGATGCCTGGTGTGCTGCAGTCCATGGGCTCGCAAAGAGTCAGACATGACTGAGCAACCGAATAACAACGAATTGATTTCTTAGGTTGGTCACCAGGCAAGAGAAAAATTACTTAGAAGGAAGGTGTGGCTTGGACTGGATAATTGAACAAAAACTATTCAAAGAGCAAAGATGATAGGCAAGCTGTATCTGAAATACCAGACTAAAGAGTTGAAGGCAGTTTATCAGATCATATGAGAGAGCAAATCTATCATGATTCACAGTGGAAAGACCAACATGTGGGTAACCAAACAACATGTTTAAGACAGTGGGTAGCTTTTAGAGCTGCAATCTTTTGGGTTAACTTTATCCCTGTTTTCTGAAAGCAGCCCTACTTAAAAGTTTTTGTTAAATAACTGCCCAAAGGTCTAAGTCTATGCATTCTTAAGTTATCAGTAGCAGGGGAAAGCAGTCAGGAAGCATACTTTATGATTTGGATTTTCTGTTTAGGTTATTCAACAGCCAGGCAGTTGTCATTGTATTGATGGAAGTAGTTCTCTCCCTACTGGATGCAAGAGGCTCTCTCTATTTCAGGAAAACAAGACTATTAGGAAAAACAGTCTTGTGTCAGTTATGAAGATGTTGAGTTTTTGGTGTCTATGAAAAGGCCAGTTACTTTAATGCCTCAACCTAGAGTTTAAGAAGGAGATCTGGGTTGGAGACAAAATATCTGGTATTGTCTTCTCCAATAGAAATGGACAAGACTGCCCAGGAATGGTGTACTGTGCTTTTTATTATTTAGAGCAATATGCCAGATAGGGAAGGAAGTGAGTCTGAAAGGGCTAACTGGGAGAAACTTGATTGGGTTATTAGATTGGTGGATCTGGTTAAGATGAAAAGCAGGTATAGGGAGGGTAGCTGAGTGAGAGAAATGGAAGAGTAAAAGAGACTGGATGACTGACTTTAGTCTTTTGAATCTAGAGAAATTCTGAGGGACACAGTTGTAGATGTGTCTGAGGAGTGATTGACAAAGAGGAGAGGTCCGGTAGAAAAGGATTGTTAGGGAGGGCATGAAGGAGGGGCAGCACAGAGTAGCTCTAATGGTGGACGCATAGGAGAGATTAGACCACAAAGGGGCTTCAAACACAGGAGGAGGGACATTAGAAAGGTGAAGTATAGTGGGCTCCAGTATGGTGGAGACACCTGGTCCCAGATGCCTTCTGGAGAGATCCCTGTAAGTAAACACACTTCAGTTCTTTTAGAGTCAGTCATAGCTTGAGATAGCTTATGGAGATTTATATACATATATAAATGAAGATTATTTATATACTTACTTTTGGTTGTGCTGGGTCTTTGTTGCTGCACCTGGGCTTTCTCTAGTTGCGGCAAGTGAGGGCTACTCTCTAGCTGCAGTGTGCAGGCTACGTGTTGTGGTGGCTTCTCTTGTTGCAGAGCATAGGCTGTAGGCGGACGGCTGTGGCACACAAGATTTTGTCGCTCAGGGGCATGTGGAATCTTCCTGGACCAGGCATTGAACCTGTGTCCCCTGTATTGGCAGGCAAATTCTTATCCTCTGTACCACCAGGAAAATCTGGGTTACATTTTTGAGGGAATATTGGTTGTTGAAGGTGTGGCAACTCAGATTTTTGTGAGTCTCCATTGCATTGGTTCAGGGGTCAGAGTTGTTGATGTGCAGACTTACACTAGGGCTTCCGGGTAGAGGTCCTTGTTATGAGGGATCTGTAATCCAGGAGTTGTACCCAGTACAAGGAATCCATACTGATCATTTGTCCCCTGAATCCCTTCAAATGTAGCATCCATCCTATGGGATTTATGCAAGCTCAGACAGGGATTGGGAGAGAAACAGGGCTCTATCTAACTAATTTCTGAGTACCCTAAAATCACTGCGGATGGTGACTTCAGCCATGAAATTAAAAGATGCTTGCTCCTTGGAAGGAAAGTTATGACCAACCTAGATAGCATATTCAAAAGCAGAGACATTGCTTTGCCAACAAAGGTCCATCTAGTGAAGACTATGGTTTTTCCAATAGTCATGTATGGATGTGAGAGTTGGACTATAAAGAAAGCTGAGCGCTGAAGAATTGATGCTTTTGAACTGCGGTGTTGGAGAAGACTCTTGAGAGTCCCTTGGACTGCAAGGAGATCCAACCAGTCCATCCTAAAGGAGATTAGTCCTGGGTGTTCATTGGAGGGACGGATGTTGAAGCTGAAACTCCAATACTTTGGCCACCTGATGTGGAGACCTGACTCATTTGAAAAGACCCCGATGCTGGGAAAGATTGAGGGTGGGAGGAGAAGGGGGCGACAGAGGATGAGATGGTTGGATTGCATCACCATCACAATGGCCATGGGTTTGAGTGGACTCCGGGAGTTGGTGACAGACAGGGAGTCCTAGCATGCTGTGGTTCATGGGGTCACAAAGAGTTGGACACGATTGAGCAACTGAACTGAACTAGGAAGTGAATGGAGGAACAAAGTTGAGAAGATAGAGAATGGAAGCACTTTGGAGCGTTGTATGTTGAGATAAAAGTTGAAGTAGAGACTGAATGAATATCAGGTACAAGGTCAGAGCCCAATGTGGGGCCAGAAGTCACTTCCAAATTCGCCAAACCAAGGAGATGAAATGAGATTAGTAGGTCACATGTATTCCAGAAAAATAGAGAATGGTAAGATATGAAGTGGGTAAAAAATGAGGTCTAGTTATTAATATCAGGGTAAAAGAAAAAGGAATTTGGTTATGTGCCATATAGCATATGATTGGTGTGGTATTAATAGTATGACTCCCCTTTTAAAAATAGAAACTATAAGCAAGGTGAAAAGACAGCCTTCAGAATGGGAGAAGATAACAGCAAATGAAGCAACTGACAAACAACTAATCTCAAAAATATACAAGCAACTCCTACAGCTCAACTCCAGAAAAATAAATGACCCAATCAAAAAATGGGCCAAAGACCTAAATAGACATTTCTCCAAAGAAGACATACAGATGGCTAACAAGCACATGAAAAGATGCTCAACATCACTCATTATCAGAGAAATGCAAATCAAAACCACCATGAGGTACCATTTCACGCCAGTCAGAATGGCTGCAATCCAAAAGTCTACAAGCAATAAATGCTGGAGAGGGTGTGGAGAAAAGGGAACCTTCTTACACTGTTGGGAATGCAAACTAATACAGCCACTATGGAGAACAGTGTGGAGAGTCCTTAAAAAACTGGAAATAGAACTGCCTTGTGACCCAGCAATCCCACTGCTGGGCATACACACTGAGGAAACCAGAATTGAAAGAGACACGTGTACCCCAATGTTCATCGCAGCACTGTTTATAATAGCCAGGACATGGAAGCAACCTAGGTGTCCATCAGCAGATGAATGGATCAGAAAGCTGTGGTACATATACACAATGGAGTATTACTCAGCCATTAAAAAGAATACATTTGAATCAGTTCTAATGAGGTGGATGAAACGGCAGCCTATTATACAGAGTGAAGTAAGCCAGAAAGAAGAACACCAATACAATATATTAATGCATATATATGGAATTTAGAGAGATGGTAATGATAACCCTGTATTCGAGACAGCAAAAGAGACACAGATGTATAGAACAGTCTTTTGGACTCCATGGGAGAGGGAGAGGGTGGGATGATTTGGGAAAATGGCATTGAAACATGTATAATATCATATAAGAAATAAATCACCAGTCCAGGTTCGATGCAGGATACAGGGTGGTGCAGTGGGATGAGCCAGAGGGATGGTACAGGGAGGAAGGTGGGAGGGGGGTTCAGGATGGGGAGTACATGTACACCCGTGGTGGATTCATGTGGATGTATGGCAAAACTAATACAATATTGTAAAGTAATTAGCCTCCAGTTAAAATAAATAGATTTAAATTAAAAAAAATAAAATTCAACATTCAAAAAAATAAATAAATAAAATGGAAAAAAATAGAAATAGTATAAATAAAAAATAAGCCAAAATATTGTTGCATCAGAGAATTAACTCTTGGCAACTTCTAGCTAGCATGGTGATCTTGAACAACCTCTTAAAAGTCTATGGCACTGTGTGTTTTCATCTGTAAAATGTAAGCAGTTGGATCAAGTGATCTCTTGAAGTTTCTAGTAGCTCTGTGATTCTACAGCGTTTATTCTTTCATCTTTCAGACCCCTGCCATCTTCCCCCAACCCCTTCTAGGGTCCCATATCACATTGAAAGGGTCAGTAGCTTTCATGCAAGGCCAGCCTTAAAGATTTGTTTTCTTTCTAACATTTAGAATTGAAGTAACTGCAGACATTTGGAGAGGCATAGCTCATAGCCTACTGAAATTTAATGAATGACCTAACTTCTCTAGAAGATAAGATGACTACATTGTTTATATGGACTTCATTGAAATATCGTGTGTCAATTGGATTTCATGCCTTAATCACACTGGCAGAGAAAAGAGTGTAGTGGCTGCTTTGGAGAATGGAGGAAGCCGGAAAGAAGGTAAAGAGTGAAGATACAAGATGACAATGGGATGAGATCCAGGGAAGAGAGAAGATCATAGAGCTGAGAAGGAATTGACTTTTCTTCATGTTAAGGGTGGCAGAGGGGAAGAATTCAACTGATTACTAGACAGGTGCATCTGGATCCAGGAATAACAAACCATATGGTGTCCAACTCCTTCAAAATGGTGAGTTTCATAAGCATTCTAATTTATCTCATGTGGACATTGCATAGTTAGAAGATGTATGCTGTGAACATTTCTTGATGGAAACAGGCCAATCAAAGTGAAGTATTCCAAATTAGTCTTTGAAAGGACCATGTACCTTTAGTTGAGAAGCTGAGCTGAGAGGATTTGGATGAGGTGTTGGAAGTTATATATTTTTTGTTTTTCTTTTGAAATATGAGAGTTGGCTTGGACTACACAAACTATTTTCTTCTCATTCCTCTATTACCACACATTTAAAAAGTGTCAACAAGCTGCTGTTTTTCACTGACTGGCTTATTACAGGAACAATATCCTACAGGAAGGGGAGCAGAGTCATAGACAAACTTAAAACTTTACTTATGGCCATGATGTCTCTTAATGCCGATTTCACAATAGATTTTTCTCTATATGACATACACATCCCTTCCCCACTTCAGTACTTGATAGTAACTCACTCCCTATAAGGAGATTAAGGATTTTCTCTCTTCTCATCCCCTTCCTTCTAACAAGCTGAATTTGGATGTGAAGTTTATCAGAGGGATTCTTGGTTCACCCGAATTTGCCATCTCCAAATCATAACTTATTTTTAAAAAGAAAATTTGAATCCCAACTTCATAAATGTTGCAACAAATAGCTATCAATGCTACCTTTAAATACACCCTGGAAGCAAGTAACATCTGAGAGATTCCTTTTGACTCCAAGTTATTAGATTCTGTGATTCTTTTGTGATTTTAATTGGAAATGGGGGTGAAATACCCATAGGTGACTATAATCTACAGGGGTAAAGAAATTAGGAAAAAGATGTGATGTGGGCATAACAGCCTTGAAAAATGCATTGATATTTCTTTAAGAGAACATATTTTTTAGGGTGTAGTTTGAGTTGGATCTTTCATAATCTGGCTATCTTCTAATTTTTCCTATTTTCCTTCTAATCAGCACCACATTTAGTAAATTATTAATATTCAGTGATGATTTCCTTCATTAAAACAACCAGAAGAATTTTTTTTTTCATCTGGATATCATTAAACATGGAAGAAATTAGGGACAATTAAACAAGAAATGATTCTCAGCCAAGTTTGACATTATTAAAAAAAGCCTTCAGAGAGCTTAATTTAACTTGCACATGACCCCCCTGAGAGCAGGAAAATTATTTAATTCCAGACAAATTTATACAATTCTAGAAATATATGATCTAAATTTCATGCTGTATAAACATTTTTTTTTCACTTAAGAATTGATACCAGTTACTTCCTGATTGGTACACTGGGTTAGAAATTAGAAGATCTTAAATTTGAATAAATAAGACAGATAAAGACAATGAAGCATGAAGAACTATTAAAAGAAAGTTTTAAAGAAAACTGCTTCTTATCTTTAATTCAACTTTTTAGAAACCATTGCTGTTTTTAAACTTTGAGAAATTCCTTCTGCTACATCACTCCCTCTTCTACTTTCTCTCTTCCTTTTCTTGTGCCTGTACATGAAATTATTCAGTCACAACTTGACCAGTAGTCTGCTTATATTGTCTGGACACAAAGAAATTGTGCCCACATGTGTGGAAACCAGTCCCAGTTCAGCGGGAAGGGAATTCAATTTGGATCTCAAGACCCCAGAGGAAGTTCTGGATTTTCCTTTTATAGGTTGTGTGACTTTAGGTGAATCATCTAACTTTTTGAACTTCATTTTATCATTTGAAAAATCAAGGCAATAAAACTTATTCCATGAAGTTCTTATGAGGATTATATAAGGTGTTTATGAATAATACTTTACCCAGTAGATTGCTACTCAGTTTGTAGTTAAAGAATTAATCAGATTTAGAACCTGAAACAGATATGTGGTAATTCATCTGAGGGTCTTCTAAGGCAGAACTCACACTTACACATTTTCCTGAAAGGCCTTGGATTACATCACGTGGCAAAGTTCCTTTTTGTGTAAATGCTACCTGTGGGTGTAATCACTTGTTAGCATTTGGTTACATTGTTACTATTTTCTGATTAATTATGAGAGGGGAATAGTTTCTGTTCTGGCAGCATTTTTCTTTTATTTTGGTGCTTTTTGTCAGATATCTGTGAGACACATTTCCCCCTAAGTTCTGACCTTTAGGTTAATGTGGAATGAATATTACAGCAAGATAAGAGCTCCACAGGGTGTAAATAAATGTCACTTTTCAAATAGAAATCAGCATATGTGCTAGAAAAGAAAACCGAGATTTTTGGCTGATCCTGTCTTAGAAACAGTAGGCTCTCTAATAGAAGAGGCTTCACATAAGGATCTATAGGTGATGCAGAATAAAACTTAAAACTACTGAAAGACCTAACAAAGCAATATTTCCCAAGATTATACACTGCAGAAGATATTAGAAACAACTAAATTTATCACTCCATTTCATTCCTCAGGATCTCAGATGTCAGGAAAAAGATCAAGGTCATTAACTCAGATGGTGCTTCTATTGGTCAGGTGCGAGCTCTGCTGCTGCTGCTGCTGCTAAGTCGTTTCAGTCATGTCTGACTCTGTGCGACCCCATAGACTCATTGGAAAAGACCCTGATGCTGGGAAAGATTGAAGGCAGGAGGCAAAGGGGACAACAGAGGATGAGATGGTTGGATGATATCACCGACTCAGTGGTCATGAGTTTGAGCAAACTCTGGGAGATGGTAAAGGACAGGAAAGCCTATGCTTTAGTCCATGGGGTCGCAAAGAGTCGGACACTACTGAACGACTGAACAGCAAGATTTTTAGATCAACATGAACTCAAGTTTTATTTAAAAATTTTATTCAATTTTAATTGTATTTATTTAGCCATACCATGAGGCATGTAAGACCTTAGTTCCTCCAATAGGGGTTGAACCTGTACCCTCTGCAGTGGAAGGGTGGAGTCCTAACCATTGGACCCACCAGGGAAACTCACATTGCATTCAGTTCTTTATTTTTCAAAGTCTTTTCATATCCATTATAAAGTTAGGGAAGTCCCCATGAACTCTAATTTTATAATGGATATGAAAATACTTTGAAAAATATAAAATTGCATGCAAATGTGAAAGCTTATTATTTTAAAAAGTAGGATGTGAGAGTTAACATTTACTTCTCTTAAATTCATTTGGGCCCCAAAGATGAAGAGCACACCTCAAGAGAGTAGAATTTTGTCCAATCTAAACTTCTCTGGTTGGTATTTCCCTTTTAAATTGTACTCATACCTAGTTTCTTTGTTCACTTATAATCCTTATGCAGTTAAATGTCTGATTTGAAGAACCCAATGTGTAATTTCCTTTTCTTATCACAAACCCCAAACACAGCATTGTTCCATCTCAAGATGGCTAAGCAGACTAACAGTTTGTACCCCTGAAAACCTGGAAAAGTTCTGATGTCCCAAGTGCTTCAAGGAAAACTGCCACAATCTCTTGGTGAAATCTATTTCTCCCAGATTTTTCTTGGATATCTTTGATTGTAGATTTCTATAATATGCTCAGAATTGTGAAATGTGTAACTAATTGTGCAACAGAATTATGAAAGTGTTCCTTCCCTTACGTAGCTTATAGTGTGACTAAGGAAGTAGGAAGAAAAAGTCCATCCATGAAATTAAGAAACAAATACAAGTTATTACTAATTCAGATACTTACTGAAAAGCTGCTTTAGGCTCACTCTAGGGGTTTTGCCTGGAAAATCCCATGGATGGAGGAGCCTGGTGGGCTACAGTCCATGGGGTCTCGAAGAGTTGGACACGACTGAGCGACTTCACTTTCACTTTTCACTTTCATGCATTGGAGAAGGAAATGGCAACCCACTCCAGTGTTCTTGCCTGGAGAATCCCAGGGACAGGGGAGCCTGGTGGGCTGCTGTCTATGGGGTCGCACAGAGTCGGACACGACTGAAGTGACTTAGCAGCAGCAGCAGGGGTTTTGCAGGGAAAGTATTTCAACCTTGTTTCTGAATGCTACATTATAGCAGTTCAGTCCATTTTGGAGGTCAAAACTCTTAATATTATTGAGCATTGTCCTTTGAAATTATTTTACCAAACCACTGATAGAGTGGGAAGGTGAATGTCACGAGTAATTCCCCTTCTTCATTCTTCTTTTTCCTCAACACCCCATCAGGGAAAAACCCCTCCTATCTCTAGAACTTGCACGAAAAACCAGTGAAATAATCCGGCGATACTAAGATTAGTGACCCAACCCCTGCTTAACTAGCACATTTCAAAACCACATATGTCAAGGTCTTCTCTACATATAGGTCAGTGTGTGGTTTCCTCCGCTGTGGCTACTCTGGGAAGAGAAAGCAACAGTTTTCTTGTTTAAAAAAGGTGCTCGATGTAGCAAAGACTAAGGGGGAGATCGTGGGCTGAAAAAAACACAGGAGGACCTGAAGGTCATTTTATTCATCTGGAAATTCTCCCACTGGCCACTGTTCCTCTCAGGCCATTGCTCTTGTTTTGAGTAAACTGGTTTTGCTCTAGTTGAGCAGGTCCCATGCTGAGGAAGGGCAGTGTGGCTTGGTGGGCAAAGTGAGGAGATGGCCATCAACATATGTGGGCTGAATACCCACTTTCTTGTGTCTCTTACATCAACAGTCAAGTATTGCTGCTAAAAGACTCTTGAAGACTGAGGGAGAAGGGAAAAAGGCATGTGTTCATGAAATAGTAGAGGAATACTGGAGGAGACAGGGGGAGATAAAGACATGGTAACTGCTTATGGGGGGCGGGGGCGGGGAGGTATTCTGTTTTTCAGTGTCTGGGTGGTGGGTCGTGGGAAATACATCAGGGCATTCTCGTGCCAATTCAGGAAAAGGGCTGATTTTAAGTCAAGAACAGGGTAAATCTTTCCATGCTTCTTTATCATCAGAAGAGATCTTGGGTTATAGTCTATTAGGTAATTTCTCCTCCCTTGAGGCAGAATAAGGTATTGGTTAAAAGTTCAGAATCTTTTTAAATCACTTTAAAGTGTGATTTAAAAATAGATTTCCAACACGATTGGAAATGTGTGATCTCTGACAATTTATGTAACCTCTCTATGCCTCAGTTTCCTCTCACTTGTATAATGGAAATGAAAAAGCATCATCTCACAGAGAATTACAAGGATTAAATGGGTACATAGACATAAACTGCTTGGCACATCATCAGCACTTAATAATTATTTCCCATGGAAATCACCTGCTAACCGTCCCCTGCCCTCTCCCTGCCAAGCCCAGGCCGCATAGCCTAGTGGTGGAATGCATGAGATTTATGGTTAGATTGGGTCTGGAGTCAGCCCAGTTGTGCCCCTGGCCTGCAGTGGGATATGGGACAAGTTATTTAATCTTTCTAAGCTTTGTTTACTCCATCTGTACGTTGGGATAATAGTGATATTTACCTCATAGTTTGTTCTGAGGAATGAATGAATGCAAGTTCCTCTTGCAAGATCTGGCACACAGTAGATGCCACTTCTCTAATACATGCACACATATCACACACACAGACCACATTTGCACATACAAAATGATTTTTCATCTTACAAGATTGTCTCTTCCTTCCTTGAAAAGAAAACCTGAAGAAACGTCATCTTTCCTAAGGCAGTGCAGAATAATGACCCTGAACTGATTACTTATGCCTAGGTCACACTAGAGGTAAAGAACCAGCCTGCCAATGCAGGAGATGTAAGAGACATGGGTTCCATCCCTGGGTCAGGAAGATCCCCTGGAGGAGGGAATGGCAACCCACTCCAGTATTATTGCCTGGAGAATCCCATGGAGAGAGGAGCCTGATGGGCTCCAGTCCGTAGTGTTGCACAGTCGGACACGACTGACATGACTTAGCACCCATGCACTGAGAAGAATATATCCTTTTCAATTCTCCCTTACATTTTCCCTTTCTATCTGCTACGTCAGGAGCAGAAGACCAGGGAAATTGATGACAAAACGGGGGAGGGGGGTGGGGAACAGAAGAGGACCAAAGCTGACTTAGCATGTGTCTGCTTTTCTCATGAATAACTGACTTTCAGGACTGGATACATAATTTGTAGGGCTCAGAGCAAAATGAAAATGCATGGCCCCATGTTCAAAAGTAATTAAGAATTTCAGGACAGTGACATCAGGGCATTAAACCAAGCACATGGCACACACAGCCACGGATCTGTAACGCTGGCCCTGCTCTCAGTTCTAGGGCAGCTGGAGAGGGGAGGCACTGAAGCCCCTTTTGTTGTTGGTTTGAAGCTAACTTGTCTGTTCTTTCTATCTGAGTCTAAATGAGCCATGTGGGCTTACTTCCAGGGGTCTGGGAGCCTGGAGACTGGGAATATAAAGTATCAGACACCCCTACCTCTGAGGGGAGGTGAAGAGAAATTGGGTTAGAACTGTCTAACCCAATCAATTAATCAATCAATTTGATCAGTTCATAGGAAATCCTCATAACTGTAGGAGGGATTGTCATACACAGGGGTGAAAAGTATAGTAATACCAGTCATTAGAGAATATTTGTGGGTGTGGCTGTGGTCTATAATGATGTAAAATGGTCACTTTCATGGTCTTAGAATCAGTTCAGTTAATTTCTTCTGCTTAACAAAATTTTAAACTCTTAAGAGGATTTATCTACCTCTTTTATTCACTTATTAGAGAAGTGAAAGCTTGACCTTCCTTCTAACCTTGTTAGAGACTACTGTACTAGCTTGAGGGCATTAGGAGGAAGATAGGCAGTAAACACATTTCAGTCTTCGTGCCTGCATGCATGCTAAGTCACTTCAGTCTTGTCCAACTCTATGCAACACTATGGACTATAGCCCACCAGGCTCTTCTGTCCATGGGGATTCTCCAGGCAAGAACACTGGAGTGGTTTGCCATTTCCTCCTCTAGGGGATCTTCCGGAACCAGGGATGGAACCCGAGTCTCTTATGTCTCTTGCACTGACAGGAGGTTTCTTTACCACTAGCGCCACCTGGAAGCCCATTTCAGTTTTCAGGAGCTAGAAATGCATATCATCCTTTATATCCATATTATCCATATCCTTTTATCTATTTTGTACCTTGCAGGGTAAATTTGGTGATGAACTTGAATTCTTTGAGAGACTAACAAGAACATATAGGCCATGGACAGAGGAGCCTGGCGGGCTGCAGTCCATAAGGTTGCCAAGAGTCAGATGCTTTGGCTCTTTAATTCTTTGAGAGACTACCATGTGGCTCAAAAGGCCTATATGTTCTTGCTCTGTGACCAAGTTTGGGAGGGTGGGCCCTGGAGATGCAGCAGCAGAGATCCTGGGAATGGATGTGGGGATAAATAGGGTAGAGAAGGGGGTTTCAAGGAAAGCTGCTAGAGTTAGAGGAAGGAGAAAGGTGGTGAGGAGGAGAGAGTTTTGGGGAGAAGGAGGTACTGCAATGGGGGGCTGGAGAGAGGAAGAGAGAGCCCTGGAATAAGGAAGTCTAGGTTGAAAGGTTCTGAAGTTAACTTGTAGGTTAGGAAGTCCCAGGAGGAGGGGAATAGCAGGCCCTTTCCTTTCTTAGACAAACTGAAAGCCCCGAGGGGCCACGGAGAGAACTCTGTTCATTGTAGATCCACTGGCACTACCACCCCTTAACTCTTTGGGTGGTTCTCTACTTCTCCCAGCAATTCAGAGTTCTTACCTGGAGGATTCCATGGATAGAGGTGCCTGGTGGGCTACAGTCCATGGGGTCACAAAGAGTGACTAAGACTCCCCCCTCATCCCCCGCCCCAGCAATTCAGTCCTTTAAATGCAAAGCCAGGGTGTGCAACAGGGGATTTCTAATCCCAGTCTGAGCCAGACCACAGATTCCAGGGGAGCGAGTGATTGAGATGGAGGGAATAGGTCAAAGAGAGAGAAGGAAAGCACACGAGGAGATCAATGATGGGTAAAGAAGGAAGGAGAATGGAGGGGACTGGCTGGGGTAGAGTGAAGCATGGGCATTTTTGTCTGTTATGTCTTTCCTACTTTTTTAAATAACAATTTTAAAGTGATATTTGAACACCATATATCTCATCTTTTAAAAGTATATAATTCAGTGTTTTTTTAGTAAAGTTATAAACTTGTGCAACAATCACAACTAGAATTCAAGAACATTTTTATCACCCCTGTAAAAAAAATTACCCGTTAGCAGTCACTCTGCATTCTCCCCTTGCCCCTAGTCCCTGGAAACCACACATCTGTTTTCAGTTCCTGTAAATTAGCCTGTTCTAGACAGTTCATGTAAGTGGAATCATACAATATGCAGTCTTTTGAAACTGGCTCCTTTCACTTAGCATTAAGTTCTTAAGGTTCATCCAGGTTATAGCATGTATCAGTTTTGTTTTCACTTTTTGGGTATAATAAATGATGGTGCTAAGAACCATTTTTTTTTTTTTAAATTGGGGTATAGTTTCTTTACTGCTGCTACTGCTAAGTCGCATCAGTCGTGTCCGACTCTGTGCAACCCCATAGATGGCAGCCCACCAGGCTCTGCCGTCCCTGGGATTCTCCAGGCAAGAACACTGGAGTGGGTTGCCATTTCCTTCTCCAATGCATGAAAGTGAAAAGTGGAAGTGAAGTCGCTCAGTCGTGTCCGACTCTTCGAGACCCCATGGACTGCAGCCCACAAGGCTCCTCCGCCCATGGGATTTTCCAGGCAAGAATACTGGAGTGGGCTGCCATTGCAATGTTGTGTTAATTTCTGCTGTACAACAGCATGAGCAGCTATGTATACATACATCCATACATATTTCCCTTTCTCTTGGACCTTGTACCCTGCCCTATCCATCCCTCTAGTTCACCATAGAGCACCAAGCTGAGCTCTCTGTGCTATACAGCAGATTCCCACTATCTATCTGTTTTATATATACAAGTTTTTGTGTGAACATATGCTTACATTTCTCTTGGGTATGTAACTAGAAGTAGAATTGTTGGGCCATGTATAATTCTGTGAGGAACTGCCATACACTTTTCCAAAATGCTGTGCCAAGTTTCTCCAGTCTACCGCATGGACTGTAGCCCACCAGGTTCCTCTGTCCATGGGATTTCCCAGGCAAGGATACTGGAGTGGGTTGCAATTTCCTTCTCCAAAATGGCTGAACCATTTTAGAACTTCACCAGCCATGAGTGAGAGTTCTAATTTTTTCACATCCTTGCCAGCACTTGTTATTTTCTGTCTTTTTGCTTTTAATCATCCTAGTGGGAGAAGACAATGGCACCCCACTCCAGTACTCTTGCCTGGAAAATCCCGTGGACGGAGGGGCCTGGTAGGCTGCAGTCCATGGGGTCTCGAAGAGTCGGACACGACTGAATGACTTCACTTTGACTTTTCACTTCCATGCATTGGAGAAGGAAATGGCAACCCACTCCAGTGTTCTTGCCTGGAGAATCCCAGGGACGGGGGAGCCTGGTGGGCTGCTGCTATGGGGTCGCACAGAGTTGGACACGACTGAAGCGACTTAGCAGCAGCAGCAGCAGTGGGAATGAAATGTTATCTCATTGTTTTTTTAATTAAAGTATAGTTGGTTAACAATATTATGTTAGTTATAGGTATACAGAAAAGTGATTCAGATATATATACACAGCACATATACAGACTATTTTCCATTATAGGTTATTACAAGATAGTGAATATAGTTCCCTGTGCTATACAGTAAATGCTTGCTGCTTGTCTATTTTATATATAGTAGTTTGTATTTGTTAATCCCATACACATAATTTATTCTCCCTTTCCCCTCTTGTAACCATAGGATTTTTTGCTCTGTGAATCTGTTTCTGTTTTGTACATAGATTAATTTATATATTTTTTGATTCCATATATAAGTGACTTTTATCTTTCTCTGACTTGACTAAATATAATACTCTCTAGGTTCATCTGTGTTGCTGCAAATAGCAATATTTCATTCTATTTTATGATGGAGTACTATTCCATTGTGTGTATGTATGTATACATATTGCTATTTAGTCTCTAAGTCATGTTCAACTCTTGTGATCCCATGGAGTGTAGTGTGCCTGGCTTCTCTGTCCATGGGATTTCCCAGCAAGAATACTGGAGTTGGTTGCCATTTCCTTCTCCAGGAGATGTTCCCAACTCAGGGATTGAACCCACATCTCCTGCACTTGAAGGTGGATTCTTTACCACTGAACCACCAGGGAAGCCCTATGTGTACACACACACACACACACACACACACACACGCAAACATATACACATACAACACGCGTACATATGCTACATGCTTTTAAGCCAGTCATCACCTGGTGGACACTTGGGTTGTTTCCATGCCTGGCTATTGTATTAATGCATAGTGATGCTATGGACATTGGGCTACATGTATCATTATGAATTGGAGTTTTGTCTCTTCTGGACATATACTCAGGAGTGGGATTGCTGAATTACCTGGTAGGTCTATTTTTAATTTTTAAGAAAGCTTCATATGGATTTACATTTAAAATATTGTGTTCTTAAGCCACTTAAAATAATTACTTTTACGAATAATAAACAATTAGTAAAACTGGTTTCTGTTTTTAATTCTCAAAAATTGCTACATTTTTCTATTTGATTTAGTTTTAGTTTTAATTTTTAAAATTGAAGTATAGTTGATATGCAATATTGCATAAGTTATAGGTGTATAACATAAAGATTCACAATTTTTAAAGGTTTATATTCCATTTATAGTCACTATATAATATTAGGTATATTCCCTGTGTTGTAGTTTATTTATCTTATACACAGTAATTTGTACCTCTTTGTACACATCTCTGGAGAAGGCAACGGCACCCCACTCCAGTACTCTTGCCTGGAAAATCCCATGGACAGAGGAGCCTGGTAGGCTGCAGTCCATGGGGTCACTAAGAGTCAGACACGACTGAGCGACTTCACTTTCCATTTTCACTTTCATGCATTGGAGGAGGAAATGGCAACCCACTCCAGTGTGCTTGCCTGGAGAATCCCAGGGACAGGGGAGCCTGGTGGGCTACTGTCTCTGGGGTCGCACAGAGTCGGACATGACTGAAGTGACTTAGCAGCAGCAGCATACACATCCTGTACCATGATTCTCTCCCTTCCGTTCTCCTCACTGGTAATCACTAGTTTGTCCTCTATATCTGTGAATCTGTATCCTTTTTGTTATATATAAACCATACAGTGGTTTTTTAGATTCTACATATAAGTGATTGTCTTTCTCTGTCTTATTTCACTTAGCATAATACCCTTCAAGTCCATCCATGTTGTTGCAAATCTCTCATATCTTCTTTATCCTTCCTTTGTTGATAGAAATATAAATAACGCTGCTATGAACATTAAGGTGATGTATATTTTCAAATTTAGTGGTTTTTTTTTTTTTAAGATGTATACTCAGGAGTAGAATTGCTGAGTTATATGAAAGTTCTACTTTCAGTTTTTTGAGAAGCCTCCCTACTGCTTTTCACAGTGACTGCACCAATTTACATTCCCACCAATAGTGTGTGAGACTTCCCTTTTCTTCACATCCTCACCAACATTTTTTGTGTTTTGGCCATCTGCATGTCCTCTTTGGAAAACATGTCTATTTAGTTCTTCTTTCCATTTTTAAATCTTTTAAAAAAAAAGTTGAATTATTTTTTTGTAAATTAATTTATTTTAATTGGAGGCTAATTACTTTACAATATTGTAGTTGTTTTTGCCATATGTTCACATGAATCAGCCATGGTGCACACGTGTCCCCCATACACATACGTTAATGTTGAATTCAATAAGCTGTTTATATATTTTTGATATTAAACTCTTACTGGTCCTATTATTATCAAATATGTTCTCTCATTCAGTGGGTAGTCTTTTTGTTTTGATGACTCCCTTTGCTGTACCAAAACTTTTAAGCTTAATTAGTTCCCATTTGTTTATTTTTGCTTTCATTTCCTTTGCTTTAGGAGACAGATCCAAAACAAATATATTATTTCAATTGATGTCAAAGACTGTTCTGCCTAAGTTTTCCTCTAGGAGTCTTATGGTTTCTTGTCTAACACTTAGGTCCATTTTGACTTTATTTTTGTATATGGTCAGTCAGTCAGTTCAGTCGCTCAGTCGTGTCTGACTCTTTGCAACCCCATGGGTTGCAGCACACCAGGCTTCCCTGTCCATCTCCAGCTCCTGGAGTTTACTCAAACTCATGTCCACTGAGTTGGTGATACCGTCCAACCATCTCATCCTCTGTCATCCCCTTCTCCTCCTGCCTTCAATCTTTTCCAACGTCAGGATCTTTTCCAAAGAGTCAGATTTTCACATCAGTTGGCCAAAGTATTGGAGTTTCAGCTTCAGCATTAGTCCTTCCAATGAATATTCAGGACTGATTTCCTTTAGGATGGATGGTTGGTTCTCCTTGCAGTCCAAGGGACTCTCAAGAATCTTCTCCAACACCACAGTTCAAAAGCATCAATTCTTCGGCACTCAGCTTTCTTTATAGTCCAACTCTCACATCCATACATGACTACTGGAAAAACCATAGCTTTGACTAGACAGACCTTTGTTGGCAAAGTAATGTCTCTGCTTTTTAATATGCTATCTAGGTTTGTCATAGCTTTTCTTCCAAGGAGTAAGCGTCTTTTAGTTTCACGGCTGCAGTCACCATCTACAGTGATTTTGGAGCCCCCAAAATAAAATCTGACACAGTTTCCACTGTTTCCCCATCTATTTCCCATGAAGTGATGGGACCAGATGCCATGATCTTCGTTTTCTGAATGTTGATTGTTAAGCCAGCTTTTTCACTCTCCTCTTTCACTTTCATCAAGAGGCTTTTTTGTTCCTCTTCACTTTCTGCAATAAAGGTGGTGTCATCTGCATATCCGAGGTTATTGATATTTCTCCCAGCAATCCTAATTCCAGCTGTGCTTCATCAAGCCCAGCATTTCACATGATGTACTCTGCTTATAAGTTAAATAAGCAGGGTGACAATATACAGCCTTGACGTACTCCTTTCCCAATTTAGAACTAGTCTGCTGCTCCATGTCTGGTTCTAATTGTTCCTTCTTGACTTCCATACAGATTTCTCAGGAGGCAGGTCAGGTGGTCTGGTATTCCCATCTCTTTCAGAATTTTCCACAGTTTGTTGTGATCCACACAGTCAAAGGTTTTGATGTGGTCAATAAAGCAGAAGTAGATGTTTTTCTGAAACTCTCTTGCTATTTCTATGATCTAATGGATGTTGGCAGTTTGATCTCTGGTTCCTCTGCCTTTTCTAAATCCAAAATATTAGGAATATATTTAAAAAGGAGCTCCCCTGGTGTCTCAGATAGTAAAGAATTTGCCTGCAATGCAGGAGATCTGGGTTCAATCCCTGGGTTGGGAAAATCCCCTGATGTTTAACAAAAGAAATGAAAGACTTTTACATTGATACTATAAAACATTGTTGAAAAATATTTTTAAAAGACATAAAAAAAATGGTAAAACAACCAACGTTAATGGATTGAAAGACAGCATTTTTGAGATGACAATAGTCCCCATATTACTTAACAGATTCAACATAATGCCTATCATATCAAGGACAGCTTTTGAGGGTATAAACTAGCAAATTGATTCAAGAAATTAATGTAGAAATACAAATAAATACGAATAGCCAAATACCAAAAAAACAATTATCAAAAAAAGACACAAAGAAGAAGAAAGTTTGAGGATTCATGTTTAATGATTTCAAAGCTTACTATAATGCTACAGTAACAAAACCAGTGCACTGGCATTAGGATAACAGGGGTTCCGGGGAGAGAAGAGAGAAGGAAAAATATCAATCATGTATTTGAAAAAATTATGATTGAAAATTTCTCAAATCTAATGAAGGAAACAGATATCCAGGTACAGGAAGCACAGAGGGTCCCACACAAGATGAATCCAAACAGACCTACAATAAGACATACTATTAAAACAGTAGATGTTAAAGATAGAGAGAATTCTAAAAGCAGCAAGAGAGAAACGAAAAGTCAGTTACACGTGAAACCCCATAAGGCTATTAGCTGATTTCTCGTCAGAAACTTTGAATGTATGACAGTCTGAAAAGGACTGCTGCTGCTGCTGCTAAGTCACTTCAGTCGTGTCCGACTCTGTGCGACCCCATAGAAGGCAGCCCACCAGGCTCCCCCGTCTCTGGGATTCTCCAGGCAAGAACACTGGAGTGGGTTGCCATTTCCTCCTCCAGTGTATGAAAGGGAAAAGTGAAAGTGAAGTCGCTTAGTCGTGTCCGACTGGTAGCGACTTCATGGACTGCAGCCCACCAGGCTCCTCTGTCCATGGGATTTTCCAGGCAAGAGTACTGGAGTGGGGTGCCGACTACAAAGTCCTAAAAGTGAAAAACCTGCAACTTTACCAAGTAAGGTTATCATTTAGAAAAGGAGAGATAAAGAATTTCTTAAGCAAAAATAAAAACCCACCATCACTACCACCAGCATCAACAACAAAACTATAAAAGAATTCAGTGATACTAAATCTATTCTAAAAGAAATATTGAAAGCTCTTCTCTAAATCATAATAGGAATGGCAAACATACAAAAGTATTGAAGATCACTTAAATATGCAAGTACGTAGATTTAAAAACAATAAAAAATTTTTGTAAGAGTTATTATAACACTATAATTAAATTTTAGTGCTAAAATTAATAGCAAAAAAATAAGCATGAAAATGTAAATAGGGCATAAAATTACAAAATGTGAGGGAGAGAAGTAGAAAAATATAAATTTGTTTTGTGTTTGAACTTGTACAACTATCAGTTTAATGCAAGAAGCTATAGTGATGGGTCAACCATACTTGAACTCCAGGGTAGCCACAAATCAAAAATATAAAATAGATTCATAAAAAAGAGAAAGTAACTCAAGCATACTACAAAAGAAAATCATCAAACCACAAAAGGAAAAACAAAAAGAAATAAAGAACTACAAAAACAACTGGAAACAAAGTTTAAAATGACAGTATTTGTTTATGTTAGTTGCTCAGTTGTGTCTGACTCTTTGTGATCCCTATGGATAATTACTCTAAATGCCAATGAACCAAATGCTCTAATCAAAAGGTATAAAGTGGCAGGCTGCATTAAAAAAAAAAGAGGACCTACAGTACGCTGCCTACAAGAGACTCACTTTAGGGTGAAAGACATGCAGACTGAAAGTAAGGGGATAGAAAAATAGAGTTTGTGTAAACATAAATAGCAAGAGAGCAGGGGTAAGCCATATGCATATCAGACAAAATAGATAGACTTTAAAACAAAGGCTATAAAAGCAAAGATATTATATAACAGTAAAGGTATCAGTACAAAAAGATATTATACTCGTTAACATACATATGCGCAGTACAGGAGCACCTAAATATATAAAACAAATACTAATAGACATGAAGGGAGAAACTGACAGGAATACAATAGTAGTAGAGGACTAACACTCTACTGAAATCAATGGACAGCTCATTCAGACAGAAAATCAGTAATGCAGAAGTCCTAAATAACCCAATATACCAGTTGGACTTAACTGATATCTACAGTCAACTATATCCAACAAAACAGACCATACATTCTTTTCAAGCCCTCGTGGAATATTGTCTAAGATAGACCATATATTAGGTCACAAAACAAGTCTCAGCAAATTTAAGGGGACATTGTTTCAAACATCTTTTCTGACCACAATGGTATAAAAGTAAAAATAAACCACAGAGAGAAAAACGAGGGAAGAACAAACACAGAAAGAACAAAGAACATACTAAAAACAACAACAAAGGAGTCAATAATGAAATCAAAGAATAAGTCAGAAAATACCTAGAGATAAATAAATGAAAATATAACTTTACAAAATCTATAGGATGCAGCAAATGTGGTTCTAAGAAGGAAGTTCATAGCAATAGAGGCATAACCCAAGAAACAAGAAAACTCTCTCCCTAAAATCTAGGAATAAAACCACCATATGATCCAGGAATCCCATTATTCAGCCTATACCCTGAGGAAACCAAAATTGAGAAAGACACATGTACCCAGCTATTCACTGCAGCACTATGTATAATAGCTAGAACTTGGAAACAACCTGGATGTCCATAGACAGATGAATGGATAAAGAAGATGTGCTACATATATACAATGGAATATTACTCAGCCATTAAAAGGGACACACTAAATGTGTTCTAATGAGGTGGATGAACCTAGAGTCTATTATACAGAGTGAAGTAAGTCAGAAAGAGAAAAATAAGTATCATGTACTAATGCATATATGTAGAATCTATAAAGTTAGCATTGATGAATTTATTTGCAGAGCAGCAATGGAGAAACAGACATAGAGAACAGACTTATGGACATGAGGGGGTGGAAGGGAGGAGGGAGAGGGTGAGATGTATGGAGAGAGTTACATGGAAAGTTACAATACTAAATGTTGAATAGCCAATGGGAATTTGTTGTATGTCTCAGGGAACTCAAACAGGGACTCTGTGACAATCTAGAGGGGTATCAAGAGGGATATCACCGGCAGCATCTGGGAAACTCACAGAAAACTACTACAGCTTATCTATGAATTTGGTATGGTTGCAGGATGAAAAATTAATATACAGAAATCTGTTGCACTTCTACACACTAGCAACAAACTATCAGAAAGAAACAGAAACAATCTTACATATCATAACAACAAAAACAATAAAGTACCTAGGAATAAACTTACCTAAAGCAGGTACCCTGCTTATTTAACTTATATGCAGAGTACATTATGAGAAATGCTGGGCTGGAGGAAGCACAAGCCGGAATCAAGATTGCTGGGAGAAATATCAATAACCTCAGATATGCAGATGACACCACCTTTATGGCAGAAGGTGAAGAAGAACTAAAAAGCCTCTGATGGAAGTGAAAGAGGAGAGTGAGAAAGTTGGCTTAAAGCTCAACATTCAGAAAACTAAAATCATGGCATCTTGTCCCATCACTTCATGGCAGATAGATGGGGAAACAGTATCAGACTTTAGTTTTGGGGGCTATAAAATCACTGCAGATGGTGACTGCAGCCATGAAATTAAAAGATGCTTACTCCTTGGAAGGAAAGTTATGATCAACCTAGACAGCATATTAAAAAGCAGAGACATTACTTTACCAACACAGGTCTGTCTAGTCAAAGCTATGGTTTTTCCGGTAGTCATGTATGGATGTGAGAGTTGGACTATAAAGAAAGCTGAGCGCTGAAGAATTGGTGCTTTTGAATTGTGGTGTTGGAGAAGATTCTTGAGAGTCCCTTAGACTGCAAGGAGATCCAACCACTCAATCCTAAAGGAAATCAGTCCTAAATATTCATTGGAAGGACTGATGCTTAAGCTGAAACTCCAATACTTTGGCCACCTGATGCAAAGAACTGACTCATTGGAAAAGTCACTGATGCTGGGAAAAATTGAAGGCAGCAGGAGAAGGGGACGACAGAGGATGAGATGGTTGGATGGCATCACCGACTCAATGGATATGAGTTTGGGCAAGCTCCAGGAGTTGGTGATGGACAGGAAAGCCTGGCATACTATTGTCCATGTGGTTGCAAAGGGTCAGACACGGCTGAACAGTAAATTGAATTGACTAATATTTTGTTTTTTATGATATTGTAAATGGAATTATTTCTTTATTTCTTATTCAGATTGTTTATTGTTAATGTATAGAATGCAAGTGATTTTTGTATATTTATCTTGTCTCTTACAAGTTTTATGAATATGCTTATATATTTTAATAGCTTTCTTACCGATTCCTTCAGTTCAGTTCAGTCGCTCAGTCGTGTCCGACTCTTTGCGACCCCATGAATCACAGCATGCCAGGCCTCCCTGTCCATCACCAACTCCCGAAGTTCACTCAAACTCACGTCCATCAAGTCGGTGATGCCATCCAGCCATCTCATCCTCTGTTGTCCCCTTCTCCTCCTGCCCCCAGTCCTTCCCAGCATCAGAGTCTTTTCCAATGAGTCAACTCTTCGCATGAGGTGGCCAAAGTACTGGAGTTTCAGCTTTAGCATCAGTCCTTCCAATGAACACCCAGGACTGATCTCCTTTAGAATGGACTGGTTGGATCTCCTTGCAGTCCAAGGGACTCTCAAGAGTCTTCTCCAACACCACAGTTCAAAAGCATCAATTCTTTGGCGCTCAGCTTTCTTCACAGTCCAACTCTCACATCCATGTATGACCAGTGGAAAAACCACAACCTTGACTGGACGGACCTTTGTTGGCAAAGTAATGTCTCTGCTTTTCAATATGCTATCTAGGTTGGTCATAACTTTTCTTCCAAAGAGTAAGCATCTTTTAATTTCATGGCTGCAGTCACCATCTGCAGTGATTTTGGAGCCCCCCAAAATAAAGTCAGACACTGTTTCCACTGTTTCCCCATCTATTTCCCATGAAGCGAGGGGACCAGATGCCATGATCTTCGTTTTCTGAATGTTGAGTTTTAAGCCAACTTTTCACTCTCCTCTTTCACCTTCATCAAGAGGCTTTTTAGTTCCTTTTCACTTTCTGCCATAAGGGTGGTGTCATCTGCATATCTGAGGTTATTGATATTTCTCTCGGCAGTCTTGATTCCAGCTTGTGCTTCTTCCGGCCCAGCGTTTCTCTTGATGTATTCTGCATATAAGTTAAATCAGCAGGGTGACAATATACAGCCTTGACGTACTCCTTTTCCTATTTGGAACCAGTCTGTTGTTCTATGTCCAGTTCTAACTGTTGCTTCCTGACCTGCATACAGGTTTCTCAAGAGGCAGGTCAGGTGGTCTGGTATTCCCATCTCTTGAAGAATTTTCCACAGTTTATTGTGATCCACATAGTCAAAGGCTTTGGCATAGTCAATAAAGCAGAAATAGATGTTTTTCTGGAACTCTCTTGCTTTTTTGATGATCCAGCAGATGTTGGCAATTTGATCTCTGGTTCCTCTGCCTTTTCTAAAACCAGCTTGAACATCAGGAAGTTCACGGTTCACGTATTGCTGAAGCCTGGCTTGGAGAATTTTGAGCATTACTTTACTAGTGTGTGAGATGACTGCGATTGTGCGGTAATTTGAGCATTCTTTGGCATTGGAATGAAAACTGACTTTTTCCAGTCCTGGGGCCACTGCTGAGTTTTCCAAATTTGCTGGCATATTGAGTGCAGCACTTTCACAGCATCATCTTTAAGGATTTGAAATAACTCCACTGGAATTCCATCACCTCCACTAGCTTTGTTCGTAGTGATGCTTTCTAAGGCCCACTTGACTTCACATTCCAGGATGTCTGGCTCTAGGTGAGTGATCACACCATCGTGATTATCTGGGTTGTGAAGATCTTTTTTGAAAAGTTCTTCTGTGTATTCTTGCCACCTCATTTTAATATCCTCTGCTTCTGTTAGGTCCATACCATTTCTGTCCTTTATTGAGCCCATCTTTGCATAAAATGTTCCCTTGGTATCTCTAATTTTCTTGAAGAGATCTCTAGTCTTTCCCATTCTGTTGTTTTCCTCTACTCTGGGCTGGAAGAAGCACAAGCTGGAATCAAGATCGGCAGGAGAAATATCAATAACCTCAGATATGCAGATGACACCACCCTTAGGGCAGAACGTGAAGAGGAACTAAAAAGCCTCTTGATGAAAGTGAAAGGGGAGAGTGAAAAAGTTGGCTTAAAGTTCAACATTCAGAAAACTAAAATCATGGCATCTGGTCCCATCACTTCATGGGAAATAGATGGGGAAACAGTGGAAACAGTGTCAGACTTTATTCTGGGGGGCTATAAAATCACTGCAAATGGTGATTTAAGCCATGAAATTAAAATACGCTTTCTCCTTGGAAGGAAAGTTATGACCAACCTAGGTAGCATATTCAAAAGCAGAGACATTACTTTGCCAACAAAGGTCTGTTTGGTCAAGGCTATGGTTTTTCCAGTGGTCATGTATGGATGTAAGAGTTGGACTGTGAAGAAAGCTGAGTGCCAAAGAATTGATGCTTTTGAACTGTGGTGTTCAAGACTCTTGAGAGTCCCTTGGACTGCAAGGAGATCCAACCAGTCCATTCTAAAGGAGATCAGTCCTGGGTGTTCATTGGAAGGACTGATGCTAAAGCTGAAACTCCAGTACTTTGGCCACCTCATGCGAAGAGTTGACTCATTGGAAAAGACCCTGATGCTGGGAGAGATTGGGGGCAGGAGGAGAAGGGGACGACAGAGGATGAGATGACTGGATGGCATCACTGACTCGATGGACATGAGTTTGGGGAAACTCCGGGAGTTGGTGATGGACAGGGAGGTCTGGTGTGCTGCAGTTCATGGGGTCTCAAAGAGTCGGACACGACTGAGCAACTGGACTGAACTGAACTGGGGAACTTCAAATCCATTCTCTTCCCTCCATTCATTGCTGGGCTGCTGGTTTTCACAGCTACCATGCTTCTAGGGTTGCTGGATTTCAAGGCTAGCTTGGAGCTAAGGAGAGGACCATGGGAATAGAGTAAGTTAAAATGTCACAGAGCTTACTGTTCTTAGTGAGATTAAGCTGTTTTTCTTTAATAAATACCCCTCTGATTTTTGTATGACCTTGGTTAATTTCCAAAGTTCAAAAAAAGTTGATTTTGACACATCCTTCCCAAATTTTCCTGCTTTTATGGAGGAACAGATTTTTGGGTGCCTTACAATGCCGTCCTAGAAATATTCCTTTTCCCTAATATTTCAAACTTTTTCTCTCCTGATTATAGAATAAAATTTAGAAAGTGCATAAAAGCATGCAGACATTTAAAAAGTCACCTTTGAATATAAGTTCATCATCACTTTAAGTATCTCTCTTTCTGGATTTTGTTTTATGCATTTCCTTAAGTTTATTAATTACTTAATTAATTATTTTCCCTGACTGAAGTAGTCATGAAGGTGAGGAGTAGAAAAGAGATTTGAGGAGAGGAGGATATTGTACCTGGAGCCTGGAGAGAAGGTAGAGTTGAGGAAGAAAGAAGTTCAAGTTGAAAAATGCAGAATAATGTAAGGGAAAAAAATAGAATTCCACCTTCCAGCAACAAATACTGGTGGTATATTGGGGTGTCTAATTTTCTGTTGTGTCTATGAATACATGTATAAAATATACACGTTATAGCTACATGTTCACATATATACTTATATGGACACACATAAACATATGTGTCTGTGTGTGAGTGTATTTTTAAACAAATTGCAATCATATGGTTTTATGCTTTTCCCTTATATAATCAACATTTGCTGGAAGTCTTTAAGTTAATTTGGAAGCCCGTTTTTCCATTAAGTAGATATATTTTAGTAAAACACAGTTCTATCATATTGGGCAGCCACACAGTTTCCAGTTTTGCAGTATTTTTAAAAATATTACCTCAAATTTCCTTGTGTACTTCTAACCTGAATTTCTGGTTAGTTCATTAATATAAATTCCTAAAAGTGTCCCTTTATAATTTTTAGTAAAACCTGTAGTACATGTTTTCAGTTTTACACAAGGGTGAACGCTGGGTTGAATAAGGGCATCAAAGACTTCTTCTATTCCTACTATCTTATGTAATTTTTAAAAAATAGAAAGGTACAGAAAAGTACACAGACCAAAGTGAACACACCAGTGTGCCCATCATCCATATCAAGGCGACAGTAGTGATGACAGCAGTAGTGATGAGAATGCGGTACAGCACTGTGCCAGGAATCGTGGGAGAAACGAGAGACACAGAGAGATTGTCCTTTTATGTGCACATGCATATATTACTAGTTGTATGTCCCTTAAAGAGGTCCAGCTATCCTAAGGTCAAGGATGCTGGGGAGAGAATTTTCAAGTGAGGAGTGTTAATCAAGGGAAGCAAGGGAGTACCCAGACAGGTGTGTTGTGCGAGGGGACAGTACGGTGGTAATAACAAGTGAGCTTTGAGGCAGTCCCATAGTGTGAGATGAAGAGAGACGCTTTTTGCTTGACTTTATGTCTCTTACCTTAAAAGTTGAGGCTCACTCTCTGAAAGCTTACTATGTTCCTAGAACTGAGATGGGCCCTATGCAGGTGGGATAGTAGGATCTTAGAGAGGTTAATCTGGGGCTGAATTTCAGTGTCTCTACTTTCTATCCAGGTGATCTGGGACAAGATACTCAAATTTTCTGCAACGCAAGTTCCTCTTTTGTAAAGCAAGAATAGAAATGTGTACCTCACAGGATGACTGTCAGTGTAAAATGAGCCAACTCAAATTTAGAGCATGCAGCATAGTGCCTGAAATGCGGTGAACACGTAATAAACAAATATTATTCCTTTTTTCCTCTCACAGGATACAGACTCTTTTCTCAATGAATTTATAGTTAATGTCTTTTTTTTCCTGATTACTCAAGATTGTATTTATTATTTTTTTAAATATAAATTTATTTGTTTTAATTGGAGGTTAATTGCTTTACAATATTGTATTGGTTTTGCCATACGTCAACGTGAATCCACCACAGGTATACACATGTTCCCCATCCCGAACTTCCCTCCCTCCTCCCTCCCCGTACCATCCCTCTGGGTCGTCCCAGTGCACCAGCCCCAAGAAACCAGTATAGTTAATATCAAGGCAAGAGAAGAGGGAATTCAATAATTGGAGACCACGTGTACTAAAGTATGAAGTGATGTGGTCAGATAATAGGAGAAAGAATGGTATAGAGAATGAAAACATAAGTGATCCTTCATTTGCTGTACTTCCCTTTCTTTTGATTAAAATGTTTTTCATGTGCCAGCCTATACAATATACTCAACCTAATTAACCATAGGTGTCAAGATCTATGAGACTATATAAAAATTTTACAAGTTAGGTGAGCTGTTCACCTTTGGTCAATTTAAGAGACAAATATTGGGCTCCCCAAACATGGAATAAAAAAATGGTAAGTATCTTGTTCTGGAAACTTGCTCAGTTTGCTGCATATCTTCTCTGGATTCCCAAGAAAACTTTTGCTGTTTTATTCTATAGCTTCCTCACCAGTTATCAGAATTTAAGTAGATAAAATGTGGGCACAATTTGCCAAGAGAAACTGTAAAGAAGGGAGATATAGAAGAGGAATAAAAGGGTGATTCTTTATAATTTTGTCAACCTTATCCCTTCTAACCTGTTAAGGCTTATGTGTCTTCCTTTGTTACGGTGAGTGAATAAAGTTTACAGGTGAAGGGAAGAAGCTTGAAACAAGGACATTTAGCTATACACCAGTGCTGGTCTGTAAAATTCTAAAAGATACCAAAAAGGTCTGAAATAAAATATGAGGATACAAGTAAAAGACATTTAAGAATTATAAAATTTTTCTTCTAAATAAAATTGCAGAAGCCAAACTTTATATAATCTGAGAGAGGCAGAAGGGTAAAAGTAATGTAGGCAGAAGAGCAATGAAATGGAACTTTAGGGAAAAAAGAGAATTTTACAAAAAGGGAGGTAGGTTGGAAGAGGATGCAAAAAAGAAAGTAAGAAGAAAAAAAAATACGAGTAATCCCACAAGGAAAATAAACACAGAAGTCAAACTGAGTGAGTAAGAATGAGTGTGTGAAATAAAGATGGAATGAACCAACAGGGGACTGGGGAATGCACAGGGTAGGAGCAAAAAATGGGGACCTTGAAAAAAATGAAAAGAGAATAATGTAATAGTATTCAGTAATGGTTGAGGAAATGATCAAAAGTCAATGATGGACAAGGGTGAAGATTGGGAGAAAAATGGTCATCGGATTATGTTGACATGAAAGTGAAAATGAGACTATGCCTTTGAATCCTGATCTGTGTGAAGTAAAGCCAAAAGCACAGACTTGTTAGCTTATGAAGTGACATAAAGGGTTATCAAGGGAGACAGACTAAGGGCACCTAGTATCCATTCCTATTACAACTCTTCCAAGAATCCTGTTCTATCCGAGAACCTTGGGGGAATGAATACCTGGTAAGAATAACATACACAACGTATAGATTCCTAGTTCATAGCATGTAAGGGTTAGTTAAAAACACACCAAAAAATAACGAAACAAGGAAACTTACAGACCCATCCTGAAGCACATTCATAGGACCCATCTCTTCATCTCATTTATTTACATAAATGTAAAAAAGTCGACCAAGTCTTCAAGTGGTTTGTTAACTATTTTACCTACTAGAGAAAGGTAACTATTTTCATTCAGCAGAAAATTCATTAAACAGATCTTCATCAATAATTTACTATATGTCAGATATGTCCTCTAGGCAATGCGGATCTAGTCAGCCAACAATAGAATAGAGTTTCTCTTTTTCTTCTAACTTGGGTCTCTTTGTGCACTCAGTTTGGGGACAAGGCGGGAATTCTGGCAATGTTGTTAATGGTAAACATGGAAGGATTATCACAGGGATAGCCTTATTAATCCCATCTTATAACGAAGCACTGACTTGAAAATCTCCTTAGTGGTAGGTACAACTTTGCTGCCCATAGGGCCCCACGTTTGGTGTTGCCACATTCAGGGTGCATGAGATCAGAGCTGTGCAGTGACTTGGAGCAGGAGCAGGATCAGAAGGGGAAACGAGAATGTGGTACTCTTCATGAGGGGATGCAGCCGAACGTTAGAAGAGACTTACTTGCTTATCTATTTTTAGCACATCCTTCTGCTTCTAGCGATATTCAGGCATGACAGGCTGGCTTGAACTGGCTACCCAGTCTAAATTTCCTCTTTATTTATAATACAGTAGATTCGGAAGGGAGGTATATGTGAGTGTGTAGTTTCTGATGCTTACATTATTAACAAAATGGATTGTGGCTGCCCTGAATGTTCATTTAAATGCAATAAAATATTAAAAAAAGAAAACTTAGCATGACCTTGGCACCTGGGGATGCTCAGTTATGTAGCCTGTGAATAAAAGCCCTATAGGGGCCTCACTGTGTGACTTTTCACCACCTCTCAGTTCTTACTGGCCTCCTCCCTTCTAAGCCTCAGCTGAGGGGGTCACCCAACAGCAAGAGATTTGTTTTCTGTGACATTTGCTATTTGTTGCTGGCTCACTGTTTCGGTGGGGGAGGTGTCATGCTAAAGTTTCTAGGGGCAGTAGACCATGCACTTTTTGACACTATTACTCATTTCTCTCATGGAGAATGTCACCAATGTCACTTCCCCCATTTTTTTTTTTGGTGTATTGGAGCTGCCCAAGTTCGTGTTGTCACTCAGGCGGCAAGTGGCAGACTTCACAGCCTCAGAGAAAGTGGGGGAGGAGGTGGCTCACCTCGTCTCTCCTTCTCTGTTCAGATGTTTCTGTGCTGAAGAGCGCCCGTTCGGCTGCCGAGTCTGCTGCCCCTTCAGCTGGCTTGGTTTGCCCTTCGGGGCTTTGTGGTGGGAAGCCTCTTGCTTATGTTAGCTAGTCTGAGATCGTTGATGGGTTGTCGGGCTCCAGAAGGTGAACCCTTTAACAGAAATGTCTGTTGGTTTCAGTTTCTGCTCTTGACTCTGTGAAACCAAGGCACGGGGTAAAATTTCTCAGTTTTGTTTTCTCGTGTTCCGAGGTCTTTCTTTCTTCCCTCCAACATTTTAATGCACGAGAGGGCTTGCTTTCTGAGCATCAATTTGAATTTATGTTTAAACTCTATTTTCTCCTTAGCTTGAGAGGAATATTAAAAACACCCTGGGTTTCCTCTGTGTGTGCAGGGCATGCCTCAGAGCCTCAGGCCCTTGTTCCCACAGGTCAGCTGCTGTAATCAGTCTGAGCAGCACTGGATCAATCCAGGTTGTAGGGTCCTCTGGAGTCAGTCAACACATGTATGTCACTGAGTCTTCCCATGACCAGACCCTGAGTGGACGCTACAGACAAGGGGCCTCATGCCTCCTGGAACATCCATTCTTTTTATATTGTATACCATCTTTGGGGCCTGGGCTGCTAAAAAGCACACTTCCAGCTTGAAGAAGCTCTCATCTATTATTTTAAAATCCCCCCAAAAGATGATTCCACAGTGACTCTCCCTGTTATGTTCGGGGAGGATTGCTGTCTGGTAGACTTTCTGTCCAAGTTATATGGTGTTGGTGCTCAGCCAGGCAGTTCACCCAGTGCAGGGGAGGAGAGCAGCGTCATCCTGACCCAGCCGCTGCGTACGTGCCTCCGTTTCCTCCTGGTGACCCACGCTTCCACTAGTCTCATTGGTGTCCGAAAACAAACCCGAGAGCCGGAGCATTAAGGGAACCACCGGTGACAATGGCTAAGCCTCTGGCCAAGGCTCTCATGACCTCTAATTTATTGCCAGCTGGCTGTGTGACCTCGAGTCAATGACTTATCTCTGTCAGCCTCAGGTTTAGGGCTATTGACAAATATTAGATGAAATAAAATATTTTCAAATTTAGCATTATGCTTAGTACATAGCAAAAATTTGATAAATAACAGTTACTTTTATTAAGGAGCGTCACCTTAACTATTGTTAAAGAGTGTCACTGTCACAAGAATGTTACAGTCCATCTCACTCATCTGCCCACTTGGGACCTTGATCTCCTGTCATTCATCTTTCTCCTGTCCTTGCTCCTCCCCACCATCACCATCATAATTTGCCAAGCTCCGGCTATGCCAGGTGAGGTGGGCAGTGAGAGCATTTAATTGCACTGTGTCATGTAGTCCCTACATCACTCCTTTCAGTCTTGGCTCAATTTTTTTCTTTTCGTTGAAGCTGACTTTCACCCTTTTATTTAAGATTGCAAACCTGACCCCCACACTTCCAGTTTCCTGCTTTTTCTCCCTCTTGGACTTACCTTCTAATATACTGCATGCTTACTACATTTCCTTAGTGTTTATTTTTTGTTTATATCCTCCTTTAGAATGTAAGTACAGGAGACTTCCCTGGTGGCCCAGTGGTTAAGAATCTGCCTTCCAATGCATGGAATGCCCGTTCCATCCCTGGTCAGGGAGCTAAGATCCTACATGCTACTGAGCAACTTAGCCCCAAAGTGGCAAGAACAGGTGCACGAGAACTAGAGAAAGCCTGCACAGCACAGTAAAGTCCTAGCACAGCCAAAATAAATAATAATTTTCAAAAAAAAAAAAATGTGAGTTACCATAAGGGCAGGGATTTTTTTTTTTTTTAAAGAAATCTCACTCTGTCTTTAACAGGTGCATCTTAAGTACCAATAGAATGCCTGACACAAATAAATGCACAAGTATTTCTTCATCTAATGCGTGAATGGTATTGATTGGGCAAAAAAAAAAAAAGTGTGACCATAACAATCCTCATTTTACAAATAGAGAGAATGAATTCTGGTAAGTTACGTAAACTGACTAAGGTGAGAGCTAGTAGGTTTTGGAGTCTGGGTTTAAGTTAATCTGAAAGCCCAATCTCTTTATCATTTTCCTCTTCCACTCTTGTCACTTAAGTACACTTGGGGATTTTTGAGGAATGTTTCCTATATGCTCACACTTGCCAGGTAGCAGCACAGCTAGGGGCTTGAAGCCCTTAGGTGGCAGAGCTAGGTGGTCTGTGTCAATGTGGAGGAGAAGATCTCTGTTTTCTTGGTGTTCCTCCCTTTTAGAAGCACCCCCAGAGAAGTGTTTCCTGTAGACTCATGCTTCCCAGAGGGTGGCTAAGTCTTCAATGTGACTTACAGCCATGAGTACATGGCCTGGACTAGGTGTGACTGAAGTAACAGCTGCCATGCTGCACTCATTCATATCTTCACTTTCCTCTGACAACTGATGTTTGTAGTTCATGCTGGTGTGTGAATCTATAAACAGTGTCGTGTGATTTTTGAAAAATCTGAGTGATAAACAAACATGAAAAGATGCTCAACATTGCTCATTACTAGAGAAATACAAATCAAAACTACAATGAGATACCAACTCACACCTGTCAGAATGGCCATCATCAAAACGTCTACAAACAATAAATGCTGGAACGGGTGTGGAGAAAAGGGAACCCTCTTCGCATTGCTGGTGGGAGTGTAAATTGAAACAGCCACTATGGAAGACAGTATGGAGATTCCTTAAAAACTAGGAATAAAACTACCATATGACCCAGCAATCCCACAACTGGCATATATCCTGAGGAAACCATAATTGAAAAAGACTCATCTCCCAGTGTTCATTGCAGCACTATTTACAATAGTCAAAACATGGAAGCAATCTAGATGTCCATTGACCATCAACAGATGAATGGATAAAAAAGTTGTGGTGCATGTATACAACTGAATAATACTCAGCCACAAAAAGGAGGAATGCATTTGAGTTAGTTCTAATGAGGTGGACGAACCTAGAACCTATTACACAGAGTGAAGTAAGTCAGAAAGAGAAATATAAATATTGTATACTGACGCACATATGTGGAATCTGGAAAGATGGTACTGATGAATTTATTTGCAGGGCAGCAATGGAGAAACAAACATAAGAGTACAGACCTATGGACACAGGGGGAGGGGAGGAGGGAGAGGGTGAGATGTATGGAAAGAATAACATGGAAACTTACATTACCAAATGTAAAATAGATAGCCAATGGGAATTTGCTGCATGCATCAGGGAACTCAAAAGGGGGCTCTGTAACAACCTAGAGGGGTGGGATAGAGAGGCAAATGGGAGGGAGGGGACATGGGTGAACCTATGGCTGATTCTTGTTGCTGTTTGACAGAAAGCAACAAAACTCTGTAAAGCAATTATCTTTCAGTTAAAAAATAAATTTAAAAAATCTGATCAATAAGCATAGCTCTATTTGTATATAGAAAGAGCTCTATTAGCAATGTTGTGGCTGTTCCCAGGAGGTGAAGTGCTGAATAGCATCTCTGAATCATGGTTTGGCTTTAGTTTTTCTGAGAGTTTATAAGATCCCCTTGGGAAAGTCAGTGGGCAAGATGATGATTGAGAAACAGGAGTCACCACATAGGTGACCCCATAGTCATCCTCATCTTGCAGGGCTGTTGTATGGGACCATGCTTTGGGCATCTGATAGAAATGTCATCAAATGGAGTGGCTGCCCTGTATTTTCTGCTTCTCATCTCACCACCACATGCAGCCCTCAGGAGCAGGGCAAAGCAGGGGCATTCTCTGGTATGAAAAGAGCATCCTCAGCTGGCTGAAGGTGAAGAGGTAGAGGAGTTTATAGGAGCTTCAATCAGCACAAGGGCATGACAAGCCAAAACAGATACGAATGTGGACCTGGCTTCCTAACATATTCTGTATTAAAGTTAAAAAAGATGATCTGATTGAGGTGAGAGACACAGTGAAGATAGTTCTCATCATATCTGTGTCTTATATCACATTGCTTAAGTTAGACCAGTTGGCTGGATTCCTACCAGAAGTGTAAGGGTCTTTTTGCTAGAGTTCTCAAAGTAGGGGAAGATGGCAAGAGTTTGTCACATTCAACATTCACTATGGACCGCCTCTCACTCAATGTTCTTCTTGGTTAAACTGTTTATTTTGTATTGGGGTATAGCTGATCAACAGTGTTGTGATGCTTTCAGGTAAACTGAAGGGACTCAGCCATACATATACATATCCACTCTCCCCCAAACTCCCCTCCCATCCAGGCTGCCACATAACTTTGAGCAGAGTTCCCTGTGTTACACAGTAGGTCCTTGTTGGTTATTCATCTTAAATATAGCAGTGTGTAACTTACAGTTGCTGGGGGGAAGGATGGGAAAAAGAGTTAGGGAGTTTGGGATGGACAATTATTCAGCATTTTGGAATAGGTGCCAACACCCCCAACTGTATCTGTGTCTTCCAGATCTAGAGTCTCTCTGTTTTCTTTTCAGAGAACAAATCTTCAGATTTCTGCAAAACTAGGAAAAAGGAAATAGAGAAGATGAGGGAACCTAGGGACTCTTAACAGCTTCTGAGATAGTATTCCACTCAGGCTTCCTTATTTCAGACATCCCTTTGACCCCAAGTTCCAGAGACCCTGGGGCTTCTGGTTCCTGAGAACTCTGCAGGTTCTGTGATGTTAACTGGGTTGGTTCTCCCCATCTTTGTCTACTGTTAGGATGGGACATGATGGGACACTTGCCCATCTCTTGCTAGCTTCCAGACTGTGGAGCTGGGGTCTCTTCAGTTCTCCCATTGTTATGGAGTTGGGTCTTGTTAAAGCTCCCTTTACTGCAGTTCTGGTTTCAGGAAGGGTTGAAGGTAGATGGGTGTATTAAGTCATCCACCTTAGCCTTTAACCTGCTGTTGCTGCTGCTGCTGCTGCTGCTAAGTCGCTTCAGTCGTGTCCGACTCTGTGCGACCCCATAGATGGCAGCCCACCAGGCTCCCCCATCCCTGGGATTCTCCAGGCAAGAACACTGTAGTGGGTTGCCATTTCCTTCTCTAATGCATGAAAGTGAAAAGTGAAAGTGAAGTCACTCATTCGTGTCCAACTCTTCACGACCCCACAGACTGCAGCCCACCAGGCTCCTCTGTCCATGGGATTTTCCAGGCAAGAGTACTGGAGTGGGGTGCCATCACCTTCTCTGAGCCCTTAACCTAGATTCTCCCCAAGTACAACTTCTTTCTTTTGCCAGGAACTCATTTGATCTTCAGGGGGACTCATCTGCTGGCTATCGAGGTAAAAAAAAAAAAAGTTTGATAACGTAATCAGTTCCTTTATATAATGCTCAGTCTCCCTACGGGAAAAATGCATTCTCTCTGGTTGCTCCCTTTTCCTCCTGTGTTTCTCCCATGTATCTACACATGTGGGGAAGGAGGTTCTAGGAAGAGGACTTTGTGTCTTTGGGTCCCATGTTCTCTGGAATCCAAGTGAGGTTCCTGTTTACCTGGCTGCTATTGGCTTTGCTGGCATTTTCTTGTGCAGTTGGTAACTCTCATCTTGCTGCCCCATTTCTCTCCTGGCTTCTCATAACCTGGCTGTGCCCCTTGGGCTAGGATGGCTTATACCTGGTTCCCACTGGCTGCAGGCCTGAATCTCTGCCATGTGCTACTGCTGATCCACTGGCCCACAGGTCCACCTCAGAATCAGAAATAGGGCCACTGTCACTGGGGAATCAGTGGTTGATCTGTCGATCTTGCCTCACCCCCAACAGACCATGAGAACCAAAACTTTGGAAAGCTAAACTTTTGAGATTTCTTCCTCCCTGGGCCTCCTAATTGATGTGGTCATGTGCCAGGCTGGTGCAGGAGGTAATTATTTTCCAGGTCGAGTGGGGAGGAGAAACTCCTCCTGACCACAATGTTACCTGACTGTAGCTCCCCTTCTAGGGGCCAAAGCCTGCAAGGGGGGCAATTGGGACACATGTGGTTAACAATCTTCCTCTTCTGCCTCCCCCAACTTTCTTTTATTAAAAAATGAAGTGAGGATGACTTTTTCTTTTACCTCCTGAGTAATTTATTCCTTTTATCTTTGAGCATCAAGCCTCCCCAGGGACTTGCCCATCATTGGTCCAAGCTTCTATCATTCCCACACTACAGGTGATCTATATAAATGTTGGGTTAAGGGGCTTTATTTCCTCCATATGGACTCTATTCTGACTGTACGGACTCTGTAGCCCACCAGGTTCCTCTGTCCATGGGATTCTCTAGGCAAGAATACTGGAGTGAGTTGCCATGTCGTCCTCAGGAAAATAAAAATTGTCTTCTGAATAAATCTATTTTGTATATCAGAAAATGAATATTTGCTAATTTTTCCCCTTTGCATTTCTTTTGTAAAGTATTCTAGTATTTTCCCAGAGAAATGGACTCCTTGGACTGACGTAGTCAAAAAAGGGAAAAGAGAGAAGCAGGTATTTTTTTCAAAATATTACACACAGAACTTGTGATATAATTACATTACTGTAGGTTGAAAAGAATCAGAAAGCCTGGGATTGGTTAAGCATTAAGTTCCTGAAAAGGTCTTGAGCTGTGGGCTTCTGGTTCCTGGAACAGAGTTTCGGGCAGAAGCTGACCATATGAATATTAGCTTATGAGGTGAGACCATTTCTAAACATCTTTCATTGTAAAATCGGGGTGATTAAATGAGAACTTTGCAAAGCACTTATAAGAGCTTCATCTATTGTTCTCATCATTACGAATACATACATGCATGCTTAGTCGCTTCAGTTATGTCCGACTCTTTGCAACCATATGGACTGTAGCCCACCTGGTTCATCTGTCCTTGGGATTCTCTAGGCAAGAATACTGGAGTGGGTTGCCATGCCCTCCTCCAGGGGATCTTCCCAACCCAGAAATCAAACCCACATCTCTTCTTTCTCCTGCATTGCAGGCAAATTCTTTACCCACTGAGCCACCTTGGAAGCCATTACTAGCACTACTTCTATTAATGCTGCATTCAGCAGAAGTCTATTGTTTTGATTTGAAACATTTCAAATGTTGTAGTCTTGCTAACTTAGGGTGCTCCTTTTCCAAATGACCTAGAATCAGTGGAAACATCTTTGAACTGGGAGATAAATAGTTGTAGAGAGAAGCCAACACAGTAAGGAATTTCAGAAATAATTAATGGTAACACACTGATGAACAAATGAGTGGTTTGGCTGGAGAGGTCATCTTGGACAAAGCTTGCCCAAACTTTGTCAACCTTGGTCTACTTTTGTTCTTTGACATTTGTTTGAAGTCTCCAAATTGGTGAATATTTTGGTCAGGTGGACTTAAAGGGTGAAAGAACTTCTATACATATGAAAAAAACAATTTAACTCTTAACTAATTCCATGGAATAAATAAAATGACTAACTTTTTTGTATATATATACACATATATACACACACACATATATTAATTTGAAGTATAATGGATTACAATGTTAGTTTCACATGTACAACACAATGATTCAGATATATATATGTGTGTATGCATGCGTGTGTGTATATATTTACTTTTTCAGACTATTTTCCCTTATAGGTTATTATAAAATATTGACTATTGTCCCCTGTGCTATGTTAAAATGACTAGTTTGATATGTTTAACTTAAAACATTTAGAAAACATTGAATGTGCCAAAATCTTAAAGGTTATTATTAGGCTATGGAATTTTGAGTGATTTTTAATACTTTTCTTTCCCCTATGAAATCTCCAAGCTTTCTTTATGATAACTGTTACTCAGATCATCAGAGAAAATTATATATGGAAAAGCAAAAAGATAACATAGAACTGAGTTTTGTATCTTTAAAAAAAATGTATTTTTATTTATATTTGGCTGTGCCAGGTCTTAGTTATAGAATGGAGGGTCTTCATTGCTGCATGCGGAATTTTCTAGTTGCGGCAGGCAAATTCTTAGTTGGAGTGTGTGAGATCTAGTTCCCTGACCAGAGATCAATCCCAGGCCCCCTGCACCATGCTGCTGCTTCTAAGTCACTTCAGTCATGTCCGACTCTGTGCGACTCCATAGACGGCAGCCCACCAGGCTCCCCCGTCTCTGGGATTCTCCAGGCAAGAACACTGGAGTGGGTTGCTATTTCCTTCTCCAATGCATGAAAGTGAAAAGTGAAACTGAAGTCACTCAGTCGTGTCCGACCCTCAGCGACCCCATGGACTACATACAGTCTTCCAGACTCCTCCGTCCATGGGATTTTCCAGGCAAGAGTACTGGAGTGGGCTGCCATTTCCTTCTCCACCATGAGCAGAGTCTTAAAACTGGTCCACCAGGGAAGTCCCTGAGTTTTATATCTTAAGATAATTGATCCTAAGGCTTGTTTCCTATTTTACCATTCCATGTGAGCCTACATACATTTTAAAAATATAATTTGAAATAGCTCAGTTTATACAAAGTATCATACTAATCTCCTAGCAATGTGATTGTTGCTAAAGATTAGTTTAGAAACAAAGATCAGCGCAAGTTGCTGCATTTCATCAATGTTAATGTTAAAACTTAAAACAAGGGAATCTGATAAGAATGTTATTCCTGGGTTTAAATGAATATTTAAAGATTTTGTATGTGTATATAAAACATATATTTGTGTATATATGTGTGTATGCATGCAATCACTCACATATGCACAAGATATAATATGCAAGTAAAAATAAAAAGATATTTTGAAAAATGAAGCAAGTCTTTCTCTGTATGATAAGAAGAGTGCCCCTAAGGTCTCCGCCAACTACAGAATTCTCTTTTTCTGTGATTCAAACCAGAACTATATAGCATCAGTATGCATTGGAAGGACTGATGCTGAAGCTGAAGCTCTAATACTTTGGCCACCTGTTGGAAAGAACTGATTCATTAGAAAAGACCCTTATGCTGGGAAATATTGAAGGCAGGAGGAGAAGGGGACAACAGAGGATGGCATCACCGACTCAATGGCCATGAGTTTGAGCAAGCTCCGGGAATTGGTGATGGACAGGGAAGCCTGGTGTGCTGCAGTCCATGGGGTCACGAAGAATCAGACACGACTGAGCGGCTGAACCGAAGGTCTCCACCAGCTGCAGATTTCTCTTTTTCCATGATTCAAACCGGGACTACTCATGGGAGAAAGTTGAGAAAAACTCACAACTGGCCACATGGTGGTGCAGTGACTCCTCATAGAAATAGTGTTGCCCAGCTTCCAGAAAGCAAACCATTATACCCCAAAGTTAAGTTATTCCAGAAGATGCCTGACCAGTTTGACAAGCGTCAGGTTCCTGGCAGGAGCAGAAACTTCATCATCTTCCTGTACACAAAGATGTGGTTAGAATCCTGGCAAAGTCAGTACTGGTGCATGTGACTTTATTGTCTTCTGGTCTTGTGACTGAAAAAGATATTTGGGTATTGAATTGTCTATAGACTGTTTTCTCTTGTTCTCCTTAAAGCAATGAATTAAATAATGACTAGTTTACTATCTGCCTCTATAATAATTTTTCCTTTAGCCTTAGTCAGCTGTCTCTTGGCCCTGCCTCCCAACTACTGCTGCTGCTGCTAAGTCACTTCCATCGTGTCCGACTCTATGCGATCCCATAGATGGCAGCCCACTAGGCTCCTCTGTCTCTGGGATTCTCCAGGCAAGAACACTGGAGTGGGGTGCCATTTCCCACTAGTTGGTTCTAATTCTTCTCCTTTCCTTCTCAGCTAAGTTAACACTACCATGTCTGTACTTCATCTACTCTTCAACTCATCTCAGTTTGGAGTCCACATTTGCTTTTGCAGGTCATCAATGAACTTTACATTGCTATGCCAGAGGATGCTTCTGCAGTCCTTATCCATACACCCCATCCTAAAACTCTCTGGCCTTTACTTCCTTGACTCCAATTTGTCCTGGCAGTCCTCCTAATTCCTTGGTTATTCCTTTTTGGTCTTCATGAACTCTTCCTATTGTGCATATCCATTGACCATTAGTGTATCCCAGGGTTACAAAGCTGGAGGCTATTATACGGAGTGAAGCAAGTCAGAAAAAAACAAATGCTATATATTAGCGCATATATATGGAATTTAGAAAGACGGTAACAATGATCCTACATGCAGGGCAGCAAGGGAGACGCAAATGTAGGGAACAGACTTTTGGACTCAGTGAGAGAAGATGAGGGTGGGACAATGTGAGAGAATAGCATTGAAACATACATTGTCATATGTAAAATAGATAACCAGTGCAAGTTTAATGCATGAAGCAGGGCACTCAAAGCCAGTGCTCTGGGACAACCCATAGGGATAGGGGGTGGGAGTTGGGAGGGGAGTTCAGGATGTGGGGGGGACACATGTAAACCTGTGGTTGACTCATGTTGATGTATGGCAAGAACCATCACAATATTGTAATTATTCTCCAATTACAATAAATGTTTAAAAAATAAAAAAATTTATTTCTGTCTGTACACACTTTGCTTGGGCAATCTCATCACTATCATTATTTTATCCATCAGTGGAATAATGATCAATGCCAAATTTTTATCTTTAGCTTTGACTGTCATTCTCTACTCGCCACCTTCAGGCCTCGCCATCAACCCCCACCCCCACGCCTTACAATGCTGCGTGGCTTCTTTGTTGCTAGTTTACTGGTACTACCATCTAGTTGCCCAAACCAGAGACTTAAAGAGTCATGTGAGATTTCTCATTTCCCTAAACCTCCTATGTCTAGACAATCAGCAACTTTAGCTCTTAAATATTTTTTCAAATCTGTCTTTTTAGCCCTGTCCCTTGTATCAGTGATGTCGTGCAGGCCCTTAGCCTCTCTTTCTTGGTGCACTGTAATATGTAGTCAGTCTCCTTTCTTCTGTCTTGCTTCCCTTCAATTTAGCCTCTACAATGTAGAGAGAATACTCTACAAAACCACATCATTTAACCTCCTTCTTTAAACAATTTTAGTGGCTCCTCCTCATTTACAGATCAGAGTACAAAGCTCTTACTATAGTTTACATAGCCCTACAGGCCTGGCTTACTCCCTCTGGTTGATTCCTGAATTCTCTCTCACCAGTTCTTGTTCTCAACATTACAACCTAATAATACCGCCTCTAGTTCCTCACTCCTTCCCCATTGTCTGTGTCTCTGGATTTATTTATTTTGTTCCTTTTGTCTCAAACTCTCCTCCCATTTTACTTTGTCTTAATAGCTCTTACTCATCTTTTAACATTCTTGTCACATGATATCTCTCTGGGATGTTTTCCTGGAAATCCTAGTTGAACTAAATGCCCCCCTTTCTCACTCTCATAGTACTGTGTTTACCTACAATCTAGAACTTCCCAGGTTTTAATAAAATGATATATTTTGATAAGTACTTGTCCACTTCAATGGGCATGAGCTCCTTGAGAGGAGGGGTCACATCTACTTATTTTTCTCACCACCAGTTCCTAGCACAGGGTTTTGTGCATAATGAGTGTTTGATAAATTTTTATTGAACAAGATTTAAGATTTCTTGAGCCTCAGAGTCCTTGAGGGTGCTCTCTGAAGTCTGCTCTAGTTCTTAGAAAATTAAATATGGTTTTAGTTGGGGCCAACTTCCTGGAAGAGAGAAGACTTGAGCTGTGCTGTGAAGAATTGGGTGGATGGTGTTTGAATGATAATCAGACGGAACACTAACATTGTGTTTCTGACACAGAGTAGGGGGAGATGAGTTTGGGTTGGTAGAATTGGCTTATTAGAAACTTCTGATGAGGGGCAGGTGGATTTGGGCTTATCTACACAGGCAGAAGAAGCACTTGAGATTCTTGAACAGAGGAGTGATATTTTCAGAGCCATCCTGCAAGAAGAACAATCCAGCACAAGATACAAAACCAACTACGTGGGAAACAGGTGGGAATCAGTGAGGCCAACGAGATATCAAGGCTGTTCAACAGGGGCCAGATGCTGAGGGCATGGATCAGAGTGGCAGTTGAGTGAAAAAAAAAAAAAGAGTTTGAGCCATTAGAGGAAAAATAAACAAAGACTGATTGCATGTCATAACAACAGAGAGCAAAGAGTCATGACATTTTCAGATACAGCAGCAGAAAGTTAGGGATATAATGAACAAAAAAGGAATTTGGAGAGGAAGGATGGTTTATGGGTTAGCAGGTGACTTTAGTTTCAAATCTTTTAATTTGAGATGATGAAACATTGCAATACTTCATAGGTACTGCTGCTACTGCTGCTGCTAAGTTGCTTCAGTCGTGTTCGACTCTGTGTGACCCCATAGACAGCAGCTCACTAGGCTCCTCTGTCCCTGGGATTCTCCAGGCAAGAATACTGGAGTGGGTTGCCATTTCCTTCTCCAGTGCATAAAAGTGAAAAGTGGAAGTGAAGTCGCTCAGTCATGTTCGACTCTTAGCGACCCCATGGACTGGAGCCTACCAGGCCCCTCCATCCATGGGATTTTCCAGGCAAGAGTACTGGAGTGGGGTGCCATTGCCTTCTCCGTCATAGATACTAGGTATGCTTAAGAGATGCTGTATGCATTTGAGTGGGTGAATGAATGAATGGAATCTTAATGAAAGAGTTCATCAGGCATATGGAATCTCTGACTGAAATCTCTTGTCGGATAGACCATGTCTGGAACTGTGACTTAGATTTATAAATTATCAACTTAGAGTTGTGAGAACTACTGGAGTACATGAACTTCTGGAGGAAGATTTAGCGGGGGAGAGAAAGGCAGAGGACTCAGGTGTGAGCCTGGGGTGCTTTCTTTCTCTGAAGTAAACAGAAGATCCATTGAAAGCCAATGAGTGTGTTAGGTTAGCTAGATACAGATCTGTTGCTCTGAGCCTGAATAGTCTATAATACAGTTACACAGCTCTCAAATATAACAGAGTTGTTGGAATCTATCAGAAAACAAATTTGCAGTCATGAAAGCTACTTTTCAACATATGTGGCATATAAGTAGTCAGAATATAAGAAAGTTTTTGTAGATTAATAAGAGAAAAATGAATATTCCAACAGAAAAATGGGCAAGAGGTATAAGCAGGAAATTTTGAAGATAAATATAAAAGTATAAGAAATATGCAAAAGTGTGTTCAAGCGCACTGGAAATAAAAATAAGATAATACGATCTTGCTCTTAGCAAGCAGGAAAATTTTTAGTTAAAAGCAATACCCATGGTTTTAGTGCTTCGCAGGTGGCTCTAGTAGTAAAGAACCTGCCTGCCAAGACAGGAGATGTAAAAGATGTGGGCTCGATCCCTGGGTCAGGAAGATCTTCTAGAGGAGGAAACCCACTCTAGTATTCTTGCCTAGAGAATCCTATGGACAGAGGAGTCTGGTGGGCTACAGTCCATAGGGTCACAAAGAGTCGAACATCACTGAAGCAACCGGGCACATACACATGCACCCAGAGGTAGCAATGGTGTGGGAATCAGACACTTTGTGAAAAAGTAAACTCATGAAAACCTTCTGGATGCCAGTGTGGTGATAATGATTATATTTAATGCATTGATTTAGTTCTGTGAGTTCTTGAAATTTGAAATAATAATTGCTTCGCACTGATATAAATGTGTGTTTATTTCAACTTTGTTTACAGTTACACAAGGTATAATATAAACATCTTGCTGATCTTAGTAGTTATTAAGGTGAATCTGTACATTGAATTGTTTTTAACTATCATTCTGAATATCTGGCATTGCAACTCTCATAATTGTAACTATTTCTTATGTTATGCTCAGACACACTGATTATTTTCATCTGGTATTTAATTTGATTTATTTATGACACTTAGCTTTCTCATTTACACTTGCACTTCCTCTCCTTCAAAATTCTCTATCAGCTTCATTCTTGTTGAATCTCATTTTGATGTGGTGAACTATCTAGTCTCCTCTTTTCTCTTCTTAATTGAAATATAGTCTATGATATTGTGTTAGTTTCAGATATACAGCAAAATGATTCAGTTGTCTATTTCAGATTTATTTCCATTACAGTTTACTACAAGATACCAAATATAATTCTCAGTATTACTGCTGCTGCCGCTAGGTCGCTTCAGTTGTGTCTGACTCTGTGTGACCCCATAGATGGCAGCTGACCAGGATCCTCTATCCCTGGGATTTTCCAGGCAAGAATACTGGAGTGGGTTGCCATTTCTTTCTCCAATGCATGCATGCATGCTAAGTCGCTTCAGTTGTGTCCGACTCTGTGCGACCCCATGGACAGCAGCCCATCAGCCTCCTCTGTCCATGGGATTCTCTAGGCAAGAGTACTGGAATGGCTTGCCATTTCCTTCTCCACTCTGTATTACAGTCCTTGTTTATTTTACCCAGGGACGGGGGAGCCTGGTGGGCTACTGTCCATGGGGTCACACAGAGTCGGACACGACTGAAACGACTTAGCAGCAGCAGCAGCAGTATATGTCTATTAATCTCAAACTTTCAATTTATCTCTCTCCTCCTTCCCTGTTTGGTAAGCATAAGTTTGTTGTCTATGTCTGTGAATCTGTTTTGTAAATAAGTTCATTTGTATCATTTTTTTAGATTCCATGAGTAAGGGATATCATATGATATCTGTCTTTCTCTGATTGACTTCACTTAGTATGATAAACTCTAGGCCCATCCATGTTGCTACAAATGGCATTATTTCATTCTTTTTTATGACTGAGTAAGATTCCATTATATATAGGTACCACATTTTCTTTATCCATTCATCTGTTAATGGACACTTAGGTTGCTCTCATGTGTTGGATACTGTAAATTTTCTGGTCTCCTCTTAATGTTTCAGGGACATATCTTTTGCAGTTTATCACAATGTCTTGTGCTCTGATTTACTGCATAGAAATCAGTAATTTTTATGCTTCTTAAACTATTAAATCTTTGAAAAAGTGAAGCAGTGGTTCATAAATGCAGAAAATAAGCTGTCAGAAATGCATTTTTCAGATATATTTATACTCCAGATCAAGATAAAAATAGATGATTTGTTTAACTTTGCATGCTTTAAATTCTAAATCTACTTTCTAAAAAATATTGAGTAAATACAAACTTGGAGGCTTATTTGCTTATTGTTTAATTGCGAAGTTGTGTCCAACTCTTTTAAACCCCATGGATTGAAGCCTGCCAGGCTCCTCTGTCCATGGGATTTCCCAGGCAAGAATACTGGAGTGGGTTGCCATTAAAGTGAATAAACTCATCAATTGCCATGATCAATACGTATAAAGAATTTAGTTAACCCTAAATGTTACTAGTTTTATTTGCCAGGGGGATAATATATAAACAACTTCCTCCTGACTCTTGGGAAGTTATCCTAATGCTTTCTAGATAATGATAGATAGATGACGAATATTTGGATACACTGGGAAATTGGTTAAAAAATTATAAATACACAACAAACTAAACTATTTTACTTTTCTAACAAACACAGAATGAGGTAAGTGACTGCAGTTGTTCGTTACTGCTTGTTCAGTCTTTGTTTCTTTGATATTGCCAAGAACCAGGAGGAGAAAAGAAGCCCAGTTATTAGTCATTAGGCATGTCAGAATGGGTTACATGTTCAAGTTCAGTTTAAGTTTATACTGAAGTTTTACACTGCTGCTCATTTTTACTGAACTGGTTTTTTTCTCCCTGAGGCAATGACATATATTTGGCATATTTACAAATGCTGAGCAGCATGATTTCATTATTTTGTACTGAAGGGAGTCAGAACATGCACAGGTGGTTTTTAATTTATGATGGTTCGATTTAGAATTTTTCGACTTTACAATGGTGCAAAAGCAGTATGAATTCAGTAGAAACTTTACTTTGAATTTTGATCTTTTCTTCAGCTAGCGATATGCAGTAAGATACACTCTCATGATGTTGGCCAGTGGGAATGAGCCACAGCTCCTGTCAGCTACACTATCACAAGAGTCAACAGCTGATAAACTTACAACCAGCTGCCCCCAGCCAGCCATTCTGTTTTTCATTTTAAGTTCAGTATCCAATAATATGAGATATCCAGCACTTATAAAATAGGTTTGTGTTAGATGATTTTGCCAACTGTAGGCTAATGAAAGCATTCTGAGGACATTTAAGACAGGATTGACTAAACCATGATGTTTGGGAGGTTAGGGGTATTAAATGCATTTTTGACCCAGGATATTTTCAACTTATGGTGGGTTTATGGGGATATTACCCCATTGAAGTTGAGGAGGATGTGTAGCTTTATACAAATCTCATTTGAAGTATTACCGTAACTATGGAAACATATTATTTCTCATAGGTGTGCTGTGCAGAGAAAAGATCACAAATGTTGATCATCAATAAAGATCTGATGTCCCAAGGACAAGTCACTGGACAATTCTAGTCATCTGTGGTGGAGGGCTATAAAGATTCTAGGAGACACCTTAGAGAACTTGTTCCAGGTTCATGCTGCCCATCTCACAGGAGTGGAGTTAAATATGTTTATGCTTCAGCTTACCAGTGTTTTTAAAAAATCTGTAAATGATTTACTATTTCTGTTGTGTTTGTCATGTGGATAATTCTGGTATTTGGCCAGAGATCTAGGGTTGCAAATCCTAGAGTTCTTTGAGGCTGAAGCTCCTGACCCAGACATTCCTCCCAAGAGAAATCAATGAGGTTCAAGTAAGGCAAAGCACATTTAGTATTTCTATGGAATCCTTGATTCAAAGACCAATATGGTTACTTGTTATGGAGTTAGAGACTCCTCTTTACCTAAGTCCCTACTGAAGTAATTCTGTCTCCTTGCCCTTCCTGGCCCTGTCCAGTGTTGGCTTCTATACCATTCAGTTCTCAATACCAGAGGAAGCAAATCCAAGGAGGTGCAAAATAGAGAGTATTTTTTTAGGATCTAGCATATCTGTGGTTTAACCTGTATGCCTCAGGGGAGCATACTCAGTCACATAAGTAAAAGAGTTACTTACTGAGGCTTGGAGTTTTAATGTTTGTTTTATAAAAAGCTCTATTTCCTAGTTCTTTAGTTCTGTTAATGTTTTTGAATTTAACCCAAAAATGATGGTTAGGGGAAGTAGAGAGGAAGACATCAATAAGTAATAATTATAGAGAGACAGGATGGAAGAAATATATCAAAGTGGTCAAGAGAGGTGGCTTTGTTGCCAGATTGCCTAGATTAAAACGCTATTTCTGTCACCTCATAATTTAGCGAAGTGCTTAATGATTTTGCTCTCCTGTTTCCACATCTGTGAAATGAAGATAATAATAATTGTAAGAATTAAAGAGGCAAACGTTTATATGCTCTAGGTGCTTCACGTGTTTATCATTATTCAGGCATATCATTCCTCCATGACCACAGTCATGTTTCTAGGAAGTGGTCATCAATGTCCAGAAAATTTTAATATTGACTTTACAGTGGACACAGGTACCCTTGTTTGCCTTAACTGCTCAAATTGACTCATTTTAAAAATAGGCAGACAATATATACTAAGTTGTAATGGCAAGTACAGTTGTTGGTAACGTAGAATGTTTTGGTTTGATTGGTCAGTTCTCTTTATGTGAAAAAAAAATTGGGGAGAGTAAAATTGTAAAAAAATTGGGTAGTATTATATGTAAATATTAAAAATTATGGGCAGCCGTCGCAGCGATGGCGTCGGGGAGGCGACGCGGGGGCCGCGGAGAGCGAGCGGCTGACCTTAAAGAAAAAAAAAAAAAAAATTATGTATAAATTGGGTTGTAAAATTATAATCAGAAAGTTGAAAGAAAGACAAAATTATGTCTTCATAGATTATGAAGATATTATGTAAGGTGTTCAACTTTGATCAAATGAACTCATCATCTCTCTTAGAACAAACATGTATGTTGGTAGGTTAGAACTATCTTTATCAAATGCCATAGAAAACATTAGGCAAAACTGTGCTTTTTAGGCTTCTTATTTCTAGACTCCAAGTAATCTGTCTCCAGTGCCATTAATAGTTTTCAATTTCAGGTAGAAAACACTAACATGGTTGAATTTTCAGGTTCATTAATTGCAGTCATATTGTAGTCTTATTTTTCTGAGTTTACATGCTGTTTTCCCTGATTCAATTCAGAGGTTTGCAAATCTCGGGCACATAGTTTTAGAGATACCGTTTTAGAGTATCGCTTGTCAAATGTTAATGAGCATAGGAAGTACCTGGACATCTCGTTGAAAAGCAGAATGTGGCTCAAGAAGTCTGGAATGGGACCTGAGTCTCTGAGCTTCTAACAGCTCCAGGTGCTATCAGTGATATTGGTCCAAAGATGTACTGTAAGTAGCAAGTTTGTAGGTGACTTGTGCATCCTAATGTCCCCCATTGCCTCTAACTTTTTCCTGTTAGAAAAAAAATACAATTTTTAAGTTCCGGAAATGGCATATGAAGTGAGTAGTTGCACACAGGAGATTCTCTTTTGTTTCTGACAGCATATCACTTCTCTGATCATTTCATATGGCTCTTATTAGAATGTTTATGAGAGTGTTTTGTAAACTGTGAAGAGTTATACAAACTAAGTGGCCTGCCTGCATCATTAACCATCTCATAATAAATAAATCATCCTGGCCATGTAGGTTGTCTGTGTACCTGCTGCTGCTGCTAAGTCGCTTCAGTTGTGTCCAACTCTGTGCGACCCCATAGACGGCAGCCCACCAGGCTCCCCCGTCCCTGGGATTCTCCAGGCAAGAACACTAGAGTGGGTTGTCATTTCCTTAGCAAAGCAATGCCTGTTATTCATAGCATCTGTCCTTGTATTTTGACATGGGTTTTTGTTTGAATTCATTGTTGTGTTTTGTGAAGTCTAGCACAGGGAGTGCTCCTTCCAAGGAATGAGTCTTTTGTTTACACTTTCTGTGAACATTTCTTTGAACAAATTGCCAAAGTGTATTTTTTGGTACACCACAATCTCTGTTGTAAGTTGATATTTCAAACATATGCTCCATATTTGATGAAAATTTGTTTTGCTATTTTCACTTGATGGAGTAATAAACATCATACTTGCTTTTAGACACTTTGGCCACCTCATGCAAAGAGTTGACTCATTGGGAAAGACTCGGATGCTGGGAGAGATTGGGGGCAGGAGGAGAAGGGGACGACAGAGGATGAGATGGCTGGATGGCATCACTGACTCAATGGACGTGAGTCTGAGTGAACTCCGGGAGTTGGTGATGGACAGAGAGGCCTGGCGTGCTGCAATTCATGGGGTCGCAAAGAGTCAGACACGACTGAGCGACTGAGCTGAACTGAGACATTGTTGATACTTTTAGGCATTATTGATATATGTAGATTTAGATTTATTTTTAGATATTGTTGATACATTTTAGATATTTTTAGACATTGTTGAATTATCATCATAACAACTACCATTTTTGGAGTTCCTACTTTATACCATTAACTGTATATAATGTACGTACATTTATTTTTTCCTAATCATTGAAACGTACTTGGAATGCGAGGATTCTGTATTGGTCAGGACAGGTTCAACTAAGCTGTGGTAACAAATCGCCCCTAAAATTTCAGTGCTTTAGCAAAACAAACATTTATCATCCAGTCATGTAAAGTTCAATGCTGGTCAGGAAGGATTCTTAATCCTATAAGACCATCATCTTGATTTCTGCCTGGCTCTTAATTTATAAAGATGACTGAGTGACAACATAGGAGATCAATGGCATTGAAAGAAAAGTTTGTCATTATTCCCTGTTCCCCTAGAAATAGCACCTTGACTTACCATGCAGGGATACTGGGGGAAGCACCAAAGTTAGTTAAGAGGCAGAAGCAGGAATAAGGGAAAACACATAGGTCCAGAATCTTTATTGTGTTTTCTGTGGGAAAGGCAAAGCAGGGCAGGGAAACTGCTTAGGACTGGTTTGAATTATGTTGGTAGGCTCTGGGCAATAGGGTTGGTCTCTAGTTCTCTGGTACCTGGCCCTGAGTGATTTAGGGCAGGAGAAATGCTGGCCTGGTATATGAGAGTTAGATAAAGAAGGCAGCTGAATATAAGGACTTGGGATTTGGTTGGAGGGTTTGTAATGTAATTTTTGTGCACTCAAGAAAGCTGGGTCACAGGGGAGATGTAAACAACTTTGGCCATTTGGTTCTGATTAATGGGCTTCCCTTGTGGCTCAGCTGCTAAAGAATCTGCCTGCAATGCGGGAGACCTGGGTTTGATCCCTGGGTTGGGAAGGTCCCCTGGAGAAGGGAAAGGATACCCACTCCAGTATTCTGGCCTGGAGAATTCCCATGGACTGTATAGTCCATGGGGTCACAAAGAGTCAGAAACGACTGAGTAACTTTCACTTTCACTTCATGTAGACAACTACAGAAGCTAAGAAAGCACAGAGCACATCTTGATACATGGCCTCTGAGTTTACCATAGCATGAGAAGAGAGACCTGAGTGTGTCCATGGGATATTTTTAAAGATCAAATCTCCCTTTCCATATCCTACTTCTAATGGCCTTAGCTCACTCCTTGGAAAGCTGAGAAATGCAATCTTTGTATTGATTAGAAAAAGAAAAACAAGGGTTTGGTGAACACATGTGTTGGCTCTGCCATACTACAATTATCTCCAATTTATAAAAGAGCAAACTAAAGTTCTGGTAGATTGTGGTTTATTCAAACTACTCATCTTGCAAATAGAAAAGCCAGGGATTGAGTCTAGACTTTCCAAAGTCCTCACCTTTCCCTGTATCACATGACCTCTGAACTGAATATGATAATCCTGAGCATGATAGATAAAATGGGCTGACTGATCATATTTCACAAACGTGTAATTGAGAAGGCACTTAGGGGGAGTTTAATTTATTTTAATTTTTTAACCATTTTTAGAATTGAAGTAGTTAATTTACAATTTCCCTGGTGGCTCAGATGGTAAAGAATCCATTTGCAAGGCAGGAGACCAAGGTTCAATCCCTGGATTGGAAGATCCCCAGAAGAAGGGAACGGCAACTCACTCCTGTATTCTTGCCTGGTAGGCCCCAGTCCACGAGATTGCAAAGAGCTGGACACAACTGAGCAACTAACATACACGCACACACACACACACACACACAGAGTTAATTTACAATGTTGTGTTGGTTTCAGGTGTACAGCAAAGTGATTCAGTTATACCTATATATGTGTATATCTATCTTTTTTCAGGTTCTTTTCCATTATAGGTTATTACAAGATATTGAATATAGTTCCCTGTGCTACATAGTAAGTACTTGTTGCTTATCTAGGTACAGGGGTTATAATTAATAAGTGTAAAATTCATAAAATAATTGAATGAAGAGTTTAGAAACCACCTGGGTCTTAGTCCCATTCAGATCATTAAATACAAAGAAAAATTGTCTAGTTTTTCAGTTGCATTATCAAATTTGGAAGATCAATAGTTGGAGGCTTAAATGAGCCTGGTAAAGAACAGTTAAAGACCTTCAATTTTTCTCTGAAGAGAGAGAGATGAAGAGCATAGTCTTATCACTAGCAGGTACTTTTTGGTGAAGTAGATTGCTGAGAGTCTGGCCACCATTCTTGGGATCACCATACCACATTCTTGTCAGTGGTACCTAGATAACACTGCTGGGGAGAGTGTTATCATTGCTTCAACATTGCTGCTGATGAGGTCAAGGAGGGTACTGTCCAACACACGGGTACAGAAAGTCCCCAGTTTTCACCACAATGAGTTCCTGGAAATTATGTCAAAAAGCACATAAACTGGATCTTATTTTGGCAAATAATATTACACTGGGGGAGTGAAGGTTGTCCTACTGATCAAGTCGTAAATATCAACTAACTCGATTTTTTTTGAGGGGGGGTGCCTGTTGGTAAGTCAGAATTTTTTTGTCCAATGTGATGTAGTTTTTTAATATACTTCACAGATATATATATTGGTGTATGTATTTGTACATGTGTATATATATGTGTATATGTGTATATATATGTGTATATATATATACCTGCTGCATTCTAGATGCTATACTTATAAAGGAGGACTGCTGTTTCATCTTTTTTCAAAATGTCATGATCCAGGGGTATAAAGTTTACAGTGCTGAGACCATCATTTCCAGAGGCATGAGGGATGCTGAAAAGGGCTTTGTAATGGGACTCTGGAGACCTTTACTTATTGGGCATAACTATTCATTGGCTGGAGAAGGAAATGGCAACCTACTTTAGTATTCTTGCCTGGGAAATCCCATAGACAGAGGAGCCTGGGTGGGGGGCGGGTGCGGAGCTACAATCCATGGAGTCGCAAAGAGTCAGACACGACTCAGCGACTAAACAGCATTCATCGGCTCCGTTGTCAAGGGCAAGTCATTTATTTGGGGGCTATTGTTTTCTTCTTGTATAATTATGAGGAGGCTGATTTTCTTAGGTTCTTTCTACCTCTGTATCCTAGTTACGTTGTGTAGGATATTGATCTGGGTCATCTTAGAAAGCATTTCCCCCTTTGTACTGCTATTGAGGCAAGAAAATGAATGTGTTTTGAAATAAAAATATATTTTATAGTTTGTTGCATAAATAACGCACATTTTCCATGGTGATCTGAAACACCACAGGCTTATGGTGAACAGTTATTACCTCATCTCTTACTCGCATGTCTGTGAGTAAGTCACACATGTAGCTGAAAACTGCAACTTCTCTCTCCTCCCAGAAAGTGTTAGGAATGTATCCTTTGTCTATTGTATGACATTTATTTACAATTTAAGGAGGAAGAAAATTAATAATGAAACTTGAATAATCACCCATAATGTTACTGGTTTCCATATAGCCCATTATTGAAGACTCATTTATTTATCTCTTGCCATCTGTTGGCATTTGATCAAAAACCAAAAGATGCAAAAATGAGTCATGGCTTCGTGAGTCTTACTCTTTCTCTCTGTACCCTTTACCTTTATGGCTGCAAGTGAGAAAGAAGGTGTGTCATACCCAAACCCACTGATAGCCAGTAACAGAGGAAATGAAGGGAGCTCTTCAAAGCCCAAGCCAAGAATGTGTGTTTGTTGTGGTGACTAGCTTGGAAAATGAAAGTTTGATGTTGTTTTTCTGTGATAATTATTTTGATCTTCCAATGTTATACTCCTGAGAGAGGAGAAAAAGCAGGAAACAGAATTTGGTGTAGTGCACGTTTCCTGAAAGAATGGGGATTCCATAGCTCTTGTGAATGTTTTGACATTTGGTGTCATTGAACAAAAACACTGCTACGGGTTAAATGTTCGTGTCCCTCCAAAATTCATATCTGAAGCTCTAAGCCCTGATGTGATGTTATTAGAAGGCGGGCCTTTGGAACAGAATAAGGTTTAGATGAAGTTGTGAGGGTGGGATCCTCATTATAGGATTACTGTCTTTTTAAGAAGAGGAAGAGAGCACTCTCTCTATGTACCCAGGACAGGCTATGTGAGCACAGAGTGAGAAGGAGGTTGTCTGCAAGCCAGGAAGAGGGCCTTCACCAAGAACTGAGGGCTTTCACCACTATCACCTTGACCTTGGACTTTTCAACCTCTGAAACTGTGAGAAATAAATGTCTGCAGTGTAAGCCTCGCAGCCTATGATACTTTCTTACAGCAGATGCTGAAGATGATGTTTACTATTTGTGAATAAACTGCTTTGGCATTTAAATTCCCCAGGATATATAGATTCCTAGTAAACAGAATGTAAAGAGCCAACTCATTGGAAAAGATTTTGATGCTGGGAAAGATTGAGGACAATAGGAAAAGGGGTGATAGAAGATGAGATGGTTGGTTGGCATCACTAAATTAATGGACACGAGTTTGAGCAAACTCTGGGAAATACAGGATAGGGAAGCTTGGTGTGCTGCAGTCCATGGGGTTGCAGAGTCGGACGTGACTTACCAACTGAACAACAACAAACAGTATTACTTTCTGACTCTGGTACTGGTATAACCATATTATCCCTCTTCTCACCTCACACCTCCTATGCTGAGATAACCTACCACCAGCTGAGCTGACCAAGACATACACCTTGTATTGAATGAAGTGTACCTGTTACAAAGGGGAAATCAGAGTACTTTTCCTCCCATAAGGGTGGCTCCATCCTAAAATAGCCAATAAGACTTCTTTGCTAGAACCCGATCAAGTAGCTATTTTAGGTAAAGGGAGCTATCCTGTAGCACTGGTATATAGTATCACCAAAGTACTTTTTAAATCTTGAATCATAGATAGTCAAATTGAGGAGGAGACCTAGCAGTCATCTAGTGTAATAGATGAAGAGACCCAGGAAAGTTGGTGATTTCTCCTGGTTCCATAGTCATTAACCATCACTTTTAGCACCTTGATCTCCTGCAGCTAAATCTGGTGTTGCTCCCATGGGGTTACTTAGAATACATCAGATAACAATTCCTCATATCTCTATCTATTAATATCTGTCTGTCTATCTATCTAGAATATGTTTGCTTTTATTTAAGAATTTGAAATAGGGCTTCCCTGATGGCTCAGCAGCAAAGAATCGACCTGCCAATACAAGAGACGTGGGTTCAATTCCCTGGAGATAGAATTTCAGTATTCTTGCTGGGATAATTCCATGGACAGAGGAGCCTGGCAGGCTATAGGCAATGGGGTCTGAAAGAGTCAGACATGACTTAGCAACTAAACAACAACAACAAGAAGAATTTGAAATACCATGTATGGTATATACTTACACGAATTTATAATATCTTAAAAAATTTTTTTATTCTGGTAAAAGTCACATAATATAAAACATACTATTTTAACCATATTTAACTGTACGGTTCAGTGGCACTAAGTGCATTCATGTTGTTGTGCTACTTCCACCATCATCATATAATATTTTAAAGACACTTAGTATTATACAGTGGAGAAGGCAATGGCACCCCACTCCAGTACTCTTGCCTGAAAAATCCCATGGACAGAGGAGCCCCTTAGGCTGCAGTCCTTGGGGTCGCTGCGAGTCGGACACGACTGAGCGGCTTGGCTTTCACTTTTCACTTTCATGCATTGGAGAAGACAATCCAACCTACTCCAGTGTTCTTGCCTGGAGAATCCCAGGGACGGGGTAGCCTGGTGGGCTGCCGTCTATGGGGTCACACAGAGTCAGACACGACTGAAGCAATTTAGCAGCAGCAGCAGCAGTATTATACAGTACCTATTTGTTATTACCTATTTAGCTCTTTTTCTTCTTCCCTTTTTTTTGGAAATGTCTCTTTTTATTATGGTAAGAACACTTAAAATGAGATCTACCTCATTAACAAATGTATAAGTACATAGTACGCTATGGCTAAATATAGTCACTGTGAGGAACAGCAGATCTCTAGAACTTCTTCATATTATAGAACTGAAACTTTCTACCCGTTGAACAGCAACTCTTCATTTCCCTCTTCCCCCAGCACCTGGCAACTACCATTCTACTCTCTGCTTCTATGAGTTTGACTATTTTAGATCCTTCAGATAAGTGGGTTCATGCAGTATTTGCCCTATTTAACTCAGCGTGGTGTTCCCCAGGTTCATCCATGTGTCTGTATATGGCAGGATTTCCTCCTTTTTAAGGAGGACTAATATTCAATTATATATGTGTATATATACACACATACATTTTCTTCATTCATTCATCAATGTATTTTGTAGATTTTTATCTTCAAATGATTTTCACATGTAGAACAAGAAACAAAAAACAGGAGGCTTTTATTCCTCTTTTTTCCTCTATTATGGTGAGTACAGTGTTTTGTACATGATTGCTACTCAATTTTCATTTACTATTTTACTCTGTAAAATATTGTTAGAAAATGTATTAACTATTTCAGCCTAACCATTGTAGAAATTAAGGCAAAGGCCTGTCTGGCTCTACCAACTCTCTTGCCTCAATAGTCTTAACTAAAGTTTGGAGATGACTGTACCCTTTCCTGATAGGATTAGTGCATCAGATAGAAGATGACTACAAATTCTTGGCTACTTTCCCCATCAACATCTGGTGACTATTTCTCCTTCCCTTGAATCTGGGCTGGGCTGTGACTGCTTTAACCAACAGAGTAGTTTGGAAGTGATGCCATGTCAACTCAGCCCTAGCCTTTAAGACAACAGAAAGCTTCTTCCAACTTTCTAGAGCCTGAGCTTCTATGTCTCTAGCATCTCCTGCATTGGCATGCAGGTGCTTTACCAGCTGAGCCACTAGGGAAGCCCATTATGCATTATAGTATAGTATACTATAGTGTCATATGTTATAGTATAGTATATTATATTAATCAGAGATAGTCACAGGCCTCTTGGGACCATGAGATTTCAATTTAGCATATTGGTGGCTCAGATGGTAAAGAATCTGCCTGCAATACAGGAGACCTGGGTTCAATCCCTGAGTAAGGAAGATCCCCTAGAGAAGGGAATGACTACCCACTCCAATATTCTTGCTTGGAGAATTCCATGGACAGAGGAGCCTGGTGGGCTACAGTCCATGGGGTCACAAACAGTCAGACATGACAGTGATGAACATTAACTTCAACACAGTATATTAACTTGAGATATGAGATTGAGCCATGAGATTTCAATTGGTATATTACTTATGGGTTTATACTCTTCATTCATTAATTCACTTAACAAATGTTTTTTGAACATGAAAACTGTGGCAGGAGCTGTGTGAGTTCCTGGGAAAACAGGAATGAATTAGCAGACAAGCATCTTGCTATCAGGGTGCTTAGTTTTGTGGGAGCAATTTATTAATAAGTGAACAGATAATTATCTTTCAAAGAAAAGTGTTATGCAGGAAATAAATGTTATTGTGAGACTGAAACACAGAGAGAAGCATGGCAGACAGGGAGGTCAGGGAGCAACTATATTGGTGATAAGTTCAATTCAGTTGCATCTGACTTTTTTACGACCCCATGGACTGTAGCATGCCAGGCTTCCCTGTCCATCACTAACTACCAGAGCTTGCACATACTCATATTCATCAAATTGGTGATGTCATCCAACCATCTCATCCTCTGTCATCCTCTTCTCCTCCTGCCTTCAATATTTCCCAGCATCAGGGTCAGTTCTTCATCTCAGGTAGCCAAAGCATTGGAGTTTCAGCTTAAGCATCAGTCCTTTCAATGAATATTCAGGACTGATATCCTTTAGGATTGGTTGGTTTGATCACCTTGCAGTCCAAGAGACTCTCAAGAGCCTTCTCCAATGCCACAATTCAAAAGCATCAATCTTCAGCACTCAGCTTTCTTTATGGTCGAACTCTCACATCCATACATAACTACTGGAAAAACCATAGCTTTGACTAGATGGACCTTTGTCGGCAAAGTAATGTCTCTGCTTTATAATATGCTGTCTAGGTTAGTCATAGCCTTTCTTCCAAGGAGCAAGCATCTTTTAATTTCATGGCTGCAGTCACCATCCACAGTGATTTTCGAGCCCAAGAAAATAAAGTCTGTCACGGTTTCCATTGTGTCCCCATCTATTTGCCATGAAGTGATGGGACTGGATGCCATGATCTTAGTTTTTTGAATGATGGGTTTTAAGCCAACTTTTTCACTCTCCTCTTTCACTTTCATCAAGAGGTTCTTTAGTTCTTTTTCACTTTCTGCCATAAGGGTGGTGTCATCTGCGTATCTGAGGTTATTAATATATCTCCCTGCAACCTGATTCCAGCTTGTGCTTCATCCAGCCTGACATTTCATATGATGTAGTCTGCACAGAAGTTAAATAAGCAGGGTGACAGTATACAGCCTTGATGTATTCCTTTTCCGATTTGGAACCAGTCCATTGTTCTGCGTCTGGTTCTAATTGTTGCTTCTTGATCTGCATACAGATTTCTCAGGAGGCAAGTAAGATGGTCTGGTATTCCCATCTGTTAAAGAATTTCTCACAGATTGTCATGATCCACCCAGTTAAAAGCTTTGGCGTAGTCAATGAAGTAGAAGTAGATGTTTTTCTGGAACTCTCTTGCTTTTTTGGTGATCCAACAGATGTTGGCAATTTGATCTCTGGTTCCTCTGCTTTTTCTAAATCCAAGTTGAACACCTGGAAGTTCTCAGTTCATACTGTTGAAGCCTGGCTTGGAGGATTTGGGGCATTACTTTACTAGCGTGTGAGATGAGTGCAAGTGCATAATAGTTTGAACATTCTTTGGCATTGTCTTTCTTTGGGATTAGAATGAAAATTAACCTTTTCCAGTTCTGTGGCCACTGCTGAGTTTTCCAAATTTGCTGGCATATTGAGTGCAGCACTTTCATAGCATCATCTTTAATGATTTGAAAGAGCTCAACTGGAATTCTATCACCTCCACTAGCTTTGTTCATAGTAATGCTTTCTAAGGCCCACTTGACTATGCGTTCCAGGATGTCTGGCTGAAGGTGAGTGATCACACCATCATGGTTATCTGGGTCCTGAAGATATTTTTTTGTACAGTTCTTCTGTGTATTGTTGCCATCTCTTCTTAATATCTTCTGCTTCTATTAGGTCCCTACCATTTCTGTCCTTTATTGTGCCCATCGTTGCATGAAATGTTCCCTTGGTATCTCTAATATTAGAAATAGGCTCCCTTTTGTCCTCCAGGCCTCAGCCTAACTGTTTTGTCTGGGGATGTTACTCCAAGCAAAGAGGAGCAAGTGCAAAGTTCCTGAGGGAGGAAAGTTCTAGAAGAGAAAGGGAGACAGAGTGCCTGCATCCTACTGTGAGATGAGGGTGGGGCGGGGTGGGGGAAGCTGAGTAGGGACCTTATGATTCAGGGCTTTGTTTACTCCATCTTAACAGGAACTTTGGGTTTTACTCTAAGTGAGAAGGAAGCAAGGCTTCCCTGGTGGCTTGGTGGTAAAGAATTCCCCTCTAATACAGAAGACACAGGTATGATCCCTGGATCAGGAAGATCCCCTGGGGAAGGAAATGGCTACCTGCTCCAATATTCTTGCCTGGGAAATCCCATGGACAGCCTGGTGGGCTACCATCCATGGGATTGCAAGAGTCAGACATGACTTAACGACTAAACAATAATGAGAGACAGGCCTGGTTTATATTTGAGAAAGATTATTCAGAATGATGTAGAGAGAATGGATTTATAAACAGAGAAAGTGAAAATGAGAGAAGAGCATTTAGGAGGCCACTGTGGAAGTCCTCAGAGAAAAGGGAACAGATTCGAGGAAAAACAGAGATGCTGGGCTGGATGACTTACAAGCTGGACTCAAGATTGCCAGGAGAAATATCAACAACCTCAGATATGTAGATAATACCACTTTAATTCCAGAAAGCAAAGAACTAAAGAGCCTCTTGAAGAAGGTGAAAGAGCAGAGTGAAATAGCTGGCTTAAAACAGCATTTAGAAAACTAGGATCATGGCATCTGGTCCCATCACTTCATAGCAAATAGATAGGAAAAGGAAAAAAATGGAAACAGTGATAAATTTTATTTTCTTGGGCTCCAAAATCATTATGGATGGTGACTGCAGTCATGAAATTAAAAGACACTTGCCCCTTGGAAGAAAAGCTATGACAAACCTAGAGAGTGTGTTAAAAAGCAGAGACATCACTTTGCTGACAAAGATATGTCTAGTCAAAGCTATGGTTTTTCCAGTAGTCATGTGTAGAATTAATGAGAGTTGTACCATAAAGAAGGCTGAATGCCGAAGAATTGATGTTTTCAAACTGTGGTGTTGGAGAAGACTTTTTAAATTATTTTTTTAAATTTATTTATATTTTAGTGGAAGGATAATTGCTTTACAGAATTTTGTTGTTTTCTGTCAAACCTCAACATGAATCAGCCATAGGTATACATATATCCCCTCCTGTTTGAACCTCCCTTCCATCTTCCTCCCCATCCCACCCCTCTAGCTTGATACAGAGCCCTGTTAGAGTTTCCTGAGCCATACAGCAAATTCCTGTTGGTTATCTATTTTACATATGGTAATGTAAGTTTCTATGTTACTCTTTCCATACATCTCACCCTCTCCTCCCCTCTTGCCATGTCCATAAGTCTATTCTCTATGTCTGTTTCTCCCTTGCTGCCCTGTAAATAAATTTTTCAGTACCATTTTTCTAGATTCCATATATATGTGTTAGAATATGATATTGATCTTTCTCTTTCTGACTTACTTCACTCTGTATAATAGGTTCTAGGTTCATCCACTTCACTAGAACTGACTCAAATGCATTCCTTTTTATGGCTGAGTAGTATTCCATTGTGTGTATATACCACAATGAACGTTCCTTAAACATTCATCTGTTGATGGACATCTAGGCTGCTTCCATGTTTTAGCTATTGTAAATAGTGCTGCAATGAACAATGGGGTACATGTGTCTTTTCCAATTTTTGTTTCCTCGGGGTATATGCCTAGGAGTGGGAATGCTGGATCATATGGTGGCAACCCACTCCAGTGTTCTTGTCAAGAGAATCCTATGAACAGAGGAGCCTGGTGGGCTGCTGTCCACAGGGTTGCACACAGTCGGACACAACTGAACGACTTAGCATGCATGTACACATGTATTGGAGAAGGAAATGACAACTCATTCCAGTAATCTTGCCTAGAGAATCCCAGGGACAGAAGAGCCTGGTGGGCTACAGTCTATGGGGTCGCACAGTCAAACATGACTGAAGCAACTTAGCAGCAGCAGCATGGTGGTTTTATTCTTAGTTTTTAAAGGAATCTCTATACCACCTTCCATAGTGGCTGTATCAATTTACATTCCCACCAACAGTGTAAGAGCGTTCCCTTTTCTCCACACCCTCTCCAGCATTTATTGTTTGTAGACCTGATTATGGGCTTTCTTGGTGGCCCAGATGGTAAAGAATCCGTCTGCAATGCAGGAGACCCAGGTTCAATCCCAGGGTTGGGAAGATCCCCTGGAGAAGGAAATGGCAACCCACTCCTATATTCTTGCCTAGAGAATCCCATGGACAGAGGATCATGGTGGGGTATAGTCCATGGGATGGCAAAGAGTTGGACACAACTGAGCAACTAACAATTTTACTTTCATTTTCAGACCTGTTGATGGCCATTCTGACCAGTGTGAGGTGATATCTCATTGTAGTTTTGATGTGCATTTCTCTAATAATGAGCAGTGTTGAGCATCTTTTCATGTGTTTGTTAGCCATGTGTATGTCTTTGCTGGAGAAATGTCTGTTTAGGTCTTTTCCCACTTCTTGATTGGATTCTTTGTTTTTCTGGCATTGAGTTGTATGAGTTACTTGTATATATTGGAAATTAATCCTTTGTCAGTTGTTTCATTTGCTATTATTTTTTCCCATTCTGAGGATTGTCTTTTCATCTTGCTTATAGTTTCCTTTGCTGTGCAAAAGCTTTTAAGCTTAATCAGGTCTCACTTGTTTACTTTTGTTTTTATTTCCATTACTGTAGGAACCGTGGGTCATAGAGGATCTTGCTTTGATTTATGTCATCGAGTTTTCTGCCTATTTTTCCTCTAAGAATTTTACAATTTCTGGCCTTACATTTAGGTCTTTAATCCATTTTGAGTTTATCTTTGTGTATAGTGTTAAGGATCCTGACGCTGGGAAAGATTAAGGGCAGGAGGAGAAAGGGATGACAGAGGATGAGATGCTTGAATGGCATCACCGACTCAATGGACATGAATTTGGGTAGACTCTGGGAGTTGGTGATGGACAGGGAGGCCTGGTGTGCTGCAATTCATGGGGTCGCAAAGAATCAGACATGAGTTAGCAACTGAACTAAACTGAACTGATAGTGTTAAGAAGTGTTCTAATTTCATTCTTTTACATGTGGCTGTCCAGTTTTCCCAGCACAACTTATTGAAGAGGCTGTCTTTCCCCCATTATGTATTATTGCCTCCTTTGTCAAAAACAAGGTACCCATAGGTGCATGGATTTACTTTTGGGTTTCCTACCTTGTTCCATTGGTCTATATTTCTGTTTTTGTGCCAGTACCATACTGTCTTTATGACGGTAGCTTTGTAGTATAATCTGAAGTCAGGAATGTTGATTCCTCCAGTTCGATTCTTCTTTCTCAAGACTGCTTTGGCTATTTGGGGTATTTTGTGTTTCCCTATCAATTGTTAATTTTTTTGTTCTAGTTCTGTGAAAGATGCCATTGGTAATTTGATAGGGATCACATTGAATCTGTAGATTGCATTTGGTAGTATAGTCATTTTCACAGTGTTGATTCTTCCTACCCAGGAACATGGAATATCTCTCCATTTGTTTATGTAATCTTTGATTTCTTTCATTAGTGTCTTATAATTTTCTGTGTATAGTTCTTTTGTTGCCTTCAGTTCAGTTCAGTCACTCAGTTGTGTCTGACTCTTTGCAACCCCATGAATTGCAGCATGCCAGGCCTCCCTGTCCATCACCAACACCCGGAGTTCACTCAGACTCACGTCCATCGAGTCAGTGATGCCATCCAGCCATTTCATCCTCTGTCATCCCCTTCTCTTCCTGCCCCCAATCCCTCCCAGCATCAGAGTCTTTTCCAATGAGTCAACGCTTCACATGAGGTGGCCAAAGTACTGGAGTGGTCAGTTCAGTTCAGTTCAGTGCAGTCGCTCAGTTGTGTCTGACTCTTTGCGACCCCATGAATTGCAGCATGCCAGGCCTCCCTGTCCATCACCAACTCCAGGAGTTCACTCAGACTCACGTCCATCAAGTCAGTGATGCCATTCAGCCATCTCATAAGTAAGTTTACTCCTAAATATTTATTTCTTTTTGTTACAGTGGTGAATGGGATTGATTTCTTAATTTCTCCTTCTGATTTTTCATTGTTAGTATATAGAAATGCAAGTGATTTCTGTGTATCGATTTTGTTTCCTGCAGCTTGGCTAAATTCACTGATTAGCTCTAGCAATTTTTTGATACTGTCTTTAGGGATTTCAATGTACACTATCATGTCATCTGCAAAGAGTGAGAGCTTTACTTGTTCTTTTACAATCTGGATTTCTTTTATTTCTTTTTCTTCTCTGATTGCTGTAGCTAGGACTTCCAGAACTATGTTGAATAATAGTGGTGAAAGTGGACACCCTTGTCTTGTTCCAGGTCTTAGGGAGAATGCTTTCAGTTTTTCACCATTGAGAATAATGTTTGCTGTAGGCTTATCATATATGGCTTTTACTATGTTAAGGTAGGTTCCTTCTATGCCCATATTTTAAAGAGTTTTAATCATAAATGGGTGCTGAATTTTGTCAAAGGCTTTTTCTGCATCTATTGAGACTATCGTATGGTTTTATCTTTCAATTTGTTAATATGGTGTATCACATTGCTTGATTTGCATATATTGAAGAATGCTTGCATTCCTGGAATAAACCCAGCTTGATCAAGGTGTATGAGCTTTTTGATGTGTTGCTGAATTCTCTTTGCTAAAATTTTGTTGAGGATTTTTGAATCTATGTTCATCAGTGATATTGGCCTGTAGTTTTCTTTCTTGTCTGATGTTGTTGTCTGGTTTTGGTGTCAGGGTGATGGTGGCCTCATAGAATGAGTTTGGAAGTGTTTGTTCCTCTGCAAATTTTGGAAAGATTTTTAGAAGGCTAGGCATTAGCTCTTCTCTACATGTTTGATAGAATTCTCCTGTGAAGCCATCTGGTTCTGGGCTTTTGTTTTCTGGAAGATTTTTGATCACAGCTTCAATTTCAATGCTTGCAATTGGGTTGTTCATAATTTCTATTTCTTCCTAGTTCAGTCTTGGAAGATTGAACTTTTCTAAGATCCTATCCATTTCTTCCAGGTTATCCATTTTATTGCCATACAGTTGTTCATGATAGTCTCTTATAATCCTTTGTATTTCTTCATTGTCTGTTTTAACCTCTTCTTTTCTATTTTTAATTTGTTGATTTGACTTTTCTCTCTTTTTCCTTCTGAGTCTGGCTAAAGGTTTGTCAATTTTGTTTATCTTCTCAAAGAACCAGCTTTTAGTTTTATTAATCTTTACTATTGGTTCTTTCATTTCCTTTTCATTTATTTCTACTCTGGTATTTATGATTTATTTCCTTCAATTTTGGGGGCTTTTTTTGGTTCTTCTTTTTCCAGTTGTTTTAGTTGTAAAGTGTGGTTGTCTATTCGATATTTCTCTTGTTTCTTGAGGTAGGATTGTATTGTTATGAACTTCCCTCTTAGAACTGTTTTGCTGCATCCCATAGGTTTTGAGTTGTCATGTTTTCATTGTCATTTGTTTCTAGAAATTTTTTTATTTCCCTTTTGATTTCTTCAGTAAACCATTGGTTATTTTAAAACATGTTGTTTAATCTCTATGTGCTTTTGTTTTTTACAGTTGTTTTTTTTTCTTATAATTGATATCTAGTCTCATAGAGCTGTAGTGGAGAAGATGCTTGATACAATTTTCTTAAATGTACTGAGGTTTGGTTTGTGACCCAAATCAAGCCTGGTCTACCCTGGAGAATATTCCATGTGCACTTGAGAAGATGATGTATTCTGCATTTGGATGGAATGTCCTGAAGATATCAATGAGATCCATCTCATCTAATGTATCATTTAAGACTTGTGTTTCTTTATTAATTTTCTGTTTTGATGACGTGTCCATTGGTGTGAGTGGGGTGTTAAAGTCTCTTACTATTATTGTGTTATTGTCAGTTTCTCCTTTTATGTCTGTTAGTGTTTGTCTTATGTATTGAGGTGCTCCTATGTTGGGTGCATAGATGTTTACAATTATTATATCTTCTTCTTGGATTGATTCCTTGATCATTACGTAGTGTCCTTCCTTATCTCTTGTAATCTTCTTTATTTTAAGGTCTATTTTGTCTGATGTGAGGATTGCTACTCCAGCTTTCTTTTGCTTCTCATTTGCATGGAATATATTTTTCCATCCTCTCACTTTCAGTCATATGTGTCTTTAGGTCTAAAGTGGTTTTCTTGTAGACAGCATATGTATGGGTCTTGTTTTTGTATCTATCCAGCCAGTTTGTGTCTTTTGTTTGGAGTATTTAGTCCATTTACATGTAAAGTAATCATTGATATATATGTTGCTATTGCCATTTTCTTAACTGTTTGGGGTTGATTTTCTGGATCTGTTTTCTTCTCTTGTATTTCTTGACTATATAAGTCCCTTTAACATTTGTTGTAAAGCTGGTTTGGTAGTACTGAATTCTCTCAACTTTCGCTTGTGTGAAAAGCTTTTTATTTCTCTGTCAATTTTGAATGAGATTTTTGCTGGGTGCAGTAATATTGATTGTAAATATTTCCCTTTCAGTACTTTAAATATATTCTGCCATTCCCTTCTGACCTGCAGAGTTTCTTCTGAAAGATCAGCTGTTAAACTTATGGGGTTTCCCTTTTATGTTACTTGTTGCTTTTCCCTTGCTGCTTTTAATATTCTTTCTTTGTGTTTAGTCTTTGTTAGTTTGATTAGTATGTGTCTTGCCATGTTTCTCCTTGGGTTTATCCTGTATGGAACTTTTTGTACCTCTTGAACTTGATTGACTGTTTCTTTTTCCATGTTGGGTAAATTTACAACTATAATCTCTTCAAAAATTTTCTCATATCCTTTATTTTTCTCTTCTTCTTCTGGGACCCCTATAATTTGAATGGTCATGCGTTTGATACTGTCCCAGAGATCTCTGAGACTATCCTTAGTTCTTTTCATTCTTTTTACTTTATTCTTCTCTTCAGAGCATTTTATCTTCCAACTCACTGATTCGTTCTTCTGCTTCAGAGAGTCTGCTACTGATTCCTTCTAGAGTATTTTTAATTTCAGTAATTGTGTTGTTTGTCTCTGTATGTTTATCCTTTAATTCTTCTAGGTCTTTGTCAATTGATTCTTGCATTTTCTCCATTCTGTTTTTGAGGTTTTTGATCATCTTTACTATCATTATTCTGAATTCATTTTCAGGTAGTTTGCCTATTTCCTCTTCATTTATTTGAACTTCTGTGTTTCTAGTTTTTTCCTTCATTTGTGTAGTATTTCTCTGCCTTTTCATTTTTTTTTTTTTTTAACTTATTGTGTTTGAGGTCTCCTTTTCCCAGGCTTCAAGGTTGAATTCTTTCTTCCTTTTGGTTTCTGCCCTCCTAAGGTTGGTCCAGTGGGTTGTGTAAGCTTTGTATTGGGTGAGATTTTTGCTGAGTTTTGTTTGTCTGTTTGTTTGTTTTTCCTCTGATGGGCAAGATTGAGTGAGGTGGTAATCCTGTCTGCTGATGAGTAGGTTTGTATTTTTGTTTTGTTGTTTAGATGAGATATCATGCACAGGGTGCTACTGGTGGTTGGGTGATGGTGGGTCTTGTATTCAAGTGGTTTCCTTTGTGTGAGTTTTCACTATTTGATACTCCCTAAGGTTAGTTCTCTGGTAGTCTAGGGTCTTGGAGTCAGCACTCCCACTCCACAGGCTCACGGTTTGATCTCTGGTCAGGAATGAAGATCCCACAGGTGGTTTATTATGGCATTAAGTGAGATTAAAACAAATACCCAAAAACAAGTAACCAAAGATGAACCCGAGATGGCAGTTACAAAATCAGGCAAATACTAAATAATGGAATGCACACATATACATATATACCCATACGTAAAATCAAAGCAATCCAGCAAATATAAAGTACAATAGATTGACCTGGCAAAGAAAGGAAATAAAAAATTATACCTACCAGTTAAGAACAAAACTAACTAAAGCACAAACTGGAAAACAAAACTAAAGCAAGGTGCCAACTGGGGAATAAAGCAATCAAAACAAAACTAACAAATATATTGAGAGGAAAAGAAAGAAAAAAGAAAGAAAGAACAGACACCCAAAGTTAAATAGATGTAGATAAAGAGGATTTATATACATTAAAAATTAGGTTCAAGGGGAAAAGAGCAGTAAGAGAAGCAACAAAGAAATAAATGTAGAAAAAATAATAACAGGTTTAAAAAAATAAAATTAAAAAAGAGACAAAAAAAAAAAAAAAAGGAAGAAGAAAAGAAAAAGGAAAACTCCACAGAACAGCAGAAGCCCAGTGTAGAGGCAGAGGTTTATAACAACAATAAAAAATGTAACTGGGAAAAAAAAAAAAAACCTCAAAAGCTTAATTAGATTTCATAGTGCCAATAAAATCAATAACTGCAATGGGGCAGGGTGGGGGAGGGGAAAAATCTGAAAGTATCTACAGAACAAGTAAAAACAAAAAAATAATAAATGTTTTTCTTGGGTCACTGCTATCAGTGTCCTTTCCCTCACTGGGAGTCACAGTCCACCTCACCTCCCTAGGATGCCCTCCAACACTGTGCTGATCTCTGCACCTGCTGTGGGGGCAGCTCAGATGCTAATCTAGTCCTACTCCTGTGTGTTCTTGCCTCCAATGTCCACAGCTATCAGAACTAGTGCGTTTTGTGGGAACTCTCAATGTCCTTTTATGTATGCCATAGACACAGAGTCTGCCTAGCTGGTCATTTGGATTTAATCTTCAGCTTGTACAGCTTGTGGGAAGGTTTTGAGTCTTCTTCCTTAGCCACACTGCCTCTGGGTTTCAAGAGTGGTTTTATTTACACCTTTGCATGTGGGTCATCCACTGGGGTTTGCTCCTGAGGCTGCCTTGGAGGATTTGGGTCTGCCACAATGAGTGCCAGGTGTGGAGGTTGCGCAGTTGCTTGGGTTACAGGGATTCTGGCAGCACCAGCCACTAAGGGGAGTTGGTAGCTAGGGCTGCAGGAAATACAGTGCTTTAGAAGGGTATGGCAACCAGTATTGGCCAATACGCTCCAACATTCTTGCCTGGAGAAGCCCCTTGACAGAGAAGCCTGGCATGCCACAGTCCACAGGGTCATAAAGAGCTGGATATGATTGAAGTGACCCTGAATGCATGGATTCAAAACTTTTTTGCCTGTGACAGTTCTGCCCCAGTGAGGTTGAGCATGAAGGTAGCACAGCTGCTTGGCTTACAGGGACCCTGGCAGCACCAAGTGTGCAGGGACACGGACTGTCTCTGCCACAGGAGTTATGGCCCTATCAGAGTCTTTTTTTTTTTTTGAGCCTCTTGTAGCAGCTGATCAGAAGGCCTCTTTGGCCAGTTTTTCTCCATAGCTCTCCCTATTCAGACACTTAGAGGGCTCCCTTACCTGGGATCCTTCTCTGTTGTTCGGCACATCAGGCATATAGAGGGGACCCCCTGGCTGCAGTCCTACTGTAGATCGGCATGTCAGGCACTTAAAGGGGCACCCTGGGTAGGGTCCTACTCTGTAGTTCAGTGTATCAGGCGTGTGATGGGCCAGCCTCTCTGTTGTTCAGCTCTGGATGCTGGAGTGTGGGGAGAGAGAGGCTATGGTGACGGCTCCACCAACTACGTGTTACTCAGCAGTATCACCTTATTCCATGGATGCCTGTCTTTCCTCCACAGACATTTCCCACTACAGTCTCTTCCCTCACATCCCCTCTATCCCATCTCTCTGCAGTCAACAGCAGCCCTCGTACTGGGATTTCTCCACAATCCCTAAACTCCAGCTCCAAGCTGCTGTGCCTTCTAGGGGACCTGCATTCCCTGTCCAGGGTATGTATGGCTGTGGCAAGGCCTGTCTGATTCTCATTCCATTTAGGCTGCCACAAGCAGCTGTTTCACTCTCAATCTTAAATGTTTCTCCTCTGACTCAAACAATTGCCCAGATGTGGGGATTGGACCCCTGCTTCAGTTCCCCCACCTGCCAAGGGCATGTCCAGTCCTACTAACACTCCTGTTTTTCCCCCTAGTTCCTTCATCCTACTGAGTCTTGCGTGGTTCTGTATATTCTTTTCCTCTGGTCAGGTACTCCTGTCCCCTCTGAGCTGGTGTTCTGCATGCACTTCTGTGTCTGAAGGTGTATTCCTGATGTATCCATGGAGAGAGAGTGGATGTATTCCACATCCACTTACTCCTCTGCCATCTTGGAGAAGACTCTTGAGAGTCTCTTGGACAGAAAGAGACCAAACCAGTCAATCCTAAAGGAAACCAACCCTGAATATTCATTGGAAGGATTGATGCTGAAGCTGAAGCTCCAATACTTTGCCACCTAATGCAGAGAGCCAACTCATTGGAAAAGACCCTGATGCTAGAAAAGACTGAAGGCAGGAGGAGAAGGGACGTATGTATGGGTGTGAACATGTAACTGATGATTTTTTGTAAGCCTCTTAAGGGTTAGAACTTTGCCTAATTTACAGGGTCTAAGACAGTGATTTCCAACCAGGACAGAGGTGGGAAGGGCCAACAAAAGTCATCTATGAGTTTCCTTGCAAGTACAACCTTTCCCACCTCAACCTCCCTCTCCTGGAAGATTCTGAGACAATCATCAAAATGAGCCATGATTACTGATGAGAACCTATGTTATTCCTGAGATGTTTTTGCATAAGAAAAATGATGAGAACCCAGATCCTAAACAATAATATTGCATATTTGTTTAATTCAATTGAGAATGGTCATGTGCTTCATGGTATTTCAAAGTTATAGATATATATAATTATAAGATTATGTCAACTATGTCAATTATTGGAAATGTGAGATAATGTGAAGTAAGTAGGATATACTCATATAAAATAATATGAATACAAAGACTTTATTTATGTAAAATATTCAGGATATTTTACAGAACTGAATAATGCAACTGAATAATGCAATTGGCTTTTGTTTAAATTTTATTGGATCCTTTTCTTTCAAAATTGGGTAAATATAAACCTCAGTATTCCATGACAGATCTTCTATACAAAATTAACTCTCCAGATGCTTCTAGCAATCAGGATCTTTTTACCAAATTAGTGTATGAATGACTTCTGTAGAAATCCCCCTCAGAAATACACAGAACATAAAGTCCTAAGGATAAATCCTTTTTTTTTTTGGTTTGTACTTTTCAGCTTTCTTAAGACACACTTGACCCCCAAACTCTTTCCCCAAGGGACACCTGTTAATATTTCCCAGACCTATTATCTGCATAACAGCCTCAGGAAAAATATGGGTTCAGGGTTTATTTACCCATGTCCATGGGCTTTGGTGACTCATCATGAGTTTTTCCTGTTATAACAGGATGAGGAGCCCCTTTATAGGATCTTAAAATTCTGTTTTCTCTTTACCTTGTCAATCATTTAAAAGGACTTTGAATATTATATCTGATGACATTTTCAATACATATTTCTCTAGACTCTTTTCTTGAAATATATTGGTCAAAATGAGACTATCATAAGATAGGACAAATCCTATAGCACTTATTATATACTGCCAGATGACCTTCCAAAGTGATTGAACAACTTCATTATTTTATGAAATATAAATGTATTTTTACATTAATTCACTGAATGTAAAGTAGTGGCTTACACTTGTTTTAAATTATATTCTTTAATTATTATAAAGGTTGAAACTTCCCCACATGTTTTGTCACCATTTTTACTAATCTATAAATTACTCACATCATCTTAATTCTTGTTAAACTTGGCTATCTTTGTGAAAAGTTAGAAATATACTCAGGAAGTAGAAATGGAAACTGAATACAAACTACTTGATTTTTTTTTTTTTTTTTTTTTTACATGGGACTAAAAAATCAGGCCCAGTTGACTGAACTAGAAGAAGGCAGCCTCACCTCTTCCCTCTCCCCACATCTCACCCTCTCTTCTCTCCCCAGAGAATGTAAGCTTCATGAAAGCAAGGAGCATGTCAGTCTTTTCATTTACACTGTGCTTGTCATGTAGTTGGTACTTAATAAATAGTAATGGAGAGAAAGAAGAAGGAAACAAGGGAGGATGGAGGGAGGCCTTGTCCTTCTCAAAAATGTCCTAGTAATTACATTATCCTTGAATTTATTTAGCATTTAACAACATAAAATGTACTGTAATTATTTTTTTTTTCGTATTTTCTCGATCAAGTCACATAAACCCACTGGCTCCATTTTACTGGACGGGTCTGGGAGGAGATTCTCTGAGGTTCCATTTGGTCTTAAGATGATGCTGTGATCTGAAAGATATATTCCAAGAAGAACTTCAGTCCAAACTTCACTAGAGAAAAAAATTTACATATCCAGTACAAGCAGGAGTGTCCCTTTTTTGGACTTTCCCCATCCCTTGCACGAATGGGCACACACACACGATCACACACACACACACACACGCACATACACATGATCACAGGCTAATTCCTGCCTGAGAATCTTTGCTCAGGGAATTTCCCCTCCTAAAATACCCTATCCTTCCCTCTCTGCTCACCTACATCCTTCCTACCCTTCAAAGCTTTGCATAAGTTGTATTTGAAGCCAAAGAATCATAAAGCTGCTGCCTCTATATTGTCTTGACTTTCTGTTTTTCCTCTTAAAAGTTTTAAGATTCCTGTGAGCCCCTCCAGACTTCTCCAGTAAAGATGGCCAGCAGCTCCAGCAGATCACCAGGCAGGGACCCTGTCCCTGCCCACTTCTGATGAAACTCTCAGACCTTGGAGAGGTCCCTGGCCATGCCCCGGGGCAATCCCCCCGGGGCCTGGAGCTGACGTGGTTTGAACTCCCACGCAGAGCTGCTCTGCCCTACTTCTGGATTTTACTGTAACTTGCTTAGCAGCCAGAGGTGCTGAAGATGCAGAAAGGCCCTGTGGGTTTGCTTTTGATAATGTTTCCAAAACTGTTAGCATTTCCTGCCCTTGTTAATAGTCTCCTTGAACTCTTTTTTTTTTTTTCTTTTTTGTGGTCATTGCCTGTCCTTCCTGGGCTTCATCCCATTATTCCTTATTATTCATTTTGATTATTCACAGTTCTCTTTCTCAGTGTTTCTCATCAGCATGCTATGACTTTCCACATTCCATTTCTGTCTCCTTTGCCCCATACTACCCTCCCCCAAACACCCTGATCTCCCCTGCCTTTCTTCCTTCTGTAATCACTGTGATATCTTTCCTCTGGCATCCAGTTACTGTCCCTTACTTCCGTTAATGTTATTTAAGTAACAAGCTTCTTAAGGAAAAAAGAATCCAAGTCATTTAGTGGAATATTTGATACCAGACCAATCTTAGTTCAAATTTGACTTTTGACCCTAGTTGTTTGACCTTGGGTGAGTTACTTTAACTGATTTGAGTCTCAGCTTTAACCTCTCTTAAAGAAGGATGATGGGGCTTCCTAGGTGGTGCAGTGGTAAAGAACCCACCTATCAATACAGGAGACATAAGAGACATGAGTTAGATCCCTGGGTCAGGAAGATCCCCTGGAGAAGGAAATGGCAACCCACTTCAGTATTCTTGCCTGGGAAATCCTATGGACAGAGGAGCCTGACAGACTACAGTCTGTGGGGTTGCAAAGAGTCAGGCACAACTGAGTGACTTTATACACACACACATACACACACACACACACACACACACACACACACACACACACACACACACACACACAAAGAGGGATGATACATTTCAAGTTTCACATATTGTAAGGTTCAACGAGTTACTTTCAGAGAGTGCTTGATATCTAACAGGTAATATTTCTCTTCTATTTCTATTTTCTACCTTTTTATGATGAAATTACTCTGTTTGTCTATGATTGTTAGCTTTCTATTCGTTCATTTATCCAGCAAGCACTTGAGCACTGAGTACAGGGGAGGCAGGGGTAGGATTGGAGATACGTTGATGAAATGTGCTAGGCAATGTCACTGCTCTCAGAGTTTATGGTCTAGAGGGAGACTCAGGCAAGTAAACTGGCATCCTGCTCATCATCCTCCCTGCCCCCTGCTTAGGAAAATCTTCATGAGCACATGTTTCCATGTGTCAGATACTGTGTTTCATGTTAGAATCCCACATGAGTACCACTTCCCCTTGAGGAGCTGCAGCTTTGCAACTGCTTTATGTGTCAGATAGAATGATAATTCAAAGAAAGAAGTGACCATTTATGGAGCGGATCAGAGAGAGGAGAAGGGTGGGGTGGGCTTCACTGAAGAGGTGAGTCTGGGAGGGGTTGCAGATCATGTTCAGGGTTGTGGAGTAGGGTTCCAGAGCGAGCTCTATATCTGAAAGATAACAATATGAAGTCATATGGCTCTCCTGGGCAATGAGAGTGCTGCAAGGAATTTAGTTCTGCTGGTGTATAAGCAACAAGGTGGAGAATGGTAGGAAATGTGCTGATTAGTCATGAGGGACTTGACTTGAATGCCATGACTGAGAGTTTGTGTTTTGGAAGCACAGGAGAGTCAGTAAAGTACATACAGAAATTCATTTAAGAAATCTAAATCTACTGGCTTGTATAGCACAGGGGACTCTACTAAGTATTCTGTAAAACTTATATAGGAAAGGAACTTGAAAAAGAATGGGGAAAAAATGTAAGTCACTCAGTCATGTCCAACTCTTTGAGAACCCACTGACTGTAGCCCACCAGGCTCCTCTATCCAAGGAATTCTCTGGGCAAGAATACTGGAGTGTGTAGCCATTCCCTTCAGTAGAGGATTCACAACCCAAGGACTGAATCTGGGTCTCCTGCTTTGCAGGCAGATTCTTTACTGTCTGAGCGACGATGGATAGATATATATAAATACTGGACTCACTGTGCTGTATACCTGAAATAGGCACAATACTGTAAGTCAACCATACTTCAATTAAAAAAATTTTTTTAAAGAGGTAGATAGGGAAGAGTCAGAAGGCAGGGGATCTAGGAACTAGGATGCTGTGTCTCTCTAACAAATGAGGAAACTAAGGTATGGAGAGGAAAAGGAGCAGTTTTCAAGGTCATAGAAGGGACAAGATGGGATTCAGACCTAGGTAACCTGACTCTAGAGCCTACATTCTAGCATGTTTGATGAACTGAAAATGAAATAACACAGATAATTGTAAACCTTAAACTTTAGTCACTCATAAGCTTTATGTTTAATTTTTAAAGTTCATTTATTTTCATTTGTAACTGACATGGAGTATAGTTGCTTTACAATGTTGTGTTAGTTTCAGGTGTACAGTTAAGTGATTCAGTTGCACATATACAAATATCTATTCTTTTTCAGATTCTTTCCCATATGGGTTATTACAGAACACTGAGCAGAGTTCTTTGTGCTGTACAGTAGATCCTTATTGATTATTTTGTATATAGTAGTGTATATATGGTAATCACAAACTTCAAATTTATCCCTCCAACCCCCCTCCACCTTTCCCCTTTGTTAATCATAAGTTTGCTATCTAAGTCTGTGAGACTGTTTCTCTTTTGTACAAACACTTTTCTACACTGAGTACAATTTTTGTAGGTTCCACATATAAGTGATATCATATATTTGTCTTTCTCTGTCTGACTTTATATGATAATTTCTAGGTTCATCTATGTTGCTGCAAATGGCATTTCATTTTTTTTTTATGGCTGAACAAAGGTCCGTCTAGTCAAGGCTATGGTTTTTCCTGTGGTCATGTATAGATGTGAGAGTTGGACTGTGATGAAAGCCGAGCACCGAAGAATTGATGCTTTTGAACTGTGGTGTTGGAGAAGACTCTTGAGAGTTCCTTGGACTGCAAGGAGATCCAACCAGTCCATTCTGAAGGAGATCAGCCCTGGGTTTCTTTGGAAGGAATGATGCTAAAGCTGAAACTCCTGTACTTTGGCCACCTCATGTGAAGAGTTGACTCATTGGAAAAGACTCTGATGCTGGGAGGGATTGGGGGCAGGAGGAGAAGGGGACGACAGAGGATGAGCTGGCTGGATGGCATCCCGACCCAATGGACGTGAGTCTGAGTGAACTCCGGGAGTTGGTGATGGACAGGGAGGCCTGGCGTGCTGCGATTCATGGGGTTGCAAAGAGTTGGACACAACTGAGCGACTGAACTGAATATCCGATTGTATATATGTACCACATCTAAATACATTCATCTGTTGGACATTTAGATTGCTTCCATGTCCTGTTGTAAATAGTGGCTGCAATGAACATTGGGGTGCATGAATCTTTTTGAATTATGAATTTCTTTAGGTATATGCCCAGGAGTGGGATTTCTGGGTCATATGGTAGTTCTATATTCAGTTTTTTCAGGAACCTCCATATTGTTGTCCATGGTGGCTGTTCCAATTTCTAGTCCCTGCATTCCAGCTTACATTTCCTACAGTGTAGTAGGGTTGCCTTTTCTCCAAACTCTCTCCAGCATTTATGTTTGTAGACTTCTTAATGATGGCCATTTCTGACTGGTGTGAGGTGGGACCTCATTGCAGTTCTGATTTGTGTTTCTCTAATAATTAGCAATGTTGAGCATCTTTTCATGTGCTTTTTAACCATCTATATGCTTTGGAGAAATGTGCATTTAGGACATTTAGGTCTGCCCATTTTTCAACTGGGATTTTTTTTTTTTTAATTGAGCTGCATGACCTGTTGCCTTGTCATTTGTACTGTTTGCAAATAATTTTTTTTTTCTCATTCTGTGGCTTGTCTTTTCATTTTGCTTATGCTTTCCTTTGCTGTGCAAAAGCTTTAAATTTAATTAGGTCCAAATTGTTTGCTTTCATTTTTCATTACCTTAGGAGGTGGATCCAAACTATATTTTTATTGCTGTGATTTATGTCACAAAGTGTTCTATGTTTTCCCTCTAAGGGTTTTATAGTGTCCAGTCTTTCATTTAGATCTTTAATTCATTCTGAGTTTATTTTTGTATATGGTATTAGAGAATGTTCTAATTTCACTCTTCTACATGTAGTGGTCCAGTTTTTCAAGTGCCACTTATTGTAGAGACTGTCTTTGTTGTATATTCTTGCTTCCTTTTGTCAGATTAATTGACCATAGGTGTGTGGGTTTATTTCTCCTGTTTCATTGATCTATAAGTCTGTCTTTGTGCCAGTGCTACATTATTTTGATTTCTGTAGCTCTATAATATAGTCTGAAGTCAGGGAGACTTATTTCTCCAGCTCCATTTTTCTTTCTCAAGATTGCATGTACTATTTGGGGGCTTTTGTTTTTCCACACAAATTTTAAGATTTCTTGTTCTAGATCTGCAGAAAATAGTATTGGTAATTTGATAGGGATTGCATTGAGTTTGTAGATTACTTTGGGTAGTATAGTGATTTTGATAATATTGATTTTTCTGATCCAAGAATATGGCACACTTTTCCACCTGTGTCATCTTCAATTTCTTTCATCAGTATCTTATAGTTTTTGGAGTATAGGTCTTTTGTCTCCTCAGATAGGTTTATTTCTAGGTATTTTATTCTTTTTGATGTAATGGTAAATGAAATTGTTTCCCTAATTTATTTTTCTCATGTTTCATGGTTAGTATATAGAAATGCAACCAATTTCTGCATATTAATTTTGTATCCTGCAATTTACCAAATTCTGACTAACTAACAGTTTTCTGGTAGCATCTTCAAGGTTTCTTGTGTATAGTATCATGTCATCTGAAAACAGTGACAGTTTGACTTCTTCTTTTCCAGTTTGTATTCTTTTTTATTCCCTTTTTGCTCTCTAATTGCCATGTCTAGGACTTTCAAAGCAATCTTGAATAAAAGTGGCCAGAATAGATCCTTGTCTTGTTCCTGATTGTAGAAGAAATGCTTTCAGGTTTTCCCTGTTGAGTGTGATGTTAGCTGTGGGTTTGTCACATATGGCCTTTATTGTGTTGAAGTATGTACCCTTTATGCTCACTTTCTGGGGAGTTTTTATCATCAATGGGTGTTGGATTATGTCGAAAGCTTTTCCTGCATCTATTAAGGTGATCATATGGTTTTTATGCTTCAGTTAGTTAATGTAGTATATCACATTGATTGATTTACAGATATTAAATAATACTTGCATCCTTGGGATAAATCCCACTTGATCATAGCATGTGATTCCTTAATTGCTGGATTCTGTTTGCTAAGATTTTGTTGAGGATTTCTGCATCTATGTTTATTAGTGATATTGGCCTATAATTTTCCTTCTTTGTTGTATGTCTGTCTGGTTTTGGTACTAGAGCGATGGTGGCCTCATAGAAAAATTTTCGAAGTGTTCCTTTCTCTTAAGTTTTTTAGAATAGTTTCAGACGGATAGGTGTTAACTCGTCTCCAAATGTTTGATGGAATTTATCCATGAAGCCATCCAGTGCTGGACTTTTGCTTGTGATTGGTCTGTTCATATTTTCTGTTTCTTCCTGGTTCTGTCATGGGAGATTGTAGCTTTCTAAGGATTTGTTCATTTCTTCTTGGTTGTCCATTTTATTGGCATATAGTTGTTTGTAGTATTCTCTTATGATCCTTTGCCTTTTTGTGGTATTAGTCGAAACTTTTCAATTTATAATTTCATTGATTTGAATCCTCTCCCATCACTTATTTCTGCTCTGATCTTTATGACTTCTTTCCTTCTACTAACTTTGAGTTTTGTTTATTCTTTTTTCCCTAGTTGCTTTAGATGTAAGTTTAGGTTGTTTATTTGAGATTTTTCTTGTATTGCCATAAACTTCCTTCTTAGAACTGCTTTTGTTGCATCCCATAGGTTTTGGGTCATTGTGTTTTCATTGTCATTTGTCACTAGGTATTCTTTTATTTCCTCTTTGACTTCTTCAATGATCTATTTATTGTTTAGCAGTGTATCATTTCTCTTCCATGTGTTTATGTTTGTTTGTTTGCTTTACAGGTTTTTATTTTTCTTTTAGTTGATTTATTATCTCATAGTGTTGTGGTTGGAAAAGATGCTTAATATGATTTAAACTTTCTTAAATTTACTGATGCTTGATTTGTGGCCCAACATGTGAACTATTCTGGGGAATGTTCTAAGTGCACTTGAAAAGAATGTGTATTCTGCTTTCAGATGGAATGCTCTATAATTATCAATTAAGTCTGTTTGGTCTAATGTGTCATTTAAGGCCTGTGTTTCCTTACTAATTTTCTGTCTGGAAGATCTGTCCATTGATATAAGTGGCATGTTAAAGCCCCCCACTATTATTGTGTTACTGTCAATTTTTCCTTTTATGGCTGTTAGCATTTGTCTTATATATTAAGGTCCTCTTATGTTGGGTGCATACGTATTTGCAATTGTTATATCTTCTTGAATTGATCCCTTGATTGTTATTTAGTATCCTTCTTTGTCTCTTGTAACAGACTTTATTTTAAAGTAAAGACTGTTACTATTTTGTCTGATATGAATATTGCTACTCCAAGTTTATTTTGATTTTTATTTGCATGGAATAGCTTTATCCATCCCCTCACTTTCAGTCTCTCTGTGTCCTTAGATCTAAAATGGGTCTCTTGTAGACAGCATATATATGGGTCTTATTTTTGTATCTATCAAGCCAGTCTATATTTTGGAGCATTTAATCCATTTACATCTAAGGTAATTATCAATATGTGTGTCTTACTGCCATTTTGTTAACTGTTTTGGATTTGTTTTTGTTTTGTTTTTTCCTTCCCTGTTTCGTTCTCTTCTTTTTTGATTTGATACCTATCTTCAGTATTATGCTTGAATTCTTTTTCTTTGTGTGTATGTGTATATCTAGTATAGAATTTTGGTTTGTAGTTACCATGAGGTTTTCATACAGGAGTCTACACACACACACAAGTTGTCTTTAAGTTGCTGGTCTCTTAATTTCCAATGCACCCAATATCCTGCATTTGTATTCTCTTCTCATGATTGCTGGTTTTGAGATCACATTTGTGTGTGGATGATTTCCTATATTTTTTGTATGTTACCTTTACCAGTGAGCGTTCCCATTCATAATTTTCTTGTTTCTAGTTAAGCCCTTTTCTTTTCCATCTAGAGAATTCCCTTTTGCATTTCTTGTAATGTTGGTTTGGTGGTGTTGAATTCTCTTTAGCTTTTGCTTGTCTGTAAAGCTTTTGACTTCTCTGTCAGCTCTGAATGAGAGCCTGGCTGGATAGAGTATTCTTGGTTGTAAGTTTTCCCTTTCATAACTTTAAATATATTGTGGCACTACCATGAAATTAAAAGATGCTTACTCCTTGGAATTAAGGTTATGACCAACCTAGACAGCATATTGAAAAGCAGAGACATTACTTTGCCAACAAAGGTCCGTCTAGTCAAGGCTATGGTTTTTCCAGTGGTCATGTATGGATGTGAGAGTTGGACTGTGAAGAAAGCTGAGCACCAAAGAATTGTTGCTTTTTGAACTGTGGTGCTGGAGAAGACTCTTGAGAGTCCCTTGGATTGCAAGGAGATAACCAGTCCATCCTAAAGGAGATCAGTCCTGGGTGTTCTTTGGAAGGACTGATGCTGAAGCTGAAACTCCAATACTTTGGCCACCTCATGCGAAGAGTTGTCATTGGAAAAGACTCTGATGCTGGGAGGGATTGGGGGCGGGAGGAGAAGGGGACGACAGAGGATGAGATGGCTGGATGGCATCACTGACTTGATGGACATGAGTCTGAGTGAACTCCGGGAGTTGGTGATGAACAGGGAGGCCTGGCATGCTGCGATTCATGGGGTCGCAAAGAGTCGGACATGACTGAGCAACTGAACTGAACCGAACTGACCCTCTGACCTGCAGAGTTTCTGTTGACAAATTTTCTGATAATCTTTTGGGGATTCCCTTGCATGTTATTTGCTTTTTTACCTTGTTGCTTTTAATGTTTTCTCTTTGTCTTTAATTTTTGTCAATCTGGTTAATGTGTGTCTCTCTGTGTTCCTTCTTGGGTTAATCTTGTATAGGATTGTTTGCACTTCCTGGACTCTTGCCTGGAAAATCCCATGGATGGAGGAGCCTGGTAGGCTGCAGTCCATGGGGTCGCGAAGAGTTGGACACAACTGAGCTACTTCACTTTCACTTTCCACTTTCATGCATTGGAGAAGGAAATGGCAACCCACTCCAGTGTTCTTGCCTGGAGAATCCCAGGGATGGGGGAGCCTGGTGGGCTACCATCTATGGGATCGCACAGAGTCGAACATGATTGAAGCGACTTAGCAGCAGCAGGACTTGGGTGACTGTTTCTTTTCTTGTTAGGGAACCTTTCAGCTGTTATGTCTTTAAGTATTTTCTCAGGCCATTTCTCACTTTCTTCCCCATCTAGGACCCCTGTAATGTGAATATTGGTGTGTTTAATATTATTCCAGAGGTATCTTAATCTGTTCTTATTTCTTTTCATTCTTGTTTCTTTATTCTGTTCCACAGCAGAAATTTCCACCATTCAGTCTTCCAGATCACTTATCTATTTTCCTGTCTCATTTATTCTATTAATTCCCTCTAGTATATTTTTCATTTCATTTATTGTATTATTCAATTGTTTGTTCTTTATATCTTCTAGCTTTGTTAAAAATTTCTTGTATCTTCTCACTCTGTGCCTCCATTCTTTTTCCAAGATCTTGAATCATCTTTACTGTCATTACTCTGAATTCTTTTCCTGGTAGATTGTCCATCTCCATGTCACTTAGTTGTTCTTGGGTTTTATCTTGTTCCTTCATCTGGGACATACTCCTCTGCTGCCTCATTTTGTCTAATTTTTTCTGTCTGTATCTGTTCCGCAGGCTATAGGATTGAAGCTCTTTTGCTTCTGGTGTCTGCCCCCTAGAAGGTGAGACTATTCTAGAGGCCTGTGCAGACTTCTTGTTGGGAGGGACTGGTGCTTGCCCACTGGTGGGTCTTGTCCCTCTATTGGGCAGACCATGTCAATGACTGTGTTTAGAGGTGACTGTGGACCATGGAAGACTTTAGACAGCCTGTCAGCTGGTGGGTTGGGCTGTGTTCCCACCCTGTTCATTGTTTGACCTGAGGCATCCCAGCACTGGAATCTACAGGCTGTTGGGTGGGACTTTATCTTAGCATCAAAGTGGTAGCCTCTGGGAGAACTCACACCAATGAGTACTCCCCAGTACTTCTACCACAAGTGTCCTTGTCCCCACAGTGAGCCACAGCTACCTCTGCCTCTCCAGTAATCCCTCCAAGATCAACAGATAGGTCTGGCCCAGTCTCCTATGAAGTCACTGGGTCCCAGTGGGCACAAGACTTTGTTTGCACCTTCCTAGAGTGTATTACAGAGAAGGCAATGGCACCTCACTCCAGTACTCTTGCCTGGAAACTCCCATGGATGGAGGAGCCTGGTAGGCTAGAGTCTATGGGGTCGCGAAGAGTTGGACATGACTGAGCGACTTCACTTTCACTTTTCACTTTCAGGCATTGGAGAAGGAAATGGCAGCCTACTCCAGTGTTCTTGCCTGGAGAATCCTAGGGACGGGGGACCCTGGTAGGCTGCCATCTGTGGGGTTGCACAGAGTTGGACACGACTGAAGCGACTTAGCAGCAGCAGCAGAGTGGATTCCTCCAATCCTGTGGAATTTCTGCAATCAAGCCATGCTAGCCTTCAATGCCAGGTGCTCTGGGGGCCTCTCTTCCTGATGCCAGACCCCCAGACTGGGGAGCCTGATGTGGGGGTCAGGATTCTCACTCCTGTGGGAGAAACTCTGTGATAGAATTGTTTTCCAGTTTGTGGGTTGCCCACCTGGAGGGTATGGAACCAGTGGTATTGCAAATATGCCTCTCATACTGTCTGTGGCTTCTTCTTTGTCTTCTGATGTAAAATAGCTTGTTTGTTAGGTTCCAATCTTTGTGGATGGTTGTTCAGCAGTTACTTGTGTAATTTTGATGTTTTTGCTATAGGGAGTGAATTCAAGTCCTTCTACTCTGTCATCTTGACTTCCTCCCCTTCCGTTTAAAAAACCTAAATTTTAGCATCAAAATCCCCCAAAGATTTGTTAATGCACATATTGCTGAGCCCCATCTACAGATTGATTCAGTAGGTGTAAATGGGGCCTGAGGATTTGAAATGCTAATGAGTTCCCAGGTGATGCTGAGACTATAGAAGTTGAAAAGATGGTGAAATCAGAGCATTAGAATACTCAAGAAAAGACAGTGGTATAGTTAGTAAAAATATGCCTTGATGCAAAGGGAGCATGTTCATCAGGAAATTGAGTGTAGAGTCTGTTCGAGGCAGGGAAGCTGATATGAGCAGGGCATAGCTGTGGGAATGTGATGAGGAATTAAGGCCTCACAGAAAGGTGGGTTCATGTTGGAAAGACATGGAAGATAGGACTGGAGATAAGATTAGAAATACAATCCTATCTCAAGACAGATTCCAAAGGGTCTTGAATATCTAGCTATTGAGCTATGGATCCTCTGTGTAGATAATTTAAAGCTTACTGGAACTGGTTTACTCAGAGTATTTATTTAGGGGTGGTATAAATTATAAATTGGAGAAAGGAGATAAGTTAGAGGGAGACCCCAGTCCCCACCCTCATTGCTCGAGCAGAAGAAGAGCCCCAAGTATGTTCCTCAGACGTTCATTCCTGAGAGTTTTCATCTGGCTTCCTCTTCCTCCTTTACCTAGTTGCCTAAACTTTAAACTTTATGTTCTTATTTATTTTCCATTTCTTTCTCTAACCTGTTTTTCATATTTAATTCATTTGTTAATCTTTTATTTTGTTTAATCTGTAAGTCTGACTTTTTAACATTTCAAATATTTTATATCATTGATGAAATATCTTTAGACATAATCTTTTATCTTTTCCTTTATTATTTTAAGCTTCTTATCTATTTAAACTTTGGCTTCTTATTTATTTAAAGGATCCAGATTTTATTTTTTTAAGTCAAATCATAGGATCTTTAGTAAGAAGGTTTCTTTGGTACTATCTCTCAAATTTAATTCTTATAGCTATTTTTGTTGCATTTATTTTGTTTGCAGGTTCAGAATTTTATTTTCAAAATTTAATACTTGTTCTCATCTTAAATTTTAACCATTTTTGTAAGACTTTGAGGTTTTTATTTTTCTTTCCTTTATTCTCATTCATTTATTTTCTCTTTTCTATAAGGTGTAGAACATCTTTGATTTCCTGGAAATTGTATACTGAAATTTCATTTTTTGCCCCTTTTTGATAAATACAAGCCTTAAAAATCTAAACCTTCTGATATGTATAGTTATATGTATTACAGAGAAGAATAAAATAGGAAAACAGTGATTGTGAGTAGAGGGAGGGCCTATCTGCAAACTGACATTTCAATAGTGGTCTGAATACAATGAAAGATGCAGCCTCGTATATTTTTGGTATAAGAACCTTTGAGATAACTTGAATAGCATGTACCAAAGCCCTGAGGTAGGAGCATGTCTGATAAGTTCAGACTTAAGGAGACAGTGGCTGAAGGGGCAAAACAGTCAAAAGAAGAGTATTAAATAACATTAGGGAGGAGTGGTGAGTTATAGATATTCATGTATGGCCTTATAGTCATTTTAGTAACACTGGATTTTATTTTCATAAAATTGAGAAGTCCTAAGGGCTTCTAAGTTAGAGAAGGGATATGTTCCCCTTTATACTTGTATAGGATCCCTTTGGTTCTCTTTTGAGAATATACAAGAGAAGGGGAAGGGGAAGAAGAAGGAAGCTAGTCCAATAATCTGGACAAAATATGAGGGTGCAGTTGGGCTAGGGTGGAGGCCATGAAGGTGGTGAGAAGTGGTAAGATTCTTGATAGATATAGAAGTGTGAGTTGACAGAATTTGATGATGCAGTAAATGGGGGGTATGAGAGAGAAAGAGAAGTTGAGGATGACTGAAAAAAATTTGATCTGAGGAGCCAGAAAATAAATTGCCTTATTTTGAGATGGGAAGACTACAAGAGAAGCAGGCAGTACATACAGAGAGCATTGGGGTGGAACCAGGTTTTCGGATTTGATGAGATTAGTTTTCAATAGATTGATTTGCAAGTTTGGATGGTAGACATCCAAATTGAGATATCAAGTACGTAACTGAATAAATGAGTCTGGAGTTCAGCAGTCAAGTTCCATAGAAGATACAAGTTTGCATTTCTGAAGTATTAGCATAGAGATGGTATTTAAAACTGTGACGCTAGATCAGATCACCTAAAACAGTGCTTTTCACTTTAGGACCACAGCTATAGTGAGAAATGCGTATCATGCTACAATGTGGTACACAGGCACACGCATGCTGATTCAAAATGGATGAAACAAAACTGATCCTTACCACAGATGTCGTACTCTGACATTTTCAGTGATATTTCTTTTATTTCATTAAAAATAACTGGTAATTGCCCTCCAACTTAACCTCACCATCCACTAATGGGTGGCAGCCCACATTTTGAAAAGCCTTGACTTAAGATATGAATAAAAGCAGAGAAGAAAAGAGGTTTGAGGATTGAGTTATGGTGCCCAGGGAAAAGTTTGGTGTTTAGGAAATGAGGAGGGGCCAGCACAACAGCCTGAGAAGGTGTGGTCAGTGGAGAACCAGTCCTCTTGGACACCACATGGTCTGTATCTCTGCTCCCAACCCCCCTGGTTCTGGCTCTCTCTCATCTCCCCTCCTCTGGCCTCTCTCCTCTCCACTACTTCATTCCATGGATGGGCATTGTATTTCTGATCATCCTATTCGTGATGCCAATTGTCTTGCTGCATCTCACTGTGTGTACTATTCATTGAACCTGGGGTAGGCAATGCATGAGCTGGAAGACTGGAATGAAACTCAAGTTGCTGTAGGAACTACACATGCGTTTATTCTCTCCTGGATGGTACAGTACCTGTAACAGCAGACACACTATATCCTCTCCTCTCCTGGCTGACCCAACAAACACAGCCATGATGCAACAGTAATATGCCTCTCCTTTTTAGGTGGAGGTTATACACGTGTTGGAGAAGACTCTTGAGAGTCCCTTGGACTGCAAGGAGATCCAACCAGTCCATTCTAAAGGAGACCAGCCCTGGGTGTTCTTTGGAAGGAATGATGCTGAAGCTGAAACTCCAGTACTTTGGGCACCTCATGGGAATAGTTGACTCATTGGAAAAGACTCTGATGCTGGGAGGGATTGGGGGCAGGAGGAAGAGGGGACGGCAGAGGATGAGACGGCTGGATGGCATCACCGACTCGATGGACGTGAGTTTGAGTGAACTCTGGGAGTTGGTGATGGACAGAGAGGACTGGTGTGCTGCGATTCATGGGGTTGCAAAGAGTCGGACACGACTGAGCGACTGAACTGAACTGAACTGATACATGTGCATAGCACAAAGTAGCCCGTGACCAAGCAAGTACCTCCTGATGTGGATGCACAATGCTGTAAGTGATCTCAGCTGTTACATAGTCATTATTTACAAAAGGTGGGGCAAGAGAGCCTGAACATGCAATCTTGGCTAATTTGCTCTCTCCCCATATGCATGGAGGCATCCCCTTCGCTGTCTAGAAACTAGTGTGTTTAACTGACATAGATCATGTGTTTGGGACTAACATAGTGGGATTACAGCCCATGCAGAAATGAGGTATAAATCAGTGTTAATTTTTTTTTCTTTCTTTTTAAAATATAGTTGATTTACAGTATTTCAGGTGTACATCAAAGTGATTCAGTTTTAAAATTTATTCTTATTTTTTTACCATTTTTAAATTGAAGAATAGTTAATTCATAATGTGTTAATTTCAGGTGTACAACAAAGTGATCCAGTTATATGTATGTGTATGTGTATATATCTATTCTTTCTCAGATTATTTTCCATTATAGGTTATTATAAGATAATGAATATAGTTCCCTGTGCTATATAATAGGTCCTTGTTTATCTGTTTTATATATACTAGTGTGTATCTGTTAATCTCAAATTCCCAGTTTATCCATATTTTCTTTTCTTAACATTTCTTAGCAATCTGCAGCAGAGCAGACTTCTCACTGGCCCTATTTCTTGTTTGCTGTGCTATGCTGTGCTAAGTTGCTTCAGTTGTGTCTGACTCTTTGCAACCCTATGGACTGTAGCCCATCAGACTCCTCTGTCCATGGAATTCTCCAGACAAGAGTACTGAGTTGGGTTGCTGTGGCCCCTCCTAGGGGATCTTCCTGACCCAGGGATAGAACCCGTGTCTTTTATGTCTTCTGCATTGTCAGGCGGGTTCTTTACCTCTAGTTTAGGCCTTAGGTACTCACCGCAATTTCAGGTCTGCCCAGCCCCTTCTTCCCCCAAGTTCTGTTTTAATTTCCTTTCCCATGTCTAACCAGGAGAGCATGCCAAAATTCTGTTTGTCTATTAAATGGAGAAATGCAGCTTAACTTTGAGCCATCTTTCTCTTTCAGACTAAACATGGGGTCTATTTTTACGTAAGTAAGGGCTTATTAAGATGCTTTTCTAAACAAAAAAGAAGTTTTCTTCCCCAAAATAACTCTGCACACCTCTTGAGGGAAGCCAACCTGAATATACAGAGCTTTCAAAACCTAATTTTTCCATTCCTGAATTCTATGTCTGTTGTTATGTACCACGTATTGCTTTGCTAATTCTTGGACTCCAAAGAAGAGTTCTGGCAAATGCAACAGTTGGATGGATTGCCACAGTTGCTGATGATAATGCTGTTTCTATTATACTTGATTATTTTAATTTTGAAATAGCTAGTTATATAATTTTATTTATCAAAATGAGTGTATAAACAAAATATAACCAAATATTGAAAAACACACTTTAAAAAATACAAACCCACTTAAAACTTTAAAAATCCAATGTGATAAACTATATTTAAAGCAGGATATCTGACATGATGTCAATATTCAATTAAGGAGACACAAGTTTGTTGTCAGAGGTATAGCTCCCAGGGCTACGATAAAGAAACTTATTTTAAAATTTCTTCTGTAAAAGACTATAAAATGACTCTGTTATCATAGAGCATATGCCAAAGGAATCATTAGTTGCACAGGATATTATGCAATAATGTCAAATATTAAGGCTGTACATTTAAGCTAATTTCCACATTGTTTGACTCCAGGGTTGCATCAGCATGAAAAAAAAAAAAGTGAAGTGATTGTGGAAAATGTTCTTGCTTAGAACAGAGGTTGGTCTGGCATGCTTCCTATTTTGTAAATAAAGATTTGATGGAACATAGCCAAGCCCACTTATTTAGTATTATTTCTGGCTGTTCAGAATAGTGAAGTTGAGCAGTCAGACAGAAACTTTATGGCCTTCCCACTGCCCTTTAAGACTAAAATATTTACTACCTGCACCTTTATAGATAATGCTTGCTGATGGCTTTAGAAGGTCAAAAACTGTTGCTCAAAGTTTTCAGTCTTACCATTATGATGTCTTTCAGTTCAGTTCAGTTCAGTCGCTCAGTCATGTCCGACTCTTTGTGACCCCACGAACCGCAGCATGCCAGGCCTCCCTGTCCATCACCAACTCCCAGAGTTCACCCAGACTCACGTCCATCGAGTCAGTGATGCCATCCAGCCATCTCATCCTCTGTCGTCCTCTGCTCCTGCCCCAAATCCCTCCCAGCATCAGGGTCTTTTCCAATGAGTCAACTCTTCACATGAGGTGGCCAAAGTATTGGAGTTTCAGCCTCAGCATCATTCCTTCCAAAGAACACCCAGGACTGATCTCCTTTAGAATGGACTGGTTGGATCTCCTTGCAGTCCAAGGGATTTCCAAGAATCCTCCAACATCACACTTCAAAAGCATCAATTCTTCGGCACTCAGCTTTCTTCACAGTCCAACTCTCACATCCATACATGACCACTGGAAAAACCATAGTCTTGACTAGATGGACCTTTGTTGGTAAAGTAATGTCTCTGCTTTTCAATATGCTATCTAGGTTGGTCATAACTTTCCTTCCAAGGAGTAAGCGTCTTTTAATTTCATGGCTGCAATCACCATCTGCAGTGGTTTTGGAGCCCCCCAAAATAAAGTCTGACACTGTTTCCACTGTTTACCCATCTATTTCCCATGAAGTGATGGGACCAGATGCCATGATCTTAGTTTTCTGAATGTTGAGCTTTAAGCCAACTTTTTCACTCTCCTCATTCACTTTCATCAAGAGGCTTTTTAGTTCCTCTTCACTTTCTGGCATAAGGGTGGTGTCATCTGCATATCTGAGGTTATTGATATTTCTCCCAGCAATCCAGCTACAAATATGAAAAATTAATTTTGATTCTATTAAGATATTTGATGAGAGAAATTTAATTATTGTGAAAGTCTTGAATTTGTTCTTTTAGTATATATGGTAATATTTTTCCTTTTCTATAAAGTGGCAAACTTGAGAGATTATTTTGGCAAACCACTCAGACACAAGTGTATGGATTTTTTTAAAGTTTTCTGTAAAAAACTGGGAAACTAATAGTTACTGCTAGGTATGATTGAATGAGAGACATTTGCAATAAATCAGTTTATGTATTTTGTTATTCTGCTTGACATGTAAGTTATAATAAAGCATTTATGTTTACATGATTTAAGAGGAGATATCAAAGTAATTATGTAGTGATTAGCCAAAGAGAAGACAAATTTGTTTTACTCTAATACAAAGTTTCTGAGATTAATGCCAGCTCCCAGAAGAATGTTAATAAATGTAATAGACCATTATTTTAAAGAGATACTTTAGAAACTCTTAACTCAAAAATTCAATATGGGTTTTATTAAGCACCTCCTATGAGTCATTTTCCTGGAGGAAGAAATCAGGACTCCCTCAATTTCCTTTTCTTCTACCTCCAAACTTATGTAAAGAGTCCTTTTTTCCTCTCAGGAAAAGTTGTATCTTCTCTAAGGCTGACCTCCCATCTATGAGTACACATTATATGTCCTGTTTCTGCTGAAAACTTGTTCATTCATCAAGCCCCATTGCCTCCTATATCTTTGGTCTGTTCATCTTCACTAGAGTCTTCCTACCAGACTCAGTTTCTGCCCCGCCCTTGATAGAGTCTCTGTGTTGTTGTTTAGTCTCTAAGTCATGTCGGACTCTATTGTGACCCCATGGACTGTAGCTCTCCAGGCTTCTCTGTCCATGGGATTCTCCAGGGAAGAATACTGGAGTGGGTTGCCATTTCACCTTTCAATTTTGACACTTTCATTCTTTCACTTTTCACCAGGAACATTCTTAAACTACTTGTTCCACTGATTGTTCCTGTTCACTGAACCCTTGTTGATCTGACTGCTACTCACTCGTGTTGCTGAAAGTGCCGTTCCTTCAATTACTAACAACCATATTGCCAAATCCAGGTTTCCATTTTCACTCTTCAAACTGTTAACCATTCTTTTCCTTTGACTTCTGGCACTTCCTTTCTCCTTGATTCTTTTTCTATGACTTTGTTTCTTTCTGGATCTGCCCCTGGCTGCTCCCTGCATTTTTTTGTAGCTCTGGATTTTCTTTCCTTTGTTGTTTACCACTTCCCCTTTCATTCCATGTCTCTAAACTTATAGAGACTCCAGCATTCAGGCCCTTATGAATACCTGTTCTTAAATTCTATCTCCTGTCTACTTGACCCAGACACCAGGATGCATCACTTCAGTGCTCTCTTGCCAGAAAACTCATCATCCTAATTACCCTGTCCTTCTTCCATTATTTCCCCAAATTCCTTGACATTGGATCTATCCAACACACTTTTTCTCACTTTCCTCTGGGCTATTTCATTAAGCTGGAGAAAAATCACAACTCTTGTTCTTCGGACTGAACTGTGTGGCATAGCAATCCTTTTATGTGCACTTGATCCCCTCTTTCTTTGTATTGCTCTAGAGGATTTTATTTCATATATTTTTCATTTAAACTTCTTAACCCTCACTCATTATTCTTATTTAGAGCAGATATCCTTGTCTATCAGTTTAGTCAGTTGCTCAGTCATGTCTGGCTCTTTGCAACCCCATGAACTGCAGCACGCCTGGCTTCCCCATCCATCACCAACTCCTGGAGCCTATTCAAACTCATGTCCATCTTGTCGGTGATGCCATCCAATCATCTCATCCTCTGTTGTCCCCTTCTTCTCCTGCCTTCAATGTTTCCCATAATCAGGGTCTTTTCCAATGAGTTGGTTCTTCACATCAGGTGGCCAAAGTATTGGAGTTTCAGCTTCAGCATCAGTCCTTCCAATGAATATTCAGGACTGATTTCCTTTAGGATGAACTGGTTGGATCTCCTTGCAGTCCAAGGGACTCTCAAGAGTCTTTTCCAACACCACAGTTCAAAAGCATCAATTCTTCAATTCTCAGCTTTCTTTATAGTCCAACTGTCACATCCATACATGACTACTGGAGAAACCATAGCTTTGACTAGACAGACCTCTGTTGGTAAAGTAATGTCTCTACTTTTTAATATGCTGTCTAGGTTGGTCCTAGCTTTTCTTCCAAGGAGCAAGCATCTTTTAATTTCGTAGCTGCAGTCAAGTAATAATTTGAGATTTATTCAATTTTTTTATCCCTTCACTTTGAAACTTCATTCAGTTCAGTTCAGTTCAGTCGCTCAGTCGTGTCCGACTCTTTGCGACCCCATGAATTGCAGCACGCCAGGCCTCCCTGTCCATCACCAACTCCGGTTGGAAGAGGGTGTTTGCTATGACCAGTGTGTTTTCCTGGAAAAACTCTGTTAGCCTGCCCCCTGCTTCATTTTGTACTCCAAGGCCAAACTTGCCTGTTACTCCACGTATCTCTTGACTTTTTACTTTGGTGTTCTAATCCCCTATGATAAAAAGGATCTCTCTCTCTCTCTTTTTTTTTGGTGTTCTAGAAGATCTTGTAGTTCTTCATAGAACCATTCAACTTCAGCTTCTTCAACATAAGTGGTTGGGGCATAGACTTGGATTACTGTGATGTTAAATGATTTGCCTTGGAAACAAATTGAGATCATTCTGTCATTTTTGAGATTGCACCCAAGTATTGCATTTCAGACTCTTTTGTTGACTGTGAGGGCTACTCCGTTTCTCTAAGGGATTCTTGCACACAGTAGTAGATATAATGAATTAAATTACATCCTTTACTCCATTCCTACTAACTCTTCCTCCATTTCTACATCTTTAACTTCTCCTACTCTGAGGAGGAGGTATCTGTCTAAAAATTTGCCTAATGGTAATTTTGGTGCTATACTCTAAATTCCCTCTTCTCCTCTAGGACTTGGATCTTTTATTCAACAGTCACATCATCCCCATTATGCATTTTCAACCTCTCCTCTGTGAGTTAAATCTTTAAAGCCTACAAACATGTTCATATCTCTCCAGCATTTAGCAACAACTACAGCTAAAACCATAACCAGCTCACTCTCACTGAATTGAAACTCCTGCTCATAAATGGCTGTGGGGGCCACCTTCCTGGAAGGTAATTTGATAATATGTAAACATTCATAAAATATTGATTCTTTTAGCTACCAACTTTTCTCTACCTATACATATAACTTAGTGGAGGGGATTGGAAAATTTACTATTTAAAAAATTGTGTCTCTTTCCAAATCTAAATTCCACTGTGTGATGTATTTAATAAATGATAGTCATCTATATTTAAGGAGATTCTCAGTCAGCTAGAAAAGTAAAGTCAGATGAAAATGGCTCATTCAAATCCTTCCTAAATTGTTGATGTTAGGTATTATTCCATTGTTTTGGGACAAAATCTAACTTAAATATGTTTAAAAATTTAAAGATATTGTTCGCATAATGAAAAACATTAAAACTGAGATTAATTTCAGCTAAGGCCTGACACAGTAGCTCAATTTGTCTCCACAGAATTTGTTTCTTTCTGTTTTCCTGTTCTGCCTTCTGTGGTGTCAGCTTTATTCTCAAAAATCATGCTGGTTCCCCATCCTGCATACCCATGGTGCAAATTTCACATCTCCCAACCGGAGACCAACGGAGAACCTATTTCTGGTAACTACTTCATAAATTATAAATTAATTTCTTGGCTTAAGGAAATTAAATACTGATTTTGTTATTGTTCGGTCACTCAGTCATGTCTGACTCCGAGAGCCCATGGATTGCAGCATGCCAAGTTTACTGTCCTTCATTATCTCCCAGAGTTTACTCAAACCCATGTCCATTGAGTTGGTGATGCCATCCAACCATCTCATCCTCTGTTGCCCCCTTCTCTTCCTGTCCTCAATCTTTCCCAGCATCATGATCTTTTCCAACGAGTGCTGATTGGCTTAGGCTAATTCTAGGGCCCACATCTGGAGCCAGACTGAGGTCAGTCTTATCTAAGTAGTATGACTAAGAATGGGGAGGGCTGAATTCTCCAAAGAAAAATGAGAATATTCTTTGTGAGACATGAAGGAAAAGATGAACAAATGTCTACCCTTTCCATCTGCATGAGCCCATCTCAAATTGAACACAGGCTGGTAAGAAAAGGAAGAGTTCTACATGGGTGTGGCAAAACAGAGAAGGAAGAAATAGCCCCAAAAGTCCACCTTTTTAAATACCCATTCCTTAGTTCTAAGCAGGAGGGTTTCCTGGTTTGAGTTGTTAACTTTTGGGGTGGATATGACTGATATCACATTGGTATTAGTGACCTTTCCTGTTTAGTCTCCATTAAAAATCAGATTCCCAAGAATATCAAAGAGTTCATGCATATCTGCATGCAGAATAAGAAGGATATGTACCTTAGCAGTCCAACCTTATGACCAGCAGCATCTCCTCTCCCTGCGCCCATCTCCCCAGACACTGTTATATTAAAATAAGAGGTGCTTTTATCATTTTTTTTATCTTGATCTACATACTCATTATGATAAAGAATCTAATGATTATTCATTCCGTTATCTCATTTAAGGGGACTTGCCTGGTGGTCCAGTGGCTAAGACTTTACCTTCCAGTGCAGGGAGTGTGGGCTTGATCACTGGTCAGGGAGCTAAGATTACACATGCCTTGTGACCAAAAAAAAGAAAGTCCCCAAACCCCCCATTATCGGAAGTACTATTGTAACAAATTCAATAGACTTTTAAAAAGGGTCCATATAAAAAAAAAAAAAAAAACTTTAAAAATTATCTTGCTTAGTAGCATAGGCAGTAAAACTCTAGCAGTCTAACAGGCATAGTTACTGCTACTGTGGTCTTATCATAGTTCCCCATAGTTCATCAGTGAACTTAACACATATTCTTCTTGCTTTATCGTCTAGAACAAGAAATCACAAAGTGATCCTAGAAAAAAAATCACATATTTACCATATAATGAAATCTGTAACACTCTTAAAAATCATTTTCTAAAATATTTAAAAGTTAGAATATATCTTTATGATATTTAACAATTTTCAAAAGCAGTATGCACAACTATATAGCAGATTTAATCCCAAGTTGCAAATACATATTTACACAGATAAATTTATAAAAGACAATATAGAAATACACCAAAATGTTAATGATGGATATCTCTCAGTGCTGACATTTATGACGTTTATTTTCATTTTCTTTTCTTTTTTTTTTTAATGGCTAATGGGCATAAGTCTCGGTCCATAATAAGAGGGAAGAAAAAAAAATTTTCTTTAGTTTTTCTGCAAATAAGTGTAAGTTCTATTTCAAACCCTCAGTTGAATGGGGAGGTAGAAATTTATTCAGAGTTTCCGGATCTATGACTAAGTTGTGGGTATATTTGGCAGGCCAAGGCTGTGATTCTGGGAACCAATGAGCTAGCTCTCTGCCATCATCTGTCTGTACTGGCAGAAGGTCGAAGTCAACTCCTATCTGGCTTCAGATGTCAGTTCACACAGCTCAGCGCTCTGCTCTCTTGCTGCAAGGCCTCTCTGAGTTTGGTTTTCTCTCGGCTAACTCTATGGCCTTCTTGGGTGTTCCTATGCCATCCAGAGCATAAGAAATTTGATAAGTTGTGTAAATCCCAGTCGTCCATGTAGCTAGTCCTCTGCCACTGCTCCCAAGCAAGCTAGGTTCAGAAAACTCCAAAAATCCTGCCATTTTTTCAAATCACACGTAGAAAACCAGGCACACGTTTCTTCTTCTCTGGAGTCTCTCACACTCACCTGGATTTTCAAGCATGACCCCCTCCCTCAATTCTGAACTAGAGGCGGCACCAGGGATACATCAATACGGAAGTTCTTCAACTTTCCCTTCCCTTTTTCTAAGTCTGGAGGCTGATTTGTGATGGGGCTGGGAAAAACTGATTCTTATATATCACGTATTTTCCCAAATCTTTTTAGTTATGACACAAGGTAGATGCATGGAATTCTGTAAGGCAAAATGTTTTTGAATCTCAAAATATTAGGTACTTTGGTTTTAAAACCCTAAGTAATTTTCTCTATTTCCAAAGCATTTTCCTTCTCTTGAGAAAATGTGTATGTTGCCTTTTAGTATAAATGAAGAAAAAAAACATTGTTAACAAGGAGTGGAAGTGAAAAATATATAGATAATTTGTATATCAAAATATGATCTCTGCATTTATTTCCAAATTTTTTCTTTTTGAATAAATTTAACATATAACATCATATAAATTTAAGATGTACAATGTGTTGCTTTGATACATTTGTACATTGTGATATGATTACCATTGTAGTGACGTCATCACATTACATAGTTATAGTATACTGTTGTTGTCTATATTGATTATACTGTGCATTAGATCTCTGTGGCTTATGTATTGTTTGTTGCAAGTTTATAGCCTTAAACAACATACATTTTGTCCCCTTGCCCCCATTCCCTGGTAACCACCATTTACTTTCTGTTTTTAATGAGTCTGGGTTTTGTAAGATTCCACATAAAAGTGATATCATATGGCACTTGTCTTTCTCTGTTTTCCTTATCTCACTTATAATGAACTTAAGGCCTATCCATGTTGTTGCAAATGGCAGGATAGCCTCATTTATCATGGCTGAATAATATTCCAAATTTTTTTTGTAAAGCATATTTGACTTTTGTGATCAGAAAAAAAAAGACATTAGGTAAACACACAAACCACCCTCCTTGGATCCTTTTCCCCATGTGGGTTCTACTGCTTCTCTTGCCTTCTCTTCCCAGTTGCTCTCTTCCACAAAATGTTACTCTTAGCTTCCTGTTATCTTTAAACCACTTCTGCCAAATATAACAGACTCTTTAATGTTTGTTTTGACCACTTCTCTTTCACACTGCCATTTCCGATTCCTCTCAGGTTGGCAATCTTCCTTCTCCTGGAGTCTGAGACATCCCTGTATTTTGGCATCTGCACATCTGTCTGTTTTCCTTCTCTTTTGCAGTGTCTCTTCTTTCTTTGCTTTTGAATGTTGGCTTTCACCAGAGTTGAGCTGTTGACTTTCTTTTTGCTCTGTTAGCTCTCTCTTGGCTGATCTTTACTGTGTCAACCTTGGCTTTAATTACTTACCACTGATAATCTGCTCTTGGCAAACATAGATCCATACCTATAATCTCTCTACTGGGCCCTAGAAGTCAGCTTCTCATATCCATGACATCCAAACTAATCTCATTTTCTTTCTTCTTAATTTGTTCTTCCTCCCATACTTCCTCTCTCTAAGAATGGCCCTTCCATAGATGCAATTATAAAAGACAAAAATGTTGCAGTTATGACATGTTCCTCTTTTACTTTTGTTTCCTCCCTAATTGATTGCTGACCATGCTGTATTTGTCCTCATTCCTCTATTCCCACTGAAACTGCATTCATTTGGTACAGATTATCCCTTTTCCTGAACTGCTGCTATAGGCTTTTAACTAGTCCCTCTGATTTCCATCTCCTATGATTTCAATCCATTCTCCTTTCTGGATATCTGTAGGGTGCTACTGTTTTCAAAAATAAATTTATTTTCATGTTAATCAAAGTTACTCATATACATGATTTAAAAGAACTAAACATTCTAGAAAGCTGCTTATAAAATAAAGTAGGTTCTGCCACTGCCTCCTGTATCTAACCCCATTCCTGCATTTTGCAGGCTATTCCTTTTGCATTTCCTTCACAATTCTAAAAGCATTAATATATGATTATATCTCATTTGTTTCTGTTTCAGGAATTATCTATTGACTTTCCATCATGGAAGATAAGGATTTATTGCTTTCTTACTGAGGCTCCACTCCAACACCATCAAACACACACACACAAATTCTCTTTCAATTATTTTTGAATCCTAATTGTATTTTTATAATTATATTGTAACTTTGGTAAGATCAGTGTTCAGTTTATGTTATTATAATTGTTTGAACACTATTCAAAGCCCGACTGTGTCTGGTGTTCTCCCCTTCCTTACGTCAGCCAAACTTGACACCAATTCCTGGAGTTAGGGTGGATTCCACAGACTACAGACCTCACTTCAGACATTAGTCTCAAGTATTAGGTTCCTCAAGTTACCTCTACTTCTGTCCAACTTGGCTACAAATCCAGGGGTTCAACAGCGTCCTCCTCAGACTTAGTAATTGCTAGCATAATTCACAGAACTTAGGATGGTTGTTTCCTTCCCCTTACTAGATTATTTTAAAGGACAGCACTTAGGAACAAACAAATGGCAGAAATACACAGTGCAAAATCCCCTGGAGAAGGGAATGGCTACCCACTCCAGTTTTATTGTCTGGAGAATCCCATGGACAGAGGAAGTGGGTGAGCTACAGTCCACAGGGTCACAAAGAGTCAGACACATCTGAGCAACTAACACTTGTCAGGAGGGTGGAGGAGCAGAGCTTCCATGCCCACTCTGGGAATACCACCCTTCTGGCATCTCAATGTGTGCATCAACCCAGAGCTTTCCAAACCCTGTTCTTTAGGGATTTTTATGAAAATTTTATTATTTACGCACGAATGATTAATTCATTGGCCGTTGGTGATTCAATGCAACCTCTAGCCCCTCCCCGCTTCCTGGAGGTTGGGAGGTTGAGCTGAAAATTCTAGCCTTCTAATCAAATGGTTGGATCCTCTGGCTACCAGTCCCCATTCTGAAGTTTCTAGAGTCCCACCAATAGTCACCTCATTAGGATAAACTCAGGTATATTTAAAAATGGATTATTATGAATAACAAGGGATACTCCTATCACTGAGGAAATTCTCAGGAAGCTCTGTACCAGGAACCAGGGACAAAGATCAAATGTATTTCTGCTTACACCACTCCATGTAGGAAACTACAATTAAATATATCTCTTTTCTTGTACAACTTTTTGGTTTCTGTTTTCCCTGAAGTTAACAATTGTCTTTCTTTGGTGTGTTTGTTTGGTTTTCTTAGATTCTCCCCCATAAATATAAATCCTCCCCACAATTTTAAACCACCAGATGTTCTAATATTTTTATCTTCTTGGAAATCTCTTTCTGGAGATTTCTGAATGGCTGCCCAAATCTGCACTTGTTTTTCTAGGCCTACTGCACACCTGCCACCTTGGGATCTCCCTTTCCTATTACCCCAGGGATTTTCCTCACCTCTCTTCTGCATTAAATCCCTGATTGCCATTCGTGTCTTCATTTCCTTATTCTGGTGGAGTATATCTGCAAGGAGCTTCTTGATAAAGAGTATACAGAAAAAAAGTTATTTGAAACCTCACGTGTCTAAGCAATTATTTTCATTCTTTTGTGTTCAACTAATATTTTGACAGGTGTGGGAAAAATGGCTGGCTGTCCACAAGAAATCTGTGCTCTTCCTTTCATTGTAAAGAGCTGTTGGTAGAAATTCTTGGCTACCCAGAAACTAGATTTTCTTGACTTCCATCATCTAGGAGTTGGTAGATGACTAGTTCACACCTGTAGTAGGTGAAGAAAAGGGGTATGAATCACTTCTAGGTCAATGAGCTGAATAAATCTGTCTCTTCCATCCCCTTCTTTACTCTCCTTTTCATCCTTAATCTGAAGGTGGCTGCTGCTGCTGCTAAGTCGCTTCAGTCGTGTCCAACTCTGTGCGACCCCATAGACGGCAGCCCACCAGGCTCCCCCGTCCCTGGGATTCTCCAGGCAAGAACACTGGAGTGGGTTGCCATTTCCTCCTCCAATGCATGAAAGTGAAAAGTGAAAGTGAAGATGCTCAGTCATGTCCGACGCTTAGCGACTCCATGGACTGCAGCCTACCAGGCTCCTCCGTCCATGGGATTCTCCCGGCAGGAGAACTGGAGGGGGTTGCTATTGCCTTCTCCAAATCTGAAGGCAGAGGACTACAAAGTCCATGAAGACAGAAAAATCATAAAATTTTAGAAGATGCTTTTCTGAATCAATAAGCAGAAGGCCATTTTTCCATACAGGAATACATACTGCTTTGTAAGTAAATAAGAAGTAAACTTTTATTGGATTAAACCTCTGAAATTTGGAAGTTTATTTGTTACAATAGCTAGTACTATTCTTAAAAATTTTATTTGTACTGGGTTTAAAATTTCAGGTCACAAATCATCGTCCCTCAAAAACTTGGAATGACTGATCCATTATCTTCTAGCTTTCACCTTTGTTGTTGAGAAATGCAATGTTGTTTTAATGTCTAATTACTGTATGTGACCTTGGTTTTCTTTTCCTTGGATGGTTTTAGAGTATTCTTTCTATGGCCAGAGTTTGAAACTTCATGGTGATCCATCTTAATTTAGAGTGTTTCCTCTGAAATATTTGATGAGTAGTTGGTAGGAGCGGTCAAATTGAAAATGTAACTTTCTGGGAAATTTTATTGAATTATTTCTTTGATACTACTCACTCCCTGCTCTTTTTTTATCTTACCTGCAAGAGAATTCAAGCTAATCAGATTTCAGGCTTTTTTTTTTTTACAATTCTCCCAACTCTAAACTTTTCTCTCCTATTTTCTTAATTTATCCTGTAAACTTTCTATTGTACTTTTTATTCTGCTATTGTTTTCAATTTCCAAGAGCTCTCTTCCCCCATTATGCTTTCATATTAGAAATTTTTCATATTTTTGTTTATAATATTTTCTTTTATATATCAGAGAATATTAGTGATGATTCAAGCTGGATTTCTTCCAAATTGTCTGATGTCTGTTCTGAAGGTTGAAGGCTTTCCTTAAATATCTGATAATTCTTGCATGTCTGCTTACATTTGAATGGTACACTAGAAAATTGACCAGAAGCTTTATGGAGTTTAGTGGGATTTGTTGACCATTGGGCTTCATTTCATGATGACTTGACCTGGTTGTGTTTGGGGGACCCACCAACTTGTCAGTATTTCTAGGTCTTTTTTATAGGATTGGGTTGAATATTCAGTTAAGAATCTTTTCCTCTTATGCCTAGAGCATATAAGCCTGGTTACTAGCATCTGGGAGATGAATGGGAAACCAGGATGGGGATTCACCATTTAAGATGTAGACCGTTACTCAATCTGAGTTAAAACAGAACCCTCAGGGGTGCCTATTATCCATCATCCATCTCTTCTGCTAAACTTTTTATCGAGAATAAACATCTACTTTTCTTCAAGCAGAGGTAAGGAGCTAGCTCCCATCTATGTGCAGAGAGTACCTGGACTTTGTTGCTTCTTAAACAGATTTTTTTCATCCAGTCCCTTACTTCCAGCCCTGTCCTCATTCATCATTTTAGGGATAGCTAAAATCACCAATTTCTGAACCAGTTTTGGTTTAAAAGGCAAAAGATTTATACAATCTGAAGAGAAAGCAAAGTATACGCCCACTGCTGGTTTAAGGTTAAGCTTCTTGTTTACCACAGATTAAGGTTCACTCATCTAATTTTCAGCTTCAAAATTTTGGTCTTCTTCTCTCATCTATATTTGTCCTTTTGATATGCCTTTTAAAAAGTGTATGTGTGTGTTTATAGTTTTATCATGGAAGTGTGCATCCCTAGATATTCTAGTTTAATTTTGCTATTAAAAACTTGTTCACATGCCATTTAAATCTCTTTTAATCTAAAGATTTATCTTCTGTTTCTCTTTTTCTTCAAGTGTATTTGTTGGAGAATTTGGGCCATTGACTTGCAGAGTTTCCTATAGACTAGATTTTGCTGATTACACACTGATGTATTTCAACATTTTCTCTTCTTTTGTATTTTCTGAATTTGGTAGTTGGATCCAGAGGTTTGATAAAACTCAGGTTTGTTCAGTTTCACAAGATTAGAGATAATGTTATATATTCTTTCATCAGGAGGAAACTAACCTTTGTTTTTACTCTCTTCCTGGGTTAGCAGCTGTTAATAGTCAGATACTTAGATTCACTAGTATACTGAAGGTTGTAAAATGTTGATGTTCTAGTTATATCATATTGTTTTCATTTTTAGCTGGAGTAATTTTCTATGGAGACATTTTCATTCATATAGTATTTTTTCATGCAGTGATCTGTTCTAGACTGTGGATTATCTTTTCATTCACTTATCAGTGCTCTTCACAGAGAAAATTTTTAAATTTTGATAAAATTCAGTCATTTAAATTGTACTAATGAAAGAACGTCTATAGTACTTTCCATGTGGTAAGAGTTTAATCTGGAGGGGGGAGTGTTTCTTTTAATAACTCTAACATTACTTATTAGCAATTCCATTTCTGAGAAGATGGAGTAGATGTAATTTCCCCTTATCTTTCCTATAAGTATAACTAAAACCCATGGGGAGAATATATAAATAAAACATAAGAAAGATTTGAAAGAGAAATGAGGACAGATTAGTAGAAATTCCAGGACTGTGGAAGATCACAGTGGTAAGTTTCCAGAGGTTTCTGTTTATCTTATATATCCCAGATTTGAAATTGAAGGCAGTAAACTGGAAATAAAAAGGGGCACAGACAAAAAAAGACCCAAAAAAGCCTTCTATCTTTAGCCAAAGGAATAAAATGGGACACCTAGTGATATAGAAAACATTGGTATAATGACTACTCTACTCTAGCCAAATATCACGGAAAAAACTGTGGCCTTCCCCAAAGCAAAAAAAAAAAAAAAATGCTGAGTGGGGAGATTAGACTGAAACCCTCACCAGGCTGTAACAAGTTTCCCTTATCACCACTATCATCACATCATCCTCCCACACCTTCCTCTCCCTGGGGAATGGGGGTAAGGAGACTGAGTAGTAGGTATAGTAGGGATTCCTTAAGTGCAGTAGGGAGGTTGAATAGTAGGCACAGTAGGAAGCCAAGACTTTTTGTCTTTACCAAGCAGAAGTAAGGCTACATTCTCCTCTATGGTGTCAGTAGAGGCCACAAGAAAAGCTGTAATTAGGTACTTTACCTCTTCTGGCCAGGGAAATATCCGTGGAAGCCCCTACAGAGCAGGACTTCTAGTCTTCCCTTCAGTAATGAGAAGTTCCCTGGTTGGGTGTCAACAGAGGCCATGTGAAGCACATGAACTTTTATTAATATACCCACCTGGCAATGTTAAGGTGGTATATTCCTCTTCCCAGTATCAATGGAAGCAAGCTACACCAGTTTAAATATAATTTGGAGTCTTATAAGTACCCAATTTGTGGCAAAGGCAATGGCACCCCACTCCAGTACTCTTGCTGGAAAATCCCATGGATGGAGGAGCCTGGTGGGCTGCAGTCCATGGGGTTGCTAAGAGTCAGACACGACTGAGCAACTTCACTTTCACTTTTTCACTTTCATGCATTGGAGAAGGAAATGGCAACCCACTCCAGTGTTCTTGCCTGGAGAATCCCAGGGGCAGGAGAGCCTGGTGGGCTGACGTCTATGGGGTCACACAGAGTCGGACATGACTGAAGTGACTTAGCAGCAGCAAGTACCCAAATGGCCATGTTTATCAATAATCCCTCATTATATCAAGAACCAGGAAGACATCTAACTGAATGAAAAAAAATCAATAGATACAAACACTGAGATTACAGAGATATTAGAATTATCTGACAAAAATTTTAAAACAACCATCATAAAAATGCTTCAATGAGCAGTTATAAACATGCTTAACCAAATGAAAAAAAAAAAAGAAAAAAGTGTTCAACAAAGAATTAGAAAACATAAGAACCAAATGGAAACTTTAGAATTTAAAATGCAATAGCCAAAATAAGAAAACTCAATGGATGAGTTCAATAACATAATGTAAGGAAGAGAGGAAAGAATCAGTGAATTTGAGGATAAAACAGTAGAAATCACCCAAATCTGGAAAAAAAGAAAAAAGCTGAAAAACAAAAAAAAAACAAAACAATCAAGCAAAACCTTACATACGTGTAGGGCTATAACAAAATATATAACATTCATGTTATCGTTAGAGTCCTAGGAGAAGAAAGATTATAGATTCAAGAACTTAAGGGGGCACCAAACAGCATGAACTCTCTAAAACTTCACATCAATACACATTATAGTATAGCTTATGAAAACTAAATTAAACTTGCTCGGTCATGTCCGACTCTATGACTCCCGTGGAAATTCTCATGCCAGAAAACTGGAGTGGGTAGCTGTTCCCTTCTCCAGGGAATCTTCTCAATCCAGGAACAGAACCCAGGTCTCCCACATTGCAGGCAGATTCTTTACTAATTGAGCCACATGGGAAGTTTTATGAAAACTAAAGACAAAGAAAAAGTTTTAAAGCAAGAAGAAAGAGGCAACATCTTAGCTTTTGAGGAAGAACAGTTTGAATGATGACAGGTTCTCATCAGAAACCATATAAGCTAGAAGTGATACATTTTTCAAATGGTGATAGGAAACTACTATCAACCTGTTATCCTATATCTAGTGAAAATATTCTTCAGGAATTAGAAGATAATTAATATATTCTTAGATGAAGGAAAACTAAGAGAATTTCTTTCCAGTAGATCTATTGTACAAGAAAGCCTAGGAAAACATTTCACAGTATATACAATTTGTTATATATTTGTTAATATATGGGCTTCCTGATAACTCAGCAGTAAAGAAACTGCCTGCAATGTAGGAAGCTTGCAGGAGACGTGGGTTTGATCCCTGGGTCAGGAAGATCTGCTGAAGAAGGAAATGGCAACCCACTCTAGTATTCTTGCCTGGGAAATTCCATGGACAGAGGAGCCTGGCAGGCTACAGTCCATGAGTTACAAAGAGTTGGACATGACTGTTAATATACAGCAGATTATTACATTGTACACTTTAACTGTGTTCCAATTATATTTGTCAATTGTACTTTAGTATAGCTAGAAAAAAATATTTTTAAAGATTGTTTTATAAACTTCAAGAAAAGAAAAAAGAAAGGCCAAATGAAGTTTTCTAAACAAAAGAAACAACACAAAAAGGAATCTTGGAATATCACAAAGAAAGAAAGAACACAGTAAGAAAAAAAATGGGTAATACATTAGACATTCATTCTTCTCTTGAGTTTTGTAAATTATATTTGAAAATTGAAGCCAAAATATAACATGTTTTAATTGGTTTTAAACGTATGGAGAGAAAATGTTTATGACTATAAGCAAGAGTGGATAAAGGAAGATAAAGGGAAATAAGAATTGTGAGAGTTAATTTCATGTATCAATTTGCCTGGGCTGGGTTATGCTCAGATAGCTGGTAAAACATTATTTCTGGCTATGCCTGTGAGGTATGTGAGGTATTTCTGGCAAAGATTAGCATTTGATTTAGTAGACTGAATAGAAAGAGCCACTCTTACCGATGTGGTCAAGTATCCAAACGTCTGAGGATTTGAATGGAACAAAAGAGTGAAGGAAGGGCAGATTTTCTTCTTTAAGCTGAAACATCTCTCCTTGCCTACCAGTGGACATTGGAGCCTCTGGGTCTAGGGCTTTTGGTCTCCAAGTCTTTTACCAGTAAGCCCCCTGTTTCTCAAACCTTCAGATTAATACTGACCATCTTTCCTGGTTCCCAAGCTTGCACACAGCAGATTGCAAAACTTCTTGGCTTTCATAACTGCATAAGCCAATTTCTATAATAAATCTCCTCTTATATGTCTATCTCTACATCTATATATCCTATTGGTCTAATTTCTCTGGAGAACTCTAACACAACATTTCTGCCATTTATTCAAACTAGTAAATGACTACACCAGTGGGCTATAATAAATTATGCATATATAATGTAATATCTAGAGCAACTACTAAAGAGTTATACATAAAGATACAATAAAATACTGTATAGACAATCAAAATGGAAATGTAAAAAATTCTGAAGCAAACTGCATGGAGATAAGAAAAGGAGACCAGAGAAATGAAAAACAGAGAGGAAAGCAGAAAAATCAAACTGGCAGATGTGAAGCCCTAAATATACACAATTATTTTAAATGTAAATGATCTACATGCATTGATTAAAAGTAAGTGATTCCCAGAGTGTATTAAAAATTATAATCTGACTATATATTGTCTATTAGAAACTCAAATATAGGAAATTTAGATATATTGATATAAGCAAGTTAAAAGTAAAAACTTCTTGCACATATTAAAAGAAAGCAGGAGTGGCTATGTTAATATCGGATACATTAGACTCTAAGAAGAGAAAATTACCAGAGAAAATGTATGTAATTAAAGAGTCAATCCATCAGTAAGACATAAAATTTTGTGTCTTGCCAAAATATTGGCACTAAATATATATGTGCCAAATAATAGAGTTGCAAAACATGTGTAGCAAATACTGACAGAACTGGAAGAAGAAATAACAAATCCAGACTAACATGTTGGAAACTTTAACATTCTTTTCTCAAAAATTTGTATGACAACTAAGCAGAAAATCAGCAAAGGTATAGAATTCAATACCATCAACAAGCAGTTATAATTGGCATGTGTAGAACAATTTACTCAACATACATTCAGTACAAATTACCCAAGAAATATATACCAATATAGACCATATCATGAGCCAGAAAACAAATCTCAATAAATTTTTAAAAATTTAAATCATACAAAATATGTTCTCTGATCACAAGAAATCACTTACAGAGAGATAAAAGGAAAGTCTTCAAACACTTGTCAAATAAACATCACGTTTCTAGATAACCCATGGGTCAAAAGCAAATCTCAAAAGAAACTTTAAAAAAGTACACTAATGTGATTGAAACATAAATAGCACCATATTAACATTTTTAGGACACAATTAAAACAGTTCTGAGAGAAAAATTTATAGTACTAAATAAATACACCAAAAATACTAAAAAATCTCAAATAAATAATCTAAGCTTCCATCTTGTGTTAAGGAAAATAATGGCTCCCTAGAACCTGTGAGAGTTGGACTGTGAAGAAAGCTGAGTGCCGAAGAATTGATGCTTTGGAACTGTGGTGTTGGAGAAGACTCTTGAGAGTCCTTTGGACTGTAGGGAGATCCAACCAGTCCATTTTAAAGGAGATCAGCCCTGGGATTTCTTTGGAAGGAATGATGCTAAAGCTGAAACTCCAGTACTTTGGGCACCTCATGCGAAGAGTTGACTCATTGGAAAAGACTGATGCTGGGAGGGATTGAGGGCAGGAGGAGAAGGGGACGACAGAGAATGAGCTGGCTGGATGGCATCACAGACTCTATGGACGTGAGTCTGAGTGAACTCCGGGAGTTTGTGATGGACAGGGAGGCCTGGCGTGCTGCGATTCATGGGGTTGCAAAGAGTCAGACATGACTGAGCGACTGATCTGATCTGATCTGAGAACCTGTGAACATGTTATCTTAGATGGCAACTGTAACTTTGTAAATGTGATTAAGTTAAGAATATTGAGATGGGAAATTATCCTGATAGTACCAATGTAATCACTGCTGCTGCTACTGCTGCTAAGTCACTTCAGTCGTGTCCAACTCTGTGTGACACCATAGACGGCAGCCCACCAGGCTCCCCCATCCCTGGGATTCTCCAGGCAAGAACACTGGAGTGGGTTACCATTTCCTTCTCCAATGTAGGAAAGTGAAAAGTGAAAGTGAAGTCGCTCAGTCATGTCCGACTCTTAGCGACCCTATGGACTGCAGCCCACCAGGCTCCTCCATCCATGGGATTCTCCAGGCAAGAGTACTGGAGTGGGGTGCCAGTGCCTTCTCCAAATGTAATCACAAGGCTCCTTAAAAGACAGAGTCAGAAGTGTCAGAGTGAGAGAGACTTTAAGGTACTGCTATTGACTTTGAAGATGGAAGAAGGAATCATGAGCAAAGAATACTGGCAGCCTCTAGAAGCTGGAAAAGGCAAGGAAATATAGTCTCCTCTAGAGCCTTCAGAAAGAAAGCAGACCTACTGACACTTTGACTTTACCCCATGAAACTTCTGACCTACACAAGAGTCAGAAAATAAATTTAAGTCATTAAATTTGTGATAATTTGTTATAGCAGTAATAAACTAATATAGATTTTGGTGCCAAAACCAAAATCCTGTTGTAGTAAACCTTTATAACTGGAAGTGGCTTTGATATTGGGCAATTGCAGAGGCTGGAAGAATTTTGAGAAACATAATAGATGGCTTCCTAGAAACTTGTTGTTTAGTTGCTAAGTTGTATCCAACTCTTTTGGGACCCAATGTGCTGTAGCCTTCCAGGCTCCTCTGTCCATAGAATTTCCCAGCCAAGAATACTAGAGTGGGTTGCCATTTCATGTTAATGACTGCTAGTGAGAACTCAGAAGTGAGGAATGTGGTAAAACAAAACAAAACATATTATCTTGGAGAATACCTTAATCATCATGAGCAGACTTTTTAGAAATATGCATATTACAAAAGCTACTGGTGAGGGCTCAGGTGAAAATGAGGAACAGGCTATTGAAAGTGTGAAAAAAAAGGCTCCTTGTTATATACTAACAGAAAACTTAGCTGAATTGTGTCCTTCTGGTTATGTGGGAAGCAGAACTTGTAAGTGATGAGCTTGGAAATTTAGCTGAGGAGATTTCCAAGCAGTGTTGAAGGTACAGCATGTTTTCTTCTTCTTCTTCTTTACAGTAAAATGGGTGAGGATAGAGATAAATTAAGTGAAGAACTGTTAATTAAGAAGAGAATAAGGCTCGATGATTTGGGAAATCCTCAGTCTGTCCAAACTTACAAATATGCTAAAGTTAGAAGAGTCACTGCCAGGAAAACACTCTGATGAGAAAGCGAAGGGTGTGGCTAGACAATCTTTTGTTATTGCCTTGAAAGGAATCAAATACCACTGTATTCAGTCATACAGGGGTCACTGAAGAAATTAGATACGTGACTCATGAAGCCCCTCAGCCACCTCAGCAGAAGCCAAAACTAAAAATAACATTATCTAGGGAAGATCCATGGAGCGGTCTGTTGTTTCATGGAGTAAATCCCCTTACATACAAAGGAGACCCACAAGTTTCTAGAAGGTTTTCTACCAACAGAAACACTGTCCACTTGGACTTAAATGAATAGATAGAGAATAAAATGATAGTTGACCTTCCAAAATTCTACAGGCGAGAAGTAGGTTGATGAAAGTATTTATCTTCAAACACATATACTTCATGAAAAAGGAAGGAAACCCCAAAGGCAGAGCCTCAAGGTCAGAGGGAAAAGCCTCAAACTCAGTGGTTGGAGCCATGAACCACTAAGGATTACTTTTAGGTCAGAAACCCAGTATTGTTTGCCCATCTTAATAAATAAAACTCAGCCACATCTTAAGTAGTAATGGAGGAAAGAGAAATTATAATCCTTTTCAAATTAAATGACTGTACTAAAAAGAAAGTCTTCCCTGATGGCTCAGTGATAAAGAAACCTCCTGCCAATGCAGGATACACAGGTTCGGTCCCTGGGCTGGGAAGATCCCCTGAAGAAGGAAATGGCAACCCACTCCAGTATTCTTGCCTGGGAAATCCCATGGACAGAGGAGCCTGGTGGGCACAGGCCACACAGGAGAATTGAGTGGGGATGTACTGGGACACACTGCTTCTGCATCCCTCAAGTCCTTCGTGGTGACACTAATCTTTGCAATCCCTCCAGCAGTGTGATAGTACCTTTGGTTTACTATTTTCCTAGCAAGAGGCAGTTCTAGTGGCTTCCACTTTGCCTTTCCTATGATTATAGCCCTCACTCTACAAGTCAGGGCACTAAGGAGATTCTACCAACTGCTGAGCATGTATTCTTGAAATAGAGAGACAGCCACAGAAGGGACTTCCCTGGCAGTTCAGTGGTTAAGACTCCATGCTTCCATGTAGTGGGTACAGGTTCAATCCTTGATCAGGGAACTAAGATCCTACGTGCCACATGGAAAAAAAAAAAGAAGAAATAGCCACAGAATAGGTTTGGTGTCCCACCACTCCCTCTCTGAGATGGATCTGAGCTAAAACTCCACCTCTTTACCTAAACTTTATAAGCCTCTGCTCTGCCTGGTGGACCACAGTGATGTTTTGGGTCTCCTGGAATTTGTGTTAGTTCAGAGTCAGTGTCCAGTATTCCACGAAAGGTCTGATTATTTCCTTTTCTCCAGTGCACAGTAACTCTGGTAAAAAGCCATATATCCCTTTGCGGAAGGCTGGGGAAAAAGTTAACAGTATACATCTTATCTATCTGAAGAGGTTTATTGTGAGTAATTGACTCATATAGTTATAAAGACTGAGAAATCCCACAATCTGCCATTTGCAAGCTGAACTATACACCAGGAAAGCTGGTGTATAGTTCTAGTGAAAGTCTGAAGGCTTGAGAACAGGCATACCAATGATGTAAGTCCCAGTATAAGGGCAGGAGATGACCAATGCCAAAACTCAAGTAGTCAGACAGCACAAAGTCTCCTTTTCCTGCCTTTTTATTCTTTTTTTAAATTTTTTTAAATTTTTTAAATTTTATTTTATTTTTAAACTGTACATAATTGTATTAGTTTTGCCAAATATCAAAATGAATCCGCCACAGATATACATGTGTTCCCCATCCTGAACCCTCCTCCCTCCTCCCTCCTCCCTCCCCACACCATCCCTCTTGGTCGTCCCAGTGCACTAGCCCCAAGCATCCAGTATCGTGTATCGAACCTGGACTGGCAACTCGTTTCTTACATGATATTTTACATGTTTCAATGTCATTCTCCCAAATCTTCCCACCCTCTCCCTCTCCCACAGAGTCCATAAGACTGTTCTATACATCAGTGTCTCTTTTGCTGTCTTGTACACCGGGTTATTGTTACCATCTTCCTAAATTCCATATATATGCATTAGTATACTGTATTTATGTTTTTCCTTTCAGGCCCTCATCAGATCTAATGATGCCCACTCACACTGGAAAACACAATGGACTTTACTCAGCCTAGTTATTCTAATGCTAATCTCTTCTGGAAGCACCCTCCCTCACACACCTAGAAATAACATTGAATCAATTATCTGGGCATCTTGTGACTAGGCAAATTGGCATAAAATTAACCATCACATTTCCATTGCTCCCTATTACCTCACTAGCTCAGGTTACCATGGCAAGCCTCTCACAATCAGGTATTTCAAGGCAAAATGAAGGCACATATCTTTAGGAACATGAGATATGACAAGCTTGCCTCAAAATTTGATTGCAACATCATTAATTCTGCCATTCTGTGAGCATCCAGTCAGGGATTTATACACCTGTTTCCCTTTCCTAAATACAGTCTTCCAAACCAACTGGGTGTTTTCTTGGGACCTCCCTTCTCATTTCTCTTGGGGTACTAGAGGAGGAAGCTGCTCTGTCTTCTGTAAGAACGAAGAAGCTGCTTAGGGTGAGAGGAGCTGGAGGAGAACTCTGGCAAGCACCCAGAGGTCTGGGAGGTTCTATCATGTTTCCTCCAATTTTTTTTTCATACTCTTGTTCTAACCTCAAGGTAATACCAGAAAAACAGAGTCTAAATTTGTGAGGTAGAAGTAGGAGTTGGGAACACAGACCTACTGCTAATTTGCATATCCAAGTTCATTAAAAAAAAAATACATATGGAGCTCTCTCCTCTCTGGCCCTGATGCCTTGCTCTGCTGCTGCTGCTAAGTCACTTCAGTCGTGTCCGACTCTGTGCGACCCCAGAGACGGCAGCCCACCAGGCTCCCCCGTCCATGGGATGCTCCAGGCAAGAACACTGGAGTGGGTTGCCATTTCCTCCTCCAGTGCATGAAAGTGAAAAGTGAAAGTGAAGTCGCTCAGTCGTGTTCGACTCTTCGCGACCCCATGGACTGCAGCCTACCAGGTTCCTCCATCTATGGGATTTTCCAGGCAAGAGTACTGGAGTGGGGTGCCATTGCCTTCTCTGGATGCCTTGCTCTAGGTCATGTTAAATAGGTTTATTAATTTCTGATTTGTTGTTTCTCTAATTTTGCATGGCATTGGAAATTAAAAAAACAGACCTTTCACTTTTAGGAATGTATCATATGGATATAGTTGTCTGTGTCAAGGATATGTGTACACGATGTTCATTCTGACACTGAAAGTTGAAAAAACTTATTATTCAGTAAAAGGAGAGATGGTTCAGTAAATTATGATCCATCTGTGGAGGCAATACATGGAATAGTGGTTAAAAGCATGGGCTCTGAAGCTAGAGGGCTTCCCTGGTAGTTCAGCTGATAAAGAAATTGCCTGCAATGCAGGACCCGGGTTTGATTCCGGGGTTGGGAAGATTCCCTGGAGGAGGGATAATTTTGGGGTTTCCCTGGTAGTTCAGACGATAAAGAATCTGCCTGAAATGCAGAAGACCTGGGTTCTATCCCTGGGTTGGGAAGATTCCCCTGGAGGAGGACATGGCTACCCACTCCAGTATTCTTGCCTGGAGAATTCCCATGGACAGAGGAGCCTGGCGAGCTACCATCCATGGGGTCGCAAAGAGTCAGACACAACTGAGTGACTAAGCGTGGCCCACCACTCTAGCTGAACTAGAATGTCTGTTTCCAAATTTTGACTCTAATATTTACTAGCTGTGTGACTAACCCTCAACTTCCATATCTATAAAATGAAGATACACTAATCCCTACCTAATATAGTTATTGTGTGACTTTGAATAAATTTTTTGTTCTGCTTGAAAAAATTAAAAAAATAAGATCTCCAATGTTATCAGTGACAAAACTTGAAATGTTCGTATACTTCACAGGCAGCATTGAGAAACTATCAATATTCAACAGTATTTTACATTTTTAAAGAACTTGCATTTTTGTACAGGTTCAGTTCGGTTCAGTTCAGTCACTCAGTAGTGTCCAACTCTTCGCGACCCCATAAATCGCAGCACGCCAGGCCTCCCTGTCCATCACCAACTCCCAGAGTTCACTCAGACTCACGTCCATCAAGTCAGTGATGCCATCCAGCCATCTCATCCTCTGTTGTCCCCTTCTCCTCCTGCCCCCAATCCCTCCCAGCATCAGAGTCTTTTCCAATGAGTCAACTATTCCCATGAGGTGCCCAAAGTACTGGAGTTTCAGCTTTAGCATCATTCCTTCCAAAGAAATCCCAGGGCTGATCTCCTTCAGAATGGACTGGTTGGATCTCCTTGAAGTCCAAGGGACTCTCAAGAGTCTTCTCCAACACCACAGTTCAAAAGCATCAGTTCTTTGGTGCTCAGCCTTCTTCACAGTCCAACTCTCACATCCATACATGACCACAGGAAAAATCATAGCCTTGACTAGATGGACCTTTGTTGGCAAAGTAATGTCTCTGCTTTTGAATAGGCTATCTAGGTTGGTCATAACTTTCCTTCCAAGGAGTAAGCGTCTTTTAATTTCATGGCTGCAGGTTAGTTAATATCTAAAACCCAGGTACTCTCCAGACAAGCTGGCCATCTCTAGATATCTGCCCAAATCTTCATGTTACACATGGGACTATGTCACTAAAGGCCAACACCCTTGGCCATTGCTGAATCAGGAGAAAATTCCCCTAGGAGTTTCCATCTTCTGCTTTCCTAATGTTCCAATAAAGAGATTATGAGCTGATCAACCACATAGACAGAGAAGTTCAGGAAGCTCTCCATATCTCAGTGGTTTCACTGTGGAAAGACTTCATTAGACTTTCAACAGCAACAAAGTTGACAGGTGGTGGCCCAGCTGCAGGTTTACTTCACACTATTTGCATCTGAGCCTTTGCTAACACAGGGCTTCACAACCTATACAATTCCTTCATTTATTTCCTTAACTTAAAGCTTCTCAGATTTATTTTTCTTAAGGCCTATGCATTTTCCCTAGAGCCTCAGCCAACTCTTACCTGACTTTCCTCCAAACTATTTCACCACTTCCTTTCAGTTTTCAGTTCAGTCACTCAGTAGTGTCCAAACTCTTTGCGACTCCATGAATTGCAATACACCAGGCCTCCCTGTCCATCACCAACTCCCGGACTTCACCCAGACTCAGGTCCATAGAACGGTGATGCCATCCAGCCATCTCGTCCTCTGTCGTCCCCTTCTCCTCCTGCCCCCAGTCCCTCCTAACATCAGAGTCTTTTCCAATGAGTCAACTCTTCACATGAGGTGGCCAAAGTACTGGAGTTTCAGCTTTAGCATCATTCCTTCCAAAGAAATCCTAGGGCTGATCTCCTTTAGAATGGACTGGTTGGATCTCCTTGCAGTCCAAGGGACTCTCAAGAGTCTTCTCCAACACCACAGTTCAAAAGCATCAATTCTTCGGTGCTCAGCTTTCTTCACAGTCCAACTCTCACATCTATACATGACCACTGGAAAAACCATAGCCTTGACTAGACAGACCTTTGTTGGCAAAGTAATGTCTCTGCTTTTGAATATGCTCTCTAGGTTGGTCATAACTTTCCTTCCAAGGAGTAAGCGTCTTTTAATTTCATGGCTGCAATCACCATCTGTAGTGATTTTGGAGCCCAGACAAATAAAGTCTGACACTGTTTCCACTGTTTCCCCATCTATTTCCCATGAAGTGAGGGGACCAGATGCCATGATCTTAGTTTTCTGAATGTTGAGCTTTAAGCCAACTTGTTCACTCTCCTCTTTCACTTTTATCAAGAGGCTTTTTAGTTCCTCTTCACTTTCTGCCATAAGGGTGGTGTCAGCTGCATATCTGAGGTTATTGATATTTCTCCTGCCAATCTTGATTCCAGCTTGTGCTTCTTCCAGCCCAGCGTTTCTCATGATGTACTCTGCATGTAAGTTAAATAAGCAGGGTGACAATATACAGCCTTGATGAACTCCGTTTCCTATTTGGAACCAATCTGTTGTTCCATGTCCAGTTCTAACTGTTGCTTCCTGACCTGCATACAGGTTTCTCAAGAGGCAGATCAGGTGGTCTGGTATTCCCATCTCTTTCAGAATTTTCCACAGTTTTCCTTTGACTGTGATCCACACAGTCAAAGGCTTTGGCATAGTCAATAAAGCAGAAATAGATGTTTTTCTGGAACTCTCTTCCTTTTTCCATGATCCAGCAGATGTTGGCAATTTGATCTCTGGTTCCTCTGCCTTTCCTAAAACCAGCTTGAACATATGGAAGTTCACGATTCATGTATTGTTGAAGCCTGGCTTGGAGAATTTTGAGCATTACTTTGTTAGCGTGTGAGATGAATGCAATTGTGTGGTAGTTTGAGCATTCTTTGGCATTGCCTTTCTTTGGGATTGGAATGAAAACTGACCTTTTCCAATACGGTGGCCACTGCTTAGTTTTCCAAATTTACTAGCATATTGAGTGCAGCACTTTCACAGCATCATCTTCCAGGACTTGATATAGTTCAACTGGAATTCCATCACCTCCACTAGCTTTGTTCATAGTTATGTTTTCTAAGGCCCAGTTGACTTCACATTCCAGGATGTCTGGCTCTAGGTCAGTGATCACATCATCGTGATTATCTGGGTCGTGAAGATCTTTTTTGTACAGTTCTTCTGTGTATTCTTGCCACCTATTCTTAATATCTTCTGCTTCTGTTAGGTCCATACCATTTCTGTCCTTTATCGAGCCCATCTTTGCATGAAATGTTCCCTTGGTATCTCTAATTTTCTTGAAGAGATCTCTAGTCTTTCCCATTCTGTTGTTTTCCTCTGTTTCTTTGGATTGATCGCTGAGGAAGGCTTTCTTATCTCTCCTTGCTATTCTTTGGAGCTCTGCATTCAGATGCTTATATGTTTTCTTTTCTCCTTTGCTTTTTGCTTCTCTTGTTTTCACAGCTATTTGTAAGCCCTCCCCAGACAGCCATTTTGGTTTTTTGCATTTCTTTTCCATGGGGATGGTCTTGATCCCTGTCTCCTTGTACAATGTCATGAACCTCCGTCCCTAGTTTATCAGGCACCCTGTCTATCAGATCTAGTCCCTTAAATCTATTTCTCACTTCTACTGTGTAAACATAAGGAATTTGATTTAGGTCATACCTGAATGGTCTAGTGGTTTTCCCTACTTTCTTCAATTTCAGTCTGAATTTGGCAATAAGCAGTTCATGATCTGAGCCACAGTCAGCTCCCAGTCTTGTTTTTGCTAACTGTATAGAGCTTCTCCATCTTTGGTTGCAAAGAATATAATTAATCTGATTCCGGTATTGACCATCTGGTGATGTCCATGTGTAGAGCCTTCTCTTGTGTTGTTGGAAGAGGGTGTTGGCTATGACCAGTGCATTCTCTTGACAAAACTCTATTAGCCTTTGCCCTGCTTCATTCCATATTCAAAGGCAAAATTTGCCTGTTACCCCAGATGTTTCTTGACTTCCTACTTTTGCATTCCAGTCCCCTATAATGAAAAGGACATCTTTTTTGGGTGTTAGTTCTAAAAGCTCTTGTAGGTCTTCACAGAACCATTCAACTTCAGCTTTTTCAGCATTACTGGTTGGGGCATAGACTTGGATTACTGTGATACTGAATGGTTTGCCTTGGAAATGAACAGAGATCATTTTGTCATTTTTGAGATTGTATCCAAGTACTGCATTTCAGACTCTTTTGTTGACCATGATGGCTACTCCATTTCTTCTAAGGGATTCCTGCCCACAGTAGTAGATATAATGGTCATCTGAGTTAAATTCACCCATTCCAGTCCAGTTTAGTTCTCTGATTCCTAGAATGTCTGGAACTCCAAGTGATGAGACTAGTTTCTTCTAGCCCTCAGTTACTTTAATGAATTCCCTTATTCCCTTTATTGAAACAAACAAACAGAAAAATGCAATTCTGTATTTAACCTCTGTTTCCTTCTTGTCCATCCTGTCTTATGGAGGCTGCATATTCCTCTTTATCCAACAAATTCATCTCTATCAAATTCTCATTACAGAGCTTCCAGAGTAATGGTTCTGAAAGAATGGTCCCCAAACCTGGAAATTGACTAGAAAAGCAAATTTCTTGGCTTTACTCTAGGTCTATTAAAACAGAAACTCTGGGAATAGGGTTCAGCAATGTGCTTTTGAATAAACCCTCCAGATGATTCTTAAGCACAATCCCAGTTGTTCACCACACTTAAAACATTTATTCTCACTCTCCATAGCTGAACAGGTCCCCTAAATCAAAGGCAAAATCAAAGTGCACAAATACTAATCTCCTCAGTTTCTCACTTCTATATCTAGAAGCTTACTATCAGTAGCATTCTTTCCCTATTTCCATTCTATTTCATAGGATATGGTGGTACCATCCATATACAATATTCTCTAGCCTCGTTTGGAGTCTTGGTCTACCCTGGTGGCTCAGTGGTGGAGAATCCGTCTGCTAATGCATAGGTTCAGTTTGGTTCAGTCACTCAGTCATGTTTGACTCTTTGTTGACCCCATGGACTGCAGCATGCCCAGCTTCCCTGTCCATCATCAACTCCTGGAGCTTGCTCAAACTCATGTCCATCGAGTTGGTGATGCCATCCAACCATCTCATCCTCTGTCATCCCCTTTTCCTCCTGCCTTCAATCTCTCCCAGCATCAGGGTCTTTTCAAATGAGTCAGTTCTTCATATCAGGTGGCCAAAGTATTGAAATTTCAGCTTTAGCATCAGTCCTTCTAGTGAATATTCAGGACTGATTTCCTTTAGGATTGACTGGTTGTTCTCCTTCCTGTCCAAGGGACTCTCAAGAGTCTTCTCCAACTCCAGAGTTCAAAGCATCAGTTCTTCATTGCTCAGTTTTCTTTATGGTCTAACTCATATCTATACATGACTATTGGGAAAACCATAGTTTTGACTATACAGACCTTTGTTGGCTAAGTAATGTCTCTGCTTTTTAATATGCTGTCTAGGTTGGTAAACGGAGAAGGCAATGGCACCCCACTCCAGTACTCTTGCCTGGAAAATCCCACGGACGGAGGAGCCTGGTAGGCTGAAGTCCATGGGGTTGCGAAGAGTCGGACACGACTGAGCGACTTCACTTTCACTTTTCACTTTCATGCATTGGAGAAGGAAATGGCAACCCACTCTAGTGTTCTTGTCTGGAGAATCCCATGGACGGGGGAGCCTGGTGGGCTGCTGTCTATGGTGTCACACAGAGTCGTACACGACTGAAGCGACTTAGCAGCAGCAGGTTGGTAATAACTTTTCTTCCAAGGAGCAAACATCTTTTAATTTCATGGCTGAAGTCACTATCTGCAGTGATTTTGGAGCCCAAGAAAATGAAATATGTCACTGTTTCCATTGTTTCTCCATCTATTTGCCTTGAAGTAATGGGACTGGATGCCATTATCTTTGTTTTTTTTTGAATGTTGAATTTTAAGCCAGCTTTTTCCACTCTCTTCTTTCACCTTCATCAAGAGGATCTTTAGTTCCTCTCACTTTCTGCCATAAGGGTGGTGTCATCTGCGTATCTGAGGTTATTGATATTTCTCCTGACAATCTTGATTACAGCTGTGATTCGTCCAGCCTGGCATTTCTCCATATAAGTTAAATAACCAAGGTGACAATATATAGCCTTGACATACTCCTTTCTCAATTTAGAACCAGTCTGTTGTTTCATGTCTGGTTCTAACTGTTGCTTCTTGACCTGCATACAGGTGTCTCAGGAGGCAAGTAAGGTGGTCTGGTAGTCTCATCTCTTGAAGAATTTTCCACAGAGTGTGTGATCCACACAGTCAAATGCTTTAGTGTAGTCAGTGAAGCAGAAGTAGATGTTTTTTCTGGAATTCTCTTGCTTTTTCTATAACCCAACAGATGTGGCAATTTGACCTCTGGTTCCTCTGCCTTTTCTAAATCCAGCTTGAAAAAAAAGGCAAAACAAAGGAACAAAGTCTCTGAAACCAGTTAAGGTTTTATCTCATTCTTTTCATTGGTTATCAAGTTTTTTAAAGTTACCCATATTTTCTGTAAACAGTTCCTCAGCTCTTTCTTTTCCAGTAAAAATAATGTATTACAATCACTTCCCTGAAACTGCTGTCTCCAAGGTCACCAAAACACTTCTAAACACCAAATCTATTTAACTGGAAGACAGCTAAGGAACTCTCTCTGGGTCTAATTTCTATCTCTCTGGACACTCCTACTTGTTTTTTCCCCAGATATTGTTGTTTTTACTTGTTCATTATATGCGTTTGTCCCACAGGGTTTCATCTTTCATCCTCTTCTCACAGTGAACACTTTCTCTGGGTGACCTCATTCCTGCCTATTTCCTTCACTGCATCCAAATCACTGTCTCCGGTGTAGATGCTCCTGAGTTCCAAATCTAAATGTCCTGCTGCCCATGGATTTCTCCATCAAAATTTCTGTTAGGCACTATAGACTCAACAGATCATAACCAGGATCATAGTCTTTCTCATAAAATCTGCTTCCTGTTTTATCTGCATGCATGTGAGCACTTAGTCATCTGGAAGTCATTCTTCTGCTCCTTATCCCCATAAAGTTGTTCTTATTTGACTTTCTTCACACTCCTTCATACATTCCTTCTCTTAGTTCATCTTATCCATAGTCATTGCAATATTTCCACCATTGTCTTTCTTGTCTGCTTTCTAACCTGCTTTTAACCTCGAGCTTTCTACTACTGTTATTTGGTTCCTATTCCAGTCAGATAAGTCAAAGGGAAAAGCTATGTTCAAGAAGCCAAGGTGGAGCAGAGTGGTGGTGTGTAAGGAATAGCTTCTTACCCCAAATTGCAATATATCATGCTAACTCATGAATATCAATATTATGTCCAGAGGGTAGAAGGTCTAAATCAATGTCATTAATGTAACGCAGAAATGAATGGTGAGACTCCGAGGATGGACCATAGAACCAAATGGGGCAAAGAATCCTGGAAATCTTTTGGAGAATTTTGAAGTGTGTGGTGGGTATAATGGATGAGTTGCAAGGTGGGGCACAGGTGCTTTGTTTATGTGGTTTTCCATAATAAGTAATATAGGTCACCTGGAAGCCTTTAGGGGCTTCTCTGGTAGCTCAGACAGTAAAAAATCTTCCTGCAATGCAGGAGACCCAGGTTTGATCCCCAGGTCAGGAAGATCCCCTGGAGAAGGGAATGGCTATGCTTTAAATGACTATATGGAACAGAAAGTGCTAGAAATATATTCTAGAAGGAAAACCACATCATATTAATTTCCTGCTTAAACTACCATATCAGTTCAGTCACTCAGTTGTGTCCGACTCTTTGCGACCCCTATACCACATGATAAAGTCAAAAATTCTTGCCATGATTCACCAGACTCATTGTGATTTGATCCTTGGTTAACTGCACAGCCTTCTTTCCATCCCTCCTAACACATGTGCCTCAGACACAGCCAGTTACTTAGAAGCTCCTGAAAGTAGCAAGCCATTTGGTATCGTAATGTAGGGTGCTTTTCAGGTATGCCCATTTCCTGACCTGCCAGTCTGCTATTCTCTGGATTATTCTTTGAGACTCATCTTAAACAATTCCTCTTCCTTGACGCGCTATGTGTTTTTGAGCAGATCTATGACATAATAAAAGGAGGGCATAGCAACCCATTCCAGTATTCTTGCCTGGAGAATCCCATGGAGAGACGAGCTTGGTGGGCTATAGTCCATGGGATCACAGAGTTGGACATGACTGAAGTAACTTAGCACGTGACATCAGTTCAGTTCGGTCGCTCAGTCATGTCTGACTCTTTGTGACCCCATGAATCGCAGCACGCCAGGCCTCCCTGTCCATCACCAACTCCCGGAGTTCACTTAGACTCACGTCCATCGAGTCGGTGATGCCATCCAGCCATCTCATCCTCTGTTGTCCCCTTCTCCTCCTGCTCTCAATCCCTCCCAGCATCAGAGTCTTTTCCAATGAGTCAACTCTTCACATGAGGTGGCCAAAGTACTGGAGTTTCAGCTTTAGCATCATTCCTTCCAAAGAACACCCAGGGCTGATCTCCTTTAGAATGGATTGGTTGGATCTCCTTGCAGTCCAAGGGACTCTCAAGAGTCTTCTCCAACACCACAGTTCAGTAATGTCTCTGCTTTTCAATATGCTATCTAGGTTGGTCATAATTTTCCTTCCAAGGAGGAAGCGTCTTTTAATTTCATGGCTGCAGTCGCCATCTACAGTGATTTTGGAGCCTAAAAAAATAAAGTCTGCCACTGTTTCCACTGTTTCCCCATCTATTTCCCATGAAATGATGGGACTAGATGCCATAATCTTAGTTTTCTGAATGTTGAGCTTTAAGCCAACTTTTTCACTCTCCTCTTTCACTTTCATCAAGAAGCTCTTTAGTTCCTCTTCACTTTCTGCCGTAAGGGTGGTGTCATCTACATATCTGAGGTTATTGATATGCGTATCTCCTCACCGCTGCCCTCGGGGAGTAGTTCCTCTTGGCCCCCCTGTGCCCTTGCAGCACATGACATAATAAAAGATGTATTTTAGAAACAGAACTCCATGGCTACAAGAAAAAAAAGAAAGGCAGAGACACTAGTTCTACCTGCAATGATCATAGAATAAAGTAATGGCTGTGTAGGGGTAGAGACATGACTGTAACAAACAAACCAAAACAAATGTCATAGGCTTTTTATGATTGTGATATATTAGAGTAACTTTAAATAGCATCTATTGGGTATTTTAGCTGTTGTTCATTAGCTCAGTCCGACTCTTAGCAACCCCAAGGACTGCAGCCTGCCAGGGTTCCTTGTCCTTCACTATATCCCAGAGTTTGCTCAAACTCATGGTCATTGAGTTAAAGATGCCATCCAACCATCTCGTCCTCTGTCACCCCTTCTTTTCCTGCCCGTCAACCTTTCCCAGCATTAGGGTCTTTTCAAATAGTCAGCTCTTCCCATCAAGTGACCAAAGTATTGGAGCTTCAACTTCATCATCAGTCCTTCCTATGAATATTCAGGGTTGATTTCCTTTAGGATTGATTGGTTTGATTTCCTTGCAGTCCAAGGGACTCTCAAAAGCTTCTCCAGCACCATGGTTTGAAAACATCAGTTCTTCAGTGTTCAGCCTTTTTATTCTCATATCTGTACATGACCACTGGAAAAACCATAGCTTTGACTACAGGGACCTTTGTCAACAAAGTGATGTCTCTGCTTTTTAATATGATGTCTAGGTTTGTAATAGCTTTATTCCATGAAGCAAGCATCTTTTAATTTCATGGCTGCTCTGTTTTTGGAGCCCAAGAAAAGAAGACCTGTCACTGTTTCCATTTTTCCCCCATTTATTTGCCATGAAGTTATGGGACCAGATGCCACAATCTTAGTTTTTGAGTATTGAGTTTTAAGCCAGTTTACTCACTCTCTTCTTTCACCTTCCTCAAGAGGCACTTTAGGTCCTCTTTGCTTACTGCCATAAGGGTGGCGTCATCTGTATATCTGAAATTATTGATGTTTCTCCTGGCAATCTTGATTCCAGCTTGTGATTCATCCAGCCTGGCATTTTGCATGATATACTGTGCATATAAGTTAGATAAGCAGGATAACAGTATACAGCCTTGACATACTCCTTTCCCAATTTGGAACCAGTCTGTTGTTTCATGTCCAGTTCTAACTATTTCTTCTTGACCTACATACAGGTTTCTCAGAAGGCAGGTCAGGTGGTCTGGTATTCCCATCTCTTTCAGAATTTTCCACAGTTTTTTGTCATCCATATAGTCAAAGATTTTAGCATAGTCAATAACACAAAAGTAGATATTTTTCTGGAATTCCCTTGCTTTTTCTATGATCCAAGGGATATTGGCAATTTGATCTCTGGTTCCTCTGCCTTTTCTAAATCCAGCTTGTACATCTGAAAGTTCTCAGTTCATGTACTGCTGAAGCCTACCTTGAAGGATTTTGAGCATACTCTTGCTAGCATATGAAACGAAAGCAATTGTATGTTGAACATTCTTTGGTATTGCTCTTCTTTGGGATTGGAATGAAAACTGACATTTTTCCAGTCCTGTGGCCACAGCTGAATTTTCCAAATTTGCTGGCATATTGAGTGGAACACTTTAAAATATCACCTTTAAGGATTTTGAGTAGCTTAGCTGGAATTCCATCACCTCCACTAGCTTTGTTGGTAATAATGCTTCCTAACACCTACTTGAACTTCCCTGGTGGCTCAGATGGTAAAGCATTTGCCTACAATGCGGGAGACCTGGGTTCGATCCCTGGGTCAGGAAGATCCTCTGAAGAAGGAAATGGCAACCCACTCCAATACTCTTGGCTAGAAAATCCCATGGATGGAGGAGCGTGGTAGATTACAGTCCATGGGGTTGCAAAGAGTTGGACATGACTGAGAGACTTCACTTCAAGACCTACTTGACTTCACACTCCAGAATGTCTGGCTCTAAATGAGTGATCACACCATCATGGGTATCCAGGTCATTAAACCTTTTTTTGTACAGTTCTGTGTATTCTTGCCACCTCCTCCTAATCTCCTCTGCTTCTGTTAGTTTCTTAACATTTCTGTCCTTCATTGAAGACTTTCTTATTTCTCCTTGCTATTCTTTGGAACTCTGTATTCATTTGGGTATATCTTTCCCTTTCTCCTTTGCCTCTTGCTTCTCTCCTTTTCTCAGCTATTTGTAAGGCCTCCTCAGACAACTTTTACCTTCCGGCATTTCTTTTCTTGGAGTGGTCTTGATCACTACCTCCTGTACAATATTACAAACCTGTGTCCATAGCTCTTCAGGCACTGTCTATCAAACCTAATCCCTTCAATCTATTTGTCATTTTCACTTTATAATCATAAGGATTTGGTTTAGGTCATACCTATATGGCCTACTAATTTTTCCTACTTTCTTCAACTTAAACCTGAATTTGGCAATAAGGAGTTCATGATCTGAGCCACAGTCAGCTCCCGGTCCTGTTTTTGCTGATTGTATAGAGTTTCTCCATCTTTGGCTGCAAAGAATATAATCAGTCTGATTTTGGATTGACCATTTGGTAATGCCGATATGTAGAGTCGTGTCTTGTGTTATTGGAAGAGGTTATCCCCCACCCAGTAACTAAATAAGATAGTCTTTTTAAGATCTACAGTTTATTTTAGGTACTCTTGATTTTAGAGATCCCCACCTCACATAATGCCAAATGAATTGCTCCCCATCGGACATTAAATATATTAATTACAAAAAGACTGAATCATGTTCATTATTGAAAAATGTTATGTTTTGTTAATATTGACAAAAAGCTGTTTGTTACATTTTTCTGGGCAAAATGTAATAAGAAATATGCATAGGTCCAAATCACCATGGCAGAAAAAAAATGTCTTGTATTGAGATTTTGGGCCTCCCTGAGGGCTCAGCAGGTGAAGAATCTACCTATAATGGAGGAGACACAAGAGACACTATTTCTGTGCTAGCAAGGAATAGAGAACTGATTAAAAGGTCATTGACTTCCAGGATTCAGAATGATGTTTTTCAAAAAATAATAAGTCTTTATCAACACTAAATGGTAGTTTTCATCTTCCACATTTCTCCTTCTTCTCATATTCAGCCTTTTCAGTGATAATATTATAAGCCAATACAATCTTCCAGAAAAAATAATAATTTTTTGAGCTAGAAGGAATTATTAACAATTTTTTTTTTTTTTTCCCACTGCTAGTTCTCTCCAAATACTCTTCTGGGGCTGGACCTACAGTACTTAATGTGAAACAGGTCTTGAGGCCATGCTTGGTCCTTTCATCCCTGATTGAGTGGAATACTTCAAGTATTTAACTAGGCTCCAATATCCTGAGGGAGTATTCAGCATCAAATCATAGAAAAGCATGACTCATGAAGCAATTGTGTAAAATGATGAAAATTCTTTTACTGTTCTCCTTTAATCTCTCTTGTCTGTGTTGATTAGGTCTCCAACCACCAAAGCTGTAAGGCCAAGGAAGATTTACCTCGTATTGTGAGAAAAAGAAAATAAACCTGACAGTTTTCATCTCTTCTCTAAGAAACTGAAGTCTATCTACAAGAAAACCAAGGCTTCCTTTATTTTTAGGTAAGAGAAAACATTGCATTTCTTGTGGGAAATTCTTAGAGCCACTCGCACATTGTCAGCCACTTTTTGAAGTCACAAACAAGATCAAACAACATCCTGCAAAGCCCTGAGTATATAGTGAAAGAAAAACTCCTTGTGTCTCTCTCAGGGAGATACCCAGGCAGAAGGAGAAACCTGGCCTACCTATTTTACTTCTATAAATATCTAGATAAAGGGAGTCATTTATCCTTTATGTTTTAGTCTTTATGCTTTATGTTTCAGTCTTTTGGTGCTATTGGAAATGAAGTATTTCTTTTTCAGTAAATTTTCCATTTAATGGGAACTTATTTCTTTAAGCACCACACTTTATTTTTATCACTATTAATTAAAAGATCTCTTTAAAAATATATGCTGTTTTGCCGTGTTAAATAATATACTGGATAGCATTTAATATTCACTTGGTAACCTTAGGTTATCATTATGATGTCAGTTACTAAATTTCATTTTCCTGAGAGGATTCTGAAATATATAAAATGCTACTTGTCACCACATTAATCTGCCTTAGGTAGTACTAAATCCTGTAGCTTTGCTGTGTGGACTTTATCACTCTTACTGTTTTGTCTTCAAGAAATATTTTGTTCTTGGGGAAATTAAAAGAGACATAAATGACTAGACAGATATATCATGTTCATGATTCAAAAGATACAATATTTTAAAGATATCAGTTACTCAAAAATCTATATGTAGATTCAATGTAATCACAATCAAAATCTTATCAAGTTTTTTTTTTATTGAAACTGAAAGCTGATTCTGAAATTTCCATGTAAATGCAAGAGACCCAGAATAACCAAGACAATTTTTTAAATGAAGAACAAAGTTACAGTACTCAGATTTTAAGAATTATATAGCTATAAAACTATAACCATAAAGCTACAGTAATGAAGTCAGATGGTTAATAGGGTTAACTGATTTTCAATAAAAGATATTAACCCATTCAATAAGGAAAGTATAAACTTTTTAACGAGCAGTCCTAGAGCAATTGGTTATCCTTATGCAAAAGTAATATTGGGCTTTCCTGGGAGTTCAGCTGGTAAAGAATCTGCCTGCAATGCAGGAGACTTGGGTTCAATCCCTGGGTTGGAAAGATCCCCTGGAGAAGAAAAAGGCTACCCACGCCAGTATTCTGGCCTGGAGAATTCCATGGACTATATAGTCCATGGGCTCACAAAGTGTTAGACACTACTGAGCAACTCTTACTTTCCTGCAAAAGTAACCTTGACCCTTAACTCACACAATACATAATACTTAATTTGGAATGGATCATAAATCTAAAGAGAAGATATCAAACTATAAAAGTCTAAGAAACAAAACATAAGCAAAAAGTCTACAAGACACCAGATTTGGCAGTAAGCTCTTAGGTTTTCTGTGACCAGATAGGCTAGAGTTCACAGGGTTGCACAGAGTCAGATATGACTGAAGCAACTTAGCATGCGTGCATGACCACAGATGGACAGCAGAAGGGAATTTTAAGGATGATGAACCTAGTCTGTATGGTACTGCAGTGGCAGATAAAGGTACTCTGTGCTTTTGATAAAACCTCTAGTAGTGTGCATCACAAAGAGTAAACTTCATTTTATGCAAATTTTTGAAAAATCAAGTAGGATGTTGAAGAGATCCTGGAATAGAACACAGACTGTGTTAAACAAATACAGATACATGACATAATCTTCCTGAAAAGGATGAGGGAGAAAGGAACCATCACAGACTAAGAAAGACTAAAGGAAAAATGACAATAAAACGTAATATGGCATCCAAGATGGGCTCCTTGAACAGCAAAAGACATTAACAAGAAAACTGATAAAATCCAAATAGAGTATGGAATTTAGTTAATAGTGATACAAATACTAGTTTATTAGTTTTGGTAAATATGCCATAGTAATTTAAGTTAGTTGTGTTAGGGGAAATTGAAACTGGGTGAGGGATATATGGGAATTCTTTTGCAACTTTTCTGTAAATCTAAAATTATTTCTAGATAACATGTTTAAATGAATTAATAAATACCTAAGAACCTATAATATGCAGTTTATGTATACTAATTTTATATAAACCTAATTTATGTATCTTGATATAAATGATGGAATAAATAAATAACTGAGGAAGAATGAACAAATCTTCCTTACAGAAGAATTGCAAATAATAAATGCAGAAATAGCAGATTCATGTTGATATATGGCAAAACCAATACAATATTGTAAAGTTAAAAAATAAAATAAAATTTTAAAAAATAAAAAAAATTAAGTTATGTGTTATAAAATAAATAAATAAATAAATGCAGAAATAATGAGAGAAATACAAAATCACCATTACAACACCAGAGCAATTATTGGTGCAGGCGGAGTCTATTGATGGGTACTAAAATTAGCGGGTAAAACTTTAAGGAGAAAGAGAATACTTGCAGTTTCAAAGTAACTGCCCCAAATATGAATTGCCATGGTGGTTTTAACATATGGCCACAAATTTTTTGATACCCTTTTCTCCAGGAAGTGGAGGTTTGAGTATGGGTTGAACTTAGTGACAAGCTTCAAATGAATAGAATATGAGCTGAGAAAAATAATCACTTTACAATGACGAAACCTGGAAGATACCACCCTACCAAGTGGTCAAGTTAACATCACCAGTAAAAAGTCTCCTTGATATCGTGTATTGCTGATAATACAATGAAAATGTCACTTCACCTTGTTCTATTCTTCATCTTCTAAATGCATAACCTCATAAGAAAAAAAAAATTATAGTCATGAGAAAGCCTCAGAAAAACTCCAACAGAGGGACATTCTACAAAATACCTGAGGCATACTCTACCAGTGTCAGTCATGAGAAACGAGGAAAGTCTGAAAAACTGTTATAGACTAATGACTAAATGAATTGGATCTAAAAATGGGAACAAGTTAAAAAAAAAAAAACAACTGGAGAAATCTGAATAAAGTCTCTAGTTAACAGTCTTGAATCAATGCTAATTTCTGGTTTCAATAAATGTAATATGCTTATGTAATATGACATTAAGGGAAGCTGAATGAAGGGTATATGAGAATTCTCTGTGCTATCTTTGTAACTGGAAAATAATAAATCTGAAATTATTTTGAAATCAAAAGTTAAGAAAAATCACAAAGTATTTTAAAGTTATTGCTTCCATTGCAATAATTTTAAGATACTTTGTGATTTTTTTTAACTTTAGATTTCAAAATTATTTTAGACTTATTATTTACAGTTGTACAGCATTGTAAAGCAGTTTTTCTCCAATTAAAAAATAGAAATAAAATAGTTATTGCTTCCAAATATTATTGCATATTTGAATAAAATATGTTAGAATTAGCTTAGTAAAATAGTGGTTAAGAATGAGAGCTTTAATTTTAACCAAATAAAACTCAGTTCTGCCTTTTATTAGCTCTGTAATTTGGGCAAGTTGCATAATTCTTCCAAGTCTCAGTTTCTTATCTGTAAAATGGGAATGATATTAGATAACTTCTAGGTTTTATAAGAATTAAAGAAGATAATGCATAGAATCTAGCACATAAGAATTGCATAATATATTTATTATTGTTATTAAAAAATACTACTACCGTTGCTTATGTCTAAATAACCAAATATAAATGAAGACTATCCTCTGTGCTGAGATTATTCACTTTAACCTACAAATAGGGAGAGAATACATTGTGAAGGTTTCGCAGATACTGGCAAAGAGGCCCTCAGCATGGCTGCTTTTAGCTGAGCAGACAGCTGGCTTTTATGGGAGGCAGGGGGCTGCCAGGAAAGGGTTGGTGGATCATGGCTCAGATGGTAAAATTCTTAGCCAAATATGAAGAGCAAGAAAGTCCCAGGAAGATATTGTGCTGGTCTTTTTTTTTTTTAATGTATTTTATTTACTTATTTTTGGCTGCACTGGGTCTTTGTTGCTGGGCACGGGTTTTCTCTAGTTGCAGTGGGTGGGGGGTTTCTACTTGCAGTGCACATGCTTCTCTTGTTGCAGAGCACAGTCTCTAATAATAATACGGTTGTCTGTAGTTGCAGCACACAGGCTTAGCTGTTCACAGCATGTGAAATCTTCCCAGGCCAGGGATCAAACCCACGTCCCCTGCATTGGCAGGCAGGTTCTTATCCACTGGACCACCAAAGAAGTCCTGTGGTCATCTTCAGTCAGTCAGTCAGTTCAGTTGCCCAGTGGTGTCCCACTCTTTGCAACCCCAAGGACTGCAGCATGCCAGGCTTCCCTGTCCCTCACCACCTCCTGGAGTTTACCCAAACTCATGTCCATTGAGTTGGTGATACCATCCAACCATCTCATCCTCTGTTGTTCCCTTCTCCTCCTACCTTCAATCTTTCTCAGCATCAGGTTCTTTTCAATTGAGTCAGCTCTTTGCATCAGGTGGCCAAAGTATTGGAGTTTCAGCTTCAACATCAGTCCTTCCAATGAACACTCAGGACTGATCTCCTTTAGGATGAACAGGTTGGATCTCCTTGCAGTCCAAGGGACTCTCAAGAGTCTTCTCCAACACCGCAGGTCAGAAAAATCAATTTTTCAGTGCTCAGCTTTCTTTATAGTCCAACTCTCACATCTATACATGACTACTGAAAAACCTTGGCCTTGACTAGATGGACTTTTGTTGGCAAAGTAATGTCTCTGCTTTTTAATATGCTGTCTAGGTTGCTCATAACTTTCCTGCCAAAGAGTAAGCATCTTTTAATTTCATGGCTGCAGTCACCATCTTCAGTGATTTTGGAGCCCCCAAAAATAAAGTCTGACACTGTTTCCACTGTTTCCACATCTATTTTCCATGAAGTGATGGGACCAGATGCCATGATCTTAGTTTTCTGAATGTTGAGCTTTAAGCCAACTATTTCACTCTCCTCTTTCACTTTCATCAAGAGGCTCTTTAATTCTTCGCTTTCTGCCTTAAGGATGGTGTTATGTGCATATCTGAGGTTATTGATATTTCTCCTGCCAATCTTGATTCCAGTTTGTGCTTCATCCACCCCAGAGTTTCTCATGATGTACTCTGCATATAAGGTAAATAAGCAGGGTGACAATATACAGCCTTGACATACTCCTTTTCCTATTTGGAACCAGTCTGTTGTTCCATGTCCAGTTCTAACTGTTGCTTTCTGATCTGCATATAGGTTTCTCAAGAGGCAGGTCAGGTAGTCTGGTATTCCCATCTCTTTCAGAATTTTCCACAGTTGATTGTGATCCACACAGTCAAAGGCTTTGGCATAGTCAATAAAGCAAAAATAGATGTTTTTCTGGAACTCTCTTGCTTTTTCGATGATCCAGCAGATGTTTGCAATTTGATCTCTGGTTCCCCTGCCTTTTCTAAAACCAGCTTGAACATCTGGAAGTTCACAGTTCACATGTTGCTGAAGCCTGGCTTGGAGAAATTTGAGCATTACTTTGTTAGCGTGTGAGATGAGTACAATTGTGCGGTAGTTTGAGCATTCTTTGACATTGCCTTTCTTTGGGATTGGAATGAAAATTGACCTTTTCCAGTCCTGTGGCCACTGCTGAGTTTTCCAAATTTGCTGGCATATTGAGTGCAGCGCTTTCACAGCATGATCTTGCAGGATTTGAAATAGCTCAACTGGAATTCCATCACCTCTACTAGCTTTGTTTGTAGTGGTGCTTCCTAAGGCCCTCTTTACTTCACATTCCAGGATGTCTGGCTCTAGGTGAGTGATCACACCATTATGACTATCTGTGTTGTGAAGATCTTTTTTGTACAGTTCTTTTGTGTATTCTTGCCACCTCTTCTTAATATCTTCTGCTTCTCTTAGGTCCATACCATTTCTGTCCTTTATTGAGCCCACCCTTGCATGAAATGTTCCCTTGGTTCTCCTAATTTCCTTGAAGAGATCCGTGGTTTTTCCCATTCTATTGTTTTCCTCTATTTCTTTGTACTGATCACTGAGATAGGCTTTCTTATTTCTCCTTGCTATTCTTTGGAACTCTGCATTCAAATTGGTATATCTTTCCTTTTCTCCTTTGTTTTTAGCTTCTCTTCTTTTCAAAACTATTTGTAAGGCCTCCTCAGACAGCCATTTTGCTTTTTTGCATTTCTTTTTCTTGGGGATGGTCTTGCTCCCTGTCTCCTCTACAATGTCACAAACCTCCATCCATAGTTCATCAGGCACTCTGTCTATCAGATCTAGTCCCTTAAATCTATTTCTCATTTCCACTGTATAATCATAAGGGATTTGATTTAGGTCATGCCTGAATGGTCTAGTGGTTTTCCCTACTTTCTTCAATTTCAGTCTGAATTTGGCAATAAGGAGTTCATGATCTGAGCCACAGTCAGCTCTTGGTCTTGTTTTTGCTGACTGTATAGAGCTTCTCCATCTTTGGTTGCAAAGAATATAATCAATCTGATTTCAGTGTTGACCATCTGGTGATGTCCATGTGTAGAGTCTTCTCTTGTGTTGTTGGAAGAGGGTGTTGGCTATGACCAGTGCATTCTCTTGGCAAAATTCTATTAGTCTTTGCCCTGCTTCATTCTGTATTCCAAGGCCAAATTTGCCTGTTACTCCAGGTGTTTCTTGACTCCTACTTTTACATTCCAGTCCCCTATAATGAAAAGGACATCTTTTTTGGGTGTTAGTTCTAAAAGCTCTTCAAAGAACCATTCAACTTCAGCTTCTTCAGCATTACTGGTTGGAGCATAGACTTGGATTACTGTTATATTGAATGGTTTGCCTTGGAAACGAACAGAGATCATTCTGTCGTTTTTGAGATTGCATCCAAGTAATGCATTTTGGACTCTTTTGTTGACCATGATGGCTACTCCATTTCTTCTAAGGGATTCCTGCCTGCAGTAGTAGATATAATGGTTATCTGAGTTAAATTCAACCATTCTAGTCGATTTTAGTTATCTGATTCCTAAAATGTCAACGTTCACTCTTGCCATCTCCTATTTGACCACTCCCAACATGCCTTGATGGCAACCCACTCCAGTGTTCTTGCCTGGAGAGTCCCAGGGATGGCAGAGCCTGGTGGGCTGCCGTCTATGGGGTCGAACAGAGCTGGACACAACTGAAGCAACTTAGCAGCAGCAGCAACATGCCTTGATTCATGGACCTAACATTCCAGGTTCCTATGCATTATTGCTCCTTACAGCATTGGACTTTACTTCCATCTCCAGTCACAGGCAGAACAGGGTATTGTTTTTGCTTTGGCTCCATCTCTTCATTGTTTCTGGAGTTATTTCTCCACTGATCTCCTGTAGCATATTGGGCACCTACCAAACTGGGGAGTTCATCTTTCAGTGTCCTATCTTTTTGCCTTTTCATTCTGTTCATGGGGTTCTCAAGGCAAGAATACTGAAGTGGTTTGCCATTCCCTTCTCCAGTGGACCACATTTTGTCAGACCTCTCCACCATGACCCGTCCATCTTGGGTGGCCTTACAGGGCATGGCTCATAGTTTCACTGAGTTAAACAAGGCTGTGGTCCACATGATCAGATTGGTTAGTTATCTGTGATTGTGGATTTCAGTCGGTCTTCCCTCTGATTGAGAAGGATAAGAGGCTCATGGAAGCTTCCTGATAGGAGAGACTGACTGAGGGGAAAACTGGGTCTTGTTCTGAAGGGCAGGACCATGCTCAGTAAATCTTTAATCCAATTTTGTCATGATGGGTGGAGCTGTGTTCCCTCCCTCCTAGTCATGCTATGGTGGTGGTCTTAGTCATGCTATTTTTCACTCTGACTTTCCAGACACTGCTATTTATTCCTCTGAGAAAGGGAAAAACAAACACATAAGGGCATTCTTGATCAGTCTCTTCAATGCTCTTTTCACTTTCACCCAGTGGGAAACTCACATAGCTCTAAATAGGTGTTTTTATATAGGAGTAACAAGACTTCCCTCATAGCTCATTTGGTAAAGAATCTGCCTGCAATTCAAAAGTCCAGGGTTCAGTTCCTGGGTTGAGAAGATCCCCTGAGGAAGGAAATGGCAACCCACTCTAGTATTCTTGCCTGGAGAATCCCATGGACAGAGGAGCCTGGCAGGCTACAGCTATAGTCTATGGGGTTGTAAGAGTCAGACACAACTGAGCGACTAAGCACAGATACACGCAACAAGGCCATACAGTACTAACCCTGAACATGTTGATCCAAAACCAAGTTGACATCATGAACATGATGAAGTTGGATATAGTCCCTGAAACCCTGCGTGTTAGTCCCAGCTTGATAGTTCTGTGAATATTTGTGTATGAGTGAGTGGTTATTAGTGTTCACTTGGTTAAACCAATAAAACCAATGTTATTCCTTCCATGCTAACCCAAACCTCAGATGCCTGTTCTTTCAGTAAATATATCACACACCTTACATGTGAATAGGTTTTGCCATGGGCAAAGCTGTCTCTCAGGCAGCTTATTTAAGTTTTTATTATTATTTAAGGCTTTAGATTATTTAAGGTTACTTTTAAAAGTTTATTATTATTATTTAAGGTCTTACATTTGAGGTCTTTTGGGTAATAAAACACTCAGTGATTTCTGCTTTTTTTCTCCAGTGCCCCCTTCTCTTCCTCACCCTTCTTTTCTACTAGGAATAAGGTCTTTTGCTGCATGCAACTACCCCATCTCCACAGCTTCATAATTTTAGCATAGCATTGGGCTTCCCAGGTGTTGCTAGTGGTAGACAATCCGCTTGCCAAGGCAGGAGACTCAAGAAACATGGGTTTGATCCCTGGGTCAGGAAGATTTCTGAAGTAGGAAATGGCAACCCACTCCAATATTCTTACCTAGACAATTCCATGGACAGAAAAGCCTGGTGGGCTACATCCATGGGGTCTCAAAGAGTCGGACTCGACTTAGAAACTGAGCGTGCATGTAATCTTTTTTATTGCTCCTACTGGCTCAGCACATAGTATGTGTGTGATTGAGATCCACAATTTCCTCTGTTGGCTGAGCAATTAGTATTTTGATAGAAAGACAGAAAAGATACATGCAAATGGGTCAAAACAGGGTAATAAGTGAGCTGCTGAGAATGCTGGATCAAAGGTAGTTTCAAAAGATGACAAGTAATAAAGAAAAGGAAAATAGAGGCAAAAAACAAACAAAAAAACCCCCTCACCTTCTTAATTTTCCTCATGTGAGCTCAGATAGTGAGGAGCCATGGTGATACTAGCATTGCCACAGCCCTTTCTAAGGAGTTTTCATAACTATCTCATCTGATGCTCAGAGCAAGCAGTGAGGTGGGAAGGGAGGATGCCCCAAGGGCCCAAGGTCAAACCAGGTTTTAACGTTCCAAACCCAGACTTGTTTCCCTTCCCCTACCAACTTCTAGAGGCTCATCTACATGGGAATGGACTCTAGAGGGGAAGGGCTTATTCTTAAAAAACCATTTATACTGAGAAGAGCAGAGGAAGCTGACTTTACCTGATGACTCAGAACTAGAAAGCACTGCCATGCACACTCATCAGGACATCTCTGCTATGAGGATGCATAGATGCATCATTCCCTCAGTCTCCAGCTTGGGTAGGGTGTGCTGGGACAAGCTCTCCACCTTTGCTGCACTCATGTCCTGTACCCTTCCCTATTCCATCACCCAGGAGAGACTCCACTATCTGCCTTTTTCAGGGGGACCCTTACCAGCCCAGAACATGTGGTATAACCAATTCACCATTTATTATAAAAATTCTTTGATGTCCTTCTTTTAGTAAAAATTTTAATTGAACTATAGTTAGTTTACAATATAGTCTTTGTTTCTGCTGTATAGCAAAGTGAGTCAGTTATACATATATTCACTCTTCTCTAGATTCTTTGGTCATTGTATAGGTCATTACAGGATATTGAGTAGAGCCTCCTGTGCTATACAGTAGGTCCTTATTAGTAATCTATTTTATATATGGTAGTGTGAAGTTTAAAATGTTGATTCTATCTTGAACTTACATAAAAGTTACAACAAATCAATTTTTTTCTGAAACATTTGAGAGTAAGTTTTGACAGGATGCCCCTATCATACTTTAAAGCTAGATTGTACTCTTAACAAATGAGGATATTCCCCTGTATAACCACAGCAACCATCAAAATCAGGAAACTAATACTGACATATGCTATTAATACCATCCTATCTTATCCTTTCACTGAGGTTTCAGTCAGTGTCCCAGTGATGTCTTTATAAGGAAAGGATCCAGTTCAGAATTACACACTGCGTTTAGTTGTGTCTCTTTAGTTTGCCTCTATCTTTGGTCTTCTTTTCTTGACTTTCAGGATCTTGGTACTTTGAGGGATTACAGAATTGTTTTTGTTTTTGTTTTTGTTTTTTTGGGAGAGTATCCAGTTTTATTTTTCTCAGGCATAGCATAGAAGTGATGCTGCATTCTTCTCATTGCATCTTGTCAAAGAGCATGTAACTGATTTGTCACATTACTAATGATTCTAGTTTTATCATTTCATTAAGATGATATTCCCCAAGCTTGTTCAGTTGTTAAGTCATGTCTGACTCTTTTTGACTCCATTGACTGTAGCATGCCAGGCTCTTCTCTCTCCACTATCTCCTGGAGTTTGCTTGAATTCATGTCCATTGAGTTGGTGATGCTAGCTAACCACCTTATCCTCTGCTGCCCCCTTATCTTTTTGCCATCAATCTTTCCCATCATCAGGATCTTTTCCAATGAGTCGGCTCTTCGCATCAGGTGATGAAAGTATTGGAGCTTCAGCAACACTCCTTCCAATGAAAATTGGTTGATTTCCTTTAGGATTGACTGGTTTGATCTCCTTGCAGTCCAGGGGACTGTCAAGAGTTCTCTCCAGCACCACAATTTGGAAAGCATCAATTCTTTGGTGTTCAATTTTCTTTATGGTCCAACTCTCACATCCATACATAACTATTGGAAAAACCATATCATTCTTTACTAAAGGGGACCAGAACTCCTTAGAGAAATTACTGATTCCATAGCTGGGGTAGGGTTGTTGACATTTCTCCTGGCAATCTTGATTCCAGCTTTTGATTAATCCAGTCCAGCATCTTGCATGATGAACTCTGCATATAAGTTAAATAAGCAGGCTGACAACATACAGCTTTGACATATTCCTTTACCAGTTTGGAACCAGTCCATTGTTCCATGTCCAGTTTTAACTGTTGCTTCTTGACCCATGTACAGATTTCTCAGGAGATAGGTAATGTGGTCTGATATTCCTGTCTCTTGAATTTTTCACAGTTTGTTGTGATCCACAAAGTCAAAGGCTTTAGTGTAGTCAATGAAGCAGAAGTAGATGTTTTCCTGGAATTCCCTTGTTTTCTCCATGATCCAATGAATGTTGGCAATTTGATCTCTGGTTCTTCTGCCTCATCAAAACCCAGCTTGTACATCTGGAAGTTCTCAGTTCACATACTGCTGAAGTGTAGCCTGAAGTATTTTGAGCATAATCTTGCTAGCATGTGAAATGAGCACAATTGTGTGATAATTGGAACATTCTTTGGCACTACCTTTCTTTGGGATTGGAATGAAAACTGATCTTTTCCAGTCCTGTGGCCACTGGTGAATTTTCCAAATTTGCTGACATATTGAGAGCAGAACTTAAACAGCATCACTTTTTAATATTTTTTTATTAAATTTATTTATTTTAATTGAAGGTTAATTACTTTACAATATTGTATTGGTTTTGCCATACATCAACATGAATCCACCATGGGTGTACACGTGCTCCCCATCCTGAACCCCACTCCCACCCCCCTCCCCATACCATCCCTCTCGGTCATCCCAGTGCACCAGCCCCAAGCATCCTGTATCCTGCATTGAACCTGGACTGGCGATTCGTTTCTTATACGATATTACACATGTTTCAATGCCATTCTCCCAAATCACCCCACCCTCTCCCTCTCCCACAGAGTCCAAAAGACTGTTCTATACATCTGTGTCTCTTTTGCTGTCTCACATACAGGGTTGTCGTTACCATCTTTCTAAATTCCATATATATGCATTAGTATACTGTATTGGTGTTTTTCTTTCTGGCTTACTTCACTCTGTATAATAGGCTCCAGTTTCATCCACCTCATTAGAACTGATTCAAATGTATTCTTTTTAATGGCTGAGTAATACTCCATTGTGTATATGTACCACTGCTTTCTTATCCATTCATCTGCTGATGGACATCTAGGTTGCTTCCATGTCCTGGCTATTATAAACAGTGCTACGAGGAACATTGGGGTACACATGTCTCTTTCAATTCTGGCTTCCTTGGTGTGTATGCCCAGCAGTGGGATTGCTGGATCATAAGGCAGTTCTATTTCCAGTTTTTTAAGGACTCTCCACACTGTTCTCCATAGTGGCTGTACTAGTTTGCATTCCCACCAACAGTGTAAGAGGGTTCCTTTTTCTCCACACCCTCTCCAGCATTTATTGCTTGTAGATTTTTGGATCGCAACCATTCTGACTGGCGTGAAATGGTACCTCATAGTGGTTTTGATTTGCATTTCTCTGATAATGAGTGATGTTGAGCATCTTTTCATGTGTTTGTTAGCCATCTGTATGTCTTCTTTGGAGAAATGTCTATTTAGTTCTTTGGCCCATTTTTTTGATTGGGTCATTTATTTTTCTGGAACTGAGCTGCAGGAGTTGCTTGTATATTTTTGAGATTAGTTGTTTGTCAGTTGCTTCATTTGCTATTATTTTCTCCCATTCTGAAGGCTGCCTTTTCACCTTGCTTATAGTTTCTTTTGTTGTGCAGAAGCTTTTAAGTTTAATTAGGTCCCATTTGTTTATTTTTGCTTTTGTTTCCAATATTCTGGGAGGTGGGTCATAGAGGATTCTGCTGTGATTTATGTCGGAGAGTGTTTTGCCTATGTTCTCCTCTAGCAGTTTTATAGTTTCTGGTCTTATGTTTAGATCTTTAATCCATTTTGGGTTTATTTTGGTGTATGGTGTTAGAAAGTGTTCAAGGTTCATTCTTTTGCAAGTGGTTGACCAGTTTTCCCAGCACCACTTGTTAAAGAGATTGTCTTTTCTCCACTGTATATTCTTGCCTTCTTTGTCAAAGATAAGATGTCCATAGGTGCATGGATTTATCTCTGGGCTTTCTATTTTGTTCCATTGATCTATATTTCTGTCTTTGTGCCAGTACCATACTGTCTTGATGACTGTGGCTTTGTAGTAGAGCCTGAAGTCAGGCAGGTTGATTCCTCCAGTTCCATTCTATTTCTCAGGATTGCTTTGGCTATTCGAGGTTTTTTGTATTTCCATACAAATTGTGAAATTATTTGTTCTAGCTCTGTGAGAAATACCATTGGTAGCTTGATAGGGATTGCATTGAATCTATAGATTTCTTTGGGTAGTATACTCAGTTTCATTACATTGATTCTTCCGATTCATGAACATGGTATATTTCTCCATCTATTAGTGTCCTCTTTGATTTCTTTCACCAGTGTTTTATAGTTTTATATATATAGGTCTTTAGTTTCTTTAGGTAGATATATTCCTAAGTATTTTATTCTTTTCGTTGCAATGGTGAATGGAATTGTTTCCTTAATTTCTTTCTATTTTCTCATTATTAGTGTATAGGAATGCAAGGGATTTCTGTGTGTTGATTTTATATCCTGCAACTTTACTATATTCATTGATTAGCTCTAGTAATTTTCTGGTGGAGTCTTTAGGGTTTTCTGTGTAGAGGATCATGTCATCTGCAAACAGTGAGGGTTTTACTTCTTCTTTTCCAATTTGGATTCCTTTTATTTCTTTTTCTGCTCTGATTGCTGTGGCCAAAACTTCCAAAACTATGTTGAATAGTAGTGGTGAGAGTGGGCACCCTTGTCTTGTTCCTGACTTTAGGGGAAATGATTTCAGTTTTTCACCATTGAGGATAATGTTTGCTGTGGGTTTGTCATAGATAGCTTTTATTATGTTGAGGTATGTTCCTTCTATTCCTGCTTTCTGGAGAGTTTTTATCATAAATGGATTTGAATTTTGTCAAAGGCTTCCTCTGCATCTATTGAGATAATCATATGGTTTTTATTTTTCAATTTGTTAATGTGGTGTATTACATTGATTGATTTGTGGATATTGAAGAATCCTTGCATCCCTGGGATAAAGCCCACTTGGTCATGGTGTATGATCTTTTTAATGTGTTGTTGGATTCTAATTGCTAGAATTTTGTTAAGGATTTTTGCATCTATGTTCATCAGTGATATTGGCCTGTAGTTTTCTTTTTTGTGTGTGGGGGATCTTTATCAGGTTTTGGTATTAGGGTGATGGTGGCCTCATAGAATGAGTTTGGAAGTTTACCCTCCTCTGCAATTTTCTGGAAGAGTTTGAGTAGGATAGGTGTTAGCTCTTCTCTAAATTTTTGGTAGAATTCAGCTGTGAAGCCGTCTGGACCTGGGCTTTTGTTTGCTGGAAGATTTCTGATTACAGTTTCAATTTCTGTCCTTGAGATGGGTCTATTAAGATATTTTATTTCTTCCTGGTTCAGTTTTGGAAAGTTGTACTTTTCTAAGAATTTGTCCATTTCTTCCACGTTGTCCATTTTATTGGCATATAATTGCTGATAGTAGTCTCTTATGATCCTTTGTGTTTCTGTGTTGTCTGTTCTGATCTCTCCATTTTCATTTCTAATTTTATTGATTTGATTTTTCTCCCTTTGTTTCTTGATGAATCTTGCTAATGGTTTGTCAATTTTATTTATCCTTTCAAGGAACCAACTTTTGGCTTTGTTGATTTTTGCTATGGTCTCTTTTGTTTCTTTTGCATTTATTTCTGCCCTAATTTTTAAGATTTCTTTCCTTCTGCTAACCCCGGGGTTCTTCATTTCTTCCTTTACTAGTTGCTTTAGGTGTGCTGCTGCCTAGTCACATCAGTCGTGTCCGACTCTGTGTGACCCCATAGACAGCAGCCCACTAGGCTTTCCCCATCCCTGGGATTCTCCAGGCAAGAATACTGGAGTGGGTTGCCATTTCCTTCTCCAATGCATGAAAGTGAAAGTGAAGTCGCTCAGTCATGTCCGACCCTTAGCGACCCCATGGACTGCAGCCTTCCAGGCTCCTCCGCCCCTGGGATTTCCCAGGCAAGAGTACTGGAGTGAGGTTCCATTGCCTTCTCTGTGCTTTAGATGTAGAGTTAGGTTATTTATTTGAATTTTTCTTGTTTCTTGATGTATGCCTGTATTGCTATGAACTTTCCCTTAGCACTGCTTTTACAGTATCCCTGAGGTTTGGGGTTGTTGTGTTTTCATTTTCATTTGTTTCTATGCATATTTTAATTTCTTTTTTGATTTCTTCTGTGATTTGTGGGTTATTCAGCAGCGTGTTGTTCAGCCTCCATATGTTGGAATTTTTAAGTTTTTCTCCTGTAATTGAGATCTCATCTTACTGCATTGTGGTCAGAAAAGATACTTGGAATGATTTCAATTTTTTTGAATTTACCAAGGCTAGATTTATGGCCTAGGGTGTGATCTATCCTGGAGAAGCTTCCGTGTGCTCTTGAGAAAAAAGTGAAATTCATTATTTTGGGGTGAAATGTCCTATAGATCTCAATTAGGTCTAACTGGTCTATTGTATCATTTAAAGTTTGTGTTTCCTTGTTTATTTTCTGTTTAGTTGATCTATCCATAGGTGTGAGTCGGGTATTAAAGTCTCCCACTATTATTGTGTTATTGTTAATTTCCCCTTTCATACTTGTTAGCATTTGTCTTACATATTGCAGTGCTCCTGTATTGGGTGCATATATATGTATAACTGTTAGATCTTCTTCTTGGATTGATCCTTTGATCATTATGTAGTGTCCTTCTTTGTCTCTTTTCACAGCCTTTGTTTTAAAGTCTATTTTATCTGATATGAGTATTGCTACTCCTGCTTTCTTGTGGTCTCTATTTGCGTGGAATATCTTTTTCCAGCCCTTCACTTTCAGTCTGTATGTGTCCCCTGTTTTGAGGTGGATCTCTTGTAGACAACATATATAGGGGTCTTGTTTTTATAACCATTCAGCCAGTCTTTGTCTTTTGGTTTAAGCATTCAACCCATTTATGTTTAAGGTAATTATTGATAAGTATGATCCCGTTGCCATTTACTTTATTGTTTTGGGTTAGAGTTTATATGCCTTTTTTGTGTTTCCTTTCTAGAGAAGATCCTTTAGCATTTGTTGGAGAGCTGGTTTGGTGGTGCTGAATTCTCTCAGCTTTTGCTTGTCTGTAAAGCTTTTGATTTCTCCTTCATATTTGAATGAGATCCTTGCTGAGTACAGTAATCTGGGCTGTAGGTTATTTTCTTTCATCTCTTTAAGTATGTCTTGCCATTCCCTCCTGGCCTGAAGAGTTTCTATTGAAAGATCAGCTGTTATCCTTATGGAAATCCCCTTGTGTGTTATTTGTTGTTTTCCCTTGATGCTTTTAATATTTGTTCTTTGTGTTTCAGTTCAGTTTAGTTCAGTTGCTCAGTCATGTCTTTGTGGTTGATCTTTGTTAATTTGATTAATATGTGTCTTGGGGTGTTTCGCCTTGGGTTTATCCTGTTTGAGACTCTCTGGGTTTCTTGGACTTGGGTGATTATTTCCTTCCCCATTTTAGGGAAGTTTTCAACTATTATCTCCTCAAGTATTTTCTCATGATCTTTCTTTTTGTCTTCTTCTTCTGGAATTCCTATGATTTGAATGTTGTGGCATTTAAAATTGTCCTGTAGGTCTCTGAGATTGTCCTCATTTCTTTTAATTCATTTTTCTTTTTTCCTCTCTGATTCATTAATTTCTGCCATTCTATCTTCTACTTCACTAATCCTATCTTCTGCCTCTGTTATTCTATTTGTTGGCTCCAGAGTGTTTTTGATCTCATTTATTGCATTATTCATTATATATTGACTCTTTTTTATTTCTTCTAGGTCCTTGTTAAACCTTTCTTGCATCTTCTCAATCCTTGTCTCCAGGCTATTTATCTGTGATTCCATTTTGATTTCAAGTTTTTGGATCATTTTCAATATCATTATTCAGAATTCTTTATCAGGTAGATTCCCTATCTCTTCCTCTTTTGTTTGGTTTGGTAGACATTTATTCTGTTCCTTTCAGTTCAGTTCAGTTCAGTTGCTCAGTCGTGTCCGACTCTTTGTGACCCCATGAATCGCAGCACGCCAGGCCTCCTTGTCCATCACAAACTCCCGGAGTGTACTCAGACTCACGTCCATCGAGTCAGTGATACCATCCAGCCATCTCATCCTCTGTTGTCCCCTTCTCCTCCTGCCCCCAACCCATCCCAGCATCAGAGTCTTTTCCAATGAGTCAACTCTTTGCATGAGGTGGCCAAAGGATTGGAGTTTCAGCTTCAGCATCATTCCCTCCAAAGAAATCCCAGGGCTGATCTCCTTCAGAATGGACTGGTTGGATCTCTTTGCAGTCCAAGGGACTCTCAAGAGTCTTCTCCAACACCACAGTTCAAAAGCATCAATTCTTCGGCGCTCAGCCTTCTTCACAGTCCAACTCTCACATCCATATATGACCACAGGAAAAACCATAGCCTTGACTAGATGGACCTTTGTTGGCAAAGTAATGTCTCTGCTTTTGAATATGCCATCTAGGTTGGTCATAACTTTCCTTCCAAGGAGTAAGCGTCTTTTAATTTCATGGCTGCAGTCACCATCTGCACTTGGAGCCCAGAAAAATAAAATCTGACACTGTTTCCACTGTTTCCCCATCTATTTCCCATGAAGTGATGGGACCAGATGCCATGATCTTCGTTTTCTGAATGTTGAGCTTTAAGCCAACTTTTTCACTCTCTTCTTTCACTTTCATCAAGAGGCTTTTTAGTTCCTCTTCACTTTCTGCCATAAGGGTGGTGTCATCTGCATATCTGAGGTTATTGATATTTCTCTCAGCAATCTTGATTCCAGCTTGTGTTTCTTCCAGTCCAGCGTTTCTCATGATGTACTCTGCATATAAGTTAAATAAGTAGGGTGACAATATACAGCCTTGACGTACTCCTTTTCCTATTTGGAACCAGTCTGTTGTTCCATGTCCAGTTCTAACTGTTGCTTCCTGACCTGCATACAGATTTCTCAAGAGGCAGGTCAGGTGGTCTGGTATTCCCATTTCTTTCAGAATTTTCCACAGTTTATTGTGATCCACACAGTCAAATGTTTACCTGCTGGGTATTCCTCTGTCTCTTCATCTTGTTTATATTGCTGAGTTTGGGGTGGCCTTTCTGTATTCTGGCAGTCTGTGGAGTTTTCTTTATTGTGGAGTTTCCTCCCTGTGGGTGAGGTTGTATGGGAAGCTTGTCAAGGTTTCTTGGTTAGCGAAGCTTGTGTTGGTGTTCTGGTGGGTGGAGCTGGATTTTTTCTCTCTGGAGTGCAATGAAGTGTCCAGTAATGAGTTATGAGATGTCAATGGGTTGGAGTAACTTTGGGCAGCCTGTATATTGAATTTCAGGGCTCTGTTCCTGTGTTGCTGGAGAATTTACATTGTATGTCTTGCTCTGGAACTTGTTGGCCCTTGGTTGGTGCTTGGTTTCAATGTAGGTATGGAGGTGTTTGATGAGCTCCTGTCGATTAATGTTCCCTGGAGTCAGGAGTTCTCTGGTGTTCTCAGGATTTGGACTTAAGCCTCCTGCTTCTGGTTTTCAGTCATCTTTTAATATTTTAAATAGCTCAGCTGGAATGAGAATATTTTTTTTTCAGAAGTAAAAAAAAATACATACCTATATATATATATATATATATATATATATATATACACACACACACACACACACACATACATACACACACACACATACACACATATATACAGAGCCTAGTGAGGAATGTATGTAGATGTATTTGTGTGTGCATACCCATTTTTGTCTATATTTATCTCTGTGTGTGTATATGTATATACACATGTACAAAAAAGCCCAATTGGCCAGTACCTTCAGTTACAGTCCAACACTACATGGTTCATTCTAGTTTTCTTCCTTCCCACATTTATAACTCTTTTGCAACAACGAGAAAGCATATACTTCTTATTTGATCAATCTCCTTGTTTGTAACTAATCTCTTATTGTCATTGTCCTAATCCTGCCATGAACCCCTGTCTAACATCACCTGAGTTCAGATATCCTGGGCTGACTACATCTTCAGGCTGAAGCTCCCTGGTGCCTCATGGGCTCTAATGTTTCCAACAGGATTCCTCTCCTCATCTTGCTCAGGTTATATTTACACAAGGTGCCCCCTTCATCTCCCTTGGATACAGACACTTATGCAGGGCACCTACATGGATACTCTCATCCACATACTTAGACTCTTCCACCCATACCAAGCTGCCCTCCTGTGTAGACATCCTCCTTATCTGCCTCTTGGGCTCTAATACCCCCACCCTATGCTCCTTTCTTTGTTGACCTTCTCTGCATCTTTCTGTGCTTCTGCCACATCATGACCTTCCTGCCAGCCCCCTGCCAGGATGAATACTTTGTTCTCTTCTCACTCTCACTGGGCCATTTTGGAAGCCTGACTAACTTCCTTTAGGCTCTCCAACATATGCCAGGCCACTCTTCTTCACAGACACCCTCCTCACCCTCCTTGGGCTATGGCTTTTATGCAGACACCACCCATCACTCATAGGCTCCCACATCTTAGATCAAGATGTTCCCTCTCCTCTCCCACATTTCAGTGCCTGTCTTGCTCAGCCCTACCTATTGCCTTCGAACTGTACAGCTCAGGAGGGGTGGGGAAAAGGGATGAGAACCATTTCTGAGATTTTTTCCTTTTCCTTTTTTTGGCTTATTTTATGCATTTGTCTTTTTATTTTAATTTATTTTTAATTGGAGGATGGTTGCTTTACAATGTTGTGTTAGTTTCTGCTATACAATAACATGAATCAGCCATAGGTATATTTATGTCCCCTCCCTCTGGAACCTCCCTGCTACTCCACCCCCCATCCCACCCCTCCAGGTCATCACAGAGCACATGGCTGGGCTCCCTGTGTTATACAGCAACTTCCCACCAGCTATCGATGTTACACGTGATAACACTGTTTCTTATTTCAAGATTCTTGGACTCCACATAGAAAAGCAACTGAACATAAAGTAAATTTAGTACCAAGATTTTTAAATAATTGTGAAGGGAAGTAGAATTGAGTTAAAGCCTAAAATAAAATGACCTTTGAAAATCTTAAATAAGAGATTTCAAGTTTCCAGGATTTTTGTAAGAAGGGCAAGTCCCAATTTATTTCTCCAAGCTCCTTATGATATGTTGGTGCCTATGCTCTGCCTGTCAAAATAGTTTACATTTCCAAAATTAGTTTAGGCTGCATGTTCAGAAAAACCTCCTTTATAAGTTCTGGCTCTTGGGAGGTGGGAAGGGGATTCAGGATGGGGAACACATGTACACCCATGGCTGATTCATGTCAGTGTATGGCAAAAACCACTACAATATTGTAAAGTAATTAGCCTCCAATTAAAATAAATTAATTAAAATTAAAAAAATAAGTTCTGGCTCTTGCACCTCTTCAACTTGACTACTCAAAACAAGAATTCTGAATCATTTGATTATAACTGACCTTTGATTATAAAATGCCCTTTTTTACTTTCCAATTGTTTTCCATGTGTAATAACAGACTGCTCCACAAGTTTGTGAAAATTTTTTGTAGCCCCTCCTCCACCCAGAGTCTAACAGAAGGTTAAGCTCACTAAGCTAGATTTGATGTAACTGATACTTCAGAGACAAAAAATAAATAAATAAATAAAACACCACACCCAGAGTCAGAAAGGGGACTTCCCTTGATATCACTCTTTCTCTGTCTCCCCTTAACCACCCTGACCTCATACCTACCCCCAGCCTCCTGCTGCATCTAGATTCGTTTGTGTTGTTATTGTCTGAGGCATAGGGGAGGCAGAAGCCGTTTATTTACTGAAGGTATTGCTTGCTGAGTAATACTTGGAGAAATACATGGGTTTCTGACACAGTCACCAGGGACCAGCAGCTTCTACCACAGTTGATGTGTTCATCTTTGGTCAACGACATAAGAACACATTGGAATTTCCCTGCGCTGCTGAGAGGAATGGAAGAAGTTGAGGACAGGCTGAGAGGAGAGAAGTACATTCTTAGGGGTGCAAACTCCAAGTTGTTCTGATAACCAGAGATGCCAGCTTTGTTTTCCCTTTTGTTTGTATTAACAGAGAAATTATTCGCTGGGATTGCCTCAAATAGGGGGCTTACCAGGTGGCACCCCAGGTGGCACTACTAATAAAGAAACTGCCTGCCAATGCAGGAGACATAAGACATGTGGGTTCAATCTCTGGATTGGGAAGATACCCTGGCTTAGGGCATAACAATCCACTCCAGTATTCTTTCCTGGAGAATCCCACGGACAGAGGAGCCTGAAGGGCTGCAGTCTAATGGGTGGCAAAGAGTTGGACATGACTGAAGCAACTTAGCATGCAGGCATGCCTCAAATCGGGATTTGTCTTGTCTAATATTACTGACTACCTTGACCTCATTGAGAGTCTGGAGGCTTTGTTAGAAATAACTTTGAATAATCCCTTGGATACCCCATTTCTTTTAAAATAAGTAAAGGGAATGTATACTCAATCTACTTGAACAGATACTGCCTTCTCAGAAAGCATGGCTTCTTCATAGAATATTATTATTACTTTCACATATTATGTTCATTCTTCTTTATTAAATTATTAATATACCTGTTTCTTAATTAGCAGTAATGTTATGATATTTAGGATTTTTTTTTCTGTGAATGGATAAATGATATTTGTATTTTTCAGAGTTTTTAAAACCACTTTATTGAAGTATGATTGACGTACAAAAAGCTATACATAATCAATTGTGCAGTTAGTGAATTTGGAGATAAGTATACAGCAATGAAGCCACCACCTCAGCCAGTGCCATAAACGTATCTCTTACTTCTATAAGTTTATTGCCATCCACCATCTTTTATTTGTGGTAAGAACTCAATCTAAGTTCTATCTACTTAGCAAAATTTTAAGAATATGATATGGTATTGTTTACTGTAGGCATTGTGCTGTACAGTAGGTCTCTAGGATTTATCTTGCATAACTGAAACTCTGTATCCTTTGACTCATCCTCCCCATTCTCCCTTCCCTTTTCCCCCCTGGAAACTCTCTGCTTTTATCAGTTTGACTATATTTTTTTCTTTTTATTTTTTAGTTTGACTATTTTAGATTCCTCATAAATGTGAGATCATTAGTAACTGTTTGTCATTCTGTGTCTGGTTTATTTCACTTATTATGCTATCTCCCAGATTCATCCATGCTGTTCCAAATGGCAGGGTTTCCTTCAGTTTTAAAGGCTGAATAATATTCCATTGTATGTATATGCCAGAATTTTCCTTATCCATTTATTCAATGATGAATACTTAAGTTGCTTTCATATCTTTGCTATTTTGAATTATGATGTAATGAACATGAGAACACAGATATCTTTTCAAAATCCTGATTTCAATTTCTTTGGATATACACTCAGAAACAAGATTGCTGGATCTTCTGGAAGTTCTATTTTTAATTTATTAAGGAACTTCCATACTGTTTTCCATGATAGCTGCATCAATTTACAATCCCACTAACAGTGTACAAGGGTTCCCTTTTCCCCACATTCTCAACAACACTTGTTACCTTTTGATTTTTGACAATAACCATTGTAACAGTTGTAAGGTAATGTCTCACTGTGGTTTTGATTTTCATTTCTCTGATAATTAGTGATTCTGAGCACCTTTTCATCTACCTATTGGCCAACTGTATGTCTTCTTTGAAGAAAGGTCTATTCTAGTCATTTGGCTATTTTTTAATCAGCTTTTTTCTTTCAGTTGTAAGAATTTCTTATATATTTTGAGTACTAACCTTTTATCAGATACATGGTTTTCAAATATTTCCTCCCATTCTATAATTTGCCTTTTCATGTTGGTGATTGCTTCTTATGCTGTGCAGTTTTTTAGTTTGATGCTATTCCTCTTGTCCTTTTTTTGTTGCCTGTGTCCAGGATTTTATTTCTGAAGTTGCAAGAATAAGAAAAACACAGACAATTTTGCATTATTGGCTTCAAAATTTAAACTTATTTTTTAAATAAGATGAAACTTTACTGTTGAATATATGTGATTTACCCAATGTGTATTGATTATCAACTATGTGCAAGTTGCTGCCTTGGGGTTAAGAATAGAAAAGGATAAGCAGAGAGAAAAGAGACAAATTCTCCATCTCTGGGGGCATTATAAGTTAAAGGGAGGAAATTAAATAGATAAATAACAAAAAGATATTTTGTATTGAGTGAATTAATTCTCCTGAAATTAATTCTTCCTGAGAAAAATTTTCCAAATGAGACAAATTTGTGAATTCTCTTTTAATAGATCAAAGTCTGAAAGCATGAGAAAGTAAGAATTCAGGGAAAGACAAGCAGTAGACTGGGGCTACAGCAAATGATCCCTAGGCAATATATGTAGGAAATAATTCTGGAGAAGCAGTTTGGAGTTAGATTATGAAGTCTTAGTTTCTACATTAAGGAACTTGCAGTTTATTCTCATAATGGTATGGGAGAGGCTTCTAGGAAACTGAGTGACATGAACTGATTTTCAGTGTGGGGACTGAGCAGTGGAGTGAATGGGAGTTTGTATCATAAAGTAAATCACCTATTTGTTTATTCCACAAACACTTGTTGAGTATCCAATAGTTGCTGGTGATACTGAATCTGATAAGACAAGATTTCTGTGATTGAGAAGCTTCTGGCCTAATGACAGATATAGTGCCAAGTAATCAGTGCTTTGGGGCTTCCCAGTTGGCACTAGTGGTAAAGAACCTGCCTGGAAATGCAGGAGATGTAAGAGCCTTGGTACAGTCCATAGGGTCACAAAGAGTTGAACATGATGAAGTGACTTACCACACATGCACAATCAGTTCTTTGATAGTGGTAGCATAGGATAGATTTAAATGAGACTGGTAGGTAGAGGTAATGATAAAAGAAAGCTATATGGGTCAATGACATGGGTTTGCAAAAATAGGTCCACATTAGCTAGACTTGTATTAGAGGTGTGTGTATGGATTTGTGTGACAATGGTGGTGAGGGGTGTGTAGAAATTGGGTACTTCAGGTAGAGAGGTTTTCATATATAAATTCGTGGACATGGGACACATTTTCAGAAGGGATATGTACCAAATTATTTCATGTGAATGAACTGGACTGTCTATAGTGGGTATGGTAGGAAATGAGCCTAGAGAAGAAGGCAGAAACTAAATTGTGGAAGACTTTAGTTGGTCCATGAAGATTTTTTTTTTTTACTTTAATACTGTTGGGTGGGTCAAAGAGTTCTTTTCCTCTCTTGTGTATCTCTAGTGCTTGGAATGCTAAATACCTTATTTGTTAGAAAATGAATAAGTCAGTTAATGAAAAGTGAAGGCAGGAGAGGACGATACATTATCTTCTTCCAAAAGTGCTCTTCCATTTTAAGAATAAAACTTTTTTTTTCATGATAGAATATGATCTTTATTTTGGAAAATACAGCAATAAAAACATAAAATAATGTGGACATATTTGATGTCAAGCATTTCTTCATAAATTCATGCATTTACTTAAAAAAAAAAAAGTTCATTCAGGTTTTCCATACCATCTTATGGAAAAACACAAATGGACTTTTTGGCCTATCCAATAAATGCAATGGGAATCTGTAAAATTTAAGTAGGAAATGGCATAATCATATTTGGACTTGAGAAAGATCACATGTAGTTATTTGTAAATAGACACTAGCCAAATTAGAGGTAAGAAGTCTGGTTGAGAGAGTGTTGTAGTTGCCCAGGTGAAGAGTAATGAGACTCTGAATTAAGCCAAAATGGGGTGAAATCGATGGATTGAAGACTTTTAAGACAGTAAAAGCTATGGGGTCAAAAGAGAGGTTGGGTTTGTAAGGCTGAGTGAGAGGGAGCATTCTACTAGGATGCTTAGTGTTTGGCTGTGAACACGTAGAAAAGCAGGATGTCATGTATTGGAATAGAAAATATTGGAGAATACAAATTGTGAAATTATTTGTTCTAGCTCTGTGAAAAATACCATTGGTAGCTTGATAGGGATTGCATTGAGTCTATAAATTGCTTTGGGTAGTATACTCATTTTCACTATATGGATTCTTCCAATCCATGAACATGGTATATTTCTCCATCTATTAGTGTCCTCTTTGATTTCTTTCACCAGTGTTTTATAGTTTTCTATATATAGGTCTTTAGTTTCTTTAGGTAGATATATTCCTAAGTATTTTATTCTTTCCATTGCAATGGTGAACGGAATTGTTTCCTTAATTTCTCTTTCTGTTTTCTCATTATTAGTGTATAAGAATGCAGGGATTTCTGTGTGTTGATTTTATATCCTGCAACTTTACTATAATCATTGATTAGTTCTAGTAATTTTCTGGTGGAGTCTTTAGGGTTTTCTAAAACCTCAAATAGCCAAAGCTATCTTGAGAAAGAAGAATGGAACTGGAGGAATCAACCTACCTGACCTCAGGCTCTACTACAAAGCCACAATCATCAAGACAGTATGGTACTGGCACAAAGACAGAAATATTGATCAATGGAACAAAATAGAAAGCCCAGAGATAAATCCACGCATCTATGGACACCTTATCTTTGACAAAGGAGGCAAGAATATACAGTGGAGAAAAGACAATCTCTTTAACAAGTGGTGCTGGGAAAACTGGTCAACCACTTGTAAAAGAATGAAACTGGAACACTTTCTAACACCATACACAAAAATAAACTCAAAATGGATTAAAGATCTAAATGTAAGACCAGAAACTATAAAACTCCTAGAGGAGAACATAGGCAAAACACTCTCTGACATACATCACAGCAGGATCCTCTATGACCCACCTCCCAGAATATTGGAAATAAAAGCAAAAATAAACAAATGGGACCTAATTAAACTTAAAAGCTTCTGCACATCAAAGGAAACTATTAGCAAGGTGAAAAGGCAGCCTTCAGAATGGGAGAAAATAATAGCAAATGAAGCAACTGACAAACAACTAATCTCAAAAATATACAAGCAACTCCTGCAGCTCAATTCCAGAAAAATAGATGACCCAATCAAAAAATGGGCCAAAGAACTAAATAGACATTTCTCCAAAGAAGACATACAGATGGCTAACAAACACATGAAAAGATGCCCAACATCACTCATTATCAGAGAAATGCAAATCAAAACCACTATGAGGTACCATTTCATGCCAGTCAGAATGGCTGTGATCCAAAAGTCTACAAATAATAATTGCTGGAGAGGGTGTGGAGAAAAGGGAACCCTCTTACACTGTTGGTGGGAATGCAAACTAGTACAGCCACTATGGAGAACAGTGTGGAGATTCCTTAAAAAACTGGAAATAGAACTGCCTTATGACCCAGCAATCCCACTGCTGGGCATACACACTGAGGAAACCAGAAGGGAAAGAGACACATGTACCCCAATGTTCATTGTAGCACTGTTTATAATAGCCAGGACATGGAAGCAGCCTAGATGTCCATCAGCAGATGAATGGATAAGAAAGCAGTGGTACATATACACAATGGAGTATTACTCAGCCATTAAAAAGAATACATTTGAATCAGTTCTAATGAGGTGGATGAAACTGGAGCCTATTATACAGAGTGAAGTAAGCCAGAAGGAAAAACATAAATACAGTATACTAACACATATATATGGAATTTAGAAAGATGGTAACAATAACCCGGTGTACGAGACAGCAAAAGAGACACTGATGTATAGAACAGTCTTATGGACTCTGTGGGAGAGGGAGAGGGTGGGGAGATTTGGGAGAATGGCATTGAAACATGTAAAATATCATGTAAGAAACGAGTTGCCAGTCCGGGTGCGATGCACGATACTGGATGCTTGGGGCTAGTGCACTGGGACGACCCAGAGGGATGGTGTGGGGAGGGAGGAGGGAGGAGGGTTCAGGATGGGGAACACATGTATACCTGTGGCAGATTCATTTTGATATTTGGCAAAACTAATACAATTATGTAAAGTTTAAAAATAAAATAAAATTAGAAAAAAAAGAAAAAGAAAAAAAAAAAAAGAACTGCCTTATGATCCAGCAATCCCACTGCTGGGCAAACACACCGAGGAAACCAGAAGGGAGAGACACATGTACCCCAATGTTCATCGCAGCACTGTTTATAATAGCCAGGACATGGAAGCAACCTAGATGTCCATCAGCAGATGAATGGATAAGAAAGCTGTGGTACATATACACAATGGAGTATTACTCAGCCATTAAAAAGAATATATTTGAATCAGTTCTAATGAGGTGGATGAAACTGGAGCCTATTACACAGAGTGAAGTAAGCCAGAAAGAAAAATATCAATACAGTATACTAACACATATATATGGAATTTAGAAAGATGGTAATGATACAAGACAGCAAAAGAGACACTGATGTATAGAACAGTCTTATGGACTCTGTGGGAGAGGGAGAGGGTGGGGAGATTTGGGAGAATGGCACTGAAACATGTATAATATCATGTATGACATGAGTCGCCAGTCCAGGTTTGATGCACGATACTGGATGCTTGGGGCTGGTGCACTGGGATGACCCAGAGGGATGGTATGAGGAGGGAGGAGGGAGGAGGGTTCAGGATGGGGAACACATGTATACCTGTGGCAGATTCATTTCGATATTTGGCAAAACCGATACAATATTGTAAAGTTTAAAAATAAAATAAAATTTAAAAAAAAGAAAAAATATTGGAGAATAAAGAAGAGAGGGTTTGGGGAGAAAACTGCTAAAGTTAGGATTGGACATGTTGAGTTTTAAGATACTTATGGGCCATAGTTCTGTAGCCATTAACAGAGCCCTGAGTAGCCCTGGTATTTAAGAGTGGGAAAGAGGGAACTATGAAGAAGAAGGAGGGAAATCAAAAGCATGGTGTCCTATAAATGAAGAAGACAGAGTTTCACAGATGTGTCAGTGAGCAGCAATATCAGATATCACGAGAACAAAGAAGGAAAGAGCAACAACAAGCTTGGAGCTTGTTAGAGACATTAGAAGTATGGTAGAGATAGGAGCTAGATTGCTATGAGTTGAGAAATGATGAGATCTGTAAATTAAAGGAAGAGGAAGCAGCAAGCCCCCTCCCCTTTCTCTTTTAAAAGAAGCATGGATTCTTAGAACGAATCATTGCCATTGATTTGGCATTGCTGGGTGATGTTTAAATATGTATATGTTGATGGAGCTGTACAGTTGCTGTGCCCACTACAGCTTCCCTAACCTGACGTTTGCTCTCTTCTCTGATCTTCGAATGCAGTGCAGCCAGGTGAGGACAGCTAGAAGGGTGAGACCCAGTCACCAGAATGGACTAGGTACTTGCTGAGGACAGTGAAAATAATGTTTTGTGGCAGATAGAACAAAGAACATGAAATGGACAAGCATCTGGTTTACATCAAGGAGCAGCTTAAGAATGGGTAGACAGAGGGGTCCCAAAACCAGAAACATTGGCAGAAAAGACCCAGTGGACCCAAAACATTTCAAAGTTCTTGAGATTAAATGCTAGTTCATGTCTGAGTAATAGAAAACCTGTAGGCCGTGGCTTTAGAACCACAGCATCATTCTTATGTAGGAATTCTGGGAAAAACCCCAAGGGGTTATCTCTTTGGGTTAGATGGAGCTGCCTGCTTGCAGACATGCAAATAATAATAAATATGTTTGATCTTTACCCATTTACTAAATTATAAGCTTCTAGATGCCGGGAAATCTGGGAGAGCAGGGTTTGTTTTTTTCAAAAATAATCATCATCATGTTTTGATAATTGAAGATACAGGCTTATTGGAAAACATAAATGTTTAATTACCGAAATGTGTAGAAAGCGAAAGTTTCCCATAATCAACCACCCACCCCCATAACCACTGTTAATTGGTATATCTATGCAATTACCTGGGTTTTTTTTTTTTTTACAAGAATGGATAATACTGTATATGTTTTGTGACTTTGTGATTTCAGTGATGAGTGCCCTTTCTGTCAATACACAGAGACAACTTTCAGGCTTCATCTTCCTTAACAAACCAACAGAAACAAAACTTGTATTCTGTAGTGTACAGATTAATGAAATTATTTTAACAAATTCCTGTCAACAGACATGTGGGTTGTTTCTGGTCTCTCACCATTTCAGATAGACTGTAGTAAGTGTTCTTGCATATGGATCTGCATAAGCATTTCTATTGGATATATGTCTATTTCTAAAAATGCATTTATAAAAATTATGTATATTTTGCCAAACTGCCCTGGGATAGCTGTTAAAGAAGTTGCAAACAGTATCAGTAGCAGGGGTTCTCATCTTGGATTACGTGAACTATGGATATGATCAGAGTGTCTGAACTACAATGGGAAAAAAATTAGCATCTTCATTTTCTCTCACCTCTGAAATTTAGCTTTCAATTGCTAGTAATAACAACAAACCACAGTAGTTTTACCAATAGTTGTGATTTTCTCACTAATCGAATTCATTGTTGCTGTCAATATCTTGAAATATTATTTGTTTTTTCACTACTTTGAAATTAAGGTGGCTTTAATTCCTGTCAGTGTATCTTATTATTTAATGCGTTTAAAAAGTAGGTATATTTCAATATCACAGGTTTTAAAATATTGATAAATATTTCAATATACTTACTTCCTTTGTAATAGTGTGTACTTTATGTTTTTACGAGCATTTTTATGACAAATGGTCCACAGCCTTCTCCATACTGTCATAAACTGTGGCGCAAGAAGTGTTGCAAATTCCTAAGGCTTAGAGGCAAGTACATGAAGTGAGAATTATAATAGAATTAATAAGAAATACTTATGGTGCTATGACAAGCCAGATGCTATTCTAAGAACATTACTTATATTAACTCATTTAATCTTTACAACAGCCCAGTTAGGGAAGTTATCTATTTTCACTTATAGCAAAGAAAATAAAGCACAGGGAGGTGAATTTGCCCGGGGTCACACTACTAAACCAGTTGTGTAGGCAGGCTGTGACCTCAGCATTGCACTTCAGGGTCTGTGTACTTACCTTCTTGGATAAACTGGTTTCAGAGAAAAGTATCTGCATGTGTGAAATAGTAAAGTCTTCACCTGGTCACCCTGACTTCACACCCTGACCTGAAAAGTGTGATTCGATATGTGCATCTTTACCTACTGTGTTGATGGAAACATGGGGGCAGGATACATAAAAGAACTAACAGAGAGCACAGACTCCCTGCTTCTGAATATAGTTAATATCTTCTTACCTATGATGATTCTCATTCACTCACAAATTCATTTATTCCACAAATATCTTGTACCAGGTACTTTCCCTGGCACTGGGGATGTAGCAGAGCATCAGAAAAATACAGTTCCTACCTTTCTAGATCTTATACTGTGGTCAGGAAATTGAGACAAATAAACAAATCCATGGGAACAAACAAAATGAACAAGGTCATTTCATAAAAGATAAGTGCTATGAATATGCTAAAACAGGGTGATGGGACAGAGTGACACAGACAAGGGTGGGAGATGCAACTTCAGCTGAGTGGTCAAGAAGGGCTCTACCCCAGGGTGGCATTTGGGCTGAGACAACAGAGATTTAGAGGACCCAAGCTCTCTGAGGACCTAAGGGACAGAGACCACTCCATGGTCAGATGTCCGAATGTATGAAGGAGATTGCTGAGACAGGGTCAGGTCATGGGAGAGGAGTGGGTGGTGAGAATGGGCCACCTTTTGGGGAAGATGTCTTCTCTGACTAACTGGTAAAGAAAGACACTTTGAACCTTCCCTTCTCATACTTTCTCAGCAGGAATTTCTCAGCATCAGAGCCAGCCCTTAAGAATGCTCTTGAGACAGGCTCAAGTCAGATCTCTCCTTCACTAGCTCTCTGCCTGAACCCTTTTTCACTTGACCCTTTCCACCAGCACGTGTTGTCTTTACATGTTTTCAAGTTGCTCTTCACTCCCCCAGGGACAAAATACCGGGAAGGAAAGAGACTTTGCCAGTTACAGAATACTGACAACACACTGTCACCCCAAATAGGCAGACTCATCTCCAGAAAAGTGAGTCTGTCCACAGTTTCGACTTTCAGTTCTGTTTTGTTGTCTCACCACTGACCAGTTTTCTGTCAATAGAGGGTGAATTGACTTTAGTGGGAGTGGTTACTTCTACTGTGAATCTAAGAAAATCAAAGTAAAAAGTACAGGAATAAAAGAGATTTCAGTGTAGCCCAGAGGAGATCAATAAAACCAGGGTAGCAGAGGTGTGGGCTTACACTCATAAAATCATTAGCTTCCTTTCAGCTTTGTAGGAAGCCTCCAGGTGCTAAGGGAAGAGATGCTGAGCAGCTTCTCAGAGGGACACATATTCCTGTGGGGGTTCACACTGTTCCCAGGAAAGCCCTAATGAGCTGGCCGTGGAGGCATACGCTGTCTGTGGTTGTGAAAATTTTTTTTAAAGGGAAGGGAGTTTCACCCTGAGTTTTTAACTTAAAATGGGCTAACGTTAAAATATTTTCTGCCTTTCTAAAGCAAAGTCAGATTCCTTCCTCCTCCCACACAGATTTTTCAAACTGTCATCTGATCTTCTTCAATGTCTTAGAGCAAGGAGGGGGAAGACAGGGCAGAATGACTCAAATAATTAAATAGACCCTAGCAGGCAGGAAAATAAGAGGCCATAAGATAGAAACCAAGAATCCTAGAGAAGCTCCCATTATATACAATTGACCCATTTCAGAATTTTACATATTTTTATTTATTTATTTTCATATTTTTCTTTTTTAATATAAATTTATTTATATTAATTGGAGGCTAATTACTTTACAATATTGTATTGGTTTTGCCACACACTGACATGAATCTGCCATGGGTGTACATGTGTTCTCCATCCTGAACCCCCCTCCCACCTCCCTCCTCATGCCATCCCTCTGGGTTCATCCCAGTGCACCAGCCCCGAGCACCCTGTATCATGCATCGAACCTGGACTGGCGATTCGTTTCACATATGATAATATACATATTTCAATGCCATTCTCCCAAACCACCCCACCCTCTCCCTCTCCCACAGAGTCCAAATTTTAATTGGAGGATAATTGCTTTACAATATTGTGTTGGTTTCTGCTGCGCAACAGCGTTAGTCAGCCGTAAGTATACATATATCCCCTCCCTCTGGAGCCTCCCTCCCACGCCCCTCACCCCACCCCTCTGGGTCATCATAAAGCACCTGGCTGAGCTGCCTGTGCTATACAGCACCTTCCCGCTAGCTAGCTATTTTACACATAGGAATGTATATATTTCAATTCTACTCTTTTAGTTCATCCCACTCTCCTTCCACTGCTGGGTCCACAAGCTCATTCTCTCTGTCTGTGTCTCTATTCTTGCCCTGCAAATCAGTTCATCAGTACCATTTTCTAGATTTCATATATATGCATTAATACGTACATGTTTTTAAAGTTCTTTCTAGCTAAGCAGAAAGATCACACTTAGTCTGCTTTCCATTTATTTTTGTGTGTCAGTCACTCCTCAATGATTGTAAACCAGTCTTGATCTCCTTCAGTTCAGTTCAGTCACTCAGTCATGTCCAACTCTTTGCAACCCCCTGCATCGCAGCACGCCAGGCCTCCCTGTCCATCACCAACTCCCGGAGTTCACTCAGACTCATGTCCATCGAGTCAGTGATGCCATCCAGCCATCTCATCCTCTGTCGTCCCCTTCTCCTCCTGCCCCCAATCCCTCCCAGCATCAGAGTCTTTTCCAATGAGTCAACTCTTCGCATGAGGTGGCCAAAGTACTGGAGTTTCAGTACTTTGGCCTGAAAAGCATCATTCCTTCCAAAGAAATCCCAGGGCTGATCTCCTTCAGAATGGACTGGTTGGATCTCCTTGCAGTCCAAGGGACTCTCAAGAGTCTTCTCCAACACCACAGTTCAAAAGCATCAATTCTTCGGTGCTCAGCCTTCTTCACAGTCCAGCTCTCACATCCATACATGACCACAGGAAAAACCATAGCCTTGACTAGACGTACCTTTGTTGGCAAAGTAATGTCTCTACTTTTGAATATGCTATCTAGGTTGGTCATAACTTTCCTTCCAAGGAGTAAGCGTCTTAATTTCATGGGTGCAGTCACCATCTGCAGTGATTTTGGAGCCCAACAAAATAAAGTCTAACACTGTTTCCACTGTTTCCCCATCTATTTCCCATGAAGTGAGGGGATCAGATGCCATGATCTTAGTTTTCTGAATGTTGAGCTTTAAGCCAACTTTTTCACTCTCCTCTTTCACTTTCATCAAGAGGCTTTTTAGTTCCTCTTCACTTTCTGCCATAAGGGTGGTGTCATCTGCATATCTGAGGTTATTGATATTTCTCCTGGCAATCTTGATCTCCTTAGAAAAGGTTTAATATACATATATATGTGAGAGTGTGTATGTGTGCATGTGTGTGTGCTATGTGCATGCTAAGTCGCTTCAGTCGTTTCCTACTAAAGCCTGCCAGGCTCCTCTGTACATGGGATTCTCCAGGCAAGATACTGAAGTGGGTTGCCATGCCCTCCTCCAGGGGATACACACACGCACACACACACATATATATATGATTAAGTCCAAGACCATTGTGTCAGTGATACTGAGCATGATGCTCTTCCATTGAAGAAGATCAAGGAAAAGATTTGAAAATAGGCATTGAGACCATTCGACACAGTTTCCAGGCTTTGAGTTAAGTACTCAGTGTCTTCCTGGTAGTATCATGTTAATGCCCTAGTGATATTTTGATTTTATTTTGTACCACATTTTTTTTTTCAGGAAATTAATGTGTACATATGACATCATTAATGCAAAAATAAAAGCTATTCCACCTTCCTGAACTTTAAGTTTAATTAACCAGCATATGGCTCAGTAAAGCCCAGATACTAAAGATTCTTCAGGGAATAGGTCAGGAGCATTTCTTTCAGAGTATTTGTTCTCGGCATGGTGCCCTGTCTAGCGGCCTGATTAGATTCGCCTGCATTTCATTTTCTCCCTAGTTGGCTTCTTCCTAACTCCACCTCCTTTATCTTGTACTCATGTCTCTAAAGTTAACAGGAGTGACTCTCAGTCCTCTATGTATTTGTTTTGGCAAAAAATGTTCACCATCCTAAATTCCTTCCAATTTTTCCTACTGTATTTCAGGAAGAACTATTACCAAGTCAGTCACATTGGATACATTTCTGTTGAATGTATCCAATAGACAATAACCACTCCCCCAAGAGAGTCATCAAATAAGAATTTTCCAGACTAAACTAAGGTCCTGTGCAAAAACTACACAATCATTTCATTGCATGACAGTGTAAGTAGATAATTTATCCAATAAACAGCCCACGAACCATTCTTAAACTGACCCAAGTTTAACCTTTTGAAGTAGTCTATGAAAAATATAAAAATTGAAGTGATCACTGATGAAACTCCAAATATGCAAAGACAGAGAAGTAAGATTTTAATTTCATTGAAGTATAGTTGATTTACAATGTTGTGTTAATTTCTGCTGTACAACAGCAACTCAGTTATACACATATATATTCTTTTCCATTATGATTTATCATAGAATATTCAATTTAGTTCCCTTCTGTGCAATAGAACTTTGTTGCTCATCCTATATATAATAGCTTGCAGTTCCTAATGCCAAACTCCCAGTCCTTCCCCCTCCCACACCCCTCCATATTGGCAACCACAAGCCTATTGTCTTGGGGCAACCACAAGTGAGTTGTGAGTCTATTTCATAAATCTGTTCATTTATGTTGTATTTTAGATTCCACATAAATGATGTCATATGGTATTGTCTTCCTCTGTTTGACTTCCTTTGCTTAGTGTGATAATCTCTAGGTCCATCTATGTTGCTGTAAATGACGTTGTTTCTTTATTCTTTATGGCTGAGTAAAGTAATATTCCCTTTGCTCCGAAACCTGGAGAGAAAAGATTTTAAAATGTACTCATGCACCATAGAAAGAGAGCATTCAAACATAAAAGAGAATGCCATTTTAAAAGTAAGAGCTGGTTAAAAAGAAGCAAGACAACTTTAAAAAAGTAATTGATGAGTCTGTGTTAAAATAATGAAATTTAAAGTAGCAAATCTAAGATGGTCTAAGGATCATACAGCACGTCAAGAAAATTGAGCTGCTGAGTGAGTTTCACCTGTTTACTTGAACACATGGAGAAAATAGGGCAGCCAGTCTGGACAGTTGGTAACCAAGAGCCATAAAATGAAAGGGCTGGAAAATATCTTGGAGATATTTATACCAATATTCTTATTTTATTGATGAGGCAATGGAGGCCTAGGGAGCTTGAATGGCTTACTCAAATTACACAGGAACTTAATGACAGACCCTAAATAAGAATCTGGTCCCTTGGCTCCAGCCCAAATTTCTTGTTGCATAGGTCCCTGCCTCTCCACTTGTCCTTTTCTTCCTTAGTTTGATATTGGTATTTTTACCCCATGGTAAACTCTTCTTCCACTCTCCTTCCTTAGGTTGAGTGGCCCAGAAATAAGTTCAGACACTTAATTCCATCTGACTTTCTCTGAGCCTGGTTCCTACATAATGGCAGCTTTCTGGTACTGAAGGCGTTTAAAAGAATAATGAAGTTAGAAGAATGAGGTCCAAATCACTTACTAGCTATGTTCCAGGAATGATTTCCACTCTAAAAATAATTTTGAAACTATTAAATAAACATACTCCTACATACCTCAGTGACTAGGATCAAGCAAGAACTGAATAATTCCTAAAATAAAAATGATAGCAGAATAAAAAAATTGCCCAGGACTTCTGAATAACTAACAATCTCACATTTTCTTACCATCCCTAGTTAATATAAAGCATATGGTAACTGACATAATTTAAGAAAAAGGTAAATTACAATATAGAAATGTAAATAAATAAATGAAGTTCATCTTATAGATGAAAATATCATCTAATCTGAAACTCCAAGATACTCTTCTAAAAACATTTTAACCCTGAATGAAATTTGCACTTTAAATTAAAATAATTTGACTTCAGAATAGATGCTTTGATGATTATTTTTAAGCATTTATGTGTCTATCCACTACAGTACCTATCAGAATATCTAGTATACATGCTCAGCATATATTTGGTGAATTTATGTAAATTAAAGTGAAATTCAGAAGAGCTTAGCAGAAACTATTTAGTTGTAGGTCTTTGGATACTAACTTTAGGCCTTAGAGGTGGCAGTGAAAATAAACGTATAGAATAGATTTTACAAATATGCTTGAAACTAATTAGCATTGATTTTTATGAACTAATACTTAAGATCAAGGATTTCCCAGGTGATGCAGTAGTAAAGAATCCACCTGCTGACACAGAAGATGCAAGAGACCCAGGCTTGATCCCTGTGTTGAGAAGATTGCCTGGAGTAGGAAATGGCAACCCACTTCAGTATTCTTGCCTGGGAGATTCCATGGACAGAGGAGCCTAGTGGGCTATAGTTCATGGCATCAGAGTCAGACAAAACTGAACAACTGAGCACACACATACTCTTAAGATCAATTTAATGATTTACGTTTTCTTTTCTTATTTTTTGACATCTATATAAAAATATAATTCACATATCAAAACATTTACCCATTTAAAATGTACAATTCTTTTGGTAGAATCAGAGAGTTATGCGATCATCACAGTCTAAATGTATTTTTCTCTTTCCCAAAGGAAATATTTTTCCTTTCAGTAGTCACTCCCCATCCTCTGATCTGAGCCTAGGCAGGCGCACGTCTACGTCTCTATAGATACGCCTCGTATATTACATTGATTGATTTTCTACATTAAACCAACCTTGAATTTATTAATTATCCCAGAAAGACAATTCTCATGTGATTATGAAACATGATCCTTTTAAAATATTGTTGGATTAAGTTTGCTTGTACCTTTCGAGGATTTTTTGCATCTGTATTTCTGAGCTTACTGGCCTCTAGTTTTTCTGCAGGAGCTGTTTTTGTTTTTATGGTGATTTTTTTTCCTGTTCAAGGATCAGGTAATTGTCTCATGTAGTAAGTTGGGAGGTGTTCCCTCCAATTATGTTTTCTGGAAGAATTGGTATTAATCCTTCTTTTCACATGGTAAAATTTATTGACGAAACTACAAACTCCTGGGGTTTTCCTTATGAGAAGTTTTAAAATTACTAATTCAATCTTACTAGTAAGTTAAAGATTGTAGGTGTATTCAAAGTAGGTATAGCACGAAAGTTTTGAGATCTTTATTATGTGTTCAAAATAGACATTTACAGCTCTAATTTTCCCACTGAGCCCTTCTTTAACTGCCTTCCATAAGTTTTGGTATGCAATGTTTCAGTTTAAATCATGAAAATATTTTCTCATCTTATCTGTTAGTATTAACTTATTTATTCAAGAGGTTTAATTATTTTTACATATTTGTGAATTGCCCAACTTCCCTTTGTTATCAATTTCTAATTTAATTTAATTTTTGTCTGAGAATATACTTTGTATAATTTCAGTCCTTTTAAATTTATTGATATCTGTTTTATGGTCTATACTGGAGAATGTTCCATATGTACTAGAGAAGAATGTGTCTTCTGCTATCATTGGGTGGAGTGTTTTACAGACGTCTGTTAGTGCTATTTGTTTTATAGTCTTGTTCAAGTCTTATTCAGCTATTGATCTTCTGTCTAGTGATATCCGTTATTTAAACTGAGTCTTGAACTCTTCACCTATTATTGAATTATCTGTTTCTCCCATCAATTCTTTCAGATTTGTTTCATGTATTTCTGACCTCAGTTGTTAGGAGAATGTATGTTTATTGTTTAGTCACTAAGTCATGTCCAACTCTATGAACTGTAGCCCTCCAGGCACCTCTGTGCATGGAATTCTCCAGGCAAGGAAACTAGAGTGGGTTGCCATTTCTTTCTCCAATGTATGTTTATAGTTGTTACATATTACTGATGGAATGACCTTTTCATCATTGTAGTTTCTTTATTATCTTTAGTAACATTTTTTTGTTTTAAAATTTATTTAGTCTGAAATTAGTAAAACTGTTCAAGTTCATTTTTTAGATACCTTTCCACCCTTTTACTGTCAACCTACTTGTATCTTTGATCTAAATTGTATTTCCTGTACATAGTATATCAGAGAAGGCAATGGCACCCCACTCCAGTACTCTTGCCTGGAAAATCCCATGGACGGAGGAGCCTCATGGGCTGCAGCCCATGGGGTCACTAAGAGTCGGACATAACTGAGAGAGTTCACTTTCATGCATTGGAGAAGGAAATGGCAACCCACTCCAGTGTTCTTGCCTGGAGAATCCCAGGTATGGCGGAGCCTTGTGGGCTGCTGTCATGGGGTCACACAGAGTTGGGCGACTTAGTAGCAGTACATAGTTGGTTTTTTTCTTTCGATTTTTATTTTCCTTCATTTTTTAATTAAATAGAGTTAATTTACAATGTGTGTTAGTTTCAAGTGTAACAAAGTGACTCGTGTGTGTGTGTGTGTGTGTGTGCGTGCGCTTTTTCATATCCCTTTCCATTATAGGTTATTACAAGATACTGAGCATAGTTTCCTGTGCTATTTAGTAGGTCCTTGTTGTTTATTTTATATATAGTAGTATGTATAGGCTAATCCCAAATTCCTAACTTATCCTCTCCCCTCTCTTGCTATCCCCTCTAGCAACTGTACATTTGTATTCTATGTCTGTGGATCTGTTTCTGTTTTGTATATAAGTTAATTTGTGTCATTATTTTTCAGATTCCACAAATAAGTGATATTAGATGAGATTTATCTTTCTCCATCTGACTTATTTCACTTAGCATGATCATTTCTAGGTTCATCCATGTTGCTGCAGATGGCATTATTTCATTCTTTTTAATGGCTGAGTAATATCTTATTGTATGTATATACTACATCTTCTTTATCCATTCTTGTGTCAGTGGGCACTTGGGTTGCTTCCATGTCTTGCTATTTTCAGTAGCTGCAATGAACATTGCTGGTGCATGTATCTTTTCAAGTTAGAGTTTTCTCTGGATATATGCCTGGGAGTGGAATTGTAGGATTATATTGTAGCTCTATTTTTAGTTTTTTAAGGAACCTCCATACTGTTCTTCATAGTGACTGCACCAATTTATATTCCCTCAACAGTGTGGAAGGATTCCCTTTTGTCTACACCCTCTCCAGCATTTATTATTTGCAGATTTTTTAATGATGGCCTTTCTGACCAGTGTGAGATGATACATCACTGTAGTTTTAGTCTGCGTTTTCTAATAATTAGAAAAACTATGTTGAACATCTTTTCATGTGCTTTTTGGCCATCTGTATGACCTGTGAACTTCTTTATAATATTTCTCACCAGTTTTGCTGGCAAATTGCTGAAATTATCTTACTTTTTCCTTTAATCTAGGAATTTATTTGTTTTCGCCTTTATTTTTGAAAGATAGTTTTACTTGATGATGTGAAATTCTTAGTTGAGGAATTTTTTGCTTTCAGAATTTTGTATGTTCTCCTACTACCTGGGCCTTCCTGGTGGCTCAGATGATAAAGAATTTGCCTACAATTGAGAATATCTGGATTCAGTTCCTGGGTTGGGAAGATCCCTGGGGAAAGAAATGGCAACCCACTCTAATATTCTTGCCTGGGAAATCCTATGGACAGAGGAGCATGGCAGGCTACTCACTGGGGTCGCAAAGGACATGACTGAACACTTTCACTTTCCTACTGCCTATCTGTCCTGTATTGTTTCTGATGAGATGTCAGCAATGCTATGTTATAGTTCTCTTCTGGGTAATAAGTGAAGTGAAAGTCACTCAGTCATGTCCAACTCTTTGCAACTCTATGGACTAAACAGTCCATGGAATTCTCCAGGCCAGAATACTGGAGTGGGTAGCCATTCCCTTCTCCAGGGGATTGAACCCAAGGATTGAACCCAAGTCTCCCACATTATAGGCAGATTCTTTACTGTCTGCATGAGAAGTTGTTTTATTCTTACTGCTTACCAGTCTTTCTCTTTATCTCTAGATTTTAACATTCTATTGTGATGCAATTGAATGTAAATATGACCAACCTAGATAGCATATTTAAAAGCAGAGACATTACTTTGCCAACAAAAGTCCATCTAGTCAAGGCTATGGTTTTTCCAGTGGTCATGTATGGATGTGAGAGTTGGACTGTGAAGAAATCTAAACACCAAAGAATTGATGGTTTTGAACTGTGGTGTTGGAGAAGACTCTTGAGAGTCCCTTGGGCTGCAAGGAGATCCAACCAGTCTATTCCACAGGAGATCAGCCCTGGGTGTTCTTTGGAAGGAATGATGCTAAAGCTGAAACTCCAGTACTTTGGCCACCTCACGTGAAGAGTTGACTCATTGGAAAAGACTCTGATGCTGGGACGGATTGGGGGCAGGAGGAAAAGGGGACGACAGAGGATGAGATGGCTGGATGGCATCACCAACTCGATAGACGTGAGTTTGAGTGAACTCTGGGAGTTGGTGATGGACAGGGAGGCCTGGCGTGCTGCGATTCATGGGATCGCAAAGAGTTGGACATGACTGAGCGACTGAACAGAACTGAACTGAACTGAACTGAGGATACTTGGAGTTGATAGTGCTTCTTGGATGTGTAGAATATTTCATTTTGTTTTTTTTCAAATTTGAGAAATTAAAAAAATGGTGGGGGGAGGCATTATTTTTTGAGCATTTTTTTTGTCCTTTTTCTTCTTTTCTGATATTCTCATTATACATATGGTTAATTTCCTTAATGGTGTCCCAAATCTGTCTGAGACCTCACTTTTTCTTTTTTCTTTACCTTTGTTATTCAGGATGTATAATTTCTATTGATCTACTTCTCAGTTTGATAACTCTTCCTTTGGTCAGCTCATATTTACTGTTGATCCCTTCTAATGAGTTTTTAATTTTATCAAACTTTTTAACTCCAGAACTTTCATTCGATCTCTTTTATAGTTTCTATTGTGTGTGTGTGGTTTTTTTTTTTTTTTTTTTCTGTATTTGATGAGACACTGTTATCATTCTTCAACTCCTTAGGTGTGGTTTCTTTTAATTTTGAAGATATTTATGATGACTGCTTTGAAGTGATCATCTGCTGAGTCTACCACCTGGGCCTCTTCAAGCCAATTTCTATTGCCTGCTTTTATTCCTGTGTATGGATTCCCTGTGTCTTTCCATGTCTTATAATTTTTAATTGAAAGCTAGGCATTTGAAATAATATAATATAGCAACTCTGAATACTGTACTCTACCCCATCCGCAGAGCCTTGATCTTGTTATTGCTTGTTTGGTCATTTGTTTAACAACTTAGCTGAATTAAGTCTTTGCAGTTTACTTCCCTTCCCAGTGGTCAAAAAGCTCTCATATCCCTGCTTAATTTTTAAAAAAATCTTTTAGCTTAGATACCTAAGGATTGCTCCTACTTCAACATAAACCACTTATTTGTCAAAAATTGTGCTTCAGTCTACTTGGCCAGTTAGATTTTTTCTTTTTACCATTGAATGTGTGTAGGTATGGAGGCTGCTATAAAGATTCAAGTTTACATTTTTGCCGCCACATTCAACCAGAAACTAGTACCTTGGATTTTTTTCTCTCCAATTACTCTTAAAAGGACATGGCCTTTTGCATGTGTGCAGTCTTCCAGACATTCAAGGGTGGGAATGATTTTCCTAGGAGTTGCTTCTGGGTCTTCATAGATTATTGTTCATTCATATTTGATCAGAGGTTATGTTTATGCCACTAGTTCCTGTGAGATATTTCCTGGAATATGCTTTCACTTGCTGTGAACATTATATCAAGTTATTTAACCTTTTTAAGCCTCCTATATTTTTTGCTTTTGCTTTTCTAACATGTAAAATGAGAGCAATAACAACTATTCAATCAAATATTGGTATTAGATAAAATAATTTATACAAGTGCCTTGTTGTTCAGTCGCTAAGCCATGTAGGACTCATTGTGACTCCATGGACTGCAACACATCAGGCTTCCCTGTCCTCCCCTATCTCCTGGTGTTTGCTCAAGTTCATGTCCATTGAGCTGGTGATGCCATCCAACCATCTCATCCTCTGTCACACTCTATACAAGTGCGTGGTATACTGTTTTTTTACAGAATAAAATAAGGGTTGTGAATTATTATTTTATTATTATTAGGTATAATCAATGCTAATATTAAGAATAATAAATCCTTTAGTAAATCATATAAATATCCCAACTCTATCAGTTAGGGTGCTTTGGGTCAAATAACAGAAAAATCAGCTCAAAAATTTCTTTCTTACAAGAAATCTAGAGGGAGGGAAATTTCATGGTTGGTTGAGTTAATGACCCAGAGGTATCATCAGGAAGCAGATTTATGCAGTCTTTTAGTTCTTCAGTCCTCAGAGTTTTCCTTGTTGTCTTAGGTTGATTCTTTTCAAGGCATAAGATGGCAATTATAGTTCTAAGTTTCACACGCAGGTTGCGAGAGCCACAGGCTGAAAAGAAATTGAATCTGTCTTTCATTCCTTTTTAAGGACAAAAACAGCTCTCCCTAAGCTAAAAAGCTTCCCCTCAGCTCTCATAAACCAGAATTTTGGCACACACCCATTATTAATACATCACTGATAAAAGGGTTCCGATTACCACCACAGGTTTACAAAGATTAATGAAGATTTACCCCTCTTCCCCAGCTGCTGGAGAGGATTAACATCTCTGAAAGCAGGTTGTATTCTAGTACCTGAATATAATTGGGTTTCTATGGGCAAGGGAGAAGAGGAGAAAGGATTTGAGTAGATAATAACATCTATTACATCTGTGCTAGGGATTAGGGGACTTAGAGATCAATAAGATAGTTTATCTTCAAGAAAATTATATTTATTAATAATATTACGAAAAAAATAGTATCATGATTATTTTGCCCATGATAACTGATACATTGCCCTGTCAATGTCTTTAATGTCATGGGTTTAAAAGAACATGAGACATTAACTAAACTTGTTGACTCTCAAACTCATTTCATTTCCTTCATTCTGACCAAGACATTCTGTTTAGTCAGCATTGCAGATACAATTAATCAAATTGGCTAAAAACAATAAAGGGAAATTTGAAAACTATCCCTCAGTGATGGGAAAGTATCACTAATACCTAGAAAAGTTAGTTTATTTTATCTGTAAAGAAACTAATTCATGTTGATTTGAAGACTCATCAATTGTTATTCTAGACTGTTTTGAAGAAATCACTCAGGGTCTGTCTAGTGGCTCAGACCTTCCAAGTTTCTACCCACAGAGTAACACATTCTGTCAAGTAGACATTTGAAAGTTTTGCAGAAAAGAATAATAGAGATTTAGTTCTGTTTTGAATGAACACCTAAGAAAGTCTATTCTTCACTATAGTTTGGGGTAGAGAATACAGTTGAATGTGGTTTAAATTTTAGTGTCTTATACTTGGTAGTGGGTTAGAGAGAGAAGTGCCAGTGTCTAGATTTATGAAGCATGTATTATTTGTCCAAAATTTCTTTGTTTATTCATTCCACAAATTACACAGCTAAGTAGCTAATATGTGCTCTACATTTTGGTGGGAAATGATGAACCCCACAAAGTGAAAAAACTTCAAGGACTTTAATATGAGCATATTGTTATAATACAAAGAAGCAAGTGATAAGACAGTTCCTGCTATAGAACTTATGCAGAAGGAAAACAATGTCTATTGCAACTAGAACAATATTTTATTGCAACAATAACAATTTTACTGCAACAAGAGTTGCAACAAAGAAAGATAAATACAGATATGAACATAATAATAATACATGGCACATACACATAGATACATTCATCAATTATTTATTGGGTCTTTGCTATATATAAGACCCTATGTCAAAAAGATACAAAGAAAAAGAAAACATTTCTGCATTCAGAAGGTTTACAAGATCACAAGAAAGATAACCTGCATACTTAAAGTACTAAAAACTAAGAAGGAAAAAAATCAATAATTTTTAATAAAATAGCAAATGCACACATAGGGGTTATTATGTGCCAGGAGTTACCCTAAGCATTTTAAATACATTACTACTAACTCATTTAAACTTCACAGTCTGCACTATTCTTCCATATCGCAGAGGAGGAAACTGAGGCACAGAAATACTTTGCCCAATGTTGCATAGCTAGAAAGTGGGGGGGGGGGGTCAAGACTACAGGCCAGGCAATATGGCTCCAGAATCTATGCTGTACATGGTGCTTCATAATTACATGCAGTAACTTCACAGACTTCATATATAGGACAGGACAAGGTATACAATTGGAAATTTTAAGGAAGATATGAAGAAAACACTTGGAGTCTCCAGATAAATGAGATATTGTTTCTAATTCAAAGGATAAAATATGCCATTCTGGAAAAGAAAGCATTTGGAAGATGTGGAGGATTTAGGCATGAAGGATTAGGCAGGTACAGCCTGGGAAAGTATGAGGTATTATAGGGAATGAAGGCTTTTTCAGTGTAGTTTGGAATATAGTTGGTTATAGGAGATTAACCAAAGGTTAAAGTGGAAAGAATCCTAAACTGTTAGGACTGGCGGTGCCTTTGTTGTTGCTCAGTCCCTAAGTCGTGTCTGACTCTTCACAACCCCATGGGCTGCAGCATGCCAGGCTTCCCTGTCCTTCACTCTCTCCCAGAGTTGGCTCAAACCCATGTCCATTAAGTTGGTGATGCCATCCCAATCATCTCTTTCTCTGTTGCCCCCTTCTCCTCCTGCCCTCAATCTTTCCCAGCATTAGGGTCTTTTCATTGAGTCAGCTCTTTGCATCAGGTGGCCAAAGTATTGGAGTTTCAGCTTCAGCATCAGTTCTTCCAGTGAATATTCAGGGTTAATTTCCTTTCCATCAATTAGTCTAGTTCATTCATTTACTGACAAAGAAAGTGAAACCCAGAGAGAATGACTGGAGCATCATCCCAGTGGTACTATGACTGGCAGAGCCAGGGTCAGACGTCTGTTCTGTGTTACAGGCCAGAAGTTTTCATATTCCATTAACTTACAGGAGTAGATCAAGGAGAAACTTTATATGTAAGTAACAGTAAACTACTAAAGGGTTTTGAGTAGGGAAGGAAGACCTGACTTTGAATTCCACATCCTTAACCTGCCAGTTGTGTGATTTGGGAGGATTTTACTTAACTGCTTTAAATTCAGTAGGTTCATCTGTAAAATGGGGATAATAAAATGCCTTTGTCATGGGGTTGCTTTGAGAAGTCAATGAGGTGCCTTACATAAAATTGTTGCTAAGTCGTGTCTGACTCTTGCAACCCCATGGACTGTAGCCCACAAGGCTTGTCAGTCCATGTGATTTCCCAGGCAGGAAAGGTTGCCATTTCCTTCTCCAGGGGACCTTTCAGCCCAGGGATCAATCACGAGTTTCCTGCATTGGCAGGTGGATTCTTTACCAGCCAGAAAAGCCCACACAAAGTAACAGTAGTTGCCAAATAAATAAAATCCCCACCCTCCACTTCTTTCTATTTTTCTTTCTTCTTTTTTTTTTCTTGTTTTGTTTTGTTAAACTTTTCTTTCCCTCCCCCCTCTTCTTTTTCTCTCTCTATCAGTTAGAAAGGTGGGGAAAGGCAGACACTGACCAGCCCCATGCCCACCTGCAGTGTGCTCCTATCTAGGATCTGTACCTCCTGGCCTGGAGGTTGCCTTGGAAGCATGCTACGCCCAAGCTCATGACAGATCAGAAGTGCCAGAATGCCCATAACCCTCCTCCCCACCTGCAGACCCCACCCCAGCCCCCACCAGAGAAGCCCTAAAGCAACGGCTGAAGGAATCTGGCTGAAGGAATTCATCAGCTTCTTCCTTGACACACAGATAAGATTCCTCTGAGGTACAGGTTCCATATCATTTCCCAGGGTTTCCCCACAGAACTGACTTCAGTGCTCTCTGGGATAGCACACCCTTCACTGGCTTCCTTCCCTTCCCTGACTCACTTCTTTTTTTTAACTTTTTATTTGTATTGGGACAGAGCTGATTAACAAACAATGTGATAGTTTCAGGTGAACAGTGAAGGAACTCAGGCGTACACATGTATGTATCCATTATCTCCCAAACTCCTCTCCCATCCAGGCTGTCACATAACACTGAGCAGAGTTGAGTGTGCTATACAGTAGGTCATCGTGGGTTATCTGTTTTAAATATAGCCGTGTGCACATGTCCATCCCAAACTCCCTAACTCTCCCTTCACCCCAACCTTCCCCCCACCCCTGGCAACCATAAGCCCATTCTCAAAGTCTATGAGTCTGTTTCTGTTTTGTAAGTTCATTTGCATCATTTCCTTTTAGATCCCACATATAAGGGATGTCTTACGATATTTCACCTCTTCTGACTTACTTTACTCAGTATGACATTCTCTAAGTTCATCCATGTTGCTGCAGATAGCATTGTTTCATTCTTTTTAATGGCTGCCCTGACTCACTTCTTCATTCCCCTTTCAACCTTTCAAATAAACTACCACTAATGACTATTTGAATGCTTTGGGGGGATTCCACACCAAGATGGGGTGGGATCTTAAATGGTAGAACTGGGTCCTAGAAGATCAGGGAGAAATGGGAATAAAAGCATAGATTTCCCCTAGTCCAAGGGAAGAAAAAGAACATTTTTCGGGTTAGAACTGGCAGTTTACTGACAGCCAAGCTAGCTCTGTTACCTGTTATCCTATCCTCTCATCATTTCTTAACATTCCAGACCTAAACAACATAATCTCAGAAGTCTCATTATAATGTCTACTGGGAAATCCTGAATGGCCCAGCATCTGGGTTGACCTTTCTTTCCCAAGGCTGTTGCTCTCTTTGGCTTTTTGATGGTAGAATGAGGAGGTGGAAGCCACTAGTGCTAACATGCACTGTGATTCTGGGAACAAGGGTATTCCCAATATACAGACAACAATAACTGTCATTTTCAGAATTACTGTAGTGGTGCTGGTGATGAAGGCAGCCCAGAGAAGTTGCCTGCTTATCTAGATGACAGTGAGTTTTCTGAAACTGTGGAGATGGGTCTGGGCCAGGAGGAGAATTTTCCCTGATAGTGCATGAGATTTGCCCACAAAAGCAGAGAACTCTACAGCCTATCCCTACCCTTGTACTGAGCAGAGTGCTGCCTTGAGCAGGGCAAGGCTGTGTCTCCAGTTTCACATATCCATCTAATAAATAATCCTTTTTTGTGCTACAAGGCAGAATCCAGGAGAGTCTGTTGTGCGCAAGGAAGAGGAATATCTTTAGCAGACACCCACAAAAATATCTTTTAAAAGTCTAGAGCCCTAGGAGAATGAAACCAACTGGTGCCCAAAATGGCCTTTTAACGTTCCAGGGAAACAAAGACCTTCAAGTTTCAGGGGTTATCATGACTAGACTTTTGAGGGGAAAAAAAGTGTAGCTGCTCAGTTGTGTCTGACTCTTTGTGACCCCATGGACTGTAGCCCACCAGGCTCCTCTATCCATAAAGATTATTGCTAATATGGCCTGTGTCTAGATGACAATGAAGTCTTTTTCATGCAGTAAATACCTAGACTACACAAATAATGTGAGAAATAGTTTCCTAACACATTGAGGTTTGTAATATGACCTGTGTTTAAAATTTTAAATGGAGGTATAAATATGGGCAAATTGAAGGTAGGTGATTTTTCTGAAAATCAATTGGTTGAGAACAGTTGTTAAAATCAACGTGTGGTGGTGGTTCAGTTGCTAAGTTGTGTCCGACTCTTTGCAACTCCATAGACTGCAGCACGTCTGGCCTCCCTGCCCCTCACCATCTCCTGAAGTTCATTCAAGTTCATGTCCATTGAATCGGTGATGCCATCCAACCATCTCATCCTCTGTCACCCTCTTCTTTTGCCTTCAATCTTTTGAAGAGTCAGCTGTTCACATCAGGTGACCAAAGTATTAGAGATTCAGCTTCAGCATCAGTCCTTCCAATGAATATTCAGTTTGATTTCCCTTAGGATTGACTAGTTTAATCTCCTTGCTGTCCAAGTGACTCTCAAGAGTCTTCTCCAGCACCACAGTTCAAAAGCATCAATTCTTTGACACTCAGCCTTCTTTATGGTTCAACTCTCACATCCATACATGACTACTGGAAAGACCATAGCTTTTACTAGACAGACTTTGTTGGCAAAGTGATGTCTTTGCTTTTTAATACACTATCTAGGTTTGCCATAGCCTTTCTTCCAAGAAGCAAGAGTCTTCTAATTTCATGGCTGCAGTCACCATCCACAGTGATTCTAGAGTCCAAGAAGAGAAAACCCATCACTGCTTCCACTTTTAACCTCTCTCTATTTGCCATGAAATGATGGAACCAGATGCCATGATCTTAGTTTTTTTTAATATTGAGTTTTAAGCCAGCTTTTACACTTTCCTCCTTCACCCTCATCAAGAGGCTATGTAGTTCCTCTTCACTTTCTGCCATTAGAGTGGTATCTGCACATCTGAGGTTGTTCATATTTCTCCCAGCAATCTTGATTCTAGCTTGTAACTCATCCAGCCCAGCATTTAAAATTAGGATATTGGTCAAAAATTGATATTTCTAATCATGGTAACTTTTCATTCAGTGATGCTTACCACTTCATTATAAAAATCATTTGTTCACAAATGGGGATAGCACTCATCATGTATTGAGTATTTAGGGTGAATAGTACAATAATGTCTATAATTATTAGAAAATTAAATCAATAAAATGGGCTTCCCCGGTGGCTCAGAATCTGCTTGCTAATGCCGGAAAATCCAGTTCAATCCCTGGGTCAGGAAGATCTACTGGATGAGGAAATGGCAATGCACTCCAATATTCTTGCCTGGAAAATTCCATGGACCTAGCAGGCTGTAGTTCGTAGGGCTACAAAGAGTTGGACATAACTGACCATGCATGCATGTAAATCAATAGAAATTATCTATAAAGATTTCCAGTATCTTTATTTCTTATTCCACTCTTAAAACAACATTCTAAACCATAGTGCTCTTTCTAAAAATACTTGACAAAAAGAAAAGAAAAGCATTCATTTGTTCATTTTGGAAGTTTAATTTTCTTTATAGAGAATTGTCACAGTTCCTTATGTTATAAAAAGTCAGGAAAATGTAGTTAAATATCACTGAAAGTGGACAAAATAGCTTTTTAAATGTGTTTTTAAAATTTTTAAATTATTGTAGGTTGCTTAAATATTAATTGTATGCAAGCAAGTGGTTAGACACTTTAAATATTTACCAATTTATTTTGGGTACTTTATTTAGACAGAGAAATATTATTTTATAATTTCTGAAAATATTAACCAATTAATTTAAGATAATTTTATGAGATTTGAAAAATAAACAAAAATACTAAAATATAAACTATTATTCATAAACAAGTATAAGAAAAATGATTCTCTAACCAAATACTTTCTGAAGAAATGACTTGAAATTAATTGTAGCCTCAAAAATTGAAAAACAGTCTCATGATATGCAGAAGTCACATATTTTTTAAGACAGTGACTGGAAAGGTTTTTGTTTTCAACTAATTGGTGATTTTAACCAATTTGTTTTAGTGCAAGTCTTTTGGAGAAATTTTAGTCATAAAGTCTATACAGGGAAGTCACTCATTTTACCAGATGTTGATACAAGGTCAAGTGACTTTCATGTATTTATGATTTCCAAAGTGACTAGTGAAATGTAGACATAAAGACCTTGGATGTGATGATGGGAGTCTTAATTCCCTTATCTGATGTGTTAGGCTTCTGGATGTCCCTGTATCATGTGATTACTTGCTTGTTGGGCAAAGAGGACATCCATGTATGGAGAGATGTTCCTTGATCACAATTTCATCACAATTTCCTGCAGTGGTCCAATCAGGCCTGAATGGGTGATGCAGAGGAAACTGTCTTACATGCTGTATATAAAAGATTTTGATGCTGTGGTCTGTGGATTGTTTCCTGAAGGAGAATAATAAGGTCAACCACAATAAAGCACTCAGGTGAACAAAATAGGGTCTGCACAAGCTGCAGAACAGATATGGGTGTGTCAAAAACTGAACAGATATGGGTGTGTCAAATACTATTGTATTATTTATATTCCAGATTCCGTTGGTGGAGACAGAGGTGTAGAGATGTTGTTGCTCAATTGCTAAGTTATGTCTGACTCTTTGCCACCCTATAGACTACAGCATGCCAGACTCCTCTGTCTTCCATTATCTCCTGGGGTTTGTGCAAATTCATGTCCACTGAGTCAGTGATGCTATCTAACCGTCTTGTCCTTTGTTTCTCCCTTTTCCTTTTGCCTTCAATCTTTCCCAGCATCAAAGTCTTTTCCAATGAACTGGCTCTTCACATCAGGTGACTAAAGTATTAAAGCTTCAGCTTCAGCCACAATCCTTCCAATGAATATTCAGGATGTAAGGATACTTAACTTGAAAAGTGTGAGAGACAGAGGCAGAGAGAAAGAGTGAGGCTTGAGAAATCTTTATAGACTATTTTATTTAGTTCTCTCAGGCTCAATAACAGCAAAACTAGAAAGGACACTTGGGCAAATTCTGAGTCATAAAAATACTTGTGGCTGTACATTTCATATTACTAAATTAGAGCCTATTAGAGGTTTTATGACTAGTTCTTGGCAAAAAGATCAGAGAATGTCCTTTCATCTGCCAGTGCTAACTGAAAAGGCAGTAGATTTTTATAAGCAAAGGCAGCGGGCTGAGCATGTAAATTTCCTGAAGGGTGCCTTTGACATTTGCAAGTAAAACTCTGTTAGAAGCCTAGACGTGTCCAGTGAAAAACAATATGTGAGCTGTGAAACTGCAAAACAATGTTGTGGATCATTTGGTCAAGTCATTTCTTGATCCAGTCTCCATCAGTACTGCTATAATATTTACAAGATTACTCTATTGGGTGTTTTCTTTATTTTCTCTTCTTTGGATTGCTCATGAATTAAGATTTCCATAAAATAAAACTTTTGGTGATAGGAATGTAGTCATCATGGTTTTTATATTTATTACATTTTCTACTTAAAAAATAACATATGAGGGTAATGAATGCTTGATGTAGTAGTCGAGCAAATACAAGTGAATAGACCACTGTCTCCTTTGCCAGTCCTCTGCCAAATTTAACAGTATCTTTCCACGCCTTTCTTTATGTCCATAAAATGTATTACTTTGTAAAACTGGTGCGACATTCTTCTCATCCCTGTATACACTCCTTTTTGCAGTATGACTTTGTGGCTCCTCTCATTAAGAAGTCAAGTCCACTTCTTCACCCTTGAAGCTGGACTTGGCAGGAGTGAGTTCCCTTGATCATTGGGGCACGACTGACAAGACACTGGGAGATCAAAGGACAGAAATCTTTTGCCTTTGGGAATTTTCTGAGCACCACATGAGTTTTGTCACATGTATAGTTATGCATAGAGCTCCTCAAAACTATGAAACAAGAACAGTACATAGAGAAAGGATTTATGAAAAAAAAAAGAAGAAGAAAAAATGGATTTCTGAAGTCTTTGCTTAACGAGGTGGGTGTTTTATCATGTTGTGTGATCTTAGGGAATTTATATGCAGTATAATCTCTTAAATTTCTTTATCTCTTTGTGCAAATATATGCTTTACTTTTCAAACTGAAGTAGAGTTGATTTGCAAAGTTTTGTTAATTTCTGCTGTAGAGCAACATGATTCAGTTATACACATATATACATTATTTTCTATATTCTTTTCCATATGGTTTATCACCAGGTGTTGAATATGGTTCCTGTGCTATACAGTAGGACCTTGTTGTTAATTCTATATGTAATAGTTTGCATCTCCTAACCCCAAATTCCCAGTCTGTCCCTCCCCGCTCAGCAACCCCAAGTGTGCTCTCTGTGTCTGTGAGTCTGCTTCTGTTTTGTAGGTAACTTCATTTTTGTCATATTCCACATAGAAGTGATAGCATATGATATTTGGCTTTCTCTTTCTGACTTGCTTTTCTGTGTATGATAATCTCTAGTTGCATCCATGTTGTTGCAAATGGCATTATTTTATTCTTTTTTTATGGCTGAGTAGTACGCTATAAACATGTACCAAATCTCTTTATCCATCCCTCTGTCAGTCAGTGGACATTTAGGTTATTTCTGTGTCTTGGGTATTGTGAATAGTGTTGCTATGAATATAGGGGGACATGTATCTTTTCAATTGTGGTTTTGTCTGAATAGATGCCCAGGAGTGGGATTGCTGGGTCACGTGTAACTCTATTTTTAGTTTTTTGAGGAATTTCCATATTGTTTTCCATAGTGGCTACAGCAGCTTATATTCCCACCAATAGTGTAGGATGGTTCTCTTTTCTCCACACCCTCTCTACCATTTGTTATCTATAGACTTTTTACTCATGGCCATTCTGAGTGGTGTGAGGTGGTACCTCATTGTAGTTTTGATTTGCATTTCTTTAATAATTAGCAATGTTGGGCATCTTTTCATATGGCTGTTGGTCATCTGTATGTATTCTCTGGAGGAATCTCTATTTAGTTCTTCCCCCCATTTTCAATTCGGTTTTCTGTTTTTTGCTGTTGAGTTGTTTGAGCTGTTTGTATATTTTGGAAATTAAACCCTTGTCAGTCGCATCATTTGCATAAGTTTTCTTCCATTTCAGTAGGCTGTCTTTTCATTTTGTTTTCCTTTGCTGTGAAAAATCTTATAAGTCTGATTAGGTCTCATTTGTTTATTTTTGCTTTTATTTCTATTGCTTTGGGTGACTGACCTAAGAAAACATTGGTACAGTTTATGTCAGAGACTGTTTGCCTATGCTCTCTCCTATTATGTCTAATGTTTAAGTCTTTTGTGCTTTACCTTTTAAAAATTTGTCATGCTTTTACTTTTAAGAGCGCAAACATATGAGAATACATGACCCTCTTTTATTAAAAATGATTTTAATCCTTTTACTCTAGCTGAAAAGACAAAGGCATTATAGCTGTCATCTCTCACCTTTCTATACTCTGTTCTCAGTCTCATTTTCTCCTCCCAAGTTCCTGACATTCCCATAGTTGCTCAGTCTTCTGTTCTGTAGGGATAATGTAGGAGAGTGTTCTACTAAGTTAATTTATACTACTGTGATAGGAATTTATAGGATTATCTTTCTGATGTGGGTAACCTGAAGAGAGACTAGTCAGAGTTTATTACAAAAGCTTGAATTGATAATGGTGGAATTTTAGGCCAGAAATATCTGAAAGTTGAAAGTTTACATACAACCTCTTCCATCTCAACCAGTGTATCTCTAATACATTCTCAGAAATATACCTTCTCAGGAGCAGGTATTTACTGCTTTTCTTTACCTCAGGATTCAACCGGATATAACCAGAGATAGAATACTTTTCCATCTTATCAACAGAGGTGATACAAGAATAGAAAGAATCATAATAGGATATTCATGATTAGGGTCAGGATATTGATTACCAAACATAGTCAAAAGATTTTTTTTTGTAAGTGGCAAGAGAGAGAAAGAACCATGTGACTCAGCTAAAACTATGTACTATACAAATCTCTTCATATACTGAAGCTTCCTTGGTGACTTAGATAGTAAAGAATCTTTCTGCAATGCAGGAGACCCAGGTTCCATCCTTGGGTTGGGAAGATCCCCTGGAGAAGGGAATGGCTACCCACTCCCTTATTCTTGCCTGGAGAATCCCATGATTCTCCTCTCCCATTACAGAGGAGCTTGGAGAGCTACAGTCCATGGGGGTCTGCAAAGAATTGGACATAACTGAGTGACTAACACTTTCACTGAAGCATTGGGACTAATCAGGTCATTTTTTAAGATGTATGAAAAATTACAAGTATCAACTCCTCATAATCTGTTCCTATCCTTTCTGGAAACTTATACCATCAACTTTCCTTTTCTCTTTTTCTTCAACTTTTCCTTCTCTACATCTTTTTTCTACTACTATGCTTTTTCTCTCTGAGCAGTTCTTTTAGTAACCTCTTTAATAATTCTTTCTTCACCCCCAGGTCATGAATATACATGGAATCAATGAAATATGTTGTGTGAAATAAAGATCATTTCACATTTTTCATATAGATGTTTAATTGCTCCAACATCATTTATTGAAAACAATATATTAATACTTTTCCCTACTTGTTATGAATCTAATGTCCATATAAGCATCTCTTAGTCTTATAATTCTTCTCTACTTGTTAGCTGTCTGATACCATCAGGGAGATTTACTTGGGGGTTGTCATTAATGTTCTCAAATTAAATAGCTCTTTTTTAAATTTGCTACTTAAAAAAATAGTCCCCAGTCTCTGCTGAAATTTTTGATAGTATCTATTCAGTTCAGTTCAGTCGCTTAGTCGTGTCTGACTCTTTGTGACCCCATGAATCGCAGCACACCAGGCCTCCCTGTCCATCACCAACTCCCGGAGTTCACTCAGACTCACGTCCATCGAGTCAGTGATGCCATCCAGCCATCTCATCCTCTGTCTCCCTGAAAATAACAAGCAGAATTATTCTAAAGTTGTGTTTGGCAACCATATTTAGAAGCATATTTAGAAGCATTATTTCTGTTGTTTCTCACCTGTGTTATCTCGTCTCCCCACACGTATGATTAATTTTTATTATCTGCTAGACTTTGACAAATTTCCTGTTTGAGGTCTAGGATAGTGTCGTCATTCTCAAGAGAGGTTTGTTTCTGTTAGGTTCCTGAGAAATTTGAAACCTGGCGTCACTGAAATCCAATATCAGGTGTTGATCTGATCTGAATCTGGGTTGGTTGCTGTATAAGGACCATTCTGCCCCTACTTCACCCTTACTCCTGAGGCATCCTGCCCAATCAGCGAGTTTGTAGGAACCATGCCCTTGGTGAGCCCTGTGCTCTTTCCAGAGAAATGACGTTCTTCCACAACAACAACTTAAAAAAAAAAAAAGTAAACCTTAATGTGAAAATCCCAAATATAAAATAGATAAAAGCAACAGTGCTCTGGTTGAAACTAGACAGTAGGGCCTGGGACATGAAATTACATCTTCTTAGTCTTATCATGTCTCCTAAGGTGGTTCCCAAAGTACCTCCAATGAATTCATCTCTTTTAAATATCTTTATAAAAACCATCAAATTTTAGGGGGGGAAAAAAAGCACTTCAATCTATTTTTATAAAGCTGGGTGTGGTTGGCTCAAGAAAAGGCCTAAGCCATGCATACAAGCCCCTTACATCTAATTGGTTTTATTTACATCTGTAGTCTCAGGCTGCACCCTTAAACTCAGGCTTTTATGAATAAAATTTGAGCCAAAAGTAACAAGAGACACTGAAGGTACAGTTGGCTCAGTACAAACCAGAAGTAGTCAAATAACGCTAAACCTCATGTCCTTTACAGATGGACAGAATATTTCAGTTTTTATTTATTCATTTATGAAATACTTTTGAAGTACTTACAGTGCAGACTTTGAAGATACCATGATTAAAAAAGAAAAGTGTGCGATGTGTTTCTGATCTTCTAGGCTTCTACTTAATTATGTATGAAGGTTGTTTTTTTTTTTTGTATTATGCTTTAATGTTATGTGCAAACACCAGTCTCTCAGTAAGTCTATATTTTTATCTCTTCAGTAACACCTACACTTAAATTTCCCCTTTTTCCACTTTTTAAAAATCCAGATTCTTTATTTATTCACCTCTCTTATCAATGATACCACTTCCTTTGAAACCCCCTCGGACAGAAGCACTATCATAGTATCTAGAATCTCGGACAGATTCTATCATAGTGTCTTCTTTTGGGCCTGGGGAACCGTCTGCTTTCTTTGCTCACTCACAAATTCTTCTTGACTGTGCCCTTAGTTCAAAAGCCTTTACTCCACTGAAAGCCATGCCATCTAATTGTACCACTCTTTTTACCATAAAATGCATGCAACAAGCAATTTCACGCAGCATGTAATTTAAATAATATATTATGACTTGAAACTGAGTTTTCCCACTTTTATCACCACTTGTTATTGGCCCAGCTCAAGGTTGGGCTTTCCCTGGGGCTCAGTGGTAAAGAATCCACCTGCAGTGCATGAGACATGGAGACGCGGGTTTGATCCTTGGGTGGAGAAGACCTCCTGGAGAAGGGAAAGGCTACCCTCTCCAGCATTCTTGCCTGGAGAATTCCATGGATATGAAGAGCTTGGCAGGCTATAGTCCACGGGGTCACAAAGAGTTGGACACAGCTGAGCAACTAACACTCACTATAGTTAATAATGTTGTGTTAACTTCAGGTGTACAGCAAAGTGATTCAGTTATACATGTATCTACTCTTTTTCTAATTCTTTCTCCATTTAAGTTATTATAGAATATTGAACAGAGTTTCCTGTGCTATACAGTAGGTTTTTGTTGGATATCTATTTCAAATATAGCAGAGTGTATCATGTCAATCCCCAAATCCCAATCTATTTCCTGTACTCCCCCCAACCACCACCGATGTGAGTGTGTTTTGTAAATAAGTTCATGTGTATCATTTTAGTTCCTTTATTCTTTCTCAGCAGCTTCTGTTCCTATTCCCGTTAGAGACTACCCGGAAGTTTTCACTCTACACAAAGCCTCAGCAAATGACCCAGGTTCCTATTTCACTGAGAAAAGAAACACTATCAAGTAAAAATGTTCTTGGTTCAAACCTGGATCTTCACCCACCTTTTTCTTTTCCTGAAATGGAATAAAAATTTCTTCTGAATCACTAAGGTGATTCTTCTACATATATTTTTGATCCATTTCCTCCTGCATCCTTAGAGTTTTTCTTTTATCAGTAAGCTTCATTCTTTGCATCTCCATTTATTTCCCTCTCTTTACGTAAGTTCCAAATACTCAACCCACAAAGATGTTTGTTATTTCCCCTTTCTGAAAAACTCTGTACCACCCAACTTTCTCCTCCTCTTCACTACTATTCTCTTTCCTACCCAGTTTATTAAAATAAGCCTTACTTGCCTCTTCTGCTCCTTTACCTTTCATACATTTTTACCCACTCAAATTTGACTTCTGCCTCTTTTGATCCAACCTTCTCAAAGGTCAACAGTGAAAAATCCTATTTCCCAAATCCAGTGCCTTTTTTTTTGCTTTCCTCATTCTTTGAATCTGGTTATGGTATTTAACAATATTGACCACTTCTTCTTTCTTGAAAGTCTGTTCTCCTTCAGCTTTAAGATAGATTCTGTTTCCTTTTATTCTCTTCCTGTCTCCTTGATCCACTCTCTCAACCTTCTCTTTCCACCTCTCGATTGTTGTTTATCAGAATTCCAACTTTGTTCTCTTCTTGCTCTTCACTCTTTCATGGAGTGTTTCCAAACATTCTCTTTTCAGCTCTCCCCTATATGCCTTAGAGCAGCAGTCCCCAGCCTCCAGGATCTTTATGATCGTAGGTAGAACTAAGGTAATAATAATAGAAATAAAGTGTACAATAAATGTAATGCACTTGAATCATCCTGAAACCATCTCCTACCCTGCTTCAGCCCATGGAAAAATTGTCTTCCACAAAACTAGTCATTGGTGCCAAAAAGGTTGGGGACCACTGCCTTAAAGCCTGTCTCGCCTTCTTTTGAGCTACAGCTCACCTCTAACGGCATACTGGAAATCTCTGTCCATTGTCTCACTCCTGCAGATATACCTCTAGTCTCACTAGAACTCTTCTAAACTCTCCTCCATTCTTACACTCCAAAGAAACCTTAAAAGTCCTGTTTCTCATCTTACACTCTTTCTCTGTTACTAGTCTCCTCATTATCTCCATTATCTAAGTTGAAAACCCTGGAATCACCCTCACTCCTCTTCTTTCCTCATTCCATTAAGTCAATAGGTCAGATCATCTCCATTTTGTCTTCGAAGCATTTTTTCTTTTTTTTTTTTTAATCAGATGTGACTTTCTACTTCCCCTTTGGACCCTCTTCATCAAGGCACCCCTGACTCTTTAACTTACCTGTAGGTAGCCTTGATGAGTCCTGGCTTCATTCACTCTAGAACTCTCTTACTCCTTCCTTCTCTCAAGTTGTATTTTTATACTATCTGACCCAAATAACACTCAGTTACTGGATTCTTCAAGGAATTTATAACTACATAAAAAGTTATTCCCTTCTACTAATTAAATGAGCTATTAGTGTGCACATGACACTTGCATATCAGAATCTCTGAAATTAGTGTAGGGTTCATTAAGGATGCTTTAGTGTCTATAAGATGGACTTCCCTGGTGGCTCAGACGGTAAAGCGTCTGCCTACAGTGTGGGAGATCCGGGTTCAATCCCTGGGTTGGGAAGATCTCCTGGAGAAGGAAATGGCAACCCACTCCAGTACTCTTGCCTGGAAAATCCCATGGACGGAGGAGCCTGGTAGTCTGCAGTCCATGGGGTCACAAAGAGCTGGACATGACTGAGTGAATTCACTTTCACTTTCTTTCAGGGTCTATAAGATATAAAATGAGGATGCTTTAATATGAATCAATGAAACTCTGAAGTCATATTTACTTCTTATTGTGACTATTTATCAGTACTCTCTACCATCAGAATTTTCCCAGTCATTTATTATAGGAGTGGGGGAAAAGCAAGGGAACCCTGCCCACCACAAACTAGACAATCAAGAGCTAACTCTTTTGAATTGTTTCTGTTAGAAAGTCTTTAAAATATTTGTTCTCTTCTCCATGGTTTGGAGACTTTTAAATTTGTATCCTTGCTCAAGAAAGCCTTAGAAAGTAAGGTATATGAATCAAAAAGATGAAACTTAGTTTTCCTATTTGTTAGAAGTTCTGATTGAACCACAGTATTGAGAAGAGGGTGCAATACATAAATCAAAGGACTTGAGATTTTAAGCAGAGGCTAATTATATGTAGATTCATTTGTGTTAATGACTGAAAGTTGACAGTTGGGATTCTAGTTTTTTTACTTTAACATAGTTTTCATAGATAAAGCAAAGCTCTGGTGGTGCTGAATTTTTCTAAAAGTCTACTTCTGATGTAAAAAAAAAACCCTGAATACTTAATAATACATGAATTAAGTATGGAATCTGAATAAAATTCAGTGTTCATTTTTTTTTTACTCTGAATTATCTATTCTCATGTAACAGCATTCTACACAATTGCATCAACTTAGATCACAATAAACTTAGGGAAAAGAAAATAATGAAAGGATTTTATTTTGAATGAGATTTCATATCTAGATCTGGAACTATCAACTCAGTTATATCTGTTTATTGTGTGTGTGTGTTATAAGGTATGTACAGCTTCCCAGGTGGCTCTAGTGATAAAGAATCTGCCTGCCAGTGCAAGAGGCAAAGGCAGGAGACTCAGGTTCAATACCTGGGTCGGGAAGATCCCCTGAAGGAGGAAATGGCAACCCACTCCAGTATTCTTGTCTGAAAAATCCCATGGACAGAGGAGCCTGCCAGGCTACAGTCCATGGAGTCGCAAAAAGTCTGACACAATTGAGTGTGCACATACCCACCCCCCTCCCCCCAACACACACACACCTCAGATTCATGAATGTAGAAGTCATTTGAAATGAATTTTTAAATACAAGTAAGTATTTTCACAGTGCTTTGAAATTTTGAACTGGCCGTGTAGGACTATAAAGCAAACAAATGATGTCTTCTCTAAAATATATGTTTGACATTAGGAAAGAAGTAATTTCTGGACATTCCATGCACTACCACCAGTGTGTTGAGCTCAAAATCAGGTTATTTAGTTTCTCTTCTATTAAATGTCATGATGAAATTGTGGTGCAGCATTGACCTTACAAAAGGTTTAAATACAATTCCTGTGGTAAAATTAAATAAACCTCTCTTGTTTCAAATGGGTTTCAGAATGTACACTAGCCAGTTTTAAGATCCAGTGACTAATACTTATTAATTTGTGTCTTCCAGTGATAATGTTAGTCATTGTGTCTTTGATTGTGTCAAGATACATAAAGCAGCTGTAGAATTTTTTAAAAACCAAATGTGGCAATGTTTTCATTCTGTGGCAATATAGTTTGTGAGACAAAGATTTTCGTAATTTCATATTTTGTATGATTCATCTAATTTTTCAGAAGACTGAACCCAGTGCAAATAGCAAATCATTTTCTGCTGTTTAAGCTTTTTTTTTAAATTAGATAATGGAGCTGAATTGGTTTTTTGTCAATTGTATTTGAGATGGCAGCCACTTTAGAAAATGACTCAATTATATGAGACAATTTCAATTTCATGTGATTCACTGAAGACAAAATTGTCTAAAGATATTTCACTCAAGTATTCTGACAGTGGTATGATAGTATATGAGTTTTAGAAATTAACACAAACTAAAAAATGCTGATAAGGGCAGTAATATTTGAAATGGAATTGAAAATTGTTCTTTTATGAAAGTAATATGTTGTACAAACGTATTTAATACATATGTTTGTCATAGGTTACCTCTTGGAAGGAGGGTGACTACTTTGGCTGAACTGTGACATTATGCTAGCCCTAGAAAATAGCTTGAACCAGAAAATATATAATGAGATAATATTTTTATGGGCTGATATAATTATTTTAGTGAACCTTTAAGACTTAATTAAACTTCTAAAAATCTTTTCATATATTCTTAAGAAGTGAAAGTTAAAGATTGGCCAAAGTATATAACCCTCTAATTAAAAAGAAATGCATTCTTTTGTGGCCATTGTTAAACATAAATATTGTTTCTCTGCATGAAGTGCTTTGAGTTCATTTTTGAAATGCTTTTTTGTGGTTTTCAGAAGAATTCTTGAGGATCATTACTTTTCCTTCCCAATCCTTCAAGTTTGAATAATTTAATCTCCAGCTAGGGAAAATTTATTTATTAAAACTGAAATAGGGATTAAGAAATTTAGTCACAACCAATGAGTCTTTTGATGGAGAAAAATCTGAAGGGAAATTCACCATTAATTTTTAGACTAGTCAAGTCATAACTCTTATACCCATGGGAATTCCATTCTTGCCCTTAAGGACTTTTTACCCATCCGATAACATGTCTTCATTTAACATTGTTAGTTTGGATTGGGTTCTTCTTAAATGCCACTCCAATTTTAGTCTATCTAAATGAACGACTGGCTCTATATCCTTTTTGCTACCGTAAAGAACATTTATTCCTTCTCTTTCTGAAATGCTGAGCAGATGATGAGTGAAGGGTCATTCAAAATCTTCATGAACTGGAAGCAGGTTTTTATTTTTTCACATCCTTACTGTGCTCCACACTCAAAGTGATATTATTTGAGTCCACAGGATTTGAAAGCTGAACGGCCAACCTAGTATTTTAGAACATTCCTGAGATACTTTGCTCAAGAAAGTGGAACAAAGGGAGGTGGATTTCTGCTTCCTTGAATGGAATTGGTACTCACAGTGTTTCTAAAAAGCAAAAATACTTTGAGTTGAAATTAAATGGTGTTTTCATGGTTATTTATCTAAATGCTGAACTGCACAAACCTAAAATGTCAATCACCCAGGATGAAAACTTGATTGTTTATTATTTTGTATTTTATGGACTTTTGAAAAATTAATTTTTAAAATTGAGGTTTGGCTGGTGTAACAATATTGTACAATATTGTATTAGTTACAGGTATATAGTATAGTGAATCACAATTTTTAAAGGTTATACTCCATTTATAGTTATTCTATAATATTAGCTATATTCCTTTAGGGATGCTTTAAATCAAAGAATTTGGAATTCTTAAAGAACACCAAAAGTTGAGTCCTTTTGGAAATTTTCCTGACGTTTGGAAGAAACTAGGTATCTTTCTCAAATTGGAGAATGTTTTTCTGTTGCCTGGAGGGCTTTACCTATACTATCCCCTTGATGTAGAATGATGCTACCTTTCACCTCCATCACCCAATTAATTTTTTGACACTTAAGATTCAGCTTATATATTGCTACCTTGAGGTTGCTAACTCATGACCCCTCAGCCTAAGTCCTGATTCTTGTTATATGCTCTTGTAGATCTTTGCAAACATTACTTGAGGCCCTTACCACAAGTAGTACTTAGCCATTTCTTTTGTATAAGTGATTAGTTTTAATGTCTTCCCCAATAAACTCTAAAGTTCTATCTGATTTGCTAATTCCACCCAGTTCCAACTGCCTAGTAGAGTACTTTGTATATATTGCAGATGCTCAATGCATATTTGTGACTAAAATGTAAGAACAAATATAGGGATGAAATACTTTCCCCCAAAATTAACGTGTGCTTTCCTGATTGTAAATTATGCATTTCTAATGGCTAATTTTCTCCAGATCTCTCTATACTCCAGCATCAATTTGTTCTAATCCATGAAAACCACACTTCAGGTGTTTCAATGACCTACTCGCTGCCAAATTTAGTATAGCTTATATATTATTTTAATCTCTTAAACTCCAATATAGTTTTGCATATGTTGAACTCCCAGCAACATATTGTTTTTAAAATGTAGATGCCTTCTTTTAAAATTGAAATATAGCTGATTAACAATATTGTGTTAGTTTCAGGTGGACAGCAAAGTATCAACATAATTTTTAACACTGGCCTCTGTTGCATGACTGTCTGCACTTCTCCTTTTCTGGTGATTCTTATCTACTCATATTAGAAGCTATCTTAGGTTAGATTTTTCATTCTAAGTAAGGGATTGGGGAAAATAGGATAGAGAGAGGGGAAGGAGTCAAGCAAGGGTAAAATTTTAGGCAAAGTACCCTAGAGAGTAGCTTAGTCTTATCCCAAGGGAAACTCTGGGGTCTGAGTTATGTAAGAGAGTTGTTCTTTCATTGCTCCTGCACTGGGCAGTCATGGGCTAACAGTGGTTGCTTTCCCAGGACTTTGGCTTTCTATCCTTACAGGAAAAACAGCTCTAGTAGCTAGAGGACTGAGGGGAATCTCATATATGGGCTCTAGAAGAAAGAGAACACAAAGCTGGTAAGGCTGCATAGAAACACAAGAAAAGACTGAAAGGAATCTGGGAAGAGCGCCAACAGTATCTGTTATGGAGACTCAACCAGAAGCATCATCCCTATCAATGCGAACTATTTCTGTGCTCAATTGTGTATTCTGTAATTTTGGATCCACCTGTTCAGGGCTTCCCTGGTGGTTCAGTGGTAGAGAATCCGCCTGCCAATGCAGGAAATCCAGGTTTGATCCCTGGGTTGGGAAGGTTCCCTAGAGAAGGAAATGGTAACTCACTCCAGTATTTTTCTCTGGGAAATCCCATGGACAGAGGAGCCTGGTGGGCTTCAGTCCATGGGGTTGCAAAAGAGTCAGATACAATTTAGCAACTAAACAAAAACAACCATCTGTTCAAAAAAGACATGCAAATCTACTTATCCTTCCCTGAACATTACCAGGCGGCTGTGCAGCACTGGAGTGGTGAGCGGCAGAGAGAAGATACCCTACGTCCAAGGTCAGTAGCAGCAGCCACGAGGAGATACCCCATGTCCAAGGTTATGTTAGGTCCATGAATCAAGGAAAATTGGAAGCGGTCAAACAGGAGATGACAAGAGAAAACGTCGACATTTTAGGAGTCAGTGAACTGAAATGGACTGGAATGGGTGAATTTAACTCAGATGACCATTATATCTACTACTGTGGGCAAGAATCCCTTAGAAGAAATGGACTAGCCATTATAGTCAACAAAAAAGTCCAAAATGCAGTACCAGGATGCAGTCTCAAAAGGGACAGAATGATCTCTGTTTGTTTCAAAGGCAAACCATTCAATATCACGGTAATCCAAGTCTATGCCCCAACCAATAATGCTGAAGAAGCTGAAGTTCAATGCTTCTATGAAGACCTACAGTACCTTTTAGAACTAACACCCAAAAAAGATGTCCTTTTTATTATAGGGGACTGGAATGCAAAAAGGAAGTCAAGAAACACCTGGAGTAACAGGCAAATTTGGCCTTGGAATACAGAATGAAGCAGGGCAAAGGCTAACAAGAGCTTGCCAAGAGAACACACTGGTCATAGCCAACACCCTCTTCCAACAACACAAGAAAAGACTCTACACATGAACATCACCAGATGGCCAAGACCGAAATAGATTGATTATATCCTTTGCAGCCAAAGATGGAGAAGCTCTATACAGTTAGCAAAAACAAGACTGGGAGCTGACTGTGGCTCAGATCATGAACTCGTGATTGCCAAATTCAGACTTAAGTTGAAGAAAGTAGGGAAAACCACTAGACCATTCAAGTATGACCTAAATCAAATCCCTTACAATTACACAGTGGGAATGAGAAATAGATTTAAGCGACAAGATCTGATAGACAGAGTGCCTGATGAACTATGGACGGAGGTTCGTGACATAGTACAGGAGACAGGGAGCAAGACCATCCCCAAGAAAAAGAAATGCAAAGAAGTAAAATGGCTATCTGAGGAGGCCTTACAAATAGCTGTGAAAAGAAAAGAAGCCAAAAGCAAAGGAGAAAAGGAAAGATATAAGCATCTGAATGTAGAGTTCCAAAGAATAGCAAGGAGAGATAAAAAGCCTTCCTCAGCGATCAATGCAAAGAAATAGAGGAAAACAACAGAATTGGAAAGACTAGAGATCTCTTCAAGAAAATTAGAGATACCAAGGGAACATTTCATGCAAAGATGGGCTCAATAAAGGTCAGAAATGGTATGGATGTAACAGAAGCAGATGATATTAAGAAGAGGTGGCAAGAATACACAGAAGAACTATGCAAAAAAGATATTCATGACCCAGATAATCCCAATGGTGTGATCACTCACCTAGAGCCAGACATTCTGTAATGTGAAGTCCAGTTGGCCTTAGGAAGCATCAGTATGAACAAAGCTAGTGGAGGTGATGGAATTCCAGTTGAGCTATTTCAAATCCTAAAAGATGATGCTGTGAAAGTGCTGTACTCAATATGCCAGCAAATTTGGAAAACTCAGCAGCCATTGGTCACAGGACTGGAAAAGGTCAGTTTTCATTCCAATTCCAAAGAAAGGCAATGCCAAAGAATCCTCAAACTACCACACAATTGCACTTGTCTCACACGCTAGTAAAGTAACGCTCAAAATTCTCCAAGCCAGGCTTCAACAGTACGTGAACCGTGAACTTCCAGATGTTCAAGCTGGTTTTAAGAAAGGCAGAGGAACCAGAGATCAAATTGCCAACATCTTCTGGATCATCAAAAAAGCAAGAGAGTTCCAGAAAAACATCTATTTTTGCTGTATTGACTATGCCAAAGCCTTTGACTATGTGGATCACAATAAACTGGAAAATTCTGAAAGAGTTGGGAATATCAGACCACCTGACCTGCCTGTTGAGAAATCTGTATGCAGGTCAGGAAGCAAAGGTTAGAACTGGACATGGAACAACAGACTGGTTCCAAATAGGAAAAGGAGTATGTCTGTATATTGTCACCCTGCTTATTTAATGTATATGCAGAGTATATTATGAGAAATGCTGGGCTGGATGAAGCACAAGCTGGAATCAAGATTGCTGGGAGAAATATCAATAACCTCAGATATGCAGATAACACCACCCTTATGGCAGAAAGTGAAGAATTAAAGAGCCTCTTGATAAAACTGAAAAAGGAGTATGAAAAAGTTGGCTTGAAATTCAACATTCAGAAAACTAAGATTATGGCATCTAGTCCCATCACTTCATGGCAAATAGATGGGGAAACAGAGGAAACAGTGGCTGACTTTATTTTTCGGGGCTCCAAAATCACTGCAGATGGTGACTACAGCCATGAAATTAAAAGACGCTTACTCCTTGGCAGGAAAGTTATGAGCAACCTACACAGCATAGTAAAAAGCAGAGACATTACTTTGCCTACAAAGTTCCGTCTAGTCAAAGCTATGTTTTTTCCAGTAGTCATGTATGGATGTGAGAATCGAAGTATAAAGAAAGCTGAGTGCCAAAGAATTGATGCTTTTGAACTGTGGTGTTGGAGAAGACTCTTGAGAGTCCCTTGGACTGCAAGGAGATCCAACCAGTCCATTCTAAAGGAGATTAGTCATGAGTGTTCACTGGAAGGACTGATGTTGAAGCTGAAACTCTAATACCTTGTCCACCTGACTCATTTGAAAAGACCCTGATGCTGGGAAAGATTGAAGGCAGGAGGAGAAGGGGACAACAGAGAATGAGATGGTTGGATGGCATCACCGACTCAATGGACATGAGTTTGAGTAAACTCTGAGAGTTGGTGATGGACAGGGAGGCCTGGTGTGCTGTGGTCCATGGGGTCACGAAGAGTCAGACACGAAGAGTTTATTCAAATTCATGTCCACTGAGTCAGTGACACCTTCCAACCTTGTCATCCCCTGTCACCCCCTTGTCCTCCTGCTTTCAGTCTTTCCAAGCATCAGAGTGGCTCTTCACATCAGGTGGCCAATTACTGGAGCTTCAGCTTCAGCATCAGTCTTTCCAATAAATGTTCAGGGTTGATTTTCTTTAAGATTGACTGGTTTGATCTCCTTGCTGTCCAGGGGACTCTCAAGAGTCTTCTCCAGCACCACAGTTTGAAAGCACCTTCTTCAGTATTCAGCCTTCTTTATAGTCCAACTCTCACATCTGTACATGACTACTAGAAAAATCATATCTTTGACTATATGGACCTTTGTCAGCAAAGTGATGTCTTTGTTTTTTAATATACTGTCTACATTTATCATAGCTTTTCTTCCAAGAAGCAAGCGTCTTTTAACTTCATGCCTGCAGTCATTGTCTGTGGTGATTTTGGAGCCCAAGAAAACAAAATCTGTCACTGCTTCTACTTTTTCCCCTTCTATTTGCCATGAAGTGATGGGATATTATGCCATGATCTTAAGTTTTCTGCATGTTGAGTTTTAAGCCAACTTTTCTACTCTTCGCTTTTACCTTCATCAAGAAGCGCCTGGCAATCTTGATTCCCATCCAGCCTGGTATTTCGCATGATGTACTCTTCACAGAAGTTAAATAAGCAGGGTGCCAATATAGTCTTGACAAACTCCTTTCCCAATTTTGAACCAGTCTGTTGTTCCATGTCTGGTTCTGTTGCTTCTTTACCTACATACAGGTTTCTCAGGAGGCAGGTAAGGTGATCTGGTATTCCCATCTCTCAGAGAATTTTCCAGTTTGCTGCTCTTCACACAGTCAAAGGTTTTAGCATAGACAATGAAGCAGAAGTAAATGTTTTTCTGGAATTCTCTTACTTGTTCTATGATCCAGTGGATGTTGGCAATTTGGTCTCTGGTTCCTCTGCCTTTTCTAAATCCACTGTGTACATCCTGAAATTTTCAGTTCACGTACTACTAAAGTCTAGCTTGAAGGATTTTGAGCATTGTCTTGCTAGCATGTGAAATGAGTGCAATTGCATGGTAATTTGAACATTCTTTGGCACTGCCCTTCTTTGGGATTGAAATCAAAACTGACCTTAGCCAGAAACAACTTAGCATCTCATAGCTATACTGCTCAAGTGAGATACACGAACATGATGCCTACTACCTGTGTTGAGTTCCTTCTATGTCAGCTCCTAAGTTGTTGCAAATCTTCTCAGAGTTCCACACCACCAGTGCCAACCCATGAGAAAAGAGTAAAGTAAATGCTGACTTTGCTTTCTGCCTTAGGATGACTTACTGTCTGCTGGTGCTGAGGTTCATTTATTTCTCACCAGCATTCAGAAACTGTCATTTCCTTTTCTACCTGCAAGGCCTAATAATCACTTTTAAAGCCCTGTGTATTATTCATCACACATCTGCTTCTCAGATATGGGCCTGAAAGCTTGCTGAGGAACAGCTTCCAGTTTTACTCTCTCCTTTCACTGTGGAGAAACTTAGAAGTTTGGCCATACTTTTTGATGGAAGGACAAGGAACTAGGTAAATTGCTTGAACTTGATAAGCTTTCAGATTTTTAAACTGTACTTTCATTCTTGAAGGATAAAAATGTTCTCACAGAATTTAACAAAGCATCTTATATTATTAAGGTTTTTATTGTTTTTTTTTTTTTTAATATTTGCTGTAGTCACTGTAGATACTTAGCAAAATGTCTCTGCTGTGGTGAGTGGATCTCCAGGATTTAGAGTTTCTGTTGTGGCTTTCACCTGGTGGGGTTACTACAGGACTGGGTCTTTTATCATGAATCCGTGTTACAAAATATATATTCAGTTGGGATATGGTAGTGGTACCTGGACAGTGGTGAGGAGTATGAAACAGAACAGAGGAGAGGGGAATGCTACTCTTGGTTTATCACCTCAACTGGAATGTGAATTCACTGGGTTTTATTACCAATAGTACTACCAAAAAAAAAAAAAAAGAGTTTTCACTGACTACAAAGGTCTTAACTGTAACTCATGGAGGACTAGCAAAACTGTTCATTTAAGCCAGGAGTTGTACCTCATGAAAATGAATTTGTTCTGACTTGATCCAGTGGTGGTGTTGGAAGGGCCAAGACTCAGGAGTCCAGACTTGATTATTTTCACACAAAATAGATCCAAATGCCACATAGTCAAGTAAAGTACAAATACGAGATTAAAATGAGCCTGTGCTCTGCTGGCCCTTTGAAGTTTAAGAAATTACTAACCATGTCCACTGTCCCAGGTGCCTAAAGAGATTCAAACACCCACAACTGAGTGCATTTGCCAGAGCTGCAAGCAGGTTAACATATTTTATGCCAAAACTTTAATGGCAGTGTCTCCCATCCTGAACTTCCGTGGAAGCTCCCTCTCATCAATCTTGGTTCTTGTTTTACTCAAATCCTTAATTGAAAAAAAAAAAAAAACTTTATTTTAGAGGGCAAAGGACAGAATATTTTTCTCACTCTTTTCATATTCCCTGGGTGACTAAATTCTCATTCAGCATGGGAGAGAATGTTTATTCCAGAACTGCTGGTGGTGGTCTAGAACGACTCCAGAATATTCCACCTACATCTGTGTAAAGGTTTTTGTGCCGTGACCAGATGATAAGGGTTGGAAAACAATGAGAAGCATGCCACTCAGCCTGCAGGAGGGTTGTGGGTAGCTGGGGCTGAGTCCTTCTGTGTCTACTTGTCATCTCAGCTCATCATTAGTCTGGCCTCTGAGTTATGCTTGGAAAAGACTGCAGCCACTGAGAATGCTCACAAAGATACCTCTTGCGGTTTCTGCAACTTTGGCCTGAAGTCTAACTAAATCGTTTACCTAATGGAGGCCACATGTTGGCCCTTCTTGCCTGGGTGTGTGCCTCTTCAGCTGCATGGTAGTCAACTTCATCCAAAGATGGGGTTTGCCAAACTGTTATGCTATGAAGGGCCAGATACAGTTCTGAGTTTCTCAAGCAAAACAAAAATGAATTAATTAATGACTCATGCTTTATACTCATTTCCTGAGGCACACCCTTTGTTTCTCCTCACTCTTGCCCTTATATCTTACACTCAATTTATTTTCTTGGTATTGTTTATGCTATTCTTCTTGCTTTTCTCACTGCCTCTACCTTAGTTTTTTATATATACATATACATGTGTGTATAAAAAAATCCAGCTTCTCTCCTAAGCTTATAATGCCACTCTATTCACTTCACGTTGATTAGTTTGTGTGTTTGGTATTATTTAATTTATTTAAAACCTTAATTTTAATGTATACTTTTTAGTCTTTTTCTTTTGGTTTCTGGATTGGATTTTGCTTAAAAAGCCCTGCCCTATTATAAAATCAACTTTTGTATTTTCTTCTGCAAATGGAATGAATTTTGATATAAGGGGTGAGGTAGCGATCTAGTTTTGCTTGATTTTCTTTTCTCTAAATGGCTGGCTGTTTATCCCAACGTCATTTATTGCATAATCTATCTTTCTCTGCTGACTCAAGTACTATCTTTTTCTGTTGTGCTGATTTCCCATGAGGATTTGGTATGGTTCTAGATTCTCTGTGCCAGTCCATAGATCTTCCTAACTCTACCAGAACCAGTAGTTTTCATCATTCTGGCTGAAATTCATTCTGTTATGCCTGTATCCAATATATTTATAGAGGGCCTACTATATAATTGACATTCTTCTGTGTGTTAGGATTACACTGATGACCATTTTAATCCCTAGTAATATTTCTTTTAATCTCTCATTACTTTTGTGGATGGGAATTCTTGGTGTAGAAAAAAAATTCTTGGTGTGTATCACTTTTTTGTTATCATATAAATTTGTTTGTTACCATATAAATTTTAGAATCAGTTTACCATGTTAAAGATAGTCTTCCTGGGATGTTTATTGGGGTTGCTTTGAATTTCTACCTTAGTTTAAGGAGAACTGGTATCATTTGAATATTACTTCTAGAAAATAATTTCCTATTGATTCAAGACTTCTATGTTCCCTTATAGAATTGCAAGCTTTGTTTAGATAGGACCTGCATATTTTTTGTTGAGTTTGTTTCTAGGTATTTGTCTCTCTTGTTTCTATCGTAGATGGTATCTTTTCCCCACTATATTTTGTCATTTACCTCTGTATTGAGAAACTACTGATTGTTGTGAATTATTTAACCAGTCACTATGTCGATTTCTCTTAGTATAATATTTTTTAATCAGTCCCAATGTTTTCTAGGTATGTATGTATATGTATGTATGTATATATATATATATAAAATGTCTTTTATCTGCAAAAAAAATTGTAATTTTATCTGTTATGATTTTTATTTTTTTCTCTTGCCTAATTACTTGAGATTGTGATCCCAGTAATGATGTTGAAAATGGTTATCTTTATTCAGTTTCTGATTATAATGGGAACACTTTTAGTACCTTATCATGACAGGGGGTCTTGATTTGAGCTGTGAAACTGTTTTTCACAGAAGAAACTAATTCATTAATTTTTATTTTGAATTTTATTACCATAAAGTTGATTTAATTATTTTTTCTCTTTTTGAATATGAATACAATGGATATATTCATAGATCTTTTTGTCTAAAACATCTTGTCTCTCTTCCATTATATTTTAGGTTAAATCATAAAGAGGTAAATTATGTGGGTGATTGCCACTAATTTAATTCTGTTTTGGCTTTTTAAAAAACTGAGTCTGGGATGTTAGCCAAAGAGTCGAATATTTTTCCCTCTTCTTATTTCCTTTGTCAAAATGAGCAAAAATAACTTTGTTTGTGTGTATGGATGGATGGATATAGATACATTCTTAAAGCAGCAATAAGACTAAAAATCAAAAGTCACAGTTAAAGATGTGCTGTTTTAAAAGCTTGTCAGTTTAAAATATCCTATTAGAAAGAATTCCACAGGACCTCTGGCCCAGATTTGCCTCCCCTATAAGTAAGACCCAACAGTTGAGCATTAGTGTTTCAAATGTTTGTTTGCCTTCCTGGATCTAACATCAATAACAAAATGGATTTGAATGATTATTCAATAAGTATTAAACAGATCAGCTGGTCTGACCTTAAACCAAGTCACTTACAGATCTCACTAAGAATTCATTATCCAGTTTCTAAAACCTTGAAAATCAAATGGCAATCCACTCCAGTATTCTTGCCTGGAGAATCCCATGGATGGGGAAGCCTGGTAGGCTATGGTCCATAGGGTCACAAAGAGTTGGACACAACTAAAGTGACTTAGCATGTAGGGTAAGGGAGTTAGAGAAGGCAAGGTTCAGAAAAAGAACGAGACTGGCACTTTACAGATCACTTTTAATGAGGCGAGAAGAGGCAGAAGTCAGATTAGTGAGCTGCTGCCTAACCCAAGAAAAAAGTAAATATGTATAGTCTTATATGTGGAAAGCTACTGTCTTAAGGGGGCTTCTTCTCCAAGGTTGTTCGGAGTAGTTATCTCTTAAATGGCTGGGGCAAGGAATTTTGAAGATGAGCCAGAGGCTGGACCAGCTGGGAGCTGGGCTCAGCCTTACTGTCCATTTTTTTTTTTTTTTCTTTCGGGTGAGAGAGTTCTTTGTTTTGCATAGAACGGTGGGGAGGACCTGGAGGGGAGTTTTAACTCCAGGCTATTTTGAGCCATAAAACTTTCCTTCATAGCACACGTGCACACAGAAGGCAGTAGAGAACTTCTTCTCTGTAGGACATAATACAGTAAACTCCCAACAATATTTTTGGGTCATGTCTTCTTAGCTCCCGAGTTTCATTTATGGTGGTTAGTAAGAATCAGTCCTTCTCTCCAAATTCCCTTCTCTACAGTGTCTTGAGAGCAGTACTATTTTCTACTTGGTTCCTCCTTGCTAGTCTGACCCAGCAGCCTCTTCCTTCCCCCTTCTGAAAAGCCTGTTTCAGGAAAGGTGAAACTTCCCACCATCCTTGCAAAAGACAGTTTTTCAAGAGGGATAGTTCCTGCCACAATTCTAGCAAATAAAGTCTTTCATCACCTTAAAACGATATTATTGCTGTCACAGCCGCGTTTCTACCTCTTAGGTGGGAGTTATCAAAGAAATACTGTGAGCCATCAGAGGGAGGAATAATTTCAAACAAGCACCTACTCATGCTCCTTCCTTCCTGGGAGCACTAGAAAGTTTTCATAGGCAACATTTTGAGGGACTTTTTGTATAGAAATTACCCTGATCACATAAAAGCATTCCTTCTATAGGCTACTCACTGGGACAAAGATATAGATTTAGAATATAGCATTCTATTGATACTTTGATCTTTCCCAAACCATTAATGTATTTCTTACAAATCAATGCTACTTTTATGTAAATCAATAAATGGTTGCTGTAGCTTTGATGCAGAACCTATTTGAAAAATTTTTGTGAAGTTCTCTGAATTTTAAACAAAAGAGGTAGTTTTATGCATCATTTGAACTCTTGGGAACTTAATTAATTGACTTATTTTCCTATCAGGAATTCATAATTGAGGATAAAAGAAGTTACAGAGAGAGCCAATGGGTTTTTTGGATCCCATTATATCCAAACAAGACCAGAAGGAAAGAGTATTTTTCTCCCAACCCTTCTTCAGATGATGTTTTGTCTACTGCAGAGGAGAAAGGATAAATAAGCTGGGGAAAAAATGGCTTACTGAGGAGTTAGGCTGGAGGAGGTACATTTAGTTGAACAGTGGAGATTGCCTCTTTATCCACTTTAGAGAAGCAATTTCCTTTCTCACTGGAGTTTAGTTACTGAGGAACAAGACTTCCTAAGCAAGTACTTCACCCACCCCTTCCCCATGAGAGTGACTTCATCATAGGAAAGGTGTTCCATTATGTCACAGTGGGGTTCTCAGTCAAATCTGTAATAAGAAGTGGTTTATTACTGCAAAAGGAAAACTGAGCTATTAAGAAGTGAAGCTGGGGACCTCTGAGAGCAAACTTGACTGTTCTCCCAGACATTATGTTTATTCCCTTTCAGTTCAGTATAGTTTAGTCGCTCAGTCGTGTCCAACATTTTGTGACCCCGTGAAGCGCAGCACACCAGGCCTCCCTGTCCATCACCAACTCCCAGAGTTTACCCCAACTCGTGTCCACTAAGTCGTGATGCTATCCAACCATCTCATCCTCTGTCATCCCCTTCTCCTCCTGCCCTCAATCTTTCCCAGCATCAGAGTCTTTTCAAATGAATCAGCTCTTTGCAATCAGCTCTTTGCATCAGGTGGCCAAAGTATTGGAATTTCAGCTTCAACATCAGTCCTTCCAATGAACACCCAGGACTTATCTCCTTTAGGATAGACTGGTTGGATCTCCTTGCAGTCCAAGGGACTCTCAAGAGTCTTCTCCAACACCACAGTTCAAAAGCATCAATTCTTTGGTGCTCAGCTTTCTTTATAGTCCAACTCTCACATCCATACATGACTACTGGAAAAATCATAGCCTTGACTATAAACCATAGCCGTGACTACTGGATAAACCATAGCCTTGATCTTTGTTGACAAAGTAATGTCTCTGCTTTTTAATATGCTGTGTAGGTTGGTCATAACTTTCCTTGCAAGGAGTAAGCGTCTTTTAATTTCATGACTGCAATCACCATCTGCAGTGATTTTGGAGCCCCCCAAAATAAAGTTATTCCATTTATTGGAAGCATTTGTTTCTGTAACTCCATCAAGGAAGCGAGAATCAGGCTTGACTCTAAATATTTCTTTTTGAACATTAGTCAGTTAAAAATAGAATCATAGGAATTAAAAGAACTTCCAGGTTGGTTTGTTTTTTTTTTTTTTTTTTTTTAAATATTCCTGTATTTCACAATGGCCTTCCTAAACCCTTCCCCACATGTATCCTGTTTGCCCAAACACTGAGGATGTAATATCTCATGGTCTGTTTCAGAGTTCAACATTGTCAAGAGCAGGGAAATACTCCCCAACCAATCTAAGTGTATTCAGTCCAAGTCTGCATTTTTTTCTACCTCAATGCTAGAGCTAATAAAATGATCTTAAATTGTAAAAATTTAGCAGAATAAAGGCCTTAAAACTCAAGTGTTTCCCAACCAGAATTCTACTCCAGGCTGATAAAGTAATGAATGTCTGCCATTGGCCCTAAGCACATAGGAGAAGAAAGATTTTGTGGGAGAGGGCAAGAAATGACAAACATTCTCTACATGGACAGAGAACAGGCTCATTTAGACCAGTGGTCACCTATGCCAGGTTGACTTCTGGTGCCTAGAGAGCTACATTTCAGATCACTTGGGCTGCCTGTGAAAATCCAAGTTTACAGACTCCCCTCTCCTACCCTGCTGCTGCTGCTGCTGCTGCTGCTAAGTCGCTTCAGTTGTGTCTGACTCTGTGTGACCCCATAGACGGCAGCCCACCAGGCTCCCCTGTCCCTGGGATTCTCCAGGCAAGAACACTGGAGTGGGTTGCCATTTCCTTCTCCAATGCATGAAAGTGAAATGTGAAATTGAAATCACTCAGTTGTGTCCGACTCTTAGCGACCCCATGGACTGCAGCCAGGCTCTTCCATCCATGGGATTTTCCAGGCAAGAGTACTGGAGTGGGGTGCCATTGCCTTCTCCTACCCTAGATCCTAATTTAGTAGATCCATATTGTTGAGTGCTACTCTGAGTTCAGAATCTGTACTAAACCAACACCCCCTACCCTGGCCAATGTAGGAAACCTGCCTGTGTATCTAGCCCAGCTCTGCTTCCATGCCTCTAGTGATGGTGGTGAGCAAGGGGCGGGGCAGGGTGATGTCCATTACCTAATGAAGCAAGCAATCTCTTTTTCAAGCAATTGTAATTATTACAAGCTTTTCCATGCACTTATTTGAAATCAACCACTCCTTGACTCTCATTCACTGTTTTCACTTATATGACATAGAAGAGAGAGCAAGCAAATATAAGTCTCTAACAGATTAGCTCTTCAATGTTTGTTGATCATACGCCATGTTTTCTCTCTGTTTTATCTTTTTTCTTTTCTAACAAACAGAACAAAACAAATCACCATTCTCTGAAATCCAGGAAAAGGGAGTGCCTGGAACTCTCAGCCAGGACTTTCCAGCCTCACACCTTGATCCAGGTCACCAGTTAATTAGCCAACTCATAGTTCATTTTGAATTCATACTTGCTTGTTCAGAATGACTTTGTAAATGCCTCCCCTGTCCCACTCTTACTGTGTAATAAAGATCTAGGAAGTCTCAGATTTATCTTATGTTATCTTTGAAAACCTTTGCATCACCCCACATTCCTCTAGCTCTCTCAGCTTCAATGCTTTGGGTCTGAGTGGATATCAGAGCCTCAAGAAGTCCCTTGTTGAGGGGCTGCAGAACCCTGGACCTGAGCTGAGTCACAAGGTCAATTGGTATAGATTTTACCCAGAATAAGTTACACATCCCCCTTTCTATGAATTTTCTTCCTTCTCCCTTCTCTTTCGCCTACCTCTTATTTTCACATCTCAGCATAGATCTTACCTCCTTAAAACAATGCCCACACTGGGTAAGGTTGCCTACCCCATCATGTATTTCCATAGTATCTGTGTTAATCATAACAGCTACTACATAGCAGGGGCTTCCCAGGTGGGGCTAGTGGTAAAGAACCTGCCTGCCAGTGTAGGAGACCTAAGAGATGCGGGTTTGATCCTGGGTCGGGAAGATCCCCTGGAAGTGGGCACAACAACCCACTCCAGTATTCTTGCCTGGAGAATCCCATGGACAGAAGAGCCTGGCGGGCTAACATCCACAAGGTCACAAAGAGTCGAACATGACTGAGGTGATTCAGCACGGCACCACATAACTTGGAAATTATCCAAGTAGTTGTCTGGTGGCTTGTTATTACATTACAAATTAGCTCCTTGAAGACATGGACATTGTCTTGTTTACCTGTGAACCTTAGATACTTTGTAACTGCTCAGTTAATAATTGCTAAATAAATAACTAAATGGATGGATAAGTAGATGAATGCATTGACTTAAAGAGAAGCTTGAAGAATTCTAAGTGAACAGAATTTGCCTTCCCCTTTCACTTTTTTGGGTGGTTTCTTAGCCTTTTCTCCAAATGGTTACTTGAGAGGTCTCCAGTCTTGGGATGAGGTGGTGTTCATTGCATTTATTATTTATTCACTTGTTTCCTCCATACATGGAGACTCCCAGGAAATACTGCCAGTAAAGTTCCCAAGCTGATCTAGAAAAGCAGCATTAACAATGCATTTAGTTTCTCACCCTTGATACTAAAAGTTGTCCTATTTTCCAGTCAGTAGGTAGGTTGGGAAATTTTTAAAGCTTATCCTAAACTCATCTTGACATTCCTAACCTTAATTAAATATTACAAAGTGTCCTATCTCCTGTCAAAGACACTCCTGTGATGGAGACCGATAGGCAAAATTCCTTCCATTCCTGTGTTGCCTGAGAACTCCCAAACTGTGTAAAGAATCTGGTATTTTCTCATTAGCAAGTGTTCTCCCATCAGCCATGCTCTTCCCACAGAGCTGCATTCTTCTTTGATGAGTAAAACATTCTTTTAATCATGTTCTGCCAGTGAGTCATTGGGACCCAAAGCAGTTTAGAGGAGAAATACAGAACTGAAGTTGGGCATGTGATTCTAAATATTTGATTTACATTTTATGTTGTGACTAAGTAGGCTCAAGGCATATTCCGGCAGAAAGCACCGCCTCCACCCAGAAAAATGAAATAGTTCTTGGGTCTTTCCTATTTATTCATACCTTTCATGCCTGATATCTCTCTTCCAAAGTAATTTCCATTTAACATTTTCTCATATTTAAGTGACAGTGCTTAGTAAATTACAGTTTTAAAGTGAATTCAAGAGAAGGATAACATATAAGCCAAAAAGTGACATGTAGAGAGATTATGAGATAACAAGTAATCTTAGTCTCACTGGGGATCAGTCCCATTACTTCACAGTCTCCTTAGTTAACTCAGAAAATAATCAAACCATACATCTCTAGTTTTACTTCCGAGTTCTTTTTTAGGACAAGACAACACGGTAAACTCAAAAGAATACAGAAAAATCAAATGCTATAAAGTATTCTATGATCTTGTTGCATCTTGTTCTTTGGCTTATAGTCATTGGAACAAATAATTGGCCATCTGGGGTTTACTTTATTTATTTTTAAATTAATTTTATTGGGGTATGGTTGATTCATAATATGTTAGTTTCTGCTGTACAGCAAAGTGAACCAGCTATGCTAATGCTAAGTCACTTCAGTCGTGTCCGACTCTGTGCGACCCCATAGACAGCAGCCCACCAGGCTCCCCCATCCCTGGGATTCTCCAAGCAAGAACACTGGAGTGGGTTGCCATTTCCTTCTCCAATGCATGAAAGTGAAAAGTGAAATTGAAGTTGCTCAGTCGTGTCTGACTCGTAGCGACACCATGGACTGCAGCCTACCAGGCTCCTCTGTCCATGGGATTTGCCAGGCAAGAGTACTGGAGTGGGTTATACATATACATATATCCACTCTCTTTTAGGTTCTATTCCCATATAACTAATTATAGAGGACTGAGTAGAGTTCGCTGTGCTACACAGCAGGTCCTTATTAGGTATCTATTTTATATGTAGTGATGTGTATATGTCAATCCCAATCCCGCCCCCTCCCCTCTCCCTTGGTAACCATAAGTTTGATTTGTACATCTATAACTCTGTTTTTCTTCTGTATACAGGCTCATTTGTACCATCCTTTAAGATTCCACCTATAAGTGATGGCATGTATTTGTCTTTCTCTATCTGACTTACTTTACTCAGTATGACTCTAGGTTCATCCATGTGGCTGCAGATGACATTACTTTGTTCTTTTTATGGCTGAGTAATATTCCATTATATATATGTACCATATCTCCTTTATCCATTCCTCCATTAATGGACATTTAGGTTACTTCTATATCCTGGTTATTATAAAGTGCTACAATGCATATTGGGATACACATCTCTTTTTGAATTACGGTTTTCTCAAGATATTTGCCCCAGAGTGGGATTGCTGGATCATATGGTAGCTCTATTTTCAGTTTTTTTTTTTTTTTTTTTTTTAAGGAACCTCCATACTGTTCTCCATAGTGGCTGTATCAATTTATATTCCCATAAACAGTGTAGGAGGGTTCCCTTCTCTCCACACCCTCTCCGGCATTCAGTGTTTGTAGATTTGTTTACTTTAAATGTCTGTCTTCCACTAAACTGTAAAGTCCAGGAGGACAGAGGCAGTGTTTGTTTACCTAGAATCTAAAACTGTGCCCTGTACGTTGTAGGCACCCGGGAGTAATTGGTAAATGAATAGAACCAATTACTGGCTAGCATCTAGTTGAGAGAAAGCAAGCCTGAAGAGTTCCTTTTAAACCTCTGCAGTTATCCCATGGCAGGAGAGAAGGGCAGCGCAAAGAGCTCTACACCACTCTGTTGAGAGGACCCCTCCCACACCCCCAGTCTTCCTAGCTCCGTGCTCAATACTTCTCTTCACCTCGCCACTACACATGGCCTGAGGACTAAATGCAGGAAGGCACTGTGGTCAGAACTGAGTGTTCTTCTTCACCAAAGAGTCTTTAGGGCTTGCCTTCATGTTATTCCACCTCTCCTCACGTTGTTCCATATTCCCTGCTTGAACTCCTTCTCCAAACCTCTCAGTCAGATTCCCCAAACCCTTCTTTTGGACTATGTTCTCACAGTCAAGCCTCAACAAAGACTCCTATATACACAACCTCTTTTTCCATTACTCCTTCATTCAGTTCAGTTCAGTTCAGTCACTCAGTCATGTCCAACTCTTTGTGACCCCATGAATCCCAGCACGCCAGGCCTCCCTGTCCATAACCAACTCCCGGAGTTCACTCAGTCTCATGTCCATCGAGTCAATGATGCCATCCAGCCATCTCATCCTTTGTTGTCCCCTTCTCCTCCTGCCCCCAATCCCTCCCAGCATCAGAGTCTTTTCCAATGAGTCAACTCTTCGCATGAGGTGGCCAAAGTACTGGAGTTTCAGCTTTAGCATCATTCCTTCCAAAGAAATCCTAGGGCTGATCTCCTTCAGAATGGACTGGTTGGATCTCCTTGCAATCCAAGGGACTCTCAAGAGTCTTCTCCAACACCACAGTTCAAAAGCATCAATTCTTCGGCGCTCAGCCTTCTTCACAGTCCAACTTTCACATCCATACATGCCCACTGAAAAAACCATAGCCTTGACTAGATGGACCTTTGTTGGCAAAGTAATGTCTCTGCTTTTGAATATGCAATCTAGGTTGGTCATAACTTTTCTTTCAAGGAGTAAGCGTCGTTTAATTTCATGGCTGCAGTCACCATCCGCAGTGATTTTGGAGCCCCCAAAAAATAAAGTCTGACTTCTTTATTAGCTTGTCGTAATCAAAATCTAGGTCTCCTTTAGAGATTTCAATTCTTCCACATCCCTTGAAAGTGAAGGCAATTTTTTTTTCTTCCAACCTTTGTGCCATAGTGCTGGAGGTGAATATTTGATTCTTAGTACTTCCAAATATTGTTAACCATTCTCTTTAAACAGTTTTCTGAAAACACCTACCATTAGAGTCTATGCACATCCTCATCTATCTCCTAAGCTGTAGGTCTCTCCCTTTTTTCAGTAAAATTTCAATTTCTGTTTTTCCCCACTCCCACTCCTGTCAAAAATTCTGATGCCTCATTATCCACTGGAATAGTCCATCTTCTACTTGGTCTTTCAGTACCTTGATCTCATTTTCTGTGCTCCTAACCTCCACCACACCTCATCTCAGTCATTTACTCCTGTCTAAAACAGGATAGGAAGCCCAGACGGAGTCACTTATGATAAGCCCCATGTTACCAAGCTGAGATGGAACATATTTGCAGTTTTGACTCTTTCAGAAATGGACTCTTAAACCAGTAAATTAAGAATCTCTTGATCAGCACTAGTGAGCACCTGTGCCTGACAGACCCTTGCCTATCCCATAAGGGAAAGTGACCACACTACAACCAATCCACTCTTCACTGGTATGACTCTCTTGATCTTGCTCACTTCTGACTACAAAAGTCTTTCATTTTATTCAGCTCCTTGGAGCTCCTTTCTACCTTCTAGATTGGATGCTATCTGACTCATGAATCATTGAGTAAAGCCAATAAGATCTTTAAAGTCTACTCAGTTGAATTTTTTTTTTTTTGACACTTCCTACACTTATACCCTAGACCATGTATTGGGATGGCCAAAAAGTTCATTTGAGTTTTCCCAACCCAATATTTTGCAAGCACTGAATCTTAGTCAAACTGTCTGATCACCACTCTTACATCTCCAGTTCAATTCCTCTTATTAGAGGAATTCAATTCAATCAATCAATTCAATTCAATCCAATTCAATTCCTCTTACTAGCCCTCCTCTACTCCCCAGAGATCCTTCTCCCGTTCACCCTCTCCACTTCTCACTGCCTATTATCTCCTCCATAGCCGGTCTTCCCTCCTTACCCAAATTAGTTCATTGGTTTATTCTCATAATTACCTCTGGGATATACTTTTAATCCTTTGCCCCTTTAGGTTCTGGTTATGTTTACCAGGTTAAATCCAATTCTCCACCCATTTTTGTTTGCACCTGAGGTGGTGAATATGGTTGGAAAGACTATATAACTAGGCAGACTGATATGTTTGAAATTCAAGAGTATTAAATGACACGAGCACACTACACTTACCAGCAAGTCTGCTCCTGCTTTCTTGGGTCTTTAGTTCTTACCTTTTCCTCTCTCTTCAAATCTATAACAGCTCTATTCTTGCTCCCTCTTGACTGTTTACTGTGTCTGATATTTCACTGCAGAAATAAAGAGTAATCAGATAAAAAGCTCCTCATCTCTTCCCAACCAAATCTCTCTCCTCCCTGTGCCTTTTATACCCATAGAGTCTTGCCTCCCTACGTATTAAGAAGAATGCATTTTCTGTCCCCCTATTTAAGACCAACCATTCCACCTGTGTCCTGGATCATTTTTTTATTAATTCACACTGTGTTAGATTGATTGATGCTCTGCTATCTTAAGAGGGAATGATCTTCATATTGAGACCAAGACATCAAAACCTAAAGATTTTAGCCAAGAAGAATTGTAGGAGAAAATCCTCAGTGGAAATGGGGTTAATTATTTAAATAGACCTTACTCTGATGGCCCAAGTTTCATTTCCTCCTTGAGATTTTGTCATGTTTATTTTTGCAGCCACTACCTTATCCTATACTCAGAGGCCTGCTGTTCCCCTAAAATTTTGATCTACTACTGCCACAACCAAAATTAATTTTGGTCTTGGCATAACTGAAGTGTACTGGATTTTCCCAAAGGTCTTTTACTAGAAACTAAAGAAAAATACCTTAATATTTTGTGACAGAATTTAGGTATAGAAAAGATACATTTGTTTATTCATTAATTCTTCAGCTATCTATTAAGTCTCCCATTATACTTGGCACTGAGGTTAAAGTCAAAGGTTTTAGCACATGGTATGTATTTGCAGATGGCTCTGAATCTAGGAGAGAAGACAATAAGAAAGAAACAAATAATTGCATAGAATTTAATAATATACAAATGTGGTGTAGTGATTGGACAGATTGGGATTGATTTTCTCTACCTGAAGAAGCTGGGAAGGTGCATTGAGGGGAGGGTGTTTAAATTTGGAGAACGTAAGCAGGTCAGTGTAGATGGAGTATTGACATGAGGCGTGAGAGATGAGGAAGGGACTAGGAAAACAGACAGGTGCCAGTCCTGGATGATATTAAACATAATACTAAAGGGTTTAGACTTTATCCTGAATATGCAAAAGGAGATCTTGACTTTTTTAAGCATTAAAGTTTACATATTAGGTAGTTTTCATTTGTACGAAGACTATTTAGGAAGTCAAGTGAGAGAGATGAGGACCTAAACTTAAAATGTTTGAGTGATAGTGATTCAGTCGTGTCTGACTCTTTGAGACCCCATAGACTATAGCCTGCCAGGCTCCTCTGTCCTTGGGATTCTCCAGGCAAGAATACTGGAATGCATTGCTATTTCCTTCTCCAGGTAACATGTTTAGAAGTATGAATCATTGGGTCCTAAGGAACAGTTGGATGGAGGAAGGAATAGTCAAGGATGACTTCCCTGTTTCTAATGTGGATGTCTAGATGAATAAGGGAAGAATGCACCATTGAAAGGGATGAATAATTTCCAGTGGGAAGTGTTTTGACTACATCCTTTGTGAGACTAGCATTAGAAGTGAATTTTTTGCCTGCAAAAGAATCGTTTGTGACCTTTTCTCTAAACTGGATTAATGAATGACACTACCTAAAATCCATTGTGTGTACTATATTATTACGATTTTTAAAAACTAAGCAAAACTATTTGCAGGATAATAAACCCATCACCATGACACCTGAGCACTTAGTGAAGATATCTGAAGACTCTTTCTAGAGCCTGCATCCAGACAAATACGATTTGAAAAATTCTATTCAAATTCTTCTTTTCTATCAACATTAGTTTAACAGTGTTGTCTTTTTAACTCATTACTCCAGGAAAGATACAATAGCCAGGCTTATGCAAACATGGTGAAATAAAACTTACAAATCTTGCTCAAAGCAGTTAATTTTCCTGAAGTACCAACTAGACATTTCTATGATCTTGGGGTGATTGTTTCCAATGAAGAAAATCAGATCATCTGAAAGATTTTAGCTGTGTCTACTATGATTATATAGATTGGGCCATAAAATTTGTCCTATGGCTACTGATCTTGAATCCCATAACGTGAATCTGATAGACAGGTATATGCTATCTGCCTATCCATTCATGCTATTACCCTTTATTAGGGAGATAGAAGGTGTTATACAAATGATAAACTCCATATGGAATTGATTAGAAGTATAAATAAAAATGAAAAAGTAAAGTGGCTATAAAGTTCTTTGAAAATTTTAGGTGGTAAAATTATAAAAATAACATTAATAATAGTGCTTACTCTTTTCCAGGCAGTATTCAATGCTGTGCCTCTATGATCTTATTTAATCCTCACTATGATCCCATGGGCTAAGCACTATAACATCAGCTTTACACACAAAGCAGCTGGATTTAGTGAGGTTAAGTAACTCATTTCAAAGAAGCAGTCAATAAGCAGAAGAACTGTGATTTAACTCAAGGGTCAGTGGAAACCCCAAGAATTTAAGAAGAATGGACTTGAACCCAAGTCTTTGTTCCAGATTTGCAGTGTTGAACTGTACCTAAGACTAATCTTAGGGCAATGATATCAGCCTCCAGTAAGCAGGGCAGATACAAAGACATCAAGAAGATGTTTGTTATTTAGCATTCTTTACGAGGTACACACACACACACACACACAGATAACAGATGGAGTTTTTTCCTAGGAGATCTGGCAACCCTAAATTCTGACCACTAGTTAGGCCTCAGCATGACAAATGCTGGTCCTAATGTACTAAAAGATAGGATGCTTAAGTGTGATGTTTTCAAAGACTTTGCTTACATAATTTCTAAAAGACCTTTGTAAAATGATCTAGAGCCATGTAGTTACCTCTCACACTCTTAAATTACCAGATAAAATTCTTCATTTAAATTTAAATAATTGCTGAGTATGAAATTTCCAGTGCCCTATAAATATTGGCGTGAAGTGCTCAGTTACTCTGCCATGTCCTACTCTTTGTGACACCATGGACTATAGCCTGCCAGGCTCCTCTGTCCATGGAATTTCTCAGGCAAGAATGCTGGATCAGGTTGCCATTTCCTTCTCCAGGGGATCTTTCCAACCCTGAGATCAAACCTGTGTCTCTTGTGGCTCCTGCACTGTCAGAATCCTCCTGGATTTTTTACCGCTGTGCAACCTAGGAAGCATTACTTATAATTAAACTGTGAATTCATTCTTCTAAGTATATTCAGTGAAATCTAAATACCATAGTGGTTTGATACTGTCACCCACATTGAAATAGATGATCATGTTCTATAATACATGAAAGTTTTGTAATTATCTTTGAATTAATACTTCCTTTCTCACTGTTTTATCCTCATATAACCTATTTTAGCTTTGAAGGTCTCTCATTGATTACCCAATCATTTGTTTTTGTAGCAAATAGATGTATATAAATGGAAATTTCACTATTTAAAAACTTTCCTATACTTACCATACAGTTTATTAGTACAGAATGGTTGAAACATGAATATACAACATGTGGGACGCAATGTAATTGGACAAAATTTTGAACATTTTTACTTTTTAAAAGGGCTTCCCAGGTGACTTTAGTGGTAAAGAACCCATCTGCCAATGCAAGAGACATAAGAGATGTGTGTTTGATCCCTGGGCTGGGAAGATCCCCTGAGAAGGAAATGGCAACCCACTTTAGTATTCTTACCTGGAGGATTTCATGGACAGGGAAACCTGGCAGGCTATAGTCCATAGAGTTGCAAATAGTCAGACATGACTGAAGAGACTTAGCATGCACTTAAAAAAAAAGTAAATGGGAGTTTTTTATCCAATTGTTTCAGATATTCTGTTCATAGACAGATTTCTCAGTACTAGAATGAGACAAAGTTCATCAATTTACTCTTATTTTTTTGTTTGTAAATGTATAAGCACTGGGAAATCTTGTTCATGTGGTTATGTAGAAATGTCATTCAATTAATAATCCTCCTTTTGTGTTAAATGCCAATGTTTATATCAGGACATTAAATAAACAGTTTATTATGCTCTCTTCAGCAGCATATATACTAAAATAAACTATTTAGTGATCTATCAGCTGACAGATTGGTTAAGTCTTCCTCCAATTTTGAAAAACTCAAAAAGCTGAAAACCATCCAACTTGCAACAGATCCGTCATAAACAGAGTCATTTGCTTTCTCAACACCAGCATCACTATTTTCAAATGTCTCTTTGTTTGTCACCCAGTAGTCTTTTATACTCTGGAGCAATGAGCCAAAGAAACTTTTGGATGGATAATGGGTGGTTCTTTCTTTTGCAAAGTGGACAAAGTTATTATGAAGAGGTAGATGGGAAAGAAAAAAAACTATGCTTTTTTCATAAGCATTTTATGGAAGCTGAGAATAAATTAGTGCTTTGAAACCATGTACATCTGCATATGCTCAGAAAGTTTTCAGATACCATCAGAATCTAGGCAACACTTTGAATCCCACTACTTTAGTGCCCATGCTTGTATACATGAAAATCATGGTATTTTGGGTCATATGGGTTGTCTTTATTCCTAAAGATAGCTGAGTACCTAATTAACATCATTTGAAGTGTGTGTGTATAAGTTGCTTCAGTCATGTCCAACTCTTTGTGACCCTATGGACTGTGGCCCGCCAGACTCCTCTGTCCATGGGATTCTCCAGGCAAGAATACTGGAGTGGGTTTAGGACAACCCATCCTCCTCCAGGGGATGGAACTTGCATCTCTTGCACCTCCTGTGTTGGCAGGCGGGTTCTCTATCACTGGCACCACCTGGGAAGCCCCAGTTTGAAGGGTACCAGTATGTTTTTCTGGATTCTAAAATTCCCCCAAAGCAGTGGTTACTGTTACCCCTCTGAACAAAAACCTCTCAAGTATGGAACTGAAACTGACTGGAAGAAGTAATAGATAGTGTTTACTGAGTATGTATTATGTGCCAGATATTTAAAATTTTTGCATAAACTAAATACTACTTACAACCCTATGAAGTAGATGCTATTAGCCCTGGTGTACAAATGAGAAAAATTAAGGCACAGAAAAGTTAAATAACTTGCCCCTGGTTTCACCATTAGTTGGTAGAGCTGGCCTCCAAACCAGGCAGTTTGTCTCTGAAAGCTACTAAGCTTAACCACTAGACTAAAAAACTCTCAATATTATTCCTATCTTTACACACTAGATTTCTTGGGTTAATTTTCTAGACATACTTTGGGGCTTTGAGAATAAGGGGCAGAGGACAGACCTGGATTTGGGTGTTTGTTTTTTGGAGGGAACTATAGGTAATGCTACAAAATGCAAGTCTGATTGCAGTCTTTCAGTAAGGGCTGTGGACAACTAAATGGATGACTGAAGGTATTGAGTCTTGGGAAGGGAAGACAGGGGTTCAGAACCAGGGAAAGCAGACTTCAGAGAGAAAAAAGAGACAATGACTTTGTCATAATGGTTCTCTGCCTGGCCTCACCGGGAATTTGTTAAGCTAAGAGAGTAATGGTCCATTTGGTCAGTGACAGATGTTGAATATCTTGTGCATCTAGCTGCATATGGGAAACCTACAGGAAAGCCTGTAATGCTAGTTACTTCATTCACTGGACACTTGCTTAGTGATTGCAGCCCCTGTGCATAGACAGTAGCATACTCAAGATGTGCAAAAAAAAAAAAAAAAAAAAAAAAATCAGGATTATAAATGCCTTAGATCATAAAGTGTGATAATCACGGTAAATCCCTAAATCAGGAATGTTTCTGTCTTAATTTCACACTGTTCCATTCTACTTGCCAGTAGCAAGTTTAAAACAAGCCAGGAAGGACCTAGTTAGATTAGATCACCTCATACTTTGGTGTGAATACTGAAAAACACAAACCTTAGGGCATGCCTTGGAGGTCAGAAAGTCAGCATTTGTGAGAACGAGAGAAGAAACAATTCCCAAGGTCTTGGCAGGAAATGTTTCGGCCATCTGGAATCACAGTTCTGCTGTTGCTGCACTGTATTTAACCCTTTATTAAAGTGTGGCTATTGTTTAGATGGAAAAAAAGATAAGCAGACAAATTAGCAACTGACCAGGGAGACTTGTGGGTTAGCATTTGAGTTTGTACCTGGAAAGAAACGAGAGGTTTGACAAGCTGCCTTCAGGTTCCCTGCTCTTTGTTCCTGGAAACCTCTTTTTGAGGGCCAGAATATTATAACAAGATTTTCTGATAAAGAGCCATCAAAGTCAAAGAACCAGAATAGATGATTAAATGTTAAACCCACCTAGAAAGTACATCAAGTAAGAAGGAATTCTTGCCTTTATTGGTAACTAAACTGAAATCCTTGAAAGTCTAGAAAACCCCAAGTTAACCTAATTATCCCTGGTCATTGTGTACCCTTCTGTAAAACTTGGCAGAGGATTTAGGACAACACTAAAGTGAGTCTTAATCCATATGTTCTAAATATGAGTCAACTGTGACAAAGCTGTCAAAACCCTAACTGTCTTATTCTGGGCACAGGACCAAAATAAGGAGAACGACAGCATTGTATACCATGAAACAGTCAAGCCATTTGTTAAATGTTCGGTTTCCCTCTGGAATTTACATTTTAAGAGGGATATTGATCAATTGGGGGCATCCCAGGTGGTACAGTGGTAAAGAATCTGCCTGCCAATGCAGGAGACACAGGTTTGATCCCTGGGTCTGGAAGATCCCCTGGAGGAGGAAATGGCAACCCACTCCAGTATTCTTGCCTGGAAAATTCCATGAATAGAGGAACCTGGTAGGCTATAGTCCATAGGGTCACAAAGAGTTGGACACAGCTGATCACACAAGCACACACATTGATCAATTGGAGCATATATAAAGGAATAGAACGATAATGATAGGGTCTTGGAAACAATGCACAGAAGAAACAGCTAATGACTAATGAGAAAACTTGATCTGGAAAGAGAAAAAGGAAGAATGCATATGGTTTCATGTTTGAAGGAATGTCATGTGGGAAAGGGGACAGACTCATTTGTGTTGACCTATATAGCAGGCAGATAGGAAAGATTTAGAGGCGGATTTAAAGACATGTTTGGAAAGAATTATCTTATAATTCAAACTTTTCAATTGTGGATTGGGTTGTCTAGTGAAGTAATAGGCTGGAGATGATCAAGGATAAGCTGTCATGGATATTACAGAATATTGCAGGGGTCCCTGCACTGGGTGACTTACATAGCACTGGCTCTCGAAACCTGGAACCTCTGCCTTCAAACCATTTATTTCTGACACAGATTTTTTTAATGAAAATTGCACTTGGAAACTCACTGTGTTTTTCTCTTTTACCTTAAAGATAAGCCCACTGCATGAGCCAAGTAAATCTTCTTGCTTATTGGGTTACACTTACTTATTAGAGAATATGAATATGGTTTGCAAATTAGCCTTCTATGGAAGGTGGGGGAGATATTATCTAAATTTGAATCACCTGTCATACTACATTCCAGGGTCCAAAGACTTCACAGTGAGCAAAAGGAAGTGGTTGATACTTTTCTTCAAAAAGATTTTTTTTCTATTTGATGGTTGGAAACATTCCTGCTCTGTGAAAGGATAATAAACTTTTAATACCCCTTTGCACACCAATATTCTATATTAAAAATATGTCTAGACTTCCCCTGAAGAGAAAAAGTTAAAATTTTACATAACTTTCTTCTCCTTCTGCCTCTGTAACTCAGCTTGCCCCTTGCAAAGTCTAGATCACGTAGGTCACGTAGTCTCAGAAAGTGGGGACTTGTAATACTAGGAACTGGAGTTTATCTCACTCACCTTGTCCCGCTCTTCGCAATTGCCCAGCCCCTGCAAACCTGCTTAATCATGCCTGTCCAGGCCAGGCATCCCCCTCTCCATCTTGACTGCTATTCCCATGTGTGAGAAACCCAGCCTATTAACAGCTAGTGCTGCCCACTACAGCCTGTCTATAAAAACTCTGTAATCCCTTTGTTCAGGACTCAGAGTTTAGAGTGTTAACTCCTTTGGGCCCACCAGCGTAAAAAAAAAGTTAGAATTCTCTAACTCTCAGAGTGTGGTGCTTGGTTTCTCAAGTACTGGTTTCTGTAACACCCCTAACTAATTCAGATTTTATAACATGATACTAGCTAATGATTCAGGTTTACTAGCACCTTATAAATGATTAGTTTTTTTAAGGAAAACTTTATATACTATTATTCTTCAAAATATTTTATGGCATATGCATTTATTCACTTTTATATATTCATAAAATGTTTATTATCCTATTACATCTAGAAATACAGGAATGAACAAGACAAAAAATTCCCCTGTTTTTTGGGAACTTAGATTCTAGATGAGAGGTAACAGAAGAAAAACGAAGTCCTTAAGAAACAACATGCAGAAAAGTGAATGGATAGATATATACATTGATACATGTGCTTAGCTAGTTTTAAATGCTACATAAAGAGTATAACAGCAGCAGTGTAAGGATTGCTAACTGAGTATGTGCTCATGTTTCCTGCAAAAGTTAATGTTTGACTTGCTGCTGCTGCTGCTGCTAAGTCGCTTCAGTCGTTTCCGACTCTGTGCGACCCCATAGACGGCAGCCCACCAGGCTCCCCCATCCCTGGGATTCTCAAGGCAAGAACACTGGAGTGGGTTGCCATTTCCTTCTCCAATGGATGAAAGTGAAAAGTGAAAGTGAAGTCACTCAGTCATGTCTGACTCTTAGCGACCCCATGGACTGGAGCCTACCAGGCTCCTCCATCCATGGGATTTTCCAGGCAAGAGTACTGGAGTGGGGTGCCATTGCCTTCTCCATGTTTGACTTGAGACCTAAATAAACAGAGAAAGTAAAAGTCACTCAGTCATATCCAACTCTTTGTGACCCCATGGACTGTAGCCCACAAAGCTCCTCTGTCCATAGGATTCTCCAGGCAAGAATACTGGAGTGGGTAGTCGTTCTCATCTCCAGGGGATCTTCCCAACCCAGGGATCGAACCTGGGTCTCCTGCATTGCACGTGGATTCTTTACCATCTGAGCCACAAAAACCATGTGAAAATACGGAGAGGACCTTTCTAGGCAAGTGAGCAGCAAGTGCAAAGACACTGTGGTGAGAAGGAGACTGACTTGTTGAGGAAAAGCAAGACCACGGTGACCAGAGGATAGTGCCTTGAAAGGGAAGATAGTGGCAGAAGAAGCAAGAAGGTACAGGGGAGCCTGAAGACTTGCAGGCTTTTGAAATAAATTTAGGGTTTATTTCAAGCACATTTAAAGTTATTAAGAGAGTTTTAAGGAAGGAATTATGTAATACAATGAGATATTCTTTTTGAAAGAATCTTTTGGCTTCTGTGTAGCAAGTAGATGGGAAGAAGGTGAGAGCCAGAACAAGGTATATTAGGCCACCATGCAAACATGTAAAAATAAAAATAAGCTCCCCAAGTGAATGTTAGACCAGTTGTTAACAAGAACTATCATAATATTGTCCTCATAGAATAAATAAATATTTATTGATGAGTTAAGTGTCTGGGACTGAAGCCAAGCTCCTTGTTCTTTCCATGAATTGTGCCTTTTTATTTGGCTCCCGGGTAATGAAATTACTAGCGCTATGTACATTCATATTTTGGAAGACTTAAGGCAGAGAGCTGCTGCCTTTGAGAGGACATATGTTCAAAATTGGAACACGTATATCTCCAACAGATAGCTGTTTAACTGAAGGAAAATCCATGGATACAGAGGAGATAGAAGAGGTCGGTGGAAAGCAAAGCAGAAAGACACTTAAGGGTCATGGTCCCTTTAGCCCCCTGATGCTAACAATGCTTATGTTGCTCTAATTATTTAGCCTCAAGGCAGCTTCTGTGTCCTGTCATAACATTGCCTCCAGGTTCTCTGTACCTCTTCTAAAGGCTCTATGCTGACTGGTTGGCTTTGAGCTTCACAGCAGGCTTAATCCAGTGCTTCTTGCCAGAGCAATGGTTTTCAAGTTCTAGCATGTGTCAGCATCACCTGCAGGTTTGTTAAAACACAGGCTACTGGACTCCACCCCTAGAATTTCTGGTTCAGCAGGTGGGTCCCAGGAACCAACATTTCTGTGCATTTCCAGGTAATACTGATGCTCGAGGTCTAGAAATCATGCTTTGAGAATCTCTAGCCTTTAGGCGTAGAGTGTAGGTGAGGAATGAGATAGAGAATGACAGTGATTAGAGAAAACCCCTGTTTACAACACCTGTGCAATAGATACATATAAGATAAAACCAAATTAACTTGAACCTCAAAGGTATCTTAATTGGGGAAAATGTCAAAAGGAGGAATTACAGCTGAGAGAATGGAATACAGCTGGAAGAACGGTTTTACTCTTTGCTTGAAGATGGTAGCGGAGCTGAGAGCTCAGGGTTCGCGAATAATTGCATGGAATCAAACTGCCCATGAACAGTATGAAAAGGCAAAATGATAGGATACTGAAAGAGGAACTCCCCAGGTCAGTAGGTGCCCAATATGCTACTGGAGATCAGTGGAGAAATAACTCCAGAAAGAATGCAGGGATGGAGCCAAAGCAAAAACAATACCCAGTTGACTCACTGGAAAAGACTCTGATGCTGGGACGGATTGGGGGCAGGAGGAGAAGGGGACAACAGAGGATGAGATGGCTGGATGGCATCACCGACTCGATGGACGTGAGTCTGGGTGAACTCCGGGAGTTGGTGATGGACAGGGCGGCCTGGCGTGCTGTGATTCATGGGGTCGCAAAGAGTTGGACATGACTGAGTGATTGAACTGAACTGAACTTGAGTTAGAAATGTTAGGGTCATCTCTCTCTTTCCTCTAGCCCAGTATTCATTGAAACAGTTTTTTTTTTAAGCCTTTTTATTTTGTACTGAGGTATAGCCAATTAACAATGTTATGATAGTTGCAGCGATAGTTTCAGGTAAAAAGCTAAGAGACTCAGCCTTATGTATACATTGTCTATTCTTCCCCAAATTCCCCTCCCATCTAGGCTGCCATGTAACATTGAGCAGTGTTCCCTGTGCTATATAGTAGGTCTTTGTTGGTTATCAGTTTTATATAGCAGTGTGTACCTATCCATCCCAAACTCCCTAACTATCCCTTCCCCACACCCTTTCCTCTAGCAGCCATAAGTACCACATCTCTTTTTATCCATTCCTTTGTCTGAGGACATCTAGTTTGCTTTTGGAAAACACTGATGCTTGGATTCCATGCACAGAAATTCTGATTTAACAGGTTGAGGATGTAACCTGAGCATCAGAATATTAAAGTGCTTTCCAGGTCATTGTACAGCCGTGTTCCAGCTTCTGCCTCTTTCTGTTTGCAATCACTGGCTGTCTTTACTCTGGTCCAATTCTTCATTTCCCAATGCGGAACAAGGTTGGCTTAGTCCTACTATTATTATTCATCACTGTCAGCCTAAGAATAGGAAAAAACAGCCAGAAAGAGGAATTCAGGTGCAACTGGACCAGCTGGATCAGAAGTGGCTCTCAGTTAGTGGCTTTAAAAAGTAAGATATTTTTAGATATTGGAGGAGGGGTCATTTAAAAAAAAAAAAAACCTCTATACAATTAACTGTTTAAATTATCATTTTATAAAAAATGATAGCAGTTTATGCTGTATAACACAGGGAGCCCAGCCCGGTGCTCTGTGATGACCTAGAGGGGTTGGATGGGAAAGGGGGGAGGGAGGCTCAAGAGAGAAGGGATATATATATGTATTGTTGTTGTTGTTTAGTCATTAAGTTGTGTCCAACTCTGCTACCCTATAGACTGCAGCATGCCAGGCTTCCCTGTCCTTCACTATTTCCTAGAGTTTGTGAAAACTCATCTCCATTGAGTTGGTGATGCTATCTAATCATCTCATCCTCTGTCACCCTCTTCTCTCACCCTCAATCTTTCCCAGCATCAGGGTCTTTTCCAGTGAGTCAGCTCTTCACATCAGGTGGCCAAAGTATGGGAACTTCAACTTTAGCATCATTCCTTCCAATGAATATTCAGGACTGGTTTCCTTTCGGATTGACTGGTTTGATCTCCTTGTTGTCCAAGGGACTTTGATGAGTCTTCTCTAGCACCACAGTTTGAAAGCATCAGTTCTTAGGCACTCAGCCTTGTTTATGGTCCAACTCTCACATCCATACATGACTACTGGAAAAACCATAGCTTTGACTAGACAGACCTTTGTTGGCAAAGTGATGTCTCTGCTTTTATACTTATGGCTGATTTCTGTTTAGTCGCTCAGTCGTGTCTAACTCTTTGTGACCCTGTCCATGGAATTTTTCAGGCAAGGATACTGGAGTAGGTTGCCATTTCCTCCTCCAGGGGGTCTTCCTGTCCCAGGGATTGAAACCATCTCTTCTGTGTCTCCTGCACTGAAGGAAGATTCTTTACCCATTGAGCTATCACATTGTTCTATGGAAAAAACCATCACAACATTGTAAAGCAATTACACTCCAATTAAGAATTTTTTTTAAATGATAGGAGCTTAGAATTCTTTCAAAAGTAATTACTTAGTTCTTTGGCCCATTTTTTGATTGGGTCATTTATTTTTCTGGAATTGAGCTGCAGGAGTTGCTTATATATTTTTGAAATTAGTTGTTTGTCAGTTGCTTCATTTGCTATTATTTTCTCCCATTCTGAAGGCTGTCTTTTCACCTTGCTTATAGTTTCCTTTGTTGTTCAGAAGCTTTTAATTTTAATTAGGTCCCATTTGTTTATTTTTGCTTTTATTTCCACTATTCTGGGAGGTGGGTCATAGAGGATCCTGCTGTGATTTTTGCCGGAGAGTGTTTTGCCTATGTTCTCTAGGAGTTTTATAGTTTCTGGTCTTACGCTTAGATCTTTAATCCATTTTGAGTTTATTTTTGTGTATGGTGTTAGAAAGTGTTCTAGTTTCATTCTTTTACAAGTAGTTGACCAGTTTTCCCAGCACCACTTGTTAAAGAGATTGTCTTTTCTCCATTGTATATTCTTGCCTCCTTTGTCAAAGATAAGGTGTCCATAGGTGCATGGATTTATCTCTGGGCTTTCTATTTTGTTCCATTGATCTGTATAGAGACATTTCTCCAACGAAGACATACAGATGGCTAACAAACACACGACAAGATGCTAACATCACTCATTATCAGAGAAATACAAATCAAAACCACAATGAGGTACCATTTCATGCCAGTCAGAATGGCTGCGATCCAAAAGTCAACAAGCAATAAATGCTGGAGGTGTAAAACCCTCTTACACTGTTGGTGGGAATGCAAACTAGTACAGCCACTATGGAGAACAGTGTGGAGATTCCTTAAAAAACTGGAAATAGAACTGCCTTATGACCCAGCAATCCCACTGCTGGGCATACACACTGAGGAAACCAGAATTGAAAGAGACACGTGTACCCCAATGTTCATCACAGCACTGTTTATAATAGCCAGGACATGGAAGCAACCTAGATGTCCATCAGCAGATGAATGGGTCAGAAAGCCGTGGTACGTATACACAATGGAATATTACTCAGCCATTAAAAAGAATACATTTGAATCAGTCCTAATGATGTGGATGAAACTGGAGCCTATTATTCAGAGTGAAGTAAGCCAGAAATAAAAACACAAATACAGTATACTAACGCATATATATGGAATTTAGAAAGATGGTAACAATAACCCTGTATACGGAGACAGCAAAAGAGACACAGATGCATAGAACAGTCTTTTGGACTCTGTGGGAGAGGGAGAGGGTGGGATGACTTGGGAGAATGGCACTGAAACATGTATAATATCATATGTGAAAAGAATCGCCAGTCCAGGTTCGATGCAGGATACAGGATGCTTGGGGCTGATGCACTGGGATGACCCAGAGGGATGGTACGGGGAGGGAGGTGGGAGGGGGGTTCAGGATGGGGAACACATGTATTCCCATGGTGGATTCATGCTCATGTATGGCAAAACCAATACAATATTGTAATTAGCCTCCAATTAAAATAAATTAAATTAAAAAATATAAAAGTAATTATTTTCTGGTCTTAACATAGGTCATTAAAAATTTTTTTTTCAGTTGCCTTTGAGGCCCTGTTTTCGGGTGTATTCTTAACTTATTGTAATAGAAAGCATTTGGGTTTTTTTCCCCTGTGTCACCACTTTTTCTAGCAAACCATTTGTAGCATTTATATCTTATTAGTCTATCCTCGTCAGATTTCAGGCAACCTGAGAGATGGAAGGAAGGGGATAACAGGGAATCATCAAGACCTGGAAGCCCTCGTGGACTTAGGCTGTGGTTAGGGTGCTTGCTAGAAATACACCAGAGAATGGAGGGTGAGTCATCACTAAGCTAAAACATGTTAGCTAGATAGCCATCAGAAGGATTTCCTGTTTGCCTCTGTGGGATGCAAATGAGAAATTCATCTTTTTGTCTGATTTTACCCATTTTTATTGCAAATGACTCCATAGATGGGAGGTCTCTTAGCCCTCTATCAGAAGGCTCTTGCCCTGTTCACCCAAATACAGAAAGAAAGATGGGCCTTAGGATCATCCTTGATTGAGTCACTCTTAATGGATGAGTTTGACACAAGAAACTTTCCCCTTGAGTGGAGAAAATTGCCAGGCCTCCCCCATGGGGAACCTGGACTGGGAAAGACTGCTTTGTGCCCTTCTGCTGGGTCCTGCAGTCCCCAGAGGTTAGCAGTGGGGGAGAGAAGAGCACTGTTAGTTGCAAAAAAGACAGAGTCAATGCCACATTCAGAGATGCAGCTTTCTGAGCCCCACAGAGTACTGTGTCATTAAGATTCAGATCACACAGATTTCTCTGTCCAACATGCCTCAGAAATACATCAGATTTATTGATCTATCCTGGAAAAATGAGATGATTTAGACTGCTATTGACTTTTCAAATGAGATTCATATGCCATAAAAATCAGTTTTAAAGTGTACAGATAGTTTTTAGTATTTTCATCAAGTTGTGCAAGTATCAGTGCTATAATTCCAAAATATTTTCATCACCCTCTAAAGAAACTCCCATTCTCTCTCCCCCACACTCCCAGGAAACCACTAATATACTTTCTCTCCCTGTGGATTTGCCTAGTGTGGAAATGTCATACACATAGAATTGTACAACCTGTAGCCTTTCGTAACTTTTGTAACTGGTTTCTTTGGCTTAGCTTGGGATGTTTTCAAGGATCGTCTGTATTGCAGCATGTATCAGTATTTCATTCCTTTTATGGCTAAGTAATAATCCATTGAAGGATATACCACATTTTATTTATTCACACATCATTTAATGAACATTTTGCTACCATTTTTTGGCCATTATGTGTAATGCTGCCATGAATATTTGTGTACACATTTTGTATGTTTTCCTTTCTCTTGGGCATACATTAGAAGTGTAATTGCAAGAGTATATGGTTACTCTATGTTTCATTGTTGAGGAACTCAGACTATTTTCCAAAGTGGCTGTACCCTTTCACATCCCACTAGCAATGTCTGAGAGCTCTAGTTTCTCCACATCCTTGCCAACCCTGGTCGCTACTGCGTGTTTTAGATTATAACCATCCTAGTATATGTGGAAGTGGCAGCCAAGTGTGGTTTTGATGGCATTTCATTAATGACAGATGATGTTGAACTTGTTTATATATCTTTAGAGAAATGTCCACTTAAATTCTTTGTCTGTTTTTAAATTGAGTTCTTTTTATTGTTGAGTTGTAAGTCTTCTTTATATATTCTGGGTGCAGGTATCTTGTAGTATCTGCAAATATGTTCTCTCATTCTGTGACTTGTACTCTCAATTTCTTGGTGGTATTATTTGCAGCACAAAGTGTTTCTTTTTTTTTTTTCACTTTTGATGTAGTCCCTTTTTTCTTCCTCTCTTCCTTTGTCACTTGTGATCTTGATGTCATATCTAAGAATCTACTTTCTAACCCGAAGTCATGAAGATTTAATTCAATTTTTGGTCTAGGAGTTTTGTTTTCACTTTGACATGTGAGTATATGATCTGCTTTAAGTTAATTTTCGATGTATAATGTGAGTTAAAGATCACATTCATTCTTTTTGCTGAAAATCTATCTACTACAAATGTATTGATTTATACGTGGGTCCTTTGCATTTCTGTATAATTTTTAGGGTTAGCTTGTCAATTAATGCTTTTTTTTTTTTTTTGCATTTCTTTTCCATGGGGATGGTCTTGATCCCTGTCTCCTGTACAATGTCATGGACCTCAGTCCATAGTTCATCAGGCACTTTATCTATCAGATCTAGGCCCTTAAATCTATTTCTCACTTCCACTGTATAATCATAAGGGATTTGATTTAGGTCATACCTGAATGGTCTAGTGGTTTTCCCTACTTTCTTCAAGTGAAAAAGTTGGCTTAAAGCTCAACATTCAGAAAACGAAGATCATGGCATCCGGTCCCATCACTTCATGGGAAATAGATGGGGAAACAGTGGAAACAGTGGCAGACTTTATTTTTTTGGGCTCCAAAATCACTGCAGATGGTGACTGCAGCCATGAAATTAAAAAACGCTTACTCCTTGCAAGGAAAGTTATGACCAACCTAGGTAGCATATTCAAAAGCAGAGACATTACTTTGCCAACAAAGGTTCGTCTAGTCAAGGCTATGGTTTTTCCTGTGGTCATGTATGGATGTGAGAGTTGGACTGTGAAGAAGGCTGAGCGCCGAAGAATTGATGCTTTTGAACTGTGGTGTTGAAGAAGACTCTTGAGAGTCCCTTGGACTGCAAGGAGATCCAACCAGTCCATTCGGAAGGAGATCAGCCCTGGATTTCTTTGGAAGGAATGATGCTAAAGCTGAAACTCCAGTAGTTTGTCCACCTCATGTGAAGAGGTGGACTCATTGGAAAAGACTTTGATGCTGGGAGGGATTGGGGGCAGGAGGAGAAGTTGGTGATGGACAGGGAGGCCTGGCGTGCTGCGATTCATGGGGTCACAAAGAGTCGGACACAACTGAGTGACTGAACTGAACTGAACTGTCAACTAATGCAAAAAAGGAGCTGAAATTTTAATAATTCTTTGCTTTTTCTCTTTGCTACCATATCTCTCTGATGCTTTGAAAATGATTTTTTTGTAATGTATCCAACATTTCCTAATTTTCACCATGAGGCCTTTGTCTTGCCTTGATCTACTACATCCTTCTTAAAAGTAAAAGTTCTCAGCTTATTTTTGTGGCTATATTGGTATCTCTCACATACAATGATCTTGATATAGGAGTGTTTGCATTTAAAATATAAATATGCCCTATATTTGAGTCATGTGTCTTCATCTAGAATGTGAAAATATATGTCTCTTCTACATTTACTTCTTGTAGGGAAGCCTTTTTTACTGCTTTTTCCTGACAGATATAACCATGAATGACATTTCTTCTTCTCATTTACACATATGATTTAATCATTTTTCATTTTTGCTATTCTTTGGGTCATAAAATCCCTATCTTTCTGACTATCAGAAATAATCAGTTTTTTCTCAGTAGGAAAAAGAAGTTAGAGGAAATGAAGTTTTGAAAGGGGAGCAGTTGCTAGTTTCAGGTTCTGAATGTCATTCTCATTCTGAGAGTAAGATTTCTTAAGCCTTAGGTTTCCTTCTATTCTCCCCACAATGAAAGAACTGCAATTCAACAGCAATCTTTGCATGATGCTATTTAATGTGTACAGAGCTGTCCCTGAGTCCTTCCAACCATGTGATCACCCTCAAACATATTTTTCAAACATAATTTTTAAACATAGTTTTAAATAGGCTAAATTCTAGAAAACTACAGAAGGAACAATCTCACACTTATTTTCTACGGTTCTTTTATTCAAGCTTCCCTTTTGAATTCAAGTATTTTCCCCACAATTTTACTGATAAAATCAAATGTAGTTAATATGTTTAAATAGTAGGCTTGTTAAATTATCAAATTATTTTTAAACTTATTCATTTAATGGTTTGTTGACATGTACATGCTTTATTTCAACAAATGTTTATTGAGTTCTGGACCCCGAGATACTTGTGATTCAAAGATGAATAAAATTTAGATCATGCCTGTGAGGAGTTAAAAATTTAGTGGGAGTGGGGAGAAATAGACAAAAAACATACAATTTTAAAATAATTTAGTGAACTCAATGATAGTACAAGGTGTTGTGGATCACTGACGAAGGACAGGAGTTGTTGTTGTTCAGTCACTTAGTTGAGTCTGACTCTTTGCAACCCCACGGACTGCAGCAAGCTAGCTTTCTCTGTCCTTCACTATCTCCTGGAGTTTGCTCAAATTCATATCCATTGAGTCATCTCATCCTCTGCAGTCCCCTTTTCCTCCTACCTTCAATCTTTCCCAGCATCAGGGTCTTTTCCAATGCTCTGGCTCTTCACATCAGGTGGCCAAAGTATTGGAGCTTCAGCTTCAGCATCAGTCTTTTCAATGAATATTCAGAGTTGATTTCCTTTAAGATTGACTAGTTTGATCTCCTTGCAGTCCAAGGGATTCTCAAGAGTCTTTTCCAACACCACAGTTCAAAACCATCAATTCCTCAGTGCTCAGCCTTCTTTGACTACTAGAAAAATTATAGCTTTGACTATAGGGCAATTTTAAAATAATTCAATGAAGTCAGTGATAGTACAAGGTGTTGTGGATCACTGAAGAAGGACAGGAGTACTAAGGTGAAAAGAGAACCATGAGGCATTAAGGCCTTGGAAGGAGAGGAAGGTAAAAGCAAGAAAGGACCAGAATATTCTTGGCGGTAAAACTTAAGGGGAAGTAGATTCTGTTATCCTTAGATGGATACCTAGTGAAAGCTCAGTCATGGTAAAAAGGAACATCATCCCTTATTTTTTCACCTACTTCACAAAATTGTCTTGGAACCATTCAGTAGTCAGGTTTCTCTTTTTCTCTGATCAGTTCATGGGGCTTCCTTGACAGCTCAGTTGGTAAAGAATCCTCCTGCAATGCAGGAGGCCCTGGTTCAATTCCTGGGTCAAGAAGATCCGCTGGAGAAGGGATAGGCTACCCATTCCAGTATTCTTGGGCTTCCCTTGTGTCTCAGCTGGTAAAGAATCCGCCTGCAATGCTGGAGGTCTGGGTTCAATCCCTAGGTTGGAAAGATCCCCTGGAGAAGGGAAAGGCTATCCACTCCAGTATTCTGGTCTGGAGAATTCCATGGACTGTATAGTCCACAGGGTCACACAGAGTTGGACACAATTTAGTGACTTTTACTTTCCCAGTTCAGTTACAAATTCTGTGATGCAGAAGATTCCTTGTCTGGGCAATGCATAGCTTATAATTAACAACCAATTATTGTACTCAAAAAGAAGGAAGGAAGGATGTCACTGCACTTCACTGAAGACCTCTAATCTTACCTTCTCAGTGAGTTTTATTTCCTTTCTGCCACTAGAGGGAAATGTCAACATTTTTTTTTTTCTTCCTATCACCAGAGGAAATCTTCCTGAAGAAAAGGCCCTGCCCCCATACAGCTGGAGCCTATTTCTCCTGGAGAATTTTCAACATGAATCACTGTTCATACTTTATCCAGCTAGGTTCTTGGAACATAAACTAGCATCTTAATAATGGAAGAAATATCACCAAATAACATAGCTCCATTTTAACTGTTCTCGTTATTTTCTCTTTTCAGTCCTTAGAAACCAAATTCTATTGTAGCTGCACCCTTTGTGTGTGCACACTGACACTCACACATGTACATACACACACACTCCATGTTGCAGGCTTGCAAGGAGGTATTTTCTCACTTTGTACTTTAATCTCTTCTCAAATAAGACTGAGAACTCTGAGGGAAAGAATGCACATTTTCTTCCCCAGATATTCTTACTTAAAATGAACACATTTAAAAATATGTTTAATATTTTATCATATTATATCATAATATGATAAAATAAAATATGAGGTCCCTTAATCATAAAATATGATGTCCCTCCTAAGTTTTAGGAGGGACATCAGGATGGCCAAGGGGTCTAAAGTGAAAGTGAAGTCAGTTGTGTCCAACTCTTTGCAACCCCATGGACTGTAGCCTACCAGGCTCCTCCATCCGTGGGATTTTCCAAGCAAGAATACTAGAGGGGGTTGCCATTGCCTTCTCCAGGAGATCTTCCCCACCCAGGGACTGAACCCAGGTCTCCAGCATTGAAGGCAGATGCTTTACCATCTGAGCCACCAGGGAAATACTTGTTGTTCAGTTGCTAAGTCATATCCAACTCTTTGCAACCTGATAGACTGCAGCACACCAGGCTTCCTTGTCCGTCACTATCTCCTGGAGTTTGCTCAAACTCATGTCCATTGAGTCTATGATGCCATCCAGCCATCTCAATAAATATAAATAAAGCAATGAAGAACTCCTACTTTGGTAGAAAACAGGAATTTAAATTTAAATTTTTTGGTAACCAAAAAAGAAGATCATATTGGTGGTATGTCAACATCACTAGGGGGCGTCCTCATGGCTCAGATTGTAAAGAATCTGTCTGCAATGTGGGAAGGTTCGATTCCTGGGTCTGGAAGATTCTCTGGAGAAGGGAATGGCAACCTACTCTAGTATTCTTACCTGGAGAATCCCATGGACAGAGGAAGATGGCCAGATACAGTCCATGGGGTCTCAAAGAGTTGGACACAACTGAGTGACTAACACTTTCAACATCACTAGAGACCTGAAGGAAGTGAAATGCCAGAAAGGTCAACGTGTTTACTTTTCCCCTACCATTAATGAAAATTTGCTATTTGCTAGACACTGGTCTAAGATTACATGCATTATTTTAATCTTAAATACCACCCTATGAAGTAAGTAATAATACCACCCCATTCAGGCTGGATGAAACACAGGCTGGAATCAAGATTGCTGGGAGAAATATCAATAACCTCAGATACACAGATGACACCTCCCTTATGGCAGAAAGCAAAGAGGAACTAAAGATCCTCTTGATGAAAGTGAAAGAGGAGAGTAAAAAGCTGGCTTAAAATTCAATTCAAAAAACTAAGATCATGGCATCCAGTCCCATCACTTCATGGCAAATAGATGGGGACATGATGGAAACTGTGACAGACTTTATTTTCTTGGGCTCCAAAATCACTACAGATGGTGACTGCAGCCATGAAATTAAAAGACGCTTTCTCCTTGGAAGAAAAGCTATGGCCAATCTAGAAAGCATATTAAAAAGCAGAGACATTACTTTGCCAACAAAGGTCCATCTAGTTAAAGCTATGGTTTTTCTAGTAGTCATGTATGGATGCGAGAATTGGACCATAAAGAAAGCTGAGCACTGAAGAATTGATGCTTTTGAACTGTGGTGTTGGAGAAGACTCTGAGGGTCCCTTGGACAGCAAGGAGATCAAACCAGTCAATCCTAAAGGAAATCAGTCCTGAATATTCATTGGAAGGACTGATGCTGAAACTCCAATACTTTGGCCACCTGATGTGAAAAACTAACTCATTTGAAAAGACCCTGATGCTGGGAAAGATTGAAGGCAGAAGAAGGGGACAACAGAGGATGAGATGTTTAGATGGCATCACTGACTCCATGGACATGAGGATGAGATGTTTAGATGGCATCACTGACTCCATGGACATGAGTTTGAGCAAGCTCTGGGAGTTGGTGATGGACAGGGAAGTCTGGCATGCTACAGTCCATGGGGTTGCAAAGAGTTGGACATGACTCAGTGACTAAACTGAACTGATGAATTGCGTATTATATGTCCCTTGGGACTGAGCTTAACTATATTAAAGTAACTTAGGTAAGTTTCCACAGCTAGTAATGTGAAGACCTGAGATCTGAACTCAATTTTCTTTTCTTTCTCTCTGATGTATTGCCTTCTATTTATAAACAAAGTTCTAGACCTAAATCAAAGGGATCTCTGACTGTACTGCCAAAGTGCTCCCAACAGAATCCCTTTCCCTTTACTCCAATGGGTAGAGATAGAGGATGGGAAAATTAGGCCAGTATTTCCAGTGTTGGTCCATCCTATAACTTGTTAGACTCAGACTTTGCCTATGATATGGTCAAAACAATCAGTGACTTAAAGTTCCGGGCCTCAGTTTTCTAATCCATAGACTAGGCTTAATGATTCCCATAAACTGGACTGCTGTTAGGTGCAACCTAGAGAATTTATGTAAAACTCTAGGACAGTTCCTTACTCTACCGTCATGTGCCCCCAGATATACACTCCTTCAGACAAGCTGCAAAAGATGATCTCCAAATCGTTTGTATAGAATTCTCATGGGACCCAATCAAAATTCAGATTTCTGAGTCAATTAAAGTAAAATACAGTATAGAGCTTCCTCAAAAAATTGAAAAATAGAACTACCATATAATCCAGCAATTCTACTCTTGGATATATAGCCTGAAGAAATAAAAACACCAGTTCGAATATGTACATCCACCCCAATGATCACAGCAGCTGTATTTATATTTGCTAAGAGGTGTGTGTTAGTTGCTTAGTTGTGTCCAACACTTTGCGACCCCATGGACTATAGCCTGCCAGGCTCCTCTGTCCTTGGGGATTCTCCAGGCAAGAATACTGGAGTGGCATGTCATTTCCTTCTCCAGGGGATCTTCCTGACCCAGGGATTGAACCAGGGTCTCCTGCATTACAGGCAGATTCTTTACCATATGAGCTACAGGGAAGTCCTATAATTGCTAAGATATGGAAGCAAATAAAGTGCCCATCAACAGATAAATGGGTAAAGAAGACATGGTATGTGTGTGTGTGTATATATATATGTGTGTGTGTGTATGTATGTATATATTCAATAGAATATTATTCAGCCATAAAAATGAAATTTTGCCATTTGCAACAACATGGATGGACTCAGAAGGCATTATGCTAAGTGAAATATGTCAGACAGGGGAAGACAAATACTGTATGACATTACTTATATGTGGAATCTAAAAAAATAACAAACTAAATGAATAATAATAATTAAAAAAGAAGCAGACTCACAGGTATAGAGAATAAACTAGAAGTTACCAGTGGGGGGAGGGAAGGGGAAGGGACAGTATGGGAATAGGAGGGAAAAGGGTTATTAAATGAAATCATATGTGTGAAACTTTTGAAAATTGTTAAGCACTATAGAATTTAAAGAATATTTCATTCAATAAAATAAGAAGGGTAAAATAAAGTTCCAAGGCTTCTCCATTTAGGTTTAGATAATTCATAAAAAAGGCCTAATTCAGTAAACAGCAAGTACTTTAAACTAGAAATTGATATAATCCTCCCTGTCTCTTAAAACACTATTTTTCCCTTCCTTACTACTGTTGGTTGCTCTCTCATAACTACAACATTCTTCATTTTACAGTTTGGTGGTGATTTTTTTTTAAAGATTAGTTCTCAAGTTTTTCCCATCATTTCTCAAGATGGAAATTCTTCAGTTTGAGGGTATCATTATTGTCTATTATTGTCGGTTTCATTTTGCACTGCCCTGAATCTTCACATGCAAAATCAATTTCATCTTGTCTAAAAATGGAATCTTTGAAAACATAACAGTTGGCAGCTTGCCTCCATTTCTAATATCTGAGACCACCTTAGTATATTACAGCACCGTTGGAATCCATAACTTTGGAGTCTCAAGCAGAAAAACATACTTACCATTCTGCATATTAATCTTAAATTTAGCTATTATTAAGCAAGAAAAATAAGTGTCAATAATTAGAGTCTTAGAGCTACATATGGGATTGCCAGTGTTTCAGATAAAGTGGAAATTTATAGAATCAGTTTTTCTTAATGTTTACAAGAACTTCTGATTATTTTGACCTTATTTCTTGATAATCTTTTCCTCTCTCTTGCTCTGTTTTCTTTATATGACCCAGAATTGAGAATTGGGCTTTTTCGTAGGTTGTTTCTGCATGGAATCTATAGAGAAATCTATATTTGCTGGTGGGCGGGGATGGCTGAGGCAGCCCTATACATCTTTGACATGATTGGTTACTGTACCTTGATCTGGTGAGTGTCTGGTGCCTCCAGAGCAGGATGAATTTCTAATGGGGATGCAAGTTAGGGGGAGTCCTTGATCAGGGCCCAGATGCAGAGGTGTCAGGCTGGACAAAGAGTCTTGCTTTTTTCAGACATTTGCAGAGTATTTGAACCCACCTAGTCCTTGTACTAGGAACCAGATGGATCTCCTGGGTTGATAAGTGTCTTCACTCAGGTTCCCAAAAGCAGACTCTGAGACAGGTTTTTATGAAGGCAATTTATTGAAGATGTGCTCTCAGGAGAAGAGAAGTGGGATGCATGCGTGCTCAGTCGCTTCAGTCGTGTCCGACTCTTTGCGACCCTATGGACTGTAGCCCACCAGGCTCCTCTATTCAGGTAAGAATAGTGGAGTGGATTTCCATGCCCTCCTCCAGGAGATTTCCCAACTCAGGGATCAATCCCTCATCTCCTGCATAGAACAGGGAAAGAAAGTAAGGATCTGATCTCACTTGGAATTAACTTCAGTCTATGTCCCACAAGGAGTTCTGGAGCATGAATTATACCATGGTTTAGTTGCACTTTGAGGCAAGGGAGCCAGAACTATATAGTCCCTGTCAGTTACTGGTGGCGGACTGTCTTGGGGGAGGGATGGCTTCTCTCAGAGGGCGGTTCTCTGGAGAAAGAGCATCTGGGTACCCTTAGTGGTGATGCTCAGTGCTACTGGGGGATGGATGTGCCCACTCAGTGCAGGGGATGTGGGCAGGCTGGCAGCAGCATCCACTGCAGTAAGAAATGTCTTTGTCTTCTCACCCTATCTTAAGAACATAAAAAAATGCAGGTCAGTTCCTTTGCTTTTATTTAAGGAATTAAAATGATGCTCTGAATATAAATGGGTGTCTACACTGTCAGCCAGAGAAAACCTTAGCTTTCAGCTGCAGTTGAAATCTTGATTTGCTAGATATTTGTGGTTATGCATATTTAAGAAATCCCAAAGTTATAATTTAGGTGGATTACCACAAAGCAACAGCAGAAATTAGTTATATACACAAAAAGCTTTTCTTCATCACCTCCCACCTCTGCCAATACCAATTTTTCCACATAATATTCAACTTTACAAATCCACTCCTTTTACTTAGGATTATTCATTTTCTCACTCAGATGAGCCACATATTGTTTTCATAGAAGCTTGGTTCACAGAGACTGGGAGATGACTAAGGGATGAAATTGGCCTAGAGTCAGATGATAACTAGCAACAGATACTTGGAATAATTAGCTATGTATTCAACTGCCCAGCAAAGTGGAGACTATCTCTCGTCTTTAGTTCAACATTGCCGTGAGAGAAACAACGCAGTGACTCTATTTTTTTTTTCCAGTTTTTGAAAGAAGAAGTGAAATTTTAGGTTTTCTATATAAATAACCCCATTTAAAATGTTAGAATAAATTCATATTTAAAATACTGTGGAGGCCTACTCTGTAGAGGTCAACATAGCCTCAAGTCCTGTGAAAGTCTGTCTGCCTGCACATTGCTATAAGATTTTAATCCCCTAGGATGAAAAATAGGAGTCTTATTTACCTTTGTATCATATCCAAGAGGGAGTTTTGCATTTAATACTCAAATATTTATTAAATGATTTGTTGAAAAATTGTGGAGACTCTTAGCATTTACCAACATTTAGGAAGATCTACAATTAATCTAGAATCACTGTGCTAAAACTGGAAAGAGAGAAAAAATAGCATTCTTACCCTCCAGCAGCTCACAGTATATCTGACCGGATAAAGAGATATGGAGAAGATAGTCGCAGTCTGTGGGGGTGAAAATAAAATAAAACAAAAAAGTGAACAGTTTCAAGGTCTTTGAGAGAAGCAAATACAGTAACACCTAACTGATTAAAGTAAATTTATCAATAGGAGCTAATAGAACAAAGTTTTGAATGACAAGTTGTAGTCAGCCTATCAGTGTACATATGGCAAAAAAGAAAGGCTTTCAAAGCAGAAGAAACTGTGTACAAAGCCATGGAACAGTGATAGTTCAGAAAGCTGCACCTTTGACTAGTACATAGAGTGAAGGGTGAAAAGATAGGAGAGGACACATCAAAGGTAAATCAACAGCCAATTTGGGTTGGGAAGTGGGACTTACATGTCATGCTAGGAAGTTTTTCAAGACAGTGATGGAAAACTGCTGAAAAATCAAAAAAGGAAGAGGGTAGTATATTTTTCAGGAAGGCATATGAGTAGCTACAGTATGGCCTCAGCCTCATCCCCAACTAAGGCCTGCTAAGAGCAGTACCTCCCAGCCCTCTCTATGACTGGGTTCATAAAGCTGACACATCTGTCCTTGCAAAAAGAAGCATTTCCAGTTATCCAAAGTCCATCACGTGACCTTTGGTGTGACCCAGGGGCCTCAATGAAACAAGAACTTGGCATGGCATCACACTCACTTCACCACAGTGAGCTGAGTTGTGCTTATTGCTAATAGGAAGCAGAGAGGGGAAAAGGACTATTGCGAAATTTTTTGGAAGCAACGCCTCTGGCAACCTGGTATCCTTTGAAATGTCTAGGATACCCTTGTAGTGAATTGAATAGCTGGAGAATAAAGCTGAAAGAAAAGCACTTCTCTCTATCTTACATTTATTTTTTTTTTAAAGCAACTAAAAATGAGATAAAGACTTGAGTGTAAGACCTGAAAGCACAACACTCTTAGAAGAAAATATAATGGAGTAAGCTCCTTCATAAATGCATAAAGAAAGAAGAGATGGCAAGAAAACACAGAACAACTATACAAACAAGTTCTTAATGACCCGGGCAACCCCTGTGGTGTGGTCACTCACCTAGAGCCAGACAGCCTGGAGTGTGAAGTCAAGTGGGCCTTAGGAAGCATTACTACAAACAAAGCTAGGGGAGGTGATAGAATTCCAGCTGAGCTATTTCAAATCCTAAAAGATGATGTTATTAAAGTGCTGCATTCTATACGTCAGCAAATTTGAAAAACTCAGCAGTGGCCACAGAACTGTAAAAGGTTAGCTTTCATTCCAGTGCCAAAGAAGGGCAGTCCCAAAGAATGTCCAAACTACCAGACAATTGTGCTTGTTTTGCATGCTAGTAAGGTTATGCTCAAAGCCCTTCAACCTGCGTTCAGCAATATGTGAACCAAGAACCTCCAGATGTACAAGCTGGATTTAGAAAAGGCAGAGAAACCAGAGATCAAATTGCCAACATTTGGTGGATCATAGAGAAAGCAAAGGAATTCCAGTAAAACATCTACTTCTGCTTCATTGACTATGCTAAAGCCTTGGACTGTGTGGAGAACAACAAACTGGAAAATTCTTAAAGAGAGGAATACCAGACTATCTGTCTCCTGAGAAACCTATATATATGTGGGTCAAGAAGCAACAATTAGAACCGGACATGGAACACTGGACTGGTTCAAAATTGGGAAAGGAGTATGGCAAGGCTATATATTGTCACCCTGTTTATTTAGCTTATATGCAGAGTACATCATGCAAAATGTCAGGCTGGATGAATCATAAGCTGCAATCAAGATTGCTGGGAGAATATCAACAACCTCAGATATGCAGATGCCACTCTAATGCCAGAAAATGAAGAGGAACTAAAGAGCCTCTTGATGAGGGTGAAAGAGGAGAGTGAAAAAGCTAGCTTAAAACGTAACATTCAAAAACTTAAGATCATGGCATTCAATCCCATCAGTTCAGTTCAGTTCATTTCAGTCACACAGTCGTGTCCGACTCTTTGTGACCCCATGAATCACAGCATGCCAGGCCTCCCTGTCTATCACCAACTCCCAGAGTTCACTCAAACTCATGTCTATCGAGTCGGTGATGCCATCCACCCATCTCATCCTCTGCCGTCCCCTTCTCCTCCTGCCCCAAAATCCCTCCCAGCATCAGGGTCTTTTCCAATGAGTCAACTCTTCCCATGAGGTGGCCAAAGTATTGGAGTTTCAGCTTTAGCATCAGTCCTTTCAATGAACACTGAGGACTGATCTCCTTTAGAATGGCCTGGTTGGATCTCCTTGCAGTCCAAGGGACTCTCAAAAGTCTTCTCCAACACCACACTTCAAAAGCATCAATTCTTCGGTGCTCAGCTTTCTTCACAGTCCAACTCTCACATCCATACATGACCACTGGAAAAACCATAGCCTTGACTAGACGGACCTTTGTTGGCAAAGTAATATCTCTGCTTTTTAAAAGGGGAAAAAGTGTAAACAGTGAAAAATTTTATTTTCTTGAGCTCCAAAATCACTGTGGACAGTGACTGTGGCCTTGAAATTACAAGATGCATGTGGCTTGGAAGGAAAGCTATGACAAACCTAGACAGCAAATTAAAAAGCAAAGATATCACTTTGCCAACAAACGTCCATATAAAAAAAAAGCATAGAAAGCTATGGTTTCTCCAGCAGTCATGTACAGATGTGAGACTTGGACCATAAAAAAGGCTGAGCACCAAAGAACTGATGCTTTCAAATTGTAATGCCAGAGAAGACTCTTCAGAGCCCCTTGGACTACAAGGAGATCAAGCCTGTCAATCCTAAAGTAAATCATCCCTTAATATTCATTGGAAGGACTGATGCTGAAGCTGACTCTTCAGTACTTTGCCCACATGATGTGAAGAGCCAACTTATTGGGAAAGACCCTGATGCTGGGAAAGGTTGAAGGCAAAAGGAGAAGGGGGTGGCAGAGGATGAGATGGTTAGATAGCATTACTGACTCAATGGACATGAGTTTGAGCAAACTCTAAGAGATAGTGAAGAACAGGGAAGTCTAGCATGCTACAGTTCATGGAGTCACAAAAAGTCAGACACAGCAGGTGAACTCACACACAAACTCCTTGATAGCAGTCTTGGCAATGATTATTTAGATTTAACACCAAAAGCAAATGCAACAAAAACAAACAAGTGGAACTATATTAAAAAAGCCTCTGGACAGCAATGGAAACTATCTGCAAAATTAAAAGGCACCCTATGGGACTGGGAAAATATTTGAAAATCATGTATCTGATAAGGAATTAATACATAAAATATATAAAGAACTCAACTCAATTGAAAGATTAAACAATCTGATTAAAAAATGAACAAAGGAACCAAATAAACATTTTTCTAAAAGAGGACACATGAAAAGATGGGCAACACTACTAATAATCAGAGAAATACAAATCAAAAGCCCAATGAGGTGTCACTGCATACCTGTTAGAATGGCTGTTATCAGGAAAGACAAGAAATAACAAATGTTAGTAAGGATGTGGAGGAAAAAGAGACACTTGTGCATTGTTGGTGAGAATGTAAATTGGTACAGCTACTATGTTTAATAGTGTGGAAACCCCTCAAAAAATTAAAAATAAAACTACCATACAATTCAACAATTCTACTTCTAGGGTATATTTCCAAAGAAAATGAAATCACTATTTAGAAAAGATTTCTGTACCCCCGATTCATTGCAGCATTGTGCACAACAGTTAAGACATGGACGCAAGTATCCATCAACAGATAAAGGGATAAAGAAAACAGATAAATATATTTCTACACACACATATACACACAATTGAATACTCTTCAGCCATAAAAAGAAGGAAATCCTGCCATTTGTGGCAACAAGGATGGAACCTGAAGAGCATTATGCTAAGTGGAAGAAGTCAGAGAGAAAAACAAAAACTTACATTGGAATCTTAAAAAATAAAAGCACTCTTCTCTTAAATCAAAGATCTCCAGCCACTTGAAAATTGTAAACTGTTGACTCAAGAGCCAGAGGCAGATTTAATTGCCCACAAACTGTTGCCTGCAATATGTGAAAGCAATTTTTAAAAATTAATTGTCATTGAAAGACTGGCAAGTTAATGTTAGAATCCTCTACGTCTCTTGTAAATAATGCTACTGTGAACATTGGGGTGCATCTATCTTTTTGAATTAGTGTTTTCATTTTTTCCTGATTAAATAGCCAGGAGTGGAATTCCTAGATGATTTGCCAGAGAGGAGAGAAGTAGGGGAGGAGATAAAAATAGGTGAAGGGAGTTAAGAGATACAAACTACCAGTTACAAAATAAATGTCACAGGATTATAAAGTCATGGAGAATATAGTCAATATTTTATAACTACTTTCTATGGTGTGTAATCTATAAAAATATTGAATCACTATGTTGTCTACCTGAAGCTAATGTAATATTGTAAGTCAACTATATTTCATTTAAATAGTAATCTCCATGTCTGGTTTATGTTAAAAATCCTGAACTATCTGGAAATACTAGGCCCATTTTAGTATTTTAATTAATTGCTTGCCATACTTAAAACATGTCTTCAGCCATGAGGCTTAGTGTTCATATAGAAGTTAGAGAAGACATCCTGGGTAACAGAGACACTGGCATGATTCGTTTGTTTTATGCATGCCTTTACAAAAAGAAAAATGTGTGTAAGTAATATAATGAACCAGGAAAACTGAAGTTCTAATCTTACAGCATGCGTGCTGAGTTGCTTCAGTCATGTCTAACTCTTGGCAACCTCATGGACTGTAGCCCACCACAGTCCTCTCTCCATGGGATTCTCCAGGCAAAAATACTGGAGTGACTTGCCATTCCCTCCTCCAGGGGAGTCTCTCTGACCCAGGGATTGAACCCATGTCTCTTACGTCTCCTCATGGGCAGGCAGGTTCTTTACCACGAGCGCCAAGTTGCTCATAACCTACAATATCATTGGGATGAGAAGATTTGCCTTCCTAAATTCAGCTTTCCTATACATAACTCTTTGTGTGTTAACTTTTTTTATTTTTGGTGATATACACTTTGTTTTAGGGTCAATTTGAATTAGTGACCAAACAAGGTAAAACTTCACCTTTAAAAAAAAAAATCAAAGATGGTTACATAATTCATTTGCAAACTAATGTATACCTGAGACAACCAAAAACAATTTAAGGCAATAATGGGAATATAGGAATTTTGTTGGTACCTTCCCAAAAAATAACACATAGTCAACTGTGAAAGGACATTATTTGTCATCAAGGATTAATTTATGACTATAGGACATGCTGTTGTGAAATGTAGCTTGTATTAAGTAAAAAAGTTTTCCTGGAATCAAAAATGTTTATGAATGACAACTTATAGAAGCATGTCAGTTGTTTGAGCAGAAATGATGTGTACCAGTCAGGAATGACCATTTGGAAATGGAAATCTAACTGCACATATTTCTTATCATTTTGAAGACATAACTAAGAAACTATAGAAAAAGTTTTACGAAAATAATACCATCTTATATTTTGAATAATACCATCTTATTTTTGTACAGGCTTCCCAGGTGGCAAAGTGGTGAAGAATCTACCTGCCAGTGCAGGAGACTTGGGTTTGATCTCTGGGTCAGTAAGCTCTCCTGGCATAGGAAATGACAAAATGGCAACCCACTCCAGTATTCTTGCCTGGGAAATCCCAGGGACAGAGGAGCCTGGTGGGATCACAAAGAGTCAGACACGACTAAGTGCACACGCGCGCACACACACACACATATCTTATTTTTGTGGTGTTGATGAATACTTTTCCATTACTAAATAACTTTTGGGAGAGGCCCAGGAGGGGCACATCTCAGAAATGACTTCTTTATGTGTTGAGAATAGTCTTGATGTAATGCAGACTACCAAGAAGTACTAAGTGTGACTTGAAATAGTACTCTTATGAGTATAGTTGGTACTTGGTATTAATATTAGATTACAGTGAAACTTAAATCCTGGTGACATTGTTTTACAGAGACTGGGAACTCAAATCTGCCTACTACATTTTCTCAGAAATCATTTTGTGCTAGGAATTTAAAATCTCACCCAATGTGGATGTGGTTTTTGTTCTAGGAGCTGGACATGGCACTGTGCTGGAGCCATAGACAATGCAATACTTGGCTTATGAAACATAATGTCTGTAGAATGACAGATTAGGTGTCCTGGTCATTCATTCCATAGTGCTAAAAACATGTTTTGACTTCTTGGAGGGAAAAAAAGACCTGACTTATTCCTGTTATTCGAAGGGAAATTCTAGAGAAGAAAAAAAATGTATGGGTGAGGTTAGAGCTCCCTTTTAAGTTCACAAGTATATGGTAGCAAAGACAATTTAAGCTCGTCAGTTTAAGGTTCCTTCCCTCTTTCAGCAGACATGTAGATCAGTCCTGAAAAACTTACATAGAGACAGACATCAAGTTGCAGGAAAACATCATTTGTCCCACAGGTTTCTACTGCGATTCCATGATTCAGCCTGGTCCCTCAGTTCTTAGTCCATTCAAGTGTCTGTTGAACTTTCACTTCCTCTTATGTAAAGGCTGGCAAATTTCCTCATATATTCTGGGCCCCGTTGTGAATCATGTTTCTGCCAACAGATTGTCCTAAGAACTATGGCGTTCTCTTGCCTTGATCCACCACTTCTTAAGTCCTGTTCTCTGGCTCTGCTTTTTTTCCTGCAAGGTGTAGATTCTCTCTACTCCCCTAAATCTGCCAGGGGTCTTGCCCTCTCTCTGGGTCTCTTCCCAGAAGGCAGAGTATCAGACCTCTCTCTCTGGGGTCTACCCACTTGTTGCTGTAGTTGTTTAGTTACTAAGTCATGTCTGACTCTCTGCGACCCCATGGACTGTAGCCACCAGGATCCTCTGTCCATGGGATTTTCCAGACAAGAATACTGGAATGAGTTGTCATGTCCTTCTCTAGGGGATCTTCCTGACCCGGGAATTGGACCAGCATCTTCTGCCTTGAAGGCGGATTCTTTACTGGTGAGCCACCAGGGAAGCCCACCCCAATCTTTTTGGCACCAGGGACCAGTTTGGTGGAAGATGATTTTTTCACAGACCCAGAGAGAGGGGATGGTTTCAGGATGATTTCAAGCACAGTGCATTTATTGTGTACTTTATTTCCATTATTATTATATCAGCTGTATCATAGATCATCAGGCATTAGATCCCAGAGGGATCCCTGCCATACATCTCCCCAGCCTGGAGAAGCTTTTTCTTGTACTAGAGGGAATGTTATTCTCCAGTCCTGTTCCTCATACATTTTAGATGAACCCATAACTATCTGTTTCCCTTACAGAGCTGAGGATTTTAGAAACAAAGCTAAGAAATAGCTCTCGGGATACTTTGGCTTTCTACCCTGTCCCATTCCTCCTCCAAGGCAATGAAGACAAAGGCAATAATTGGGTCTAGGAACTTTAGATGTAAGAACACAGGAATGGGATGGAGGGAGCAGGGAGGGGAAAGAGACAGAACACTTGTAGAACAAAAGAGAAGAGAAAGTTCAGAATACTGTTCCAGGAGACAGTATTTTAAAAGCACTCCAGATGGTCTGAAAAATTAACTAGTCAAAGGGCAGATGCTCCAGATGTCTGGAGGGGATCCTCCCAGGCCTTTTCTGTGTTATTACCATCCCAGAGCTCAGTGCATTCTGCAGCACTGTTATTTAAAATTAAAAGCAAAAAAGCTGTAAACACCCTCACTTGTGACTTGCCTTCCTTGAAAACAAGTTTCTCAATAGATTAACCATTGATTGCCAAAACACATTCCTTGGTCAGTTTTCCTGAGATGCCTCATGAAAATTAATTCTTTGCAGGGTTAATTTTCTCCCACTGCCAGGTTACTGTGAAACTTTCCACTGCCAGGTTTGAGCTGTTTATCCATGAGGAGTGTGGTAATTTGTCTCCATCCATCTGCCTATTTTACTCACTCAACATTGGATGGGCACACACACAAGGAAGTAGGAATATAAGTAAGGATTAAATATAGTCACTGCCTCCAAGGATTCAGCCTATTGAGGATGGCAAAACTATACACAGACAGTTTCAATATAGTGTGGTAAGGGCTCTGCCAGAAACTGCCCAAGGACTTCTCTATCTCAAAAGTAGCAGAAGAATCAAATAGCCAGTTACTCTACTAGCTATCAGTAGAGATAGCAGGCCTGCCTAATGGCTCAGATAATAAAGAATCTGCCTGCAATGCAGGAGACCTGAGATCCTGGGTTGGGAAGATCCCCTGGAGGAGGGGATGGCAACCCACTCCAGTATTCTTGCCTGGAGAATCCCATGGACAGAGGAGCCTGGTGGGCTACAGTCTATGGAGTTGCAAAGAGTTGGACATGACTGTACAGTACTGGACAGTACAAGTACAGCTACTTGTACTCCTTTCCCTGGGCAATGGCAGCTGTCCTAAAGATATTTTGTCTTTGTCAACTGCCTAGTATCTTTTATTTATTTATCTAAGTAGGCACAGGCAGAGAATTGAATTGATAATTCCCTTTAGTTCATGGATCATTAAGCAGTTAATCAGTCAACTACCAAGTCAGTTGTCAAGAGGCTTAGCCTAGCAAGCTAGCCGAAGACAGGGGCACACAGACTTTGCAATGGTAGTTTTAAATGAGAAGGTTAATCTTTCCTACTGTACATTGCCTACTTGCTTGATTTGCTGATTCACCACTTTATTCCACAAAGGACGGAAGACCAGATGGTGAGAGTAACTTAGATCCTGCACTCACCAAGGTCAATAGTAATCCTTTCTGGGTAGTCTATTTGTCTAGATTTGAAACATTGAAGAGGAACACATACCTCACAAACACCAGTGTTAAACTGCTTTTGACAAAAACTTTCATTTCTAAAAACCTGAGGTATTTCTGAGCAGAAAAGGATTATCAGCTTAATTCAGAACATTTAAAAAATTCTATTATTGGAGTATAACTGCTGTATAATGTTGTGTTAGTTTCTGCTGTATAACAATGTGGATCAGTTACATGTATTCCCTCCTTCTTGAGCACCTCTCCCACCCCTCTAGATTGTCACAGAACACCTTGCTGAGTTTCCTGTGCTTTATAGCAGGTTCCCATCAACTATCTATTTTACACATGGGCTCCCCTGATGGCGCAGAAGGTAAAGAACCTACCTGCAGTGTGGGAGACCTGGGTTTGATCCCTGGTTGGGAAGATCCCCTGGAGGAGGGGATGGCAACCCACTCCAGTATTCTTGCCTGGAGAATCCCATGGACAGAGGAGCCTGGCAGGCTACGATCCATGAAGTCGCAATGAGTCAGACAAGACTGAGCAACTAAGCACAGCACAGTGTATATGTGCTGGCTCAGATGGTAAAGAATCTGCCTGAAATGCAGGAGACCAGGATTCAATCTCTGGGTCAGGAAGATCTCCTGGAGAAGGGAACCGCTACCTAGTCCAGGATTCTTACCTGGGAAATCCAGAGGATCCTGGAGGGCCACAGTCCATGGGGTCACAGATGAGTCTGACAGGACCGAGGGACTAACACTTCCAGTGCATATATGTCAATGCTACTCTCCCAGTTTGTCCTACCCTCCCCTTAACCTCACTGTGTCCACACGTCTGTTCTCTGGATCTGCGTTTCTATTCCTGCTCTGCAAATAGGTTCGTTTGTACCATTTTTCTAGATTTCACGTATATGTGTTAATATATGATATTTGTCTTTCTCTTTCTGACTGATTTCACTCTGTATGACAGAGTTTAGTTTTATCCACAACACGAAAAGGACCCAGTTTCATTCCTTGAGCTAAACAGTTCCACCTCGCCTTTCTTTCAGTCAGTTCAGTTCAGTTCAGTCGCTCAGTTGTGTCCATCTCTTTGTGACCCCATGGACTGCTGCACACCAGGCCTCCCTGTCCATCACCAACTCCCAGAGTTTACCCAAACTCATGCCCATCAAGTCGGTGATGTCATCCAGCCATCTCATCCTCTGTTGTCCCCTTCTCCTCCTGCCCTCAATCTTTCCCAGCATCAGGGTCTTTTCAAATGAGTCAGCTCTTCGCATGAGGTGGCCAAAGTACTGGAGTTTCAGTTTCAGCATCAGTCCTTCCAAAGCATACCCAGGACTGATCTCCTTTAGGATGGACTGGTTGGATCTCCGTGCTGTCCAAGGGACTCTCAGGAGTCTTTCCCAACACCACAGTTCAAAAGCATCAATTCTTCGGCACTCAGCTTTCTTCACAGTCCAACTCTCACATCCATACATGACTACTGAAAAAACCATAGCCTTGACTAGATGGACCTTTGCTGGCAAAGTAATGTCTCTGCTTTTGAATATGCTAACTAGGTTGGTCATAACTTTCCTTCCAAGGAGTAAGCATCTTTTAATTTCATGACTGTGATTTTGGAGCCCCCCAAAATAAAGTCAACTACTGTTTCCACTGTTTCCCCATCTATTTGCCATGAAGTGATGGGACCAGATGCCATGATCTTAGTTTTCTGAATGTTGAGCTTCAAGCCAACTTTTTCACTCTCCTCTTTCACTTTCATCAAGAGGCTCTTTAATTCCTTTTCACTTTCTGCTAGAAGGATGGTGGTGTCATCTGCATATCTGAGGTTATTGATATTTCTCCTGGAAATCTTGATTCCAGCTGGTGCTTCATCCAGCCCAGCATTGATAACTGCATATAAATTAAATAAGCAGGGTGACAATATGCAGCCTTGATGTACTCCTTTTCCTATCTGGAAGTTTCTATTCTCTCTCTCTGTCCCTCTCTTTCTATTTTGTCATAACTTCATCCTCAGAAAATCACCAGTTTGTTCTTTGGACCACATAATTTTACCATTATTCCTCTTGGAAGACTCTCTCTACCATAGGAGTTAATGTGTTGAGTTAATGGGAGTTAACGCACCATATGAGTTATTGAGTTATTCACAAAATAAGCATTTCTCTAGTAAAGTAATGCTGTTTCTTTTTTTGACATGTCAGGACAAGTATAACTAAATGAAAATGAAAGGTATTGAAATGACCTTCAATTCAAAAACATGTGTTATGTTACAGTTGTTTACATGTCTATCAGCTTTGTGAACCTGGAGGAAGGAATGTGGACTTTGGTATTAAGTAGCTTTATGGGCTTCCCTGGTATCTCAGATGGTAAAGAATCCACCTGCAATGCAAGAGACCTGTGTTCGATCCCTGGGTTGGGAAGATCCCCTGGAGGAGGGCATGGCAACCCAGTCCAGTCAGTATTCTTGTCTGGAGAATCCCTATGGACAGGGGAGCCTGGTGGGCTACAGTCCATGGGGTCACAGAGTCGGACATGACTGAGCAACTAAGCACAGCACAGCACAGCTTTACTTTAGTTCCCTATAGAGTAATTCAGGAGCTATATATCCTTGGTCAAGTTCCTTAGTGTCTCTAAGCCTCAATTTTTTCATCTGTTAAAGCAACAAGTCATGGTGGCCTTGTGCTTTCTGCTTACTTTGTACCTGGCATCTCCCTCTACCCAACAAGCCTCTCCTTTCTCTCTACTTCCACTTACTCTGAATCCCACCCATCCGACAAGTCCAAGTTCTAGTCACTATTTCCCCAGTTGCTCTGGCCCACTGTGACCTCTGCTCCTTTGAACTTTCTAGAGTAAATAAATACTCCTTGTACTACTCAATTAGCACTTACCACACTACCTTTGTAAAACATTCTGAAGGAGAAAGGAAAAAGAGTGCAAGAAGTAGGTCTAGATCAAACTACTTTTTCACCGATTTTCTGGTTCAAGCCTCCATGAAACACATCTTGATCATTTTTTCCTTTGTAATTTAATTTAATTTATTTATTTTTGGCTGTTCTGGGTCTTTGGGACTGTGCATGGTCTTTCTCTAGTTGCTGCGAGCAGGAGCTACTCTCCAATTGCTGTGCATGGGCTTACTGCAGTGGCTTTTCTTGTGCGGAGCACAGGCCCTAGGGTGCCAAGACTTCAGGAGTTGCAGCTCGTGGCTCAGTAATTGCAGCTCCCGGGCTCTAGAGCACAGGCTCAATAGTTGTGGCACTTGGACAGGCCTAGTTACTTCAAGGCTTGTGAGATCCTCCCAGATCAAGGATTGAATCTGTGTCTCCTGTATTGGCAGGTGAATTCTTCACCACTGAGCCACCCGGGAAGCCTCATCTTGATCTTTCATTAGTCAGATAGATTGTTCTTAGATATTGCTCTTGGAATTCTTAGATATTCCATTGCAATTTCTCTGTCCATCCATCTAGTTCTAGGTTGAAAGGGGCAGGGGGGAGGGTTAGAATGCCATCAGACACTGCTGTTCCACCAGGAATGTGAACCTTCTGATGCTTCCTTGCCATTTTCCTTAACCTACTCTGAACCAGGGGAATTATGAGTTTCTCCCCTTAACAACTGAGGTCAGTGTCACCATTACTGTCAAATGACAAAACAGACAAATTTGGCTAACCCAAGACCTGAGTTGCTGCTGCTGCTGCTAAGTCGCTTCAGTCATGTCCGACTCTGTGCGATCCCAGAGATGGCAGCCCACCAGGCTCCCCTGTCCCTGGAATTCTCCAGGCAAGAACACTGGAGTGGGTTGCCATTTCCTTCTCCAATGCATGAAAGTGAAAAGTGAAAGTGAAGTCACTCAGTCGTGTCCGACTCCTAGCGACCCCATGGACTGCAGCCTACCAGGCTCCTCCATCCATGGAATTTTCCAGGCAAGAGTACTGGAGTGGGGTGCCATTGCCTTCTCCAAAGACCTGAGTTAAAACCTACGAATTTCCACCTCTGCTTGCCTTGAGCAGAAACCTTCTTCAAATCACTCAAAACTACAGCCAGTGCTGTTTTCTTGCTTTCAGCATTCTGACCAGGTGATTTTAAATGGTTATCCAGAAACTTTGCTCCATTTCAAAGCCCTTTTCCAGACAACAAACAACTTCTTCACTCTGGCTGTACATTTGGCTCTATTCCCTCTGTCTGGGACTGTGTTTCAGCTTTAGTTTGAAAGCAAGAGAGTTCCAGAAAAACATATATTTCTGCTTTATTGACTATGCCAAAGCCTTTGACTGTGTGGATCACAATAAACTGTGGAAAATTCTGAAAGAGATGGGAATACCAGACCACCTGATCTGCCTCTTGAGAAATTTGTATGCAGGTCGGGAAGCAACAGTTAGAACTGGACATGGAACAACAGACTGGTTCCAAATAGGAAAAGGAGTACGTCAAGGCTATGTATTGTCACCCTGCTTATTTACCTTATATGCAGAGTACATCATGAGAAACGCTGGGCTGGAAGAAGCACAAGCTGGAATCAAGATTGCTGGGAGAAATATCAATAACCTCAGATATGCAGATGACACCACCCTTATGGCAGAAAGTGAAGAGGAACTAAAAAGCCTCTTGATGAAAGTGAAAGTGGAGAAAGAAAAAGTTGGCTTAAAGCTCAACATTCAGAAAATGAAGATCATGGCATCCAGTCCCATCACTTAATGGGAAATAGATGGGGAAACAGTGGAAACAGTGTCAGATTTTATTCTTCTGGGCTCCAAAATCACTGCAGATGGTGACTGCAGCCATGAAATTAAAAGACGCTTACTCCTTGGAAGAAAAGTTATAACCAACCTAGATAGCATATTCAAAAGCAGAAACATTACTTTGCCAACAAAGGTTCATCTAGTCAAGGCTATGGTTTTTCCAGTGGTCATGTATGGATGTGAGAGTTGGACTGTGAAGAAGGCTGAGCGCCAAAGAATTGATGCTTTTGAACTGTGGTGTTGGAGAAGACTCTTGAGAGTCCCTTGGACTGCAAGGAGATCCAACCAGTCCATTTTGAAGGAGATCAGCCCTGGGTGTTCATTGGAAGGACTGATGCTAAAGCTGAAACTCCAGTACTTTGGCCACCTCATGCGAAGAGTTGACTCATTGGAAAAGACTCTGATGCTGGGAGGGATTGGGGGCAAGAGGAGAAGGGGACAACAGAGGATGAGATGGCTAGATGGCATCACTGATTCGATGGACGTGAGTCTCAGTGAACTCTGGGAGTTGGTGATGGACAAGAAGGCCTGGTGTGCTGAAATTCATGGGGTCGCAAAGAGTCGGACACGACTGAGCGACTGATCTGATCTGGTTGAACGTTCTCCTTGAATCACCATTCCTCAGGATGCCTAGTCCTTATCACAGTGTTCTACAGTGTCTTTTTTTGGATTGCATTGTTAAGGATGTCATCATTCCATTAACTGAAAAATCGTATTATTCTGCTTCTTATCAATGAACTCATCATTATATATATATATATATATACTTGGCCAGCATATTATGTCTCTAGGTCATGGAGTCTGTGCAGACTGGGTCTAATTTTTTTCTTCCTTGGGGATTTAGGAGCCTGTTAAACATACAGTATCCTGCTATATATATTTACCAATTGCTACAATGCTACATTTTCCTGGACAGTCCCTGATTCTAATACACTGTCTAAGCTTTATGTGCATATTTTTTATGTATAGGTCCTATTTTGAAGTTTGGAAACCTCAGATTCATATAATCTGATCCCAGCTTTCAAGAAACTTTCCATTCTGTGGTTTTAGGGCACAACCACAAAACAAAAACCAGAAGACTGTAAATAAAAAGGGTCAACCTGATCAAAACAGATAAGAGCATTATATCATTTCAGAGTCATTTAGGGTTGGGAAGTCAGGGAGATCTCACTTGGAAGTGATATCAAAGTCAAGGCCTTTGCATATATTTCTACTCATTCACATTTTTTAAGTAATACACTTGTTGACATCTTAGGGATATATTGTCTCAAAGTTTGGGAGATGTGATGGGCTTGAAGGAAGATGTTCCCAGCATGGTGAGTCTACTTTCTGTAGGCCTGCAGGCTGCTGGATGCTGACTGAGGCTCTCGGTGTGGCCCACATGGCTCTGCATGGAGCATAGTCAATAGAGAGTCCTGTGCTTTCTACTCACAATGAGCCTGCTGTGAAGCAGAAATGATGACAGAGGTGGTAAAGCCACTGAGTTGGCTTACTCACTGAGAGGGTGAAATTCAAGGTCAGTCAGCTTCTGTTATCCTAGCAACCCGCCCCCACTTCCTCTTGGCAAATAAATCACACAACGTGAAGTGTTTGAGTTAGGGGAGGACTGCAAGGCACTAAAAAGGTGGTTAAGAGGCTTCTGTTCTGACTCTGCTTCCATTGCATCAAGGTTCCTGGGCAATCCATTTATTTAGTCAAATAATTAGGGTGCTGGATGGTAGAGAATTTCTGAGCAAAGGTAACTTTTTTTTAATACAGTCATAAAATTCCTTTACATTCCATTGCCAAAGAAATATTAAGAACTTTGTATAGCTATAGAAAAAGCAACTAATTTTTTAAAGAGTCAACATTTTAAAGTCAGCAAAACAAAACAACTTTGCCCCCTGCAAAAGAAGGTGATTGGAGCAGATAGGTGGTGTTTTATGCTTTTTAAAAAGCGCTGATAGCCTGTTATCAATAAAATCTCATACAAAGCCATGATATATCAAAGGGACGAAGCAGAAACTGGTTGAAGTGGCAGAAACTGTCTACATAGCCTTTAAAACCTAAGCCGAAAAGTCTGTGTAGCTTCCCTTGCACAGAGCATGAGGGCACTGCATAGCAGAATCTGAAACTGCTGGCCTCCACGCCTCCACACTGACTTCGGCTCTGACATTCCAAAAGGGAGCAATGTTCCCAATTTTTTTTTTTTCTTTTTAACAAGGAAATATTTAATTCTACTTTTCTGGTGTGAATAAAAGGAAAAGGCAGTATGGACAAGGGCATGGTCATGTGTTAAGCAGCTTTCTTTTCGTTCTTCTTGTATCATGAAGGTTTGAGAGCAGACGAGAGGTAAAGGGAAGTTCTGTACCTCCGAGTAATCAGCTCTCCACTCTTCCATTAAGCAACAAAACAAATGAACATAAAGAAGATACACTGTGTTTCATGACCAGGCACTGGTCCTGTCTCCCTCACCCCATCCCCTCTCTCCATGAAAGAGTTGGGGGGTCTCTGAGCTTCTCTTTAAACCACACTGCTAAACCCTGGAAGGGTTAAGGCAGAAGATGGAAGTGTGGTCTCAGGGGGAGATGGAAGAGGAAACATCAGTGTATGAGATAAGGAACTTCCAAGAAGGCAGGCTGAGTGTTGACTTGGGAAGGCCAGTCTCTGCATACTTGGACATCTTCCTCAGGGCCCTAATGGTGGCTGGTCTTGGTCATCCTCCCCACTGTAAAGGCATGATATTAAGATCAATGAAATAATCCCTAGGTATACTCAGATTCCACAATATATGCTGTCACGAAGTGCATGATACCATGCAATTCACTAATTTTCACAGGCCCCAAAATGAGGGTTCCACTATCTACTTCACAGGAAGCCTACATTTCAGAAAATTTAAAGTACTATAAAAATGTACATAAGCCCTCTGGGATATCCTTTCCCCTCTCCTCTCATCTTTTGTATACTTTTCCTCATCGTCTTATCAAGAGATGGAGGTAAAGGAAAGGCATTATGTGAATTTGTTGGAAGAGGTAGGTAAAAGCAGAGAAGGAAAATAACCATTCTTCCCTTTTAAACACGCCAACTGCCATTCCATTCAAGTCCTATTTCTCTCTAGTTGAGGTGGATATTTGCGTCTTCTCTATTTCCTAGACACACACTACAAAAAAAGAACTTTGGAAGTTTCTAAGCATTAGACAAAGTATAAAGTAAAAATGTTACTTAGTTCAGAGAGAACTCAACTTATTTAATGAAAGCATAATGAGCCTGAGATGTATTGTTTTCATTCAACAAATTCCAGGAACGCATGTAACCTCATGCTAAATCCACCTTAAAAAGAAAGAAATGTCTTATTCAGTGTTAAGTCACTTATCTAGTTTGAAAGATCCACAGAAGGCTCTTACTATAATGAGGAATCTGTTGGAGAAATCAGGCATGATGTACGTACTACTAGTAAGAATTGGCTCTATTCTTAAAACCAGAAAATTAGCCATTAAAGAATGTATAGACCCATGGAAAAACATTTAGAGGGAAAGGAAACTTAGATGTGTAACAAACTATGACAAATCCAGTGACTTCAAACAACAGTCATTTACATAACTCATGAAACTGCAATTTGGGCAGGGCTTGGTGGGGAAGACTTGTCTCTGTTCCATGTGGCATCAACTGAGGCTTCCTAGGGCCTGGAGGATCCACTTGTAAGTTGGCATACTCACATGCCTGGCCTGTTGTTGGCTGGGAGCTCAGTGAGGGCAGGAGGCTGGAGATCTCTAGTCCCTTCCACTTGGGAGGCTCTATGAATTGCATAGTGGCAGGGTTCCAGAACTCAGAATCCTACAGGATAAGAAGTAGAAGCTTCTAGTTTCATAAGGCCTAGAACTAGAAATAACCACAGCAGCTTTTAAATTTAATTAGTCTAATTTGTTTGTTTTTGCTTTAATAACTTTTACTCTAGGAAGGAGCAGAAATGAATCATGCCATCTGGAGAAGAGGGATGCTAATATGGGTAGGGAGACTGTGTAGGAAGCTTCTCTAAGTTGTGCCCTGACTACCTGTCTCTCCACTATGATCCAGGTCCTTCCCTAGGATTGCAACAACAAGATATCTGTGGGCCCCTTGGAAAGGGCTTGGGAATGGTCACGAGGCTGAGCCATCTGCCAACCAAGCCTATGTCTGTTGACCGTGGTCATCCTCTCATGGTGGCTGGATCAGTGACTGGTGTTGGTCACTGATCAGGACTGAAGGGTAAACAGGGCTCAGAGCAGGCCCTGCACACATGTGAGGAATCTGTTTCTGGTGAACCTCCCGCTTCCCAAGCTTTTGGCCTATTCCCCAGGGCCTTGATCTCTTTAGTCCCAAGATCCTCTTCTACAAATGAGGCAGGTTCTATACAGCCCTGAGGAGAATGGGAATCAGTTAATAACTTGGCAGATGAGGGATTCAGTTCAAATATTAGTATTTGACCAAATCTCTCCCATCAACTCATGAGTTCACCTTTTCTCTAAAGGATTTCCAAAAGCCAATGTTTCAAGCCCAACCAAGAGGAGCACTGATACTCTTAACCAAAAGGATTCTCATTATAGCAAGAGTACTATAAACTTCCTCAGATATAGTCCCAATTTAGGATAGCATTTCTCTGTCAATTTGCCATCTCACAACATCCACTTCTGAATAGTCTTACACATCACCATGAGTTCAACATCTGTCCCAAGGAATGAGACCCAGAAATGGAGTTTAGAGAATGTTCTTTTAATAATAGGGTAATCTATGTCCCATTGTTCCTATAATTAACATATGAATCTTACTTTTTTTCCAGTTTAGATTAATTCCACTAAACTGGAAATCTGTCACTCAAAATAGTCCCTGGTTCTTTATTTGCTGATAAGCCAAACATAAATAATTGCTTCTCACTTTCCTAGAAAGTAAGAAGGGGGACATAAAGTCATCTCAAGGCATAGCCCCAGAAAACAGGCAAGTCTGGGAGTTGGCCTCTGTCTTTTTTTCTTTTTAAACTTTACAATATTGTATTAGTTTTGCCAAATATCGAAATGAATCCGCCACAGGTATACCTATGTTCCCCATCCTGAACCCTCCTCCCTCCTCCCTCCCCATACCCTCCCTCTGGGTCGTCTCAGTGCACCAGCCCCAAGCATCCAGTATCGTGCATCGAACCTGGACTGGCAACTCGTTTCATACATGATATTATACATGTTTCAATGCCATTCTCCCAAATCTCCCCACCCTCTCCCTCTCCCACAGAGTCCATAAGACTGATCTATACATCAGTGTCTCTTTTGCTGTCTCATACACAGGGTTGTTGTTACCATCTTTCTAAATTCCATATATATGCGTTAGTATACTGTATTGGTGTTTTTCTTTCTGGCTTACTTCACTCTGTATAGTAGGTTCCAGTTTCATCCATCTCATTAGAACTGACTCAAATGTATTCTTTTTAATGGCTGAGTAGTACTCCATTGTGTATATGTACCACAGCTTTCTTATCCATTCATCTGCTGATGGGCATCTAGGTTGCTTCCATGTCCTGGCTATTATAAACAGTGCTGCAATGGACATTGGGGTACACGTATCTCTTTCCCTTCTGGTTTCCTCAGTGGCCTCTGTCTTTAGCAACATTGGAGGGTGTCACAAGTGTTAGCATAGACTGCTGGGAGAATATGTCTCTGCAATATCCATGTATCCCCTGCTGAGATTTCATCATGGTAGGTTCAAATTTTTGAGAAATAAAATATTATTTATAGATGTGAAATATTTTGTGCAGGACACTACAATGGAGATAGGTTGGTGAGAGTTATTTCTGTAGAAATTTTTCTATATATCAGCAATAGTAATAATAGTAAATAACACAAATATTTCTTACAATGTGTCCAACATTATTCTAAGCACTTTCTATGTGTTTAGTCATATGATCTCTCCATCCTATAGGATAAGTATCACTGTCATTTCCATTTTATTGATGAGGAAACTGAAACTCAGAAAAGTTTAGTAATGTGCCCAAGACTAGTGGTAAAGAACATGCCTGCCAATGCAGGAGATGTAAGAGACACAGATTCAATCCCTGGGTCAGGAAGATCCCCTGGAGAAGAAAATGGCAACCCACTCCAATGTTTTTGCCTGGAGAATCCCATGGACAGAGGAACCTGGTGGGCTACAGTTCATAGGGTCACAGGGTCAGACATGACTGAAGCGACTTAGCATACACACACATAAGTAGAAGAGTCAGAATCTAAAAAAAATTAATATATAGCAATATTTTATATGGTTTTAATGTTACATATATGGTATCATGTTGAATGCATCCTTTATAACTTTCTTTGTAACTTTATATTTATGTTAATATGCATGGCTCTTATTCATTCATTTAAAGTGCTATACAGTACTTCATATGGAATATATTGCTATTCCACATTATGTTGATCTATTCTACTATTCTTGTCCCTGTTATGATTTATAATTTTTCCCTATTATAAAAATAGTGTATTAAACATAAAATATATTAAAAATTTGTATGAAAACACCAAAGACAGACACATATATCAATGGAACACAATAGAAAACCAGAAATAAACCCACATACTCAGGGTCAATTAATCTATAATAAAGAAAGCAAGAATATGTAATGGAGAAAAGACAGTCTCTTCAATAAGTCACGTTGGGAAAACTAGACAGCTATTACATAAAAGAATGAAAATAGAAGCTGAGCAGCTACATGTAAAACAATGAAATTAGAACATTATCTAACATCATTCAGTTCAGTTTAGTTCAGTCGCTCAGTCGTGTCTGACTCTTTGCAACCCCATGAATTGCAGCACACCAGGCCTCCCTGTCCATCACCATCTCCCGGAGTTCACTCAAACTCACATCCATCGAGTCAGTGATGCCATCCAGCCATCTCATCTTCTGTTGTCCCCTTCTCCTCCTGACTCCAATCCCTCCCAGCATCAGAGTCTTTTCCAATGAGTCAACTCTTCGCATGAGGTGGCCAAAGTACTGGAGTTTCAGCTTTAGCATCATTCTTTCCAAAGAACACCCAGGGCTGATCTCCTTTAGAATGGACTGGTTGGATCTCCTTGCAGTCCAAGGGACTCTCAAGAGTCTTCTCCAACACCACAGTTCCAAGGCATCAATTCTTTGGCACTCAGCTTTCTTCACAGTCCTACTCTCACAACCATACATGACCACTGGAAAAACCATAGCCTTGACTGGACAGACCTTTGTAAGCAATGTAATGTCTCTGCTTTTCAATATACTATCTAGGTTAGTCATAACTTTCCTTCCAAGGAGTAAGCGTCTTTTAATTTCATGGCTGCAGTCACCATCTGCAGTGATTTTGGAGCCCAAAAAAATAACATCATATACAGAAATAAACTCAAAATGGATTGAAGACTGGACACTAAAAGCTCCTAGAGGAAAACACAGGCAAACACTCTTTGACATAAACTGCAGCAATATTTTGGGGGAGGGGGAATTTGTTTTCAACTATTCATGCCACTGTCACCCTAAGTCACTCCTGCTTCATTGCAGTGAAAGGCAAATCATCAGGTTCACTCCAAGGAAAATGTATTCTCTTTTTGCAGGCTTAGCTTTCTCCTTACCTGCAGTTCCTCCAACCAATCTCAATTCTCTTCATCCTTCAAAGAGCACTGTAAGGTTGACCTTTATTGAGGTTTATATGTTTTATAATAAATGTGTGCTTTATACATTTTAGTTCACTTAGTCCTTACAATAACCCTACATGGTTGGTATTATTATTTTCATTTTAGAGATGGGAAATTAAGTTTCAGAGAGATTAAGTTCCAGAGTTACACAGTATATGGCAGAATGAGTATTTGAGGGCGAGTCTGTGAAGAAGGCTGAGCGCTGAAGAATTGATGCTTTTGAACTGTGGTGTTGGAGAAGACTCTTGAGAGTCCCTTGGACTGCAAGGAGATCCAACCAGTCCATTCTGAAGGAGATCAGCCCTGGGATTTCTTTGGAAGGACTGATGCTAAAGCTGAAACTCCAGTACTTTGGCCACCTCATGCGAAGAGTTGACCCATTGGAAAAGACTCTGATGCTGGGAGGGATTGGGGTCAGGAGGAAAAGGAGACAACAGAAGATGAGATGGCTGGATGGCATCACTGACTTGATGGACATTGAGTCTGAGTGAACTCCGGGAGATGGTGATGGACAGGGAGGCCTGGTGTGCTGCAATTCATGGGATCGCAAAGAGTTGGACACGACTGAGCGACTTAACTAACTGTTAATTGAATTCTAAAACTTCTGCTTTGTGACTAACCTATGTGGGCCCACCCATCATAAGAAGCATTCCCTAGTTACTTTGAGAACTAGAAATACAAAAATCACAAAGGAAAATACCTCTTAAACACATAACTAGGTCCCATTAATACCATGTGAAGAATCTTCATAAAATAATAATTATCAGAGGATACATATCTTGTCAGGGAGAAATGAGTAATAATAGAAAATGAGTAAAACTTGGAAAAAATAAAGCTAAGACCTGCTTTACTTCTTCAGGGTTCCTAAGGTATTTTTGTAGGTGTCCTTTCAGAATCTTCCCAATAATGTGTTAACACTTGTTTTGCCTTAACATCTGTGATAACTATCAGGATGGGACTTCCAAGCTATGACACTGAGAATTCCTACAAAGTACTGAATAATGACTGATTAATGAGAAGGGGATGTTGAAAATAACTATGAAGATAAATGCACCAGTTACATAGAATATAGGTCAGGAAGTGAGATTTGGTGATTCCCAAGCTAAGACTTAACAGCCAATTAAGAGCAAAATAAAAGATGTAGAGCATTCTGGGGCTTCCCAGGTGGCACTAGTGGTAAAGAACCTGCCTGCCAGTGCAGAAGACTTAAGAGACTCGGGTTGGATCCCTGGGTCAGGAAGGTCCATGGGAGAAGGGAATGGCAACCCACTCTAGTATTCTTGCCTGGGAAATCCCATGGCCAGTGGAGCCTGGTGGGCTACTGTCCATGGAGTTGCAAAGAGTTGGACACAACTGGCATGACTTAGCACTCACACACAGAGCATTCTAGACTTGGTAAACACCAGGAGCAAAGGGATTGAAAGCAAGAAATAGCATGGGATGAGGGATAACTACAAAGAATTTGGTTTTCCTGCACCATGAGTGAGAAAATTGAGGTTAAAAAGACACACAGGGTTCAGAAAATGGAGTCCACTTGGGGACACATTAAGGAGTTTGCAGTTTATTTAGCCTGTGGATGGTGAAATGATATCAAATGATCTTAGACAAGTGATCTGATTATATTTGCATATTTAGGCAGATGGCTCTGATAAATGGGTAAGACTTTGAGGTAGAAACCCAGTAAAGAGACTACAGTTGACCCTTATACAAGCCAACCTTCCACACAGTCAAAATCTGAGTATGTCTTATAATCAGTCTTCCATGCCTGTGGTTCCTTCTTGCCTGAGGTTCCTCTTATCTACAGTTCCATTATGCACAGATTCAACCAACAGGGGATCCATGTAGTACTAATATTTACTATTGAAAAAAAATCTGCAAATAAGTGGACCCACATACTTCAAATCCATGTTGATCAAGGGTCAACTGCATTATAATCTTCCAGGAAAGACATGAGGAGGGATTGGCATAAATCCATGACAATGAAATTGAGAGTGGGGTAAAATAAACAGATGATTGGAAATTTGAATCCAAGACAACATCCTACAGGATGTACGAGTTCTGTGAGAAAAAGAATGGTTTGGATCACAGGCTGGGGTTTCCATATTGGCTACTTAAGGGACAAAAACCTCCCTTGTCCCTTTCTCTCTTCTGATGCAGTGTGAGAGCTAGTTCATAGCATCTTCTCTCTTTACAGCCATGGCAGTTCTTTAGAGGTCTTATCACCCTTCTTCGCCACAAAGCCTGGCTGGGAGACAATTCTGCTTTACCCCGGTAGGTCTTCCTACCTCAAAAACCTCAGGAATAGGTATTGGGGTTTAGTCACACTCTCACTTGGAAAGATCCTCAGGAAGTTCAGACAAGTTGCCTTATCTTCTGCCCAGAGCTTGGCATCCCATGAGGCTGAATTCCTTTAAAAACAGGCCAATAAAAAAAGTGGCATTAACCCTTTCTCCAAAATAAGAAATGGTCTGGTATATAGCTAGGCGTCCGAAAAGAGACTCCAGGTGACACTTTAGCAATGCTAGCCCAAACTGTACTTCACTAAAGAAAAAAAAAAAAAAAAAAACCATGTCAGCTACATCAGCATCTTTGTAACAACTAAAACTGTGAAAGTAGATGAGATCATTCAGAGTGAAATGTAGAATGAGAAAAGTGGCATGAAACCACCAACTTTTGAAATCCGTGGGCAAAAAAAGCTAACACTGAGATGAAAGTAACAGGAAAATCAACAGAATATTTACTATACAAATCCAGGGGTAGAGCATTTTAAGAAAGAAGTTGTCATGAAGAGTCAAAGTTCTACTAAGCTAAGGTCACTGAAGAGTCCATTGTAATTGAATTTGTTGTTGTTAAGTCACTCATTCATGTCCAACTCTTAAGAACCACATGGACTGTAGCACTCCAGGCTTCCCTGTCCTTCACTATCCCCTAGAGTTTGCTCAAATTCATGTCCATTGAGTTGGTGATGCTATCTAACCATTTCATCATCTGCCACCCTATTCTCCTTTTGCTTTCAATCTTTCCCAGCATCAGGGTCTTTTCCATTGAGTCAACTCTTTGCATCAGGTGGCCAAAGTATTAGAGTTTCAGCTTCAGCAGCAGCCCTTCCAATGAATATTCAGGCCTGATTTTCTTTAGGATTGACTGGTTTGATCTCCTTGCAATCCAAGGGACTCTGGGGAGTCTTCTCTAGCCCCATAATTCAAAAGCATCAAATCTTTGGCACTCAGCCTTCTTTGAGGTCCAACTTTCATATCTGTAATGATTATTGGAAAAACCATAGCTTAGACTATATGGACCTTTGTTACCAATGTGGTGTCTTTGCTTTTTAATGTGCCGTGTAGGTTTGTCATAGCTTTTCTTCCAAGGAGCAAGTGTCTTTTAATTTCATGGCCGCTGCTGCTGCTGCTGCTAAGTCGCTTCAGTCGTGTCCGACTCTGTGCGACCCCATAGACGGAAGCCCACCAGGCTCCCCTGTCCCTGGGATTCTCCAGGCAAGAACACTGGAGTGCATTGCCATTTCCTTCTCCAATGCATGAAAGTGAAAAGTGAAAGGGAAGTTGCTCAGTCGTGTCCGACTCTTCGCGACCCCATGGACTACAGCCTACCAGGCTCCTCCATCCATGGGATTTTCCAGGCAAGAGTACTGGAGTGGGGTGCCATTGCTTTCTCCAAATTTCATGGCTGCAGTCACCATCTGCAGTGATTTTGGAGCCCAAGAAAATAAAATCTGTCACTGTTTCCATTGTTTACCCATCTATTTGCCATGAAGTGATGGGACCAGGTGCCATGATCTTAGTTTTTTGAATGCTGAGTTTTAAGCCAGCTTTTTCATTCACCTCTTTCACCTCCATCAAGAGGCTCTCTAGTTCATCTTCACTTTCTACCATTAGGGTGGAATCAACTGCATCTCTGAGGTTGTTGATATTTCTCTCAGCAATCTTGACTCTAGCTTGTGATTCATCCAGCCTGGCATTTCATATGATGTACTCTGCATAGAAGTTAAATAAACAGGGTCACAATATAAAGCCTTGTCATACTCTTTTCCCAGTTTTGAACCAGTGTATTGTTCCATGTCTGGTTCTAATTGTTGCATCTTGACCTGCATCCAGGTTTCTCAGGAGACAAGTAAGGTTGTCTGGTATTCCCCTCTTTAAGAAGTTTCCACAATTTGTTGTTCTCCACACAGTCAAGGGCTTTAGCATAGTCAATGAAGCAGAAGTAGATGTTTTTCTGTAATTCCCTTGCTTTCTCTATGATCCAATGAATGTTGGCACTTTGATCTGTGGTTCCTCTGCCTTTTCTAAATCCAGCTTGTACATCTGGAAGTTCTTAGTTCATGTACTGCTGAAGCCTAGCTTGAAGGATTTTGAGCATAATCTTGCTAGCATGTGAAATTAATGCAGTTGTATGATAACTTGAACATTCTTTGGCACTGCTCTTCTTCAGGATTGGAATAAAAATTGACCTTTTCCAGTCCTGTGGCCACTGCTGAGTTTTCCAGATTTGCTGGCGTATTGAGTGTAGCACTTTCACAGCATCATCTTTTAGGATTTGAAAAAGCTCAACTGGAATTCCATCACCTCCCCTAGCTTTGCTTGTAGTAATGCTTCCTAAGGCCCACTTGACTTCACACTCCAGGATGTCTGGCTCTAGGTGAGTGACCACACCATCATGGTTATCTGGGCCATGAAGATCTTTCTTGTATAGTTCTTCTGTGTATTCTTGCCACCTCTTCTTAATCTCTTCTGCTTCGGTAAGGTCCTTACCATTTCTCTCTCCTTTATTGTGCCCATCCTTGCATGAAATGTTCCCTCAGTTCAGTTCAGTTGCTCAGTCATGTCCAACTCTTTGTGACCCCATGAATTGCAGCACGCCAGGCCTCCCTGTCCATCACCAACTCTCGGAGTCTACCCAAACTCATGTCCATCGAGTCGATGATGCCATCCAGCCATCTCATCCTCTGTCGTCCCCTTCTCCTCCTGCCCCCAATCCCTCCCAGCATAGCTCCAATTTTCTTGAAGAGATCTGTAGTCTTTTCCATTCTATTGTTTTCCTCTATTTCTTTACATTGTTCATTGAAAAAGGCTTTCTTATCTCTCCTCGTTATTCTCTGGAACTCTGCAATTTTTCCTTTTTTACCTTGCTTTTCACTTCTGTTCTTTCTTCAGCTATTTGTAAAGCCTCCTCAGACAAACACTGCCTTCTTGCATCTTTTTCTTTGGGAGGATTTTGGTCACTGACTCCTGTACAATGTTATGAACCTCTGTCCACACTTCTTCAAGCACTCTGTCTACCAGGTCTAATTCTTTGGATCCACTTGTCACCTCCACTGTATAAATCATACAGGATTTGATTTAGGTCATACCTTAATGGCCTAGTGGTTTTCCCTACTTTCTTCAATTTAAGCCTGAATTTTACAATAAGAACCTGATGATCTGAGCTACAGTCAGCTCCAAGTCTTGTTTTTACTGATTGTATACAGCTTCTCCATCTTTGGCTGCAAAGAATGTAATCAATGTGATTTCAGTATTGACTATTTGGTGATGTCCATATGTCTCTGATCGTGTTGGAAAAGGGTGTTTGCTGTGATCAGTGTTTTCTCTTGACAAAATTCTGTTAGCCTTTGCCTTGCTTCATCTTGTACTCCAAGCCAACCTTACCTGTTACTCCAGATAACTCTTGACTTCCTACTTTTGTTTTCCAATCCCCTATGATGAAAAGGACATTTTGGGGCTGGGGGGGAGGTGTTCTAAAAGCTGTTGTAAATCTTCATAGAACCAATCAACTTCAGGCTTTTTGGCACCAATGGTCGGGGCATAGACTTAGAGTACTGTGATGATGAATGGTTTGCTTTGGAAACAAACCAAGATCGTTCTGTCGTTTTTGAGATTGCACCCAAGTACTCCACTTAGGACTCTTGTTCACTATGAGGGCTATACCATTTCTTCTAAGGGGTTCTTGCCCACAACAGCAGATATAATGGTCATCTGAATTAAATTTGCCCATCCCCATCCATTTTAATTCACCAGTTCCTAAGGTATCAAAGTTCACTCTTGCTATCTTCTGCTTAACAATGTCCAATTTTCCTTGATTCACAGACTTAACATTCCAAGTTCCTGTGCAATATTGTTCTTTACAGCATCAGACTTTCACTACCAGACACATTCACAACTGAGTGATGTTTCTGCTTTGGCCCAGCTGCTTTATTTTTTCTGGAGCTTTTAGTAATTAACCTCTGTTCTCTCCGAGTAGCATATTAGACGCCTTTCAACCTGGGGACTCAACTTCTGGTGTCATATCTTTTTGCCTTTTCATACTGTTCATGGAGTTCTCATGGCAAGAATACTAGAGTGCTTTCCCATTCCCTCCTCCAGTGGGCCACATTTTGTCAGAACTCTCCACTATGACCTGTCTGTCTTGGGTAGCCCTGCACAGCATGGCTCATAGCTTCATTGAATTATGCAAGTCCCTTTGCCATGACAAGGCTGTGATTCATTAAGGGGTGTTCCTGGATACTGATGTGCTTAACAAGAGCTGTTTCAGTGGATTTGTTAGGGTAGGAGTTAGATTATATTAAACTGAGATTTTACTGGCCAGTAAATAAGTAGCTGAGAAAGAAATTAATCATGAGGTACACAGAGGGAGAAGTTGTGTATAAGCATGGATACACAGTGAAGCAAAGGCGCCAGTGAAGAGGGCAGGCTGAGGATGAAAGACAGAAACACTAACCGATGGAGCTGGTCCTCTGGGCACAGGAGGAGATAGGGTCCAAAGTACAGAGGAGTGTGTTTGCTTTGAGCCTGAGAAAGAACAATCTATTCTGCTCTACAAATAAAGAAAAGGGGAGGAGAAAAATTATGAATGTAGACAAGTATGTAGTAGATAGAAAGTTCAAATATTTCATGCATGCTTGCTTCAAATTTCTCAGAGAACCAAGTAGTTAAAGCATCTGCTTAGGTGGGCTGGAGAGATATGAAGCTTTGAGATTGTGACACATTCAGATCAAAGACAAATAAGAGAGTCAATATTTGTTATTAATTCTCCCACTGATATTGTAAACAACTAGCATTGTGTAGCCACACGTTCTGGGAAACAAACTCACTTAGAAGGACAATGCAATAGTGGAGTGCAGGTTTTTTTTTTTTTTTTTTTTTTTTATTATTATTATTTTTTACTTTGCAAAAGTGTATTGGTTTTGCCATACACCAACATGCATCCACCACGGGTGTACACGTTAACTAGGCTTAAGACATATGAATCACGGGTTAACTTTGATTGTATCTTTCTTGTGCGGGCCCAAGGCAGAGTCTCCTCTTAGCCAAGGACCCGGACCAGTTTTTATAAAAACCTTACATACCCTAAGCATAAGTGCCCAAACCCACCTCTCCAAATTCCCTGAAACTAGTCTGAACAAAAGAAAAAGAAAGATACAATCAAAGTTAACCCATGATTCATACGTCTTAAGCCTAGGTAGTTAACAGTGGACAATTACCAATAGGCCTGTGATCATACTCCAATAAGCATAATAGAATGTTATGATTCTATTTGGTTACACAGATAATTAGGGTATTCGAGAGTCCTGGGGCTCTTCCTTCCAGAGGCCTGGTTTTCCAGTTGGTCCTTCCAGGGGCCTGTTTTTCCAGTTGGTATGTGTGAACACTGTAACTTTGGGTTTCTTTTAAGTTAACTGAATCTCTACCACCAAATTTAATCACACGGTGGCCCACCACTTACATTATTCACCCCACATACACTCCACATGTCAGTATTTTTCATTTGTATGTGGCTTTTTTTCAGTATAAAGAAGTTTTTGATTGTTCTTCTTGTGGTAAGGAAAGGAAATACAGCTCTTTTGACAACTTTATTTTCTTTTGACAAATGTATCTAAAGTCAGTCCTATATAATTTTTGTTTATTTTTACATTAGAGGATAATTGCTTTACAATGTTGTGTTGGTTTCTGCCATACATCGACATGAATCAGCCATAGATATACATTTTTCCCCTCCCTCGTGAATCTCCTTTCCACTTCCCACCCCATCCCACCTCTCTAGGTTGTCACAGAGCAGAAATGTGGTGATAGAGAAGACTCTTGAGAGTCCCTGGATTACAAGATCAAACCAGTCAAACCTGAATATTCATTGGAAAGACTGTTGCTGAAGCTCCAATACTCTGGCTGCCTGATGCAAAGAGTTGACTTATTGGAAAAGACTCTTATGCTGGAAAAGACTAAAAGCAAAAGGAGAAGGGGGTGGCAGAGGATGAGATGGTTAGATAGCATCACTGACCCAGTGGACATGAATTTGAGCAAACTCCAGGAGTTAGGGGAAGACAAAAGAGTCTGGTGTGCTACAGTCTGTGGGGTTGCAAAGAGTCAAACATGACTTAGCAACTGACCAACAAATAAAGAGGGTGATATTTTTTTTAATGCCAGTGGATAAACTTCTATTCAGTTCTGGGACTGAGAACAAGTTAAAGAGAATGAAGAAAAATGGAAACTAAAACATTATGGAAACTTGGTTCTTGATCTCAAGTCATTTTCATGGAAATTGGAAGGGCAAAACTGATTCCCTAAACCAGGGATCCCCAACCTCTGATTCCCATAACTCATGATCTGAGGGGGAGTTGATGTAATAATAATAGAAATAAAGTGCACAATAAATGTGATGCCCTTGAATCATCCTGAAACTATCCCCCTGAAGACAATTTTTTGTGGAAACCAGTCCCTGGTGCCAAAAAGTTTGGGGGCTGCCACCCTAAACAATTAGCCTGTCAACAAACACTATTTAATTGAATTCCTAGTCTGTGCTTAAGTCTCAAGCAGAAGTCTTATGGCAGATTTTACAAAACTAGAATTTTACATTCATTTAAAGAGGAGTTGGCCTCTGAATGAAAGGTTCCTTTGATTAATGTCAAGTTAATTAATTTCTACTCAAGATTAATCAATTAAGAAAACAAAGCACTAGTCTGGTTTAAACAAATCTCATAAATAGAACAGTTTATATCTTTCTCACATAGCATTCAGATATATTGACTCGAATTTATACATGAAGAACCTTATTTAAATATGTTAGGCCATCAATAAGAATTTTTTGATCATTTATAGTGCCACAGGCCATAAATGCAAGGACATCTATTTCCAATTTGTTTCTATATGAAAACAAAGCAGGGGGAAAAAACACAAATGATGAAAATTGAAATGAAAAGAGGAGGATCTGAGAATCTGGATTTTAATTTGAAATCACTTTATGCCTGCTGCTAAGATTCATAAAGCTGATTTGAAACTATGGGATACTGTAGACATCAGATCAGATCAGTCGCTCAGTCATGTCCTACTCTTTGCGACCCCATGAATTGCAGCACGCCAGGCCTCCCTGTCCATCACCAACTCCCGGAGTTCACTCAGACTCACGTCCATCGAGTCAGTGATGCCATCCAGCCATCTCATCCTCTGTCGTCCCCTTCTCCTCTTGCCCCCAATCCCTCCCAGCATCAGAGTCTTTTCCAATGAGTCAACTCGTCACATGAGGTGGCAAAAGTACTGGAGTTTCAGCTTTAGCATCATTCCTTCCAAAGAAATACACTGCTCTTAATGTATAGCTGCTTGTAACCATATCTAAGTCAAAAATCAACTTGTTAAAAAAGGAATTTTCAACCTCAAGGAAGCAAGACTTGATTTTTTATCTTGTCCTTCACGGGTATTAGAAGAGTTGTAAGGAGGCTGATGTCCTGAGCCAACCATTCCAGGTTCAGGAGGGAAGAAAGAATGTGAGAACAGGACTTGGTGGCTAGTGGTTTCAAACCCTTGGTCAAGAGAGTATTACTTTGGTAGTCTGATGGAGAGCAGGGAACAGGAAGAAGCAGCAGCATAAGAGAAATGCTGTCAGACCTCAGATGTCAGTGAATCTGGGGCAACAGTTCAACTGGCTGCATTTTCTTTCATTTAAAACACACATCTGCCCAGACTGGGCTGGGTGTTAACTTGTCTGGTAACAGGGCTGAGAGTCCTCAAAGAGTTGGACACGACTGAACGTCTGAACTGAACAGAACTGAACAGGGCTGGAAAGAGAACCAGCTATTTTTCAAGGTCTTTTCCAGCTCTGAGATTCATCCCATCATTTGCTGCCAGGGGAAACACAGGCTGAGCACAGGGATCATCCAAGCATTGGCATAAGCACACCAGGGAGCATAGTTCTGGATGTGGACAGTCAGCAGAATGGAATTTGAGGAATGTGGTAGGACTAAAATGTGAAGCTAGAAAAGTTGACTTACATTAGAGAGATCATTGTTTAGATTCCTTAAGATTTTGAATACTTGAGGGTACACGCCTAGGTTAAGGGAAATGAGTTTCAGTGGAATTCAAATTGGGTCAGGCTTTTCCAGATGAAGCAGAAAATGCTAAAAGCCATAATGAGGCTAGAGGAACTGGGTTCAGAGTTTTCCTGGGTTCAAAGCTACTTCTGTGTTCCTCTCCTGGGATTTTGGAGAGCACATGGATAAATCAGGCAAGTGTATTCTCCTCAGTTCTGTCTCGTCTTAACAAAAAATTGAAGAGCCGGACATTAGAGCCCTCGGCGTGTCATAGCTCTCGGGTCTCAGACAGACAATGGTATAGCTCTCAGGTCTCGAACAGATCGTGTTATAGCTCTTAGACAAATCAGTGTTATAGCTCCGTGTTACAGCTCTATTTTATTTAGAAAATAGCAGGAAAATCCACCCTCAAGGTGTGAGGGCATGCCAACCCAAAGACACGAAGAGAAGGGGTGGGGCGCGGGGGCGGGGCACACCAGCATGCGGGAGAGACAGAGAGACAGAACGAGCACGCACACAGGACAGAGAGACCCCTGGCCATTTGGCTCCTCTTTTTATATGTTTTTTCCTCTCCCTGGGCCTGTCCTATGTAAATTGGGCTAGCCAGGAGTGCTGTTTGTCCTACCTAAGGTCCTCACTCAGGTCCTCGGTCCTTGGACCTTCCTTTGTTCTATTTTCGCGGGCTTTTCCCTCCCTTGTCTTTTAGCTACCACCATTCTGGACTCCATTTCCTACTCTAACTACCTAATAGATATAAACCATCAGTGCAGAAAGAACACATGTAAACCTGCTGTGACATCCCTGCCTTGACCATGCTCAAAGCAGAAGCTTTTCCTCACTCCACCTCCTCCATTCCGTTGCATCTCAGCCCATTTTCATCACTTTGACTCTCAAACTCTCTTCTCTACCTTTGCCTTCTACAGCCTTCATCCAAACCATTTCACTTGGGTCCACTTCCCTTGGGCTCTTTGGAACATGACTTTGCCAAGGGGATACCCAAAATACAAATGCTTCTTTACAGAAAAACCTACTAGGCTTTTTTTTAGTCAATTAAAATATTCATACTTGTAAACCATATCTCAGTAAATCTGGTTCTCGGCAACCAAGATAAATCTTAGAAGTTTCTTTCTTTCTTCAGAGTTAATGATTTACATCTTCTCACTCTCCTTTTATAGCAACAATTGTGGCAAGTTTCCCTCGCCAAAGAGCTTGTGAGTGCCAATACAGTCAACTGTTGACTTTGAGTTTGTCTGATTCTCAGAGCAGATTGAATAAATTGTTGTTGTTCAAAGCAAATTGACGCAAATTATATAATTTCCTTCCAGATGTGTGTGAACCTAAGCATTTCTGAGATAGACAGCAAGATGTCAAAATCATTCCCACTTGGATAAACAGGAACCTCTTGAATTTGGGGCAGATCATCCTCTCATTTTTGGCTCCACTGACACTCTAAAGACAACGAGAGCAGGCATCCTCCCATTGAGGGCAGCCCCTTTGAGCACTGATCTTGCCCTAAGTGTGTACCGTGTATAAATGGTTATGAAGATACACAAATCAATGTGTGCATAACTGATATGAGTTTAACACATGGGTTTCTGGATAGTTACAGTGTTTTGCTCCCAGAAGGAAATCACCAAAATTAATTCCAATTTTGTTTTTGTTTTTTGTTTTTGAAGAAACATTCCACAGTGCTGGTTTGTTCTCTATTTCCCACAATCTACAGCAACAAGTGACTCATTTTAAAACTAGCTCTAGAGTTGCCCATCTAAAATAACTCAAGTAAAACACACACACACACACACACTTGTGATGTTTGTCACAATTAATCAATCTTACAACACAATTCCAGAACAATTAAAAGTTAAATAAGATATAAAACTATAAGAATCTTAGAACAACAAATGTGTGGAAATTTTTATACTTCTCAAGTGGGAAAGGTATTACTAAGCATTGTATCAAAGGCAGAAAGCATTAAGAAAATGAACAATAGAATTGATTTCTGAAAAAAAATTAAAACTTTTACAAGGCCAAGAACTTTGCCAAATATTAAAAAATATAAATTAGGGAAAATATTTGCAATCCATAAAGAGCAGTTAACATATAGTTTTTCACAGTTGCATGCTAGACAAAGTCATGAGAAGACAATTCACAAAACAAATGTCCAGTAAACATATAAACATGTTTGACTTTACCAATAAAGCTTTCCTTTATTCTCCAATGGTTTACTTCTCTAGTATTAGCTTTTAAAAAAAAATTCCATTATTAAAGAAAATAAAAAAGCAAACACTTTTCTTAAGCAGGTCGTTTGTTCAGAGGATTGAAGACCTCTGTGAGTAGATGGCAGCAAAACCCAGTGAAATTTGGATTATTACTATTAATATTATTAGTGTTAGTGACATGGAAAAATGTAGGTTGTATCAGTGCTCACAGTTCCTTGACAGGCACTTAGGAAAAGCTCATCAAAAACAATTTAAGTCAGTTGGAAATTACATCAGTGAAATAAGGGTATGTATATTTTGTGTGTGTGTGGTGATGCCCTGTAGGACTCTAGAAGCTAGGAAACTCCTGCTTTCCTTATGACTCTGTTTGTCTCTCCTTCATTCCATCTTTAAAGTGGGCTTTTCTGTAAGACTGTGTTCTGAGTTTGTTTGGATCTTAATGTATTGTTTATTGTTAAATTTTCTTTCTTTGTGGGAGAGATGGGGACTGAAGGAAAAGTAATGTCAAGTATTTGTTATCATTTTATCAGAAAGCATGATTTAAGATACTTCAAGTCATGCGTTTATAACCTTGCCAACGGATACAGTTGGAATTAGATGTGGCAGCAGCCAGATATGAACACTGAAGTGACTCCTGGAGAGAGAGTGGACTCTCGAGCAAACCACTGCGTTCAGAACCTGGCTCTAAGTATACTAGTACTGTAACTGCAGGGAAGTTATTTAACTTCTTGAAGCCTTAATTTCCTTATCTGTAAAAATGACTAAAACCAGGACTTGCTTCTTAAGTCTCTTGTGAGTCTTACTACTTGTAAGCACTAAAAATGGTATCAGAACAAGGTACGTGCTCAAAAGCTGTTAGTTACATACATATTTTCTTCAGTTTTCTGGGTTCAGAGATTTTTCTTCAATTCTCTGGCTGGCTGTCGTTCTTCAGATGTGAATACAGATTACAGGAAAGAGGAGAGTCATGCCAAGAAGTGAGAGACTGGAGAAAATGATGCATTCTCAGGAATCCTCTGAAGATGTTATAGCAGAAAGTTCAGAGAAAATTTAAAAACAACCCTGATCTCTTGGATAGAGATGAAGAAGAGCTTGGTTTGGACCAGCTGTTGGTCTTTTTGATGAAAGGAAATTCCATAGTGAAAGAGTGTTCTCTGGAGGCCTGGAAAGTTGAGAAAAGCATTGACTGCAGAAGGTCCTTGGGTGGAAGAAGCCTCACTCGGCTGTGAGGAAGGCACCGCCTTCAAGGAGCACAGATGCCATCTTCCCAATGCCTCCTGACCACTGTGGTTTTGACTCCAGGTCTTACCTTCTTTCTATCACCACCCGCACTCTCAGTCTCTCACTCCTTGCTGTAATTTTTCTCCATTGTAGTTATTCTAACGTATTTAACACTTGCTTGTGTATCCATTATTTAAGGTCAGTCTTTCTTCACTTGAAGTTAAGTTACACATGGGCAGAAAAGTGTGTCTTTTTTGTTCACTGATGCATTTCTAACACCTATACATAGTTGGGGCTCCTTAAATATTTGTTAAACAAATGAATGAATCACTGGATGAATGGAACACAGGGAGATAGAATGGTTTTAACACAGTTCCTCAGTTTTTCACTACTTGGGACACACATGCTTACAAGGCCCACCCTGACACAGCAGCTCATAGAGAGAGAAAGGAGAAAATTGAAATAAACAAATGGAAACAGAAGATAAATAGAAGCTCTGCTCTATAATGCTCTCAGTCTCATTCAAAAGGTGACGTTTAAACTTAGCCCCTTAAGGAAAATCCCTGCATCTCAACCTCCCCTTCCCCAGTCCCTGAACAAAGCAGGGTAAAAAGGACTGTGGCAAATCTTTGTTTGCTCTTAGCACCCAAAGAGGTGTATAAGAATGTATGGGAAGCAAAGCTGAGGATGAAGTTTTTCTCAGACACACCTCTTCCTTTGGGTGGAGATTGGTGTATGCGGTATAAAACCTTAAGCTGTATTAAACAGAGCTGTGTGGGTTCCTCTAGGGGAGGTGCTCAGATTCTGAGTCCTGTCTTAGAATGCTTTATCCATTGACTATATCAATCTATCAGTGGGTTTCAACTGTAGTTTCCTTTGTGGTAAGTGCTGGTGAGAAAGTAGGATAGTTCAGTCTAGTTGTTTCTAGAAGATGAGGCCTGCCCATCACTGACCAGTGGAAAAACCCACAGTGAGGAAACAGTCCTGTATAAGGTCTGTATCTCTAAAATAATCAACTAACTGACTAACTAACAAACCCTTCGTCTATCTAGCTAGATGACTAATAGGCAAACCACTCAGTAGCCAGAATAGAGCTGTTGAAGGCAACAATTCAAAGCCATGTATATATATGTGTATATGTACATGAGCTTCCCAGGTGGCGCTACTGGTAAAGAACCCACCTGCTAATGCAGGAGACATAAGATATGTGGGCTCAGTCCCTGGGTTGGGAAGATACCCTGGAGGAGGGCATGGTAACCCACCCTGCTGTTCTTGCCTGGAGAACCCCATGAACAGAGGAGCCTGGCGGGCTACAGTCCATGGCTTTGCAGAGTCAGACATGACTGAAGTGACTTAGCATGCGAGTATGCATGAATGCGAGTATGCATGAATGCGAGTATGCATGAATGCAATTATGCACGAATGTCCCACTGCAGTACTCTTGACTGGAGAATCCCATGGACAGAGGAGCCTGGTAGGCTGCAGTCCATGGGGTCGCGAAGAGTCGGACACGACTGAGTGACTTGACTTTCCCTTTTCACTTTCATGCATTGGAGAAGGAAATGGCAACCCACTCCAGTGTTCTTGCCTGGAGAATCCCAGGGACGAGGGAGCCTGGCTGCCGTCTATGGGGTCACACGGAGTCGAACACGACTGAAGTGACTTTGCAGCAACAGCAGCATGCATGAATGTATATGCATGTTTGTGTGTGTGTGTGTGTGTGTATATATTGTTGTTGTTGTTTTAGTCACTAAGTTGTGTCTGACTCTTTGTGACTCCATGAACTATAGTCTGCCAGACTCCTTTCTCTATGCATATATAGAGAGAGTTGAATTTCGTTAACTCATTAGCCATATACAAACTAGCCTAATTACCTCTGCAGCCTATTTCCTTCTAGTTAGATCACAAATAGATCACACAGCAATTAGGCTGTGTCTTTCATTGTTTTAACTTCTGCTTAGTATGCATTCTTTTCCTGTCAGCCTATCTAACATATCTAAAATCCTTGGATCTTTTATGCACCAGTTTAACTTCTTGATCTGTGGCTTCATTCTGGGTAACTCTGGTTTCTCTTATGCCACCCTCCTCTACACAACACTTCTGCCCATATCCCAGAACCTTAAACTCAATAGTCTTGTCCTGCTCCAGGTTGGTTGTATTTTAAGTGGCTAGCACTGTCACACTGGACAAGTCATTTCTCTTTCTCAATTTCTTTTTTCATGTTTCTCCTCATTAACAATAGCTTCATCCTTCACATTCCTATGCTAGAATAATTGGGTTCAAAAAATAAAGTGACCCAGTCATTCCTTGTCTTTTTTTATTGGGATATAATTGCTTTACAATTTGCATTAGTTTCTGCTGTATAACGAAGTGAATCAGCTGTATATATACATATATGCCCTCTCTCTTGAGCCTCCCTCCCATCTCACTCCCAATTCCATCCCTCTAGGTCATCACAGAGCACTGAGATGAGTTCCCTGCACTTTATAGCAGGTTCCCACTAGCTGTCTATATGGTAGTGTACATATGTCAATCTCAATCTCCCAGTTAATCCCAGCATCCTCTTCTCCCTCCCCCTGCCCACATGTCCATTCTCTATGTATGTGTTTCTATTCCCGCCCTGCAAATAAGTTCATCTACCATTTTTTCCAGATTCCACATATATGCATTAATACATGATATTTGTTTTTCTCTTTCTGAGTTACTTCACTCTGTATGATAGACTCTAGGTCTATCCATATATCTACAAATGATCCGATTTCATTCCTTTTAGTGACTGAATAATCTTCCATTCTATATATGTACCAGAGAAGGAAATGGCACCCCACTCCAGTACTCTTGCCTGGAAAATCCCATGGACAGAGGAACCTGGTAGGTTGCATGCAGTCCACGAGGTTGCAAAGAGTCAGACACAACTGAACGACTTCACTTTCACTTTTCACTTTCATGCATTGGAGAAGGAAATGGCAACCCACTGCAGTATTTTTGCCTGGAGAATCCCAGGGACGGGGGAGCCTGGTAGGCTGCCATCTATGGGGTCACACAGAGTCGGACACAACTGAAGAGACTTAGCAGCAGCAGCAGCAGTAGCAGCTATATATGTACCACATTTTGTTGATCCATTCATCTCTCATTGGACATCTAGGTTGTTTTCATATCCTGGCTATTGTAAACAGTGCTGCAATGGACATTGGGGTACATGTGCCCTTTCGAATTATGGTTTGCCCAGTCATGGGATTGTTGGGCCATATGGTACTTCTGTGTTTAGTTTTTTAAGGAATCTCCGCACTGTCTCCCATAGTGGCTGTATCAATTTACATTCTCGCCAACAGTGCAAGATCCTTTTCTCCACACCCTCACCAGCATTTACTGTTTGTAGATTTTTTGGTGATGGCCATTCTGACTGGTGTGAGGTAATTGTAGTTTTGACTTGTATTTCTCTAATAATTAGTGATATTGAGCATCGTTTCATGTGTATGTCTTCTTTGGAGAGATGCCTATTTAAGTCTTCTGCCCATTTTTTGATTGGGTTGTTTGTTTTGTTTTCAAATTCTAAATTATTTTTTCATTGAAGGATAATTCCTTTAACAGAATTTTGTTGGTTGCTGCCAACATTGCCATGAATCAGCCATAGGTATACATATGTCCCTTCCCTCTTGAACCTCTCTCCCATCTCCCTTCGCATTCCAACCCTCTAGGTTATTACAGAGCCCTGGTGTGAGTTCCCTGAGGCATACAGTAAATTCCCATTGGCTATCTATTTTACATATGGTAATGTAAGTTTCCATGTTACTCTTTCCATACATCCCACCCTTTCCTTCCTCCCCCTCCCCATGTCCAGATATCTGTGTCTCCATTGCTACCCTTAAAATAATTTCATCAGTACCATCTTTCTAGATTCCATATATATGTTTTAGTATATGATATTTGTTTTTGTCTTTCTGACTGTCTTCACTCTGAGTAATAGGCTCTAGGTTCATCCGCCTCATTAAAACTGACTCAAATGTGTTCCTTTTATGGCTGAGTAATATTTCATTGTATATATGTACCACAGATTCTTTATCCATTCAACTGTTGATGGACATCTAGGTTGTATTATAGCTATTGTAAATAGTGCTACAATGAACACTGGGCTACCTGTGTCTTTTTCAATTTTGGTTTCCACAGGATATATGCCTAGTAGTGGAATTGCTGGGGCATATGGTGGTTTTATTCCTAGATTTTTAATGAATCTCCATACCATCTTCCATAGTGGCTGTCCCACCAACAGTGCAAGAGGGTTTCCTTTTCTCCACACCCTCTCGAGCATTTATTGTTTGTAAACTTTTTGATGATGGCCATTCTGACCAGTGTGAGGTGATATCTATTCTACATAGTTTTGATATCAAAACTATTGTAGTTTTGATTTGCATTTCTCTAATAGTGATGTTGAGCATCTTTTCATGTGTTTGTTAGCCATCTGTATGTCTTCTTTGGAGAAATGTCTCTTTAGGTCTTCTCTCATTTTTTGATTGAGTTGTTTGTTTTTATGGTATTGATTTGTATGAGCTGCTTATATGTTTTGAAAATTAATCCTTTGTCAGTTGTTTCATTTGCTATTATTTTCTCCCATTCTGAGGGTTGGCTTTTCACCTTGTTTATAGTATCCTTTGCTGTATAAAAGATTTTAAGTTTAATTAGGTCCCACTTGTTTATTTTTATTTCCATTACTCTAGGAAGTGGGTCATGGAGGATCTTCCTGTGATTTATGTCATAGAGTGTTTTGCCTATGTTTTCCTTCAAGAGTTTTATAGTTTCTGAGTTTACATTTAGGTCTTTAATCCATTTTGAGTTTATTTTTGTGTATGGTGTTAGGAAGTGTTCTGATTTCATTCTTTTACACATAGCTGTCTAGTTTTCCCAGCACCACATTTATTGTATATTCTTGCCTCCTTTGTCATAGATTAGGTGGCCATAGGTGTGGGGTTTATTTCTTTCCTTGTCTTTTAAAGTTTTTGCTTTCCTCCTGTTTCCTACAAGGTAGAATCCAAAAGGTTTAGCTTAGAAGTTAAGACTCTTCAATATCTAATTTCAACCCACCGTTTTATATTCTCCCTCTGCCCTCCCCCAATAACCTGTCTCTTATATTTTGCTCTTTGTAGTGTCACTTTGTTCTCTGAATACCGTAGGCCTTTTTACATATAGTTCGCTCTCTTTGTGATATCCTCCCCACAATATTTACATATTCATCTTTTAGAACTCCAGTTCAAAAGTCACCATCTCAGTATTTCTATACAACTTTGTTCATATTTCTATAATTACAGTTAGTACATCTCTTTCTTATAACACCACACATAACACTTCAGCAATATTCCAGACATTTATTGGACATCTATTAGTTTTAGGGACAAGTACGAAGTGCTAGAGATGCTGATGATAAAAAATATCTCAAAAAAGTCAAGGAAGTCTCAGTCCAATGAAAAAAGTGACAAGTAATGAACATGGAGGGGAAGGCAGCAAGTCTCTTTTGAATGCAAAAGAAAAAGGGAAGTTTTTATGGCTGAAATGATAACTATTAACACATCTGTTTCCCAGTTCAACAAGGGCTGGCACTATATCCTGATTAGTTTCTGTCCCTAATAACTAGCAGTGTACCTGAAGCAGGCTTATTGAATTAATTAATTAGTAAATAAAAGAGGCAGGACTAAAGTGATTTGAAGTAACTTTCAAACTCTAAAACCATAAAAGCTATCTTTGTGGAATTCCATAATATATTGCAAAGACAGTGCTTTATTTTTTTTAAATTTTATTTTATTTAACTTCACAGTATTGTATTGGTTTTGCCATGTATCAAAATGAATCTGCCACAGGTATACATGTGTTCCCCATCCTGAACCCTCCTCCCTCCTCCCTCCCCATACCCTCCCTCTGGGTCGTCCCAGTGCACCAGCCCCAAGCATCCAGTATCATGCATCAAACCTGGACTGGCAACTCATTTCATATATGATATTATACATATTTCAATGCCATTCTCCCAAATCATCCCACCCTCTCCCTCTCCCACCGAGTCCAAAAGACTGTTCTATACATCTGTGTCTCTTTTGCTGTCTCATATACAGGGTTATTGTTACCATCTTTCTAAATTCCATATATATGCATTAGTATACTGCATTGGTATTTCTCTTTCTGGCTTACTTCACTCTGTATAATAGGCTCCAGTTTCATCCACCTCATTAGAACTGATTCAAATGTATTCTTTTTAATGGCTGAGTAATACTCCATTGTGTATATGTACCACAGCTTTCTTATCCATTCATCTGCTGATGGACATCTAGGTTGCTTCCATGTCCTCTATGACCCACCTCCCAGAATATTGGAAATAAAAGCAAAAATAAACAAATGGGACCTAATTAAACTTAAAAGCTTCTGCAGAACAAAGGAAACTATAAGCAAGGTGAAAAAACAGCCTTCAGAATGGGAGAAAATAATAGCAAATGAAGCAACAGACAAACAACTAATCTCAAAAAATATACAAGCAACTCCTACAGCTCAATTCCAGAAAAATAAATGACCCGATCAAAAAATGGGCCAAAGAACTAAATAGACATTTCTCCAAAGAAGAAAGACAGTGCTTTAAATTGAGAGATTAAAGTAAGGATTTCAGAACACAAGTTTTTTTCCAGTTTAGAAGTAGCCCTGAAAATAAGAGTAATACAAATTTCACACAGGGCTGCAAAAGTGAAGGGCAGAAAAGCCCTGAAGGAGAAGAGAGCAGTGAATCTAGGAAGTGCCTTGGAAAGAAAGGTAAAGGAGAGAAAGGAGAAAAAGATGTTGGCTGGTAAGACTAACTAAAGTTCTTCTCCGCTTCTTTTAAGGAAACAAATATGATGACACAAGCCCCGGGGGATGTATAGTCCAAGCTTTCAGTTTACTCGAAGTATAGGATTAGAGCAACAAGTTAAAACATTACCATGAGAAAACATACAGACACATCTAGAATATAGTACATTATATGTGTCTACGTACTGGTCCTATCTAAAAGTCAATTTCACAAAAACAAAACCAAACTAAAATGGTGTGAGACTGAAATTTTAAAGAAATTGAACTCTACAGGATGCTTGGGGCTGGTGCACTGGGATGACCCAGAGGGATGGTATGGTGAGGGAGGTGGAAGGGGGTTCAGGATGGGGAGCACGTGTACACCTGTGGCGGATTCATGTTGATGTATTAACCAATTAACCAAAACCAATACAATATTGTAAAGTAATTAGCCTCCAATTAAAATAAATAAATTTAAATTAAAAAAAAATTTTTTTAAAGAAATTGAACTCTAGTCACAAGACATTTCTAAGGCAACTGGAGCAATTTGGTTGGATATAAAAAGATACTATGAGATTACAGGTAATGTTTTAGGTATGTTCATGCTACTGTTTATGTAGAAGAATATTCTGATTTTTAGGAAATACCAGCAGAATAAGTTCAGATGAAATGTCATGATGAATTTAGTTTCAAATGAATTCAGGAGAGAGAGAGAAGCAAAATTCCCAAAATGTAATCAATTGGTATACCTAGTTGTATATATAACTATGTTTACTGAATTAGTCTATGATCTTCTCAATATCTTTGAAAGTTTTTAAAAACTAAAATATGAGGTAAAGAGAATAAAATATTAATAATATTTTATTATAAATAAAATTTATATGTATTATAAATAAAATATTTATAATACATATAAATTTTATTATATTTTATATTTATTTATTATATTTATAGTTACTTACATATTATATTTATTATATTTTATAATATAACATATTATATATATTATAAATATATATTTATAATATATATTTTATTATAAAGTATTGATAAGGGAAATTTCTTAATGTGAAAAAGAAAAAAAAGAAAAATCAGACCAAGTAGCCAACTCACTAATCCATTGAGCTATACTAATGGATTAATCTATTGGATTTTAGAACACAGTAATTCTGTCAGCCAAGTTCAAGCCTCTAGGGATCCTTCTTACACTTAGAGGAAACAATAGTTTTGTGATGAGGACTAAACTGAACAAGTTCTATAGTGTTTCAAAGAGATAAACTGTGACACCTGAATTACAAAGATACACACATCTCTAATTCGGATTTATGGGAAAGACAAATAGCTTTTGCAGGCTCAAGTTATGAAGGAACTCTCATGTGTATGTGTAAGTTTAAACAAACTGTGTGTCAGATATAATGTATTTCACAGTATTTTCTATTAATAAAACTTGTTAATACAATTTTTGAACACGTGCTCATCCTAAACTTTAGAAATTCCTAGGAGTGCTAAAATATTAGGCAAGAGAAGTCAGTCAGTCCTAACATATTAGGCAAGAGAAGTCAGTCAGTAATTTCCTCAAGAAAACCGTGACCTTGAAATAGAGAAATGTATTTGAATGCTAATTAACCTGTGCTTCCAGAACCTAAGAAAAATTAACTGCTTCAGTTCAGTTCAGTTCAGTTCAGTCGCTCAGTCATGTCCGACTCTACAACCCCATGAATCGCAGCACGCCAGGCCTCCCTGTCCATCACCAACTCCCGGAGTTCACTCAGACTCAAGTCCATCGAGTCAGTGATGCCATCCAGCCATCTCATCCTCTGTCATCCCCTTCTCCTCCTGCCCCTAATCCCTCTCAGCATCTTTTCCAATGAGTCAACTCTTTGCATGAGATGGCCAAAGTACCGGAGTTTCAGCTTCAGCATCATTCCTTCCAAAGAAATCCCAGGGCTGATCTCCTTCAGAATGGACTGGTTGGATCTCCTTGAAGTCCAAGGGACTCTCAAGAGTCTTCTCCAACACCACAGTTCAAAAGCATCAATTCTTCGGCACTCAGCTTTCTTCACAGTCCAACTCTCACATTCATACATAACAACTGGAAAAACCATAGCCTTGATTAGATGGACCTTTGTTGGCAAAGTAATGTCTCTGCTTTTCAATATGCTATCTAGGTTGGTCATTGGAGAAGGCAATGGCACCCCACTCCAGTACTTTTGCCTGGAAAATCCCATGGACGGAGGAGCCTGGTGGGCTGCAGTCCATGGGGTCACTAAGAGTCAGACACGGCTGAGCGACTTCACTTTCAGTTTTCACTTTCATGCATTAGAGAAGGAAATGGCAACCCATTCCAGTGTTCTTGCCTGGAGAATCCCAGGGACAGGGGAGCCTGGTGGGCTGCTGTCTATGGGGTCGCACAGAGTCGGACACGACTGAAGTGACTTAGCAGCAGGTTGGTCATAACTTTTCTTCCAAGGAGTAAGTGTCTTTTAATTTCATGGCTGCAGTCACCATCTGCAGTGATTTTGGAGCCCCAAAAAATAAAGTCTGACACTGTTTCCACTGTTTCCCCATCTATTTCCCATTAAGTGATGGGACCAGATCCCATGATCTTCGTTTTCTGAATGTTGAGTTTTAAGTCAACTTTTTCACTGTCTTCTTTCACCTTCATCAAGAGGCTTTTTAGTTTCTCTTCACTTTCTGCCATAAGGGTGGTGTCATCTGCATATCTGAGGTTATTGATATTTCTCCCGGCAATCTTGATTCCAGCTTGTGCTTCTTCCAGCCCAGCATTTCTCATGATGTACTCTATATAGAAGTTAAATGAGCAGGATGACAATATACAGCCTTGACGTACTCCTTTTCCTATTTGGAACCAGTCTGTTGTTCCATGTCCAGTTCTAACTGTTGCTTTCTGACCTGCATACAAATTTCTCAAGAGGCAGGTCAGGTGGTCTGGTATTCTCATCTCTTTCAGAATTGTCCACAGTTTATTGTGATCCACACAGTCAAAGGTTTTGGCATAGTCAATAAAGCAGAAATAGATGTTTTTCTGGAACTCTCTTGCTTTTTTGATGATCCAGCAGATGTTGGCAATTTGGTCTCTTGGTCCTCTGCCTTTTCTAAAAGCAGCTTGAACAACTGGAAGTTCACGGTTCACGTATTGCTGAAGCCTGGCTTGGAGAATTTTGAGCATTACTTTACTAGTGTGTGAGATGAGTGCAATTGTGCAGTAGTTTGAACATTCTTTGGCGTTGCCTTTCTTTTGGATTGGAATGAAAACTGACCTTTTCCAGTCCTGTGGCCACTGCTGAGTTTTCCAGATTTGCTGGCATATTGAGTGCAGCACTTTCACAGCATCATCTTTCAGGATTTGAAATAGCTCAACTGGAATTCCATCACCTCCACTAGCTTTGTTCCTAGTGATGCTTTCTAAGGCCCACTTGACTTCACATTCCAGGATGTCTGGCTCTAGGTGAGTGATCACACCATCATGATTATCTGGGTCATGAAGATCTTTTTTGTACAGTTCTTCTGTGTATTCTTGCCACCTCTTCTTAATATCTTCTGCTTCTGTTAGGTCCATACCATTTCTGTCCTTTATCGAGCCCATCTTTGCATGAAATGTTCCCTTGGTATCTCTGATTTTCTTGAAGAGATCTCTAGTCTTTCCCATTCTGTTGTTTTCCTCTATTTCTTTGCATTGATCATTGAGGAAGGCTTTCTTATCTCTTCTTGCTATTCTTTGGAACTCTGCATTCAGATGCTTATATCTTTCCTTTTCTCCTTTGCTTTTCCTTCTCTTCTTTTCACAGCTATTTGTAAGGCCTCCCCAGACCACCATTTTGCTTTTTTGCATTTCTTTTCCATAGGGATGGTCTTGATCCCTGTCTCCTGTACAATGTCATGAACCTCCGTCCATAGTTCATCAGGCACTCTGTCTATCAGGTCTAGTCCCTTAAATCTGTTTCTCACTTCCACTGTATAATCATTAGGGATTTGATTTAGGTCATACCTGAATGGTCTAGTGGTTTTCCCTACTTTCTTCAATTTAAGTCTGAATTTGGCAATAAGGAGTCATGATCTGAGCCACTGTCCTTAATGGGAATTAAATGGTTGACCCTAAATTTCTTTTTATATTCTTGGCATTTGTTTCTTATTTTCCCTGGAAAGAGCTAATTGTTCATGCTGGCAGAGCATGTGTAGATTCCGACTCCTTGTCCTGGGAATAAAGAGTCATGAATGCGAACTTCCCATTGCTTCCTGTTGCATGCTAGAAGATGTTTCACTCTGAAATGCTCCTTCATATGACCCTGGAACTGGTTTTGCTAAAATGCCTCCTTCCCCACCAGAGGGCATCAAGATTCACTGCTCACTGGACATTTCCCCCAGAACTGAGGCTTTCTAGGCTGTCAGTGTTCTGTCAAGCCAGGGAAGACAGACTTCACCTGGAAAACAATGAGGGAAATTCTACTCATGTGAGTGGTTTTTCTCACACCAAAAACACATGTGCATTGTTACTATTCTGTCTTGAGAAAGTGGAAGTTCAATATATCCCTTTGAAATTGAAATATTTGAGGAAAATGATTAATGTCCATAGAAGCTAACTCAGCCTAGGAGGTGAATTCTTTCCCATGCAAGCTAATCCTCCCTGATTTAAAACTTACCATCAAAGTCAAATGTTTGGGGCTCTATGTATATTCAAATATATATTATATATTGAAGTCAGTCATGTCCAACTCTCTGCGACCCCATGGACTGTGGCCTACCAGGCTCCTCTGTCCATTGGATTTTCCAGGCAAGGGTACTGGAGTGGGTTGCCATTTCCTTCCCCAGGGTATATTCCCAACCTGGGAATCAAAACCAGGTCTCCCTCATTGCAGGCAGATGCTTTACCATCTGAGCCACCTGGGAAAAGTCAAGTATATAAACTTCCAGTGCTCAGAGATTTTCATCTCTTATGGCTCTTCTGGCCCAAATTTTGTAACTAGTTGACAAGTATGGTGGTTGCACATTTCAAACAATTCATTTATCTTTAGTCCCTGGAACAGGGAACAGACCCCATGGAGAGACCCTGTGTCTGGCACCCTTACACCAGTTGTTGTGCTGGTTATTAACCTGGCCTGCCATTTGCCTCTGATAGCCAGCTCCCTCATCTGAAACTTAAGAGCTGGCCAGACTTCCAAGACTCTCCCTGAGACCCAGGGCAGGGAAAACAAAATGTCTATTTTCCAAATAGCTTCATTTGGTTACACAGTGTCTAAGTAAGAACAATGGCCACGATGAAGGCTTCTCAGTTTTGTCATGATCAGAAGGGAAAAGGTGAATAATGACATTGAGGCCACTGAGGGTTTGTCCTCCAAAACCGAATGTCTCCTAATTCTGCCTCTTCCCCCCACTGTCAAATCTCAGTTCACTATTCTTAAGCAGACCAGAGAATTCATCTTTATTCATTTTCATAGCTTCTTTAAGTTTTTTTATTCTCCTTTCCTGCATCCCAAGGAACAGATTGAGTTTTTGTCTGCTGTTTCAGATGTTGTATACCCTATTTTTTTCTTATAACATTCATACTCTTATTCATATATCCTTATTAGTTGTTTCATGTGTTAATACTTCTATTTTACATTAAAATATTGTTTTATCTCCATATTAATCTATCATGTTGTCTAAATTTTAGTTCTGGGTTTGATGCTTCCCTTTTTGTTTTTCTCCGGTTCTAGGTTTTAAAAAGAGAACAATAGACTTTACCAAGATATTTGATTACATTCTTTTTTCATCTCTTGTAGCAATTCCTGGTTTCTCTTCTTTAGAAATTTCTTATTTAGAACTTTCTTCAAAAGCACATTCAAGGTAGTATCTTTATAAGGTAAACATGAGGCTGTGTATGCCTCTTTTTTATTAAGCCGTTTTTTTAAATGAAAATGTAACTTGATATAAAATTCTTAGTCCAAATTTCTTTTCCATCAATACTTTACATACAGAATTTCATTCTCTTTTTGCATTTGCTATTGCTACTGACAAATCTAACGACTACTTTGGGGGGAACTTGTGTCCTTCACTTGGAAGAAAGTACATCCAGAAACCCTTTGTCTCCTCAGCAGCATTGAACCATGAGTAAATTGATGTCATTACCTAATTAGACCAAAACTTTGCTCTAACACCAATCTTTCCCCACACATTAAATGCCTATTTTGACTTAAGTACTGCTTTAGGCTGTTGGTATGTGAACATCCTCTTCCAAGAACACAAGAAAAGACTCTACACATGGACATCACCAGGTGATAAATGCTGAAATCAGATTGATTATATCCTTTGCAGCCAAAGATGGAGAAGCTCTATACAGTCAGCAAAAACAAGACCAGGAGTTGACTGTGGCTCAGATCATGATGAACTCCTTATTGCAAAATTCAGTCTTAAATTGAAGAAAGTAGGGAAAACCACTAGACCATTCAGGTATGACCCAAATCAAATCCCTTACGATTATACAGTAGGAGTGACAAATATATTCAAGGGATTAGGTCTGAGAGAGTGCCTGAAGAAGTATGGATGGAGGTTCATGACATTTTACAGGAGGCAGTGATAAAGACTATCCCCAAGAAAAAGAAATGCAAAAAGGCAAAATGGTTGTCTGAGGAGGCCTTACAAATAGCTGAGAAAAGAAGAGAAGCTAAAGGCAAAGGAGAAAAGGAAAGATATAAACATCTGAATGCAGAGTTCCAAAGAATAGCAAGCAGAGAGAAGAAAGCCTTCCTCAGGGATCAATGCAAAGAAATGGAGGAAAACAATAGAATGGGAAAGACTAGATATCTCTTCAAGAAAATTAGAGATACCAAGGGAACATTTCATGCAAATATGGGCTCAATAAAGGACAGAAATTGTATAGACTTAACAGAAGCAGACGATATTAAGTAGAGGTGGCAAGAATACCCAGCGGAACTATACAAGAAAGATCTTCATGACCCAGATAATCACGATGGTGTGGTCACTCACCTTAAGCCATACATTCTGGAATGTGACGTCAAGTGGGCCTTAGGAAGCATCACTATGAACAAAGCTAGTGGAGGTGATGGAATTCCAGTTGAGCTATTTCAGATCCTATAAGATTTGAAAGTGTTTCACTCAATATGTTAGAAAGTGCTGCACTCAATATGCCAGCAAATTTGGAAAACTCAGCAGTGGCCACAGGACTGGAAAAAGTCAGTTTCATTCCAATTTAAAAGAAAGGCAATGCCAAAGAATGTTCAAACTACCACACAGTTGCACTCATCTCACACACTAGCAAAGTAATGATCAAAATTCTCCAAGCCAGGCTTCAGCAGTTCGTGAACCGTGAACTTCCAGATGTACAGACTAGATATAGAAAAGGCAGAGGAACCAGAGATCAAATTGCTAACATCCATTGGATCATTAAAAAAGCAAGAGAGTTCCGGGAAAACATCTACTTCTGCTTTATTGACTACACCAAAGCCTTTGACTGTCTGGATCACAACAAACTGTGGAAAATTCTTCAAGAGATGGGAATACCAGACCACCTTACCTGCCTCCTGAGAAATCTGTATGCAGGTCAAGAAGCAACAATTAGACCTGGACATGGAACAACAGACTGGTTCCAAATCAGTAAAGGAGTATATCAAGGCTGTATATTGTCACCCTGTTTATTTAACTTACATACAGAGTACATCAGGCAAAATGCAGAGCTGGATGAAGCACAAGCTGGAATCAAGATTGACAGGAGAAATATCAATAACCTCACATACCAGGTGACACCACCCTTATGGAAAGCGAAGAACTAAAGAGCCTCTTGATGAAAATGAAAGAGGAGAGTGAAAACGTTGGCTTAAAACTCAACATTCAGAATGGCACCTGGTCCCATCACTTCATGCAAATAGATGGGGAAACAATGGAAACAGTGAGAGACTTTATTTTGGAGGGCTCCAAAATCACTGCAGATGGTAACTGCATCCATGAAATTAAAAGACGCTTACTCCTTGGAAGAAAAGTTATGACCAACCTAGACAGCATATTCGAAAGCGGAGACATTACTTTGCCAAAAAAGGTCCATCTAGTCAAGGCTATGGTTTTTCCTGTGGTCATATATGGATGTGAGAGTTGGACTGTGAAGAAAGCTGAGAGCTGAAGAATTGATGCTTTGGAACTGTGGTGTTGGAGAAGACTCTTGAGAGTCCCTTGGACTGCAAGGAGATCCAACCAGTCCATTCTGAAGGAGATCAGCCCTGGGATTTCTCTGGAAGGAATGATGCTAAAGCTGAAACTCCAGTACTTTGGCCACCTCACGTGAAGAGTTGACTCATTGGAAAAGACTGATGCTGGGAGGGATTGGGGGCAGGAGGAGAAAGGGATGACAGAGGATGAGATGGCTGGATGATATCACTGACCTTGATGCACGTGAGTCTGAGTGAACTCCGGGAGTTGGTGATGGACAGGGAGGCCTGGCGTGCTGCGATTCACGGGGTCGCAAAGAGTGGACACGACTGAGCGACTGAACTGATGCTGAAAAAGATTGAAGGCAGGAAGAGAAAGGGATGACAGAGGATGAGAGGTTTGGATGGCATCACTGATTCAATGGACATGAGTTTGAGCAAGTTCAGGGAATTGGTGATAGACAGGGAAGCCTTGTGTGCTGCAGTCCATGGGGTCACAAAAAGTCGGACACGACTGAGCAACTGAACCGAAACTGAATGTGAAAGTTTAAGTTTATCAAAACAAGCTCAGTTATGAGAAATCAATGGGCAGAACCTGCTCATATGATGCCAGGAAGTAGTAATGTGTCGCATACAATTCACTGTGGCAAAGCTAGCATGTACAGGCTAATAGAGACAGAGTAACAGCTAAGAAAAGCACTTGACTTCTAATTCAATATTCTCCCTTGAGGTAATCTCAAGACCCAAAACTGTGATGATACACAAGAGACACACCTTCAGAATGTCCTTGTGTCCCTTTCAGTAAGACTGTATGGACCTCAAATAAGGGATGTGGATAGTGTGATGCAAGTCAATGACCACTGTCAGTAGGGAGTCCTAGCAGTATAGCCAAACTACTATTCACTTATTCATTTATCTATCCATCCAGTCATCCACTCATTAAAAGTGGTCTTGTGTCTTTGCTGCATGTCAAGCCCTGTGCCATCAATATGCCAGGGCTATGAAAGAGAGCTTGACTATGTGGAGTTGACCAAATGGTGGAGGGGAAAGGTATGAGTCAAGGAGACTCACCAACGCATGCAAGCTCGTAAGTATGAGGAATGCTCTTAAGAAGAGAGTACATGTCCTTCAAACTGACCTGGTCAGCAGGACCAGGGAAGTTTACCTTGTAGAGGTGATGGCTGAGATTTGAAGGCTGCGCAAGAATTGAATAGACAATGACAGGAGGAGAGAATGCTCTAGGCAGAGGGTACATTATATGAAAAGAGTGTGGCAGGAGGGATGGTTTGGAGTCCCAAGGACAGAAAGTAGGCCAATGTAGCCAAGACATTGAACTCACCAGGGAACACCCTGTGACACAAGGGTGGGAATGGGTGGGGATTAGAATGTGTGAGACCTTTTAAGCTATGTTAGGAATTTTGGTCTTTGCCCTGCAGGCAACGGAAAGCCTTGGGGTTTTTAAGTCTGGAAATGGAGGTGGGATGATCAGTGTTGCAAGTGGAAAATATTACTTTGGTTGTAACATGGAGGGTGTATTACTGTGGAAAAGTGTTGTCAATAGCAGCAGCTGAGCACTTCCAGGCATTGGAAACATGTAACATGTAACAAAGCTTTCTCACATATGTCAGTTTACCTTGCTTTGGAAGATCACTGCCTGTGTGTGTGCATCAGCATAAATTCCCTTTCCCTGATTAATTTTTTTTTTTTAATTTTGGGCATTTGTAACTATGCTGACCTCTGTTTAGAATAGTCCATCTGCTATCATGCAGAGCTCTGATCTGGCCTCTTTAAATTAGGTTCCCTGTGGTTGATCACCTGAAACTCATGGCACTGTTTCCCTGAGGTAAGGTTTTTCATACCTAGTTGCTGTTGTTTAGTCGCTCAGTCGGGTCCAACTCTCTTGCGACCCCATGCACTGTAGTCTGCCAGGCTCTCCTAACCATGGGATTTCCCAGGCAAGTATATTGTAGTGGGTTGCCATTTCCTTCTCCAGGGGATCCTCCCAACCCAGGGATTGAACCTGCATCTCCTGCATTGGCAGGTGGATTCTTTACCACTAAGCCACCAAGAAACTGGCCTTCTCGTATTTTAGGCTGTATCAAAAGCACTTGGAGCACTTGTTAAACCATAAACAGCTGGGCCCAGCACTCCCAAAGTTTCTGATTCAGTAAGGCTATGGTAGGAACCAATAATTTGCCTATTTAACAAATTATCAGGGGATATTGATGATGTTGGTCCAGGAACCACACTTTGAGAACCACTGCACCTAATGTGTTAGATCCCATCTGTGGCTGCACATTAAAATCACTTTGGAAGCCTTACCAGTACCAGTTTAGAGGGACCCCAGACCCAAAAATGTGAATATTCCCAGTGATTCTAATGCCCATACATTAGATTGGAAAACACTGATCTGGTTCCTTAGATGTTGAATACTAAGCCTTAAGTTGCATTACTCTGTCTCTTTTTCCCCTTTATTTCAAGCTAACTCATTGAATCCTAGCTATAAGGCAATTTGGAGCTTTCAACAGAAATAATTTTGAGATGCATACTATTTATGAAAAGTTTATCTGAGTTTTGTGTGCAACTATTTACATATTTATTTACGAAATGAGATCATACTATTCACACTGCATTTTAGTGTTTTTAAATATATTTTCCCACTCATCAACAAATTTCCATATTTCCATATCAACAAACAACAAAATACTCTTTATTTTTTTATTTGGGTATAGTTGCTTTACAATGTTCCATTAGTTTCTGCTGTACAAAGAAGTTAATCAGCTACATGTATTCATCTATACCCTCGCTCTTGAGCCTCCATACCACTTTCAAAATATCCCCTTTAAAACATCGTTTTTAATGTTGATGTATTACCTCATTGTGTAAAGAACACAGTCTCTGAAAACAATACTAGTGATATTCTTGAAAAGTACTAAAATTAGAATTACCTAAAATTAGGTAAATGAAATTTTTATTTTGATATTTCTGTTTTATATTGCCAAACTGATCTATAGAAAAATGTATACAAATTTATACTCTCTTGTGAGTGTCCATTTCCCCACACTTTAATCAACCTTTGTTAGTTATCACTAAATCTACTTTTTAATTTACTAGATGAAAAATTAAAATAGTTAAGAATTTTTAAAAGTTTAAAGTGAAAGTCACTCAGTCATGTCTGACTCTTTGCAACCCCATGAACCATACAGTCCATGGAATTCTCTAGGCCAACCTACTGGAGTGGGTAGTTAGCCATTTCCTTCTCCAGGGGATCTTCCCAACCCAGGAATTGAACTCAGGTCTCCCACATTGCGGGTGGATTCTTTACCAGATGAGCCACCAGGGAAGCCCTTTAAAAATTTATCTGAGTTTAATTTTAAAATGCCTACTTCTGGGAAGGAAAGTTATGACCAACCTAGACAGCATATTGAAAAGCAGAGACATTACTTTACCAACAAAGGTTCGTCTAGTCAAGGCTATGGTTTTTCCAGTGGTCATGTATGGATGTGAAAGTTGGACTGTGAAGAAAGCTGAGCACTGAAGAATTGATGCTTTTGAACTGTGGTGTTGGAGAAGACTCTTGAGAGTCCCTTGGACTGCAAGGAGATCCAACCAGTCCATTCTGAAGAAGATCAGCCCTGGGATTTCTTTGGAAGGAATGATGCTAAAGCTGAAACTCCAGTACTTTGTCCACCTCATGCAAAGAGTTGACTCATTGGAAAAGACTGATGCTGGGAGGGATTGGGGGCAGAAGGAGAAGGGGACGACAGAGGATGAGATGGCTGGATGGCATCACTGACTCGATGGGTGTGAGTTTGAGTGAACTCCGGGAGTTGGTGATGGACAGGGAGGCCTGGCGTGCTGTGATTCATGGGGTTGCATAGAGTCAGACATGACTGAGCGACTAAACTGAACTAGCCAACATCCATTCGTTTCTCAGTCAACACAACTAATGAGAACTTACAGTGTATACTGCATGTGAGCATCATTTTGGTCTCTAAATTAATATTTTTGTGCACCTATGTGGGAGTGGTTGATAATGAAGGTACTATATGATCTTTTGATTGTTTCTATTTTCATCACATGATTCCCACTGGATATTACCATCCAGATCAGTGTATGTGTGTTTGTGTGAGTGAGTGTTTACAGTCATGACTCATGTCCTAAGAGGTGAACAACATTGGCTTCAGCAACTTAGATGCTGATGAAACCTCTATTATGCAATTTCCTGTAGCACAGATTGCAGTCAGCAGGACAGGTTTTCATGACTCTGCTGTCCACTCCCTGCTTCAACTGCTTCCCACAAAATGTTCCCACAAAATGAACAGCTTTATCCCTGCCATGCTAACTGCTCCACAGCCAGTTTCCACCCTCTTCAAATTTGTACTTGCTTCAGGGACTAAGGAGCCTGGTAGGCTACAGTCCATAGGGTTACAAAGAGTCGGATATGACTGAAGCAACTTAGCACGCAGCCTGCACACAGGGAAGGGTAGATTTCCTTTACTACATGATTTTGGTGTGCCCAGGGTAGAAAGCAGGAGAAAGATTCCCACTAGCCCAACAAACTCCTTCTCCCAGTTTATCAGTTCTTGTCCCTACTGCTGTTGCCACATCTCACTGCTGAGGATCTCTCAAGGAAGCTTCCCAAGGCTCAGGGTGTGCTCTTTACCAAGGAAAGTTATAGCCCCGGAAGTTGGCTGGGCTTCAAGAGAGGGAGGATTTGGTCTATGCTGTGTCATGAGTTATTTCCAAATTAATACAAAGGGTAAAGCTCCTCACTCGGACAAGCTGAAAGGCAGCCTCTGAACAAGTCAAGCAGTTCAGCTGGGGGTCTAACATTACTTTGATCATTCTTGTCTTTGCTATCTTTATAGCAGCTTACCTAAAAGCATTTAAATTGATCCCACTGAAGCTCAAAAGATTTATGTGTATTTTTCATATGTGGAGAAACTTCCAGTTTGGAATAACCTGGGATTTGCACTGGCACACACCTTTCCTTTCGCCTGAAATATGCCTTCTAAACTTGAGAGATGGTGCTTCTCTTCATAAAATATAAGGTAGGAGTTGGTCACTATTACTCATCTCCATACAGAACATGACCTTTAGTATCTTTGATTCTTATAGGAGTCATTCCTTAAGTTTACCCTGAATCTATATTGCTATGTTTTCTCCTGACTGACATACCATGATAATCAAGAGAGTCAACCAAAATGATGTCCAGACATGTAGAAAAGTGATCAGTACTCAAAGGCACATATTCCAGACACCAGCCTGCAGGAAAGTGGTATGCTTCATAGGGTACTGTGGAAGAAGTTCGGACAGGACGATCTTTAAATCCTTTCCCATTCTAAGATTCTATGTGCTTAGAACTTCCCCATGTTAGTATTAGGGAAAGAAAATAAAAAGTTGTCCCTATTATCTTTTCTTAATTCTACGTCTAAACACTTTTTATTAATGTATGACTTACATAGAATGAAATACATGATCTTAAGTGTATAGCACTTAAGCACTTGGCTTCCCTCATGGCTCAGATGGTAAATAATCTTCCTGTAATGTGCAAGATGTGAGTTTGATCCCTGGGTTGGAAGATCCTCTGGAGAAGTGAGTGGCAACCCACTCCTTTCTGGAGAATCCTATGAACAGAGGAGCCTGTTGGGCTATAGTCCATGGGATCACAAACACTCGGACTGAGAGACACACTCAAAGAATGAAATACATAGATCTTAAGTGTATAACATTTAAGCATAACTCTGATTAAAACTAGAATAAATAGCAGTCCTCATGAGAGGTTCTCTCATGTCCCTTTCTGATCACTATCTCAAGGATAATATCAATTTTATACTCTATCACCATAGATTAATTTTTGCCTATTTCTGAATGTCATATTAATGGAATCACACAGTATATACTCTTTCATGTCTAGCTTCTTCATGCAATATTACGTCTGTGAGATTCATTTGTATTGTTAAGGATGGCAGTGGTTCATTCTTTTTCATTTCTTGTATGCTGTATGAACATACCACAGATTATCTATTCTATGGGTGAATATTTGAATTGCTTTCAACTTTTTGCTATCATTAATAAAGCTACTTTGAACATTCTTAAAATATTTTGCTACACACAGCACTCATTCCTATTGGATATATAGCCTGGAATGGAATTGTGGTAGGATCATGTTTAGTTCAAAAGATATTGCCAGTTAATTTTCCAAACTGGCTTTACCAATTTATATGGCCACCAACAATGTAAATCTCCGTATTCTCACCAACATCTGATTTTACTGTCCTTTTAATTTAATTCAGTCTAGTGGGAGAAACTGGTATCTCTTTAGTATTAATTTGCCATTTCTTGAAGGCTGATGATTTTGAAACTTTTCATATGCTTCTCCAATTATTATTTTAAATAATTCCAATCAGGTTTTTCTCTCCATTACCAGTGGAACTGCTCTTGATAAGTAACAAATGGCCTCCATATTAGTTCTCAGTTCTTATCTTCTTGACTCCCCAAGTAAGATGGTAGGCACTGAGAGAGGGCATGAGAGGGCATCAGAGGGCAGACAGACTGAAACCATGATCACAGAAAACTAGCCATTCTTATCACACGGACCACAGCCTTGTCTAACTCAATGAAACTATAAGCCATGCCATGTGGGGCCACCCAAGACAGACGGGTCATGGTGGAGAGGTCTGACAGAATGTGGTCCACTGGAGAAGGGAATGGCAAACCACTTCAGTATTCTTGCCTTGAGAACCAATGAAAAGTATGAAAAGGCAAAAAGATAGGACACTGAAAGATGAATTCCCCAGGTAGGTAGGTGCCCAAAATGCTACTGGAGATCAGTCGAGAAATAACTCCAGAAACAATGAATAGATGGAGCCAAAGCAAAAACAACACGCAGATGTGGATGGGACTGGTGATAGAAGCAAGGTTCAATGCTGTAAAGAGCAATATTGCATAGGAACCTGGAATGTTAGGTCCACAAATCAAGGCAAATTGGAAGTGGTCAAACAGGAGATGACAAGAGAGAACGTCGACATTCTAGGAATCAGCAAACTAAGATGGACCGGAATGGGTGAATTTAACTCAGATGACCATTATATCTACCACTGTGGGCAGAAATCCTTAGAAGAAATGGAGTAGCCATCATAGTCAACAAAAGAGTCTGAAATGCAGTACTTGGATGCAATCTAAAAAACAAAAGAATGATCTCTATTCATTTCCAAGGCAAACCATTCAATATCATGGTAATCCAAGTCTATGCCCTGACCAGTAACGCTGAAGAAGCTGAAGTTGAATGGTTCTATGAAGATTTACAAGACCTTCTAGAACTAACACCCAAAATAGATGTTCTTTTCATTATAGGGGAATGGAATGCAAAAGTAGGAAGTCAAGAAACACCTAGAGTAACAGGCAAATTTGGCCTTGGAGTACAGAATGAAGCAGGGCAAAGGCTAATAGAGTTCTGCCAAGAGAACACACTGGTCATAGCAAACACTCTCTTCCAACAACGCAAGAGAAGAATCTACACATGGACATCACCAGATGGCCGACACCAAAATCAGATTGATTATATATCCTTTGCAGCCAAATATGGAGAAGCTCTATATAGTCAGCAAAAACAATACCAGGAGCTGACTGTGGTTCAGATCATGAACTCCTTATTGCCACATTCAGACTGAAATTGAAGAAAGTGGAGAAAACCACTAGACCATTCAGGTATGACCTAAATCAAATCCCTCACAGTGGAAGTGAGAAATAGATTTAAGGGACTAGATCTGATAGACAGAGTGCCTGATGGACTATGGATGGAGGTTCATGACATTGTACAGGAGATGGGAATCAAGACCATCCCCAAGAAAAAGAAATGCAAAAAAGCAAAATTGCTTTCTGAGGAGGCCTTACAAATAGCTGTGAAAATAAGGGAAGTGAAAAGCAAAGGAGAAAAGGAAAGATATACCCATTTGAATGCAGAGTTCCAAAGAATAACAAGGAGAGATATGAAAGCCTTCCTCAGTGAACAATGCAAAGAACTAGAGAAAAACAATAGAATGGGAAAGGCTAGAGATCTCTTCAAGAAAATTAGAGATACCAAAGGAACATTTCATGCAAAGATGGGGTCAATAAAGGACAGAAATAGAAGGGACCTAACAGAAGCAGAAGATATTAAGAAGAGGTGGCAAGTATACACAGAAGGACTATACAAAAAAGATCTTCACGACCCAGATAATCATGATGGTGTGATCACTCACCTAGAGCCAGACATCCTGGAATGTGAAGTCAAATGGACCTTTGAAAGTATCACTTTCAACAAAGCTAGTGGAGGTGATGGAATTCCAGTTGAGCTATATCAAATGCTGAAAGATGATGCTGTGAAAGTGCTGCACTCAATATGTCAGCAAATTGGGAAAACTCAGCAGTGGCCACAGGACTGGAGAAGGTCAGCTTTCATTCTAATTCCAAAGAAAGGCAGGGACAAAGAATGCTCAAACTACCACACAATTGCACTTATCTCACATGCTAGTAAAGTAATGCTTAAAATTCTCCAAGCCAGGCTTCAGCAATCTGTGAACCATGAACTTCCAGATGTTCAAGCTAGTTTTAGAAAAGGCAGAAGAACCAGAGATCAAATTGCCAGCATCCCCTGGATCATCGAAAAAGCAAGAAAGTTCCAGAAAAACATCTATTTCTGATCTATTGACTATGCCAAAGCCTTTGACTGTGTGGATCACAATAAACTGTGGAAAATTCTGAAAGAGATGGGAATACCAGACCACCTGACCTGCCTCTTGAGAAACCTATATGCAGATCATGAAGCAACAGTTGGAACTGGACATGGAACAACAGACTGGTTCCAAATAGGAAAAGGAGTACATCAAGGCTGTATACTGTCATCCTGCTTATTTAACTTATATGCAGAGTACATCATGAGAAACACTGGGCTGGAGGAAGCACAGGCTGGAATCAGATAGACAGGAAAAATATCAATAACCTCACATATGCAGATGACACCACCCTTATGGCAGAAAGTGAAGAACTAAAGAGTCTCTTGATGAAGGTGAAAGAGGAGAGTGAAAAAGTTGGCTTAAAACTCAACATTCAGAAAACTAAGATCATGGCAACCAGTCCCATCACTTCATGGGAAATAGGCGGGGAAACAGTGGAAACAGTGACTGACTTTATTTTTGGGGGTTCCAAAATCACTGCAGATGGTGATTGCAGCCATGAAATTAAAAGACACTTATTCCTTGGAAGGAAAGTTATGACCAACCTAGACAGCATATTGAAAAGCAGAGACATTACTTTGTCAACAAAGGTCAAGTTGTCTAGTCAAGGCTATGGTTTTTCCAGTAGTCATGTATAGATGTGACAGTTGGACTATAAAGAAAGCTGAGTGCCGAAGAATTGATGCTTTTGAAATGTGATGCTGGAGAAGACTCTTGAGAGTCCCTTGGACTGCATGGAGATCCAACCAGTCCATCCTAAAGGAAATAAGTCCTGAATATCATTGGAAGGACTGATATTGAAGCTGAAACTCCAATACTTTGGCCACCTGATGCGAAGAGCTGACTCATTTGAAAAGACCCTGATGCTGGGAAAGATTGAGGGCAAGAGGAGAAGGGGACGACAGAGGATGAGATGGTTGGATGGCATCACCAACTCAATGGACATGGGTTTGTGAACTCCGGGAGTTGGTGATGGATAGGGAGGCCTGGCATGCTGCGGTTCATGGGGTCGCAAAGAGTTGGACATGACTGAGCTACTGAACTGACTAACTGAACTGACTAACTCCCCAAATCACGCATCCTTTGTTTTCCTCCTACCCCACTGGCTATTCTTTATCAGTCTTTCTTTTTGCCAGTTCTTCCTAATCTCCCATCGTTTTAACACAGAAGTACCCTAATCAACTTCATCCCTCCTCTGACGCCAACCTCCTTCACCCCCTTTCCCTATTTTATTTTTGTTTATATTAATTATGACCATTTATAATATATATAGCATGCCAAGGTATTTATTGCTTTAGCCTTATCATAATAAGGGATGAAAGCTCCAGGAGGAAAGAAATTCTTGCCTCTTTTGTTCCTTTGATATATTCCCTATATCTAGGACAGTCTCTGTCACATAGCAAGTACTTAATAAGTACTTGATGAATAACTGAGTGATGGACTGAGTGAATGAAGCAATAGAGGGGAAATGGTAAGAAGCATTGGAAAAATACATTCTCCCAAGAAATATTTAATGAGTGACTATTACAGACAGAGCCCTATTTGGACCTGTACACTCTAGACAGTATGACTTGTGTCACCAGAGTTCAAGTTTTAAAGGCAGGTGCCTTTGAGTTTATGAGTGGCATGAAATTAAAAGACACTTATTCCTTGGAAGGAAAGTTATCACCAACCTAGACAGCATATTGAAAAGCAGAGACATTACTTTGTCAACAAAGGTCTGTCTAGTAGAGAGGAATCAAATCCTTAAAAACATCTGTGGCAAGTGTCAAGATGACTCAAAGGAAAGCACCAGAAACAACTGCATAATCAGTTTACACTGCAATGTAAACTGAGGATGGGTGTGGTTTGGCAGCATAGTGTTATGTCTCTTTATCCACCTCTACCAGAAGCTTCATTGGAACATGACAGCTTCTCAGTTGGTAGCTAGGGCATAACTGAAGCCAGCTGGAGCTTTCATGATGGGTCAGCTGGTAAAGAACCTGCCTGCCAAAGCCAGAGACAAAAGTTCGATTCTTGTGTTGGGAAGATTTCCCTGGAGAAGAAAATCACAACCTCTTCCAGTATGCTTGCTTGGGAAATCCCATAGATAGAAGAGCCTGGTGGGTTACATTTCATGGGGTGGCAAAAAGTCAGATAAGACTGAGTGTGTGTGCGCGCGCACACACACACACACACAGCTGTAGGCAGCTAACAATCTGGACTAAATTCTAGGTTGTAAAACAAAAGTAGTTAGTAAGCTGGATGAAGTCTCTGTGGCCAGAACAAACATTCAAACAAGTTTAGCACAAAGAAAGGCCAAATCAGTGCATTTAGAAATTCCTCTCTCAAAAAATTCCTGAGATCTCTGGACTTTGACCCAGGGAACGCCAAGAGATTAGAATACAAGTGAGAGATGCAAGCCCATGACAAGTCAAGAACAAAGTGGAAGGCATACACAGTTGTGACATTTAGCAGTCATTTTTGGCTTCTGGGATCTATAGCCTGGATCTCCCAAAGGTCTTTGTGGTATCCAGTGCTGTGTTGGCTGGATGCCACCAACAGAGGCATATTCCTAAATCCTCACTGGAAACCTAAATCTGAAGACCAAGAACAGAATAAAGGGAGGTGGAAAGCTTTGCTGTCAAAGCTGGAGACTATTTCCAAAATAGGCAGATTCTTCCTCAGATTCTTGGCTATCAGGCAAATTGTTCAAAGGTAGTAGATGTCAGCTCATGGCCCAACTCTCTTCCTCCAGAAGTACAAAAAGATATTTTGGCCAACAAGCCATTACATGAATGTTTCTGTTTAAAAATTAGTTATTCATTTTTTTATCTTTAGCTGCACTGGGACTTTGCTCCTGCACGCAGTCTATCTCTATTTGTGGCAAGTGGGGGCTACTCTTCATTGTGGTGCTCAGGCTTCTCATTACCATGGCTTCTCTTACTGTGGAACATGGCCTCTAGGTGTGCGGGCTTCAGTAGTTGTAGCACGTGGCCTCCGTAGTTGCGGCACATGGGCTCAGTTGCTCCGCAACATGCGGAATCTCCTCAGACTAGGGAATGAACATGTGTATCCTGCCTTGGCAGGCAGATTCTTATCCAATGCACCAGCAGGGAAGTCCCTACATAAATATTTCTATTCTTGAGTTACTATGTTTTACCTTGTATGATGGATATATATGCACTGCAGTCATGTCTGACTCTTTGTGACCCTACAAACTATAGCCCAGCAGGCTCCTCTGTCCATGGGATTCTCTAGGCAAGAATACTGGAGTGGGTTGCCATGCCCTCCTCCAGGGGATCTTCCCAACCCCAGAGACTGAACCCGTGTTTCTTATGTCTCCTGCATTGGCAGGTGGGTTCTTTACCATTAGCACCACCTGGGAAGCCCCATTCTTCCCTTTAGATTATAATTAATGAGGACAATAGAAGCTATTGTTTACCCATCTCTAAATCTTCCCTCCTACCACTATGTCCACCTAATCCAGTGCCTTGAACATGGCTGAAATTCAAAAAATACTCTTGATTGAATGGAATTTCCCTCAAATGTGTGAGAATGCATATTACCCTTAGGGCATATTGAAACTCCTGCACTGTGATTTTTCTCCTATCTACCATCAGCACGACTGGACCAAACTGGTTTGCCCACACTTCCTGCCTAGGTAACTAGAGGTGAACTTTTGCTGACCTTAAATATTTGTCACCATCTCTTAAGATCCTTACATTCCTCACAAGATTAACGGAAATAAACTTGGGTTTATTAATGGTTGATAATTGGAAATATTTGGAAGTATCTGGGAAGTAAGCATAGCCAGAGTATGTCCTATAAACCTCAAACATCTCTCTATAAATCTTAAAAATATCCTGCTTTGAAAATAAATTAAAAAGAGGTGTTGGGCAATTGTGTACTAAATTTCATTTAAATGAATCAATTTTTTCCCACGTCATTGAGAAGAAAATAACTGTAGACTTTCATGCAGTGGAGCAGAACTGAAACTCTTACTTCCCACAGTCATTTCTCAGCTATAAGTCATAAAATACAGTCTCTTTTCTGCCTATAATCTGTTTTCTTTCTTAAAGACACTTAATTTTTTTTTATTATATCTGTATTTCATCAGCAATATTTGATAAGAAAGGGAGCAGGGAAGAAGGAGAAGTAGGTAAAAAGGAAGCTTAGAGTATTAAGACAACCCCATAATAGAGTAGACTCTCACCTGGTCAGAAAATACTGGGGGAAAAAAAAAAAAAACTGAAGAAACCGATGTAGAATGAGTTTGCCTTACTTTGAGATTTTAATAGCTATAGCTTTCTCTCACTAAGGAGAAAGTTGCTAAGGATTTTTTTTTTTCTGCCATACAAAATAAGCAGTACCATCTTTATTAAACTCTAAGGGTGGAAACAGTGATGGTCAATTTTATGTGTTAACTTGACTAGCCCACAGTACCTAGCTATTTGGTGAAACACTAGTCTAGATGTTCCTATGAAGTTATGTTTTAGGTAAGATTAGTATTTAAATTAATAGACTTTGAGTAAAGCAGAATATACCCCACAATATGGGTGGGCCTCATCTAATCAGTTGAAGGCTTTAGGTGAAAAAGAAAAAAAAAAAAAAAAAAGACTGATCTCTCTTAAGGAAGAAGGAATTCTGTCTCCACACTGCCTTTTGAATTGAACTGTAACATCAAACTTTCTGTGGGTCTCCAGCTTACTGGCCCAACCTGCAGAATTGAGACTTGCAGGGTCACCACAATTATATGAGCCAACTCCATAAAATGAATTTCTCTCACATAGATAGATAAAGTAAAGGTATACATATAGATAAAAACCTGCATTTTATTCTGTTTCTTTGGAAAACTGTGACTAATAAAAAAAAAAAAAACCACACAGGTTAGCGTTGGACTTCTTGAAGCCAATAATACAGGTATTCGATACAAGTCAAAGATTAAATAAAGCACAGGTTACTTAGAAGATATTTTCTTGATTCTGAAAGGAAATGCTAGTCTACTGTGTATTATTTCTTGAAATGATACCTTCCCTGAAGCAGTTTCAATTGGAGCCCTTTCAACTCAGGTACACAATTCCTTGGATTGCCTTACTGTTATTATAGATCTACATTGACCAGAATTCAATCTTCAAAAATGTTATTACACATTAATACCTACTATGTGGGCTTCCCAGGTGGCTCAGAGGTGAGGAATCCCCCTGCCAATGCAGGAGATGCAAGGGACCCAGGTTCAATCCCTGGGTTGAAAAGATCTGCTGGAGTTCAGTTCAGTTCAGTTCAGTTGCTCAGTTGTTTCCAACTCTTTGTGACCCCATGAATCGCAGCACACCAGGCCTCCCTGTCCATCACCAACTCCTGGAGTTTACTCAGACTCATGTCCATCGAGTCAGTGATGCCATCCAGCCATCTCATCCTCTGTCGTCCCCTTTGCCTCCTGACCCCAATCCCTCCCAGCATCAGAGTATTTTCCAATGAGTCAACTCTTCGCATGAGGTGGCCAAAGTACTGGAGTTTCAGCTTTAGCATCATTTCTTCCAAAGAAATCCCAGGGCTGATCTCCTTCAGAATGGACTGGTTGGATCTCCTTGCAGTCCAAGGGACTCTCAAGAGTCTTCTCCAACACCACAGTTCAAAAGCATCAATTCTTTGGTGCTCAGCTTTCTTCACAGTCCAACTCTCACATCCATACATGACCACTGGAAAACCCATAGCCTTGACTAGACTGACCTTTGTTGGCAAAGTAACGTCTCTGCTTTTGAATATGCTCTCTAGTTTGGTCATAACTTTTCTTCCAAGGAGCAAGCGTCTTTTAATTTCATGGATGCAGTCACCATCTGCAGTGATTTTGGAGCCCCCCAAAATAAAGTCTGACACTGTTTTCCACTGTTTCCCCATCTATTTGCCATGAAGTGATGGGACCAGATGTCATGATCTTCATTTTCTGAATGTTGAGCTTTAAGCCAACTTTTTCACTCTCCACTTTCACTTTCATCAAGAGGCTTTTGAGTTCCTCTTCACTTTCTGCCATAAGGGTGGTGTCATCTGCATATCTGAGGTTATTGATGTTTCTCCTGGCAATCTTGATTCCAGCTTGTGCTTCTTCCGGCCCAGCGTTTCTCATGATGTACTCTGCATCTAAGTTAAATAAGCAGGGTGACAATATACAGCCTTGACATACTTCTTTTCCTATTTGGAACCAGTCTGTTATTCCATGTCCAGTTCTAACTGTTGCTTCCTGACCTGCATACAGATTTCTCAAGAGGCAGGTCAGGTGTTCTGCTATTCCCATCTCTTGAAGAATTTTCCACAGTTTACTGTGATCCACACAGTCAAAAGCTTTGGCATAGTCAATAAAGCAGAAATAGATGTTTTTCTGGAACTCTCTTGCTTTTTCAATGATCCAGTGGATGTTCGCAATTTGATCTCTGGTTTCTCTGCCTTTTCCAAAACCAGCTTGAACAACTGGAAGTTCATGGTTCACATATTGCTGAAGCCTGGCTTGGAGAATTTTGAGCTTTACTTTACTAGTGTGTGAGATGAGTGTAATTGTGCGGTAGTTTGAGCCTTCTTTGGCATTGCCCTTCTTTGGGATTGGAATGAAAACTGACCTTTTCCAGTCCCGTGGCCACTTCTGAGTTTTCCAAATTTGCTGGCATATTGAGTGCAGCACTTTCACAGCATCATTTGCTGGAGTAGGAAATGGCAACCCACGGCAGTATTCTTCCCTGGAAAATTCCATGGACAGAGGAGCCTGCTGGGCTACAGTCCATGGGGTCGCAAAGAGTCTGACACGATGGATTATGCATACACTCCTTTCCCCACTGACAATACTCTGTACTTGTAATAAAAATCTAAACTCCTTCTCATAGCCCATAAAGTTTTTCATAACTTAATCCCATCTTCCTTTCCATGATCACTTTCTCACTGTGCATCAACCACACTGGCTTTATTTCTATGCCCATTTATCCCATTCTCTTTCCTGATTCACTTATTTCCCCCTCCCTACAACACTTTTGGCTATCCATCATCCCATTCTTTCACCATTCAGGTTCACCTAAAATGCCAGCTTCTCAGATGGACCTCCTCTAATCACTTCAGCGAGAAGAGCCACCTCTGACAAAATATATTTTCCCATTCTCACTGTTTCTCCTATTGCTACCTTTCCATATTTGTTTTCTTCCCAGTGCTTAACACAACATAAGCTGTGTTAGTAATCACCTGTTTATAGACTTCTTGTCTTTCTGATCCCATTAAAATATAAAGGGTTTTGCTGGTATCGTTCAAAATTTTGAGAACAGTGCAAACAGAATGAGTTACTCTTTGACATATTTTGGGTGAATGAATGAAAGCCCTAAGTGTTTCCTCAGAGCACTTATTGCTTCAGTTGACAGTGGAGAGTCACTTGTGGTCACCTCTAATCTCAGCCCCCTTATGGTGAATGGGCCCTGATCTCCACCTAATGTTTCTCATATTTTTATACTCAGTTTCTCCAATTTGGACATAGAGTTTCGTGTGACCCACATTTTCAATAAAGATATTAAGCAAATACCAAAGGAAATTTTTTTTTTAATTTGTGCGGGAAGTGTGCTTTTTTCATAACATTTCCCCAGATAAAATGTTTGTTTATGACATTTCCCCAAAGAAAATCCATCCACTTAGTATGGGTGTCTGCCTATTTATGTCAAATGCAGCTGGTGTTCTGTAAAATTCATTACATAAACAACTATTTCCCTTCCCTAGAATTTTAACTACTAAAAGATCACCTTTCTTTGCTTAGGTGTACCCCAAATGGGAAAATAGGTGCAATTTACATTAAATAAAGCATACAATTACATTCTGTTAGGTTTCAAATATTTACACGAACTGTGAACCAGGAACATACCACAGCACTTTAAGGGTGTTTCTGCCTGACAACAAAATATTTCACTAATTCAGTTGAAATTTAGTCTGTCATGCTGTTTAGTCTCCACAATGATCATAGAAAAGCATGACTACTTGGGCCAAATTAATTGATTTTCCTAAAAATTGTGTTGTTTGAGGGAGGATATGGCAAATATATTATTTAATCTTGCACTTGCTTTTATTTTTTTTTCTTTTCTGAGATTCACTTCATAATCTTAATTATATCAATAATACTTAAATCATGGTTTTCTGAGCCTGTTTGTCTGCATTTTTTCCTTTCCTCTTCTTTTTTTATTTTCTTTGGGAACTGACATGAACTCTCCTTTATGAAGCTAGAGTTTGAAGAAGGCCTTCCTAGAGAAGAAGAATATATAAAATTCAATCTTGAGTAGCCCCTTCCAATAAGGATGTTAGTCTGTGCTCCAACCTTGTGGTAGAAATTCCCATGTCTCTAAATAGATAGATGATAGATAGATAAGCATAGAAATGTATAGAGATAGATGTATTTGAGTTAATTATACTCCTCAGAATGTACATTATTGTCATAGATCCATGATAGTCTCTTGCTTAATTTCATTCATTCTTTCATCCCTTTTCCACACCAGTTCTACATCCCTAGTATTCAAAAGTGTTTAATGTTTATCTTTTTGTAGGTATTGTTCTTACAAAATATCCATTTTATTAGCATGAATTTTCAACTTATGCTAGTTAGTTATTTACAGGTTCCACTCCTGTTTCTATCTTTTCTTTCTTTTTAAAAACTCAGCCATAACTTTTTTAGCATTCGTTTGTGGACACAACTTAGCAACTGAGCACAAGATTGAGCACATGGAGCTGTGGGCATACGTTATCTGTTATTTCTTTCACTGCGCAGTCCTTCACTGGGAATTCTTCACCTTCAACTTATCTTTCTCCTAAGATTGGACTCCAAGATTGCCTCTAATTTATACCACCAAAAGCGACACTGATGAGCTTTTTAAAAAATGTTCCCTTGTGAAACTGTGAGAATGTCTTTGTGTTGACATCCGAAAGTATGATTGCTTGGTCATAAAATATGGGGATATTTATTTGAACCAGGTTCTATTAGAGTGGTCTTTGCCCCAGTCTCTACTCTCTTGGAAAGATCGCCCCATATCTCCATCATGGCTGGGCAATGTCCAGCTTTCTCCCTCTTTATTTTTTTGGCCAGTTTAACAAATGCAAAATGGTGTCTCATTGATTAATTTGCATTTCCCTGGTTATTGCTGAATTTGGACATCTTTTCATATGCTTGTTAGCCTTTGGATTCCCTCTTTTATAAATGGCCTCATCATGTCCTTAGCCCATCTCATGATTGTGGGTTCTTGTCTTGTTAATTTTCATGTGCTTCTTTTCTTAAATATAAGGCTTTTGTATACTTCATCTATGTTGTGCATCCTTGAACAGAAAGATATAATTACTATATAATCAAATTCATCAATTATTTTGTTAATGATTTGTAGAATTATTTTAGAGGGAAGCATTGTTTAAGAATAGTTTCCCCAACTTCTAGGTCATAAGCATATTCTTTTACATTTTCTTGTGTGTACTTTTATAAATTTTGTTTTAACACTTGAGTCTGAATCCATCTGCAATCTACCATTTGCATTTACTATTAAAGAAGGAATCCAGTTTCCTTATTCTACATGTTGTAAGCCTGTTTTCTTAGCACTATCTACTATAGCATCTGCACTCTGCCCATTGATTTGCAGAACTGCCTTTGCTGTATATACATGAGTCTGTCTCTCTGGGATCCATGTTCTTAAAACTATTTTTATGACTCTGATTTTTTTTTTATTATTCTTAATAACTGATAGGTTAAGTCTTCTCTCTGTAGCCTTTTCTGAGATGTTAGAATTGTGTGTTTGATTCTTCAAAGGTGTAGATTAAAGCTTAATTGGGTTTACCCTGAATTTATAGATAAATGTGGAGTGAATTGGTTTCTTCATAACATTGTCCTCATATCTAAGATAATAGAATTCCTCTCCCTTTGTTCAGGTTATCTTCTAGAAATCTTGTGTAAGTTAATTTCTGATAACTTTTTGTTGTGATTGAGATAGACATCTTTTATTTAAATAGTATTTTCTATTTTATTACTGATGAAGAAATGTGTTCTTATTATTGTGACGTGATCTTGGACCCAGCAAACACATTGAACTCAATAGTTCTAAGAGTTAGTCTGTTTTTCCTTCTGGCTTACTTCACTCTGTATAATAGGCTCCAGAGGGATGGTATGGGGAGGGAGGAGGGAGGAGGGTTCAGGATGGGGAACACATGTATACCTGTGGCGGATTCATTTTGATATTTGGCAAAACTAATACAATTATGTAAAGTTTAAACATAAAATAAAATTAGAAAAAAAAAAAAAGAGTGACACACACACACACACAAAAAAGAGTTAGTCTGTCCCTCTGTTGATTTTTCTAGGTAAATAACCATATCACTTGCATGTCAAGTTTTATCTCTTTTCTTCCAGTCATTGAATTTACTTCTTTTTCATTCCAGGTAACATTCAGCAGTGTATCTAGTACTGAGTGAAATAGTAACAGTGTATACTTGTCTTATTTCCAGTATTTAAAGGAATGTATCTAAGGTTTTTCCAATGACCACAATGTTTGTTCTAGATTTTTGGTATATAACTATTACCAAGTTAAGGAATTTCCTGGCTATTCCTAGTCCCAGTTTTCTAAGACTTTGTTTTTAATTATAAATAAGTGTTGAGTCATTCTTATCTCCTTTTGGAATCAAGACTACACTAAGCTCATAAAACAAGGTAGGCAATATTACTCCTTCCCTATTATATGGAAAAATGTAAGTTAGAAATCAAATGGCAAATCAGGGTTTCTTTCCAATATGGGCAGTCTGGGATCTCTGGAAAGACACAGACTTTATTACATTACCAAAGAGAAGATTTATCTTTTTCAAATCAGTATTGGTTCTTGTTTGGTATCTTCTACCTTGGTAGGAGGGTGCCTACTGTTCTTAGTCATTGTTTTGCATAAACCAAGAGGCCTCTTAATGAAGGAGAAATTGGCATCCATTGTTGTTCAAACACAGTTTCTGTTCTCAATGAGTGGGAACATTGAGTGAGACTCTAAAGCTATCTCTTGAAGAGATGATTATTTTTGCCTCTGTGTTGCCCATAAGCATAATTACTCTGTTGGTTGAGGTAAGGAATAGAGGTGAGCACATTAAAAAAAATAGGACTGTGGTTAGTTGTATCTGGCAAAATGCCATCAATGAAGAAGATGGGTAAACCATGCTGTGCTCTACTTCCAAAGATGCTAGTCTTCCAAATTTCTTCTTTTGATAATATCCACAGCCCAGTTTGCAAGAATTTCCAGATTCCTCTTTGTGATATTGAGGAAAGAATCCCAAAGATAGGATTTCAACAGTTCTAAAAATAAAGCTCAAAAAGTTGTGGTAAAACTTGTTAAGTGTGTGCTCACCCAACTCTGTACACTTTACATGGTGAAAAGAAGTAAAACCTTTTTTCCCATGAGCATTTGTTAGTTGAGGCTCCCTCTCCCATGTGGTAATCTGAAGCTAGATGAGGGCAGCCTTCTGATTGACAGTGATGTTGAGGTGAATATAGGAGTGTTTAGCTTTAGCTCAGGGCTATGGCATGAACTCCTGGTACTTTCTCTACTTGAGTTTATCTCCACCTTGAATTTACCTCTTTGTACTTCTATTCTTCAGGCAATACCATTTACACCACAGCAAAAGTAAGCGAGAGAGGGGTGAGGCTGAAGAAAGAGTTTCTTTAGGTCATTGTCCGTGCTGTTGAGTCAGTAAGTCAGGGTAGGTTTCTTAATTCCCAAAGGATCTGACCTTGCCAGCTGCCCACACTTGTTTCAGGTGACTAGACCTGTGGATGGAACCTGGCATCATTGCTTGAAATCTCATAGTGAGCAGGAGAGAGAGAGGATGGGGTGGAGGAGATCAGTTTTATTAGCAAGAGGGAAAACAACTGATTGCTGCTGCTGCTGCTGCTAAGTCGCTTCAGTCGTGTCTGACTCTGTGTGACCCCATAGATGGCAGCCCACCAGGCTCCCCCATCCCTAGGATTCTCCAGGCAAGAACACTGGAGTGGGTTGCCATTTCCTTCTCCAATGCATGAAAGTGAAAAGTGAAAGTGAAGACGCTCAGTCGTGTCCGACTCTTAGCGACCCCATGGACTGCAGCCTACCAGGCTCCTCCATCCATGGGATTTTCCAGGCAAGAGTACTGGAGTGGGTTGCCATTGCCTTCTCCAAAACAACTGATTATGTATGCTTAAACACTGTGCCTATAAAATTCCCATAATCTCTTGTCAGTGAGTTTCAATAAGAGGGTGCGCATAAAAGAACTTAGAGAAATATTAAGCCTGCATATGGAAGGTGGTGTTACTTTGATCTTGTCTTTACTTTTCCATCTTCCATTATCACTGATTCTTTGGCACTCAGCTTTCTTTATTGTCTTAAAAACAGTATATTTTTCAGTTGAATCTGATCTTGTGGCTTCATGGTATTGTTTTATTTTTTAATTTTGAAGTTAATTTTTATTAGAGTATAGCTGCTTTACAATGTTGTGTTAGTTTCTGCTATACAGCAAAGTGAATCAGCTCTTGTTGTTGTTCTGTCACTCAGTTGTGTCCGACTCTTTGTGACCCCATGGACTGTGCAGCACATCAGGCTTCCCTGTCCTTACTATCTCCTGGAGCTTGCTCAAACTCACGTCCATTGAGTCGGTGATGCCATCCAACAATCTCATCCTGGGTTGCCCCTTTCTCGCCCTGCCTTCAATCTTTGTCAGCATTGAGGTCTTTTCAATTAAGTAAACTCTTCTCATCAGGTGGCCAAAGTATTGAATCAGCTCTCGATTCAGTTTAGTTCATTATTCATCCATGTCCAACTCTTTGTGACTGCAGCACACCAGGCTTCCCTGTCTATCACCAACTCCCAGAGCTTATTCAAACTCATGTCCATTGAGTCAGTGACACCATCCAACCATCTCATCATCTGTCATCCCCTTCTCCTCCTGCCTTCAATCTTTTGCAGCATCAGGGTCTTTTCCAACAAGTCAGTTCTTTGCATCATGTGGCCAAAGTATTGGAGTTTCAGCTTCAACATCAGTCTTTCCAATGAACACCCAGGACGGATCTCCTTTAGGATGGACTGGTTGAATCTCCTTGTAGTCCAAGGGACTCTGAAGACTCTTCTCCAACATCACAGTTCAAAAGCATCAATTTTTTGGTGCTCAGCTTTCTTTATACTCCAACTCTCACATCCATACATGACTACTGGAAAAACCATAGCCTTGACTAGATGGACCTTTGTTGGCAAAGTCAAGTCTCTGCTTTTTAATATGCTATCTAGGTTGGTCATAGTTTTTCTTCCAAGGATTAAGCATCTTTTAATTTCATGGCTGCAGTCACCATCTGCAGTGATTTTGGAGCCCAAAAAACTAAAGTCTCTCACTGTTTCCATTGTTTCTCCAACTATTTGCCATGAAATGATGGGACCAGGTGCCATGATCTTAGTTTTCTAAATGCTGAGTTTTAAGCCAACGTTTTCACTCTCCTCTTTCACTTTCATCAAGAGGCTCTTTAGTTCTTTTTTGCTCTCTGCCATAAGGATGGTGTTATCTGCATATCTGAGGTTATTGATATTTCAGTTCTGTGTATACATATATCACTCTTTTTTGGATTTCCTTCCCATTTAGGTCACCCCAGAGCATTGAGTTTCCCTCGTGCTATATAGTAAATTCTCATTAGTTATCTATTTTATACATATAATTTTCTTTTTCAACTGGAAATTTCCCCAGCACTTCCAAATAGAAGGCAAAGAAATATGTTCCCACAATACCATAGTGCTTCAGAAAACACTGGAATTTGAACAAGCCCACTTGAGTCCTCTCTTGACAAGGTCACCCTGCAGCTATTTGTGATCTTAGATTATCAGAACTCTTGAGCTCTTCTAACAAGCATCTCCACCTTAACAAATTTGGCTGTAGATTTTTTCTTTATTTCTCCTCCATTCCTTTCTTTTTTTCTTTCAGGTAAGACAGATTTGTATGTTGTCTGCCAAATTAAGGAAAATCCTTCTAAATGTATTCACAATCATATTACTGTATCTTTAAAATCCAATTGTAGAAAATAATATTTAAAAAAGTTAAACTTCAAAATAAGGTGGTTTGCTTTTACTTTAACACCCTTCTATGGAGGAATTTTAACTATTCTAAAGGGAATGTTTCATGCAAAGATGGGTTGATAAAGGACAGATATGGTAGGGACCTAACAGAAGCAGAAGATATTAAGAAGAGGTGGCAAGAATACACAGAAGAACTATACAAAAAAGATCTTCATGACCAAGATAATCATGATGGTGTGATCACTCACCTAGAGCCAGACATCCTGGAATGTGAAGTCAAGTGGGCCTTAGAAAGCATCACTAGGAACAAAGCTAGTGAAGGTGATGGAATTCCAGTTGAGCTATTTCAAATCCTGAAAGATGATGCTGTGAAAGTGCTGCACTCAATATGCCAGCAAATTTGGAAAACTCAGCAGTGGCCACAGGACTGGAAAAGGTCAGTTTTCATTCCAATCCAAAAGAAAGGCAACGCCAAAGAATGTTCAAACTACTGCACAATTGCACTCATCTCACACGCTAGTAAAGTAATGCTCAAAATTCTCCAAGCCACGCTTCAGCAATACGTGAACTGTGAAATTCCAGATATTCAAGCTGGTTTTAGAAAAGGCAGAGGAATCAGAAATAAGATTGCTAACATCTGCTGGATCATAGGGAAAGTAAGAGAGTTCCAGAAAAACATCAATTTCTGCTTTATTGACTATGCCAAAGACTTTGACTGTGTGGATCACAATAAACTGTGGAAAATTCTGAAAGAGATGGGAATACCAGACAACCTGACCTGCTTCTTGAGAAACCTATATGCACGTCAGGAAGCAACAGTTAGAACTGGACATGAAACAACAGACTGGTTCCAAATAGGAAAAGGAGTACATCAAGGCTGCATATTGTCACCCTGCTTATTTAACTTAGATGCAGAGTACATCATGAGAAACGCTGGGCTGGAAGAAGCACAAGCTGGAATCAAGATTGCCGGGAGAAATATCAATAACCTTGGATATGCAGATGACACCACCCTTATGGCAGAAAGTGAAGAGGGACTAAAAAGCCTCTTGATGAAAGTGAAAGAGGAGAGTGAAAATGTTGGCTTGAAGCTCAGCATTCAGAAAACAAAGATCATGACATCTGGTCCCATCACTTCATGGGAAATAGATGGGGAAACAGTGGAAACAGTGTCAGACTTTATTTTTTTGGGCTCCAAAATCACTGCAGATGGTGACTGCAGCCATGAAATTAAAAGACGCTTACTCCTTGGAAGGAAAGTTATGACCAACCTAGATAGCATATTCAAAAGCAGAGACATTACTTTGCCAACAAAGGTCCGTCTAGTCAAGGCTATGGTTTTTCCAGTGGTCATGTATGGATGTGAGAGTTGGACTGTGAAGAAAGCTGAGCGCCAAATAATTGATGCTTTTGAACTGTGGTGTTGGAGAAGACTCTTGAGAGTCCCTTGGACTGCAAGGAGATCCAAACAGTCCATTCTAAAGGACATCAGTCCTGGGTGTTCTTTGGAGGGACTGATGCTAAAGCTGAAACTCCAGTACTTTGGCCACCTCATGCGAAGAGTTGACTCATTGGAAAAGACTCTGATGCTGGGAGGGATTGGTGGCAGGAGGAGAAGGGGATGACAGAGGATGAGATGGCTGGATGGCATCACCAACTCAATGGACATGAGTCTGAGTGAACTCCGGGAGTTGGTGGTGGACAGGGAGGCCTGATGTGCTGCAGTGCATGGGGTTGCAAAAAGTCGGACATGACTGATCAACTGAACTGAACTGAATGTTAATGACTCTCTCACACATATTGATTTAACATCATACAAAATACTTTCTCAGAAGTCTCATTTAAGAACTTCACATAGCCCTTAGGGTTGAAAGCCAAAGCAGGATTAATGATTTCCATTTTTCCAGAGATTAAATAGATGTAGAATGGTGACTAATGATCTAAGATGACACAAATTCCATTGGGCAAATCCAAGTCTTATACCACTAATGCATTTTCCAAGAACAACACTTCTCTGAGAGGAATTTAGCTGTATTAAGCAAAACTAAACTTGCAAAGTCATGTGATATGGGTACAAATAGTTTCACATACCATTTTCTCATCATCAAAACAAACTTGGCTGACAATGAGCAAAAGTGAAGTGTCCAGAAAGTTTGTCATTTGGGATTCTATCATTCTCCTTCATCCTTTCATCTCCATCTGGCTTCCCCTTCTCCCTTTCAGGTACCCTTTAGCCTTCTACTTGTTTCATACTTCTCCACTTATCCAGAAAGAAAAAAGAATTTCAAAGATCAGTGTGCTATTTTTCTGGCTGTAGAAAGTACATAAAAGGACAGTAAGGATAACCCCTGTGTATCCATCCCAAGGAGGGAGCACTCTTTATCCTTTTGGAGGAATTTTTGCATACATGTATGTATAACATGCACATGCCTCAAGAGGTAGGTTGAAGGAGCAGAAAGATGAGTCAAAAGATGTTCCTGATATCTAGTAAAAATAATAACCTTTATATATTATTTCTACCACTGGAAAACACAGCCAATCATTTATTTATTCATGTAACACTTAATGCAACAATTTACTGAGCATCTACTCTGCATCTGTGATATGTTTTAAGGATCTAGCAGTACTCTTCAAGGTTGTTGGACTAGTCAGCCAAAAAAAAGTGAAGAATTACAATATAGGGTGAAAAAGAGCATAATAATGTTGGTAAGTACTATGTGTAATAGTGGTACAAAAGAGGAAGTATTTCCCTTGTGAGCTGGAAGTCAGCAAAGGGCTCTCAGAAAAGAAGATATTTCAGCTGGAGCTGTAAAGAGGAATAAAACTTAGCCTGCCAGACATTCCAGGCAGAGAAAAACAGCACTTGCAAAAGCAGGAAGGTCTGAAATGAGTTGGCACACTCAAGAGACTATAACTAGTCCAGTGATGAAAAGAAAGAGTAGTGATGGGACAGACTGACAGTGATCAAGATCGTGGCAAGACAGTGTGTCATGACTTATGTCATTCTTTTCTGATCAGTATCTTTTTCCCCTTCAAGTGATGATGGCACCATGATTTTCTTTTCTTTGGGGAACCACACTTTTCCTACTCTTTATGATCTTGATTGGGCTATCTTTCATGGAAACCTCTTAGAGACAGACAATGACTCAAAACTACCCAGTTTAGGGTTCTGTTGGTTACAGTGATTAATTCAAAGCACATGACCCAAGCAGGCCAATAAGAGTTTTCTCTAAGATTTGATGTATGGCAATTGGGATAGTCTTCTTCCTTTGGAATCTTTAACTGTATAGATAGCAGCTACTGTTTCCTGCTGCATGCAAGTTGTAGGGAGCAAACACACTAAAGAAGGCAGAATCCAAGGATGCAGTGAGAGAGATCAAAAGAAATGGAAAGATGAAGCCCAAGTGATATCACTTGAGTAGTGTGCCCAAAGCTTTTGATCAATTCCTGTACACTCTCATTACCTGGGTTCTACCTGAACAACTTTAAATTGAGTGTCCATCACTTATGATGAAGACAATCCTGATACGCAACCATTTTTAGCACATTGGACTTTATTATACAGGTAATGAAGAGGGTCCTTGAAAAGTCTGGAGCAATGACTAGATGTGTGTTTTAGAAAGTGTACGCTGGTGACTATGTAGAGAATGAGTAAGAGTAGGGATAGTCAGGGAACCTAGTTATAAAACTAGTATGAAAATCTAGATAAGACACCAGAAAGACATGAACTAAGGCAATACTAGTGGTTTTGAGTGGAAAGAATCCATTTTGAGGAAGATTGAAAATGTAGTCAACTAAGTAAGAGGTGTGAAGGGGAGGAGGAGGTATTCAGGGATAATGATTAGCATTCTTGCTTGATGTTTTAGGTTGAGTGGTTTTTTGGTTAACCAAAAGAGAGAATCCAAGAAGAGATAAATATAGGGGGTGTGAAGAAGTACGTTCATTCAGGGAAATTTTAAGTTGAAGATTTTATGGCACACTGATGTGGAGATGTCCAGTGGCAGTCAGTTAGATAGTTCTACCACTTCTGACTAAAGGCTGATCAGGAGGTCCAGATTTGTATATCACAATAAACTGTGGAAAATCCTGAAAGAGATGGGAATACCAGACCACCTTAACTGCCTCTTGAGAAATCTGTATGCAGGTCAGGAAGCAACAGTTAGAACTGGACATGGAACAACAGACTGATTCCAAATAGGAAAAGAAGTACATCAAGGCTGTATATTGTCACCCTGCTTATTTAACTAATATGCAGAGTACATCATGAGAAACGCTGGACTGGAAGAAGCACAAGCTGGAATCAAGATTGACGGGAGAAATATCAATAACCTTGGATATGCAGATGACACCACCCTTATGGCAGAAAGAAGTGAAGAGGAACTAAAAAGCCTCTTGATGAAAGTGAAAGTGGAGAGTGAAAAAGTTGGCTTAAAGTTCATGATTCAGAAAATGAAGATCATGGCATCCGGTCCCATCACTTCATGGGAAATAGATGGGGAAACAGTGGAAACAGTGGAAGACTTTATTTTGGGGGCTCCAAAATCACTGCAGCCATGAAATTAAAAGACGCTTACTTCTTGGAAAGAAAGTTATGACCAACCTAGATAGCATATTCAAAAGCAGAGACATTACCTTGCCAACAAAGGTCCGTCTAGTCAAGGCTATGATTTTTCCTGTGGTCATGTATGGATGTGAGAGTTGGACTGTGAAGAAGGCTGAGCACCAAAGAATTGATGCTTTTGAACTGTGGTGTTGGAGAAGACTCTTGAGAGTCCCTTGGACTGCAAGGAGATCCAACCAGTCCATTCTGAAGGAGATCAGCCCTGGGATTTCTTTGGATGGAATGATGCTAAAGCTGAAACTCCAGTACTTTGGCCACCTCATGCCAGGAGTTGACTCATTGGAAAAGACTCTGATGTTGGGAGGGATTGGGGGCAGGAGGAGAAGAGGATGACAGAGGATGAGATGGCTGGATGGCATCACTGACTCGATGGACGTGAGTCTGAGTGAACTCCGGGAGTTGTGATGGACAGGGAGGCCTGGCGTGCTGCAATTCATGGGGTCGCAAAGAGTCAGACACGACTGAGTGACTGAACTGAACTGGATTATAAGAGAATGCCAGAAGCTTTTGAGGTGGAAGAGATAACTCAGGGAAATGGTATGGAGTGAGAAGAGAAAATAAAGGACAAAACTTTGTAGAATGACAGCACCTAAGAGGTAGACTTGTAATGGGAACTGGAAAGGAGATGTTGGAGAGGTGGAGGAGGAATTATGAAAGAGTGGTGTACCAGAAACCAAGCTATTGTCAGTGGCATGAAGTACCTCGTGTTAGGTCAGTAAGATAAAGATTATAAAATATTCCTTTTTGACTATTTTGATGTCTCCTGTGACTGGCAAGAATACTGACTGAAGTGGTTTGCCATTCCCTTCTCCAGCAGACCATGTTTTGTCAGAACTCTCCACCATGACCCGTCTGTCTTGGATGGCCCTGCGTGGCATGGCTCCTAACTTCACTGAGTTACACAAGGCTGTGATCATTTTGGTTAGCTTTCTATGAATGTGGTTTTCCTTCTGGAGACTGTGGGATATAGTTCTTGCTTCTTATGTCTGCCCTCTGATGGATGTAGATAAGAGGCTTGTGTAAGCTTCCTAATAGGAGGGACTGGCTGTGGGGAAAACTGGATCTTACTCTGGTGGACAGGGCCATGCTTAGTAAATCTTGAATCCAATTTTCTGCAGATTTAATTGTTTGGCCTAAAGTGACTCAGTCCAAGGGAAGAGAAGCCCCAGCAAGATGGTAAGAGGGACAAAATCGAATTTGTAATAAAACCCCATATTCACCAGAGATGCTTAGAGGGCTCATACCTACCTTGTGTGCATCAGGACCCAGAGACTCCACAGAGACTGAGACAGAACTGTGTTTGAGTGTCTCCTGAAGAGGTATTGGTCAGCAATGGACTGCTGCGGAGGCAGGGGTTCTGGGACCGGTGAACCTTGGTATGGCATAAGCCCTCTTGGAGGAGGTCACCATTAACCCCACCATAGAGCCACCAGAACTTAACACAGGACTGGCACAAACAGAACTTTGTGTGTACCAGGACCCAGAAGAAAGGAGCAGTGACCCCACAAGAGACTGACCCAGACATGCCTGTGAGTGTCCAGGAGTCTCCAGCAAAAGCATGGGTGGGCAGTGGCCTGCTGCAGGGTTGGGGGCACCGGGAGATTGCCATTATCTTCATTACCTCCACCATAGTTTGGCCTCAGGTCAAATAACAGGGAGGGAATAGAGCCCCACCCTTCAATAGAAAATTGAATTAAAGATTTACTGAGCTTGGCTCCATCTATCAGAACAAGACCTGGTTTCCCCCTCAGTCAGTCTCTCCCATCAGGAAGCTTCCATAAGCCTCTTATCCTTCTCCATCAGAGGGCAGACAGACTGAAAACCACAATCAGAAAACTAACCAATCTGATTACATGGAATACAGCCTTGTCTAATTCAATGAAACTATGAGCCATGCTGTGTAGGGCCACCCAAGATGGACAGGTAATGGTGAAGAGTTCTGACAAAATGTGGTCCACTGGAGAAGGGAATGGCAAACCACTTCAGTATTCTTGCCTTGAGAATCCCATGAAGAATATGAAAAGGCAAAAAGATAGGGCACCAAAAGATAACTCCCCAGGTCAGTAGGTGCCCAATATGCTACTGGAGATCAGTGGAGAAATAACTCCAGAAAGAATGAAGAGACGGAGCCAAAGTAGAAACAACACTCAGTTGTGGATGTGACTGGTCATGGAAGTAAAGTCCAATGTTGTAAAGAGCAATATTGCATAGGAACCTGGAATGTTAGGTCCATGAATCAAGGCAAATTGGAAGTGGTCAAACAGGAGATGGCAAGAGTCAATATCGACATTTTAGGAATCAGGAACTAAAACGGACTGGAATGGGTGAATTTAACTCAGATGACCATTATATCTACCACTGTGGGCAAGAATCCCTTAGAAGAAATGGAGTAGCCATCATAGCCAACAAAAGAGTCCAAAATGCAGTACTTGGATACATTCTCAAAAATGGCAGAATGATCTCTGTTCATTTCCAAAGCAAACCATTCAGTATCACAGTAATCCAAGTCTATGACCCGACCAGTAATGCTGAAGAAGCTGAAGTTGAACGGTTCTATGAAGACCTACAAGACCTTTTAGAACTAACACCCAAAAAAGATGTCCTTTTCATTATAGGGGACCGGAATGCAAAAGTAGGAAGTCAAGAAACACCTGGAGTAATAGGCAAATCTGACCTTGGAGTACAGAATGAAGCAGGCCAAAGTCTAATAGAGTTTTTCCAAGAGAACGTACTGGTCGTAGCAAACACTCTCTTCTAACAACATAAGAGAAGAATCTACACATGGACATCACCAAGAAGGTCAATACTGAAATCAGCTTGATTATATTCTTTGCAGCCAAAAATGGAGAAGCTCTATCCAGTCAGCAAAAACAAGACCAGGGGCTGACTGTGGCTCAGATCATGAACTCCTTATTGCCAAATTCAGACTGAAATTGAAGAAAGTGGAGAAAATGACTAGACCATTCAGGTATGACCAAAATCAAACCCTTATGGTTATCCAGTGGAAGGAACAAATATATTCAAGGGATTCGATCTGACAGAGTGCTTGAAGAACCATGGTTGGAGGTTCATGACATTGTACAGGAGGCAGTGATAAAGACCATCCCCAAGAAAAAGAAATGCAAAAAGGCAAAATGGTTGGCTGAGGAGCCTTACAAATAGCTGAGAAAAGAAGAGAAGTTAAAGGCAAAGGAGAAACGGAAAGATATACCTGTTTGGATGCAGAGTTCCAAAGAATAACAAGGAGAGATAAGAAAGCCTTCCTCAGTGATCATTGCAAAGAAATGGAGGAAAACAATAGAATGGGAAAGAATAGAGGTCTCTTCAGGAAATTTAGAGATACCAAGGGAACATTTCATGAAAAGATGGGCTCAATAAAGGACAGAAATGGTATAGACCTAACAGAAGGTATTAAGAGGTGGTAAGAATATACAGAAGAACTATACAAAAAAAGACCTTCACAACCCAGATAATCACGATGATGTGATCACTGACCTGGAGCCAGACATCCTGGAATACGAAGTCAAGTGGGGCTTAGGAAGCATCACTTCAAACAAAGCTAGTTGAGGTGATAGAGTTCCAGTTGAGCTGTTTCCAATCCTAAAAGATGATGCTGTTAAAGTGCTGCACTCAATATGACAGCAAATTTGAAAAACTCAACAGTGTCCACAGAACTGGAAAAGTTTAGTTTTCATTCCAATTCCAAAGAAAGGCAATGCCAAGGAATGCTCAAAATTGAAGTTTCTCAGTCGTGTCCTACTCTTTGAGGCCCCAAGGACTATAGCCTACCAGGCTTCTCTGTCCATGGGATTTTCCAGGCAAGAATACCGGAGTGGATTGCCATTCCCTTCTCCAGGGGATCTTCCCAATGCAGAGATCAAACCCAGGTCTCCCACGTTGCAGGCAGACACTTTACCCTCTGAGCCACCAGGGAAACCCAAGAATGTTCAAACTATCACACAATTGCACTCATCTCACAACGCTAGTAAAGTAATACCCAAATTTTCCAAGCCAGGCTTCAACAGTACATGAATCATGAAATTCTAGTAGTTTATCAAGCTGGATTTACAAAAGGCAGAGGAACCAGAGATCAAATTGCCAACATCCATTGGGTCATTGAAAAAACAAGAGAGTTCCAGAAATACATCTACTTCTACTTTATTGACTATGCCAAAGCCTTTGACTGTGTGAATCAAAACGAACTGTGGAAAATTCTTAAAGAGATGGGAATACCAGACGACCAGACCTGCTTCCTGAGAAATCTTTATGTAAGTCAAAAAGTAACAGTTAGAACTGGACATGGAACAATAGACTGGTTCCAAATTGGGAAAGGAGTACACAAAGGCTGTATATTGTCACCCTGCTTATTTAAATTTTATGCAGAGAATATCATGTGAAATGCTGGGCTGGATGAAGCACAACCTGGAATCAAGACTGCCAGGAGAAATATCAATAACCTCAGATATGCAGATGACACCACACTATGGCAGAAAGCAAAGAAATAAAGAGCCTCTTGATGAAAATGAAACAGAAGAGTAAAAAGTTGGCTTAAAACTCAACATTCAGAAAACTAAGATCATGGCAACCAGTCCCATCACTTCATGGCAAATGGATGGGGAAACAGTGGAAACAGTGAGAGACTTTATTTTGGGGGGCTCTAAAATCACTGCAGATGGTGACTGCAGCCATGAAATTAAAAGATGTTTGCTCCTTGGAAGAAAAGTTATGACCAACTTAGACAGCATATTAAAAAGCCCAGACATTACTTTGGCAACAAAGCTGTGTATAGTCAAGGCTATGGTTTTTCCAGTAGTCATGTATGGATGTGAGAGTTGGACTATAAAGAAAGCTGAGCACCAAAGAATTGATGCTTTTGAACTATGGTGTTGGAGAAGACTCTTAAGATTCCCTTGGACTGCAAGGAGATCCAACCAGTCCATCCTAAAGGAAATCGGTCCTGAATATTCATTGGAAGGATTGATGCTGAAGCTGAAACTCCAATACTTTTGCCATCTGATGCAAAGAACTGACTCATTTGAAAAGACCCTGATGCTGGGAAAGATTGAAGGCGAGGGAAGAAGGAGACGACAGAGGGTGAGATGATTGGATGGCATCACCAGCTCAATGGACGTGAGTTTGAGTAAACTCTGGGAGTTGTTGTTGGACAGGGAGGCCTGGCATGCTGCAGTCCATGGGGTTATAAAGAGTTGGATATGAATGAGTGATTGAACTGATAACTGATTGGCTCAGTCCTGGAATCTATGGGCTCTATGGTAGGGCTACTGGTCACCTCCAAAAGGACTTATGCCAGTACATGCTTCTCAAGACCGCTGCTTCCAGTGTCCCTTTCCCCATGGCAGGCGACTGCCAACCCACACCTCTGCAGAAGACCCTCAAATACCCACAGGCAGATCTGGCTCAGTCTCTTGTGAGGTTACTGCTCCTTTCCCCTGGGTTTTGTTTGTGCCCTACAGAGTCTCTGTTTCCTCCAGTTTATGGACATTCTGTAATTAAATCCTGCTGTCCTTCAAAGTCAGATGCCCTGGGGATTCCCAGTCCCTTTGCTGGATCCCCAGGTTGGGAAGTCTATGTGGGGCCTAGAAACTTTGCAGCAGTGAAAGAATTTCTTGGTATTATTGTTCTCCAGTTTGTGGGTCGCCCACCCAGTGATTACAGGATTTTATTTTTTCGTGATTGCACCCCTCCTACCATCTTGTTGTGGCTTATCCTTTGCTCTTCAACATGGGGTTTTTTTTTTTTTTTGGTGGGTTCCAACATCCTCCTGTTGATGGTTATTCAACAGTTATGATTTTGGTGTTCTCAGAGAAGATGAGTGCATGTCTTTCTACTCCATTTTGTGGGGAAAGACTGAAGACAGGAAGAGAAGGGGGCAACAGAGAATGAGATGGTTGGATAACATCACCAACTCAATGGAGATGAGTTTGAGAAAACTCTGGGAGATAATGAAGAAAAAGGAAGTGTGCTTCAGCTCATGGGTCACAAAGAGCCGGACACGACTGAGTGACTGAACAACCTGTGACTGGACTCTGAGCAGTTTCAAGGGAGCATAGGAGCTGAGAAGATAAGACTTTTTAAGCAGAAGTGTGTCCATCCAATTTAGCCTTTCTCATATTCTCAGATACACTATTGTTTATATGTAGAATTTTGCTGCATTTTATACTATATAGAGGATATAGCAAGCAGGATTTTATGAAAAATATGTAGTCTTTTATTGTGAGGTCTATACTTCTAACATGGGCAATATCTTGTGTACAAGGATATGTCATAGATGATCTCAGAAACCCAAAAGACACATCTTCCAGAACCATCTAGTTACTATATTTGTGTCTGTTTATACTTTCACCTCAGGTACATCATGTCTCTCATTCAGGTTAAGTGCTTTAAACCTAATCAAATGATACTAGTTTACAAGTTAAAGAGATTGTTTAGAGTTATGATTAGCTATCTTTGCATGTGTACTCAGTCAGTCACTCAGTCATGTCTGACTCTTTGTGAACCTATGAACTGTAGTTCACCAGGCTCCTCTGTCCATGGGATTCTCCAGACAAGAATGCTGGAGTGGTTTGCTGTGCCCTTCTCCAGGGGAACCTTCTCAACCCAGGGATCAAACCCAGGTCTCACGCCTTCAAGCAGATTCTTTACCATCTGCACTACCAGGGAAGCCCGAGAGTACTGGGGTGGGTAGCCTATCCGTTCTGCAGGGATCTTCCATTGCTGCCTTTGCCTCAATCCGAATATGCTCAAGTTGGGAACTAGATTAGGACTTAGAGCTATGTGTCTTTATACCTTCTTAGAGATACTGTGTGTGTAATCACACAACCACAGAATTAGACATGATGACTGAAAACATAAATGTTTGTATCTCTTAGTAGGACTATCTTTATATTTCACTTATTTGAATAGAGACTAGAAACTGGAGTTTACCTCCTTGACTTTTTATGCTCTAACCTTAGACAAGTCTTTTGTCCACTCTGTACCTCTGTTTGAGTGTCTGCATGCTCAGTTGCTTGAGTCATGTCCAACTCTTTGTGATCCCATGGACTCTAGCCCACCAAGTTTCTCTGTCCATGGGATTCTCCAGGCAGGAATACTGAAGTGGGTTGCCATTTCCTCCTCCAGAGGATCTTCTCAACCCAGGAACCAAACCCATGGCTCCTGCATTGGCAGATTCTTGACCACTGAGCTGCCAGGGAAGCCTATGTCTCTGTTTACTTATCTGTAGAATGGAGATAATGCTAGTGAATACCTTAGGGACCTTTCATGAAGATAATGTGAACTGGAATGTATAAAGCACCAAGGTCAGATTACTAGCACATAGCTGTTGCTCAATTAGTTTCTATTGTGTTTATCATTATCATTATTAATATTGTCATCAGAAGGAAAGAGATTTTTTTCTTGGAATTTTTTTGCCCAGGACTCCTATTATCTTCTCTGGTCCAGCTGAATGACACTGCTTGCAGGGCCTGTGATAGAACCCCTACACTAAGCCACAAAGTCTCAAGAAGCCTCCAGCCTTGATGTCAAGCTCTAGAGAGTGTAGCTTGCAGTATTTTTACCTTTGTACTCCCTTTGGGTGATCAGGAAATGATAGATTTATAGAATTTTTTCCTTCCTTCTGTTGCTTATGGTTTAATTTTTTGCTAAACGGAAAATATTTTGCCACATGCCCACATCCTCAGGTTTATCACATCAGAGAGAAATGCTGGCAGCAGCTCTTACTTCTCCAGATGTGAGCTCCTTGTGTGGCTGTCTGCATGTTTCTGGTACTTAGAGCCACAGAACATCTCATTTCCAGAAATAACACTATGATGTACCAACACTAAACTTATTTCCTGTCTTGGGTGGGCCCAGAGCATTCCAGTAAATTCACAAGTGTATTGTAGACTGGGAAAGAATAGAAAACATGCTTCACTCTTTTGCAAGGTTTACCAAGATCCATATGAATGAAACAGACTGACGTTGTGCTTTCATATGAAGTATTAAAGATCCCAGTGAAAGTCACTCAGCCATACTCCATTCAATTCTCCAGCCCAGAATATTAGAGTGGGTAGCCTTTCCCTTCTCCAGGGGATCTCCCCAACCCAGGGATCAAGCCCAGGTCTCCCATATTGCAGGCAGATTCTTTACGAGCTGAGCCACCAGGGAATCCCAAGAATACTGGAATGGGTAGCCTATCCCTTCTCCAGGAGAACTTCCTGACCCAGGAATTGAACCTGCATTGCAGGCAGATTCTTTACCAGCTGAGCCACCAGGGAATCCCAAGAATACTGGAATGGGTAGCCTATCCCTTCTCCAGGAGAACTTCCTGACCCAGGAATTGAACCTGCATTGCAGGCAGATTCTTTACCAACTGAGCTATAGGCGAGGATGGAATGAACCAGCCAAGGGCCAAACATGACAGCATGTTTTGATATCCAGACTGTCTGGCTGAGAACTTCATAGCTCATTTATGCTCATTCCTCTGAGCATGGACTTTTTTTTTTCTTAGCAATCACAAGAAATAGAAACTTCAACAAGAAACCCATAAGCAAGCTGTGATATGCACTTGTAGTTACCAGGACACTCTCTGGAGTCCCAGTCACCATTATCATTGATAGCTTACGGGAAGGGTGTTGGATTTGTGATCTCCGAAGAAGATTTAGCTTCAGGACCAGAGACCAGGCTTGATCACTCAAGAGCTTTTGTGTAGCAGAGTTTTACTAAAGTATAAAAACGGACAGAGAAAGCTTCCAACATAGACATCAGAAGGGGAATGGAGAGTGCCCCAATCCCTAGTCTTAGCAAGAGAATTATATACTTTTTAATTGGTTATTACAGTAAATCAAAATGTCTCAAGGTTGTAAAGATCTTACTAGACCCACTCCCATAATATACATTTTAAGATAGCAGGATTAGTCAGAAGGTTTTCAGGAAGGAGAAACTTGTCCTCAAACAGGATACATTATTGTTATATAATCCTTACTAAGGAATGTAGGAAAAAAACATTTGTCCTTTCCTCCTTGAGAATTCCAGACCCCTATCTTCTCCTTAAGAGCCCCAGATCCCTTTCTCCTCCTTGGGGACCACAGATTTCTTATCCACCTGCCTAGGAATTTACACTCTCATCATCATCCTCATCATCTCTGCATTTTCCCTCAGTCTTGAGTCTTCACTACTCCATCCGTTCTAGTTGTCTGATGCTGCAGGCTGTCACAGAGTCAATCAAGCAAGCCTCTATCTCAAGGGCCCAAAGATGGGCTGATCACTATGTACTTTCTGTAAGTGTAAATAAGTGTTAGTCGCTCAGCTACCTCTGATTATTTCTGTCCACAGGGACTGTACCCCATCAGGCTCCTCTGTCCATGGAAGTCTCCAGGCAAGAATACTGGAGTGGGTTGCCATTTCCTTCTCCAGGGGATCTTCCCAACCTAGGGATGGAACCTGGGTCTCCAGCATTGCAGTAGATTCTTTACCATCTGAGCCACCAGGTAAGCCCCTTATCGTGCACATAAAAGAGTTCTGTAATTAGTCCCTTTCTGTGCAGTCTGAAAGACAAAGTAAGCACATGCAGAGCAACTAAAAAACCATAAGATATCTAAATGACAATGCAAACCTCCAAAATGGGAGTCCCAAAACAAGGGAGTTCAAAGTTAACTATAATTATGTGACCAGAAGAGGAATAATAGGAAGGAATAGGAATTCAGCTGAGCCATGGAGGATCAGCACATTTAGAGAAGGGAGGCAGAGATGTGTTTAGGTTGGTGAAAAAGTAATTGCGGTTTCAGGCTATGAATTTTAAATTATTATAACTGGGCTCAAATATATCTTTATTAATCAAGATAGGAACCATTACAATCAACATATTTTTTGCCAATGAGAAATAAGTTTGTTTATTCCTGTAGCATTAAAATCTGTGTGTTGTGTCTTAGAAAGCATTTTCTTTTTAAAATTTATTTGTTTTAATTGAAGGATAATTACTTTACAATATTGTGATGTTTTTTGCCATATATCAACATGAATTGGCCACAGGTATACACGTGTCCCCTCAATCCTGAACCCCTCCCTAGCCTATCCCTTTGCATTGTCCCAGAAAATGGGCTTTCGGTGCCTAGCTTCATGCATTGAACTTGCACTGGTCATCTGTTTTACATATGGTAATGTACATGTTTCAATGCTATTCTCTCAAATCATCCCACCCTTGCCTTCTCCCACTGAGTCCAAAAGTCTGTTCTTTACATCTGTGTCATCCTACCTGCATGTAGGATCATTGGTACTGTCTTTCTAAATTCCACATATATGAGTTTATACACTGCATTTGTTTTTTCTCTTTCTGATTTACTTTACTCTGTGTAATAGGCTCAAGGTTCATCCACCTCATTAGAACTGACTCAAATGCATTCCTTTTTATAACTGAATAACATTCCATTGTTTATATATACCATAACTTCCTTATCCAGTCATCTGCCAATGGACACCTAGGTTGCGTCCACGTCCTACTTATGGTAAATAGTGCTGCAATGAACATTGGGGTACAAAGATGGCAGAGGAGTAGGTGGACATGGAGTACATCTCTCTCTATGGATATATCAGCAATACACTTCAAACACAGAAGTGCATGCAGAACACCAGCTGAGAGCAGACAGGAGTACCTGGCCAGCGGAAAAGAATATATAGACCCATGCAAAACTCGGTAGGACAAAGGAACTAGGGGGAAAAACAGGAGTATTAGTAGGACTGGACCTGCCCTCGGTGGGTGGGGAAACTGAAGCAGGGGTCCGATTCCCATATCAGGGCAATTGTCTGAGTCAGAGGAGAAACATTTAAGGCTGAATGTGAAAGAGCTGATCTGTGGTAGCCTAAATGGAATGAGAATCAGACGGTCCTTGCCACAGCCATACATTCCCTAGAGGGCGCAGTGGCTGGAAACTGGAGTTTAGGGATTGTGGAGCAATCCCTGGGTGAGGGCTGCTACTGACTTCGGAGAGACAGATCATGGGGATGTGAGGGAAGAGATTGTAGTGGGAAATGCCTGTGGAGGAAAGCCAGGTAGCCATGAAAGCAAGGTGATACTGCTGAGTCACGTGTAGGGGGTGGAGCCAACATCATAGCCTCTCTCCCCCCACATGCCAGCATTGGCAGCTCAACAATAGAGAGGGTGGCCCATCAAACGCCTGACACACTGAACTACAGAGTAGGACCCCACCCAGGGTGCTCCTTTAAGTGACTGATGCACCAATCTACAGAGTAGGACCGCAGCCGCGGGCCCCTCTATGTGCCTGATGCACCAAACAGCAGAGAAGGACCCCAGGCAAGAAAGCCCTCTAAGTACCTGAATAGGCAGAGCTACAGAGAAAGACTGGCCAAAGAGGCCTTCTGATCACCAGCTGCAAGAGGCTCAAAAAAAGACTCTGATAGGGCCATAACTCCTGCAGCGGAGGCAGTCTGTGTCCCTGCACACTTGGTGCTGCCAGAGTCCCTGCAAGCCAAACAGCTGCATCACCTTCACGCTCAACTCTCACTGGGGCAGAGCTGCCACAGGCAAAAAAATGTCTTGCACCTATGCGCACAGGGTCACTTCAGTTGTGTCCGACTCCTTGTGACCCTGTAGACTGTCGCCTGCCAGGCTTCTCTGTCAGGGAGAAGGGTTCTCCAGGCAAGAATACTGGAGCATATTGGCCAATCCTGGTTGCCATACCCTTCTAGAGCACAGTATTTCCTGCTGCCCTAGCCGCCAACACCCCTGAATATCTGGTGCTGCCAGAACCCCTGCAACCCAAGCACCTGCACCACCTCCACATCTGGCCCTCACAGGAGTAAACCCAAGTCCTCCAGGGCAACCTCAGGAGCAAATCCCAGTGGATGACCCACATGCAGAGGTGGAAATAAAACCACACTTGAAATCCAGGGCAAGTGTGACTAAGGAAGACGACCCAAAACCCTCGCACTTAATATACAAGCTGTATATTAAATGTGATTAACACGATCAACTGGGCAGACTGTGGTGTGGATTATCTAAAAGATCAATGAGAGCTCCTTCAAAAGAAAATGGACTAGTTCTGATAGCTGTGGACATAGGCAAGAACACACAGGAGTAGGACCAGATTAGAATCTGAGCTGCCCCCACAGCAGGTCCAGAGATCAGCACAGTGTTAGAAGGCATCCTAGGGAGGTGAAGTGGACTGTGACTCCCAGCAAGGGAAAGGACTCTGACAGCAGTGACGCAAGAAAAACATTTATTATTGTTATGTTTTGACTTATTTTGTAGATTCTTTTGGATTTTTTTTTCTTTTCTTTACTTTCCCCCCCTCTGTTGTAGTTGTTGATTTTATTGGCACTATGAAATCTAATTAGGAGAAGACAATGGCAACCCACTCCAGTACTCTTGCCTGGAAAATCCCATGGGCAGAGGAGCCTGGTAGGCGGCAGTCCATGGGGTCACTAAGAGTCGAACATGACTGAACGACTTCACTTTCACTTTTCAGTTTCATGCATTAGAGAAGGAAATGGGAACCCACTCCAGTGTTCTTGCCTGGAGAATCCCAGGGATGGGGGAGCCTGGTGGGCTGCCATCTCTGTGGTCGCACAGAGTCGGACACGACTGAAGCAACTTAGCAGCAGCAGTATGAAATCTAATTAAGCTTTTGAGGGTTTTTTTTTTTCTTTTTCATCTTTTTCTCAGTCACATTTTTCATTGTTAGTATAAACCTCTGCCTTTATGTTGGGCTTTTGCAGTTCTGGGGAGGGTTTATTTTTTTCTCTTTTTTAATTTTAATTTTTTAAACCTATTATTATTTTTCTACATTTATTCCTTTGCTGGCTTTTCCTACTGTTCTTTTACCCTTCCTATTAATCTTTAATATATGTAAATCTTCTTTATCAACCACTATTTAACTTTGGATATCTATTATTTCTTTCTTTTCTTTCTTTCCTTTAGTCTCAATATATTTGTTAGTTTTATTCTCATTGTTTTATTCCCCAATTGGCACCTTGCTTTAGTTTTGTTTTCCAATTGTGCTTTAGTTAGTTTTGTTCTGATAGATACAATTTTTGGTTTCCTTTGTTTATCAGGTCAATCTATTGTACTTTATTTTTGTTGGACTGTTTTGATTTTGCTTATGGGTGTATATGTATATTCAGTCACACTTTTTCTTGTTGTATGAACCTCTGCATCTGCTTTGGGCTTTTGCAGTTCTGTGGAGTTTTCCTTTATTTTTCCTTTTTTCTTTCCTCTTCCTTATTTTTCTTTCTTTTCTCTTTTTTATCATTCTAACTTAAAATTTTTTAAACCTATTATATTTTTTATACATTTATTCCTTCATTTGCCTTTCCTACTGCTCTTTTGCCCTTGCAGTTAATCTTTATATAAATCTTCATCCTCTACCTCTATTTAACTTTGCATATCTATTCTTTATTTCTTTTCCTCTCAACATATTTGTTGGTTTTGTTTTCATTGCTTTAGTCCCCACTTGGCACCCTGCTTTAATTTTGTTTTGCAGTTTGTACTTTAGTTAGTTTTGTTCTTAACTGGTAAATATAATTTTTGGCTTCCTTTGTTTGTTGGGTCAATCTATTGTACTTTCTTTTTGCTGAACTGTTTTGATTTTGCTTTGGGTATATATGTATATGTGTATATTCCATTATTTTTTGCCTGATTTTGTAACTGCAGTTTGCCTGGGGTTCATCTTTGGTTTCTCATTTTTGCATATTTGTGTTAATCTCACTTCATACCATAACAAGCCACTTGTAGAATCTTTGTTCCTGACCAGAGATAACACTCTGAGCCTTTGGAGTGGGAGCACTGACTCCAAGACCCTTGACTACCAGAGAACTAACCCTAGGGAGTATCAAATAGGGAGAGCTCACACAAAGGAAACCACTGGAATATAAGACCTGGCATCACCCAACCACCAATAGCACCCTGTGCAGGATGCCTCATCTAAACAACAAACAAAAGAAAATTACAAACCAAATCATCAGCAGACAGGATTACCACCTCACTTAGGCTTGCCCAACAGAGGAAAAACAAGCAAACAAGCAAAAACTCAGCACAAACTCACCCTATAAGAAGGTTACACAACCACTGGACCAACCTCAGAGGGCGGAAGCCAAAAGGAAGAAAGGATTCAAGACTAAAACCTGGGAAAAGGAGACCTCAAGCACAATAACTTAAAAAAAAAAATAACAAAAAGGCCGAGAAATACTACACAAACAAAGAAACAAACTAGAAACACAGAAGTCCAAATAAATGAAGAGGAAATAGAAAAATTACCTGAAAAAGAATTCAGAATAATGATAGTAAAGATGATCAAAAACCTTTAAAGCAAAATGGAGAAAATTCAAGAATCAATTAACAAAGACCAAGAAGAATTAAAGAATAAACATGCAGAGACAAACAACACAATTACTGAAATTAACAATATTCTTGAAGAAATCAATGGCAGACTATCTGAAGCAGAAGAACAAATCAGTGAGCTGGAAGATAAAAGGGTGGAATTAACTTCTAAAGAGCAGAATAAAGTAAAAAGAAAGAAAAGTAATGAAGATAGTCTCAGAGACCTCTGGAATCAATTGATATCAAATGAACCAACATTTGAATTAGAGGGGTCCCAGAAGAAGAAGAGAAAAAGAAAGGGTATGAGAAAATTTTTGAAGAGATTATAGTTGAAATTTTCCCCAACATGGAAAGGGAAATAGGCAATCAACTCCAAGAGGCACAAAGAGACCTATACAGGATAAACCCAAGGAGGAACACACCAAGACATATACTAATCAAACTAACAAAGACTAAACACAAAGAAAGAATATTAAAAGCAGCAAGGGAGAAGCAACAAAACATACAAGGGAAATCTCATATACTTAACAGCCGATCATTAAGCAGAAACTGCAGGCCAGAAGGGAATGGCAGGATATATTTAAAGTACTGAAACGGAAAAATCTACAACCAAGATTACTGTACCTGGCAAGAATCTCATTCAAAATTGATGGAGAAATAAAAAGCTTTTCAGACAAGCAAAAGTAGAGAGAATTCAGTACCACCACACCAGCTTTACAACAAATGTTAAATGGACTCATATAATCAAGAAATACAAGAGAAGAAAAAAGATCTAAAAAATCAAACCCAAACAATTAAGAAAATGGCAATAGGAACATCAGATCAGTTCAGTTCACTTCACTTCAGTCGCTCAGTCATGTCCGACCCTTTGCGACCCCATGAATCACAGCACGCCAGGCCTCCCTATCCATCACCAACTCCCGGAGTTTACTCAGACTCATGTCCATCAAGTCAGTGATGCCATCCAGCCATCTCATCCTCTGTCATCCCCTTCTCCTCCTGCCCCCAATCCCTCCCAGCATCAGAGTCTTTTCCAATGAGTCAACTTTTCACATGAGGTGGCCAAAGTACTGGAATTTCAGTTTTAGCATCATTCCTTCCAAAGAAATCCCAGGGCTGATCTCCTTCAGAATGGACTGGCTGGATCTCCTTGCAGTCCAAGGGACTCTCAAGAGTCTTCTCCAACACCACAGTTCAAAAGCATCAATTCTTCAGCGCTCAACCTTCTTCACAGTCCAACTCTCACATCCATACATGACCACAGGAAAAACCATAGCCTTGACTAGATGGACCTTTGTTGGCAAAGTAATGTCTCTGCTTTTGAATATGCTATCTAGGTTGGTCATAACTTTTCTTCCAAGGAGTAAGCATCTTAATTTCATGGCTGCAGTCACCATCTGCAGTGATTTTGAAGCCCCCCAAAAAATAAAGTCTGACACTGTTTCCACTGTTTCCCCATCTATTTCCCATGAAGTGATGGGACCAGATGCCATGATCTTCGTTTTCTGAATGTTGAGTTTTAAGCCAACTTTTTCACTCTCCTTTTTCACCTTCATCAAGAGGCTTTTTAGTTCCTATTCACTTTCTGCCATAAGGGTGGTGTCATCTGCATATCTGAGGTTATTGAGATTGCTCCCAGCAATCTTGATTCCAGCTTGTGCTTCTTCCAGCCCAGCATTTCTCATGATGTACTCTGCATATAAGTTAAATAAACAGGGTGACAATATACACCCTGACGTACTCCTTTTCCTATTTGGAACCAGTCTGTTGTTCCATGTCCACTTCTAACTGTTGCTTCCTGACCTGCATACAGATTTCTCAAGAGGCAGGTCAGGTGGTCTGGTATTCTCATCTCTTCAGAATTTTCCACAGTTTAGCGTGATCCACACAGTCAAAGGCTTTGGCATAGTGAATAAAGCAGAAATAGATGTTTTTTGGAACTCTCTTGCTTTTTCAATGATCCAGTGGATGTTGGCAATATACATCAATAATTACTTTCAATGTAAATGGATTTAAATGCTCCAACCAAAAGACACAGACTGGCTGAATGGGTACAAAAACAAAATCCATATATATGCTGTCTACAAGAAACTCACTTCAGATCTCAAGACACATATAGATTGAAAGTGACAGGATGGAACAATATATTCCATGCAAATGAGAAGCAAAAGAAAGCTGGAGTAGCAATGCTCATACCAGACAAAATAGATCTTAAAATAAAGATTACAGGAGATAAGGAAGGACAGTACATAATGATCAAGGGGTCAATCCAAGAGGAAGACATAAGAATTGTAAATATCTATGCACCCAACATAGGAGCACCTCAATACATAAGACAAACACTAACACACATAAAAGGAGAAATTGACAATAACACAATAACAGTAGGAGACTTTAAGACCCCACTCACACCAATGGACAGATCATCAAAACAGAAAATTAATAAGGAAACACAAGTCTTAAATGATACATTAGACGAGATGGATCTCATTGATATCTTCAGGACATTCCATCCAAATGCAGAAGAATACACCTTCTTCTCAAGTGCACATGGAACATTCTCCAGGATAGACCACATCTTGGGTCACAAATCAAACCTCAGTACATTTAAGAAAATTGAAATCATATCAAGCATCTTCTCTGACCACAATGCTATGAGACTAGACATCGATTACAAGAAAAAAAATTGTAGGAAACACAAACACATGGAGATTAAAACACATTTCTAAATAACCAACAGGTTACTGAAGAAATCAAAAGGAAAATTTTAAAAATTCTAGAAACAAATGACAATGAAAACATAACAACTCAAAACCTATGGGATGCAGCAAAAGCAGTTCTAAGAGGGAAGTTTATAGCAATACAATCTTACCTCAAGAAACAAGAAAAACATCAAATAGACAATCTTACTTTACACCTAAAACAACTGGAAAAAGAAGAACAAAAAGAAAACACAAAATTAGTTTAAGGAAAGAAATCATAAAGATCCAAGCAGAAATAAATGAAAAAGAAATGAAAGAACCAATAGTAAAGATTAATAAAACTAAAAGCTGGTTCTTTGAGAAGGTAAACAAGATTGACAAGCCTTTATCCAGACACATCAAGAAAAAGAGAAGAATCAAATCAACAAAATTAGAAATGAAAAAGGAGAGGCTACAACAGACGATGTAGAAAAACAAAGGATTGTAAGAGACTATTATGAACATCTATATGGCAATAAAATTGACAACCTGGAAGAAATGGACAGGTTCTTAGAAAGTTCAGTATTCCAAGACTGAACCAGGAAGAAATTGAAATTATGAACAATCCAATTACAAGCACTGAAATTGAAGCTGTGATCAAAAATCTCCCATAAATCAAAAGCCCAGGACCAGATGGCTTCACAGGAGAATTCTATCAAACATTTAGAGAAGAGCTATTGCCTATTCTTCTAAAACTCTTTCAAAAATTTGCAGAGGACGGAACACTTCCAAACACATTCTACAAGGCCACCATCACCCTGATACCAAAACCAGACAAAGACAACACACAAAAAGAAAACTATAGGCCAATATCACTGATGAACATAGATGCAAAAATCCTCAGCAAAGTTTTAGCAAAGAGAATTCAGCAACATATCAAAAAAATAAAAAGAAAAAAGAAAAAGAAAAACCACTCATGATCAAGTTAGGTTTATTCCAGGAATGCAAGGATTCTTCAATATATGCTTATCAATCAATGTGATACACCATAACAACAGATTGAAAGATAAAAACCATATAATCCTCTCAATAGATGCAGAAAAAACCTTTGACAAAATTCAGCACCCATTTATGATTAAAACTCTTCAAGAACTAGGCATAGAAGCAATCTACCTCAACATAGTAAAGGCCGTATATGATAAGCCTACAGCAAACATTATTCTCAATGGTGAAAAACTGAAAGCATTCTCCCTAAGATTAGAAGCAAGACAAAGGCATCCACTTTCACCACTATTATTCAACATAGTTCTGGAGGTCCACTACAGCAATCAGAGAAGAAAAAGAAATAAAAGGAATCCAGGTGGGAAAAGAAGTAAAGCTCTCATTGTTTGCAGATACCATGACACTGTACATAGAAAACCCTAAAGAGAATATCAGAAAGTTACTGGAGCTAATCAGTGAATTTAGCAAAGTTGCAGGATACAAAATCAATATGCAGAAATCACTTGTATTTCTATATACTAACAATGAAAAATCAGAAAGAGCAATTAAGGAATCAATCCCATTCATCATTGCAACAAAAAGAAATAAATATCTAGGACTAAACTTACCTAAGGAGACAAAAGAACTATACACAGAAAAGTATAAGACACCAATGAAGAAATCAAAGATGACATAAACAGATGGAGAGGTAGTCCATGTTCCTGGTTAGGAAAAATCAATATTGTGAAAATGACTATACTGCCAAATGCAATCTACAGATTCAATGCGATCCCTATCAAATTACCCATGGCATTTTTCACAGAACTAGAACAAAAAATTTCACAATTCATATGGAAACACAGAAGACCCCAAATAGCCAAAGCAGTTTTGAGATAGAAGAATGGAGCTAGAGGAGTCAACCTTCCTGACTTCAGATTATACTATAAAGCTACAGTCATCAAGACAGTATGGTACTGGCACAAAAACAGAAATATAGATCAATGCAACAAGATAGAAAGCCCAGAAATAAACCCATGCACCTATGGGTACCTTATTTTTGACAAAGGGGGCAAGAATATACAATGGGACAAAGACAGCCTCTTCAATATATGTTGAGAAAACTGGACAGCCACATGTAAAAGAATGAAATTAGAACACTTCCTAACACCATACACAGAGAAACTCACAATGAATTAAAGACCTAAATCTAAGACCAGAAACTATAAAATTCTTGCAGGAAAGCATAGGAAAAACCCTCGATGACATTAATCAGAGCAAGATCCTGTATGACCCATCTCCTAGAGTAATGGAAATAAAACCAAAGTAAACAAGTGGGACCTGGTTAATCTTAATAACTTTTGCACAACAAAGGAAACTATAAGTAAGGTGAAAAGACAGCCCTCACAATGGGAGAAATAATAGCAAATGAAACAACTGACAAAGGATTAATTTCCAAAATATACAAGCAGCTCATACAGCTCAATATCAGAAAAACAAACAACCCAATCAAACAATGGGGAAAAGATCTAAATGGACATTTCTCCAAAGAAGGCATACAGATGGCTAACAAACACATGAAAAGATGCTCAACATCGCTCAGTACTAGAGAAATGCAAATCAAACCTACAATAGATATCACCTCACCCCAGTCAGAATGACCATCATCAAAATGTCTACAAACAATAAATGCTGGAGAGGGTGTGGAGACAAGGGAATGCTCTTGCACTTTTGTCTGGAATGTAAATTGATACAGCCACTATGGAAGACGGTATGGAGATTTCCTTAAAAAAACTAGAAATAAAACCACCATATGACCCAGTAATCCCACTCCTAGGCATATACCCTGAGGAAACCAGGGTTGAAAAAGACTCATGTGCCCCATTGTTCATTGCAGCACTATTTACAATAGCTAGAACATGGAAGCAACCTAGATATCCATCTACAGATAAATGGATAAAGAAGTTGTGGTACATATGCACAATGTACTATTACTCAGGTTTTAAACGGAATGCATTTGAGTCCGTTCTAATGAAGTGGATGAACCTAGAACCTATTATACAGAGTGAAGTGAGTCAGAAAGAGAAAGACAAATATCATATTCTAACACACATATACAGAATCTAGAAAAATGGTACTGAAAGATTTATTCACAGGGCAGCAATGGAGAAACAGACACAGAGAATAGACTTATGGACATGGGGAGAGGGGAGGAGAGGGTGAGATGTATGGAAAGAGTAACATGGAAACTTACATTAGCATATGTAAAATAGATAGCCAACAGAAATTTGCTGTATGTCTCAGGAAACTCAAACAGGGGCTCTGTATCAACCTAGAGGGGTGGGATTGGGAGGCAGATGGGAGGGAGGTTCAAAAGGGAGGGGATATATGTATACCTATGGCTGATTCATGTTGATGTTTGGCAGAAAACAGCAAAATTCTGTAAAGCAATTATCCTTCAGTAAAAAATTAAATTAAAAAAAATTTGGGATACATGTATCTCTTTCAATTATGGTTTCCTCAGGGTGTGTGCTGGGTTGCATAGCATTTGTATGCCCACTTTTTTAAGGAATTTCACACTGTTCTCCACAGTGGCCCTACCAGTTTGCATTCCCACCAGCAATGTAAGAAGGCTCCCTTTTCTCCACACCCTCTCTAGCATTTATTGTTTGTAGACTTTTTGATGAAAGCATTTTCTTCCTCCTGTTGGTTGTGGAAGTGTTTTTCTCTGAAAAGTGTTGTTGTGGTGCTTCAAGAAGTGGTAGTTGGTTGGTGAGAGGCCAGTTGAATATGGCAGATGAGGCAAAATTTCATAACCCAATTCGTTCAACTTTTTTGAAGCATTGATTGTGCAATGTGCTGTCAGGTGTTGTGGAGAAGAATTGGGCTCTTTCTGTAGACCAGTGCTAGCTGCAGGCATTGAAGTTTTTGGTGGATCTTATTGATTTACAGAGCATACTTCTCAGATGTAATGGTTTTCACTGGGATTCAGAAAGCTGTAGTGGATCAGACTGGCAGCAGACCGCCAACAGTGACCATGACCTTTCTTTGGTCCAAATTTGACTTTGGAAAGTGTTTTACAGCTTCTTCTCAGTCCAACCACTGAACTGATTATCACTGGTTGTCATATAAAATCCACTTTTAGTCACATGTCACAATCTGATTGAGAAATAATTTGTTATTGCATAGAATAAGAAAAGATGACCCTTCAAAATGATGATTTTTAAAAGTTTTTGGTCAGCTCATGAGGCACCCACATATTGAGCTTTTTCAGATTTCCAATTTGCTTCACATGCCAAATGACCACAGAATGGTCAATGTTGAGTTCTTTGGCAACATCTCATGTAGTTGTAACAATATCAGCTTCAGTGATCCTCTCAATTGGTTGTCAACTTCTGTTGGCCGGCCACTGCACTTCTCATCTTCAAGGCTGCCATCTCCTTTGTAAACTTCTTGAACCACCACTGCACTGCATGTTCTTTAGCTGTTCCTGTCCAAAACCATTGTTGATATTGTGGGTTGTCTGCTGTTTTACAATCATTTTGAACTCAAATAAGAAAATCACATAAGTTTGCTTTTTTTCCTAACATTTCCCTAGTCTAAAATAAATATAAAATAAACAGCAAGTAATGTCATTAGCAAAAAAAATAAATAAAATAAAACAAGAAATGCACATTAAAATGATTGATGTAGAACATCATTTTAACCACATTTCATTGTAACCACATTTATTTAAGAATGTATTCTAATATCAAACAGCAAAGTCCAACAATGCAAAACTGCAATTACTTTTGCACCAACTTAACATTAGTCTCTCAGTCGTGTAGGACTCTTTGCAACCCCATGGACAGGCTCCTCTGTCCATGGGATTCTTCACACAAGAATACTGGAGTGGGTTGCATTCCCTTCTTCAGGGGATCTTCCTGACTCAGGGATAGAACCTGGGTCTCCTGTGTTGCAGGCAGATTCTTTATCATCTGAGCCACCAGGGAAGCCATTGCACCAGTGTTCCAAACAGTGGGAGCTAAAAACACAAAGGCCAAAGTGTGCAGAGTAGGTATTGAGAACTGGGACAGGGGAACCAGGGAGGGGTGAGACCAAATGAGAAGAGCAGAATGTTTTAGAAAGTTAAATGGCCTTCCTTGGAATCTAGCCATCCTTTCTTATGTCCACTTGTAAATCTCAGGACCTGTTTTGAAAGAGGCAACTGAAACAACTGAAGGTATGGTTTAGGGAGCTGCAGTCAGAGGGAACTATGTACTGCATTTTCCTTTTCGTCCTTAGGGCTGTGCTGAGGGAACTCCCATTTTCCCATATTTGTCTCTCTCATCCCTGCCCCACACCAGTGCCAACATCCATCTTCAGGAAGAGCTGTTCACACCAAGGCAGGTATGGCAAACCCAGCATGGTGCAGACCAGGAACAATGGCTCAGACTCTCAAACACCCATATGTGTTAAGTGCACAGCATCTGCCATCCTGGCCTCAGGCCCCAAAAGGAGGCTGCTTTCTAGGAAAGCTTTCACCAGTTGCTTTTCTGCTTCAAGATAGTAAAACTAGCATTCACCCCTCTGGGCTTTCATTTTAGGTCTCTTCCAATGCTTCCCTGAAGGAGGTAAAGGAGAGAATTCTTTCTCAATATTCTTTCAAACGAAAGCACACAGGCCCTTTTTCTTCCCTCACCAACCAGAATACAATTTCTCACCTACTTCTGATTCCTAATATAAGTCAGTAGCAAGGTTTATATGTATATTTCTCTGACTGAACTGTGATCTCCCCAAGGACAAGACATTATGCTACACGAGCCCCTTTCATCTTTTCACCCCAGTGTTCAACAGCCTGGCTGATGCCTATGGAGTATTTATCAACTGGAAAAAGAGAAAAGACCCCATAAGAGTTTCTAGACATTGTCCTGAAATTTTTTCTAAGACAAACCAGCTCATGAATGAATACTTGTATTCATGCACACTCCACCCAACTCAGGGCCATTAAACTCTTTAAATTTAGGTTAATGCTTCCTTTAAATGGAAAAAGATCAGATGGCCCCAGTAAATCATCAGATCTTTTCCAAAGTGGCAGCTAGCCATAAGCAAGGTCTTATGATCACACAGGGCAATTTTGCCAGAAAAGAGACTGGGGGTTAGGATACAGAGTTTCGGGTATTTATTAGGAAAGTAGGAGATGTTGATGCTACCCGGGGAAAGGCTTTATATGTTTCTTATGATTGAGTGAAGGGCCCAGATTCTAGGAAAGTGTGCAAAAGACCACATTACTGGCTTCATGACCTATAATTGGGCTTCCCTTGTAGCTCAGTTGGTAAAGAATCTGACTGAAATACAGGAAACCTGGGTTCAATTCCTGGGTCAGGAAGATCCCCTGGAGAAGGAAATGGCAACCCACACCAGTATTCTTGCCTGGAGAATCCTATGGACAGAGGAGCCTGGCAGGCTACAGTCCATGTGGTCACAAGAGTCGGACACAACTTAGCGACTAAACCACCACCAATTGAGCAGGTTGCACAATTTTGCCATGTTCAAGAGACCTTGTTCTGATCGCTAGGAAACCATTCCTTCCCTCTAATACACACACACACACACACACACACACACCCCTTTCTATAGAGAAGAGAGAGCCATGAGCATTCTAAAACCAGATGGGGAGCCAAAGGAGGAAAAGAACAAAGCACTATGTGGATTTTTAAAGAAAATATGTGTCATAAATTAGTTGTTAAGAAACTTTAGTATTGTCTTAAAAGAAAATTCCTCAAAGTCTCTAAAAAGTAGCCAGAATAAAGCTGACAAATTTGTGGCTTTTTCTAGAGGCCCACTGTGTAAATCTTGAGAAAACACCCCACGCTGTTGACACAACTTTCTCCTACTGGGCCATTCCCTTCTATTCCTCTTTCCTTCCTTCCTTCCTTCCAGTACACAAACTAAGACTGCTTTCTTGAAATTTTCCTGAGCATCATTGTTTCTGTGTCTGTTAAAGTACTGGTTCTTATCTCATACAGGACCATCGTCATCTCTCCTGGGCGGTCACTGAATTCTCATGCCCACCGAACATTGTCTGTACACTACATATAGATGCATCACAAATACTTCTGAAAAAGCCTTGATAGTGTATAGTAAGTCCCCTACATATGAATGAGTTCTATTCCAAGCGCATATTTGTAAGTTCAATTTGTTCAAAAGTCCAACAATGTTAGCCTAGGTACCCAACTAACAAAATTGTTTATATAGTATTGTAATAAGCTTTATAATACTTTTCACACAAATAACGCATGAAAAACACAAAAAATAAAGGAAACATTTTTAATTTTACAGTACAGTACCTTGAAAGTTATAGTAGTCCCAGCTACTTCACTACTGCCTTTACACTGGCTTCCAGACATCCTGGGCTTGAAATAGAGACATTTCACGACTGTGCTCTATAGAAAACTGTAAAGTACTCAGAAAAGTACACTTGTAGAGTGTGCAAGCACACGACAATGGCATGACAGATGAACTAGCTTACGTGATTGGACATGCTCACGTTTTTGAAAGTTTGCAACTTGAAAGTCCGTATGTAGGGGACTTACTGTAAAATTAATTCATTTAAAAGATACCTTCTGTCATTTTTATAATCAGCAAATATTAAAGGTATCTACTTTTAAATTAATTTTTATTGAGGTGTAATTGACATATAACATATTAGTTTAAGATATGCAGCATAGTGATTTGATATTTGTATATGTTAAAAAGTGATCACAAGAAGTCTAATTAACATCCATCATCACACCTAGCTACAATTTTTTTTCTTATGATGAGAATTTTTAAGATCTGTTTTCCTGGTGTCTTTCAAATATGCCTTAGTTTTCTTTGGACCTCAGTCTTTTTAATAACTCAAGGGCTAGCTAAAAATTAGCTTGTCCAAACTTGCCCAGTGTTTAAGAGGACACAGCATCCACTGGCAGTGTATTTAGGTCTGCTGGCAATTCAACAAAGAAAAGAGCAGAGAGGTGGAATGATATAGTCACAATGGCAAAATAAATTCCTATAGTTGGAGAACACAGATGGAGAACACAGATGCCTGCTTTGGCTCTCACACCACAACAGAGCCTTGAACCTCATGCTCTTTAGTACTCACATCCCCCACCATACACACACACACACACACACACACACGGAGTGCACTCACACACCCTCATCTCTATTTCCTTATCAGTGCCTTCTTTAGTTACCCAGCTCTCTGTCACCTCTCCTTTCTTTAAACACCCATAGATAGCAATTCCCACTTTGCATTTTATTATCTCAGTCTTCTAGAGTGTCATATAGAACTTTCTGTCTCTAACCAAATTGCAAAGTCCTTGAGGATCAGTGACTGTGATTATACAACAGTTTCCTTGGGACCTTTACCTGGTCCTTGTATTGTGTTGAACTTCTTTTCAGTACATGAAGGTAATGACTGATGGATTGTTTTAGATGAAGCCTCTTATTCTGCAGGTCTGTTTCACATCCTTATCTTAAGTGAAAATTTCTTAGATATAATGTCTCCTAGTTTCCCTGAGAGAAAACAGCTTGGAGAATTTACTACCACTTTCCCTAATGCAGCCAAAGAAAAGGTGACAAAACAAATTATACACAGTGGAGTTATGCAGAGGTTTCCCATCTGATTTTATTTCCCTTACTAAAATGTATCTTCTGTGTCATGCGACAACTGTGTCAGTGAGACGCAAAAGGCTTGGAAGTTGTCCTAGAACTTTAGAAAAGACAAGAAAATAGAAAACAGATGTTCTTCTTCAACAGCTCTGGTTTTAATCCCATGGGGGAAGCCTCAGCATCAGAAATCATGTGGGCACTCCATTTCCTGGTGATTACAGACATGCTTCTCAATGGCAGGTTTCCAAAAGATATTTCTGCCTCTTTGATATCAGTTGTAGTACCTTCTGATTGGGCCTCCAATTGGCACAGTGGTAAAGAACCTTCCTGCCAATGCAGGAGATGCAAGGGACACAGGTTCAACGTCCAAGTTGGGAAAATTCCCCTGGAGTAGGAAAGAGCAAACCAGTCCAGTATTCTTTGCCTGGAGAATCCCATGGACAGAAAAGCCTGGCAGGCTACAGCCCTGGGGGTCACAAAAGGGTCAGACACAACTGAGTGCACACACACATACACACACACCTTCTGCATGCAAGCTCATTCAGGCTAAGCCCATTTCCCAATTTTTTTCAGTTTTTCCTAGAGATTGGTTTTGTAGTACTCAATATACCTGATTAAATGACACCTTCATTTGTGATTTTTACTTCATAATAATTATGTAATACATTTTATAATTATGTTATGAAATATGGTATACATCATAATAGTTAATCTAAGCAATAACTCCCTTCCCACTAACATGGTGTCTTGGAAGAATTCTGTCCCTTAACTGGAGCTTATGATCTGCATTGAGGAGTGAGCTAATATGACAGAATGATGGAGAGTTTAGCCTCAAAGTCAACCACCTGAACTTGCTGTCTGCCTTTGCTACTTATCTCTTGCATGAACTTGGGCAAGTGTCTTATCTTCTCCACGTCTCAGTTTCCTTATTTGGCATGGATTTGTTAAGAGGATTAAATGAACTGATCCACATAAAGTATTTTTAAAAGCTGCTGGTATACTTAATGTTCAGTAGATACTATTTATTATTAGTTATTCTCCTTGTCTAGCTCCAGAGGGTATGTCAGTCACCTGGAGTTCTGGACACATTCTCTCTCAACTCTGAATTTGGGCCCTCCACCCTGAAACAGAGACTCTTACCTACCTCAGGAAGGTCAACAGAGCTCCCTCCTCTGTGACCTCGTGTGGATGCTGAACATCTTGTGTGCTGTGGAGTTGGAGCAGGAAGCAGTGCATGGGGCCCAGGGCTGCCAACTTGACTGAGTTCAAACAAACATCGTTGATCCCAGACACACTCCATGACAAGTCAGCAGTCTGCTTTGATTTCCTCTTTCCTCACTGCTTCCTTTTCAGTAAATCAGTAGTCCACACCAGACCATGGTATAACAAGATATTTTCTAGGGCTTCATAAAGATGATTAGTTTCTTAAATGTTACCTGATCAGATCAAAGTTAGTACAAATATTCGGAAATTCCATAGTGTTTTGCAGTGTGTTGTGTCCAATATAACCTGTGAAAACAGCTTCAAGATGAACTTCTTGAACTTCTTGAGTGTTAAGAAATTGTTGTCTTATTTCTGTCGCTGATTCTGAGACTGCACTGGCTGGAGGACTTTAGGCAAATGACTTCCTTCTTGAATTTGGGCCTTCCCCAGAATAATCTCTGAAAAATAATATTCATTCCTACTCTACTATCAGAGATGGGCTAAAGACATGGCAAGAGTCACCCCACCCCTCAAACAAAAGGTGGGTGCAAGGAAATAAACATGTTCCCTGATTTGGCAACTTCTCAAGTCTATCTTTCTGTATTTCCATGATAAACTAATTAATAGAGAATTTGGATGAACTTGTGGCATCAAAAAAAAAAAATTTGGAAAGATGATCCTATTGTATGAGGAATGATGTTGTTTAATAAGGAATTACTTTCAGGATAGGATAACTTTAGGTGGGCGTTATTTTGTTAAAATTTTGCTGTGACTTGAATTAAGGTTTCAAAATGTAAATCTCAAATTATCCTGAGAACCCTCCACAAGGCTGTCAGTGATTTCCTAACTCTCATTCAAATCTTGAATCTTTGGCTAATCAGTATAACACACATTTGTCCAAACTTAGAAGTCCCTGAGAATTCCAGTACTTTTTTTTTTTTTTTTAACTTTGCAATATTGTATTCATTTTGCCATACATTGACATGAGTCCGCCATGGGTGTACATGTGTTCCCCATCCTGAACGCCCCTCCCACCTCCCTCCCCATCCCATTCCTCTGTGTCATCCTAGTGCACCGGCCCTGAGCACCCTGTATCATGCATCGAACCTGGACTGGCTATCTGTTTCACATATGATAATTTACATATTTCAATGCCATTCTCCCATATCATCCCATCCTTGCCCTCTTCCACAGAGTCTAAAAGACTGTTCTATACATCTGTGTCTCTTTTGCTGTCTCGCATACAGGATTATCATTACCATCTTTCTAAATTCCATATATATGCATTAGTATACTGTATTGGTGTTTTTCTTTCTGCCTACTTCACTCTGTATAATAGGCTCCAGTTTCATCCACCTCATTAGAACTGATTCAAATGTATTCTTTTTAATGGCTGAGGAATACTCCACTGTGTATATGTACCACAGCTTTCTTATCCATTCGTCTGCTGATGGACATCTAGGTTGCTTCCATGTCCTGGCTATTATAAACAGTGCTGCTATAAACATTGGGGGTACACATGTCTCTTTCAATTCTGGTTTCCTCGGTGTGTATGCCCAGCAGTGGGGTTGCTGGGTCATAAGGCAGTTCTATTTCCAACTTTTTTTTTTTTTTTTATAGCTAATTTTTTTTTTTAAATTTTTAAACTTTACAATATTGTATTAGTTTTGCCAAATATCAAAATGAATCCGCCACAGGTATACCCGCGTTCCCCATCCTGAACCCTCCTCCCTCCTCCCTCCCCTACCCTCCCTCTGGGTCGTCCCAGTGCACCAGCCCCAAGCATCCAGTACCGTGCATCGAACCTGGACTGGCGACTCATTTCATACATGACATTATACATGTTTCAATGCTATTCTCCCAAATCTCCCCACCCTCTCCCTCTCCCACAGAGTCCATAAGACTGATCTATACATCGGTGTCTCTTTTGCTGTCTCATACACAGGGTTATTGTTACCATCTTTCTAAATTCCATATATATGTGTTAGTATACTGTATTGGTGTTTTTCTTTCTGGCTTACTTCACTCTGTATAATAGGTTACAGTTTTATCCATCTCATTAGAACTGAAAAACTGGAAATAGAACTGCCTTATGATCCAGCAATCCCACTGCTAGGCATACACACTGAGGAAACCAGAAGGGAAAGAGACACGGGTACCCCGATGTTCATCGCAGCACTGTTTATAATAGCCAGGACATGGAAGCAACCTAGATGCCCATCAGCAGATGAATGGATAAGAAAGCTATGGTACATATACGCAATGGAGTATTACTCAGCTATTTCCAACTTTTTAAGGAATCTCCACACTGTTCTCCATAGTGGCTGTACTAGTTTGCATTCCCACCAACAGTGTAAGAGGGTGCCCTTTTCTCCACACCCTCTCCAGCATTTATTGCTTGTAGACTTTTGGATCACAGCCATTCTGACTGGTGTGAAATGGCACTTCATTGTGCTTTTGATTTGCATCTCTCTGCTAATGAATGATGTTGAGCATCTTTTCATGTGTTTGATAGCCACCTGCATGTCTTCTTTGGAGAAATGTATGTTTAGTTCTTTGGTCCATTTTTTAATTGGGTCTTTTATTTTTTGGAATTGAGCTGCAGGAGTTGCTTGTATATTTTTGAGATTAATTCTTTGTCCATTGCTTCGTTTGTTATTATTTTCTCCCATTCTGAAGGCTGTCTTTTCACCTTGCTTATAGTTTCCTTTGTTGTGCAGAAGCTTTTAATTTTAATTAGGTCCTATTTGTTTATTTTTACTTTTATTTCCAATATTCTGGGAGGTGGGTCATAGAGGATCCTGCTGTGGTTTATGTCAGAGAGTGTTTTGCCTATGTTTTCCTCTAGGATTTTTATAGTTTCTGGTCTTACATTTAGATCTTTAATCCATTTTGAGTTTATTTTTGTGTATGGTGTTAGAAAGTGTTCTGCTGCTGCTAAGTCGCTTCAGTCGTGTCCAACTCTGTGCGACCCCATAGACAGCAGCCCACCAGGCTCCCCCGTCCATGGGATTCTCCAGGCAAGAATACTGGAGTGGGGTGCCATTTCCTTCTCCAATGTATGAAAGTGAAAAGTGAAAGCGAAGTTGCTCAGTCGTGTCTGACTCTTAGTGACCCCATGGACTGCAGCCCACCAGGCTCCTCCGTCCATGGGATTTTCCAGGCAAGACTACTGGAATGGGGTGCCATTGCCTTCTCCGAGAAAGTGTTCTAGTTTCATTCTTTTACAAGTGGTTGACCAATTTTTCCAGCACCACTTGTTATAGAGATTGTCTTTTCTCCATTGTATATTCTTGCCTCCTTTGTCAAAGATAAGGTGTCCATAGGTGCGTGGGTTTATCTCTGGGCTTTCTATTTTGTTCCATTGACCTATATTTCTCTCTTTGTGCCAGTACCATACTGTCTTGATGACTGTGGCTTTGTATTAGAGCCTGGTTGATTCCTCCAGTTCCATTCTTCTTTCTCAAGATTGCTTTGGCTATTAGAGGTTTCTTGTATTTCCATACACATTGTGAAATTATTTGTTCTAGTTCTCTGAAAAATACCGTTGGTAGGTTGATAGGGATTGCATTGAATCTATAGATTCCTTTGGGTAGTATACTCATTTTCACTATATTGATTCTTCTGATCCATGAATACGGTATATTTCTCCATCTATTTGTGTCCTCTTTGATTTCTTTCACCAGTGTTTTATAGTTTTCTATATATACGTCTTTTGTTTCTTTAGGTAGATATATTCCCAAGTATTTTATTCTTTTTGTTGCAATGGTGAATGGAATTGTTTCCTTAATTTCTCTTTCTGTTTTCTCATTGTTAGTGTGTAGGAATGCAAGTGATTTGTGTGTGTTTTTATATCCTGAAACTTTACTATATTCATTGATTATCTCTAGTAATTTTCTGGTGGAGTCTTTAGGGTTTTCTATGCAGAGGCTTATGTCATCTGCAAACAGTGAGAGTTTTACTTCTTCTTTTCCAATCTGGATTCCTTTTATTTCTTTTTCTGTTCCGATTGCTATGGCCAAAACTTCCAAAACTATGTTGAATAGTAGTGGTGAGAGTGGGCACCTTTGTCTTGTCCCTGACTTTAGGGGAAATGCTTTCAATTTTTCACCATTGAGGATAATGTTTGCTGTGGGTTTGTCATATATAGCTTTTATTATCGGAGAAGGCAATGGCAACCCATTACAGTACTCTTTCCTGGAAAATCCCGTGGATGGAGGAGCCTGGTGGGCTGCAGTCCATGGGGTCTCTAAGAGTCGGACACAACTGAGCAACTTCACTTTCACTTTTCACTTTCACGCATTGGAGAAGGAAATGGCAACCCACTCCATTGTTCTTGCCTGGAGAATATGTTGAGGTATGTTCCTTCTATTCCTGCTTTCTGGAGGGTTTTTTTTTATCATAAATGGATGTTGAATTTTGTCAAAGGCTTTCTCTGCATCTATTGAGATAATCATATGGCTTTTATTTTTCAATTTGTTGATGTGGTGTATTACGTTGATTGAGTTGTGGATACTGAAGAATCTTGCATCCCTGGGATAAAGCCCACTTGGTCATGATGTATGATCTTTTTAATATGTTGTTGGATTCTGTTTGCTAGAATTTTGTCAAGGATTTTTGCATTTATGTTCATCAGTGATATTGGCCTGTAGTTTTCTTTTTTTGTGGCATCTTTGTCAGGTTTTGGTATTAGGGTGATGGTGGCCTCATAGAATGAGTTTAGTTTACCTTCCTCTGCAATTTTCTGGAAGAATTTGAGTAAGATAGGTGTTAGCTCTTCTCTAAACTTTTGGTAGAATTCAGCTGTGAAGCCGTCTGGTCCTGGGCTTTTGTTTCCTGGAAGATTTCTGATTACAGTTTCAATTTCTGTGCTTGTGATGGGTCTGTTAAGACTTTCTATTTCTTCCTTGTTCAGTTTTGGAAAGTTGTACTTTTTTAAGAAGTTGTCCATTTCTTCCAAGTTGTCCATTTTATTTGCATATAGTTGCTGATAATAGTCTCTTATGATCCTTTGTATTTCTGTGTTGTCTGTTGTGATCTCTCCATTTTCATTTCTAATTTTGTTGATTTGATTTTTATCCCTTTGTTTCTTGATGAGTCTGGCTAATGGTTTGTCAATTTTATTTATTCTCTCAAAGAACCAGCTTTTGGCTTGGTTGATTTTTGGTATGGTCTCTTTTGTTTCTTTTGTATTTATTTCTGCCCTAATTTTTTAGATTTCTTTCCTTCTAGTAACCCTGGGGTTCTTCATTTCTTCCTTTTCTAGTTGCTTTAGGTGTAGAGTTAGGTTATTTATTTGACTTTTCTCTTGTTTCTTGAAGTAAGCCTGTATTGCTATGAACCTTCCTGTTAGCACTGCTTTTACAGTGTCCCATAGGTTTTGGTTGTTGTGTTTTCATTTTCATTCGTTTCTATGCATATTTTTATTTCTTTTTTTATTTTTTATGTGATTTGTCAGTTATTCAGCAGCGTGTTGTTCAGCCTCCATATGTTGGAATTTTTAATAGTTTTTCTCCTGTAATTGACATCTAATCTTACTGCATTGTGATCAGAAAAGATGCTTGGAATGATTTCAATTTTTTGAATTTACCAAGGCTAGGTTTGTGGCCCAGGATGTGATCTATCCTGGAGAAGGTTCCATGTGCACTTGAGAAAAAGCTGAAATTCATTGTTTTGGGGTGAAATGTCCTATGGATCTCAATTAGGTCTAACTGGTCTATTGTATCATTTAAAGTTTGTGTTTCCTTGTTAATTTTCTGTTTAGTTGATCTACCCATAGGTGTGAGTGGGGTATTAAAGTCTCCCACTATTATTGTGTTATTGTTAATTTCCCCTTTCATACTTGTTAGCATTTGTCTTACATATTGTGGTGCTCCTATGTTGGGTGCATATATATTTATAATTGTTTTATCTTCTTGGATTGATCCTTTGATCGTTATGTAGTATCCATCTTTGTCTCTTTTCACAGCCTTTGTTTTAAAGTCTATTTTATCTGATATGAGTATTGCTACTCCTGCTTTCTTTTGGTCTCCATTTGCATGGAATATCTTTTTCCAGCCCTTCACTTTCAGTCTGTATGTGTCCCTTGTTTCAAGGTGGGTCTCTTGTAGACAATATATATAGGAGTCTTATTTTTGTATCCATTCAGCCAGTCTTTGTCTTTTGGTTGGGGCCTTCAACCCATTCACATTTAAGGTAATTATTGATAAGTATGATCCCGTTGCCATTTACTTTATTGTTTTGGGTTTGAGTTTATACACCCTTTCTGTGTTTCCTATCTAGAGAAGATCCTTTAGGATTTGTTGGAGAGCTGATTTGGTGGTGCTGAATTCTCTCAGCTTTTGCTTGTCTGTAAAGCTTTTGATTTCTCCTTCATATTTGAATGGGATCCTTGCTGGGTACAGTAATCTGGGCTGTAGGTTATTTTCTTTCATCCTGCCATTCCCTTCTGGCCTGAAGTGTTTCTATTGAAAGATCAGCTGTTATCCTTATGGGAATCCCCTTGTGTGTTATTTGTTGTTTTTCCCTTGCTACTTTTAATATTTGTTCTTTGTGTTTGATCTTTGTTAATTTGATAAATATGTGTCTTGGGGCGTTTTGCCTTGGGTTTATCCTGTTTGGGACTCTCTGGGTTTCTTGGACTTGGGTGATTATTTCCTTCCCCATTTTAGGGAAGTTTTCAACTATTCAACTATTATCTCCTCAGGTATTTTCTCATGGTCTTTCTTTTTGTCTTCTTCTTTGGGACTCCTATGATTCGAATGTTGGGGTGCTTAATATTGTCCCAGAGGTTCTGAGGTTGTCCTAATTTCTTTTAATTCTTTTTTTCTTTTTTCCTGTTTCATTTATTTCTACCATTCTATCTTATACCTCACTTATCCTATCTTCTGCCTCCCTTATTCTACTGTTGGTTCCCTTCAGAGTGTTTTTGATCTCATTTATTGCATTACTCATTATATATTGACTCTTTTTTATTTCTTCTAGGTCCTTGTTAAACCTTTCTTGCATCTTCTCAATCCTTGTCTCCAGGCTATTTATCTGTAACTCCAATTTGTTTTCAAGATTTTGGATCATTTTCATTATTATTATTTGGAATTCTTTATCAGGTAGATTCCCTATATCTTCCTCTTTTGTTTGGTTTGGTGGGCATTATCCTGTTCCTTTACCTGCTGTGTATTTCTCTGCCTTTTCATCTTGTTTATATTGCTGTGTTTGGGGTGGCCTTTCTGTATTTTGGAAGTTTGTGGTTCTTCTTTATTGTGGAGGTTCCTCACTTTGGGTGGGGTTGGACAGTTGGTTTGTCAAGGTTTCCTGGTTAGGGAAACTTGGGTTGGTGTTCTGGTGGGTGGAGCTGGATTTCTCTCTGGAGTGCAATGAAGTGTCCAGTAATGAGTTTTGAGATGTCAGTGGGTTTGGTGTGACTTTGTGCAGCCTGTATATTGAAGCTCAGGGCTATGTTCCTGTGTTGCTGGAGAATTTGTATGGTATGTCTTGCTCTGGAATTTGTTGGCCCTTGGCTGGTGCTTGGTTTCAGTGTAGGTATGGAGGCATTTGATGAGCTCCTATCAATTAATGTTCCCTGGATTCAGTTCTCTGGTCTTCTCAGGATTTGGACTTAAGCCTCCTGCCTCTGGTTTTCAGTCTTATTCTTACAGCAGCCTCAAGATTTCTCCATCTCTACAGCACCGATGATAAAACATCTAGGTTAGTGATTAAAAGTTTCTCCACAGTGAGGGACACTCGGAGAGGTACACAGAGTTACATGGAGAAGAGAAGAGGGAGGAGGGAGATAGAGGTGAGCAGGAGAAGAAGAGGGGGAATCAAAAGGGGCAAGAGCAAGCTAGCCAGTAATCACTTCCCTATGTGCTCTCCACAGTCTGGATCCCTCAGAGATGTCCATGGAGTTACACAGAGAAGAGAAGAGGGAGGAAGGAGACAGAGGTGGCCAGGAGGATAAAAGGGGGAAACAAAAGGAGAGAGATAGATCCAGCCAGTAATCAGTTCCCTAAGTGTTCTCCATAGCCCGGAACACATAAAGAGATTGACAGAGTTGGGTAGAGAAGAAAAGGGGAGGAGGGAGATAGAGGAGACCTGGTGGAGAAAAAGGAGAGTCAAAAAGGGGAGAGAGCAATCAGGCCAGTGATCTTGCTCCCAAGTAAAAATGGGTACTGAAGACGGGGTTCTTAAAGGTACAAAGTTGGTAACAAATACCAAAAAGAAAGATTAAAAATCTAGAGTAGACATTAGATTCTCAAAAATACAATATTAAAAAAAGAAAAAGAAAACAAAGTCACAAAATTATAATATATAATATGAATTTTGCTTTAAAAATAGGGTCTTTTTTTTGCAAGGTAATAGCGGGTTATAAAAATGAAAATTAAAGGAGTAATAAGGGACTTAAAAATTAAAAAAATGTTTTTAATTTAAAAAATGATAACAGTAAAAATATATCTAGGACTTTCTCTGGAGCTGTTGCGGACAGTGTGGGGTCAGTTCATTTTCCGATAGTTCCTTGGTCCAGGTTATACTTCTCAAGGTCTATAGGCCCCTTCCTATGTAGTTGGTGCTAACTACAGGGTTTTAATCTATTGTACCTGTCACTTCCAAAGTGGTTCCCTCTGTTTATTTTAGCTTCTTCTGTTTGCTAGTCTCTTCAGTGTCTAATTTCTGCCCTGACACAAGGGGGGCAGTGGTGGTCACTTTTTTTTTAGGCTCACTTGTTCAGTCGTGCTGTGGGGAGGGAGGAAAACTGCATACATATATCACTGGCGTGTGTGGGGAGCGCTCACAGTGTTTCAGCCACACTGGGTTTGCCTCCCCCCTCGCCGTCCTCTGCCCCCCCCTCCCCCCTGGCTCATGGCATGTGTGCTTTCCCAGTCTACACTGCTCAGGCTCTAGGTTGCTCTGCCGGGAACTGTCTGATGCAGGCCCTGTGTTGCATGCACTCCCCAGGTTTAAGCCGCTCAGGTTCAGGTTCTCGGGTACTCCACAAAGGCGCAGACTTGGTTGGGCCTGTGTTTTGTGCCTGCCCCAGGTCTGAGCAGCTCAGGTGACCAGGTGCTTTGCAAGCACAGTTGCCCCCAGTTGAAGGCTGCAACTTATCACCTCCCCCATCCCAGCGGCTCAGTTTTCTGGGTGTACAATGGGCGGGCCTTCTCATGTGTGCCATGTGTCTCTTCTGGGGAGCTGATCTCTGGCTGCGACCCTCCCAGCAGATGTTGACCATCCAGAACCCCAAGACGTCTTGGTTAGCAACGAAGTCTGCTTGCAGTTTGGTATAGAATGCCTCTCTAGGCCTGTGATTGCCTCCTTCCGGCTCTGGCTGCCCTCGCCTGCCTGTCTCCAGTGGGGGATAGGCCGGTCCGCAGCCAGCTAGCTCTGCTTAGTCCTTTGTTCTGTGAGTGAGCCTGGCAGTGTCTTAGGTTAGGGCTTTCTGCAGGATAGCTATCCCACAGTCTGGGTTGCTACCACAAGCTAGTTTCCTCAGATTGCCCTCGGGGCATTCAGGCTGAATCCTTACCCTAAGCCATGCAGCCTGCACCTCCCTGTCCAGTCCCTGCTTGCTAGCGGGCGATGCAAGCGTCTGGGCTGCTGCTCTGCTGGGAGTTGCTGTTAGGCACGTAATCTGTGGGTTTTAATTATTTACTTATTTTTCCTCCCGGTTATTTTGCCCTCTGAGATTCCAAGGCTCACCACAGACCGGCTGGAAAGAGTGTTTCCTGGTGTTTTGAAACTTCTCTCTTTTTAAAGACTCCCTTCCCAAGACAGATCTCTGTCCCTACCTCTTTTGTCTCTTTTTATCTTTTATATTTTGTCGTACCTCCTTTCAAAGACAATGGGCTGCCTTTCTGGGTGCCTGATGTCCTCTGCCAGCATTCAGAAGTTGTTCCATAAAATTTGCTCAGTGTTCAAATGTTCTTTCGATGAATTTATGGGGGAGAAAGTGGTGTCCCCGTCCTATTCCTCCACCATCTTCCAAATATTTTTTATTGAACTGCATTTGACATATAACATTATTACTTGATACATTTATATACTCTACTATAATTGACATTGTAACAACAATTAAGATCTCTATGTTGTTACATATTTATTATTTCTTTCTAGTGATTAGAATTATTAAGTTCTAGTCTCTTAGCAAGTTTGAAAGTGAAAGTGTTAGTCTCTCAGTCATGTCTAACTCTTTGTGACCCTTTGGACTCCTCTGTCCGTGGAATTGTCCAGGCAAGAATACTGAAGTGGGTACCCATTTCCTTCTCCAGGGGGTCTTTCTGACCCAGGGATTGAACCTGGGTCTCCTGCATTGCAGGCAGATTCTTTACTGTCTGAGCCACCAGGAAAGCCAGGCAAGTTTAATGCTTACAATACAATATTGTTGTTTGTATTCACTATATTGTGCATTAGACGTCTAAGGCTTGTTTGCTACTTGTTGCAATTGTACCCTTAAACAACATTTGTCCTAATATAAATATTTCTGAGGGCATTCTTCACCATAGATGAGAGACTGTCTTGCTAATAAGGGAAAAATAATAATAGCAAGTATGTGTGCATGCTCAGTCATGTCTGACTCTTTGCAACCCCATGGGCTGTAGCTCTCCAGACTCCTCTGTCTATGGAATTTTCCAAGCAAGAATTTTGGAGTGGGTTGCCATTTCCTCCTCCAGGGGATCTTCCTGACCCAGGGATCGAACTCCTGTCTTCTCCATCTCCTGCCTTCACAGGGGGACTCTACCATGGAGCCATCTGGTAAGCACAATAGCAAGTATATCCATTTGTAATGTATTAATAAGTTATTTTACATACATTATTTAATCCTCACAATATTGTGAAATAGTTATGGGAAACATAATTACCTCAATTTTATGCATGAGAGGAAAGAAAGAAGAAGAGGAATCAGTAGGGATTACAAAGAATATCCACCATCCATTTATACATCACTAGTGAATAACCACATGTGCCTATCTCTGGGAGTATATAGCAACAGACCAAATCTTTACAAAACCTATAACTTTATGAAAGTGACTGACAATTGATTTAATAACAATAAAATAATGTAAGTGCTGTGATATGGATCTCTGAGATCAAAGAACAGGTAGCCCTACTTTAAAAGATGCAAAAGACCTCCTTAAATAATTTGCATTTTAGCAGATGTATAAAGGATGAGGAGTTAGCTTGATGAAAGGGAAGTAGGGTTGAGTACTCTTGTGGGACAGAATATCACGTCCCAAGAAACAGAATTAAGTGAAGACAAATTGCACTTATCAAGGAACCAAGAAAAAAAATTTTGGCATGATTGTGTAAAATGTAAGCTGGGAAAGAGATAAGGCTAGAGAGTTAGACAAAGGACCAAAGTCATATCAGACCTTGTAGTTTATTTTAAGGACAATGATAAGACAAAAATTAGGGCAGCATGAAAAACTAGGATAGTAAAATATTTTGAAGGGATAATTTTAGGAATATAGTCAATCACAATAGCCCTACAAAGGAGTCAAAGAGTAAGAGGTCATTTGAGATATTATAGATGATGGAAACATTTCAGTTTGATGGTAGAGGTGTAACAAAAGCCCTATGTATGATTAAATGACAAGTAAATAGAGGCAAAGGGTATGTATATGGTTTGAAAAGTTCATGCCTCTCTTACTAGAGTTGATAGAAGGGTCAAAGGAAGTTTTTTCAAGATAGAAAATTTTAAATATGTTTGAAGACATAGGGGAGAGACTGTATATAAAGGTAGAACTTAAAGATATGATGAACTCATTAAAGATTAAGGAAGTAGTAATATACAGCATGGTGACTACAGTTAATAATATTGTATTCCATATTTGAAAGTTGCTAAGAGAGTGGACCTTCAAAGTTCTCATCACAGAAAACTGTTATGTTAAGTAGACTTCTTGTGGTAATCATTTTGTACTATATACAAATATCAAATCATTATGCTGTAGGCCTGAAATGAATATAATGTTATATGTATATTATATCTTAATTTTTAAAAATTAAGGAAGTAAGATATACAAGAAGAGTTATAATGAAATGCTTAGCTAAGCAAGAAGGCTCAGAAAAAAGATCTGTGTGCATATTTTTACAGCCCAAGTACCAAAGCCAATCCTACTCTTTGCCCTTCCCTGGCTAGTTAACCTAATAATAACATTCCTGGAAAGTTTTGTCTTTTTATCACTTGGTCTATCTGTAGTGGGACACTTTTCTGTTGGAAATTCACTTACTTGCATCTTTGAGATGATGTTAAGATAATATAAGAATTGCCAAGTCACATATCCTTAGCACATGAAAAGATAACATCAAAAATGAATTTTGGCTAATGGCTAATTTTCCATTCTCCTGATAAGAGGAAGTGCTCATATGCAATAAATGGGTATGGAAAGGTCTCCAGAATTTGAAGTGAGATGAGTCAGATCATTTTCATCATCACTGCAGCAACCAAAATGGAAAATTGTCAGATCATCATCTTCTACTAGGACATCATCAACCTTTCATCAAAAAGTAGAGGCTTCTTACAAGCACTGGCAAGAAAATGAAGCCACTTAATACTCCTTTCCCATGCCATCAACCTAACAAAAATGGGGTGATGGGGCTTTTCTTAGACCTTTCAAGGGATTTGCTGTTCAGTTGCTAAGTTGGGTCTAACTCTTTGCAATCCCATGAACTGCAGCAAGCCAGGCTTCCCTGTCCTTCACTATCTCCCAGAGTTAGGTTAAACTCATGTCCATTGAATTCGTGATGCCATCCAACCATCTCATCCTCTGTTGTCCCCTTCTCCTCTAGCCCTCAATCAATCCTCCCTAGCATCAGGATCTTTTCCAAAGAGTTGCCTCTTTGTATCTGGCACAAAAGTATTGGAGCTTCAATATCAGTCCTTCCAGTGAATATTAAGGATTTATTTCCTTTAGGATTGACTGGTTGGATCTTCTTCTGTCCAAAGGACTCTCAAGAGTCTTCTCCAACACCACAGTTTGAAAAGTATCAATTCTTCAGTGTTCAACCTTCTTTATGGTCCAATTCTCACATCCATAACATGACTACTGTAAAATCCATAGCTTTAACTATATGGACCTTTGTTGGCAAAGTGATGTCTGCTTTTTAATATACTGTCTAGGTTTGTCATAGTTTTTCTTCCAAGGAGCAAGCATCTTTTAATTTCATGGCTGCAGTCACTGTCAGCAGTGATTTTGGAGCCCAAGAAAAGAAAATCTGTCACTGCTTTCCACTTTTCCCTCTTCTATTGCCATGAAATGATGGGACCAGATGCCACGGTCTTAGTTTTTAGAATGTTGAGTTTTAAGCCAGTGTTTTCACTCTCCTCTTTCACTTTCATCAAGAGGCTCTTTAGTTCCTCTTCACTTTCTTCCATTAAGTTAGTATCATCTGCATATCTGAGGTTTATATTTCTCCCAGCAATCTTGATTCCAGATTGTGATTCATCCAGCCTGGCATTTCACATGATGTACTCTGCATGTAAGTTAAATAAGCAGGATGACAATATACAGCCTTGTTGTACTCCTTTCCCAATTTTGAACAAGTCTGTAGTTCCATGTCTAACTGTTGCTTCTTGCCCTGAATACAGGCTTCTCAAGAAGCAGGTAAGAAGGTCTGGTATTCCCATCTCTTTAAGAAGTTTTCACAGTTTGTTGTGATCCACATAGTCAAAGGCTTTAGCATAGTCAATAAAGCAGAAGTGGATTTTTTTTTTAATTCCCTTGCTTTTTTATGATCCAACTAGTGGTGGTTTAGTTGCTAAGTTGTGTTGGACTCTTGAGACCCCATGGACTGTAGCCTGCCACATTCCTCTGTCCATGGGATTCTCCAGGCAAAAATACTGGAATGGGTTGCCATTTCCTTCTCCAGGGGATCTTCCCGACCCAGGATCAGACCTGAGTCTCCTGCATTGCAGGCAGATTCTTTACCAACTGAGCTACAAGGGAAGCCCATGATCCAACAAATGTTGGTGATTTGATCTCTGGTTCCTCTGCCTTTTTATATCCAGCCGAACCTATGGAAGTTCTCTGTTTATGTACTGCTGAAGACTACCTTGAATGATTTTGAGCGTATCTTGCTAGCATGTGAAATGAGTGCAAATGTACAATAAGTTGAACATTCTTTGGCATTGCCTTTCTTTGGGATTAGAATGAAAACGGACCTTTTCCAGTCCTGTGGTCATTGCTGAGTTTTCCAAATTTGCTGGCATATTGAGTGCAGCATTTTCACACCAGCATCTTTTAGGATTTGAAACAGTCCCGCTGGAATTCCATTACCTCCCAGATCTTTGTTCATAGTAATGCTTCCTAAGGCTCACTTGAACTCACACTCCAGGATGTTTGGCTCTAGGTGAATGGCCACACCATCATTGTTATCCAGGTTATTAAGATCTTTTTTGTCCAGTTCTTCTGTGTATTCTTGCCACCACTTCTTTATCTCTTCTGCTTCTTTTAAGTCCTTGCTATTTCTGTCCTTTATGGTGCCCATCTTTGCATGAAATATTCCCTTGGTATCTGATTTTCTTGAAGTGATTTCTAGTTTTTCCCATTCTATTGTTTTCCTCCATTTCTTTGTATTGTTCACTTAAGAAATCTTTCTATTTCTCCTTGCTTATCTCCTAAACTGCATTTAATTTGGTATATATTTCCCTTTCTTCTTTGCATTTTGCTTCTATTTGTAAGGCTCCTCCAACAACCTCTTTGCCTGCTTACGTTTCTTTTTTGGGGGGATGGTTTTGGTCATCACCTCCTGTACAGTATTACAATGTTAAGTGTTACAATGTTCAAGGAATTATGGAGTCAGATACCCTGGAAGATGCCATCTCAAAGTATTTCAGGACCTCCTACATCTTTAGATATAGATTCTTCTAGTCCTGCAATGGAAAAGTAGAGATTAAATCTGTGCCTTTGGCAGGCCACGAAAAAAGATATTGGAAAGAAAACTGGTTGTAGATACTGCAAATCTGGGCAGTAGACCTCATCCAGAAACTTCATATATATCTAAACTCTAAATATCCTCAACATTCTCAAGCACTGGGCCAAGACCAACAGTGTGAAATTTAACAGGTACCGAGATTAATTCCTCAGAGTAGGGATTAATAGGTACAAACTACAATGTATAAGATAAATAAGCTTTAAGAATATTTTATACAGCCCGGGGAACATAGCCAAAATTTTCTAATAACTCTAAGTGGAGTAATATGTAAAAATATTGAATTAGTATGTTGTACAGCTGAAACTTATATAATAAATATTATGAATCAACTGTACTTAAACTTTTTTGAGAAAGATTAATTCTTTCATCTAGGTTAAATACTATGAGTGCACATGAAAAAAAAACAGACATGAAGATCTGGGTTTTTTTTAACTGACTGTGACTTTAAGATGAGCCAGCACAGCTAATAATGACATCTAATGCCACTTTAGGCATGATTAAGGAGAAGAGTGTTTTCACTGAGAGTAAATTATATCTTTTTACTTTTTACAGATCAACCCCAATTCTGAAGTGCTTTATTCCAGTGTAAGGATAACTACTCAACTGTGAGCAAGTAGAGGCATCCATGATCAGATTTACATACAAATTTACAATGTGCAAGTCTTTGTCACACACTATAATACTGAGTTTGATCCCCATAATCATCCTATGAGATAAATATTGTTATACCAGTCTTAATAGATTACAGTGCTGAAATTGAGTGGCATTAAGTGCCTTGATCAAGGTAGCATGGTTACTAAGTGGTAGAGCCAGGTCATTGACTCCTAGACCTCCATTCTTTCATCTGTATCATCCTATAATAAACCGTGATGTTTGACTGAGGGAGATAAGACTTGGTGGTTCTTATTAATACTCTTCAAACATTGGAAGCTATTGAGAAAGCTATTAGACTATATTTAAAAAAATTTTTTTTATTGAAGTATAGTTGATTTAAAATGTTGTATTAGTTTTAGGTGTACAGTAAAGTCAGTTCAGTCAGTTCAGTCGCTCAGTCATGTCCAACTCCTTGCGACTTCATGGACTGCAGCATGCCAGGCTTCCCTGTCCATCACCAACTCCCAGAGCTTGCTCAAACTCATGTCCATTGAGTCAGTGATGCCATCCAACCAACTCATCCTCTGTTGTTCCCTTCTCCTCCTGCCTTCAATCTTTCCCAGCATCAGGGTCTTTTCCAATGAGTCAGTTCTTTGCATCAGATGGCAAAAGTATTGGAATTTCAGCTTCAGCGTCAGTCTTTCTAATAAACATTCAGGATTAAGATATCCTTTGGGATTGACTGGTTGGATCTCCTTGCAGTCCAAGGGACTCTCAAGAGTCTTCTCCAACACCATAGTTCAAAAACATCATTTCTTCAGTGCTCAGCTTTCTTTATGGTCCAACTCTCACATCCATACATGACTACTGAGAAAACCATAGCTTTGACTAGATGGACCTTTGTTGGCAAAGCAATGTCTCTGCTGTTTAATATGCCATCTAGGTTGGTCATAGTTTTTCTTCCAAGGAGCAAGCATCTTTTAATTTCATGGCTGCAGTCACCATCTGCAGTGATTTTGGAGCCCAAGAAAATAGTCTGTCACTGTGTCCATTGTTTCCCCATCTATTTGCCATGAAATGATAGGACCAGATGCCATAATCTTCATCTTTTGAATGTTGAGTTTTAAGCCAACTTTTTAACTCTCCTCTTTCACTTTCATCAAGAGGCTCTTTAGTTCCTCCTCACTTTCTGCCATTAGAATGGTGTCATCTGCATATCTGAGGGTATTGATATTTCAAAGTATAGCAAAGTAATTCAGTTATATGTATATATATAGATATATAAGAATATAGGTAATAATTATATAGACATATATTTTTCATTATAGGTTATTATAAGATATTGAATATCATTTCCTGTGCTATATAGTAGGTCCTTTTGGGTTATCTTTTTAAAAAATTTTAATTGGGGTATAGTTGATTTACAATGCTGTGTTATTTTCAGGCGTACAGCCAAGTGAATCAGATATACATAAACATACATCCACTCTTTTTTCTAGATTCTTTTCCCATATAGACCACTACAGAGTATTGAGTAGATTCCCCCGTGAAGTATGCTGCTGCTGCTGCTGCTGCTGCTACTACTAAGTCACTTCAGTCGTGTCCGACTCTGTGCAACCCCATAGACGGCAGCCCACCAGGCTCTGCCATCCCTGGCAGTATAGCAGGTTCTTACTAGTCATCTTCTTTATATATAGCAGTGTGTATATGTTAATCCCAAACTTCTAATTCATCACTCCTCTACCCACTTTCCCCTTTGGTAACCTTAGTTTGTTTTCAAAGTCTGTGAGCCTGTTTTGTAAATAAGTTCATTTGTATCATTTTTTTCAGATTCCACATATGAGATATCATATGATACTTGTTGCCTGATTTCACATAGCATGATAATCTCTAGGTCCATCCATGCAGATTTAGTCTTGAATGAGACAGCAGATAGATGTTAAGAGAACTGAGTGTTAGCAAAGCCTAGGTGACTATTACTGAAGGAGTAGAAAGTTGATGGAGAATTTAAGACAAAGCTAATAGAGCTGAAAGGAGTCAGTAGAATAAATTGAATTTCCTAATAAATCTTGAGTTATTTATAGCCTTCAGTGAAAATTCCTGAACAAGAGTTTGTGCAAATGTTTCCTTTACTCTCATTTTTTAAATAAACCTCTATTTTTATTATGAAAGCAGAAGTGGAAAAATAAGAAGGAGGATGCATTAACAATGACTCTGGAAAAGGAACCACTGATATGCCATCTGCCTAAAACTGTAGTATCGCATCCGCAAAGCCTTTTATGGGACATCCCAATCATTCCAAATCCATGTGAATAATGACAGAGAGTGAAGGATGAAAGGCTAACCTTTTATAGGATAACATTTGGATCTAATGGTGCTATATCCATCCACACTCTTCAAATACTTTCTAATTCTTCAAAATATGTAAAATACCAAGTCAGTATGCCCTCTCTACCTAGCTCCAAACAGGCAATCAGAAACTTGGCTTCTAATTTCAGTTCTGCGGGGTACTTTCTTACTGGCCTTGGGCAAGCTTGCACTCAGGTTTATGTTAGTGTGACTCTTCAGGCCTGTGGCACCTCATGTAGAATTTATGAGCATATACTATGTAAAATGGATTAAGTGTACATGCCTGTTTAGCATCAGATAGACCTGATTTTCAGCAGTTCCCTGCCACTTAGAAGTCCCTCTAACTTCAGTTCCTTCATATGCTAAGTTTATGGATATGAAAATGCATGTGATATAATTATGTAAATTACCAATGAAGGGGGGATTCCCTGGTGGCTCAGATGGTAAAGAATCTGCCTGCAATGCAGGAGACCTGGGTTCAATCCCTGGGTTGGGAAGATCCCCTGGAGGAGGGCAGGGCCATCCACTCCAGTATTCTTGGCCTAGAGAATCCCCATGCACAGAGGCTGGCAGAAAACAGTCCATGGGGTCGCAAAGAGTTGGACATGACTGAGTGTCTAAGCACACACACCAGTGAAGTAGGTCACTGGTCATAATCTATATTTTGGAGAAGGCAGATTTCAAACAACTTTAAACAAAGTTAGATGGAATGTAATGGAGTACAATTGGAAGGAGGACAGGGAGTGGATCAGTAAAGATGGGAAGCTATGGAAAAGACCTTGACACTGCAGTAACATATCACTCAGATGAGTAAAGAAAGAAAGGCATATAGATGGATGTATGTGACTATACAAATAGTCTTTCTAATGGGCTCAGACCTAGAAGTGTATGAATAAAAGATGAGAGATGGGGCACATAACCAAGACGGTTTAGCTTATTTTTGACCATGCCATGAGACCTGTGGGATCTTAGGTCCCCAAAAAGTGATCAAACACAGGCCCATGGCAGTGAAAGCACTTAATCCTAACCACTGAACAAGCAGGGAATACCCCCCCACCATTTTTTTTTTTTCAAGACAATTTTAAAACAGTGGCCTAAACCTCCCAGAATAGAGTCAGGAAATCTATAGCCTGGAATGAGCTAAAGTATATGGGAAAAAAAGAAAAAAAATCTGAAACAAGAAAAAGACTGTGCTTTGGGGTTTTGTTTGTTTAAAGAAGACTAAGAAGGAAAGTATAAGAGCCTGATTTGGGGGGGATAAAAGTGTCATGATGAATTTTATGGGAGAAACCTGCGTTTCTTAGGACCTCTTATGGAACACTTGTACCAAACGTTGAGCCTTTCATAGTTAAGGAGATATAACCTCATCTATGGAGATTTTGACTGTCCAGTAGGAAATAGGCATGCAAATAAATAAATTTAAAGTGTAAATATATTTTTATTTATGTAAAAAATAAAATAAATGCAAAATATACTAAAATAACTATATTAAAAGAGGTGGGTACAAAACCCAGGTGAAATATAAACCAAAAAAAAATCAAAATCTGCCTGGCTAGAGGAGGATTCCCAGAAAGAATGGCATTTAGACTGAGGCATCTCAGTCAATGAAATGCTGTACAAACTGAAAAAGATAACACAGATGTAAGATAATAATGTAGTCAAACTTCCTGTCATTCTGAATGAGTTTAGCCTCATTGACCCTGGTGAAGCCTTTCAGTTTGCTAAAAAACGTTTACTAAGGTTTCATAGTACCTGGCAAATTTTAGAGAACCAGAGAAATTCCAGAAGACTGAAAATTGATAAATATTATTTAGATTTTCAGTTTTAAGAGGAAAGATTCAATGGCAGACAGTGTTGTGGATTATTTGAAAGAACAGGCTGTGAATTTAGATTGCTAAGAGATTCTGGCTTTGCTCCTTACCTTGGTCAAGATTGTGTGACCTTAACCAAGCTATTGAGCAACTCTGTCCTTCAGTTTCCTCATCTATAAAATGTGAGACTAAGAGGTTATACTCAAAGAAATAGTAGTGAGCATTACAGGGAAAATGGTTGGAAGAATACCTAGCAGATGGTAAGTTCTCCATATTAGGAGCTGTTTTATAATTCTACAAACTAGACCAAACTGATAGGCCTTCAGATCAGATCAGATCAGTCGCTCAGTCGTGTCCGACTCTTTGCGACCTCATGAAGCTCAGCACGCCAGGCCTCCCTGTCCATCACCAACTCCCAGAGTTCACTGAGACTCACATCCATCGAGTCAGTGATGCCATTCGGCCATCTCATCCTCTGTCGTCCCCTTCTCCTCTTGCCCCCAATCCTTCCCAGCATCAGAGTCTTCTCCAATGAGTCAACTCTTCACATGAGGTGGCTAAGTACTGGAGTTTCAGCTTTAGCATCATTCCTTCCAAAGAAATCCCAGGGCTGATCTCCTTCAGAATGGACTGGTTGGATCTCCTTGCAGTCCAAGGGACTCTCAAGAGTCTTATCCAACACCACAGTTCAAAAGCATCAATTCTTCGGCGCTCAGCCTTCTTCACAGTCCAACTCTCACATCTATACATGACCACAGGAAAAACCATAGCCTTGACTAGACGGACCTTTGTTGGCAAAGTAAAGTCTCTGCTTTTGAATATGCTATCTAGGTTGGTCATAACTTTCCTTCCAAGGAGTAAGTGTCTTTTAATTTCATGGCTGCAGTCACCATCTGTAGTGATTTTGGAGCCCAGAAAAATAAAGTCTGACACTGTGATTTCCCATGAAGTCATGGGACTGGATGCCATGATCTTTGTTTTCTGAATGTTGAGCTTTAAGCCAACTTTTTCTCTCTCCACTTTCATTTTCATCAAGAGGCTCTTTAGTTCCTCTTCACTTTCTGCCATAAGGGTGGTGTCATCTGCATATCTAAGATTATTGATATTTCTCCCAGAAATCTTGATTCCAGCTTGTGTTTCTTCCAGCCCAGCGTTTCTCATGATGTACTCTGCATATAAGTTAAATAAACAGGGTGACAATATACAGCCTTGACGAACTCCTTTTCCTATTTGGAACCAGTCTGTTGTTCCATGTCCAGTTCTAACTGTTGCTTCCTGACCTGCATACAAATTTCTCAAGAGGCAGATCAGGTGGTCTGGTATTCCCATCTTTTTCAGAATTGTCCACAGTTTATTGTGATCCACACAGTCAAAGGCTTTGGCATAGTCAATAAAGCAGAAATAGATGCTTTTCTGGAACTCTCTTGCTTTTCCCATGATCCAGTGGATGTTGGCAATTTGATCCAGTGGATGTTGGCAATTTGATCTCTGGTTCCTCTTGAACATCAGGAAGTTCACAGTTTACATATTGCTGAAGCCTGGCTTGGAGAATTTTGAGCATTACTTTACTAGCGTGTGAGATGAGTGCAATTGTGCCGTAGTTTCAGCATTCTTTGGCATTGCCTTTCTTAGGGATTGGAATGAAAACTGACCTTTTCCAGTCCTGTGGCCACTGCTGAGTTTTCCAAATTTGCTGGCATATTGAGTGCAGCACTTTCACAGCATCATCTTTCAGGATTTGGAATAGCTCCACTGGAATTCCATCACCTCCACTAGCTTTGTTCATAGTGATGCTTTCTAAGGCCCACTTGACTTCACATTCCAGGATGTCTGGCTCCAGGTCAGTGATCACACCATCGTGATTATCTGGGTCGTGAAGATCCTTTTTGTACAATTCTTCTGTGTATTCTTGCCACCTCTTCTTAATATCTTCTGCTTCTTTTAGGTCCATACCATTTCTGTCCTTTATCGAGCCCATCTTTACATGAAATGTTCCCTTGGTATCTCTGATTTTCTTGAAGAGATCCCTAGTCTTTCCCATTCTGTTGTTTTCCTCTATTTCTTTGCATTGATCGCTGAAGAAGGCTTTTTATCTCTTCTTGCTATTCTTTGGAACTCTGCACTCAGATGTTTATATCTTTCCTTTTCTCCTTTGCTTTTCACTTCTCTTCTTTTCACAGCTATTTGTAAGGCCTCCCCAGACAGCCATTTTGCTTTTTTGCATTTCTTTTCCATGGGGATAGTCTTGATCCCTGTCTCCTGTACAATGTCATGAACCTCATTCCATAGTTCATGAGGCACTCTATCTATCATATCTAGGCCCTTAAATCTACTTCTCACTTCCACTGTATAATCATGAGGGATTTGATTTAGGTCATACCTGCATGGTCTAGTGGTTTTCCCTACTTTCTTCAATTTAAGTCTGAATTTGGCAATAAGGAGTTCATGGTCTGAGCCACAGTCAGCTCCTGGTCTTGTTTTTGCTGACTGTGTAGAGCTTCTCCATCTTTGGCTGCAAAGAATATAATCAGTCTGATTTCGGTGTTGACCATCTGGTGATGTCCATGTATAGTCTTCTCTTGTGTTGTTGGAAGAGGGTGTTTGTTATGACCAGTGCATTTTCTTGGCAAAACTCTATTAGTCTTTGCCCTGCTTCATTCCGTATTCCAAGGCCAATTTTGCCTGTTACTCCAGGTGTTTCTTGACTTCCTACTTTTGCATTCCGGTCCCCTATAATGAAAAGGACATCTTTTTGGGGTGTTAGTTCTAAAAGGTCTTGTAGGTCTTCATAGAACCGTTCAACTTCAGCTTCTTCAGCATTACTGGTTGGGGCATAGACTTGGATTACTGTGATATTGAATGGTTTGCCTTGGAAACGAACAGAGATCATTCTGTCGTTTTTGAGATTGCATCCAAGTACTGCATTTCGGACTCTTTTGTTGACCATGCTGGCTACTCCATTTCTTCTGAGGGATTCCTGCCCACAGTAGTAGATATAATGGTCATCTGAGCTAAATTCACCCATTCCAGTCCATTTCAGTTCGCTGATTCCTAGAATGTCGACATTCACTCTTGCCATCTCTTGTTTGACCACTTCCAATTTGCCTTGATTCATGGACCTGACATTTCAGGTTCCTATGCAATATTGCTCTTTACAGCATCAGACATTGCTTCTATCACCAGTCACATCCACAGCTGGGTATTGTTTTTGCTTTGGCTCCATCCCTTCATTCTTTCTGGAGTTATTTCTCCACTGATCTCCAGTAGCATATTGGGCACCTACTGACCTGGGGAGTTTCTCTTTCAGTATCCTATCATTTTGCCTTTTCATACTGTTCATGGAGTTCTCAAGGCAAGAATACTGAAGTGGTTTGCCATTCCCTTCTCCAGTGGACCACATTCTGTCAGATCTCTCCACTATGACCCACCCATCTTGGGTTGCCCCACGGGCATGGCTTAGTTTCATTGAGTTAGACAAGGCTGTAGTCCTAGTGTGATTAGATTGACTAGTTTTCTGTGAGTATGGTTTCAGTGTGTTTGCCCTCTGATGCCCTCTTGCAACACCTACCGTCTTACTAGGGTTTCTCTTACCTTGGGCGTGGGGTATCTCTTCACGGCTGCTCCAGCAAAACGCAGCCATTGCTCCTTACCTTGGACGAGGGCTATCTCCTCACCACCGCCCTTCCTGAACTTCAATGTGGGATAGCTCCTCTAGGCCCTCCTGCAACATGGGCATGGGGTTGGTCCTCCCGGCCACTGCCCCTGGCCTCGGGCGTGGGTTGCTCCTCCCGGCCGCAGCCCTTGGCCTTGGGCGTGGGGGCGTAGGGGCGTGGGGTATCTCCTCCCGGCCGCCGCCCCTGACCTCGGACTAAGGTAGGCCTTAGTCACATCAAAGATTCCAAAGTAGAATGCTTAAAAGACTCATCATTGAAAAAGAAGTGGTGATATTTTGGGACCAGGGTGGGTTCACTGATAATATGTTCCTTAGGACCCCCACACATTTCCTGTTTTGGCATATGTGTTTTGCTGACAAGGGAAAGGGACTTTGTAGACCTAGCACATGGATTTTACCAAGGAATTTTGCCATCTTTGTAAAAAAAGGTGGGAAAATGCAGACAGGGATACTGATTGATCTTCTGATTAGGCATGTGTTGATTAAAGGACTTTAATCCTTTAATCCACAACTAAGTGTTGATTAAAGAACTTTACCAATTACCAGGAAAGGAGATACACACAGAAGGCTTTGGTATACTCATGGAGGAGGAATTATGTGAGACACTGGGGAAGCAAGAAAAGTATATTCCTATTTTCAAGGAGGTTATAGTAGATTAGGGAAAATAAATACTTACACAAATACTGTAACAGCATATATATACTATATAATACTATAATATACAATGTGTCTGTATATACTATGCATATACTTTAATAACAGCATATACATACTTATATACACACTAAAATAACAAATATATATCCAGTACTATATTGCTTAGGGATTGTGGAAGGCAAAGAGGTCCCAGTGAAGCAGATACTTGAACTAGTTTTGAAGGCTGGTTTTTTTACCTCGCTAAATGATTTTGAAGAAATACTTTAAGAATATTTTTTTAATTGAAGCATGGTTGTTTTAAAGCTTTGTGTTAGTTCTTCGTATATAGAATAGTGATTATATATCCTTTTTCATATTTTTTTCCGTTACGGTTCATTACAGGGTATTGAATATAGTTTCCTTTGCTATACAGTAGGACCTTGCTGTTTATCTACTTTATATACATACACACACACACACACACACACACACACACACATATATATATATATAGCAGTTTGTATCCACTAATCCCAAACCACTAATTTATTCCTCCCCTACTTTCCCCTTTGGTAACTGTAAGTTTGTTTTCTATGTCTGTGAGTCTATTTGTTTTGTAAATAAGTCCATTTGTATCATATTTTAGATTCCCCATGTAAGTGATATGGTTGGTATGTGTCTCTTTCTGACTTACTTCATTTAGTATGATAATCTCTAGGTCCATATATGGTTCTGCAAATAGCATTATTTCTTTTTTACGGATGAGTAGTAGTCCATTGTATTTATATACCACATCTTTATTCTTTCATCTGTTGATGGAAGTTTAAGTTGTTTTCATATTTTGGCCATTGTAAATATTGCTGCAGTGAACATTGGGTGCATGTAGCTTTTCAAATTTGAGTTTTTCCCAGTTATATGCCCAGGAGAGGGATTGCTGGGTCATATGGCAACCCTAGCTTTTTAATGAACCTCCATACTGTTTTTCAGAGTAGCTATTCCAATTTACATTCCCAACATCAGCATAGAAGGGTTCTCTTTTCTCTACACCCTCTCCAACATTTGTTATTTGTGGACTTTTTAATGATGGCCATTTTGACTGGTGTGAGGTGATACCTCATTGTAGTTTTGATTTGCATTTCTCTAATAACTAGTGATGCTGAACATGTTTTCATGTGCTTATTAGCCATACAAATGTCTTCTTTGGAAAAATGCCTACTTAGGTCTTCTGCCTACTTTATGATTTTTTTTTTTAATTGTTATTGAGTTGTATGAGCAGTGTGTATATTTTGGAAATTAAGCTCTTGTCATTTACATGGTTTGCAAACATTTTCTCCCAGACCATAGGTTGTCTTTTCATTTTGTTTATGGCTTCCTTTGCTATGCAAAAGTTTGACTAGGTCTCATTTATTTAGTTTAGCTTTTATTTCTATTTCCTGGGACGGTTGATCCAAGAAAACATTGCTATGAATTATGTCAGAGAATGTTCTATCTTCTCTTCTAGGACTTTTATAGTGTCATGTCTTATACTTAAGTCTTAAAGCTGTTTTGAGCTTATTTTTGTGTATGGTGTGATGGTATGTTCCAACTTCATTGGTTTACATGTAGCTGTCCAGCTTTCGCAACACCACTTCCCAACCCACTTCCTAAAATATCACCTCTTCTTTTCCAATGTTGAGTCTTTTAAGCATTCTACTTTGGAATATTTGGTGTGACTAAGGCCTACCAGTTTGGTCTAGTTTGTAGAATTATAAAACAGCTCCTAATATGGAGAACTTACCATCTGCTAGGTATTCTTCCAACCATTTTCCCTGTAATGCTCACTACTATTTCTTTGAGTATAACCTCTTAGTCTCACATTTTATAGATGAGGAAACTGAAGGACAGAGTTGCTCAATAGCTTGGTTAAGGTCACACAATCTTGACCAAGGTAAGGAGCAAAGCCAGAATCTCTTAGCAATCTAAATTCACAGCCTGTTCTTTCAAATAATCCACAACACTGTCTGCCATTGAATCTTTCCTCTTAAAACTGAAAATCTAAATAATATTTATCAATTTTCAGTCTTCTAGAATTTCTCTGGTTCTCTAAAATTTGCCAGGTACTATGAAACCTTAGTAAACGTTTTTTAGCAAACTGAAAGGCTTCACCAGGGTCAATGAGGCTAAACTCATTCAGAATAACAGGAAGTTTGACTACTTATTATCTTACATCTGTGTTATCTTTTTCAGTTTGTACAGCATTTCATTGACTGAGATGCCTCAGTCTAAATGCCATTCTTTCTGGGAATCTTTCTCTAGCCAGGCAGTTTTTTATTTTTTTGGTTTATATTTCACTTGGGTTTTGTACTCACCTCTAAATTATTTTAGTATATTTTACATTTATTTTATTTTTTACATAAATAGCCTCCAGCTTTGTTCTTTTCCTTCAGGATTGCTTTGGCAATTCTAGGTCTTTTATGTGTTGTTTAGTAGTTGTGTCCGATCTGCAACCCCGTGGACTGTAGCCCACCAGGCTCTTCTCCATGGGATTCTCCAGGCAAGAATATGCGAGAGGATTGCCATTCTTCAGGGGATCTTCCTGACCCAGGGATTGAACCTGGGTCTCCTGCATTGCAGGCAGATTCTTTGCCATCTGAGGCACCAGGGAAAATCAGGGAAGGGTCTTTTATAGTTCCATGTAAATTTTAGGTTATTTGTTCTGGTTCTGTGAAAAAATGTCATGGGTAATTTGATAGGGATCACATTAAATCTGTATGTTGTGTGAGTAGTATTAATTCTTTCAATCCAAGAATATGGGATATCTTTCCATTTCTTTGAATCATCTTTAATTATCAATGTTTTATAGTTCTCAGTGTATATGTCTTTTACCTCCTTGGTCAGGTTTATTCCTAGGTTTTTAAATATAATTTTAAGAAGGATTTTTTTTTTTTTTTACTTTCCCTTTCTGATATCTCATTGTTACTGTAAAGAAATGCAAAGATTTCTGCGTGCTAATCTTATGTCCTGTTACCTTACTGAATTTGTTATTTTTAGTTCTAGTACTTTTTGAGCAGAGCCTTTAGTGTTTTCCATATACAGTATCTTATTTTTCTGCATATAATAACAATTTTACCTCTTCCCTTCTAATTTGCATACATTTCTTGTCTGATTGCTGTGGATAGGACTTCCAATATTATGTTTAATAGAAGAGCATCCTTCTCTTAATTGAGCATCCTTCTCTTGCTCCAGATTTTAGTTGGGAGGCTTGAAACACTTTGTTATTTAAACTGCCAAAATTTCAAGACACATTTGATTATACTAATGAAAAAATTCTGTCCATTTATTGCTAAACAAAACTGTTTAAAATACTGAGACAGTTGTTTCAGTTAGCACTAAAATCATCCTTACAACCATGTCTTCTTGTCCAAGATCCCTATTTTATTACTACTGCTTCTCTGTCTGAGCTCCTCCCCTCTCTGATGCTGCTGTCTCTTACAGACCGCTCCTCACCTGGGCTGTCTCAGTAGCCTTGCAGGTGGTCTTGCTCTGCCTCTCCAACACGTCCTTCACCATGGTACCTGAGCTACCATCTCTGAAAAAGGTCCCATCAAGCCAAAAACTTCTAAAATAAAAAACAAAAAGCCCATAAATAGTAAAGCAAAGATTCCTTGAACTAACACTCTAGCTGTTTGGGATTTGATTTCCTTTGCATTCCGTGTCAGTTCCCAACTCATATCTCCATCTATGACCTTCACTGAGCAAGGGGCTCACACATGCTCTCTTTCACACACCATGCCTTTACTTACACTTCGTCTCTGCTTAGAGACCTTCAACCCTTTCATCATATGAGAATTCAAATATTTCCCCCTTCTCTGATTTGGCTAGAATGTGTTATCCCTTATGCTTATTCATAGCACTTGTTTCATTGTATTGGATGATCTAGTGGGGAAAAAAAAAAAAAAAACTTGGCTAGGATTTGGATAATCTAGATTCTAATTCTTGAATATCTTCTTAACTTCACTGTGTCTATTTTCCAATTGCAACTGACGAGGCATTGATCATCTTTGTATAAGATACCTTTTAGCTCTATAACTCCTCAGAACTATATATTTGTGATTTGAATCCATCTATCTTCTACTAGGTGTATTTTCTTAAATCACAATGTCTTATAAATCTTCACATTGATTGTAGCACCTGACTGCATTTTGTACCTAAAAAACCTTGGTGTAGATTAGTGGAATAAATGAGTGAATTAGTGAATGAATGATTAGATGTTTATATAATACAAATTGAGTCACTATTATGTTAGTAATTTAAATAAGATGTATTTAAATAAAGTATACTCTCCATTTGATGATGTTTATAGAGAAGATCTAAGATCACAGCCTTGTCTAACTCAATGAAACTATGAGCCATGTCGTGTAGAGCCACCTAAGATGAATGGATCATGGTGGAGATTTTTTGACAAAATGTGGTCCATTGGAGAAGGGAATGGCAAACCACTTCAGTATTCTTGCCTTGAGAACTCCATGAACAGTATGAAAAGGCAAAAAGATAGGACACTGAAAGATGAACTCCCCAAGTCAGTAGGTGCCCAATATGCTATGGGAGAATAGTGGAGAAATAACTCCAGAAAGAATGAAGAGACAGAGCCAAAGTAAAAACAACACCCAGTTGAGGGTGTGACTGGTGATGGAAGTAGAGTCCGATACTGTAAAGAGCAATATTGCATAGGAACCTGGAATGTTAGGTCCATGAATCAAGGCAAATTAGAAGTGGCCAAACAGGAGATGGCAAGAGTCAATATCGACATTTTAGGAATCAGGAACTAAAATGGACTGGAATAGGTGAATTTAACTCAGATGACCATTATATCTATCACTGTGGGAAGAAATCCCTTAGAAAAAATGGAGTAGCCATCATAGCCAACAAAAGAGTCCAAAATGCAGTACTTGGATGCATTCTCAAAAATGGCAGAATGATCTCTGTTCATTTCTAAGGCAAACCATTCAATATCACAGTAATCCAAGTCTATGACCCGACCCGTAATGCTGAAGAAGCTGAAGTTGAGTGGTTCTATGAAGACCTACAAGACCTTTTAGAACTAACACCCAAAAAAGATGTCCTTTTCATTATAGGGGACCAGAATGCAAAAGTAGGAAGTCAAGAAACACCTGGAGTAACAGGCAAATTTGGCCTTGGAGTACAGAATGAAGCAGGCCAAAGGCTAATAGAGTTTTTCCAAGAGAACATACTGGTCATAGCAAACACTCTCTTCTAACAACAGAAGAATCTACACATGGACATCATCAGATGGTCAACACTGAAATCAGCTTGATTATATTCTTTGCAGCCAAAAATGGAGAAGCTCTACACAGTCAGCAAAAACAAAACCAGGAGCTGACTGTGGCTCAGATCATGAACTCCTTATTGAAAAATTCAGACTTAAATTGATGGAAGTAGGGAAAACCACTAGACCATTCAGGTATGACCCAAATCAAATCCCTTACAATTATACAGTGGCAGTGACAAATAGATTCAAGGGATTAGATCTGATAGACAGAGTGCCTGAAGAACTATGGACAGAGGTTCGTGACATTATACAGGAGGCAGTGATCAAGACCATCCCAAGAAAAAGAAATGCAAAGAGGCAAATATTTGTCTGAGGAGTCCTTACAAATAGCTAAGAAAAGAAGAGAAGCAAAAGGCAAAGGAGAAAAGGAAAGATATACCCATTTGAATGCAGAGTTCCAAAGAATAGCAAGGAGAGATAAGAAAGCCTTCTTCAGTGATCAATGCAAAGACATAGAGGAAAACAATAGAATAGGAAAAACTAGAGATCACTTCAAGAAAATTAGAGATACCAAGGGAACATTTCATGCAAAGATGGGCACAATAAAGGACAGAAATGGTATGGACCTAACAGAAGCAGAAGATATTAAGAAGAGGTGGCAAGAATACACAGAAGAACCATATAAAAAAGACCTTCATGGCCCAGGTAACCATGATGATGTGATCACTCACCTAGAGCCAGACATCCTTAAATGCAGAGCCAAGTGGGCGTTAGGAAACATCACTACAAACAAAGTTAGTGAAATGATGGCATTCCAGTTGAACTATTTCAAATCCTAAAAGATGCTGCGGTGAAAGTGCTGCACTCAATATGCCAGCAAATCTGGAAAACATGTCAGTGGCACAGGCCTGGAAAAGATCAGTTTTCATTCCAATCCCAAAGAAAGGCAATGCCAAACAATACTCAAACTACCACACAATTGCACTCATCTCACACGCTAGCAAAGTAATGCTCAAAATTCTCCAAGCCAGGCTTCAACAGTATGTGAACCATGAACTTCCAGATGTTCAAGCTAGATTTAGAAAAGACAGAGGAAACAGAAGTCAAATTGCCAACATCCGCTGGATCATCAAAAAAGCAAGAGTTCCAGAAAAACACATACTTCTGCTTTATTGACTGTGCAAAAGTCTTTGACTGTGTGGATCACAATAAACTATGGAAAATTCTGAAAGAGATGGGAATACCAGACCACCTTCCCTGCCTCCTGAGACACCTGTATGCAGGTCAGGAAGCAACAGTTACAACTGGACATGAAACAACAGACTAGTTCCAAATTGAGAAAGGAGTGTGTCAAGGCTGTATATTGTCACCCTGCTTATTTAACTTATATGCAGAGTATATCATGAGAAACGTTGGGCTGGATGAAGCACAAACTGGAATCAAGATTGCTGGGAGAAATATCAAGAACCTCTGATCTGCAGATGATACCACACTTATGGCACAAAGTGAAGAAGAACTAAAGAGCCTCTTGACGAAAGTGAAAAGGGGAGAGTGAAAAAGTTGGCCCAAAACTCAACATTCAGGAAACTAAGATCATGGCATCTGGTTCCTTCACTTCATGGCAAATAGATGGGGAAACAGTGTCAGACTTTATTTTGGGGGGCTCCAAAATCACTGCAGATGGTTAGTGCAGCCATGAAATTAAAAGACATTTGCTCCTTGGAAGAAAAATTATGACCAACCTAGACAGCATATTAAAGAGCAGAGACATTACTTTGCCGACAAAGGTCCGTCTAGTCAAGGCTATGTTTTTTCCAGTAGTCATGTATGGATGTGAGAGTTGGACTATAAAGAAAGCTGAGCGCCAAAGAATTGATGCTTTTGAAATCTGTGGTGTTGGAGAAGACTCTTGAAAGTCCCTTGGACTGCAAGGAATTCCAATCAGTATATCTTAAAGGAAATCAGTCCTGAAGATTTATTGGAAGGACTGATGCTGAAGCTGAAACTCCAATACTTTGGCCACGTGATGCAAACTGACTTATTTAAAAAAGACCCTGATACTGAGAAAGATTTAAGGTGGGAGAAGAAGGGGACAATAGAGGATAAGATGGTAGGATTGCATCACCAACTCAATGGACATGAGTTTGAGTAAACCCCAGGTCTTGGTATGGACAGGGAGGCCTGGCATGCTGCAGTTCATGGGATCACAAAGAGTCAGACATGACTGAACGGTTGAACTAAAGAGTCATTTTTGGAGAAGATATACATTACTTTTTCTAATACATATATTTAATAAACGCCAAAGCACAAGCTTACTTTTAAGGATGTGGTGAAAGCATTACTATGGTAAAGGAAGCTAATGTGCCCTAGGGTATTGTTTCTTAGGGAAATAGGATAATGAAATGACTTTCATGATAGTGGTATGTGATAGTAGCCAACTTTCATGGAGCACTTGTTATATATGTACTTAGAATTTTGCATGGCTTATTTTACTTAAGTTTTTAAAAATGGAGAAGAATGGATATTAGATTATTTTGAGAGGTTGTTTGCAACATATATATCTTTTATCTTGCTAATCATTCTAACCAAGAGCTAGGTACCATCTTTTTTGTTCATTCATTTCAATTTGTTGAGTTCTTTTAATGTTCCAAGAACAGTTTTAGGTGCTAGGTGCTGGAGATATAGCATTGAATAAATAAAATGCTTTTATCTTGGGGCTTACCTTTTTGGAGAGGAAAGATAATAAGATAGATGTTAGATAAACAGGTTAAAATTTTAGGAATAAATCTAGCTCTTAAAATCAATGGCAGCCACCCTTCTAGTATCACTATGTAGCATGAACATTTCATATATTAATTAGTATTGTAAACATAAATTTATTTTTGATTCAACAAATATTAAATTCCAACAATATATCAGACATTGGATAAATGACAGTAAACAAACAAGAAACTGAGTCTCAGAAAAGACAGAAATTTGTCCAAAATCCAAGTAATTGGTAAATGGCAAAACTGGGATTTTGAAAAAAGTATGTGAAGCTAGTGAAATAATCTTGGTCCACAGACAAGAGCCATAGCAGAAAAGAGGTCAGATTCTTTTTGAAAGTAAAGATTCTTTTTGAAGGTAAAGATTCATTTTGGTAAACTTGAATTTGAGATATTATACCCGCAACGTGAGACTGTCAAGTAGACAAGTGAATTTACAAGTCTGAAATAAAGGAGAACAACTTGTGCTAGAGATAAATATTTGAGAGCTGACAGCATACAGGTAGATAATGTAATATTGATTGTGGCAAAGCTTGTATGCTATAGATTGCCAGCATTCAATTGGCAAAGTTGTCACTAGGTTATAAAAAGTGAAGATCTTGACCTTTTCTCAGACTCAGAGGATAGAAGTTCAGGTGATTTTGTGATGAGAAATGGATTATGGTAAGCCTCATGGGCAACAAAACTTAGGGTTTTTTTGTTTGTTTGTTTTACTTTCTAAATTGTATTTATTTAGAAGCTTTGACTGTCTTTAAATACTTGGAGAAATATTCAGCTGAGATGCAAAGTTGTATGCCATAAAGCAGTGGTTCTTATGTACCTTATCAAATGTACATAAGAAAAACCAATGGATCAGAGCTAGTTAAAAATTTGATTCCTAGGGCTCATTCCTAGAAACATTTATTCAGTGGAATATGAATGGGGACTAAGGATTTTTTTAAGCTTACTGGATAAATCTGATGTAAAGTTTATAGACCTGACTTTGAAAAATTCTGCTATTGCTCACTGAACAACTTGTTCTGTCTTAGTATTGTAAAGATAGCTGCTCTTGGTGCATCTGCCCAGCAATCATTAAACCAAATAGGAATTTTTCCAGTTCTGGTGATGTGAGACAGGTAGCTTATTGACCCTTTACACTTAGTGCAAGTTAATTAACAAGGTTCTTTTATTACCTCAATTACTTTAACAATGTTCCTAAGAACAGGTTGATAGAGAAGGACAGCATTTAAGAACAGTAGGTGATGAAATGGAAGACAATAAATAAAGGGAGCCTAAAGGCTTTGCCCACTGGAGTCTGTCATCCAAAGTACACATGATAATGCTAAATTCACACCAACACTCAAATTTGTGATTCATTTGTTCATTCAGCAGACAGTAAGAACTATGGCCCAGGCACTGTGGCGGACCTTGGACTCTAGTCACTGGATTCCTCTCAGAGACCAGCCCATTGGATAAAAGGAACAGTCCAAAAGTAGGTAGGGAAGATTTCCATTCTAAACCCACCGGTACACCACAGTCTGATTCTGTGTTGAGGCCCATTGTGAACAACATCTCCGTTCCACCACCACCCCACCACCCCCTGCGCATGGTGGTGGTGGTTTAGTTACTAAGCCATGTCCGATATCCCTGGACAATACCAAAGCTGGGTAGAAACAATCACCCTGGATGCTGAAATCTGAGATTTCCACATGCAACTGAAGAAATGAGAAGGCTGGTTTATTCTAATGGGGCCTGTTTGTTGAAGTTTCATTTTTCTATTGTCCAACACTTCCTGAATTCCTTGAAGCAGATCCCATAAACCCTCAAGCCTGCTTCTCCAAGCAATGTAACGGGATTCACTAATACTGCTGTATTTCAGAGTAATAGCTCATCCAAAGTGTGTTGAACTCCTTAAAGTTGTTAATTGCTAACAGAAATCAGATTAAGATAAAATGAATGGAAGAGTCTGCAGTTTACTATCTTGAGCATTTGTTTTAGAACTGTAGATAGAGCCTGCTTAGAGCTCAGCACTGTTTTGTTTTTTTTTCTATAAAAGTTGAACTATTTCCATCATACTTCTCTAATTTTTCTTGACTATGTTCATTTCTAACAGTTTTCTTAAGTCTAACTTCTCTGAGCAGTGATTTTCCTCATCATCTGCCTTTTTATTCAACTCTTATTGCTCTTTGTGATGATGTTGGGACTTTTTGTATTTCTGTGTTTTATTAAAGTTTTCCTAGATCCCTTTTTGACACACGAGAGTATAACTGGATGGTAATATGATTGGTACTTGAATATCAAAGTGAGACAATATTAAAGTGAGACAATATCAAATTGTCACTGCAAATATGCAGAATTTATAAAAGGAATGAAGGTAAGCTCCCTGTGCCACTCCTCTTAGACACTTTAGGAAGATCAAGGATGTAAATGAGGTCAGAGTCAGGAGGAGAGATTATGATAAAATTTATAAAGAGGGAGTAATAAAAATAGCTATCATCGAAAGACCACAAATAACAAACGTTGGCAAGGATGTGGAGCAAAAAGAACCTTCCTACACTGTTGGTGGGAATGTAAATTGGTGCAGGCACTATGGTGAACAGTATGGGGTTCCTTAAAAACCTAAACATAGAACTACAGTATGATCCAGCAATCCCTCTCCTAGGTATACATCTAAAGAATCAAAAGCACTGATTTGGAGTGCATGTATCATTTCAATGTTCATAGTGGCATTATTTACAACAGCCAAGACATGGAAGTGACTCAAATGCCCACCAATGGATAAACGGATAAAGCTGTGGTTTATATATAGTGAAATATTACTCAGATGTCAAAAAGAATAAAATAATACCATTTGAAATAACATAACCATTATCCTTAGTGAAATAAGTCAGAAAGACAAATACTGTATGTTATCATTTATATATAAAATCTTTATAAAAAGCAAATGAATAAACAGAAATAGACTCGCAAATATGGAGAACAAACTAGTGGTTACCTGTGAGAAGAGGGAAGGAGGGGCAAGACAGAAGTACCAGATTAGCAAGTACAAATTACTATGTATAAAATAAATAAGCTAACAGGATACATTGTACAGCACAGGGAATTTAGCCAATATAATATCTTTCAGTGGACTATAATCTATAAAAACTTTGAATCACTATGTTGTTCACCTGAAAGTAACACAGTAAATCAAACTGTATCTCAAGTAGAAAACTTTTAAAAAATAAGTGTTTCATATGGGCAACAATATCTTTGATGTATACTTACATTCTCTAGATCACAAACACTAGCCTGATAACCCACAGATATGTCAGTTATAGCCTGCTTACCAACATATACTTTCTTATAGGTATAAAATTTAAACAACTATTTGAAGAAACAAGGAAACAGAGTATACATTGAAAAAAAAAAAAACCCCTGAACTCACAACACTAGGGAAATTTAAAGGTCATCTGTTGGTAGCTTTTGGTTGCAACTGTGGAGACCTCTGCTTGCCCTGAGAAATAACTAATAGGTGGGGCTATTTGTAAGGACTATGACAATTTCACTTTCTCCCTTGCCTATCCTGATTGTTCCAAGAACAAGGCAGGAACTGAGAGGCTTTATTGAGGAGAGTTTTACAAGCAGTGGTGTGCTGGTGAATAGACTTTCCAAAAAGAAAAGCCCTGATTGCCAATTCCCGTGGTATAAATAGTCCCACCATAGCCAATTTCAAGGATGACTGTATTTCATAGCCAGAATGTGCAATTTTTGAAAATATAACAATCAGTTCTTAGGAGCAGGGATTCCCTAGTGGCTCATATGGTAAAGAGTCTGTCTGCAGTGCGGGAGACCTGAGTCAGATCCCTGGGTCAGGAAGATCCCCTGGAGAAGGAAATGGCAACCTACTCCAGTATTCTTTCCTGGAAAATCCCATGGACAGAGGAGCCTAGTGGGCTACAGTCCATAGGGTCACCAAGAGTTGGACACGACTGAGCAACTTCACTTTCTTATGAGCTAGTGCTGGCCCACTCCTGCACACTGCTGCTTATAACTCAACAATGATTAACACCGGCAAGTTTCCATAAATATATGTCATATAACTTTAATTTCCTGAGAAAATACACAAATGCAAGAGGAACCAGGCATCCAAGTCTTTGGCCCAACAGATTGCATTAAAAAAAAACAACAACAAAAAAAGAAATACTAAGAAGCACCTTGGCCTCAGGCTTAGTTTGCTCCTAAGCAGACAATACAAATATTTTTAAATTAGCTTTATACGGTGATATTATTAACACACTGTAGCTTTTTACAAATATCCATAAATATCTTAAATTGGGTTATCATGTAATCATATTACATACCTTTCAATAAGAACCCATAAGCAGCTAGTTAATTTTGTAGAGTCCAAAACTTTAGCAGACCATTATTGAGTTGAGTGCTATTCATTCTTTTTGGAACTTAATACATTTGACCAAGACAGTCTCTACAAAGTGAGGAAGGGAGTTCAGTTGAAGTCAGTCCTGAACAATAGCCCATGCTCCCTGGTCCAGGTAAGGAAAGGAAAAGAAGTCTTTGAGAAAGGAGGGCATTGGTGTAGCTTCCCTCTATCTGCCAAGAGAATATATACCCCCTGAAGATCTAATCTGCTAAACTTTATAGACATCCACATGAGAGCAGAAATACCAACCCTAAAGCTAAAATAGTGTGATACAGTGGGAAGCCCATGGCCCCTTGTTAATCATTTGTTCTGTGGGGTGAAGCAAGTTACCTATGTTCCACCTGCCTCCATATTCTCAGTGTTATAATTGTGCCAAAATACCTGCCCCGTTAACTTTCTAGAGTTGCCATGTGATATATGAAAATACTTTGCAAACTGCCTAGCCAGCTAAAAATACGGAATCATGACATGAAAAAATACAGTACTGGTCATATAAATTTCTGTGGTTAAATCTTATGATTAGTAATGATTACTCTTTCTTTACCATCGGCCATGTTTAGGCACATAGACAAACAAGTTCTCATGAAGCCCTATGTAAAGGTTCAGAATGACCCTTTTGACCAGCTGGTCTTATAAAGCACCAAGCATCCTGAGTGTGATTAAATTAAGAAAAATTCCAGAATAAAGTGCATCCCACACCAATGCCACCTGTGTCTCTGTCCCCTCATGCCATCAAATGTAAAGTGGGGTAATGCTTGCATAGCAGTGGCCACCCTCCAAGTCTGACTACTTTTTTATTAGGAGGGTCTCAGAAGATAGGAATATGGGAAGAATGAAGTCAAGCAGTCCACAGTCCAGGAATATGAGAACAAGGGCAGACTACTGCCCTGGATCTTTTCTGCATACAAGATAAGACTCCTGTGGGAATAAGACTTCATTTTTCCACCCAGAGATTCAAGGGTTAAACAAAGACACTTGGAGAAGATTCTGTCCTCTAGCTACCCATATTCATTTCATGAACTAACAAAACTGTCTTTGCTGATCTAACATCAAGGGTTACCAAATGCCTTTTGTCCTTCTTCTGAGTCTCATTCAGACAGGCATGAGAAAAGAAAATTCACATGCAAGGAGTTCTGTTTCTGTTGATTTGTATACTCAGATGAACTGCAGAGATTGAAAATCTTCCTTGTCCAGCCTATGCACTGATGTCTCTGCAAGTGCTGAAGAGGATGAGGAGACCGAATCAAGTCTCTAGGAGATGAATTGGGGATTTGTAAGTAAAAAGATCCCCCAGTATGTCTTATTTTTCAGAACCTGATGCTCAGCATTGAATATCAAGTCTATTACATCTCCAGCGTGGAATTCGTAAGCCCCTCCTACATTCTGGATCATAGAGTTGTTGGTTAGAGCTTGTATGGGGTCTTCATTCTTACGCAGCTGCACCTCGAAAGGAGCTCGTCCCTTGTAGGCTGTATTGGGAGCCACTTGGCCATAAATTAAGTACAAACCATTCTGAAGTATCTTCAGCCTCCAGTCAGCTGTCTTATTCACACAAGAAGGCTCAGGAGAAGGCATTTGCCATTTTGAAGGTAATGGTCCTACAAGATATTTATAAGGGGGGAATAGGAGGAGAAACAAAAAGAAAAGCATAGTTATTTAATTATTTCATCATCTTCTTGATAATAGTTTCTTTCCTATTTATAGGAAAGGTCTATACTAGTTCTCTCCAACCACAATTTTAAGTATCTACCACTCCCTACTTTGAAGAAATTGCCTAAGTTTATCTCTTGCTTGGGGGGCTCTAAGAAAATAAGTTTGGAATAGGGAAATGGGTTAGGGAATAGGGAAATAGCACTGTATCATTTGTCAATCAGTATTTGTGAAATAAAAAGAAGAAAGGAATGGCACACTAGGATGGTGATGACAAGAGTTGGCAGTCCAGAAATGTATATTCATGTTTTTCTGTAGCAATACTATTTATCATGTATCACTTTATCAATGAGGCCTGCTCATCAATCTGTTTAAAATAGTGCTCTCCTGTCACTCTCTCTCTTTATCTTGTTTTAGTTTTCTTCATAGAAGTTGTCACCATCTAGCCTATTATAATTTAAGTTGTTTATTTATCAATCTTATACCTACTTGAATATAACATTTGAGGACAAAGGAAAAGTGAAGTTGCTCAGTCGTGTCCAACTCTTTGTGACCCCATGGGCTATAGCCTGCCATGCTCCTCCATCCATGGGATTTTCCAGGCAAGAGTACTGGAGTGGGTTGCCATTTCCTTCTCCAGAGGATCTTCCCCACCCGGCGATCAAACTCGGGTCTCCTGCATTGTAGGCAGACGCTTTACCGTCTGAGCCACCAGGGAAATCAAATATTCCTTTATTTTGTCCATAGCTGTATCTTCAACACCAAAAAGACTTCCTACTACCCAGTATATGCTGAATTAGGTGTACTGTGTCTAAATAATGGTGCTTCAGCTTATAGGTATGTGTCATTCAAGATTCACTTGAGATACTATTATCCAAATCCTTAGCAAATAGCTACTGGTAAATTAACTAGTTAATACATGGAAATTATTTGACTGTTTAAATAGAAGTATCCCTAGGTTATTGCTGTCATGGGGGATGTGAAAAGGATCAAGACTTTGATTTTTATGGAATTTACACATTTTCATAATGTTCATTGTTTTTACACAAAGATGTAATTTCAGAATCCCAGAATGTGCAATAATTATCTGGTGTGTTCTCTAATGCTCCATAATTTTTGTTATGGGGGCAAAGCCTTTGTCAAATAATTAGAAAGAAACCTTGATTAAAAATATACTAAAAGAGATAACACATTGACTTAAATTCTTCTTTATATATAAATAACTGATATAAGGGTCTGAGGAGAATGAAGGAGAGATCATCAAAGCAGAAAGCAAAGTCTCCCTGTTTCTCCATTGAATCCAGAGCCCAGTAAATTTCTTACTGCTTGACCATGCTATAGATAATAGGCAAGTCACCAGGAAGAAGTATCACTGGTTTTCATGTTTAATTCTGTGATGGCGGGAGCCTCAACCTTAAAGTTGAGGTTCTCAACTTTTACCACATCAAGAGGGTATTTCAAACATATCATGAGGAGTTTCACTCCATTTACTAGAAAAAACAACAAATCAAAAAGGCAGAGACAAGTAAAATGAGATTCCCTATCCTCTCAAGTCAAGGAAGCCTGGCTATTTGTGCTGTACAGTAAAACGGGAATTGAAGTTGACTCTAGAAGTAGTCTGCTCTCAGCGGAAAATGGGTATTTGATCTTAAACCAGTAAACAACCCCAAATGTATTCATTTTTAATTTTGTATGTATTCTAAAAAAATACCCAAAGGCTCAACTGTAAACCTTACTGTGTCTTCTAAGCAAGTACCAGGTCACTATAAAGGAAAGTGACTCAGGAGCTAAGAGGAGAGGTGAAAGGAGCAGAGAAGGGACCACTCCCCTCTCGTTTCTCATCTTTACACTTGGAAACAAAAATTGCACCCTACACTCACTCTAGTGGACACTAGCAATATGGGAAATGTGAGAAGGTCTCTGAGTCTGTCCCAGGGAAAAGTCGTAGAAATCTGAAACTTGTGCTTATTAAAACAATTAAAAACAGAGCTGAAGCCTCAGCTCCTAGACAACTACATGATTAACAGTTAAAAACAGTAGTTGTAGGATAACTAAAATAGAATGCATCCTTTCTTAGCGCTGGAGCTTGCCTTTTGCAGCAAATAGTAAGAAAAGTAAAAAGGAGGCCTATAAGACAGTTCAGTCCAGTCAGTCATTCAGTCGTATCTGACTCTATGCGACCCCATGGACTGCAGCATGCCAGGCCTTCCTGTCCATCACCAACTCCCAGAATTTACTCAAACTCATGTCTAAAACTCATGAGTCGGTGATGCCATCCAACCATCTCATCCTCTGTGAGACAGGTTACTCACCAAACTTCGCTACACAGGGTCCTTGGGCAGTCTGTAGGGGAAGAAGAGGAATTGGTCAGGATGGTGACAGTGTCACAGTTTTCTTGATTATTTAGAGGCTCAGATTCATGAAGCAGACTTCTCTGCCCTAACCACATTAAAAAAAAAAAAAAAAATCCCTCCCTCCACCCTGTTTTGGATCTCTCTGCTTTCCTTTACAGATAACTGGCTCCTTCCTCTACATTTCACTACACAGCTACCTTTTGGGTCTTCTAGGAGGAAGTTAAGAACTCCTTCTATCCACCTAATCTCCACCTACAGGACACCTATTTGATCTTGGATGCTCCTTCTCTTGGGCTACAGAAATTTTCTATATGTCTCTGCACCCCAGTGACTGCATAAGATGATCCACTGGCACGTGAGAAGAAACTAACAATTCCCATTTATATTTATTTTAAATAGAAAATTAAGCTATAGAAATATTTATTAATGTATCAGAGTGATAAAGTCTCCCCTATTTAATATTTAGATAATCATGCATCACACATAGTAATTGAGATAACCCTGAGGAGATCTCAGTTTCAAAATCTTGCAACACAAATTACATGCCACAGAAAGCTATCAGTGTGGTTGATTTTATAAGTACAGATATTTAAATACTAAAGGCTTTACGATACTTGGTAGTAAGATAAGGTATATCCACAAACATTTTTTGCAGGGGCCATGTAACAGTGCATTGCTTTTCTTGCAGCAAACTGTTTAAGAGACTTTTTGAGCTTAAACAGGATGCCAATTTTTTAATAGGATTTCTCTGGCTGCTATGCTAAATACATTAAAGAGTGGCAAGAGTTACAAGGTAAGAGATCAGTGTAAGCATTTAGGCAAGAAAGCATGGTGCCTCTGACCAAGGTACCAGCTGTGGAGATGGTGACAAGTGATTGGAAATTGAGTAAACAGGAGTTCCTGACATGGATATGGATAAGAAAATGAGACAAAGATGACACCAAAATCTGAGCAATTAGAAAGATAACACTGTTAATGACTGAAATGAGCAAGATTTAAGAGGACTAAATTGGGGGAAAAGAATCATGAGTTCATTTTTTGGACATGTCAGATTTGTGATGAGTATTAGATACCCAGGTAGGAGTGTCAAGAAGGCGACTGGATCTATAAGGATGGAATTTAAGGAGTTTTAAAAAAAAAAAAAATTAATTTAGGAGCCTTCAGCATCTGCATGGTGAGTTAAGATAGGAATCTATATAAGAGCATCAAATCAGTGATTATAGATAGGAAAGAGTATTGAGATATTGCAGTGTGTAGGGGTCAGGGAATAAGAAAGAACCCACAGAGGAGGCTCAGAAGGAAAGGCCACCTTGGTAAGGATTTTAATTATGAACTATGGAATTTAAGTTGTCTAAGGAAGGGAAAAAAATCATGAATGGAGTGAGGGACTATTAAGTTCTTTAAAAAGGAACTTTGCACTATTGAATGATGGACTTAAATTTTAGTGTCATAACATGGTAAGCGTACTCAAAGACGCAGTCTTCCATTTTGATCTATATGTGTTCAGGAGGTGATTTTTCAGTTATGACAGTCAAGACCGTGAATCAAGGTAAATTAGACGATAACTTTCAATTTCTTGTATTAAAATGTGTTAAACTAAGATTAAGAAAATAAAAGAAACATTTATCAAATTACTAAAATACTATTTCAATTGTTTTATAAGTGTTTATATTATATAGTTGCATATTATACAAATACAATATTTTGGTAAAAGCAAAATGTTTTTGCACTGTGAATAAACCACATTAAGCATATCACTTGGTTTATCCTTATAAACTTATATTGCATATCTTTTTAATATACAAAATATTATAATTTGTATAAGACTTAGCAGTTAGCATATATATTGGGATTGTAGTCAAGAATATTTTGTTGATAGAGTTTCTTAGAAGAGATGCTGAAATTCCATTTTGTTTAACCCATGTGATAGGGACTCCCTTAACTTCAATTTTCTCATTTATAAAATGGGGCAATCGCAGCACCTAGTCCATTTAGGTTGTTCATGTGCTTAAATGAGTTAAGTCTCATAAAGGATTTTGCCCAGATATTCTGTCTTGTCCTGCTTATTAAGTATTAGTGTTTTGATAATGATGTTGATTATAATGAAGAATGAAACAAACTTTATGTACCTATGTATTATACTAGCATTGTAAGCAAGAGAAACTAATGTCATCTATGGTCATTGCTTCTTAAGAAGTTTATCACCTTTCTAGAAAGACACAAATCAACACATGAAGCAACTGAGTAACAATCTAAATATAAAAGCATGCCAAAAAATGTGCCATTGATAACATCTATGTTGTCTTCTGTCATGTATAAAGAGTGTGTGAAGAAACCTAAGGCCACAGAAAAATTAATTGGAGAAATCTTGGATGTTGCATGGTGGGCTGCTTTAATGTCCATTTAGAACTACAGAAACCACCATTGTGATATTCTGTCATTATTGTCACAAGTGAAATCTGTCTAATCACTAAAATCCTGTGTTTGGCAGTGAGACACACTCTTTGGTTGAGGAAGTAGAATAGATAAGCAAGGAATACCCATTTTGTTAAGTCTTTATCTTCATTGTAAAGTCATTAATAATAATGGTATAAATATGAATCACTACTATCTACTAAGAGCCTACTATGGGTCAGGATTGTACTGTCTCTTAATTCTTACCACAACTCTATGAGATAACATTTTCATTTGCAGAAGAGGAAATGAGAAGTAGGAGGATTATGTAACTAGCCCAAGGTCATGCAGCTGAAAAAAGGCCAGGCTGAGATCCAAACAGCCTGTCTGAGTCAAAAGTCTCACCCCTACGGCTCCAGAGCAGTTTGTATTTCTAATCCTGGTGATGTTTGGAAGGAGTAAATATCCACTTATAAAGCAGTATATGAGTCCTGTTTAGTTAATTCATCTTTGCTTAGAAGGATCAGTGGCTCTTGTAACCCCATTTTGATTTAAGCTCAGATTTATGTAATTGGGTTAATAAGTAAACTTAATAATTATTTCTCCAAACCAACTCTAATCAAATAATCATTTGGAAATAGAATCTACTATGCTTATAAATACATGCAAAACTTCCCCTTTTGAAAGTATCCTTCGTTTCACTGAAGCAGGGGACTCTCCTGAACATTTGGTTTCTTCTTTTTTTTTTTTTTTTTTGCTGTGAAGGTATTTTTTATTTTTTAAATTATTTATTTTAATTGGAGGCTAATTACTTTACAATATTGTAGTGGTTTTTGCCGTACATTGACATGAATCAGCCATGAGTGTACATGTGTTCCCCATCCTGAATCCCCCTCCCACCTCCCTCCCCATCCCATCCCTCAGGGCCATCCCAGTGCACCAGCCCTGAGCACCCTGTCTCATCCATCGAACCTGGATGGGTGAACATTAGGTTTCTTAAAAGATAATTTCTGTAAGGTTATTTTCATGTAGGGGGTGGGGGACCATCTCCTTGGGCTCATAACTGATTCTTTCAGTGAGATGTCTTCTGAAAGAGAGGGAAGAAAGAAAAAAAGAATCCTCCCACGGAAGTTTTTGTTGGTTTAAAAAGATCTGAGTCTTCCTGTCTAACACTTTTTGAATTAGTGCCTAGAGAGGTTGGAAAGTGGGATTTTGTATACAATAACCAGAGTGGAGATGAGAACAATGTAAACTCCAAGGTCATAGAGCATTATAAGGAGGTGGAAGTGGCTACCTAGTAATGACTCATCACCCACAGTCATTCAGTCGTCTTTTCCAAAAATACTAACCTGTGGCCAACAGGGAAAGAGAAGTGCGGAAAAGTGGAATATGGAAGCTAATATCATTGTACCATCAGCCAGTTATTGGCTTTTCCCATGGGAACAAAGCCTCCATGGCACCCTGTCAGGACAATATCCTGAAAACTTTTCAAAATTCCCCAAATTTGGAACAAACTCTGGGCTGTTTCTTTAGAAGCAGAACCTTTCACTGGGTAGCTGCATGTTGTCTAGGAGAGGGAATCCCAGAATAAGAGCTCAGACACAGGGGACTCATCAAGTTCAACGTTGGCAAGAGGTGTCCTAAATGCCTCTGGGAGTATGAGACCTCCTCCTTCCCTTTGCAAGAGCAGCTGTGTGCCTCTGAGAAAGACAATTCTCTTCTCTCCCAGGCAGAGTCCCCAGTCACATGCAGGAACTGATGACACGGAAAACCTACCCTATGTTTTTCAATGTCATCAGGCTAATAGCATGTGGAGTGGTTTTGAGAAGGAAAAGGCACTTCCAAATTTAAGTTGTTGCTATTCTCACCCTTCCCTTTCTTCAGAAATTGAAACAAAGAATTCCTAATGACTCTTCTTCCCCCTGCTCAAAGCTTCACTGTCCAGAGAGTTGAGAGGTCTGCTTGAAACATTCCTTGAGACACTGGGGGATGTGGTCACAAATTCCTTTCTTGTACACCATTGTGTACAGTTACAAAATACAAATTAACGGGCTACTGTGTAAAAACTTGGCCAAAGCTCTGCTTGCCCTAGGTTAACATCAGCATCTTCTCTGTACTGTTTCCTCCTGTATCTTTTCTCAGTTGCTTTCAAATATCTTTAGTAGTAGAACCATATCTTTGAAATCTTAACTGGTCAATCTGTCCCTTAGAAAAATGTTTCTGCAGTCACTGTTTTCAGATGTACCCAGGAATTGGCTAAATCCTAAATTAAATAAGGCATTTATGTTCTTTCTGATCAACACTATGTAAACAACAGTCAGAAAAAAACTTTTACTAAGAATCTAATGGATCTCCATTCTCTTCCCTAGACCCATAATTTGGAGTGGAGCTCAGTGGGAAATTCCCGATAAGCATCAGGGGCTTCCCAAAAAAGAAAGTACTTCCTCCTTCCTCCGTGAAGCCTTCCCTGATCAACCTAGCCCGAAGTCATTGCCCCCCTCTTGACTCCCTTTATGTTCTATACCACACTTAGATAAAGTATTAATCACTGTATTTTATGGCTAGAAGGGACATGATGATGAACAAATCCATTTCCCTACCACCACTTTTCAGATGAAGAAGCTGAGAACCAGAAAGATTAAATGTCTTTCAAATGCATACAGCTAGTTATTGAGAGACCTAAACCCAGAATTCATATCTTCTTACTCCTAGTTCAGTGCATTTCTCTTCTCAAAGATAGACTACACCATCTATTACTTACCTTACTTGTCTCTTTCTTTCAAAGCTCTAACAATATTGAGTGACAATGCTAACAACTAGACTTAACAAAAGAAAAGAGGAGTACAATAAATTGTAACCTTAGATTCTGTTGTCTCCTTACCTTGAGTGGAAGAAAAGTAAAGATTAGTGCACTGAAGGAGCAAAGCAATAGCACAATAATTACTGTTGAGTAGAGGAGCCATTGTTTCCAGGATGGTCTCTGTGCTCCTTGAAGACTTGAATGGCTTAAAGGCATATTCTCCATGTGGCTCAAACTCATTGTCTGCAGGAATGAGAGCTGTGGAAAGCAGAAATTCAGGAGTGATGAGCACATGGTGCAACTAGTCAGTTTTGTAGAATAGTATGCTAATTAGTAGTGGGTGTGAGAGGCGGGGTTTTCCTCCTGATTCTGTGTGTTGGAAAATGATACTTCTAGGCTAAGTGCTGACTCTCACTTGGCACTAGGCCCAATGCACAGGGCTAAAAGCCAATACAAACACAGAGGATTAAAAGAAGAAAACAAGGGAAGTTAAAAGGGGAAAAAACTATTTCCTAAAACAAGAACAACTACGGAACTGGGCAGTATTACAAATTATTTCCAGATAATTACTTTTTGTAAGGAAAAAATAAAGTTCAAGATTAAGCCCTATTATACTCCAAATGTATATGTGTAAGGCAGTAGATTAGGGAGACTGGGGTGCAAGGTTTGGAAAAAATAGTTTCATGGATTTCTAGGGCATAAAATGTGTTCATTGGAAGATAATCTCTAGAAAACACCAAGTGTATTACTAGAATTTAATTTTTAAAATGTCAACACAACAAGCTTAATTCTTTTATATCTCACCATTTTGAAACTCTGAAAATTCAATGCTAGCATCAAATAGAAATAAAATTTTCATAAAAAGATATTTTCTTGCACCCTGTCCTCCAGTCTGAGCTTACACTCTATTCCAAAAACCTGAAGTTTTCATCCTGGAATCAAAAATACTGATTTATTGCAAAATTGAGGAAGTCTCCTGGTTCGCTGTACTCAATCTTTCCATCTGTTAAATGGAATACCTGCCTTCTCCACTCACCTCTCCTCCCGCCACCCCACACATAATGTCAGAATTATGTGCTAGAAGGAATAAGCGTTTTTAAATCAGACAGACCTGAGAGAGGCAGTTCTTATCTGCTCAGTGGCCATCAGCATATTCTTCATTTCCTTCGTGGTAAAATTAGAGAAAATTTCCACTTCATAATGCTTTTCTGAGAATGAAAGAGATGTAAAGTTTTGGCTAAGAAGTGTTCCATAAGTGCTTCTCTCTTCACCCTTCTGAGAGATGTTGTCAAGACTAAATCAATTATGAAATCCTAGAAAAGAATGATTTTTAAAATATTTACCATAGGGTGTAATTCATCTGATGTTCTTTCAAATAAAAGTAGGTAAAGTATTTTGAAGAAAAAATTTCTAAGAATCAAAGTTGGTTTTTTTTTTTTAATTAGGGGAAAAGCCTATTGAACATCCTCATTTCTGAAAGAAGATGCTAAGGATAAGAGAACTTGAGGACTTCCCTGGTCATACAGTGGATAAGGGAGAAGGAAATGACAACCCACTCCAGTATTCTTGCTTGGAAAATCACATGGATGGAGGAGCCTAGCAGCCTACACCCCATGGAGTTGCAAAGAGCCGGACACGACTGAGCAACTAACACACACAGTGGATAAGAACCCACCTGCCGATGCAGGGGACATGGGTTTAATCCCTGGCCTGGGAAGATTCCACATGCTGCAGAGCAACCAAAGCCTCTGTGCTCCAGCTACTGTGCTCCACACTGTAGAGCCTGGGAGCAGCAACTACTGAAGCCTGTGTGCCTAGAGCCTAGCTCCACAATAAGAGAAACCACTGCAATGGGAAAACTGTGTAACACAGAGAGTAGCCCCTGGTCACCATAACTAGAGAAAACCCACATTTAGCAACAAAGACCCAGAACAACCAAAAACTAAATAAATTTAAAAAGGAAAAAAAAAAAAAACCTTTGAAAGGTGTATCACACCATTAATGACTGGGTGACAGTGGAGTGGGGACCTGGGCCTAGAGATACTGTCTTATAACCCTTTTTTTTTTTTTTTACTACCACACTAATTGCAGCAATACTTCTCACTGAGTTATCAAATTTAACTTGGCCCAGATATCTCTGAAGAAGAGTCACTGAGTCACATGGGAATAATTTTTCAATACTGCAATGTTTTGTGGCTCTGTCCAGGACGCTGTGATTCAGAGAAGAATAATAAACTGACTCTAGAAGAAATTGATTCATTCTACCCATAACTCTTCTCTTTATCATGTCTGAAAGGCATAAACACCAGCACAGAATTTAAAATTGACTACTGAAAAGGCAGACTATTTCCTTCCTGCTTCTCTGATTTGTTCCTTCTCCTGATTCCTCTCCAAATTTTAATTGGAATTGCCTCTGCTTACTCAATTCAGTAAATATTTCCTTAAATGAGGAACTGTTCCAAATATAATCCAGCTCCTTCTTCTGCCTTTAACCAAGGTTAGGCTCTCAAATATCCTGTTTCAACCTTCTAAACGTATCTTTAAAATATGACATGCTTATCTCAAGAAGAATATATTCCAAGCACTAGGAACTATACTCAATACCTTGTAATAAACTATAATGGAAGATAGAATGTTTAAAAAATGGAATATAAATATTTGTATATATATGTGTAACTGAATGACTTTATTGTATAGCTGAAACCAACACAGCATTGTAAATCAACTGTATTTCAATGCAATTTTTTAAATAAAGAAATTAAACTTGGAACCAAGAAAAGAGCAAGAGACATATTAAAAGAAGAGAGCTATAAAGAACTACCCAGTATGGGTAGTTCGGTTAACTAATTCCACAGAGGAGAAAATGAGGTCCCGAGAAAGAAGGAGACATACACAAGGTCACAGAACAAAACAGTGACAGAAGTAAAGTAGAATCCAGTTTGTTCCTTCCAAAAGAAAAAATAAAAGAATACATTCCAGGACTTCGTTCCACGAAACAGTTTCCAAAATGAATACGTTTCAGGTTAGGACAAGTGGCAGTAGGGAAGACTTTCAGAACTCTAAATTAATGAGTCATCATTGGTATCTTTTGGCTACACACTCTCAGAATTGGCATCTCAGGATCCTACAAGAAGGAAATGAACACTGAACACATGAAGCTTCTGTATTTATGGCCTGACACTGGCTCAGATACTTGGAATGAATTTTTAAAATTAAGTTCAATTAGCAAATCTATGCTGAATATTTACTCTCAGCCAACTACTGTGCTAAGAGCTTTGAGAGGTATTTTAAAAAAGGCACGGCTGTCAAATAATTTGCTGCCCAACTGGATTTAAACCGTACATATAGGGAGACAGAAACCCAAGTGAATGCTAGAATACAGAGCATCAGCAGACACAGATCTAAAGGAGCTAAAATAGTTGAGAAGACACGTTGGAAATTATTGTTTGACCAGAGAAAAGAGGGAATTCTTTCTTGAGAGAGTGGTAAAAGTTGAGGTATGAGCATTACATAAATGTTAGAAATTTTAAAATGTGAACAAGTGACAGAAGACCAAACTTTTGAATGGATCTGGTAGTCTGATTCAAGAGCTGACAAGTGAGGAATTTCAGAAAAACAAGTAAAAAATGTTTTCTGTATTTTTCAGATTAGAAACAGCATACAAGTTACGACTGATTAAGCAACTTTGTATTCACAGTTCTTTTTAATTCAGAATGAATTAGATACATAGAAACTTGGCTATGGTTCAGTCATTGACTGAATCACACTAAAACAAATTGGGCACCTAGGATGTGCCTTCTCTGTGCACAGTTACATTAGAATAACAAGCAGCCCTGTGTTGACATCACCACATATACAAATAATGACACTGACATTCGAGAGCATGAATCATTTGCCCACACTGGTAGAACAGGGATTGAATCCCCAGGTATTGGACTCCAAAACACTTTTTCCACTCTTGGTGCTGAAATTTATCCAGTAGTTGCTGTGTAAACCGCATGGGATGCATATTGAAATCTGTGAGAGAGTATTATATGGACATCAGATTTCTCCAAAATCCTGTATTACTGAGGTCTGCACTCCCTACCACATGCCCTCTATACACCAAGCCATGCTTAGTTACTCATTCATGTCTGACTCTTTGCAACCCCATGGACTGTAGCCCACCAGGCTCCTCTGTCCACGGGAATTCTCCAGGCAAGAATACTGGAGTGGGTTGCCATGTCCTCCTCCAGGGGATCTTCCCAACCCAGGGACTGAACCCAGGTCTCCCGCATTGCAGGTGAATTCTTTACCATTTGAGCCACCAGGGAAGCCAATACACTATTTACCATGGCTTTTATGCTTGTGATAATGTATGGTATAGCATATTTAATCAGAAATATTCCATGTGCCAGAATTCACAACTGCACAACTGATTTTGTCTACTGTGGATTTCAGAGTATTTACTGTTATGACAAATAAGGCCCAGTTGACTTGAAGATACTACATAAATAATGACTGAATTGTTATTTAGTTGCTAAATTGTGTCATATTCTTTTGCAATCCCATGAACTGTTGTCCACCAGGCACTTCTGTCCATGGGATTTCCCAGGCAAGAATACTGGAGTGAATTGCCATTTCCTTCTCCACATAGATGATATATGATAGAAAATAAACAGACATGATACATAAATATGGTTTTAAACTTGGAATTTATGAAGACAACAAGTCTCTGTTAAGACTGGTAAATGTCTACTCTGTAAAGAATTCTGCACAGAAGACCTTGATGCTGGGAAAGATTGAAGGCAAAAGAAGAAAGGGGTGGCAGAGGATGATATGGTTGGATGGTATCACCGACTCAATGGACATGAATCTGAGCAAACTTCAGGAGATGGTGAAGGACATGGGAGCTTGGCATGCTGCAATCTATGGAGTCACAAAGAGTAGGACACAACTGAGCAACTCAACAGCAACAACACTATACATAAATGAATACATATATAGAAATACATGTTTACATATATATACAAGTTTACATATTATATGTACAATAAATTCTACAAGATACATGTCAATCTCCAGATCATAAGAGTATGATCTCTTATGGAACTAATAAATAATTAGTTCCTCTCTAAGGAACTAATAACAACTCTAACCAGGGTGGCCTAGGAAACAATTTTAATTAAAACTGTTTTTCTTCCATGACTTGGGGACCCTCTTCTATACCCCATATTATCTTGTTCTGTGCTGTTTTACATGTCCATTTTTTTGGAGTCCTTACCAAATTCTTCATTGTTTGTCTATGTTTTACTGACTCAAGTGCAGCCTTTAAGCAGCAAGTCTATTGATCAATTTCCATGGAAGCCTTCCTGTGCTAGTTTCCTGCCTAAGCACTAATCTTTGAGAAAGGCTGTGTCAGGTAGTAGGTGCCTGTCTAGCCTGAGTCTTTTATGTGAGTGGTTTGTTGTTGTCTCATGTGTGTGTGTGTTTGTGTAAGGGGCGGGGGGCAGTTCTCTCTAGGCTAACCAGTATTGTGTCAGTGTCTTGGCCATAAGAGAAGCATCTTAAGCACATTTTGATGGGAAGGATTACTTCCTGCTTGGAAACTAGACCAAAATAAATTTTCCATTATGTAGTATGGCATGATACTTCCTACTTAAAACCATTAACCACCACCCCAGAAGCCATAATGGAAGGGATTTGGTATTAAAGCCTATATTGCTCAATATCAAATGGATCACCAGAGAACTCTATTTCACCTATCAACCTAATTGAAATAAAAGGGTCTTAATATTCCTGAGACTAAGCATCACCAAATCTCCTGGATTTCTTGGGCAGCTCTGGCAGAGGAGGGAGTGAGGAGGTATTTTTCCCTTTACAATTCAACTTATTTTCTTCATTTGACAAGCTACCACATACACACTCCACCAGTGAAGAACAATCAGCACATTCACTGCACTCAACACCTAACTGTAACGTGTTCATACAGAAATCAATGAGATACTTCCTCTTCCGGTTTCCCATTTTTAATCCTGGTCTTACACCATCCAATTCAGATTCTCTGGCTCAAGGCTTGGTTTGTTGGTGTTGGCACTGAGAACCTACATGAGTAAAGGCAGGTTTTGACTTTTATATATGAAATGAATCCAAAATACAGCAAAAGGATGTTATCCTCCTCACTCATTTAGAAAACATCATTGACTGCCTTCTATGTACCAAGTATGTTAAGAACTTAGTACTGATAGAAAAGGGCCAGTCCTTATCTTCAAATTTCTTGCTGCTTTTTGGTTTGGTTTGGTTTTCACAGGTAGCTAGAGAAAGAGACAATATACAAAGCAACATGGGGAGAAGTATGTAGGAGGATAAGAACCAAATACCCGACCTCACTCAGGTTAAGGGCAAGTTTATAAAGGAGTCAGTTCCTAGGCTGGTACATCTAAAGAGACATTACCAGATGAAAAAACCTCATAATATCCCCTTCTCCTAAGCTAAGTAAATTTGTATTAATTTACTAATATGTTATATACTGATAATTTGCTATATTTAATATAGTATAATAGATACATATATATTATGTATGCTATATAGTACAATGTATAAATATTGATTTTGTGTGCATATGTGTCTGTGTAGTTTGACAGCGTTTCAGGCACTTTACTTGGCAATGGAGAAATCAGAAAGAATATGATAAGACCTCCGATCTTAAAAAATTCATTGTCTGGTAATTGCTGGTTTTTTAACATTTGAGTCTCCATGGAAAACAGGTTTCAATTTCAAGACAAGTTTCACGTACTGCTTTTTCAGAGAATGATTTTATATAACTTTCCCAATCTCCTAAGTGAGAATTTCCAAGGCATCTGGAGTTGCTCAGGCCAAGAAACTCATCCATCTTGTTTGATGACTCGAGCCCTGACTGAATACAGTAGGATGTCCCACTATAAAGAGGAAAGCTCAGGCTGATACACCAATGGAAAAAACCTGAATCATAGACAATGCTGCGGAATGCTGTTTGATGAAATGGTGCCAGCTGAGGTAGCAAGCAGTTTCCATTTGCTAAATAAAGAGTAAACATCCCTGAAGAGTTAGCTATGAGCATTAGGAAAGATAAGGCTTAAATTATTTCAGATCTTTCATCATCCAGCAAGCCTCAGGGAAATCTCTTTGGCTGAAAGTAGGGATGTTCTCCACCCAACACGTACACAGCCTCTTACATCCTCTCCTGGTTCCTCATCTCATGAATTCCTAGATTATGTCATGAATCAGCTGCTCGAGTGTCGGTTTCTAATGTAAACCATAAAAAAAGAAAAGTATAAAGAACTAAACCAAGCGAAACCAAAACAATCACAAAACTACTAAAATTCAAATCCAAATCTAATTCTAAAACCTATTTTTTTCATTCTGTCTTGATGCATCAATAAGTACCTGAACTTGGCTTTAGTACTGGAAGGATTTTACAGTGAGAAACGATTTACAATGTTAAGGATTCTTATGTGCTTCATTTCTGAATATGATATCTACTAATACATCTTTTGAAGAAAAAGCTCTTACTGAATTGTCTTATCTTTTTCAAACAGGCACAATTTTTTGCTTTGTCTTCAATTTCAAATTCTTTCTTTTTATTCCTTCTTAGTCTCAAAATGACTCAGGTTTCCAGATGGAGCAGGAGTTGAAATGAAATTTTAAATTAGGATAAAAATAGAACTTGCTATTTCCACACTATTTCCAGCCAAAAATTTCCTTAAGCAATTTTTCTTAGCAAAAAGAGAAAAAGAAGCCCTTTATACTTCAATACAAATATACACACACACACACACACACACACACACACATATATATAGCATACATTTATTTTTAATTTTATCCTTTGTATTAACGAAGGATGAGAGTAATAATAGAGTGAGATAGAATATTAATTAAAAGAGAAATTTAGAGCCAAGTCACGTTGTGAGAACCCAAGGATGGGATAGCTGAGTTTCTATGTAGAAAATAGAAGTCCCAGAAGGCTTAAAGAGAAGATAGATAGGACAGTAATTGTGGTACAGGTGACAGATGATTTCAACAACTATTAGAATCATTAATGAATATGCTGAAAACACAAAGACTGGTGTGCATATTCTCCTGGTAGTAACAATGTTGACAGCAAGCACAGCATCAAGAACAGCTGCCTTTGATTGAGCACCTTCTCTCTTTTAAGTAGGAATTGATCAGTTCAGTTCAGTTCAGTCACTCAGTGGTGTCCGACTCTTTGCAACCCCATGAATCTCAGCACGCCAGGCCTCCCTGTCCATCACCAACTCCCAGAGTCTACCCAAACTCATGTCCATAGAGTCGGTGATGCCATCCAGCCAGCTCATCCTCTGTCGTCCCCTTCTCCTCCTGCCCCCAATCCTTCAGAGCATTATGGTTTTTTCCAATGAGTCAACTCTTCACATGAGGTGGCCAAAGTATTGGAGTTTCAGCTTCAACATCAGTCCTTCCAATGAACACCCAGGACTGATCTCCTTTAGGGTGGACTGGTTGTATCTCCTTGCAGTCCAAGGGACTCTCAAGAGTGTTCTCCAACACCACAGTTCAAAAGCATCAATTTTTCAGCGCTCGGCTTTCTTCACCATCCTACTCTCACATCCATACATAACCACGGGAAAAACCATAGCCTTGACTAGACGGACCTTTCTTGGCAAAGTAATGTCTCTGGTTTTAAATATGCTATCTAGGTTGGTCATAACTTTCTCTCCAAGGAGTAGCATCTTTTAATTTCATGGCTGCAATCACCATCTGCAGTGATTTTGGAGCCCAAAAAAATAAAGCCTGACACTGTTTCCATTGTTTCCACATTTCCCATGAAGTGATGGTACCAGATGCCATGATCTTAATTTTCTGAATGTTGAGCTTTAAGCCAACTTTTTCACTCTCCTCCTTCACTTTCATCAAGAGGCTTTTTAGGTCCTCTTCACTTTCTGCCGTAAGGGTGGTGTCATCAGCATATCTGAGGTTATTGATATTTCTCCCGGCAACATTGATTCCAGCTTATGCTTCTTCCAGCCCAGCGTTTCTCATGATATACTCTGCATATAAGTTAAATAAGCAGGGTGACAATATACAGCCTTGACGAACTCCTTTTCCTATTTGGAACCAGTCTGTTGTTCCATGTTCACTTCTAACTGTTGCTTCCTGACTTGGATACAGGTTTCTCAAAAGACAGGTCAGATGGTCTGGTATTCCCATCTCTTTCAGAATTTTCCACAGTTTATTGTGACCCACACAGTCAAAGGCTTTGACATAGTCAATAAAGCAGAAATAGATGTTTTTCTGGAACTCTCTTGCTTTTTCCATGATCCAGCAGATGTTGGGAATTTGATCTATGGTTCCTCCGCCTTTTCTAAAACCAGCTTGAACATCTGGAAGTTCATGGTTCATGTACTGTCAAAGCCTGGCTTGGAGAATTTTGAGCATTACTTTACTAGCATGTGAGATGAGTGCAAATGTGCGGTAGTTTGAGCATTCTTTGGCATTGCCTTTCTTTGTGATTGGAATGTAAACTGACCTTTTCCAGTCCTGTGGCCACTGCTGAGTTTTCCAAATTTGCTGGCATATTGAATGCAGCACTTTTATAGCATCATCTTTCAGGATTTGAAATAGCTCCACTGGAATCTGATCACCTCCACTAGCTTTGTTCATAGTGATGCTTCCTAAGGCCCAATTGACTTCACATTCCAGGATGTCTGGCTCTTGGTAAGTGATCACACCATCGTGATTATCTGGGTCGTGAAGATCTTTTTTGTACAGTTCTTCTGTGTTTTCTTGCCACCTCTTCCTAATATCTTCTGCTTCTGTTAGGTCCATACCATTTCTTTATCAAGCCCATCTTTGCATGAAATGTTCCCTTGGTATCTCTGATTTTCTTGAAGAGATCTCTAGTCTTTCCCATTCTGTTGTTTTTCTCTATTTCTTTGCATTGATCACTGAGGAAGGCTTTTTTATCTCTCCTTCATATTCTTTGGAACTCTGCATTCAGATGGGAATATCTTTCCTTTTCTCCAAGGAGTGGCGGCTGCCTGGGCACAGGAGGGCTAAGAGGAGCTACTCCACGTTCAAGGTCAGCAGGGGCAACTGTAAGGAGATACTCCTCACTCAAGGTAAGGAGCAGCGGCTGTGCTTTGCTGGAGCAGCCATGGAGAGATATCCCGCGTCCAAGATAAGAGAAACCCAAGTAAGACAGTAGGTGTTGCGAGAGGGCATCAGAGGGTAAACACACTGAAACCATAATCACAGAAAACTACCCAGTCTGATCACACAGACCACAGCCTTGTCTAACTCAATGAAACTCAGCCATGCCATATGGGGCTCCTCAAGACGGACGGGTCATGGTGGAGAGGTCTGACAGAATGTGGTCCACTGGACAAGAGAATGGCAAACCACTTCAGTATTCTTGCCTTGAGAACCCCATGAACAGTATGAAAAGGCAAAACGATAGGATACTGAAAGAGGAACTCCCCAGGTCAGTAGGTGCCCAATATGCTACTGGAGATCAGTGGAGAAATAACTCCAGAAAAAATGAAGGGATGGAGCCAAAGCAAAAACAATATCCATTCGTGGATGTGACTGGTGATAGAAGCAAGGTCCAATGCTGTAAAGAGCAATATTGCATAGGAACCTGGAATGTTAGGTCCATGAATCAAGGCAAATTGGAAGTGGTCAAACAGGAGATGGCAAGAGTGAACGTCGACATTCTAGGAATCAGCGAACTAAAATGGACTGGAATGGGTGAATTTAACTCAGATGACCATTATATCTACTACTGTGGGCAGGAATCCCTTAGAAGAAATGGAGTAGCCATCTTGGTGAACAAGAGTCTGAAATGCAGTACTTGGATGCAATCTCAAAAACGACAGAATGATCTCTGTTCATTTCCAAGGCAAACCATTCAGTATCACAGTAATCCAAGCCTATGCCCCAACCAGTAATGCTGAAGAAGCTGAAGTTGAATGGTACTATGAAGACCTACAAGACCTTTTAGAACTAACACCCAAAAAAGATGTCCTTTTCATTATTAGGGGACTGGAACGCAAAAGTAGGTAGTCAGGAAACACCTGGAGTAACAGGCAAATTTGGCCTTGGAGTACAAAATGAAGCAGGCCAACGGCTAATAGAATTTTGCCAAGAGAACACACTGGTCATAGCAAACACTCTCTTCCAACAACACAAGAGAAGATTCTACACATGGACATCACCATCTGGTCAACACTGAAATCAGATTGATTATATTCTCTGCAGCCAAAGATGGAGAAGCTCTATACAGTCAGCAAAAACAAGACCGGGAGCTGACTGTGGCTCAGATCATGAACTCCTTATTGCCAAATTCAGACTTAAATTGAAGAAAGTAGGGAAAACCACTAGACCATTAAGGTATGACCAAAATCAAATCCCTTATGATTATACAGTGGAAGTGAGAAATAGATTTAAGTGACTAGATCTGATAGACAGAGTGCCTGATGAACTATATAGACGGAGGTTCGTGACATTGTACAGGAGATGGGGATTAAGACCATCCCCTGGAAAAGAAATGCAAAAAAGCAAAATTGCTTCTAAGGAGGCCTTACAAATGTGTGTGAAAAGAACAGAAGCGCAAAGCAAAGGAGAAAAGGAGTTGATCAGCCCATAATAACTACTTGACCATCCTGATTTGAAGTCAACCAAGGTGAATGACACTTTTTAGGTTCAGAGTGGGAAACATCATCAAAATTGTATTTATTTGAACACATAAAGCTTGTGGTTTGCAAGTGAATGGAGGAACAAGAAAACTAACATGGCATGGGCTTCTGAAATCAGTGAGCTAAGGAAAGGAGAAATGGTTACTGTCTTTCCAAGTCCAGCCTGCCTTTGTTTACCTCAGTCTCATACAATGACTTAAAGCTAGTGGACAGGGAGAGGCAAAAACTTCGCAGCTTATACTTCCCTGCAACATTTTGAGGTAGGAAAAAGCTTCAGGAGAGCACCTTGGTGAGACAGAAAGAGCTCAGCCAAGCTGTCAAGGCTTCCAGATTCTGGGTTTGGTTCTTTTCACTTAGCTACCATATGTGATATAGAACATATGGAGAAAAAAAAAAAAAAAAAGACCTCTTTGGGCATTAGTTCATCTGTTAAAAAAATTGTAAAGTGCATTTCAAACTCTAAAACCCTATAAAAATGTGACATACTTGGTAAGCTTTCATGCCTTTGCTACTCCATACTTTACGACTTATTTTTTCTGTTAGTTTCATGTGTGTTTCTGCACAGAATCCATCCCCCATCACACACAGATACACACACGCACACTATAGTTCTATTCATTTCCCACCACATAATAAAGTAGCCAAAATTCTTAAGTACTTATTTAGTTGCTATGTTCACACACAATGAAAATGGCAGAAAATTTGGACACTTTTGAATCTGAAGTTGAAACCAAGCATAACCCTATTCCTCCAGCGCTCGGCGCTGACACCACCTAGTATAATGTAAAGGCCCTTTTGTGTCCCCTGCCTCTCCTTTGCAGAAAAGTTAAAATCTTCCAGGCATCCTTGAGTCACAAAGGAGCAGGTTCAAGCAGTTAATTTGTAAAGGAGCTCTATTTAACTGGCTTAAAGAAATGTAAGTGCTTACAAATCAACAAATTCTAAATACAAGAGAAACTAAGCTAAATAAATTTCAGGTTCATGTGAACTGGGAAATATTGAATATGACTGTGTAAGTTTGTTAATCTAATTAGTATAGACATACCTTAGAATCATCAGCCTTAAGTATAACACATCTTATTATGCCAAGGTTTAATATAAGCTAAATAAAATCTTGTTTTATCTGCTACAAATTTGTCAGCAAGGGAAAGTAACTTGATATGAAGAAATTTTAAGGAAAAAAATACAAATAAGAGCTTTAGGTGAACTTTTTGGGAAGTCTAGGAATGTCTTGGAGAAGGTGATGGCACCCCACTCCAGTACTCTTGCCTGGGAAATCCCATGGATGGAGGAGCCTGGTAAGCTGTAGTCCATGGTGTCTCGAAGAGTCGGACACGACTGAGTGACTTCACTTTCACTTTTCACTTTCATGCATTGGAGAAGGAAATGGCAACCCACTCCAGTGTTCTTGCCTGGAGAATCCCAGGGAAGGTGGAGCCTGGTGGGCTGCAAGAGTCAGACAGGATTGAAGCGACTTAGCAGCAGCAGCAGGAATGTCTACTTAAGAATAATCTCTTCAAGTATTTAACAACTTAAAATTTAGAGCTGTGCTAAATAAATTTACATGAAGGAAGTTTATTGAAAAATGAGACAATTGCTAAATAAGATACTGAAACATTAATTACTGGACACTGGCTTCCTTTTACAAAGAAACAAAAACACATTAATAAATGTGGCTGGTGCCACACTATTTTCTGTAAGAAGAACATTTTTTAAGAAATTATTATTTGGGTTTATGTTTACCAATTTATTATATGCTGCTGCTGCTAAGTTGCTTCAGTCGTGTCTGACTCTGTGCGACCCCATAGACGGCAGCCCACCAGGCTCCCCCGTCCCTGGGATTCTCCAGGCAAGAACACTGGAGTGGGTTGCCATTTCCTTCTCCAATGCATGTAAGTGAAAAGTGAAAGTGAAGTCGCTCAGTCTTAGTGACCCCATGGACTGCAGCCTACCAGGCTCCTCTGTCCATGGGATTTTCCAGGCAAGAGTACTGGAGTGGGGTGCCATTGCCTTCTCCGAAGTGATGGTATAGAAAGTGATAAAAATGTTTGTAGAAAAGGGACCCTAAGAGTTTTGTGCATAGCCAGGATAGGCAAAGTTTAAAATAAGTTTAATTGAGAAAATAAATTTTGAAAAATAAGGTGGTACAGAACTTGAATTTGAGCTTTTACCTCCATTAAGAGGACAAGATTTTTTAAAATATTGAACTGCCTTTGATAACAGATTTTAAGTTCTTTACCTTTTAAGTAATCTGCTCTGTATTTGCCTTTTAAATCTTGTATTGTTACTTTACCTCAATGGATAGCTGTCTCACAGTGACCTGTGATCCTATCTGACTGACTGTTCTAAACCCTTTTAGTTATTTTTATGATAAAACTTCTCAAGTCAAATCGTAATGAAGCTTCTTTGACATTTAGCTTACTTTGGGATGCTTCAGAGGGTCCCTGAAACACCACAAAGGGAAATATTAAATTCAATAGATTGGCAGGTTAAATTACATGTTGTTATTGTTCTTCAGTCACTAAGTCATATCTGACTCTGAGACCCCATCAACTGCAGCACACCAGGCTTCCCTACCTTCATTATCACTAGTCATGGCAAACACCCTCTTCCAACAACGCAAGAGAAAACTCAACACATGGACATCACCAGATGGTCAATACTAAAATCAGATTGATTATATTCTTTGCAGCCAAAGATGGAGATGCTCTATACAGTCAGCAAAAACAAGACCTGGAGCTGACTATAGCTCGGATCATCATCTCCTTATTGTAAAACTCAGATTTAAATTGAAGACAGTAGGGAAAACCAATAGGCCATTCAGGTATAACCTAAATCAAAACCCTTATGTTTACACATGGAGGTGACAAATAGATTCAAGGGATTAGATCTGGTAGACAGAGTGTCTGAAGAACTATGGACAGAGTTTTGTAACATTTTACAGGGGGTGGTGATCAAAAGCTGCTGCTGCTGCTGCTAAGTTGCTTCAGTCGTGTCTGACTCTGTGTGACCCCATAGACGGCAGCCCACCAGAATCCCCTGTCCCTGGGATTCTCCAGGCAAGAACACTGGAGTGGGTTGCCATTTCCTTCTCCAATGCATGAAAGTGAAAAGTGAAAGTGAAGTCGCTCAGTCGTGTCTGACTCTTCACGACCCCATGGACTGTAGCCTACCAGGCTCCTCTGTCCATGGGATTTTCCAGGCAAGAGTACTGGAGTGGGGTGCCTTCGCCTTCTCCGTGATCAAAAGCATCCCCAAGAAAAAGAAATGCAAGAAGGCAAAGTTGTTGTCTGAGGAGGCCTTACAAATAGCTGAGAAAAGAGAAGTGAAAGGCAAAAGAGAAAGGGAAAGATATAACCAACTGAATGCAGAGTTCCAGAGAAAAGCAAGGAAAACAAAACAAAGAAACAGAGAAAATGATAGAATGGGAAAGACTAGCGATCTAGTCAAGAGAATTGTAGATGCCAAGGGAATATTTCATGCAAAGATGGGCACAATAAAAGACAGAAATGGCAAAGGCCTAACAGAAGCAGAAGAGATGGAAAGAATATACAGAAGAACTATAAAATGGTCTTAATGACCCGGATAACCACGATGGCATGACCACTCACCTAGAGTTAGACATCCTGCAATATGAAGTCAAGTGGGCCTCAGGAAGCATTAACAACACAAACAAAGCTAGGGAAGGTAAAGGAATTCCAGTTGAGCTATTTCAAACCCTAAACGATGATGCGGTGAAAGTGCTGCACTCAATATGCCAGGAAATTTGGAAAACTCATCAATGACAACAGGACTGGAAAAGGTCAGTTTTCAATCTAATCACAAAGAAATTAAATGCCAAAGAATATTAGAGACTACCATATAATTGCACTCAACTCACATGCTAGCTCAACCAAAATCCTTTAAGTTAGGCTTCAGCAGTACATGAACCAAGAACTTCCAGATGTACAAGCTGGATTTAGAAATGGCAGAGGAACCAAAGATCAAATTGCCAACATTTGTTGGTTCATAGAAAAAGCAAGGGAAGTAAAAAAAAAAATCTACTTCTGCTTCATTGACTACACTAAAGCCTTTGTGTGAATCATAATAAACTGTGTAAATTACATGGGAAGTATCAAATGAGTAATAAATCTTCTAAGGTTATGTCATATGGTAAATATTATTACTAAAATAGATTCTCTAAAAATTATATGGAACTCCTAACATTCTTGTATGTCCTGCTAAAATGTCAATCATAATTCTAGTTATTATCTTCAAGTGTTTTATATCACAGCAATAACCAAGTTACTTTGTCAATTGCATTGTAATCAGATTTTAAACATGCCTTAAACTTTTTGTCATTATAGAACACTCATGTGAAAGTGAAGTTGCTCAGTCGTGTCCGACTCTTTGTGACCCCATGTACTGTAGCCTACCGGGCTACTCTGTCCATGGGATTTTCCAGGCAAGACTACTGGAGTGGATTGCCATTTCCTTCTCCAGGGGATCTTCCCGACTCAGGGATAGAACCTGGGTCTCCCACATTGTAGACAGACACTTAACCACCTGAGCCACCAGGGAAGTCATAGAACACTCATGCTTTCACTCTAATGCCTTTGAAAAATGCTTCCTCTTCAAGAAGATTTAAAGAAGGGCTTTTAGCTAAATACAAGTATCTGACCTTCAGATTATAATGCTGAACTGGGTAAGATATCAGAGAATTCTAGTAGAAAACGTGATGATTTCATAAGATATAAACAAAAGGATTGAATGAACTGATGAATAAGGTTATCGTTTTATGGTTTCTGCAAGAATACAGAAGAACTGCACAAAAAAGATCTTAATGACCCAGATAACCATGATGGTGTGGTCACTCACCCAGAACCAGACATTCTGGAGTATGAAGTCAAGTGGGCCTTAGGAAGCACTGCTGCCAATAAAGCTAGTGGAGTGATGGAATTCCAGCAGAACTATCCTAAAAAATGATGCAATTGAAGTGCTTCACTCAATATATTAGTAAATTTGGAAAACCAAGCAGTAGCCACAGGACTGGAAAAGGTCAGTCTTCATTCCAATTCCAGAAGGGCAGTACTACAGAACGTTCAAACCACCAGACAGTTGCACTCATCTCCCACACTAGTAAGGTTATACGCTAAATCCTTCATGCTAGGCTTCAGCATTACTTGAACCAAGAACTTCCAGATGCTCAAGCTGGGTTTAGAAAGGGCCAGAGGAACCAGAATTGCCAACATTCACTGAATCATAGAGAAAGCAAGGGAACTCCAGAAAAACATCTACCTCTGTTTTCATTGATTACGCTAAAGCTTTTGACTGTGTGGATCATAATAAACCGTGGAAAACTCTTAAAGAAATGGGAATAACAGACCATCTTACCTGTTTCCTGAGAAACCTGCCTGCAGGTCAAGAAGCAACAGTTAGAATAAAGTATGGAACAACTGACTGGTTCAGGATTGAGAAAGGAGTACAAGGCTCTTTATTGTCACCCTGTTTATTTTAAATGCAGAGCACATAATGCAAAATGCTGGGCTGGGAGAGCAAGATTGCTGGGAGAAATATCAACAACCTCAGATATGCAGATAATACCACTCTAATGGCAGAAATCAAAGAGAAACTGAAGAACCTCTAAGTGAGGGTGAAGAAGGAGAGTGAAAAAGCTGACTTAAAACTCAATATTAAGAAAACTAAGATCATAGCATCCAGTCCCATCACTTCATGGCAAATAGAAGGGGAAAATGTGGAAGCAGTGACATATTTCCTCTTCTTGGGCTCTAAGATCACAGCAGATAGTGACTGCAGTAATAAAATTAGAAGATGATCACTTTTTGGCAGGAAAGCTATGACAAAATTAGACAGTGTGTTAAAAAAGCAAAGACATCACTTTGCTGACAAAGGTCCATATAGTTAAGGCTATATGGTCTTTCCAGTAGTCAAGTATGGATGTGAGACTTGGACTATAAAGAAAGCTGAGCACTGAAGAATTGATGCTTTTGAACTGTGGTGTTGGAGAAGATTCTTGAGAGTCCCTTGGACAGCAAGGACATCCAGCCAGTCCATCCTAAAGGAAATCAGTCCTGAACATTCATTGGAAAGGACTGATGTTGAAGCTGAAACTCCAATACTTTGGCCACCTGATGCGAAGAACTGACTCATTTGAAAAGACTCTGATGCTGAGAAAGATTGAAGGCAGGAGGAGAAAGGGATGACAGAGGATGAGATGGTTGGATGGCATCACCAATTCAATGGACTTGAACTTGGGCAAACGCTGGGAAATGGTGAGGGACAGGAAGCCTGGCGTGCTGCAGTCCATGGGATCACAAAGAGCGACTAGTGACTGAAAAACACCAACATCTGAAAAATTACTGATTTAAATTTGTGTTTTCCAACTGTATCAGAAATCTTCCCCCCAAAGTAACTATACAGTAATTTGGCAAATTATATATTTGTAAGCAAAACTGAAACATTTCTCTTTTCCTCTCTGTCTGTTCTTTCTAGAGACAGGGACTGCTTAGGTTCCCAACAGCTTATCAGGTAAATTGGGAAGGCTATCTCACTTACAAGTACCTAAAATTTCAAGGTACTTTAGGGACCTTAAAAAGGGAGGAATTCACCTAGATCTGGAAAGAAAAATCTATTACAAGCCCTTGGTGTGGCTTTCCCAGACCTAAGAGTTCTTTTAAAAGTTCAATTTGAGACTCAAGTTTCAGCAAGAGCCTATATAATCAGTTGTGTGTGTGTGTGCTTCGTTGTGTCCAACTCTTTGCCACCCCATGAACCTTAGACTGCCAGGTTTCTCTGTCCATTGAATTTTCCAGGCAAGAATACTGGAGTGGGTTGACATTTCCTCCTCTGGGGGATCTTCCTAACACAGGGATCTAACCTGAGTCTGCTGCATCTCTTGCATTGCCATGCAGATTATTTACCACTGTGCTACCCGGGAAGCCACAAGATCAATTACAGTTACATAAACCTTCAAGCCAAGTTCATTGAAACCAGATGGAAATTTGGTTCTCTCTCTTTGTTAAGAGAACACAGTTTTCTTGGAAGGCTGCTTTTAATAACAGACTATGCAAATTTCTTTGCCTTTATGGTTTATATTTGTTGTTAAAATTCTCTGCTATTTTGGTAAAGTAAACAGGTATTATTTCAAAATGACCAATGAAGTTTATCACACATGTAGATAAAGCTCATTCTACTTCCACAAAGATTAACCCCCTATGGCTTCCCTAGTGGCTCGGTAGTAAAGAATCCCTCTGCCATGCCAGAGATGCTGAAGACTCAGATTTGATCCCTGGGTCAGGAAGATCTCATACAGAAGCATATGGCAAAATAAGCCAAATAAGCCCATTCAGCACAACTGTTGAACTTGTGCTCTAGGGGTTGGAGCTTCAACTACTGAACCTAAAAACCAAAAATACTGAGGCCTGAACACCCTACAGCCTGTGCTCTGAAATAAGAGAAGCCACCACAATGAAGAGCCCGTGTCCTAGAGCTAGAAAGTGGCCCCCACTCTGTGCAACTAGAGAAAAACCCATGCAGGAACGAAGAACAGCAAAGACAAAATTTTTTTTTAAAAGTCAAAATAGAGTAGCTGTGGTTCAGACATCCAAGGAAATAATTAGGTGACAATAGGATCTTTGACAAATCCTTGTATTGTTAAGAACTTGAGTTTTCTGAGCTTTGTCAGATTTGGGATGCCAAAAGCCATTCTCAAAACAATGGCTCCTAGCACCTGGTGACAACAACCTTATTTTTAAAGGTCTCCTCTTATAACTCTGCTCAGTTGGTAAAGAATCTGCCTGCAATGCAGGAGACACCAGTTCAATTCCTGGGTCAGGAAGATCTGCTGGAGCAGGGATAGACTCCCCACTCCAGTATTCTTGGGCTTTCCTTGTGGCTCAACTGGTAAAGAATCTGCCTGCGATGGGGGAGACCTGGGTTCGATCCATGGGTTGGGAAGATCCCCTGGAGAAGAGAAGGGCAGCCCACTCCAGTATTCTGGCCTGGAGAATTCCATGGACTGTATATCCACGGAGTCACACAGAGTCCGACATGTCTGAGTGACTTTCACTTTCACTTTTCTTATAACTCTTATATGTTTAGACAATGAAATTGCTAAAACTGTATGTTAATAAAGAGAGAAAACCCTTGTGTGACAACCAATAGCCACATTAATGAGTAAAACCTACATGGATAAGCCGAGACAATTGAGTACTGGGGTACAGGTCACCCAAGAGTATCAAGTCTACATTAGGATACACGCTTATTTTTCTAACAAGTGTGATCTCCCTGGTCTATTTGGATTCAGGTTGTCACTACAGCAACTACTTCTATTAATAACTGAGTCAAGATGGACTCATTACACTGAACAGGATAACCCAGCAACTGACCCTATATTGTCACATCAAAATTGTTATCCAACAAACTTGGTTCTTATTCCTGCTTCAACATCTAGTTACAGAAATTCTTATACTGATCTTTGCATGATATGTAGTTCTATATGAGATCAGTGATGAAAATGGCACAATTCTAGATATGGGAAGAAGCAAAAGATGGAATACTTCCCTGAACTACAAGAATTTAATAAAGACAGGTAATCCAGAGAATTTTGGATACTGTTTTATGACCAGGTCCAGTAACAGCACATTGAGTGGCCCATCAACAAAAGTCTTCACCACATCTGGGAATGAGCATCCCCAGCACCAAGGAACACAGGGTCATGAAAAGCCCTGAAACCATGGCCAACGTTCTGACCCTGAAGGGCTCCCACCAACTGAAAATTAGCACTTGCCATGTACCTCTACAAAGATTAAATCATGGCCACTACAACTGTGCACTATCCACACACTCTGATAGGTGTTCAGGTTAGACATCAAGAATGAGGCACTCTGTGCTCTGGAAATCTGACAGAGCAGGCCTTCAGGTATGTAGACACTTTCAGGAGAAGACTTTATGAGCCCAGATTCTCGCATTTTCTCAGACCTAGAGAAACCCTAACATCATTGACAGTGACATTTGTTTTGTCTATGAAGGGGAAAATTACAATCGAGAGTGAAAATAGAGTAGCTGTGGTTCAGACATCCAAGGAAATAACTAGGTGACAGTAGAGTGCGATTTCAGAAAAGTCCTTGAATTGTAAAGAAATTGACGTCTCTAATACGCGTCAGCTTGGGATGCCAACAGCCATTCTCAAAACAGTGGCTCCAAGCACCTGGTGACTACAACCTTATGTTTAAAGGTCTCCTCTTGTAACTGTTATAAGTTTAGACAATGAAATTGCTTTAAATCATATGATAAGAGAGAAAACACTTGTGTAATGACCACTAGCCAAATTAAAGTTTATAAACTACTTGGATAAGCCTAGAGAACTGAGTTTCTGGGTACAAATCTTCAGAAAGTGTTAAGTCTATATTAGGATACATGCATAGTTCTGTAAGAAGGACTACTAAGACCTACCCTGTCTATTAATATTCAGGTGGTCTCTTTGCCAACTACTTCTGACTGAGGCCAAAAGGCTCCCTTCCTTTACCCAAAATAACACAAGTACTAACCCTATTTGGATCACAATAAAACTAGATATCAAACATAAGTTGGTTCTTACTCCTGCTTTGACCTCAGTTATAATAAATCTTTTACTGCTCTTTGGATGATATGTAGTTCCATATGAGATCAATGAGAGTCACAGTGTAACTCTAGATATGGGAAGAAGAAACAAGATGTAATACTTCCCTGGACCACAAGATATTAATAAAGACATGTAGTCCAGAGAATTTTGGATATTGTTTTATGGCCGAATCTAGAAACAGCACACTGTGTAGCCTGTCAACAAAAATCTTCATCTGTGGCATTGAATGATCCCCACACTGATGGAAAAATGGGCATGAGAAGCTCCCAAACTATGGCAAGTTGATGACCCTGAAGGGCCTCTGCCAGCTGAAAATTGGCACTTGCCATTTACCTCTACAAACATTTAATCATGACCAATGCAGCTGCTCACTTTCAACATCGCCCAAAAGGGGTTCAGACTGGAATTCAGGAATGAGGCTCTCTGTGCCCTAAAAATCAGATGGAGCATGCCTTCAGATAGGTAGACAAGAAGACATTATGACCCCTAATTCTTACATCTTCTCACACCTTGAAAAACACTAATTTCATTGACACTGACACTTGATTTTACTATGGGAAAATTACAATCAAGAGTCAAAAAGGCCTTCCCTGGTGGCTCAGTAGTAAAATAATCCACTTGCCAATGCAGGAGACACTCGTTCTTTGTCTGATCCTGGAAGATCCCACATTCCCTGGAGCAAAATAAGCCCGTTCACCACAACTGTTGAGTGTGTGCTCAATGGCTCAGAGCTTCAACTTCTGAGGCCAAATGCCACAAATACTGAAGCCTGAATGCCCTACAGTCTGTGCTCCACAGTGACAGAAGCCACCTCAGTGACAAGCCTGGGCACTGGAACCAGAAAGTAGCCCCCACTCGCTACAACTAGAGAAAAACTCATGGAGAAATGAACAATTCAGCCAAAAAAAAATTAATAAAATTTAATAAAAGAGTCATAATAGAGTAGCTGTGGTTCTGACATCCAAAGAAATAACTAGGGATCAGCCTTGTTAGAAAAATAAGCATGTATCCTCATGTAGACTTGACACTCTCAGGCATCTCATACCCTGTACTAAATTGTCTTGGCTCATCCAAGTAGGTCTTAACCAGTAATGTGCCTATTTGTCATTATACAAGTGTTTTTTTCTTTATTTACATATGGTTTTAGCAATTTCATCATCTAAATATATAATCCTTGGAAGAGGAGACCTTTAAAAATAAAGTTGCTTCACCAGGTACTAGCATCCGTTGTTTTGTGAATCGCTTCGGCATATCATATCTGACAGAGCTCAGAAAGCTGAAGTTGTTAACAATACAAGGAGTAGTCAGAGCTCACATCCCTGTTGCCTAGTTATTTCTAGTCACTCGGCAACTGCTTCTATCAATAACTGAGTTCAGATGGCCTCATTCCATTGGACAGGAACACTCGGGCACTGACCCTTCAATAATAATCGAAATTATTATCCACTGTAACTTGGTTCTTATTCTGCTTTGAGCCCTAGTCACAGTAACTCTCTTACTGATCTTGTAGCATGATATGTAGTTCTGTATGAGATCAGTGATGGTAACAGTGTGACTGTAGAGAAGAAGCAGCAAGATGGAATACTTCCCTGGACTTCTAGAGTTTAATAAAGATGGATGGTCCAGAGGATTTTGGATACAGTTTCATGGTCATGTCCAAGACCATCCCATGAGTGACCTGTCAATGGAATTCTTCCCCAAACCTGGGAATGAGCATTCCCAGAACTGAAGGACAAAATGGTCATGAAAAGCCTTCAAACCATAGCTAAATAAGTGACCCTGCAGGGGCTCTGCCAACTGAAAAATGGCAATTGCCATCTACCTCTGCTAAGTCGCTTCAGTCGTGTCCGACTCTATGCGACCCCATAGACGGCAGCCCACCAGGCTCCCCTGTCCCTGGGATTCTCCAGGCAAGAACACTGGAGTGGGTTGCCATTTCCTTCTGCAATGCATGAAAGTGAAAAGTGAAAGTGAAGCCACTCAGTTGTGTCCGACTCTCAGCGACCCCATGGACTGCAGCTCACCATGCTCCTCCATCCATGGGATTTCCCAGGCAAGAGTACTGGAGTGGGGTGCCATTGCCTTCACTGCAGCTGCTTACCTTCAACACCCCCTGAGAGGAGTTCAGGGTGGATACAAAGGAGTGAAGAACTCTGTGATCTGGAATTCTGACAGAGCAGGCCAAGAGATAGACAATCTCAGGAGAAGATGTTCTGAGCCCTGATTCTTGCCTCTTCTCATACATAGAGAAACACTAATTTTGTTGAAGCAACACTTCTTTTGGCTATGAAGGGAAAATTACACTCAAGAGTCAAAATAGGCCTTCCCAGATGGCCCAGTGGTTAAAGAATCTGCTTGCCAATTCAGAAGACACGGGATCCATGGCTGATCTCGGAAGATCCCACATTCCGAGGAGCAAACTAAGCAGGGTCACCACACTAGGGCTTGAAGCTTCCTCTGCTGAACCCAAGTCCCTCAAATACTGAAGCCTGAATGCCCTACAGCTTCTGTGCAACAACAAGAGGAGCCACCACAATGAGAAGCCTGCATACTGGAGCTAGAAAGCAGCTCCCACTTGCTGCAAATAGAGAAAAACATGTGCAGGAATGAAGAGCGGCTCAACCATAATAAATTAATAAATCTTCTTCAAAGAAGAGTCAAAATACAGTAGCTATGGTTCAGACATCGATGGAAATAACTAGGTGATAATAGGGGTGTGATCTCTGACAAGTCCTTATATTGTTAAGAACTTCAGTTTTTTAACAAGTGGTGTTGGGAAAACTGGTTAACCACCTCTAAAGAATGAACTAGAACAATTCCTAACACCATACACAAAAATAAACTCAAAATGGATTAAAGATCAAAATGTAAGACCAGAAGCTATAAAACTCTTGGAGGAAACTATAGGCAGAACACTCTCTGACATAAATCACAGCAAGATCCTCTATGACTCACCTCCCAGAGAAATGGAAATAAAAACAAAAATAAACAAATGGGACCTAATTAAACTGAAAAGTTTTTGGACAATGAAGGAAACTATAAGCAAGGTGAAAAGGCAGCCCTCAGAATGGGAGAAAATAATAGCAAATGAAACAACTGACAAAGAATTAATCACCAAAACACACAAGCAACTCATGCAACTCAAAACTAGAAAACCAAACAACCCAATCAAAAAGTGGGCATAAGAACTAAACAGACATTTGTCCAAAGAAGACATACAGATGGCTAATAAACACATGAAAAGATGTTCAACATCACTCATTATTAGAGAAATGCAAATCAAAACCACAATGAGGTATCATCTCACACCATCAGAATGGCCATCATCAAAAAGTCTACAAACAATAATGCTGGACAGAGTGTGGAGAAAAGGGAACTCTCTTACACTGTTGGTGGGAATGCAAACTGGTGCAACCACTATGGAGAACAGTGTGAAGATTCCTTAAAAAAACTGGGACTAGACCTGCCATATGACCCAGCAATCCCACTACTGGGCACACACCTCTTTCAATACACCAGAATTGAAAGAGACATATGTACCCCAATGTTCATTGCAGCACTGTTTGCAATAGCTAGGATATGGAAGCAACCTAGATATCCATTGGCAGACAAATGGATAAGGAAGTTGCGGTACATATACACAACAGAATATTCAGTTCAGTTCAGTTGCTCAGTCGTGTCTGACTCTTTGAGACCCCATGAATCCCAGCACGCCAGGCCTCCCTGTCCATCACCAACTCCCGGAGTTCACTCAGACTCACGTCCATCGAGTCAGTGATGCCATCCAGCCATCTCATCCTCTGTTATCCCCTTCTCCTCCTGCCCCCAATCCCTCCCAGCATCAGAGTCTTTTCCCATGAGTCAACTCTTCGCATGAGGTGGCCAAAGTATTGGAGTTTCAGCTTGAGCATCATTTCTTCCAAAGAAATCCCAGGGCTGATCTCCTTCAGAATGGACTGGTTGGATCTCCTTGCAGTCCAAGGGACTCTCAAGAGTCTTCTCCAACACCACAGTTCAAAAGCATCAATTCTTCGGTGCTCAGCCTCCTTCACAGTCCAACTCTCACATCCATAAATGACCACTGGAAAAACCATAGCCTTGCCTAGATGGACCTTTGTTGGCAAAGTAACGTCTCTGCTTTTCAATATGCTATCTAGGTTGGCCTTAACTTTTCTTCCAAGGAGTAAACATCGTTTAATTTCATGGCTGCAGTCACCATCTGCAGTGATTTTGGAGCCCCCCAAAATAAAGTCTGACCCTATTTCCACTGTTTCCCCATCTATTTGCCATGAAGTGATGGGACCAGATGCCATGATCTTTGTTTTCTGAACGTTGAGCTTTAAGCCAACTTTTTCATTCTCCACTTTCACTTTCATCAAGAGGCTTTTGAGTTCCTCTTCACTTTCTGCCATAAGGGTGGTGTCATCTTCATATCTGAGGTTATTGATATTTCTCCAGGCAATCTTGATTCCAGCTTGTGCTTCTTCCAGCCCAGCATTTCTCATGATGTACTCTGCATATAAGTTAAATAAGCAGGGTGACAATATACAGCCTTGATGTACTCCTTTTCCTATTTGGAACCAGTCTGTTGTTCCATGTCCAGTTCTAACTGTTGCTTCCTGACCTGCATAAAGGTTTCTCAAGAGGCAGGTCAGGTGGTCTGCTATTCCCATCTCTTTCAGAATTTTCCACAGTTTATTGTGATCCACACAGTCAAAGGCTTTGGCATAGTCAATAAAGCAGAAATAGATGTTTTTCTGGAACTCTATTGCTTTTTCCGTGATCCAGCAGATGTTGGCAATTTGATCTCTCAGCTATAAAAAGGAATACATTTGAGTCAGTCCTAATGAGGTGGATGAAAGTGGAGCCTGTTATACAAAGTGAAGTAAGTCAGAAAGAAAAACACAAATACTGTATATTAACACATATATATGGAATTTAGAAAGACAGTAACGACCTTATATGCAAGGCAGCAAAACAGACACAGATGAAAAGAAGACTTTTGGACTCTGTGGGACAAGGCAAGGGTGGGATTATTTGAGAGAATAGCGTTGAAACATGTATATTACCATATGTAAAATAGATGACCAGTGCAAGTTTGATGTATGAAGCAGGGCACTCAATGCGGTGCTCTGGGAGAACCCAGAGAGATAGGGTAGGAGGGCAGTGGAAGGGGGTTTCACAATGGGGGGACACATTGCACCAGTGGCTGATTCATGTCAATGTATGGCAAAAATATCATCACAATATTATAAAGTAATTATCCTCCAATTAAGATAAATTAATTTTTTAAAAAAACTTCAGTTTTCTGAGTTCTGTAGATTTGGGATGGCAAAAGGCATTAGAACAATGGCTATGGAAGAGAACAAGATGGTGGAGGAGTAGGTGGATGTGGAGTACATCTCTCTCCATGGATACATCAGCAATACACCTTCAGACACAGAAGTGCATGCAGAACACCAGCTGAGAGCGGACAGGAGGACCTGACCAGTGGAAAAGAATACATAGAACCACACAAAACTCAGTAGGATGAAGAAACTAGGGGGGAAAACAGGAGTATTAGTAGGACTGGACCTACCCTCAGCAGGTGGGGGAACTGAAGCAGGGGTCCGATCCCCACAGCTGGGCAATTGTCTGAGTCAGAGGAGAAACATTTAAGGCTGATAGTGAAACAGCTGATCTGTGGCAGCATAAATGGAATGAGAATCAGACGGTCCTTGCTACAGCCATACATATGCCAGGCAAGAACACAGGTCTCCTGGAAGGGGCAGTGGCTGGGAGCTGGAGTTTAGGGATTGTGGAACAATCCTAGTGCAAGGGCTGCTGTTGACTGCGGAGAGACAGATTGAGGGGATATGAGGGAGGAGATCGTGGTGGAAAATGCCTGTAGAAGAAAGGCCGGGCAGCCATGGAAGGAAGGCAGTACTGCTGAGTCATGCGTAGGGGGTGGAGCCATCACTATAGCCTCTCTCTCCCCACACACCAGCATTGGCAGGTGAACAATTGGAGAGGCTGGCCCGTCAAACACCTGACGCACTGAACTACAGAGTAGGACCCCACCCAGGGTGCTCCTTTAAGTGACTGATGCACCACACTACAGAGTAGGACTGCAGCCACGGGCCCCTCTATGTGCCTGACGCGCCAAACAACAGAGAAGGACCTCAGACAAGGGATCCCTCTAAGTGTCTGAACAGGCGGCGCTATGGAGAAAGACTGGCCAAAGAGGCCTTCTGATTGCCAGCTACAAGAGGCTCAAAAAAAGACTCTGATAAGGCCATAAGTCCTGCCGAGGAGGAAGTCTGTGTCCCTGCACACTTGGCACCACCAGGGTCCCCACAAGCCAAGTAGCTGCATCACCTTCACACTCACCTCTCACTGGGGCAGAGCTGCCACAGGCAAAAAAATAAAAATAAAAATCTTGTGTTTATGCACGCAGGGTCACTTCAGTCCTGTCTGAGTCTTTGCCACCCTGTAGACTGTGGCCTGCCAGGCTTCTCTGTCAGAGAAGGGGTTCTCCAGGCAAGAATACTTGACTGTATTGACCAACACTGGCTGCCATACCCTTCTAGAACACATTTCCTGCTACCCTAGCCGCCAACCCCCATGAGTACCTGGTGCTGCCAGAACCCCTGCAATCCAAGCAGCTGCACCACCTCCACACCTGGCCCTTACAGGGGCAAACCCAAGCCCTCCAGGGCAGCCTCAGGAGCTAAACCCAGCGGACAACCCACATATAGAGATGGAAATAAAACCACAATTGAAACCCAGGGGCAGTGTGGCTAAGGAAGAAGACCCAAAAACTTCCCGCAAGCTGTACAAGCTGAAGATTAAATCCACATGATTAACTAGGCAGACTCTATGTCTATGAAATATATAAAAGGACTTTGAGAGCTCCCACAAAAGAAAATGCACTAGCTCTGATAGCTGTGGACACTGGAGGCAAGAACACAGTGGGGTAGGACCAGATTAGAATCTGAGCAGCTCCCACAGCAGGTCTAGAGATCAGTACAGTTTTGGAGAGCATCCTAGGGAGGTGAGGTGGACTGTGATTCCCAGCGTAGGAAAGGACTCTGACACCAGAGACTCAAGAAAAACATTTATTATTCTTATTTTTTGACTTGTTCTGTAGATTCTTTTGGATTTTTTTCTCTTTTTTCCCCTTTTTCCCCTCCTCTGTAGTAATTGTTGATTTTATTGGCACTAAGAAATCCAATTAACATTTTCAGCTTTTTGTTGTTGTTGTTCTTTTTCTTCAGTTGGATTTTTTATTGTTGTCATAAACCTCTGGCTCTATGTTGGGCTTTTGTAGTTCTGTGGAGTTTTTTTTTGTTGTTTTTTTAATTTTTAATTTTTTAAACATACTATTATTTTTCTACATTTATTCCTTTGTTTGCTTTTCCTATTGTTCTTTGCCCCTTGCAGTTAATCATTAACATATATAAATCTTCTTTATCTACAGCTATTTAACTTTGCATGTCTATTCTTTCTTTCCTTTCCTCTCAACATATTTGTTAGTTTTCTTTTCATTGCTTATTCCCCAATTGGAAACTTGCTTTAGTTTTGTTTTCCAGTTTGTGCTTTAATTAGTTTTGTTCTGGTAGATATAATTTTTGGTTTCCTTTCTTTGCTGGGTCAATCTATTGTACTGAATTTTAGTTTGACTGTTTTGATTTTGCTTATGGGTGTATATGTATATGTGTATATTCAGTCACACTTTCTATTGTTGTTATAAACCACTGCCTCTACATTGGGCTTTTGCAGTTCTGTGGAGTTTTCCTTCTTTTTCCCTTTTTTCTTCCTTATTCTGTTTTCTTTCTCTTTTTTTATAATTTTAATTTTTTAAAACTTATTATATTTTTTCTAATTTATTCCTTCATTTGCCTTTCCTACTGCTCTTTTCCACTTGAAGTTAATCTTTAATGTATATAAATCTTCTTCATCTACTTCTACTTAACTTTGCATATCTATTCTTTCTTTTCTTTCTTTCCTTTCCTCTCAACATATTTGTTAGTTTTGTTTTCTTTGCTTTATTCCCCACTTGGCACCTTGCTTTAGCTTTATTTTCCGGTTTGTGCTTAACTTAGTTTTGTTCTTAACTGGTAAATGTAATTTTTGATTTCCTTTGTTTGCTGGATCAATCTACTGTACTTTATTTTTGTTGGACTGTTTTCACTTTGCTCACGGGTGTATATGAATATGTGTATATTCCATTATTTTAATTATTACTTGCCTGATTTTGTAACTGCCATTTGTTTGGGGTTCATCTTTGGTTTCTCATTTTTGGGTATTTGCTTTACTCTCCCTTAATGCCATAACAAACCACTTGTGGAATCTTCATTCCTGACCAGAGATCAAAAACTGAGCCTTTGGAGTGGGAGCACTGACTCCAAGACCTTAGACTACCAGAGAACTAACCCTTGGGAGTATCAAATATTGAGAATTCACACAGAGGAAACCACTGGAATACAAGACCCAGCATCACCCAACCACCAGTAGCACCCTGTGCAGGACACCTCATCTAAACAAACAAAACAAAACTACAAACCCAATCATCAGCAGACAGGAGTACCATCTCACTTAGTCTTGCTCATAAGAGGAAAAACAAACAAACAAAACCCAGCACAAATCTCACCCTATACGAAGTTCACACCAACCACTGGACCAACCTGAGGAGGGCAGAAACCAAAAGGAAGAAAGAATTCAACCTTCTTCAAGAAAAGAATTCAATTTTCCTTTGAAGCTTGGGAAAATGAAATCTCAAAAACAATAACTTTTAAAAAATCAAAAGGCAGAGAAATACTACAAAATGAAGGAACAAACTAGAAACACAGAAGTCCAAATAAATGAAGAGGAAATAGGAAAATTACCTGGAAAAGAATTCAGAATAATGATAGTAAAGATGATCAAAAACCTTGAAAGCAAAATGGAGAAAATGCAAGAATCAACTAACAAAGACACAGAAGAATCAAAGAATAAACATGCAGAGACAAACAACACAATTACTGAAATTAAAAATATTCTAGAAGGAATAAATAGCAGAATATCTGAAGCAGAAGAATGAATCAGTGAGCTGGAAGATAAAATGGTGGAAATAATTTCTGAAGAGCAGAATAAAGTAAAAAGAATGAAAAGAGCCGAGGACAGTCTCAGAGACTTCTGGGACCATATCAAATGAACCAACATTTGAATTATAGGGGTCCCAGAAGAAGAAGAGAAAAAGAAAGGGTATGAGAAATCTTTTGAAGAGATTATAGTTGAAAATTTCCACAACATGGAAACGGAAATAGCCAATCAAGTCCAAGAGGCACAAAGAGTCCCATACAGGATAAACCCAAGGAGGAACATGCCAAGACACATACTAATCAAACTAACAAAGACTAAACACAAAGAAAGAATATTAAAAGCAAGGGAGAAGCAACAAGTAACATACAAGGGAAACCCCATATGCTTAACAGTTGATCTTTCAGCAGAAACTCTGCAGGCCAGAAGGGAATGGCAGGATATATTTAAAGTACTGAAAGGGAAAAATCTATAACCAAGATTACTGTACCTGGCAAAGATCTCATTCAAAATTGATGGAGAAATAAAAAGCTTTTCAGACAAGCAAAAGTTGAGAGAATTCAGTGCCACCAAACCAGCTTTACAACAAATATTAAATGGACTCATACAGTCAAGAAATACAACAAAAGAAAAAGGATCTACAAAATCAACCCCAAACAATTAGAAAATGGCAATAGGAACTTATATATCAATAATTACTTTACATGTAACCAAACCAAAAGACACAGACTGGCTGAATGGATTAAAAAAAATGAGACCCATATATACACTGTCTACAAGAAACCCACTTCAGATCTCAAGACACATATAGACTGAAAGTGAGAGGATGGAAAAACATATTCCATGCAAATGGAAAGCAAAAGAAAGCTGGAGTAGCAATCCTCATATCAGACAAAATAGACCTTAAAATAAAGATGACAAGAGATAAGGAAGGACACTCCATAATGATCAAGGGGTCAATCCAAGAGGAAGACACAACAATTGTAAATATCTATGCACCCAACACAGGAGCACCTCAATACATAAGACAAACACTAACACACATAAAAGGAGAAATTGACAATAACACAATAACAGTAGGAGACTTTAACACCCCACTCACACCAATGGACAGGTCATCAAAACAGAAAGTTAATAAGGAAACACAGATACATTAGACGAGATAGATCTTATTGATATCTTCAGGACATTCCATCCAAATGCAGAAGAATACAACTTCTACTCAAGTGCACATGGAACATTCTCCAGGATAGACCACATCTTGGGTCACAAATCAAACCTCAGTACATTTAAGAAAATTGAAATCATATCAAGCATCTTCTCTGACCACAACGCTATGAGACTACATATCAATTACAAGAAAAAAATTGTAGGAAACACAAACACATGGAGATTAAACAACACATTTCTAAATAACCAACAGGTTACTGAAGAAATCAAAAGGGAAATCAAAAAATTTCTAGAAACAAATCACAATGAAAACATGACAACTCAAAACCTATTGTGAAGTCGCTCAGTCATATCCGACTCTTTGTGACACCATAGACTGTAGCCCACCAGCCTCCTCCATCCATGGAATTTTCTAGGCAAGAGTACTGGAGTGGGTTGCCATTTCCTTCTCCAAGGGATCTTCCCAACCCAGGGATCAAACCCAGGTCTCCCACATTGCAGGCAGATGCTTTACCGTCTGAGTCACCAGGGAATCAAAACCTATGGGATGCAGCAAAAGCAGTGCTAGGAGGGAAGTTTATAGGAATACAATCCTATAATTGTAACAAAAGCAATACAACAATACAGGGTTGTATATATATATATATCAAGAAACAAGAAAAACATCGAATAGGCAACCTAGAACAACTGGAACTTACACCTAGAACAACTGGAAAAAAGAACAACAACAAAAAAAAAACAAAATTAGTAGAAGGAAAGAAATCATAAAGATCCAAGCAGAAATAAATGAAAAAGAAATGAAAGAACCAATAGTAAAGATTAATAAAGCTGGTTCTTTGAGAAGATAAACAAAATTGACAAACCCTTAGCCAGAATAATCAAGAAAAAAAGAGAAGAATCAAATCAACAAAGTTAGAAATGAAAAAGGACAGGTTAAAACAGACAATACAGAAATACAAAGGATTATAAGAGACTATTATGAACAACAAAATGGTTATAAAATGGATAACCTGGAAGAAATGGACAGATTCTTAGAAAAGTTGAATCTTCAAAGACTGAACAGGAAGAAATAGAAATTATGAACAACCCAATTACAAGCACTGAAATTGAAGCTGTGATAAAAAATCTCCCAAAAAACAAAAGCCCAGGACCAGATGGCTTCACAGGAGAATTCTATCAAACATGTAGTGAACAGCTAATGCCTATCCTTCTAAAAGTCTTTCAAAAAATTGCAAAGGAAGGAACACTTCCAAACTCATTCTATAAGGCCACCATCACCCTGATACCAAAACCAGACAAAGACAACACACAAAAAGAAAACTATAGGCCAATATCACTGATGAACATATATGCAAAAATCCTCAACAAAATTTTAGCAAAGAGAATTCAGCAACATATCAAAAAGCTCATACACCTTGATCAAGTTGGGCTTATTCCAGGGATGCAAGGATTCTTCAATATATGGAAAACAAACAGTGTGATATACTATATTAACAAATTGAAATATAAAAACTATATGATCATCTCAATAGATGCAGAAAAAGACTTTACAAAATTCAGCACCTATTTATGATTAAAACTCTTCAAAAAATGGGCATATCAGGAACCTACCTCCACATAGTAAAGGCCATATATGATAAGCCTAGAGCAAACATTATTCTCAATGGTGAAAAACTGAAAGCATTCCCCCTAAGATCAGGAACAAGACAAGGGTGTCCACTTTCACCACCGTTATTCAACATAGTTCTGGAAGTCTTAGCTACAGCAATCAGAAAAGAAAAAAAAATAAAAGGAATCCAGATGAGAAAAGAAGAATGAAAGCTCTCACTCTTTGCAGATGACATGATACTGTACATAGAAAACCCTAAAGAGAGTATCAGAAAGTTACTAGAGCTAATCAGTGAATTTAGCAAAGTTGCAGGATACAAAGTCAATACACAGAAATCACTTGTATTTCTATATACTAACAATGAAAAATCAGAAAGAGCAATTAAGGAATCAACCCCATTCACCATTGCAACAAAAAGAAATAAATATCTAGGAATAAACTTACCTAAGGAGACAAAAGAACTGTACACAGAAAAGTATAAGACACCAATGAAAGAAATCAAAGATGACATAAACAGATGGAGAGATAGTCCATGTTCCTGGGTAGGAAGAAACAATATTGTGAAAATGACTATACTGCCAAATGCAATCTACAGATTCAATGCAATCCCTATCAAATTACCAATGGCATTTTTCACAGAACTAGAACAAAAAGTTTTACAATTCATATGGAAACACAAAAGACCCTGAATACCCAAAGCAGTCTTGAGATAGAAGAATGGAGCTGGAGGAGTCAACCTTCCTGACTTCAGATTATACTACAAAGCTACAGTCATCAAGACACTATGATACTGGCACAAAAACAGAAATATAGACCAATGGAACAAGATAGAAAGCCCAGAAATAAACCCATGCACCTATGGGTACCTTATTTTTGACAAAGGAGGCAAGAATATACAATGGAGCAAAGACACCCTCTTCAATAAATGGTGCTGGGAAAACTGGACAGCCACATATAAAAGTATGAAGTTAGAACACTTCCTAACACCATACACAAAGATAAACTTAAAATGGATTAAGGACCTAAATGTAAGACCAGAAACTAGAAACTCTTAGAGAAAAACATAGGCAGAACACTCCATGACATAAATCAAAGCAAGATCCTCCATGACCCACCTCCTAGAGTAATGGAAATAAAAACAAAAGTAAACAAGTGGGACCTGGTTAATCTTAAAAGCTTTTGCACAGCAAAGGAAACTATAAGCAAGGTGAAAAGACAGCCCTCACAATGGGAGAAAATAATAGCAAATGAAACAACTGACAAAGAATTAATTTCCAAAATATACAAGCAGCTCATACAAGTCAATACCAGAAAAACAAACGACCCAATCAAAAAGTGGGAAAAAGACTCTGTAGACATTTCTCCAAAGAAGACCTACAGATGGCTAACAAACACATGAAAAGATGCTCAACATCACTCATTATTAGAGAAATGCAAATCAAAAGTACAATGAGATATCACCTCACACTGGTCAGAATGGCCATCATCAAAAAGTCTACAAACAATAAATGATGGAGAGGGTGTGGAGAAAAGGGAACCCTCTTGCACTGTTGGTGGGAATGTAAATTGATACATCCACTATGGAGGATGGTATGGAGATTCCTTAAAAAACTAGGAATAAAACCACCATATGACCCAGCAATCCCACTTCTAGGCATATACCCTGAGGAAACCAAAATTGAAAGAGACACATGTATGTCATTGTTCACTGCAGCACTATTTACAGTAGCCAGAACATGGAATCAACCTAGATGTCCATTGACAGATGAATGGATAAAGAAGTTGTGATATACATACACAATTGAATATTACTCAGCCATAAAAATGAATGCATTTGAGTCAGTTCTAATGAGGTGAATGAACCTAGAACCTATTATACAGGGTGAAGTGAGTCAGAAAGAGAAAGATAAATACCATATTCTAACACATATATACAGAATCTAGAAAAATGGTACCGAAGAATTTACTTACAGGGCAACAATGGAGAAACAGACATAGAGAAAAGACTTATGGACATGGGGAGAGGAGAGGAGAGGGTGAGATGTATGGAAAGAGTAACATGGAAACTTACATTAGCATATGTAAAATAGATAGCCAACTGGAATTTGCTATATGTCTCAGGAAACTCAAACAGGGGCTCTATATCAACCTAGAGGGGTGGGATGGGGAGGCAGATGGGAGGGAGCTTCAAGAGGGGATATATGTATACTTATGGCTATTTATGTTGACGTTTGGCAGAAAACAGCAAAATTCTGTAAAGAAATTATCCTTCAATAAAAAAATTAATTAAAAAAATAATAATGGCTGCTAGCATCTGGTGACTACAACCTTATTTTTAAAGTTCTCCTCTTCTAACTCTTATAGATTAGACAATAAAATTAAAATAAAACATTTGTGTAATGACCTATATAGCCACAATATGGGGAACACAAAATTGGATAAGCCTAGACAGCTGTGTTCTGGGGTACAAGTTGCCTGGCAGTGCCATGTTGACATTAAGATACAAGCTTATTTTTCTAATAAGGATGATTACTCTTGGCTTTAGTATTCAGGTTGATACTGTGGCAACTAATTCTATTAATAACTGAATCCAGATGGCCTTATTTCATTGGACAGGAACACCCATGCACTGACCCTCTATTAGCCACAATCAAAATGTTATCCAATGTCACTTGCTTCTTATTCCTGCTTTGACCCCTTAATAACAGTAATTCTCTTATTGATCTTTGCATTTTGTTTAGTTCTGTATGAGATCAATGAGGATAACAGTGTAACTCTATATATGGGAAAAGCAACAACATGGACTACTTCACTGGACAGCAAGAGCTTACTTACGACAAGCAGTCCAGGTAATGTTGGATACTGTTTTATGGAAAGGTCCAGGAACAGCCCATTGAGTGATCTGTCAATGAAAACATTCCCCAGAGCCTGGAAAGAGCATTCCCAGCACCGAATGACTAAATGGTTATGAAACCGTAGTCAAATATATGACCCTGAAGTGGCTGTGCTGACTGAAAATTGGCACTTGTCTTGAACCTCTACAAAGATTAAATCATGATCACTTCAGCTGCTTACTTTCAACAACTCCTAAAAGGAGTTCTGGGTGGACATCAGGAGTGACTCATGCTGTGATCTGGAATTCTAACAGAGCAGACTAAGAGACAGATAATTTCTGCAGACAACTTTCTAAGCCCTGATTCTTGCATTTTCCCATACTTAGAGAAACACTGATTTACTTGACAATGACACTTCTTTGGGCTATGAAGGGGAAAATTATAATCAAAAGTCAAAATAGGCCTTCCCTGGTGGCTCAGTAGTAAAAGTATCCACCTGCCAATGTAGGAGATATGAGTTCTTTGCCTGATTGCCAAAGATCCCATATCCCCTGGAGCAAAATAAGCCTGTTTGCATATATGGAGCATGTGCTTTAATGCTCAGAGCTTGAGAGTCTAACCCCAAATGCCACAAATACCGAGGTCTCAACACCTTACAGCCTCTGCTCAGCAACAAGAGAAGCCACCACAATGAAGTCTGCACGCTGGAAATAGAAAGCAGCCCCCTCCTCACTGCAACTGGATAAAAACCTGTGCAGGAATGAACAGCTCAGCCCAAAAACATTAATAAAGTCTTCTTAAAAAGGGTCTTAATAGATTAGCTGTGGATCAGATATCCAAGGAAATATCTAGGTGACAATAGAGGTGTGATCTCTGACAAGCTGTTGTATTGTGAAGAATTACAGTTTTCTGAGCTCTGTCAGATTTGAGATGATAATACTCATTCTCAACACAATGGCTGCTAGCACCTGGTGACAACAATCTTATTTTAATCCTCTTGAAACTCGTGTGTTTAGGCCATAAACTTGTTATAACCATATGTTACTAAAGACAGAAATCACTTCTATAATTATCAATAGCACCAAATTGTTAAAACCTACTTGGATAAGCCTAGACTTCTGAGTACTGGGGTACCAGTTGCCTGACATTCATGCTTATTTTTAAAACAAGTATGATCTCCCTGGTCTATTAATACTCATGATGTCACTTCTCAACTATTTCTATTAATAACTGAGTCTAGATGGCCTATTCCACTGGACAGGAACGCCTATGCATTGACCATTTATTGTCCACAATCAAAAATGTTATGCAACGTAACTTGCTTCTTATTCCTGCTTTGACCCCGAGTCACAATAATTCTCTGACTGATCATAGTAAGTTATATAGTTCTTTATGTGATCGATGATGATAATGGTGCAAATCTAGATAGGGCAAGAATCAACAAGAAAGAATACCTCCCTGAACCACAAGAGTTCAATAAAGACAGGTAGTATAGAGAATTTTGGAAATTGTTTATGGAAAGGTCCAGGAACATCCCATTGAGTGACCTGTCAATGAAAATATTCCCCACAGATTAAATCATGGCCAGGGCAGCTCCCACCTTCAGCAACCCCTGAAAGAAGCTCTGGATGGATGTCAGGATGGAGGCACTCTGTGATCTGGAATTTTGACAGAGCAGGCCAAGACAGACAATTTCTAGAGAAGTCTTTATGAGCCCTGAATCTTCCATCTTCTCATACCTAGAGAAACATTAATTTCATTCACAGTAACACTTTTTTGGGCAATGAAGAGAAAATTCATATTAAGAGTCAAAATATGCCTTCACTGGTGGTTCAATATTTTAAAAATCTGTCTGCCAATCCAGGAGACACCAGTTCCATGCCTAGTCAGGAATGATCCCACGTTCCAAGGAGCAAACTAAGTGTGTTCACCACAACTGTGGAGCCTATGATCTAGGGCTCAAAGCTTCAACTTCTGAGCCCAAATGCCACAAATACTGAAGCCTGAACTTCCTACAGCCTGTGCTCTGCAACAAGAGAAATGACCACAGTGAGAAGTCCGTGAACTGAAACTGGAAATTAGCCCCCATTTGCTGCAACTAGTGAAAAACCTGTGTAGGAATGAAGAATAGTTCAGCACAAAATATTTATACAATTTTCTAAGAAAAGACTCATAGTAGAGTAGCTCAGGTACAGACGTCAAAGGAAATATCTAGGTGACAATAGGGATGTGATCTCTGACAAGTCCTTGTATTGTGAAGAATTTCAGCTTTCTGAGGTATAGCAGGTTTGAGATCCTAAAAGGCACTCTCAACACAATGACTGCAGGCACCTAGTGATATCAACCTTATTTTAAAGGTGTCCTCTTGGAACTGTTGTATGTTTGGACAATGAAATGGCTTTAACCATATGTTAATATAGTGAGAAAACTCTTCTGTAATTACCAATAGCACAAAATTGTTGAAACCTACTTGGATTAAGCTAGACTTCTGAGTATCAGGATACAAGTCGCTTGACATTGTCAAGTCTACATTAGGATACAAGCTTATTTTATTTTACTAAAGGTATGATCTCCCTGGTCTACTAATATTCAACTTGTCAATCCTCAACTACTTCTTTTAATAACTGAGTCCAGATGGCTTCATTCCATTGGATAGGAACACCCATGCACTGACCCTCTATGGTCCACAATCAAAATCATTTTGCAACATAACTTGCTTCTCATTCCTGATTTGACCAAGGCTATAATCATTCTCTTACTGATCATTGCAAGTTATGTCATTCTGTATGTGATCAATGATGATAATGGTGTCACTCTAGATAAGGGAAGAAGAGATAAGAAAGAATACTTTCCTAAACCATGAGAGTTCAATAAAGATAGGTAGTACAGAGAATTCTGGATATTGTTTATGGAAAGGTCCAGGAATAGCCCATTGAGTGATCTGTCAATAAAAATATTCCCCAAACTCTGGAATGAGCATTCCCAGCACCAAATGACTAAATAGTTGTGAAAATCTTCCAAATCATAGTCAAATATATGACCCTGAAGGGTCTGTGTCATCTGAAAATTGGCACTTTCCATGTGCCTCTATAAAGATTAGGTCACAGCCACTGCAACTGCTTCAACACCCCCTGGAAGGAGTTCTGGGTGGACATCAGGAGTGAGTCACTTTGTGATCTGGAATTCTGATACAGCAGGCAAGATACATAATTTTTGGAGAAGACTTTATGAGCCCTGATTCTTGCATTTTCTCATAGCTAGAGAAACACTGATTTCCTTGATAGTGACACTTCTTTTGGCTATGAAGGGGAAAACTATAATCAAAAGTCAAATAGGTCTTCCCTGCTGGCTCAATAGTAGAATCCACCTGCCAGTGTGGGAGATAGCAGTTCTTGCTTGATCTGGGAAGATCTCACATTCCCTGGAGCAAAATAAGCTCGTTCACCACAATTGTGGAATCTGTGCTCTAGAGCTTTGAGCTTCAACATCTGACACCAAATGCCACAAATACTGAGGCCTCAACGCTCTACAGCCTGTGCTCAGCAACAAGAGAAACCACCATAATTAAGCTGGTGCACAGGAACTAGGAAGTAGCCCTCACTGGCTGTAACTAAGAGGAAAAAAAGGTGCAGGAATGAAAAGCACTCATCCCAGAAAAATTAATAAAGTTTTCTTAGAAAAGAGTCATAATAGAGTCACCGTGGATCAGATATCCAAGGATATAACTAGGTGACAGTAGGGGTGTGAGCTCTGACAAGTCCTTGTCTTGTAAAGAATTTTAGCTTTCTGAGTTCTGTCAAATTTGAGATGATAATAGATTTGAGAATTGTCTCAACACAATGGCTGGTGACAACAACCTTATTTTTAAAGGTCTTCTCTTGGAACTCATATGTTTAGACAGTGAAATTGCTATATGTGCGTGCTCAGTCGATTCAGTTGTGTCCGACTCTTTGTGACCCCATGGACTGTAGCCCAACAGACTCCTCTGTGCCTGGAATTCTCCAGGCAAGAATGCTGGAGTGGTATGCCATTCGCTCCTCCCAGGAATCTTGCCCACCTAGGGATCGAAACTGCGTCTCCTGTATCTCCTGCATTGTAGGTGGCTTCTTTCCTGCTGAGCCACCAGGGAAATGCAAAATAGCTATAAGCAAATATTAATAAAGGCAGAAAATACTTGCATAATGACCAGTACCCCTTTCATGGTAAAAATCTACTTTGGTAAGCCTAGACATCTGAGTACCAAGGTATGAGTCATCTGACAGTATCAAGTCTACGTTAGGATGCACACTTGGTTTTCTAAGAAGGAAGATTTCCCTGGTCTATTAATATTCAGGTTTTCAGTACTCAACAAACTCTATTCACAATGGACTCCAGATGGCCCAATTCCATTAGACAGAAACAACGAGCACTGACCCTCTACTGACCACAATCAAAACTGTTATGCAATGTAACTTGCTTCTTATTCTTTCTTTGACTCCAGGTCACAATAATTCTCTTACTGGTCATTCCAAGTTATGTAGTTCTGTATGTGATGGATTACAATAACAATGTAACTCTAGATATGGGAAAGAGCAACAAGATGACATATTTCCCTGGACCAGAAGAGTTTAATAAAGACAGGTCATGCAGAGTATTTTGGATACTCTTTTATGGAAAGGTCCAGGAATAGCCCATTGAGAGATCTGTCAATGAAAATCTTCCCCTAACCCAAGGATGAGCATTCCCAGCACCGAAAAACTGGTCATGAAAAGCCTCCAAATCATAATCAAACATATAACCCTGTGGGGCTGTGACGACTGGAAATTGGCACTTGTCATGTGCCTCTACGAAGATTAAATTCTGTCTCACCTTCAACACCCCCTGAAAGGAGTTCTGATCGGGCATTAGATTGAGGCACTCTGATCTGGAATCCTGACAGAGCAGGCCAAGACAAAGACAATTTCTAGAGAAGCCTTTATGAGCCCTGATTCTCCCATCTTCTAATTCCTGGAGAAACACTATGAATGTTTTCATTGACAGTAACACTTTTTTTGGCAATGAAGGGTAAATTCATATTAAGAGCCAAAATATGCCTTCACTGGTGGCTCAGTATTTAAATTATCTGTCTGCCAATCCAAGAGACACCAGCTCCATGCTTGGTCAGGGATGATTCCACATTCCACGGAGCAAACTAAGTGTGTTCACCACAACTGTGGAGCCTATGCTCTAGGGCTCAAAGCTTCAACTTCTGAGCCCAAATGCCACAAATACTGAAGCCTGAATGCCCTACAGCCTGTGCTCCACAACAAGAGAAGCCACCACAATGAGAAGTCCACACACTGGAACTAGAAATTAGCCCCCACCTGCTGCAACTAGTGGAAAAACCCGTGCAGGAATAGAGAAGAGCATAGCACAAAAAAATTAACAAAATTTTCTAAGAGTCATAGTAGAGTAGCTCAGGTTCAGACATCCAAGGAATTATCTAGGTGACAATAGGGGTGTGAGCTCTACAAGTCCTTGTGTTGTTAAGAATTTCAGATTTCTGAGCTCTGTCAGATTTGATATGCTAACAGGCACTCTCAAGACAATGGCTGCAGGCAACTGGTGACATCAACTTTATTTTTAAAGGTCTCTGCTTGCATCTATTATATGTTGTGACAATGAAGTTTCTATAACCATATGTTAATAAAAAGGGAAAACTCTTGTCTACCAATAACACAAAGTGTTAAAATCTACTTGGATAAAGTTAGACTTCTGAGTACCAGGGTACAAGTCACTGGACACTTTCAAGTCTATATTAAGATACATGCTTTTTTTTACTAACAAGTTTTATCTCCCTAGTCTCAATATTCAACTTGTCAATCCTCAACTACTTCTATTAATAATTGAATCCAGATGGCCTCCATCGGACAGAAAACCCACACACTTACCACAATCAAAATTGTTACGCAACATAACTTGCTTCTCATTCCTGCTTTGAACCCTAGTTACAATAATTCCCTTAATTGATGGTTGCAAGATACGTCATTCTGTATGGGATAAATGATGATAATGGTGTAACTCTATATAGGGTAACAAGCAACAAGAAAGAATACTTCCCTGAACCACAAGAGTTCAATATAGACAGGCAGTATGGAAGATTTTGGATACTGTTTATGGAAAGGTCCTGGAACAGACCACGGAGTAACCTGTCAATGAAAATATCCCCCAAACCCTGGAGTGAGCATTCCCAGCACCAAATGACTAAAATGGTCATGCAAATCCTCCAAACCATAGTCAAACCCTGAAGGGGCTGTGCCACCTGAAAACTGGCACTTGCCATGTACCTCTACAAAGATTAAATCATGGCCACTGGAACTGGTCACCTTCAACAGTCCCTGAAAGGAGTTCTGGATGGACATCAGGAGTGAGCCACTCTGAGATGTGGAATTCAGAAGGCAATGGCACCCCACTCCAGTATTCTTGCCTGGAAAATCCCAAGGACAGAGGAGCCTGGTGGGCTGCAGTCCATGGGATCGCGAAGAGTCGGTCGCGACTGAGTGACTTCGCTCTCACTTTTCACTTTCCTGCATTGAAGAAGGAAATGGCAACCCACTCCAGTGTTCTTGCCTGGAGAATCCCAGGGACGGGGGAGCCTGGTGGGCTGCAGTCCATGGGGTCGCGAAGAGTCCAACACGACTGAGCGACTTCGCTCTCACTTTTCACTTTCCTGCATTGGAGAAGGAAATGGCAACCAACTCCAGTGTTCCTGCCTGGAGAATCCCAGGGATGGCAGAGCCTGGTGGGCTGCCGTCTATGGGGTCGCACAGAGTCGGACACAACCGAAGTGACTTAGCAGCAGCAGCAGCAGCAGGCTAAGAGATAATTTCTGGAGAAGACTTTGAGTCCTGATTCTTGCATCCTCTCATAGCTAGGGAAATGCTTTGACAGTGACATTCATTTGGCTATAAAGGGGAAAATTACAATCAAAAAACAAAAGAGAACTTCCTTGGTGATTCAGTTGTAAAAGAATCTGTCTGTCAGTTTAGGAGATAGGAGTCATTACCTGATCTGGGAAGAGCTCACATTCCCTGGAGCAAAATAAGCCCGTTCGCCACAAATGTTCTAAGACTCAGAACATGTAACGTCTGACCCCAAATACCACAAATACTAAAGCCTCAACATGCTTCAGCCTGTGTTCCACAACAAGAGAAGCCACCACAATGAAACCCACGCGCTGGAACTAGAAAATAGCCCCCACTGACTATAACTAGAGAAAAACCAGTGCAGGAATGAAGAACAGGTCAGCCCACCCAAAAAAATTCATAATATTTTCTTAGAAAAGAGTCATAATAGAGTCACTGTGGGTCAGACAGCCAAGGAAATAACTATGTGACAATAGGGATGAGATTCTGACAAACTCTTGTATTGTGAAGAATTTCAGCTTTCTGAGCTCTGGAAGATTTGAGATGATAACAGCCATTCTCAACACAATGGTTGCTAGCACCTGGTGACAACAACCTTATTTTTAAAGGTCTCCTCTTGGAACTTTTGTATGTTTAGACTGAAATTTCTATAACCATATATTAAGAAACAGAAAAATCCCTTGTGCAATAGCCCCATTAATGGTTAAACCTACTTGAATAACACTAGACTTCTGAGTTCAGTTCAGTTCAGTCACTCAGTCATGTCCAACTCTTTGTGATCCCATGAATCGCAGCACTCCAGGCTTCCCTGTCCATCACCAACTCCCAGAGTTCACCCAGACTCATGTCCATCGAGTCAGTGATGCCATCCAGCCATCTCATCCTCTGTCGTCCCCTTCTCCTCCTGCCCCCAATCCCTCCCAGCATCAGAGTCTTTTCCAATGAGTCAGCTCTTTGCATGAGGTGGCCAAAGTACTGGAGTTTCAGCTTTAGCATCATTCCTTCCAAAGAAATCCCAGGGCTGATCTCCTTCAGAATGGACTGGTTGGATCTCCTTGCAGTCCAAGAGACTCTCAAGAGTCTTCTCCAACACCACAGTTCAAAGGCATCAATTCTTTGGCGCTCAGCTTTCTTCACCATCCTACTCTCACATCCATACATGACTACTGGAAAAACCATAGCCTTGACTAGACGGACCTTTGTTGGCAAAGTAATGTCTCTGCTTTTGAATATGCTATCTAGGTTGGTCATAACTTTCCTTCCAAGGAGTAAGCGTCTTTTAATTTCATGGCTGCAGTCACCATCTGCAGTGATTTTGGAGCCCCCAAAAATACAGTCTGACACTGTTTCCACTGTTTCCCCATCTATTTCCCATGAAGTGATGGGACCAGATGCCATGATCTTCGTTTTCTGAATGTTGAGTTTTAAGCCAACTTTTTCACTCTCCTCTTTCACCTTCATCAAGAGGCTTTTTAGTTTTTCACTTTCTGCCAGAAGGGTGGTGTCATCTGCATATCTGAGGTTATTGATATTTCTCCCAGCAATCTTGATTCCAGCTTGTACAAATGCCTGACACTGTCCTCTCTACATTAGGATACATGCTTATTTTACTAACAAGTATGATCTCCCTGGTATATTAATATTCAAGATGTCACTCAACAACTTCTATTAATAACTGAGTCCAGATGGCCTCATTCCATATGATAGGAACACCCATGCGCTGACCCTTTATTGTCTACAGTCAAAATTGTATTGCAACATGACTTGCCTCTTATTCCTGCTTTGACCCCTAGTTACAATAGTTCTCTTACTCATCAGTACAAATTATGTAGTTCTGCATGTGATCAACAATGAGACCACTGTAACTCTATATATGGGAAGATGCAACAAGATGGAATACTTCCCTGGAATACAAGAGTTTAATAAAGACAGGGAGTCCAGAGAATTTTCAATACTGTTTTATGGAAATCTCCAGGAACAGCCCATTGAGTTATCTGTCACTGAAAATCTTCCCCAAGTCCTGGAGTGAGCATTCCCAGCACCAAGGTAAAAAATTATTATGAAAATCCTCCAAACCATAGTCCATATATGATCCTGAAGTGGCTGTGCTGACTGAAAATTGGCACTTGCCATGTATCTCTACAAAGATTAAGTCATGGCCACTGCAGCTTTTACCTTCAACAACCCCTGAAAGGAGTAGTGGCTGGACATCACAAGTGAGGCATTCTATGATCTTGAATTCTGACTGAATAGGCCAAGAGATAGACAATTTCTGAAAAAGACTTTAGGAGCCCTGATTCTTGCACCTTCTCATACCCAGAGAAATACTAATTTCCTTGACAGTGACACTTCTTTTGGTTATGAAGGGGAAATTTTTTTTTTTTAATCAAAAGAGGCCTTTCCTGGTGGCTCAGTTGTAAAAGAATCTGCCTGTCAATGCAGGAGATATGAGTTCTTTGCCTGTCTCTGAAGATCCCACATTCCCTGGAGTAAAGTAAACCATTCGCCACAACTGTTGTGTGGAACCTGTGCTCTAGGGCTTGGAGCTTCAATTTCTGAGCCCAAATGCCACAAATATGAGGCCTGAATGTCCCACAGCCTGTGCTATACACCAAAAGAAGTCACCACAGTGAGAATCTCACACACTGGAACTGGAAAGTAGCCCCCACTCACTGCAACTAGAGAAAAACCAGCGCAGGAATGAGGAGCAGCTCAGCCAAAAATATTAATAAAATTTTCTTAGCAAAGAGTCACAAAAGAGTAGCTGTGGTTCAGACATCCAAGGAAATAACTTAGGAGACAACAGGGGTGTGATCTGACATATCCTTGTTGCCAGAAAAGAAATTTAGTTTTCTGAGTTCTGTCAGATTTGACATGATAACAGCCATTCTCAAACAATGGCTCTTACTTAGCACCTGGTGACAACAACCTTATTTCTAAAGATCCCCTCGCATAACTCCTATGTTTAGACAATGAAATTGCTAAACCATATCCTAATAAAGAGAGAAAACACTTGTGTAATGACCAATACCCCATTAATGGTTAAAACCTACTTCTATAAGCATAGATACCTGAGTTCCGGGGTACAAGTCGCCTGACAGTGTCAAGTCTACATTAGGATGCATGCTTATTTTTCTAACAAGGAGGATTTCCCTGGTCTAATAACATTAAAGTTGTCACTCCTCAACAACTTCTATTAAGAACTGAGTGCAGATGGCCTCATTCCATTGGACAAGAACACCCACTCACTGACCCTCTACTGTCCACAAACAAAATGGTTATGCAAAAGAACTTGCTTCTTATTCCTGCTTTGACCCCTAATTTCAATAATTCTCTTACTGCTCTTTATATGATATGTAATTCCATATGAGGTCAATGATGATACTGGTATAACTGTAGATATGGGAAGAAGCAACAAGATGGAACACTTCCTGGACCACAAGAGTTTAATAAAGACAGAGGGTCCAGAGAATTTTGGATATTCCTTTATGGAAAGGTTCAGGAACAGCCCATTTAATTAGCCAATCAATGAAAATCTTCCCCAAACCTAAGAATGAGCATTTCTAGCACCAAACAACTAAACGGTCATGAAAAGCCTCCAAACCATAGTCAAATATCTAACACTGAAGGGTCTGTGCTGCCTGAAAATAGGTACTTGCCGTGTACCTCTACAAAGATTAAATTATGGCCACTGCAGCTGCTCAACTTCAACAACCCCTGAAAGGAGTCTGGGTGGACATCAGGATTGAGGCATTCTGTTATCTGGAATTCTGAAAGAGCAGGCCAAGAGATAATTTCTGGAGAAGACTTTATGAGCCCTGATTCTTACATCTTGTCATACCTAGAAAAACACAAATTTCATTGACAGTTACATTTGTTTTAGCAATGGGGCAAATTAAAATCAAGAGTCAAATCAGGCCTTCCCTGGTGGTTCAGTATTTTAAAAATCTGTCTGCCAATCCAGAAGACACCAGTTCCATGCCTGATCTGGGAAGATCCCACATTCTGCACAGCAAAGTAAGCGCATTCACCACAGATGTGGAACCTTGCTCTAGGGCTTGGAACTTCAACTTCTGAGCCCAAATGCCACAAATACTGAGCCTGAATGCCCTACAGCCTGTGATCCACAAGAGATGCCACCATAATGAGAAGCCCACGAACTGGAACTAAAAAGTAGACCATACTCGCTGTAACTTAGAAAAACCCATGCAGGGATGAAGAACAGCTCGGCCCAAAAACTTAATTAAAAAAAATTTTTAAGGGTCACAAATAAATATCACAATAACATCACCATGGTAATTGATATGTACAAGGTTTACTGTTATAAAAAAAATATGAATGCTAATTTTCCTCGGATTTTAAAATATGAAAGTTTTTCAGTAGATACTTTGGAAATTTTTTAAATGGCAAAAAATGTAGACTTAACAAAGTGTACAAACCCTTAGAAGGAACAATAATTGAAATCCCTTAATAAATATACTTTCTTTAAAATAACAGTATATAACAGTAGAAATATTTGAAAATCCAGAAAAATACAATAGTTAAAATCACACATAACCTAAACATAACCACTGTTAACATGTAGATTTTATTCTTACTCTTTTTTTCTGTATCTGTGAAACAAATAAGATTGACAGTCCAAACACAACAATTTACACACAAAGAAAGATTTATATTTCCAATAAATATTGCTTAAATTTGCCCTTTTTTGCAGTCTCACCCACTTACCCACCACTCCCTACCCCACATACCTATACATGTAAGTGGTGTCAACTGGAAGAGTGGTGGTACACATGTTGCCTACTTTCTCTCCATTTCACATTCCCTGGGCCTTGGCCCACCAGTTCAGCATGAAGACAGAGAGGACACATGTGAAGTGGTGAGGAGGGGAAACTGACAAGGTCATTAGTGGAAGTCTGGCATTACTTTGTTGGGCTATAATCCCTTTGAGTTACTTGTTAATGGTTGGAATATGTATTAGTTTCCTATTGCTGCCATTATAAATGACTGCTATTTATACTAATAATATACAATATTATTACCTGTGCTCCAAACTGGACATAATGGTTATTCGAATGTGAGAAGAGGGCTTGTTTAGAACAGATGTGTAAGCTCTAACTAGACTTCCTTTTGATACACTGCAAGTTTCTACAGCTGAGAGGGAAACTGCCTAAGGATTATATGAAGAGGGCTGTTCTGCTGCTGTCAAGGTCTAATTATTACAAGTTACAGTTCTTCTTCTTTGTACTTGAGAAAGCATCTCAGTATGTTCTGGTTTCCTGCTCAGGGAAAGCTTTTAACCCAAAATAGGCTATTACAGGTCTTAGCTTATGACAGGAATCTGGTTACCAGCAGTACCAATATCAGAGAGGTCAGTATTAGACAAAAAGTCACCCTTCAGTTCTTCCCTTTCTTAATCTTGAGTTAGCCAGTTCTTAGCATCCTCTAAAATTTAACCAACCACAACTTCCTAGAGAAATCATCCCTTGACCTTTTCACCTTAGTTAAGTGCCTCTTCCATTTGTTCCCAAACCTCATCATATTTATCCACATTTTAGCTCTTACCACCCCACAGTATAACCATCTGCTTACTTATACATCTTCTCCATTGGAATGTAGGACTCTATAGGTGATTTTTTTAATCTCTTTACATCCAAAAGCTACCCAAGGTCAGGGTCACAGACAATGCTTAAAAAACATTGGATGGATTAGTGGATGGGTAGATGAATAGCTCTACTAACATTAGACCATCACAGAGTAGCAACCAGACTAGACTCTGATCCTAAGGCTTGATTTTGTAAGTGTCCGGAAGCATTTAACAGGAGGCTTCCTGTGTGCTGTTTTGGATCTGTCAGGAATTCTCTGTTCCTTATTAATTCCTGAATATTCAGGAATTAAGAGGAGAGGCAAGCCTCTCCCAGGACTGAGGAATCCAGGCATTTCCTTTGTTAGTTTTTCTATACAGTGATAAGTACCCTCTTCCTTTTTATGAACCATATGGTAAAAGTGATTATTTACAACTCTCTCTCTCTTTAATATGGATCACCTATGTTTTGTAAGTCTGGAATTTTAGTCTTTATCTTTGCTGAGAATAACTACAGTATATATGCCCACACCATGTTGATTAAAACACCTTTGCTCCATCAGAGCTCTGGTCCCTGTGTCTTTCTTTCTCTTTCTTTCTTTCTCTCTCTCTCTCTCTCTCCCCCTCTCTTTTTCAGGCTGATCCCCTGGAGTGCAGAGGCCCTCTGAGTTCATTTTCCTGCCCAGGCTTCTAAGACCCTCTCGAGAAGACACTCTGCACCTTCACCCCATCGAGAGGGCACCTGAGGCCTCCGGGAACAGAGCAAGCCCCGTGCCAGGGGCTTTATTGGCTTTCTGTGTAAACCAAGGAATATCAGCCTCTTTCTCTCCTTTACTTTCTTATCATTGACTCCGGACCACCAGGTTCCAGTTCATTAAAGGACCTCAACAGTAAGTACCATGTTCATCCCATTCTACCTCCACGAATCAGAATCAGCTATGACTAGGGCTAAATCTATGCTGAAATGTCCACTTCCCATTTTGCTTAATCATTTTTCCCCTTAGCCCGGTGACACCAATAACAACATTTTTGTTTTTCAAGCTAAGATCTGGTGGTCTTATGGCTGGCAGTAATGCCCATGGCTGGCCTCTCTAGCCTTTGAGATACTGAGTGCCAAGAAAAGGAAGCAGAGCAGTGCCTGTGCTTATCAGGTTACCTAAAGTTTGTTGTATAAACAGCATGACTCACATTGGTCTTGTCTAAACTGTACACTCTTCCTATGATTTATAATTAAAAGGATCTTACTAGACACCCTGTAGACATTGACTGATTACACTGTACATCTGTTTCCTGATGTATATCAAACCATGTTGTAATGTGAATGCTGCCACAAAACCACATCCTTGTTAAAGAAGTAAACACAGAGTAGATTCTTACCAAGAGGGATGACCATGATCAAGTCTTCTCTAATGGAATGAGCATCTGGCATGACTTCCAAGCAACTCTTGAGTTTGTTGTCAGTTTATAATTGTAGTGTTGCCTACTCCTTCCTTTTACCTACCTGGGGTGTTGTACTTTTTCCCATAATAGTATTTATGTCTCTATATTAAACTGCAAGCCTCTGAGGGGCTTGGACAGTGTTTATATCTACAGTGTCTTGCATGGTGTAGATGTTCAGTAAATGTGCATGGGAAGAGTGAGTGAATAAGTAAGTGAAACAATATATTGATCTTCTTTGAGTTAAATATTTCATATATCTGAATTATCTTTCCAACTAGGAATGAGCATGCCCACAAGCTTTTATACATTCTGTCCTTTATTCTTTAATGGCCAAAACATATTGAGGGGGTGATAGGCCTGGGTTGTAAGGTAAGTACATTCTCTGGTTTTGGATCAGAACAACATTAACTGGCTCCTTCTATAGTCAGATCCAACATCTTGATCTCCTTAGAACCATTTCTGTGCTTGATTCTTTTAAATCTGACTGATAAAGTATGTAAACATGAGTTTACAAATTTGGATTTAGATAAAAACATGAAAATATATTTTCAAGGCAGAAATCTCTAATACCCTTAAGATGGAAGATTGAATACAAAAGGAAGTTTAAAAAACAAAGCTAAATGGAATTCATATGATGAAAAAAGGGGAAATTCTGGCCTTCAATTTCTTAGCCATTAAAGCATCACTTGAAACTGCAACAGTAAACAAAAGGTGACAGAAACATGGCTAGAAGATACACATTTTAAGAAATGAGAAAAACCAGCTTGAAGATAACATTTGCAGGAGTATTTTCCTTCTGTTCAACTCTTCAAATATGATTTCATAAAGCCTGAATGTTTCAGCCCTTTGCTAAGTTCTTTGGTGAACTATCATTCAATTTTCACTGTTTTGAAACCCAGAGTTGTCATTCCATACAGTTTCTCTGTTCAGGTGAACTCTCTGTTGCCACATGTAATACTGCTTCTACACCATCATTCTATCATTCAAAGTTCAATTATCTTGTCTTAGTTATTATCTTATTTGACATCTTCATAGACTTTACCATTATTAACCCAAATTCAAAACCCTCTTGGTTTCTAGGCTACCATTCACTTCTGGTTCGCTGTTTGCCTTTTGTCTCATCTTCATGGATTCTTTCTTGATTTCTCTTTAAAACTAGGGTTCACTGGGATTCAGTCCTAAAGTCTCTTTTCAGATTACAAGATGTCTCTAAAGAAAGTGATGTCAAGCAAGAAGGCAGACTAGAAAGCTCCAAGCTCTCATTCCCCTGCAGAACCAAGTAGACAAATATAGACTAATAAGAAATAGTTTTGTTGGATCTATAGAAATGAGTCAAATATCTACAGCAATCAAGGAAAGACTCAAAAGTTATACACTTAACATAGAAAATTTTGTGGTATTTTGCTAACTCTTTGTCCCATCCTCTCCCATTCACCAATGCATGCATTCAGAAGGCCATCACTTCAATCCCTCTCTCCTCTTTTGGGACAGAATTTAAAAAGTAGAACATGTTTGCAATGTTCTGAGAGTTCCTGAAAGATAAGTTTCTATCTTACCTAACATAAATCTCAGAGATAAACAGAAGCATACTTGGATATCAAGTTGAAGGCTACTGAAAGCTGTAGCAGGCACCTTAGTGCACAAGAGATGGAGAGGACTGCAAACTCACAGATGGCAGAAGAAAGAGATTATGAGCAAAGTAATATCGCAGAAGGTCTAAGACTCTAAGAAAAAGCAAAGGCGTCTCAGGGAAATTCAAACATTTTAAAAAGTCATGTAAAGGCAGTTTGACAGTTTCTCATAAAAATTAAACATACTCTTACCATATTACCCAGAAATTGCACCCCTTGATATTTATCCAAAGGAATTGAAAACATATCCACCCCAAAACCTGCATGTGGATGTTCCAGTACTTGGAAGAAACCAAGATGTCCTTCAAGAGGAGAATAGGTAAATAAACTGTTGTACATCCAAACAATGGAATTACTTCCAGCACTAGAAAGAAACTATCAAACCATGTAAACACATGGAGAAAGTTCAAATGCATATTACTAAATGAAAGAAGCCTAGCTGTAAAAAGCTATGTACTATATGATTTCAAGTAAATAACATGCTGAAAAAGGTAAAACTACAGAGACCCTAAAAACATCAGTGGTTGTCAAGGAGGCTGTGGAATGGAGGTAAAAATAGGCAGAGCACAGAGGATTCTCAGGACAGCAAAAATAAAATATATTATCATCATGGATATATGTCATTATACATTTATCCAGATCCAGAGACTGTCCAACACCAAGAATAAAACCTAAGGTAGACTCTGAGTAATTACATTCTGTCAATGTAGGGTCATCCTTCATTTTTTTTTTTTTCACCTTTCATTTTAAAATTTGTCATTCTGCAAATCTGTTTGCAGAGCAGCAATGGAGATGCAGACATAGAGAATGGACATGGACAAGGGTGGAAGAGCATAGGGAGAGGGTGAGAAAAATGGAGACGAGTAGCATGGATACATATACACTAACATATAAATAGACAGCCAATGGGAATTTGTTGTATGACTCAGGGAACTCAAAATGGGGCTCTGTAATAACATAGAGGGGTGGGAATGAGCAAGAGGTGGGAGGGGGATTCAAGAGGGAGGGGGATATACATACACAGAGGAGAGTGAAAAAGTTGGCCTAAAGCACAACATTCAGAAAACTAAGATCATGGCATCTGATCCCATCACTTCATGGGAAATAGATGGGGAAACAGTGGAAACAGTGTCAGACTATTTTGGGGGGGCTCCAAAATCACTGCAGATGGTGATTGTAGCCATGAAATTAAAAGACACTCCTTGGAAGGAAAGTTATGACCAACCTAGATAGCATATTCAAAAGCAGAGACATTACTTTGCCAACAAAGGTCCGTCTAGTCAAGGCTATGGTTTTTCCAGTAGTCATGTATGGATGTGAAAGTTGGACTGTGAAGAAAGCTAAGTGCTGAAGAATTGATGCTTTTGAACTGTGGTATTAGAAAAGACTCTTGAGAGTCCCTTGGACTGCAAGGAGATCCAACCAGTCCATTCTAAAGGAGATCGGTCCTGGGTGTTCTTTGGAAGGACTGATGCTAAAGCTGAAATTCCAATACTTTGGCCATCTCATGCGAAGAGTTGACTCATTGGAAAAGACCCAAGAAAAATAGAAATGCTGATTTTATAACTTTGATCTCTATAGCCGCCAAATGGAATTTTCCTTCACCCAAGGAGGTGGTAAGATGTGGTAAAGATATTAATAATAAACATTAAAGTTGTCTAAAAAAAAAAAAAATGAAAAGACCCTGATGCTGGGAGGGATTGGGGGCAGGTGGAGAAGGGGACGACAGAGGATGAGATGGCTGGATGGCATCACTGACTCGATGGACATGAGTTTGGGTGAACTCCGGGAGTTGGTGATGGACAGGGAGGCCTGGCGTGCTGCAATTCATGTGGTCGCAAAGAGTCGGACACGACTGACTGACTGGACTGAACTGAACTGAAGGCTAATTCAAGTTGATATATGACAGAAATCAAACCAATATTGTAAATCAATTAAAAATAAACTTTTTTTAAATAAATAAAATCTGTAATTCTAACGAGTGATTTTGATAATGGGGAAAGATATGCATGGGTGGAAACAGGTGACATATGGCAAATCTCTGTGCCTCCCATTCAATTTTGTTGTAAATCTAAAACTGCACTAAAAAAATAGTATTTTTAAAAAACACCCATACATACAAGAGAAAAAGTCCATGCACAGGAAAGATGAATGCACAGTCTGAGAATACTTTAAGTCTTCATGCCAGGCTGATTGGCAAAGGTCTTGGCATTGAGTTAGTCCCCAAAGACAGGGAGTTGTGACTATTGTTTCAAATGCTTAATTCTCAACAAAATGAAAACACAACATACCAAAACATATGTGATCAGGAAAAGGGCAATCTTAAAGGAAATATTTATAGCGATAAGCAAATTAAAAAAGGAAAATTTCCAAATCAACCATCTAAAATTATACCTTAAGGAACTACAAGGAAAACAAACTAAACCCAAGGTTAGCAGAGGGAAGGAAATAATAAGGACTAGAGCAGAGAGAAGCAAAATAAAGAATAAAAAAGCAATAGAGAAAAATGAAACCAAGAGTTGGTTCATTTTAAAAAATTAACAAAACTGATAAATTGTTATCTTGGTTGACTAAGAAAAAAGAAAGACTCAAATAACTAAAATTAGAAATGAAGGATCAGACATTTCTACCAATTTTATAAAAAATATAAAGGATTATGAGAGTGTACTATGAACAATTGTACATAAATAAATTGAATAACCTAGGTGAAATGGACAAAAATCTAGAAACACACAGCCTAATGAGGAAATAGAAAAATATAAGCAAACTGGTAACTAATAAAGAGATTGAATCAATAGTCAAAACCCTCTCCAAAAGAAAAGCTAAGGACCAAATTACCTCACTGGTGAATTCTATCAAACATTTAAATGATGAACACCATCCCCCTCAAACTCTTCCAGAAAACTAAAGAAAAGGAAACATTTCCAACTCATTTAAAGAGGGAAGCAGTGCTTTGCTATCAAAGCGAGGCAAATTCACTACAAGACTACAGACTCATATTCCTGATGAGCAGCAATGTAAAAGTCCTCAATAGAACACTAGCAAACAGAATTCACCAGTTACTAAAATAATTACATGTCAAGATCAAGTGGTATTTCTTCCTGGAAGGTAAGGATTATTCCAGTATAAAAAGCAATCAATGTAATACAGGATGAAGGGGGAAAAGCACATGATCATTACAACTGATACAGAAAAGGCATTTGACAAAATTCAGTCCTTTCATGATAAAAACACTCAAACTAGGGGCAGAAGAAAACGGCCTCAACATCATAAAATTCATATACGAAAGGTCCTAGCTAATATCGAACTCGACAGTGAAAGAATCAAACTGTTTTATCTAAGATCAAGAACAAAACAAGGTTGTCCATTTTCACTACTTTTATTCAACAAAATACTGGAAGTTCAAGCCAGAGCAATTAAGGAAGAAAAATATAAAAGGCATTCAAATTGGAAAGAAAGTAGTAAAATTATCTGTCCTCAGACAACATGATCTTATTTTACAGAAATCTTTAAAGATTATGCACACATATCCTAACTTGTAGAATAAATAAATTTTAACAAATAGTTCTGATAGAAGAAAACAAAATTGCAGGACACAGAATCAATACACAAAAATCATTTGCATTTCCATACACTAACAGAGAACAATTCTAAAAGGAAATAAGGAAAACAATTCCAGGTAATAACATCTAAAAGAATAAAATACTTGGAATAAACATAACCAAGGAGATAAAAAATTTGTACACTGAAAACTACAAAATTACTTAGAGACATTAAAGAAGATGCTAACAAATAGAAAGATATTCAATATTCATGAACTGGAAATTTAATATTGTTCAGATGTGAAAACTACCAAAAGAGATCTACAGATTCAATACAATTTGTATCAAAATCCAAATGATGGTTTTTTTAAATTTTATTTTTGCAGAAATAGAACAATGTATCTTAAATTCATTTAGAACTTCAAGGTACCCAGAATGGATAAAACACTCTTGAAAAGGAACAAAGTTGGAGGTCAGACACTTCCTATTTCAAAATTTATTACACAGCTATGGACATCAAAACAGTGTTGTATTGGCACTGTATATACACAAAGTGATGGAATAAACTAGAGAGCCCAGAAATAAACCCTAGCATATGGAAATGGCAACCCACTCCAGTATTCTTGCCTGGAGAATCCCATGGACAGAGGAGCCTGGCGGGTAAAGTCCACAGGGTAGCAAAGAGTCGGACACGACTTCACTTTCACTTTCACTTTATGTAATCAAATGATTTTTAATAAGGGTGCTAAGTCTGCACAATTGGGAAATGAGTCTCTTCAACAAATGGTACTGGGGAAACTGGACATTCACATTCGAAATAAGGAAGTTGGATCCTTATCCTATACTGTCAGCCTACGAGTCTCCTTGGGCCTACTGGTCACTGAGTATCTCTGTTTCCCTCAAAAGGTATGCACACTCAGTCCTTCACATTCTTATCTCTGCTGAAAACCTTCTCCCTCCTCTAAGAAACATCCATTCCTCCTTAAAGCCCAAATTAAATAAAAATTTCTCACCCTTGAAGTCTTCCCTGATGTTCCTAGGAATATACTGACACTTCCTACTCCAGACTTCTATAACTCTCTTCTCTTGTCTCTATCCCAACACATCAGTGAGGCCTGGTAGGTCTCTGGATGGGTGTGCCTCTCTCCCATGGCCCTGGGAGCACCTGGTAACATAGAATGTGAGCACCAATCTGTGTTAATGAGCTATATGTTCCTAGAGCTTATTATATCACCTAACACACAATAAGTGCTCAGAGATCTTAATTCATTGATTGGAAGACTTGAGAGAAGAAAAGTGATGTGTAGAAATAAAGAGCTATATTACTATAACCGGCCTAGTTGATTTAATATCTGCAGTTCCTGTTTAGCACCAGCAAAATTTCTTGCTTTATAAAACACAAGTACTAGATAGCGACCCCCTGAAAGAGGCGAAGTGGATTATGGTTGCCACCATGACCTGGGATAATGTTTGGCACATGGTAGGCACTCAGTCAGTGTGGAAGAAAGGAAGAGAAGTGAATGAGGGCACGAGGAAAGAAGGAGGAAGAAGGCTAGGAAAGGAAGAAATATCAGAAATATGCCTCTAGAGTCTATAACCTACGAAATCAAAGGATCCAGATGCCTAATCATCATGGAATTGGGCTTTCGCTTAAGTGGGGAGCCCAAGAGCCTACTAAGTTTATTCTTCAGATGGAAAAAACTGACTGGTCCAAGCCTCCACAATGAGAAAGCGGTAGAGTCAAAATTCAACTTGACTGTCTCCAAAGACTGTGCTGTGCGCCTTTTTCATAACAACCTGACTACATACCTACCCATGCTTTCTTCATCGTTCACTGGCTTATATTTAGTTAACACATGCCTGGTGGCTCAGCCAGTAAAGAATCCACCGGCAAATCAGGAGACCCAGGTTCAATCCCTGGGTCAGGAATATCCCCTGGAGAAGAGAATGGCTACCCACTTCAGTATTCTTGCCTGGAGAATTCCACAGACAGAGGAACCTAGTAGGCTCCATCCATGGGGTCGCAAAGAGTCAGACATGACTGAGCAACTAATGCTTAAAAGGAATTTACTGTATGCTAGGCACTTCTCTAAGTGCTCTGCAAGCATTAAATCATTGAATCTTATGATGGTGAGGTATCATTACTGGTCACATTTTACAGATGAAGAAACCGAGACAGAAAATTCAAGATCTCACTTTATAGGTGAGAAAACTGAAACAAAGAAATTAGTTTCCCCAGAGTCAGACTGTTAGTGGCAAAGCAGGACCCAATTCCAATAGTATGAATTTAAAAGTCTATGTATTGAGTCTTTAAACCATCTCTATTTTTGTTACAAAAATAATCCTTTGGTAAACTGAATTGTACTTCCTACTTGTTAGTCAAGAGATTGATAATAACACTGAGATTATAACCTAGGATTAATTGTCCTGCTTGCCTTGGGTCTATTATATCTGCTTTTTAAAAATCTGTTCTATGGTCAGAGACAATCTTGATTTTTCCATTTGAAAATTATTTCTATACTACTTCTAAATTATAGGGTAAATCAGATGAGAAAGTATAGAAGAACCCACATGGATTACTTTCTTACTTCAGAAAAAAATTCATAAAGATATGCCCATGTTTTTAAGCGATAAACACAGAGATGCCAAGTGAATTTAGTTCTCATTCTAACGCCAATCAATTGGTACTGGCTTCTTGGAGCTGTATGCTGAACAGGTTCTAAAACCCTGTTCTGCTACAAATAAGTATGGTAGTAGTGGCTTAGTTGCTAAATCATGTCTGACTTTTGCAGCCCCATGGATTATAGCCTGCCCGGTTCATCTGTCCCTGGGATTTCCCAGGCAAGAATACTGGAGTGGGCTGCCATTTTCTTCACCAAAAGAAAGTTTAATTTTTAAATTATTCAGAAAACCATAAACAACTTTCTGACTTCCCAGTGGCTTTCTTCCTCCTCTGTATGAAGGGCCTTTAAGCTCTAGCTGCAAAGATGCACTTTTTCCAGTCAGCAACTCACCATAAACAGATTCAAACTCAGAAGAGTATTTAAGGATTAAAAACTCAAAGTGGTCCATCTTAAAGAAATAAACTAATCTTGAAGGATAAAAAATAGATTTTCATTTAATTTTCACAATTTGATGAAACAAGGATTATGTTTATCTATTTTGTACATAAGCAAAGTGAGGCACATAGAAGTCAAATGGATTGACAATTGGTCATGTAGCTTCCTGTAAGTAGCAAGAGGAAGAGCTGAAATTGGAACCCTAGTATGACTGTGGACAAAGGCCATCCTACTTTCAGTTCAAGAGTCATTAGGACACCAAACAGAAAAGATGGGCGTTATCAGATAGAGGATGATATTTGAGCAATGTGTTTGGCTCTAAACTCTGACAGCCATTGCAAAAGGGAAGCAAATGTGTTAAGTGATGAAGTTTTCATTTTCTTGTATTTAAGACACCAAATCATCTGCAAGAAAGAAAAAAGAAAGGAAATCATTTCCTGGACCCATCTCTATGAGTGACATGTAGATAACATCTGACAATAACTTCTACTGTTTTTACATATGACTTTAAAATGCTATCCAAGGCAACCACTCACTGCAGCAAAGGGTGGATGGAGTGATTGGGACTATCAATCCACCCCTCACCCCCAGCTTCCAACCTGCCCTGCTGCCCCGGCCCCAGATGAGGGTATACACTTGGAGCGGGAGTTGGCACTGGATGCCAATGAGTGGCCATGCCAAAGGAGCCAGAGCCAGGAGGAGCCGCCTCAGGCTGAGGGAGGTTTACAGCTGTAGAAACTATACCCCAGTTATCAAAAAACCTGACTCCCAGAACATGATGAATGTTAATGACCTCAAACTCAGGATGTCCAAAGCTGGACAAAAACACCTGCTACACTTCTGGAAGGAGATGGAAAAAAGCCCAACAGGTAGAACTTTATGCAGAGCTCTAGGCCATGAAATTTGAGGAGCTGAACTTCTTTTACCAAAAGATGACTGATTGATTTAATCATTCTTCCAGAGAAAGTGGATGCTTGAATGGAACCTGTCCCTTGAGAGGTATTGGGCAGGGATACCAGGGATCCAAATCAGCTGCAGGCCTGGGAAACTGAAGGACAAGGACTTTTCCAGATTTCTTGGAACAAAGTGGCAGTTCTTCTAGCTGGTAGGCAGGGGACAAGGCCTAGTGTTGCATGTCCCTACGGGATGTATGATGTTGGTTTGCCATCCTGTAAGACACTTTTCCAGATTCAATCAGAGTGTATCCTGAGGCTTCAATAGTTAGCTGAATAATATCATGGCAACAAATTCATCTTTTTGCGGTATATAATAACCAGTGAAAGAACAATGGAATCCACAAAGTTTATGGTATATGAAGTATTAGGGGAAGATGAGTTTTCCCCACTAAAGGACAAAGACAGTCAGAATGGACAACTCTACTACTGCAAGGCATGTTTTGATGTCCCTCCATCATTGTTGGGTCTTCAATGCAAGAGGCCATGTCATAGATGAAGTTGGCTCTCGCCTCCCAGCAATTCCCCACTTGAAGGGTGCCAATGATGCACCAATCCAATGTAAAATCTCTCCTCTTATTTCCTATCCTGGAGAAGGACCAAAAAGTTATATGACAGAGAGAGAATTCCATGCACCTTTAATCACTGATGAGAATGGAGTCCAAGAAGAATGGTATATGAGCCAGATACCAAGTTCTCCCATAATAAGAATACCTTTTATTTTCGGTTGACTGATCATAAACCTATAGGACCTCATCTGAAATACTCAAGTTTTAATATCCACAAGCTTTCATTTTGCTTGTTGAATACTCACAACTACTCCATATTCCCTAAGATCCAGGTGACTGAACTTCAGAAAACATTTTTATAATTCTCAACTGACTGAAGGTCTTATTTACATTTTTCAATTGTATAACTTTTTTTCTAAGCTAAGGAAAATATTGGCCATCTAAGAAATTTCCTACAGTTTACGTATTGTCAGGATGTTTTAACATCACTTTACTTACAGCTGAAAGCGCTTGTTTTGGAAGTTGTACATAGTAAAAATATGTGATTGTACATGTTGAAAGGTTTCCATGGTACTATAAGTTTATTTTACCAAAAATAAAATTAAGAAAAAATAATAAAATGCTGTCCAAATGTACATAATGGCTCTTTATAAAGGCAGAAGTATAATGTATAAAATGTCAGATGAAAGCCATTCTACTGAAGTTGATAGTGGGATCCAAGTGAATTAGTTCCCAGGAAAAAAATGAAAGAATCTACACTTTGATAAAAGCCAGAAAATTTGAAGGCCTGCCTACTCTTGTGTTGACAAATTGCATTAGGTCATTTTGTATATACATATGACTCAGTGGTGAGTGAGAAATATAAAAAGGGGAGAACTGTACTTTGTTCATCTTATTGCATCTGAAAGACAATGAGGTAAGCAAACAAATATACTATAGTCTAGTGATCATTTCTAAGCTAGACTTTTAACTAATAGGGATCTATTTCCCTTTGTGGGAAAGTATAAGTATGGCTTCCAAAGCCACAGACTTTCTAGTTGGCTTTTAAATGTTTTTCTGAATCATAACTAGCTTAAATGGGAAAAAAAAAAAGAAGTAGACAATTTCCAAGCATTCACAAGCCTGAGTAAATAAATTTCACACTAACTGAAGGAAGTGAAAGCTTTTTTTATTCCTGTTTTTAACTATAAGAAATATTTTTCCTTTCTGAGTAGTTGATGGGATACCCAATTTCCAGAACTGTGACAAGACTTGATAAAGTCATCTGACTCACAGTGCTACTGAGTGCAAGTGGAAACTGCTCTATGGACCACAGAAATCAAACATTTATAAATTCTTGGTACCAGCTCTAGAAAATCAGGTGACACCAGACACTCTTTGCAGTACACAATATAAAGGATCTTCCCCTTACATCACATATCAGTGCCCATTTCCTATATTTATCAACAAGGAATAAATTATGTACATGTTTAATTGCCCTAGAAAATAAGAGGTTCCGGCAGTAACCTAGAAGGCAGTAAGAGAGAAAGCGAGAGAAGTCATTCTTGTAAATAGAGCACATAGTATTTCCCATGTGATGAGATGGCATGCCAAGAAATTACTGCGTATTTATCTGTAGAAAGGACTCAACTCCAGATTTTCTACAGTTTTCACTGAGACTGCTTTTGTTTATTTTTTCCCACAAAGGTAAACAGTGTGCTATCAGAAAAACATGAACTGTTTGGTTCAAATTAGTGGTTTTATTGTCTTCAGATAAATACTCAAGAGTGAAATTACTGGATCCTATGGTATCTCTGTTTTTCATTTTTTGAGGGACTCCTATACTGTTTTCCATAGTGGCTGCACCAATTTACATTCCTACCAGAAGTGCATGATTGTTGGTGATCTGTATGTCTTCTTTGGAAAATGTATATTCAGGTCCTCAGCCCATTTTTTAATCAGATCATTTGGGGTTTTTTTTTATGTTGAGTTATATGAGTTCCTTATATATTGTGAATATTATCTCTTATCAGACAAGGCATTTACAAATACTTTCTCCCATTCGGTAGGTTGTCTTTTTTGTTTTGTTGATAGTTTCCTTCACTGTGCAAAAGCTTTTAGGTTTGATTAGATCCCATTTGTTCACGTTAGCTTTTGTTTTCTTTGCCTTAGGAGAACAGATACAAAAAAATACTACCATGATTTATGTTCGAGAGTGTTCCACCCATGTTTTCTTCAACAATGACACAAGAAGTTTGTAATCAAATTGGGGAAATGTAATTTATAAGAGCACCATTTCCAGACATGTCTCTGAGCTTTCACATGACTGATTATTTCCTCCTTCTTTAAAAATTCTTCTCTTAGTTTCTGTCCTACTTCACATCTTTTTTTCATCCGCTTTATTATTTAAAGTGGGTTCCTCTTTCCTAGCCATGCCTACAATACTGGCATTCATTGATATTTGGTCCACGGTCCTTTTCTCTTCCCTTATGGCCACTCTTTGCAGCCAACGCTGGAGAAGCTCTATACAGTCAGCAAAAACAAGACTAGGAGCTGTGGCTCAGATCATGAACTCCTTATTGCCAAATTCAGACTTAAAGTGAAGAAACTAGAGGGAACCACTAAACTATTCAGATATGACCTAAATCAAATCCCTTATGATTATACAGTGGAAGTGACAAATAGATTCAAAGGATTAGATCTGATAGACAGAGTGCCTGAAGAACTATGGACAGAGGTTTGTGACATTGTACAGGAGGCAGTGATCAAGACCATTTCCAAGAAAAAGAAACGCAAAAAGGCAAAATGGTTGTCTAAGGAGGCCTTACATGTAGCTGAGAAAAGAAGAGAAGCTAAAGGCAAAGGAAAAAAGGAAAGATAAACCCATTTGAATGCAGAGTTTCAAAGAATAGCAAGGAGAGAGAAGAAAGCCTCCCTCAGTGGTCAGTGCAAAGAAATGGAGGAAAACAATAGAATGGGAAAGACTAGATATCTCTTCAAGAAAATCAGAGATACCAAGGAAATTTTTCATGCAAAGATGGGCACAATAAAGGAGAAAAGTGGTATGGACCTAATAAAAACAGAAGATATTAAAGAAGAGGTGGCAAGAATACACAGAAGAACTATACAAAAAGGATCTACATGACCTAGAAAGCCATGATGGTGTGATCATTCACCTAGAGCCAGACATCCTGGAATATGCAGTCAAGTGGGCCTTAGGAAGCATCACTACAAACAAAGCTAGTGGAGGTGACAGAATGTCAGTTAAGCTATTTCAAATCTTAAAAGATGATGCTGTGAAAGTTCAGTTCAGTTCAGTTCAGTCTCTCAGTTGTGTCAGACCCTTTGGGACTCCATGGACTACAGCATGCCAAGCCTCTCTGTCCAACAACAACTCCCAGAGTTTACTCAAACTCATGTCCATTCAGTAGGTGATAACATCCAACCATCTCATCCTCTGTCATCCCCTTCTCCTCCTGCCTTCAATCTTTCCCAGCATCAGGGTCTTTTCCAATGAGTCAGCTCATCGCAACAGGTGGCCAAATTATTGGAGTTTCAGCTTCACATCAGTCCTTCCAATGAATGTTCAGGACCAATTTCCTTTAGGATGGACCACTTGGATCTCCTTTCAGTCCAGGGACTCTTAAAGTCTTCTCCAACACCATAGTTCAAAAGCATCAATTCTTCAGCACTCAGCTTTCTTTATAGTCCAACTCTCACATCCATACATGTCTACTGGAAAAACCATAGCTTTGACTAGATGGACTTTTGTTGGCAAAGTAATGTCTCTGCTTTTTAAAAATTAAAAAAAAATTAATTTACTGGAATCGGGCCACCGCCCTCACCGCGCCCGCTGCCTCCCACCACTGCTAAACTATGGACCCCCACAAAGTGAGCGAGCTTCAAGCCTTTGTGAAAATGTGTAAGCAGGACCCGAGCGTTCTGCACACTGAGGAAATGCGCTTCCTGAGGGAGTGGGTGGAGAGCATGGGGGGTAAACTACCACCTGCTGCTCATAAAACTAAATTGGAAGAAAATACCAAGGAAGAAAAAACAGATAGTAAGAAGGCGGAGGAAAACATAAAGACAGACGAACCGTCAAGTGAGGAAAGTGATCTAGAAATTGACAATGAAGGTGTGATTGAACCAGACACTGATGCACCTCAAGAAATGGGAGAAAAAAAAAAAAAAAAGAAATGGGAGATGAAAATGTAGAGATAACTGAGGAGATGATGGATCAGGCAAATGATAAAAAAGTGGCTGCCATTGATGCCCTAAATGATGGTGAACTACAGAAAGCCATTGACTTGTTCACAGATGCCATTAAGCTAAATCCTCGTTTGGCTATTCTGTATGCCAAGAGAGCCAGTGTCTTCATCAAATTACAGAAGCCAAATGCTGCCATCCGAGACTGTGACAGAGCTATTGAAATAAATCCTGATTCAGCTCAGCCATACAAGTGGCGAGGGAAAGCGCACAGACTTCTGGGCCATTGGGAAGAAGCTGCCCATGATCTTGCCCTTGCATGTAAGCTGGATTATGATGAAGATGCTAGTGCAATGCTGAAGGAAGTTCAACCAAGGGCCCAGAAAATTGCTGAACATCGGAGAAAGTATGAGCGAAAACGTGAAGAGCGTGAGATCAAAGAAAGAATAGAAAGGGTTAAGAAGGCTTGGGAAGAACATGAGAGAGCCCAGAGGGAGGAAGAAGCCAGAAGACAATCAGGATCTCAGTATGGCTCTTTTCCAGGTGGCTTTCCTGGGGGAATGCCTGGCCTCAATGAAATTCTTAGTGATCCAGAGGTCCTTGTAGCCATGCAGGATCCAGAAGTTATGGTGGCCTTCCAGGATGTGGCCCAGAACCCGGCAAATATGTCAAAATATCAGAGCAACCCAAAGGTTATGAATCTCATCAGTAAATTGTCGGCCAAATTTGGGGGTCAAGCATAATGCCCTTCTGACATAAAGCCCTGCTGGAGGAAAAGCAACTTAGATCACCTAATGGATGTTGCAATAATACAAACCAGTGTACCTCTGACCTTCTCATGAAGAAAGCTGGGGTGCTTTGAAGATAATCCCTACCCCTTTGCCCCAAATGCAACTGAAAACATTTTATAGCGGTTTGCCATTAGGGTATTCATTCAGATAATGTTTTCCTACTAGAAATGTAAAACTTTAAGCAGTTTTTAAACCTTAAAAATATTTAAAATTAAAAAGGTGTATTAACCCCTACATTTTTCTTTACTAATGATTTTGATTTTTTCCTTTGAATTAATTAGGCAAGTAAGATACATCAGTGTGGAAGATTTATTGTTACAAGTTTGAGTGAAATAAAGATTTGTTAGTGGGAGGCAAATACAGCATTTAAATAGATAAAGTTTGAATTGGAAAAAAAAATTAATTTAAAAAATAAATAAACTGAACAAAAGTAGGTGAATGGCCTTGGTCCTAAAGGCCATAATGGACTTTGACAAAACCAAATATAGTGGCAGCACTGCCATTGGTCTTGAGCTCATGGTGTTTGAATTTTAGTACTGATACAGATAAGCCTTAACAGAATACTTTGTACATTGATCTAAAGTATTTAAAGTCAATTCATGGTGGAAGTCTCATTAAAGTTCAATATAGAAAAGTGTTCTTATACTGATATTAAAAAAAACAAAATGCTGTCTAGGTTGGTCATAACTTTCCTGCCAAGGAATATGTCTTTTAATTTCATGGTTGCAGTCACCATCTGCAGTGATTTTGGAGCCCCCCAAAATAGTCTGCCACTGTTTCCATTGTTTCCCCATCTATTTGCTGTGAATTGATGGGACCGGATGCTATGATCTTAGTTTTCTGAGTGTTGAGCTTTAAGCCAACTTTTTCACTCTCCACTTTCACTTTCATCAAGAGGCTTTTGAGTTCCTCTTCACTTTCTGCCATAAGGGTGGTGTCATCTGCATATCTGAGGTTCTTGATATTTCTCCTGGCAATCTTGATTCCAGCGTGTGCTTCTTCCAATCCAGCGTTTCTCATGATGTACTCTGCATCTAAGTCAAATAAATAGGGTGACAATATTCAGACTTGACATACTCCTTTTCCTATTTGGAACCAGTCTGTTGTTCCATGTCCAGTTCTAACTGTTGCTTCCTGACTTGCATATAGGTTTCTCAAGAGTCTGGTCAGATGGTCTGGTATTCCCATCTCTTTCAGAATTTTCCACAGTTTATTGTGATCCACATAGTCAAAGGCTTTGGCATTATCAATAAAGCAGAAATAGATGTTTTTCTGGAACTCTCTTGCTTTTTCCATGATCCAGCAGATGTTGGCAATTTGATCTCTGGTTCCTCTGCTTCTTCTACATCCAGCTTGAACATCAGGAAGTTCACGGTTCACATATTGCTGAAGCCTGGCTTGGAGAATTTTGAGCATTACTTTATTAGCATGTGAGATGAGTGCAATTGTGCTATAGTTTGAGCATTCTTTGGCATTGTCTTTCTTTGGGATTGGAATGAAAACTGACCTTTTCCAGTCCTGTGGCCACTGCTGAGTTTTCCACATTTGCTGGCATATTGAGTGCAACACTTTCACAGCATCATCTTTCAGGATTTGAAATAGCTCAACTGGAATTCCATCACCTCCACTAGCTTTGTTCGTATTGATGTTTCCTAAGGCCCACTTGATTTCACATTCCAGGATGTCTGACTCTAGGTGAGTGATCACACCATCGTGATTATCTGGGTCGTGAACATCTTTTTTCACATTGCTGCACTCAATATGCCAGCAAAACTGGAAAATGCAGCAGTGGCCACAGGACTGGAAAAAGGTCAGTTTTCATTCCAATCCCAAAGAAAGGAAATTTCAAAGAATGTTCAAACTACTGCACAATGGCACTCATCTCACATATAGCAAAGTAATGCTCAAAATTCTCCAAGCCAGGCTCCAACAGTGCATGAACCATGAACTTCCAGATGTTCAAGCTGGATGTAGAAGAAGCAGAGGAACCAGAGATCAAATTGCCAACATCTGCTGGATCATTGAAAAAGCAAGAGGGTTCCAGAAAAACATCTACTTTTGCTTTATTGACTTTGCCAAGGCATTTGACCATGTGGATCACAACAAACAGTGGAAAATTCTTAAAGAGATGGAAATACCAGACCACCTGACCTGCCTCCTGAGAAATCTAATTGCAGGTCAAGAAGCAACAGTTAGAACTGGACATGGAACAATAGACTGGTTCCAAATAGGAAAAGGAGTACATCAAGGCTGTATATTGTCACCTGGCTTATTTAACTTATATGCAGAGTACATCATGAGAAACGCTGGGCTGGAAGAAGCACAAGCTGGAATCAAAATTGTTGGGAGAAATATCAATAACCTCAGATATGCAGATGACACCACACTTATGGCAGAAAGAGAAAAAGAACTAAAGAGTCTCTTGATGAAAATGAAAGAGAAGAATAAAGAAGTTAGCTTAAAGCTCAACACTCAGAAAACTAAGATCATGGCATCCGGTTCCATCACTTTATGGCAAATAGATGGGGAAACAGTGGAAACACTGAGAGACTTTATTTTTGTGGGGCTCCAAAATCACTGCAGATGGTGACTGCAGCCATGAAATTAAAAGATGCTTGTTCCTTGGGAGAAAAGCTATGACCAACCTAGACAGCATATTAAAAAAGCAGAGACATTACTTTACCAACAAAGATCTGTCTAGTCAAAGCTATGGTTTTTCCACTAGACATGTATGGATGTGACAGTTGGACTATAAAGAAAGCTGAGCACTGAAGAATTGATGCTTTTGAACTGTGGTATTGGAGAAGACTCTTGAGAGTTCCTTGGACTGCAAGAAGATCCAACCAGTCCATCCTAAAGGAAATCAGTCCTGAATATTCATTGGAGAGACTGATGCTGAAGCTGAAACTCCAATACTTTGGCCACCTGTTGCAAAGAACCAACTCATTGGAAAAGACCCTGGTGCTAGGAAAGATTGAAGGCAAGTGGAGAAGGGAACAACAGAGGATGAAATGATTGGATGGCATCACCAACACGATGGACATGAGTTTGAGTAAGTTCCAGGAGTTGGTGATGGACAGGGAAGCCTGGCGTGCTGCAGTCCATGGGGTCACAAAGAGCTGGACACGACTGAGCAACTGAACTGAACTGAACTGATAGCCACTCTAAATAGGTTAGTAGGCTATGTTATCCACTCTAAGGGCATCAATTAACACCTGTTTGATGAGGAATCTCAACTCTGTGTCTCCAGACAGATATCACTGGAGCTCCAAACACACATATACAACTTCTTTCTGATTAATCTGGAAATCCGATTAATCAGTGTGTCCAAAATTGAATTCATTTGATGTCCATTCAGCTGTTTCCTTCCTTTCAGTTTCTTTTTCCCTGAATTCATCACTCCACACCCAATCAAGTCAGAAGCCAATTCTATATGTCTCTTTCTTCCTCATTACCTCACCCCTCTCCATTCATATTTTGAATAACCCCTGAGTCCATCCCATTTTCTTTGGCCCCATCATCATTACCCAAATTACCATAGCAGTAACCTCTGGTCTTTCTTTCCTCCAATTTATTCTTCACACTGCAGCGACCACGATCTTACATAAAGAGGAAAGAGAGAGTGCCAGAGTGTGTACAAGCCAGTGCTTTCAGTATGTATATATTTTAAATTTGAGTGAGGGAGCATTGCTCAGTCATGTCCGACTCTTTGCAACCCCATGGACTATACAGTTCATGGAATTCTCCAGGTCAGAATACTGGAGTGGGTAGCTGTTCCCTTCTCCAGGGTATCCTCCCAGCCCAGGGATTGAACCCAGGTCTCTCATACTGCAGGCAGATTCTTTACCAGCTGAGCCACCAGGGAAGTCCTTTTTAAATTTACTTTTACTTATTTGAAAATTTTATTTATTTAAATTTAAATTTTTATTTATTTTACTTATTTTAAATTTAAATAAAATTTACTTATTTTAAATTTACTTACATAAGTCTCTGAGTGAATTTTCTTGTACACTCAGGGGAAAGCAAACAAAATACCTCTCAAGAAGGACAAATTCCTAAGACTATGAGAGAATGTCAAACTCCCAATTGGGAAAGCAATCAGAGGTTTTCTGCAAAGGTGTTAAAAGGACATGAATGGAGAGAAATGGAGGCTGGAGAGAAAGAGGAAGACATGGAGGGACATCTATCCAAGGGGCCTAAAGTTCTAAAAAATATGTATGGATAAATGCTTAGACATAAAGTGCTCTACTGGAAGCATTAAACACTGCTCTCAAGTTCTCCGATGTTCAGTGCTTGCAAAGGGGAATTAAATATTATAATAACAAGTACAAGTATTGCTGAGAAAACAGGCCTCTTGGCCCTACACTGAAACCCATCAGTTCAGTTCAGTCACTCAGTTGTGTCCAACTCTCTGTGACCCCATGAATCGCAGCACGCCAGGCCTCCCTGTCCATCACCAACTCCCAGAGTTCACTCAGACTCACATGCATCGAGCCAGTGATGCCATCCAGCCATCTCATCCTCTGTCATCCCCTTCTCCTCCTGCCCCCAATCCCTCCCAGCATCAGAGTCTTTTCCAATGAGTCAACTCTTTGCATGAGGTGGCCAAAGTACTGGAGTTTCAGCTTTAGCATCATTCCTTCCAAAGAAATCCCAGGGCTGATCTCCTTCAGAATGGACTGGTTGGATCTCCTTGCAGTCCAAGGGACTCTCAAGAGTCTTCTCCAACACCACAGTTCAAAAGCATCAATTCTTCAGCACTCTGTGAGTAGTGTGTCCCCTCATTTTTATTGCTTAGGCTTTTGTGGGCTCAGAATCCAGAATTACTTAAATTACACAGAATCCACCTGGAGCAGAGCCAGACCAGACAAATGGCTTCTTCCTCTGGAACAAAGACTTGAAGGCCCCACTCCAGAAATTTCTGTTTATTATTTATCAGGAAGAGCTTTGCACAGCTAAAGGACCATTTATTCTTGAAGTAGAGCCTTGTTAACCACAATACCACTTTGGAACATTCACATTAGCTCATAAAGATGTGACTGTGGGTTTTCTTTCATGGGCTGACGTTCACTTATAACCCAAGAGTTGGACCACAAATACCAATAAGAACATAGCCCTATTTCCTCCCTTCCTTTCCTACAAGGACACCAAACTTTCTGCCAAAGCTTTTCCTCCACAATCAATTTTGAAGTTTCAAGCCAATGGTATAGCTTCCTCACAAGCAAAGAGTGGCAGACTCTAAGCCCTCTAGGCCACTCCAGAAGCCCATTGTCCTGGGCTACATTAGCATCACCTCCAACCTTACTAATTTCTCTTAAGAGATCTATCAGCCACTAATTTGGGATTCATAAAGTATTTCCCTCATTATTTAGCATTTGAGGATACAAACCAATTAGTGACGTTACAAGGCCCTGGCCTTTTGGGAAAACAACCAACTCCCCAAGAAATGTATAGAAGGAAACCCCACCAAAGGGATAGAGGTTTACCCATTCAAATGGACATGTAGGGTCTTAAATATTTTGAACATGCTAGTGCAACTGAGAATCCTTGGAAAGAAACACGACTAACAGACCAGACAAGAATATGACTCCAGGGCAGCACTGTGCCTAAATCGGAGGGCATTTCAGAATTAGGTTTCCTACACTGTGAGAAGGGCTTCCCTGGTAGCTCAGTCAGTAAATAATATGCCTGCAGTACAGGAGATCCGGTTCCATCCCTAGATTGGGAAGATCCCCTGGAGAAGGAAACGGCAAACCACTCCAGTATTCTTGCCTGGAAAATTCCCACGTACAGAGGAGCCTGATGGGCTGCAGTATATGGGGCTGCAAAGAGTCGGGCACAGCTGAGTGACTAACGACACTCTGTGAGGAAGCGTGGCAAAAGAAATGTGCTGTTATTAGAGAGTGGAGGGGTGGAGGGGCGAGGCTGCTAATGGGCCCAGGAGGAGAGTCAGGGAATGAAAGAAAACAGGATTCCTCAGCACAGGGCCAAACTAGCTGTCTTCCATGACTGTGCTTGTGACCAAGCATCTTTGAGTATAATTTGACCATGGTATCCTTTCGTGCAAAATTTTGTGGAGACTATGTTTCTTGGAATACAAGGGAAAAGGCAGGGGGGATAAAAAGTCAAGACTTAAGCAATCTCTGTCCCTCTATCAGGAGAAAATGTGGGGAGAGCTCTTGGTATACCATGGTCTGGGAGAAAAAACAAAAATGTTGTGGAACAAGAAGACAGCACAAGGAAAGGCAGCCCTACTTGCTCCCATCTTTCCTTTCTGAGGCACGAGAAAGGGACAAGAGCTGAAGTTTTTCTATTAATAATTCACATCCAGAATTTCACTTCCAGTTTGGTGCTTTTTTGGTGAATAAGCATCCTCTGGACCATTCGGTTGACAACATCACATATTTTTTGTCACCCGATTTTGTGCTAGATGCTAGAGATACAACAGGATATCAGGGGAGCCATCTTTAAGTCAACAGTCTATCAGGGACTCTCTGCTTGAAGAAATTTGGTGAATAAAATTCAGTTTCCATGTCTCCATACATCTCACCTTCTTCCTTCCCCACCACTTGGTGTCCATAAATCTGTTCTCCATGTCTGTGTCCCCATTACTACCCTGCAAATAATTCTGGAAACTTACATTACCATATGTAAAATAGCCAATGGGAATTTGCTGTATGATTCAGCGAACTCAAACAGGAGCCCTGTAACAATCTAGAGGGCTGGGATGGGAAGTGAGGTGGGAGGGAGGGGACATGGGTGTGCCTATGGCTGATAAGCAATTATCCTTCAATTAAAAAATAAATAAAAAACAAAAACTTAGTGTCATCTTTCTTGGAGTGCTCCACCACATCATAGGTCTCTAATAATAGGGAAGCTTTTTTCCCCAAGATACCCTGATCTAGCTGCAGGGATCATTGCATTCCAACCTCCAGGGACTTTAGTTAATGACTCAGGTGGTCTGTCAGTTGAGAATGATTTTGGGGGATGGGGAGCACTCCAGGTCAGTGCAATGTTGTTAGCTGGTAGTTTTAAGATGTGGGACCCAGGAGCAAGTCCAAAACCAGCTCAGATAGGGTTATGGCCTAAACTTGTGAAAATGCCTTTTTCTCCCCCCTGTGACCTTCTCATTGCTTTTTATCATCACTGTTACTGTTTCTCATGACTGGAAGGAAGTTGCTTCACCCTAACCCTAACTCTAATTTATATTTTAAATGACAAAGTCATTTATATTATTATTTATAATAATAATATTATTATAAAATGACAAACTGTTTATATTATTATTAAATGACAAACTGAGCGAAATTAAACTCACGTAGAGACTAAAAAGGGGTTGAAAGTCTTCAAAATTTGCTTTCCCTGCTGCTTTCTCGTGCTTCCTTTCTTGGAATGCCAGGGGTTCTAATCTCAGGCAAAGGGGCAATGACTGCTTCATTTTTAAGATAGCCCTGTCCTCTACAGCACTCTAGGGTCCCTTCCTTCATCCATGGTGAGCACATCAATGTTTTCTGACTCAGCTCAAATGCACAACCTGTTAAGTTTTTCCAAACATCTCCTGAAAGAACCAGGTATTCTAGTGCACCAGTTGTTCACACCATTACTGAACCATTTGTCATGCTGAATTGGAATTGTTTATGCACATTATCTAGCTTATTGAAGTATGAGGACCCCAGAGAAAGAGACTCCTCTTATTTCCTTTTGAGAAATTTCCCTCTTCTCCCTCATAGAACATAACAAAAGTTTGGTAAGTTTTGTAAAATAAATCAATGAACAAATAATAATGTTTTACTTAGATATAGTATTTTACAATTTTACTTACAATAATAATATACATTTGGATGACACTTTAGTGCTGCTGCTGCTACTGCTGCTGCTAAGTCGCTTCAGTCGTGTCCGACTCTGTGTGACCCCATAGATGGCAGCCCACCAGGCTCCCCCATCCCTGGGATTCTCCAGGCAAGAACACTGGAGTGGGTTGCCATTTCCTTCTCCAATGCATGAAAGGGAAAAGTGAAAGTGAAGTCGCTCTGTCGTGTCCGACTCTTCAAGACCCCATGGTCTGCAGCCTACCAGGCTCCTCCTTCCATGGGATTTTCCAGGCAAGGGTACTGGAGTGGGGTGCCATTGCCTTCTCCAACTTTAGTGCTTACACAGTGTATTTAGATACATACTCTATTTGATCCTCAAAATACTATTAGGTAAGGTAGATATTATTCGAACCCCATTTTCACAGCTGCCAACAGTCCGAAGAGAAGCCTTCTCCACTTCACCCAAACCTAGTAAGAGAAGGAAGGGGACATAAACCCAGATTTTTTTATTTCAAATATAGGACTCATGCCATCACACTTGGCACTCTGCGATAAGAGAGAATATTTGAACAAGAGAACTTTACTCAGACTCATTCCAGAATAGAAATAACTGATTTCAATCTGGACCCATAGAAGTGGTCTTAACACTTCCCAGGAAGATAAGGAAGCTCCTTTTTGTTCAGCTAAAGCATTTTATAGTTTTGAATTTAAAGATTTTTGAGCAACTATATCTAAGGCAACAAAGAAAAGGCCTGTGGAGATGAAAAAGGACATACAGAAATAGAATCTGAAATGTCTTTAGAAGGCTTAGGAGGAAGGAATTATTTGGTACTGATTAAAGGCAATCAGATGGCACTAGCAGTAAAGAACCCATCTGCTAATGCAGGAGACATAATGAGATGTGGGTTCAATCCCTGGGTTGGGAAGATCCCCTGGAGAAGGAAATGGCAACCAACTCCAGTACTCCTGCCTGGAGAATCCCATGGACAGAGGAGCCTGGTGGGCTATAGCCCACAGGGTCACAAAGAGTTGGAAACAACTGAAGCAACTTAGCATGCATGCTAAGGCAATGAGACAATTAGGCAAGGAAAAAGAAATAAAAGGCATCCAAATTGGAAAGAAAAAAGTTAAATGTTATCTATTCAAAGATGAAGCTATCTTATATATAGAAAAATCTAAAGACACACACACACCCCTACCTGTTAACACGCCTACCTGTGGTGGATTCATGTTGATGTATGGCAAAACCAATACAATATTGTAAAGTAATTAACCTCCAATTAAAATAAATAAATTTATATTTTTTTTAAAAAGAGCTAATAAATGAATTCAGGAAAGTTCCAGAATACAAATTTGACACACAAAAATCAGTTATAATTTTATACACTAACAATGAATAATCAAAAAAGGAAATTGACAGTTGTATTTACAATAGCATCAAAATTTGTTTTAAATCTACAAATGAATTTAACTAAGGAGGCAAAAGATTTGCACATTAAATACTGTAAAACATTACTCAAAGAAGTTAAAGAATACACAAATAAATGCAAGACATCCCATGTTTATGAACTGGAAGATTTAGTTTTGTTAAGACAGCAATACTACCCAAAACGACCTACAGATTCAATGCAATCCCTATCAAAATCCCAATTGTGGGATTTCTGCATAAATAGAAAAACCCATCTTAAAACCTCTATGGAATCTCAAGGGACTCAGAATAACCAAAAAACAATCTTGAAAATGAAGAATGAAGTTGAGGAACTCATATTTCCTGGTTTCAAAACTTACTGCAAAAGTATAGTCATCAAAATTTTATGGTACTAGTATAAGGACAGAAATGTAGACAAAAGGACAGAAACGTAGACAGAAGAACAGAATAGGGTCCAAAATTAAACCGTTGCACAGTCTCTTGATTTTTAACAAGGATACTAAGACCATTCAATGGAAAAAGGACAGCCTTTTCAATGAACAGTGCTAGGAAAGTTGGATATCCATGTGAATAACAAGGAAGTTGGATGCTTACTTTACCATGTACAAAAACTAACTCAAATGGCTCAAACACCTAAACATAAGAAATAAAACCCTTAGAAGAAAATACAGGGGAAAATCTTCCTGACACCCAGTTTAGCAATGATCTCTTGGACATGACACCAAAAGTCCAGACAAGAAATAAAATAGATAAACTGATCTTCATCAAAATTATAAACTGTTCTGTATCAAAGGATGCTGTCAGTAGAATGAAAAGGTAATTCATGGAATAGAAGAAAATATTGACAAAGCATATATCTAATAAAGGATCAATATCCAGAATATATAAAGAATTCCCATGATCTACAGACAAAAAAGGAAAAAACAATCCAAAAATGGGCAAAGGGCTTAAATAGACATTTCTTCAAAGAGGATATATGAATGGTCAACAAGCACATGAAAAGATATTCAGTATCACTAGCCATTAGGAAGTGTAAATCGAAACAACAGTGAGGTGCCACCACATGTCCATTAGGATACCAATTATCCAACAAAGGGGGAGGAGAATAAAAAGGATTGGCAAGTGCTGGGCTACACCCCACAGCCCTATAAGTCCTATAATTGCCCATCCTCAAGACCAAAGAAAGAGCTTGGAGTCAGCAACAGAGCCATCAATGGTTTAACATATAGGAGGCGCTCATGTGTGTAAAGCAAGGTCCTAGAGCAAAACCCCACTGGGTATGGCAGGCAGCAGGGACAAGACAAGGCAGCAGGCTTTGCTTCCAGGGGCAGGGGGTAGTTACCAATAGGAAATGACATCAAGTTAGCTCACTGGTTACTAGGAAAACCAGCAGATGGGTACTCTTAACCACCCTTTTGATAAGCTATCCTGGTGACTAAAGTTACACCAGTCATCAGCTGGGACCTGGTGCAAGTACATAGGAAGGTCAGTCATGTGAGTAGGGTGTGGGTGAAGAAGGCACTGGTCCAACCAGGGTTGTATAGAGAACGTGAGAACAGCCCCATCTTGGGTGACCTGATCATATATTCCACCCCTACATACATTGCCCGACCCTCACAATCTTGGTCTGCCCCTTTTCTTTGATATCCCTGGGGTCAGGTATGTAGTAGGGGCACTGCCACCAGGTGTCACATACACAATACAGACAACAGCAGCCAAAGAGTATCCAAATAAGGTACCTAGTGCACTAAAAAACAGTCATTTGCCAATATCTGGGTTAATTTTGGAGCCAAGAACTTTCCAGGTGAATGGAGAGGAAGTCAAGGGCAGGAGCACTCTGACTAGTTATAAGAAAGGTCAGGCCACCCCCGGTTTTCACACACTCAGAGCCACCCCTAAGAGGAGGGGAAGGCCTCAGCTCTAAGAGGAACATTCTAGTGACCTACCAAGGAGTCAACAGTCACAGTACAAGTCTGTCACCCCTGTGATTTGGGAGCCATTAGGGGTATGATGCATTACGCATTTCTGAACAAAATCCCACTTGTGTGTCCAGCTGCCAGCCTATTCCATTCCACACAACATTGCTCAAGGGGGCTGATGGGAATCCACCCTGACAAAGTGTATGATAATATTTGTGGATGGGGTGTTTCTGACATATTGGCATGCAGGACAGGGAGATGGTAAGAGTCTTCCCTCCCACTGTCAATCCTCCCGACCTGGTCCCATTAGCCAGAAGAAAGACAGAAGCCCAGAGGAAGACAACAGCAGCATCTTGCTGTAGACCCAGCAATTAGATTCATTTCATAGCAAGGCCATTGTTGCTGCTCGGTCCTAAAATAGACTTCCTCTGCTCAGGCTAGGGATGAAATGTAAGACATCTGACAGGCACAATACAGGGGAGATGAGATAGTTAAGCAAAATACAAGCAGCAACCACATTCAGAGATAGTATCACATCTGCCTGTGTTTTTACACCCTGGTGTGCAATACGGTTCAGAAATCAAGTTTCAGTAATACAAGAGCATGTCTAAAAATTACATCTACAATGGCCACTTGAATGTCTGAACCACAGCTATTCCATTTGAGATTCAAACGCACTCCCCTCTTCAATGGCCAAAGCAGACATACAATGCATGTCTGCTGCTGCTGCTAAGTCACTTCACTCGTGTCCAACTCTGTGCGACCCCATAGACGGCAGCCCACCAGGCTCCCCGGTCCCTGGGATTCTCCAGGCAAGAGTACTGGAGTGGGTTGCCATTTCCTTCTCCACAATGCATGTCTGATGGGCCACAAAACAGGCCACTCTGGTCAAAAAAGTTTAAGTTAACCATGCATATGCCAGAATGACTTCTCCATATTTTAATATGTGCAGTTTTTCCATTATTTTCCCTTTGATTACAAATCTTTTGATAGATCAAAGTATATGTCTCTCGAAACCAGGGTGAATGTTGCCTGCCCTGTGTCTAGATCATGTCCTCCAGTACTAGTCCTCCTTTATACTTGCTAGTTATCCATACTGGGGAGAGTGGAGAACTGATCAGATATTGTGAACACATTTAGAGGTATGTTAATAAAGAAACATTTTAGAGACTATACATTATACCAAATTGTTAGAGAAAAAAAAACTGTTTCTGTGCTTTTAGTAGCAGACTTCAAGCAAGTAGTGTTACATAGCATGAGTAGGTATACTCTGTGACAACCTCACTAGAGAATTCTCTTTCCATCCTGAACATCAGGGCAAAAGTATGACTAACATAGTAACTTTTATAAATACAGACCTCAATTAGCATAACTAGAATTTAATAACCATCAAAACATATTTTTCTCTCTAAAATTATCCTCATCTCTACCAAACACAGGCAAATCAAGACTAATTTTTGTTTACAAAATAAGTCTGGTCAATTGACCACACAGGTTCCTCCAAACTGGCTGTGGAGCAACTCAGGAGGAGTCAGACTGAATTCCCCAAAGGTCTCTTAAGACCAGGAAAGCCAGGCTTCCTGTTGGTCCAGTGGTTAAGAATTTGCCAATTCAGGATACACTGGTTCAATCCCTGATTTAAAATATTCATCTTTGTTTCATTTAAAATAAATAAATAAAATGATGTTAGTTTCAAGTGTACAAAGTGATTTGGTTACACACAGTATACTTTTTTCATACTCTTTTCCATTATAGGTTATTACAAAATATATAGTTCCCTGTGCTATACAGCAGGTCATTGTTACATATTTTATATATGCATGTTATATATGTTACCTATGTTATATATGTCATTGTTATATATTTTATATATGTATTTTATATATGTATGTATATGTTAATCCCAAACCTCTAATTTGTTTCCACCTGCCAATAATTCCCTTTGGTAATCATACATTTGTTTTCCATGTTTGTGAGTCTATTTCTCTTTTATAAATAATTTATTTCCTTTTTTAGATTTCACATATAAGCAATATCATGATATTTGTGTTTCTGGGTCTGACTTCACTTAATATGATAATCTTTAGGTCCATCCATGTTATTACAAGTGGCATTATTTCACTCTCCTTTTGGCTGAGTGAATAACACACACATACACGACATCGTCTTTATCCGTTCCACTATCAATGCGCATTTAGGTTGCTTCCATGTCTTTGCTATTGTAAACAGTACTGCCATGAACACCGGTGCATGTATATTTTTGAGTAAGAGTATTCTGTGGATATATGCCTAGGAATCGGATTACAGGATCATCAGGTAACTATTTTTAGTGTTTTAAGGACCCTCCAAACTGTTCTTCGTAGTAAGTGTACCAATTTACATTCCCACCAATAGGGTAGGAAGGTTCTTTGTTCTTCACACTATCTCCAGAATTTATTATTTGGAGACATTTTGTTCATGGCTATTCTGACTGATGAGGTGATACCTCATTGTAGTTTTGGTTTGCATTTCTCAAATAATTAATGATATTGAACATCTTTTCATGTGCCTCTTGGTCATCTGTATTGTCTTCTTTGGAGAAATGCCTATTGAAGTCTTCTGTCAATTTTTCCATTGTTGTTCAGTCACTAAGTCATGTCCTACTCTTTGTGACCCCATGGACTGCAGCACGCCAGGCTTCCCTGTCTTTCACTCTCTCCCAGAGTTGGCTCAAATTTATATCCATTGAGTCGGTGATGCTGTCTAGCCATCTCATTCTCTGCTGCCCTCTTCGCCTTTTGATTTCAAATTTTCCCAGCATTAGGATCTTTTCCAATGAGTTGACTGTTCATATCAGGTGGCCAAAGTATTGGACCTTCTTCAATCTTTGTTTTTTTGATATTAAGCTATAAGAGATACTTGTGTGTTTTACAAATTAATCCCTTGTCAGTAGCATCATTTGCAAATATTCTCCTATTCCATAGGTTATCTTTTTTTTTTTTTTAATTTTTTTTTCCTCTAATTTTATTTTATTTTTAAACTTTACATAATTGTATTAGTTTTGCCAAATATCAAAATGAATCCGCCACAGGTTATCTTTTCATTTTGTTTATGGTGTCTTTTGCTGTGCAAAAACTTGCAAATTTAAATAGGTCCTGTTATTTATTTCTGCTTTTATTTCTATTACTCTAGCAGATGGACAAAAAAAAATATGACTGCAATTTATGTCAAAGAGTGTTCTGCCTATGTTAACCTTTTATGAAGTTGAAATAGTGGGGGGAAAGAGGCAGGACACAAAAGTAGATAATGAAGAAGGAACAACACTGCTGTTGGAATGCAGTAAAGATTGGTTAGCACCAGCTAAAACCAAAGTGGCTTTGAGAATAGTCTGATCATTGACTTTAGCTTAGTGTATCTTCATTATGATCCTAAAAATCACACCCTCTTACACAATGCCAGTTTGGAGATAGACCATAAAATGCCCATAAGTGGGCAATGGCCCAATTTCTGGGAAATTCCCATACTATCCTAAAACAGCAGAAATATTCCTCCCACACATTAGCCTTCCCCTTCATGGATCACAGCCTTGTTACGACAGGGCTTGCAAAACTCAGTGAAGCTATGAGCCATGCATGCAGGGCCACCCAAGATGGACCTGTCATAATGAAGAGGTCTGACAAAACGGGGACCACTGGAGGAGGGAATAGCAAATCACTTTGGTAGTCTTGCATGAGAACCCCATGAACTGTATAAAAGGGCAAAAAGATATGACATCAAAAGATGAGCTCCCCAGGTTGGAAGGTGTCCAATATGCTACTGGGGGAGAGCAGAGGACAATTACTAATAGTTCCAGAAAGAATGAAGCGGCTGGGCCAAAGCGGAAATTATGTTCAGCTGTGGATGTGCCTGGTGATGAAAGTAAAATCTGATGCTGTAAAGAACAGCTTTCATATGAACCTGGAATGTTAGGTCCATGAATCAAGGTAAATTGGACTTGGTCAAGCAGGAGATGGCAAGAGTAAACATTGACATCTTAGGAATCAGTGAACTAAAATTGACAGGAATAGGTGAATTTAATTCAGATGACCATTATACTTACTTCCATGGGCAAGAATCCCTTAGAAGAAATGGGGTCGCCTTCATAATCAACAAAAGAGTCCAAATGAAGTACTTGGGTGCAACATCAAAAATGACAGAATAATCTCGGTTTGTTTCCAAGACAAACCATTCAACATCATAGTAATCCAAGTCTATGCCCCACCACTGATGCTGAAGAAGCTGAAGTTGAATGATTCTGGACATCCTAAAACTAAAACCAAAAAGAAAGATGTCCTTTTCATCATAGAAGATTGGAATGCAAAAGTAGGAAGTCGAGAAATATCTAGAGTAACAGACAAGATTGGCCTTGGAGTACAAAATGAAGCAGGACAAAGGCTAACAGAATTCTGCCAAGAGAAGGTACTGGTCATAACAAACACCCTTTTTCATCAACACAAGAGATGACTTTACACATAGACATCATCAAATGTTCAATATCAAAGTCAGATTGATTACACTCTTCGCAACAGAAAATGGAGAAGCTCTACAGCCAACAAAAACAAGACCTGGAGTTGACTGTGGCTGAGATCATCAGCTTCTTATTACAAAATCCAGGCTTAAACTAAAGAAAGTGGGGAAAACCACTAGGACAGTGCAACCTAAATCAAATCCCCTATACAGTGGAGGTGATGAATAGATTCAAGGGATTAGAGCTAGTAAACAGAGTGCCTGAAGAACTATGGACAGAGGTTTGTAACATTGTATAGGAGGCAGTGACCAAAATCATCCCAAAGAAAGAGATTCAAGAAGGCAAAGTGGTTGTCTGAAGAGGCTTTACAAATAGCTGAGGAAAGAAGAGAAATGAAAAGCAAGAGAGAAAGGGAAAGATATACCCAACTGAATGCAGAGTTCCAGAGACTAGCAAAGAGAGACAAGAAGGCCTTCTTTAATGAATAATGCAAAGAAATAGAGGGAAACAACAGAAGGGGAAAGACTAGAGAGCTCTTCAAGAAAATTGGAGATATCAAAGGAACATTTCATGCAAAGATGGGCAAAATAAAGGACAGCAACAGTAAAGACCTAATAGAGGCAGAAGACATCAAGAAGAAATCTCAAGAATACACAGAAGAACTGTACAAAATGGATCGTAATGACCAGGATAACCACAAGGTTGTGGTCACTCACCTAGAGCCAGATATTCTGGAGTGTGAAGTTAAGTGGGCCTTAGGAAGTACTGCTGCCAGGAAAGCTAATGGAGTTCCAGCAGAATGGAATTCCAGCAGAGCTATTTAAAATCCTAAAAGATGATACTGTTAAAGTGCTGCACTCAATATGTCAGCAAATTTGGAAAACCGAGCAGTGGCCACAGGACTGGAAAAGGTCAATCTTCATTCCTAATTTCCAAGAAGGACAGTACTAACAAATGTTCAAACTACCAGACAATTGCACTTACTTCCTATGTTAGTAATGTTATGCTCAAAATTCTTCAAGTTAGGCTTCAGCAGCACATCAACCGAGAACTTCCAGATGTACAAGTTGGAAAGTTTAGAAAAGGCAGAGGAACCAGAGATCAAATTGCCAACACCCTCTGAATCATAGAAAAAGCAAGAAAATTCCAGAAAAACATCTATTTCTGCTTCATTGACTATACTAAAGCCTTTGACTGTGTGGATCATAACAAACTGTGGAAAACTCTCAAAGAGACAGGAATGCTAGATCATCTTACCCATCTCCTGAGAAACCTGGATGTGGGTCAAGAAGCAAGTTAGAATCTTGTATGGAACAATGGAGTGATTCAAAATTGAGAAAGGAGTATGACAAGGCTGTTATATGCAGAGCACATTATGTGGAATGCTAGGTTGGATGAGTTACAAGCTGGAATCAAGATTGCTGAGAGAAATATCAACAACCTCAAATATGCAGATGATACCACTCTAATGGCAGAAAGTGAAGACAAATTAAGAGCCTTTTCATGACAGTGAAAGAGGAGAGTGAGAAAGCTGGCTTAAAATTCAATATTAAAAAAAAAAAAAAAAAACTGAGTTCATGGCATCCAGTTTCATCACTTTACGGCAAATAGAAGGGGAAAAGGTGGAAGAAGTAACAGATTTCCTCTTCTTGGGCTCTAAAATCATCGCAGATGGTGACTGCAGTCATTAAATTAGAAGACGATTGCTTCTTGAAAGGAAACCTCTGACAAATCTAGCCAGTGTATTAAAAAGCAAAGACATCACTTTGCCGACAAAGGTCTGTATAGTCAAGGCTATGGTCTTTCCAGTAGTCATGTACAGATGTGACAGTTGAACCATAAAGAATGCAAATGCTTTTGAACTGTGGTGCTGGAGAAGACCTTTGAGAGTCCCTTGTACAGCAAAGAAGATCAAACCAGTCAATCCTAAAAGAAATCAACCTTGAATGCTCATTGGAAGGACTGAAGCTGAAGCTCCAATATTTGGCCACCTGATGTGAACAGCCAACTCATTGGAAAAGACCCCAATGCTGGGAAAGACTGAAGGCAGGAGGAGAAGAGGGTGACAGAGGATGAGATGGTTTGATGGCATCACCAATTCAATGGATATGAACTTGGTCAAATTTTGAGAGATGGTGAGGGACAGAGAGGCCTGGCTTATTACAGTCTATGGGGTGGCAAAGAGTCAGACATGACTCGGCAACTGAACAACGAACAACAACATTAAAATATGAAATTACCTAACACATAAAAACCCATAACTCCATGGCCTGGGCCAGCTCTCACTTTGAGACTCTTCACATTGTGCCTATTGAGTCTGTATCTTTCTAAATAATCTCACATTTGCTTTTTCTTTGGCTTGCTCTTGAATTATTTTGTACCTGAAGCCAAGAACCCTCACTTAGCAATATATTCTAAGGATTCCTGTAGGTCCCAGGATGTGACATTTCCCACTTCAGCAACATCTTTTGTGGCAACCACAGCAGGGACCTCAAAGGGCATAATCTCTATCTACCTTTCCGGCTAGAGCTCCCCACCTCCATGGAGAGTTGCTGGGACAAGGGGTCCCAAGATGTTGTTGACTTTTTAAAAAAATGCACAATATGATAGTTATGAGTTAAATTTTATGTGGGGGAAAATGAGGACTGCAGCCTAGTGGTTATATACCTCTGAGAAACTGCTCCAATGAGGTACGAAGAAAGGATGGTACATATGTGATTTTGGTAAAGGGGGAGTGCATGCTGTCAAGCACATATTTTTGTAGAAAGTTTCTGCTAGTATCATGAAGCTTCTATTTGTCACAAGAAACAGTCATCACCATGAAAGACTTCAGTGCTTTTCTAGAATAGATATGAAGAGATACAAGAATTGGGCTCATAAAATTGGTTCCTGAGAATATCCAACTATCTGAAGACCTGTCCTGCCAGTTTTTCCCAGAGCACCTCATTTCTACTCTCCATCCTTAACTCCTTCAGGGAGTGCTGAAAGTTATGCAGTATATGATTTAATCATTGTAGAGGTAGATGGCAAGCACCCATGGCAAGTGCCAATTTGTAGTTGACATTGTGAAGACCAAGTAGCTGCTTAGCTGACAGCTGATACTGCCCACAGGATCTAGTAGACACCAGCTGCCTAGCCTTGAAGGAACCCCTTGAATCCCCGGCTCTTCACTGGTTCTCTCTCCTCCTTTCCTGCCTTCAGATTATACCACTCTATTTCTTTTGAGCAAAGAAGATCCATGAGACAACCATCCAGACTTTCAAATTAAGACCACAGCAAATAATTGGCAACTTGATTGGGTGACTTTCCCCTCCATGGCTCCTGGAGCCCAATTATTCCCCCTCCATACTTTTCCCCAGTCTCAGTCCAATTCCAGGACTGAGAACTGTGTTAAGGTGCTCAGGTAGGAGGACTGTGGTGGTCCTCCACTAGATCTGAGGCCCGGTCCTTCCTGAGTGCTTCTTGGGGCTCACAGCCTCATTGCATTTCTAAATGGAAGTCACGGGCAGGCACTTCCCTATCAGGGGTTGCTGACTTATATTTCCTAGCCTAGTTAGGAGCCACAAAATCCATTCCCCTTCCTCCTCTTCCTTCTCTCAAACCCCTCCTACTTCCTAGACTGTCTACTGAACCTGAGCACCCCAGCTGACTGTGCCAACAGGTTGGCTGTCGCATCTGCTTCATGGCCACACAGAAGTATACCTCTCTAGCATCCCCTCGGGTCAAGACCTACTATTACTCTGAGTCCCCAGCTGATGGCCCCTCCACTGGTTGCTTGATCCACCACTGTTATGCTAAACATCTTAAATGTCACATCCTGAAGGGAACATTTTCCTTGTATTATGATCATCACATTGCCTTGTGGCTCTATATACTCCAGCCCCAGGCTCTATAGACTTTTTTTCTTCTTGAAATAAACGTTCATTAGTTAAAAAACAAATCATACAGAGCCTCATGTTATATCTAATATTTCTCTTTTTTTTTTTTTAATTGGGATATAGTGGTAAAGAACCCGCCTGCCAACCCAAGAGACTTAAAAGATGCAGGTTTCATCCCCAGGGTCAGGAAGATCCCTTGGAGGAGGGCATGGCAACCCACTATAGTATTCTTGCCTGGAGAATCCCATGGACAGAGGAGCCTGGTGGGCTACAGTCCATGGGGTCACTAAGAGTTGGACACGACTGAAGCCAACTGCATGCACAGCTGATTTAAAATGTGTTAGTTTCTACTCTTTCATGTGATAATAAAGATTATTCACTTGGCCAATTCAGGGCCTATGTCTCCTCCATCCCTCCCTCTCTGAAGGGTTTAGGCCTTGCACTTGGGGTGCTTTTTCTTCTGCAGGCTCTCATTCCTTAACTAACACGGGGGGCTCATTAGGCTAACTGAACAGGCAGACATTCAAGTGCTCACAAAGACCTCACTGCTGCCTTTGCCAAACGAACCGTTTCTTAAGGCTGGATGGCCACAGCCCACTTTTCCCTGATTAATTAAACGCCTCTGTCTACAAGCAATAAATGCAGGAGAGGGTGTGGAGAAAAGGGAACCCTCTTACACTGTTGGTGGGAATGCAAACTAGTACAGCCACTATGGAGAACAGTGTGGAGATTCCTTAAAAAACTGGAAATAGAACTTTCATACGACCCAGCAATCCCACTGCTGGGCATACACACACTGAGGAAACCAGAACTGAAAAAGACATGTGTACCCCAATGTTCATTGCAGCACTGTTTATAATAGCCAGGTCATAGAAGCAACCTAGATGTCCATCAGCAGATGAATGGATAAGAAAGCTGTGGTACATATATACAATGGACTATTCCTCAGCCATTAAAAAGAATACATGTGAATCAGTTCTAATGAGGTGGATGAAACTGGAGCCTATTATACAGAGTGAAGTAAACCAGAAAGAAAAACACCAATACAGTATACTAACGCATATATATGGAATTTAGAAAGATGGTAACGATAACCCTGTATGCAAGACAGCAAAAGAGACACAGATGTATAGAACAGTCTGTTGGACTCTGTGGGAGAGGGCGAGGGTGGGTTGATTTGGGAGAATGGCACTGAAACATGTATAGTATCATATATGAAACGAATCACCAGTCCAGGTTCAATGCAGGATACAGGATGCTTGGGGCTGGTGCACTGGGATGACCCAGAGGGATGGTATGGGGAGGGAGGTGGGAGAGGGGTTCAGGATGGGGAACACGTGTACACCCATGGCGGATTCATGTTGATGTATGGCAAAACCAATACAATATTGTAAAATAATTAGCCTCCAGTTAAAATAAATAAATTTATATTTAAAAATAAATAAATAAATGCCTCTTCTGCTGAATTCCCTGGCCTGGAGTCAGGGACCATCACAGATCAGGTATAATAAGCCAATTATACTGTTAGAACAGATAGATAGCTAGATACGAGCAGAGAAAGGGGGACACAGGCCAAATGACAGGAAACCATACATATTATGAACAATGGGGGGCCTTTGGGCAGACAAAGAAAAGCAGGAACCTCTGAATGACTGGAAACCACACATCTTGGGATGACAAAGGCCCCAGATGCAAACAGAAATGTGGGGAAAGATAGGATCTTTGGCATCTGGATGTAACCTTTTGCTCATTATGTTCTCATTAGAGTAAAATTAACCTTGCAGATAAGAAGAACTTAGCATGCAAGGATGCAATGAAGCTTCTTCACAGCAAAGCAAACTACAAGCAAAATGAAGACAATTCACAGCATGAGAGCAAATACTTGCAAATGAAGCAACCTAGAAGAAATTAATCTCCAAAACATACACTCATGCAGTTCTAGGTCAAAAAAACAAATAACCCAATCAAAAACTGGGCAGCCAATTAAATAGACATTTCTCCCAAGAAGACACACAGTGGACATGAGGCACATGAAAAGATGCTCAACATCACTAATTATCAGGGAAATGCAGATCAAAACTACAATGAGATATCACTTCACATGGTCAGAATGGCCATCATAAAAAAAAAATCTATGAACAATAAATGCTGGAGAGGATGTGGAGAAAAGGGAACCCTCCTACACTGTTGGTGGTAATGTAAGTTAGTACAACCACTAGGGATAACAGTATGGAGGTTACTTAAAAAACAAAAAATACATATTATCTAGTAATCCCACTCCTAGGAATATAATTAGAAAAGATAAATGCACCCCAATGTTCATTGCAGCATTATTTATAATAGCCAAGATATGCAAGCAACCTAAGTGTCCACCAACAAACGAATAAAGAGGATATGTTATATATACACAGATATTGCTCAGACACAGAAAAGAATGAAGTATGCCATTCGTAGCAACATGGGTGGAGATTAGCATACCAAGTCAAGTAAAAGAAAGACAAATATATGATTTGACTCATATGTGCAATCTAATTTTTGAAAAATGATACAAATGAAGTTATTAACAAAAACAGACTTACAGATATGGAAAACAAACATCTCTACCAAAGGGGAAACATGGAGGGGAGGTATAAATCAGGAACTTGGGGTTATCATACATACACTACTATATATAAGATAGATAACCAACAAGGACCAGCTATATAGCTCAGGGAACTCTACTCAGTATTCTGTGATAAGCTACATTAGGACAGAATCTGAAAAAGGATGAGTATATGTATAACTGAATCACTGCTGTGTACTGAAACTAACACAATATAGTAAATCAACTACAGTTCAATAATTTTTTTTTAAAGCCTAAATAAGAACAAAAATCTTTCCTCCTTTAGGAAAGGTGAAACTAGGATGATAATCTGGAAATATGACCCAAAAGCCCTCCCTCCCTAAAGAATATTCTGCTCATTTTCAAACCCAATATAACCAGCTTCCCAAAGAAAACTCAGGGTACCTACTCACCTGAGTCTCCTGTTGAGAGCGTACTATAGCTTACTACATTCTCGCTTTGCTCTCTTGAACTCTGTGTCTGTCTCTGAATTCTCTCTGTGATGGGACAAGAAAGACCCTACTCTCCAGTAACACACTACTACTTTCATTGCCATCAGAACTTGATTCTGTAACACTCCCTTTTGGGGATCCATCCTCTGAAGTCCCTAGCTGCACACTCCCCTGCCTACATTTTTTGGAATACTAGGGACACTGGGAGAGTGCCAGGACAAATAACTACCATTTAACAAAACCCCTCTCTCGTCACAGCATCCTAGCCAATAATAGGGACCACTACAAACACAGTGGTGCTTAGGATGCACATTAGCTAATTGGAGTAAACTTAGAAAAGATAGCTTAAAAAAGAAAATTAATTTTATTTGGCAACACTGCACAGCCCCAGTATAAATGAGGGAAGCAAAGAGATCTGGCCAGAAAGTGAGTCATTAAATTACAATACTATCTTGCAACTAATGGAAGAAGTCCCAAATACCCAAATGCTCATAACCCTACTCCTAAGATCCAGATCTCAAAAAGCTCCTGCTGAGCTGTGCCTGGCTTACATCCCTTCAAAGTGCCTTTCTCTCCACCCCCACTCCACCCCCAAGGAGCCTGATGTTTTAGACGATCCCTTATGAGCCCACAAAGTTCCCAACTGGGAACTTCTACCCATCCCAATTCTAAGGCAGAGGTGGGGGTGGGGGGAGGACAGTCTTCCCGGCTGTCTGGCCCTAGGGCCCCACCTGGGTTACTGGGAATCCCACCACTTGATTCCTCCAGCCCTGTCGTATATTCTTTTACTGGAGGTGAGTCCTGCTAGTACAACATGAAGCAGGTCTACCTACCAGCCTCCCAATACCAAACTCTGGCCCTTAAAGGAAGTGCTAACTTCCACATCCCCTCCACATCCACAGAGTCCACATCCCTTTTCTTATGGCTAAGCTTGCTAGTTTGGACATTTTTCTGAGGACCCCAATCAGTTCACAGAGTAATTCACCAAACTGACAATGTCCTATGAACTTACTTGGGGGTGTCCACAAGTCCTCCTTTCCACCTGCTGCACTTTTAAAGAAAAAAGCCAGATCCTTAGTATAGCCTAGGAATTACACCTACATGCCTGCCAGTGAACTGGTAGCCCCAAATCAAGGACATATAATCTACCTTACTGGAGGGGATACAATCCACTGGGGACTACTAACAGGGAGATAGAGGGTTTGAATACAAGAACCACATCATAACTTGCCTCATAGAAGGGGTGGAAAAGTGTTGTTAAGCCTATTAATTAGGACACCCAAAGAAATAACATGCGGAAAAGGTGAGAATTCGACCCCTCTTTTAGGACTGCCTGGTGGAACCCTTTAGAAAGTATACCAATAATAAACCCAACACCCTTGAAGCACTGCTGCTGCTGCTACTGCTAAGTTGCCTCAGTCATGTCCGACTCCATGCAACCCCATAGACGGCAACCCACCAGGCTCCTCCGTCCCTGGGATTCTCCAGGCAAGAACACTGGAGTGGGTTGCCATTTCCTTCTCCAATGCATGAAAGTGAAAAGTGAAAGTGAAGTCACTCAGTCGTGTCTGACTCTTCTCGACCCCATGGACTGCAGCCTACCAGGCTTCTCCGTCCATGGAATTTTCCAGACAAGAGTACTGGAGTGGGGTGCCATTGCCTTCTCTGCCTTGAAGTGCTAATGGCTAATAGCTAAGTCGCTTCAGTCGTGTCTGACTCTGTGCAACCCCAGAGATGGCAGCCCACCAGGCTCCCCCATCCCTGGGATTCTCCAGGCAAGAACAGTGGAGTGGGTTGCCATTTCCTTCTCCAATGCATGAAAGTGAAAAGTGAAAGTGAAGTCACTCAGTCGTGTCCGACTCCTAGCGACCCCATGGACTGCAGCCTACCAGGCTCTTCCGTCCATGGGATTTTCCAGGCAAGAGTACTGGAGTGGGGTGCCATTGCCTTGAAGTGCAAGTACTAGTAAATAATCACTTTATCACTCAGTCTACCCCAGACATTAGGGGAAAAAATTACAGAAGACAGCTATAGGACCCCAAAGCCCCATGAATCAGCTCATAGACTTGGTCTTTGGAGTATTTAACAATAGAGACCGGGGTGAGGACACAGCAGGAAGCAACACTGTTGCCAGGTACAACAACAAAAGGCACACTTATTGGTGGCAACCCTAGCCCCTGCACCACCTCACGGTTAATCTCCCCCACCCCCACCCACCTTGCAAAAGCCAACAGGAGGGGTAGGATCTAGAAAATCTAGATTAGAGCCACTGCTCTGCCAAGAAGGAACATGTTTCAAATGCAGCCAGGAGGGCCATTGAAAGGACGAGGCCCCCATGTATGGAAGAAGTCCACCAAGACACTACAAACTAGAGGGCCACTGACAGTGAGACTGCCCCCAATCCCAGAGGAGGCTTGAGGCTCTCACCCTGAGAGTGGCCAAGAAGATGGAAGACTGACAGGGCCCTGGACCCTCCCTGGCTCCCAAAGGACACCTAGATATTTCACTGGAGGAGCCTCACTCAGGTAACCCTGGACATGGCATGTAGGAAAGTTGTTTTGTTTCTTTTTAATTTTTTAAGTTATGAAAATATTATAACATATGTATAGGAGACTTGGAAAATACAGAACAAAGTTACGTATAGTTCCGCTGTATGTTATGATTATTCTTTTAGGTAGATAAATTAAGATTTTTTAGTTGGGGTTTCAATATCAAACTCTCAAAAATTAACAGAATGAATAGAAAAATAGAAGGATATAACAGACCTGAAAAGCACTACAAACCAATTCAACATAATTAACATTCATACAGTGGAAAGTTTTTGCTTTTTTAATTAGATACAGAGGCTGCCTATTCTGTGCTGATTTCCCTGGACTCTTATTCTCCCAATGCTGTCCAGTAACAGAGATCAATGGATGGCACAAAGCCAAATGATTCACCACAACCCCTCAGCTGCATAATAGGGAATTTGACCTTTGCACACCAATTCTTGTTTACACCTAAGGGCCCTGTCCCATTGTTGGGAAGGGATTTGCGCACTAAATTCTAGACAATAGTTCAATCAGAGATACCCTCAGAGAAACAATTGCTCTTAGCCATAGAGCCTGTCTCAGTCACAAATCAGAGGCCATCTCCTTTCCACCCCATAGTGTTTCTCAAGTAGACCCCACTGACTAGGACACCGAAGTTCCTGGCGGAACTCCTAATGTCCGTCAGTTCAGATTTCATTAAAACCTAGTGCTGATTACTGATGGGAAAAACAATATCCCTTGAGGCCCAAGGCCCAAGAAGTTATCAAGACTTTAATAACCAACTTCTTAAAATATGGGCTATTATATCCCTGTCAATCTCTGGGCAATATTCCCATTCTCCCCATAAGAAAGCAAAGTAGAGAATCCAGACTTGTTCAAGATCTGAGGGCAGTTAATGAAACAGTAATTCCTGTTCACTTGATAGTCCCTAATCCATACACCACAATGAGCCAAGTTCCAGAAAATGCAAACTGGTTTACTGTGACAGACATAAGGGATGCCTTCTTTTGCATTTCCCTGCACCCAGACTCTCGATATATCTTTGAGTGGACAGATCCAGACAGTCATAACACTTCCCAGCTAAGTTGACTGTGCTACCCTAAGGCTACAGGGGTACACCCTCCTGTATGGAAACAAATTAGCAAAGAAATTAAGAGAATTACAGTTGATTAATAGATCTCTCCTACAGTATGTGGGCCACATCCTACTTTTTAGTCCCACTAGGGATAACTCAGATAAAAACACCATCCAGAGGGATCAATCCAAGAAGAAGATATAACAATTGTAAATACATATGCACTCAACATAGGAGCACCTCAATATATAAGGCAAATGTAAACAGACATAAAAGGAGAAATTGACAGTAACAGAATAATAGTGGGGGACTTTACACTATTGAAGTGTTGAAGAGATCATCATCATCCAGACAGAAAATCAATAAGGAAACACAGGCCTTAAATGATGCTTTAGATCAAATGGAGTAAATATTTATAGAGCATTCCACATGAAAGCAGCAGAATATGCCTTCTTTTCAAGTACACATGGAACATCTCCAGGATAGATCACATGTTGGGCCTTAAGGTAAGTCTCAGTAGACATAAAAAAACTGACATCCTCTCAAGCAACTTTTCTGAACACAATGCCATGAGATTAGAAATCAGCTACAAGAAAAAAAAAAAAAACTTCAAAAAGAAACACAAACACATGGAGGCTACCCAATGTGCTGTTAAAGCAATGGATCATTGAAGAAACTAAACAAGTCAAAAGTATCTAGAACAGTCTTTTGGGCTCTGTGGGAGAGGGAGAGGGTGGGATGATTTGGGAGAATGGCATTGAAACATGTATAATATCATATACGAAACGAGTCGCCAGTCCAGGTTCGATACATGATACTGGATGCTTGGGGCTGGTGCACTGGGACAACCCAGAGGGATGGTATGGGGAGGGAGGAGGGAGGAGGGTTCAGGATGGGGAACACAGGTATATCTGTGGCAGATTCATTTGATATACGGCAAAACCAATACAATATTTTAAAGTTAAAAAATAAAATTAAATTAAAAAAAAATAGAAACAAATGAAAACAAAAACATGAGGATCCAAAATCTATCGGACACAGCAAAAGCAGTTCTAAGAAAGAATTTTATGGAAATACAGTCTTGCCTCAAGAAACAAGAAAAACCTCAAATGAACAACCTAAACTTTATACCTATAGCAATTATAGAAAGAACAAAACCCAAAGTTAGTAGAAGGAAAGAAATTATAAAAATTAGAGCATAAATCATTGAAATACAGACTAAGAAGACAATAGAAAAGATCAATGAAACTAAGAGCTAAATTTTAGAAGAGATAAACAATATTGAAAAACCTTTCCCTAGACTCATCAAGGAAAAAAAAAAACAAAGGAGAGGGCCCAGATTAATAAATTTAGAAATGAAAAGGAGAAGTTACAACCAACACCACAGGAAGGACCATGAGAGACTGCTACAAGCAAGTACGTGCTAATAAAATGGAGCATCCAGATGAAATGGACACATTCTTAGAAAGGTGCAAACTCCCAATACTGAACCAGGAAGAAAAGGAAAATGTGAATAGGCCAACTACAAGTACTGAAATGAAACAGAATCTGTGATTTTAAAACTCCAAACAAAAAGTCCAGGACTAGATGGCTTCACACGCAAAGCCTATCAAACCTTTAAAGAAGAGTTAACATCTATCCTTTGAAATTCTTCCCAAAAAATCGCAGACAAGGGAACACTTCCAAACTCATTCTATGAGACCACCATCACCCCAATACCACAACCAAAGATATCACAAAAAAAAAGAAAATTACAGTCAATATTACTGATGAATATAGACCCAAAAAACCTCAACAAAATACTAGCAAACCAAATCCAACAATTCATTGAAAGGATCAAGTGGGATTTACTGCAGGGGTGCAAGGATTTTTCAGTATCTGCAAATCAATCAGTATGATACACCACATTAACAAATTGAATAAAAACCATATGATCATCTCAATAGAGGCAAAAAAAGCTTTTGAAAAATTCAGCATTTATTTATGATAAAAACTCCAGAAAGTGAGAATCGACAGAATATACCTCAACATAATAAAGGCAATATATATGACAAACCCACAGCTAATATCATACTCAACAGTGAAAAATTTGAAGCATTTTTCCTAAAATCAAGAACATGACAAGAACGTCCATTCTCACCACATTTATTCAACAGAGTTTTGGAAGTCCTAGCCCCAGCAACCAAAGAAGAAATAAAAGGAATCCAAATTGAAAAAGAAGTATCATGTTGCAGATGACATGACACTATACATATAGAATCCTAAATATGTTACCAGAAAACTAATGGAGCTCATCAATGAATTTGGTAAAGTTTCAGGATATAAAATTAATGCACAGAAATCTCTTGCATTTCTATACACTCACCATGAAAAATCAGAAAGAGAAATAAAGGAAATAATCTCATTACCATTACATCAAAAAGAACAAAAACCTAGGAGTAAACCCACCTAAGGAGCCAAAATACCTGTACTCAGAAAATTATAAGACACTGATGAAATAAATCAAAGATGACACAAACAGATGGAAACATATACTCTGTTTATGGATTGGAAGAATCAATATTGTCTAAATGATTATACTACCCAATGCAACCTACACATTCAATGCAATCTCTATCAAATTACTAATGGCATTTTTCACAGAACTAGAAAAAAATTTTTTTAATTTGTATGGAAATATAAAAACTCCAAATAGCCAAATCAATCTTAAGAAAAACAAAGCTGCAGCAATCAGGATCCCTGACTGCAGACCATACTACAAAGCTACAGTAATCAGAAAGTATGGCACTCTCACAAAAACAGAAAAATAGATCTATGAAACAGGATAGAAAGCCCAGAAATAAATCCACATATCTACATTCAATTAATCTATGACAAAGAAAGCAAGAATAGACAGTAGGGAATAGACAGTCTACATTAAGTGGTACTGGGAAAACTGGATAATAAAGAATGAAATTAGAATATCCTCTAACACCATACACAAAAACAAACTCAAAATAGACTAAAGACCTAAATGTAAGACCAGATACTATAAAACTCCTAAAAGAAAAAATAGGCAGAACACACTTTGACAAAATCACAGCAATATCTGTTTGGATCCATCTCCTAGAGAAATAGAAATAAGATAAATTTAAAAATAGGACCTAAGTAAACTTAAAAGTTTTTGCATAGCAAAGGAAACCATAAATAAAATGAAAAGACAACCTACAGAGTGAGAGAAAATATTTTCAAACAATGTGACCCACAAGGGATTAATATCCAAAATATACAAATAGGCACACAGCTCAATATATTTTAAAAATCCAATTTAAAAAATAGATCTAAGTAGACATTTCTCCAAAGAAGATATACAGATGGCAAAAAAAAAAAAAAAAGAAAAGAAAAGATGCTCAGAATCCCTAATTAATAGAGAAATGCAAACCAAAACTACAATGAGGTACCACCTCACACCAGTCAGAATGGTAATCATCAAAAAGTCAACAAATAAGTGCTAGAGAGGGTGTGGAAAAAAGAAACCCTCCTACACCGATGGTGGGATTGTAAATTGGTATATCTACCATGGAGAACAGTATGGAGGTTCCTTAAAAGAAACTAAAAGAGTTACTATATCATCGTGAAATCCCATTCCTAAGCCTATATCCACAGAATACTTTAACTAAAAAAGATATATGCACCCAAATATTCGTAGCAGCACTATTTATAAGATCCAAGACATGGAAGCAACCTAAATGTCCCATGACAGATGGATGGGTAAAGAAGATGTGGTATCAATACACAACTGAATATTAGCTCTTAAAAAGAATGAAATGGACTTCCCTGGTGGGGCAATAGATAAGAATCCACCTGCCAGTGCAGAGGACATGGGTTCAATCCCTGGACTGGAAAGATTCCACATGCCTCGGAGCAACAAAGCCTGAGCACCACAACCACCGAAGCTCACACACCTAGATCCTGTGCTCTGCAACAAGAGAAGTCACAGCAATAAGAAGCCCATATACCACAATGAAGAATAGTCCAAGCTCTCTGCAACTAGAAAAATCCCACACAAAGCAAGGAAGACCCAGCACAGCCAAAATAATTATTTTTTTAAAAAAGAATGAAATAATGCCATTTGTAGCAACAGGGATGGACCTAGAGATTATCATACTAAATGAAGTCAGACAAAGACAAATGTCATATGATATTCCCTGTATGTGAAATCTAAAAAAAATGATACAAGTGTACTTATTTACAAAACAGAAATATATCCACAGCCACATGAAACAAACATATGGTTGCCAAAGGGGAAGGTGGAGGAGGGATAAACTAGAGGAGGATGGGATTAACATATACACACTACTATACATAAAACAGATAAACAAGGACCTACTGTATAGCACAGGTTACTATACTCAATATTTTGTAATAACCTATAAGGGAAAAGAATCTAGGAAAGAATATATATATATATATATATATATATATAGAGGTAGATATATCTGAATCACTTTGCTGTACACATGAAACTAATACAACATTGTAAATCAACTGTACTTCAATAAAATAAACAAACACACCATTCAGGTCCTTGACTTCCTGAGGGAATGAGGATATTGAGTCTTTCCTCACAAGGCCCAGATTTCCACCCAATAGGTTATATATCTGGGATGTGGGCTCACCCCTGGAATGACGTCTCTAGCCCAGAACCAAAAGGAAGTCATCATAATCCTTAAGCCCCACTCCCAAATAAAAGGCAACTGAGGACATTTCTGGGGATGGCATTTCTTGTAGGATCAGGATACCTAGATTCTAGCTCACAGCAAAGCCCATGAGGCCCTAAAACGATACACTGCAAACCCCTCAACTGGGATGAAATGGGCATTCCTAGCCTGTAAAACAAAAATTAGGGACTGCCCTTGCATTAGATCTCCCAAACTTAGAAAAAAACCCTTTACCCTCTATATAGCTGAGAGACAAGAGGTAGCCCTGGGTGTCCTCAACCCCAAAATTCAGGTATCTCCCTAGACTGATAGTTTATTTCTCAGAACAACTTGATCAATTAGTCACTGGATGACCAGGGTGTCTTAGGGTAGTGGCTGCCACTGCTCTGCTAGTAGAAGAGGTGGGACAATCACCAGAAGTCCTAACTCCTCACCAGGAATAAGGAACCCTAGAAGCAAACGGACAGCAGTAGCTGACGGCTGCATGTTTGCTTAAGTACCAGTCTCTCTTACATGACACCCCAGGTGTAACTCTTAAGGTTTGCATAGTCTGAACCCAGCTACTCTAATGCCGGACCACCCACCCCAAGGGTCCCTTGTTCACTCCTATGTGGAGACTATTGAACAAGATTATTCCAGGAGGCCTGACCTCAAGGATGAGCCCCTGACCAATCCTGATGCAGAATGGTTTACCCACGGAAGCAGATTTATACATGAAGGGGTAAGAAAGGCTGGTTGTGCCAAGTCAGCTGAGCCTGGAGTTCTGCCCTCTCACACTTCCACCCAAGAGGCCAAGTCAGTTGCCTTGACCACAGCACTCCAGCTAAGAAAGAAAGGGGACTATTAACAGCCAAAGGGACCCTTATGAAACATTAGACAGAAGTTCTAGAACTTCTAGAAACAGCCCAGCTTCCAAAGGAGGTTGAAGTCATTCCCTACAGAGGCCAAAGGGGCAGTACATCCCTTATAAGGGGAAATGTTCTGGCTGCAGGGGTACTTAGACTTCAGCCCAAGAATAGCCAGCCCTACCCCAGCCAGAGCTCTCCTACCTGACACCCCACCCTGCCCAATGGTGCTATCTTCAGTCAGTCAGTTCAGTCACTCAGTCATGTCTGACTCTTTGTGACCCCATGGACCACAGCACACCAGGCATCCCTGTCCATCACCAACTCCCAGAGTTTACTCAAACTCATGTCCATTCAGTAGGTGATAACATCCAACCATCTCATCCTCTATTGTCCCCTTCTCCTCCTGCCTTCAATCTTTCCCAGCATCAGGGTCTTTTCAAATAAGCCAGTTCTTCACATCAGGTGGCCAAAGTATTGGAGTTTCAGCTTCAGGATCAGTCCTTTCCATTGAATATTCAGGACTGATTTCCTTTAGGATGGACCAGTTGGATCTCCTTGCTGTCCAAGGGACTCTCAAGATTCTTTCCAACACCACAGTTCAAAAGCATCAATTCTTCGCTGCTCAGCTTTCTTTATAGTCCAACTCTCACATCATAGCCTTGACTAGATGGACCTTTGATGGCAAAGTAATGTCTCTGCTTTTCAATATGCTGTCTAGGTTATCATAGCTTTTCTTCCAAGGAGCAAGCGACTTTCAATTTCATGGCTGCAGTCACCATCTGCAGTGATTTTGGAGCCCCCCAAAAATAAAGTCTCTCACTGTTTCCATTGTTTCCCCATTTATTTGCCATGAAGTGATGGGACCAGATGCCATGATCTTAGTTTTCTGAATGTTGAGTTTTAAGCCAACTTTTTCACTCTCCTCTTTCACTTTCATCAAGAGGCTCTTTAGTTCTTCTTTGCTTTCTGCCATAAGTGTGTCGTCATCTGCATACCTGAGGTTATTGATACTTCTCCTGGCAATCTTGATTCCAGCTTGTGCTTCATCCAGCTTGGCATTTTACATGATGTACTCTGCATGTAAGTTAAATAAGCAGGGTGACAATATACAGCCTTGATGTACTCCTTTCCTGATTTGGAATCAGTCTGTTGTTCCATGTCCAGTTCTAACTGTTGCTTCCTGACCTGCATACAGATTTCTCAGGAGGCAGGTAAGGTGGTCTGATATTCCCATCTCTTGAAGAATTTTCCAGTTCATTGTGATCCACATAGTCAAAGGCTTTGGCATAGTCAATAAAGCAGAAATAGATGTTTTTCTGGAGAAAACTTTTTCAATGATCCAACGGATGCTGGCAATTTGATCTCTGGTTCCTCTGCCTTTTCTAAAATCAGCTTGAACATCTGGAAGTTTACGGTTCACATACTCTTGAAGCCTGGCTTGGAGAATTTTGAGCATTACTTTAAGCATGTGAGATGAGTGCAATTGTGCGGTAGTTTGAGCATTCTTTGGCATTGCCTTTCTTTGGCATTGGAATGAAAACTGACCTTTTCCAGTCCTGTGGCCACTGCTGAGGTTTCCAAATTTGCTGGCATATTGAGTGCAGCACTTTCACAGCATCATCTTTCAGGATTTGAAATAGCTCAACTGGAATTCCATCACCTCCACTAGCTTTGTTTGTAGTGATGCTTCCTAAGGCTCACTTGACTTCACATTCCAGGATGTCTGGCTCTCGGTGAGTGATCACACCATCGTGATTATCTGGGTCATGAAGATCTTTTTTGTACAGTTCTTCTGTGTATTCTTGTCACCTCTTCTTAATATCTTCTGCTTCTGTTAGGTCCATACCATTTCTGTCCTTTATTGTACCATCTTATACACCTACAAAAATCAAATGGGCTGAATGTTGGGGAGTGAAAAGAGACTATTTAGGGTGGCTGACAAAAGATAACGAGCTTCTCATTCCTGAGGCTAAGCAGTGGAAAATTATTAAGCACTTCCAAGATTCCTCCCATTTCAGGCAGGACTCCCTAGTCATTTTGGTAACTCGCCTTGTACCCAGGAAGCCACCACATACCTCCACCCCTAACTCAGCCCATACAACATTGGGGAACCTATCCAGGGGAAGATTGGCAAATAGATCTAAATGCCCTCATGTAGGGGATGGAATACTTATTGGTATTCATAGACCCCTTTACAGGGTGGATAGAAGCTTTCCCTTCCAGAACTGCAAAGGCAATAGCAATATCCAAATTTCTGCTTAAAGAGATAATTCTGAGATTCTGGTTCCCCAAAAGCTTACAGAGTGATAATGGAGCTTCTTTCACTGCCAGGATGACCCAACAGGTTTCCTCAGCTCTAGGTATTAATTACCACCTCCACTCTTCCTGGAGGCCTCAGGCAAGGTAAAAAAAAAAAAAACAACAACAACCGCAAACTGTTTAGCTGTGCCAAGAGACTTCAGAAATTTGCATCATCTCCCTCCTCCCTATAGCCCTTCTGTGGAACAGGACGGTGCCAAAGGGAATTTTAAAACTAAGCCCATTTGAAATGACCTATGGGAAGCCCTTTTTGACTTTGGGTCTTGTTTGATGAAGAAGCCTACAAATTACTTTCCAATTTTTTAACAACTAAAATATGTTACTTTGATAATAAAACATTTAAACTAAGAAAAACAAAAAAACAGACCCACAAATTGGTCTCCCACATTGTCAGCTTGAGCTAAGTTGAAATAGCCATACAGGATAAACTCAATACCATCTGAGGTGGGCCACTGGATTAATATGAGGGCAGGAATAGGACTGGCAAAGGGATTGGCCACTCCATAGAGAGGCTTTGCCTACCATGAGGTGATCCTAGAAAATCTAACCAACACTTTAGAGGACCTAGCCATGACCACTGGATATGCCCTAAATAGACTTTCAGCTTCTTTAAACTCCCGTTAAGTGAGTGGTTAAGCTGTCCAGTCTATTATGGACAATAGATTGCCATTGGACTACTTGTTGGCTGAGCAGGGTGGTGTCTGTATGGTCGTAAATAAAACCTGCTGTACCAACATCAACAATTCAGGCCAGATGGAGATGGACCTCAAAAAGATTTATGAACAAGCATCATGGGTACACCACTGCCACCAGGGTCAGATGCTGGTGCTGTCTGGCCCACCATTAAAAGCATCCTCCCTAGCCTTACCCAGTTACTGCTCCTCCCGGGCCCAGTAATGGCCATACTCCAACTTGTCCTCTTTGACCCTGCCTCTTTAACCTCTTGGTAAAGTTCATGTCTTCTAGGTTACAACAGTTTCACATCAAAACGATGGCTATGCAAGGATTTCAGCCCAGAGCACCCTCTGACTTAAAGAAGCTGCCCTGCCTCTGGATGCCCCTACACCAGGCATCCAGATTTTGTACTCCCTGATAGGCAGTGTCAACACCACTGCCCAGCCCTGAGGCAGCTACAGAAGACAGACATTGTCCTTCTGCTTCCCATAGGGACAGGAAAAAAATATCCACGGGGGGAATGAGGCAAGAGGGAAAGGGGTTAGGACACAAACACTAGATAATGAAGAAGGGGCGTAGCAGTTGGTATGTGATAAAGAAACCAAAGTGGCTTTGTGAATAGTCTGATCATTGATCTTTAGCTCACTGTACCTTCACTGTATAACTAAAAATCACTCCTGCTTATGCATGACAGTTCTGAGGTGGACTATCTAAAGCCCAAAAGTGGACAGTGATTCAATTCCTGAGAAATCCCCACCTTTGCCCAAAATAGCAGGAATCTTTCTTCCACCCGTTAGCCTATGAAATTACTTAATCCATAGAAACCTAGGACTCCAGGCCCTGGGGAGGCTCTCACTTTCTGAGATGGTCCACATTCTGCCTATGCAGTGTGTAGCTCTCTAAATAAACTCACCTTCACCTTCCTCTGGCTTGCTTTTGAATTCTTTGTTGTATAAAGCCAAGAAATCTCACTTAAATTCTTTAATTTCTTACTCAGTTCAGCAGTATGATCTGAAATTTATCAGAGACTTGTCCTTGTCAAAAGGTCCTTCCTGGAGCTTCCCTGGTGGTTTAGTGACTAAAATTCCAGCTCCCAGTGCAGTGAACCTGGGCTCAATCCCTGGTCAGAGAACTAGATCCCACAGACCACAGTTAAGATCTGGTGCAACCAAATTTAAAAAAAAAAAAAAAAAAAAAGGTCCTTCCTGTGAATCTTCTTAAAGGTGAGGCACTTTTATGCTTAAACATGTCAGGACTGGTTTCTTTGTTCATATCCAATTCTGGTGCTTAGGAACAGGGACCATATTGATGTCCCAGGGCAAAAAGCTGCACTTCCTTTAGTGAAGGAGGCAGGCCTGACCCTGATGCCCAGTAAGGGGCAACCGTAGGCTTTTTGTTTTTCTTGTTTTTATTCCATTTTGTTGGCCTTGTGCTGGTTTTTTTTTTTTTTTTTTTACAAATGATGTATTTTGTTTAACCAAATATTAAAAATGGAAAACTCCATGCATAAATTTCATGTCTGAATTCTGTAATTATGTACATTAAAAAAGAGAACCAAAAAAAAAAGATGAAGCATGTTTGCAACAGCATCAAGAGTACAACCATAACTGTCTATAAATGACAAAAGACTTCAAAAGACATAGTTAAACATCTGATTACAATGCAATCAATAAAGAAATGTGGTTGTTATAATAATTAGAATTATGACTGATCATCATCCTAACCCTTAAAAATCTTAATCTGGCAAAAACCAAGAAGCAAGTGATTGTACACTGTTTGTCATACCTGCATTTACTATTTGGAAAACTTACGCTTTAGTTTCCTAAGAAAGTAAAGGCAGATAAACCTACACTACAAATTAATGTTCCAACTTTTTATACTACTCGAAATGACCCAAATAGTCAATTCTCTTTATTTAACTTAGTTTGGTTTCAAGTTACCAGAATCTGGAGAGATTATTTTAGACAGACACACCCAAAATACAATTATTCTTACAGAGTTTTAAAAGGACTTTTTTTTTCCTTTACTCTCAGGGATTAAATTTCTGAGAGCCCAAGTAGATTATTTACATCTCAAAGGCTCAAGAAGAGAAATACCAATTCCATCTAGATAGGTAATTTCCTCTAAAGACACATACAAAAACCAATTTTAGAATATCAAAAAAGAGTCCCATCTTGGAATTTACAGAAATTTTTTACAGTTTAAACAAAAAAAAAAGTAATGGACAATAAAACATATTCATTCACCTCGCTTTCAGAGGACCAAGAACTAGCATTTAGTTAATCTTCACCTCTGCTGTTAGCTCAGCCTCTGTGACCCTTCTTAATATAAAGAGCAATGGCCAGCCCACAGCTGGGGCCACTTTTTCCCCTCAACCAAAAAGCCAGCCAATGTTTCTGCAGTGGCCTTAGGGGTTGTCTATGAGTCCTCCATACTCCCTTGGAGGCCCCCATTCATCAAGGACAGACACCACAGGACCCCACACACTGGTAGACAGATTTCCCACACAACTTTTGGCCCCAAATGTTAGTGAATAGCCCCCAAAACTTTGCGTTACCCAACCAATGTCTCAGCACTTACAGGAGTTTTCTCCATCTCCTTGCCGGCACTGCCAGTTGTTGGGCTGCACCCCACAAGCCTGCAAGCCTACTTGCCTATCCTGCGACCAAAGAAAGAACCCGGAGTCAGTGACAGAGACATTAGCGATTTCATGGATGGAGAAACTTATATGCCTGGAGCAAGAGCCTGCAGCAGACAGGCGGGACACAGCAACAGGCTTCTGCTGAAGGGAGAGGGGTGGGGGTGGTGTACTGTTTATAAGGGGAATTGACATCTGGTTGGGTCATTGGTTACCAGGGAAACCAGCAAAGGGGCATGCCTCTCACCGCCCCTTTAATAAACTATCATGGCAGCTAAAGTTAAACAAATCATTAGCTGGGGACTTCACTTTCACTTTTCACTTTCATGCATTGGAGAAGGAAATGGCAACCCACTCCAGAATTCTTGCCTGGAGAATCCCAGGGACGGAGGAGCCTAGTGGGCTGCCATCTACGGGGTCGCACAGAGTCGGACACGACTGAAGCAACTTAGCAGCAGCAGCAGGGGCAAGTATGTAGGGAGGTCAGTCAGGGGAGTAGCCTGTAAATAAAGAAGACACTGGTCAGGCAGGGGGTGTACAGAGAGCAAGGGAATAGCCATCTTGACAGCCTGATCGTACAGCAAGGATATGGAAGAATTGTAAGCCTTGTGCCTTCCTGGTGAGAATGTAAAATGGTGCAGGTGGTGTGGGAACACAGTTTGACAGTTCCTCAAAAAGTTAACCATAGAATTACCATATTATCCAACAATTCTACTTCTAAATATATACCCCAAAGAATTGAAAGCGGATATTCAAACAGATGCTTGTGTACCAATTTTCATGGCAGCTTTATGCACAATGACCAGAAAATGGAAACAGTTCAAATGTCCATAAGCAAATTCATGGATAAACAAAATACAGTGTATACATGCACAATGGAATATTATCCGGGCTTCCAAGGGGATGAAATTCCAATATATGCTAAAATACAGATGAACCTTGAAAATATTATGCTAAGTGAAATAATGACACAAAAGGCTACATACGTATTGTTTGATTCCATTTACATGAAACTGAAATTTTTATAGTAAAGAATGTTAAGTGTAAAGAAGATTTTTTTAATAAGAATCAATAGGAAAGTTGGGCTTCCCTGGTCACTGAGACAGTAAAGAACCTGCCTGCAATGTAGATCTGGGTTTGATCTCTGGGTCAGGAAGATCCCCTGGAGGAGGGCAGGGCAACCCCCTCCAGCATTCTTGCCTAGAAAACTCCAGACGAAGGAGCCTGGCAGGTTACAGTCCACGGGGTTGCAAAGGGTTGGATGTGCTGGAGCAACTAACACACACACACAATAGGAAAAGACATGACTTTTAATATTGTCTTTGGGGATAGTACCTTTTATCTTCAAATTTGCTCTATTGCTGCTGCTGCTAAATCGCTTCGCTCATGTCCGACTCTGTGCCACCCCATAGATGGCAGCGACCAGGCTCCCCTGTCCCTGGGATTCTCTAGGCAAGAACACTGGAGTGGGTTGCCATTTCCTTCTCCAATGCATGAAAATGAAAAGTGAAAGTGAAGTCACTTAGTCATGTCAGACTCTTCGAGACCCCATGGACGGTAGCCTACCAGGCTCCTTCGTCCGTGGGATTTTCCAGGCACGAGTACTGGAGTGAGTTGCCATTTCCTCTAGCCTTAACTTTATCCTGCCCAACCTACCGCTGTACTTAAATGTATAGTAGTTTACTGTCACTTGTACATTTCTTAAGAAGGGATTTATAATGCCTTTATAATTTCCCAGTAGTTAAAAGGGGAAATTTACAATTTCTTACACTCAGATTTCTCAGATGAGATCTTAATTTCATACACATGTCCCTGGCTCCTCTCTGCTGCAGCTGCTAGAACCCTAATTAATTGCATTTGATTGTCTCAACTTGTTCCTAATTGAAAAGATCTGGAAACTGGGTCACCTAAAATATGTTTACGAATATTTGAATTGTGTATCTCTGAGATGATGGCTTGGGATTTCATGACTCCCCCCCTACAATCTATCACATTTTTGTGACACACTTATCTCTTTCTCTTAACTTTCAATTCAGTTCAGTTGCTCAGTCATGTCCAACTCTTTGCAACCCCATGAATCGCAGCACGCCAGGCCTCCCTGTCTATCACAAACTCCTGGAGTTCGCTCAAACTCACGTCCATCGAGTCAGTGATGCTATCCAGCCATCTCATCCTCAGTCGTCCCCTTCTCCTCCTGCCCCCAATCCCTCCCAGCATCAGAGTCTTTTCCAATGAGTCAACTCTTCACACGAGGTGGCCAAAGTACTGGAGTTTCAGCTTCAACATCATTCCCTCCAAAGAAATCCCAGGGCTGATCTCCTTTAGGATGGACTGGTTGGATCTCCTTGCAGTCCAAGGGACTCTCAAGAGTCTTCTCCAACACCACAGTTCAAAAGCATCAATTCTTCCACGCTCAGTTTTCACATCCATACATGACTACTGGAAAAACCATAGCCTTGACTAGACGGACCTTTGTTGGCAAAGTAATGTCTCTGCTTTTGAATATGCTATCTAGGTTGGTCATAACTTTCCTTCCAAGGAGTAAGCATCCTTTAATTTCATGGGTGCAGTCACCATCTGCAGTGATTTTGGAGCCCAAAAAAATACAGTCTGACACTGTTTCCACTGTTTCCCCATCTATTTCCCATGAAGTGATGGGACCGGATGCCATGATCTTCGTTTTCTGAATGTTGAGCTTTAAGCCAACTTTTTCACTCTCCACTTTCACTTTCATCAAGAGGCTTTTGAGTTCCTCTTCACTTTCTGCCATAAGGGTGGTGTCATCTGCATATCTGAGGTTATTGATATTTCTCCTGGCAATCTTGATTCCAGCTTGTGCTTCTTCCAGCCCAGCATTTCTCATGATTGATATATAATTCACATACCATAAAATCCACTAGTTTAAAGTACACAGCTTTGTGGTCTTTTGTATAGTACAGAATTGTGCAACCACCACCAAAATCTCATTTCACACCATCTTCATCCTACTACACAATATACACAATACATACAATGGGCTTCCCTTGTGGCTCAGCTGGTGAAGAATCCACCTGCAATGTGGGAGGCCTGTGTTCGACCCCTGGGTTGGGAAGATCCCCTGGAGAATGGAAAGGCTACTCACTCCAGTAGCCTGGCCTGGAGAATTCAGGTCACAAAGAGTCGGACACGACTGAGCAACTTTCACTTTTGGAGAAGGAAATGGCAAACCATTCCAGTATTCTTGCCTGGAAAATCCCATGGACAAAGGAGCCTGACGGGTCACAAGAGTCAGACATGACTTGGTGACTAAACCACACAATATAAGCAGAGCTATTTAAAGTAGAGCTGGAGGAGCCATTCCAGAAGACCTGCGTTGTACATCCTGTTTTCTGAAACTCTGAACTAGACCAGAGCACCAATGTTCCAAGAATCAGCAAGAACAAGAATATCCTTGAAAGGACTGATAAAAATGAACTTTTGCTTAGTGCCTTTCACCTGACCAATCAACAAAGTACAAATCATCTTTTACCAAATAAGACTTTACTTTGATTAATTACCTCATCTTGCACCAGTTAACTTTTTTAAAACACTATAATTTTTTTTAATAAATAAAAAATAAAATTTGCAAACTTAAAAAACCTTATCTTCCTCTCTTTTCCACATAAAAACTCTGATGCCCTAGCCTGTAATCAGAATACCATTTGGGTTTTTACCTAAATCTATGTACCTCGAATTGCAATTCTTTGATCCCAAATAAACACGTTACCTCTTGAACTGGATTCTGGCTTTTTATAGGGAGACATTACATAAATGGTATCATACAGTATTTGGTCTTTTGTGATTAGCTCTTTTAATGCTTATTTAAGATTCTTCCACTTTATAGCATATATCAGTACTTCATTCCTTTTTCTGGCTAAATATATTACACTATGGATATACCACATTTGTTTATCCATTCATCAGTTGAAGAACATTTGAGTTGTTTCCACTTTTTGGCTGTTATGAGCATTCGTGAATGCATTTTTGTGAGGACACATGTCTTCCTTCTTCATTTCCCTTGGGTCTATATCTAAGAACAAAATGGCTGGGCTGTATTGTAACTCTGATTAATAATATGAGGAACTATCAAATTGTTTTCCAAAATAGGTACACCATTTTACATTCCTGTTAGCAAAACATTTGCTATTATTTGTCTTTTTTAATTTCACCATCCTAGGGAGTATGGCTTCCCTGTTGGCTCAGACAGTAAAAGCGTTTGCTTACCATGTGGGAGACCCAGGTTCAATCCCTGGATTGGGAAGGTCTCTGGAGAAGGAAATGGCAACCCACTCCAGTATTCTTGCCTGGAAAATCCCATGGATGGAGGAGCCTGGTAGGCTATGGTCCATGGGGTCGCAAAGAGTCGGACACGACTGAGCAACTTCACAGTACAGTGGGTATGAAGTGATTATAGTTTTGATTGACATTTACCTGATGACTACTGATGTCAAGCATCTTTTCATATTTTTGTTGGTTATTAGTATATTATTATTGAAGAAATGTCTATCCAAATCCTGTGCTCTTTTATAATTGGTTTCTCTTTTCATTAGGGAGTTTATTTCTCTTTTTATTATTATGTTGTAAGCTTTATTAAAAATATATTCTGGACACAAATCCTTTAGCAGAGATATAATTTATATTTTCTTTCAGTCTGTGGGATGTCCTCATTCTCTTGATCATGTCCTTTGAAGTAAATGTTTTTAATTTTAATGAAATCCCATTTATCTTCTTTTTCTTCTGTTATTTATGGTTTTTGGTGTCATATCTAAGAAAACGTTGTCTAACACAAGGTCACAGAATTACTTCTAAGTTTTTTTCTACAAGCTTTATAGTTTTAGCTCATATTTAACTCTATGATCCACTCTGAGTTCATTTTTTATAACAATGTGAGGCTGAGATCGAGCTTTACACTGTTCCATGTGAATATTCAGGTGTCCCAGAACCATTTGTTGAAGAGATTATATATTCCCACTGAATTATTTTGGCACCTTTCTTAAAGAAAAAAATCACTGATCATAAACATAAGAGCTAATATCTGGACTCTCAATTATAATAAATCAATATTTCTTTTCTTATACCAGTACCATACTATCTTGATTACTGTAACTTTGAAGTAAATTTTGAAGCAGGAAAGTATGAGTTTTCCAATTTTGTTCTTTTTTTACAAGATTCTTTTGGCAATATTCTAACCCTTTTATTTCCATAAAATGTTCACATCACCTTGCCAATTTCTGCAATGAGGAATCTGGGATTTTGATAGGGATTGTAATGAATCTGTGGATCAATACAAATATTGATGGTCCCCATTTTTATATTGCCATTGTAACACTATTAATTCTTCCAATATATAAACATAGGATGTCTTTCCATTTATCTAAATGTTTACAGCTTTTTCAACAATGTTTTGTAGTTTTCAATGTACAAGTCTTGTACTTCTTGTTAGATTTATTCCTGTACTTCTTTTCTTACATTTATTCCTGAGTGTTTTACTCTTTGTGATGTCTTCTTAATAGATTGATGATTTTACTCTAAAATGTCCTTTTTTTCAGTAACAAGTTTTGTCTTAAAATCTTACTTGTCCAATATTATATAGCCATCCCAGCTCTCTTTTAGCTTGTCTTTGCTTTGTATATTGTTTTCCATTTTTTAACTTTCAAACCTATTTGATTTGAATCTAAAACACATTTCTTATACATAATACATAAATCAATTATGTTTTCTTAAATATTCTGTCAACCTATGCCTTTTGATTGAAGTGTTTAATCTACTTATTGTAATTACTGATAAGGTAGGATTTATGTCTGCCATTTTGCTACCTATTTTTTATATGTTTTATGTCTTTCTGTTCCTCTTTTCCTCTGTAACTGCCTTCTTTTGTGTTAAATACATACCTTCTACTATATCATTTTGAGTCTCCTATTGTTTCTGTATTTTTAAGTTATTTTAATAGTGGGTGTCATAGGGATTAAAATTAGCATTCAAATTTAAAACGATACGTGCTTGCTTCAGCAGGACATAAACTAATTTAAGACAACCTAGATCAAGCTAATACTAACTTTATTTCAATGGTATTTTGCTCCAAAATACCTCTGCTCCTTTTCCCTTTCTTTATGCTTATTTATTTCCCTTTCTTTATTCTTTCTTTTATACAAATTATACGTATACACATTCCACACTTGATCTTAGCCAAAAGACCAAGAAGTGATAATATTTACACATTCCAAATAAAATAGTTTTATACTTATTTCCTTATGTGGCTGTCTTTTAAATAATATAAAAGAAAAAAGTATAAAAACAAAAAATATGTTTATATTGTCTTTTATAGTTAGCTATGTACTTACCTTTTCCAGTGCTCTTTATTTCTTTGTGTGGGTTTGAGTTACAATCTAGTGTTCTTTTATTTCAGCCTGAAGGGCTTCCTTTAGTATTTTTTATTAAATAACTCTGTTAGTGACAAATTGACTCAGAGTTTGTTTATCTGGGAATATCTTTATTTCTCCTTCATTTTTGAAGAATAGTTTTGCTGGATATAGAATTCTTCATTGACAGTCTATTTTTTCAGTACTTTGAATATATCATCTCACCTCATCTTCTGGTCTCCATGGTTTCTAATGAGAATTCCTTGTATGTTATGAGTCACTTCTCTTGGGCTTTCAAGATTCTCTTTGTCTTTCTAAAGTTTCATTATGATGTGTCTCTGTGTAGATCATTTAGAGTTTATCTTACAGTTCATCAAGCTTCTAAGATGTGTAGATTGATGATTTTCATCAAATTTGGGAAGTTTGGGGCCATTATTTCTTCAAATATTCTTTTGGTCCCTTTATCTCATCTCTCCTTCTGAGATATTCATTTTGCATATGTTCATATACTTGATTGTGTCCCTGTGGATACAGTCTCTCTGAGGTGCTGTTTATTTCTTCTTCATTCTTTTTGTTGTTGTTCCTAAGACTGGATAATTTCAACTCACCTATCTTCAAATTGACTTATTCTTTCTTCAGTAAGCTCAAATTTATACTTTTTAGCACCTCTAGTAAACATTTCTTATTTGGGAATTGTACATCTCAACTCCAGAATGTCTACTGAGTTTTTTTTTTAACTCTCTATTGATATTCTCTAATTGATATCATTGTCATGCTTTATTTTAATTATTTTGTTATTTTAACATATTTATAATGATTGATTTAAAGTCATTGGCTACTAAGTCCACCAACACTTCCCCTTCAGGGACATTTTCCTTGGCTTCCTTTCTTTTCCTGTATATGTGCCATATTTTATTGTTCTGTGCATGTCTCATAAATTCTGAAACTGGAGACTTTAGATAGTATATTGAATAATATAACAACGATGGTATCAGATCACCCTCCCCAAAGTTTCTTATTGTTGCTAGTATTTTGAAATATGTGGCCAATGAGTTCTCTCCTAGGCTTTTAAATTTTTGTTTTTATTTTTAATCTGGATTCCTAGGAGTCACCCTTGAGTTAGCATTGTTTAGTGGCCAACCTATGATCTATCAGAGATTTTCTTAAATGCTTTGTCTACATGTCTTTCACCTTTGGCCAAAGGGATCTGTGTGTGAAGGCATGCCTTCAAAATTCAGACAGTTTATGAAGCAGTGTTAGATTTAACTTCCTGCTTGTGCAGAATGTAAATGTAAGACAAATGTGGACTAGAATAGCGGGAGTCTTCTCCTTTCCCAGGCCAAGTCCTGAACACACATTGTCTTCTAGATTATCAGAAGTATGGAGCTTTTTGAATTCCTTAGTTCTAGTTACCTAGCTCCAGGACTTCCTGTAAGAATTCTGGTCATACTCTTTTCTTGTCTCAACTGAAATCATAGCCTTAGACCAACAGCTATGATGTTGCCAGCAGATTACTAGCAGGTAACATCCTGGGAATAGAGCTTTTATTTGTTGCTGAGCTAGCTCTGAGCTAAAACAGCCCAACACCCTGGGAATGAAAATTTTCCAGGTAGCTTCAAGTACAGACAAAATATTGATGGTACTATATAGATGAGTCTTTTAATCAAGTTCCAGAAATGGTCATTCCTCTCCATTGGCTGCAAGACTGCTGGCTTTTCATGACTATCCCTCTACCTGATTGGAGAGGAAAGGGGACTAGGAATAGCTCATGTTAAAATGACATAGTTACTGCTTCCTTACAGAAGTTTAGTGTGGACTAAACTCGTGTGGACAATTTTCAGCTTGTTTTGTGGTTTTGGTTAATTTCTAAAGTTACAAAATGATTTTAGTTGTTTTGCCAGTATCTTCTGTTTTTGTGAGTAGAGAGTTTCACCAACTATCTCACTCTGCCATTCCAGAACGCTTTTCTATTTTGTTACTTTTTTATCCTGGTTGTGCCCTTCTATTTAGAATCATATGTGAGAGTGTTAAAACAATGTCCCCTTGTGCTTTATTAAGAAACAGACCTGGCCAACTCAGAGTTTAGAGTTTCTTTTCAAATTATAGTTTCTCCCATATATGGAAATACTCCTTCTTCTACTAAAAAAGAAGAAGAAGGATATTATATAAGAGAAATCTGTGCCAGGAAGAAGTAGATCAATTGCCCCTTCTGTCCTGGTAGATGATGGGAAAGAAAAGTGAGCTGACTAAGTACTATGGAGAGATCTTTCATTTCTTCATTTCTCCCACTCAAGATAACCCCCAAGGAAAGGGCCCAGTAGAAAGATCCAGATGCATATGCCTGAAGATCATGGTGAAGAGTGCCCAGAAAGATTGTCTTAAAGAATCTTTCCTTTTTCCCCCAAGGCCTGTACTTGGGACTCAAACATGTGACTTGATGCTGCTGCTGCTGCTAAGTCGCTTCAGTCGTGTCCGACTCTGTGAAACCCCATAGATAGCAGCCCGCCAGGCTCCCCCGTCCCTGGGATTCTCCAGGGAAGAACACTGGAGTGGGTTGCCATTTCCTTCTCCAATGCATGAAAGTGAAAAAATAAAGTGAAGTCACTCAGTCGTGTCCAACTCCTAGCAACCCCATGGACTGCAGCCCACCAGGCCCCTCCGTCCATGGGATTTCCAGGCAAGAGTACTGGAGTGGGTTGCCATTGCCTTCTCCTGTGACTTGATATTAAGGTACTAATTGGAGCAGCATATTGGCTAAGACCCAGGGTCTGATTGAAGGGATTGCCACACCCAAAATATCATATAAATGCCCTAGACTGTGTATTCTAGTCACAGATGCTTGCATATCCTACAAAAGGTCAGACATAACAAGTTATACCTGAAAGACTGAGTGACTGCCCCATGACAGGAGCCAGAAGAGATCAGTAAGATGCTACAGAATTCTATATGATTTCCAGTCATTTGTCTTCTGTGTTGCCCTGAGGTTGCCCTTGCTGGGGGGACAGTGGAGAAGGAAGGGAGGCAGGAGTAGAGATGGGGAGAGGAAATTTGAAAAGTATTTATCTAAAAGAGACTCAGTCATTCAAAATACACTGTTCAAACCAGTATAGCCTATCATGCAAGAAATAGGAAGCTGAAAGCCTTCCCCTCCTGATGGGATGTGAGGAGACTATAAAGATCAGTCATGTATTAGAAAATAAAGAAGCTAAGTTTCTTTATACATCTAAGTACTAGTACAAGTTCACTTGTGATCCGATTGCATCATCTTACTTTTTCTCAGTCACACAGAAATATGAGACTCTCCCTTATAGTTGAACACAGTTCAGCTATTCCCTCCTGTTCTCCTCTTCTTTCTCTTTTCCTCTCTGGTACACCCAATAGAAGTGCTAGGGCTATGGTCAACTTGACAGAAGCAGATTTCTGTGCTTATTCTCACCACCAGGAAGCTCCATGTAAGGTCATATGACCATTAAGATGGAGAACTCCAATGCTTAGGTTCCTCTACCTTGAATGCCTTCTACCTCTTCCCCTTCTCCATATGACTCACTACCTGTCCTGAATAAATCAGCTTGAACATCTGTCTCCTACTCTCCCTCCTAAGTCACACAGCAGTTCTCTGGGCTCCCACAGCATCCTATCCATCTCCATCTCCCTCCTGCAAACAATATTGCATGTGATCATTTACTTTTCTCCTTTCCCTACTGGACTATGAGCTCCTGAATGCCTGTTCTGTGTTTTTATTTGCCTGTTCTCAGAATCTAACCTAGTCATGGGAAAACAGAAGGTATTAACTCTGGCACTGAGTGTTTATTACTTTTGATTTTCTGTCTCAAATTTTACTACTCTGTACTTTTTATTCAAATTATTAAACACCTACGATAGGTCTACTGCTGCTAAGTCACTTCAGTCGTGTCTGACTCTGTGCGACCCTATAGACGGCAGCCCACCAGGCTCTCCCATCCCTGAGATTCTCCAGGCAGGAACACTGGAGTGGGTTGCCATTTCCTTCTCCAATGCATGAAAGTGAAAAGTGAAAGTGAAGTCACTAGGACTAAATAAAACCCAACCCTTTAAGCTGAGGTGCTTATAATTCTGTGTGGCAGATAAATACAGTGAAATACAATGTGTTGAGTATTTTAAGGGAAAAAAATTATTGTCGGACAGAATAAACGAAGCCTTTAGATTTCTATATGAAGTCTACCTTGATCTCTCTAATTTTCATGAGAGAGATCTCTCTAATTTTCATGATCTCTCTAATTTTCATTTTATAGGTGACAATGGTGGGGGTAGGAGGAGGATGGTCACTGACAGTATGTGCAAAGCAAGAAGGTATTAACTCACAATTAATCACTGCATTAATCTTCCTGGAATATCCATGTCAGGAATTCAACCGATAGTCTGGCTCATATTCTAGTGATATTTCCTCTCAAGTAAAATGCTAAAGAGGACAGGTACTGCTTGATCCTAAAGGTCTTCTTTACTCAAAACCTTAATCTGTATGAAGAATATATCAGAAGAATATTGGGTTTCCTAACACTTTCTCTGGTTTGAGGAAATGAATAATAAGGCATAGAGAAATTATGATTTTCAGTGTGTGAAACTCTTGAAGACTTATGTACACTACATCAGAACAATATCATGCTTTCTTCCTCTCTTTGGCTCTTTATCAGGTTGAGTAAATCTCTCTTACAGGCTTTGATATCTGTTAATAAATATTCATTAATCATCTATAATGAGATCTTAACTATAAATTTAGAACATAGACAATAGCAATAGAGAGTTAGACATCAAAAAGTACCTGAACAGATGATGATATCTACAGTGAAAGCAAAGTGATACAAACACTACAAGAAAAACACCATAAATGTAACTTCACAAAATACATAATAGTTTATTTGAGATGCTTTAGGTGACTAGAGGGCTTCTCTTGTGGCTCAGATACTTTGGCCACCTGATGCGAAGAACTGACTCATTGGAAAAGGCCCTGATGCTGGGAAAGATTGAAGGCAGGAGGAGAAGGGGACGAGAGAGGATGAGATGGTTAGATGGCATCACCTACGCGATGGACATGAGTTTGAGTAGGCTCCAGAAGTTGGTTATGGACAGGGAAGCCTGGAGTGCTATAGTCCATGGGGTCACAAAGATTCAGACACGACTGAGTGACTGAAATGAACTGAGGTGCTGCTGCTGCTAAGTCACTTCAGTCGTTTCCAACTCTGTGTGACCCCATAGATGGCAGCCCACCAGGCTCCCCTTTCCCTGGGATTCTCCAGGCAAGAACACTGGAGTGGGTTGCCATTTCCTTCTCCAATGCATGAAAGTGAAAAGTGAAAGTGAAGTCACTCAGTTGTGTTCGACTCTTAGTGACCCCATGGACTGCAGCCTACCAGGCTCCTCCAGCCATGGGATTTTCCAGGCAAGAGTACTGGAGTGGGGTACCATTGCCTTCTCCAAAACTGAGGTGACTAAATGCCAAATGAATGCTAATACAATAGGTGCCTTAAAGATCAGAGACAAAGGAAGTTCTCAGAGGTCTATATGAGGTCAGGGGAATATCCCAAAAGTGAGGTGGGGTGTGGAGATTATGGCTTGAGCTGAGAACAGGTGAATAGGTGGGGTGAGTGGTTATCTTTGGGGAGAGAAAATGGATCGTGATTAGGAAAGGGTGTGAAAAGGACGTCTGGTGAGCCAGCAAATTTCTAGTTTTTTAATTAAGTGGTAAAATACATGGGTTTTCATTTGTTTTATGAAGTTTTCTGTATGTGTTAAGTACCACAATAATATAGTTTAGAGAAGAGACTGATGTATGGGAAAGGCTCTACTAATTAAAAGTAAAGTGCTCCCAAAGCCTCCACCATGATACTGGGAGGTCAAAGATGAGTAAGACCTAGTCATGATTCTCAGGAAGCTCCCACCCCATCCCAGGAAGGAACAGTGGTGACTGGAGACGAGTCTAGAAAAGTAGTTTGGAACAAATTTGTGGACACTTTGTACAATGCTAAGGCACTTCAACTTTCTCCAGTAAGTAACCAAGAACCAACAAATAGTTTAAAGCAGATTTATGTGATGAGATTTTCATTTTAGAAAGCAAATGCTGGTCATATCATAACATATGGGTTGGGGAAATGAGGTAAAACTCAGAGCCAGTATCTCTGATAAAGCCTTATATTGTTTTAACTTTCTCAGGTACATGTTCTCCTTCCCTAAGAGCTTTGAACTTGTGAATAGTTGTGACACAATCTTATGTTTTCCAGAATAGTATATATAATCCTTGCCAGTAAACACAATAAATACAGTTCAGCTGCTTTAACCCTTTCTGTTAGAGGAGAAAGATAGAAGTATTAGTTGAATAAATAATGGACCAATGAATTATCTTGATATCTTGAGCCTTCTAAAACCTACTGAAAGTGTAAAAGTGTTAGTTGCTCAGTCATCTCTGACTCTTTGTGACCCCCATGGGCTGTAGCCCGCCAGGCTCCTCTGTCCATGGAATTCTCCAGGCAAGAATACTGAAGTAGATAGCCATTCCATTCTCCAGGTGATCTTCCTGACCAGAGATTGAACCCAGGTCTCCCGCATTGCAGGCAGATTCTTTATCATCTGAGCCACCAGGGAAGCCCAAATTGAGTTGTATCCAATTTTATCAACATCATCCAGCCAACCCCTAAATTTTAAATTTTATCCTGATTGCACTTATCCCATCTCTATCTCCTTAAATCCCCTTCACCACACCAGGAAAATTTAAAGATACTTATAGCAAATAAGCCCCCAACTGGTATGTTGTTGTTCAGTCACTAAGTTGTGTTTGATTCTTTGCTCCTCTGTCTGTGGAATTCCAAAGCAAGAATACTGGAGTGGGTAGCCATTCCCTTCTCCAGGGGATCATCCTGACCCAGGGATCGAACCCGAATCTCCTGCATGGCAGGCAGATTCTTTGCCATCTGAGCCACCAAGGAAGCCCCCTACTTGGTATATATCTCTATAAAAATTTATATCATATGTATTAATCTATTTAAATATACACATATTTAATACATTTAAAATATATTTATACTTACAAATATATTTAAACATAAGTTTAAAGGAGCCTATAGCTCTAAGATTTTCTTGTAAGCATCTGTGGGTGATTGTTTACAAGCTTGCATTTAAGAGTCACTGCCCAAAATCAAGATTTCAGGAAACATTGATGGGGAAAAAATAAGGTCAAAGGACCCACAATCATACCACTGGTGTCAACAGTTCCTCAACTTAATAACACTTGCATCATGTATGCAGGAGAATATAAGAATATGAGCTATTTTTAGAATTTTGTTTCTCATGTTCTGACAAAAACCCTTCCCTTTTCTCTCTCTCTCTCTTTTTTTTTCCAAGTCAATGGTTTTGAGTGGAAAACACCCTAGAGCAGTAAGAGGAGGAAGGAAGCTCCAGACAGTCTCAGTGATGAGAACAGGAGTTCCAGTTTTTACAGGAATCCTGTGTGGCTCTGTGCATGTGTATGCATGTGTTTTTTGACGATGGAATAGAAAACAGAGAGGGTGGAGTGCAGAGGGCTTTATCCTTCTCTTAATTCTCAACACACCCAGGACAGGGGAAAACTTCAGGAAGGACATAAGAAAACATGGGAGGTCAGATACAAGCTGAGGCCCAATATGAAAATCTATATAAGACCCCCTGGCCTTAAACCAACAAGAAAGTAAAGGTCAGCCAGTGGTCAGGTTTGAAAGTCTCTGTTCACCTCAGACAGTGGACTTTATGCTGGAAATCACCAGGCCTTTATTCAGAAAGAAGAGAAGGATAGCCTACGGGGAGAAAATCTTTCTAAGCAGATGTCTACTCCTAATAGTCTCAAGTCCAGATGTGAAAACATAAGTTGAGACTCATGAACCACATTCTACATACTTGAGAGTTCAAAGTAGAGGCTTTTACATTAAATATGTTTTATCATCTTATGAGGATTAGAATAGTTTGGAAAACCAGTTCAAAATCCAGATTTTCAGACTCTGCTCAGTTTTACTCTTGAATGTGGTAGCATGACAGAGCTGGTCCCTGGACCACAGTCAGCTCCCCCATTCCACCTCTGGTTCTGTTCCACAAGGTGATGATGAGCCATGAGCACGTGTGAGGACTCCAGCCTGCCTACACAGCTCTCTCTGTACCCACTACGAATAATGATTCTCTGCCTAGCCCTTGGGCCTAGGCTTCAGTCATCCCTTGGGTGAATTTTAGAGAGAGAAAGAGGGAGGAAGAGGATGAGCCACAGCACAAGGTACTGTACCTGTGAAGAGAAGTGTCAGGGGAGAATGAGTGCCCAAGGGACACTATGTTTTAATTAAATTTAGGGTGAGAATACTTTCTTTGATTCAGCCTTGGATTTTACACATGACCAGATGAAACAAGAGGATGAAACAACAGGAAGTCCAGGATAAACAGTTGTTTTTAGTAAGGATGAGTCAAGCTCCATGAGAGTTGAAAGAACTTTACTATGGAAACTCAGAACACTGAATTGTGGTCCCACATCTATCACTCATCACAGGTCCATCCCCCAGATTTGTGGCGTCATGGGAAAGAGTAAAAATGATGATCCTCACACTACACATCTAGTTATGTGAAACTTAAACTCAAGTAACAATTTAACTGTTAAATATGTCCTATCCTATCAGTCTGACAAATATGCCTTCATAATTATCTGGAAGGCCAGGCACAAATTCAGAATTCTTGGCCTCTTCAAATTTGGTATGGAAAATAATGGTGCCCAGAGCCGCCCCTTGTCCTATACCCTTACCCTTGCTCTTTCACCCCTAGGCTCCTTCCTACACATTGAGGGATCTCACACATGTGTATTGACACCTTAAATTACACATCTGAGATATGTCCACACATCCCCCCACCGCAACACTCCCTACCTGTTCCCATCCTTGATGCAAACTGCTGCCCTGATCACTCAGAGACCTAAAAAAGGCACACCACCAGCATGGTTCACTCACTGGAGGACTAGTCCAGGGAAAAGCCTAGGCAAGTAAGCCTGGAAGCAGGTATAGTCCACAGGCTCTAGGTAGACATATCCACTTGGCCCTGCCAGCTCCTCACCAGGAAAGGGTGCAGCCAAGGAAAGGCTAGCACATGGCCCCTGACCTGTCAGTACTACTACACATGTACCTGGCTCCCAGGAACAACCTACCCTCTGTGGCCCGTGTCAGGCATCTGAACTATATCATTGACCCCAAGGAGCAGCATCTGAATGAAATGTTGCTTTTTGAGTCACTATTATTCAGGCTTCATGACCTTCTTATACCCTGAAAATTCATCTAGTGGGACAGGAAACTGGACGCTGAAAAGCTTGACCAATTCAGACTATCTGCTGAGGCAACAGCCATCAGCTATTGAGAAGACATGATCGTCTAAATCTCGGGGCTGTAGCTCTTTATCTTGGGACAAGAGGTTATAGCTGTGGCATTTAATAGCAAATAGTGAAAATGAAAGAAATTTTTCCAGCTTCTATTAATAAAAAACAAATTTTGTATTGGGATAAGGATAGATGAATGGCACATAATAGAAAGCCCAGAAGTAGACCCACATGATACAGCCATCTGACCTCTGACAAAGGCAAAAGTGGTACAATGGAATAAAGATGGTACCTTCAACAAATGGTGATGAAACAACTGGACATCCACATGCCTCCACCCCCCCAAAAATAAAATATAAACGCAGACATTACACTCTTCACAAAAATTAACTAAAATGATAAATGATAAAGGAACAACTGTTAAACTCCTAGAAGATAACAGAAAACACAAGAGAAATGACCTCAGATTTGGTGATGACATTTTAGGTACCACACCAAAGGCATGATCCAGGAAAGAACTGAAAAACTGGACTTCATTAAAACCAGAATTTTCTGCTTTGTGAAAAGTACTGTCAAGATAATGAAAAGATAGATCACAGACTGGGAAAAAAAATATTTGCAAAAGTTATGTCTGACAAAGGACTATTATCTGAAATATACGAAGAACTCAAAATTTAACAATAAGAAAACAAACCCAATTTAAAACTAGGCCATTTAACAGATACCTCAATGGCAACCCACTCCAGTATCCTTGCCTGGAAAATCCGATGGACGGAGAAGCCTGGTAGGCTACAGTCCATGGGGTTGCAAAGAGTCGGACACAACTGAGCGACTTCACTTCAACAGATACCTCACCAAATAAGATATACAGATGGCAAATAGGTACATGGAAAAATGTTTCATATTACATCAGGAAAACACAATTCTTTTTTAAATGAGTATGACACACCTATGAGAAATGACCAAAATTCAGAAAAACTGACATCAAATGTTCACGAGGATGTGAAGAAACAGGAACTCTCATTTACTGTGGCTGGAAATACAAAATGGTACAGCCACTTTGACATACAATTTGGCAGTTTCTTACAAAATTAAACATACTCTTGCCATCAGTTCAGTTTAGTTTAGTCACTCAGTCGTGTCCAACTCTTTGTGACTGCAGCACACCAGGCCTCCCCGTCCATCACCAACCCCCAGAGTTTACTCAGACTCATGTCCATTGAGTCAGTGATGCCATCCAACAATCTCATCCTACACTTTCCCTTTCTCCTCCCACTTTCAATCTTTCCCAGCATCAGGATCTTTTCAAATGAGTCAGTTCTTTACATCAGGTGGTCAAAGTGTTGGAGTTTCAGCTTCAGTATCAGTCCTTCCAATGAATATTCAGGACTGATTTCCTTTAGGATCGACTGGTTGGATCTCCTTGCTGTTCAAGGCAATTGCACTCCTTGGTATTTTCTTGCCAAAACTGAAAAGTTATATCCATACAAAAACCTACACATGCATGCCTATAGTAGCTTTGTTCATGACTGCCAAAATGTGGAAGTAACCAAGATACCTTCCAGGAAGATGCTGAATAAATAAACTGTAGTACATTCAGACAATGGAATATTATTCAACACTAAAAGACATGAGGTATCACACCAGGAAAAGACATGGAGGAAACTTAAATGCACATTACCAAGTCAGATAAGCAATCTTAAAAAGTTACATAATGTATGGTCTCAACATTTTGGAAAAATCAAAACTAAAGAGATAATCACCCCGAAATCATAGTATACATAAGATTGGGCTTCCCTTGTAGCTCAGCTGGTAAAGAATCCACCTGCAATGTGGGAGACCTGGGTTTGATCCCTGGGTTGGGAAGATCCCCTGGAGAAGGGAAAGGCTACCCACTCCAGTATTCTGGCCTAGAGAATTCCATGGACTGTATAGTCCATAGGGTCACAAAGAGTCGGACACGACTAAGAGACTTTCACTTCACTTCACTTCATAGAGATAACAAACAGGTCAGTGGTTTCCAGGGGTTAGTGGGGAACAAAGGATTTTAGGACAATGAAGCTACTTTGTGTCTGTATTTTTTTTTTTTTTTTTGGTCGTGTCACATGGCATGCAGAATCTTGGTTCCCCAATCAGGGACTAAACCATGCCCCCTGTAGTAGAAGCGTGGAGTCTTAATCACTGGATCTCCAGGGAAGTCCTGAAACTACTCTGTACACTTCAGTTATTACAAAGGATTCATAAAACATACAACACCAAGAGCAAGCTCTTATGTATACTATGATTTTGAGGTGATTATGATATTTCAGTGTAAGTTCATCAATTATAACAAATGTATCACTCTGGTGAGGGTTGTTAATAATGGTTGACACTACGCATATGTAGGGGTAGATAGAATATAGGAATATATAGAAATCTCCTTCCAAGTATGCTGTGAACATAAGACTGCTCTAAAAAGTAGTCTATAATTTAAAAGTATCTAGACAAAAGAGAAGCCAAAAAAATTTTTTTGATCTGCCATGCTAGAAAAAGATTGAATTGTCCTTCTATTCTCTCTATAGAGAGTACTATCAATAATACTTGGCAGAAAGAGATGATAGAGTATGCATCTCATGTAGAGATACTAATGGGGGAATGTAAGACAGACACTGTTTGAATCTCATGTTTAAAGAGATATTGCTATATACTGATTTGTGTCCCCTCAAAATTCACATGCTGAAATCCTAAGCTTGGATGTGATGGTATTAGGAGGTGGGGCCTTTGGGAGATGATTAGGTCGTGAGGGTGGAGCCCTCATGAACAGGATTGGTGCACTAATAAAAGAGACCCCCCCACCCCTCCAAGAGTTCCCTCAGGCTTCCCAGGTGGCAGTAGTGATAAAGAACCTGCCTGCCAATGCAGAAGACAAAAGAGACATGGGTTTGATCCCTGGGTCAGGAGGATCCCTTGGAGAAGGGTATGGCAACCCACTCCAGTATTCTTGCCTGGAGAATCCCATGGACAGAGGAGCCTGGCGGGCTACAGTCCATGGGGTCACAAAGAGTCTGACATGACTGAAGCGATTTAGCACACACAAGAGTTCCCTCACCCCTTCTACTATGTGAAGACACAGAGAAGACAGCTGTCTGTGAACCAGAAATCCATACCAAACACGAAATCTGCCAGTGCCACAATCTTGAACTCCCCAGCCTCCAGAACTGTGAGATATAAATGTCTGTCATTTATAAGCCTCGCGGTTTATGGTTTTCTGTTATAGGAGTCTGAACAGACTAAGGAAGAAATCTTAGTACGATTTCTTAGGAATAAAAAAATAAAAATAAAACACCCACTCCTACCAGTTTCTGTATGCTGCTGCTACTGCTGCTAAGTCACTTCAATCATGTCTGACTCTGTGCGACCCCATAGACGGCAGCCCACCAGACTCCCCCATCCCTGGGATTCTCCAGGCAAGAACACTGAAGTGGGTTGCCATTTCCTTCTCCAATGCATGAAAGTGAAAAGTGAAAGTAAAGTCGCTCAGTCGTGTCCAACTCTTAGCAACCCCATGGACTGCAGCCTACCAGGCACCTCTGTCCATGGGATTTTCCAGGCAAAAGTACTGGAGTGGGTTGCCATTGCCTTCTCTTAGTTTCTGTATAATAACTGTTAATAGTTTTTAAGTGTTCCCTATTTGAACTGTGGTGTTGGAGAAGACTCTTGAGAGTCCCTTGGACTGCAAGGAGATCCAACCAGTCCATTCTGAAGGAGATCAGCCCTGGGTGTTCTTTGGAAGGAATGATGCTAAAGCTGAAACTCCAGGACTTTGGCCACCTCATGCAAAGAGCTGACTTATTGGAAAAGACTCTGATGCTGGGAGGGATTGGGGGCAGGAGGAGAAGGGGACGACAGAGGATGAGATGGCTGGATGGCATCACTGACTCGATGGACGTGAGTCTGAGTGAACTCCGGGAGTTGGTGATGGACAGGGAGGCCTGGCGTGCTGCGATTCATGGGGTCGCAAGGAGTCAGACATGACTGAGCGACTGATTTAATCTGATCTGATCTGATCTGATATTCCAGATATTAGCGTACTTGCTCTATAAATTACCTCATGCAATCTTCTTGATCCCCATTTCAGAGATGGGGCAGGAAGTGGTTAAAGAATGTACCAGAAGGCACACAGGTAGTACTTGATGGTACCAGGACTTGAACCCAGCTGCCTGGTTCTTTAGGACACAGTCTTAAGCACTGGGCCACTCTGTCTTCCTGGATCCTCACTGGGCATGGAAAGAAAAGGCTGTATCCTAAGCCTATCTTCTAGTCCTGCAATTCCGGGCTGATGTATTTAACCTTTGTCCTCATTTATAAAACAGAGGAAAGAGTACCACTCCTAGGGCTGTTCTAAGAACTGGAGGAAATAAAATAGGATAAGTCTCCAGCACATGACAGCATTGCTAGGTATCCAGTAAGTGCTGGTTCCTCTCTTCCCTCTTTCCTTCTGTTGGGCTACACTCCTCAGGCCTATAAAGCTGGTACCTGCCAAGCTTTAAAACTACAGAAAACCTAGAGACAACAACAGAGACATCAATGGTTTCATGGATGGCGGAACTTACACATTTAAAGCAAAACCTTGGAGCAACCTCCCCCAGCGACCAGCAGGACATGGCAGCAGGCTTCTTTCCTGAGAAGAAGGGGAGACTGCCAGTTATAGTGAAATTGAGGTCAGGTTGGCTCATCAGTTACCAGGGAAACTAGCAGAGGAGCAGGCCCCTCACTTACCCCTTTGATAAGAACACTTATCAGCTGGGGTCTGAGGTAAGCATGTATCAACAGGAAGGTCAGTCATGTGAGTCGGATGTAAGTGAAGCAGGACTAGTCTGTGGGGGATGTACAGAGAGCAAGAGAGCAACCATCTTGAGTGGCCTGAACATATACCTTCCTTCCTTCTTTCTTTGGCTATTTGGCTATTTTCTTTGACCGCTTTCTTTTAGCTCCCTGAATGTGCAATTCACAGAAATAATATTGACTTTCCTTTTGGCATTTTTACCAACCAAACACGTCTTTCTACCTGTCTTATCTTGTTTCTACTGTGATCATTTGGAGGTGAACATGGATGGGTCATTTTATTAGCTTTTGTAATTAATAGGTGACCAAAGATTTTTTTTCCAAGAGGGAAGAGAAGGCAGGATGTGATTTATAAGTTAAGGAAAGGAAAGTATGAGGCCCCATGGTCCATCGTAACTGTCATCACTATGGAAATGATCTTGCAAAGTGCGTGTCCTTTTCACCGAAGTCAGCAGTTCTGTTTTGACACAGAAGGACAGAGTAAGCCCCTGAGGAAGTCTGTTCTTCAGTTCCTGCACAAGCAGTTTAAGGGCTGGCATTTGTTTAGTCTGGGCTGTCTACTTTCTGTAACTATGAGCCTCTTGTGAGCTGCAGCATCCCTGCTTTCCAGGTGGGTCACAAATCAGGCACGTGAAATAAAGGTGATGGCACAGATCCAGAGGATCAATTTTCTTCCCTGAGGAGAAAAAGCGATTTTATCCTTTGCTTAAGGTGGTTAAAAAAAATAAATCTTCCATAGAGTGGGGGGCGGAAATCTACTCCTTAAAGTCAGAGGAGCAGAGTGATGGCAAACGTGGATTCATCCCCTGCAGCTGTGTCTCCATTCAGTGGGTGTTCAAGAAAGCAAAAGTCTGAATGCTTACTCCTCCCCTGGACAGGGATGCCACTTTTTTCTTTCTGAAAGGAAAGACGGTTCCACCCACCAGAGATTCCTTGTGGGCTGGCCCAAGCTATTTGCATCACAGCTGCTCTGTCTCAGCCCCAGTTGCATCATTGAAGCAGAAGCCCCGGAGGGATCTTATCGCTGCCAGTTTCTCTAAGTTGTTATTATTTCAAAAAGTGAAACCAAATATCTGCTTCCTTCACTTAGCACATTCTAGAGGAGCTGCAGCTACTTGCTAGAAGAACCAGGGTGAGGCAGGAGCCTCAGGCTCAGAGCATGGCCAGACTCCTCCATTCATGCTTCTGATCTCAGTCCTGTCTCAAACTTTCATTTACCTGCCTCTATCCCCTCCACTGCCAGGTTCTTCAGATGTCCCATGAGGTCCTGCCTCCTTAATACCTGAATAAGGAGATTGAGCCTTGTTCCTGGAGAGATTGAGGGGCTGGAAGTAGACCCCAGGGTTTTGGTGTCAGGGTGATTCCAGCACCTTGAGGACTTGGAATAATGATCCTTGAAATCATGCAAAATAGGCCAGTGGAACACTGACTTGAGCCTAATTAAAGGCAAGAGACTTCCAGAAAAACATCTATTTCTGCTTGATTGACTATGCCAAAGACTTTGACTGTGTGGACCACAATAAACTGTGGAAAATTCTGAAAGAGATGGGAATACCAAACCACCTGACCTGCCTCTTGAGAAACCTATATGCAGGTCAGGAAGCAACAGTTAGAACTGGACATGGAACAACAGACTGGTTCCAAAGAGGAAAAGGAGTACGTCAAGGCTGTATACTGTCACCCTGTTTATTTAACTTATATGCAGAGTACATCATGAGAAACGCTGGGCTGGAAGAAGCACAAGCTGGAATCAAGATTGCCAGGAGAAATATCAATAACCTCAGATATGCAGATGACACCACCCTTATGGCAGAAAGTGAAGAGGAACTAAAAAGCCTCTTGATGAAGGTGAAAGAGGAGAGTGAAAAAGTTGGCTTAAAGCTCAACATTCAGAAAACGAAGATCATGGCATCTGGTTCTATCACTTAATGGGAAATAGATGGGGAAACAGTGGAAACAGTGTCAGACTTTATTTTTCTGGGCTCCAAAATCACTGCAGATGGTGACTGCAGCCATGAAATTAAAAGACACTTACTCCTTGGAAGGAAAGTTATGACCAACCTAGATAGCATATTCAAAAGTAGAGACATTACTTTGCAACAAAGGTCTGTCTAGTCAAGGCTATGGTTTTTCCAGTCGTCATGTATGGATGTGAGAGTTGGACTGTGAAGAAAGCTGAGAGCCGAAGAATTAATGTTTTTGAACTGTGGTGTTGGAGAAGACTCTTGAGAGTCCCTTGGACTGCAAGGAGATCCAACCAGTCTATTCTGAAGGAGATCAGCCCTGGGTGTTCTTTGGAAGGAATGATGCTAAAGCTGAAACCAGTACTTTGGCCACCTCATGCGAAGAGTTGACTCATTGGAAAAGACTCTGATGCTGGGAGGGATTGGGGGCAGGAGGAGAAGGGGACGACAGAGAATGAGATGGCTGGATGGCATCGCCGACTCAATGGACGTGAGTTTGAGTGAACTCCGGGAGTTGGTGATGGACAGGGAGGCCTGGCATGCTGCGATTCATGGGGTCGCAGAGTTGGACACGACTGAGCAACTGAACTGAACTGAACTTCCAGGTACTGAGTCTGCCCCCTTCCCTTTTTTTTATTTCTTTGTTATGTAAAGGCTGAGAAGGACTTTTTTTTTTTTTTAATGAAGAAAGGAACCCAGAACCCAGCATGTTCTCCTTAACCTTTGGTGTTCCTGTAGGTTGAGGGGGACTCCAGTCTGAAGAGTTGGCCCTAAACATCCTATGACACTGATCCAGCGCCCTGCCCCTATCCTCTCATTCTGCCCACTTCTCTTTCGGGTTTGGTTCTACTGAACTAGTGGTTCCCCTCTCAGCTGCATTCTGTGGAGCTACGTCACCGACTTCCTGCCTGGGTATGCTGGCTCTGTACAGACTCCTCAGTCACCTCCTGCCCCGAGGTGGGGAGAGCAGAGTCGGGTTCTTATGAATGAAAAGAAAGGAATCGTCACCAGGCATGCCTCTGCACCTTTTCTCAACCGGCTTCCCAGGTAATAACTTGTGCTGACAACGAAAGAGAAATTTCCTGGGTGTATGTTTCCACACTCCCACTTCAAACAGCACAAGCTTGCTTAATCCTGAAGCCTAACAGGCATGCTTTGTAGGTAATCAATGATGTCTAATTTAATTCCTTAGATTCTTTCTTGCATTCCAAACATTGCTAGCCTGGACTTGGACCTAAGGAGCAGTTTTTTCCCTTGAATGCTCCAACATGTCACTTTTTCCAAATTCAAGTTACCAGGTATTTTCCTAAAGCCCAGGGTCTTATCTTAATTGCTAAGAAGAATTAGCCTCAATATAAATATATATATATATATATATATTTGCAAAGTAAATAAAAGTCTCAAGAAATTAAAAAAAATAACTTTCTTTGAGCATTTTTTTTTTTTTGTCAAGGACAAAATTAAAAATAACTGGATGTCTTCAGGTCCTTCAGGCATATGCTACTCCAAGCCGACCAAACTGAAGGGAGTGCTCCAGGTGGCACACTTTTTATGGCACCCTCACTGGAGATCAGAAACTCACATCCTTATTTCTGTGAAATTCTCCCACACAACACTTAAGGATAAGAGTTAGCCAGTTCAACAATGTAATAAAACCAACCCGGAGCTGGGTACTCACTGCTGCCAAGAGTCCATGTGCAGAGATATGTGACAGAGACTGAAAGAACCTCACCCTCTCTCATTGATGAGTGGTTTTCTCCACATTTGGGTTGACTTCTTGAGTTTGACTTCTTGCAACTTCTTTTACCAGAGATGGTCTAATTGATCTCTATCTTTCTCCCCTCAAGCCCAAAAGTCCTTGGGCAAAGAATTCACTGATTCAGGTTAGGAGACTAGAGCATGGTCTACTCTGAACAGACACTTGGAACAATGAACGATGGTCATGGTCAACCAAAATGTTTTGAGTGGTTGCAATGGGGAAGTAAGCAGTGGTTAAGATCATGAATTGTCTTCCACAGCAGACCTGAGTTTTACTTTGAAGGTAATGAAGGAGTCATTGAAGGATTTTAAACAGGGTAGTGGCAGGACAAGAGTATGTTTTAATGAGCACACTGTAATGGGGCAGAGAGAGCTAGGAAGGGATTGAGTCAATGCAGCCATTACCAGCGGATTTTGTCTCTCTTCTACTCATCTGTGTCTCATGTAAGATGCAGGCCCAGAGCAGCCATGATCTGCCCCAGCATTTGCCTTTGGCCAGATCAACTGCCAAGCTGCTTGCTGCTTTTTTTTTTGTTTTTCAATAATTTATTTTTAAGTTTGCAAAATAGATTTTCAAACATTTATGACAGTACAGAAAACAGTATAACGAACTACCATGCACCCATCTTCCAGTCACAATTTTCATAATATGGTCAATCTTATTTCACAACTCCATAATATCATCAAATGTCTTTATCACTGTTCATGTTTCTGATTTTATTTTACACTGCTTCATTTTTTTTGAATAGGGGTCCAAATATGATCTATATACTATGACGATTAATACATCTCATAAGTCTGGTAAACCACTGATTCTTTCTTTCATCTTTTTTCTCTTTACTTTTCTTTCTTTTTTTGAAGAAACTTTCTGCTTTAACTGGGCAGGCAGAATCTAGTGAAGTACATATATTCCCAACCCAGGAGATAAGGAGAAACTGTCTGTGGGTTCAGAGCCAAAGGAGGCTCTGTCACCATGCCCTTTGCCCTCTGCCCTCTGCCCTCTGCTAGCTGTGAGAGAATGCACGTAAGGGGGTCAGGTCCTAGAGGGCAGCCTTCATATCTTTTGCTGGAATCATCAAGGCCCTGAAATGAGGGGGAAAATTATTTTTAATTGCATGTTTATGAACTATTGCAGGAGAGGGAAGTGTAGGAGAGGGAAAAGTGTTCATCCACCCTCTTAGGTTCCCTGGCTGGCCTGAAAAGTAAACTCACAAGGACATTATTAATAGGAGAAAAAAACTATACACATTTGTTGAATGTAAGTTTTACATGACTCTGGAGCGAGCCTTTTTATGAAAATGAAAACCTGTAGAAATAGTTCAGCCTGAGTCTTCCTATACTAGGTTTGATGAGGAGTGGAAAGTCATGGAGAAACATGACATTTTAAAGGGCCATGAGCTAAAGGTGGTAAACAGAGAAACTTAGCAAGACATATTCCTCTGGGCTCCTCTCAGCATCCCTCCATCTTTGGAAATAAGAATTCCTTTTTCTTCCAGGTAGAGAAAGGGCTGCTTTAGGGGAGAAGGGGGTATGCAGATTTCTCCCTGCACCAGCCAGTTCTCAAATTCCTCCAGCTTCCAATATTTGATAAGCCAAGGCACCATGTTCAGAGTCATGAGTTCTGAATTCCATGCAGTAACCTCTGTGGGAGGCTGTTTTGCACCTTTTCCCTAATGTGGCCTCTTGAGGAATAGAATCATGTCATTTACATTGTCTAATTGCTGTAGGTCAGATTGTTGGCTGCTTTCTTCTCAGAAATATTACTGTTATTTCTGATTAATGGTTCATGCCTAGCCACTTGAGGACTAGAGCAACTTGAATCGTCTGTACCACTCTTGAACCACACCACTGACAGGGTTAGAAAATGCTGAATGTAAACCTGCTTCTCTCTCCTGTCACTGAGAACTGATATCCTAATTATCTGTTTTCCTCTTTAATGAAAAATAAACTCTGACATATGCCATGGATCAATTTGTCTAAGAAATCTGGCCTTACCTGAAGACTATTTGAAGGCATCCTTGCTGGACCTGAGTGTTACCCTCAGCCAGCAAGTGTGGATCAGCCCTAGGCTTCCACAAAATCCATGAAGACAGCCCCATGAGCCCCATGGTCCCTCAGCTCCTGGCCTTTAAAGAACTCTCATTGTTGAGGGGAGAGGAAACCAAGCATGTGATGAAACATACATTAGATTTCACTTCAGGACCATTTGTATTACTTATATCACTCATTAGAATCCAAATGAAAGGTTGAAAACAATCTAACATTTTGGGTAAATTACTCTTCCCCTTTTTTTCCCAGTGAGTCAATGGAGAGAAAGTTATGACAAATCTTTAGGGGCCAAAACCAAAAGAGTGGGAACCTAGAGAAGTCAGGCAATATGTGAGTACATAATGCCTGAGATTTTTCCAGAATCGATAAAGCCATTTACTCTCAGATTCAGAAAGCCCCCAAACAAAGCTGATGAAAGGAAACCTAATATGATCATCAGTGCTTGACACTGGTTTCCAATCCCTTTCTGTGGTTTGGTTGGTTTCCTAGGTGGCGCTAGTAGTAAAAACTCCACCTGGCAGTGCAGGAGAAGCAGGTTAGATCCCTGGGTCAGGAAGATCCGCTGGAGAAGGAAATGGCAACCCACTCCAGTATTCTTGCCTGGAAAATTCTATGGACAGAGAAGCCTGGTGGGCTACAGTCCATGAGCTGCAGAGATTTGGACGCGACTGAGTGACTAAGCTCATGGACTGGTTGGTAATCTGAAAAACGATGGACTACGTTTCCCAGACTGTTTCTCAGCTGAGGTCCTGCATGGGACTGAACTTCTGCTTGTGCCCTCCCGTGAAACTTGAAAAGCCAAAAGGAGGTGAGGCTATCTTCCTGCTACAGTTTTGTCTGTCAAGTGTAGTCTTGAGACATATGAGTGTTTCAGGGCAGTGATGGTAACTGGACTCAGTGATCCAGCAGCCAGCAGCATGGTGAGACTATAAGCACTGAGGCATCTGGGCTGATGCACGCACCATTTCTCTGTCTGGTCACCCGCCTCATGGAGCTTCCTGACTTATCACTGTAGCTACAGAGGCGTGCCCTCATCCCAGGAATGAGGACAGTCCTGCCTCTCACCATGTTAAATGGTGTTCAACCTACCTGTGTTAAGTCTCACTCTACTCACTCCTCTCTGAGGAGGACAGCATGGGCCTCCATGATCCAGACCATCAACTACTGGAGAAGAAATGGAAAAAATACAGAAAATCATCACACCTAAGTGTATGAGGTTCATTCTGGGAGCTGTTGCCACTTCTTACGTGTTTCTGCCTCTGTCTCGGGTGAAGCTCCCTAGTCTGTGTGTCTGCCTGAGAACAGAGACTAATCAGCAAAAAGGCCAGAAGCTCTGCTTCGGCCACTGCCATCTGATTACCTGCATCATTTGCCTGAAATGCTGAGATTCTGCCACTGTTGCCTCTGGTGATTTCCTCTCTCTTGGTTCAGGGAACCCCAGCCTCTCCTACAATGTTTATTCTGCCTATCATTTTCATTTTCTTATTCCTTTACAAAATCTACAGTCTTATAAGTATAATTATAGCTCTTGGGTTTGTTGGTTCTACTTTAATATTTTTTGCTTAACGGTTAATTTTTTTGGCTTTTGTTTTACTTCATGTCTGCTGATTTTCTTAGGACTTTTAATGTGTGTTTCCCTCTATGTAACCATAACTATTTTCTCATTAATTTTTTTCACAGTGAAAGCATTTAAAACTATTAACTGACCTCAAAGTATTTCTTGACTCCATCCCCAGAATTTTCTGTATTACAAGTTCTAATTATTGCTATTTACTTCAAGATCTGTTATTAAGTAATTGGCTTATGTCTTATTTTAGCAGTTACATTGGAGATTTATAAACATTTGCCATATGGGTTTCTTGTTATTCATTTGAATGCTTACTTCAATAACAATAATAACAATAAAGTATTACTAATATGTTTTCTACCTTATTATACAGTGACCAGAGAATATAACCTGGAGAATTTCTTCTATTGCTAATTTATTCAGGTCCAAGGAAAATAATTTTACTCATTAAGAAATTCCTGGTGCTTGTCTTTTATTTTCCCTGAGAAAATTTAAGAAGCAAAAGTCTGGTTAGTACTCCTGATGTTCTCAGTGAATGTTCTCAAACGTATGTAGACACCTCAAACTGAGCAAAGTATGCAGTTATCTGAAGCCATGAGCCTCCCAGATGTCACCTGAAGTGGAATCTAAAACTTCTCTTCAGGAAATGAAAGGGAAACTCCCCCTTCAATGAGCCAAATTCCTAGCATAATCTCTCTCAAAGTTTCCATATCATTCACACATCCAGACATTTCCATTGAGTTTGTGTGGTATACTCTCTCTTTATGTCATTACTCATTCCTTAATTATCTATGCCTCTGACCAGATCATTCCAGCAGAGTGACTTACATCACCAATTTCTCCTTGGTACATTCCATTTTGCAATTTGTTTGCAATTATAGATCTTCTACATGGGGAGGAAGTAACATGCTTTATTTACTGTTGCATCCCCAGGGGCTAACTCACTACCCACTGTACATATGCTTGCTGAATTTAGTTTATTTTCATCTTTAACAAAACACATATCTGTCTTTTACTTCTATAACAAGATGTTAGAAAGAGATTCCTGCCCCTTCACCTCACTCATAAGAGGGGTGTGGGCTTTCATGGGGCTACTGAAAGAGCTTAACATCTGACCACTAGAGGTCTTAAGGGTTTGTAGTCTAATACCACCCAGAGAATCTCAGCTCAAAATACAAGCTAAGTGCTCTGGTGGCAAGGTCAGGGGAAGAACTTCTATATTGAGATTAGCCAACACTATTGGAGTTTGTCAGGGCAAGCCATTTTGATGGGAACCAGGTGTGAGGGCTCGTCTTGGGTGCTTGTCCTATACAGCATCTTAAAGAGGCAGCAGAACCCCAGCAGCAAAAAGCTGGAGATGAAAGCCAAATTACTAGAAACAAGAGGATGCACAAGCAACAATCCAGATTAGGGAAGTATCTTCTTAGAACAAGAGAATTTGTAGTCTGAGAGACTTGATCTTGGCCACCAAAGTGCTTCATGAAAGACTCTGCTTTAAACAGCTGACATACTTAAACTGACTTTATTTAGTCAGTTCAACTGATGCTTTTTCTATCCCTTTTATACTCTGTGACCAGCAAGTTGGGGAAGGATGAGAAGATAGGCAGATGGAGATGCAGCCAATCACATTCCTCTTTCCCTCCAGAAGCTTCTAGGCTAAAACAGGCTGATTCAGGAGTAGGAGATGATAAGCCATTAAATCACACTTTGATATCTATTTAATATCTTCTCCTGGATATTCTAATTACTGACATCAGAATGGGTTTGTTACTTACTTACCTCCTGAACATAAAAGCCTTGGGTTCCACCAGTTTTCACTGGAGAATAGGAAAGAGTTCTTCTTCTGAATAAATATTAAATTTATTTTAGTATTAATTTAATATCATTAATACTAATTTAAATAAATTAAAATAAACATTAAAAGGATGTCATTAAAAGACAATGAACTTGTACTTGTCATGAATTATACATGGTCACTCTACTGCTTAGATTTCCTGTGATCCACTTGGTAACCAGTGAGGGATGAAGGGCAGTTCTAAAGCCAAGACCCACAAAGGTTATCTAAAGGCAACTAGTTCTCTTAGTTACAAAAAGAGGATCTCTAGTAGCTAGTTTAAGCAGAAAGGGAATTTATTATGGGATATTGGGTAGCTCAAGGGGCCAGAGAAATAAACTTATGGCTGAGATTCCAAAAACTCTTCCGAGAACTTCACCACAGAATAGCTCTTCCATCACAGGTCGCAGAACCAAGCCATTACCACCCATACCCAGCCCTGTTCCTCACATTATTTACTCCAAAGTTGCATGTCTGATTGGTGGAATCTAGATTACATGCCGGCAACATTCTATTCAACAAAGGTGGGAATTGTAACAGAACAGTTGAAGTATAGGGTCTATTTAAGACTTTGGACAGCCACAAATGACAGATATCCTTATTATGGTTTATTCTGGCTTCCCATCCTGTTTATTTGCACTGTGGAGTAATTCTTGTCTTTTTTCCGGAAGCCTGAAGGAATGTCTGGGTTTTGTAACTTTTCTTGGCAATAGAAGTTTTGTTCCCATTAGGCTTCATGAAGATTACAAGTCATAGGGCAAGCTGCCTAGCATTTTATTTATTTTTTCTGCTACTTAATCAGAAATCTCAACATTCAACTATAGCTTACCACACCCATGAAGATGTCTCAAGGAGCTCCAACTCACAATGACTTCTTTTGCCAATACAGCAGTAGTCCATGTCCATCCCATTCACCGCACTCATAGAATCTTCTACTATCTTGCTGTTTATTGTCTTATTTGTAAAAGTAACTGGAGTGGAGGGAAGAGAACTCCACCTGGGGATATTTGCCACAGACATTCATACATACACCTCCCATGCTTGATACCTGAGAAACACTCAGCAAATATTTGTATAATCATCACGTTTAGAAGTTGGGACACCACTGGGTAGTAAGCTTCTGAAAAACAATCCAGTCATGTGATCAGAGTCTCACCACTTTCCCAGCATGCGCCCAGCCCTACCTAGTGGCTTACTAGGATCCTGCCCAAGGAATGTACCCAACTCAGTGCTTGCTGCCCGTCACCCCTGTCTCAGTGTCTCTGTCCACTCCAGTGTCAACCAGAAGCACTGCTGGCTTCCAAGCTGTTTTTTCACAATTCTCCAAAGAAAGTTTCTATGGTACCAAAGTATGAAAAATGAGGACATGTCATAAATAAGCTGTGTGACAGAAGTTGTAGGTCAGTGTCTCCTGAAGAGCTTCTAAGACCTATGCAAGCCTCACAAATAGCTGTGTCTGCATTAGCATCAGATGTTCTCCTGCCTTCTTCCTCATATGAGTTTCTTCTAACACTGTGTTTCCTAACCAGAGGAAATGGTTCTGTTTGTTGGGTTTGGTGCCTCTTTTTTCATGTTGTGGGATTTTCTTAGGTTTTTGTTCATCTTTGTGTTGGAGAACTTGGTTTGTTTTGCATAACAATTTTGTGTTAGTTATTTTAGACACAAGATCATTCCAAAAAATCATAAGCAATGTAATTCACTCTTGGCTAACAAATACTCCCAGCCAGGTTTCAGTCTCTCCAAGACACAGATCCCAAGGAGGGCTAACATTTGGCAAATTATCTCTTCAGGAGGGAAACAAAGATCATGAAAGTGTGGGTAACAAAAACTGGGGTGAAAAGTCAATCTTACACAAAGAGTCAATGGTATCTGTGCAGCACTGGACACATGGTGACATTCTCCTCTAAACCCATTACTTAATTTGAAAACAGCTAGTCTGATTCCTTAGGTTATGTTTGATTTATATTAGAGATGGTCTTTTCTCTGAAGAAATAGTCATCCTTGATTAAATTTTCCCCTAAACCATGCTATTTGGGAAGAGGAGGAGGAAGAGTAAAGAGTTCATATTGATAAAGGCAAATTACAGACAAAAGTGGAAATCTGCTGTCTTCTCTTGCTCCTGGGGGACAAGAGGCTGTATCATGTGATATCAGGGGAACCAAAAAGGACCACCAAGTTCTTACATAGGAGCTAAACTCTGACGTCTTTTTACAGTCAAAATAGCCCAACTAGAAGAAGTTCATTCAGATAAATCAAACATTTTCATTTTGGTATGAATTCATTCATTCATTCATTCACTAGTCACCACACATTTACTGATTGCCTCAAAGGTGCCAGGATTGCTGCTAGATTTTAGAAAGAGAACTATAGACATGACATAACTCTTGCCTTCACTGACCTAAAACCTAGTAAAGAAAGCAGACAAGCAATTTATTACTTCCAGTTGTCACCAGACAAGACAAAAACTACAGCATTTAATGGAAATAGAAAGGGTAACTGTCTAGACTTAGAATGAAAAGGAAGCTTTCCTGGAATCAGCTAGTCAACATCTGGGCAAATCAAGTCAACACTGCATGTAACTCAACTCTTTGGATGTCACTCTACAACTGAGGAAGTTGGAGTGCTTATCCCATGATTTTTGAAATGCTATGAATCCATTCTAATTATATATGCACATCCATTTATATAATTTTATATAAATTTGTAAATAGGACTTCACAAATCCTATTGTTTTCGATGAGGTATTTGATGCATGCAAAATATATACATTATAGAACATAGTGATAAAATACTCATTACTCCCTATCCAACTTAAGAATCAGAATGTTAGCAATACTTCCTTATGTTTAAAAGCCCTCACCCACAGACAGTCAAAATATCCATGCTTCTTGCTTACCTATGACCAGTTCTTTATAGAAAGAGGTGACAGCAATATGAGACCTCAAAGGCCTCATATTTCCCCCAGTGCCATAAGTTACCCAAAAGCCATAACAATAAAACCATAAAAATAAAAACCGTAACATTAGTTACCCTGATTCATAATCAGTGCTTACTGTATGCCAGGCAATCTTCTAAATGTTTTATGTACATGAATTACCTTAATCTACTCAGTAACTCTGTGAAGTAAATATTACCACCCTCCTTCTTATTTTAGAGAACAAACTGAGGCATGGAGTAGTCCAGTATTTTGCCCAAGGTCACACAGCTAGTGAAGAGTAAAACCAAGATGCAAATAGGTCATCTGATTTTTGAGTCTGTTCTAGCCACACTATCCCACCGCTGCAGACAGGTGATAATGATGATGGCAATGGTGCTGAAGGCAGTGCTGGTGGTAACTTTTCCTCTTAAATATGGCTGGTCCTCTAGTAGAACGTTAGATTCAAAGTTTGAGGGAATATATCAACAGATTCATCCGTCCCATAGATTTAGAACTTCTTGACAATAAGAATTAGGATGAGAAATTATAGATCTAAGGCCCATGGTTGTGAAGTGAGTGGCAGACTTTGTTCTGGAACCTGAGGATCTTACCTTAAGTACATCACTCATTCTAGAACACCAGATTGGCTAGGTTTCACAGGATACCTTAACTCTTGACTTGGAAATAAAGCACAAGTAATGAATTAAACCAGAAAAGTCAATGGTGAAGTTTTCATCTCTCTGCTTGATCACTACTGCAAGGAATCTAGAGATATTATATTTGTAAAAATTTCAAGTGAGTCATTTTAAATCTCTTTGGAGCAAAGGTGTGGACTCTCAGATCTTTTTGGGGTAGTGGTGGATAGGGTTCTACTCCAGGCACCTAAAACAGTGCCTGCACTGTTCCATGAAGTATAAGTTCCATGAAAATCAATTGCTAACATCATAACCACTATTCTATGATTTCAAAGTAGGAAAAGGCCCTTGGAAAATAATTAATCTGAAGATGTCACTGCTGTTTGTATTCAAGACTTTATTTTAATGGTTGTATTAAATATTTAGATTTCTGAAGAATAATTTGTAGTACTGCCATATTGCATGAATTAATCTGTATAATGACATTAGAAACTACACAAAACAAAGCATCACTTGACTACAAGAGTGATGGAAAGCTTGCATTTGAAGTCAGGTAGGTTGATTCCTCCAGTTCCATTTTTCTTTCTCAAGATCGCTTTGGCTATTCGAGGTTTTTTGTATTTCCATACAAATTGTGAAATTATTTGTTCTAGCTCTGTGAAGAATACTGTTGGTAGCTTGATAGGGATTGCATTGAATCTATAAATTGCTTTGGGTAGTATACTCATTTTCACTATATTGATTCTTCCAATCCATGAACATGGTATATTTCTCCATCTATTAGTGTCCTCTTTGATTTCTTTCACCAGTGTTTTATAGTTTTCTATATATAGGTCTTTAGTTTCTTTAGGTAGATATATTCCTAAGTATTTTATTCTTTTCGTTGTATACGAGACAGCAAAAGAGACACTGATGTATAGAACAGGCTTATGGACTCTGTGGGAGAGGGAGAAGGTGGGAAGATTTGGGAGAATGGCATTGAAACATGTGAAATGTCATGTATGAGACGAGATGCCAGTCCAGGTTCAATGCACGATGCTGGATGCTTGGTGCTGGTGCACTGGGACGACCCAGAGGGATGGTATGGGGAGGGAAGAGGGAGGAGGGTTCAGGATGGGGAACACATGTATACCTGTGGTGGATTCATTTTGATATTTGGCAAAACTAATACAATTATGTAAGGTTTAAAAATAAAATAAAATTAATTAAAAAAAAAAGAAAGAAAGCTTGCATTTGACCACTTGTATTTTTAAGACAAATATAAACATGATTACTCCCCACCAACATGCATTAACCTCAGCACAATTAGAAACCAGACCAAGCACAGTTTTATAAGTTTCAAGCTACGTCTAAAAATATAATAGGTGTAAAAATGATAAAGGTAGATTTGAGCTGATTCCTTGATATTTTGAGGTTTTTAACATGGCTCTGTGAGTTGTTCTTTATGCAGTCAATTTCTTATTCTCTCCAACTGTTTTAGCTGAGCAATCCTAGTTACTGTGAAAAAAAAAAAAAAAAAACAACCCAGACGCTCAATAACTTAAAGCAGTGGAAATTTCTTGTGTGTGTAGACCAAAAAGGTGTTTCTGATTGGTGATGAGAAAGGGGAAAGATATTCTATTGCATGTAGTTTACAGACCTAGGCTGAACAGGGTTCAAAGTTGCCCTGGAGATCAATATCCAGTCCGTATATACGAGAAGAACATGGATGATGCCAAGTAGGAAGGGCTATGACTCACATTTCATTGGTCAGAACTCAGTCACATGGCCACCTCCAACTGTGAGGGGGCTGAGAGTACCAGAGAGAAAAGAAGACAGTTTTGTCGATTAGTTAGTAGCCTCTGCCAAGGTAAATCTTTGTTTTCTCATCTGTAAAATGATAAATCTGTCTTTTTTTAAAACTTTCTTAAGCCTATTTGTGTGTGTTAGTTGCTCAGTTGTGTCTGACTCTATGCAACCTCATGGACTGTAGCCCACCAGGCTCCTCTGTCCATGGCAAGAATACTGGAGTGGATAGCCATTTCCTTCTCCAGGGAATCTTCCCGACCCAGGGATCAAACACAGGTCTCCTGCATGGCAGGCAGATTCTTTACTGTCTGAGCTATCAGGAAAGCTTGACATGAAAGTCACTCAGTCATGTCCGACTCTCTGCGACCCCGTGGACTAAAGGGTCCATGAAATTCTCCAGGCCAGAATATTGGAGTGGGTAGCCTTTCCCTTCTCCAGGGGATCTTCCCAACCCAGGCACTGAACCCACATCTCCCACCTTTCAGGAGGGTTCTTTACCATCTGAGCCACAAGTGAAGCCTTCAGGAAAGCTTAAGCCTATATAATTTTCAATAATAAAACAAAAAGCTACAGCCCCACTGCTTCATACAGATCATAAAGTCTTTGCTATTTGCCAGTGATGCAAAATATTCAATTTATCTTATTCATCTTTCTTGCAAACCCACAAATTATTCTCTCTCTGCTTATTTAAGAAGCTCTTATATCTCTGATTTCTGTTACATAAGACACTACAGGTAGTGACTAAAGATTACTAAATATCTTGAAAATGTCATGAACTGAACTGTGCTTAGGGCTTCATTTCACCTGCACAACAATCCAGTCAGATAGGTTTCATTATCCCTATTTGTACAGTGGTAGAGCAGAGGAGGCAATGAGTAGGGGACCTACAACTAAATAATAGCCAAAGAACACAGCTCATAAGTAAAGGTAAAATCTCAACTTGAAGTTAAGCCTCTGTTGATTCCAAATCTTGGGTTTATACCAATAAAATCACTCTGCTTCCTTTTTATATATCTCTCTCAGATTTTCCAGAATACCTACAAATGTCAGGCACCTAGTGAAAGAAATTGAACAAATACCCGTTCAAATAAACTGAATTGAAATAATAATAAACCTTTATTGTAAACCTCAAGTTTAATAAGCCTCTATTATAAATCTATGCTCTTAAAGGACATTTACACTGTCCCTTCCTAGATTTTTTTGTCTTCTCCATGCCAGTTTTATATTTGCTTTTACTTCATTGCATTCCCTCATTCCCTTTCTCAGTGCCCCCAAGGGCCATCTTAAGCCTTTCTAAGAAGGAAGCTTTTATTTAGGAAGTTATATCATACATTGTGCTGACTGCCACTTTGCCACTCAAGAATTTCTGGCAAAAGTCTTATGAAGAGTGTGACTTACAATAATTTGAGAAAGTTTCATATCTTATTTAACTTTATGGGAAAAACTAATTCAATGGAATGTGGATTTAGACTCAACTGTCTGCTTGTCTAGACTTAGCTTGATCATTCAGTTCCTTGTCTCCTTAGCTAGACATTTATTCCTTTTCCAGAAATATTCCTGTTGCATACTAAATGAGTTATATTTTCAATTGACACGAAATTAATAGGGAAGTCAGCCAAGCCAGAGGAAAATCTTTTTTTTTTCCTAGTCTAAGAGCAGCCAGCAGAAGCTTCCTGTTACAACTGTCTTCTGCGTGTAAGCACATGACCAGGCTACAGACTCAGAATGAATTCTATCGCTACTTTACAGTCTGTATAAAGTAACCTGTTCTATGCACAAAGATGCTGTGGGCAGGTGAGTAATAATGGTATGATTTTGTGTGGGGGTGGGTAGCTAATTATGGTTTATGAGACTTGTCTAACAAATTGTATCCATAGGAACTAACTACCTTCAGAAAACAATAAAAGTATGGGTCCTTAGGGACCTATTTCCATACTACCAATGTAAGTAAAAACAAATCACTTGGAGGCAGGATTCAGGCTTATATAAGAAACATTTCATTATTTCATAAACTGACATTATTAACAAAGATACTCTATTGTTCAGACATTGCAACATTTTGGAAAGCAAGAAATGTGGACCCATTTTATTAGCAATATCAATGTATTATCTCTGTATCTGCTGTTTCTTCCAGGTAAATCATTTATGTACTCACAAAAAATTATGCACTGGCCAACCTTATATACTCAGCACTGTGCCAGGTATAGAAACTCATCATTATGTTGCTTGAGAAAAAAACTTGCTTCAAATCACTATAGCAAAAAAATTTTAAATAATGTGTCATAAAAATAATTGTATAATGAGAATTTAAAGAAAGGAAAAGAGCTCTTCTTCCTAGTAGAATTAAAGGAGGACTTAACAGAGGAGCTTTCTTTGAGTTAATTCTTAAATGATGATTGTACCTTTATTTTATTCCACATTTCCACAACAGTTTCAAAATACTAATATAACTACCACCAATACAGTTAATAAGATCAGTTTAAAATATATTTTTAATATATCTTCCCCTTCCCATTTTAAAGTTATGGTGTCAGAGGATATAGCCATTGTATAGGATAACCTCCTCCTTTCAAGTCTTATCTCCGATGTCCATCAGCAGATGAATGGATAAGAAAGCTGTGGTACATATACACAATGGAGTATTACTCAGCCATTAAAAAGAATACATTTGAATCAGTTCTAATGAGGTGGATGAAACTGGAGCCTATTATACAGAGTGAAGTAAGCCAGAAGGAAAAACACCAATACAGTATACTAACGCATATATATGGAATTTAGAAAGATGGTAACGATAACCCCGTATACGAGACAGCAAAAGAGACACTGACGTATAGAACAGTCTTATGGACTTTGTGGGAGAGGGAGAGGGTGGGAAGATTTGGGAGAATGGCATTGAAACATGTAAAATATCATGTATGAAACGAGATGCCAGTCCAGGTTCAATGCACGATACTGGATGCTTGGGGCTAGTGCACTGGGACGACCCAGAGGGATGGTATGGGGAAGGAGGAGGGAGGAGGGTTCAGGATGGGGAACACATGTATACCTGTGGTGGATTCATTTTGATATTTGGCAAAACTAATACAATTATGTAAAGTTTAAAAATAAAATAAAATTAATTAAAAAAGAAAAAAAAAAAACTTGGTTTCTCAGATCACAAGTCCCTAGGTCAAAGTCTATCTAGTTATTATAGTTTATTTTCTAATAGATTCTTCAAGAAGGGTTCATGGGAACAATATTTCCTGAGTTTTTAAAGTTGAAAGCAATTTTTCTATGCCCATTGTACTTGAATGTTATTTTTGCTGGATATAAAAATTTTGTCTTGTATTTTCTTGAGTATTTTAAATGTTCTCCATTTTCTTCTGGCTGTGTGTTTTTAGTAGACTGTATAATGCCTCTCCCCACTCAAAAATCTCCATTTCCTAATATCTGCAACCTGTGTATATGTCAACTTATATGGCAAAAGGGATGTGGCAGATGTGATTGAGAGTCTTGACATGGGGAGGTTACCCTAGATTTTCCAGATGGACCTAAATGTAATCACAGGTATCCTTATGAGAGGAAGGCAGAGGCAGATTTGACTACAAAAAAAGAGAGAAGGCAATGTGATGATTGAAGCAAGGGGAGAAAATGTGAAGTGAGCCAGGGTTACTGACCAACGAATGAGAACAGCCTCTAGTAGTTGGAAAAAGCAAAGAAATGGATTCTCCCTGAGAGCCTCCAGAAGAGTCAGCCCTTCTGCCATCTTGATCTTAGCTCTATAGGATTCATGTCAGACTTCTGGCCTCTAGAATTGTTAAGAGAATAGATTTCCGTTGTTTTAAGCCCACTAGTTTCTGATAATCTTTTACAGCAGAAAAAGAAAATGAATAAAGTGTTAGTCTCAAAGAGTCTGGTGAAAACATTTTTGCCTAGATGCCTATTATTTTCTTTTTTTACATTCAGTAATTTTACTATGTCTTGGTATTGGTCCTTCAGGGTCAGTATTCCCATGCATGTAATATGCGGTTTCAAATTTTATCATTTCGGAAGAGATTTTTTAAACTATAGTTTTGGACACATTTTTCTGTTTTTAAAATTGGTTTCTTCCTCAAGGACTCCTATTATCTTACATATTGGAGCTTCCTTGCCTTTTCTCCATGCTGTCACTTTCCCTTGAATACTGGACCCAGAAAGATAACATTTTTATACCTTTGAGTATAAAAATAGCTGCTCCTTCATTTCCACCTTCTAAATTTCACGCAGTCTTCTCCCTGCAAGCACACAGGAAAAAGAAAGCGAGGAATTAAACTTCAAGGTTAGCTAACTTGTACTAGTACAAACCCTCCACAGTTCACCCAGTGTCAACACAGCATCTTTCAATCATACTAACTTCCAAATAAAAAGAATACCAAAATGATGCTTCCACCCAATGATGGATCTATTCCTTGTATAACCAAAAGCATGTTAACTCTCTCCCACAAATAAGATACAAAGTTCACTTATTCATTTTTGGATGATGTTCATTGCTCTTCCAGCTGAGTCACACTAATATATAAAGTTAACACTGTGAACACAGCTACAGTGCTCACAGTGGAAGGAATGGGAAAGTGGAAGGAAAAGAGTGGTTAATTTATGTGTGTGCTGTGCTGTACTTAATCACTCAGTCATATCCGACTCTGCGACCTCATGGACTGTAGCATACCATGCTCTTCTGTCCATGGGGATTCTCCAGGCCAGAATGCGGGAGTGGGTTGCCATGTCCTCCTCCAGTAATATATACATAAACATGGTCATATCAAAATAAGAGAAATACTCATAATTATTATAGTTCTTATTTACAAAGTTGGTCACATGGTCATAGAAGTGACCAATTTTTTAACTTCCTTTTTCATAATCCACCCCCACCTCATTGGCCCCTACCAACATGTTTTGCTTCAAACAGCTAGTTTCTTCAGATTTTCAGATCTTGAGTTAAATGGCATCTCCTCAACAAGGTCTCTTCCCCATTTAAAGTCAATAACCTCACACTTTTTTTCTCATAGCATTAACATTTTTATTTCTTTTGTTTTCACTTGTTTCTTATTTCTTCATGACTCTCAAAATATTAGTTTTAATGAATGAACAAATGAATTCCTCACCACAAAATCTACCACTTACATCCTACCAATCAACAGGTCCTATTAGTTTTCATTCCTGATATCTTTCAAATCGATTCCTTTCTTTATAGTTATCAACATCAGTTTTTATCTGACATCTTGATATCAGATATCTAGCTTCTCCTCACTCCACTTAGTGCTACATACTATATTCAATACTTACTGGAAAGAACTGATTCTGTATTTTTCTTTATATTTTGACTACCTAGCATAGTAGGCACACCATAATGCAAAGTAGGAATTCAACAATTATCTGTAGATGAATAATAATAATAATGATATGCTGCTGCTGCTACTGCTAAGTCGCTTCAGTCATGTCCAACTCTGTGCGACCCCACAGACGGCAGCCCACCAGGCTCCCCCATCCCTGGGATTCTCCAGGCATGAACACTAAGGAATGCTATATAAGAAATCAAGCTTCCCCGGTGCCTCACTGGGAGTAAAAATCCATCTGCAATGCAGGAGATGCAGGTTCGATCCCTGGATCAGGAAATCCCCTGGAGGGCATGATAACCCACTCCAGTATTCTTGCCTGGAGGCTCCCATGGACAGAGGAGCCTGGCAGGCTACAGTCCATAGGGTCACAAAGACACAACTGAAGCAACTGAGCAGGCATGCATGCATATAAGAAATGTATTAACTCAGTCTCTAGTCTCTTTATCTTATAATTCAACATTCTAAAAATGAAAATTCATAGACAAACTTATTTTGAACTTTCAGATGTCTGCTCTTTCAAAAATGCTATGTATTTGATCTCTAATAAAGTAAGATTTAATTGTAAATGGAATGAGAATTGCTTATTGCCTAAAAGAGTGTGTTTGCATAGATTTTAAGAGTTTAAAATAGTATCAACATGACTAAATGGAGAGAAATAGTATAAATGAAAAATATACAAATAATGTATACTTTAATCAATTTTGTATTGACTGAATAATATTCTACAGTGCATCTGGATAATATATGAGTGCTGCTGCTACTGCTAAGTCACTTCAGTCACGTCCAACTCTGTGCAACCCCATAGACGGCAGCCTACCAGGCTTCCCCGTCCCTGGGATTCTCTAGGCAAGAACACTGGAGTGGGTTGCCATTTCCTTCTCCAGTGCATGAAAGTGAAAAGTGAAAGTGAAGTAGCTCAGTCATGTCCGACTCTTATTGGACTGCAGCCACCATGGACTGCAGCCCAGCAGACTCCTCCGTCCATGGGATTTTCCAGGCAAGAGTACTAGAATGGGGTGCCATTGTCTTCTCCAACATGAGTGCTAGGAGAGGCATAAACAATAGACAGAACAGCAGCAAGTATTTGGGGTTTGAGAGTAAAAGATCAAAAATAATGGCCTATTTTCATTTCTTTTTTTTTGTATTATTATTTTTTTAACTTTACAATATTGTATTGGTTTTGCCATATATAAACATGAATCCACCACAGGTATACACATGTTCCCCATCCTGAGCCCTCCTCCCTCCTCCCTCCTCATACCATCCCTCCGGGTCATTCCAGTGCACCAGCCCCTAGCTTCCAGTATCGTGCATTGAACCTGGACTGGCAACTCATTTCATATATGGTATTATACATGTTTCAATGCCATTCTCCCAAATCATCCCACCCTCTCCCTCTCCCACAGAGTCCAACAGACTGTTCTATACATCTGTGTCTCTTTTGCTGTCTCATATACAGGGTTATTGTTACCATCTTTCTAAATTCCATATATATGCGTTAGTATACTGTATTGGTGTTTTTCCTTCTGGCTTACTTCACTCTGTATAATAGGCTCCAGTTTCATCCACCTCATTAGAACTGATTCAAATGTATTCTTTTTAATGGCTGAGGAATACTCCATTGTGTATATGTACCACAGCTTTCTTATCCATTCATCTGATGGACATCTAGGTTGCTTCCATGTCCTGGCTATTATAAACAGTGCTGCAATGAACATTGGGGTACACGTGTCTCTTTCAATTCTGGTTTCCTTGATGTGTATGCCCAGCAGGGGGATTGCTGGGTCATATGGCAGTTCTATTTCCAGTTTTTTAAGGACTCTCCACACTGTTCTCCATAGTGGCTGTACTAGTTTGCATTCCCACCAACAGTGTAAGAGGGTTCCCTTTTCTCCACACCCTCTCCAGCATTTATTGCTTGTAGACTTTTGGATAGCAGCCATTCTGACTGGCGTGAAATAGTACCTCATAGTGGTTTTGATTTGCATTTCTCTGATAACGAGTGATGTTGAGCATCTTTTCATGTGTTTGTTAGCCATCTGTATGTCTTTGGAGAAATGTCTATTTAGTTCTTTGGCCCATTTTTTCATTGGGTCATTTATTTTTCTGGAATTGAGCTGCAGGAGTTGCTTGTATGTTTTTGAGATTAATTGTCAGTTGCTTCATTTGCTATTATTTTCTCCCATTCTGAAGGCTGTCTTTTCACCTTGCTTATAGTTTCCTTTGTTGTGCAGAAGCTTTTAAGTTTAATTAGGTCCCATTTGTTTATTTTTGCTTTTATTTCCACAATTCTGGGAGGTGGGTCATAGAGGATCCTGCTGTGATGTGTGTCGGAAAGTGTTTTGCCTATGTTTTCCTCTAGGAGTTTTATAGTTTCTGGTTTTACGTTTAGATCTTTAATCCATTTTGAGTTTGTTTTTGTGTATGGTGTTATAAAGTGTTCTAGTTTCATTCTTTTACAAGTGGCTGACCAGTTTTCCCAGCACCACTTGTTAAAGATATTGTCTTTAATCCATTGTATATTTTTGCCTCCTTTGTCAAAGATAAGGTGTCCATAGGAGTGTGGATTTATCTCTGGGCTTTCTATTTTGTTCCATTGATCTATATTTCTGTCTTTGTGCCAGTACCATACTGTCTTGATGACTGTGGCTTTGTAGTAGAGCCTGAAGTCAGGTAGGTTGATTCCTCCAGTTCCATTCTTCTTTCTCAAGATTGCTTTGGCTATTCAAGGTTTTTTGTATTTCCATACACATTGTGAAATTATTTGTTCTAGCCCTGTGAAGAATACCGTTGGTAGCTTGATAGGGATTGCATTGAATCTATAAATTGCTTTGGGTAGTATACTCATTTTCACTATATTGATTCTTCCAATCCATGAACATGGTATATTTCTCCATCTATTAGTGTCCTCTTTGATTTCTTTCACCAGTGTTTTATAGTTTTCTATATATAGGTCTTTAGTTTCTTTAGGTAGATATATTCCTAAGTATTTTATTCTTTTAGTTGCAATGGTGAATGGAATTGTTTCCTTAATTTCCCTTTCTATTTTCTCATTATTAGTGTATAGGAATGCAAGGGATTTCTGTGTGTTGATTTTATATCCTGAAACTTTACTATATTCATTGATTAGTTCTAGTAATTTTCTGGTGGAGTCTTTAGGGTTTTCTGTATAGAGGATCATGTCATCTGCAAACAGTGAGGGTTTTACTTCTTCTTTTCCAATTTGGATTCCTTTTATTTCTTTTTCTTCTCTGATTGCTGTGGCCAAAACTTCCAAAACTATGTTGAATAGTAATGGTGAAAGTGGGCACCCTTGTCTTGTCCCTGACTTTAGGGGAAATGCTTTCAATTTTTCACCATTGAGGATAATGTTTGCTGTAGGTTTTTCATATATAGCTTTTATTATGTTGAGATATGTTCCTCTATTCCTGCTTTCTGGAGAGTTTTTATCATAAATGGATGTTGAATTTTGTCAAAGGCTTCCTCTGCATCTATTGAGATAATCATATGGTTTTTATTTTTCAATTTGTTAATGTGGTGTATTACATTGATTGATTTGCAGATATTGAAGAATCCTTGCATCCCTTGGGTAAAGCCCACTTGGTCATGGTGTATGATCTTTTTAATGTGTTGTTGGATTCTGATTGCTAGAATTTTGTTAAGGATTTTTGCATCTATGTTCATCAGTGATATTGGCCTGTAGTTCTTTTTGTGGCATCTTTGTCAGGTTTTGGTATTAGGGTGATGGTGGCCTTGTAGAATGAGTTTGGAAGTTTACCTTCCCCTGAAATTTTCTGGAAGAGTTTGTTAGCTCTTCTCTAAATTTTTGGTAGAATTCAGCTGTGAAGCTGTCTGGACCTGGGCTTTTGTTTGCTGGAAGATTTCTGATTACAGTTTCAATTTCCGTGCTTGTGATGGGTCTATTAAGATTTCCTATTTCTTTTTGGTTCGTTTCTGTTTTCCAGTTTTGGAAAGTTGTACTTTTCTAAGAATTTGTCCATTTCTTCCACGTTGTCCATTTTATTGGCATATAATTGCTGATAGTAGTCTCTTATGATCCTTTGAATTTGTGTGTTGTCTGTTGTGATCTCTCCATTTTCATTTCTAATTTTATTGATTTGATTTTTCTCCCTTTGTTTCTTGATGAGTCTGGCTAATGGTTTGTCAATTTTATTTATTCTTTCAAAGAACCAGCTTTTGGCTTTGTTGATTTTTGCTATGGTCTCTTTTGTTTCTTTTGCATTTATTTCTGCCCTAATTTTTAAGATTTCTTTTCTTCTAGTAACCCTGGGGTTCTTCATTTCTTCCTTTTCTAGTTGCTTTAGGTGTAGAGTTAGGTTATTTATTTGACTTGTTTCTTGAGGTATGCCTGTATTGCTATGAACTTTCCCCTTAGGACTGCTTTTACAGTGTCCCACAGGTTTTGGGTTGTTGTGTTTTCATTTTCATTTGTTTCTATGCAAATTTTGATTTCTTTTTTTTATTTCTTCTGTGATTTGCTGGTTATTCAGCAGCGTGTTGTTCAGCCTCCATATGTTGGAATTTTTAATAGTTTTTCTCCTGTAATTGAGATCTAATCTTACTGCATTGTGGTCAGAAAAGATGCTTGGAATGATTTCAATTTTTTTGAATTTACCAAGGCTAGATTTATGGCCCAGGATGTGATCTATCCTGGAGAAGGTTCCGTGTGTGCTTGAGAAAAAAATGAAATTCATTGTTTTGGGGTGAAATGTCCTATAGATATCAATTATGTCTAACTGGTCTATTGTATCATTTAAAGTTTGTGTTTCCTTGTTAATTTTCTGTTTAGTTGATCTATCCATAGGTGTGAGTGGGGTATTAAAGTCTCCCACTATTATTGTGTTATTGTTAATTTCCCCTTTCATACTTGTTAGCATTTGTCTTACATATTGAGGTGCTCCTATGTTGGGTGCATATATAACTGTTATATCTTCTTCTTGGATTGATCCTTTGATCATTATGTAGTGACCTTCTTTGTCTCTCTTCACAGCCTTTGTTTTAAAGTCTATTTTATCTGATATGAGTGTTGCTACTCCTGCTTTCTTTTGGTCTCTATTTGCATGGAAAATCTTTTTCCAGCCCTTCACTTTCAGTCTGTATGTGTCCCCTGTTTTGAGTTGGGTCTCTTGTAGACAACATATGTAGGGGTCTTGTTTTTCTATCCATTCAGCCAGTCTTTGTCTTTTGGTTGGGGGATTCAACACATTTATGTTTAAGGTAATTATTGATAAGTATGACCCCGTTGCCATTTACTTTATTGGTTTGGGTTCGAGAAGAAAGGTATCACTAAATGCTAAGTACAATGTGTGGTATATAGTAGTAGTAGAGCACATTTATACTGACTGCCTATTGCTTAATTTATAATAGTGAATGAGATTTTTATAAATTCAAAGTTTCAAGTTGCCTTACTTAAAGAACAGTCAAAGGATAGCAGAATATTAACTCTTAAAACTGATTATAGGGGGTGGATATAGATTGTCATATCTTAAAAATCACTAAGATGATAAATGTCCTTACTAATAAATAGTACACCCTAAATAAACGTAAAGAGCTGGGTTGAAATGACCTTTAGAAATTATTTCCTGCTTGTATTTCTAGAAACATATTACTTTGTTACTGTTCTACTTTTAACCTCAAACCTCAAAAACTAAAGGTCAAGACTGAATAAATCAGGAGAAAAATAAAAGGTCTTTTATATCTATCGTCAATAAAGAGTATGTATGTGAATGTAAAAGTCTTTTTTCAGCCTTGGCATGACTCCAAGAAAACCCAAATGCTGAGGTCTGTTTCAGTCCTAGCATTCCTCTGTTCCTCTCACAGACAGACCATAGAAAGATGAACAAAGTCAACAAGTTCCATTAATCAAAATGCTGGTCAAGGTCCATGTTTAAACACACCCCTAGGCACCGTGGCTTCAGATTTCTGAAAGGCTATGTCAGAATGATAGGATAACCTGGAAGTTCAACATTCTCTTCCTAAGGCAATTCCCTGACTGCTTCTGGATTCAGTGCTACCCTAGTTGTCCCCCAGGCATCAGTCAGAGCTAAAGGTCCTTACATCCCACACCCTCAAGACTGGAATGAATCATATGACCAGCTTTTGGTTGGGGGTAAAGTGGTGGTGATAAAGCATTAACAGGCTCACATATCAGCTCTCCTAAGTAATATTTACACTTAAATTTTAACAAATCCTTCCATGTCTTGATCCCATGGATTATGCATTGAATGAGTGGCCGTAACAGCCACAATGACTAATTACTAAGGATGTTCTTGAGAAAGGTTCCAAGCTACCCACACATTCTATGAGGTAGGCTATTTCAGGGGGAAAGTACAATAGTTAGATGACTGATGAGTGATAGATGGATAGGTAGACAGATGGTAAGCAATTCCAAAGCACTGCTGAAAACTAAATAGTTTAAGTTATAAACAAAAAAATGTTCATGGTGCTTGAATTCTTCAGTGATTATTTTTTTAGTGCTCATAATATCTCATTGATATCCTAATATATGACTTATAAAATTTTAATTAATATTTTAAAAACCATTATGGTCTTTATTAAACAATAATTTGTAATCTTTTGCCAAAAGTATTAAAAACTTGGGTTTTATGACATTTGTTTTTCTTATTTTCATCTAGAAGTAATTCAAAGCTTTTGTTCAATTGACAGAGAATAAGGTATTCATATAAATTGGGTCAAAATGAAAAGTGATATTGACAAGAACTTAGGTTCTGTCCCCAAATCATGATAAATTCTCTTTATTCAAAAACACTGAGTGTCTCCCTTTATAGGCCATGATCCAAAATTCTTAGCTATGTCTTTAATGCCTCCAATATTTTATCCTCAAATTACTCATTAATCCTTACCTTCAACCATGACTAAACACAGGTTTCTATCCTGGAAAATAGAATATGCTCAAATTAAAAAATGAGAGAATGAATGTCATAAGCACAGTGAAAGCTCCCTGTCCCCAGAAAGTACCATGAGAATTCCCACCTCAGAGACATTCACATACACTGTTCTCCTCTATCTTCTCCTTTCCTCTTCTCCAATCTAAACTCTGCAAAGCTCTTCCATTTGCTTGAGTGATCTCTCCATCTCTAAACCAGATAAATTTCATTATTCATTTGGCAATCACTTTCTGTCTTGTGGATGTGACTTTTGTAAATTAATAATTATTATAGAGACCAACTATGTTCCGGGCAATATACTAGATACTCTAATACTCAAAATAGCTCGAGATATGTGTTAACATCCCTTTTTTATTGATAAAGAAAGTGAAGATTCAAAGAGTTTAAAAAAACACTTGCCAAAGTCAGCCAGCTAGTGAATGGCAGAGTGAGGATTTAAAACTAGGCTCCAAATATCACAAGCTTTCCACCATGGCATTCTGCTTCATTTTGTCCATTGATTTCATTCATTTATTGAAACAGAGGATATCATTCTCTTAATCCAATGAGAACTCACTGAGACATGCAGGCCTTGTGAGAGGTCACTGCAAAAGGAGAAGCCAAAGACCACAAGCTTGTGGGTGGGGGCTGGGAAAAAGAGGAAAATAGGATGACACCGGGGCTTCTGGCTTCAGTATTGGTTACGATGCCTTTAAACAACAGCATGAATTAGGAAGAGGAGTGGGTTTTGTAAAGGAGAGGACATTCTTTTGTGAGCATCCTGAGTAAAGTACCCATTACTTCCATATGGAGTTGCCCAGAGGCAGGGAAACAGTGGTTAAAAGCATGGTCTTTGGTGTCAACCAGCCTTGGTCTTGAATCTGAGCTCCACCACTTCTTAGATTCATGTCTTGGGACAAATTACTTCACCTCTGAGGGTTTGTTTCTCATATGTAAAACAGGAATAATACCTACCACAAAGAGCTGTTAGAAAGACAGAATTAAATTCATATAACTAGCAGAAAGTTGATGTATAGCACACAGGGAGGCCAGTCTGGTGCTCTGTGATGACCTGGAGGGGTGGGATTGGGGGGACAGGAAGGCTCAAGAGGGAGGGATATATATATTGTTATAATTGATATACATTGAGGTACAGCAGAAACCATCACAATATTGTAAAACAATTATCCTCCAATTAAAAAAACAATTCATATAAAATGGCTAATATGTCTGGCATATACGTACTCATTATATGTTATTACAATTATACAGATGATTAAAGTAAGTGTGACCCTGGAGTGGGAGACATCTGAGCTGGAGAATGAATGGAGGTGTCATTGGTGTAGGAGCAGTGGTTGAAGGCATAAGAATCAATGAAACAGGCAAGTCGTTGAAGCAGAGATCACAACTCGAATGCCCCATGGCCAGAAAGTGAGTGAAGTGAGTTGGTGTAAGCATATTTGCACACAGAATGAACTGGGGGGACTCTAGAGAAATGGAGAGTGCATAGTTTCTCTAAAGAGGGAGGCTGCTACCCAGACTGAGATGATTTCTGTCATGTCAAAATTGGGCCCAGCATCACCAGATCTTCTGTTTTGCATTGTTTTGTCAAAACAAGTCAAAAATTTCCCAGTGTTTAAGTGTTGGTGACTAAATTCAAACTTAATAAGTAAACTGAACACATACATAAGCTAGATTGTGGCTTGTCAGCTGCCAGATTGTGACCCCCATTGTGTAGAGAAAGAGGGCTGAGGATGGAGCTCTATAGAGCATTATCACAAAAGAGATAGGCAGAGAAAGAGGAGGGGTAAAAGGAGATCAGACAGGCAGAGAACAGAGATGGAAAGAGTGGCCTGGAAAGAGGTTAATTCAAAGAAAGTCAAGGAAGAGGAGCATTCAGGAAGAAGAGGAGTTAACACCATCGCAGGTGGCACAGGGATCACTGTGACCAGACTGTGCACACAAACTCATTAAGAGCTGGGACCTCTGCTTAAGACTGCAGATGCAATGACTTTGAAGGAGAGGGGATGTAATACTCACGGAGATCATCCCAGACTTAGAAACAAGACAAGCAGTACTGAGGGAAAGGGTAACAGTAAATAGAATTCTATTTGAATCCACCTCTTGAACCAGGAAGAGGAGCCCTGAGAACTTATGGTGAATACGTTTTCAAAAGCAAAGGCGGAGTCTGGCAGGTCAACCATCCCTTGGATATAATTCCAATGGCTGAAACTGGAGGCAGATAGGAAACCAGAAAGTTTGCCCTGTCCTCCCCTATTCCGGGAATTAGCTGATCAGAACATGGAAAGGAAGAAAAAGATAAATAAAAACTCTCAACACTCTAATCAGTAGTGAATTCTAAGATCTTTTATTTGTTTCCATGTAAATATCAATATTATTATTAGCTATATTATTAATATTAATATTAACACTCTCTGAGAGCCAGGAGAGCACTAAATACAAAACTATGATTTAAAATAGGGGACCTGCCCGATATGCTTAAGAACAAATTATGATTTGAATCAAGACTGGAATCCTTTCAGTCATTCCCTAAACAGAAAGTCACTAAGTAACAACTGGCAACTGTTCTCAAAGGAATCGGGGCCTCCCCAATGGTTCAGCGGGCAAAGAATCCACCTGCAATGCAGAAGACACAGGAGACCTCGGTTTGATCCCGGGTTGGGAAGATTCCCTGGAGAATGAAATGGCAACCCATTTCAGTATTCGTGCCTTGAATATTCCATGGATAGAAGAGCCTGGCGGGCTACAGCCCATGGGGTTGCAAACAGTCAGACACGACAGCATGCATGCATGCTCACAGAAATCACCAAAAATGCTGAGGGAAAATACTAGGTTGTCGAGAAAAAAAAAAATTATTCCACACATTAAAAGAGATTATACATCTTGACTCACAGCGACCAGTACATAGGAATTTACTATGTACATTCACATTTAGCTTTATGAGCATAAGATTCTAAAATGATCATTCATTTTAGAGACAAGAGAAAAAAGCAGGATCCCAAAATAGGAAATTAGTTGTCCAGGGTCCAGGGTCCTGTGGCCAGTTAGCAACAGAGTCAAAATTAGAATTCCAATCTCCTGACTTTTCATTTACACAAAACTCCACTGTTTTCAGAAAAAGGTTTATTATCCCTTTGATTGAATGATTTAAATGGGACACATGTACTTTGATGGGTGGAAGCTGGAAGAAGTGTCCCTGTGTTGCTGAAGGAGGCCAGCATGGGAGAAGCAGGCCATGTGTACCTAAAAGGAGGGGGCACCTGTGAGGAGAGGCCATAGCACAAAAGACAGCCAACTCACAAAACAATTAAGCTTTGGCCTGGAATGCATATGTCCAGAAAAAATACAGTCAGAAACTCTAAACTTAAAAAACATGTATTTTCTTAAATATTATCTACAGTGATAAACATGTACTTATTAGCAACCACTCTGAATAACTTTGACTTTGCAGAACAGTCAATAACAAACAAGTAGACACACACACACACACACATTTAAATCCTCTAAGTAGTCAAGACATGTATCATAGAACAATTCATGTCGGGGACCTCCCTGGCAGTCCAATGGTTAGGACTTGGCACTTTCACTGCTGTGGGCCTGGGTTCAGTCCCTGGTTGGGGAAATAAGATCCTGTAAGCCATGCAGCACAGCCCAAGGGTGGGGGGACAATTCACCGAAAGCAATTTTTTGAAACTAGCAAGGTGGTACCTGAGCACAAGATGTGGGGCTGAGTATGTATCTCAGCATTAGGCATGCGTTACACTGCCTCTCTGTGGCAAACGTGATTTCCTCCCCAGACTATTCAAATGTCCACTGACTTATCCTGAGAGGTGCGGTTTCACTGCACTCCGGTGTGATAAAGATAACCCTCACAATAAATTATCTCACTCTCCCAGCTTAGAAAAGTCTCATCAGCTTTCCTTAAAACACTGATTAGGTTTTTCAAGCATCACACCCCCGAGACGGTTCTTTGAAGGTAAATTTCTATCAAGAATATTTGGAGGCTGGGAGAGCAAAATGGAGAAAACAAGGGGGAAAAAAAAAGCCCAGAGCGGAGTATTACTTAGCCAGCTATCTTCATCAAGTCCTGACAGCTGTTGATGAGGTGATTTTCCTTTTGAATTCCTCCACATGAGACAGAGATTGGGGCACTATGCAGACTACAACAAATCTCACCTTGGAGAGGCACCTCTGCTTGCAAGCAGTCAGTCCACTGGCTTTGGCAGATTCAAAACCCCTCTCCCTGGTCTTCTTCATTTTGACAGTGTCAGATGACAAATGGTAGTCAAGTGTCTTTTTCAATAATGAAAGTTTATTACGATAATTTCCTGACCAAAGGAACAACATCTTGAGGAAGAGGCACCTTTTTTCTCACTCTGGCGGAGGTGCCTAACAGGCTTGAGGCAATCTTGAGGGATGAGGAGGGTTAGGTGATTTAGAAGATACAGGATAAATACATAAAGTTAATTGGTATGTAAAAATAAGTTTTAAATATCCCTGAGTGGGGGTAGGAGTGATCTGCTTCTGGTCACATCTCACGTGGCCAAATATGAGGGCTGAGCTGGGACAACACCTCCACTCCCAAGGAAGAATCAGGGTCCTGTCCACCCCCAGTGTGGCCTTCATGCTGGTTCCTGGCTTGGGTGCAGCCATCAGGTCCTCAGTAGACACAGAATCCACCAGGATTTTGATGAATGAGAATCAACTCCCCACCATTCACCTGGATGTCTTCACAGGAGGCATTCTGAGTGGTCATATTCAGGTAGACTTTGTCCTTAAAACGCAGATAGGCCACTGTGACAGAGTCAACAATTTTGACCATGTTCAGGGAGAAGAGAGGTTCCCGACCTTTCCGGTACAGAAGCCTGAGGCTGAGTTCCTGGGAGAAGTAGCCCTTCAGAGAGATGAGATAGAACCCATCACAGGTGATGATGATTGAGTTGTTCTGCACCTTCATGGTTCCATCCGCGTCTGGGGATGTGATGATGAAACCGTTCTCATTCTCACACTCTAAGGAGGGTAGGGTAAAAGAAAAAAAAAACAAAGAATGACTCCTTAACTCAGCATTAAGCAACAATCATCCAATATGTCTAGAAACATATGAAGAGAAAATGATAAGGACAGATTTTGAAAAGAATAAAAGAAGAGAAGACTATGTTTCTACATGAGGGTTGGAATCCACTTTCCCTGTGGAATGGAAAAGGCAAAGCTAATACTAGTAGCCAAGAGAGTTTCAGAGGGGGCTGGGATTCAAGAGTGGAAAGATTACAGCAACTGGCAGTTGTCACAACACACCTGTGGCAGGAAATGGACTCTCAAGGTTTCCCTGATTTTTTCAAAATCAGGAGGTATTGGCAACTTCAGTGCTGCCTTCTTTGTTCAATGGATTGATTAGGGCAAAGGGTGGTGGAAGTGCCTCTTGCCTGGGTCCTGCACACCCCGTCCACACAAAGTAATCGCTTTAACTCTTTATCCTCTCTCCAGGCTTCCCTGGTGGCTCAGATGGTAAAGAATCTGCCTGCAACACAGGAGACCTGGGTTTGATCCCTCGGTTGGGAAGATCCTCTGGAGAAGGGAATGGCTACCCATTCCAGTATTCTTGCCTGGAGAATTCCACGGACAGAGGAGCCTGATGGGCTACAGTCCATTGGGTTGCAAAGAGTTGGACACAACAGAGTGAATAACACTTTCACTTTTCTTTTATTCTTCTCTCCATGTCACCATGAAATGAAAATTCTTCACATGCCCTGGCAACTAGACTTCCCAACAACATGTATTACTGGCCTTCGTCAACAATCACTTAAGCTTAGTTATGCTTCAATACTAAGTAAAGCTTAGTCTGTGGGTTCAGGTTCTGATATAAGAGCTCAAGAACATAGACTTATTTCTCCCTTCTACCTTTTTATTGTCAGTTTTTACTGGAAGGTGCCTTGGGAATAGTGGTTGCCACAGGAAAAAGAAAAGGAAGAGCAGCAGAACACAGAATGATAACTTTAACAGCTTTGTGTGGGGCCATTTCAAGCATAAATCAAAAACTAAATGTCTTCCATTTCCATGGCAGCCTCAGTATCACCTGGAATGGTCAAGTAACGACACTTCAAAATCTCCACTCTGGACCATGTCCCTCGGTGATAAGAAAGAGTAAGTTCCCACTGCTGGGCACAATTCAGTAATTCTTGCTGTGAATCAAGTCCCTGAGAAATACTTTGAATTGAAAACGAGGATCACTTATAGAAGGCAAGATATACTTTCCTTTGGCTCAAGAGGACTTAATAAATGAATATCCATACATAAACCACTGGTGGTTGTCCTAGTATTAATCTTGGATCCAAATAATGTTCTCTTGTTAGAGTTATCACATTGCCTTTAAGTCCCCCAACTCTCATTAAGGTAAAATTTTGTCCTGTAATAGAATTACTGGGGAATGACATATCTTACAGCCAGACAGACTTGTAAGAAGCCTTCGTTTTCTTACCTAAAAAAAGTGAGAGTAATTTCTACTCAAAGGGTTCCTAGGAGGATTAAGTGAGGAATATAATGTAATCTGTATAGTGACAAGCACTTATCTGTTAACTAATTACTCCCCTTTTCTTCTTTGACCTTAATGAAAATAATATGCAGGCCCCAAAAATTTCAGGATTTAATGTTTCCCTAAGAAAATGGAGAGATCTTATGTTCTAGGGGAAATTAAGAAGCTGGAGAGAAGATTCTTTTAAAACTATGAACCAACTAAACTTTTGACAATACTTACTGGTAAATTGTACTCTGATACTCTGGATTGGAGGGTACTGAGATGGCACCTAAAGAAAGAAAAAGGATATATTTTTAGGGAAAAAAAATGAACAAGTAGAATTGACGAGTCACATCCATCCTATGAAGCAGAAATGCAGCAGGTAAAGGGACTGACTTGAGAAGAGACTTGCCTTTTTCTATGTGAGTTAGACGCAGCCTTCCGCCTGCCCCCATTGCTTTTCTGTAACATTTCATAAGGTAAGTTAGGAGTCTTCTGCTCTTTCATGCAAGCATCTAAGTAAGATCTGTCCTCACTTGCCAAACTCTTCCTTGGTATATTATTTTGGCTCCCTGAGCCCCAATTTCCCATTTTAGATAATAGAGCACTTAAAAGTTATCTTGTTAAGAAACCCATTCAGTCATAGAGATTCTTCATGGACAAGGTTGTGACCAGTCAATCCTTCATGGTCACAGACTCCCAGAATGGACTAGGAGTGAAGTCTGGGAGCCTCCTGGCTGCTCTCTTTTTCACTGTAAAACAGGATTAAGAGTGTCCTACCTTCAGGGCCCACAGGCAATAAAAACTCTTCAAACCCTTCAGAGATGAGTAGATCTGTGTGTAAATTTTTTAAATGTTGGATCTTTCTCTACTCTTTAGTCGTGTGTAAAACCTAACTTGAACTCGAAAGCAAGAAAGAAGTAAAGCAACAAAGAAAGAAAAGTTAATAGATAAAACATCTGTGGAAATTTGGTGGTTAAAAGAACAAACTTCAATATGGGGCAAACTCCAAAATATATTAAGTGAAAAAAGCCAAAGCAAAGGGGAGAATAAAGTACATTTCCATTTGTGTTCAAAGAAAAAAAAGTTTTTGTGAGGGCACAGAATTTATCTAGAAGAATAAAGCGCTGCCTCTGGAGAAAGGAACTAGAAGCCTGAGGACAGGAGTGGGAGGCACATGTATTTTCCATGGCTTACTTTCTTGTATTTTTAAAATTTTACATTACCTACTAAGAAGGGAAATAGAAACTAACAAACAAACAGAAAAACCTACCACCTATTGTGCCTGCAGAGAACAGCAGCTCCTCCCACCAGGTTATTTTTGGCAAGATGTCCGGATCAAAGGTCTGGGGAGGAATTTGTTTTCATGCTCTGGGGTGTGGAGTCCCTGCTTCCCACTTTTCTGGCACACTCATAGCAGCAGTCAAACGGAGTCCACTGGGGCCTGCCCACGTGGATGAAGAATCCCCTACTTCCCTTGTACGTAAAGTCACAAGCCTCATCAAGCTGAAACCAACAGGCGGTGTAGGAAGAAGGGAGAGCCTGGCTGAGCCCTGCCAGTGGCTGGGCCCCTAGAGCAATATTAGTCAGTGGTGAGCACACAGAGAGGTGCTGACTCAGGACGACAGTCTTTGGCTCTCTCCCCTCTGTGGACTGTTTGTGAGACTGGACTAGTGTCCTTCATGCTTAAAGCGATGTTCTAGAAGAAGGCCTCTCAAAAGGTACATTACCCAAACACCATAATTCCCTGGGTAAATGAATGCCCCTACTGCTCTCCGGGCAGGCTGGTCTCTTGGCCACCTTGTTGAAGTTAGAAACAGCCTGTGCAGCTGCACAAAGAGCACAGCGCTCAGCATGCAGCAACCTGGTCCTAACACCAGCCAGGCAAGTACTCAGGCAAGTTGCATAACCTCTGGGTGTCAGTTTTTTCCATCTTTAGAAATTCCTCAAAGATCAGAGACATCCCTTTTACCACTGTTAACGATTTAAATTTTAAAAGTTGCAACCCTACACCAATTTCAATGAAAGAGAGAAACAGGAAGCCTCTTCATCCCAAATTTACGTCAAACTCTCTGACTTAAAAGTCCTCATGATCTGATTATTTGACTGACTGTGTAAACTTTCCGTAAGGTTCCTGCAAAACAATGACATTTCCCAATGTTCTGAAATACTGTGATGGAGAAGTCAGAGCGGTAATGATCAAGAAGACATTCTGAGACCAAGATGCTGACAGGCAGCAAGGAAAGTACATAGGACTTCCTGTTTTAGGTAGATTCACTTGACCCCAGGCTTCCTTTCCTCCTGAAGGTTACCCAGGATTAGAAATTCACATTTTCTCATCTTCCTAGCGTCAACACCACCAGGCCTTGGCCATTTTGTGAAATAAGATGATTCTTTCTCTTGTTCCATGACCTTCCACAACCTTGCCCTTCATCCTCCAAACCTGATTACTTCATGCTGACTACCCCACTGCCCAGAAATACCCCCACAGTGCCCACTTCAAGGCCTTCTATGGCCTGGTGCCAACCTCCTTGTCAAGCATTACTGCTACCTATATCCTTTCTGTGCTTTATGCTCTAATCAACTATTTCCTCTAATCCTTTAAATAAAGCCTGGTAGGACAAAACAAGAGGGTGCAGGCCTGGAAATAAAATTTTGTTCAAATTGTAACTTCTCTAGTTCTGTTGAATTTGGATGTTATATACCACTTCTGAGCTTTAGCTTTCACGTCTGTAAAAATAAGGAATATTATTATTGGAATGCTCAAGGAGATGACTGTAAAGCTCAAATAAGTTAACATATGTGAAAATACTCAGGAGTTTGCCTGGCACGTGGTAAGCATTAAAAAAATACTTGCTTCCTTTGTTCTCTCCACCAAGAATGTCCCTTCATCTATGTCTACCCATGAAAATATCAACTTCAAGGCCTAAATCAAATCCCTGGCTTCTGGTCTCCCATAGCAAGTACTTAAAAATTACTCTATTCACATGGATGTTTATAATAGCTTTGTTTCTTATTGTTAAAACTTGTCAAGGAAAAGCAATCAAGATATCCCTCTGTAGGTTGAATGGATAAACAGACTGTGATATATCCAAACAATGGAGTAACACTCAGTGTTAAAAAGAAATGAGCTTTCAAGCCACGGAAAGACATGGACACAGTTTAAATGTATATTACTAAGTAAAAGAAGACAATCTGAAAAGACTACATAATGTATGATTTCAAATGTGTGATGTTTTGGAAAAGGCAAGACTACAGAGACAGTTCAAGAGCAGTGGTTGCCAGGGGTGAGGCAGGAGGGAGAGATGAATAGGTGAAGATAGAAGATTTTTAGAGCAGTGAAACTATTCTACACTATACTCTAATGGTGGGTACATGTTATTGTTCATTTGTTAAAATCCATAAAATGTATAATACCAAGAGTGAACCCTGATGTAAGAAAAAAACTTAAATCACTCTACTGATTTTCATTCTACCACCACCAGATACATGTCTCCTCTCCGCTGCAAGACTACCTAGCTGTGTGCTCTTGGGAAAATGTCATTACTTTGCTGACTTTTAGCTCCTTCATCTATAAAATGGAAAGAGTAAACCCAGTATCTCAGAAGGTTGTTGTGAATGAGATCACATACGTAAATTTTTAGCACCTGACCTGTAACACTGTAAGGAGCTGATAAATGTCAGCTATTATTCTTGGATGCTCATGGGAGACAAGATCCATGTCATGTTCTTAATTTAGCCTATATAACACTAATTTAGCTTTATATATGACTACAGAATGAGAGAACTAATAAAAAAGAAAGGAAGTACAACCAAATCCCTAAAATACCAGCTCTTTGTAGCCCAGAAGAACACCACAAAATGATTCTGGCTTTATAAGAAAAATTACCAGAAAAAAAAAATCAGATAATATTAATTTTACCCACAGGCATAGTTTTATATATATATATATATCAAGAAAATAAAAATCCTCATATCTTCACCAGATAATAGAAAAAAATGGACTATATCAAAGATCCCAAAGGACTTTCATGTAAGGACAAGCTACAGAACAAAGTTTCTTCAATCTGCAAAGTCTGAAGAGCTCATACTATCTTCAAAGGGGACTAGAAATTCTTGTAAGTCAGTACACCAGGATCAAAGTACAGTCCTGAAGTTTCAGTGAGATGGCCTCAGAAGCATGAGTATAAAAGAAGTCATCTTCCAACAGAACACTATTCTACAGATGAAGAAAATGAGACCCACAGAAGGAAAGGGATTCAACTCCAGCCCCCTGGAACCCAGAACAACTTTCATTGTTTCACACAACAACAGTTTTTCTTCTCCTCATGCAAATTTAAAGTGGAGGGAAATTTCTTTGAAGATTTTACTAATAGTCCATTCCTTGTGTCCACTTTAGTGCCAAGTTGGAGGAAGGAAGATGTGATCATGCACAGCAGATTGGCAGGGTGATGGTCTCATGATGAGCTCATCATGGGAATCCAAAAGTTTAGGCTTCCCTCCTAGGCTTGCGGGCTGTCATAAATAGAGCCAAGAACACAGAGTACTCAGAGGCAGCTGATACATGGGCTATCTGACCAACTGCCTGAGTAATGTGTATGCCCTGTCTAGGAGCAGCTGATGATGCAACTGAAGTTCAGCTGGTCCAGCGTTATCCTTTACATTAGAGTCACCTGGGAAATCTGTAAAAATGTGTAGACTTCCAGTTTATTCATAAAGATTCTGATTCAAAAGGTCTAAATGGACGCAGTAATCTCATTTTTACAAACACCCAAGGTTCAAGATTTGAGAATTACTACACTCTACTGTGAACTCCTAAAGGTCCAAATCCAGAAAATATATCTTCAACCATTCCCTTGGCAAAAATCATGCCTGTCCTAAAGCTGGTGCTCAACTATCAGTATTATTTAATAGTTGATTGAATAGATTAGATGATTGTCATATTACTGGTGACTTGAAATAGCATTGATAACTATTGAGTACCTACTATTTGGCAGATATTACATTCAACTCTAAGAACACAAAGGGAAAGAATACACAGTCCTTAGTTTTGACAAACTTGTATGTCAATTGGGGAGATAATTCCTCCACATAAAACCACTGGTAAAGACCAATAGGCAATTTATGCCACAAGGTTCCAGAGAACAGAAAAAACCACTGCAGGCTTTGGCAGCTCAAGGAGGAAAGATGTGGGCTTAGGCCTTGAAAGAGAAAGAGGACCCAGAGAATCCAAAGGCACTGCCTAGAGGAAGGGTCTAGAAATTAGACCATTTTTGGTATATTCAAGAAAAACGGTAAAAACTTACTCAGAACTTAAAACACGCCATGCAGTGCATTACTCTTTCTGAAACTCATTAACTTTTGCTTTCAAAATAATACCATTAAGCAGAAATAATAATTACTCATGTTTTATAGATAGAAAGAAATGAGAATCAGTGTTGTTAAGAACTTGCTCAGGAATAAACAGGTATTAACTTGAGTTTGATTGAACCTCAAGTTCATGATAACATCCTTTCTCTTTATTCTATTCTATCTTAAGAGTAAAAAACCCCTATGAAAACATTTTTCTGAGAGTTCAAGATTAATTTATTTTTAATTTTAAACTCTAAACAAGATTAAAAGATTAGGTTTTTGATAGTTGTCAAAATACTCAGATGTATCTCAAAGTATCTAAACATTCTTCAGAAAAGAGCTCTTTAGTCAACTCTCCAAGGTTGTTTGTATAGTTCAGGTTGACAAAGCCATTAGCTGGACTCTAATTAGACGCATCTGTTCTGGCAAGGGGCAGCAGGACAAATAAAGTAGGCAGCAAGTAGGTGATGCAAAGAAGAGTCAGAATAATGTCCTTTTTCCTGACCTCTCTCAGTACCTGAAACACTGAACTATCTGAGAACAAAGATGGGAAATGTCTGATATACAGCATTTATCCAGCAGCCTGTACCATGTTCCCCAAAAGGTGCTGCTTGCTTCATGAGCTCATCTCTAGAATGTGTGAATTTCTTATTCTGACTCACTGGGATGTGGCATGAGGCTGCCTTATACTCATGTGGCATTTGTCCTGGAGGGGGTGTATCTGTGGCAGGAGGGAATGATACTCATCAAATGTGAAACCAGGAAGTGGGCTCTGCATTCACTATGTGGGCCTTGCCCTTCCTCACTTGCTATCAGTCAAGATCCCAGGTTGGAGTGGGATGAGATGTGAGTCAGTGGAGGACAGTGCAGAAACAGATATGCGATGGGAATCGTGGTTCAGCATGCAACCTTCACAGGGATATGAATGTCTCCTCCCCCAGCAATGGGCTTCACGTCAATCAGAGAAGACCTGAGAGATTGTGAAAGCAAAGTCTTATAGGCTCTGAGGGTGTTTCTGAATGAGCCTCCGAAGAGGAAGATGGAATTTTCCATATTTACCCATTACAGTGGGTTGGGAAGGCAGACTCTTCTCCTGGTGGATTTAGTGTATACTCGATGGAAACTCCCTTACAAAGAGTAGGGCCCCGACTTCTGATCAGGAAAGTTCAGAATCCAACTCAGAGAAAGGAATAGAAATGAACAAAAACTGGTTATTTGACCAGTCTTCCATAATCAGGAGTTTATCCTCAAAGTGATATTTCTTAGACATGAAGATGTGTGACTTTGAAAATCATGTTGAATAAAGAGTCTATTAAGATGAAAGAACACAAAGAAAAGCCATTTTAAATGTCATTCGAGACTTTCTTTTCTCTATCACCACCCTTCACCATGGCTGCCAGCACCTTTTTGCTGTAATCCCTCTTTTTAAATTCTTACTATACTCTCTACTACACAGCCCATGTGATATTCTAATATAGCCCCCTCTCTCTAACCACTTGCATTTTTCTTGTCAAATTTATTTAGTAATGGCCAGCCTCTACTTACTGACCCTCTCCTCTCTATCTCAGAGAACAGGAACTGTGGTTTCACTGTCCCAAACGCTTAGCAATTAATGGATCGCTAAAAGGAGTATCAGGTATTCAGAAAAACAACCAAATGAACCAAAAGCATCCATGTGACATGAACGCACCTTCAAAATTTTGTGATTTGCAATTCTGCATATCCTCAAGGGGAAGATTTTCTTTTATCTGGGTTTCCCTTTCCACATTTGCTTGTAAATTCCTCAAGTACACTAACAGAGGGGTCTGCCAAAACATTTCTAAGAACTCCCATAGAATAGTGAATATAACAAAAAAAAAAGAAACAGACTCACAAATATAGAGAACAAAAAACTGGTTACCAGTGAGAGGAGAGGGAAGTAGGAACTGTAAAGTACAAACTACCATGTGTAAAATAAGCTACTAGCATGTACCGTACAATACAAGGAGTAAAACCAACATTTTATAATAACAATTAATGAAATACAATCTTTAAAAATTGTGAATCACTATCATACACCTGAAAAAACTTACATAATCTTGTACATTGACTATACCTCAATTTTAAAAAATTAAATTGAAAAAAAAGAAACAACTCCCTTCCTCACCTTGGGAATCAGGTAATTTTCAAAATATCCTAGTCTTTACCTTGGTGGCTCAGCAGTAAAGAATCTGCCTCCAATGCAGGAGACCTAGGTTGGATCCCTGGGTCGAGAAGATCCCCTGGAGGAAGGCACGGCAACCCACTCTAATACTCTCGCCTAGAGAATCCCATGGACAGAGGAGCCTGGCAGGCTGCAGTCCGTAGAGCTACACAGAGTCGGACACAACTGAAGCGACTCAGCAGCAGCAGCAGCAGCAAAGCAACTGGAAAAGTTGGCTTACAAGGTACCCACTGCATTATCATAAATCTTACAATGCCTTAAACATAATGGCATTTATAAATAAATGGTTACTGAGTCTCTTAGACTGTACCCTGACACTTGCTCTGTGCTATGCATAGTCACTCAGTCATGTACAACTCTTTGCAACCCCATGAACTGTACCCCATTAGGCTCCTCTGTCCATGGAAAATCTCCAGGCAAAAATACTGGAGTGGGTTGCCATGCCCTCTTCCAGGGGACACTAGCCAAAACCATATGTGGCTCGAGGTTTTTTTTAAACTGCCCCATTCATCCTTGAGTACAAAGGGGATAGCACAATTATTATGATCAGTATCTTTCTATCTGAAGTTACTCATTCTCCATCTCATTGGCCGTATAAAAGAGTAGGCACTGTTGCCTTGGAAAGGCAACCTAGTAGAAATGGACCAGGCATTGGGCTGGGAATGGAACACTCAGGTCTGGTCGTAAGCCAGAACAAGTCCTTCCTTTTCTCAGTTTTGAATTTCCTTATTTTTATGTCCTCATTTTTTAACTCTCAATTAAGATGGTTGAATAAGCAGAGTGGAATGGGGACTATCTAAGGACTTTTTCAATACCAGAGATTAGGAAAATCATAACATTCAAAAGAAAAAAACCAAACTGTTGGTGGATAAGAAGATCGTTTGAACCCAAGATCTTTTCAACACAATAATACACGATAATAAATCCCTCAGCCGTAACAAAAGAACAGGTTTTCTCCCCAAGTGGCTCCCTCTGATAGTTAATAAAGAATCATGAGTATCTTTTGTATTGTTTATGCAATGAGGCTCTTAGCCTCATTTGCAGTAAAGCTAAATAATCCTCAAGCTACATTATGGTGTGAACTAAGACTGGTGACTAGTAAAAATCATCACAGAACAGCAGTGGAGCGATGATGGTGGTGGCAATAACAATAATGATAATGACATTTTAAACTAAAGCCTTCCTGCTAAATAATGGAAGAGAAATGAAGCACCTGATGCAAAAATCAAAGTATGCTCGCTTTATAATCCCAATCAAGAAACTAGCTATTGAATCTAGCCCTCTGTGAAATTCTTACTGAAGAGCTGTATTCAACTAGGTTACCCAGTACTATCAAGCCAGGGAACGCTTAGGATTGCTGGGAGCCCTCAGAAGCTAGAAAGAGGCACAGAAGGATCCTGGAGGATTCTTCCCTATGGCCTTCAGACACAGCAGGGTACTGCTGACACATTGACTTTGAATACTTATCCTCCAAAACTGTGAAAGGTTACATTTCTTTTAAGCCACCAAATTTGCAGTGCCACCCTGGTTGAAAAGATATTTGCATATAGTGTAAAATCACACTTACAACATTAAAATAATTCTTCAAATCAGTCTGACAGAACTATAAAGGCCCATGGAGATTATATAGTCTCATCTCCTGTTTAAAAAAAAAAAGTAGAGCTTGGAGTGGATAAATGACTGAGCCAATGCCCCAATCCCAGTCCCCTTTCTCTTCTATGAATGAATCATACATGGCAATGATTTGTTTTATCATACTAACCTATAAGGTATCACACATTTGTTAAAGCTTCATTGATTGTGTTATTTGAATTTGTGGCAGGAGATTCTTTTTTTAAAAGAATCTTTCTCCCTTTGATTCCAGGTTATAAATCTTCCCCCAGTTTTTCTACATAAGCAATTAATGTCAGGAAAGGAAAAAATTTTAAAACAGCCAGGTAAAATGCTTACAGCTTAGAGCTACGGAGTCTTGGCCAGGTGTAATGGAAAGAGACAGGACTAGAATTTAAACCTAGTCCTGATTTATAACCAGACCTTCCTATATTGACCTAGACAAGTCTCTATGCCTCAGATTTCCTCATTGTAAAACTGCCTACGAATATCTATCACCATCCAAGGTCAGAGTGAAGAAGTAAGGACAATGCAGGGACAAGATCACAAAACCAGAGATGGTATTGCAAGTAGCACCAGGAGTGATGCCTGTCAACCTCTCCCTAAAAAGAGCTGGGTTTCCAGCCTTCATCATACCACATTCAGGGCCAGATTAAGATTTTTACAGGCCTTGGAAATTAAAAACATTAACCACCCAACACACTGCTAACTCAAAATATACTTTACATTACTGAGCAGTAAAACATGTCTTTTACGACTTCTTTTATAACCCAGTAAAGATTTTATAATTTCCCTTGGTGACTATTTTGATGCTTATAATTTTTTGCAATGTTAATTGTCATTTTCATTTTGATCTTAGGTTCTGTAGGCTCATGCTATGTGACCTACAGGACAGCCCAGCCGGAGGGTATATCATTTACACTCATCCCCCCAGATACCCACCTATATAACATCCTAGGAGTGAAGCTTTCTATCCATAGCCCTTATTCAATTAGTACTGGAAGAACTAAAGTTTGGGTCTACTTGCTGCTCTTTCTGTCAGAGTGTGTTCTTAACTAGCATTTTCAATGTCATCAAAGCGAGACAAATTTATACAAATTAATAACACATCAAACTTGCCTTACTTGGCAACCAAGTTATTAGAGAATTGGATGAACTACATTAATGTAAGGGGAGCTGGAACCCATCTGGGCCATGTGTTCTAAGTGTGTCATTTTAGATTTCTGAGCCACTTTCAGACACTAACCTGATAATATTTTATATGCTCATAAATTCTCCCCTTCATTTTTACTTTGCTAATACAGCCATGGCCATCTTAATTAGACATCTAAATTCAAATAAACTAAAATTATTTCAAGGGGTTTTTCTTAATCTTAAAAATTACAGTAGGAAAGCCAAATTCATGAAGTTAAGGTTGACCCTACCTATGATATGCTTTCTGAGATCTGAGTTATGGCATTGCATGTGTGCTACAAGGTAAACATTTTAGTGGGTGTTATGCTTATAGAAGCATGTTTATAAATAATAGTAAATTTAACATTTACAAAGCTCTGTAACAGATTTGTTCCTCACAATAATCAAATTCCAGTTTTGAAGATGATTACATTGATACTTGGGGAATTTCAGGGAATTTACCCAGAGTCACAAAGCTAAAACACTGGACTGAATCTTCTAGTTCCTGATCCAATGTATTCTCTCCTATACCTCAATGACTTCCCTAAAATTTTGAGAAGATATGTTGCATTTTTTTATAAAAAGTGTTTTAATTCCTTCATTTAGCTACAAACAAAACACACAAGCCATGAGATACACACAAGCCATGAGATATTGGGGAATCCAATTCCATCCCAACACTACCATATATTTTATCTGTGACTATGAGAAACAACCTTTCTACTTTGCTATTCAGCTGCTATCCTTTCATTTCCTAAATAGGAATAACAACACTGTACCTGCCTCCTGAGAAATCTGTATGCAGGTCAAGAAACAACAGTTAGAACCAGATGTGGAACAACAGACTGGTTCCAAATTGGGAAAGGAGTACATCAAAGCTGTATATTGTCACCCTGCATATTTAACTTATATGCAGAGTACACCATGAGAAATGCTGGACTGGATGAAGCACAAGCTGGAATCAAGATTGCCAGGAGAAATATCAATAACCTCAGATATGCAGATGACACCACCCTTATGGAAGAAAGCAAAGAAGAACTAAAGAGCCTCTTGATGAAAGTGAAAGAGGAGAGTGAAAAAGTTGGCTTAAAACTCAACATTCAGAAAATGAAGATCATGGTACCTGGTCCCATTACTTCATGGCAAACAGATGGGAAACAATGAAAACAGTGACAGATTTTTAACTTTTGGGGCTCCAAAATCACTGCAGATGGTGACTGTAGCCATGAAATTAAGACACTTGCTCCTTGGAAGAAAAGTTATGACCAACCTAGACAGCATATTAAAAAGCAGAGACATTACTTTGCCAACAAAGGCCCATCTAATCAAAGCTATGGTTTTTCCAGTAGTCATGTATGGATGTGAGAGTTGGACTATAAAGAAAGCTGAGTGCCAAAGAATTGATGCTTTTGAACTGTGGTGTTGAAGGAGACTCTTGAGAGTCCCTTGGACTGCAAGGAGATCAAACCAGTCCATCCTAAAGGAAATTAGTCCTGAATATTCATTGGAAGGACTGATGCTAAAGCTGAAACTCCCAATAGTTTGGCCACCTGATGCGAATAACTGACTCATTTGAAAAGACCCTGATGCTGGGAAAGACTGAAGGCGGGAGGAGAAGGGGATGACATAGGATGAGATGGTTGGATGGCATCACCGACTCAATGGACGTGAGTTTGAGTAAACTCTGGGAGTTGGTGATAGACAGAGAAGTCTGGCGTGCTGCAGTCCCTGGGGTCACAAAGAGTCGGACACGACTGAGCGACTGAACTGAACTGAACTGAACTGAATACTGTACATGGCTCCCTCAACCTAAATGGTCCCAGAAGATTAACATTCATTAGCCATGAATGCAAAATTCCTGAAGTGGGTGGGAACCTGCGGGTTCTCTGAGAGTGAGGGATACAGAAATAATTTCTATTAAAAGAAACAGAATTGGAAGGGCAATGTGGTCAGGCATTAGGCAAGGCTAGGTCTACTCAGGGCTAGCAGCTAGGAGCTGATGTCAGAGGAATAGGGAGGTTATATTCCAAGGTCTATACCAAGAGCCTCTCTGCTCACTTTACATCTCTCCTCTGAGTCTGTGCATTTGTTTCTATTCATGTGTATATACTTGACATTTTCCAGCATGATTCCTGTCCAATCTCTGTCCTATTTTGGGTACTTGGGTCAGAACCGATATCTAAATTTTTCTTGTAGAAAATATCATCACTGCATAAACAGTGAACAATATTAGGTGCTCCTGATATTGTCCATCCTCTTACACATGGATGAGCACTTGGCTTCTTGAGAAAAGTGTTCTAATCTTAACTCCTCAGGAAAAAAAAAAAAAGAGTGGGTTCTCTTTAAAAGTTATTTGAGAACTGTTAGTTTTACTGTGGTGCCCCCTAGCGCTACGTGAGATGAGACACATTTTCTGTATTTGCCTGCATGTAGACCATGTAAGCGGAGAAGGCACTGGCGACCCACTCCAGTACTCTTGCCTGGAAAATCCCATGGATGGAGGAGCCTGGTGGGCTGCAGTCCCTGGGGTCGCAAAGAGTCTGACACGACTGAGCAACTTCACTTTCACTTTTCACTTTCATGCATCGGAGAAGGAAATGGCAACCCACTCCAGTGTTCTTGCCTGGAGAATCCCAGGGACGGGGGAGCCTGCTGGGCTGCCGTCTATGGGGTCGCACAGAGTTGGACACGACTGAAGTGACTTAGCAGCAGCAGCAGACCATGCAAAAGAAGTGAAATCTGGAGAAGCAACAACTTGGGTAATTTTTCCTGTATTTTCTTTTATACAGAATGGAATGCCGTTTGTTCCCTTAGCACACGTCACAAGACCCTTTGTGTCCTGTCTCCACCTAGATTTTCAACTTTATCTTCGTCCACTTTCTCCAATGAACACTCACCTGCAACCATTCTGAACAACTTGCCTTTTTACCTAGAAAGCCTTCTGCCCCTACCCAGCCACCATCATTCCTCTTGTCTATTTAAAGAATTTCTACTATTTTTTAAGACTTTTTGATGTGGATCATTTTTTGTCTCTACTGACTTTATTACAAGACTGTCTTTGCTTTATGTTTTGGTTTTTTGGCCCCAAGGTATGTGGGATCCTAGTTCCCCGACCAGGGATCAAACCTGCACCCGCTACATTGGGAGGCAAAGTCTTAACCACCGGACCACCAGGAAGTCCCTCTACTCCTAATATCAGCTGAAGCATCACCTCCTTCTCCAGCTTCTATCCTCCCTGAGTTTCTGTTTTCCTATCTGCAAGTGGACTGTGTCTAATGTCTGTTCAACCTAATAAGTCTATACATTTTCAGTAGTATCTCCTTTAAGAGCCTCAAAATACTTAATGACAAATCAGTTCAATACTTCAGGTGTTTCTTTTTAATTCCCATAAAATTGCCATTCCCTCCTCCAGGGGGATTTTTCCAACCAGGGATCGAACCTGGACCTCCTGTATTGTATTTAGGCAGATTCTTTACCATCTCAACCACCAGGGAAGCCCATAAAATTGCTTCAGTTGAGTTCAATCGCTCAGTCACGTCTGACTCTTTGCAACTCTGTGGACTACATTGTGCCAGGCTTCTGAGGCCCAAGAATACTGGAGTGGGTAGCCTATCTCTTCTCCAGGGGATCGTCCCAACCCAGGAATTGAACCGGGGTCTCCCGCATTGCAGGCAGATTCTTTACCAACTGAGCTATCAGGGAAGCCCATAAAACTGCTTATAAAATGCAAATTCAATTGCACTGAAAATTATTTATTTCCATGTCTATCATTAAAAATGTCTTTAAAAACTTGTTAAAATCACATGGGGACACATTTAATTTGACCTAAAATCTGAGACAAAAATTTTTAAGCAAAAATGCCTCTTATTCTTTCTAAAGGATATAAAGTCCAAGTTATAGTCTGAAACTTCACCAAGAAACTGAATTCTAACTCTGGCCATTGTTGATACAGAACTGGTCAGCTCAATGACCTCCCTTTCTGTCTTCTCCAGGAATAAAAGCGGTAAGAATATAAACTTTTAACTGTGGGTGGGATTTGCTGACAAATAATCACTAAAAGCACATCTTTCAAGTGCTCTGATACAGATCTTGGAAGAGCCCAGCTTCAATAGCTCTGAGATACATGGGTATAATTTACAAAAGCTTCTCACCTTATACATCAGCTTTTTTCTGCCATCATTCCCAGCTGAAGTTACAGGGAAGCCTGGAAGCCTGATACTTTAAGCGGCAGCCCCAATAATTGTATTGGTTTTTGTGACTCAATTTTGTAACTTGCATCATGGATATTATTCTAGTGTCTATTTCTTTCCCCTTTCTAAATAAGGTATTTTGCTAATCCAGAATAAGTTATTTAGAAATGTGCATAGTATATGAATAAATACAGATTACATGTATATGTACAAATCTGATTTCCTCCAGTCCCTTCTTAGGAACCAGGGTTTCTATAAGCTTAGGCACAAAAATCTGTTCACTTAGATTTGTATTTCTCAGATCCTCATACCCATTTTATGAGTATTCACAGGATATTGACCTGGAAGAGATATTTCTGACCATTTGATCCAACTGCCTCATTTTTCAGATGAGAAAATCAGGGTCCAAAGAGGGAAGTGAATTATATAAGGAGTGGGTAAGGTCTTTTTATCTGCCATCTCAAAAACAAAAACTTCTGCTTTTCACATAGTAAAACTTAACCAAGTGGTAAGAAAACAAAGATTACTAAATAAACTTGATTGAAAGGAAGGCTGACTGCCAAATGGAGTTTAACAGTTACATATCTTTTTTTTTTTTTCACAGAGTCATCCACACAGGAAAATTTTTATGAAGTTAAAAATTAAATCTAAGAAATGAGGAAAAATCATGATTATTGCCCAAATATCTTTCTCCTACAATAAAAGAGATCCAATTTAACTAGGTAAATGATGAGTATTTCAGCTCTATTTCATCTCCTCTATAGATCACTGTAATACAATGTCTTATAAAAGTAGAGCTTTGATAGGCATCCCCACCTATCTATCCTTCAACCAAAATCCAAAACAATCTTACCCATGAATTTAGAAAACCTCCTAGTCTATGTTCCTTCTTCAGCAGTTACTTTATACCCTTTTCTCTCAGTCTCTCTCCTCTACACACTGCTGCCACCATGACCGATCAAGTTCTGGGAAAAACACACATGACCTCTCTAAGCTATTTTTTCCCTTAACAAAGTGTATGAGATTACGATTAAGGACACATCGTGCTGCCTTGGGTCTCCTTAATAGTATAAGAAACTGTGTTAGCTAAAACAGTCTAGTGAGAAATGAGAAAATAATTAATGTCAAGTGAACAATTTCAAATATCTGAGCCACAGAAAATTTTGTATCTAGAGTATATAAGAAGACGTTTTTTGAGCAAACAGCTCAAACGTACCTCTTCCATCTTTGCTTCCATTTCTGTGCCAGGACCAGAGAAAGCTAATTCTCTCCCAAAGATCAGCTCACCGTGAATTCCAGTATCCTAGAAGCCAGCATTCAGCTGTCCTTCCACGATCTAGCACAGAATTGCTGGGTGACTTGCTAGAAAGAACCCCTCTCCTCTGCCTCCTCTGGGTACTGATATTCCAGGGTGGCCCCCTGCCACCAGCTAGCTACACATCTGTATCTGTTTCATGTTTTGCTCTCTCCCATTCTCTGAGCCCTAGTGCAATTAACTGTTGAGACTTGACTGGGGCCATCTGTTCTGTTTTGTTTTGTTTTTTTTTTAATCATCCCACAGTGCAAGGAAATATGTAACACTGCGGTTGTTTCAAAAAGCAGTCTCAGGGCTCCCGGACCTGGTGAATAAACTCAGCTGTTCTATTTTGGGTTACTCTCTTTGTTTTCTTCTCGGAAGAGCCTAATTCCGGTCTTTGTCTTGGGCATCCTGCCATGGACACTTTGCTCCTCCCCCGACACCCTCTCCCCAAAATCACCTACTCTAATTTCACCCAAAGGGTTCTGCGCAGAGAAGGAAATGTGTGGCGTGATGAAGACAGTATGGGTGTGCTGGGGTGCTCACTGGTCTGCAGACTTGAGCATGACACTAGAACCCTTCGGGAATTTGGAGACACGAGCACCCTCTGTGGGACAGTGATCACGACCGCACCCCCATTAGACTGCAGGAACCGAAAACCCGTTTCCTGTAGACAGAGACAAGCCCAGGCATCTTCTAGGACTCTGCTCATCTTATCCTGATCTAATTTGAGGTACCCAGTCTCTGACCTGGCCATCAGAAATGAAAGTTCTCATTGTCTGACCTATACAAGTGAGAGTCTTTTCTAACCAAGAGCAACCACCAGGCAAACAAGAATTATCAGACTAGCCCCAACAAGGGAACACAAGGCCACTACACATTTATTTTCTTTTTCAGTGGAATCTCCTGCAGTCAAGAACATCCTTAAAAAGCTAATAATGTTTTTATATATGAACAACTATGAAAAAAATAATAATGTAAACGGGACCAGAATAAAGAGATGGAAAAATGGAAAGAATTTCTTCATTAAGGGGTGGGAGGGAATACTAAAATGATGATCCTCCACTACATAATGTATTGGACAAAGTGATGTCAGTAAGTTGTGATTGGTAGAGAAAGACTGAAAAACACTATCTGATTAAGTTGTTGGGATAAACGTTCAGCCATGTGCACATACAGACATGAACATATATATCTCTGCTCTTAAATATATACAGGTTAGCTATTTAAAAGAACTTAATATTGATACCTTCAGCATTCTTCAGAAAGCATATCTCCTTGAGTCTATGGTGTTTATGAATACAATGAGAAAGTATAATAATGTAAAAAGGAAATAAAAAATTTATTATTTCCTTTTTACATTAATTCCCTGATCAGTCGCTTACTAGCAGAACAGATAAACCAAGTAGGTATGTCAGGGACTCAAAGCTTCAAAGTGATAGTTCACAAAAGAATACCAGGATTTTTGTGTTTTAAAGAAAAAGATTAATTCAGAAGCAGTGCCCCTGCCCTATCTCCACTGTGCCTCACCACGGCCACTGCTGAAAAAAAGGAAGGAAAAGAGAGACACAAGGGTGCTTGACCACATTTTACAATATTTGAGCAGAAAAGGGAAAACAATTTTGGTGTCAGACTATTTCCAAGTGACATTTGGAGCTGCCATCAGCCTGAGCTGGAGGAAAGGACATGTTGGTTGGTGCATCTTACCTGAGCATAGAAGTGCAGACAGATGTAGGTGAGACACAGGAGAAGCCCCAGCCCCTGAATTATGGAGGCCACCAGCAATAGCTTGTTCCTCAAGAATCTCCGGCCTGGTACATTTCCCACATTCTCGTCCAGGGGTTGGACCCCTTCCATCTTCATAATCTGGATGCAGGGACGATGAAAACCGTGACAGGGGGAAACCTGAGGGAGAACCGACTTCTTCCCCACAAAGAAGGAGATGAAGCCAACACAAGGTGTATCAATCAGAAGACACACAGAGGTCCCAGGGCCAGAGATAAGAGGCGATTGAAAGAGCAGAGAGGACTCTCTCAGTTTTAATGCTTCAGCTTTTGCAGGCAGGCGGGGGAACTTCTTTGTGACTAATCTGAATTTCCCCTTTACTTTCTTTCTTTTTTTTTCTCTGGGCTAACAGGGAGTTGTTTTTGTGGCATTCCAGTTCTGATTTGAGTGACTGTGAAAAGACAGTCATAAAAGTGTGCTATTTTCTTAATTTCTCATTGCACCAGTAACCAAATTGTGGGTCACTTGATAAAGATAAAAATCATCATCCGTTGATGTAGAAGCTCACCTATCTCTTCCCCAAGGTGTCTTAAATCATAGAAGAAATTTAAGGAAAATTCTAGCTTAAGTTCTTGCCTGAACTTCATTGGGTAACTAAGCATAGAACCCATTCTACAGATTCAGGAAAAAAAGGCACACAAAGACCATCCTTGAAGTGAAAAAAAGAAAAAGAAAAGATGAAGATAGGATGGCAAATTATGCAGAATAAAGGAGTGCGATCCTCTAGTTTTAGTTCAAGGTATTATAATAAATAAACTAGTATATACTGAGCATATACAATGTGTCAGACCCTGTGCTAAACAGTCTACTATCTTTTTCTCATTTCATCTTTGAGGCAAATTCAGTAAATACTTATATGACTAATTTTAAGCATAGCAGGAAAGAAGCAGAAGAGTATCCTGACTTTTTCCCCTCTTCTCTACTTTACATTTCTTCATACATAATTTTTGCGTGAATGAACAAATGAATAGCTTCAAATAAGCTTTGAAGGTTGTATCTTTCTTTGAGGCCAGGGGTAGACTTAGAATTTGGAAAGTAAGAGTACCCTACCAGTAGGCACTACTTACCCTTTACCACTGAAATGAATGATTAAATGAAATAAATGATAAAATTATTGATAATGGCAAGTTCAAATTAATAGATATTTACTGAGTACACAGTAAGTGCTATGCTATACTGGACAGCACAGGTACACTGGAAGGGGCTGTTTAAGATACAACAACTCTTCCACGGGCCAGTATGTCTCTCTGAGCTCCCCAACAGCTGCTCAACAGATATTTAAAGAAGGGAAGGGAGAAAAATTTTTTAATATCAACAAAATAAATGAGCTGTCATATGCAACCTATTTTTATAGAAAATTGGTTATGAGGCACAATCAAAAGGGAAACAGCTTATAGGAAATGGAAAGTACATTTATTAATACAATAACAGTTTGAATCAATTAGTATATGAATTGATACCCTCATTATAATCATCTTACCTTGCATTTGCAGAACATACTGGTCTTTAAGTTTTCGTCTGAATTATGCGGTGACTAAGACACTACACTACATACTCCAAGCCAAAACTGGAAGTCAAGTTCCATCTAAACTTAATTCTAAACAGTTATTCCTATGAGAGTCTAATTCTTGAGTAGTAGTTAATAGTTCTAAATAAATAAACATTAAAATTGGTAACTATTTCAAAAACTGACTAGAAAAGCCACAGCAACAACAACAACAAAAAAGCCTAATATAACTGTTGGAAACAATAGAGACCATCTGAAAAATAAATAGTGAAAACTATTAAGGCTGAAAATTAAAAAATATTTTAAATAAAAAAATAAATATTTACAGAGTTCACCCTTGTGGCCTAAGCAGCATGTTTTCTCATTGTTAACGTTAGCTTGGCTTCTATGAAGCAAAATGGACAATACTGATATACAAATTACTGTCTTTACAGACCAATGAAAACTCTGCAACAGAATGAATTTCCAGTTTGGTGATGTCCCAGGAAAGTTAAACCAACTATACCAACACTTGGGCCTGCACACCTGAGGCACACCTCCCATCTCCTACCTGCCATGTTTTACCTACTTACAATTTTTTATTGACACTTAAATGATGTTTACAGTTAACTGTTTCTTTTTAAACTGAATACATTCTCACAACTTTTTCACATTCTTTGTGGAAAGAGGAGAAACACACATGGAAAGATAAATAGCAACTGGGTTGGGGGTTCTGGGCAAGAACTTTTGACAAGATTATGAAAGCATTTCAAAAGTTCATCATTAGGCTGGTCTAAACATTTGGAACAAATGAAGCCATCAATCAGAGATCAGTGTTGGGCAGATGGACACACTCCTCTATCTCCAAAGTTGACATGTTTTTTAGAGGTCAAGTATGTCACCAAAATCACTACAGATGGTAATTGCAGCCATGAAATTAAGACACTTACTCCTTGGAAGGAAAGTTATGACCAATGTAGATAGCATATTCAAAAGCAAAGACATTATTTTGCCGACAAAGATCTGTCTAGTCAAGGCTATGGTTTTTCCAGTAGTCATGTATAGATGTGAGAGTTGGACTGTGAAGAAAGCTGAGCGCCAAAAAATTGATGCTTTTGAACTGTGGTGTTGGAGGAGACTCTTGAGAGTCCCTTGGACTGCAAGGAGATCAAACCAGTCCATCCTAAAAGAAATCAGCCCTGGGTGTTCTTTGGAAGGAATGATGCTAAAGCTGAAACTCCAGTACTTTGGCTACCTCATGTGAAGAGTGACTCATTGGAGAAGACTCTGATGCTGGGAGGGATTGGGGGCAAGAGGAGAAGGGGACGACAGAGGATGGGATGGCTGGATGGCATCACTGACTCGATGGATGTGAGTCTGGGTGCACTCCGGGAGTTGGTGATGGACAGGGAGGCCTGGCGCGCTGCGATTCATGGGGTCGCAAAGAGTCAGACACGACTGAGCGACTGAACTGAACTGAACTGATGTCACCTGAATCTGTGTGCAATTTTTTAAAAGCATTTCACAAAGATCCAATACACAGACCCGCCAGAGCAAATCAGCCTTGGATTGGCAGCCTCAGATTTCATTCAAAGCAATTATCTTCTCACAGATCTTCAATCTCCAAATAAACAGCCACTTCAAGACTACAGAAAAGTATAGCGGAAGGGGTTAAGAAAAAGCTTTGACAACTGACAGAATACATCGTGTTTAGGAAGCAGCAAAACTTTTTTGTGTAGGAGGGTGGTGTCTGCCTTTTTTGTTGTTTAGTTTGGGGGAAAACTGTTTTGATTTGGGGGGGTGGTAAAATCCACACTTTTCACTTGTTTCTTAAGTCATCAGTCTATTTGACAAGCATGAGCCAGGTGCCTACACTGTGGTGCTGGGGGAAAATAAATGAACAAAAAGGAAGGGAGAACTAGCAGAGTCAGGAAAGGACTGTGTCCAAGGTGGTTCTACAGGGCTGGGTTAAGAACTTTGAACTGTATCCTGAAGGCACTGGGGAAATACGGAAAGCAGGACACAACAGTATTACATTTTAGGAAAAAATCACTGAATGAAACAAAAATGGCAGGGTGGGATCCATAAGATCAACTGGGGGACTTTTCCAGGGTGTTCTGTGCCAGTTGAGGGGATGGGTAAGCCTAAAAGCCCACCTCTGCACTCGGCTCTCCATGCCTGCTGACCTAGAATAGGAGGTTTCATTCTATGAAGGGGAGCCTTTACCTTCCCACAAAGGTGTGCCCTGCTTCCCAAGTCCTGAACAAAGGGTTGCCTCCACACATATAACTGTACCCTTCTCTAATTCATAAACTCAGACAGGGCTCCTTGTTCTAACTCACCCAAAGAATGGGAGCTAGGGTAAGAGCAGGGGTGGTCCTCAAGCCTGTAATTATTCAAGAGAAATATTACAAGGTCCTGGTCTAGAGCAGAGAGATTAAGAGAGAAGATATTCACAGCGGATATACAAATTCATCAAACATTTTCAGCGCTTACTTTGTGCTACCCTAAAGTGTACAAAGGGAGTCATAACTAAGCTCTGACCTGGGACAGGTGACAGAGTAAGATGGGAGGTGATAGAAACAAATGCATTTCAAATATCAGAAACACCTGATCTGCCATCTGCTGTCACAATCTTCTCTTGATCTTAATGTTCCCATTCTAGTTAACTTAACGTTAACTTAGCACTCCAAAATCTCAAAACGCCAGAATCAGCTTTCATTCCTCCTTGCCTCAATCAGTCAGACTTCTAGGCCTAACCCTTGCAATACAGATCATATTAACTGAACTAAGCTTTGCTTCTGTCCCAAGTCCGTATTACATCTCATTTGAATCTCTGAATTAAACCTACAGCTACTTCCATTCTCTCCCTATTTCCATACTTCTCCCTACTTCCATTCTCCTTGATGTCTAATCCACACTGCTTTGACAGGATCAGTATCTATCTCACAGAGGATTAAGTTGAAATTCTTTAGCACAACACTCAAGTCACTCTGTAATGAAACCCCAAGTCTCCAAATTTATCTCCATTTTCTGTTTATTTCTGATGATCATTTTGCCTCAAATATCCTTATCCTCCATCTCTGATGATCAAAATCCTACACCCTACACACTTTCCATGAAGGACTAGCTGCCTTGTAGGTAGTGAGCTTATGGTACTCCAAAGGGTCTAAACAAAAATCCTGAAGGGATGAGTACTAGTCACAGAATTCTGGCACTGAGTAGGGGATTTGTAGGATCAGAAGTTCGCAAAGCCTAGTTGATCATCAGAATCACTGGGAGAGCTTTTGAAAAAGTCAGATTCCTAATCCCTATCTCTAGAAACTCTATAAGTTTGGAATAGTGCCTATGAATCTGTATTTCTAAAAGCTTCCATAAGAGCCAAAATTGTGAATCTCCCCAAATGACTACTTAAAGTCTGTTTCATTGTTACAGTTCTATGATATAAATCCTTGCTCAGGGCCTCCCAGAAGGATGCGGTTGTTCCTGCTCCTGTGTAGACAGCATTTTTCATGCTCTGTCTTGTCTTACACAACTATTCAAATCTGTTTCCATCCCCCCGCCCCCGCCTCCATGATACTGAAAGATCTTGAGGTCAAGAGTCTTCTATTGCACACACTCACATGGCCAAAGTAGTATAGTCTTTCTATAAAGATTTGCCAAATTAAATTAAATTTGCTTGCAACAGATGTGAAGTATGCTATTTTCAGGACCAAAGAAGAATGAGAGTCTAAACAAAACTGAAAATGGCACGATTAAATACAGAAGTCTCCTGATAAGTGGACTTTGATCTTAGATGTGAAAGATTAGCAAACCTGAAATGTGTACTTTTCATTGAAACCGGATGCACACCATTAGTACGAATGTACATGTGAACTCGTATAATGATATTCCGTTGGGTTTCAGACTCATTAGCCCCTTATTTGTCAACTTCTCTTCTTCCGATACTGATTTTCCCTTTCATTCTTCATGTTTGTTCCTTTTCTTTATCTTGAATCGACCACTGGAAGTTATTTTAGGGCATGATGATAGATTCTAAAACTTAGTGGCAGAGAACTGCTGCAGAATCTTTTTCTCTCTATGGAAATATCCCCGTGAAGTACTACACCATTATGGAAAGCAAATATATAGACAGTATTTTTGGCTCATAAAATTACATTTTAAGCTGTGCATTTAAAATATGTATGCAATGCCAAGAATATATAAAAAATTGTAAGCAAATCTTTCAACTAATAACAGTATAGGCCATTTTTTAAAAATCAACTTTACAGAAATAGTTACAGATAAAACTGTATCTACTTCAAGTTAACAATTAGATGAATTTTGACAGTTGTACACTCTCAAGAAAACCACCGTCACATACAGAACATTTACTCATTCCCAAAAGAAAATTCTCTTTAAATAACAATCATTCCACAAACAAATTTAAACTGAATACATAAGAAATTCCCTTCTCTTTCCAAAATATTTTAAATTGGGTATAAATTGTGTCAACCAGTGATTCTCAACTGGGTGATTTTAACTGTTCCACCCGAGGAGTCATTTGGCAATATCTGGAGATGGTTTTTGTTACCCGGATTTGGGGTGGGTGCTACTGACATCCAGTGGTTAGAGGCTGGGCATGCTTGCTGCTAACATCCTACAATGTACAGGACGGCGCCCACTACCACAAAAGATTATTGGCCTAAAATATCAGTAATGCTGAGGCTGAGAAACCCTAGTATAGATGTCCATGTCCATAACTGATTAAATGAGGCAATACAATATTCACTTTCTGAGCCTTTACATTTGCTTATTGTCCTGCCTTAAATGTCTCTCCAATGCCCAAAAACAAACCTATGAAGACGGCACTATTTTCTTCCCCATTTTATAATTGAAAGAAACTGAGGCTTAGAGAGGTGAACTAACTTGGTCAAGGTCACACAATAAGTGTGTAGCAGGGCTGGGATTTGAAACCTGGTTCTTTTACTCCAGAGCCTGTTCTTAAATTCCACTATTTATTTTTGTAACACTATTGATTTTTCTAAATAAAGATATAAGCTCTGTGTCTCAACTCAGTAAACAGTCAATACATCTAAACAGATATTAACATGCCAAATGTATACAACCACTATTCAATAAGAGAAAATAACTTCTTTTTATCAGAGATTTTTTTTTTCAATTATTTTCAAATTATTGGTGAATGGGAGTATATCTTATGTTCTTATATGTCTTGTTTGTACATAGCACTAAAGCCTCTCTTCATTCCATCTTCCTAGGAACACTGTGCATGGTAATTACTAACCACATCTTTAACATGAGGAACCAGAGTCTCAGAGAAAATTAACCACAACAGTGTTGGGATTTAAACCAAGATCATCTGGGTTTGTCTGTTCATTTAATTGTACCAAACCCTCAATAGTTGGTATTTTAAAATGAAAGTCTGCATCCCTCCAAAATCTGTATGTTGAAGCACTAACCCCCAATATGATGGTATTTTGATATACGGCCTTTGGGAGGTAATAGATCCTGAGGGCAGGACCCTGATCAGATGGGATAAACGCTCTTAGAAGAAGTACCAGTTGCTTTTTCTCTCTACTGCCAAGCGAAGCCACAGTGAGAAGGCAGACATCTGCAAGCCAGGCAGAGAGCTCTCATCAGAAGCTGACCATTGCTGGCTCTTTAATGGCCTTCTAGGCTCCAAACTGTGAAAAAAAAAATGAAATTTCTGTTGTTTAAGCACCCACTCTACAGTATTCTGTTATGGCAACCCAACCAGACCAAGACAGCTGAAAATAATAAAAACTGTACCAGAAGAGCATTGTTTCTTAAACTCTCGTTTCTACCCTTAGATATACCCACTCTAACGAATTTCACCCTGTCATCTTCAATGTCCTTCTAAGAATTCTTTTCTGAATGTTCTCCTATGTGGTAGCTAGAATGAAACAAGCTATACAATACACCAAGCAATGTGTCTAGACAGAGTAGGCCCTAAATAGCCGGTATTGTTTTGTGTTTTTTTAAACCTGTAAGTGCTTTTCAGTGTTTATCCTTTCACTGATATTTTACATTAACCACTCCTTAAAGCTTCTGGAAGGTTCAATCAGCAGTTTCTCTCTTTGTGAATGTAGTACTCCCTATGTCTCTATCCCCAATACCACTGTATATGGTTTGTTCACTCATTTCTGCCTCCCTAAACTGTACTGGTAAGCCCTTGGGGTATATCTTTCTGCAAAAATCACACACACACACACACACACACAAAAACCCCTACAGCTTTATGCAAATCAGCTTAGGGAATTCCTCCAGGCCTCCCCTTCCTACTTTCTGCTGTGTTCCTTGGTGCTTTCTGCAGTTCCTTCCATTTTTCTTCCTGCATTAGCTCAAACTTATCTTGGTTAAACTTGGGGCCTAGATCTCAACTTCCTGTTTTATAACTGATCCTGAAGTCCCAAAGGATGTCATGCTAGGAACTGCTCATGCTCCAGGTTCCTCCAATCCCTCTGCCCGAGTGTGCGGTTCTTCACCACACCACCTTCCTCCTGCTCTAGGCTAAGTCTGGGGAAGATGGATTAGGCTCTTCTTTTATCACACATCACAGTCTGCCCTATGTCAGAGTTCTGCGTGTGTGTGCCTGTCTTGCCACATGGAAGAGAGTCCACGCCCTCTTCATTCTCATATGCCTTTGCTCCCCCAGCACCTGTCCATGGCTGTGCTCAAAACTGTAGGTGAATCAGACTGAACTGGGGCTACAACTGTACTCCAGCTCTTTAGAGCTTTTAGCCTTCTTTTCTTCTATCCTTCTAGCTTCTTCTTTGATTCCACTTTGCTTTTATTCTTGACACTTTGGACAAAAGTCAGAAGACCTGTATGCAAATCAAAGCTTTGCTACTTGCCGTTGGACAAGTTATTTAACCTCCCAGCCTTCATGCACTCATCTACTACAGGTCAGAGTGAGTATCTAAGTTAGCATTCAACAATTGTTAATTGTCACTGTTAGTATCATTATTGTAACTTGAAAATTGCCATGGTGAGAGTATTTATATCACTGAAATTAGTTAACACTTGGGATTTTTTTTTTTCAGACAGCTGCTTTACCAGCACACCATTAGGCTAGTACTGTATATTGAAATGATGATATATTTGATCTATTAGGTTAAATAATTATTAAAATTAATTTCACTTGTTTCTTTTTACTTTTTAAATATGGCTACTAAAGAATTTTAGATTACATTGCGATGTTCTTTTTGGATAGTGCTGGGCTATACAGACCCTTACCCACATGCTAGCATGAACCCATCAACACCCCAGAATGTGGTTCCCAGGTATTTTGGGGCATCCAGGGAGAGTGCAGGTGCTCCAAAAAATGGTCCACGTTGATATCTGCCACCTTTATCAGCAGTTCTGTCTGTGAACCATTGTTCTTCCTGAGTCATCATCCAATCACCTTGACATTCCAGACTGATCTCTCTATATTCTTGTTCAATTTGCTGTGGGTTAGGTCCCTTCCATAGTTATTAGAAATGTCTACTCACAGGACCCAAGAGCCCAGTATCTCTATTTTAAGGGTCTCTATCCACTTCATCACAGTTCCAGGTGGCAAGGTAAGAGACAACTCAGTGCCCACCAATGAAAAAATCCTGCTGCTGCTACGTCACTTCAGTTGTGTCCAACTCTGTGCGACCCCACAGACGGCAGGCCACTAGGCTCCTCTGTCCCTGGGATTCTCCAGGCAAGAATACTGGAGTGGGTTGCCATTTCCTTCTCCAATGCATGAAAGTGAAAAGTGGAAGTGAAGTCATTTAGTCGAGCCCGACTCTTAGCGACCCCACGGACTGCAGCCCACCAGGCTCCTCCGTCCATGGGATTTTCCAGGCAAGAGTACTGGAGTGGGATGCCATTGCCTTCTCCAGAAAAAATCCTAAGGCTCCTTATACACATAAGTCCCTTCTTCTTTTACACTCTCTCCCCAGTTACTGAGACCTCATGATCTATTCCTGGCCCAGAGAGAGGAGAAAATTCCACAAGGGACAAAATTACCCTAACATACAAAAAACTACTTTGGATGTTAACTACTGCCCCCACCTCTAACTTGTTCATTAAAGCTGCTTCATAATGTGTTAAATATGAGGTTCTGTTATTGAAAGTTTAGTAAAAATAATGTTTTTCCTGAGTCTTTTAGTTACTGCTTAGATAAATAAGAGGGAGAAAGATTTACTTCTTTTTTTTTTACCTGCTTATTAATACTTATAGAAGCAGTTAAGACCCAGTAGTCGAGGTATGATGTGAAGTGGCTTGACTACTTGGGTCATGGTAATAGAGATGGTGACAAATGACCAGATGTGGGCTAGACTCTGCAGGCAGAACACTAAGGCTTACAGGATTAGATGTGGTAGGTGAAGGAAATCAAGGACTCAAAGGTGATTTCTGAGTGATTTGGCTGAGTCGTTGTGCAGTGGTATCATTAACTGAGCATAAGAGGAAGACAGGAGAAGCAGACAAGGGAGGCAGTTTGCAAGTCAGGAACTCTGCTTTGGACAGTTCCTCATTCAAACACCAGAAAGGTGTTTAAAAGGACTCCAGGCCTCATTTTATTTTCCCCATTTTACAGATGAGGAAAATAAATCACAGAGAGGTTATGTAATTTGACCAAGATCATCTGGCTAACTCACTCCATGTGATATTTCCCTCTACACAGCAGCCCAGAGGTTAAGATTGCTGAATCTGAATCCCAGTACCACCATATACTAGTCGTGCGACCCTCTGACAAGGCATTTAATTTCTCTGAGGTGTGATTTTTGTCCTCATGAAAATGGAGAGTTTCAGGATCCGTGTGAGGGTTAAGTGAGACAAGACAAGCAATGTGCAAGACACAGCATACAATAAATGTTGGCTAAACATTAGCGAATACTACAGTTGGTCGCTTTCAAAGTCAGCAATATTGCAGCACTATGATCTTGGGTGTACTCCAACTAAAAAGACCCATCTAGGAGGTATATTGCCTGGAGAATCCCAGGGATGGGGTAGCCTGGTGGGCTGCCGTCTGTGGGGTCGCACAGTGTCAGACACGACTGAAGTGACTTAGCAGTAGCAGCAGTAGGAGGTATATTTTCTCTATCCAACTGTCCTTCAGCTTTGGCACTAGCTGAAGACTGGTTATGACTCATTATGAAGACTACATACCAGAATGACAACTTAATTGCCTATGATGTATATATTCTAACATCTAAAAATTAGGTGGGGTGGGAGGAAGGGGACAGAGATGTACTAAATGAAACCTGAAATAAAGCCTGACTAAGTAAAGGAAACATCAGAGACAAAAGACAAGATACAAAAACTCCACTGAACAGGTCTGAAATGACCAAAGAGAAAAAGTCCCAACCTTAATCAGGGAAAGTTAGTTGCATCAGTGAAAAAAAAATAACCACACACATGATACAATCATGCAGTAGAGATCTTGATACTGGAAAACCAAAGGTGAGGAGTATTCAAGAGCCTGTCCCCTAGTCTGACCTCACAGGAAAAACTGGTTCAAAATTAGCAAGATTGAGACATTCTAGTTTAAATGCCTGGAAAATTCCTTCCCTGAGTAGCAACCTCTTCCACCATCCCAATGGATACCCTAACTCCAGAATGTTTTCAGTGATATCACCACTTCTCCATCAACGGCCAAAAACACCAGCAGTAAAAAATCAGTGACAACGGAGAGCAGGGATAGGGAAGGGGAATGACCCACTACACAGTCACCAAAATGGTGCCTTTTCAATAACTTAGAAAAGTAAATCGAGTATTAATTTTGGTATGAAAAGCTATGAGAGGAAGTAGGGCAAAAGCAAGACCACAAAGAGACAAGTGAAAATGGCTGATGTGTCATGCCTTTTTTCAGAAGTATAGGGTCCACCCCACCCCAGGCAGGTTTCCTCCAGGCTGGATCCTGGCTACACCTCTGGGTGGGTCTCTGGTGCCTGCAGTCTGGGGAGACAGTCTAGTAGAACTATTAAGAGCAAGAGTTCTGGAGGCAGGCTGCCTGAGTCTGAATTCCAGCTTGCCTCAAGCTTTATAGTCATAATGGAAGAATTATTGGAGTAACTGGACAAATTACTTAACCTTTTAAAGCCTTTGTTTTTCTCAATAATAAATGAGGGAAAGATACAGTGACTGAATCTAGTATCTAACTCTGCAAGGTTGCTGTGAGATGTCAGTGAGGTAATGCATGTAAAGTACCTGGCACATAGCTTTTAATAGGCATTTACATTATTATATCTTTATCTGTGGTTTCATTCTGATTAAACCAGGATTTCTCAGTAGGAATAAGTCTTAAAAAATAAAAAAGTCATGAATTTTTTCCTTTTCAGTCCACTTCTGTGGCTTGCCACCACTCTAGAAACGAATATTTATTGAGCACTCACTAAGGGCCACTCCAAAATTGCTTTAAAAAATTAGTAGGAAACCATTACTTAAAGTCCCAAAAATTTAAAAAACAGAGACAGGAAGACTGGACAGAAGTGTATTTCATGAGTTCTTTGAAAAAGAAGAATCAGTGAGGAGGGGTAAGAAAGGCCAACTTTTACATGCCTATGAAGGTTAAGATCATTTCTAATCTGTCGTAAAGAATCGTGACTTCCTCTTGTAAATTATTTTTATTCTTCTTCTTTCTTTTCCCAAACATATCAGAGGAAACCCAGGCAACCAGAAAAGCTGTGTTGGCTGGAAGCAAATATGAAAGGCAAGGGGAGAAACTATAATGTGTCTTTATCTTGTTTCAGTAAGAGCTCCAGGAGGAGAGAAACCCCAGGGGAAAGAGTAAGTGGTGACCGAAAGCAGACAGCCAGCCAGTCAATCCTGGGGACCCCCTGACAATAAAGACACAAACGAGGTGGTTGCCTGGGGGGATGCCTGTCAACTCCCCAGCTTCTCTGGAGGGATATGCCCCAGTCCAAAGCCCCCAGGTGATTTCCTCCCCAGAAAGGGCAGCGTGGGATCATAGCTAGAAAGCTAAGACTGGAGGGCAGGAAGGTAATGGCAGTACTAGGGTAACTTACTGCCAAAACAAGATTCTTTGTGAGGGAAAAGAAAGACTACTCAAAGTAATGCTGCTCAACAGCTCATACCAAGGGCAAGTCAAGACAAGCCCTCATCAACATCCATTGTCCTACTCTCTGCACAAACATGTAACTAGAAATCTAGAAGCTGAATGTTGGAGAACAAAGAAAAAGAGTAGAAGGCAGGAGGCAGGTTCAAGAAGGGGAGGACATACGTACGCCCGTGGCTGGTTGATGTTGATTTATGGCAGTGTGTGTGCTCAGTCTCTCAGTCGTGTCTGACTCTATGTGACCCTATGGACTGCAGCCGGCCAGGCTCTTCTGTCCATGGGATTTTCCAGGCAAGAACACTGGAGCACATTGCCATTTCCTACTCCAGGGGATCTTCCCAACCCAGAGATCAAACCCGCAACTCTTGTGTCTACTGCATTGCAGGCAGATTCTTTACCACTAGCGCCACCTGGGAAGCCCTATGTATGGCAAAAACCAATACAACACTGTAAAGTAATTATCCTCCAATTAAAAATAAATAATTTTTTTCCAAAAAAGTGGATATGTAGAAGTTAACAAACATTTCCTTTTTATTTTTTCAAAACAACTTTTTATTGAAATATGGTTGATTTACAATGTGTTAGTTTCAACTGTACAGCAAGGTGATTCAGTTTTCAATATATTTGTACATTTTTTTATATATGTATATTTTTTTTCAGGTTTTTGGAAACAAACATTTTTTAAAGGCATTGCTGGTGTACCAGGCCTGTGTGGAGCAACTTCATGATCTCACATAATCCCAGCAGTGTGGGAACTCTAAGGGGAATGATATTGCTGGAATGTGAACTCGGGACTGTCTGAGGTTAAAACACTTTACCCCTTCTTGCTCCATCCTGCCACCTGGGTCCCAGTACTCATCATCGCACTGTCAGGCTGTATATGGCCATAGTATCTAGTCCTCCTGAGTACTTCGAAAACTCTACTGGATACATTGTATATGGTGGCTCATTACAATCATCAAAACCCTGCAAGGCAATAAGGAAACCTAGGTTCAGAGAGGTAAGGGCCACCTAGGGGTAAGTAGTGAAGCCAAAACTGAAACTCAGGTCTTTCTGGCTGCAAAGCTCCTGAGGCTGTAAACAGTAATGGGAATAAACTGAGAGTGGAAGAGCAGACCTGCAGGCCTGTGCAGCACAAGCAGATAGAGAGAGCATGGTTGCAAAAGCAAACCTTCCCACCCAGTCTTTGGCTCGAGCCAGGCTTGTCCTCCCTGACACTTCGGCCCCCTGTACACAGGGTCCTTGCCCCTTTTGCAATTAATTGGCCACACTATTCTGCCACTTATAACCATCTCCTCCTCCTCTCTGCCAATCTATAAATTAGCCTTTGTCATAGTTATACTTTATTTGCAAAACAGTGTTTTACCAGTATGCTCTCTTTCTTGCTGGTCTCTGCAGGCTGAAACCTTTCTTTGGATAGACTCTAAGCGACTTTCACAACTGTGGCTCTTGGTCCCTTTGTCATCCCAGAGTGACTAGAAGGCTACCGTCATGTAGTGAGAGATTGGTTAAACCCTCTTGCATTAGGCCGCGTGTTTATAGTGCTCTTCCTCCCCTGACCCCAACATCGAAAGAGGAATTCCCCAGGAGAAACAGAAGCCACCCTTTCTCACACACACACATCCTCTTCTAAGTCTCTTCTGACTTCTAAACATCACCAACTCTTAATTTTCAAAGACCATGATGGAATGACAAATTCATCAAAATGAAAAATATAAATAACCCCCAGATTTTTAGTCATTAATTTTAGTCATTAATTTCCTCCTCCTCACTTTGAACCAATCTTTCAAAGTGACTTCTGTCTCTAACACATGCTTAACCCAAGTTTGACCTTGCTCTTGGGCCAGATATTTTTCAAAATGCACCAAAATTCACTAGATGATATGTTCCAAAAGGAGAAGGACTCGTGTTTCTCAGTGCCTGACATGTAGGTACTTTACAAATTTTTTAAATGAATAAGGTCCAAATGGATGATGGCTGTTTTAACAAACACCAGGTTAGACATAGCCCCGATAATTTCTGTGTGCTGTGTAAGCCCCTAGAATTTAGGTTCGATCTGAGCAAAAAGAGGAACCATGAATTGAAATTAAGTGGCCATGCCTGGGCAAAAATAAGTAAAGGTTAAAAATAGAAATTAGGTTGGTTACAATTCTTGAACACAGAGATTGTGCAAGAAGACTCCTATCAGCTACAGATGTGGAGGAGGAATAAGAATCTTCTAGTCATTTTACTAGAAAATGAAACAACGAAACAAAGACTATTAGGCACCCGGTAATCTAGTAAATCCTCAAAACAAGTTTATTTTACCTAAGTTACAAAATGTGAGTAATAGTGGTATGTATCCCTTATGATTATACCTTGGAAGTGAGAAATAGATTTAAGGGCCTAGATCTGATAGATAGAGTGCCTGATGAACTATGGAATGAGGTTCGTGACATTGTACAGGAGACAGGGATCAAGACCATCCCCATGGAAAAGAAAGGCAAAAAAGCAAAATGGCTGTCTGGAGAGGCCTTACAAATAGCTGTGAAAAGAAGAGAAGCAAAAAGCAAAAGAGAAAAGGAAAGATATAAACATCTGAATGCAGAGTTCCAAAGAATAGCAAGAAGAGATAAGAAAGCCTTTTTCAGTGATCAATGCAAAGATATAAAGGAAAACAACAGAATGGGAAAGACTAGGGATCTCTTCAAGAAAATGAGAGATACCAAAGGAACATTTCATGCAAAGATGGGCTCGATAAAGGACAGAAATGGTATGGACCTAACAGAAGCAGAAGATATTAAGAAGAGATGGCAAGAATACACAGAAGAACTGTACAAAAAAGATCTTCATGACCCAGATAATCACGATGGTGTGATCACTGACCTAGAGCCAGACATCCTGGAATGTGAAGTCAAATGGGCCTTAGAAAGCATCACTATGAACAAAGCTAGTGGAGGTGACGGAATTCCAGTTGAGCTATTCCAAATCCTGAAAGATGATGCTGTGGAAGTGCTGCACTCAATATGCCAGCAAATTTGGAAAACTCAGCAGTGGCCACAGGACTGGAAAAGGTCTGTTTTCATTCCAATCCCAAAGAAAGGCAATGCCAAAGAATGCTCAAACTACCACACAATTGCACTCATCTCACACGCTAGTAAAGTAATGCTAAAAATTCTCCAAGCCAGGCTTCAGCAATATGGGAACTGTGAACTTCCTGATGTTCAAGCTGGTTTTAGAAAAGACAGAGGAACCAGAGATCAAATGGCCAACATCCGCTGGATCATGGAAAAAGCAAGAGAGTTCCAGAAAAACATCTATTTCTGCTTTATTGACTAAGCCAAAGCCTTTGACTATGTGGATCACAATAAACTGTGGACAATTCTGAAAGAGATGGGAATACCAGACCACCTGATCTGCCTCTTGAGAAATCTGTATGCAGGTCAGGAAGCAACAGTAGAACTGGACATAGAACAACAGACTGGTTCCAAACAGGAAAAGGAGTACGTCAAAGCTGTATATTGTCACCCTGCTTATTTAACTTATATGCAGAGTACATCATGAGAAACGCTGGATTGGAAGAAGCACAAGCTGGAATCAAGACTTCAGGGAGAAATATCAATAACCTCAGATATGTAGATGACACCACCCTTATGGCAGAAAGTGAAGAGGAACTCAAAAGCCTCTTGATGAAAGTGAAAGTGGATAGTGAAAAAGTTGGCTTAAAGCTCAACATTCAGAAAATGAAGATCATGGCATCCGGTCCCATCACTTCATGGGAAATAGATGGGGAAACAGTGGAAACAGTGTCAGACTTTATCTTTTTGGTCTCCAAAATCACTGCAGATGGTGACTGCAGCCATGAAATTAAAAGACACTTACTCCTTGGAAGGAAAGTTATGACCAACCTAGATAGCATATTCAAAAGCAGAGACATTACTTTGCCAACAAAGGTCTGTCTAGTCAAGGCTATGGTTTTTCCAGTAGTCATGTATGGATGTGAGAGTTGGATTGTGAAGAAGCCTGAGCACCGAAGAACTGATGCTTCTGAACTGTGGTGTTGGAGAAGACTCTTGAGAGTCCCTTGGACTGCAAGGAGATCCAACCAGTCCATTCTGAAGGAGATCAGCCCTGGGATTTCTTTGGAAGGAATGATGCTAAAGCTGAAACTCCAGTACTTTGGCCACCTCATGCGAAGAGTTGACTCACTGGAAAAGACTCTGATGCTGGGAGGGATTGGGGGCAGGAGGAGAAGGGGATGACAGAGGATGAGATGGCTGGATGGCATCACTGACTCGATGGACGTGAGTCTGAGTGAACTCTGGGAGTTGGTGATGGACAGGGAGGGCTGGCATGCTGCGATTCATGGGGTCGCAAAGAGTCGGACACGACTGAGTGACAGATCTGATCTGATGATCTTTCTTAAAGAAACAAATCAGGTATTGATTTGGTTGGGGCATAATTTGGCATACCTAATTACAGGTACATCATCCCTTACACCACATATTGTTCAGAGTATGATCAGAGTCAGTTTTGTACAAATATTCGTGGGGCAGATGACTAGTCGTCCCTCCTCTTATTCCTGAGCTCTGTCATCCAGGTAGAGACTACATTTCCCAGCTTCACTAGCATTTGTGATCATGTGATTTGATTCTCCATAATAAAGTATGAGAGTAAGTGATAAATATGCAAGGAGATCAAACCAGTCAATTCTAAAGGAAATCAACCCTAAATATCCATTGGAAGGATTGATGCTGAAACTGAAATTCCAATACTTTGGCCACTGGATGTGAAAAGCTGACTCACTGGAAAAGACCCTGATCCTGGGAAAGATTGGAGGCAAAAGGAGAATGGCGACAGCAGAAGTTGCAATGGTTAGATAGCTTCACTAACTCAATGGACATGAGCAAATTCCGGGAGATAGTGGAGGACAGAGGAGCCTGGCATGCTGCCGTCTGTGGGGCTCCAAAGAGCCGGACAAGATCTAGCAACGGAACAACAACAAAAAGTGATAAATATAATATATATTCTATATCACTTGCTTAAAAAGAAACAGCCTGCCTTAGGCTTCCTCTCTGTTCTCCTTTGAACTGAAACATGGATAGACCACATGATTTAGCTTTGTCTATGCAAATAAGCATTACTTCGTAGAAGGCAAAGAAACAAGGTGAAAGGAGCCAGGATCCTCACATAAGAGAGACATGACTTCTGCTTTAAGTCACTGTATTTTGGAGTCCCTTTTCCCATACCTCCCAGCTTTTTCCTTAACTAATAGAATTTGAGAGAGATTTATCTATCTTAAGAGCTCCCTTAATCCTTGTGTACCAAAACCATTCTTCTTTGAATCAGCTAATCATGTTATCATCTTTATCAACTCTTCTTCAGTTGTCACCCCATGAGGATGGACAAGTGCCTATCTCTAAGTTCATCTGCCCACTCCAGAAGTGTTTACAGAAGTACTCTACAAGGCAGCTTACATATGTTGTAAACATCACAAGAATCTCGCAAATAAATGATTATCCCCACTTCACGTATGAGGAAATTTAGGCTTAGTGATGCGAATGACTTACTGTTGGTCCCAAACCCAGTGAGTGGGCACTGGCCTGTATGACTTTGGAACCCACATTATCTCTACCAGACTATTCAACCTCAAATCATGAGTATCAGTCCTCTTTTATGATGAGTACAGATCTGATGATGCAATCATATAGAAATACAAGTTTGAGCCTAGTGCCTATGAAACAGGAACATAAAAAGAAATTATTAGAGGACTGATTAGAAGTCTATGGATTACAGTACACCATTATATCTGCTCTAAAAATGAAGAGAAAGAAACTGGAAATGACCAAAATATTTTTTGAAGTGAGTTACACAGACTTACTGACATGGCAAAATATTACACTGATATATATATATATATATATATATATATACACACATATACATATTACATGTGTGTATTAAATATTACATATGTATGTATGTACATGTATACAGAATATACATATAAACATGTATTTTATATATACACATTTTTTCATCCATTCCTTAAAATCTTTACATTTTTTCATTTTCAAGATATGATTTTTGTTTTATGTATTGTGGTTGAGGAAAAAAAAATGCCCATGTACATATGACTAATATGTTGTAAGAAAAAGAACTTAAAGATCTTACTTTACAAATCTTATACAAGTTATTATATGGTATTCCTAAAAGATGAGAGATCACCAGTCTCTTCAGTTCAGTTCAGTTCAGTCGCTCAGTCATGTCTGACTCTTTGCGACCCCATGAATTGCAGCACGCCAGGCCTCCCTGTCCATCACCAACTCCTGGAATTCACTCAAACTCATGTCCATCGAGTCGGTGATGCCATCCAGCCATCTCATCCTCTGTCATCCCCTTCTCCTCTTGCCCCCAATCCCTCCCAGCATCAGAGTCTTTTCCAGTGAGTCAACTCTTCGCATGAAGTGGCCAAAGTACTGGAGTTTCAGCTTTAGCATCATTCCTTCCAAAGAACGCCCAAGACTGATCTCCTTCAGAATGGACTGGTGGATCTCCTTGCAGTCCAAGGGACTCTCAAGAGTCTTCTCCAACATCACAGTTCAAAAGCATCAATTTTTCGGTGCTCAGCTTTCTTCACAGTCCAACTCTCCCATCCATACATGACCACTGGAAAAACCATAGCCTTGACTAGACAGACCTTTGTTGGCAAAGTAATGTCTCTGCTTTTGAATATGCTATCTAGGTTGGTCATAACTTTCCTTCCGAGAAGTAAGTGTCTTTTAATTAACACCTGATAATTTTCCTTTATATATATATATATATATAAAATATAAAACTAAGACCATTAAAAAGAATACATTTGAATCAGTTCTAATGAGGTAGATGAAACTGGAGCCGATTATACAGAGTGAAGTAAGCCAGAAAGAAAAACACAAATGTACTAACACATATATATGGAATTTAGAAAGATAGTAACAATAACCCTGTACACGAGACAGAAAAGAGACACTGATATATAGAACAGTCTTTTGGACTCTGTGGGAGAGGGAGAGGGTGGGATGATTTGGGAGAATGGCATTGAAACATGTGTAATATCATATATGAAATGAGTCGCCAGTCCAGGTTTAATGCACGATACTGGATGCTTGGGTCTGGTGCCCTGGGACGACCCAGAGAGATGGTACGGGGAGAGAGGAGGGAGGAGGGTTCAGGATGGGGAACACGTGTATACCTGTGGTGGATTCATGTTGATATATGGCAAAACCAATACAATATTGTAAAGTTAAAAAATAAATTAAATCAAAAACAAAAACAAAAAAACCAAGACATATAAAAACTATAATATAAAACATATATATTACATATATAATATAAAACATAATATGCAAAGATAAAACTTTACATATATATAATATAAAACTAAATTTTATATATAAAACTAACCAGTCCATCCTAAAGGAGATCAGTCCTGAGTGTTCATTGGAAAGACTGATGTTGAAGCTGAAACTCATATATTTTGGCCATCTGATGTGAAGAGCTAACTCATCTGAAAAGACCCTGATGCTGGGAAAGATTGAAGGCAGGAGGAGAAGGGGACAACGGTGGATGAGATGGTTGGATGGCATCACCAACTAGATGGACATGAGTTTGGGTGAACTCCGGGAGTTGGTGATGGACAGGGAGGCCTGGTGCACTGCAGTCCATAGGGTCGCAAAGAGCAGGACACAACTGAGTGACTGAACTGAACTTCAGTTGTCAACTGATCTGAATCTGCCAGAGCCTCCTTCTTCAGAAGTTTTGTGCTTCTCCCATGCATTTTTGCACATGTAGATTTTTTTTTTTAATGCACTATGTGAAAGTTTTGAGTTAAGTTTTATTTGGGGGGAAATGAGGACTGCAGTCCAGGAGACAGCACCTCACACAGCTCTGAGAAATTGCTCCAAAGAGGTAGAGGGATGGAAGGTCAATACATGTGATTTTGGTGAAGAGGAAGTTCATGCAATTAATCTCTTACCTTACAAAAGGTTTTCTGCTAGTCACAAGGAGCTGATGCCACCATGAAGATGTAGTGCTTTTCTAGATATGAAGAGAGGCAAGGACTGGGCTCATAAAATAAGTTCCTGAAAATATCTGTCTAAAGACCTGTCCCGCCAGTTTTCCTGGAGCACAAAGTGCCTCATTCCAGCTCTCCACACTGAACTCCTTTCATGGCGTGTTGAAGGTCAACAGCTGCAGCAGTGCCGGATTCAATCCCCACAGAGGCAGATGACAACTGCCCTTGGCAAATGCCTATCTGTAGTTGACAGAGACTTCTTAAGTATCTTGACTCTCTTACAAGATTTGCAGTTTTACTCATCAGTTTATTCTGCATTCAAATATTCACAATCGTGGACTTAGAAAAGACGAGGAAGGATATATATGTGTGGACTATTTCCACTATTAGCCAATTCATTAGTGAATATTTTATGCTGTGAAAACTTTTGTTTCTCCCTATGATCTAACTGCAGGGACTTGGGTAGTAATACTTATGTGCCAAATTATCATACCTGAGAAGAATTTCAAGAAGTATTCAAGAAAGGGAGAATGTTTTGGTATCTATTCTTTTTGTGGTTAATCTAGATTTTTTTTAACATGCAAACTTAGCAAGCTCTGAATTTAATAAATACTTTAGCCTTCTCAGGAACACTACATGTATCCTACAATGTTTCAACTTTTACCAGCATCACTCCTTGAATTTAAATTCTATGATTATCTAGTATTTTGGTCCTATCTTGTATTTGTCTAACCAGTTAGACATTATTATTATTGTTGCTGTTTTATACGATGCTTGTTCTTATTTAATAATCTATTTGCTCACCATTTCTTTTTGCAACTCAGACTTTTCATTCACACTCAAACCCCATAAAAGATTGGCTTATGGCTATAAAATCTTAAGAGAGAATTTTTTCCCTCCATTCAAATCATGGTCACATCAGACAAGTTTCCTTATTGTTCCATTCCACATGGCAGGTTCATTTTGAGATTAATCTCAAACTGAGCTTTGGGTTTCTTATGAGAGCCCCCAAGTTAGCCAATCTTACACTTTACCTCTTGCCTTCTAAGTCCTGTCTATCCATCAAAATAAAACCTCAGGGTCATCAAGGTTTGTCAAATAACCTCAAAAGAAATCTGCTCGGTATTCATTTGCCTTCAAGGTTCCCACTTTCAGTTAATTTTCAACTTCTGCAAATGTCTTCCTTCCTTTCTTGCTCAGAGAAGTGGTTTTTAAATATTCTTTATATTCCATTCATCTATTTTGGTTATTTTCAACCAGGGGATAATTCAGGATACCTGATCCTCCTGCTGCTGGAGCTGGCAATCTGTAAGCCCTCATTTTAAACAATTACCATTTTCCTAAATAAGGAACCTGCCATTGTAATAGTCAAAAATAGCTAATATTCACTAAACATTACTATAAGCTGAGTACTGTTAGATGCATTTTACTTTATTAAGTCAAATAATCCTAACAATATCACTAAAACATCAAATCCAGATAATCTGAATTCATAACTCATGCTATTATTAGGTTGGTGGGAAAGTAACTGTGGTTTTGCATTGTTGAAATTTGCCTTTTGCTATTGAATACATTCCTAAATAAATGTGCATTTATATATCATTTTAATGATTTTTTTTATTACTTGCTGTGTATTTTATATTTGTTTTAGTCTATGGAAATGATGTTAGACAAAAAGCAAATTCGAGCAATTTTCATACTCAAGTTCAAAATGGGTCATAAAGCAGCAGAGACAACTTGCAATATCAACAACACATTTGGCCTAGGAACTGCTAATGAACAAACAGTGCAACGGTGGTTCAAGAAGCTTTGCAAAGGAGACGAGAGCCTTGAAAATGAGGAGTATAATGGCTGGCCATCAGAAGTTGACAATGACCAACTGAGAACCATCATCAAAGCTGATCCTCTAACAACTACACAAGAAGTTGCTGAAAAACTCAACATCAACCATTCTACAGTGATTCAGCATTTGAAGAAAACTGGAAAGGTGAAAAAGCTCAATAAGTAGGTGCCTCATGAGCTGACCAAAAAAAAAAAAATCATCGTTTTGAACTGTCATCTTCTCTTATTCTCTGCAACAACAATGAACCATTTCTCAGTCAAGATTGTGATGTACAATGAAAAGTGGATTTTATATGACAGCTGGTGATGACCAGCTCAGTGGCTGGACTGAGAAGAAGCTCCAAAGCACTTCCCAAAGCCAAACTTGAACCCAAAAATGTCCTGGTCACTGTTTGGTGGTCTACTGCCCATCTAATCCACTACAGCTTTCTAAATCCCAAAGACACCATTACAACTGAGAAGTATGCTTAGCAGATCAATGAGATGCACCCAAAACTGCCATGCCTGCAGCCAGCACTGGTCAACAGAAAGAGCCTAATTCTTCTCCATGACAAGTTTGATGGCACGTTGCACAACCAATGCTTCAAAAGTTGAAAGAGTTGGATTATGAAGTTCTACCTCATACGCCATATTCACCTGACCTCTCGCCAACCGACTACCACCTCTTCAAGCATCTTGACAGCTTTTGGCAGGGAAAATGCTTCCACAACCAGCAGGAGGCAGAAGATGCTTTCCGAGAGTTCACTGAGTACCAAAGCACAGATATATGCACCACGGGAATAAGCAAACGTACTTCTCATTGGCAAAAATGTGTTGACTGTAGTGGTTCCTATTTTGATTAATAAAGATGAGCCTAGTTATAATGATTTAAAATTCATGATCTGAAACTGCAACAATGTTTGTACCAACCTAATAACTATTACATATTCTGTGTCTTTAAGGTTTAGATGAAAAAAGAGGGTTCAATTTTACATGTATAGGAGGAAAACTATGCAAACCTTTTCTAGTGAATGCAACCAGTGAAAACTTCACAGATATGCCAGTTGTTTTTCTAGGACTAGGAATGAACCATACAAAACTTCTTGACAGGTTCTGTGTTTGAGATGAGGTTACAACATAAAGTTAGGATTGTGGTAAGGTTTCATCACATATGCCACATCCTTTCAAAGGAGTGACTGTGTAGGACTTGGTCTTGAGAAGGAAACCAGGGCTTCCTCTAAACTCAATGAGAAAGAGAGTTTTGACCAGTTACCAAGGTTTGCCATGGACCAAGATGCAGAAGTATCATCTCTGGGCTATTCCTGATGTAAGAGGTGGATGAGGACAAAATCCAGTCCTTGGGTCAATCTTCCTGCCATCTACTCTGGTTAACTCAGCCAACCTTCCTTAGACTCCCCAGTTATGCCTTCTTTCTGTCTCCTTTTAAAGCAGCAAGTGAAAAGTCTTACCCAGCTAGGTCTAAAGCCATTTTCTCTCCACATTTTCTTTCCGTGGACTGTGTTTTACCTAACTTTATTAAATGCAGTTTTGCAGATAAACTGGCCCATGTTTTCAGAACTGAGAAGAAACAAGGATGAAAAAAAAAGTGAGCTTAGAAAATCCCGTTCTGTGAGTATGAGGGGGCGGGCAGTGGTGGTGGGGCGAGACACCACTGTCTTGAGTTTCCTGAGCTTTCCAAATCCTGAAATACCAGAAGGCATTTTCAGTGGTGACAAATATAAGTTCTGGAGTCATTCTTCTGGAGTCTGAATCTTAGCTCTACAGAAATTATTTGACCTTGAGCAAGTTACCTAGTATCTCTAAGCCAGTTCCATCATCCATAAAATAGGGATAATAGCTGTACATATGTTACACTTGTTCTCACACTTTTTAATATCAGGACCTCTTTTTACTCAAAAATTATTAAGAATTCTTAAGAGCTTTTATTTATGTCGTGCATCTACTGATCCTTACCACCACAAAAATTTAAGCTGAGCATTTAAAAGACATTTAGGCCTCCCCTGCCTCCTAAGATGGCCCACACTCTGTCTATGGAGTATGTTTCCTCTCTGAATAAACCTTCTCTTAAAAAAACTATTTATTCACTAAAATTATCCCTATTACACGTGAACATAAAGAAGTTTTTATGGAAAAAAAAAACTGCATCTTCAAAAAATTAAGTGAGAAGAGCTCTACATTTTTATAATTATTTAAATGTCTGGTTTAATGAAAAATAAGTGGATTCACATATCTGCTGCATTCAATTTGTTGTGACATGCTACTTTGGTTGATGTATATGAAGAAAATAAAACCAACTACAAATGTGTAGTTAGAAAAGAGAGGAGTATCTTAATATTCTTTTCAGATAATCATGGATTTGTCATTTGATTACACACCAAAACTCAAAAGTGGTGGTTTGTTAAAGGTTAGTCATCATGTAGAATCAAAAATCACACCAATGAACTTATTATTCTGTTACTTGAGGATACATTGGAATATCTTACACTTTGAAAAGATCTTTTACTCATGTATGAATTTGTAACATTATTCATGGGTCATTTTAAAATACTAGTTTTCTAAGTTACACAGATCTTTCAAATACTGACCCATTGCCTCTTGCTATGGCTAAATAAATAACAAATAAATAAATCACATCCATTAACATCACCACTAAGCTCACCATAAAAGCCTTTTAAGGACTAGAAAGCTGTCAGTCTCAAGGTAGCAGAGGCAAGTTTTCCCAAGGTTAACTTTCACTTGAAAGCTTGACTTTCATCATTGACAAAAAATACTGTCATTTGTTCTTGAAACAGTTTCAAGAACTGTTTCACTTCTTCCATTTTAAAGAAAATGTCTGCCAAATACTTCAGCTGGAAAAATCAGTAAGACCAACTCTTTTCAAGTAAAAGTAAAAATTTTTACTTTTTCTCAAGTAACTTGTGTTCTGTGAAAAAAAAAAAAAAAACAGTGAGTTTAGCTCCCAACTCAGTTACACAAGGGCTTTCCCTTCAGACAAACATCATGCTTCAGTGTGCAACAGAAGCACTTTACTCACACATCCCATTTCACTACCTAGAAGAGTAAAAAGATGTTTACTTCGTCAAAATTTAATAAAAATTAATTTCTGTTGCTTCATCAAGACATCTGAAGTAAAACTGACTTTTCTGTTTACTGTGGGTACTTGACAAATATGATGACTATTACAATGTAGCACCAGTACCTCAATTGACCCTAAAGTGACAGCAATTATACCTGCCATTAGTTCAAATGTGAACACAGAGACTAAGGCAAGAATGTCTTAGTTTGTCATGAAAATAGCTCCGACCTCACAGACCTACTTAGGAAACCCTAGGATTCACAGATCACACTTGAAAAAATTATTGGGCTTCTGCAGTGGCTCAGCAGTACAGAATCTGCCTACAATGCAAGAGACACAGAAGATATGTTCAATCCTGGGTTGGGTTGGAATGATCCCCTGGAGGAGGCCATGGCAACCCGCTCCATGGCCTGGAGAATCCCATGGACAGAGGAGCCTGATGGGCTACACCCCATGGGGTTGCAAAGAGTCAGATAGATGCACGCACTCAAGACCATGTGTTAACAGACTTTTTCTGTAAATAGCCAGACAGCAAATATTTTCAACTTTGTAGGCCAGTCTCTGCCACAACTACTTAACTCTGCCACTGTAGCACAGAAGTAGATGTAGGCAACACATTAAAAAGTGAACATGATTATGTTCCTGTAAAACTTTATTTACAAAAACAGGCAGCAGACAGGAGTTGATTGCAGGCCATAATTTGTTAATCTATGGTATAAACCAAATGAGATAATGAATTAAAAGTACTTTCCACAATTCTTGGAGTACAACTTAATTATAGTAATTACTCAGCTAATGATAGCTATGGTGACAAGTTTTCTTATCACACACACACACACCCCCCACAGCAAGATTGACAAGCCTTAACAATATGATACTGCTTTCTGTTTTCTGTCTTTTATAATAAATTGACAGTTAACCCAACTTACTGCTGAAATGATCAGTTCAAATTAGTTAAATAAATAATAAGGAGGCACTAACAGAAGTTTAGTAAAAAGGTATTACATTAAGAATTCGGGGAGTTTGTAAATTCACTTTGTAGCAAGACACAATTTATTGGCCAAGCATAGGTCCAGCTAGCTACCTGGAGTTCTGAGTTCTAGTTTCAGACATGTTACTAATCAACTTTAACACTAGACTTATCTGGGTCTCAGTCTCCACATGTTCAAAATGAAAGACACTGAGATGGATAGTCTATCAATTTCCCGTTACTACAATAATGCTGTGTAACAAACAACCACCAAATACCCGAGGTACATAACAATAAGCATATATTTAGCTCAAATATTTGTGTGTCAACTGAGGGGTCAGCTGACTGAGGCTTGACTTGTTTGGGTGGTTATGACAGGGACAGAGAAAAGGGGCAAAGTAGATGATTAAGTAGTTAATCCTACAAGAGAATTGTAAATAAAGAAAAAACATGGGAGACCCCTGTAAATTAATGATTATTCCAGAAAGCAGGTTAGTTTAACCACAAAACCAAGCAGGCTAGCTCAGCATCAAAACCCATGCAGCAGAAACACGAGACATGCCCCCGAACAATCAAACATCGGTGATATAAGACCTACATCCTGCCCAGTGAGCTCAGTAAGTTAATGACTCTTAGGATGTGCTCTCTGCACACATAAAAGAATAATAATACATGAAAAGGTGACACTTCAAAGTAAAGACCCTCACTGTACTGAGACCTGAAATAATTTTTCCATAGTGCCATGATAGTTCTGGCTTGATCTCATGTATGTACAAGGAAATTCCCATGCCCAACCTGGAGGAGGAGTTGATGATGGAAGCATGATTATCTACTCAAGAATGAGGAAGGAGGTGCCCTTTTCCCTCTCCCCACTTTTCCTTTGAGTATAAAACTGTAGCCCACTAAGCTCTCTGTGAACAGCACCCTCTCCCTTGGTCATTTGTAAGTCTCACAAGCACCCTGTTCCAATAAATCATTTATTCATCACTTTGCCTCTCACTGAATTCTTTCTGCACTGAGACAAAAAGGCCTGGAGTTCCTTGGAGCCCTCTGAAACACCACCAAGCAGTTTCAGTTATGCTCCACCATGTCTCTCATCCTCTTTCCAGGACCAAAAGAACGGTCTGGGTATTATCTTCTGGTAATGACTGAGGTACAAAAAAGCAAAACAGAAACATCTAAGGCCTCTTAGGTCTCAGACTTGGAAGTGGTATAGCATCATCTCAGCCTCATTCTATTGGCCAAAGAAAGTCACATGGCCAAAATAAAGTAAAAGGGTGGGGAATATATCTCTACCTTTTCAAGGAATACAACTTTATAGTCACAAGGCAAAGAATGTAGCTACAGAGAAGAACCAAGACCATTCGTGTAACATACTATACTTTGTATCTAAGATCACACCCATCTCTAATAAAAAGTATGTGCTGTGCTGTGCTTAGTCATTCAGTCATGTCCAACTCTTTGCAACCCCATGGACTGTAGCCCCCCAGGTTCCTCTGTTCCTGGAATTTTCCAGGCAAGAATACTGGAATCGGTTGCCATTTCCTTCTCCAGGGATTGAACCCAGGTCTCCCACATTGCAGGCAGATTCTTTACCATCTGAGCCACCAGGGAAGCCCATAAAAAATACAGCATATTTCAAATTACAAGGCTTGCCAATGTAGTTTTTTCAAGATTGAGACTCTTATTTATATAATTTTTTCAAGTTCACTTGGGTCCATGAAAAAAAAGAGAGAGAGAAAGAAAAGGCAATGAGATGATTATGGAAATGGAAGGAAGCATGGCATGGGAGAGGGAGGAGGTATGAAGAAAGAGAAAGGAGAGAGAGAAGAGAGGGAGCAAGAAAAAGAAACAGATATGAAAGAGAAGGGAAAACTAGAGGGATGGAGAAGGGATGTGAGGAGGAATTTAATGACTAAATTTGTTCCTGGAGAAACCTCATCAAAATATAACTTCAGCCAGCAAAGCTATTAGAAGCCTATTACAAAAAAAAAAAAAATTAGCTCATTCTTAAGAACTAGGTTTAAAAAAAACATCTATTATGAGTCCACCCAGAATAAGCTGCATGGAAAATGTGACTGTTGAATATACATTTTTAATCTTTCTGTAAAGCTGATTTAGCCAAACCATGACTAATTACTTTAAACTTATTAAATTAATAAGCTTTTATTATAGAACAAATCAAATTTCACAGAAAATTATCCATTTCTAAAAAATTAAAAGTGAGATTTTAAATCACACTTTTTTATTATTGAGGTTATTTTCTACCACAGTTTCAGATCCTATTCATATAGCTTTACCTCATCTTTTCACATTTACTGATTGGTGTTGGCACTTTCAGACTCTAAGTCTCTGATTTGAAACTAAATTTGATTTTAAGGCATTTCCAACACTATGTTGTTAGTTTCATCTTGCATGTTTTCTCCTTATTTTCATATGTCTTCTTTATTGTTTCCCACAAAATAAATTTAAATCTACAAATAACATTTTGAAGAGGTCACCTAATTTAGTAAAAGAGAAAATATGTTTTCAACTCTTTATTTTTATTAAGGTGCTATTATGACAAAAGTTAAGACATGTTTATAACTGAAGAGTTAGAAAGCTGGAATCAGCCAAGAATCTGAAACCAGTGATTAACATTTTCCATCTGCAAAGTTTCTAAATTCTGAAACTAGTTTGAATCAATTTGTGTTTGGAGGCAAGTGACGTGTAGGAGGCAAGAGCACAAACCAAGTCTCAAGCATATATGTTCCAGCCCTAACTCTGCTACTAATAACCTGACAAGTGACCTAACCTCTCTGAACTAATCTTACCTGAATCATAACAGGAGGAAATCTGAAAACCAAAGACCATGAAGTTTTCTCCCAGTAGCCATATCTTGCAAAATATTCCTGCCAATTTTCATTGAGCTATTTTTCTTTCTGTTGCTTGATGACCCACTGGAACCATTGAGATTTTTGGTTTTTTTAATGACTTTGGTCCTTTGCTATCATCAGATATCAGTTTTTTTTTTATTTTATTTTTAAACTTTACAATATTGTATTAGTTTTGCCAAATATGGAAATGAATCCGCCACAGGTATACCCGTGTTCCCCATCCTGAACCCCCCTCCCTCCTCCCTCCCCTACCCTCCATCTGGGTCGTCCCAGTGCACCAGCCCCAAGCATCCAGTACCATGCATCGAACCTGGACTGGCGACTCGTTTCATACATGATATTATACATGTTTCAATGCTATTCTCCCAAATCTCCCCACCCTCTCCCTCTCCCCCTCCCCCAGAGTCCATAAGACTGATCTATACATTGGTGTCTCTTTTGCTGTCTCGTACACAGGGTTATTGTTACCATCTTTCTAAATTCCATATATATGCGTTAGTATACTGTACTGGTGTTTTTCTTTCTGGCTTACTTCACTCTGTATAATAGGTTCCAGTTTCATCCATCTCATTCTCAGTAATAAAGATTCTCAAGCATCCATTATATAAACATTGTAAAGGAATCATCTATCACCAGGGGAAGAAAAAAACTGTCCTGAATATATTATGATGTGCCAGGCACTATGCTAGGTGCACTGAAGCATGTCATTTAATCCTTACTGCAATACTTTGAGGAATATTAAATTTCCTTTGATGAATGGAAAACAGAAACTGAGGCTCAGAGAAAGTTTCTAAGTTGCTCAAAGTCATCAATTCCCTCTTTTATCTATCTATTTAATAAGGATTTAGTGAGCAAATTTAGAGTCTCCAACAACACAAGAGAACACTCTACACATGGACATCACCAGATGGTCAATACAGAAATCAGATTGATTATATTCTCCACAGCCAAAGATGGAGAAGCACTATACAGTCAGCAAGAACAAGACCAGGAGCTGACTGTGTGGCTCAGATCATGAACTTATTACAAAATTCAGAGTTAAAGAAAGTAGGGAAAACCACTAGGCCATTCAGGTATGATCTAAATCAAATCCCTCATGATTATACAGTGGAAGTGACAAATAGATTCAAGGGATTAGATCTGATAGAGCGCCTGAAGAACTACGGATGGAGGTTCGTAACAGTGTACAGGAGGCAGTGATCAAAACCATCCCCAAGAAAAAGAAATGCAAAAAGGCAAAATGGTTGTCTGAGGAGGGCTTACACATAGCTGAAAAAAGAAGAGAAGCAAAACGCAAGGGAGAAAAGGAAAGATATAAACATCTGAACGCAGAGCTCCAGAGAATAGCAAGGAGAGACAAGGAAGCCTTCCTCAGCGATCAGTGCAAAGAAATAGAGGAAAACAACAGAATGGGAAAGACTAGACATCTCTTCATGAAAATTAGAGATACCAAGGGAACATTTCATGCAGAGATGGGCACCATAAAGGACAGAATACACAGAAGAACTATACAAAAAAGATCTTCATGACCCAGATAACCATGACGCTGTGATCTCCCACCTAAAGCCAGACATCCTGGAGTGCAAAGTCAAGAGGGCCTTAGGAAGATTTACTATGAACAAAGCTAGTGGGGATGATGGAATTCCAGCTGAGCTATTTAAAAACCTAAAAGATGATGCTTTGAAAGTGTTGCACTTGATATGCCAGCAAATTTGGAAAACTCAGCAGTGACCACAAGACTGGAAAAGCAATGCCAAAGAATGTTCAAACTACCGCACAACTGTACTCATCTCACACACTAGCAAAGTAATGCTCAAAATTCTCCAAGCTAGGTTTCAACAGCATGTGAACCTAGAACTTCCAGGTGTTCAATCTGGATTTAGAAAAGGCAGAGGAAATAAGAGATCAAATTTCCAACATCTACTGGATCATACAAAAAGCAAGAGAATTCCAGAAAAACATCTACTTCTGCTTCATTGACTATGCTAAAGCCTTTGACTGTGTGGATCACAACAAACTGTGGAAAATTCTTTAAGAGATGGGAATACCAGACCCCCTTACCTGCTTTCTGAAAAATCTGTATTCAGGTCAAGAAGAAAGTTTGAACCAGATATGGAACAACAGACTGGTTCCAAATTGGGAAAAGAGTACATCAAGGCTGTATACTGTCACCCTGCTTATTTAACTTATATGCAGAGTACATCATGCAAAATGCCTGCTTGGATGAAGCATAACTGGAATCAAGATTTCCAGGAGAAATATCAATAACCTCAGATATGCAGATGACACCACCCTTATGGCAGAAAGCAAAGAGGAATTAAACAGCCTCTTGATGAAGTGAAAGAGGGGACTGAGAAAGTTGGCTCAACATTCACAAAACCAAAGAGTATGGCATTTGGTCCCATTGCTTCATGGCAAATAGATGGGGAAACAATGGAAACAGTGACAGACTATTTTCTTGGGCTCCAAAATCACTGCAGATGGTGATTGCAGCCATGAAATTAAAAGATGCTTGCTCCATGGAAGAAAAGCTATGACCAACCTAGACAGCATATTAAAAAGCAGAGACATTACTTTGCCAACAAAGGTCTGTCTAGTCAAAGCTATGGTTTTTCCTGTAGTCATGTATGGATGTGGGAGTTGGACCATAAAGAAAGCTGAACACCAAAGAACTGATGCTTTTGAACTGTGGTATTAGAGAAGACTTGAGAGTCCCTTGGACTGTGAGGAGATCAAACCAGTCAATCTTAAAATCAACCCTGAACATTCACTTGAAGGTCCAATGCTGAAGCTGAGGCTCCAGTACTTTGGCCACCTGATGCAAAGAACTGACTCACTGGAAAAGACCATGAAGCCGGGAAAGACTGAATGCAGGAGGAGAGAGCGATGACAGAGGATGAGATGGTTGGATGGCATCACCGGCTCGATGGACATGAGACATGATTTTGAGCAAGTTGATGATGGACCGGGACACCTGATGTGCTGCAGTCCATGGGGTCCAAAAAGTTGGACATGACTGAGTGACTGAACGGAACTGAGCATGTGCTTCATGGCAGACATCATTCTAGGGGAGGAATAGACAATAAAAGAGTACAAAAAACGAACACAACAAATAATGTACCACGTATGGTAAGAACTAGGAAGAAACCTAAACAGGGTAGGAAGCTAGGAAGTGAATAGACACACATGCATGATATGAAGAAAAGAACCAGACAGAGATTTGGAGTGAAAAAAAGAGCAAGTACAACTTGCTGAGATGGAAACGTGGCCACTAAGCAGCAGAGCTAGGATTTAAAATCAGGTCTATGTGACATGCAAAGTCCATGCGTTTCTATCATGTCAAAAAACAAAGCTTAATTGATTTCTGTGGAACAGGCTGTGAGGATAAAAATCTCAAAATATCTTAAGAAAAACAAAATGTGTATTCTATCAAAAACATCAAGTTAGAAAAAGGGGCCTCTAAGGCTTCATTAATAGTTAAAAGTGAGGAAAATTTTTCCAGAATGGGCCGTAGAAGCACCTTCTGTTAAAAGGGATTGCCAAGTATAATCGACAGTTGGCGTAGGTGAGAATGTGCTCCCACCCTTATGGCTTTCAGGCTCATAATTTAATGGCAAAATTTATCTCTTCCAGAAGACATACTGAAAAGAATACAGAATGAATACATCAGTAAAGACGAGGTGTTACAGAAGAGAGCTGTTAAAGGACCTCTGTATTATTACTTGCTTTTTAACTCCTACTTTCAGCATCAGAGAATCATTTCAGGTTTAGAAAGGACTTTTCTATGATAATATTCCATTGAAATACAGCCCCCATACATCAACCATACCATCTGCCCGCCACAAAAAACCACTCGACTCACAACTTTGTTCAAAACCGATCTGCTAAAGCTCTAATGCATAATACAGACTTAACAATGGCATGTCTGTGAGCCTGCTAGCCAGTCCTGTTGAAGATGCAAAACACTATCACCCCCCTCTCTGAAAGTCACCCTTCCTGCATGCATACAGCTGTCCTCATCCCACGTCCGTCCACACCAGGGCCGAGTCATGGATCTTTCTAGGCTGATCATTCTTTTCCAATCCCTTCACCTAGTTTACCTTGTTATAATTTTATCTGTCCTTCTTAAGAATGTATGATTTGTCTCATACTCATACCCTTTTTTTCCCAAACCATCCTCATAAACCCCTCTGCTCAAGAGCAACTTACTCTCCCCAGGAACTTGTTATCACATCTATTTCCCCTGATGAGGGAGGCTAGTAGATTTTGACATAATAACTAGAATCTCATATGATCCTGAAAGAAGAGCCTGGATTAGGAGGAAAAAGGAGAATGAGACAGGTAACTTCAGACCTCCTCTGATGGAGCACAGAGCAATCATGTGCAGCCTTCTGGCACTTTCAAACCCCTTTGAAGGATAGAGGATTTATATAAAATGTAGAATGGCTTGTTGGAACCTATATTTTCCTACTGAAGAGCCATTTAGGTTAGAAACTAACTATAAGCCTTGAAGTCAATCATTTAACAAATATCCATCCCGCTAGTCCCTATTTATTTTTGTGTAAACTTTGGGTATTCCTACCAAGAGTGTCCCAGGCTCAGCTTCAACAACCTGAATGGATACGACTCATTATTGTCCTAAAGAATGGATTCTATCTGTGTATACTCTGTAATAAATGCCTTCATAGGGGTGCCTCCAAATCCAACTTCTAGTCCTTAGTTCTTTCATATTTCTAGATGGAGTGCCTAGAAATTCCTAGCCACAAGTGCATTCTGAGACTGTCTACGCAGCAACATATATTTCCAAAAAGAGGGCATATCACAAGCTGTAGTGGTGAAACAGAGATAGAAGATCTGGAAAGAAAGGCATTAAGAAATAACTGTCATTAAACAAAATATCAGTTGATTCTTATGACCATAACTAGATTACATTTAATTTTGTAACCATGGGAGCATAATTGTGGCAGGTGGTGGAATGCAGAGCACCACGGTACCAATCCACACTTTTCTGTTACCTAGCTATCCCACGTTGAAGGTCAGGAAGGGCGGCGGTGAGCAGATACCCCCTGTCCAAGGTAAGGAGCAATGGCTGTGCTTTGCTGGAGCAGCCATGAAGAGATACCCCACGCCCAAGGTAAGAGAAACCCAAGTAAGACGGTAGGTGCTGCAAGAGGGCATCAGAGGGCAGACACACTGAAACCATACTCACAGAAACCTAGTCAATCTAATCACACTAGGACCACAGCCTTGTCTAACTCAATGAAACTACGCCATGCCCGTGGGACAACCCAAGATGGGTGGGTCATGGTGGACAGATCTGACAGAATGTGGTCCACTGGAGAAGGGAATGGCAAACCACTTCAGTATTCTTGCCTTGAGAACCCCATGAACAGTATGAAAAGGCAAAATGATAGGATACTGAAAGAGGAACTTCCCAGGTCAGTAGGTGCCCAGTATGCTACTGGAGATCAGTGGAGAAATAACTCCAGAAAGAATGAAGGGATGGAGCCAAGCAAAAACAATACCCAGTTGTGGATGTGACTGGTGATAGAAGCAAGGTCCAATGCTGTAAAGAGCAATATTGCATAAGAACCTGGAATGTCAGGTCCATGAATCAAGGCAAATTGGAAGTGGTCAAACAAGAGATGGCAAGAGTGAATGTCGACATTCTAGGAATCAGTGAACTAAAATGGACTGGAATGGGTGAATTTAACTCAGATGACCATTATATCTACTACTGTGCACAGGAATCCCTCAGAAGAAATGGAGTCGCCAGCATGGTCAACAAAAGAGTCCAAAATGCAGTACTTGGATGCAATCTCAAAAATGACAGAATGATCTCTGTTCATTTCCAAGGCAAACCATTCAATATCACAGTAATCCAAGTCTATGACCCAACCAGTAACACTGAAGAAGCTGAAGTTGAACAGTTCTATGAAGACCTACAAGACCTTTTAGAACTAACACCCAAAAAAGATGTCCTTTTCATTATAGGGGACTGGAATGCAAAAGTAGGAAGTCAAGAAACACCTGGAGTAACAGGCAAATTTGGCCTTGGAATACGGAATGAAGCAGGGCAAAGACTAATAGAGTTTTGCCAAGAAAATGCACTGGTCATAACAAACACCCTCTTCCAACAACACAAGAGAAGACTCTGTACATGGACATCACCAGATGGTCAACACCAAAATCAGACTGATTATATTCTTTGCAGCCAAAGATGGAGAAGCTCTATACAGTCAGCAAAAACAAGACCAGGAGCTGACTGTGAGTCAGACCATGAACTCCTTATTGCCAAATTCAGACTTAAATTGAAGGAAGTAGGGAAAACCACTAACCATTTAGGTATGACTTAAATCAGATCCCTTATGATTATACAGTGGAAGTGAGAAATAGATTTAAGGGCCTAGATCTGATAGATAGAGTGCCTGATGAACTATGGAATGAGGTTTGTGACATTGTACAGGAGACAGGGATCAAGACCATCCACATGGAAAAGAAACGCAAAAAAGCAAAATGGCTGTCTGGGGAGGCCTTACAAATAGCTGTGAAAAGAAGAGAAGTGAAAAGCAAAAGAGAAAAGGAAAGATATAAGCATCTGAATGCAGAGTCCCAAAGAATAGCAAGAAGAGATAAGAAAGCCTTGTCTCATTAGAACTGCTTCAAATGTATTCTTTTTAATGGCTGAGTAATACTCCATTGTGTATATGTACCACAGCTTTCTTATCCATTCATCTGCTGATGGACATCTAGGTTGCTTCCATGTCCTGGCTATTATAAACAGTGCTGCGATGAACATTGGGGTACACGTGTCTCTTTCCCTTCTGGCTTCCTCAGTGTATATGCCCAGCAGTGGAATTAAGGTGGATGAAACTGGAGCCTATTATACAGAGTGAAGTAAGCCAGAAAGAAAAACACCAATACAGTATACTAATGCATATATATGGAATTTAGAAAGATGGTAACAATAACCATGTGTATGAGACAGCAAAAGAGACACTGATATATACAACAGTCTTATGGACTCTGTGGGAGAGGGAGAGGGTGAGAAGATTTGGGAGAATGGCATTGAAACATGTAAAATATCATATATGAAACGAGTTGCCAGTCCAGGTTCAATGCATGATACTGGATGCTTGGGGCTAGTGCACTGGGACCACCCAGAGGGATGGTATGGGGAGGGAGGAGGCAGGAGGGTTCAGGATGGGGAACACATGGATACCTAGGGCAGATTCATTTTGATATTTGGCAAAACTAATACAATTTTGTACAGTTTAAAAAGAAAAAAAGAAAAAAAATTGTAAAATCTAAAAAGAAAAAAAAGAAAGCCTTGTCTTCAGCGATCAATGCAAAGAAATAGAGGAAAACAACAGAATGGGAAAGACTAGGGATCTCTTCAAGAAAATTAGAGATACCAAGGGAACATTTCATGCAAAGATGGGCTCGATAAAGGACAGAAATGGTATGGACCTAACAGAAGCAGAAGATATTAAGAAGAGGTGGCAAGAATACACAGAAGAACTGTACAAAAAAGATCTTCACGACCCAAATAATCACGATGGTGTGAACACTTACCTAGACCCAGACATCCTGGAATGTTAAGTCAAGTGGGCCTTAGAAAGCATCACTACGAACAAAGCTAGTGGAGGTGATGGAATTCCAGTTGAGCTATTTCAAATCCTGAAAGATGATGCTGTGAAAGTGCTGCACTCAATATGCCAGCAAATTTGGAAAACTCAGCAGTGGCCACAGGACTGGAAAAGGTCTGTTTTCATTCCAATCCCAAAGAAAGGCAATGCCAAAGAATGCTCAAACTACCGCACAATTGTACTCATCTCACACAGTAGTAAAGTAATGCTCAAAATTCTCCAAATCAGGCTTCAGCAATATATGAACCATGAACTTCCTGATGTTCAAGCTGGTTTTAGAAAAGGCAAAGGAACCAGAGATCAAATGGCCAACTGCCGGGGACCAGCCCCGGCTGATCCAGGGTATTCGAAGGAGAGACGGCATAGGCGAGGATCAGGATACGATAGCTTCAATTAGATATTAATTAAAGATATAAAGAGTAATAGAATAAGGATAGCTCAGTAGGAAAATTCAGTGGAGAAAAGAGGCTGAGTAGCTTGGTTTATGCGGGGGACCAATAAAACTTCAAGACAAGAAGTTTGCACCACTTACGTAGGCCGCAGGCGTCCTTCCGTTCTCCCGAAGGAGAGGAGACACTGAGGCCTCCCCGGTCGGATCTTAGAAGCCCAGGCATAATTAGTAAGCATGGTGGGTTCCGCGCTCCAGATGGAGACTCAGCCAGAGTGAGAGAGAGAGCGACATGGGGAGACCAGTATTTCGAGAAACTGATCCCAATTCTTTATTTTCCATGGTCTACTTTTATACACTGAGATGTTATGCAAAAGTCACGCGGGGTCAGCAGTCCTGACTTTTATCAAAGTCAGGTGCTTCATACAAATGTATACAGAGGTCTTAGGGGTGTTACATCATCTTCTGGCCAGGGGGGCCTGCTGACAATTTACGACCCTCTCCTTGTGACAGCGGTCAGTCAATCAGGACACTTATTTCTCCAGGGCTGATTATTCTCAAAACAGACGCCACCCAAGTAAAGTTACATTCCTACAGGGTGAGGGTGTAGTGGGTTTTAGTTAAGGAAAGAATTTACTTAGCCTAAGGTCTAACGTGATTAATATCAAAGGTTAATTCTATATATTCATTAATGTGTGTAAGGGCAGGGGATATGGAGACTTAGCAACAAACGTTGGCTCAACAAATGAAAAACCCTTCACCAACACAATTTCTAATCAGCCCATTATACTTATACTAATAGTTTTCTACTTCTCTAAAGAACCTGTTTTTAGAGGGTTTAAAGCATCTTGTGCCTCTCACGGTTGGGAGGCTGTGAGCAATCACATGTGGCTGGACGAGCCTGTCAGGCAGGCTAGAGAACCTTCAGAGGAGTTTGTAGGTTAAAACAGTCTTATCACGCCGAGGAATTATTATTAACTGGATCTCTAGGTTAACTCCTTCTCCGAAAGAGGTGGTGGGGGACAGCCCCCCGTAAAGTCAGAGGTGTAGGTAAGAGCACAAAGTAGTAAAGTAGGCAGGCTCTGGTTATGGGGGTAGACGCTCGAGGATTTCCAGGGGGACTCCTGAGGCTCGATCCCGCCTTTGCGTATGTCGAGCCTCCTTCCTCATGACCTTTGCCATGGGCGGAGTACCTCACTCTGGCCCCCAACAGCCAACATCCGCTGGATCATGGAAAAAGGAAGAGAGTTCCAGAAAAGCATCTATTTCTGCTTTATTGACTGTGCCAAAGCCTTCGACTGTGTGGATCACAATAAACTGGACAATTCTGAAAGAGATGGGAATACCAGACCACCTGATCTGCCTCTTGAGAAATTTGTTTGCAGGTCAGGATGCAACAGTTAGAACTGGACATGGAACAACAGACTGGTTCCAAATAGAAAAAGGAGTACATCAAGGCTGTATATTGTCACCCTGTTTATTTAACTTATATGCAAAGTACATCATGAGAAACGCTGGACTGGAAGGAACACAAGCTGGAATCAAGATTGCCGGGAGAAATATCAATAACCTCAGATATGCAGATGACACCACCCTTATGGCAGAAAGTGAAGAGAAACTAAAAAGCCTCTTGATGAAAGTGAAAGTGGAGAGTGAAAAAGTTGGCTTAAAGCTCAACATTCAGAAAACGAAGATCATGGCATCCGGTCCCATCACTTCATGGGAAATAGATGGGAAACAATGGAAACAGTGTCAGACTTTATTTTTGGGGGCTCCAAAATCACTGCAGATGGTGACTGCAGCCATGAAATTAAAAGACGCTTACTCCTTGGAAGGAAAGTTATGACCAACCTAGATAGCATATTCAAAAGCAGAGACATTACTTTGCCAACAAAGGTTCGTCTAGTCAAGGCTATGGTTTTTCCTGTGGTCATGTATGGATGTGAGAGTTAGACTGTGAAGAAGGCTGAGTGCCAAAGAATTGATGCTTTTGAACTGTGGTGTTGGAGAAGACTCTTGAGAGTCTTCTTGGACTGCAAGGAGATCCAACCAGTCCATTCTGAAGGAGACCAGCCCTGGGATTTCTTTGGAAGGAATGATGCTAAAGCTGAAACTCCAGTACTTTGGCCACCTCATGCGAAGAGTTGATTCATTAGAAAAGACTCTGATACTGGGAGGGCTTGGGGGCAAGAGGAGAAGGGGACGACAGAGGATGAGATGGCTGGATGGCATCACTGACTCGATGGACATGAGTCTCAGTGAACTCCAGGAGTTGGTGATGGACAGGGAGGCCTGGCATGCTGCGATTCATGGGGTCGCAAAGAGTTGGACACAACTGAGGGACTGATATGATCTGATCTGAGCATGTGACATAGAGCAACACAGGTCATCTCTGAGGACCTCTTTTTTCACATCTGAAAATACTTGGAGGTGTAGTAGAGGAGGAGAAGGTTGATTCTCTAAGTCCCCAGAGGATATAGAACAAAACAATGGGCTTTAGTATCAAGCAGCTGCAAATTCCAATTCTGTTACTTTACATGTGATACTGTGTGGCACTGAACACATTTTAAGCTTCCAATCCTGTTGTCTCTAAGATAAGGACCACGATCGTGACCTCACTGGACTATAGTATAATTACATAATGTCTCCAGTGTTGATTTTTGGCAATCAGGCAATGCAACTTTCTCTTTCTTCCTCCTTTCAGTGATTCCCCTAGTCATCCAGCATATTTAATTTGCTTAGGAGTCAAGCCACCCTCATGTGTCCCAGAATACAAACCTGGTGAATCAAGGATCTAATTGTTGACACCCCAAATTAACAGCACTAACAAGGAAGAGAAGAAGAGGGGAGAAGGAAGAAAAGGAGGGAGGGCATCAGGGTAGGAGAGGCAGTTTTGAGAAACTTCCTTAGATTTGGTTTTTGTCCTCTCCCTCTTTCAGGGTGACAAAGACTCCAGCAAGTTGAGAGCATGTGAAACAGCTCTACTTTCCTTCTCTCAACTAGAATCACCAGTCTACCTCCAGTCTAACAATGGACACATCATCTGATGTTTATGAAAATCTTTCCCCATTTCCTGTCACGCTTTCCCCTAATTTCATTCTCCCAAGGACCCCACAGAATACATAGGAAGGTCCATTACTCCCCATCTGAAGGGAGTATCTGTGACCTACCAAAAATCATTCAACCAGCTCGTCTTCCACTCCAATATCCTTTCTGCTAAACCCGAAGACTTTCCTGTTTTTCCTCATTGGGAGGAGCCCAAAGTGGCTACAACAGAATTGGCTCAGTAGTTGAAAACTCACTCCCCGAAAGTCAGGTTTCTGGCCTCCATATTCTGTGTCTTATTTTCTTCCTTCCTTATTTCTCTGAAATCAAGTATACATAATTGAGCTAGTCATAACACCCATTTTTTGGCTCACTATCATTTCAGTTAGGACAATGCCCTTTGTCCATTGTATCTTATTTTATTATTTTCTCATTTCCATGCCCCATCCACAATCCCATTTCTCTCCCCCACTCCAGTAACAAATAATTCATTCCAATCCACTTTTAATACATTTGATTAGAGACGTGAGTTTTTAAAACACATAGCACGTTTCGTATTTGAGTTTTAAATGACATAAAGAGGACTGTCTAAAACTGTCATCCTGTTTTTGAGTTATTTTTTATTCAATATTATGTTGTGAGATCTAGCAATGTTGCTGAAATAGAAATCTATATTTTTTGACTGAGAGAATCTGATCTTCTAATCAATTTTTCTTTATCCATTGTCTTAGAAATCAGTGGTCATTTAGTTTAACTCCAGTTCTTTGCTGCCACAAATACCATTTGACCAAATACCCTCATAAATATCTCCTGAGGATGTCTCTGGGAGATATTCCTAAGAGCAGAAGTGCTAGTCATAGAGTATGCATGTGTGCATGCTCAGTCACTTCAGTTGTGTCCAACCCTTTGCGACCCAATAGACTGTAGCCTGCCAGGCTCCTCTATCTAAGGGATTCTCCAGGAAAGAATACTGGAGAGGGGATGCCCTCCTCCAAGTTAGAGAGTATCAGTTCAGTTCAGTTCAGTTGCTCAGTCATGTCTGACTCTCTGCGACCCCATGAATCACAGCACGCCAAGCCTCCCTGTCCATCACCAACTCCCGGAGTTCACTCAGACTCACGTCCATTGAGTCAGTGATGCCATCCAGCCATCTCACCCTCTGTCATCCCCTTTTCCTCTTGCCCCCAATCCCTCCCAGCATCAGAGTCTTTTCCAATGAGTCAACTCTTTGCATGAGGTGGCCAAAGTCCTGGAGTTTCAGCTTTAGCATCATTCCTTCCAAAGAAATCCCAGGGCTGATCTCCTTCAGAATGGACTGGTTGGATCTTCTTGCAGTCCAAGGGACTCTCAAGAGTCTTCTCCAACACCACAGTTCAAAAGCATCAATTCTTCGGTGCTCAGCCTTCTTCACAGTCCAACTCTCACATCCATACATGACCACAGGAAAAACCATAGCCTTGACTAGACGGACCTAGGTTGGCAAAGTAATGTCTCTGCTTTTGAATATGCTATCTAGGTTGGTCATGGAGAAGGCAATGGCAACCCACTCCAGTACTCTTGCCTGGAAAATCCCATGGATGGAGGAGTCTGGTAGGCTATAGTCCATGGGATCGCTAAGAGTCAGACATGACTGAGTGACTTCACTCTCACTTTTCACTTTCATGCACTAGAGAAGGAAATGGCAACCCACTCCAGTGTTCTTGCCTGGAGAATCCCAGGGGTGGCGGAGACTGGTGGACTGCCGTCTATGGGGTCGCACAGAGTCGGACATGACTGAAGCGACTTAGCAGCAGCAGCAGCAGCAGATTGGTCATAACTTTCCTTCCAAGGAGTAAGCGTCTTTTAATTTCATGGCTGCAGTCGCCATCTGCAGAATATGCTGCTGCTGCTAAGTCACTTCAGTCGTGTCCGACTCCATGCGACCGGCAGCCCACCACGCTCCCCCGTCCCTGGGATTCTCCAGGCAAGAACACTGGAGTAGGTTGCCATTTCCTTCTCCAATGCATGAAAGTGAAAAGTGAAAGTGAAGTTGCTCAGTCATGTCTGACCCTCAGCGACCCCATGGACTGCAGCCTTCCAGGCTCCTCCGTCCATGGGATTTTCCAGGCAAGAGTACTGGAGTGGGGTGCCATTGCCTTCTCCAAGTATAGGCATGCTTAATTTCTCTACTAACTATGTCAGACTATATGCTGGAATAGCAACACAACTTTACACTGTCCCCAAGAGTGCATGAGAAACTCAGTTTCTCCACATCCCCACCAGCAGTTGATATTATCCGACTTTCTAATTTTGCCAAATGATAACTGTAAAGTAGTATTGTTATTTTAATTTGCATTTCCTTGATCATTGATGCAGCGGCTGCGCAGATGCAGGAGGGCCAAGAGGAGCCACTCCACGTTCAAGGTCAGCAGGGACGGCTGTGAGGAGATACCCCTCGTCCAAGGTAAGGAGCAGTGGCTGTGCTTTTCTGGAGCAGCCATGAAGAGATACCTCATGTCCAAGGTAAGAGAAACCCAAGTAAAATGGTAGGTGTTGCAAGAGGGCATCAGAGGGCAGACACACTCAAACCATAATCACAGAAAACTAGTCAATCTAATCACATGGACCACAGCCTGCTCTAACTCAATGAAACTAAGCCATGCCCTGTGGGGCCACCCAAGATGAGTGGGTCATGGTGGAGAGGTCTGACAGAATGTGGTCCACTGGAGAAGGGAATGGCAAACCACTTCAGTATTCTTGCCTTGAGAACCCCATGAACAGTATGAAAAGGAAAAATGATAGGATACTGAAAGAGGAACTTCCCAGGTCGGTAGGTGCCAATATGCTACTGGAGATCAGTGGAGAAATAACTCCAGAAAGAATGAAGGGATGGAGCCAAAGCAAAAACAATACCCAGTTGTGGATGTGACTGGTGATAGAAACACGGTCCAATGCTGTAAAGAGCAATATTGCATAGGAACCTGGAATGTCAGGTCCATGAATCAAGGCAAAATGTAAGTGGGCAAACAGGAAATGGCAAGACTGAACATTGACATTCTAGGAATCAGTGAACTAAAATGGACTGGAATGGGTGAATTTAACTCAGATGACCATTATATCTACTACTGTGCACAGGAATCCCTTAGAAGAAATGGAGTAGCCAGCATGGTCAACAAAAGAGTCCAAAATGCAGTACTTGGATGCAATCTCAAAAATGACAGAATGATCTCTGTTTGTTTCCAAGGCAAACCATTCAATATCACAGTAATCCAAGTCTATGACCCAACCAGTAACGCTGAAGAAGCTGAAGTTGAATGGTTCTATGAAGACCTACAAGACCTTTTAGAACTAACACTCCAAATAGATGTCCTTTTCATTATAGGGGACTGGAATGCAAAAGTAGGAAGCCAAGAAACACCTGGAATAACAGGCAAATTTGGCCTTGGATACAGAATGAAGCAGGGCAAAGGCTAATAGAGTTCTGCCAAGAGAATGCACTGGTCATAGCAAACACCCTCTTCCAACAACACAAGAGAAGACTCTGTACATGGACATCACCAGATGGTCAACACCGAAATCAGATTGATTATATTGTTTGCAGCCAAAGATGGAGAAGCTATATACAGTCAGCAAAAACAAGACCGGGAGCTCACTGTGGCTCAGATCATGAACTCCTTATTGCCAAATTCAGACTTAAATTAAAGGAAATAGGGAAAACCACTAGACCATTCAGGCATGACCTAAATCAAATCCCTTATGATTATACAGTGGAAGTGAGAAATAGATTTAAAGGCCTAGATCTGATAGACAGAGTGCCTGATGAACTATGGAATGAGGTTCGTGACATTGTACATTGTACACGGATCAAGACCATCCCCATGGAAAAGAAATGCAAAAAAGCAAAATGGCTGTCTGGGGTGGCCTTACAAATAGCTATGAAAAGAAGAGAAGAGAAAAGCAAAGGAGAAAAGGAAAGATATAAGCATCTGAATGCAGAGTGCCAAAGAATAGCAGGAACAGATACGAAAGCCTTCCTCAGCAATCAATGCAAAGAAATAGAGGAAAACAACAGAATGGGAAAGACTAGAGATCTCTTCAAGAAAATTAGAGATACCAAGGGAACATTTCATACAAAGATGGACTCGATAAAGGACAGAAATGGTATGGACCTAACAGAGGCAGAAGATATTAAGAAGAGATGGCAAGAATACACAGAAGAACTGTACAAAAAAGATTGTCATGACCCAGATAACCACGATGGTGTGAACACTCACCTAGAGCCAGACATCCCGGAATGTGAAGTCAAGCAGGCCTTAGGAAGCATCACTACAAACAAAGCTAGTGGAGGTGATGGAATTCCAGTTGAGCTATTTCAAATCCTGAAAGATGATGCTGTGAAAGTGCTGCACTCAATATGCCAGCAAATTTGGAAAACTCAGCAGTGGCCACAGGACTGGAAAAGGTCTGTTTTCATTCCAATCCCAAAGAAAGGCAATGCCAAAGGATGCTCAAACTACCGCACAATTGCACTCATCTCACACGCTAGTAAAGTAATGCTCAAAATTCTCCAAGCCAGGCTTCAGCAATATGGGAACTGTGAACTTCCTGATGTTTAAGCTGGTTTTAGAAAAGGCAGAGGAACCAGAGATCAAATTGCGAATATCCACTGGATCATGGAAAAAGCAAGAGAGTTCCAGAAAAACATCTATTTCTGCTTTATTGACTAAGCCAAAGCCTTTGACTATGTGGATCACAATAAACTGTGGACAATTCTGAAAGAAATGGGAATACCAGACCACCTGACCTGCCTCTTGAGAAACCTATATGCAGGTCAGGAAGCAGCAGTTAGAACTGGACGTAGAACAACAGACTGGTCCCAAATAGGAAAAGGAGTACATCAAGTCTGAATATTGTCACCCTGTTTATTTAACTTATATGCAGAGTACATCATGAGAAACGCTGGATTGGAAGAAGCACAATCTGGAATCAAGACTTCGGGGAGAAATATCAATAACCTCAGATATGCAGATGACACCACCCTTATGGCAGAAAATGAAGAGGAACTCAAAAGCCTCTTGATGAAAGTGAAAGTGGAGAGTGAAAAAGTTGGCTTAAAGCTCAACATTCAGAAAATGAAGATCATGGCATCCGGTCCCGTCACTTCATGGGAAATAGATGGGGAAACAGTGGAAACAGTGTCAGACTTTATTTTTGGGGGCTCCAAAATCACTGCAGATGGTGATTGCAGCCTTGAAATTAAAAGATGCTTAAGAGCTTCCCTGGTGGCTCAGACGGTAAAGCATCTGCCTGCAATGCAGGAGACTGGATAAGATTCCTGGGTTGGGAAGATCCCCTGGAGAAGGAAATGGCAATCCACTCCAGCACTCTTGCCTGGAAAATCCCATGGACAGAGGAGCCAGATAGGCTGCAGTCCATGGGATCGCGAAGAGTCAGACACGACTGAGCGACTTCACTTTCACTCCTTGGAAGCAAAGTTATGACTAACCTAGATAGCATATTCAAAAGCAGAGACATTACTTTGCCAACCTAGGTCCGTCTAGTCAAGGCTATGGTTTTTCCAGTAGTCAAGTATGGATGTGAGAGTTGGACTGTGAGGAAGGCTGAGCACCGAAGAATTGATGCTTTTGAACTGTGGTGTTGGAGAAGACTCTTGAGAGTCCCTTGGACTGCAAGGAGATCCAACCAGTCCATTCTGAAGGAGATCAGCCCTGGGATTTCTTTGGAAGGAATGATGCTAAAGCTGAAACTCCAGGACTTTGGCCACCTCATGCGAAGAGTTGACTCATTGGAAAAGACTCTGATGCTGGGAGGGATTGGGGGCAGGAGGAGAAGGGGATGACAGAGGATGAGATGGCTGGATGGCATCACTGACTCGATGCGTGTGAGTCTGAGTGAACTCTGGGAGTTGGTGATGGACAGGGAGGCCTGGCGTGTGCAATTCATGGGGCTGCAAAGAGTCAGACACGACTGAGCGACTGAACTAAACCAACACCACAGTTCAAAAGCATCAATTCTTCGGTGCTCAGCCTTCTTCACAGTCCAACTCTCACATCCATACATGACCACAGGAAAAACCATAGCCTTGACTAGACGGACCTAGGTGGGCAAAGTAGTGTCTCTGCTTTTGAATATGCTATCTAGGTTGGTCATAACTTTCCTTCCAAGGAGTAAGCGTCTTTTAATATCATGGCTGCAGTCACCATCTGCAGTGATTTTGGAGCCCAGAAAAATAAAGTCTGACACTGTTTCCACTGTTTCCCCATCTATTTCCCATGAAGTGACGGGACCGGATGCCATGATCTTCATTTTCTGAATGTTGAGCTTTAAGCCAACTTTTTCACTCTCCACTTTCACTTACATCAAGAGGCTTTTGAGTTCCTCTTCACTTTCTGCCATAAGGGTGGTGTCATCTGCATATCTGAGGTTATTGGTATTTTTCCCCGAAGTCTTGATTCTAGCTTGTGCTTCTTCCAATCCAGCGTTTCTCATGATGTACTCTGCATATAAGTTAAATAAACAGGGTGACAATATACAGCCTTGATGTACTCCTTTTCCTATTTGGAACCAGTCTATTGTTTCATGTCCAGTTCTAACTGTTGCTTCCTGACCTGCATACAGATTCCTCAAGACGCAGGTCAGGTGGTCTGGTATTCCCATCTCTTTCAGAATTGTCCACAGTTTATTGTGATCCACATAGTCAAAGGTTTTGGCTTAGTCAATAAAGCAGAAATAGATGTTTTTCTGGAACTCTCTTGCTTTTTCCATGATCCAGCGGATGTTGGCCATTTGATCTCTGGTTCCTCTGCCTTTTCTAAAACCAGCTTGAACATCAGGAAGTTCACAGTTCACATACAAAAGTCAAGATCAAAAACTTTATTGGGAAAGTGAGATGGAATGGGGCTTTGTCTTGCCAAGAATCAATGTCTCTCCAACGCATTCCAATGTCTACTAACTTAGTGAGTGTCTGAAAGGTTACGGCAAAAAGAAACTAATGAGCTGTGTGAGAACCAACTAATGTTCTGTCCTCTGTCACATTTTAGCACTCTTACTGGAGTCCCTAGAAAAGTCCCGAGAGCCTCTGATCTCACTGTGTATGGTTCTTAGTTACAGGCTGGGAGCATTCATGGGTCTCTTTCCAGAGAACAGATTCACAACAAGGAAAGGAAACATGTTATGATCACTCCCTATTCACTCAGTTGGCAAAGGAGGAATTGACCTCCCTAAAAAGTACAAGATGGCTGAACACTTGACACCTGACACTGGACAGATGAGGTTGGCAACAGGTGATTAGGGAACATATACTCACAGCCCAGAGGAGTGAGTACAGCAGGGACTGTGGGAAGCAGTGACCTTTGGTTCCTGTGGGAGGATGTGATTCACTTGTTTGAATAATTCTGTGGGCTGGCAGGAAGGTGAATCCAATTAGGTTTAAGACTAGGTGGGGTGAAGCGGGTCTGGCTGCTATGAGAACTAGCCAGGTGGAAAGCCTTTCTTGCTAGACTGGGGGCAGATTTGGCAAGAGCAGGGTAACTCATGCCTCATCCTTTAGGGTTCTGTGAGGCTAAAAAATGTCAAAGCAACACTTAAATTTTAGGTCTTACAATATGTAAGGTTTGTAGTTTTACAATGAGAAGCCCCTTTCCACTACTAATCATACTTGGTGTGCATGCGTGCTCAGTCGTATCCGACTCTTTGCAACCCCATGGACTGTAGCACCCCCAGGCTGCTCTGTCTATGGGGTTCTCCAGGCAAGAATACTGGAATGGGTTGCCATGCCCTCCTCCAGGGGACCTTCTGATACCAGGGACTGAACTTGTGTCTCTTATGTCTCCTGAATTGAGAGGTGGATTCTTTACTATTAGTGTCACCTGGGAAGCCCAAAATGAGATAAGAGTGTCATAACTGGACAGATTACAGGCCACTATATCTTCCCTAAGGAAAAAATGATAGTGATCAAAATACTTATTCTCCTTTTGGAATAATCTGGTTGTGCTGACAGAAGGCTTCCTAGTCACAATTACTCCTGCTTCATACTCTACCCTCCAAACACCAAGAAATTCAGTCAGTCCTGGGACTGACCATTCAGTTATTTAGAGACTCCCATCTTTAGACAACTCTGGGAGATAATGATGGACAGGAAAGCCTGGCATACTGCAGTCCATGGGGTTGCAAAGAGTCAGACACAACTTAGCAAGTGAACAACAACAACAATCTTTAGACAAGACAGAAGAGACATAGATATTGCTTAACAATGAATTTTATAGGAAACAGAGAAAGAAAAGAATTCATTTGGCTAGTATTAAGTGTTAGTACTAGTGTCCTTTTTGATTAAAGAACTAGAGTAGGCCAGAGAAGGAATTATCCTGGGGTGGGCAAAATAATGCCCAATGAAATGTTACTTTGCACAGCGAAAGGGATTTTGCAGCTGTGATTAAGTCAATGGCGGCCTTGAGAGATGATAATGGATTAATCCAGTGGGCCTAATTTAATCACACAAGTTCTTAAAAGCAGAGGATCTTTCATAAACTGTGGAGATGAGAGACCATGGAAGAATGGTCAGAGAGATACAATATTGCTGGGTTTGAATATAGAGAAAGAGGTTCACAAGCCAATGAATGTGAACAGCCTCTAAAAGCTGGAAAAGGTGAGAAAATGGATTCTCTCCTAGGGTCTCCAGAAGGAATAGAGTTCTGCTGACACTTTGATTTCAGCCTAGTAAAACTCCTATCAGACTTCCAACCCATTGGGTTAAGTCACTACATTTGTGAAAATTCATTATAGCAGCAATAGAAAACCAACACACATCTCTAATTTTGGCAAGCATGAAAATAAAAGTCATCTAGCCATCCTCGAAACAGAACAGGAAAAGTCAAAGATAAAAATCTTTCCATTTCCTTATGACTTCCCCTTTTTTATCACCACCCTCTCATTGTTGGCCTTCTCCCACTGCATTCTCACACTTCACTTATCAGCTCACAGTGGTGGCATCTCCATCTCTTACAGTTCCTTCTTTTATGCTTTTATGTTTGTTCCCTTCTACTCCACAACAGTTTCAATCATCTATCCCTCCTTAGAAAAGACTATGCAAAATTTGTCCTGATAAGTCACTGGGAGTTCTCCAGAACTGGTAGTAGCCACTTGTAATTTCAAATAATGTCAGTGCACTGAAGTTTTTACCGGCCCTGTCAAAGCTGCTCCTTCTTACCCTGATCTTTTAAATGTTTAAACAGTAAGGAGTAAATAAACATTTAAACCATAAAGCCCAAACTATAAAAATGATGCATTTAGAAGATAAAACTGTCTCTGGAGTTTTAATAAAAGAATCAAATAAAGACATTTCAAACAAAGAGGATTATTTTTTAAGCCTTAGGGCTCAGTCCCATAACTGATGTGACACAGTACAAAGGAGGGAAATTATCAGCTAGACAGTGTAACAGTTCATAAATTTGGTTAATTCCACTTAAACAGAAGTTTTGAATCAGAAATGACTATGAAAACATAAGCCCTGGAATTAGTAAAAATCTTGAGGAGTACATGGAATATAGCATGTCCTATTTCCTTAATAGTCAAGGTGTCCAGGCAATGTCTGGATAAGCATATATAGCATGTTCATTACTTTGTACTACATAACTTTGACTTCCCTGGTGGCTCAGATGGTAAAGCATCTGCCTACAATGCAGGAGACCCGGGTTCAATCCCTGGGTCTGGAAGATCCCCAGAGAAGGACATAGAAACCCACTCCAGTACTCTTGCCTGGAAAATCCCACAAACAGAGGAGCCTGGTAGGCTACAGTCCATGGGGTCACAAAGAGTAGGAAACGACTTAGCGACTTCACTTCACTTCATATAACTTTAATGTCTTTTTGCACAGGTGTCTATATCACCATGTGTGTGTATGTGAGAGACAGAGACAAAGACTGTGTGTCTATAGTTAATACACGTTTATAGGATGTGTTGAGGCTTCCCTGGTAGCTCAGATGGTAAAGAATCTGCCTGCAATGCAGGAGACCCAGGTTCGATCCCTGGGTTGGGATCCTGGAGAAGAGAACGGGAACCTACTCCAGTATCCTTGCCTGGAGAATTCCATGGACAGAGGAGCCAGGTGGGCTACAGTCCACAGGGTCACAAAGAGTCGACCACTGAGCCACTAACACTTTCACTTTCAGGAGGTGTTACTTCTTAGTTCTGTTCCTCTGTAATTGAACTTTTCCTGCTTATGCTATTTCAGAAGGGCATGTGATATAGCAAGAAAAGCCTGGCATGGTCTTAACTGGACCTATATGATGATGGGTTATACAGAATTAGTAGTTTTCAAACTAAATTCCGAAGAGCTCTCAGTTTCTACAGAGAGGAAGAGGAAACCAGTGGACAGAACTTAGAGGGTCCCACCCCAACTTTAATCAAAACAGCTTTGCTTTCAGCTGTTTTCTATTTAGTTTTGGCATGATATTTCATTTGGGAGGTAAAAATAAAACAAAGATCGGCTTTCTTTATAAAAGTTTTAAAGCCACTGGACTAGGTGATCAGTAAAGGCTTTTATCCATGGTATTACTGCTGTTGTTCTTTAGTCGCTCAGTCATGTCCGACTCTTTGCGACCCCAAGAACTGCAGCACACCAGGCTTCCCTGTCCTTCACTATCTCCTGAAGTGTGCTCAAACTCAAGTCCACTGAGTCAATGAAGCTATCCAACTATCTCACCCTCTAGATACAAACAAATTATGTTGATAATGACAATATTTATTATTTATCCTCATTTTCATTTTCCATGGAAGCAATTTTTGCTTTTGAAGACATTCTGAGTTTCCTTGATTTTCCTCATCATTCGGAATGTTCAGTTTATCTTTAAAAATGACAGATTCTTAAGAATTTCTTAGGAAAAACTGAACGTAAATTTGCTGTATGTATTTGGCAACAGTGTTGACATGAATTATTTTATTCCATTTATGAAAACACACTGTGAAGTATTAGCCGCAAAAATCTTTTTTTTCCCCTCTTAGAAACTAAGAGCCATTTACAATAAAATGTGTGCACATAATAATATAACTTTGCAACCTCCATTCCCTACTGCTCACCCACCCCCGAAAACAGACACCACCACTACCACCACCATAATACCATTGAGGGTCACTCTGTATCCCTTGTCCTCCAAACATCCTTCCTATCTTTCAAGCATTCCCAAGTCTTAAGGCAAGAACTTAAGTCAACTTGGAAGTAGCTTCACTTTCCTCAAAGTGCCAGATCTCAATTTCTATCCCTTTTTCCTATTTCTATTGGGTTTCCTTCTAACCTCTTTCCCCCAAGAATCCCAATGCCTTAAATGTTATTTTATCTTATCCCCTATCAAACCTGGTCTCAGAAAAAGATGGATAAATTCCTTCAAAGTTTACACTGGCAGTGAGAACAAATGTCTCCTCCCTCCCAGGGATGGTGCTCTTTCAATAGGGGCTTCTGACCAAGTTGTACCATCTGCATGGGCTATCCCTGGAGGTAGGGAGTTTCACGCCACTGGTGCTGGATAACCTTTGACATGAAAATGAAAAGAAAGAGTTAAAGTAAAGAATGGTGAGCTATATCAGATGTTGCCTGAGGTTTCTTCCAAACCTATGATTCAATGACTCTATGATAAGTGGGACATAGCATGTGTTCTGGAGGGGAAGAGAAGGAAAGGATACAGCTGAGGTGACTTTTTTTAAAAAAAGATTAATAGGAAAAACTTAAAATTCTAAAGGTAATGAGGCCTACCAAGATTTTCAGTTGAGACCACTGGGCAAAAGGGAAAGAAATTTTAACCTAAGTCACCTTGACAATATGGACTACTGAATTCATCTTTTCTCCATTTCACAGTTTCTGGTAGAGATAAACCAAAGTTACAGACACCTCCAACACACTTTGGGAATTTTTAAATTTTTATTTTTTAAAACCAACAAGCAAAGCAAAGGCTGGTAGAGATGAAAGTTCTGTATACACAGCTTTCAGTGACTTAGGAAGGTACACCTCCCCTACTTAAGTCTTTTATTTAATTAACTATTAGCTCTATTTTGCCCCTTCTGTGTGCAAAGCCATGTGATACATTTATGAACAACAGAATATGGTCTCTACCATCTCTGAGCTTATACACTAACAGATAAGACAGATTATTAAACAAAAATTTATAATAAAGTGAACATGTTACAGAGAAGTTCAAGACACTAGTACATCACACCTTCCTTCATGTAGAAGAATAGAAAAAGAATAATAATAATAAAAATTCCTAGATAAAGAAATAATCAAGCTGATGTCAGAGGTGTAAGTAGGAATTGAGGGGAAGAGTATTTTAGATAGAGAACAGCATATAACCCGGCCCAGATGAGAGAGAATGTGTGGTCCTTTCAAGAAGCAAAAATGCATTCATCATGATAGCTCTGTAAGTGGTCAGAGACCAACAAAAGAGGTACACAGGTCCAGTCATGAAGCATCCTATAAGCCACAGTAAGAGATTTAAAGCTTATGCTAATAGCAATGAGAAATAGTTAGAGGGTAGTTAAGTAAGAACGAGACATAAATTGTTTTAAAAGGATCACTTTGATGACAACAGAAGTAAAAGCTGAAAGAGTAGCAAATAAAAAGAACAAGGAGGGTAAATGCAGTGGGTTGGGGAAAGAATGGATAATCTTTTAGGAATTAGAGTTGACAAGATTATTAATTAGATGGGATGAAGGTAGGTGGACCACAGTGAAGGATGGATTTCTGGCTTGGATGACTGGGAGCATGACAGGGCCATTCTTCAAGGCCAGAAACATCAGAGGGGCTTGGTGAGTGTTTATAGGGAACAGAGGATAGTTAGTTGTTTTGAACAGAGCAAAACTGAGATATATTTCAAAACAGCAAGAAGATCTGTGAGTGCTGAAAAGTTGATCTAGATGTCAAGGAAAAGGTCTTTGTTAGTATCTGAGGACTCTCTCACATTATCAAAATGCAAGGTTGAGGAAAATATCCAAAGACAAAATTGCCCATTTAATTTCTCCAAAATGGCCTACCAAGGGGGAGCTAGCCTCCTGGTGTCTGAGGATGGATTACATGTCTCAGTCCTTATGATGTCACTCTTATAACAATGCCACATCCTGCACACCATCCTGCACTCCTGTGTGGGAGGACACAGGAAAAGGGCAAAACTTAGCTGGGTTTTAAGTCAGTGGGAGGACTTGGGCAGAGCACATGTGACTGCTGAGAAGTAGCCTGAGTCTACCCACTCATTTCACAATACATGCCCTCCCCCCAGGTCAAAGCTGTGCACCTGGACACCAAAGCTTCCTGCCCTTAGCAGTAACACCAAAGCCTAGTACCAACACTTAGTGCTGAGTCTTTCCAAGCCTCAGTTAAATAGAGACAATAACAGTACTTCATAGATCTTGTGAGGAGTAAAGAGAAAATGCACAATTAGTGTTAAACATAGTACATGACACGCAGGAAGGACCCAGTAAGTATTGGGGCAGGGCGGGGGGCAGTGGTAGTGTCGGTGGTGGCCATGTTGATTATCAGAAGCATTACAGATCTTGAAATGCCTAAATCATCAAACCACCTTATTTTCATGTATCGTGCAAAGAATCCTTAATTGCATTCTGAGCATTTAAAAACTGATAATCCAGGGGCTTCCCTGGTTCAGTTCAGTTCAGTTCAGTTCAGTCACTCAGTCGTGTCCGACTCTTTGCGACCCCATGAATCCCAGCACGCCAGGCCTCCCTGTCCATCACCAACTCCTGGAGTTCACTCAGACTCACGTCCATCGAGTCAGTGATGCCATCCAGCCATCTCATCCTCTGTCATCCCCTTCTCCTCCTGTCCCCAATCCCTCCCAGCATCAGAGTCTTTTCCAATGAGTCATGAGGTAGCCAAAGTACTGAGTTTCAGCTTTAGCATCATTCCTTCCAAAGAAATCCCAGTGCTGATCTCCTTTAGAATGGACTGGTTGGATCTCCTTGCAGTCCAAGGGACTCTCAGGCTCAGTGACAAAATCCACTTGCAAATGCAGGAGACAGGGGTTTGATCCCTGGTCCAAGAAGATCCCACATGCTGAGGAGCAACTAAGCCTACCTGTCACAACTACTGAGCCTGTTTCCTGGGAGCCCCAACAAGACAAGCCACTGCAATGAGAAACCTGTGTGTCAAAACTACAGAACATCCCCCATTTGCTGCAAATACAGAAAAGTCCATGCAGCAGCAAAGACCCAGCACAGCCAAAATTATTTTTAAAAACTGATAATCCATACATGAAAACTCCCTGTTCATCAATGTGTGTGTGCGTGTGTGCTTAGCCATGTCCAACTCTTTGCAACCCCACGGACTGTAGCCGACCAGGCTCCTCTGTCCATGGAAACTTTTCAGTTTACTAGTATTAACTATGTTTAACACTAATTGTGCAAGAATACTGGTGTGGGTTGTCATCTCCTACTCCAGGGGATCTTCCTGACTCAAGGACTGACCCATATCTCCTGCATTGGCAGGCAGATTCTTTAGCACTTGAACCACCTACCCAAATATAGCAAACACCCTCTTCCAACAACACAAGAGAAGACTCTACACATGGACATCACCAGATGGTCAACACCAAAATCAGATTGATTATATTCTTTGCAGCCAAAGATGGAGAAGCTCTATACAGTCAACCAAAACAAGACCAGGAGCTGATTGTGGCTCAGATCATTAACTCCTTATTACCAAATTCAGACTTAAATTGAAGAAAGTAGGGAAAACCACTAGACCATTCAGGTACGACCTAAATCAAATCCCTTATGATTATACACTGGAAATGAGAAATAGATTTAAGGGCCTAGATCTGATAGATAGAGTGCCTGATGAACTATGGAATGAGGTTCGTGACACTGTACCAGAGACAGGGATCAAGACCATCCCCACGGAAAAGAAATGCAAAAAAGAAAAATGGTTGTCTGGGGTGGCCTTACAAATAGCTGTGAAAAGAAGAGAAGAGAAAAGCAAAGGAGAAAAGGAAAGATATAAGCATCTGAATGCAGAGTTCCAAAGAATAGCAAGAAGAGATAAGACAGCCTTCCTCAGCGATCAATGCAAAGAAATAGAGGAAAACAACAGAACGGGAAAGACTAGAGATCTCTTCAAGAAAATTAGAGATACCAAGGGAACATTTCATGCAAAGATGGGCTCGATAAAGGACAGAAATGGTATGGACCTAACAGAAGCAGAAGATATTAAGAAGAGATGGCAAGAATACACAGAAGAACTGTACAAAAAAGATCGTCACAACCCAGATAATCACAATGGTGTGATCACTGACCTAGAGCCAGACATCCTGGAATGTGAAGTCAAGTGGGCCTTAGAAAGCATCACTACAAACAAAGCTAGTGGAGGTGATGGAATTCCAGTTGAGCTATTTCAAATCCTGAAAGATGATGCTGTGAAAGTGCTGCACTCAATATGCCAGCAAATTTGGAAAACTCAGCAGTGGCCACAGGACTGGAAAAGGTCAGTTTTCATTCCGATCCCAAAGAAACGCAATGCCAAAGAATGCTCAAACTACTGCACAATTGCACTCATCTCATATGCTAGTAAAGTAATGCTCAAAATTCTCCAAGCCAGGCTTCAGCAATATGTGAACCGTGAACTTCCTGATGTTCAAGCTGGTTTTAGAAAAGGCAAAGGAACCAGAGATCAAATGGCCAACATCCGCTGGATCATGGAAAAAGCAAGAGAGTTCCAGAAAAACATCTATTTCTGCTTTATTGACTAAGCCAAAGCCTTTGACTATGTGGATCACAATAAACTGTGGACAATTCTGAAAGAGATGGGAATACCAGACCACCTGACCTGCCTCTTGAGAAATCTGTATGCAGGTCAGGAAGCAACAGTTAGAACTGGACATGGAACAACAGACTGGTTCCAAATAGGAAAAGGAGTACGTCAAGGCTGTATACTGTCACCCTGCTTATTTAACTTATATGCAGAGTACATCATGAGAATTGCTGGACTGAAAGAAACACAAGCTGGAATCAAGATTGCCGGGAGAAATATCAATAACCTCAGATATGCAGATGACACCACCCTTATGGCAGAAAGTGAAGAGAAACTAAAAAGCCTCTTGATGACAGTGAAAGTGGAGAGTGAAAAAAGTTGGCTTAAAGCTCAACATTCAGAAAATGAAGATCATGGCATCCGGTCCCATCACTTCACGGGAAATAGATGCGGAAACAGTGGAAACAGTGTCAGACTTTATTTTTCTGGGCTCCAAAATCACTGCCAATGGTGACTGCAGCCATGAAATTAAAAGACGCTTATTGCTTGGAAGGAAAGTTATGACCAACCTAGATAGCATATTCAAAAGCAGAGACATTACTTTGCCAACAAAGGTTCGTCTAGTCAAGGCTATGGTTTTTCCAGTAGTCATGTATGGATGTGAGAGTTGGACTGTGAAGAAAGCTGAGTGCCGAAGAATTGATGCTTTTGAACTGTGATATTGGAGAAGACTCTTGAGAGTCCCTTGGACTGCAAGGAGATCCAACCAGTCCATTCTGAAGGAGATCAGCCCTGGGATTTCTTTGGAAGGAATGATGCTAAAGCTGAAACTCCAGTACTTTGGCCACCTCATGCGAAGAGTTGACTCATTGGAAAAGACTCTGATGCTGGGAGGGATTGGGGGCAGGAGGAGAAGGGGATGACAGAGGATGAGATGGCTGGATGGCATCACTAACTCTATGGATGTGAGTCTGAGTGAACCCCGGGAGTTGGTGATGGACAGGGAGGCCTGGCATGCTACGATTCATGGGGTCGCAAAGAGTTGGACACGACTGAGCGACTGAGCTGAACTGAACCCAAATATAACCTTTCCATATAGAACTATTCTATGTACATGGCATCTAGTGGCTAACTTGAGGTCTCTATTTTAATTTGCTAATTGGTTTGTTTTATGAAAACTAATTTTGATCATTTTAGCACATAAAACTTGGATGAACTTTAAATTTTGATATAGCTGATCATCTTGAAACAAACTCTCAACATTAGAGAGAAGATGCTCATTTTTAAAAATTAGTGGCTTACACTGAGATAGAGGTTAAGAGATAGATTTTTTATATAAATGTATTTATATAAAACTTCCAGTCATAGGGTCTTATTCACTTCAGAATCTCCAGTTTCTCAATACAGATCTCAATAAATATTTTTTGAAGGATGTAAGAGAGATAATTAAAGTGAGACTTGAGGTGTTTAAGATATTCAGTGGTACAGTGGTAATGGTACAGTGGATAGGAATCTGCCTGCCAATTCAGGGGACATGGGTTTGGTCCCTGGTCCAGGAAGATTCCACATGACGTGGGAGCAACTAAGCCCATGCGCCACAACTACTAAAGTCTGCATGCTCGAGAGCCCGTGAGCCTCAACTACTGGGCTCAAGTGTTGCAAGTACTAAAGCCCAGGTGCCTAGAGCCTGTGCTCCACAACCAGAGAAGCCACCACCATGAGAACTGGAGAGTAGCCCCCGCTCTCTGCAACTAGAGAAAGCCTGTGCACAGCAACGAAGACAGAGGGCAACAACAAAAAGAAAAGGCTGTGACGAGACTGAACTCATCAGGGATCACACCAGAATTATTTCATAACATAACTAGGAAGGCTGAAATTATGCATGGATGATTTAACAAAGGTTTTCAAAGTGTGATCCTTACACAAGAACATCCACATCACCAGGGAACTTTTCAGACAAGCAAATGCTAAGGCTCTACCTAAGACTCACTGAATTAGAAACTAGGAGTGGGGCAGAGCAATGTTTTAACAGGCCCTCTGGATGATTCTGACACACCTCAACTTTGGAAATATTGAGGTGCAGGGCACAAAGTAGGTCATGGGCTTTACAGAATTGCTAAGTGTTAAAATGGAAAATACTAGATGGATATGTAGATCTTGGTCAAATTCAAGCAGCTTTGTCCCAGAATTCTACATTCACCTGGCATACTTCACACCATTTAAATTAACTGCAGATTCTACAGAGGCTTCTGAGTTTCCACTACTGATTAACTGCCCAACAGAGAGATTTGAAGAGGAATGTTGTTATAGAATGAAGTGGGGAAAAATTGAATTAATCTAGGAACTCTTTGAGGACTGAGACAAATGTTTTTCCAAATTACTGAAACTCCATTTTCTATGAGAATACTAGCAGATAAAAGGTACCTGAAACCTATTTGTTGAATGAATGGAAACATTTTGCATGACAGAAGCACTGACCAAGATAGTCCCTCAAGACAGTCTGAATAGGAGGTTGATGATAAAGACTGAGGCTTGAGTCCCAGTTCCAGTCCTTGAAGCTGTGCAACCTTGCACTAGTTAATCTCCCTAAGCTTTATTTTCCTTATATGTACAATAGAGATGATAACAGTCTCTATCTCCTAGAGTTATTCTGAGAATTAAAAGAGAAAACACATGTTAAGGGCATAGGAGAGGGCCTGGGGAAATAGGAAACTGTCAGGTTGTAATGTCAGTTCTTATAGTTATTTTTTTTAATCTTATTTGTTATTACAGTGGTACTACTTTGAATGAGTTGAGGCTTAGGAATAAGCCTCTATCTCACTTAATTTACATCATATGGTTTATTTACATTATAAGGTTTTAAGCCTACCCTACATGACCCTGATGCTGGGAGGGATTAGGGGCAGGAGGAGAAGGGGACGACAGAGGATGAGATGGCTGGATGGCATCACTGACTCGATGGACGTGAGTTTGAGTGAACTCCGGGAGTTGGTGATGGACAGGGAGGCCTGGAGTGCTGCGATTCATGGGGTTACAAAGAGTCAGCCACGACTGAGTGACTGAACTGAACTGAACATGGTAACATGCTTTCCTTGAAAAGCAACATAGGGACTTGTCCTTTACTGAACTCCTTTACAGATGGCAGAAAAATACAGAGACTAATGTAAATGTCCTATTATTGTTTGGCTTTTGAGTTTTCATCAGGTTTCAGTTAACTAACAAGGTCAAAATATTTTAGGACTATAAAGATTCTCTGCCAGACTATAGGTTTGTCTACTTTTGTGCTATTTCCAGTTCTTAGCTCTCATAATACAAAAGGAAAACAGAAAAGAAAGAAAGAAGGGTGGGGAAGAATGGAGGGAAGGAAGAAATAAAAATTTTCCTGAAAATCTATCTTAAAGGACAAGTCCAGTGGTTAATAATTATGTTGGAGAAATGCTGGACTAAGATTTTAACAGCTTAATTACAGATCTCTTGATGTATCTTCATAAAATCTTTATACAAGACTAATCAGAGATTTGAGGCTTTGCTGAAGTTGCAGAAATTCAAAATTATTCATTGAAAATAAATATATGGAATTACTTAAGAAGCCCTTCCAGCATGGAACATCTCATTTTTCTCTTCCTTTGGGATAATTCTCTGTGTAATACGAGGCACTGAAAGGTTAAATATACCCTGCGTTTCTGCCCGAAGTCTCAGTTGGGGAAATGATTTTTTTTCTTTTTTTTTGGCCTTGCCCAGGAGTATCTTGATATCTACATTGCTATCTCCTGCAGGATGACTTAGTCTCCAATCAAGAAGCAGTTTTTCCCATCAGAGGAGGATGTGTGCTCCATCACTGTGAGCAAACCAGTGCTGAACACAGAAAGCAGGAACTCAGGCACCAGAGGGATCACCAATCCCAGTGAAACCAAGAGAGACCTCCCCAGGTGGACAAGGTATTAGAGCAAGTATTTCATAGAATACTTTGAAGAGTGAGTCTCCACCAAAATTTTTGGTAGAAGTTTTACTTAAAATGCATTTTAGGAGTTGCAGATGAAATTATTATCAGCTTATTTGCAGCACAATAAGTTTCAGAACTTCCTTGGACTCTTTCACAACTCCCTTCTACATCTCTTGTCCCTGGACAACTATTAAAGGCTTCTGATCCTCTGTACTTCCTTGCAATGGGGAATATGTTCAAGTTTTTTATTTCTCTTGCACCCACTCACTCTGTTTTATCAGCTTTTTTTTTTTTTTTTTACCAACCCTTCAACTTTGATCAACATCTTGCTATTCCCTTGCTCATTTGATCCTGATATTTCAGATCTCCCCTCACAGCCAAATCTTCCTTAGTATTCAGGTATCAGCTTTCTTTTAAATCCTACATCTGTCCACCAATCACATACACTCCAAATACAAGAGCTTAGCTCTAAGATCTCCACTTGTCCAGAAAGAAAGCTAAGAGCAAGGATCTTGAAACAGGAGTGAACAAACTCACTTAAAAAGAATGCAGCATGAAGAACATTCAAAAAGGGTCAGAAGAAGCTGAAGAATAGGAATAGGTAGCAGACCAGTGGTTTCTCTTGGCTATGTTGGCAAAGAGTTCTCATAGGATACTTAGGAGTATGAGTATTCAAGACCCAGAAACCCACTCAGTCACTCTCACATCAGGAAGTTTTCATAAGCCTCTTATCCTTATCCATCAGAGAGCAGGCGGAATGAAAACTACAATACAGAAAATTAATCAAACTGACCACAGGGACCACAGCCTTGTCTAACTCAATGAAACTATGAGCCATGCTGTGTAGGGCCACCCAAGATGGATGGGTCATGGGGGAAGAGTTCTGAAAAAAAGTGGTCCACTGGAGAAGGGAATGGCAAACCACTTCAGTATTCTTGCCTTGAGAACCCCATGAACAGTTCAGTCACTCAGTCATGTCCGACTCTGCGACCCCATGGACTGCAGCATGCCAGGCCTCCCTGTCCTTCACCAACTCCCAGAGCTTACTCAAACTCATGTCCATTGAGTCAGTGATGCCATTCAACCATCTCATCCTCTGTTGTCCCCTTCTCCTCCTCCAAAATGTCTTGGTGCAAAATGTCTTGGTGAAACAATAATTATTAATGAGCTTCCTCCTGTACAGTGTCATGAACCTCCATCCATAGATATTCAGGCAGTCTATCAGATCTAATCCCTTGACTCTATTTGTCACTTCCACTGGATAATCGTAAGGGATTTGATTTAGGTCATACATGAATGGTTTAGTGGTTTTCCCTACTTTCTTCAATTTAAGTCTGAATTTGGCAAGGAGTTCATGATCTGAGCCACAGTCAGCCCCCAGTCTTGTTTTTGCTGATGGGACCAGATGCCATGATCTTAGCTTTCTGAATGTTGAGTTTTAAGCCAGCTTTTTCACTCTCTTCTTTCACCTTCTTCAAGAGGCTCCTTAGTTCCTCTTTGCTTTCTGCTATTAGGGTGGTGTCATCTGCATATCTGAGGTTATTGCTATTTCTCCTGGCAATCTTGATTCCAGCTTGAGCTTCATCCAGCCCAGCATTTTGCAAAGTGAGCTGAGTTTTCCTCCAAATCTTCCATGTCACTTTAGTTATGGCTAAACAATAGCTGTAAGAAGAGACTGGGTGCAGTAGTTAACAAAGCAACATGCAATCGTCAGTCTTATCTTCCCAGGTCTTCTGAAGGGCATCACAGAATGACAGATACAGAACTAAGGACACAGAGGCTTTAGGTCTAGTACTGAGTTTAGAGTTATGGTTGTCTGACTTCAGCATAAGACTTTTAACTCATTTATGTTCCACTGAAGAACCAAGTTCTAAATGGAAAAATTTTAAAGAATGGATGTAATTGCAAAGATAACCCTAGGATAAAAGTATGGTGAATGCAGAAAAATCATTAACACCCAAATTCTTTACATGAGGCCCTGTGCCTGAATATAGACATTTACCTTATATCTCATTAACAAGGTCTAAGGTCCTGGAAGAGTAGGAATTACTAGATCAAGGATGACGGGGCAAACCTAGAATGCCATGGGTTTATTAAATGCTGTTTAGAAGCATCATTTGGATATTACCAAAATTCAAATACAAAAGACATCAAAAAAGGAACTGTCTGCAACAAAATGTAACCATAGAAAATGGAACCATAAAATACAAAAGGTAAAGAAAAAAAAAAAAAAAGAAGCAGCCTGGGGCTCAGAAGGAAGAAACTAGGTTTGAAGAGCACATCTTTGCGCTAGTACCGGTTCTCAAACCTGGCTACACTTCAGAGTCACCTAAGAATTTTTATTAAATACTAATTCCTGGGTTCTACCTGCAGAGATTCTGATTAACTAACTGGTCTGAGAAGCAGCCTGGGAAATGAGGTAAGAAAGGTCTTTCTCAAGCACACCTTGCAGTCACGTCTGACTGAGCTGCTAATCAAGATCTGCTGAATCTCGACACTCATGTCCGTTACTAGGATGCTCACAACAAGGGTCGTAAAGAACAGACATAAAGGACAGCATGCCCTCCTGCCTTTTTTAGCATATGTGCTTTACTTGTGCCTTCTTTTCAATTTGTTAATTACTTTAACGCTCCTCAAAGTTGTGAACGGACTTTGGCAGGATGACTGGTGCCAGAACAGTTAATTATGTAAGAAAATATTATTGCCAACCTCTAGAGGGAGCTCAAGGTTCCTTCTTCCCACCTCCTTTCCAATACCCATGGAGAAATACCATTTAGGTTTAAGTTCAGGATCTTACTATTTGATATTGGATGAAATGGTACGGCCAAGTTAACAATTTTTCTAAAGAGGGTGTGGCCTATTTTGGATTACCTGTTTCTTTGGAAACTGAGGGGAAGAAGGTAAGATCTGTACTTGGGTTTTTGTTTGGGAAACAGAAATAGTTTCAGTTCAGTTCAGTCGCTCAGTCGTATCCAACTCTTTATGACCCCGTGAACTGCAGCATGCCAGCCCTCCCTGTCCATCACCAACTCCTGGAGTTTATTCAAACTCATGTCCATCAAGTCGGTGATGCCATCCAACCATCTCATCCTCTGTCATCCCCTTCTCCTCCTGCCTTCAATCTTTCCCAGCATCAGGGTCTATTCCAATCAGTCAGTTCTTCGCATCAGGCGGCCAAAGTATCAGAATTTCTGCTTCAACATCAGTCCTTCCAATGAATATTCAGGACTGATTTCCTTTAGGATGGACTGGTTGGATCTCCTTGCAGTCCAGGGGACTGTCAAGAGTTTTCTACACCACCACAGTTCAAAATCATCAATTCTTTGGCACTCAGCTTTCTCTACAGTCTAACTCTCACATCCATACATGACTACTGGAAAAACCATAGCCTTGACTAGATGGACATACTCAGCTAATTAGTTGCATATTAGCAGAGCAAAAAGAAGTCCTTTCAGGGGTCCATTGAAACTTCCTGCTTTAGGCTTAGGAGCTAACCTAAGATTTCTTTGCTTAATTTTGTTTAACCTCCATCATCTGTCAGTTTTTCATTCTCTCCTCATCTTCCTACTCCTCCCCACCCTCAGTTTTGTTAAAAGAGAGATAAATTGGGAAGAAAAGTCAAAAGTATCAAGGCTTAACTTAGTTTAAATAAGAGAAAAACAACAGTGCCTGACTTTGTCTCAATTGTCCCTCAACGTCATCTGTGAAGACTAACACAAGCACACAGACAGAAAAATACTACAACATAAAATATGCAATAGAAGATTTACCAGATTCTGAGCAAAATTACCAGAAGCCATTGTCTTAGTCTACTTGGGCTGCTATAATATAATAAAATAGACTGAGTTGCTTAAACAATAGCAACTGGTTCTGGAGTTCGGGGAGTTCATGATCAAGATGCTGGCCAGCTGGGGTCCTGGTGAGAGCTCTTTCTGGCTTGCACACAGTGCCTTTCACACTGTGTCCTCACATGAGAGAAAGAGAGAGAGAGAGTACTCTATGTCTCTTCCTATTAAGGACACTGGTTCCACCATGAAGGTCCCACTCTCCTGACCCCATCTAAACCCAGTTGTATTCAAAGGCCTTGTTTTGAAATATCATCATATTGGGGGTGAAGGCTTTGACAGACAAATTTGACGGGAGCACATAGCAACCATAGAAGAGAGAGGGTCAGTTTGAGGAACTTTCATTGCCTGATCTAACTTCTAACCCTGGAAATGAGTAACTTTGGATAAAACAAAGACAGAATAAGGCTTCCAACATCTCTTACTGCACTATACTTTTCCTTAGAAGCATGATTGCAACAACGAACAGATATTCCCCTATCTTTGGGGGAAGATCCTGTGAGGTGGATGTCAGGTACATTCCTCCTGCTCTACTTTTAACCACACATCTCTAAAGAATACACAAGTGTTTAAACACAACCCCTACACTTGAATTCATTGGAGAAGGCAATGGCACCCCACTCCAGTACTCTTGCCTGGAAAATCCCATGGATGGAGGAGCTTGGTAGGCTGCAGTCCATGGGGTCACTAAGAGTCAGACACAACTGAGTGACTTCACTTTCACTTTTCACTTTCATGCACTGGAGAAAGAAATGGCAACCCACTCCAGTGTTCTTGCCTGGAGAATCCCAGGGACGGGGGAGCCTGGTGGGCTGCCGTCTATGGGGTCGCACAGAGTCGGACACGACTGAAGTGACTTAGCAGTAGCACACTTGAATACATAGCCCTTCAAAGAAGGGTTCAAATATATGGTTCAAATATAAAGGTTACATGGAAGCTTTTGGTAGATGAGGCAAAAAGATTAAAATCATCTTGGATGCCTGCTCTTCCTTAGATCACTTCTCTACTTTTGAACTCACTGCCCATGTGGCTGGTGTGATTAAATGAGGCCAGATTTTCCTCTCCCTGGGGAGAAAACACCATATATCCCTTCTACCTTAAGACATCTGAGAATCTCCTATCTCTCATGGATATTAATTCAGTCCAATTGCTTTAAATAACACGGATGCACTGATAGCTCCACTTTAACTTCAGCATACATAATTTCTTCAAAGTGCAAATATTGTACAGCCAGGATTCTGATGTTAATTTAGTCCCTCTTGATTGACTCTCATTTTCAGTGTAACTGGTTTTGGATATACTGCATCTATTGATACATTGAGAGTAATATATTTAAATAGTACTTTATTAATGTGCTCAACCAGAATTAATCAAGTGGTAGAGAGCATTGCAATGGTTTCTCTCTTTCTTAAAAAAAAATATGTACTTATTTATTTAGCTGCCTCAAGTCTTAATTGGATCTTTTGTTGTGGAGCACAGACTCTCTAGTCATGGAGCTATGAAATGTGGTATACTGGATCCACAGCACAGGAGCTTCAGAAGTTGAGGCACATGGGCTTAGCTGCTCCACAGCATGTTGGAGCTCAAACTTGTGCCCCCTGCATTGCAAGGCAGATTCTTAACCACTGGACCACCAGCAAAGTCCCCTGCAACGGCTTCTGACATCAACTACATAGAACTGAACCAAATTTCACAGATGAAGGGCACGGTCCTTCACAAGACTGTCCTCATTTCAGATACTAGCTGTAAGTGTAGAGGTCTCTAGGCCACCTTCACTTCTGACCCACTGTCTACAAATCTGGTGATTCCTACTACCCTCTCAGCTTGACAATTCACAGAACTGAGAACACCACTATATTTATGATTAAAGTATTATTACAGCAGAAAGATACAAATCAGAACCAGTCAGAGAAAGATGCACATGGCCAGGTCTGGGAAATAAAATTCATATTCTCTGCCCTCTACTGTGCACTGCATATCTGAATTAGGTATTAACCAATCCCCCCTCATTGGCAGAAAGACCTGCTTAACCCTAAAGAGTAATATTCTCCTACCATCAACAACTCCTTAAAAGATAACATTCCTCTCTGATATTATAAGGAGCTATGATGACACTTAGATCTGGAAAATGTAAACTATCAATAACATGTCATTTAATGTACAGCCCTCTGTCTCAAAAACTTATATAACTGTGCCTTGACTTCTAATAGGCAGAACAGTTTTCAGAGCTTTCTGAGATGCTGTTCTCAAGTTGTAATCCTCAGTTTGGCTCAAGTAAAATTTTCCATTCCTTTATCAGATCTACTTTTTGTCAACATGCATAGTGTAGTCAACAGGGTATCAGAGATACCTACTAGAAGGCATCTGGCATCCACTGGAACCAGGGTTCAGTACCAGCATGGGCCATGGAGCCCCACTCATTTCTCAGTACTCCTCAGGTACTCTGGGGAGTCTCCTGATATCCAGATCTCGTTGTCTGAGTGATGAACCTAAAAATGTTATTCAACCTGTTTTGCTTAAGATGTGGTGTCTTAAGGGGCACTGGTGCATTTCCAAGGCCAGGATCCTTAGGGGATCTGGGCAAGAAGCCCATGGAAACATAGGTGGCTGAGTTTTTATTAAATCTGGCTTAAATTCTTTTTAAAAATGAGTTGATATACAGTATGAACACAACTGTCGCTAGTGAAATGAGAGACAATTATTCAGTTCCAAAGAATAAGGGACACCCATTACAATCATTTGGAACAGGAAATGGTGACCCACTCCAGTATTCTTGCCTGGCAAATCCCATGGACAGAGGAGCCTGGGAGGCTGCAGTCCATGGGGTCACAGAGTTGGACATGACTTAGCAACTGAGCATGAGCACGACTACAACCATTAACTAATTGCTCTCCTCTGGGCAGCACCACATGGCTGATAATCCAGGACTTCAGGCACCCATGAGGGTTTTCAACTGTTACAGGGAGAAAACAAGCCATGTAAACAGAGTAGAATTGACCCAACTATAACTCCTTAAAGAATTAGACTCACGCCAGTCCAGGTTCGATGCACGGTATTGGATGCTTGGGGCCGATGCACTGGGACGACCCAGAAGGAGGGTATGGGGAGGGAGGAGGGAGGAGGGTTCAGGATGGGGAACACAGGTATACCTGTGGCGGATTCATTTTGATATTTGGCAAAACTAATACAATATTATAAAGTTTAAAAAAAAAAAAAAAGAAGAACTAGACTCAGAAACAGCACACATGCAATCCACCAGGCTCTCCTCAGAATTGTTCAGATTATATCTTGTATCTCACATCTGAATTAGGCTATGAAATTAATATTGGGAGATTGTACCTCAAAGGCCAAGCAGCTCCCCTGCAAACGGCCACCTATGGGAATACCAGCTGGGTTTATGTATGCTTACAAGTACTTAGAATTAAAGGAAATCAGGCCCTAAAAATGGCCAAGATGGGGTTCTTTGGGTACTCCAGAACAATTTTGAGCATGCAGTTAAAGACAGTAGTTTTTTCAACCTGTGCCCTGCAGAGTCTTCTTGAAAAAACAGTGGTTAAGTGTTTTTCTCTTTTCTAAAATTAGATTAGCAGGGGAAAATACTTGTAGGGCTAGCTCCTTGGATCCTTTGAACTAGAGAAACTTCTAAATCATTAAAATTTTAGAGAGCTCTCATCTTAGACTACTGTTATCTATTTTAATTGGTATGTGGAAGCACCAAAAGGCTTCAGAATTCCAAAAAAGCCTCATTGAAAGATTTGTTGTGAAAGATTAGCTCAAGATAGTAGAGTAGAAGGATGTGCCCTCATCCCTTCTTATGAGAACATTGGAATCACAGCTAACTGCTGAGCAACCATCAACAAAGAAACACCAGACCCTATCAAAAAAGATACCCTACATCTAAAGACAAAGAGGGGTGAGACAGTAGGAGGAGTGCAAGTGTGATAGAACCAAGTTCCATACCTATCAGGTGCAGAACCCACAGACTGAAGAACAACTGTACCACAGAAATTCTGCCACTGCAATGAAAGTCCTGAGCCCCATATCAGGCAACTCAGTTGGAGGGTCAGGCAACAGGCTAAGGATGCCCCAGAGGGTCTGGCTTTGAAGGCCAGTGGGATTAGATTATAGGACTTCCACAGCACTAGAAGAAACAGAAACTCTACTCTTGAAGGGCACAAACAGGGTCCTTTATGCACCAGGACCTAGGGGAAAGGAGCAGTGACCCAACAGGAGATTGGGCCAGACCTGCGTGCCTGCATTGGAGGGTCTCTGGCAGAGATGGGAGAGCAGCTGTGGCTCATGGAGGGGACACTGGCATCAACAGTTCTGGAAAGTACCCACTGGCAGGAGACTCCAGAGGCTGCCATTAGCCCCAATAAACAACTTGTAGGTTCCAGTGCTGGGTCATCTCAGGCCAAACAACCAACAGGGAGCGAACACAGCCCCAACCATCAGCCGACAAGAGAATTAAAATTTTACTAAGCTTGGTCATGTCTGATTCTTTGTGACCCCATGGACTATATAGTACATGGAATCCTCCAGGCCAGAATACTGGAGTGGATAGCCATTCCCTTCTCCAGGGATTTTTCCAATCCAGGGATCAAACCCAGGTGTCCCACATTGCAGGTGGATTCTTTACCAGCTGGACCACCAGAGAAGCCCTTTACTGAGCAACAGCCCTGCCCACCACCAGCCCCTACCATCAGGAAGACTGCACAAGTCTCTTAGACAGCCTCATCCACTAGAAGACAGACAGCAGAACTTAGAAGAATTTTCAGCTTGTGAATAAAAATCATAATCACAGAAAGTTAGATAAAGAGAAACAGCAGAGGAGTATGCCCCAGATGAAAGAACAAGACAAAACCCCAGAAAAAAACAACTAAATGAAGTGGAGAAAGGCAACTTTCCAAAAAAAGAATTCAAAGTAATGATATTAAAGATGCTCTAGGATCTCGGAAAAAGAATAGACGCAAGGATTAAGAAGATGCAAGAGATGTCTAACAAAGACCAAGAAGAACTAAAGAACAAAGAGAGATGAACAACATAATGACTAAAATGGAAAATACATTAGAAGGAATCAATAGCAGAATAACTGAGGCAGAAGAACAGATAAGTAACCTGGAAGGCACAGTGGTGAAAATCACTGGTGTGGAACAGAATAAAGAAAAAAGAATGGAAAAAAAAGAAAAGGAAGTGTGACTGTACACACTGCTATACTTAAAATGGATAACCAACAAGGACCTATACAGGGAACTCTGCTCAATATTATGTACAACCTAAATGGGAAAAGAATTTTAAAAAGAATAGATACACGAATATGCATAACTGAATCACTCTGCTGTATATCTGATCAACTATACTCCAATGTAAAAAGAAAAGTTTTTTGTAAAAGGCTAATGAAAGATTCGGAGAAGGCAATGGCACCCCACTCCAGTACTCTTGCCTGGAAAATCCCATGGACGTCCATGGGGTCACTAAGAGTCAGACACGACTGAGCGACTTCACTTTCACTCTTCACTTTCAGGCATTGCAGAAGGAAATGGCAACCCACTCCAGTGTTCTTGCCTTGAGAATCCCAGGGACGGGGGAGGCTGGTGGGCTGCTGCCTATGGGGCTGCACAGAGTCAGACATGACTGAAGTGACTTAGCAGCAGCAGCAATGAAAGATTAATGATATAAAAGGTATCTAAAACTTTAACTACTGCTCCCCTCTTTTCTCCTTAATTTGAGTACTTGTTCTAGTATTCTGAATTGCCTTTCTACCCCGAAGACACTATTAAACAGTTACCTTTAGAATTGTGACCAGCTGAGGCTGTAGGTAAGCCTATTTAGACCAAAGGCTGAACCAAGCATCATAATTAAAGAATTTCTTAACCCAGGGAAGATCCTCAAAAGTGTTTATAAATAGATTACCAAAATGAGAGGCCACCAGTCTGACTAAACTAACCAAAGCTGATATTTGAAAGTGAAAGTCATTCAGACGTGTCCGACTCTTTGTGATCCCACAGACTGTAGCCTTCCAGCTTCCTCTGTACATGGACTTCTCCAGGCAAGAATACTGGAGTGGACAGCCATTCCCTTCTCCAGGGGATCTTCCCAACCCAGGGACTGAACCTAGGTCTCCCACACTGCAGGCAGATTCCTTACCATCTGAGCCACCAGGGAAGCCCCTATCCCTTCTCCAGGGGGTCTTCCTGACCCAGGGATTGGACCTGGGTCTATTGCACTGCAGGCTGATTCTTTACCAGCTGAGCTACAAGGGAAGAAGTTAATAGAATTTTTTTTTTTTTTTTTTAGTTTTAACCCTAAGGGTTAATTTTTCTAATATAAATTTATTTTAACTGGAGGCTAATTACTTTACAATATTGTATTGGTTTTGCCATACATCAACATGAACCTGCCATGGGTTCCCCATCCTGAACCCCCCTCCCACCTCCCTCCCCATACCATCCCTCTGGGTCATCCCAGTGCACCAGCCCCAAGCATCCTGTATCATGCATCAACCCTGGTCTGGCGATTCATTTCACATATGATATTATACATGTTTCAATGCCATTCTCCCAAATCATCCCACCCTCGCCCTCTCCCACAGAGTCCAAAAGACTGTTTTATACATTTGTGTCTCTTTTGATGTCTCGCATACAGGGTTATCATTACCATCTTTCTAAATCCCATATATATGTGTTAGTATACTGTATTGGTGTTTTTCTTTCTGGTTTACTTCACTCTGTATAATACGCTCCTGTTTCATCCACCTCATTAGAACTGATTCAAATGTATTCTTTTTAATGGCTGAGTAATACTCCATTGTGTATATGTACCACAGCTTTCTTATCCATTATCTGCTGATGGACATCTAGGTTGCTTCCATGTCCTGGCTATTATAAACAGTGCTGTGATGAACATTGGGGTACACATGTCTCTTTCAATTCTGGTTTCCTCAGTGTGTATGCCCAGCAGTGGGATTGCTGGGCTATAAGGCAGTTCTATTTCCAGTTTTTTAAGGAATCTCCACACTGTTCTCCATAGTGGCTGTACTAGTTTGCATTCCCACCAACAGTGTAAGAGAGTTCCCTTTTCTCCACACCCTCTCCAGCATTTATTGCTTGTAGACTTTTGGATCGCAGCCATTCTGACTGGCATGAAATGGTACCTCATTGTGGTTTTGATTTGCATTTCTCTGATAATGAGTGATGTTGAACACCTTTTCATGTGTTTGTTAGCCATCTGTACGTCTTCTTTGGAGAAATGTCTGTTTAGTTCTTTGGCCCATTTTTTGATTGGGTCGTTTATTTTTCTGGAATTGAGCTGCAGGAGTTGCTTGTATATTTTTGAGATTAATTCTTTGTCAGTTGTTTTATTTGCTATTATTTTCTCCCATTCTGAAGGCTGTCTTTTCACCTTGCTTATAGTTTCCTTTGTTGTGCAGAAGCTTTTAATTTTAATTAAGTCCCATTTGTTTATTTTTGCTTTTATTTCCAATATTCTGGGAGGTGGGTCATAGAGGATCCTGCTGTGATTTATGTCGAAGAGTGTTTTGCTTATGTTCTCCTCTAGGAGTTTTATAGTTTCTGGTCTTACGTTTAGATCTTTAATCCATTTTGAGTTTATTTTTGTGTATGGTGTTAGAAAGTGTTCTAATTTCATTCTTTTGAATCCATACTGGATCTGCTTCTGTAACCTTAATTCCTATTTTGCCACTTTTGTTATTATAGGCACACATAATAGCCTGCCTTGGACTTCCCAGGTGGCACTAAAGTAAAGAACCCACATGCCAGTGCAGGAGCTGTAAGAGACATGGGTTCAGTTTCTGGGTTGGGAAGATCCCAGGAGGAGGGCATGGCAACCCACTCCAGTATTCTTGCCTTGAGAATCCCATGGAAAAGGAACCTGGCAGGCTACAGTCCATAGGGCTGCAAAGAGTCAGACATGACTAAAGCGACTTAGCATGCACACACAATGGCCTGCCTCGGGATCCCTGCCTGGCCCCTCCGCCTGACCTTTGGGCTAGGGCGCCTTTGGCTCACAGGGAGATAGCATGACCCTGCCCACCTGTGAAGAGATGTAAGTAAATTAACACATCCCCATGACTGAGGCTTGCCATTCTAAGAGATATTTACAATAATTGAATGGTCTTTTTACTTTGCTTCCTTACCTCCCCCCATCTCTGATCCATAAAAAAACCTGGCATCCAGGCCCCAACAAGATGTTTATTTTGAGGCACTAGCCAGCCATCTTCTCAGTCAGCCGGCTTTATGAACAAAGTCTCTTCTTTGCCCCAACGCCTTGTCTCGAGGATTTACTGGCCCATTGTCCCATGAGCTGAGTGAGCTTGGACTTGAATAACAGAAGGGGAGCTTCTTCCTTAAGCTAGGTGAGAGAAAGTAAAACATTTCAACATAGGTATATGGTATGTCAGCTCTTTGATATCACTGAGGTGGTCATCCGATTCTTTGAAAAAATAAAAACAACTGCCCTTATTTTATAAATCTAGTCTTTACAGGATCAGAGGTGTAGCTCCAAAAATAATTCAAACCCACCAATTTTAACACTCCAAAAACCTCTCCTATTTGATTGTAAGAGACCTATAAGTATTGAGGGAAAGGGAGGAGAGAGGGTAGGCAGCAGTCATCCTAGAAGGGACTTGCCTTTCTCCTCCTATACTTTTGAGATGCAAATATTCTACCTGATCTTCTCCAGGAACTCTTATCTCTGCTATCTTTTTAAAATGCAAATTTCAGGAAAAGGTGTAGCAAAAGACTAACAGAAATCTTAAGTACCTTCTCCATAAATATTAGGAGTCTAAGGCAAAGTCTAGCTACTTAAATAGAGTTTCTTGACAAACCTTCCCTAAAATCCTTCTTACTGTTAGATTTTTTTTTTTTTTTTTTTGCATTATGCATGAACTTGTGCTCAGAGAGAAATGGGGTGCAAGGCAGCCTTATATGCCGGGAAAATGCTGGGACTGGAGTCGTATTAGAAACTTTACTCCTCCTTTACAGAACTCCATGGCTGTGGGCCAAAGCCTAGCCTCTCTGTAGAACAGTAAGGGGAAAGAACAGGGATATGAAAAGAGCAAGAGCCTTTTCCCAGACCCATAGCAAGCCCCTCACTGAGCCTGGAGGCCTAGATTTCTGCCCATCCGATCCCCACCTCGTTCTGTACTCCATGGTCGTCCTCCCTGGTCTACCCTTACTATATCCCTGTCCCCCATCCTCAAGAACACAAAGTTTTTCAGTTTTTTGCCACAAGGTAAGTTAAAAAAAAAAATGTGGTTTCTTTGTTTAAACAGTTACTCAGTTGGTTTGTCTTTTAGTAACAGACCTCCCCTCCCCCAGCCTCCCACTCAGTCCTGGATGATCACATCATCGTCATCATCGTCGTCGTCCTCCTCCTCCTCCTCTTCACCATCTTCTGGCAGTTCCTCCTCCTCCTCTTCCTCCTCTTCATCTAGACAGACCACCACTTCAGCTGGCTCAGGTAATCGAGAGTCAAACCAATCCAGTACCTGCTGGGTGCTAAGCCTTGATGCCTGACTCAGTTGAGGGATATCACTTTCCCGGAGCTGTTGGTGGGTTGCCCAGTACCACTCCAAGGGTCGTATATCCGGTGGGGGTGGGGGATTTGGCAGAGGCGGTGTCTCAGCCCATTCATTCAAGGAGCGGGTTGAAGGTGGTGGTGTGGGAACTGCTGGATCCTGGAAACTAGAGGCACCAGGTACTGCATTGTCCCGAAACCACTTTAGTTGCCCATGCTTCAAGGCATAGCGTGTGTCACCAAATCACTGAATAATCTCAGGCCGAGGTAAACCAGTGATCTGCTCTAATTTATGGTAATCCTCTCGCCGTGCCCATTGGCACTGTAGAAAAAACGATTTGAGGATAGCCAACTGCTCTTTGGTTTTGCCCTTGGTCTTTCGCTGGCGTTGCATGTCTGGGGAAAGATACTCTGCAGGGCCAACCCTACCTGATGCTGAGTTATGCCTTAGCCCCTGGGGCCAGGCTGGCTCCAGCTGTGGGGGTAGTGCCTGTTCATTGGGTGACAATGGTTGTGGGGCACAGCCCAGTGGCTGAAGGGGCTTAGAGGTGGCAGGAGCTCCATTAGCCAGTCCCTGGAAAGAGGAAGAGGTAGAGGAAGGAGGAGTCACATTAGATGCTGACTCCTTCTTACAACTACTGGCAAGTAATGAGATGGATTGAGGCTTATCCCGAGCACGGGGCTGGTGGACAGCTGTGGCGTGGTTCCAGGAAGCAGTAGCTAGGCTGTGTGACTGGTAGGGACACCTGCCTGCCTGCTCCTTGGAGAGGCCACTGCATTGATGATCCTGCCAAAATTGTGATTGGTGGGGAAATGCCCCACTGCCAGGTACCATCAAGGGCTCCTTTGCTTTCTGGTGACTCAGTGACTCCTCAGGCTCTACCTTCAATCCTTTCATCTGGGTGGGCTCGCTAAGAGTCAGGGGCACTATCCCAAGACCAACTTGTTCCGGAGGTGGCACAGGAGAAGGAGGCATTTCCTCTGGCGGCCGCCTGCAGTCCAGCCCGGGCGGCGGCTCCCAGCCTCGCACCATGGGCCGGGGGGGAAAGGGGGAGAAAGGGCAGGGGGCCTCCGGGGTGAGAGTGGGGTTGCTGCCCAGCGCGGCCTGCTCCGAGCCCACCCGCGCGGAAGGCCAGGACCGGGACTGCCCCCCCTCCTCCCCGCCCCCGAGAGCGCCCGCCAGCGAGTTGGAGGCGGGGCGGATGGGTGGGGTGGGCTCCAGGGGTGGTTACTGTTAGATTTTTATACTCCACTGCCCTGATGATTAAAGATGTTATCTGGTATGAAATTTTAATGAGTACATCAAACTTTCAAAAGGAAATGGCTTATTTCTGCTGAGTCCTTTGGTCTGATTCAATCCATAAAGGAATGCCAAAACAAGGGATAACCTCAGTTATTAATTTCTTTACCACTATTGTGGCAACAACTAATGTAATCAGATGGTGTTCAGTCCATCCTCTAAACATGTAAATGACAACCAAACAGTGAGTACAGCGTAAAGCTGGGGGCAAATCTATTAAATCCATCTGGAGTACCACAAAGGAAAATGTGGGGTGATGGAGAGTTCTCCTACAAATTTGGTTAAGATTTACAAGTAGCGCACTGAGAAATAATTTGGTCAGAAATTTTGTGCATGCCAGGGCAAAACCAATGGTCTTTCAGTTCCTTAACTATCCTCCCCCTACAGACTATATCATCCAGAGGGGTAATAAAGAAGCTAGATTCAAAATGTTACAATGATTTTGTAACAAGGGAGAATAGAATCTGACTCCATGTTGGATATGTTTCTTTTACATTAACCTTTGCTCCCCTAAGGTGACCAAGCAGGAGATATTTTGCAAGACTTACAGACTTTTTACTTTACTTCCTCACCTCCTTCCCCTCTGTTCTATAAGAGCAACTAGTATCCTGACTCTGATAAGATGGTACTTTAGGACACTAGTTTGTCATCTTCTCAGATGCCTGGCTTTTCAAATAAAGTTGTTATTTTTTATCTCGACACCTCATCTCCCAATTATTGTTCTGTTGTGTGGCAAGCAGACCAAGCTTGGACTCAGTAACAATTTAAGATGATTGGGAGGTTTAGGTAAAAAAGCCTGCTCATAAGTGGTTTGTCACTGTATAAAGTGCTATGTCCTATGGATTTGTAATACAGACAAACACATTAAAAAGCAGAGACATCACTTTGCTGACAAAGGTCCATATAGTTAAAGCTGTTCTTTTCTAGCAGCCATGTACAGATGTGAGAGCTGGACCATGAAGGAGGCTGAACACTGAAGAACTGATGGTTTCGAACTGTGGTGTTGGTGAAGATTCTTGAGAGTCCCTTAGACTGCAAAGAGATTAAACCAGTCAATCCTAAAAGAAATCAACTATGAATATTCAGTGGAAGGACTGATGCTGAAGCTCCAATACTTTGACCACCTGATGCAAAGAGCTGACTCAAAGAGCTGGGAAAGATTGAAGGCAAAAGGAGAAAGAGACAACAGAGGATGAGATGGTTGGATAGCATCACTGACTTGATGGACATGAGTCTGAGCAAACTCAAGGAGACAGTGAAGGACAGGAAAACCTGGCGTGCTGCAGTGCATGGGCTTGCAAAGAGTTGGACACAAATTAGCGACTGAACAGCAAGATAGAGCACCAGGAACAAAGAGATGAATGGCGAGCCTAACATAAGACTAGCATGTGCATGTGTGCTACAGAAGCTATGTCAGTCAAGGCAGTTGCTGCACACACCACATATAAGCCTGGGGGCATTCCTGATCCCACAGTGTCTAACGACATGAGAAATGGTAGACCATGTCTGAGAGACAAAAGACTAGAATGTCTGAAACAATCCCATTACTTTCATGACATTATAGATTAAAATGTTTGTCAAAGCTAGGTAAACAAAGAGCCAGGAGTGTACATGAAGCTGATTTTAAGGCTTCAGAGGACGTAAATGCCTCTGAAGGCCAGAAAATAAGTTCTGGGATAATATCTGGAAGAAGGGCATTCAGACTTTTAGCAGGGCTACAAAATTTGGACTCTACTGGTTGCAACAGCCAGCTGCCCCTAAAACTTTATGTAATTGCCTCTTCATTTGAGGGAGAAGTATGGACAAAGTTGACTTAAGACATTTGGGGGTGAGCTTCCAAATGCCTTGACATAAGTTATGTCTTAAGTGGGTAACAGTCATTTGGACTCACTAAAGTTTATATCTGGAGGCCTTCTGGCCTCATTCAGCTAGTTCTTTTAGGAGGATGAAGCAATCTGTAAGAGCCTCCTGCTTAGTTTGATCACAAAGCAAAAGGTCATCAACATACTAAATAAGCGTGGAGTCTTGGGTAAATGCTACAGAATTAAGTCTACTTTAAGGATCTAAGGAAATATTGAGGGAGATTCACAATATCCCAGCCCACAAGTTCAAGTGAATTATCTTGCTTTACACAGTTACGCAAAAAGAAACTATGAGTCAGGGTGCAATGGGATTGAGAAAAAGCTTAAACAGAGCTAACTTTATTAGAAACCATGCTGTGTTTGCAGGAATTGAGGAATTACAAAAGGTTTAGATTCTTAGTGTTAGTTGCTCAGTCATGTCCTACTCTTTGCAACCCTATGAACTGTAGCCTGCCAGGCTCCTCTGTCCATGGAATTCTCCAGGCAAGAATGCTGGAGTGGGTAGCCACTGCCTTCTCTGGGGGATCTTCCCAACCCAGGGATTGAACCCAGGTCTCTTATACTGCAGGCAGATTCATTACCACCTGAGCCACCTGACTGCAGCTATGAAATTAAAAGAGGCTTGCTCCTTGGAAGAAAAGCTATGACCAACCTAGACAGTATATTAAAAAGCAGAGATATTATTGTGCCAACAAAGGTCCATCTAGTCAAATCTATGGTTTTTCCGGTAGTCATGTATGGATGTGAGAGTTGGACTATAAAGAAAGCTGAGAACCAAAGAATTGATGCTTTTGAACTGTGGTATTGGAGAAGACTCCCGAGAGTCCCTTGGACTGCAAAGAAATCAAACCAGTCCATCTTAAAGGAAATCAGTCCTGAATATTCACTGGAAGGACTGATCCTGAAGCTGAAACTCCAATACTTTGGCCACCTGATGCGAAGAGCTGACTCATTTGAAAAGACCCTGATGCTGGGAAAGATTGAAGGCAGGAAGAGAAGGGGATGACAGAGGATGAGATGGTTGGATGGCATCACTGACTCAATGGGTGTGAGTCTGAGTAAACTCCAGGAGCTGGTGATAGACAGGGAAGCCAGGCGTGCTGCAGTCCATAGGGTCGCAGAGTTGGACACGACTGAGCAACTGAACTGAACTGAACAGACACAGGGGCCATCTTTTCAGCTTCAAAGTTTACCAAAATCAAAGGTTCCCTCTCTTGCAGTAATATTTCAAAGCAAATGATAGGGTTTTTAATGTGCATTCTAAATCATTATCTTCAAATTTTTACTTAAGAGAACTTAAAGGAAAACACTCCTTTTTCCTAGTAAAATGTATCCCTATTCACCTGACAGGTGATGATTTATTAGAAAGTTAAGAAGCCCATACTTAACTCTGAAGGGGGAAACACTTTTAAATTTGAAAGATCAAATTGCCTTTATCAAATAATGTTTGTGATCCATGAGGAGAGTGACATAGAACCAGAAAAACTGTTAGGTAGTACCCGAAGAATTATGGGTACTTGATCCAACAGATACAGGAAAAGTACAGTCTGCATCACCCATTAAAATTACTATGGGCCAAAATAAACCCCACCCAACATTCGTCAATACCCTCTGAGGCAGGAAACCATAAAGGGATAAAACCCTTGATAACAGCTTATAATAAGAAAGGGCTTACTGTGCCTTGGCATTAGTCCTTATAACAAGCCCCATTTTGCCAGCTAAAAAACCTAACAGCAAGGGTTGGAGATTCATTCAAGATTTGAGCTCTATCAAAGCTATAACTGTTGCTTATCATTCTGTAGTGCCAAAGCCCCATTCCTTGCTGTCCCAATAGTCCTAAAAGCAGTGACTTCTTTTCAGGGAAATATCTCTGCAGTGTTTTTTATAATATTCTTGTATAGCCTGATGACCAATATCTCTTTGCCTTCACTTGGAATGAGCAGCAACATACATGGATTGTAATGCCACAGGGTTATACTGAAAACCCCATTTACTTTTCTCAGATATAAAAAAGAACTTAGACCATCTGGTTTTCCCTCATAAGTCAATTTTGATATAATATGTAGATGATTTGCTGTTGTATTCAAATTCTTTGATAAACAGTCAACAAGACTATTTTGGAGTTACTTCAGAAGCTATCAAAGGGACATAAAGTGTCCAAAGAGAAATTAAAGTTTTATAAAGATAATGTGAAATATTTAGGTCATATGATATTTAAGAAGGACTTTAAATTGATCTCTGTGTGCATGTGCTCAGTCTCATCCTACTCTTTGTGGCCCCATGGACTGTAGACCACCAGGCTCCTCTGTCCATGGAATTTTTCAAGCAAGAACACTGGAGCAGGTTGCCATTTCCTCCTCTAGGGGATCTTCCCAACCCAGGGATCGAACCCAAACCCACGTTTCTTGTGTTTCCTGTATTGGCAGGTGGATTTTTTTATTGGGAATAAAAATACTGGGAATCCCTTTAATTGATCTAGTTAGAGTAAAAGTCATTCTGGCATTCCTTGTTCCAAAGACAAAAAGGCACTTAAGGAAATTCTTAGACCTTGCAGTTTACTGAAGGAACTGAATTCCAAATTTTTCTTTAGTGGCTCCACCATCACGTAATTTGCTTTAAAAAGACCAACCTCAATGTTTTTTCTGGGAAACAGAACATTCTGAAGCCATGGAGGCCTTTAAAAAAAAAAAAAAATCCTGGCAAAAGCCCTGGCCTTGGGACATCCAAATTATGATTTACTCTTTTTTCTCTTTGTACATGAAAACAAAGGTGTCCCTACACAGGAGTATTAACCCAGCAACACAATGGTTGTATTAGTTGCTCAGTCGTGTCTGACTTTTTGAGACCCCATGGACTATAGCCCACCAGGCTCCTCTGTCCATGGAATTCTCCAGGCAAGAATACTCGAGTGGGTAGCCATTCCCTCCTCCAGGGGATCTTCCCAATCTAGGGATTGAACCCTGGTCTCCTGCCTTGCAGGCAGATTCTTTATTGTCTGAGTCACATCACAGCCAACGGCCAGATTTGATGACTAAGGGCCACCCCCCTTATCTCTGAGCAGTCACAGCAACAGCTGTACTGGGTAAGACCACAGAAGAGATAATCATGAATCACTCTCTCCTTGAATTTTTTATCTCCTCAAATTTATCTTCAAGAAATCCCTATGGATAATTCTGATTTTGTATTATCCCCTGATGGTTCAAATCTGCAAGAATCTAATGGAAGTACCAGGTTGACTCTGCCACTGTTACTCCAGTGTCTATCCTTGAAAACGTTTCCTTGCCTAATATATCTTCTGCCCAACAGACTAAATATACAGCACTAACAAAAGCCTGCCAGCAGTCAAAAGGAAAATCTGCTAACGTATACATGCTGTGCCTTTGGGGTGGCACATGATTTTGGTATCCTTTGGAAGTAAAGAGGATTTTAGCATTTTCAGGACAGCCTATCAAAAGCATAAGACAAGTAGTAGAATTACTATATGCAATTCTGCTATGAGTACACCTGCTATCATTAAGGTATCAGGTCCAAAAGGCTGAGACTGCAGAAGCAAAAAGAAACTTTTGCCGATCATGGTGCCAAGACAGCAGCTTTACAAAATAACAACCACCACCAAATAACCATTGCCTTTCCTTTCAGCCTCCCAGTAAACTTACACTGACATACTGTTAAAGAAGTCAGGGAATGGTGCCAGAAAAAGAAAAAAACACTTGAGCACAGAAGGGAGGAAGACTCAACTTCAACAAAGAGCTGTGGACAGGCCCATACAGGAAGCCTATCCTGCTGCTGCTTTTGCTGCTGTTAAGACACCTCACTTGTGTCCGACCCTTTGTGACCCATTGGATTGCAGCTGTGTCTCTTTTGCCTCTTGCACTGGCAGGCAGGTTCTTTACCACTAGCGCCACCTGGGAAGCCCCGCCTATCCTTCTGCTGCTGCTGCTAAGTCACTTCAGTCGTGTCCGACTCTGTGCAACTCCATAGACGGCAGCCCACCAGGCTCCCATGTCCCTGGGATTCTCCAGGCAAGAACACTGGAGTGGGTTGCCATTGCCTTCTCCAATGCATGAAAGTGAAAAGTGAAAGTGAAAAGTGAAAGTGAAGTCGCTCAGTCGTGCCCGACTCTTAGCGACCCCATGGACTGCAGCCTACCAGGCTCCTCTGTCCATGGGATTTTCAAGGCAAGAGTACTGGAGTGAATTGCCATTGCTTTCTCCGTCATTATTCCCAGACATAACCAATTAGATCAAATCTTATTTTCAATAAGCAGTCAGCACTTCTCAAATACTTGGAGCTTAATATACTATTTTACAATCATTCATTAGAAACTCACTGGAACCCAGATAAGATGGTATTATGGGATAAACAATATTTCTCGAAGCTTTCTTTTATAGTAGCTCAGGAGGTCTATTAAGATGTACCACTTGTCCAAAATATAACCCGAAGAAGCCATTACACAGTCCTCAAGGAGATTTTCCAATATCTGCAGGTCCCTTTGAAATTTGGTAGATTGATTTCATACAAACGTCTCCCTTTCAAGGTTATCAATACATTCCTGTTATGATCTGTATGTTTTCACACTGGGTTGAGGCATTCCCATGCATAAGGGCCACAAGGCAATCAATGGGAAAACTGATTTAGAAATTTATTCCCATTTGGGGAATTCCCTCAGAACTACACAGTGATAAAGAAATTCATTTTACTGGACATACTGTTTAAAACATTTGTAAGATTTGGTCAATTATATAGCATTTCTATAATGCTTATCACCCCCAGGCCTCTGGTTTAGTAGAAAGAACAAGTAATGAACACCCAGTCAACCAAAAATAAACAAAAATTTTTTTAAAACTTAATTAGTTAAAATGACAGATGCTTATTTCCACCTCTTTTGGCAAACATCATTTGTCTCCCTTCTAGATTATCACAGGAAGACCAATGAGACTGAAAGAAGAATTATATGAAACTATATTATTAAAGGGGGATATGTTACATTACTGAAAGTGTTTAATTGAATTATTAACGGGACATTCTAAGCTTGTGTCTGAAGCTTGTCATAGTAACTTATCTTTAAATGAAGATCAGTTGTCCATGACCTATAACTAAGAAACCAGGTATACTAGAAAAGGCATTTTTTAAAGGACTCTCTCTAACCTAAATGGAAGGGAGCTTAGTTCTTTTAACTAGCTCACACAAAGAAAAACTGAAAGGAACTGATTCCTGGATTCATATTTCCCACATAAAAAGGGCCGCTGCACCAGATTGGTCTGTAGAGACAACAGCTGACCTCAAACTTACCTAAAAACAATGCTGTAACAGAAAAGAAACACCCACACCAGGATGAGAAGACGATATCAGAAGCAGACAGCTAGCCCAAGATGCCGAATCCTACCTGTATGATTATAACATTTTCTTGATTCTTGGACTCTTGCACACGACTCAAATGTTTTTCTGTTCATGAGCATGATTTCAGAAATCAATCCAATCGTTGGCTTTGTGGTCAGTTACTTACATCCATTATCTCTGGTTTACATTTGTGGGTTTCTTCTTCCCAAGGCTCTGATTGGACAGCCCTTAGAAAAATTACTTTAAAAGAAAGAAATTAAAGCACTATCCAGACCTCTACTGCTCATACTAGATGGGACCCCCCTCACTTGGCCAATCAAACACATTTATTCTGATTCTGGTCATAAATATGAGTTTTTCTTTAAAGTTACTCAAGCTGAATGAGAACAAGCAAACAGAAAACATAACCTTCCAATTATTAGGAGGATTGTAACAATGAGTCAGTCGAGTCTGACTCATTGGAACCCCATGGACTATAACCCACCGGTCTCCTCTGTCCATGGGATTTTTTTCAGGCAAGAATACTGGAATGGGTTGCCATTTCTTCTTCCAGTGGATCTTCCCAACCCAGGGATTGTATCCACATCTCCTGGATCTCCTGCATTGGCAGGTGGATTCTTTACCTCTGACGTACCTAGGAAGCCCTTTATTAGGAAGGGACCTCCCTCAATTATGGGATGGATTTATATAGCTAACACCAGACTATGGTCATTTAAGTTTAAAGGCCTCCCTATGTTGGGAACTATTAAATCATTTTAAAGATAGCCTAATAAGACTAGAAAATTATGCTAAGTACCTTATGAAAAATTCCAATACATCATTTCCCTTAAAGATAGCAATTGGCATGGAACAGATTGGGTCAGGCAACCAGAAATATACCAGGTTGCACCCACTGAACTTAATGGCTTTGTGGCACTAATGTATGGCCCTGGCTTCTGCCAGGGTGGATAGAAAGATATATTTTAGGATTCCTTTGGGCTCAAGGCCACCTGCATGCCAATTCAGACATGACCTCAAAAAATTTCCCATTAATATAAACTCAATAGATAAAGAGATCTGTATTTGACTGGTGTGATCATTTAGGAGACATTTTTGTGCATTCAATAGGCCTGGAAGATGTAATTGCCCACAGCAAAGCCTTAACAGAATTCACCCAAAAGGCCTTAAATGGTAGTAACCAGACTATTAACTAAGTGAATTCTGAGATCTCTATGACGAGGAGGAAAATGGCTACAAAATCACTTTGCCCTCAATATTCTTACAGCATCTCAAGGAGGCACCTGTATTATATGGTAAGTCCCCTAACATATGAATGAGTTCCATTCTGAGAGCACACTCCTAAGTCCAATTTGTTCATTAAGTCCAACAAAGTTAACCTAAGTATACAACTGACACAATCAGCTAAATAGTACTATAGTTTATAATACTTTTCACATAAAAAATAAACAAAGAATAGAACATTTTTAATGTTAAAGTACCTTGAAAAATACAGTAGTACAGTACATCTTTTCACTTTAGTCTACTCTCAATTGTTTTCACTTTTTTTTTTCAATTATTTCCATCATTATCACCTGGTGCTTCTTAGCAGGACCAGCTACATCACCACTGCTTTTATGCTTATTTTCAGACATCCTGGGCTTGACATAAAGATACTGTACTACTGTACTCTACACAGTAAAGTAGCAGAAAGCACAAGCACTTGTAGAGGATGCACACACAGGCAGTGTACACCAGACACATGAACTAGCACACAGGATCGCACATGGGAACACACGTGCACATCTTTCCAAATTCACACCTTGACAGTTCACATGTAGGAGACGTACGAAATTCACATTGAATACTCTACTGCACACCACGCAAATCCTCCAATATAAGGCATCTAATGACTTCCATGAAAAATCAGATTCCTGCCTTAAGAGATCCACTTCCTAGTCTTGGTGACCTCTTAGGGAGCCGGTTTGATTCTGGAGGCTCATGGCTTAAATCTCTACTTTTGAACTTTATTAATGTTACTAGCTGTATTACTTGGAGAAGGAAATGGCAACCCACTCCAGTGTTCTTGCCTGGAGAATCCCAGGGACGGGGAAACCTAGTGGGCTGCCGTCTATGGGGTCACACAGAGTCGGACACGACTGAAGTGACTTAGCAGCAGCAGCAGCCTTAAGAGATCCACTTCTTAGTCTTGGTGATCTCTTAGGGAGCTGGTTTGATTCTGGAGGCTCATGGTTTAAATCTCTACTTTTGAACTTTATTAATGTTACTAGCTGTATTACTTGGAGAAGGAAATGGCAACCCACTCCAGTGTTCTTGCCTGGAGAATCTCAGGGACAGGGGAGCCTGGTGGGCTGCTGTTTATGGGGTCACACAGAGTCGGACACGACTGAAGCGACTTAGCAGCAGTAGCAGCAGCAGCTGTATTACTTATATCCTATGTCATAAGATTATTGTCTCTTGCATTACCAATGAATAATCAACCCTCTGACAAAATTAATTATGGCTAACTATTTTGAGGCAGTTGATCATATATATGACTCTACATAGAATAATGGTAATAGTACAACTCTTGATATGGGATGAAGCAACAAAGGAAAACATTTCCTGGATTACAAGCCACTAGTCAGTAAAAGAGGCAATTCAGAGAATTTTAGATTATCCACAGGGTCTAATTCAAAAATTAACACACTGAGTCACCTATCAAGACAATCTTCCACTGATCTAGAAATGAGCCTTCCTGGCACTGTGGGACAAAATTAGTCTTGAACTACCTCCCAAACATTGGTTGAATTTATGACTAAAAGGAGGCAGTGTAGACAAAGAATGTCACCTGTCATTTCAGTAAACAAACAATGTTGCAACCATGAAGCCATGAACCACGAAACAGCCGTCCCCATGGTGCACCAGAGAGGATTCAGGACGGGAGAAAAACCAGGATACTGGTCCTAGATAGCCAAGGTGCATATCAGAGGAATAATTTCAGTAATTTCAATAATCTTCCCATACACAGAAAAGCACTAAAATCATCGACTTGAGATGTCTGTTATTTGTAATTAGCAATAATCTTTTTTCCCCCAGCAAAACTTCTACACATCCTGGCACCTCCACTACCTCTATGCAACAGTACCTCAGAGCTATCTGAGAGGCCGCCATCCCAGGCTATAGTCTTCAGTCAGGTTCCTGAATAAAATATAATTTTAAAGTTTTAGGCCGTGGGTTTCCCCTCCACCACCACCAATTGAGGTTGAGTCAAAGTCTTTGTGAGCGAGTTTAAGAATAGCCACTAACCTTTCTGAATCTCTCTGGAGATAAGATCATTTTACAATGTAAAAGATCAGTTTCTGTTCAAGGGATGTGAATTCTCTGTGGCAGGGCTCTGGATACATCAGGAAGGGACACTGTACATGAATTTCTGGAGTTGACAGAGCCTGCTTTATAGAACCCTGGGAAGTAGGAAGAGTCATAAGGGACATAAAATGAGTCTTCCTGCCTTCCTGGTTGTATCTACAAAAGTGACTTCCTGGCTATTAGCACTTACACATGTGACCTGTATACCCTTATCTTGGAGGTCACACCTGAGTGCCCTCTCTAAAGTCTTCTTAAAAAAAAAAAAAAACGAAGCTAAAATAGGCAGCTGGATGTTTTCTGGAGAAGCCACAGTCTTAGGATCTAAGGGAAATGCCTGAAGTTTTGAAGTAAGAAGACAGGGATCAAGACCATTCCCATAGAAAAGAAATGCAAAAAAGCAAAATGGCTGTCTGGGGAGGCCTTACAAATACCTGTGAAAAGAAGAGAAGTGAAAAGCAAAGGAAAAAAGGAAAGATATAAACATCTGAATGCAAAGTTCCAAAGAATAGCAAGAAGAGATAAGAAAGCCTTCTTCAGCGATCAATGCAAAGAAATAGGGGAAAACAAAAGAATGGGAAAGACTAGGGATCTCTTCAAGAAAATCAGAGATAGCAAAGGAACATTTCATGTAAAGATGGGCTCGATAAAGGACAGAAATGGTATGGACCTAACAGAAGCAGAAGATATTAAGAAGAGATGGCAAGAATAGACAGAAGAACTGTACAAAAAAGATCTTCACCACCCAGATAGTCACGATAGTGTGATCACTGACCTAGAGCCAGACATCATGGAATGTGAAGTCAAGTGGGCCTTAGAAAGCATCACTATGAACAAAGCTAGTGGAGGTGATGGAATTCCAGTGGAGCTATTCCAAATCCTGAAAGATGATGCTGTGAGAGTGCTGCACTCAATATGCCAGCAAATTTGGAAAACTCAGCAGTGGCCACAGGACTGGAAAAGGTCAGTTTTCATTCCAATCCCAAAGAAAGGCAATGCCAAAGAATGCTCAAACTACCGCACACTTGCACTCATCTCACATGCTAGTAAAGTAATGCTCAAAATTCTCCAAGCCAGGCTTCAGCAATATGTGAACCATGAACTTCCTGATGTTCAAGCTGGTTTTAGAAAAGGCAGAGGAACCAGAGATCAAATTGCCAACATCCGCTGGATCATGGAAAAAGCAAGAGAGTTCCAGAAAAACATCTATTTCTGCTTTATTGACTAAGCCAAAGCCTTTGACTGTGTGGATCACAATAAACTGTGGACAATTCTGAAAGAGATGGGAATACCAGACCACCTGATCTGCCTCTTGAGAAATCTGTATGCAGGTCAGGAAGCAACAGTTAGAACTGGACATGGAACAACAGACTGGTTCCAAATGGGAAAAGGAGTTAGTCAAGGCTGTATATTGTCACCCTGTTTATTTAACTTCTATGCAGAGTACATCATGAGAAACGCTGGACTGGAAGAAACACAAGCTGGAATCAAGATTGCCGGGAGAAATATCAATAACCTCAGATGTGCAGATGACACCACCCTTATGGCAGAAAGTGAAGAGGAACTAAAAAGCCTCTTGATGAAGGTGAAAGTGGAGAGTGAAAAAGTTGGCTTAAAGCTCAACATTCAGAAAATGAAGATCATGGCATCTGGTCCCATCACTTCATGGGAAATAGATGGGGAAACAGTGGAAACGGTGTCAGACTTTATTTTTCTGGGCTCCAAAGTCACTACTGATGGTGACTGCAGCCATGAAATTAAAAGACGCTTACTCCTTGGAAGGAAAGTTATGACCAACCTAGATAGCATATTCAAAAGCAGAGACATTACTTTGGCAACAAAAATCAGTCTAGTCAAGGCTATGGTTTTTCCTGTGGTCATGTATGGATGTGAGAGTTGGACTGTGAAGAAGGCTGAGCGCCAAAGAATTGATGCTTTTGAACTGTGGTGTTGGAGAAGACTCTTGAGAGTCCCTTGGACTGCAAGGAGATCCACCAGTCCATTCTGAAGGAGATCAGCCCTGGGATTTCTTTGGAAGGAATGATGCTAAAGCTGAAACTCCAGGACTTTGGCCACCTCATGCGAAGAGTTGACTCATTGGAAAAGACTCTGATGCTGGGAGGGATTGGGGGCTGGAGGAGAAGGGGACGACAGAGGATGAGATGGCTGGATGGCATCACTGACTCGATGGACGTGAGTCTGAGTGAACTCCGGGAGTTGGTGATGGACAGGGAGGCCTGGCGTGCTGTGATTCATGGGGTCGCAAAGCGACTGAGCGACTGATCTGATCTGATCTGATCTTTGAAGTAAGATACAGGAAACTAGAGATCCAGATCTTCCTGAGGGTCAGGATTAGGAAGGTGGGGATATAGGGGAGTTCAGGAGAGAGGAAAGGGGGAATTTATATGATATTTGGCTTTTAATTTTTATTCTGACTTTTGTTCTTTCATTTTATTAAGGGATTCCCTAAGGGTAGCCATTCTACTTCTTTGGGTTTTCAATCTGATCTTCCCATAAATACCAGTAAGGCAACTGTGAGGACATAAATACCAATAAGGCAGCTGTGAGGACTGAAAGCTCTCTAAAAATTTTTTCACATATGGAAGATTTTCCAATTCAAAAGATCTATAATCTGGCCATCAATGAGCAAGATCTTCATTACTGTATGTAGCCCAATAGTGACTCAATCCAATAAGCCTACTTATGGAAAGTCCAAGAAGTACCTACCAGGCTGAGTAAATTTTACCATGGACACAGGAGCTATCCCTGGTGGGAACACAGATGATGTAGTCGCCATGATCCAAAGGTTCACTCCCCAAAACAGTCTAAGGAAGTAAAAACTTTTGTTGTACAGGCATTACGTATGGTGTAATGAAAATGGTGTCTCTGGTCTCCCACAAAAATGTGGAGCACCTCTAGTCACAAACCCACTAATTTATGGCACCAGGAAGATTCTACTGGAATGGACAATTCCAACACTAACAAGCAACAAAGGCTGACACAACAGAGGCCTTTATGGACTAGGTCCCCTATGACACACTGCCCTGAGGAATGGGATAGCTGGCAAAGATTGCTGCTTGTTATTTCATGTCCCAAAACCCCAAGCTCCTCAACTGGCCACCCGATGCACCTCAGTAAATTCACCTACCAGATGGAAAAGACCAGAGAGGGTTTTCTCTTGGTTTTCTCACACCAAGCTCTTTGGGACATACAGCAAGACAGAAAGAAAAACCTCATCTGTTTTTTGTTTTTTTCTTCTATGCACATTAACAGATCTAGCTAAGCACTGGGATTTTTGGAGCTACACTAATGAGTAGCAGGGTAGGGGAGTGTGTGGTGTTTTACAGAGTATCTCACGACATGGTCATTTTCTCGAACTTGGTGGGTAAACCATCTAACCCATACCTTGACCAACTTATCTTCTATGGGTGCCTTCTTGAGGCGGTGCCTTCTTTGTTGTTGTTGCTGTTCAGTCAATAAATCAAGTCTGACTCTTGTGTCCCCATGGACTGCAGCACACCAGGCTTTCCCATCCTTCACTATTTCCCAGAGTTTGCTCAAACTCATGTCCACTGAGTCAGTGATGCTATCTAACCATCTCATCCTCTGCCACCTTCTTCTCCTTTGCCTTCAATCTTTTTCAGCATCAGGGTCTTTTCCAATCAATACTCAGGTGAATACCCTAATGGCTGTCAAATGTTCAATTTGTGACCACCAGTGTATAGCTCTGGCTTCCAAGATATCCCTTAGCATAGCTTTTACTTCACGTATATATTAATCCACAGCAAAGTTTGTCTAAACAGATGCCAGTCTGGTGAGATCAACAAACTCACCAGACTTCAGGGCCAGTCCAGACAATAGGCTTGTAGAACCTCTGCCTGCATCCTACCCTACGTAATTTCCTTCTTATGACAAATGACACAATAGACAGAGATAAAGGAAGAAAGTGACTATCTCTTAGAGGAAAATATCAACCAACAAAGAGTGTGCTATCAAATTTCCAAAGAGTTGCTGAATCCAAGGAACTAGCTCTACAAATATTTTCAACTGCTAATCTAAATTTAGAGAGAGAAATAAGATCCTCACCACTTTCATTCCATCAGACCTTGCACACTGAAAATCTGGGAGACTGACATGGTAAGAGATTTTACCTTTTGCCAGCGCTTGCCAGATGCCCCAAGATCTCTTTCTCCATACCAGTCTTCAGGAGGAAGCAGTTTCTCAGCCAGATTCTGCCAGCTAGTGAAGTACTCCCCTGACTCCACCAACTGTGGGGGAAAGAATTTCCCCTTTTTCCTCTTAGTTCTTTTGGCTGGCAATTAAAATGACATAAGCCAGGTTAACAGGAGAAAATCAAATAGCATGAAGAATTCAAAAGACAGTAAGGCAAGATGAGGTGTATATACTACAGACTAAGTCTAAGGAGGCAGGGGTCTGGGACTTCAAAGGGAAATAAGGTAACTCATAGGAAGATTAGCAGAGTTAATGTTTGGAAAAACATCTCTCTGAAAGAGATGGGAATACCAGACCACCTGACCTGCCCCTTGAGAAACCTATATGCAGGTCAGGAAGCAACAGTTAGAACTGGACATGGAACAACAGACTGGGTCCAAATAGGAAAAGGAGTTCGTCAAGGCTGTATATTGTCACCCTGCTTATTTAACTTCTATGCAGAGTACATCATGAGAAATGCTGTGCTGGAAGAAGCACAAGCTGGAATCAAGATTGCTGGGAGAAACATCAATAACCTCAGATATGCAGATGACACCATCCTTATGGCAGAAAGTGAAGAGGAACTAAAAAGCCTCTTGATGAAAGTGAAAGTGGAGAGTGAAAAAGTTGGCTTAAAGCTCAATATTCAGAAAATGAAGATCATGGCATCTGGTCCCATCACTTCATGGCAAATAGATCGGGAAACAGTGGAAACAGTGTCAGACTTTATTTTTGGGGGCTCCAAAATCACTGCAGATGGTGACTGCAGCCACGAAATTAAAAGACGCTTACTCCTTGGAAGGAAAGTTATGACCAACCTAGATAGCATATTCAAAAGCAGAGACATTACTTTGGCAACAAAAATCAGTCTAGTCAGGGCTATGGTTTTTCCTGTGGTCATGTATGGATGTGAGAGTTGGACTGCGAAGAAAGCTGAGCGCCGAAGAATTGATGCTTTTGAACTGTGGTGTTGGAGAAGACTCTTGAGAGCCCCTTTGACTGCAAGGAGATCCAACGAGTCTATCCTAAAGGAGATCAGTCCTGGGTGTTCATAAGAAGGACTGATGCTAAAGCTGAAACTCCAGTACTTTGGCCACCTCATGCAAAGAGTTGACTCATTAGAAAAGACCCTGATGCTGGGAGGGTTTGGAGGCAGGAGGAAAAGGGGACGACAGAGGATGAGATGGCTGGATGGCATCACTGACTCGATGGACGTGAGTTTGGGTAAACTCTGGGAGTTGGTGATGGACAGGGAGGCCTGGCATGCTGCAGTTCATGGGGTTGCAAAGAATTGGACACAACTGAGTGACTGAACTGAACTGAACTGAAATAAATATTTGCTGAGCTGATGGAGACAATGGGGCAGAGAGAGAACTTTGACCAAACAGGCCTTGCTAGGTTCCTCCTGTCTATCACACCTAGTTCATACTTTTCTATAGTTATTTATAGTGATAGCTCCTTCCTGGGATAGTCCTTCTGTTTTAAACTCTTTTAGGCAGTGAGGGGAAAGAAGCTCAAAGATTCTTCCTGAGTCTTACTGGCCTTGCTTGTTTCCAGCTTAAAATAATCCACATGCCAAGAGGTACATCTTGGGCAGCCTGCCCTGAACCCCACCAGTTGTTATCAATGGCCTGACTAGATGGTCAGGCAGAAAATAAATGGAAAACTTGGTTATTAAGGAATGCTCACATGGGGCAGGGCCCCTCTGGAAATTATTATGGCAATTTGAGGGTACACTAAAGTAAGACATGTCAATACCCATCAGAAGAACCACATTTCAAGAAGGTATCTGGAATCACTGAGTAGGTTTCCTGGTGCATTCACTTGGGGTAGCCACCTCCTCCATTAAATGAGTACAGTACACACATGGTCTGAATGGGGGATTGCAACAATCCATACATGGTTTGAATCTAGATCTCTCTCTCTCTCTCTCACCCTATGAGGAACAAAAATGTCAGGGAAAAAAAAAAAAAAAAAAGGACCATTCTGTGGTACTACTACTGCCACTCCCATATCCACCCCTTGATTCCTGGATTGTGAAACCTGGCTGTGGAAGAAACAGCATCATATATCAGATTCAGATCATATATAATCTTCTGTAGAACCTTAACCCAGCCTACCAAGGAATTATTACCTAGCTAGTGCTATATAACTAGTTCTTAAAAGGCCATTCCACCATTATCTCAAGCCAGCTACTTCAAGACAGTGAGGAACATGTTAAAGAGTACTGAATATCATAAACATGGGCCCATTGTCACAATTAATTTTCTGTGAAATGAGTTTCTTGAACAAAAGTAATATTGTGTGGAATACCATGACAATGGATAGGCGTTCTGTAATTCCACAGATGACAATTTAGGCAGAATCACTGTGTGCAGGAAAGCCAAATCAATATCCACAGTAAGTGTCTATTCTAATAAGAACAAAACATTACCCTTTGCATGATGGGAGAGGTCCAATATAGCTGGGGAATGGTGTCATATAGGGACTCAGTGTTGGCCACTGTAGTTAGGTGTGACCATAGCCAGGTCATATCTGGTGGGTGAAAGTCTATGCTGCTGAGCTACGTAATATCTCCAACCTGCCACCATGACCACACTGTTCATAAGTCAACTGAAAGATGACAAGACTTCCAAGGTAAAGAGGCTGACGGTTATCCACAGAATGGGTCACCCTATCCACTTGATAGGGACTTCCCTGGTGGCTCAGACAGTAAAGAATCTGCCTGCAATGCAGAAGACACATGTTCAATCCCTGAGACGGGAAGATCCCCTGGAGAGAGGAATGACAACCCATTCCAGCATTTCTGCATGGTAAATTTCATGGACAGAAGAACTTGGAGGGCTACAGTTCACGGGGTCACAAAGAGTCAGACACAACTGAGAGACTAACAAACACATCCCTTGATCAGTCAGTCATGTCTGACTCTTTCCAACCCTATAGAGTGCCGCACATCAGGCATGCCTATCCATCACCACTCCCAGAACTTGCTCAAACTCATGTCCACCAGGTTGGTGATGCCACCCAACCATCTCATTCTCTATCATCCCCTTCTCTTCCTGCCTTCAATCTTTCCCAGCATCAGAGTCTATTCCAATCAGTCAGTTCTTTGCATCAGGTGGCCAAAGTATTGGAGTTTCAGCTTCAGAATCAGTCCTTCCAACAAATATACAGGACCAATTTCCTTTAAGATTGACTGGTTGGATCTCCTTGCAGTCCAAGGGATTCTCAAGAGTCTTCTCCAACACCACAGTTCAAAATCATCAATTCTCTGGCACTCAGCTTTCTTTACAGTCCAACTCTCACATCCATACATGACTATGGGAAAAACCATAGCTTTGACTAGACAAACATTTGTCAGCAAAGTAATGTCTCTGCTTTTTAATATGCTGTCTAGGTTGGTCTAGCTTTTCTTCCAAGGAGCAAGCGTCCTTTTCATGGCTGCAGTCACCATATACAGTGATTTTTCAGCCCAAAAAACTAAAGTCTCTCACTGTTTCCACTGTTTCCCAATCTATTTGCCATGAAGTGATGGGACCAGATGCCATGATCTTAGTTTTCTGAATGTTGAGTTTTAAGCCAGCTTTTTCACTCTGCTCTTTCACTTTCAAGAGGCTCTTTAGTTCTTTACTTTCAGCCATAAGGGTGGTGTCATCTGCGTATCTGAGGTTATTGACATTTCTCCCAGAAATCTTGATTCCACCTTGTGCTTCATCCAGTCTGGCATTTCACAAGATGTACTCTGCATATAAGTTAAATAAGCAAGATGACAATATACTGCCTTGATGTACTCCTTTCCCAATTTGGAACCAGTCTGTTGTTCCATGTCCAGTTCTAACTGTTGCTTCTTGACCTGTGTACAGATTTCTCAGGAGGAAGGTAAGGTGGTCTGGTATTCCCATCTCTTGAAGAATTTTCCACAGTTTGTGGTTATCCACACAGTGAAAGGCTTTGGGGTAGTCAATAAAGCAGAAATAGATGTTTTTCTGGAGCTGTCTTGCTTTTTCGATGATCCAGTGGATGTTGGCAATTTGATCTCTGGAACCTCTGCCTTTTCTAAATCCAGCTTGAACATCTGGAAGTTCACGATTCATGTACTGTTGAAGCCTGACTTGGAGAATTTTGAGCATTCCTTGGCTAGCTTGTGAGATGAGTGCAACTGTGCAGTAGTTTGAACATTCTTTGGGATTGTCTTTCTTTGGAATTGGAATGAAAACTGACCTTTTCCAGTCCTGTGGCCAATGTTGAGTTTTCCAAATTTGCTGACATACTGAGTGCAGCACTTTCACAGCATCATATTTTAGGATTTGAAATAGTTCAACTGGAATTTCATCACCTTCACTAGCTTTATTCATAGTGATGCTTCGTAAGGCCCACTTGACTTCCCATTTCAGAATGTCTGGCTCTAAGTGAGTGATCGCACCATCATGGTTATCTGGGTAATGAAGATCTTTTTTGTATAGTTCTTCTGTGTATTCTTACCACCTCTTCTTAATATCTTCTTCTTTTGTTAGGTCCATACCATTTCTATCCTTTATTGTGCCCATCTTTGCATGAAATGTTCCCTTGGTATCTCTAATTTTCTTGAAGAGATCTTTAGTCTTTCCCATTCTGTTGTTTTCCTCTATTTCTTTGCACTGATCACTTGGGAAGGCTTTCTTATCTCTCCTTGCTATTCTTTGGAACTCTGCATTCAGATGAGTATATCTTTCCTATTCTCCTTTGCCTTTACTTCTTTTCTTCTTTCAGCTATTTGCAAAGCCTCCTCAGACAACCATTTTGCCTTTTTGCATTTCTTTTTCTTGGGGATGGTCTTTATCACTGCCTCCTATACAATGTCATGAACCTCTGTCCATAGTTCTTCAGGCACTCTATCAGATCTAACCCCTTGAATCTATTTGTCCCTTCCACTGGATAATCATAAGGGATTTGCTTTAGGTCACACCTGAATGGTCTAGTGGTTTTCCCCACTTTCTTCAATTTAAGTCTGAATTTGGCAGTAAGGAGTTCATGATCTGAGCCACAGTCAGCTCCTGGTCTTGTTTTTGCTGACTGTATAGAGTTTCTCCATCTTTGGCTGCAAAGAATATAATCAATCTGATTTCAGCACTGACCATCTGGTGATGTCCATGTGTAGAGTCTTCTCTTGTGTTGTTGGAAGAGGATGTTTGCTATGACTAATGGCGAATTAGTCATAATGCTATGACTTTGCATTTCTCAGCAAAACTCTGATAATCTTTGCCCTGCTTCATTTTGTACTCCAAGGCCAAATTTGCCTGTTACTCCAGTTATCTCTTCACTTCCTTCTTTTGCATTCTAGTCCCCTATAATGAAAAGGACATCTTTTGGGGGGTGTTAGTTCTAGAAGGTCCTGTATGTCTTCACAGAACTGTTCATCTTCTTCAGCATTACTGGTTGGGGCATAGACTTGGATTACTGTGATACTGAATGGTTTGCCCTGGAAACGAATAGAGATCATTCTGTTATTTTTGAGACTGCACCCAAGAACTGTAATTCAGACTCTTTTTTTGACTATGAGGGCTACTCCACTTCTTCTAAGGGATTCTTGCCCACAGTACTAGATATAATGGCCATCTGAGTTAAATTCTCCACTCCAGTTTATTTTAGTTCACTGATTCTTAAAATGTCAATGTTTACTCTTGCCATCTCCTGTTTGACTACTTCCAATTTACCTTGATTCATGGACCTAACGTTCCAGGTTCCTATGCAATACGGCTCTTTACAGCATCAGACTTTACTTCCATCACCAGTCACATCCACAACGGGGTGTTGTTTTTGCTTTGGCTCCATCCCTTCATTCTTTCTGGAGTTATTTCTCCACTCTTCTCCAGTAGCATTTTGGGCACCTAAGGACCTCAGAAGTTCATCTTTCAGTGTCATATCTTTTTCTCTTTTCACAATGCTCATGGGGTTCTCAAGGCAACGATATTGGTTTGCCATTCCCTTCTCCAGTGGACCCCGTTTTGTCAGAACTCTCCACCATAACCCATCTGTCTTGGGTAGTCCTAGTTTCACTGAGTTAGACAATGCTGTGGTCCATGTGATCAGTTTGATTAGTTTTCTGTCACTGTGGTTTTCATTCTGTCTGCCCTCTGAGGGATAAGGCATAGAGGCTTCTGGAAGCTTCCTGATGGGACAGACTGACTTGTGGGGGAAACTGGATCTGTTCTGACAGGCTGGATCATGCTCAGTAAATCTTTAATCCAATTTTCTGTTGATGGGCAGGGCTCTGTTCCCTCCCTGTTGTCTGACCTGAGACCAAACTATGGTGGAGGTAATGAAGAAAGTGGCAATCTCCTTCAAAAGGTCCTGTGCACGCACTGCTGCACTCAGTGCCCCCAGTCCTGCAAGCCACCGTCGACCCACGACTCCACCAGACTCCTGGACACTCACAGGCAACTCTGGATCAGTCTTTTGTGGGATAACTGCTCCTTTCTCCTGGGTCCTGGTGCACACAACGTTTTGTTTGTGCCCTCCAAGAGTCTGTTTCCCCAGAACAACACAGAAACTCTTGTTTCTCCAGAAACAAGAGTCTTTTCACTGAACAACCATCGACAAGAGAATGCTGGATCCCACCAAAAAAAGATACTCCACATCCAAGGACAAAGGAGAAGCCCAGCAAGATGATAGGAGGGGCGAAATCACATTTAGAATCAAACCCCATACCCATCAGAGACGCTCAGAGGGCTCAAACAAAAATTGCATGCACCAGGAGACCCCACAGAGACTGAGCCAGACCTGCCTGTGTTTGAGTGTGTCCTGTGGAGGTATGGGTCATCAGTGGCTGTGGCATGGGCTCTGGGTGCAGCATACCTGGGCGTGACGTAAGCCCTCTCTGAGGGAGTCACCATTAATCCACTTGATGATTTAAAAAAAAAAAAAAAAATCTCTGTTTAGGTCACCCTTTGATGAGCATTTGCCTGGACACAAAGATCTTCATGTCTTTTGCCCACGGAGAGAGGTCGATCCACATACCTTCCCCCAAATTTCCTTATCATCAATTTTTTAATCATGCTTACTCCAAGTCCCTGACCATCTGGCCAAACCACTGGTCACAGTCCATGAATCAGTGTATAATTGCAAATCTGGCCATTCCTCCTTCTAAGTAAAGTTCACAGCTAGACACACTACTCAGAGTTCTGAAAGCTCAGAGGATTGCTCTTCACCATGGCACCTCAGGGAATTCTCAGAAAGCAGCTGTACTACAGCTCTCCACATTCCAATGCTACCTGTGTTTCATACGGAACCCTCTGTAAACCAGGCCTAAGTCTTTTCTTCCTCCATCAACTGATCACAGGGAACTCCCCAGGAGGTTATACGTGTAGGCTGGGAGAGAGAAGGCAGTGGAGTAGGAGTAGATACCATGGAAAATTGAGCTACTTCTTCATATAACTTATGCCTTCAGGGCCTCCTCAGGCCCAGTGACATATATACCACTTCCACTCAACGATTCAGTGCTGCTGCGCATACCCCACTTTGGAGCCCAGTGGATCAGATTCATGGTGGGCAGCTTGGTAACTTGATGGCCCATGGTTAAATGTTCAGTCTCTACTAAGGCCAAGTGGCAGGCCAAGGTCTATTTCTCAAAAGGAAATAAGTTATCCATAGAGGACAGTACAGCTCTGCTTTAAAATCCTAAGGAACTAGCTGTAATTTACCTATAGTGGTTGAGTTGATAAGTCATGTCTGACTCTTATGACCCCATGGACTGCAGCCCACCAGGCTCCCCTGCCCATGAGATTTCCCCAGCAATAATACTGGAGTGGGTTGCCCTTTCCTTCTCAGGGGATCTTCCCAACCCAGGGATCCTAGGAGCCTGCCAAAGGCTCCAATCTGGCTACCCATCTGCCATTGACACTTTAAGCACCACTGGATCAAACAGCACAAGTGGTAAAGCAGCTTGCAAAGCAGCCTGTATTTGTTGCAGAGCTTTCTCTTATTCTGGGCTCCATTAAAAACTAGAAGCCTTTTGAGTCACTCAGTAAATGGGTCAGTGAAACACATCCAAATGAGGAGTATACTGCCTTCAAAATCCAAAGAGACTCACTAAGCACTGTGCCTCTTTTTGATTTTAGGACAAGAAAGATGCAACAACTTATATTTTATTTAATACCCTAGGAGTATTTTGACATGCCCCACACCACTGGGCCCTTAGAATTTTCACGGAGGTTGACTTTCCATGAACTTTTATTGGATTTATTTCCCACAGACTGGTATGCAAATATCTTACCAGTTAGTCCAGAGTAGTTGTTATTAATAATACTTCTTGCTCACTTAAGTCAATTAGTATAATGTCATCAATATAAAGGACCAGTGTGAATTCTAGTCAGAAGGAAAAGCAATCTAGAGCTCTGTGAACTAAATTATGATACAGTGCTGGAGAGTTGATATACCCTTGACATCAACTGCAGCACTGCCTTCCCAGCACATCATCTATGACAATATGAAGAGCAGGCATCCCCAAGTCCCGGGCCATGGATGAATACTGGTCTATGGCCTGTTAAGAATCAGGCCACACAGCAGGGGGTGAGTGCCAGATGAGCAAGTGAAGCTTCATCTGTATTTATAGCTGCTCCCTATTGCTCACATTACTGCCTGACCTCCACTTTAGATCCTCATAGAAGTGTGAACTCCACTGTGAACTGTGTGTGCAAAGGATCTAGGTTGCACACTTCTGATGAAAATCTAATGTCGGTGAGTTGTATAATCTAATTACAGTGAGTTGTATAATTATTTCATTATGTATCACAATGTAATAATAATAAAGTACCCAAAAAATGTAATGCACTTGAATCACCCTGAAACCATCTCTGCCCCAAACCATGGAAAAACTGTCTTCCATGAAACCAGTGCCTAGTTCCAAAAAGGTTGTGGACCACTGACACAGAGTACTGCCAACCAGGGAAGCTAAACTGAGCTTCATTGTCTAGAAGTTTTAATTGAGATTTCATTACATAGGCAATGATTGATCAAATTACAGTCTATGAAGTTGAATTCAATCTCCAGGCTCAACATTACCTCCCTGGATGTCAGGCTGATACCTTGCTGGCTCAAAGTTCCAACCTCTATTCACTCGGTGGGTCTTTTTGACTTGGCCAGCTTCTTATCCTGAGTCATCTCACCAGCACAAACTATCAGGATCCACCATGAGTAACAAATATTTTTTGAGAAATCCCAAGGATTTAAAAGCTACTTCCAGGAACCAGGGATAAAATCCAGCCAAAATTTTGTTCCAAGGGTTTACAGGCTCTCTCTCAGGAGCAAGGCCAAAGGCCAGCTCAATGGTTTATTACAGCAGCATATACCTGTGAGGGAGACTTCTGCAAAACATGGGATCATAGACTCTTTTTTCTCTCTCTCACTCTCTCATTAAGGAAAATTCCATGGCAGATCAAACCAGAATCAAGACTGGCACTCTGACTGGGCTCCTTGATATTAAGTATTCTTTGATAACATGATTTCTTAAAGTAAATCCACAGTACTCCAACATATGGATATACCATTTAACTATTTCCCTACCAACAGCTATTTGTTTTCAGCTTTATTCTACTTTGAAGAACATTTTGATGCTTAGGGATACAAATGATTGAGTTGCTCTGTATCAGGCAACATAGAAGGCTCTTCTAAAAGAAGTTTATATCTAAATTTTTTCTAATGTTTAAATAGTTAAAAATTATATAATCCCTGCTTGTGCTCAGTTGTGCCCAACTCTTTGTAACCCTATAGACTGTAGCTTGCCAGGCTCCTCTGTCCATGGGATTTTCCCGACAGGAATACTGGAGTGGGTTGCCATTTCCTCCTCCAGGGAATCTTTCTAACCCAGGGATGGAAACTGTGTCTCCTGAATCTCCTGCACAGCAGGCAGATTCTTTACCACTGAGCCACCGGGGAAGCCCATATAATCCCCATGATATTGTAAATACTAACATTTTCAGGTAACACTGAAACTCTCATGTTCGTCCAAAGATAAGAGTAGAAACTTGATACTTGCTATTATCATTGTTTAAAGTACAAGATAAGCACTACCTCAATGGTGAGAAATTTTATATCATTTCTTTTTCTCCTTTAAATCATATTTCCATTCCATTTCTCCCACAGAATTTTATCTAAATTTTTTAATATTTAAAATACTTTTAATTATTATCCTATCATATTCAGCTGAAGCTCCAATACTCTGGCCACCTGATGTGAAGAGCCGACTCATTAGAAAAGACCCTGCTGCTGAGAAAGATGAAGGGCAGAAGAAGAGGTGGGGAACAGAGGATAAGATGATTGGATGGCATGTCCACTGACTCAATGGACATGAGTTTGAGCAAGCTCCAGGAGATGGTGAAGGACAGGCAAGCCTGGCATGCTACAGTGCATGGGGTTGCAAAGAGTTGGACACAACCGAGCAACATCATCATATTTTCCTTCAATAAAATACATATATCTATTGACATTTCTTTTTTATTTTGCTTCTTGGAACTATAAGACTAATTATTAAAAATTTCTCCTGGATTAAATTCTAACAAAAATTAATTGGAAGAGCATTTCTTACTAACATGAATGGAGCTTTAAGAAAACATGTTTCTTTTTATCCTCAGATGAATAATACTTTATGCTAAATGAGAAAAGATTTAGCATTATCTTTGTTTTAGTTTTTATAATCTAAACTGAGAAACCTTATTCATATAAACATGGGAACTTTAGCAATTTACTCAGTTCTTTGAACTTCTTCCAAGTTACATTTAGAAATCAGATAATAAGTTATCATCAGAAATTATATTTAGTATGCATCCTGTGACAACCTAATTTGAGCCTATTGCAATTTTGTTGAAAGCAAATAATTGGAAACCACCTAACTCACTAGAAAGTTTATTTCCCAGCAAATACAGTTATTCATTTTCTCAATTTCTCAGAAGTAAACTAGAAAAGGGCTATTACCAATGCTTAACAAATGATTATTACTTTGCTGACCTCAACTAGAATGCCAGATATTTCTCCAGCAAAATGGGTTTATTTGGAGATCAGAGAACTGCAATTCAGGATCTGCAACCACATGAGTCATGCGCAAGTTCTCACACTGCAAGGAAAGGAAAATGTTTTTATAGAGGGAAAAAAGAAATTGAAAGGGCTATAGTAAACAAAAAAAGTCTTTGACTTTTATTGGCTGAATCCTTGCCAGCAAAGGAGTCTTTCTTCTTCCTCTTGGGCTCAGCTATCGTCACAGCACTTGAGAGCTCCCTCTTCTGATCTCCCAACTCTATTTAACTGAAGTTTCAGTTTACTAATTGTTTACAAGTAGTAACTGTTATTCTCTCATGGAGAGGCACTTCTTTAGTTTGAGACTCAAAGTAGGAATGGCCCTTCAGAGATGTTCCAATGGAGGCAAGTGGTGTAGCCTTTATATGCCTGCATCAAACTAGTCACAGCATAGAGGCTGACCCCAAAGAGGGCTGTAGCATTGGGAAGGGCAGCTCCCTATAACAGAGGGTAATTCCCAGAGAACTTGTGAACAGTTACCATGCTGGGAGCAGGGTCGTGAGCAGTCATCATTATAAGCAGCCAGGAAATCAGTATCTAGGTCCTAAAATAAGGATCTGGGAAGCCTACCACAGCAATCACTTTGTGATGGTTCACTATGTGTATGAACGTAACCTGCCATGAGGTGCTCAGATTAAACATTTCTGATTGTGTCTAGGAGGGTGTTTGTGAATGAGATCAGCACTTGAATCCATGGACTCAATAGAGTAACAACCCCAGCTACGACCCCCCCGAAAAAGTGGATTGACATCATCCAATCCATTTAGGACCTGTACAGAATAAAGATGGAGGAAGGAGTAATTTACCTCTTTTATTCCTGCCTAACTGTTTAAACTAGGATATCTCATCTCATCTTCTCTTCTCTGGGACCAGGATTTACACAACCAGCTCCCTGGGTCACGGATCTTCAGACTAGACTGAATACCACCACGGGCTTTCCTGGGTCACCAGCCTGCAGACTGCAACTGATGGGACTTCTCAGCCTTCAGCATCTCATAAGCCAATTACACATAATAAGTAAATAAATAAATATCTTCATCCTATTGCTTCTGTTTCTCAGAAGAACCTCAATTAATATACAACAATGTTTTCATGTTATTACATTTACATATAAACATTTGACTTTCGGTAAATATTCAACTTATCTCTATATTTAAATATACTTTCTATCAAATACTTAAGCTGCAGATTAGCAGAGGCTATTTATGCAAAATGTCTGCCATACAATCTAATGAACAAAGTAAGACTTAATTGCCAAACCAATCAATCAAATCAGACTTACATTCTGACAGTTTTTCAATTAAAATAAAGCATATTAATACTCATCTCTGTAATAACCAGCTCCCTTCTGAATTATAATTCTGAGAAAGAGAAAGAGAGAGGAGGGACTGAAACCTACCCTAAGTTTGTTAATGAATACAATAAGGTTGACCTCTCTCCCTATCTGTTTATAAAAATCTGCTATTCGCTCACGACACTCCCATAGGGTACTTCAGGGTTACTGCATTCAGTGGCACTGTGGGAGGAACGAGGGACAAATTGCTGAGTGAAAACTGTCATAGTTTCACTGCACCACTCTACAGCAAATCTGAATTCATAATACCACAAAACAAATCAAAATATCTTATTTCTATGCATGCTTTGCCTTTCATGGAAATATGTGTAAAGCAAAGAGAGTATAACAAACTAACTAAAAAAACTTTATAGTACCTTGACCAAAGGCGACATCTCCAATACCAATGTTTCAAATGGTCTCCAGTTCTTATCCCCAGGTCAATGCAGCATAGTAAAACTGAGGATGAGTTAGAGGTAAGACTTGCTTTTGTAAAAGAGGGAAAGGCCAATCATGAAAAGGAGCTGGGAAAGGAATCCAGAATATTCTTTCACCCAGGTGGTGGTCTTTTACAAGTTAATTTTAAGGAAGAATGTATTTGGAAGTTGAGGGTCTAGAAACATGTTTCCTTAAAACCATCTGTGAGCCTAAATCTTCATTTATCCTCTGGAGTACATATACACCATTCATAGATTGCTGAAAGGTTAGCCGAGAATAAACAGGAATTAGCCAAATTAAGAGACGTAGGGGAAATCTTCACAGGCTACATTTTAGGATAAGAAACAGGAGATAAGGTGCTTGTGAGACCCATGCTGTATCAATGGCTATATATGTGGGCAGGAAATTTTAGACAGAAGTTACTCTTTTATTCCCATCAGTCATCATTCCCACACACAAGCAAGTGCTCATATTTTCTTATGTGAGTGACTGCCCACCCAATGTGCCCATCCAAATCCTTTTCACTCTCCAAAGGACAGCTCATATCCCACCACATGACTTCCTCCTTCATCTCTGAAGGTTCTAGAACCAACTCCATCATGGTGGGCAGAAGAGCTTCCCCCACACCACCAAATAATTCTCAAACACCAGCTGGGTATCCTACAATTCAACTCAATTCTGACACTGCCTAGAGACAGATTCCCCAGATTAAGGGCTCAGTCCTACAAGACTACACGCTGCTTCATTCAGATACCAACTGAAAGTCCAGGTTATCACCTGTGTTTTTGATCAATTGTATAGATTGGAGGTTACAACAATCCCTTCCTTGAGTTTGATTAATTTGCTACAGCAGTTCACAGAACTCAGAGAAACTTACTGGATCACCAGTTTGTTATAAAAGGATATAACCAAACAATAACCAGATTGAAGATACACATATGGCAAGGTAAGGGCAAAGGGTGAGGCACTTCCAGCTCCTTGCCAAGCGTCACACTCCCTGAATCTCCATGTGTTCAACAACACAGAAGTTCTTAATCCTGTTGAGTTTTTATGGTGGCTTCATTACTAGACAGGCCTGATCAAAGCAATGGATACTGGCAATCTACTCAAACTCCAGCCCCTTCCTCTCCAAAAGGTCAGGGAATGGGGCAGAAAATTCTAACCTTCTAATCACAGAGTTGGTTCTCCTGGCAACCAACCCTGATCCCCATTCCTAGGTGTAGCCCCAAAGTCACCTCACTAACATAATAAAAGATTCCTTTGTCACTCTCTTCACAGTTTCAAAAGCTTTAGGATTTCTGTGCCAGAAAGAAGGACAGAGACCAAATACAAATTTCTTATTATAATTCACAGTATCACTACTTCCATCTCTTCAAAACTCCCTGGCTATGACCTGTGTCACAGAGTAAGAACAACCTGAGGCAAAGTGTCATGTTTTAAATTCTTCTGTACTGTCCTATTTGACTACTCACTTGTCTTCTTTACTGCCAGGCCTTGTGATCTCCTAAAAGGGAAAGACTTAGGCTCTAGAGTTTGCAATCCTCAGCACAAAGGGTGTGAACTCAGGAAATATTTGTTCTATGAATAAATGAGACTTCTGTCTAGCTTAGATGAATGATAGACATATACTGGATGAATAATAGCTGCTTTTTAAATGAAGGTGCTTTTTAAGGCACCACAAGAGAAACTTTAGACACATTATCTATCATCTTAAGCACAGATCAAAATTTCCAGATGTTCAAGTTGGTTTTAGAAAAGGCAGAGGAGCCAGAGATCAAATTGTCAACATCCGCTGGATCATTGAAAAAGCAAGAGAGTTCCAGAAAAACATCTATTTCTGCTTTATTGACTATGCCAAAGTCTTTGACTGTGTGGATCACAATAAACTGTGGACAATTCTCAAAGAGATGGGAATACCAGACCACCTGATCTGCCTTTTGAGAAACCTATATGCAGGTCAGGAAGCAACAGTTAGAACTGGACATGGAACAACAGACTGGTTCCAAATGGGAAAAGGAGTTCGTCAAGGCTGTATATTGTCACCCTGTTTATTTAACTTACATGCAGAGTACATCATGAGAAACGCTGGGCTGGAAGAAGCACAAGCTGGGATCAAGATTGCCGGGAGAAATATCAGTAACCACAGATATGCAGATGACACCACCCTTATGGCAGAAAGTGAAGAGGAACTAAAAAGTCTCTTGATGAAAGTGAAAGAGGAGAGTGAAAAAGTTGGCTTAAAGCTCAACATTCAGGAAACGAAGATCATGTCATCTGGTCCCATCACTTCATGGCAAATAGATCGGGAAACAGTGGAAACAGTGTCAGACTTTATTTTTCTGGGCTCCAAAATCACTGCAGATGGTGACTGCAGCCATGAAATTAAAAGACGCTTACTCCTTGGAAGGAAAGTTATGACCAACCTAGATAGCATATTCAAAAGCAGAGACGTTACTTTGCCAACAAAGGTCCGGCTAGTCAAGGCTATGGTTTTTCCAGTAGCCATGTATGGATGTGAGAGTTGGACTGTGAAGAAGGCTGAGCACTGAAGAATTGATGCTTTTGAACTGTGGTGTTGGAGAAGACTCTTGAGAGTCCCTTGGACTGCAAGGAGATCCAACCAATCCATTCTAAAGGAGATCAGCCCTGGGTGTTCTTTGGAAGGACTGATGCTAAAGCTGAAACTCCAATACTTTGGCCACCTCATGCGAAGAGTTAACTCATTGGAAAAGACTCTATGCTGGGAGGGATTGGGGCAAGAGGAGAAGGGGATGACAGAGGATGAGATGGTTGAATGGCATCACTGACTCAATGGACCTGAGTTTGAGTGAACTCAGGGAGTTGGTGAGGGACAAGAGAGGCCCGGCGTGTTGCAATTCATGGGGTCGCAAAGAGTCAGACACGACTGAGCGACTGAACTGAACTGACTGACCGAAACACAGATCTTCTGGGTAGAGAGTATTATCTCTACTTCCCAGATATGAAGACTTAATGATTAATTTACCCAAAGTCACACAGGAAGTAATAAAACCAAAATCTGATTCCAAAGCCATGCTCCTTCTGTTACTACAGTTCAGTCCAGTCACTCAGTCATGTCTGACTCTCTGCAATCCCATGGACTGCAGCATGCCAGGCCTCTCTGGCCATCACCAACTCCCAGAGTTTACTCAAACTCATGTACATCAAGTTGGTGATGCCATCCAACCGTCTCATCCTCTGTCATCCCCTTCTCCTCCTGCCTTCAATCTTTCCCAGCATCAGGGTCTTTTCTAATGAGTCAGTTCTTTTTATCAGGTGGCCAAAGTATTGGGGTTTCAACTTCAGCATCAGTCCTTCCAATGAATATTCAGGACCAATTTCCTTTAGGATTGACTGGTTGGATCTCTTTGCTGTCCAAGGGACTCTCAAGAGTCTTCTCCAGCACCACAGTTCAAAAGCATCAATTCTTTGGCACTCAGCCTTCTTCACAGTCCAACTCTCACATCCATACATGACTACTGGAAAAACCGTAGCTTTGACTAGATGGACCTTCGTTGGGTAAGTAATGTCTCTGCTTTTTAATATGCTGTCTAGGTTGGTCATAACTTTTCTTGCTTTTTTGATGATCCAATAGATGTTCGCAATTTGATCTCTGGTTCCTCTGCCTTTTCTTCCAAGGAGCAAGGATCTTTTAATTTCAAGGCTACATTCACCATCTTCAGTGATTCTGAAGCCCAAAAAAAATAAAGTTTCCCACTGTTTCCACTGTTTCCCCATCTATTTGCCATGAAGTGATGAGACCAGATGCCATGATCTTAGTTTTCTGAATGTTGAGTTTTAAGCTAGCTTTTCCACTCTCCTCTTCTACTTCATCAAGAGGCTCTTTAGTTCCTCTTCACCTTTTGCCATAAGGGTGGTATCATCTCCGTATCAGAGGTTATTGATATTTCTCCCGGCAATCTTGATTCCAGCTTGTGCTTCATCCAGTCCGGCATTTCACATGATGTACTCTACATATAAATTAAATAAGCAGGGTGGCAATATACGGCCTTAATGTACTCCTTTCCCAATTTGGAACCAGTCTGTTGTTCCATGTCTGGTTCTAACTGCTACTTCTTTACCTTCATAAAGATTTCTCAGGAGGAAGGTAAGGTGGTCTGGTATTCCCATCTCTTGAAGAATTTTGCAGTTTGTTGTGATCTACACAGTGTAAGGCTTTAGCATAATCAATAAAGCAGATGTTTTTCTGAAACTCTCTCGCTTTTTTGATGATCCAACAGATGTTGGCAATTTGATCTCTTGTTCCTCTGCCTTTTCTAAATCCAGCTTGAACATCTGGAAGTTCATGGTTGACATACTGTAGAAGCCTGGCTTCAAGAATTTTGAGCATTACTTTGATAGCATATGAGATGAGTTCAAGTGTGGGGTAGTTTGAACATTCTTTGGCATTGCTTTTCTTTGGGACTGGAATGAAAACTGACTTTTTCCAGTCCTGTGGCCACTGCTGAGTTTTCCACGTTTGCTGATATACTGAGTGTGGCACTTTCACAGCATCATCTTTTAGGATTTGAAATAATTCAACTGGAATTCCATCACCTTCACTAGCTTTGTTCATAGTAATGGTTCCTAAGGCCCACTTGACTTTGCATTCCAGGATGTCTGGCTCTAGATGAGTGATCACACCATTGTGATTATCGGTTACACCATACTTCCTTTAATGAATACTTTTTAAACATTGTTTTTCAAACACCAATACAATATACTAACGCATATATATGGAATTTAGAAAGATGGTAATGATAACCCTGTATGCGAGACAGCAAAAGAGACACAGATGTATAGAACAGTCTTTTGGACTCTGTGGGAGAGGGCAAGGGCAGGATGATATGGAAGAATGGCACTGAAACATGTATATTATCATATGTGAAACGAATCGCCAGTCCAGGTTCAATGCATGATACAGGGTGCTCGGGACTGGTGCACTGGGACGACCCAGAGGGATGGGATGGGGAGGGAGGTGGGAGGGGGTTCCGGATGGGGAACACATGTACACCCATGGCAGATTCATGTCAATGTATGGCAAAACCAATTCAATATTGTAAAGTAAAAATAATAATAATAAAAATATATAAATAAAAATGTTTTTCATATTTAGTTGGACTGTCCCTAAATGGTGGGACTATCAGAGAATATGCTATGCATTTTAAAGTCTCGCTTTACTATTAATATTTCATAAAAGGAGCGTGAACATGACTAAATGATTCATGACATGACACATAAAGTCAATACCACCTTTATTACATAATATGCTCTTAATATGTCTGAGTTTGCTTCTAAATTTTCTATTTACTTTAATTACTTCAGTTATGTATGTCTAGTTGCTTCTGGAAAAAATGCCTTCTGTTTCCTAACACTGGAAAACCTTTCAAAACATTAAAAATTTCAGAATTCAACTCTCCTATAGTGGAAGAAGGTTTTAATTCTGGACTCAAGTTTCACCTGGACTCCTCTCTCCATATTCTTCTAGCAATAGCCACCATGCTATGTTTCTGAGAAAGGAAACAAAGAGTTACACTTAGATTTCATCCTCAAATAATATGTACTCTAAACCAGTTGGAATATTGTCCTTCATGAGTTCTGCATTTAGTGTTCGGCTTAGAAGGCTTCCACATTACAACATTATGTAAATATTCAGTATTTTTTTCTTCCAGTACTTCCATGACTTCATTTTTGATATGTGTGTCTAATTCTTCCAGAATATTCTAAAAGTGGAGTGAAGTGAGTGTTAAAATGTATTTTCCCTACAACGGTTAATTCGTTGTCTAAATAATTTCCATCGGTTGGAACTGCCACCTCTATTACATACTACGTTCTTAAATATGTTTGTATCTAAGTCTTCTCTTAATTCTATATACCAGTGCCTGTATTTGTTTCCATTTTAGTTTTTAATATCCAGTAGTTCAAGTCTTTTTTCCTTATTTGTACTGTTATTTGCAAGCACTTCTTGACTATCTGTATTTCTCCAAATCTACATCCCTACTGTCAAGTTCAAAAGTTCTACTGTGATTTTTTATTGTGATAGCATTAACTTTATACAGTAATTTACAGACAATCTGACATCCTAACTATCAGATCAGATCACATCAATCACTCAGTCATGTCCGACTCTTTGCGACCCCATGAACCGCAGCACACCAGGCCTCCCTGTCCATCACCAACTCCCAGAGTTCACTCAGACTCAGGTCCATCGAGTCAGTGATGCCATCCAGCCATCTCATCCTCTGTCGTCCCCTTCTCCTCCTGCCCCCAATCTCTCCCAGCATCAGAGTCTTTTCCAATGAGTCAACTCTTCGCATGAGGTGGCCAAAGTATTGGAGTTTCAGCTTTAGCATCATTCCTTCCAAAGAAATCCCAGGGCTGATCTCCTTCAGCATGGACTGATTGGATCTCCTTGCAGTCCAAGGGACTCTCAAGAGTCTTCTCCAACACCACAGTTCAAAAGCATCAATTCTTTGGCGCTCAGCCTTCTTCACAGTCCAACTCTCACATCCATACATGACCACAGGAAAAACCATAGCCTTGACTAGACGAGCCTTTGTTGGCAAAGTAGTGTCTCTGCTTTTGAATATGCTATCTAGGTTGGTAATAACTTTCCTTCCAAGGAGTAAGCGTCTTTTAATTTCATGGCTGCAGTCACCATCAGTAGTGACTTTGGAGCCCAGAAAAATAAAGTCTGACACTGTTTCCACTGTTCCCCCATCTATTTCCTAACTATAGAGATCATCTAATCAGAAATAAAGTATGTTTTATTACACAGTCATCTTTCTTAATATTGTTTTCTTTGGATTGTTTTACTAGGTATTAGATACTTTTCATTTTAATTGGAAACTAGATCCCTTCTCCACTAAATTTTCTAGCTTTTTAAAAAAAAAATTCTTATTTACATTTGCTCCTGTACCAATAGCCTCCTAAGTAGCCTTTCTGACTTTATTACCTTCTCTTCTACTTCATCCTATTGCAAATGCTGCTGCTGCTGCTAAGTCACTTCAGTCGTGTCGACTCTGTGTGACCCCATAGATGGCAGCCCACCAGGCTCCCCGGTCCCTGGGATTCTCCAGGCAAGAACACTGGAGTGGGTTGCCATTTCCTTCTCCAATGCACGAAAGTGAAAAGTGAAAGTGAAGTCGCTCAGTCATTCCTGACTCTTAGCGACCCCATGGACTGCAGCCTACCAGGCTCCTCCGTCCATGGGATTTTCCAGGCAAGAGTACTGGAGTGGGGTGTCATTGCAAATGTCATCTCTCTAAATGGCAAAATTAGTCACAGAATTACCTTCTTGTAACCCTAATTCTTCAATGCTTGGGGATAACATAAGCTATTTAAGCTGATATACAAGGCCCTTCCCTGAAAATCACTTTTAGCTCCATCTCTCACGGATGTTCCTCTTCTTTCACAATCTCCACTGATACACTGATAGCACTGCTTCTCCAAATGCCCAAATGGCTATGCACACCTTTGAACAAAATGTTTATTTCAATTGAAACTGTTTTTGCCCCCTCAAAGAAACTCTTAATTATCCTTCAGGAACCAATTCAAGTGTTACCACCTACCTAAAGCGGCTGCGACGGGCGCGCCATAGCGCAGCCAAGAAGGGCCACCCCACGTCTGAGGTCAGGGGCAGAAGCTGGGAGGACCCCATGCCCGAAGGGCGGCGGCGAAGAGGAGTTACCCCACATCCGAGGTCAGGGGCAGTGGCCGAGAGTACCAGACTGCGACGGCGCAGGAATGGCCAGGAGGAGCTACCCCATGTCCGAGGTCAGGGGGGGCAGCCGAGAGGAGATACCCAGAGTCCGAGGTCAGGGGTGGCAGCCAGGAGGAGATACCCCACGCCCCTAAGCTGGAGACCAGGGGCGACGGCAGGGAGAAGCTACCCACGTCCCCACGCCCGAGGCCAGGGGCGGTGGCCGGGAGGAGCAACCCACCCCCGAGGCCAGGGGCAGCAACGAGAGGAGTTACCCGGAGTGGTGGCTGCGCCGGCGCAGGAGGGCTTAGAGGAGCTATCCCACATTGAAGGTCAGGAAGGGCGGCATTGAGGAGATACCCCTTGTCCAAGGTAAGGAGCAATGGCTGCGCTTTGCTGGAGCAGCCGTGAAGAGATACCCCACGCCCAAGGTAAGAGAAACCCAAGTAAGATGGTAGGTGTTGCAAGACGGCTTCAGAGGGCAAACACACTGAAACCATATCCAGAGAAAATTAGTCAATCTAATCACACTAGGACCAAAGCCTTGTCTAACTCAATGAAACTAAGCCATGCCCGTGGGGCAACCCAAGATGGGCGGGTATGGTGGAGAGATTTGACAGAATGTGGTCCTATGGAGAAGGGAATGGCAAACCACTTCAGTATTCTTGCCTTGAGAACCCCATGAACAGTATGAAAAGGCAAAATGATAGGATACTGAAAGAGAAACTACCCAGGTCAGTAGGTGCCCAATATGCTACTGGAGATCAGTGGAGAAATAACTCCAGAAAGAATGAAGGGATGGAGCCAAAACAAAAAGAATACCCAGCTGTGGAAGTGACTGGTGATAGAAGCAAGGTCTGATGCTGTAAAGAGCAATATTACATAGGAACCTGGAATGTCAGGTCCATGAATCAAGGCAAATTGGAAGTGGTCAAACAAGAGATGGCAAGAGTGAATGTCGACATTCTAGGAATCAGCGAACTGAAATGGACTGGAATGGGTGAATTTAACTCAGATGACCATTATATCTACTACTGCGGGCAGGAATCCCTCAGAAGAAATGGAGTGGCCATCATGGTCAACAAAAGAGTCCAAAATGCAGTACTTGGATGCAATCTCAAAAACGACAGAATGATCTCTGTTTGTTTCCAAGGCAAACCATTCAATATCACAGTAATCCAAGTCTATGCCCCAACCGGTAACGCTGAAGAAGCTGAAGTTGAACGGTTCTATGAAGACCTATAAGACCTTTTAGAACTAATACCCAAAAAAGATGTCCTTTTCATTATAGGGGACTGGAATGCAAAAGTAGGAAGTCAAGAAACACCTGGAGTAACAGGCAAATTTGGCCTTGGAATACGGAATGAAGCAGGGCAAAGACTAATAGAGTTTTGCCAAGAAAATGCACTGGTCATAACAAACACCCTCTTCCAACAACACAAGAGAAGACTCTATACATGGACATCACCAGATGGTCAACACCAAAATCAGACTGATTATATTCTTTGCAGCCAAAGATGGAGAAGCTCTATACAGTCAGCAAAAACAAGACCAGGAGCTGACTGTGGCTCAGACCATGAACTCCTTATTGCCAAATTCAGACTTAAATTGCAAAAGTAGGGAAAACCACTAGACCATTCAGGTATGACCTGAATCAAATCCCTTATAATTATACAGTGGAAGTGAGAAATAGATTTAAGGGCCTAGATATGATAGATAGAGTGCCTGATGAACTATGGAATGAGGTTTGTGACATTGTACAGGAGACAGGGATCAAGACCATTCCCATAGAAAAGAAATGCAAAAAGGCAAAATGGCTGTCTGGGAGGCCTTACAAATACCTGTGAAAAGAAGAGAAGTGAAAAGCAAAGGAGAAAAGGAAAGATATAAGCATCTGAATACAGAGTTCCAAAGAATAGCAAGAGGAGATAAGAAAGCCTTCCTCAGTGATCAATGCAAAGAAATAGAGGAAAACAACAGAATGGGAAAGACTAGGGATCTCTTCAAGAAAATCAGAGATAGCAAAGGAACATTTCATGCAAAGATGGGCTCGATAAAGGACAGAAATGGTATGGACCTAACAGAAGCAGAAGATATTAAGAAGAGATGGCAAGAATACACAGAAGAACTGTACAAAAAAGATCTTCATGACCCAGATAATTATGATGGTGTGATCACTGACCTAGAGCCAGACATCGTGGAATGTGAAGTCAAGTGGGCCTTAGAAAGCATCACTGCAAACAAAGCTAGTGGAGGTGATGGAATTCCAGTGGAGCTATTCCAAATCCTGAAAGATGATGCTGTGAGAGTGCTGCACTCAATATGCCAGCAAATTTGGAAAACTCAGCAGTGGCCACAGGACTGGAAAAGGTCAGTTTTCATTCCAATCCCAAAGAAAGGCAATGCCAAAGAATGCTCAAACTACCACACAATTGCACTCATCTCACACACTAGTAAAGTAATGCTCAAAATTCTCCAAGCCAAGCTTCAGCAATATGTGAACTGTGAACTTCCTGATGTTCAAGCTGGTTTTAGAAAAGGCAGAGGAACCAGAGATCAAATTGCCAACATCCGCTGGATCATCGAAAAAGCAAGAGAATTCCAGAAAAACATCTATTTCTGCTTTATTGACTATGCCAAAGCCTTTGACTGTGTGGATCACAATAAACTGTGGAAAATTCTGAAAAAGATGGGAATACCAGACCACCTGATCTGCCTCTTGAGAAATCTGTATGCAGGTCAGGAAGCAACAGTTAGAACTGGACATGGAACAACAGACTGGTTCCAAATAGGAAAAGGAGTTCGTCAAGGCTGTATATTGTCACCCTGTTTATTTAACTTATATGCAGAGTACATCATGAGAAATGCTGGGCTGGAAGAAGCACAAGCTGGAATCAAGATTGCCGGGAGAAATATCAGTAACCTCAGATATGCAGATGACACCACCCTTATGGCAGAAAGTGAAGAGGAACTCAAAAGCCTCTTGATGAAAGTGAAAGTGGAGAGTGAAAAAGTTGGCTTAAAGCTCAACATTCAGAAAACGAAGATCATGGCATCCGGTCCCACCACTTCATGGGAAATAGATGGGGAAACAGTGGAAACCGTGTCAGACTTTATTTTTCTGGGCTCCAAAATCACTGCAGATGGTGACTGCAGCCATGAAATTAAAAGACTCTTACTCCTTGGAAGGAAAGTTATGACCAACCTAGATAGCATATTCAAAAGCAGAGACATTACTTTGCCAACAAAGGTCGGTCGAGTCAGGGCTATGGTTTTTCCTGTGGTCATGTATGGATTTGAAAGTTGGACTGTGAAGAAGGCTGAGCGCCAAAGAATTGATGCTTTTGAACTGTGGTGTTGGAGAAGACTCTTGAGAGTCCCTTGGACTGCAAGGAGATCCAACCAGTCCATTCTGAAGGAGATCAGCCCTGGGATTTCTTTGGAAGGAATGATGCTAAAGCTGAAACTCCAGTACTTTGGCCACCTCATGCGAAGAGTTGACTCATTGGAAAAGACTCTGATGCTGGGAGAGATTGCGGGCAGGAGGAGAAGGGGACGACAGAGGATGAGATGGCTGGATTGCATCACTGACTCGATGGACATGAGTCTGGGTGAACTCCCGGAGTTGGTGATGGACAGGGAGGCCTGGCGTGCTGTGATTCATGGGGTGGCAAAGAGTCGGACACGACTGAGCGACTGATCTGATCTGAAAGCCTTCTAAAAGCCCCACAACACTGATTAGGTTTTTCCTTGAGCTATTATAAAACTTCATCATAATTCTTGTGTCTCTAACTAGAATATGTTAAATATTTGTTTCTCCTGCTAAACTGTGGACTTTTGATGACTGAAGTCTGGCTTAATCACTTTTTTACTCTTAATGGCCAGTAGTTTCTGGCATATAGTAAGTAGGTCTTAATGGTTTTTCCAGTGGTCATGTATGGATGTGAGAGTTGCACTGTGAAGAAAGCTGAGTGCTGAAGAATTGATGCCTTTGAACTGTGGTGTTGGAAAAGACTCTTGAGAGTCCCTTGGACTGCAAGGAGATCCAACCAGTCCATTCTAAAGGAGATCAGTCCTGGGTGTTCATTGGAAGGACTGATGCTGAAGCTCCAAACTCCAATACTTTGGCCACCTCATGCGAAGAGTTGACTTACTGGAAAAGACCCTGATGCTGGGAGAGATTGGGGGCAGGAGGAGAAGGGGACAACAGAGGATGAGATGGCTGGATGGCATCACCGACTCGATGGACAGGAGTTTGGGTAAACTCCAGGCATTGGTGATGGACAGGGAGGCCTGGCGTGCTGCGGTTCATGGGGTCGCAAAGAGTTGGACACGACTGATTGACTGAACTGAACTCAACTGAATGACTGTTTGTTGGATTAATAAAACAGAATAATAATAAAGCCAGACTAATAGGACATAAACTATTTCTTGAAAGCTAAAACTGTACTGGAACACACATCAAAAAACCATTAATGAATATAAAGAATATGCAGAAGAGCATGGAAAGATAATACCCAATTCAACCTAGGAAAATGTGAAATTCTTCTAAGTAGAGGACACAGGATGAGTATCTGAAAGATGGGTGTGAATTCAACGGGTGATGTAGTAAAGTCTGTTCAAGATAGAAGAAACAGCTGCAAAAATACAGTTTGAGAAAACAAGGCAAATTACTGTAAGAAGGGTATATATAGTTCACCAAGAAAATAGAGCGCAACTTTGTACAGAAATGCAATGACTTTGCACCAGGTTTCTGCACAAGTCAACCCTCAACCAATAACAACCCCTATTATTACTCGTCTTTTAAAATTCTACTTAAATGTCTTTCCTCTAGGAAAGCTTTCTCAGCCTCCATCTAAAGTGAACTCGGTGCCCTTCTCTGTGTTTCCTGTGAATTCCTCCAGTGTACCAATGCCTTGGCATTCACATGATTAGTTTATGTGCCTTACTCCCTTTTCTAGACTCAAGTCTCTGTGACAGTCACTTCTATTTTTATATTCCTAGTGTCTATCACAGTGTTTATCTAGTGTAAAACATTTGGGGGAGCTCTCAAAAAATAATAAAATGGTAACTGTCATTTACTGTCTACCATACATCCAATGAGTGTTTCTCAAATGTTTAGGATCTAGGAACTACTTAATAGGAGTTCAAACCAAACGGAATCAGAGAAATGCTCATTACTTTCACTCACTACCACAGTGACATTGAGAAATATTTTAAACTCAGCTGCTATTCTAAAAACTCAAGTATACACCTTTACTCTTGATATCTACAGTTCCCAGTGTGGAAAAGAACAGTTTTATATTTACATGTTATCCATTTCTTTACACAGCACTGAAAAGATAAGTCAGTGACTGTTAACTATTATACACACTATTTTCACTATTTCCTTTAATATAAACTAAGATCAAGAGACTTATAACTGATCAATTATTCCCTGCAAAAAAATAAATAAGATCTGGAAAAGAACTTAATATCTCTTATTAGCAGGGAAACATCCATTCTTGCTGCAAACAGTATCTTAGAATTATGTATCCCGATATGCCTTTACCTGGAGAAGGCAATGGCACCCCACTCCAGTACTCTTGCCTGGAAAATCCCCTGGATGGAGGAGCCTGGTAGGCTACAGTCCATGGGGTCGCCAAGAGTCAGAAGTGACTGTGCAACTTCACTTTCACGTTTCACTTTCATGCACTGGAGAAGGAAATGGCAACCCATTCCAGCATTCTTGCCTGGAGAATCCCAGGGACGGCAGAGCCTGGTGGGCTGCCGTCTATGGGGTCACACAGAGTCAGACACGACTGAAGGGACTTAGCATACCTTTACCAGGCTATATTACGGTTTATGAAATCACCAGTAACAAACAGAAAAATATCTTCCCTATAACATTTAAGTGATGAATAAAAGAAGCCATTTTGCACTTTTCCCTCAAATATGTACGGCACATATGACAAATGCTGATTCCTACTCTGCGTGCACCATTAAGTCCATCAAACTATGAAAACAAAATATGTGCTACACTGTACATGTAACAGTGACTGTTCATGCAAAGGTGAGACATTATTAGTGGGATTTTGTATCGGTCATCCATGGTTGCATAACAGATTACTACAAAACTTAGTGATTTAAAACAACAAGCATTTATTAGTTCTGTTTCGGTGGGTCAGGAATTACTCAAATGGTTATGGTTGACAGCCTCTCGTGGGGTAGTAGTTAAACTGCCAACCAAGGATACAGTCATCTGAAGGCTTGACTGGGACTGAAGGACCTGCTTCCAAGATCACCCAACAGTCAGTCCCCAGATTGCCAACACTACAGAATCTACTTTTCAGAGAGGAGGCAAAGGAAAACAAGGGGGTAAAAAGGAGAAGGAAGAAAAGGTTCCTATAAAGGAACACCAATTTGAATAACACCAGATTTCTCATCTATAACAATGGAGGTTAAAAAAAAGTGACACAATGTTTTTCAAATGCATAATTAAAGAACTGTTAACTCTGAATCCCTATCTGACAAAGCTTTTCTTCAGAAATGAAGGGGAAAACAAAGACATTCTCATTAAATTAAAGGGAACTAAGAACACTTGTTGCTAGCAGATTTACCCTTAAAGAACGGCTAAAAAATCCATACAGAAAGAAAATGGTAACGGTAGAAGGATGGGTCCTCCTGACAGAAAAGATCAGTTGAATGAGCAAAAATAGTGAAAAATACAATAAACTATCTTTTACTTCATGAGGCTCTTTAATATTTTATGCTTGATATGAAAGTTACAATACCATCTGATGTGGTGCTCAATGTATGTAGAGAAAATACTTAAGATAATTATACTTAAAAGATGAAGAGATTTAAAGAGAACTCAAATAAAGTATGGTTTCTAGACTTAACTAGAAGCGTAGAACATCGACACCACCAACACCAGTAGGCTGAAAGTTACATAGGTATTTGGAAATATCTAGAGCAACCACTAAGACATATACAGTGTGATATAATTTTTAAATGCCATAAAGATATCAAAATGAAACTCTTAAAAGATGTTCAAATTACAATGACAAGTGATGATAAGGAATAAGATATAGAGAATGAGCAGAAAACAACAAAATGGCACTTACACCAGTTAAAGAGATTAGTGGGGATTTAAAAAACACAATCCAGCTATATATTTTCTGCAAGAAATTAATTTCACACAGAATGATAATAGGTTGAACGTAAGAAGGTGGGGAAAGATATCAAGTAAAAATCAAAAAGGAAAGCAGGAATGGCTACTTGATACCCAATAAGGTAGACTTGAGAGCCAAGAAAAGTATCAAGGACCAAAAGTGACTTACCATCTTAACATTATGCAGCTACTATGTTTGAAATCTTCAGTGGTAGTAATAAAGGCTGCAGTTGTAAATGCTGCTGCTGCTGCTAAGTCGCTTCAGTCATGTCTGACTCTGTGCGACCCCATGGACTGCAGCCCACCAGGCTTCTCCGTCCATGGGATTCTCCAGGCAAGAACACTGGAGTGGGTTGCCATTTCCTTCTCCAATGCATGAAAGTGGAAAGTGAAAGTGAAGTCGCTCAGTCGTGTCTGACCCTTAGCGACCCCAAGGACTGCAGCCTACCAGGCTCCTCCATCCAAGGGATTTTCCGGGCAACAGTTCTGGAGTGGGGTGCCATTGCCTTCTCCCACAGTTGTAAATACATAACATCAAAACATGTGATGTCATTTTTCATATCACTGATGATATGGCCTCCAGCTTAGATAGGATACAATGTTTACTCTCCTGATTATAAAATTCACTTTTACATATCAAAATATGTGCACGCAGCTCATTAGGTGGAACAAATTAATATTTACATGTATTTACCAGTTCTAGTCTGAAAAAATAATTTCTGAAAACATATTATTCCAAAAGGGGTCTGGAGAATAGGTATAGGGGTAGATGAAATACAAATGGCAGAATGTTGTGGCTTGAGTCAAAGGATGACAAGATCTGATCTATGTTTTAACAGGATCACAGTGGCTCCCTGCTGAGGACAGACTTAAGGGGTTGTCAAGAGAAGAAGCTGACAGACCAGCCAGGAGGCTACTGAATAATCCAGTAACCCAGTTAAGAATAATGGTGCTTCAAACCTGATGGAAGCAGAAGTGGAAGAAGAGGTCAGACTCTGGATATACTCTGAAAGTAAATGCAGCAGGATTTACTGACAGAACAGATGTGTGCTATGCAAGAGAGAGTCAAGATGCTTCTAAGGTAGTTTTGACTTGAGTCATTAGAAATTAAGAGTTGTCCTGTACTAAGATGGGGAAAGACTATGAGCAGAGCCAGCTGAGGCGGAAATATTTAGGAGTTCAATTATACCTTAAAGTAAGGTACCATCTAGATGCCAGACTCTGAAATTCAGACTGGGATTATAACCTGGAGAATTACTAACATGAAAACGGCATTTAAAGTCCTGGGACTACATAAGCTCACCCAAGGAATGACTATAAATACAGAATCTTGGTCCAAAGACTTGAAATCTGAGGTTTTAAGTGCTTAGAACTCAGGGACTCAAGAAGGAAATAGGATCTGCAACTGAGTAGGAGAAGGAGAGAAGGAGAGATTGGAGGAGAGAAGAGATGCTACAAAATAACCATCTAGGACAGTGGGAGAGGAACAGACTAGAGAAACATATTGCTAGGCAGCATGATCCTTCAGTTCAGTTCAGTCACTCAGTCGTGTCCAACTCTTTGCAACCCCATGAATCGCAGCACGCCAGGCCTCCCTGTCCATCACCAACTCCCGGAGTTCACTCAGACTCATGTTCATCGACTGATGCCATCCAGCCATCTCATCCTCTGTCGTCCCCTTCTCCTCCTGCCCCCAATCCCTCCCAGCATCAGAGTCTTTTCCAATGAGTCAACTCTTCACATGAGGTGGCCAAAGTATTGGAGTTTCGGCTTTAGCATCATTCCTTTCAAAGAAATCCCAGGGCTGATCTCCTTCAGAGTGGACTGGTTGGATCTCCTTGCAGTCCAAGGGACTCTCAAGAGTCTTCTCCAACACCACAGTTCAAAAGCATCAATTCTTTGGCGCTCAGCCTTCTTCACAATCCAACTCTCACATCCATACATGACCACTGGAAAAACCATAGCCTTGACTAGACGAACCTTTGTTGGCAAAGTAATGTCTCTGCTTTTGAATATGCTATCTAGGTTGGTCATAACTTTCCTTCCAAGGAGTAAGCGTCTTTTAATTTCATGGCTGCAGTCACCATCTGCAGTGATTTTGGAGCCCCCAAAAATAAAATCTGACACTATTTCCACTGTTTCCCCATCTATTTCCCATGAAGTGATGAGACCAGATGCCATGATCTTCGTTTTCTGAATGTTGAGCTTTAAGCCAACTTTTTCACTCTCCACTTCCACTTTCATCAAGAGGCTTTTGAGTTCCTCTTCACTTTCTGCCATAAGGATGGTGTCATCTGCATATCTGAGATTATTGGTATTTCTCCCGGCAATCTTGATTCCAGCTTGTGCTTCTTCCAGTCCAGCGTTTCTCATGATGTACTCTGCATAGAAGTTAAATAAGCAGGGTAACAATACACAGCCTTGACATACTCCTTTTCCTATTTGGAACCAGTCGTTGTTCCATGTCCAGTTCTAAATGTTGCTTCCTGACCTGCATATAGGTTTCTCAAGAGGCAGGTCAGCTTATGTTGAATGATCATAAATTTGAAAAGAGTCAACATGTGCTGTACATTATTTTTTCCAACTACACTGGGCTGTGCAGGGGTGAGGACAAATTAGATAGGACTGGAATTAAACCAAACAAATGAGAAAATAGCAAGGAAGCTGAGGATGTATAAAAGGAAGTATAAAACAAAAACTGTTAGAAATGCAAAGTAGCAGAAAGATTTCCATACCCGATATTAAAGCATATTATAAAACTATAAAACATTTTTTAAATGTGCTGGCAAAGTCAGATTACAGAGTCACCAGTGGAGCAGAGATGAATTTTCAGAAATACATGTAAGAATTTAGTATACAATAAAAGTGGCATTTCTAATCACTGGAGGTAGCTATTTGATAAATGTTATCAACTAAGCGACTTCACTTTCACTTTTCACTTTCATGCATTGGAGAAGGAAATGGCAACCCACTTCAGTGTTCTTGCCTGGAGAATCCCAGGGACCGGGAGCCTGGTGGGCTGCCGTCTATGGGGTCGCAGAGAGTCGGACACGACTAAAGTGATGCAGCAGCAGCAGCAGCAGCATAGGGATAATAGCTAACCAATTTAAAAATATATTGATTAATTCTCATCAAGCACTGTACACCAAAATAAATTCCAAAGGAATTAAAGATTTAAGTGTTTAAGAATTAGATCAATAGTGACCCCAGAAGAAAATATTCATGATCATGTACATAAGGTAGGATAAGGCATATATGTTATATGCATGTGAAAAAGATCAAGTTTCAAAGTAGTATTTACATTGTGAACCTCTGGATATAAGGGCATAGAATGTAGCAAACTGTTAGTAAGAGATATGTCTGGATATTTGTATTGTGAGTAATTGTATATGCTTCTGTAAGCTTTACTGTATTTTGCAAATTTTCTACAAGGAGCATGTATTAACTTTTGTTTAGCTTTTATATTTACTATTTTTAATTAAACACATAATATATTTATAACAATATATATTTGCCAAAAGTCAAATAATGCGGAGATATATAATACTAAACCTCATCCCATCATCCACTCCATCTCTTACCATTCCTAGACATGTAAGGTAATCAAATTAACAGCCTGGTGTCCATCCTTCTTCATATTCAAACGAAACACACACACACAAATAAGTTTTATAATTTTATTTTCAAAATATGATTATATTGCTAAGTACGCTTTACTCAACTACTTGCTCTTTCAGTATCCAAATTAATAGATAATAATCTAAGATATTAGGAATGTGATGAATAAACCATAGTTTTTTTTACGTAGCCTCCTTTTGATGAAGAATGAGTTTCCAGTTAGGAGTTATTACAAACAATGCAATAAACATCTCCAGACTTTTATCCTTATATGCTGATGTACTTGTTTCTATAAAATGGAGTTCTAAAAATAGGAATACAGAAGTAAAAGGTATATGCATGCTTAGCTGCAAAAGATATTTCCAGAACACTTCTTCAAATTAACTACAGTAGGCAGAATTCTAAGATGACCTCCCTCTCCTCACCATGTACACATCTTACAGCAATTCCCAGTACTATGAATATTGTAGATTCCCAGATCATGTTAGTTTCATGACCTTAAGAGATTTTTTTCATTTAGGCCTGACCTAATCACATGAGCCTTTTAAAATAAGGGAGTTTTCCCCAGCTGAATATAAAAAAGGAAGTCAGAGATTTGAAACACAAGAAGAATTTGGCTTGCCATTACTGGCCCGAAGATGGAGAGGCTCACATGGCAAGAAATATGGACACCTATGCTTGCTGAGAGTGGCCTATAGCTGACAGCCAGCAAGGATATGGGGACCTCAGTCCTAGAACTTCAAGGAAACAAATTCTGTCAACAACCAGTGAGCTTGGAAGAGCCACGGATTAAGAGCTGTGGCTCTGACAAACACTATGATCCTGAGCAGAGAAACCAGCCACACTGTCCCTGAACTTCTAACCTACAGACAGTGTGAGATAATGCACTTGGGTTGCTATGAGCCACTAAACGTGTGGTAGCATTATAAAACAAGAGAAAATAATACAGTAAGATTCACCCTCAACAACGTCAGTTCAGTTCCGTCAGCTCAGTCGCTCAGTCGTGTCCGACTCTTTGCGACCCCATGAATCGCAACACGCCAGGCCTCCCTGTCCATCACCAACTCCCGGGGTTCACTCAGACTCACATCCATCGAGTCAGTGATGCCATCAGCCATCTCATCCTCTGTCCTCCCCTTCTCCTCCTGCCCCCAATCCCTCCCAGCATCAGAGTCTTTTCCAATGAGTCAACTCTTTGCATGAGGTGGCCAAAGTACTGGAGTTTCAGCTTTAGCATCATTCCTTCCAAAGAAATCCCAGGGCTGATCTCCTTTAGAATGGACTGGTTGGATCTCCTTGCAGTCCAAGGGACTCTCAAGAGTCTTCTCCAACACCACAGTTCAAAAGCATCAATTCTTCGGCGCTCAGCCTTCTTCACAGTCCAACTCTCACATCCATACATGACCACTGGAAAAACCATAGCCTTGACTAGACGGACCTTTGTTGGCAAAGTGATGTCTCTGCTTTTGAATATGCTATCTAGGTTGGTCATAACTTTCCTTCCAAGGAGTAAGCGTCTTTTAATTTCATGGCTGCAGTCACCATCTGCAGTGATTTTGGAGCCATCTATTTCCCATGAAGTGATGGGACCGGATGCCATGATCTTCGTTTTCTGAATGTTGAGCTTTAAGCCAACTTTTTCACTCTCCACTTTCACCTTCATCAAGAGGCTTTTTAGTTCCTCTTCACTTTCTGCCATAAGGGTGGTGTCATCTGCATATCTGAGGTTATTGATATTTCTCCCGGCAATCTTGATTCCAGCTTGTGTTTCTTCCAGTCCAGCGTTTCTCATGATGTACTCTGCATGTAAGTTAAATAAGCAGGGTGACAATATACAGCCTTGACGTACTCCTTTGTACCCTGTACCTATTTTCTTCACTGTCTCACCAGCATTAAAAGTTAACTACAGTTTTGCAATTGACACAAGATGTGTAAGAACTGTAAGGCAGATGGAGAACTGCCTCTGAACAAATCCACCTCTCACTCCAGACCTTTATAAGTACACCACTCTGATGGGTCTCTAATTAATCTGATTGATGGGATGAGACCAAATTCGCTCAACTGTAAACACTTGCAAATCTCTTAGGACCAGTGTTTTCTGGGAGAGAGACAATAATTACACACAAGAGCATACATTGTGCCCCTGGAAAAGTGGTTTCAACTATTGGAAAAAAGTGTTTCAAATTGTTGGGGATCCCTCCTTACCCCAGTGGGAAATACATCAGTCATGGGACTAAGGTTAATAGTGTATCCTGGGTTTTATTCAAGGAATTAAAGATAGACTAATATTTGTAATTGATTAAGATCAATCACAATAAAAGATGACACTGTTGTTATTAATATCAGACATGTTTCTAAGATCTTTACATAAGTTCCCTGACCCATTCAAATCTTACAACAGTGTGGTTGACAATACTGCCATTTTATTAAATAAGAGAAATAATAAAAGCAGCTTAACTGATCATTTAGAAAAGAAATTTGATAAAATGAATGCTACTTGATTTAAAAGAACTCTTTAAAAATTTATAATATGATTTGGGAGAATGGCATTGAAACATGAATAATATCATATAAGAAACGAATCGCCAGTCCAGGTTCAATGCAGGATACAGGATGCTTGGGGCTGGTGCACTGGGATGACCCAGAGGGATGGTATGGTGAGGGAGGTGGGAGGGAGGTTCAGGATTGGGAACACGTGTACACCCATGGCAGATTCATGTTGATGTATGGCAAAACCAAAATAATATTGTAAAGTAATTAGGCTCCAATTAAAATAAATAAATTAAAAAAAAATTTTTTTTAATTTATAATAGATGTTTCCTTACCATGACAAAGAATTATAGATTTCAAACCAACCATCAATTTCATACCTAAAAATAGAAAAGGATAATTGTGTTAAATCTATGCCAAAGAGAGAGAAACAACAGAAGAGGCCAGTGACAATCGTTTTATGAAACAACCCAATTGCATTCCTGATTAGCTTCTGTGGCCATCATTAATTTATTAAACTCAACTTGGCAGATATTTCCTATTTTAGATTTCAAATTTGCAAAAAAAAAAATATTATTGACAAGAAAATCGACATTTACCTGCATTTTAGAAAGGGAGATTGGATGAAGGCCACTGGATAAAACCAAAGAGGACTCAAAGGAAGAATTTGCTCATCTCCAGCCATTTCAACCCAAGAACAGGCTCCTGAGTCCCTCAGCCTCCAAGGGGCACCCAGTACTGCTGCTACATTTTCTGCTGCTGGATGTTAAGTTGACATCTAATTGTGATGCTGTGACAGAACGTTGATTTCTAAAGGCAGTTTTTCTCTCCCTTTTATACAAGAAAACACAACTATAGTCCTTAAAGGAAGAAGAGCCCTAGTTCTTCAGAATAAATCAGCCATAATAATCATGTTTCAAACGTTCCAGGTGTAAGTCCATCAGTTAGACTGAAACCTTCTCTTTGAACGCATTCAACCAGAGTGAAACTCTGCCTGTGGTAAAAAAGAAAGCAGCACATAGTTTCATGATATTCAACCTACCACCTTCCACAGTGATGAGACAGAAACCTGTCTAGGGTGAAGAACATGGGGGAATTTGTAGCGGTTACTACCTGTCATCGATTTAACTGCTCCAGATCTGTTCTGCCCAACCAACTTCTGATGTCTCAACCATGAGAATAACCACAAACAGGGAAAGTGAGTCTTAAACCAGGAGCAGGTGGGTCAGAGACTGGTAGGTCTGATCTAGGTAGCCCTTCTAATATATTCATTTCAATTTTTAGAGAATATTCTATTTCTAGGCCTCCTGGGAATTTTAACAGTAGGAACAAAAAAATGAGGTGTGAAAAGTGATAAGACAGAAAAGATACTATCAACTCATGAGTAAGCTACTTACCATAAAGCTGAGGCATATTAACTATTTAATAAATGAATAAAGAACAATTCCAACAATGAAAGATACTATGAACCAGACATTACGCTAAAAGATTTTCATCTAATCTTCACAACAGTCATATGAAATACGTGTTGTTATTGCCCCCAATTAACAGATGAGAAACTGAAACTTAGGGACATTAAGTACCCTAATTAATGATAACATGTCACCAATGACAAACTGGAACTGGAGCCCTAGTTAGTGTGATTCTAAAACTCACGTTCTTAACCACTTTATTATATGAACAAGTTCTAAGAAAAAAATTTTGGTAGAAAGAGCATGAGTGTAAGAGGAACAATTACACTATGGGAAGAATGATACCACCAAAAATCCCAGCAAGTATATAAATGAGAGTATAGGTCTGGATCCTTCTTGTACCAGACCTAAATTCTGTACCCAATGAGCTTTGCCCATTGAAGAAAATTGTCACCTAAATTGTCCCCTACTTAAGTAGGAGACCCCAAATCTCATTCTTAGTGTCCCTCGCCTTCCTAGACAACCTGAAATTAAGGATACGTTCCTATGTTCTCCCATTACATGTGTCCAGAGATTCTGACTATCTTGTTAACTGCTATATCACCAGCACCTTGCACTATATAATGCCTAGTGTGTGAGTGAGTGAAAGTCACTCAGTCGTGTCCAACTCTTTGCGACCCTACGGACCATACAGTCCATGGAATTCTCCAGGCCAGAATACTGGAGTGGGTAGCCTTTCCCTTCTCCGGGGAATCTTCTCAACCCAGGGATCAAACCCAGGTCTCCCACATTGTAGGCGGATTCTTTACCAGCTGAGCCACAAGGGAAGCCCAAGAATACTGGAGTGGGTAGCCTATCCCTTCTCCAGGGAATCTTCCCGACCCACGAATCAAACTGGGGTCTCCTGCATTACAGGTGGATTCTTTACCGAATGCCTAGTATAGATGTTTAGTTAGTTATTTAATGACTGAATAAATACATTTATGTATCTCCCATACTCTTTTTGTTGATATTTCAAAATGATGCATTTCTGGTTATCTCTAGCCTCTCTGAAATTGGCAAAAAATATTTTTATTCTTCTTTTGCAACCATTTATTGAATGTTCCAGCGGGGATGGAAGCATTATTTACATCATCCCCATAACATAAAGGCATGAAAAAACTGCACTTAACATCTTAACAATCAAATATGATCCCAGAGCACAGCTAGTATATAAGTGACTGTATAAATATGGAGAAACCAATTTTCCATACCAGTGTGTTTCAATTCTAATTGAGCAAACAAGAGGCACAGTAAGGGGAGATTTCCAAGATATATGTCCTAGCTACCAGAAGTAGTCTTAGAATAAATTGATATGATGATACAATTTGACCAATTCATCAAGAAGAAAGGTAAGGCCAGAACTTCCACTAAAACCACCAAAAGCCTCATAAGAATGTAAGACCAGTCACAGTGGCTATCCACTGCCAATAAAAAAAACTTCAGGAAAATCATATTTGTAATCCATGTATGTAAAATTAACTTTATATTTCAAGAGAAATGCTTCCTATCATACAAGACAGTAGCTGCCTTGTCAAATGAACAAAGGTTGTTAATACCAGAAATTCTATTTCTTTCTGCCTACACACTCAATTATCACTTGGTGACTCTCAAAAGTTAGCCAGCTAGTTTCTTATAGCAGATTCTAGGTCAAAAATCACTTCTAGGTTTTGTTTTGTTTTGTTTTGTTTTAAAGGACTTAATGGTGACTAACGGAACATCGTATTTCAGAATCAAACGTGTATCTACATTTCTCATCCTTCTTTCATCTCTCAGTGACATTCAGTGCTGCTGATCACTCTTCCTTTACAAAATCCTCTCCTCATAATTTGAGGCAGTATTTTTCTTGGCTTTTTTTCCCTAGTTTCTAAGGCACTCTGTTTCTTGTTTTCAGTATGGGAGAATCAAGATACAGAGGGATATTTTGCTGTTGCTTTGTCACTAAGTTGTGTCCAACTCTTTGCAACCCCATGGATTGTAGCCCACCAGGATGTTCTGTCCATGGGATTTCCCAGGCAAGCATACTGGAGTGGTTTGCCATTTCCTTCTCCAAGGAATCTTCCTAATCCAGTGACTGAACCCACGTCTCCTGCATTGGCAGACAGATTCTTTACCACTGAGTCACCAGGGAAGCCCTATAGAGGGATATATTATGCTCTAAATGGAAAAATATCATGCTTAACATCCTGAATGCTTTGGTGTAAAATTCTGGGCTTTTTACCTAAGGCAAGTTACTTCATATTCCTAAGTCTAAATATCCTCACTCTTAAAATGAGAGCAAGAACATGGGAATTTGGCAGAGTGGGTACACACCGTATCTTATTTATACGTTCTCACCAGAAATTGAATAAGCACTTATGCATGACTGGAATTCTCAGACAAAATTTAAACTGCAAAATTTCATCATTATTATTAATATTATATTATTATTAAAATCAGTTTACATGACAAAGCTGACTCTTTATGACTCTTTCCACTTAGATATTTTCTGATGGCTCAAGGTGATCAATAAATACACATCAATAGTTCTCTTCTGTTGGATTAGGACTGCAAGTAGAGGAATGGGGTAATTGTAACATCTATAGATGACATTTATTGAATTTATTATGCCTAAGATATTTCCTAAGAGATTTACACACTTTATTACATTTAATACTCACAACAATTCTATGATGGAGTTAATAAAATTACTCCTTTTACAGAGAAAAGTAAATTAAGGCATAGAAATTATGAAAATTTGCAAGTCACAGATGACTAAATCGCAGAGCCAAACGTATCTGACTCCAAGTCTTCTCATGCCCACTCTCCACCTCAATCTTATGAAAAATGCTTTTCCTTTGTGATTCTGGAGTCAATTTCAGGATCTCAGGCCAGACATTTAAACTCCCTGGTTACCCAATGACAGATGAATGGATAAAGAAGATGTGGTACATATATACAATGGAGTACTACTCAGCCTCTAAAACAAATGAAAGAGAGTCATTTGTACAGACATGGATGAATCCACAACCTGTCATACACAGTGAAGTCAGAAAGAGAAAAATAAATATTGACTATTAACACATACATGTGTAATCTAGAAAAATAGCACAGATGAACCTATTTCCAAGGCAGGAATAGTGATGCAGATGTAGACAACAGACACATGTGAACACAAAGTGGGGGAAAGAAGGGTGGGAAAAATTGGGAGATTGGGATCAACATATATATTATCATGTGGTAACAGATAACCAGTGGGACTGCTGAAAAGCACAGGAAGTGCAGCTCAGAGCTCCAACTCTCTAGGTGAATGCAGGTAGAGTGAGAGGACCAAGAGTGAAGGGATATATATATGTACACGGCTGATTCACTTCACTGTACAGCAGAAACTAACACAACATTGTAAAACAATTATATTTCAACAAAAAATAAACTCCCTGGTTATGAACTGTGTGTGTGCTGAGTCACTCAGTGGTGTCCAACACTTTGCACCACGGACTGTAGCTCACCACACTTCTCTGTCCAGGAATTCTCCCCGCAAGAATACTGGAGTGGGTTGCCATGCCCTCCTCTAGGGGATCTTCCCAACCCAGGGATGGAACCCACATCTCCTACATTGCAGGTGTATTCATTACTGTCTGAGCCACCAGGGAAGTCCAAGAATACTGGAGTATGTAGCCTATCCCTTCTCCAAAGGAATCTTCCCAACCCAGGATTTGAACCAGGGTCTCCTGCATTGCAGGCAGATTCTTTACTAGCTGAGCTACCAGGAAAGCCTGGTTATTAATTATATGTATATAAATATTCAAAATAAAATCATTAAATCCCATGAGGTTAAGGTTCATTTTAGTGTGAACATGTAAGCTTTGATTTCATGCCTATAATAAAGTATTACTAAGGTGTAAGTCATAAGTGTTGGAGAAGACTCTTGAGAGTCCCTTGGACTGCAAGGAGATCCAATCAGTCTATTCTGAAGGAGATCAGCCCTGGGATTTCTTTGGAAGGATTGATGCTAAAGCTGAAACTCCAGTACTTTGGCCACCTCATGTGAAGAGCTGACTCATTGGAAAAGACTCTGATGCTGGGAGGGATTGGGGGCAGGAGGAGAAGGGGATGACAGAGGATGAGATGGCTGGATGGCATCACTGACTTGATGGACGTGAGTCTCAGTGAACTCCAGAAGTTGGTGATGGACAGGGAGGCCTGGCATGCTGTGATTCATGGGGTCGCAAAGAGTCGGACACGACTGAGTGACTGAACTGAACTGAGGTCATAAGTGATCAATAAAAAGCTTGATTTGTCACCTGCAGTGACCAACTGAGTAGACACTTGCCATCATTAAGTAATAACTGCTTTATTTATGAAAGAAAGTAAGCTCATTTTGAAACAGAACTGCAGGCATCAAATGCGTAGATATCTTTCAGCTGCAAATCTGTTCCAAATCTATCAAGACATATGATACTGATGACTACCTTCTCTATTTCTATCAAATGTGAGTTACTCATTCAACAATTAGTTGTAACAGGCACTGGGTTCAACAAAACACAGTTCTTGAAGACCTCCATTTTTGCCTTATGGAAAACTACATAATCTAAAGGACTCTTCTGCTATAAGATAACTAGAACCTGGTTCAAACATGAATTCCTGGTGGCTGAGATGGTAAAGAATCTTTCTGCACTGTAGGAGACCTGAGTTGGATTCCTGGGTCAGGAAGATCCCCTGGAGAAGGGAATGGCAACCCACTCCAGTATTCTTGCCTGGGAAATCCCATGGACAGAGGAGCCTGGCGGGCTGCAGTCCATGGAGTCACAAAGAGTCAGACATGACTGAACAACATTTTCACTTTTTAGTTCAAAACAGCCTTAGAGTGTATTTTTGGGATATCTTTGAAGGCTCCAACAAACAACACCCCCCAAAAACAGAATCAAAAAAAAAAAAAAAGGCACTGAAACGAGAGTGGAAATCAATGAGTAAAAAGAGAGAAGAAGACAAGATTTTCTTGCAGATTGTTTTGCTCAGTACTGCAGTTAAGAAAGAGAAACCAAGCTTCAAAGTAGGCCAATCTAAATCAAATATTTCCACAGAAAGTCAGAAATCTAGAGAGAGGTAAAAACGGTCTCAGTTTGGTAGTACCTCCTGACAGCCAGTAGAAACAACTGAAAATCCACTCTAGACAACAGTACTTCCAGTGTATGGCCTAGGATCCTCACAGATGAATTTCAACCAACTAGGAACTCTATGGGAAATTGCTTAGTTTCCCAGTCACCAAAAAGCACCATGACTGGGTGGCGGGAGGAACCCAGCAAATTTAGAGGACAAACTACTTAAAATTCTAGTATTAGCTTACACATAATACAGAATAACTATGTGTGAAATACCTCTACACCAGGTTAATCAAAAGATTAACAAAAGTGGGCAGTGAGATGTGAAAAACAGAACTCTTAGAAAGTATTAATTGTTGAACAGGAGTTTTTAAAATTAGACTTAATTTTAGAATCTCCCAGACTCTGGTGGAAATGACGTGAAAGATGGAAAGGATGAGGACTAGGGGACGCTCCTGGGTGACACACACATCTTTCAGATGAAGCCATAACGTTATTACTTAGCGTTCTCATAGCACTTCACGTGGTAAGGATGTTTGGTAATTCAATCGGCTGCTTTGTCACTATTCCTCATGCTGATCCTGTCATGTTAAAAAAAATAAAAATAAAAAATAAAAAAATAAAATTAAACTTAATTTTAAAATTAAAAAATGCAGATCACCAACAAAAGAACAAAAATTAGATTAAACTGATGGCTGACTTTTCAACTGTAACAATGGAAGCCGTACTGGTGTTTTTAAGGAGTTGAGAGGTAATTACTGTCAACCAGGAATTGTACACTATCAGAACTACCTTTCAAAAATGAAGATGAAATAAAGACATTTCCAGATATATAAAAACCAGCAGTCACCAACAAGAGATCTTCATTTAAAAAAAACTACTAAGAATGTATTCCAGGCAGTAAGAAAAACGTTTGCTAGAGCAAGTCTGTGTGTATGTTCAGTCACTCAGTCATGTCCAACTCTTTTCAACCCTATGGATTGTAGCCCACCAGTCTCCTCTGTCCATGGGATTTTCTCTACAAGAATACTGGAGTGGGTGGCCATTTCCTCCTCCAGGGGATTTTCCTGACCCAGGGAGTGAACCTGAGTCTCCTGCACTGCAGATGGATTCTTTACCACTTAGCCACCTCTGGGGAAGCCACAGAGCAAGTCTAAGATGCTGGAAAAAATTATGAGCATGGAAAATGGTAAACATATAGGTGAACCTAAATAAATATTTTATTTATATAATAAACTTAATAACAAAGACTAAGAGATGGACCTAACAAAAAATAAGGACCTAAATAAATGCATGACAATAATAAAGTTAACAGAAAATTAAATGGAATTAAAATATTCTCAACTTTTTACAGCTCTTAAAAGATAGACTTTAGTAAATATGATGGTAAAATTTAAAGAGTATTTCTAAAAGCAACAGAAATAAAGAGGGGACACTGGAAGAAAACACAAAAATTCAGTTAATAAAAAGACACAAAAAAGTATGAAAAAGTAGAACAAAGAAAAGGTAACATGATAGAGGAAAACAGCCAATATATATGAGAAAAATAATCATTTTAAATATAATAAACTAAAGCCAACAATTAAAAGATACAATTTGTTCACTTAGATTTTTAAAATTCAGTTATATCCTATTTACAAGAGAACCAGTTATAGTCTATTTACAAGAGAACTGTCAATCAGCAAACTATGGCTTATAGGCCAAATTATGCTATTTTTGTAAATAAACCTTTATTGGATCATGGACACACCCATTTGTTTACATGTTGTCTATGGCTGCTTTCACTTTGCACCAGCAAACTCAAGTAACTGCAATAAGATCACATGGTCTGCAAACTGGCATTTTATGGAAAAAGGTTTGCTGACATCTGACCTAAAACAATAAGACATGGAAAAGTTAAAAGACTCAGTTAAACCAGAAGGTATTTTTTAAAATTAACTGTAACAGTAGTCTCAAAAAACAACAAAACATTGCCAAGAGAAATTGAAGACATAACTAAATAGAAGAATATACTATGCTCATGGATTTAAAAAGTCAAAATTGTTGTTATTTCATCCCAAACTGTTTTATACATTCAGTTCAATCCCAATCTAAACTCTCAGAAGAGGTTTTGTTTTGAATTTGACAAGCTAATTCTAAAATTTATATGGAAACACAAAGGACCTAGAACAGTCAAGGCAACCTTATAGAAGAATAACAGTAGAAGACTTACATTATTTCACATCATGACTTTAAGAAACTGAAGAAATTGAGACACCATTATATTGGCACAACAATAGAGCAATGGTAACAGAATAGAGATCAGAGATCCAGAAAGGTATTCACACACATATAGTCACCTGATTAGTACCAAAGATGCCAATTTAATTGGGAAAGTATAATCAAATCAATAATAGTGATGAATCAACTGGATACCCATTTTTAAAAGTTAACCTTAACTCAAAAAAAATTAAAATTTTTAATTAAAACCTTATGATACATGCAAAACTCTATTTCAAATGGATCACAAATTTAAATATGAAAACCGAACCAATAAAGATTCTAATAGAAAAATTAGATGAATATCTGCTTGAACTTGGAAAAGACAAGGTTTCTTTAAAAGGACACAACAGCACTAACCATAATAGAAAAAAGTGATATATTAGACTTCCTTAAAATCAAGAACTCCTGTTCATCAAAAGACATTACTAAGATAATGAAAAGGCAAATCACTTACAGAGACTTTTTTTAATGTATGCAACTGACAAAGAATTATTATCCAGAATATATTTGTTAAATTATATAAATCAATAGGGAAAAGAGAGACAACCCAATGGAGGGGGGCAAGGAGCCAAAACCCACTCACTTAATAAGGAGAAAGAAAGACACCCAAATGGTGAATAAACATATGAAACTGCTCAACATCACTGGTCATCAGAGAAATGCAAATTTAAAACCACAATGAGATACTACTATACACCTACCAGAATTACCAAAACTAAAATATAGACTAGTGTTTGTAAGGATGTAGAGCAACTGGAATTCTCATACAGTACTGGTGGGAGAGTAAATCAGTACAATTATTTTACAAAACTTTTTGGTTCTATCTACCAAGATAAAACTCATATTTAAAATTCTACTTGGGACTTAGCAATTCTACTCCTGGACTTCTATGGTTCAGAAGATGTTCCACATCTTGAGCTAAGTGGTAGTTATATGGGTAGATGAGTTGGTATAAAAATTATTTGTTCTACACATTTAAGATCTGCATAATTTTACTGTTTACCTCAATTTTTAAAGTGTAAAAATACATAAAACAAAAATTGATGAAACTATAAAGAGAAATTGATAACTCAACCATCTCAGTGTTAGATTCCAATAAACCTCTCTCCTAAATAGCCAAGCAGACCAAAAATGTAATAAAGATATAAAATGTTGAACATAATTAACAATATTGACTTAATGGACATATGTAGAAACAGTCCCTAGCAATTAGAAAATACTCTTTCTTTTCGTATACACAAGAAATATTTATATGTCAAGCTCCAAGAAATTTCAGGTATTTATTGTTCTATAGAATATATTCTCAGGGAATAATGCAATTAAGTTTGAAATCATTTTTAAAAAGTTAAAACTCATACATTTTGGAAATTTTAAAACACAGTTGTGAATAACTCATTAGTTAAATCATAACAGTGTTTAAAACAAAGCAAAAATAAATCACAGATCAGGGCTTCCATTTCAGTTATGATGGAATAAACAGAACTAAGCTTTTTCTCCTACTATTAACCCTTGTAAAACTGGACAAAATATATGAAACAACATTTTAAGAAACTGTATTCAACACAACAGGTACTACAAAAAAGATCCTTCACAGAAAGAAGTAAAATAGGACATAGGGTTGTCTATGTTCATGCTGGCTTTCTGTTGGAGAAATTTCCAGGCAATAGTACAGAGAGGGAGAACACAACAGAGCCCACATCCTCCAATGAGTTCAGGAGACACAAAAATGAGTTCTTGTAGTGGGTAGAGGTGCTAAGGAGAGCATATTTGTTCAAAGTCGAGTACGAGAGAAAAGGAAAAGATGCATAGAAAAGGCTCTAGAAATATGTAGAACAGTCCCTTTTAGTCCACTGCTAAAGAGTAAGCCATGTATGCTGCTGCTGCTAAGTCGCTTCAGTCGTGTCCGACTCTGTGCAACCCCATAGACGGCAGCCCGAGAGGCTCCCCCGTCCCTGGGGTTCTCCAGGCAAGAACACTGGAGTGGGTTGCCATTTCCTTCTCCAAAGCCATGTATACATTCAGTGAATGGAGAAGAAAATGACAACCCAGTCCAGTATTCTTGCCTGGAGAATACCATGGGCAGAGGAGCCTGGCAGGCTACAGTCCATGGGGTTGCAAGATCGGACACAACTTAGTGACTAAACCACCACCACCACCACATACAGTGAAATGCTGTAAGGCTGGGGAAAGAATTACAGGAGAGCTCCAAAATGAAAAATTCTCAAAGCTCACATGAAGTGGAGGGATGTTTGAGTTAGTGAAGGCTACTTTAAACTCTTCCAAATAAAGTTAAAAACAACTTCAAAATGAAGAAGCATAGCCACATGTAACAACCGCATGCCAGAATTTTTTCTCCAATATTCTTTAAAAAAAAAATACAACCAAACCCAGACTCTCAACGATGTAACAATCATAATGACTAGTATCTATAAAAACTTTGTTGTTTAGCTGTAGTGTCTGACTCTTTTGCAACCCCCATGGAGTGCATAGCTAGCCAGGATCCTCTGTCCATGGGATTTTTCCAGGTAAGAATTCTGGAGTGGGTTGCCATTTCTCTGTCCAGGCAATTTTCCCGACTCAGGGATCAAACCCATGTCTCCTGCACTGCAGGCGGATTCACCACTGAGCCACCTGGAAATTACTTTTTAAAAATTACTGGACATGCAAAAATCAGGAAAATGTAGAAAAATCAGTAAAAAACAGTACAGTAATGAAAGTATATTTCATGACAGTAATAAAAAAAAATAGCAACCAACCACATTAAAACAACAACTAAAAACATGCTCAAGGGTGTCAGTGAGAACACAAACATAATGAGAGTGAAAACAGCAAGATTTAAAAAAGAACTGACTGGAGCGTCAAGAACTGAAAAAGCAGTATCTAAACTGCAAAATTCACTGAATGTACTTACAGTAAATCAGACACTGCAGAAGAACCAGTGAGACTGAACATATATAATACAAACCATCCAAACTAAAGCAGATATTAAAAAAAAGAATGTAAAAAAATAACAAATCCTTAAGAATCTCTAGGACAATATTAAGCAGTCTAACAGGAGTCTGCTGCTGCTGCTGCTAGGTCGCTTCAGTCATGTCCGACTCTGTGTGACCCCATAGACAGCGGCCCACCAGGTTTTCCAAGTTTGATGAAAATTGAGCCCATAGACCTAAGAACTTCAATGAACCAAAAGCAGGATGAAAGCACAAAAAATCTTACAAGGCATATTACAATAAAATTGCTTTTTAAAAATTTTAATGAAGAGGAAATCTTAAAAGTTGTCAGAAAAAAATACAAGTTACAAGATATGATATGACATTACATTACAAATATAAGAATGACTAAAGACTGTCAGAATAATGCACACCAGACTACAAGGGAATGATATGTTTAAAATGCTGAAAAAAAAATCTGTCAACATTAATTATATCCATAAAAAATATCCCTCAGATGAAGGGAAACAAAGACTTTTGCAGAAACAAAAGCTGAGGGACTCTGTCACTGGCAGATATACACTAAAAGAAATATTATAAGAAGTTCTTCACATTGAAAAAAAATTGTATCAGATAGAAAGTTGGATCTACACAAAGGAATGAGGAGACTTAGAAATGGTAAGTGTGTGGTAAATACAAAAAATTCTCTTGCTTCCCCATTTTTGAAAGACCTGAGTGTTGTAACAAATATAATATGAAAGTAGTATGGTTTATATATATATACTTATATAGAAATTAGCTATATAACAACAGTACGACAAACTATAAAAGGGTAAGTGAATGCACACTGTTGAAAGATTTTTATGTTACATATGAACAGGTATATTATTTGAAGATACATGATGGTAAGTTAAAGATGAAAACTGAAACCCTAGAGCAACCACTTAAAGGAGAGCTAAGAGGCCAGTATGGAGATAAGCAAGAATACTAAAAAATGCTTAATTAATCCAATGCATGTAAAGAAAGCAGGAAAAAAAGGTAGAAAACAAAACAAAAAACCAGATGGGACAAATAGAAAACAAGTAGCAAAACAGTTGATTTATACCTAACTAATCAAATTGCTTATTATAAAGAATGTAAACATTTGTAACATTCCACTTAAAAGGCAGATACTGTCAGGTTAGGTAGAAAGGAAAGCCTACCTTATGCTGTCTGTGTGAAACAGTTTAAATATAAACACTGTTGTTCAGTTGATAAGTCACATCTGACTCTTTTGTGACCCCTGGACCTTTGCTGCCAGGTTCTTCTGTCCCCGGGCTTTCCCAAGCAAGAATACTGGAGTGGGTTGCCATTTCCTTCTCCAGGGGATGATCTTGACCTGAGTTTTAGACCATGTCTCCTGCATTGGCAGGCAGATTCTTTACCACTGAGTCACCAGGGAAGCACAAATATAAACACATAGACAGGTTAAAAGCAAAAGGATGGAGCATATATCCAGAGAAAACCCTAAAGATACATGCACCCCAGTGTTCACAGCAGCACTATACAGCAGCCAAGACATGGAAGCAACCTCAGGGCCCATCAACAGAAGAAATGATATACGAGATGTGGTATCTATATACAATGGAATATTATTTAGCCATAAAAAATGAAATAATGCCATCTGCAACATGAATGGACCCAGAGATTATCATACTAAGTGAAGTAAGTCAGACAGGCAAGTATCACATGATATCACTTATAGGTGGAATCTAAAAAAATGATACAAATGAACTTATTTATAAAAACAGTAACAGACACAGACATACAAAACAAACATGGTTTTGAAAGGGGGTGTTAGCAAGGACATAAATTAGAGTCTAGGATTAACATACATATACTATATGTATATATTTTATATATATAAATACACTAAAAATAAGGATCTACTGTATAGCACAGGAAACTATATTCAATACCTCATAATCTATAATGGAAAAGAATCTGAAAAAGAATATATACAAAACTGAATCATTTTGCTGTATACCTGAAACTAACACAACACTGTAAATTAAACTTTAATTTTTTAATAAGGTTAAGAAAAAGCAAAAGGGTGAAAAGATAACATTAAAAAAGCTAACCATAAAAAACTAAAATTATTTTATTCATATCATTCAAGGAAAGTTATCAGGGACAAACAGTGGCACTTCATAATGAAAAAGTGGTCAAATCATTAGGAAGATAACAACCTTCAGTATATACAGACTCAACAACAGAGATTCAAAATACATGAAGCAAAACTGACAGAAATTCAAGGAGAAATACGTAAGTCCACAAATGTAATTGGAAATTTCAATACTGTTCTCTTAATAAGTGATAGAACAATCAGAAAATCAATAAGGATATAGAAGAATTTAACAACACTTGTTAACAACTTAATCTACCTGGCACTTAGAGAACATTACAACCAACACCAGAACACGCATTCTTTTCAGGTACACAAGTATCAACCACTGAGCAAAGCAGACTCTACGCTCTTCCACAAAACAAGTCTTGATAAATTCAGGCAGATTGAAACAACAGAAATTAAAGTTAAAAATAAACAACAAGGAATATAAATCAATACCTAAATGAAACTGGGAAAGCAATGCAAAATTTGAAATTAAAAGATGTGCTTCTAAACAGTCCATGTATCAAAAAAACAAAACACATACACACAAGAGAAATTAGAAATAGTTTAAATTAAATACAAACTAAAACACACCATAATAAAATTTGTGGAACATGAACAAGGCAATACCTTGAAGGGATGTATAGCTCCAAATACACTAAAACAAATGAGAAACCTGTTTCTGAGCTGTGGGGCCTCGGCGGCAGCACGACTTAGATCCTCAGGTGACTGGTCCTGGGGCTCCTGGCCGCCATCACAGCCCTCCTGACTGCCGCAGCCTCGTGCCTCACGCGGTCCACGAAGCCTGGAATTCCTTCCTCAGCGTAGCGTTCTCTGACTTCCGGTGCTGGATACTGCACAGTTTAGATCTTATCTCCACTTCATATACTCCCAGGCAGTAACAGTAATGGCCCCTGGGCGGAGAATGCATGCCTAGCAAGCCCTGTGTCTCCACAAGCTCTGCAAACACTCTTGACAAGCAGAGGTGGAGGCTGGCACTCTCTCTGGTACCTAATATGGATTCCAACGTCTCCACAGGGTTCCACGGTCTCCGTAGGTGCCTCACTTACGTGCTCTGCTATTGGACAATTGCTATTGGCCATCTGCTATTGTCCACAATTGCTATTGGCTTTCCTTTTACCACCAGTCGTGGCGGGGGTTGGGGGGGGGCACTTGCTTAGGGCACTGGCACGGGGGGCATGGCCAAAAATAGGCACACTCTAGGAAAGAAGAGTGGGTACTGGCGGAATGGTGGGTCTGGGTTTACAGCTCACTACCCTGCTCTCAAGAGTTAACTCATTGGAAAAGACTCTGATGCTGGGAGGGATTGGGGGCAGGAGGAGAAGGGGACGACAGAGGATGAGATGGCTGGATGGCATCACCGACTCGACTGACGTGAGTTTGAGTGAACTCCGGGAGATGGTGATGGACAGGGAGGCCTGGCGTGCTGCGATTCATGGGGTCGCAAAGAGTTGGACACGACTGAGCGACTGAACTGAACTGAACTGAACTGAACTCTGCTCTCAAGTTAGAATGGCTGACCTGGGGAAGGGGCTGTACTAGGTTATGCAAGCTGATTTTGTGGGAAGGAGGCTGGCGTTGGGGTGGAGAGGGAGTATAGACGATCTCACACGAACTACAGGAGCCCTTGTGGAAAAGTTTGGAGGCCATCACATGGTCCAGCCCTTCATACTTGGCAGCCTGTACAGTCCTTGGGCTAGTAATTAAGCTGAAATGGTTAACTAGGGTGCTGCTTGCTCTGTTTCTACAGAGCCCACCATACTAGGGGCAGGGAGAGAGGGAACTTGGGGCTGAGTTTGCAACGCATTCTGGGTAAGATAAACTCTGCAAGAAACTCAATCCCCCTCTTGAGAAAGTTTGAGCACTCCAGATTCTTAGTAGTGAATTCACGTCAGAGAGCAAACACAACCCACAGCCCAGGGTTTACTGCATCCAAAAATGTTTGCATTGCACATACAGCACAGCAGAGTCTGCATCTTCTGCTGTGCTCCACCCCAGTATCTCTGGTTATAGGTTTTCCACACAAGCTCAGGTGGTCCTGTGCTGGACTCCTGCTGTTAAGGCAGTTGAATTTCTACCTTTCACCCTCTTCCCTCCCTTTCTCTATAAATAATATCCTGATCAGTTGCTCAGAAAAGAATTAAATTTTATTTATTCTCAAACAAAAGAAAAGGCCAGATTGAGGACTCTATGGTTCTCCCTTCAGGAAGTGTTTTACAGACGCTCTGGGAAGTATTCATATCTCAGATATTGAAAATAGCTTCTCATAATGGGCCCTATGCTTGTACCATACATGATTTATCCTATTGTTTTTTAACATGGTAAGCACCATTGTTTTTGGCATCATTTTATGAAATAAATTAAACCATTTTCCCTAGATCATGGGGTTTAGGCATCTCACCTATTGTGCCTAATGGATAAATGTCTCCTGCTTCATGTTTCTGGAGGATGGCTAAGAAATCAGATAAAACACAGTGATTGACCAATTTACTTTTTAAAAAGATATCAATGGATGGCAGCCCCTGACTTTAACCAAGATATTTCCTCCATGGACTTGACTCATGCTAGATTACACAGGCCTCCTCATCTCTTGACTAAATTCTCTGTGATGAGTTTTTGGCCTTCAGTCAGTTATCCCATGAAAAACCTACGGGGTTTTCCTTAAGAAAAGTGAAAGAATTCTAAAATCAGTCATCTAAGCTTCAATCTTAGAAAGCTGAAAAGGAAGGTAGACCAAGTCCAAAGTATATTGTTGTTCAGTTGCTAAGTTGTGTCCAGCTCTTTGCAACCCCGTGGACTGCAGCATGCCAGGCTTCCCTGTCCTTCACCATATCCCAGAGTTTGTTCAAACTCATGTCCATTGGGTCAGTGATGCCATCCAGCTGTCTCATCCTCTGTTACCCTCTTCTCCTATTAAAGAGCAAAATAGAAAATATATATGTAGACTCAGTAACATAAAAATTAAATGAACAATACAGCAAATTCAATGAAACTAAAAGTTGGTTCTTTATAAAAGCAATGCAATTGATAAACTAAATGACTAAGAAAAAAGAGGGAGAGAAAAGACAAAGATTATCAATGTGTGTCACAAAGATTCGGACATAACTTAGTCACTGAACAACAACAAAAATCAATATAAGAAATTCAAGGATTCAAAAGAGCCAACAGACATTAAAAAGATAACAAGCATATTAGAAAGGACAAATTTCTTAAAAGTCAAAACCTAGCAAAACCAGCAAAAACTCCATGGACTGAGGTTCCTGGAGGGCTACAGTCCATGGGGTTGCAAAGAGTCGGACACAACAGATCACGTACACACACACACACACACACACCAAAAATAAGGGGGGGGGGGGGCAGGGAGCAGGAAATTTTAATAACCCAATACAGTTAATGAATTATATGAAATGTTAAAAAAGGGAAAAAATACACATTTTGCACAAATCCCTTCTAAAAATAAAGAAGGGAATGATTCCCAACCCCTTTCATGAGGCCAGCACTAACCTAATACCAAAGCCAAACAAACTTTTCACAAAAATAAGTAAATAAATACAAATGCATTTTCCTTGTGAACATAGATGCAAAAATACTTAACAAAATGTTAACATTTCAACCATGTATAAAAAGGACAATCAATACACACTAATAAACACCTAAATAAAGTGGGGTCAATTTCAGAAATGAAAGATTAGTTTAACATTCAAATATCAAAGTAATTGGCTATATTCACAGGTGAAGAACTGGAGAAGGAAATGGCAACCCACTCCAGTACTCTTGCCTGGAGAATCCCATGGACAGAGGAATCTGGCAGGCTACAGTCCATGGGGTCACAAAGAGTCAGACATATCTTAGCGACTGAACAATAACTGACAAAAAATTTTGTATCCAGAATATATAAAGAATTCTTACAAATGATATTAAGAAGATAATCAACCTAATATTTTAATGGAGAAAATATTTTAAAACGCATGTCACAAAAATTGCACATGCTGCTGCTGCTGCTGCTAAGTCACTTCAGTTTGTCCAAATCTGTGCAACCCCATAGACGGCAGCCCACCAGGCTCCCCGGTCCCTGGGATTCTCCAGGCTAGAACACTGGAGTGGGTTGCCATTTCCTTCTCCTATGCATGAAAATGTAAGTGAAAGTGAAGGCTCTCAGTCGTGTCCGACTCAGCGACCCCATGCACTCCAGCCTACCAGGCTCCTCCGTCCATGGGATTTTCCAGGCAAGAGTACTGGAGTGGTTGCCATTGCCTTCTTCATACTCAACATCATTTGTCATCAGGGAACTGCAATATAAAACCAAAGTTAGATACCACTACACACCCACTAGAACAGCTAAGATTTAAAAGACTGACAATAACAAGTATCAGTGAGAATATGGAGCACCTAAAACTCTCATATATTACTGGTAGAAATTGAAAATGATACAATTGTTTTTTCAATTTATTTTTAATTAGAAGATAATTGCTTTACAATGTTGTGTTGGTTTCTGCCATACAGCAGCAAGACTCAGCCATAGGTATGCATATGTTTCCTCCCTCTTGAACTTCCCTCCTATCCTGCACCCCATTTCACCCTTTAGGTTATCACAGAGCACCAGGTTGAATTCCCTGTGTTATACAATTCCCTGTAATATAACTTCCCATCAGCTATATATTTTAATATGTCAATATATATAATTTTAATGCTATTCTCTCAATTCATCCTACCCTCTCCTGCCCCTGTGTCCATAAGTCAGTTCTCTATGTCTGTGTCTCTATTCTTGCCCTGAAACTAGGTTCATCAGTACCATTTTTCAAGAGTCTATATATACGCGTTCAGTTCAGTTCAGTTCAATTGCTCAGTCATGTCTGATTCCTTGCGACCCCATGGACTGCAGCATGCCAGGCCTCCCTGTCCTTCTCTGTCTCCTGGAGTTTGCTCAAACTCATGTCCATTGAGTCGGTGATACCATCCAACCATCTCATCTTCTGTCGTCCCCTTCTCCTCCTGCATTCAATCTTTCCCAGTATCAGGGTCTTTTCCAGTGAGTCAGGACTTCACATCAGGTGGCCAAAGTATTCAAGCTTCAGCTTCAGCACCAATCCTTCCAATGTAAATTCAGGACTGATTTCCTTTAGCATGGACTGCTTGGATCTCCTTGCTGTCCAAGGGACTCTCGAGAGTTGCTCCAACACCACAGTTCAAAAGCATCAATTCTTCGGCACTCAGCTTTCGTTATGGTCTCCAACTCTCACATCCATACATGACTACTGGAAAAATCATAGCTTTGACTATACGGACCTTTGTCTGCAAAGTAATGTCTCTGCTTTTTAATATGCTGTCTAGGTTGGTCATAACTTTTCTTCCAATGAGGAAGCATCTTTTAATTTCATGGCTGCAGTCACCATCTGCAGTGATTTTGGAGCCCAAGAAAATAAAGTCTATCACTATTTCCCCATCTATTTGCCATGAAGAGATAGGACTGGATGCCATGATCTTTGTTTTTTTAATGTTTTTAAGTCAGCTTTTTCACTCTCCTCTTTTACTTTCACCAAGAGGGTCTTTAGTTCCTCTTCACTTTCTGCCAAAAGAGTTATTGAGGTTATTGATATTTCTTCCGGCAACCTGAAATATCAATAACCTCAGATATGCAGATGATAACAAGGTTATGCTCAAAATCCTTCAAGCTAGGCTTCAGCAGTATGTGAACTGAGAACTTCCACACGTACAAGCTGGATTTAGAAAAGGCAGAGGAACCAGAGATCAAACTGCCAACATCCGTTGGATTAATATATGATATTTGTTTTTCTCTTTCTGACTTACTTCACTCTGTATAATAGTCTCTACATTCATCTACCTCATTAGAACTGACTCAAACTCATTCCTTTTTATATCTGAGTAATATTACATTGTGTGTGTGTGTGTGTGTGTGTGTGTATATGCACCTCACTTCTTTATCCATTCATCTGTCAATGGACATCTAGATTGCTTCCATGTCCTGGCTGTTGTAAATAGTGTTGCAATGTACATTGGCGTACATGTGTCTGTTTCAATTATGGTGTTCTCAGGGTATATGCCAGTAGTGAGATTTTTGAATTATATGGTAGTTTTAGTCCTAGATTTTTTTTAAGAAATCTCTATACTGTTCTCCACAGTGGCTGGAAAATTATACAACTATGTTTTTTAAAACATTTGGGCCGTTTCTTATAAAGTTAATCTTCCAATCATCATCAGATCAAATCAGATCAGTCGCTCAGTCGTGTCCAATTCTTTGCGACCCCATGAATCGCAGCACACCAGGCCTCCCTATCCATCACCAACTCCCGGAGTTCACCCAGACTCACGTCCATTGAGTCAGTGATGCCATCCAGCCATTTCATCCTCTGTCATCCCCTTCTCCTCTTGCTCCCAATCCCTCCCAACATCAGAGTCTTTTCCAGTGAGTCAACTCTTCGCATGAGGTAGCCAAAGTACTGGAGTTTCAGCTTTAGCATCATTCTTTCCAATGAAATCCCAGGGCTGATCTCCTTCAGAATGGACAATTCTACACATAGGTAATTACCCACAAAAATGAAAATGTATCTCCACTGTGCATACATGTTCAAAGCAGCTTTATTCCTAATAGCCGAAAGCTGAAAACAACACCAACATTCAAATATCCAAATAAATAAATAAGCAAATTGTGACCTAACCATCCCATGGAATACTAATCTGCAATAAAAAAGGAAGAAAGTCCTGTTACAACAACATGGATAACTCTCAGAAATATTCTGTTGAACTAAAGAAACAGAGCAAAGAATGCATGATTTTTGGTTTCCATTTACATGAAATTCTACAATAGGCAAAACTAACCTGTGGTGATAGTAGATTAATGGGATAGGGAATGATGGCAAAGGGACATAAAAGTATACTCTGGGAATGGAAAAGTCCACATTTTAATTGTGGTGGTAGTAAAATAGGTGGTGTCTGCATTTACTGAAATTCATCTAAGTGTACTCTTTAAGAGGGTGTACTTTAATGTGTATAAATTAAATCTCAATAAAGTTAAAAATACTATAAATTAAATTTGTGGAATATAGTAAAGCAACACATTAAGAAAAATTTACGTTTTTTAATTGAAGTATAGGAGATTTATGATGTTGGGTTAGTTTCTTGTGTATAGCAGAGTGATTCGGTTACAAATATATGTTTTTCTCATATTCCTTTCCATTATGGTTTGAAATTTTACATCTTTGAATGGTAACATAAGAAATAAGAAATGATAAGATTAATGATATAAGCTTCCAGGTTAAGAAGCTAGAAAAAGAGGAAGGAAGGAAATGGAGTAGAAGGAAATGATAAAGACCAGAATTTACTGAAATAGGAAAGAAAGAAACAAAATTGAGAACCAAAAAAGCCAAAAGTTTGTTCCTTAAAAAGATTAGTAGAAATAGTTAAACTTCTGTCCATGGGGTTTAATACTTAACCATTATTCATCTGTGGCTATTTAAATGTAAATACACATTAATTAAAATTATGAATACAATTAAGGTAGTTCCTCAGTCACACTGGCTACATTTCAAGTGTTCAACAGTCTCATCTCGCTAGTGGCAGCCTCACTGGACTGAGCAGAATAGAGCATTTCCATTACTGCTTAAAGTTCTCTTGGACAGCACTATTTAAACAAGTCTAATCACAGAAAAGACACGTACAAGGTCTTTGCCCTCAAGAAATATTTGTTCTTATGAGTAAAAAAGACAAATCATAGAAGAAATTTTGATATGATAAAATTATAATACACTCCAATGAAATAGGAAAGCCCGTAATGGTAAGCCCAAATTTGCATTGCCCTAAAGGCCTTCTTAGAGCAAAGTATTTTTAAGTTAAGTATGAGTTAGCCAGAAGAAGACCTAGAAGCCCTGACCCCTTGGAGACAAAAGACAATGTTATCAAGCTCATCTGCCCATCACAAGCTAGATGTCTAACCACCTAAATTTCAATTCTACCAAACATAGATTTGATATTTGAAGAGGAAAAATAGAGGCTTGAAAAGGATCTTGACAGAATGGATTTTTTTTAAATGTATCTTTACCATGTTAATGAACAGGGGTAGGCAGGAAGAAAATGGTCTGTTTATCAGCAGCTTGCTATTTCCTCCTGACCACCTGTACCCATTGCCAACCATGCTTCTCCCTTGGTGGTTGACAAGTTCTAGGTATAACAAAGAGGATGGTCTCGATGGAAATAAGTGATAAAAAGATAAAATCACGTATAAGAAGGTAACATCCACTTACCCGCAGCACTGCCTCTCAGTGGGCCATGAGGCCTGGGGTAAATGGACTCAGAGAAGCAGATATTGTTAACTCCTCTTCCTTGTCAGGAAACTGGAAGATGTTTCATACTTTCCAAAGTTCCGTTAATTAGAGAATAAATGTGTATTGACACTTCCGTGTTCCAGACTCTGGAGATACAGTGATAAACAAGAGATTCTTAAAGAAAATACAGGGGAGAGAGGACATGTGTAAACCTGTGGTTAATTCATGTTGATGTATGGCAGAAACTGACACAATATTATAAGGCAATTATCCTCCAATTAAAAATAATGTTTTTAAAAAAGAGTGTTATATAAACTTAGTTGATAAAATCAGATTTGAGAGGATTGGTTTCAATCGTGAAAGAAGCCCGACTGTTGGTAAAACGTTGTCAAACAGCATCATCTATTACAGAGCATTGTTTGTTATAGAGACAGTCAATTGATGTGGCAATCTCCATTGTTATCTTATTTCAAGAAGTTGCCACAGCTACCCCAACCTTCAGCAACCACCAAAATAGAGGTAAGATCCTCCACCAGAAAAAAGATTATGACTTACTAAAAGCTCAGATAATGATTAACATTTTTTAGTAATAAAGTATTTAAAATTATTTTAAATAAAAAAAAGAAAACACAGGAGAAAGTATATGGTGCTATACAAGGATGCCTAGTCTACACTTGGGGGGCTCAGGACAGGCTTCCATGAGAAAAGTGCTTCCATTATATCCATACACCATCTAAGGATATGTGAACACCATAGTTCATTTAAGAAATCTGGTAAGGGGAGAGTCACCTGGCTACACAGGAAAGGAAACACTGGGATGGAGGTCAAATCCATCACAGTCCAAGTAAAGTCAGGTTTCCCAGGCATCAGTGTGGTCTCCTACCAGAATACCTTAGGGATAAAAACAAATATGTTGTTGATAAAGCCAGGGTTGCATTTAAGAACTCATCCAACCCATAAACCTTGAAATGCCAAGAAGCACAAGGTCTGCCAGACCCTGATCTGCCCTGCTGCTTCATTGAAATTTTCCTGACTAATCGGGAGTTCCCAGAGATGGAAGCCAAGCCAAAAAAAAAAAAATTATATATATATATGGGTCCCAGGAGGACAGCACTGAAGTTGAAGTCAGGGTTTATCCACATCCAACCAAAGCAAGGAGGCTGCAAAAGGGAATATTAAATGTGCATTGTAGCCCAAGCTGGCTTCTTAACCAGAAGGAATGGAGGGAGATGGATAAACGGATGGATTAATAGAAAGAAGAACAGAGGGAAGAGAACAGAAAGTGCAACAGAAAATCTCTGAAGTAGAAGGGAAAACCAGCTTCATGTGGGCAGAGGACTGGGAAATGCCTCTGATTAGAAATAAGCTGAGTACACCTCCCTGGAGTTGACAACATGACATTCATCTCCAGTTTTCAACCAAAACCAAGATCATGCCATCAAGGTCGAAAAAGCTTAAAATTCAAAGGAAACATTTCCGCTGCTGTGGGGAAGTCCGTGCTAACTCTAACCTGACCTGAAGGATGATCACTTACTTTCAGGACAGGGACTAAGAAAGGTCTGTCACAGGGAAAGTTCAAAAATGAGACCAAAGCAACCACGACCACAACAAAAATAGAGAGAGAGATAAAGAGAGACTTAGAAATGAACACCCACTTGCTTTCAGATAAACAAGTTGAGTCAAAGTGGTGTTGAGGTGATAGATCCTATATTGCAGCCAAGAACCCCCAGAACTAAACAAATACAGTGGTTTTCCTTTCCTCCCAAGAGGATGATTGTTGCAGCCTCTGCCTGGTAGGGAGACAGGGAGAAAAAAGTTCTAAAATACTTAAAGATTTACTTAATGTGTATAATTCAGTCAGATGATTTGTCCGTCTCTTTTGTTCTGTTTTCAACTGACTTCACTTGAGCAGGCCTGAGTTGCAATGGTGAAGTGAAGAGATGGTTTGGGGCATCTCAGGAAAATTCCACCTCACCTCTCCCCTTTGCAATCTCCTTTCCTGTTCCTCGTGCTAATGGAGGACTCCCACTTCATCCTCACTCCCTTCTTCACCATTTACAACGGGCTTTAACAAGCATCCTTTCCGTTATTTGCACTACAACCCTGTGAAAAAGTTACCCCAAATATAATTTTTGCCACTCTACAGATGAGAAAACTGAAAACAAAGAAGCAATATGACTCAGACAATGAGTGACAGAGTTCTAATAGGAATCCAAGTCTTTTAATTCAAGTTTCAGAGTTTCTTCAAGCAGACCACACTGGAGAAATAAAATGGATTTTATGTCAAAGTAAATTTGTGCTGAAACCTAGTAGCTATATACCTAAAAGTGATGCTTCCAAACTAATAACTATGTGAGTTACATCCCCAGTTGGTTAAAATATTCCTCTTACATATGTGGAATCCAAAATGCCAGTCACTTGGATAAATGGCTGAACTACGTAATATCACTTACTTAATAATAGTTTCTGAGGATTGTAGTGGATGCTGTTGTATGCATTCAGATCCCTGCATTTAGAACGGAAGCACACTCATTATTCCGCAGGCTTCTGCGAATATTGGTAGTAACTGACAGCACTGAGCTGAGTCATTCTCTGGGAAATGCCCTCAGTAAATGCGTGAAAGTTGCCTGGCTCAAGGTCATGCCCCACTAGGAGAGCCAACCTGCATCCAATAACTAGTGAATAAGCAGTAAAGGCCCAGGTCCCTTGCCTCAAGGGAGATTCTGAAGGGATCATCCCAGTTTTAGAGTTATCCAAGGATTTTGTGAGGCCTTCATTGTGATGGTTTCACATGTGAACTCTTCCCTCTGCCCAATCCTACTTCCTTCATTCCCCACCCCACATTTTTCAAAAGGTGTTGCTTTTGAACATATCCCTGCACACAGATCCCAGTCTCCTGTGGAAGTTTTCCACTGGATGCCTATCTAAGATAAGCACAGTGAGACAGGCACTGTGAGCTGCCTTTAAAGGACTTGGTAGAGGGAGGGAGGCAAAGAAAAGCAAAGGGGTAATTACACTACAGGGTGATAAGTCTACAATACAGCAATATATCCTGGGGATAAAGTTGGGATGCAGGGGTGGTAATAGATTTTAGTCACAGAAAATAGCATATTCCCTCATATTTTTAGTTATAAAATATTGCTGGTCTTTGTTCTTGTCTCATTGTACTAGTTCTGATGACCAAGAAGGCTATCCATTTGGGAAAGTAATGTCAAGTAGATATTAGCAGAAAATCCTAGAGGACCACCTCAATGAGATCAAGGCTTGACATTTATGTAACTTCAAGGAATTTAGGACTTTTTCTGCCTATTTCCTTGAAATGTTTTTCTACAGGTTTAGGACAACCCTACTCTTAAATTCCACCATGTTTTATCAAAAGAGTCACAGCAAATAACTTAGAGTGCTTTTTGTATTGACTTTTGGATTTATGCTCCTGAAATTAAGGCTTTTGAGGGGGTGATACATAACAATGATATTTCAGAAATAATTTAAATTTATAATTATGAGTTTATCTGTTTCTGAGTCTGTGATGACTAGACAAATTGGGATTCCAACATGCCCCCAAAGCATATAGGTGTGAAGGAAGGTGGGGGATAGGGAAGTACAGAGTTGGTGCTGAGGGACTGCTCAACTCTAAAGCCTAAGTGATGTTTAAACTCATCCTCCAAAATTCTCAAATGACTGAAATTACTTTTAGGCTGGTTTCTCCCAATCTCTGTAAGGCATGTTTTATTGACTTGTTTTATGAGCTCAATAAGTCACTAGGCTCTATTGACTTCTTAATGGTTGCTCAACAGAATCCCTTACCTCCTCCAAAATAAGTGATGATGGACTTCTCCAGCTGGCACTTGTGGTAAAGAACCCACTTACCAATGCAGGAGATGTAAAAGACTCAGGTCCGATCCCTGGGTCGGAAAGATCCCCCTGGAGGAGGGCATGGCAACCCACTCCAGTATTCTTGTCTAGAGAATCCAATGGACAGAGGAGCCTGGTGGGCTACAGTCCATAGCGTCACAGAGAGTCAGACGTGAGAGAAGTGATTTAGCACACACACTTGCACTACTGATTTTTTTATGGCTGTTTAATATAATCCCTTAAATGGCAACCCACTCCAGTATTTTTGCCTGGAAAATCCCATGGACGGAGGAGCCTGGTGGGCTCCACCCCATGGGGTTGCAAAGAGTCAGACATGACTGAATGAACAACATACACCTCCAAAATAAGTAATGACAGATGGCAGATACATAGATAGATGTTGTTGTTTAGACACTAAGTCAAGTTTGACTCTCTTTTTCGACCACATGGATTGTAGCCCACCAGGCTCCTCTGTCCATGGGATTTCCCAGGCACAGGAGTACTGGAGTAGGTTGCCATTTCCTTCTCCAGGGGATCTTCCCAACCCAGGAATCAAACCCTTATCTCCTGCATTGTCAGGTGGGTTCCTAACCCCTGAGTCACCAGGGAAGCCCAAAAGCTGATGATTATCTTTCATGTCTCTGGACAAGACCAAGCAACCCCAAAGTCCTTTATCTTTAGCCCACCCATATTGGGGGTTTCTCCAGCCAGGAACTTCCTATGAGAAAGAGAAGGGGAAAAGAAGATCAGAGACAGAAATCCTTAGTCATTCAGAGAAAGATGAAAGATAAAATCTGCCACTGGTGTTAAGATTGCATTTTATCAGCCCTTAGAGAACTCAAACGCCCCTGGGGCACTTTGTTGTCATGGAGGGATTTTCTTAGGGTAGGGACTTCCCCAAGAGTCTCTGTCAAGTTTCCCTCTCTGTAGTTGCCAAAAGCCAACGGTCTGAATGTACAAATGAATTGTATTCTGTTGATCGTTGGACCTGTGAAACTTCATGCATTAATTCAAAATACAAGTAAGTGGAATTTTTTTCTACCCTTTACTTTCAGGTGGAGAAAAATTTGTCCCCTCCCCTGAAAAAAAGAAAAACAAAATCAAAGAATTTCTAGTGTCCTGGGTGAGTAAATGTCAATCAAAACTGCTAAAATTTTTGCTATCAATTTCTAATTTTTTTTGGCCAGGGGGACAGAGGGGCTCCCTTGGTGGCTCAGCTGGTAAAGAATCCACCTGCAATGCAGGAGACCTGGGTTCGATCCCTGGGTTGGGAAGATCCCCTGGAGAAGGGAATGACTACCCACTCCAGTATTCTGGCCTGGAGAATTCCATGGACTACAGTCCATGGGGTCACAGAGAGTTAGACATGGCTAAGCAACTTTCACTTTCACTTTTCACTTTCTCTTTCTAAATTTTTACTATGAAGTGATCCTATTTTGGAAGAAGCAGCACGGTGTATTGAATTCTGACTGAATCCCAAGGTCAGTGTGACGTTGAGCAAGTTACACAGGCCCCTGGGCCTCAGGTACACTTTTATCAGCACGATGAGGATTCTAATGTCTATATCATTGCAATTCTAAAGAGCAAATGAACTGGTTTTGAAACACGTGATTCGTGTGCTTAACAGATGACAGCCAATCTTGTTGTTATATCGTTTTGCTCACTCCAAATACTCACTGCAAAAAATTCAAGTCATTAAAGAAAAAAATTTGGAAAGATCCTTGATGCCTAAGTCCCTTTATTTATAATGGGGCTTCCCAGGTGTCGCTAACAGTAAAGAACCCGCTTGCCAGTGCAGGAAACATAAGAGATGCAGGTTTGATCCCTGGGTCAGGAAGATCCCCTGGAGGAGGGCATGGAAACCCTCTAGCCTGGAGAATCCCCTGGGCGGTACTACTATTGGACAAGTTGAATTCTACTGTTTTCAACTCAGACTTTCTATGATTCAGTTTTAACTAGCATGTGAATGAAACAGAGCAACTCTCATTTTTATATAGAACTTTAACAAACTAGCTTTGATAGAAAATTAGGTGAATCAGAACACCACCATTTTTACCAGCATTTGACTAGTAAAAACGTGACCAAACTATGGTCTTAAAGTGTTTGAGACTAAAAGGAGTGACAAGAAAGTTAAAGACTTTGAAATATAAAATTCTATTCCCTTTATCACAAATAGCCCTTATCTGAAAAATGGGGTAACCATCTCATTAATTCTGTGTGTTGTTGTGAGGATTCCACTTTTAAATAAATGTAAATCACTAAGTGTAAGTACCTGGCATGTAAAACGAGCCAAGTGAAAAGCAGCTACTAGTATTAGCCATGCAAAAGCATTTCCAAACACTCCCTGATCTTTGGATGAATGACTTTTTCATCCATTGATTGATTCATTCACCCAGTATCTATTGAACATGTTGTTTGTTGGGCACTGATCAGGTTACTGGGAATGGGGATGCAATAGTGAAGGCAAAGTCCCTGTTCTCCTTGAAGCCTCAGCTCCACAGTCATCCCCTTCCAGTTCAGTTCAGTCGCTCAGTTGTGTCCAACTCTTTGCAACCCCATGAATCGCAGCACGCCAGGCCTCCCTGTCCATCACCAACTCCCGGAGTTCACTCAGACTCACGTCCATCGAGTCAGTAATGCCATCCAGTCATCTCATCCTCTGTCGTCCCCTTCTCCTCCTGCCCCCAATCCCTCCCAGCATCAGAGTCTTTTCCAAGGAGTCAACTCTTCGCATGAGGTGGCCAAAGTACTGGAGTTTCAGCTTCAGCATCATTCCCTCCAAAGAAATCCCAGGGCTGATCTCCTTCAGAATAGACTGGTTGGATCTCCTTGCAGTCCAAGGGACTCTCAAGAGTCTTCTCCAACACCACAGTTCAAAAGCATCAATTCTTCGGTGCTCAGCCTTCTTCACAGTCCAACTCTCACATCCATACATGACCACTGGAAAAACCATAGCCTTGACTAGACGGACCTTTGTTGGCAAAGTAATGTCTCTGCTTTTGAATATGCTATCTAGGTTGGTCATAACTTTCCTTCCAAGGAGTAAGCGTCTTTTAATTTCATGTCTGCAGTCACCATCTGCAGTGATTTTGGAGCCCAGAAAAATAAAGTCTGACACTGTTTCCACTGTTTCCCCATCTATTTCCCATGAGGTGATGGGACCGGATGCCATGATCCCTTCCCAAACACTTAATCTAAGTCACACCTCCTCGTCCACCAACACCACTACCACACTGTCACTCCTTCAGGTCACTAGACTTTATTTGAGTCAAAAATGGTTATGACTACTCAAAACTCTGTTGTTAATTTGTTTGCTTACTCCACTCACTCCACCCCAACCCCCACAGAACACACATTCTATAAAGGCAGGGACCATGACTTATCATTTACCACTGTGTTCCCTACACAGTGCTGGCTATTACTCACTCAGTGCTCACATAACTCAACCCAACTTTCATAGCAAAATTCTGGAGAAGAAAATCATTTGAGCAATTCATTTGTTTTAGGTTGATGTGTGGAATTTACGAAGAAAAGCTAGAAGAATTGAAATCATTTAACTTACAGGAGAGAAATAAACTTTTAAAATGGCCTTTGATTGGAGACTTCCCTGGTAGTCTAGTGGCTAAGACTCCATGCAGGGGGCCCAGGCTCAATCCTGCTCAGGGAAATAGATCCTACATGCAACTAAGATCTTGCATGCTGCAACAAAGCTGAAAGATCCCAAATGTTGCAACTAAGACCCAGTCCAGCCAAATAAGTAAATATTTTGAAAAGCGTTTTTTTTTTTAGGATGGACTTTTATAGTCTAGAAGCCTGGGTTCAGGTGCTATGTGACCATGTGGAAATCACAGCCTCTCCAAACATGTCCTTGTATGTAAAATGGAAAGGATGATGTCCACTCTGACAAATCCATTCATAGAGCTGTCGTGTGGCAAAAAACAAATATAGCTACATTTGGATCCAAACCTTTACAACATGCTCTACATGCATTTGCCCTACTGAATATTACAAAAGTGACCCTTTGAAGTACGGAAGGAAGGGACTACTTTCATTCTGTTTTACCGGAGATACTAATATTAGAGAGTTCTTTTGACTCTGGTAAGAAAAGAAGCAAGAAAAAGAGAGGAGTGGCTGGGGTGGGTGGAGAGAGAAGGGTCAAGCAGCATCTTCACAAGACGCTCTTGTTCATCACTCCCACTTTCGTTGTCTCCTGTAATCCTCTCAGTCATTCTCATCCCATTTTATAGATGGGGAAACCGAAGTACAGAGAATTAAGGCAATGGTTTACCCACAAGTAGCCTACTAGAAAATAAAGATGACAGGTTGTGAAGCCAGTTTCTCCAACTTCAAACCCCACACTCTTCATTTTTACCACGTTGCATCCAAGAAATGATCAAAGGAAAGAAATTTAGCAAAAGAGAAATATGCCATGAAAAGAATTAAAATCCTCTAAATCAAATCCCTTATGATTATACAGTGGAAGTGAGAAATAGATTTAAGGGCCTAGATCTGATAGATAGAGTGCCTGATGAACTATGGAATGAGGTTCGTGACATTGTACAGGAGACAGGGATCAAGACCATCCCCATGGAAAAGAAATGCAAAAAAGCAAAATGGCTGTCTGGGGAGGCCTTACAAATAGCTGTGAAAAGAAGAGAAGCGAAAACCAGAGGAGAAAAGGAAAGATATAAACATCTGAATGCAGAGTTCCAAAGAATAGCAAGCAGAGATAAGAAAGCCTTCCTCAGTGATCAATGCAAAGAAATAGAGGAAAACAACAGAATGGGAAAGACTAGAGATCTCTTCAAGAAAATCAGAGATACCAAGGGAACATTTCATGCAAAGATGGGCTCGATAAAGAACAGAAATGGTATGGACCTAACAGAAGCAGAAGATATTAAGAAGAGGTGGCAAGAATACACAGAAGAACTGTACAAAAAAGATCTTCACCACCCAGATACTCACGATGATGTGATCACTGACCTAGAGCCAGACATTCTGGAATGTGAAGTCAAGTGGGCCTTAGAAAGCATCACTGCAAACAAAGCTAGTGGAGGTGATGGAATTCCAGTGGAGCTATTTCAAATCCTGAAAGATGTTGCTGTGAAAGTGCTGCACTCAATATGCCAGCAAATTTGGAAAACTCAGCAGTGGCCACACGACTGGAAAAGGTCAGTTTTCATTCCGATCCCAAAGAAAGGCAATGCCAAAGAATGCTCAAACTACCGCACACTTGCACTCATCTCACATGCTAGTAAAGTAATGCTCAAAATTCTCCAAGCCAGGCTTCAGCAATATGGGAACTGTGAACTTCCTGATGTTCAAGCTGGTTTTAGAAAAGGCAGAGGAACCAGAGATCAAATGGCCAACATCCACTGGATCATGGAAAAAGCAAGAGAGTTCCAGAAAAACATCTATTTCTGCTTGATTGACTATGCCAAAGCCTTTGACTGTGTGGATCACAATAAACTGTGGACAATTCTCAAAGAGATGGGAATACCAGACCACCTGACCTGCCTCTTGAGAAATCTGTATGCAGGTCAGGAAGCAACAGTTAAAACTGGACATGGAACAACAGACTGGTTCCAAATAGGAAAAGGAGTACGTCAAGGCTGTATATTGTCACCCTGCTTATTTAACTTATATGCAGAGTACATCATGAGAAACACTGGGATGGATGAAGCACAAGCTGGAATCAAGATTGCCGGGAGAAATATCAGTAACCTCAGATATGCAGATGACACCACCCTTATGGCAGAAAGTGAAGAGGAACTCAAAAGCCTCTTGATGAAGGTGAAAGTGGAGAGTGAAAAAGTTGGCTTAAAGCTCAACATTCAGAAAACGAAGATCATGGCATCTGGTCCCATCACTTCATGGCAAATAGATCGGGAAACAGTGGAAACAGTGTCAGACTTTATTTTTCTGGGCTCCAAAATCACTGCAGATGGTGACTGCAGCCATGAAATTAAAAGACGCTTACTCCTTGGAAGGAAAGTTATGACCAACCTAGATAGCATATTCAAAAGCAGAGACATCACTTTGCCAACAAAGGTCCATCTAGTCAAGGCTATGGTTTTTCCTGTGGTCATGTATGGATGTGAGAGTTGGACTGTGAAGAAGGCTGAGCGCCGAAGAATTGATGCTTTTGAACTGTGGTGTTGGAGAAGACTCTTGAGAGTCCCTTGGACTGCAAGGAGATCCAACCAGTCTATTCTGAAGGAGATCAGCCCTGGGATTTCTTTGGAGGGAATGATGCTGAAGCTGAAACTTCAGTACTTTGGCCACCTCATGCGAAGAGTTGACTCATTGGAAAAGACTCTGATGCTGGGAGGGATTGGGGGCAGGAGGAGAAGGGGACGACAGAGGATGAGATGGCTGGATGGCATCACTGACTCGATGGACGTGAGTCTGAGTGAACTCCGGGAGTTGGTGATGGACAGGGAGGCCTGGCGTGCTGCGATTCATGGGGTTGCAAAGAGTTGGACACGACTGAGCAACTGAACTAAACTGAACCGAATCATTTTTAAACAAAAGAGAATTATCAACTCTCTCTTTTTTCCCAGATTTAACTGAGTTTTGGGTGGGGAATGTATATGGAGTGGCATGAGGATTCGCTGTGAGGAATTTAATAGCAGATACAGTATTTTAGCCACTAATGAGGTTATGGGGATATTGTTGGAATATAGCTTTAAGATTGATTAAACCCTACCAGTGAACCTTCATTCCAGAAAAAGTTGAATGAGAATCTGTATTAAGAGAAAGGATTGGATGTTAAAGTATCTTGTTGTCATTGTTGATCTTTATAAAATGGAACTGTCTTTTTAAATTACAAAGGATCTGTTTTTATTACATTTTTTAAAATTTAGATATCAATATAAGTACTCCACAAATTCCACTCAGAAGCCTTTTCCCCAGAGACAATCATCATTAACAATTGGACATGGTACTGTCTTTACTGTATTTATTTTACCTAAATGTGATCATACTGTTCTCTAACCATTTTTTCCACTCTATGATGGACAATGTTCCAGGTGAAAAGAGAAATCTACTTTTTTCTTTACAGTAGTGGACATACCATAATCATTATATTTTTTATTGAAGAATTTAATATAGTGATATTTTCAGAAGAAAGACAGATTGCTCACCAATTTCTTTTTAGTCTCCTGTCCAGTTTCAACCACCCACAGAGTTTTAGTTGTTCCTACTTTATAGGTGTGAAAACAGTCATTTCTTTCTTTCCCAGAAGGTTTGGTCACTTGGTCCACTAATTCTGTGTATGTAAGAAATACTGACATGAAATAAGTATTCATTTCTAGAACAAAAAATTCTCTAGGTAAAGGTTATGGTATCTTCTGCTTCACACAGAATTTACAAAAGATAAAATCTTTATTGCATGAGATTCAGAATTAATATCCCATGGCCAAGACGTGACCAAAATCTCAATATCATGGCAGTACTTAGAGTTCTTATAAACCAAGTAAAGGAATTGGGATTTTATTCTGAAGGCAATGGGAATCAGTGGAGCATGAATGCATTTTTTAACTGGGGGAAACCATGATCAGATAAATAATACAGGAAGATCTCATTAACTAAAGGTAATGGTTTGGAATAGGGGAAATCCAGGGGCAAGGAGACCCAGTTAATCATGAATGAAAAGTCTTTATTAAGGTTTTATAACCAAAAACAGCCCAAACTGACCCAATCTTTCTCTTAACCAGACTAAATTGCTTTTCAGAGACAGCAGAGCAAAACTGAATCATGCAGTAAAGGAATGCACAGAGGAGAAATACTGGTCTTTAAATAATACCATGAACCAAAGTGTCTTCCCTCCATGGAACCAAAAGACCAGGATATGACCAGAACCTGAATGCCAGGGCCCTTTCAGAAGCGAAGGGTTTGTTGTCTAGGAAGATTTGGTGCTAAAGCCTCTTCACCATATCTTATCATCCATGGCCAAGTTCCAAAGCCCTCCAACCTTAACCTGTGCTTCCACATACCAATCCATCCTCTTAACTCATAAACATATGACTGAACCCTAGATTGGTAAACAGATCAAGAGCCTTGACACCTCTCTCCTTGCTGGTCAACTTTTCACTAAAGCTTTTTCTTTTCTCAGAAGTTAGTGCCATAGTATTGGCTTCTGCGCATATTGGGCAGAGAGCTCATGGCTTAGTAACAGTATTCTTTTTTTTTTTAGGTTTTAAAATTTATTCTTTAATTGAAGAAAAACTGCTTTACAATATTGTGTTGGTTTCTGCCATACAGCAATGCAATTTAGCTATAATTATACATATATCAACTCCCTCCTGAGCCTCCCTCCCCTCATCCCATCCCACCTCTCTAGGCCATCACAGAGTGCCAGACTGGGCTTTCTGTGTTATATAGCAACTTCTCACCAGCTATCTGTTTTATACACAGTAGTGTAAAACAGACATATAATCGATGCTATACATATAGACATATAGTTGATGCTATATAGACATACAATCGATGCTACTTTTTCCATTCGTCCCACTCTTTTCCTTCCCCCACTGTGTCCACAAGTCCATTTTACATCTGTGTCTCCATTCCTTCCCTGCAAATAGGTTCATCAATATCATTTTTCTAGATTCCATATATATGCTTTAATAGATAATATTTGCTTTTCTCTTTCTGACTTACTTCACTCTGTATAACAGGCTATAGGTTCATCTGCCTCACTAGAACTGATTCAAATTCATACTTTTTTAATGGCTAATATTCCATGTTATATATTTAGCACAGGTTCTTTATCCATTCATCTGTCAGTAGACAACTAGATTGCTTCCATGTCCTAGCTATTGTAAATAGTGCGGCAGTGAACATTGGGGTACATGAGTATTTTTCTTTTTTTTTTTAAATTAACATGAAATCTCACTTTTATTTTTTTTTTCTAATTTTATTTTATTTTTAAATTTTACATAATTGTATTAGTTTTGCCAAATATCAAAATGAATCCGCCACAGGTATACACGTGCTCCCCATCCTGAACCCTCCTCCCTCCCCATACCATCCCTCTGGGTCGTCCCAGTGCACTAGCCCCAAGCATCCAGTATCGTGCATCGAACCTGGACTGGCAACTCGTTTCTTACATGATATTTTACATGTTTCAATGCCATTCTCCCAAATCTTCCCACCCTCTCCCTCTCCCACAGAGTCCATAAGACTGCTCTATACATCAGTGTCTCTTTTGCTGTCTCGTACACAGGGTTATTGTTACCATCTTTCTAAATTCCATATATATGCGTTAGTATACTGTATTTATGTTTTTCCTTCTGGCTTACTTCACTCTGTATAATAGGCTCCAGTTTCATCCACCTCATTAGAACTGATTCAAATGTATTCTTTTTAATGGCTGAGGAATACTCCATTGTGTATATGTACCACAGCTTTCTTATCCATTCATCTGCTGATGGACATCTAGGTTGCTTCCATGTCCTGGCTATTATAAACAGTGCTGCGATGAACATTGGGGTACACGTGTCTCTTTCCCTTCTGGTTTCCTCAGTGTGTATGCCCAGCAGTGGGATTGCTGGATCATAAGGCAGTTCTATTTCCAGTTTTTTAAGGAATCTCCACACTGTTCTCCATAGTGGCTGTACTAGTTTGCATTCCCACCAACAGTGTAAGAGGGTTCCCTTTTCTCCACACCCTCTCCAGCATTTATTATTTGTAGACTTTTGGATCGCAGCCATTCTGACTGGTGTGAAATGGTACCTCATAGTGGTTTTGATTTGCATTTCTCTGATAATGAGTGATGTTGAGCATCTTTTCATGTGTTTGTTAGCCATCTGTATGTCTTCTTTGGAGAAATGTCTATTTAGTTCTTTGGCCCATTTTTTGATTGGGTCGTTTATTTTTCTGGAGTTGAGTTGTAGGAGTTGCTTGTATATTTTTGGTTTTCTCAGGGTATATGCCCAGTAGTGGTATTGCTAGGTCATATGGCAGTTCTATTCCTAGTTTTTAAGGAATCTCCATACTGTTCTCCATAGTGGCTTTATCAACCTATATTCCCACCTACAGTGCAAAAGGGTTCCCTTTTCTCCACATCCTCTCCTTTACTGTTTGTAGATTTTTTTGATGATGGCCATTCTGACTAGTGTGAGGTAGTATCTCATTGTAGTTTTGATTTGCATTTCTCTAGTAATGAATGACGTTGGGTCTTTTCATGTGTGTATTGGCATCTGTATGTCTTTTTTGGAGAAATATCTGTTTAGGTCTTCTGCCCATTTTCTGACTGGGCTGTTTTTCTGACATTGAGCTCTATGAGTTGCTTATATATTTTGGAGATTAATCCTTTGTCATTTTTTTCATTTGCAATTATTTTCTCCCATTCTGAAGGTTGTCTTTTAATCATGTTTATTGCTTCTTTTACTGTGCAAAAGCATTAATTAAGTCCCACTTATTTATTTTTGTTTATATTTCCATTACTCTAGAAGGTGGGTCAAAACGATCTTGCTGTGATTTATGTCAAGGAGTGTACACAAAGATTTTTTTTCTAAGAGCTTTATAGTTTCTGGCCTTACATTTAAATCTTTAATCCATTTTGAGTTTACTTTTGTGTATGGAGTTTAACAGTATTAAGAATTATACCTTGTTCATGAACATGAATGTGCAGTCATTCTGTCATGTCTGACTCTTCACAACCCCATGGACTGTAGCCCGCCAGGCTCCCCTGTCCATGGGGCTTCTCCAGGCAAGAATATTGGAGTGGGTTGCCATTTCCTTTTCCAGGGGATCTTCCAACCCAGGGATCGAACCCGGGTCTCCTGCATTGCAGGCAGACTCTTCACCCTCTGTGCCACCAGTCCGTACTTTACCTTTATTTCACTTTTTCAAAATATTATAATACTTCACTTATGTTATTAAGATATTAAGTATTACAGGGGCAAGTTGATTCTGAGCCTGGATGTAATCACTGCTGACAGAAATATTGTAGGGGAGCAAAACATGACACTTCAAAAATGCCTCTCTGCTACGTGGATTATTTCAAACTAAAAATAATCAAGACCCAAAAGATACAGGAAGTAACTTTGACCTTTTCTCTTCAAACTGCCTGAAGATAGTAGATAAAGGCCTTTTTCCAGGAAGGGAGCAGTCACAATAGATAATTATAGTATGAACTACATTTGTGAACAGGAACGAACCTAGCAAAGTCCGTTGAAACTCCTCACCATGACCCACTATTTCTAACTGGCCCAGCAAACATTTGCGTTTCCATCTCCAAGTTTATTGCATTCCTGCCCTGTGAAGTCCCAAACTCTACCCCTCGTATCTTCTTTTGTCTTTAGCTGAAGATGATATTTAAGGTGACGGTTTTGGCCATTTTAGAGCTTCCCACATGGCTCAGTGGTTAAGAATCCACCTGCAAAGCAGGAGATGCAGGAGACATGAGTTCGATCCCTGGGTTGGGAAGATCCCCTGGAGAAGGAAATGGCAACCCACTCCGGTATTCCTGCCTGGAGAATTACATGGAAAGAGGAACCTCATGGGCTACAGTCTATGGGGTCGCAAAGAGTCGGATACAACTGAGCACACACCCATGCCCTTTGGCCATTTTAGCAAGTTATTTGGTTTTTCTTAGTCTCTCTCATGTATACATGTTGTTCAACTTTTGTGTGATTTTCTCCTGTTAATCTGTCTCATGTCAATGTCATTCTTAGACCAGCCTGAAGAACCTAGAAGTGCAGAGGAAATTCTCTTCCTCCACCATAGGACAAATACAAACTCTGGCCTCTTCTAAAATGTCCTTTACCTTCAATAAATTGTCGAAGGCAAAAACTTCCACTTCTGAGATGGCTTAACTACATGGCATCCCAGTGGTCATGTATGGTTGTGAGACCTGTACCGTAAAGAAGGCAGAATGCCAAAGAATTGATGCCTTTAAACTGTGGGGCTGAAGAAGACTCCTGAAAGTCCCTTGGACAGCAAGGAGATCAAACCAGTCAATCTTAAGGAAGATAAACCCTGAATATTCACTGGAATGACTGATGTTGAAGCTGAAGCTCTGGTATTTTGGTCATCTGATGCAAACAGACAACTCATTGGAAAAGTCCCTGATGCTGGGAAAGATTGAGGGCAGGAGAAGAAGAGGGCTTCAGAGGATGAGATGGCTGGACAGCATCACTGATACAATGAACATGAACTTGGGAAAACTCTAGGAGATGGTGAGGGACAGGAAGGCCTGGCATGTTGGAATCCATGGGGTCGCAAAGAGTCGGACACAACTGAAAAACAACAACAACTACATGGCTATAGGCTGGAAACGTGTTTTCTACCACATGTACCTCTCTCTCTGGAGGGCTGCTTGGGTGTCCTCATGACATGGAAGCTAGCTTTCTCCAGAGCAAGCAATCCAAGACAGAGGGCAGGAAGGAAGCCGTGTGCTCTACCACCTGGTCTCAGAAGTCACACGGTGTCATATGTCCATTATTCATTTCATTAGAACAAAGCCAGTCAGTCCATCCTACACTCAATAGAAGAGGAATAAAGTGTCATCTCTTGAAGAGAAAAATGTCAAAGAATTTTTGGACATACTTTAAAACCACCACAGGAGTCTAGTTTAGAATCCAGATTGATATAGATGAGATCCAGAGGCTTAGGGGACTATAAGACATAAAATTCTCTAGTAATTCACAAAAGCAAATAAGAGCTCTTCAGGCTTCCACAGTCCATAGAACTGGGAGGGTTCAGTTTAGTTTATCTAGACATCTGAGAGGCAGTGTGGCCAGATGATATTTTAGTTATGCTATTCATCTCTCCATGTTATCAAATGTGTTACTGAGAGCATGAGATCTAATTCTTTCCTGTTAGTCCTCAGAAATTGTAAAAACATCCAAAATACTTCATTGTTTTCACGTATCCCCATTTTAAATTCAACTGAAATCTGGCATCTATGTTAGCCCTCAGGAAGTGTGTTCTGCTCTCTATGGGCAGGATTACATACATGTTAGGTGGAGAAAGTAAACCTTAAAATAAACCTTTGAGTGACTGATCCTCTTTTATCTTCAGGCTTTTGTCAAAGACAGGTTCAGCTCGTGTGTGTGTGTGTGTGTGTGTGTGTGTGTGTGTGTGTGTTTGCTTGAAATTAGACAAATAAATTACATTGCTTAACTAGTTTATTGCACCAGCTGGACACTGCAGGTACAGACAGGAAAAATTTTTACTTTTTATCACAGTTGTCCTCCTCTGAATGCCATATTATTAATTCATTTACCCTCCCTTCAGTGAAATTTCAATCAGATCTAATAGCTTTTTTAATCACCCTCAGATAATAAAATATTACTCTATTTCATCTACTCTAAGATGAACATATTTTTCCATTTTAATATCCCATCTCTGAATTTCAGTGTCATCATGTAGTCATAATTGGAAGGGATTTTTCCCTCTGATATATAAAATAAGGGAACATCTTATAATCAATGGCATCTTTGATTCAATGAAATTTAATAATCTCTTTTTGCCAGGTATTAAAGAATATAGTTAGTATAATAATCAAAACCTGATTCTCATCAAATGTAAAACTTCTCTCTCCTGTGATCTCCAGGGTACTCCAGGCTTGGAACCCTGTAATGAAAGAAGATGGGGATAATTAGAGTCACCTCCAGCTCTCACTTCACCTTCTACTTGACTACTTGGCTGATGCTTTGGAACCTTTCAGGGACTGGAGTGATTGGAGAAGGAAATGGCAACCCACTCCAATGTTCTTGCCTGGAGAATCCCAGGGACAGGGGAGCCTGGTGGGCTGCCGTCTATGGGGTCACACAGAGTCGGACATGACTGAAGCGACTTAGCAGCAGCAGCAGGGACTGGAGTGAAGAGACGGAAAGAAGTAAAAGTAAATAAAGTATTATTTCCCAGTACAGCTATACTCCGGTATAGGTATTCTCTCTGTGAGGGATGTTCTAAATGTCACTTCTTTCTTCCTTGGAGTGTTTTGTGGCTTTTTCAGAGACAACTTCCATCACTGGGGATCTCTCACCCATATATAGTTCCTCTGACGTACGCTATACCCGCTCCAGCTGGCCTCTTACAACTTCCCCTCTAGCCACTGGTTTTTGTGGTCCACGCCTCCATCAGATTCACTCCTCTTGTGTGGAGTCCCAGTCAAAACAACCCGATACATTCCCACCTCAGGAGCCTCACAGTTCATGGGAAATTCAAACATCCTTTGTCACACCAGATGCTAGAAGCTGTGGTGGATTTCGATAGAGCCCTTTCCTCTCACTCTGCTCCAAGTCAACAGAGCTCAGGCCACCGACTCTCCCCTTTGGACTTTGTAGGTATGAGTCAGAGTTGAGTTCTTGCATCCCTCCAATGTCAGGGAACATGTCAAAAACTCTCCAAGTAATTCCCTAGAAGCATCATCACTAGATCTGAGAGCAGTAGTTCATTAATTGCTTCTTAAAATGAACGGTTAGTCTTAGGCACATTCACTTCCGTTTCAGGCTTCACCATCAACTTTAAGACAAACACATTCATACACAAAAAGCTAAAAAAGAAAAGAAGGATTTATTTATTTTTTTCTATGTGCCATAGTGCTTTTTATTTTCTATTTAATGTCATTTTACATACACAAAAATTTAAATTCTAGCATGAATTTACTATTATCTTTATAGCCAGTTTTACTTTTTATTGAAGTATGGTTAATTTATAATAATAAATAATTGTTAATTTCAAAAATTATTGTTACAATAATTGTTATTTCAAATGTACAGCAAGGTGATTCAAATACATATAAAATTTTATTAGTAAATCAATTCATTCTCTACTTTCCCCCAAAAAATGCTGAGAAATTGCTCACAATGAAACATATAACCATCAGTGAGGTATAGTGATTATCTACTTTATGCTGGGTCCTTTATGTTACTGTTGATACATTGAGAAAGACAAGCATCACCAACGTAGTATGCCTTCTAAGAATGCATGCATGCATGTGTGCAAAGTCGCTTCAGTTGTGTTAGACTCCTGGTGATCCTATGGACTGCAGCCCCCCAGCCTCCTCTGTCCTTGGAGTTCTCTAGGCAAGAATACTGGAGTGGGCTGCCATCCCCACCTCCAGGGGATTTTCCCTACCCAGGGACTGAACCCATGTCTCTTATGTTTCCTGCATTGGCAGGCAGGTTCTTTACCACTAGTGCCACCTGGGAAGCCCAAGTGAATGCATATCTTAAATTTAATCAGGAGGAATAGCAGACTCAAAATACAGAAGTCAAATCTAATTATAAGCTCTCTTCCTGACAATGATAATTTGGAGAATGCAGAAACCAAATGCTAATCAATATTCCTAAAACATGGCTCCTGAATTAATCAGACTTAACACCAGTTTCTCCCTTCAGTACATGCATAAACTGTAGGCCTCAATTCAGGAGACAATATCTCCCCCATTAAGCTTGTCAAATGGAGGAAAGGAGACTAGAATACCCTGGCTCTGGGGTAGGCAGATCGAAAAGAGAAAAGAACCCAGAAGAGGCTAAGCCACACACGTCCACACAGTCTCCAGACAGCACAAATGGCAAGTCTGGAGAGAGACACCTTCTCTAGGTAGATCTAGACCCTCTGGAAACAGGGTTGATTCCACAATATCTTTGTTGGAATTAATCCTTCCTCCAGGTAAACCCAGCTCTCTTCCGGGGCACAAGGCCTGAAAGTTCAGCTGGACTTCAGACCCTGTCACCATCAGCACAGGTGGACAGCCCTGTCAGGTGGCAGCCCTTCATGCCTAATTCTTTCTCTCAATGTCACCGAAGCCTTGAGAAGGACAGAAGGTAGTGTAGAAATTTCTTTCATTTTTCTAATACACAGTTGAAAATCCTATTTTAATGGCCTATATCAGGATTCTGGGAAGAAGAGAAAATGGTCCCCTCTACGTAAGGGATGTTGATACATTAAAGATATCAATTTGTCTCCCATGATACAGTTTATTTTTTCTGTTTATCATTTGCTTTCCAGTTTTTGATGCAATTTTTAAACTTAAGTATTTTAGATATTTCTCATTTTAATAGAAAATTCAAAAGCAATGAAGAATCCATTACGAACACTAGCTAAAATCTTTTAACACTATCAGTTTAATAAGGCAATTCAGTTTTGTTTTAAACTACATGCATATTGTGCTCACTTTGCTTCAGAACTTTTTTTTTTTGGAATAACAGGTTTATGTATAAAAAATATTTCTAATTTTGCCGTATCCTAAGCAGTAATGTGGAGAAGGCAATGGCATCCCACTCCAGTACTCTTGCCTGGAGAATCCCATGGACAGAGGAGCCTGGTAGGCTGCAGTCCATGGGGTTGCTAGGAGTCGGACACGACTGAGCGACTTCACTTTCACTCTTCACTTTCATGCATTGGAGAAGGAAATGGCAACCCACTCCAGTGTTCTTGCCTGGAGGATCCCAGAGATGGCAGAGCCTGGTGGGCTGCCATCTATGGGGTCGCACAGAGTCGGACACGACTGAATCGACTTAGCATTAGCAAGCAGTAAATTGTTTAATTGTAACACTATATTTATCATCTCTCATTTATTAGTGCCACATCACATCTCTATGTTTTCAAAGAACATACAAGACTGATATGATTTTCATGGTATTTTCCCAATGCTTCTGATTTTTTCTGGGTTTTTCTTCTCTTTTAAGAAAGTGTACTCCCTTTAGATGATCTCTCCTAGGATCCAGTATATTTTTATAGACTATCAGTACTTCTGTTAAAGACTTGTCAATTTTCATTGATTATAGAAATTATATCTTCTCTCTTCACACATTATATATACTTATATAGAAAAGTCAGCCTCATTCCTGTATTCTGAACTGTCTAGTCATTTAGGTTTAGGAGTACCTATTATATGTAAATAGCAACATTCAGATTTTTTAATTAGGGCTCAGCCCAGGAATGTTGTCATATAACAAGGACATTTGCAGCATTCATAATAATTACTCTAAGTGATATGTCTGATTACTATCATTTTATATGCTTTCTGTTTTTATGCTTCTTGCTATTTCCCTTTCCTTCTCTATAATTCTAACTTCTGTTTCATTGACTTTTATTGTTAGTTTCTTTTACCTATTATTTTCTTTTCTAGTGATTTACTAGTCATACTTATTTACTAGTCCTGTTGACCAGTAAATTTATTACTAAATATTTACTCGTCCTATTTATCCTATTGTCATCTCTACATAATAGTTATTAAAATAAATATACTTAAGCTCATATTTCTAGATCAAAATCAATAATGATTTCCATCTGTGAAACAGGACAACTCCTTCAAGATAGTCAAAGCCACACTCTCCAAGTAAGGTATAATCGAGAAGAAGGCTGAGCAACAAACATGTGTTATGTCCACAGTTAAATGGGAGGAGAGTGGAATGACAAGGAGGAGAAGTAGGCAGGAGGGTCAATCGACATATGAAAACTCAAATGAGAGAAAGTATCCAAGACAGCAGAAGTGTTCAACAGTAACTAATAAAGAAGCGGGATAGGAAGGATGAAGGATGAGATCAGAAGCAAAACTGAAAGAGACTCACAAACTTAGAGAACAAGCTTATGATTGCTGGGGGAGAAGGATAAGAGGAAGAGACAGGGAGTTGTGATGGACATATACACGTGGCTATGCTTAAAATGAATAATCAACAAAGACCTACTGTATAGCACAGGGAACTCTGCTCAATGTTGTGTGGCAATCTGGACTGAGGGGGAGGGAATTCAGGGGAGAAGAGATAACATATATTATGTCTGGCAGAGTCCCTTTGCTGTTCACTTGAAACTATCACAACACTGTTAATCAGCTATACATATATGTATAACTAAGTCACTTGCTCTGCAGCAGAGACTGGCACAATACTGTAAATAAGCTACTCTTCAATTTAAAAAAAGAATGAAGAAAAAAATTAAACGGGCAATGCATACATAAAAAAAAATTTTTTTTTAAAAGAAGCAAGGTCATTAGAAGTTGACGATCTTGTATCCCATCTTTTTTTACATGGTTATATAAACCTTCTCTGTGCTCTTCAGTTGTGATTTAAAACTGTGAATACTTAACAAAAGCTCTAACCAGTCTAGATACTTGCTGAGATAGCTCAATTAGCATATTTGAAAATTCAGTATAGTCACATGCTTAGTAAGAGGATTTTTAAAAATTAGTCTGGCATTTCAATCCCTCTGTATTTCAATCCCCAAAAAGTTGCTTTAATAGATTAAATGAATACATTCATATTTCTTATAGGGTAAAATTCTCATCTTTAAGGGTAAACAGTCTAGTCATCAAGCAATAAAAAATACCACTTAAATATCACAGGGGAGTTCTTCACCTATTTGTGTTTAACCACAGCCTACCGCTTCAGGAAAAGACTACTGGGAATTTAGAAAACCCCATGAAATTACACTGCAGCCATATGTGGAGGCAAAATGCATGTATCACTTGAGTAAATCCTAAATTATAGAGGCACATGATGAAAGGGAGTCTACTCATTGCAAAAACTGATTCTTTGGCAAATTTTCCAGAGCAAGAAGACACTTATAACTTCCTACAATGAGATATATTTAAACTTATTGTCTTATCACTGAGTAGCTTTTCAAGGTTGTATCAGTTTTCTCTAAAATATTTTGTACTCAGAAGTTCTTCAGTATCACAGATTATATTAGATGTTTCTGAAGAGACTTCTTCCAAGGGAGAAAACTTCAAATGGAAGGAAACTTGTAAAGTAAACTTACTGCCAAATCACGTGATAATCAGTTTACTTATTTGTTGAAACAAATTTATATCAAGAACTTACTATTATATACTAAGGTGTAGTGTACAGCATTGTTTCTCAAACCATCTATGGTAGAGGAGGATTTTTTTCCCCTAATCCATCATGATTTTTGGAAAATATAATACGACTAAGTTGCTGCTGCTAAGTCGCTTCACTCATGTCCGACTCTGTGCGACCCCATAGACGGCAGCCCACCCGGCTCCCCCGTCCCTGGGATTCTCCAGGCAAGAACACTGGAGTGGGTTGCCATGTCCTTCTCCAGTGCATGGAAAGTGAAAAGTGAAAGCGAAGTCTCTCAGTCGTGTCCGACTCCCAGCTACCTCATGGACTGCAGCCCACCAGGCTCCTCCGTCCATGAGATTTTCCAGGCAAGAGTACCGGAGTGGGGTGCCATTGCCTTCTCCAAGAGTAAGTTACTAAACAAAATAACATCAAACAAGGAAGCTCAACTTTTTATTATTAAATTCCACAGAATAAACTTACATTCTCAAATTATCTTTGTAGTGTTCTAGATATTTACTCTCAGTTCCTGATCTTAACAGTTTGCCACACCCCCTATCCTGGTCTTCAGGCAGCCTGGGGGTAAGGTAAGAATATATTTAGTGCTTCAACTAACATAGGCATGTATGTCTCAACTCAATGGAGGCTTTCATTCTTTCAGTCAAAAAAAATTCAAAAATACTCCTCCCATTGGCACAACTAAGAGTACACAAATTACAGAAGAAAACAAACACACAGAAAGAAAACATGTATAGAAAGACTACACAATCAGGCTTCTTTTATCCACTATAAACATCACAGGATCAGTAAAAAAAAAAAAAATTTCAGGCATTTCCAGGACTTACAAAAAATTTTTGAGAGCTAAAATATATTTACTGACTCCAAAAGCTAAACACAGAAAGTAAAATTAACAAAAGTTAAAATACAAAAGAATATATAACACTGGTTATTAAATTAATGACTATCTGCTAATTAATAGGTTATTAGGAATTACTAAACTTAGTGTTCATAAAATATCATTAAATTTGAAAACTCTTTTTATGTTACATTTTATCACATTCCAATATCCACAAGAAATCATAGCTAGTAGCATTTTAAGAAAGTTATTTGCAGTTAAGCTGTTTAAAAAGCAAAAAAACAAATTCTTTTAAAAAATTTATAGTCAAATAGTTTACATAGGTTATGAAGACATTTTAATTAATTTGAAATGACACAGGACCTCCAAAATCTTAAAAAAAAAAAAAAAAACCTGTCCACAAAGAGTAAACACACTGACTTTGTTAAGTGAATGAATGAACTTGGAAGGCACAGTTTGGGAAGACTGGAGGAGAAGCGACAAGACATCTATTTCTAGGTTGACAGGTATAGAAGCAGCTGAACTGTACAGAGTTGGTCACAGAAGGCAACATCTATAAACAAAGAATGGAGACGAGACTGGAATGTAAGAATTCAGACATCCATAGTGTCCATGGTAGGAAACAGTTAAATCATGGCAGGAAAACAGAATCAGCAGACACTAAATGAGGCAAAGGAAGAAAAGGACTACAGATTAGATCAGACCAGATTGGAGATTATTTCCCTAGCCACACTGAAGACAGTTCCTACCAGACATTCAGAGAGAGAAAATTGGGAGTTTATATCAAGTTTCATGAATAATTTTCATGGTTTTTAACCTTACTAATTAAGACACTACTAAGTACAATTTTTGAATTTCATATTGTGAATCTAATTTTTGAAACACATCCATTTTTACTTTTGTAAAATACAAAGTTAATGGGCCTCTCCAGGTATGGGTATCATCTTAGTTCCTTTAGGCTGCAGCGGCCGCAGGACTGGAAAAGGTCAGTTTTCATTCCAATCCCAAAGAAAGGCAATGCCAAAGAATGCTCAAACTACCACACAACTGCATTCATCTCACATGCTAGCAAAGTAATTCTCCAAGCCAGGCTTCAACAGCATGTGAACAATGAATTTCCAGGTGTTCAAGCTGGATTTAGAAAAGGCAGAGGAACCAGAGATCAAATTGCCAACATCTGTTTGATCATTGAAAAAGCAAGAGAGTGCCAGAAAAACATCTACTTCTACTTTACTGACTATGCCAAAGCCTTTGACTGTGTGGATCACAACAAACTGGAAAATTCTTAAAGAGATACCAGACCACCTGACCTGCCTCTTGAGAAACCTGTATGCCGGTCAGGAAGCAACAGTTAGAACTGGACATGGAACAACAGACTGGTTCCAAATAGGAAAAGGAGTACGTCAAGGCTGTATATTGTCACCCTGCTTATTTAACTTATATGCAGAGTACATCATGAAAAACGCTGAGCTGGATGAAACACAAGCTGGAATCAAGATTGCTGGGAGAAATATCAATAACCTCAGATATGCAGATGACACCACCCTTATGGCAGAAAGTGAAGAAGAACTAAAGAGCCTCTTGATGAAAGTGAAAGGGGAGAGTGAAAAAGTTGACTTAAAACTCAACATTCAGAAAACTAAGATCGTGGCATCTGGTCCCATTACTTCATGGCAAATAGATGGGGAAGCAATGGAAACAGTGACAGATTTTTTGGGGGGCAGGGGGGGGCTCAAAAATCACTGCAGATGGTGACTGCAGCCATGAAATTAAAAGACGCTTGCTCCTAGGAAGAAAAGCTATGACCAACCTAGACAGCATGTTAAAAAGCAGAGACATTACTTGCTAGCAAAGGTCTGTCTAGTCAAAGCTATGGTTTTTCCAGTAGTCATGTATGGATGTGAGAACTGAACTATAAAGAAAGCTGAGTGCTGAAGAATTGATGCTTTTGAAGTGTGGCATTGGAGGAGACTCTTGAGAGTCCCTTAGACAGCAAGGAGATCCAACCAGTCCATCCTAGAGGAAATCAGTCCTGAATATTCATTGGAAAGACTGATGCTGAAGCTGAAACTCTAGTACTTGGGCCACCTGATATGAAAAACTGACTTATTGTAAAAGACCCTAATGCTGGGAATGATTGAAGGCAGGAGGAGAAGGGGACAACAGAAGATGAGATTGTTGGATGGCATCATCGACTCAATGGACATGAGTTTGAGTAAGCTCCAGGAGTTGGTGATGGACAGGGAGGCCCGGCATGCTGCAGGCCATGGGGTTGCAAAGAGTCGGACATGACTGAGTGACTGAACTGAATTGAACAAAATACTGGCTTCCTTATTGGCTCCGTGGTAAAGAATCTGCCTGCCAATGCAGGAGAGGCAGTTTAGATCCCTGGGTCAGAAAGGTCCCCTGGAGGAGGAAATGGCAACCCACTCCTGTATCCTTGCCTGGAAAATTCCATGGACAGAGGAGCTTGTGGGCTACAGTCCATGGGATCCCAAAGAGTCAGATACAACTTATCAACTAAACAACAACAGCAAAATACCATAGACTGGGAAGCTTATAAACAACCACTCATGGTGCTGGTGACTCAAAACCTTAGATCAGGGTGCTAGGCATGGTCAGATGAGGGCCTGGTTTTGTAGATGTATGGTTTGTAGACATATGGTTGTATTTAGAAGGGCCAAGCTAGCTCTCTGGAGTTTCATAACTGGTACTAAACCTGTCTATAAAATCTCTGCCTTCATGACTTAACTCCCAAAGGCCTCCATCTTCTAATATTATCATCTTGGAGATTAAGTTTTCAACATAGGAATTTGTGGTGTGGTGTGTGTAGGTGGGTGGGCACAAACATTCAATTCAGACCAAAGCAGTTTTGAACAGACATACAGACTCCCTGGAAATATCCTGTGTCTTAAGCATTTACAAAGTGCTTTCTTTAAGTCAGACGTTACTTTTCCTTATATTTTATTTTTTTATTAAGGTCACAAAGAATACAAATTTTAATTGCATAACTCAACATGAATATACTCACCAACAGATAATAACATAGAATTGTTCTAGCACTTCAGATGGCTCCTTCCCAGTCAATATACTCCCAAAGGTAATCACTATTCTATCACCATTGATTAATTTTTCCCTTATTGAACTTAATGGAATCAAACAGTCATACTTTTTTTTAATGTAGTATGTACTTTTTTGTTATTAGCTTCTTTTGCTCAACATTATGCCTATAATATTATTGGTCTCATCATGTAATAGCTATACAGGTTTCCTCCACTGCCAAAAGCAGAGATCCTTGTGGTGGCTCAAACAATAAACATCATCTGAACAGGGAGGGAATAACCACTACTGGCAACTGTACAGGAGGCCTTTCAGAGGTTGAGCAGATCTCTGATAGTGGCCAGACCACCACACTTTGTGCCCCAACTTCACTGAACCCACACCAGCCCTCCCAGCACTGCTCCCCATCGGGGCAGAGGATGCCAGCACCAGAAAGGGGAAGAGCACACACTTAAAGGGACCTAAGCCAGCTTGGACCTAACCCTCAAGCTTCTGTTGCAGTAACTTGGGACCTGACCCCACCCCTAGTAGGGCAGTGACGGGCATTGACCAGAAGTGAATCCCCACCTCCTTCTCCAGCCCCACCTCCCGACTAGTGGGTAGTGGCCAGTATATCACGAGGAAAAATGTGACTTGTGTTCACATCAAATCTAACTCTCTCACCAAAGCTACAAGGACTGCATAGATTGTATAGGGACATTCCAACATAAGAACAGTTTCAAGACCACTATAGGTAACTGTTTTACCTAATTCCTTAGAGACAGAGAAACAAGGAAAATGGAGAGATGGAGGAATTTGTCTCAACTGAGAGAGCAGTAGAAAAATCCTGAAAAAAAACAACTAATGAAACAGAAATAAATAATTTATTAGATAAAGAACCCAAAACATTAGTAATAAGAATTCTAACTAAATTAGGGAAAAGAATAGACGAGCACAGTGAGGATTTTAATGAGAAACTCGAAAATTTAAAATGAACCAGTTGGAACTGAAGAATACAATAACTGAAGTGAAAAACTTCCACAAGGAAATGAAGAGAACATTTCATTCTTAATACAAAGGCATAAGTAATAGGTAATAGAAGGCATAAGTAACCTGGAAGATAGAATACTAGAAAACACACAATCAGAACAGCAAAAATAAAAACAAATTTAAGGGAATTCCCTGGTGTCCCAGTGGTTGGGACTCTGTGCTTTCACTGGCAAGGGTGTGGATTCAATCCCTAGTTGGGGAACTAAGATCCCATAAGCCATGTGGCATGGTCAAATTTTTTAAAAAATTAAAAGTTTAAGGAATCTTTGGGATAATATTAAGCATGCCAACACTTGAATTATAGATATCCCATAAAGAAAAGAGAGAGAATGAGATTGAAAATACATGTGTTAAAATTATGGCTAAAAATTTCCCAAACCTAGAAGGAAACAGATAATGTACAGAAAGTACAGAGGATGTGAAACAAGATGAACCCAAACAGACCCACACCAAGACATAGCATAATTAAAATGGCAAAAGTTACAGATAAAGAGAAAATTCTAAAGGCAGTAGAAGAAAACCATATACAAGAGAATTCCCATGAGGCTATCAGCTGATTTCTCTGCAGAAATTTTGCAGATAAAGATGCATACACAAGGAAATTCTTATGAGGCTATCAGCTGATTTCTCTGCAGAAATTTTGCAGATAAAAAGGGAATGGCATGACATATTTAAAGTGCTGAAAGAGAAAAACTTATAACTTAAAATATTCTAACCAACAAAGCTATGACTCAGAATTGAAGGAAAGAGAACTCAGACAAGCAAAATCTAGAAGAGTTCATCAATACTAAACCAACCATACAAGCAATGTTAAAGGCTCTTCTCTAAGTGAAAAAGAAAAGGCTATAACAAGAGTAAGAATTTATAGGAAAGGAAAAATCAAACTAGTAAAGGCAAATATATAGTAAAGGCTGTGGATTAACAACTTGAATAAACCCATATGAAGATTAAAAGACAAGAATTGTAAAATCAACTATAACTACAATAAACAATCAAGGGATAGACATGAAGATATAAAATACGATATCAAAAGCACAAAACATGGAAAAGAGAAGTAGATATTTTAGAATTATTTTAAACTTAAATGATTATTAATTAAAAAAAAATAGATACAGCTATAGGTCCTCATACATAAACCCCATGATACCCACAAAACAAAAATCTACAAAATACCCAAAAAGTAGAGAGAGAAGAAAACAACTATACCACTAAATAAAATCATTAAATCACAAGGGAAGAAGCTGAAAGAAGAAAAGGACAACAAACACAACCAGAAAGCAAGTAACAAAATGACAGTAAGTACATGCCTAAGAATATTTTATTTATTGTTTTTTAATTATTTTAAATGTCAATGGACTAAATGGTTCAATCAAGACATAAGGTGGCTGATGGAATTTTTTTTTCAGACCCATCTATATGCTGTTTGTAAGAGACCCACTTTAGAGGTAAAGACACACAGAGACTGAAAGTAAGAGGATAGTAAAAGATGTTTCGTGAAAATGGAAATGGAAAAAAACCTATGGCAGCAATCAGAGATCAGATCAGTCACTCAGTCGTCTCCGACTCTTTGCGACCCCATGAATCCCAGCACGCCAGGCCTCCCTGTCCATCACCAACTCCCAGAGTTCACTGAGACTCACATCCATCGAGTCAGTGATGCCATCCAGCCATCTCATCCTCTGTCCTCCCCTTTCCTCCTGCCCCCAATCTCTCTCAGCATCAGAGTCTTTTCCAATGAGTCAACTCTTCACATGAGGTGGCCAAAGTACTGGAGTTTCAGCTTCAGCATCATTCCTTCCAAAGAAATCCCAGGGCTGATCTCCTTCAGAATGGACTGGTTGGATCTCCTTGCAGTCCAAGGGACTCTCAAGAGTCTTCTCCAACACCACAGTTCAAAAGCATCAATTCTTTGGTGCTCAGCCTTCTTCACAGTCCAACTCTCACATCCATACATGACCACAGGAAAAACCATAGCCTTGACTAGACTGATTTTTGTTGCCAAAGTAATGTCTCTGCTTTTGAATATGCTATCTAGGTTGGTCTTAACTTTCCTTCCAAGGAGTAAGCATCTTTTAATTTCATGGCTGCAGTCACCATCTGTAGTGATTTTGGAGCCCAGAAAAATAAAGTCTGACACTGTTTCCACTGTTTCCCCATCTATTTCCCATGAAGTGATGGGACCAGATGCCATGATCTTCGTTTTCTGAATGTTGAGCTTTAAGCCAACTTTTTCACTCTCCACTTTCACTTTCATCAAGAGGCTTTTTAGTTCCTCTTCACTTTCTGCCATAAGGGTGGTGTCATCTGCATATCTGAGGTTATTGATATTCTTCCAGCAATCTTGATTCCAGTTTGTGTTTCTTCCAGTCCAGCGCTTCTCATGATGTACTCTGCATATAAGTTAAATAAACAGGGTGACAATATACAGCCTTGACGTACTCCTTTTCCTATTTGGAACCAGTCTGTTGTTCCATGTCCAGTTCTAACTGTTGCTTCCTGACCTGCATACAGATTTCTCAAGAGGCAGGTCAGGTGGTCTGGTATTCCCATCTCTTTGAGAATTGTCCACAGTTTATTGTGATCCACACAGTCAAAGGCTTTGGCATAGTCAATCAAGCAGAAATAGATGTTTTTCTGGAACTCTCTTGCTTTTTCAATGATCCAGCGGATGTTGGCCATTTGATCTCTGGTTCATCTGCCTTTTCTAAAATCAGCTTGAACATCAGGAACTTCACAGTTCCCATATTGCTGAAGCCTGGCTTGGAGAATTTTGAGCTTGACTTTACTAGTGTGTGAGACGAGTGCAATTGTGCAGTAGTTCGAGCATTCTTTGGCATTGCCTTTCTTTGGGATAGGAATGAAAACTGATCTTTTCTAGTCCTATGGCCACTGCTGAGTTTTCCAAATTTGCTGGCATATTGAGTGCAGCACTCTCACAGCATCATCTTTCTGGATTTGGAATAGCTCCACTGGAATTCCATCACCTCCACTAGCTTTGTTCGTAGTGATGCTTTCTAAGGCCCACTTGACTTCACATTCCACGATGTCAGGCTCTAGGTCAGTGATCACACCATCATGATTATCTGGGTTGTGAAGATCTTTTTTGTACAGTTCTTCTGTGTATTCTTGCCACCTCTTCTTAATATCTTCTGCTTCTGTTAGGTCCATACCATTTCTGTCCTTTATCGAGCCCATCTTTGCATGAAATGTTCCCTTGGTATCTCTGATTTTCTTGAAGAGATCTCTAGTCTTTCCCATTCTGTTGTTTTCCTCTATTTCTTTGCATTGATCACTGAGGAAGGCTTTCTTATCTCTTCTTGCTATTCTTTGGAACTCTGCATTCAGATGTTTATATCTTTCCTTTTCTCCTTTGCTTTTCACTTCTCTTCTTTTCACAGCTATTGGTAAGGCCTCCCCAGACAGCCATTTTGCTTTTTTGCATTTCTTTTCCATGGGGATGGTCTTGATCCCTGTCTCCTGTACAATGTCACAAACGAACCTCATTCCATAGTTCATCAGGCACTCTATCTATCAGATCTAGGCCCTTAAATCTATTTCTCACTTCCACTGTATAATCATAAGGGATTTGATTTAGGTCATACCTGAATGGTCTAGTGGTTTTCCCTACTTTTGCAATTTAAGTCTGAATTTGGCAATAAGGAGTTCATGGTCTGAGCCACAGTCAGCTCCTGGTCGTGTTTTTGCTGACTGTATAGAGCTTCTCCATCTTTGGCTGCAAAGAATATAATCAGTCTGATTTCGGTGTTGACCATCTGGTGATGTCCATGTATAGAGTCTTCTCTTGTGTTGTTGGAAGAGGGTGTTTGTTATGACCAGTGCATTTTCTTGGCAAAACTCTATTAGTCTTTGCCCTGCTTCATTCCATATTCCAAGGCCAAATTTGCCTGTTACTCCAGGTGTTTCTTGACTTCCTACTTTTGCATTCCAGTCCCCTATAATGAAAAGGACATCTTTTTTGGGTGTTAGTTCTAAAAGGTCTTGTAGGTCTTCATAGAACCGTTCAACTTCAGCTTCTTCAGCGTTACCGGTTGGGGCATAGACTTGGATTACTGTGGTATTGAATGATTTGCCTTGGAAACAAACAGAGATCATTCTGTCATTTTTGAGATTGCATCCAAGTACTGCATTTCGGACTCTTTTGTTGACCATGATGGCCACTGCATTTCTTCTGAGGGATTCCTGCCCACAGTAGTAGATATAATGGTCATCTGAGTTAAATTCACCCATTCCAGTCCATTTCAGTTTGCTGATTCCTAGAATGTCGACATTCACTCTTGCCATCTCTTGTTTGACCACTTCCAATTTGCCTTGATTCATGGACCTGACATTCCAGGTTCCTCTGCAATATTGCTCTTTACAGCATCGGACGTTGCTTCTATAACCAGTCACATCCACAGCTGGGTATTGTTTTTGCTTTGGCTCCATCCCTTCATTCTTTCTGAAGTTATTTCTCCACTGATCTCCAGTAGCATATTGGGCACCTACTGACCTGGGGAGTTTCTCTTTCAGTATCCTATCATTTTGCCTTTTCATACTGTTCATGGGGTTCTCAAGGCAAGAATACTGAAGTGGTTTGCCATTTCCTTCTCCAGTGGACCACATTCTGTCAATGGCAGCAATACCCTTATCAAACAAAGTAGACTTTAAAACATTTCTAGGTGTTCTCCAAACCTCTTCACTTTCCTTGTGGAGGGTAAGGTGATAACACTCAAGCTAGCCCCTGCTGCTTCTGGAGTGACCACATGATGTGTTCTGGCCAGGCAGTGTGAGCCGCCATGCTCCCATCACTTTCATACCCAGTCGTAGATTGTCCACGTGATCTCCATGCTCTCATCAGAAGGAAGAGAGGGACTCCTAATGGTGAAGCCTTGCAATGGCAGAGCCTGTATTACTTGTGCAATTTAAAAAAAAAAAAAGGATGTTTTAGAAATCAGTAATTCTGAATAGCTGGTAGACTACTTTTTACCTTTGTCATAAAGTGAATCTTAGGCCTGACACAGATTTGTAAGCTGGCTGCCTGTTATGCAATGAGCTGGGAGTGCCTGCTGAGTTGTTCCTGTTCAGTCAAGTCACTGCAGGGCCTGGATGGGAAACCCCACCACTCCCCAACCCCCTGGGGTGGTAAAAAGTAGTCTATCAGCTATTCAGAATTACTGATTTCTAAAACATCCTTTTTTGTTTTAATTCCACAAGTAATACACATTCATTTCGATATAACACCATTCTGACTTTTCTCCTACTAGCAGCTTAAGCTTCCATGTCACTTGCTCATAGGAAAAAAATATGTAGACATTTAAAAAATACTCTCTGGATTTTTGTGATGTTGGTGGTAATTTGTAGTTTGCTCTTCTTTCTTTTCTCATTCTAAATATATATTTACTTTTAAATCTGAATTGTATTCACAGTATTGCATTTTTTTAAGAAAACTGAAAACTGCCCAAGCCCCACAAAACTTGGGTTTAACCCAGCTTGTGTGTGTGTGTGTGTGTGTGTGTGTGCATGTTTAAATGGGAGATGGGATATGTCCTTTGGAAACTGTTCTTTCACTCAATAATTTTCCATGCCAATAAAAGTAATTCTGTGACATAATTTTCAGTGGCTATAGAATATTTCATTATTCCATCTTTTGTATGTACTCTAATTTGACACCAACTCCCTATTGTTAGATATCTACATTGTCTGTGGTTTTTCCTAAATCTTTTTTTAACTGTCAATTATTTTTCTGGAATAAATCTCTAAATGTGGAACTGATGGGTCAAATATAAAAACATGTTCAGACTTTCGATACACCAAAATCACTGCAGATGGTGATTGCAGCCATGAAATTAAAAGATGCTTACTCCTTGGAAGGAAAGTTATGACCAACCTAGATAGCATATTCAAAAGCAGAGACATTACTTTGCCAACAAAGGTCCATCTAGTCAAGGCTATGGTTTTTCCAGTGGTCATGTATGGATGTGAAATTTGGACTGTAAAGAAAGCTGAGCGTAGAAGAATTGATGCTTTTGAACTGTGGTGTTGGAGAAGACTCTCAAGAGTCCCTTGGACTGCAAGGAGATCCAACTAATCCATTCTAAAGGAGATCAGTCCTGGGTGTTCTTTGGAAGGAATGATGCTAAAGCTGAAACTCCAGTACTTTGGCCACCTCATGCAAAGAGTTGACTCATTGGAAAAGACTCTGTTGCTGGGAGAGATTGGGGGCAGGAGGAGAAGGGGACAACAGAGGATGAGATAGCTGGATGGCATCATTGACTCAATGGACAAGAGTTTGGGTGAACTCCAGGAGTTGGTGATGGACAGGGAGGCCTGACGTGCTGCAATTCATGGGGAAGCAAAGAGTCGGACATGACTGAGGGACTGGACTGAACTGAACTGAACATATTACCCTTCAGAAAAATTGTATCAATTTACACTCCTATCCAAACTAAACCCCAGAATGATATTTTTTCCAGTTCTCTCACCAATACTGCAAATTATCACTATGTTTCAATTTGGTCAACTTTGATATCTTTTTAAAATTATCTCTCAGCATTATTTTAGTTAGTATTTCTTTGACTCTCATGAAATAGAGCATTGTTTTGTATTTTATTGGTTGACTTCTTTTCTTATGGTTTCATAATGAATCGATTTTGTGTGTTCTTACCCTTTATATATTTTCCTGTTGATACATGTTTATCTTTTTGCATTGACTTACACATATTCTTTGTATTACTTTACTATATGTTGTTGTTCATCCTCTGTCATCTTCTCCTCCTGCCTTCAGTCTTTCCCAGCATCAGGGTCTTTTCTAATGAGTCAGCTCTTCACATCAAGTAGCCAAAGCATTGGAGCTTCAGCTTCAGCATCAGAGGATGAGGGAACAGCAGAAAATGAGATGGTCGGATGGCATCACTGACTTGATGGACGTGAGTTTGAGCAAGGTCTGGGAGTTGGTGTTGGACAGGGAAGCCTGGTGTGCTGCAGTCAGGGATTGCCAAGAGTCAGACATGACTGAGCGACAGAACTGAACTGATATGTTGTTGTTGGGGCTTCCCAGGTGGCTCAATAGTAAAGAATCTGCCTGCCAAGCAGGAGATATGGGTTCGCTTCCCTGAGTCGGGAAGATCCCCTGGAGAAGGAAATGGCAACCCACTCTAGTGTTCTTGGCTGGTAAATCCCACGGACAGAGGAACCCAGCAAGCTACAGTCCATGGGGTTGCAAGAGTCGTGCCATTGTTTTATGCTTGCAGACATTGTTTTTTCTGGTTGTTTACCTTTTAACTTTATGGCATTTTTCTATGCTGATGTCCACAATTTTTGTGCAGTGAAATTTGTCATCTATTCTCTTATTCTTAGAAAGTTCCTCTTATAATACAGGAAACTGTATGGCAACGATTTTGAAAATGGAGGACATCCCTGTCGAAATATAAACACCTGAATTTCACCCAAAAAATAGAAAATACAAATACTTTGACTCTTATGAGAGAGATTGAAAATTCTGTTACCATTGATGTTTTTAAACATTAAAACATTTGATGGCAAAAAAATTTAATACAGATGCAGAATTTATGGCATGAACATGGCAGTGTATTTTATATATTCTTTCCCTTATTTGTCTGGAAATCATACAAAAGTACAGAGAATGAGGGGATAGATAAGAATAAATATAGAATCATTTTACATTTCCTGGATATATTAACTAGGGTAAGTAATACTAGCTGCTTTAACAAATGACCCTCATATCTCAGATCTTGATAAAGACTTATTTCCCTCTCACAGCCTAGACCTTTGGATGTCTGGGGAACAGCCATACTGCATGGTAACTGTAGGATCCACATGCCCTACATGTATTTGTCTACCATCCCCAGGCTCTTACCCTGCTTCACCCTCCACTGCATGCTCTCTACCTCACCAGGAGGCTGAGAAGAGGATGTTCATGGAGAAGAATTTAAGGGACAGGCGTGGAAATACATTCCAATGGCCAGAACACATTCACATGGTCCCACATAAATGCACGTGAGACTGGGAAGTGCAAACCTTCCACACACCTAGGATGAGAATAAAATGAAGTTTGGCAAACTCATGGGATTTTTTTTCTGCCACACAGCCTTTCTTCCCCCAAGAGGAAGAGATTTAATGTAAGAAATTGGACATTTGGGAAACTGTTGGGAGGGTCAAGGGAGCAAAGGTCAGGGGAGGGGGAGGCTTTCTGTAAACCAAACTGCAGGTGTCACAGGAAACCACAGCTGTTGATTTCTGCAGTGTAGAAGTGATTGACCTTCTGGAGGTCACCTGGAGCCACAGGCAAAACAGGCCTTTTACCTGCTGATTCTCAGGTGCCTGTACTTGACTTCCTCTGAGAAGAATGGCTTCTAGCTGCCTTCTAGATCTTACAGGAAGGTTCTCTTTGGCAAACCGGAGCATTGCTGAAGGAGAGTCTAGGAAATGCCATTTCCCTGAATCTAGCCCCCTGGACACGAGAGAGAGCTTAGAAGTGTGAGGAGGTTGCTGAGTGCCAGCATCTGACACCAGATGTAAATGTTAGCTTGATCACGACATTCAGACACCTTGAAGCCCAACCATTAACTGCCTAGGTGTCTGAGGCCCTAGGCCAAGTCTCCCTGGTACGTACCCTCTCAGTGTCACTCAGTACTTCTGTGCATTCATTAAGGAAGTTCTAGTGGTCTTTTCCTTTATATATATTGTCACAATGTTATTTGGCACAGAATTACATACTTGTGAATGTTGCCTGTATTGGTTTGTTGAGGCTGCCATAGCAAAGTACCAAGAACTGTGGGCTTAATCAATAATTCATTGTCTCACAGTCTGGAGGCTGGAAGTTCAAAATCAAGGTGTCAGCAGAGTTGATTCCTTTGAATGGCTATGAGGGAAGGGTGTGACCCAGGCCTCACTCTTTGGTTTTCAGATGGCCAGACAGCAAGGAGATCAAACCAGTCAATCCTAAAAGAAATCAACCATGAATAGTCATTGGAAAGACATGCTGAAGCTGAAGCTCCAATACTTTGGCCACTTGATGCGAACAGCTGAGCCATTAGAACAGACTCTGATGCTGGGAAAGCTTGAGGCCAGGAGAAGAAGGGAACAACAGAGGATGAGATGGTTAGATGGCATCAGCAACTCAATGGACATGAGTTTGAGCAAACTCTGGGAGATGATGAAGGACAAGGAAGCCTCGTGTGCTGCAGTCCATAGGGCCACAAAGAGTCGGACACAACTTAGCAAATGAACAACAATCTTCACCCTGGGTCTCTTCACGTAGTCTTCATGCTATGCACCATTCTATGTCCAAATTGCCCTTTTTCATGGATCACCCATCGTATTGGATTAGGGTCCACTCTAATGACCTAATTTTACCTTGATTATCTCTGCAAAGAACCTATGCCTAAACAAGATCACCTTCTGAGGTACTGGGCATTGTTTTCAATATGTGAGTTTAGGGTGACACAATTCAACCCATAGTTATCAATACCGAATGGTAGTCTTTTATGATGTAATGTTTCCTGCCTTGAATTCTGCTTTCCCATAGGCAGAAGCTGGGAGGTATCAGACTACACCTTTCCATTGGGGAAAGGCATTTCTAGAAGAGTAACACTCCATACTCCCTCCACTTCAACACTCATTCCTCCAAGGGGAGGAGATGTTGTTTTTCCAAATGGAGATCTTGAGAGAAGGAACAGGGTAGGCTCAGCTGGCTGTGGGATCTATCTGCCTGCAGAGAAGCGGCAGGTGCCAGATGCCTACAGAGACAGGTGCAAGACTGTCTAGTGCCTTCTGGGACCCAGCTCCTAATACCAGCCAGCACCCCTCCCCACACTCCCAAGCAATATGCTCTGATAATGAGCTTTATAAGAAAGAAAGGGGATGTATCAGTCAGGGTCCCAGCAAGAAACAGATGTCATACTCACACTATAAAAAAATTCATTGTTGTTGTTTAGCCACTCAGTTGTATCCAACTCTCTTGTGACCCCATGGACTGTATCCTTCCAGGCTCTTTTGTCCATGGGATTTTCTGGGCAACAAAAATTCATACATTGAACCTAAGCCATTTGGGAGGTGATTTGGTGGTGAGAGCAAAGCTCTTGTGAATGGGCTCAGTGCCCTTATAGGAGGCTTCAGAGTGCTCCCTCGCCCCTTCTTCTACATGAGTACATAGCAAAAAGACAGCCATCTATGAGTGAAGAAGTGTGTTCTCATCAGACACAGAATCAGCTGATGCCTTGATTTTGGACTTCCTGCCTCCAGAACTGCGAGAAATAAATTTCTGTTGTCTATAAGCCACCCAGAGTATGGTAGTTTTGTCACTGCAGCCCAAATGGACTAAGACATGCACATTAGGACAGCTTGCAGAGAGTTCATTGAGAAACTGTGCAAAGGACCCACAAGGTAACAAAGCTGGTAACAACAGGGCTCCATTCTCACTATCTCGGGGGAGGGAACACAGTGAGCTTTGGGCTGTGCAGAGAGGCTGCTGGTCAGGAGCAGAGCTGAAAGCACAGGCTTACCCATTGCAATCCCACAGGGACAGAGCTGAGGTGAAAGGTAAATACCCCACTGGCACTCTTCTCCCTAAGCTCTCATGTGAGGTCCCACTCTGCCCAGGCCCTTAGGAAGGCAGAGGGAAGAGGATGCTGTTGGTGAGATCCATACAGGTCAGCTTCCCAGGGCACAGAGTGGGTGGAGGATAGTGGGGCACGCTTGAGGGACAAAGGGAAAATTTCCAGCACAGGGGTATTTTCATCTCCCATTTCTTGACTCCTATTCTGGTTCCCAGTTAGTCTTGAGCTCACATGAAGGAAGGGAGGAGGATGTGCTAGTTTCCTACAGCTGCTGTAACAAACTGTAATAATGTAAGGGCTTAAACCAACACCAGTTCATTGCCTCACAGTTCTGGAGGTGAGACGCTCTGAAATTAAGCTGTCAGCATCTCTCCTGGAGGTTCCTATCCATTTTCTTCCCTTTTCTAGAGGCCAATTGCATTCCTTGGCTCATGATTCCTCTCTAGCTTCACTCTGACGTCTGCTTCTGTCATCCCATTCCCTTCTCTGAGTCATGTCCCTCTGCATCATCCTTACAGAACTACACTGGGTCCACCTGGATAACACAGGATAACCTCCCCACCTGAAAAATCCTGAGTTTAATCACATCAGTGAAGTACATTTCATCACACAAGGCAACATGTTTACAGGTTCTGGGAATTAGGATATGAAAACCCTTTGATGGGTGAGGGGTACTCAGTCTACCACAGAGGAGGGGGCAACTAACCCCTTCAAACTCTTTGGTTTTGAGAATAGGCACATGAGATTTGCTTTGGCAGTTGCAATAAATATATCTGTAAGAACTTTTTGCTATACCAGTTAATGTCACCAATGTAACTGTCACCTGAAAATTTTCTTTTGGTTTTCAGGACATCATCTAAAGACTTGGTAGAATTCTCTCCTTTCTGAAGACAAGAATTATCTAGTGATTGCCAGAGGCAGGGGTAGAGGGTAGGTGAAATGTGTGAAGGTGATCAACTTCCAGTTATAAGATAAATAACTCCTAGTGATGTAAATATGCTTCCCCAGTGGCTCAGTGGTAAAGAATCTGCCTGCAATCCAGGAGCTGCAGGATATGCAGATTTGATCCCTGTGTGGGAAGATCCTCTGGAGGAGGGCATGACAACCCACTCCAGTGTTCTTCCCTGGAGAATCCCATGGACAGAGGAGCCTGGAAGGCTACAATCCATGGCATTACAAAGAGTCAGAAATGACTGAAGCAACTTAGCATGCACGCATGATGTAAATATAAAGCATGGGGACTATAGTAACAATACTGCATTGTATATTTGAAAGTTGCTAAGAAAGTAGTTGCTAAGTTCTCATCACACACAAAAATGTAGTTGTGGTGATAGATGTTAACTAAAGTTATTATGGTGACCAGTTTGCAATATATGCATATATCAAACCACAATGTTGTACATCTAACCTTGATACAATGTTGCATGTCAATTACGTCTCATCTAAAAATAATAAATACCAGTCTCAGGTATGGTATGTTATTGCCCATATTTGCCTCCTTATTTTCATTAATTCCATCTTCCAACTTTTGATCATGAGCCCACATCTGTGCATATTTTATTTTTACTGCATTGCTTGTGCTTTTGCTGTAAGCAATCACAAATCCTGTGTGAAAAGAACCATCTTTGACTTTTTTCATCTTGTAAGTAAATATAGGTGGTAGGTATGAAAAAAATTAATAGATTATCTATTTTAGTATAGCTTCTGCTGTCAGAATTTGCACATAAGTAGATACCAGGGAAACTTTTATGCTTTCCCCATTCTTCACTATAGTTCTCTTCATTGTTGTGGTTCTTGTTCTTGTTCAGTTGCTAAGTTATGTCCAACTCTTTGCGACCCCATGAACTGCAGGATGCCAGGCTTCCCTGTCCTTCACCATCTCCTGGAATTTGCTCAGATTTATGTCCATTGAGTCAGTGATGCTATTTAGCCATCTCATCTTCTGATCTCTTAGGAAAATTCAAAGGAGCTATGAGGAGGAGAAGGGAAGGAGGTAAGGATGGAAAAGTTGGAAATGGAAAGGGTGTGTGTTTTAAGAGAAAAATAAGCTGAAAGTTGGCTTTCTGAAGACATATTCCTGCACTTGAAGAAACAGAGGCAGAAACTTCCAGGTGGAAGTTCTTAACACAAACCTGGGTCCCAAACAAAGGGCTCTGAAGGATGGTGTTGAAGGTTGGCCAGCCTGAGTATCTGCTGTGAGAGGGCTGGGCTGCACAGGACACTGAGGAGGCTGTATCTGATGACATGACTCTTTGGGTCTATTTCTCTGTTTCAGGGAAATTTAAGGGAAAACACTCAGGTGTTATGGTTCAGGGGACCAGAAAGCAGAGGGCCCATGAATTTACACTTGGACCAGATTCCAGCATGCCTTGTTATCAAACTAGTTTCATTTGTCCAATGCACAGCAAGCCAAACACTGAGATGCTGAAGTCTGCGGAGAAAGAGTTTATTCACAAGGCAACCAAGTGAGAAGAAGGGAGAACAAGTTTCAGATCTGCCTCTCTGAAAGTGAGGAACTTGGGATATTTATATATAAAGAGGTGGTCATAAAGCAGGCTGAGTGCTGAGGAATTGATGCTTTTGAACTGTGGTGCTGAAGAAGACTCTTGAGAGCCGCTTGGACTGCAAGGAGATCAAACCAGTCAATCCTAAAGGAAATCAACCCTGAATATTCATCAGAAGGACTGATGCTGAAGCTGAAGCTCCAATTAATTTTGACACCCGATATGGAGATGACTCATTGGAAAAGACCCTGATGCTGGGGAAAATTGAAGGCAAAAGGAGAAGAGGGCAACAGAAAATGAGATGGTTAGATAGCATCATGAACTCAATGGACTTGAATCTGAGCAAACTCTGGAAGAAAATGGAGGACAGGGAAGGCTGGCGTGCTGCAGTCCATGGGGTTGCAAAGAATCAGACATGACTTAGCGACTGAACAACAACAACAGTAGGGTGGCCATAGCCATAAGGAATGGTGATGTCAGAGACCAGTGACAGAAATGGTCAAAGGTGCTGCCACTGAAAACCAGCCAGGAGAATTCAAGAGGGGACAAAAGGAGGAGGGAGGAGAAGGTATGTCTTGCCTACCTCCCAGAAATCCTCATGCTGAAATCCATCTTGGCTGAGAGATATGTGTGTCACCTGAAAGTACTCTGAGTCAGACTAAATATGAGTCAAGCAAGATGACTGGCCAGAGACAACCAGGAAACTAACCTCATTACTATAAAACCTGAGACTTCGAGCCACAGGGCAGAGTAGTTCTCCTGGGTTCCCTTTCCCTCTCTGCCTGGGCACCTCTTCCCAAAAAAGTCTTTTGCTTTGTCAGCATGTGCTTCCCTCAGACAATTCATTTCCAAGTGTTAGACAGAAGCCCATTCTCTGGCCCTGGAAAGGATCTCCCTTCCTGCAACAACTAGGTTCCATGTACAGGTAATATCACTATGGTTCGTGGCCCACATTTGTACCAGAAAGAAACTCTAAATTTCCATTAAACATTGGTGAAAACAACACTGTGATTTCTTTCCCCATCCAAGTGTGTGGACTCCTTGACTGCTGTCCACTGAGCCCAGGCTTAAGGGTATAATGGTTTTCTTGAAAATACATGAAATGCAAAATTAATTTTTTGTGTTTTTAAAAGATGAGAAACACTGTTGGTTTCAAACAACTCCACAAAAGGAAGATTTTACACTAGGTACTGGAGAAGTGACACTTGTTTTTATTTATTTATTTGTTTTGGCTGCACTGGGTCTTAGTTGAAGTTAGCATGATCTTCATCGTGACATGTGGACTCCTTAGTCTCAGCATTCCCGAGGGATCTAGTTTCCTGACCAGGGATCAAACTCGGGCCCCCTGTACTGGGAGCATGGAATCTTACCCAGTGGACCACCAGGGGATGTCCCATTTGTTTCTTTGATATTGAGCTTCATGAGCTGTTTGCATATTTTGAAGATTAATCCTTTGTCTGTCACTTCATTTGCAAATATTTTCTCCAGTTTTATGGGTTGTTTTCTTCATTTTGTTTAGCGTTTCCTTTGCAGTACGAGAGCTTTCAAGTATTTTTATTTTTGTTTTTATTTTCATTACTCTCAGAGGTGGATCAGAAAAGATTTTGCTGCACTTTATGTCAGAGAGTGTTCTGCCTATGTTTTCCTCTAACCTTTGTAGTATCCGGCCTTACATTTAGGTCTTTAATCCACTTTGAGTTTACTTTTGTGTATGGTACTGAAGAATGTTCTAATTTCATTCTTTTACATGTAGCTATCCAGTTTTCCCAGAGAAGGCCATGGCACCCCACTCCAGTACTCTTGCCTGGAAAATCCCATGGATGGAGGAGCCTGGTGGGCTGCAGTCCATGGGGTCGCGAAGAGTCGGATACGACTGAGCGTCTTCACTTTCATTTTTCACTTTCATGCATCGGAGAAGGAAATGGCAACCCACTCCAGTGTTCTTGCCTGGAGAATCCCAGGGACAGGGGAGCCTGATGGGCTGCCATCTATGGGGTCGCACAGAGTCGGACACAACTGAAACGACTTAGCAGCAACAGCAGCATCCAGTTTTCCCAGCATCACTTATTGAAGAGACTGTCTTTTCTCCATTGTATATTTTTGCCTCCTTTGTCATAGATTAGTTGGCCAGAAGTGCATGGGTTTATCTCTGAGCTTTCTGTCCTATTCCATTGGTCTATATTTCTGTTTTTGTGCCAGTACCATACTGTCTTGATTACTGTAGCTTTGGAGTATAATCTGAAGGCAAGGAGCCTGATTCCTCCAGCTCCATTCTTCTTTCTCAAGATTACTTGGGCTATTCAGGATGTTTTGTGTTTCCATACAAATTGTAAAATTTTTTGTTCTTATTCTGTTGGGGAAAAAAAAAGCTATTGATAATTTGATAGGAATTACATTGAATCTGTAGATTACTTTGGGTAGTATAGTCATTTTGATAATATTGACTCTTCCAACCCAAGAACATGATGTAGGTCTCCATCTGTTTGTGTCACCTTTGATTGCTTTCACCTTAGAGTTTTCTGAGTACAGGTCTTTTGCCTCCTTAGTTGGTTCATTCCTAGGTATTTTATTATTTTTGATGTGATGGTAAAGGAGACTGTTTCCTTAATTTCTCTTTCTGATCTTTCATTCTTAGTGTGTAGGAATGCAAGAAAATTTCTGTGTATTAATTTTATATCCTGCAACTTTACCAAATTAATTGATGATCTCTTTGCTTTCTGGTAGCATCTTTAAGATTTTCTATGTATAGTATCATGTCATCTGCAAACAGTGATGGTTCTACTTCTTTTCCAATTTGGATTCCTTCTATTTCTTTTTCTTCTCTGATTGCCATGGCTAGGACTTCCAAAACTATTTTGAATAAAACTGGAGAGAGTGGACATTCTTGTCTTGTTCCAGATCTTAAAGGAAAAGACAAATGTGTGAATAGCACCATTAGTGTGTAAAACTAAACCAGAGGATTGAGGGTGGGAAGCACATTGAAAATGTCGATAACCAGCCAAACAGTGCAGACTTATTGAAGTATTTGACAAATATAATGGTTTCCTCATTTACTATGAAGTTTGAGAGGACCTCCCAAGTAAGGCTAATCTTTTCTGAAAAGACTTTAGCCACAAAAGAGTCAATAGCCTCTCTGTAAGGAAAGGTTTCTCAGTCCAGCGTGAAAATGTACAGATGATACTAAAACATATTTGTAGCCATAAGATGGAGAAAGTTGTATGAAATCTTTTTGCCAGACTATGAATGGTTAAGTAAGCAATTTTAAATGTCCAGGAGTAGCAGAAACAGCCTTCCCTGGATTGTATTGTTGAACAAGTGAGATAAGTCATTTTTGCATCATTTTTAATGTTCTCTCAGCAATACTAACTCACGAATGCTATCATTTTGTCAGTAGACCAATGGTTTAACGCACATAAAATGGTGAGAAACAAGAATTTTAGAGTCTCCAGTTAGGAGTGGATCCTTTTGGTTCAAACCTGAGTTTTCTCTTTTTATCAAACCAACAATTGAATTTCCAATCTTGTTTTTCCTTTTCTAAGGCCAACTGTTGGGCTTCTTTAGCCAGTTTTTCTAAGTTATCATTTAAAGAAATATCCCTTTGCACCATGACAGGTTTTCCTGATGTTGATCCATTTAAAGATAGCATTCCTTGTGAAAATATCAGCAAGGCATATTCCTTTAGCTTTCAGAGAGCCAAGTTTAGAATTCACCAGAATCTTAATACTGGATAAAGCATTCAGTAAAATATCGCATCTAATAATTCCTGACCAAAGAAACAATTTTTAATTTTATTTCTTCTGGAAGTAAGGAAACCACGTTGTTTCCACAATATTCCAAAATCCTGAGGTACTCCAAAATCATAACTACTATCAGTATAAATATTGGCAGTTTTGTCCTTCACTAAAGTACAAGCCTGTGCTGTTGTTTTTGTCATTTAGTCACTAAGTTGTGTCCAACTCTTTGGGACCCATGGACTGTAGACAATTGGCTCTTCTCTCCATGGGATTTTCCAGGCAATAATACTGCAATGTGTTGCCATTTCCTTCTCCAGGGGCTCTTCCCAATCCAGGAATCAAACCCATATCTCCTGTAAATCTCCTGCTTTGGTAGGTGGGTTCTTTTGCCACTGAGCCACCGGGGGAGCCCACAAGCCTGTATAGCAATGTATAATTCAGCTTGTTGGCCTTAAGTAGCTATAGGTAAAATGCAGCCTCAACAACATCAAAAGGAGCTATAATAACATCCCTTGCCCAGTACTGTTCCTTTAAATAAGAACCATCAGTGAACCATGAGAAGTCACTGTCATCCACAGAAGCCTCTTGTACATCACCATGAGGAGTCAGAGGTTATCTGCCATGAACAGGCTCGTCATATTTTTGTGAAGAAGTCTAAATTTTGTTTCGATCCACAGGCTTTGGAAAATCCCAACAATTGCCCAGTGAGGTCGCTTGAGCCTCATCATAAAAGTTAGCGGGCAGGTCTTTTGGTTGTAGTTCTAGACCTTTCATGATATTCACCATTAGTGGTTTTCTTTTTTTTAATAATTTTATGTACCTATTTATCTTTGCCTTCGCTGGGTCTTCACTGCTGTGCTGGGTCTCTGTGGCCGTGAGGGCTTTTTTCTTGTTGCAGAGAGCAGGGGCTATGCTTTGCTGCAGTACACGGGCTTCTCATTGCAGTGGCTCCTCTTGTGGAGCACAGGCTCCAGGGTGCGTGGACTTGAGCAGTGGTGGTGCATGAACTCAGTAGTAGTGGTTCCCGGGCTCTAAAGCACAGGCTTAGTAGTTGTGGTGCATGGGTTTAGTTGCTCCGAGGCATGTGGGATCTTCCTGGACCAGGGATTGAACCCGTGTCTCCTGCATTGGCACACATATTCTTTACCATGATTTACCAGGAAATCCCCATTAGTGGTTTTCATCAATTACTTGGGCTGGCCTTCACTGACAAGCATATAAACTAGCTGATATATGTCAGAGAAACCAGGTTGATAAACCTGAATAACTATATTAAATTCCTCAGTAAATCTGTAAGGATCTTTTGTTACTTTGGGGAAAATTGTGACCATGGCTAGAGTTTAGCTTTAGTCCTGAGTATAAGAAATCAAGAGTTCAGCTTCTGGATCCTCAGAAGTCTTTGTTTTAAATGACAGTCTCTGATAAATTCAGGGGACTTGCAAGTGGGAAGAATTTCAGATAAAAAGTTCAGGGAGAGAGTTAGTAAGGGGGAACTAAAGGTATAGAGGAGGGTTAGGCAGCATAGAAAACAAAGAAGATGGCACCAGAGATGGATCCTTAGACAAAGAAGCTAACGAAACAGTCTGAGGTTTCAGGATCCACTTACCTTTGTTAGTTTGTCTCAGGTAATCTTAAAACTTTATTTTGCATAAAGGCAATTTTAGGCTTTAGATAAGTTTGTAATTTTCAAAATACCAATCTAAATAGGTACTCCATTCAGTTTTGGAAATTTTAGAACTATGGTGTCCAATTCAACTTTAAGAAAAGTAAATTTAGGGGATTTGGAAATTTCTCCATAATGGCCGTTGATATGTTAGGGTGGTCCATTTAATTAGAAATGTGCATTAGAAAGATTGTGGTTATTAAATATATAATGCTAATGCTATGCTATGCTAAGTCACTTTAGTTGTGCCCGACTCTGTGTGACCCCATAGACGGCAGCCCACCAGGCTCCCCCATCCCTGGGACTCTCCAGGCAAGAACACTGGAGTGGGTTGCCATTTCCCTCTCCACTACATGAAAGTGAAAAGTGAAAGTGAAGTCACTCAGTCGTGTCCGATTCTCAGCAACCCCATGGACTGCAGCCCACCAGGCTCCTCCGTCCATGGGATTTTCCAGGCAAGAGTACTGGAGTAGGCAGCCATAAAGTTAAAAGACACTTGCTCCTTGAAATAAAAGCTATGACAAACCTAGAAAGCATATTAAAAAGCAGAGACACCACTTTGCCAACAAAGAGCCATATAGTTAAAGCTATGACTTTTCCAGTAGTCGTGTATGGATGTGATAGTTGGACCATAAAGAAGGCTGGGTGCCAAAGAATTGATGCTTTCAAAATGTGGTACTGGAGAAGACTCTTGAGAGTCCCTTGGACTGCAAGGAGATCAAACCAGTCAATTGTAAAGGAAGTCAACCCGAATATTCATTGGAAGGACTGATGCTGAAACTGAAGCTCTAATGCTTTGGTCACCTGATACAAAGAGCAGACTCATGGAAAAGACCCTGATGCTGGAAAAAATTGAGGGCAGGAGAAGAAGGGGACAACAGAGGATGAGATGGTTGGATGGCATAACCAATTCAATGGACACGAGTTTGAGCAAACTCCAGGAGATAGTGAAGGACAAGGAAGCCTGGCATGTTGCAGTCCATGACTTAGCGACTGAACAATGACAAGGGTAACTGTGGAAGGGGGTGCCCTCAAAATGTTTAGATAATTAGGATCCCATTTTCAGCAGATTTTCTCTTCAGTAAAAGAATAATTTTCAAACAGATTAAATAGCTTAATCTCAGTTTAAACAATTCAAATAGGGAAAATACTGTGCAACTCCAATAGTTCAAACACACTTCAGGCTTAATACCAGCCGGTTATAAGGGAACAGCTTGGTCCCAGAGCCAGACTGACGTTTTCTAAGCCTGGTTCCCATAGACCAGCCCCTATTACAAATGAATAGGCCCAAGACTGAAGTTGCATAGTTCCAATGAAATAGCCTCTGTTCCTGAAGGAATGGGTCAAAGGCTAGCCAGTTCCAGTGAAACAGTCTGATTTCAAAATCAGACCAAATTGCCAAACATGTACTCACATACAGAACCTAGCCTTAACCAGAAGATGAAATCTAAACCTGGAGAATTCAAAACACAAAGAGGCCAGATGCTCAGCTTCAGGAAAAAGATGAACCTTTCAACTCCAGAGTTAGTGTGGAAAGCAGGAGCAAAATGAGCTCAGGGTGAGTACTGCACAAGTTTACTCACCAGTCACAGAATCATTGGCTCTTCTCTGGATCCCCATACTGGCCATCAAAATGTTGACCTAAAATAAATAGACTGCCAGTTTTTTCTTGCAGGAAAAGTGGGTTTATTGAAGATTAGCAAGGAATTGCAACTCAGTGTCTGCAACCACAGTGAGCCATGAGCAAGTCTCCACACAGCCAGGGAAGGAGAGCACTTTTATAGTGGGGAAAGGAAAGTTGAGAGGGCTACAGTAAGCAGGCAGTTCATGGCTTCTTACCAGAAGAGCAAAGGAGTCTTTCTTTCTTCTTCCTAATGGTTTCTGCTATCATCACAGGGTCTCCTGACTCTATTTACTTGAGATATCTCTTTATTCATTTCTTTTAAAAAGGTTATATGGAAAACTCATTCTCTTGCTGCTTTAGTTGTGTGTATTGTAGGATACTTCATGGTAAATAGAAGGGGGAAAAGTGGAAGCAGTGACAGATTTTATATTCTTGGGCTCCAAAATCATTTCAGACAGTAACTGCAGCCATGAAATGAAAAGATGCTTGCTCCTTGGAAGGAAAGCTATGATAAATCTAGATGGTGTATTAAAAAGTAGAGACATTGCTTCACTAACAAAGGTCCATATAATCAAAGCTATGGTTTTTCCTGTAGTTATGTATGGATGTTATAATTGGACCATAAAGAAGTTCAGTTCAGTTCAGTTGCTCAGTCATGTCCGACTCTTTGCGTCACCATGAACCGCAGCACACCAGGCCTCGCTGTCCATCACCAACTTCTGGAGTCTACCCAAACCCTTGTCCATCGAGCCGGTGATACCATCCAACCATCTCATCTTCTGTCATCCCCTTCTCCTCCTGCCCTCAATCTTTCCCAGCATCAGGGTCTTTTCAAATGAGTCAGCTCTTCGCATCAGGTGGACAAAGTATTGGAGTTTCAGCTTCAACATCAGTCCTTCCAATGAACACCCAGGACTGATCTCCTTGAGGATGGACTGGTTGGATCTCCTTGCAGTCCAAGGGACTCTCAAGAGTCTTCTCCAACACCACAGTTCAAAAGCATCAATTCTTTGGCCCTCAGCTTTCTTCACAGTCCAACTCTCACATCCATACATGACCACTGGAAAAACCATAGCCTTGACTAGACAGACCTTTGTTGGCAAAGTAATGTCTCTGCTTTTGAATATGCTATCTAGGTTGGTCATAACTTTCCTTCCAAGGAGTAAGCATCTTTTAATTTCATGGCTGCAGTCACCATCTGCAGTGATTTTGGAGCCCAGAAAAATAAAGTCTGACACTGTTTCCACTGTTTCCCCATCTATTTCCCATTAAGTGATGGGACTAGATGCCATGATCTTAGTTTTCTGAATGTTGAGCTTTAAGCCAACTTTTTCACTCTCCTCTTTCACTTTCATCAAGAGGCTTTTGAGTTCCTCTTCACTTTCTGCCATAAGGGTGGTGTCATCTGCATATCTGAGGTTATTGATATTTCTCCTGGCAATCTTGATTCCAGCTTGTGTTTCCTCCATCCCAGTGTTTCTCATGATGTACTCTGCATATAAGTTAAATAAACAGGGTGACAATATACAGCCTTGACGTACTCATCTTCCTATTTGGAACCAGTCTGTTGTTCCATGTCCAGTTCTAACTGTTGCTTCCTGACCTGCATACAGGTTTCTCAAGAGGCAGGTCAGGTGGTCTGGTATTCCCATCTCTTTCAGAATTGTCCACAGTTTATTGCAGTCCACATAGTCAAAGGCTTTGGCATAGTCAATAAAGCAGAAATAGATGTTTTTCTGGAACTCTCCTGCTTTTTCAATGATCCAGCGGATGTTGGCAATTTGATCTCTTTGAACTATAAAGAAGGTTGGGTGCCAAAGAATTGATGCTTTCAAACTGTGGTGCTGGAGAAGACTCTTGAGAGTCTCTTGGACTGCAAGGAAATCAAACCAGTCAATCCTATAGGAAATCCACTCTGAATATGCATTGGAAGGACTGATGCTGAAGCTGAAGCTCCAATACTTGGGCCATCTGATGCAAAGAGCTGACTCATTGGAAAAGACCCTGGTGCTAGGAAAGACTGAAGGCAAAGGGAGAAGAGGGATGCAGAGAATGAGATGTTTAGCTAGCATCACTGACTCAATGGACATGAAGCTGAGCAAACTCTGGGAGACAGTGAAGGACAGGGGAGCCTGGCATACTGCAGTCCATGGGGTCGCAAAGAATCAGACATGACTTAGCAGCCGAATGTCAACAATTGTAGGATACAGGTGCTGGTGGAAATGAGAGGGGATGGAGTTTCAAAAACTTTGGAGCCATTAAACACGACATCTGTGTGAAGTTCTTTTCTTTGAAACATTCAGACTCCAATCTTTTGGGGTTCTATTGCCTCTGTCTCTGCTATGTTACCCCATGTTCCAAGAAATTTCCAGAAACAAAAACACTATTGGTGCTATTTTTAATAGATGAAGAAAAGAAGCTGCATTTAATTAAAGTCTGCCCACATTTAGTGGCAGATAGAGTCAAGGTTCTAATTCAAGTTGAATCCAAGTGAGTTTGAATCTGACTCCAAGGCCAAATTCATCCCTCTTTAAACAAACTGCCACAGTCCACGTATTACAAAGCTTATAGCAACCACCGAATATCTCTCCCTTTGCTTCTCTTAACCCACTCACATCTCAATGATTTCCAATCCTGTGGTTCTTGAAAATACCTGAAGCTGAATTCCTGAGTGACAAGTGTGGCAAAACTTCTTACTCATTGTAAAGATGGGAAAGCAGACGTCTGTGGTAATGGGTGCTTGCTTAATTATTTAAGAATAAAGTCTAATCCTGAAAAAAAAAAGAAAAGCAGGATGAATGAACCCATAAGAAGTGTTAAGCATAGAAGTAAAATAAGCTGGTAGCTCAAGATGTAGACAAAACACATAGGAAGTATCAAATATGGATCATGGGTAAACAGGGAGTTTGGAGACAGAGAAACAGATTATATTATGCATTAAGTTATACAGTAAGTTTACAAAGCCAGGACATGGAAGCACCGACAGAGAAATGGATAAAGATGGTGTGATACATATATATGATAGAATATCACTCGGCCATTAGAAAAGAATGAACTAATGCCATTTGCAGCAACAGGGGTGGACCTAGAGATTGTCATGCTGAGTGAAGTAAGTCAGACAGAGAAGGAGAAATACTGTATGACAATCCTTATATGTGGAATCTGAAAAGAAATGATACAAATGAACTTACAAAACAGAAAGAGACTCACAGACTCACCTGCCATTTCCTTCTCCAGGTGATAGGTGATTGGTGATACCCTAAATCAATGAGGAAAAGATGGATTGTTTCGGATATTGTGTTGGGACATCTCATTCAAGTCATGGGTAGAAATAAAGATTGGCTAGCACTTTACACTATAAACACTTTCACTGAAGAATTGATGCTTTTGAACTGTGGTGTTGGAGAAGACTCTTGAGAGTCCCTTGGACTGCAAGGAGATCCAACCAGTCCATTCTGAAGGAGATCAGCCCTGAGATCTCTTTGGAAGGAATGATGCTAAAGCTGAAACTCCAGTACTTTGGCCACCTCTTGCGAAGAGTTGACTCCTTGGAAAAGACTCTGATGCTGGGAGGGATTGAGGGCAGGAGGAAAAGGGGACAACAGAGGATGAGATGGCTGGATGGCATCACTGACTCGATGCACGTGAGTCTGAGTGAACTCCGGAAGCTGGTGATGGACAGGGAGGCCTGGCGTGCTGCAATTCATGGGGTCGCGAAGAGTCGGACACGACTGAGTGACTGAACTGAACTGAACTGATAGAGGTGGAATCCAGATGGCCTAAGAATGCAAATAGGAGAGGTGAAACCATAAACTTACTAGAAGAAAATGTAGAAGGATATTTGTATGGTATAGAATTGGCAAACAACTTGAATAAAACATAGAAAAGGATAAGCCACAGGGTTAAAAATGGTACGTACTGGTTACATAGAAATGGAGAATTTCTGCTCAAAAGAGACACCATAGAAAAATCATCAGAAAGATAATAGTCTCAGAGAAAAAAACATTGATGTCTGAAAATAACAGGAGTTGTCCAGGATACATAAGGGATTCCTGAAACTCATCAGAAAAAACAGAACACACTTGCCTAAAAATGGGTAAAAGATGTCATGGGTGACTCACAGAATGGAAAATATAAATGCTATGTGTATATGAAAAAATATTCAAATCCATTTTAAATAAAAAATGTAAATTAAAACAATAGTCAGGGACTTCCCTTGTGGTCCAATGGCTAAGAATCTGCCTTTCGGTGCAATGAATGAGGGCTTGATCCATGGTTGGGGAACAGAGATCCCACAGGCCATGGGCTAATTAAGCCTTCGAGCCATGACTACTGAGCCTGCACTCCACATCTAGGGAGTCCATGCACCAATTTGAAAAGATTCTGCATGATGCAGTAAAGGTCCTACCTGCTGCAACTAAGACATGACACAGCCAAAGAGGTTAAAAAAAAAAAAAAAAAAAAAAACTCAGTGAGAGTTTAAAAATATAACAAAGTGAAAACAACAACATAAAATTAATGCTAATTTAAAAATGGGGCTTCCCTGGTGGTCCAGTGGTTAGGACTCCACCTGCCAATTCAGGGGTCATGGATTCGATCCTTGGTCTGGGAAGATCCCACATGCCTGAGCAACTTAGGCCATGTGCCACAACTACTGAGCCCATGTACTCTAGAGCCTGTGTTCTGCAACAAGAGAAGCCAGTGCAATGAGAAGTCCCCTTGCTGCAGCTAGAGAAAGCCTGTGTGCAGCAATGAAAACCTTGCACAGCCATGAATAAATAAAAATACACAAACAATACAATGTGTTTTATAAGGCATAAAAATATGTATTCATGGACATATTTCAAAATACTTGGGTGAGTGCCTATGGGAGAGGAAATAGAAACGGGGAATAGTAGAAGTAAAAGGGAACAAATAGATAAAACAAGCAGGAGACCATGTAAGGATGGATGATGGTTTGCTGTGAGCATGCATGCATGCATGCTAAGTCGCTTCAGTCGTGTCCGACTCTGTGAGATCCCATAGACTCTGGAAGCCCACCAGGCTCCTCTGTCCCTGGGATCCTCCAGGCAAGAATACTGGAGTGGGTTGCCATTTCCTTCTCCAATGCATGCATGCATGCTAAGTTGCTTCAGTCGTGTCCGACTCTGTGTGACCCCATAGACGGAAGCCCACCAGGCTCCTCTGTCCCTGGGATCCTCCAGGCAAGAATACTGGAATGGGTTGCCATTTCCTTCTCCAGCTGTGAGCATGGTCTCCAACTGAAAACATTCTTTAGATGTAGCAAGCAGGAAGCTGAGTTTCGTGAGGGTCAGGAGGCTCTGAGCAGGATGGCCAGCCTTGGATTGGAACCTGGGGCACGTGAAGCTGGGGCACATCAGGATGGGGGGCGATGAGTCATGGACTCTCAGAAACTGCTTGGTCTAACTGCCTTTTTTTCCCAGAAGGTGTCTGTGATCTGGGGACTTAAGGGTCCCATGAGTGGCAAAGGTAGGACCTGAAGCCAGCTTCTGCTTCCCACTGCTTCTGCACTTCATCTCTTCAGCCACAGGGGAATGCTTTCATAAGGATGGAGGCAGAAGGATGCTGGAGGCAATTCTCTGTCTCCCTACTTTTAAGGATGGTGGATGTATTAACCACATAGACAGCCCCATAGCTGCTTAAAAGAGTAACTGGCAATGGTGAGATGGGCTAATAATCCACCAAGGACTATATTAATAAATAAGCAAAGCAACCAATAATATCGATTGAAGTAATAGGCACACAGCAGTAGAACATCTTTGCTGGCAAATCTGTACTGAGATGTGACACAGTAGAAAAATATGATGGTGGCACTATCTATGCAGGGCAGTGGTTAAGTACTAGTTTTACTGTAAAACACAGGTGGCCTTGGGCAATGATCTACCTGGCTCGATAATGCGTATTGAACACCTGTCACCCACAAGGAATTATCCTATCACATGGCATGCATCTGTGAATGAAGCCAACACTAACAACAACAAAAACTCCTTTGCCCTGTGAAAGCTCCCATTCTAGCAGGTTCCTGAACAGTTGGTTCACATGGAACCATCCCAAGTCGGGGATACCTTTTCAAGTTCTGGAGTTGGACACTGAGTGCCTGGAGGTGTCTCCTGGACTAGACACTTACCTGCCAAGGAATATGTGGCAATGACTTTGAATTAGTCACTGGTGGCTTTTGATCTTAATTACAAATCCTTTACAGATGTGGTCCCATGAGTTGACATTTTCCCCTTAACTTGACAACACCTAGTTTCCTGAAGACATTTGCTGCCCCAAACCTACCTCTTTGTTAACTTGGACAGCACTATTTCCTCCTAGGTTTTGGCCAGCTTTCCTGGGGCTCACCTAGCCATTTGGGATATCTGTTAGAGCCATCCCTGGCCCTCTGACTTGGGAGCAGTTGGTCTTCTTCATTTGCTCAAGCCAAACAGTTCTTCTGACATTTATCCTTGCATATTTTCTTTGAAGAAAGACACCATTGTTAAGTCATTCTTTGAACCAGAAGCGTGTAGTTTGTTGGCCCTGATCACTAGGCCTCCACCATGGGAGGTAGATGGTTGGTTCTGGGGATCTAACTTAGGATGAGAAAGCAATGCCTAATTCATTGTACACGTTCAGTTAAGTGTCAGAGTCATCAATATAATAGCTTCGTCATCATTGACATCATCATTTAACTTGGACTTTCCCTTGAATTCATTAGGATCTTTATTGTGTTATACGGGTGAAGCCAAACAAATTCCAGGGAGTTTTAGGTGTGCCTAAAACTCTATGTTCATTCAAATGGAAGAGTGCAGGGCCTCCCGTGGTGCTTGTCCTTACTCTCAGCTCCTCCTTCTAGCACTTTCTTGTTGCTCCTGGGGGTCTTCCATGTCCTCTCCTTCATTTTCAGTCTCCAAACTCTTTGCCTCTCCTTCTCCCTGTCCAGTAGGCCACCCTCCACAGAGTTGAGTCAATAGGGATAAGCTAGTATTTATAATTTTAATAGTAATATCTCAAGTATGGAAGAGACAACTTCTGAGAAGCATTTGAAACATAGTAACAGTCCCTTAAGGATGACACCACCATTATGGCAGAAGAAGTCGTGCTCTGTAGATCAGTCGAATCCAACTCTTTGAGACTCCATGGACTATAGCCCTCCAGGCTTCTCTCTCCATGGAATTCCCCAGGCAAGAATACTGGAGTGGATTGCCATTTCCTTCTCCAGGAGATCTTCCCAACCCAGGGATTGAACTTGAGTCTCTTTTCTCTCCTGCATTGGCAGGTGGATTCTTTACCACTGAGCCACCTGGGGATACGGCAGAAAGTGAAGATCAACTAAGGACCTTCTTGATGAAAGTGAAAAGAGAGAGTGAAAAAGCTGGCTTAAAACTCAACATTCAAAAAACTAAGATCATGGCATCTGGTCCCATCACTTCATGGCAAATAGATGGGGAAACAGTAGAAATAGTGACAGACTTTATTTTCTTGGGCTCCAAAATCACTACAGATGGTGATTGCAGCCATGAAATTAAAAGACACTTACTCCTTGGAAGGAAAGTTATGACAAATCTAGGCAGTGTATTAGAAAGCAGAGACATCATTTTGCCAACAAAGTCCATCTAGTCAAAGCTATAGTTTTTCCAGTAGTCATGTATGGATGTAAGAGTTGGACCATGAAGAAAGCTGAGCACTGAAGAATTGATGTTTTTGAACTGTGGTGTTGGAGAAGACTCTCACAAGTCCCTTAGACTAAAAGGAGATCAAACCAGTCCATCCTAAAGGAAATCAGTCCTGAATATTCATTGGAAGGACTGACACTGAGCCTGAAACTCCAATACTTTGGCCACCTGATGGGAAGAACTGGCTCACTGGAAAAGACTCTGATGCTGGGAAAGATTGAAGGCAGGAGGAGAAGGGGACAACAGACGATGAGATGGTTGGCTGGCATCACTGACTCAATGGACATGAGTTTGAGCAAGTTCCAGGAGTTGGTGAAGGACAGGAAAGCCTGGAGTGCTGAATTCCACGGGATCACAAAGAGTTGGACATGAATGAGTGACTGAACTGAACAGAACAGTCCCTTTAAAAATTATAGAATCTTTTAAATAAATGAAAATGTATATGGCATCTTGATGTATAAAACAGAAAAGCACAGTTGTCTGGTTGAAGTAAAGAGAGAAGGTCTATCTACTTAGCATCTGCCTTGAACCCATGGTCTATAATCATCAAAAACAGCTGTCAAGGACAAGGTGAAGCTGGTGGCATTTATTTCCATGTCTACTTATAGAAGACCAAAGTTCTTTTCTGTTTAAGTCTTGGGTCCTTGCCTTTGGGCTTTCGTTGCCACCAGCTTTCTCTGTAGCTATCTAATCAGTTACTGGCCAAGAGTTTCTGGCTCTACCATTAGATCCCCCGTCATCTCCCTTTCTTCACTCCTTCATGGATGGATAGACAGTCACACTTGAGGTTCCACTGCCACTTGGTGGCAGTGTACTCCAAACAACAGGTTTAAATAGCTAAGCTAAGCTAAGCTAAGTCACTTTAGTCGTGTCCGACTCTGTGTGACCCCATAGACGGCAGCCCACCAGGCTCCCCCGAACCTGGGATTTTCCAGGAAAGAACACTGGAGTGGGTTGCCATTTCCTTCTCCAATGCATGAAAGTGAAAAGTGAAAGTGAAGTCGCTCAGTCATGCCCGACTCTTAGAGACCCCATGGACTGCAGCCTACCAGGCTCCTCTGCCCATGGGATTTTCCAGGCAAGAGTACTGGACTGGGGTGCCATTGCCTTCTCCGTTAAATAGCTAAGCAGCACATTTTTGAAGGTTGACTCTACAACCTTAAACTAGAGATAACAGCATCAAGATGATAGATAGAATGAGACACAAACAGATAAGTTTTGGCAAAGGAGACAGTGTATAGAAGAAAGAAAATTTCATCACCTGAGGAAAGGGCCAACTTTGATGGAGGGAACCCAGCTGACTAAGGGGCAGCATATAAGCATAAGAAAGAAGGCAAGTGAAAAAGTTCATAGACAAGTTTGTAAATCACAGTCTTAATATCAGCCACGAGTACAGTGGGTTATTATCCTGAGGCAATAGTAGGCCCAAATATTACCAGGTAAGGAATTCTGAAGGATACTGAACAGAAGGGGTCACAGACCAAATTAAGATGGTCTAATTCCAAGGCTTAAGTCCATTTAAAAAAGCAGCAAGAAGCATGGGGAGTAAATTAGCCCATGTAAATTAAGGTTCCCAGGCTTCCCAGGTGGTGCTAGTGGTAAAGAACCCATCTGCCAATGCAGGAGACATAAGAGACGCAAGTTCAATCCCTGGGCCGGGAAGATCCCCTGGAGGAGGGCATGGCAACCTGCTCCAGTATTCTTGCCTGGAGAATCCCATGGACAGAGGAGCCTGGCTGCCCACAGTCCATAGGGTCGTGAAGAGTCAGACACGACTGAAGTGATTTAGCACACACACAAAGGTGCCAGAGGATGGAAAGTTCATACTTGCTCCATACTGGATTATGCAATATTGGCATGTCTTCTCTCTGTTGCATGCACCTTCCCCTCTGTAATGTGGCCAAGAAGACCAGAGAGGTTCCAACAGATAGAGGGTATCTGGAACCAACTCACATACTTGCTTCATCAGAGAGACAGAGGAACATGTATACCTGGCCACAGCAGTAGCTCACCTATTAGCCTGCTAGATATCTAAATTTTATCTGCATATTTTGGGAAATGACACGTAGGGCCAGAATGGGGCCATACTAGGTGTTACCAATGGGTGATCAGTTTAGAATGACATGGCTGCTGTGTACACATGGCGTGCTCATGCCTTCTGACTTAGTCTTTGCATTACTTTCTTTCTTTAAGAGGTACTCTTAAAGTACTCCTTAATACCACATTTGTTTCATCAAATGTTTTATTTGCCTACTCTTTTTTTTAATATGGTATACAGTTACTATCTTACTGTATACCCTTTAAATATTTTTTAAATGTTTTAAACCTTTTAATTTTGTACTGAGGTATAGCCAATTAATAATGTTGTAATCATTTCAGGTGAACAGAAAGGTACTCAACCATACATATGTATCCATTCCCCCAAAAACTCTCCTTCCATCCAGGCTGCCACATAATGTTTAGCAGAGTTCCATGTGCTATAAGTTCTTGTTGGTTATCCACTTTAAATATAGCAGTGTATATGTGTCCATTCCAAACTCCCTAACTGTCGCCTCCTCCATCCTTTCCCTCCAGCAACCATGTTTGTCCTTTAAGTCTAGCAGGCTATAGTCCATGGGGTCGCATGACTTGGACACAACTGAGCGACTAAACCACCACAACCACCAATCATCTACTGGGGCTTCCCAGGTGCCCCCAATGGTAAAGGATCTGCCGATCAATGCAGGAGATATATGAGACATGGGTTTGATCCCTGGGTCAGGATGATTCCCTGGAGAAGGGCATGGCAACCCATTCCAGTATTCCTGCCTGGAAAATCCCATGGATAGAGGAACCTGGTGAGCTACAGTCCATAGGATCACATAGAGTTGGACAAACTGAAATGACTTAGCATTGGACAAACTGAAATGACTTAGCACGTGCACACACAGTCACCTATTGAGTCTTTCTCTAAGCCCTTTACTCTGCCCCATGGGTCTATTAGTTCCTACACTGGTGTCACGCTGGTTGTATGACTATGTCCTTCCTTTGTAGTAGGTTGTTATGGTCAGGTAGGAAAAATCCCTCCTCTTTACTCTTCTTGCTCTGAATTGAGCTAACTATTCCTTCCTAATTTCCCTTTCTTGATGATTTGGTCTGCTGCTGTTGACTCCAAGGTATGGAGGTCAGTTCAACTTAGCATGAAACTCAAATAGGAAGACCTGAGCCCTTTCTTCCCTCCCACACATTCCTAGCTCATCAGCATCTCACCCAACGCACTCCCTCTCTTATTCAATAAATGGAAGTAGGGAGTCACACTCCTTAATAACCACTTAGCTCATGGTAGACTCTGGAAAACAAAGAATAATCAATAGATTCAACATCAAAAGAAAAAAAAAAAAACTAAGATCTTGGTATCCGGTCCCATCACTTCATGGCAAATAAAAGGGGAAAAAGTGGAAACAGTGACACAGTTTCTTTTCTTGGGCTTCAAAACCACTGTAGATGGTGACTGTAGTCACGAAATCAAAAAGACACTTGCTCTTTGGAAGGAAAGTTATGATAAACCTAGACAGTGTGTTAAAAAGCAGAAATATCACTTTGCCATCAAATGTCCATACAGTCAAAGCTGTGGTTTTTCCATCAGCCATGTATGGATATGAGAGTTGGACCACAAAGAAGGTTGAGCAACAAATTTGATGCTTTCAAATTGTGGTGCTGGAGAAGACTCTTGAGAGTCTCTTGGACAACAAGGAGATCAAACTAGTCAATCCTAAAGAAAGCAACCTTGAATATTCATTGGAAAGACTGATGCTGAAACTGAATCTCCAATATTTTGGCCACCTGATGCAAAGAGCTGAATTATTGGAAAAGACCTGGAAGATTGAAGGCAGGAAGAGAAGGGGGTGACAGAGGATGAGATGTTAGATAGCATCACTGACTCAATGGACATGAATCTGATCAAACTCAGGGAGACAGTGAAGAACAGGGAAGCCTGGCATGCTGCAGTCCATGGGATCACAAAGAGTCGGATATGACTGAGAGACTGAACAACAACAATCGGTAGACTCAGCCCTATATCCTAGAACCAGGACAGTACCTGACATACCACATGCAGTCCATAAATATTTGTATGGTTGAAAAGAGGGCAAAAATAAATAGCTTCATTCTTCTGTCAAAGCTTCTATTTATTTTCTGCCTTTGAGCTTTTTGCATAAGTATCTGAGCAGAACCACATCTAGGCTTCCTCTTCCAGAAGATGTTTTACAACTTCAATGGGCTCCATTGCATTCATTAATGAGAGTGTAGAATTAACATCAGACCTATGATGGTTATAATACAAACTGATGGAGGAACCAGCGCTAGGTAAAGGAAAAAGGTCTAAAGTAAGTTCCCAACATATGCAAGAGTTCCACTCTGAGAGTGTGTTCGGTAGTCCAGTTTGTAAATCCAACAAAGTTAGCCTAGGTACCCAACTAACAGAGTCGATTTACATAGCACTGTACTATAATAGACTCATAATACTTTTCACGCAAATAATACATAAAAACAAGCACAAAAATCAACAGTTTTAATCTTATAGTGCAATACCTTGAGAAGTATAATAGTACAGTACCACAGCTGGCATACACAGGCTGGCATCGAGTTACTGACTGGAGGAGGGAGATGAGGGAGATGATGGAGTTGAAGGATCATCAGCAATAGGAGACAGAGGGCATGTTGCAATTTCATGCATGCCTGATGATGACACAATGTCCTTGTTGGAACCAGATGCATGTTTCCATCTTTGAAAGTTCTCAGCTTGAAGGTTCGTTTGTACGGGACTTTCTGTATTCGTAGGACACAGCCCTTTCTAGAGCTGCTTAGAGCTTGATTGTTAAAATAAAGGTTTAAAAGCTGATGAGAATTTCAAAGTAACTTTGCTAATTGCTGGTGGGGACAGGGGAAAGAAAGATCCAAAAGCCAAAATCATCAAAAGCTGATTCTGTCAGCAAGTCCAGGTTTTTAGAGCTGTATGTTTGAAACTATCTGTTTTTGAAGACCTCTGTTATTAGATATACCAGAATGGCTACACTTTACATTTCCACCAGCAATGAATGAGTAATCCAGTTTCTCTGCATCCTTGGCAACATTTGATTTTATCACCATTTTTTATTTTAACTAACATGATGGAAGTATAGTAATAGCTCATTGTGATTTTGTAGGTGTTTCTGCTCATTTAACAGCCATGACATAATAAGAGGTGCATATATAGTATATATAGTACATCATCCCAGGAGGACACAGGCAAATAATTCCACTGTTATACATATTGGGCTTCCCTAGTGGCTCAGTCAATAAAGAATCTGCCTGCAATGCAAGAGACTCAGGTTCAATCCCTGCGTCGGGAAGATCCCCTGGAGAAGGAAATGGCAACTCACTTCAGTATTCTTTCCTGGGAAATCCCATAGACAGAGGAGCTTGCCAGGCTACAATCCATAGGGTCACAAGAGTCAGACACAAGTTAGTGACCTAACCACCACCATTACACATATTAATACTTCTGCAGCTAACCTAAGAACATTCACATAAGACAGTAAACAATGTAATAAGGATTCTCATCCTAATTTCAATCTGAATATGCAAATGAATGTTTACCTAGTACAAGTTTGTTCTGCTCGTTGCACAACAAGTTAATTAACTGAGAAACAAGGTGTTGAGGCAAGAAGTGTTGCAGTGAAAAGGAAAAAAAGAGAAATGAAGGGTTTTTTTTCCCTTTCCTGAGAACAAAGAAGATAAAGAGAACAGTGAGCAAGAAACTTTCTTGGGTTTTTTTTTTCACTTTAACTGCTCCTAACTCTGAATGTCTGCAACTAAGTATGCTTTTCTGCCCCCTAACTCTGCAGGAGCTACACTTTGCACCTATTTTCCTTTGACTCTATGCAAAATATATCCTGTATCTGATGTGTTCCCTTACAACACCCTTCCACTTGTAGTTACATATTAGAAAGAAGGTCAAGAGCCACTGAACTGCCAGACTGAATTAATGGGTTACTGATGCCAGCCTATGACTGTTTTTGACAAGATCCTTGGTTCCTCATCACCAACTCCTGACTGTGAGCCCCCTTCTTACATAAGCCCCTAGATCTCTCATGAAGAGGAGCACAATTCTTGAGGCATAAGCTTATTGTGTTCCCTGCTTCACCAGCTGAGAATTAAGGCCACCTTTCTATTTCCTCCAAACTCTGTCTCTATAATTTTTATTTGGCTTTGGTGGGCAGAGAAAGCCAAGATTTTGGCCAGCAACAGATATACAACTTTAAAGTCAGCTGACCAAGATGGCAGACTAATGGCTCAAAATAACCACCCTATGGGAGTCTGGATGCTAGGTTCTTTTATAGAACAGAGATAGGGGAGGTGAGAAAATAAAGTGAAAAGGTTGTTAATCTTGGAAATGTCTCTTCAAATGGAAAGTCCTAGGGAGGGATATGTTAATGTCTTCCTTCCTATAGCTACCCACAGGTGGACAGGGTCCCAAACAAACCACTTTGATTTAATATTCAGGCAGAGGGGCAGGGTTCCCTGAGGCAGGCCATTATATATAAACAGTATCCTTTTAGTGAACAAAAGCAACCAGAAGCAAAGGTTAAAGTAAAAGAAACAACTAACTGGAGTCAGAATTGGCTCTTCTCTGCAATAAATAAGCTGAGGTCAAATAAATACCAACAAGTTGTGAAAAAATTCTGTTTTCCCAACTGTCTGGATATTGGAGTTGCAAATAAGGAATTTTGGACCTGTTAATAAATAATCCTAAATGGCCTAATTCCATTAAGGCATCACTGGAATTGAATCAATAGACAGTAAAGAAGATAAACTTGGAGAAGACGCTGTTCATTCATTCTCTTTTCCATCTGTTGGAAAAATGCTTATTGAGTACCTACTATATGCCAGCAAGGGAGCCTCTTTCTATAAGAAGCTGAGAAAGGGAAGCACCCTATCCAGGCTCTAGGATGCCCCCTCCCCTCTGAAATAGAAGAAGTTGCTTCTCTGGGTCTGGGAGACATGACCTTGGGTGGGAACAGCCTCATGGGTATAGTACAGGGTCCTTTTTATTCTCACACTGTCATGTACAAAATGGACAAATCTGGGCATGAAATGAATTCCCAACTTCTCTAAAATATACCCCTATTTGAAATCTAGAAAAATGGTACAGATCATCTTATTTGCAAAACAGAAACAGAGACACAGACATATGGACACCAAAGGGAGAATGGGTGGTGTGGGAGGAGCTTGGGATTGACGCATATACACTATTGATACTTTGTGTAAAATAGACAGAGGCTTCCCTGGTGGTTCAGTGTTAAAAAATCCACCTGCCAATGATCCCCGGGTTGGGAAGATCCCCTGGAGAAAGAATTGGTAATTCATTCCAGTATTCTTGCCTGGGAAATCTCATGGACAGAGAAGCCTGGTGGGTTACAGTCCATGAGGTCGCAAAAGAGTCAGACACTAAACAACTAAACAACAATAACAACAGAATAAAATAGACAACTGAGGGGACGATACTGTATAGCAGGGGAACTCTAGTTAATGCTCTGTGGTGTACTAAATGGGAGGGAAGTTCAAAAGGGAAGAGATATACGTATATGGCTGATCCATTTTGCTGCGCAGTAGAAGCTAACACAACATTGTAAAAACCAACTATACTCTGTTAGAAACAAATTTAAAAAATAAATAAAATATGTCCCTGTTTGAAAGCAGGACAGAGACAGACTGTCAATTAGTTGCAGGATGAAGGATTCTCTTCACTCAGCTTGTACTGCCTAGTTCAGATTGAGGCAGATTGAGGAGACACGGGTTCAGTCTTTGGGTCGGGAAGATCCCCTGGAGGAGGAAATGCAACTCACTCCAGTATTCCTGGGCTTCCCAGGTGGCACTAGAAGTAAAGAATCCGTATGCCAATGCAGGAGACTAAGAGACAGGGGTTCAGTCCCTGGGTCTGGAAGATCCCCTGGAGGAGGGCATGGCAACCCACTCCAGTATTCTTGCCAGGATAATCCCATGAACAGAGGAGCCTGGTGGACTACAGTTCATGGGGTCGCAAAGAGTCAGACAAGATTGAGCCACTGTGTATAAGCATGAACTTTTCACGTGGTTTCCCATCTCACTCAAGGAAACACTAAATGCCTTAGATATACTCAGGTGGTAGTGGTTTAGTCACTAAGTCATATCTGACTCTTACAACCCCACGGACTGTAGCCCACCAGGCTCCTCTGTCCATGGAATTCTCCAGACAAGCATCCTGGAGTGGGCTGCCATTTCCTTCTCCAGGGGATCTTTCCAACGCAGGGATCAAACCCAGGTCTCCTGCACTGCAGCAGATTCTTTACCAACTGACCTACCATGGAAGCCTAGTATAGCCGTAGGGCCCTACACAATTCCCCACCCGCTCATCATTCCCTCCCTGCCCCCTACTCTGGGACCGATTCTGTCCTAGCCAAGCTGGCCTCTTTGCTGTTCCCCAAACACACATGTGCCTTCTGGACCACTCTTCCCCCAAGATGCTCATGAGCCTCACTCCCTCACCTCCTCTGGCAATCCCTCAAAGTGCCACTCCTCATCAAGGCTGTCACAGGCCACATATTTGCAGTCCCCCGCCTGCCTTTTCTCTTCCACGGCACCTGGCCCCACCCAGCACATGGGCCATGGTCTCCCTTAGCTGGCTTCGGAGAGCACCCATTAGTTGTCCATCTATCACAAGCAGGTAAGCTCCATGAGACTTGTATCCTTTTCATTCACCATTGTGTCCCTAATACCTTGAGCAGGGTCTGGCCCAGAGTATGGGCTCTATACATATTTGTCAAATGATATACAACTCAACTGCTCTACATTCATATCCTGGAAACTTGTGTGAGGATTGCATTTAGCACTGCCCTTGGCTCAGGAAATATGCAACTTCATTTTCATTAAAAAAAAAAAAAAATAGGAAAATGGTCCGTGTTTTCACTTTCTTTCTCAGGTTGTCCTGAGGACAGAATTTTTCCTACACCTAGTCCCAGGATTGGGCTATTGAGGCCTCAGCCTTCCTGCCACTTATTTCCAGATTACCCTTCACTTTGCCCTACATTCAGCAGAGTGCCCCTGCAAAGAACAGGTGCCTGATCCATACATGCGTGCTAAGTCGCTTCAGTTGTGTCTGACCCTTTGCAAACCCATGGACTGTAGCTCACTAGGCCCCTCTGTGCATGGGATTCTCCAGGCAAGAATACTAGAGTGGGTTACCGTGCCCTCCTCCAGATAATCTTCCAAATTCAGTGATTGAACCCGTGTCTCTTACGTCTCCTGCATTTGCTGGCGGGTTCTAGCACAGTTGGTAAAGAATCCACCTGCAATTCAGGAGACCCCCGTTCAATTCCTGGGTCAGGAAGATCCCCTGGAGAAGGGATAGGCTACCCACTCCAGTATTCTTGGGCTTCCCTTGTGGCTCAGCTGGTAAAGAATCTGCCTGCAATGCGGGAGACCCCAGTTTGATTCCTGGGTTGGGAAGATCCCCTGGAGAAGAGAAAGGCTGCTCACTCCAGTATTCTGGCCTGGAGAATTCCGTGGACTGTATAAGATGGGGATGCAAAGAGTTGGACACAACTGAGCGATTCTCACTTCCACTTTCTTTACCACTAGCTCCACTTGGGAAGCCTGACCTGTTTATGATAAAAGATTATTGTTGTCTTGTTCCTTGATGATGACCAAGGAAAAACTGTCACCTGGAGAAAGGAGCAGCCTTGGTATAACTCTCTCCCCTGCAGATCCCTGACCTTATAATTTGTAGGGTGTCTCCAAGGCTTGTCTCTGCCTTACAGGCAGAGGCTTTGGCAAATTCAAAGTGTCCCCATGTTAAGTGTCAGATTCATACCTGAGGAGATCCCGTCCCCGCAGGAGTTGAGTCCTGTCACCTTGTCCCCAGGGGAGGCGTGCTAAATCACACCATCCTGGTCAGGAGATGGCTACAGGGGGTGAAAAGCCTGGAAGATTGGGAAACCTTGTAAAAGTTACATCAGATGGTCTGTGACTCTTTACTCAGTTGTCAAATCAGAGATGGGAGAGCCAAGTTCAGCCTGAGTAAGAAAGAGCAAACCCTGGTGATGCATTCCACTTCCCCATTCTCACCTTTCCTGTCCCACTGACTTGATCTTCTTGGGTTAAGGAATTGCTTCCCACTTATTTCTATATTAACCAGGTATTTTATTTTCTGTATGCTGATGCTTTGACCTCTGACCCAACAGGTCCCCAAACGGGACCTGCTGACCCAACAGGGAGCCCAGCCCCCAAGTTAGCCAGTTGCAAAAGATGGTAAACACTCCCCTGTGAGCAAGCTTTTCAGATGCAAACCAGCCCATCCAGAGCCCACACCCACCAACCACCTCTTCAAAACAGCTTCAGGGTCTGGACCACTGCCCTCCTGCCCCAACCCAGCCCTGGGTACCAAACAACTAGGGGAAGCCCCTATGCCCCAGAGGCCACTGAAATTATTCAAAATAGCCAATTCTAAACCTGCTCACCTGGCCTGACCTGTTCCTTCCCATGAAAACCACAATAAAGGCTCTGGCTCATCATTCCTCCATCTCCTTCTGCCTCCTGATCAACACCCACCCCCTCAAATCCGGATCCAGCTGTCACACTCCAGGGGCCACTATCTTTCCACCTTAAGCACCAATACCAATGCTTCCTCATGTGGACCAAAAACACTACTTTGTCCCCCACACAGAGTGGGGGCCCACTGTGACCAGTTGACAAATAAAGCCTTGCCTTAAGTCCAGCTCTCAGGGAGCCCCATTTGTCCACAGACTCCGGCACTTGTATCCCTGATTCCTGAATGTTTGATTGGAATGAACTCCCTAGGAAACTGACAGAGTCCCCATGTCGGCTCTCTGACCAAAAAGAGGGGGTCAAGGGATAGGAAAGGCTCGTTGGAAGGTCTTGGGTCTTCATCTCCCTATCAAGATAATAAACCACATCCCACAGGGAACTGGAGCCATAAAAGACATGAAAGAAGCACCTATCACACCCCAGTTAAACTCACAAACCCAGAAAGATTTGGGGAGTGGATGATCCTAAACTTCCTCATGCGGTGACTCCAGTTGCAGCTGCTCTCCCAGCTGTTCTTCTGTACTGGAGCACATCAATGCAGCCCCTCGTGTGGATGCAACCTTTTTCTCCATAGTGGTCTGTAAGGGATACCGGAGCCATTTACCTTTATCCGGTAGTGTCAACAGTATACTTTCATGGTCTCCCTTCAGGGCTTTGTCGAATCTACTTTTGCAGGAAAGCACATGGCATGTGGGTAGATAGATATTGCAAAGGTATACAGTGTGCAGAGATCACGATCATGACAGTCATGATCATGATCCACTACATTGACGACATTGTACTGATTTGACCATCTGGGCAGAAAGCAGCACGTAAGACTTTATATGCTGTGTTAGTAAGGGTTAGTCAGGGCTTCCCACGTGGCTCAGTGGTAAAGAATCCGCCTGTCCATGAAGGAGCCATAGAAGACACAGGTTTGATCCCTGGGTCAGGAAGATCCCCTGGAGGAGGAAATGGCAACCCACTCCAGTATTCTTGCCAGGATAATCCCATCAATGATATCCAGAGGAGCCTGGCAGGCTACAGTCCATGGAGTCACAAAGAGTCAGATACAGCTGAGCATACATGAGAACCCACACATAGTCAGGGTCCAACCAGGAGACAGAGACAAGGAATCACAGATGTAATGAACAACTGCTACTGCTAAGGCAACTATTCTTGTCTTGAGAATTCCATGGACAGAGGAGCCTGGCAGGCTACAGTCCGTGCAGTAGCAAGAGTCGGACATGACTTAGCAACTAAACCACCACCATCACCCCTAAGGCAAGATCCAGACTTTGCTTTAGAGCCATAGCTTTAGCTAACTGGAAGGGGTGCCATGGAAGACAACCATGGGAAAGTGCCTTGTTAGTAGCATCCTGCTGTAAACTGCCTGAATTGTAACAAAGGATCTGCTGTCCTTTGTTGGGTGTGATGGCTGCTATGTTCTGTGGGAGCCAGGCACTGGAAAAACCGTTCACTGCAGAACCCCTTTGCTGGAGAAACTGCTGCAGGAGCCCAGTGCTAGAGAAGGCAGAAACCGCGGAAGTCTGGCTAACAAGAGCACACTGAAACCAGGAAAGGACTCATTCTTTTTCACTATTCCTCCAGCGCCCTCTACTGACAAATATTAACATTGTTAGAGACGGCAAAGGAGAAACAGGTAGAGGGCATGTTAAGAAGTGTGAAATAGGTCTGAGGTTTTATCCTACTCTCAAATCAACAAATTAGCCTGCCCCCATTTCATGGACGCTGTCAGAAAACCTAGGATACCTTGCTCAATTCAAAGACTTTTACTGTACCCTTCTTTTTTTTTTTTTTTTTTTTGCCACACCACAGGGCATATGGGATCTTAGTTTCCTGTGTGGGGGTGTATGTGAGTCTGTGTGTGTGTGTGTGTGTGTGTGCGCGCGCGCTCTCAGTCGTGTCCAACTCTTTTGCGACCCCATGGACTGCAGCGGAGGAGGTTCCTCTGTCCATGGGTTTATCCTGACAAGAATACTGAAGTGGGTTGCCATGACCTCCTCCAGGGGATCTTCCCAACCCAGGGATCGAACTCGCGTCTCCTGCAGCCCCGACATTGCAGGCAGATTCTTTACCGCTGAACCACTGGGGAAGCCCATTGAGCTGGCTATTCTTTGACTTTTGCCTCTTCATATAAAATTCAGAATCAATTTGTTGACATACACAGAGTAACTTGCTCATACGTTTTTGGAGTTGTCCTTGAACCTATAGATCAAGTTGGAAATAACCGGTATCTTGAAAATATTTAGTCTTTCTATTTATTCATGAACATGGAATATCTCTCTCCATTTATTTAGCTCTTTGACATCTTTCATCAGAGTTTTGAAATTTTCCTCAGATAGATTTGGTCCATATTTTGTTATTTTCATATTTATGTATCTCATCTGGGGGGAGTAATTTAAAGTGTAGTATGCTTTTTATTTCAAATTCCTCTTTGTTCATGGTGATGTATAGGAAAGCAATTGACGTTTATATATTAATGTTTATCCTGAAATTTTGCTGTAATTGCTTATTAGTTCCAGGTTTTTTCAGTTAGTTTTTTCAGATTTTCTACATAGAGAATCATGGCATCTGTGTACAGAGACAGTTCTGTCTCTTCTTTCCCAATTTATGTCCCTTTTATCTCCTTCTTATTATCATAATGCATTTGCTTTAGGACTTGCCATACAATGTCAAGTAGCCATGGTGAGATGTTCTTGGCTTTTTAGATCTTATGAAGAAAGCTTCAAGTTTCTCACCATTAAGTGTGATGTTAGATGTAGATATTTTGAAGATTTTCATCAAGATCTACAAGATGTTACCCTCCACTCCTAGTTTGCTGAGTCTTTTTTCATGAATGAGTGTTAGATTTTGTCAAATGCTTTTTATGCACCTATTGATATGATCATGTGATTTCTCTTATTTATCCTGCTAATGTGATGGATTATAATTATTTACTTTTGGATGTTGAACTAGCCTCTATCTAGGAAAAATGCTTCTCAATTCTGGTGTATAATTCTTTTTACACATTTTTTGATTCAATTTTATAATATTTTGTAGAGGATTTTTTCATCTGAGTTCATAAGAGATAGTAGTTGTTTGGGGGGAATTAGGGGGAATTTTGTAATGTCTTTATCTGGTTTTGGTATTAGGGTAATGCTGGCTTCACAGAATAACTTAGGAAGTATTTCTTGTGTAATGTTGCCTTCACAGAATAACAGGAAGCATTTCTTGTTCTTCTATCTTCTGGAAGGAATTGTAGTGAACTGTATAACTTGTTACTTAAATGTTGTATAAAATTCACCAGTAAAGCCATCTCAGCTTGGTGCTTTCTATTTGAAAGGTTATTAATTTAATTCAATTTCTTTAATTGATATTAGCCTATTCAGATAGCCTATTTCTCTAGTTCTCTTTGTGTGAGTTTTGGCAGCTTACGTCTTTAAAGGAATTCAATTCATTTCATCAGGTTATCAAATTTGTCAGCATATAGTTGTTTATTTGTTGTTGTTGTTTAGTTGCTAAGTCATGTCCGACTCTTTGCAACCCCAGGAACAGTGTCTCACCAGGCTCCTCTGTCCATGGGATTTCCTAGACAAGAATATTGGAGTGGGTTGCCATTTCATCCTTTAAGGGATCTTCCTGACCCAGGGATCCAACCAGCAACTTCTGCATCTACTGCATTGCAAGCAGATTCTTTACCACTGAGCCACAAGGGAAGCCATAGTTGTTCATCCTTTTAGTATCAGTGGAATCTGTAGTAATATCCCCTTTCTTTTCTAATGTTAGGAACTTGTGTCCTACCTCTTTTTTTCTTAGTGTGGCTGGGGGCTTATTTATTTTATTTATCTTTTCAAAGAACTAGTTTTTGTTTTCTCTGTTGATTGCCTACTTTCAATTTCATTTATTTTGCTCTAGTTTTTATTATTTCTTTTCTTCTTCTTACCTCGGATTTAATTCCCTCTTCCTTTCCTAATATCCTAAGGCAGAATCTTAGATTATTGATTTTAGGTCTTCTTTTCTAATATGCATATTCGGTTGTATAAATTCCCCTCTAAACACTGTTTTCACTGCATCACACATATTTGATAAATTGTATTGCTATTTTCATTTATTTCAAAGTACTTTAAAAATCTGTCTTGAGATTGATCCTTTGATCCATGTCAAAGGATTTTGGAGAATTTTTTAGTCATTATAGCTTCAAATTTTGCTTCCTTCCCTCTCTTTTTCCTTCTGGCCTTCCCATCACACATATATTCGTTGCCGTTGTCCCACTGTTCTCAGATATTCTTTATAAACATGTCTTCAATCTCCAAGTATTTGGGGACTTCCCAGCTGTCTTTCTGTCGCTGATTGATAGTTTAATTCCATTGTGGTCTGAGAGCAGTCAGTGTATGATTTCTATTCTTTTAAACTTGTTAAGGTGTGTTTTATGGCCCAGGATGTGGACCATCTTGGTGAATGTTCCATGGGCAAGTGCCTTACAAATGTTTCTAATTATGCTCTATTGTCCCTTGTATCATTGCTGTCATTCATTTCACTTACATATAAGCATATGTCGGATAAGGCAATGGCACCGCACTCCAGTACTCTTGCCTGGAAAATCCATGGACAGAGGAGCCTGGTAGGCTGCAGTCCATGGGGTCGCTAAGAGTTGGACACGACTGAGCAACTTCACTTTCACTTTTCTCTTTCATGCATTGGAGAAGGAAATGGCAACCCACTCCAGTATTCTTGCCTGGAGAATCCCAGGGACAGGGGAGCCTGGTGGGCTGCCGTCTATGGGGTCGCACAGAGTCGGACACGACTGAAGCGACTTAGCATAGCATAGCATATAAGCATATGTAATTAAATATATTATCGCTTTTTAAATTTTGAACAAATTGTTATCAGTTAGATCAACTATGATTAAGAAAAATAGGCATTTTACCCTCACTTATTCATTCTGCAAGTCTCTTCCTTTCTATATGTAGATCTGAGTTTCTTACAGGTATAATTTTTCTTCTCTCAAAATTAAAAAACAAAAACAAACAAAAAACTTCTTTTAACATTTCTTATAAGGCAGGTCTACTGGCAACAAATCCCATCTTTTTTTTTTTTTTTGTCTGAGAAAGTCTTTACTTCTCCTTCACCTTTGAAAGGTAATTTCAGAGTATGGAATTCTAGGTAGATGGAGTTTTTTTTTTCTCTTAATTCTTTAAATATTTTAATGCATTCTCCCTTTGTTTACATGATTTCTTAAGAGAAATCAGATGTACTTCCTATCTTTGCTCCTCTATAGGTAAGGAATTTTCGCCCTATACCTTCTTCAAAGATTTTTCCTTTGAATTTGATTTTCTGAAGTTTGACTATGATCTGTCTAGGTGTATGTTTGGGGCATTTATCTTTCTTGGTGGTCTCTAATCTTTCTGAATCTGTAGTTTGGTGTCTGACATTATTTGGGGAAAATTTTTGTTTCTTTCTTTTTTTTTTTTTTTAATTTTATTTTTAAAAAAAAAATCACATGCTCCCCATCCTGAACCCTCCAAATATTGTGTTTCTTCCTTTCTTTCTTATCCTTCTGGTATTCCTGTTACATATATGTTATATCTTTTATAGTTGTCCCACAATTTTTAGATATTCTTCTTTTTTGATATCCTGAGAAAAATATAATTCAAAAAATACATGTACCCCAATGTTCATTGCAGCACTATTTATAATAGCCAGGACATGGAAGCAACTTAAATACCCATCAACAGAAGAATAGATTACGAAGGTGTGGTACAGGTATACAAAGGAATATTACTGAGCCATAAAAAAAGAATTAAATAATACCATTTGCCGCAACATGGATTGACCTAGAGATTGTCATACTGAGTTAAGAAAGTCAGACAGAGAGGGACAAATATCATGATATCACTTATTTGTGGAATCTTTTTTTTAAATGCTACAAATAAATTTATCTACAAAATAAAAATAAAGTCACAGGTGTAGAAAACAACCTTATGGTTACCAGGACAGGGAAAGAGAAAGAGATAAATTGGGAGACTGGGATTGACATATATACATTCTACATATGAAACAGATAATTAACAAGATCCTACTATACAGCATAGGAACTCTACCCAATATTCCATAAAATATTTCCTATATGGGAAAAGAATCTGCAGAAGAGTGGCTAGATTTATATGAATAACTGATTCACTTTGCTGTACAGCAGAAATGCAGTTGGTAAAGAATCTACCTGCCAATGCAGGAGACAAAAGAGATGTGGATTTGATCCCTGGGTCAGGAAGATCCCTTGGAGAAGAAAATGGCAACCCACTCCAGTATTCTTGCGTGGAAGATTCCATGGACAGAGGAGCCTGGTGGACTCCAGTCCATGGGGTCATAAAGAGTCAAACATGACTGAGAGACTCTCACTCACACTAGACTAGAAGAGCAGTGTCTTTGCCCAGCCTTTAAACAAATTGTTGGGTAGAACGATGAGGGGTGGCCTGGATGAAAGGGATGATCTCTAAAACCCATCCCAGACACATCCAGGAGAGCTCACAGATAAGCTACAAAATAACCACAGAGGCTTTTCCAACCCCTGTACATGCCCCGTAGGCACAAAATAACCAAGGAGCTTCTTAAGTAACCTTACGCATCTAGGGGCCCAGTTGTGTCCAAACTCTTTATGACCCCATGGACTGTATAGTCCATGGAATTCTCTGGAGTGGGTAGCCTTTCTCTTCTCCAGGGAATCTTTCCAACCCAGGGATTGAATCCAGGACTCCTGCACTGCAGGCAGATTCTTTACCACCTGAGCCATAAGGGAAACCCAAGAATACTGGAGTGGGTAGCCTATCCCTTCTCCAGCAGGTCTTTTTGACCCAGGAATTGAACTGAGGTCTCCTGCATTGCAGGCATATTCTTTACCAACTGAGGTATCGGGGAAGCCTTCATAAAGATTCTACCTCTGATTATAACAGACTGAATTATGGGAAGACATATACAACACTGCCTGCTGTTATATAATTTGCAGTTGTCGATTGGCCTTGAGCGTATGTCCATTTGCATTCCCTTTCATTGACTGGTAGTGGGTACAAATCCGATTACGCACAGGGCATAACCAAGAGGAAGAAACTTATAAAAAGGGGGAAGCCAACAGGGAGGAGTAGGACTTGTTTGGGGTCAGCCTGCTCCCATGTCACAGGACTGTCTGTCTAATAAAAGATCTGTCTGCTTGAGCTGAACTGAGCTGTACCTTGTCTGTTATTTTAAACCTTTCAACCCACTGCTCTAGATTTTTGTTGCAATGAGACAAGAACCAAGGAAGAGAAATAAACTGGCATGACAGAATCAATAATTTTGACTTTTTACTTATCAAATGTTCTGTTGTTATGTGTTTAGCTCTCTGGATCCTTTGTATGCCCACAATATCCTGTAAGTGCTCCTGGATGTAATTTTTCGGTAGATCCTTAAAGGCACAAAATGTCTTCAGAAGATTTTATTGTTCTTGAAGTTAATAAATACTTGCAAAAAAAGTCTGGTGGTATGATTTCCTTCTCCTTATCAGACCGTGATTAATACAAGAGCATAGAGTTCACCATAAAAATAGACTAAGAATAGACTAAAGACAGGTCCAAATTACTGCCCTCTAGGGAACCAAATGATAGTTACGTGGTGGGAATTAGGACCAGGGAGAAATGAGGACCTTTCCTCGGGAACCCTATGGGGAAGAGTCTCAAGAGACAGTCCAGAACTGTCATCACTAGCACCAGAAATTCAAGCCAATGGCTGCAGAGCATCCTGTATTTCTTAGGCAGAGAAGTTTTCCATCCCCTTCCCTCTTTCCATCCCCTTCTGGATATACCTTTTGTGGTAGACAGACTCTATAGGGGCCCCCAAGCTCTCCACCCACTGGTGTTCACATGCTTGTGTGATCCCCTTGTACAGGCAAGACCTATGATTTGCTTCTAACTAACAGAATAAGAGGGTTTCTCTGGTAGCTCAGCTGGTGAAGAACCTGCCTGTAATACAGGAGACTCTGTTCAATTCCTGGGTTAGGAAGTTCCCCTGGAGAATGGATAGGCTACCCGCTTGAGTATTCTTGGGCTTCCCTGCTGGCTCAGACAGCAAAGAATCTGCCTACAAGGTGGGAGACCTGGGTTCAATCCCTAGGTTGAGAAGATCCCCTGGAGGAGGGCATGGCAACCCACTCCAGTATTCTTGCCTGGAGAATTCCCATGGACAGAGGAGCCTGGCGGGCTACAGTCCATGGGATGAAAGAGCAAGACATGATTGAGCAACAGAATAAGGTGGGGGGTGGGGGTTCCCAAGCACTGCAGATCTACCTGCCAGTGCAAGGAGACTTAGGAGACGCAGGTTTCGATCCCTGGGTCAGGAAGATCATCTGGAGTAGGAAATGTCAACCTGCTCCAATATTCTTGCCTGAAAGATTCCATGGACAGAGGAGCCTGGCGGGCTACAGTCCACGGGGCCACAAAGAGTCAGACATGACTGACTGAGCACATGCACACAACGGAATAAGGCAAAGGTCACAGCATATATGTGATAGCTTTTGTGATTACATTACTTTAGAATTTAATGGCTATCTTGCTTAAGTCTTTCTCCTTTGCTCACTTTAAGGAAGAAAGCAGACCTTTATGGACCACCTGGTGGTCCAGTGGTTAAGAATCTGCAGTGCAAGGGACACGAGTACCTTCCCTGCTCTGGGAAGATCCCACATGCTTGGAGCAACTAAGCCCGTGTGCCACAAATACTGAGCCTGTGCTCTAGAGCCCGAGAGCAGCAACTGCTGAGCCCACGCACCTAGAGCCTATGCTGTGCAACAGGAGAAGCCACCACAGTGAGAAGCCTGCGCACAACAGTGAAGAGTAGCCCCTGCTTGCCACAACTAGAAAAAGCCTGCATGCAGCAACGAAGACCCATCAGAGCCAAAAAATATAATATAGAAATCAATTTTTAAAAAAAAAAGAGGTAGAAAGCAGCCATTTGGGGAAAATTCACGTGCAAAAGAAACTGTGAGTGGCTTCTAGAAGCCAATAGTGGCCTCTAGCCAACAGCTAGCAGGAAACCGAAGCTCTCTGTCTTCAACTTCAAGGAACTGAATTCTGCTAACAAGCGGACTAAACTTGAGCCTCAGATGAAATGACAGCCCCAACACCTCAGTTGCAGCTAAGTGTCCATTCTCAGTGTCCTGACCCACAGAAACTGGAAGATAATAAATCTGTGTTGTTTAAGTTCATGACAGTGCTGTTACACAGCAGTAGGTAATTAACACACCTTTCCATCAAAGCTACTTACATATAGCACATAGATCATGATACCTGTCCATGCTCCCAGGAGCCCAGTCCAAAACTGCCTGTGTAGATATCTGCACCTTTTGCAAGGATCCAAGGCACCAATAAGACTCCTACCTCCATCAGTCATAGCTGAGGTCCTTGACACCAAGAGATGCTATAGCTGCAGAGAAGAGGATTCTTCAACTTTAGCACTTGGATGGGACCAGACAGCAGGGAGGCCCAGTGCTATTACAAATATGGCTAGGAAACACGAACCCAAACTAATGTGGACTGCCCCCAACATGCAATACAAATATTCTCTTCCTATTCTCTTCCTCTTTTCCCTGCAAGCAGAGAAAGTGGTATGGGCCAAGTGAAGGCAAGATTCTTTGTAAAAGTGAGACCAAGATATAAGTTCAGTAGAGAAAGAAGGCTGACATCTTACTGCTTTAGGAAATGCAGTTTCCATATCTCAGATGGCATACAGAGATTCCCAAGATAGCCCTGGCTCTAAGACCCTGCCTTTTGATAGCTAGTGACCTAATTTTGGAATTCAGATCAAAGACTTAAGCCCAGGAGAAGCCCCCCGCCCCCAGAGCCCACCCTTTTCCTCACTGCCTTCCTCTTGCCTCTTCTCACCTCTCCCTTTCTCATAAGCTCCTCTAAAATGTCCCTTTGCTGCTGCTGCTGCTAAGTCACTTCATTCGTGTCCAACTCTGTGCGACCCCATAGATGGCAGCCCACCAGGCTCCTCCGTCCCTGGGATTAGTCCAGATCAAATGTGGTTACGCTGAGGGCAGAGTTTTGTTGCAACAGCATCTCTCAGGCCAACTGGAATCAATCTGTAAACAAAATGTTTGAATTTGGCTGATGAACCTTTGGCCCCAGGAACAATTAGTTGCCCCCTCCTCCAAAGGAGATGTTAGCCCCAAGCAATACTTCAGCTTTATGGGTATATACCCATCACGGACAGTTGTCAACATTCATTCAGCAGAGGTCTTGTGTGTCAGAGTGTTGAGAAACTTTAAAGGCATTTTTTTTTTCTCCATTGAGTATTTATTTCACTTGAATGAGAAGGTTAGAGAATGTTGCTAGATCCAGAATTGAACACTGTTGGCACTGAAAGGAAACAATTTGGATTTTCTCAAATACTAAGCATGACTGTTCTTAGCTTCCTTCTCACCCTTCCCTTGCAGAGTAAGCACTGACTGAGAATCTCTTGTAGCAGAATCCATAATGGCTATGCCCTACTCAGAGCCGCAACCTTACATTATGCTCTTTATATAACTGACTATAGCATTCATAATTTTCAGGGAGCATGGGAAAGAGAACGACTTCTTATCAAACAACATCAGTGATCCATGAAAGCCATCCTCCACATGGTACCACTTCACAGGGACCCCCTGATCCTCCAAACGCTTCTTATAGAGCAAGGCGTCATCACGGAGCATATCATTCTCACAGCTCACCAGGAAGGCCTCCGGAAGCTGGCCTATGATCTCATCATCCCTTACAAGGGGTGAATTTTCCACATCTAACAAGTGTTTGTTTTCTAGATAGGCAGCCCCATTAAAAGGGGCAGGAAACACAGGTTGGCAGCCTGTCTTCTTGAACCTGTTGGGTAGGTTGTCAGTGCTGAGCCACTTTCGGTACTTCTTCCAGACTTTGGGGGGAATAAAACCCCGGTCACGATGGCATCCCACCAGGAGGAGTCGATAAGCAGGTATCTAAACATGCAAGTTATCATGAACTTCTGGGTGAGGAATGGAATGTGTGAGTTCTGGTGAAAGGATGGCAGTTGAAAATTGATGATTTGGAGGAGAGGATAAATCAGGACCTGGGCCCGGATTTGAGGAAGATCCAACCTGCCCACCAAGATCTGGGAGATCAAGGCCGCTACTCCTGCCCCAACACTGTCTCCACAGAGCACAACCCGGGAGGAATCCACCCCATATGTTCCCAGGGTCTTCAGGAAGTGAATGGAGGCATTCAGGCAATCATTGGAAATGGTATGGTAATGGTGATCAGGAAGCTTGCAGTACCTGAGTAAGCAGGGGACAGAAGCACACCTGTGTGAACAGGGGTCGCTGGGAAGCCATGTTACTTTCCACTCCCTCTTGCAATGGTGTTTCTAATTACACCTTCAGAATGGCCCTCTGAGGTAAGGGTGCTTACCCCTACTTTTTGCATATGAGGATGTGAAGAACCTTTCCTTAACTTGTGGGCAGGGATCCTTGATTCCAAAACTATGCTCTGTCTACTTTCCATAGATGGAAACGCTCCATACAAGAATGTGCAGCTTGTGCTATGCAGCACAGGGAGCCCTGCCTGGCACTCTATGATGACCTAGAGGAGTGGGATGGGGGTAGGGGGGTCAGGGGAGGAGGCTCCAGAGGGAGGGGATATATATAATTATGACTGATTCAGGTTGTTGTATGGCAGAAACCAACACAATACTATAAAGCAATTTTCCTCCATTTAAAAAAATAAGAGATTTGAACAACAAGGAAAAAACGTGCAACTTAGAAAGCTGTTCACATCATAAGTAAAACGACCAGCAGTGTCGAGAAAGGCCGATGAAGCTGCTGCCACTCATGAAAGAAAAGGATAGGAGAAACCAAAATGAAAGTCAAGGGCAAGTTTCTTTCAGGTAGAATTTTTTTTTAAAGAAGAATGTAATGGACCAAGGTTTGTTCCCACCAATGACTCAGAGTTGCCTTCTTTTATGGGGCTGCAGGAAGGGAAGAAGGGGTTTGGGAACTGTTCTGACACTGAAGGTATAGCGAAGGTAGGCAGTCAGAAAACAGACACAACTGGGGCTGTGGCAGACCCAGTGCCAGAGACTGATGGTCAGCGTCCTGGATGTCTGTCTAAGCCCCCAAATGTGTCTCCTCACAGGAATTCAAGGGCACAGAGAAGGAGCTTTAATATGGACTTCTAGATGTTCCAATGGTGTGATCACTGACCTACAGCCAGACATCCTGGAATGTGAAGTCAAGTGGGCCTTAGAAAGCATCACTATGAACAAAGCTAGTGGAGGTGATGGAATTCCAGTGGAGTTATTCCAAATCCTGAAAGATGATGCTGTGAAAGTGCTGCACTCAATATGCCAGCAAATTTGGAAAACTCAGCAGTGGCCACAGGACTGGAAAAGGTCAGTTTTTATTCCAATCCCAAAGAAAAGCAATGCCAAAGAATGCTCAAACTACTGAACAATTGAACTCATCTCACACACTAGTAAAGTAATGCTCAAAATTCTCCAAGCCAGGCTTCAGCAATATGTGAACTGTGAACTTCCTGATGTTCAAGCTGGTTTTAGAAAAGGCAGAGGAATCAGAGATCAAATTGCCAACATCCGCTGGATCATGGAAAAAGCAAGAGAGTTCCAGAAAAACATCTACTTCTGCTTTATTGACTATGCCAAAGCCTTTGACTGTGTGGATCACAATAAACTGTGGGAAATTCTGAAAGAGATGGGAATACCAGACCACCTGACCTGCCTCTTGAGAAATCTGTATGCAGGTCAGGAAGCAACAGTTAGAACTGGACATGGAACAACAGACTGGTTCCAAATAGGAAAAGGAGTTCGTCAAGGCTGTATATTGTCACCCTGTTTATTTAACTTATATGCAGAGTACATCATGAGAAACACTGAACTGGAAGAAACACAAGCTGGAATCAAGATTGCTGGGAGAAACATCAATAACCTCAGATATGCAGATGACACCATCCTTATGGCAGAAAGTGAAGAGGAACTAAAAAGCCCCTTGGTGAAAGTGAAAGTGGAGAGTGAAAAAGTTGGCTTAAAGCTCAACATTCAGAAAACGAAGATCATGGCATCTGGTCCCATCACTTCATGGGAAATAGATGGGGAAACAGTGGAAACAGTGGCAGACTTTATTTTTGGGGGCTCCAGAATCACTGCAGATGGTGACTGCAGCCATGAAATTAAACGACGCTTACTCCTTGGAAGGAAAGTTATGACCAACTTAGATAGCATATTCAAAAGCAGAGACATTACTTTGCCAACAAAGGTTCGTTTAGTCAAGGCTATGGTTTTTCCTGTGGTCATGTATGGATGTGAGAGTTGGACTGTGAAGAAGGCTGAGCGCCAAAGAATTGATGCTTTTGAACTGTGGTGTTGGAGAAGACTCTTGAGAGTCCCTTGGACTTCAAGGAGATCCAACCAGTCCATTCTGAAGGAGATCAGCCCTGGGATTTCTTTGGAAGGAATGATGCTAAAGCTGAAACTCCAATACTTTGGCCACCTCATGTGAAGAGTTGATTCATTAGAAAAGACTCCGATGCTGGGAGGGATTGAGGGCAAGAGGAGAAGGGGACGACAGAGGATGAGATGGCTGGATGGCATGACTGACTCAATGGACGTGAGTCTCGGTGAACTCCGGGAGTTGGTGATGGACAGGGAGGCCTGGCGTGCTGCGATTCATGGGGTTGCAAAGAGTCGGACACAACTGAGCGACTGATCTGATCTGATCTGATCTGATCTAGATGTTCCATATAAATTGAAACATTGTTTAGCCATAAGAAAGAAGGAAATCCTGCCATTTGCAACAACTTGGATGAAACCAGGATGTTATACTGGGTGAAATAAGTCAGAAGAGAAAGACGAACACTGTATGACATCACTTATACATAGGATCTAAAGGAGCCAAAACTCAGAGAGACAGAGAGTTGAGTGGTGGTTACCAGGGGCTCTGGGCTGGTGAGGGAAATGAGGAGGTGGTGGTCAAATGATACAAACTTCCAGTTATAAGATCAACAAGTCCTGGGGATCTACAGTACAGGATAGTGACTATAGTTAACAATAATATTTTATATACTTGAAAGTTGCTAAGAGAGTAGATCTTAAAGGTTCTCACCATGAAAAGAAATGCCAATTCTGTGATATGATGGTAGCAGTCATACTGCAGTATGTAAGTATATCAAAACCAACATGTTGAACACCTTAAATTGACATCATGCATATATCATTATAGTTCAATAAGGCTGGGAGAGCAGGTGAACTTCTAAAAATAGTAAAGTGAAAGTGAAGTTGCTCAGTCATGTCCGACTCTTCGCAACCCCATGGACTGTAGCCTACAAGGCTCCTTCATCCATGGAATTTTCCAGGCAAGAGTACTGGAGTGGGGTGCCATTTCCTTCTCCAGGGGATCTTCCTTACCCAGAGATTGAACCCCGGCCTAACACAAGCTAACTAACACATGAATCAAGACTGGAATAACGGAAAGGAATACATTTAAAAAATAGAAACAGCTTGGCTAAACCAGTTAACAGCTTAGCTAAACTAGGATTAGAGAACTTATTTAAAATATGGTTGTTATCTTAAATTTTTATTTGAGGCTGTTGCTAGTTGTCTTTTCAGTTCTTGCAACCGATCACTTAAAAGCATTAAAAAAAAAAAAAACCTCATTCTACTTGTAAGATTAAATTGAGAATTCCATAAGGAAAAATGACACCTTAGGCTAGTGACTTTCAAACTTATTTAGAACAAAAAAAATTATTTTTTTATTAAAATGATACCTGGAGCTCCACCAAATAAAAAAGGTAGATGCAGTTGTTCTTGTTTTGCCCAAAGATAAGACACCTGAATCCCCCACTACTTCTTTTTCTTTGACCTCCGGACCCACCTCTGAGACAGTGAGGGAAGCCCTAGTGCTCCACGGAACCCAGTTTGAAAACCACTACCTTCTATTTGACCTTGGATTTTATTTCCTATAAAAGGTTTCCTAAAGCATCATTTTTAAGAACACAATTTGGGGACTTCCCTCGTGGTCCAGTGGTTAAGATTCCATACTCCCAGTTCAGGGGGCCTAGGTTCCATCCCTGGTCAGGGAAATAGACCCCACATGCCACAACTAGGACCTGGAGCAGCCAAATAGATAAATATATTTAAAAAAAATAAAGAGTAGGGTGGGTTGATTGCTTATAACTTTGCCACATTTCTGCAATAAGCAATATAGTGATGAATAATTCAGTGTTATCAGTATGGGTTCCCACTTAAACGCAGGTAAGGCACATGCGCCTCTGTGGAGTCCTCACGGTGAGATGGGCCCAGCACCTGTAAGCAGCAAGCACAAGCTTCAGCTTGCACTTTGCCACGCCTAGAAGCGAATGCTGCTGCTTAGTCATTTCAGTCGTGTCTAACTCTATGTGACCCCATGGAGTGCAGCCCGCCAGGCTCCTCTGTCCATGGGATTCTCTAGGCAAGAGTACTGAGGTGGATTGCAATGCTATCCTCCAGGGGATCTTCCCGACCCAGGGATCAAACAGGTCTCCTGCATTGCAGGCAGATCCTTTACCACTGAGCCACGAGGGAAGCCCCAGAAGTGAATGTGACTCATCAAATGTCAAACATACAAACCTGACGTCATGAAATAGCATGCGCTTTCTATTGCAGAACCCCAGGCCTGCTAGAGTAGGAAACAGAAATGCCTACACCTCCTTGGACTCTGTCTTGCCCGCCCACCTTCAGGGATGAAGGCTCTGCAGAGCCAGATGGCTAAAAGACAACTCTTTCAAACACATACTCTCCAGGATCTTACTTAAGACACTCCATTATGTCTTGACAAAAAATCAGGGAGCACCCAGACCATGATCATGTCCCCTTAGGGTTCTCGGGGCATTTCCCCCCAGGCACCATCCACCTGCAGCCCCTGGCAACCTGAAGAACCTTACCTGCCTTTCTTCCTCCCCCAGCCTAGCTTATCAAAACCTGTATGCCAAGCCTTTTCAGCTGTCTAGAATAACAGTACAATATGCAGTACAACAGTGTGCTCCGTCATGTCCGATTCTGCAACCCATGGACTGTAGCCCACCAGGCTCCTCGGTCCGTGGGATTTTCCAGGCAAGAATTTTGGAGTGGGTTGCCATTTCCTCCTCCAGGGGATCTTCCCAATCTAGAGATTATATCAATAACCTCAGATATGCAGATGACACCACCCTTATGGCAGAAAGTGAAGAAGAACTAAAGAGCCCCTTGATGAAAGTGAAAGAGGAGAGTGAAAAAGTTGACTTAAAACTCAACATTCAGAAAACTAAGATCGTGGCATCCGGTCCCATCACTTCATGGAAAATAGACGGGGAAACAATGGAAATAGTGACAGACTTTATTTTCTTGGGCTCCAAAATCACTGCAGATGGTGATTGCAGCCATGAAATTAAAAGACGCTTGCTCCTTGGAAGAAAAGTTATGGCCAACCTAGACAGCATATTCAAAAGCAGAGACATTACTTTGCCAACAAAGATCTGTCTAGTTGAAGCTATGGTTTTTCAAGTAGACATGTGTGGATGTGAGAGTTGGACGATAAAGAAAGCTGAGTGCCGAAGAATTGATGCTTTTGAACTGTGGTATTGGAGAAGACTCTTGAGAGTCCCTTGGACAGCAAGGGGATCCAACCAGTCCATCCTAAAGGAAATCAGTCCTGAATACTCACTGGAAGGACTGATGCTGAAGCTCAAACTCCAATACTTTGTCCACCTGATGTGAAGAACTGACTCATTTGAAAAGACCCTGTTGCTGGGAAAGACTGAAGGTGGGAGGAGAAGGGGGCAACAGAGGATGAGATGGTTGGATGGCATCACCAACCCTATGGACATGAGTTTGAGTAAACTCCGAGAGTTGGTGACGGCCAGAGAGGCCTAGTGTGCACAAAGGGTCCGACACAACTGAGCGACTCAACTGAACTGAACTGCATTGGCAGGCAGATTCTTTAGTATTAGTGCCACCTGGGAAGCCCAAGAATAACATCCTCAGCAATTTCCTACAAGGTATTAGCGGAGGTGCTTATTAACACCTTTATGTGTTCAAGGCATGTTTTTATTATCACTAAGCCCTCAGAGATGTAGAGTCTGGTGGACACTCTAACTGTGGAATGTCGGACATGAGGCTCATCTGGCCGGGAGGTACGATGATGAGGACCGGAAAGATGCTATCTTCCTCCATCTCATCAAGGAAACCAGGGATACTGAGGAAGTTGCTTTGTTTGAGGGGGCTTGTTTTAGAGGTTGAATCTAGAGGGGGCATTTTTAGCTTCTCTCACTTGTGTTCTCTAAACAGTTTCCCTGTGACTTGTGATCTGTTGGATTAAGAACCAGAATTCTGGTGAGTGGTCCCCACAGCCCCTTCCATTCACTCAAAAGCCCTCTCCTATTTTCAAAGAACTCCAGGTGCCCAGAGTTATGGCTTCCTTGAGATGCTTCCAACATTAGTCCCTTCATGGTCGGGAGTTAATTAGCTAGCTAGTTAGTTCATAAGTTCGTTAGTTATTCATTTTAACAATGTGAAAAGCATCATTGCCCCAGAGAACAGCTAGGATATTAACCAGAACCTTCAGAATCTTCAGCCAACCCTCTAATACCCCCAGCACCATCCCATCTCACTGCCTGCCCCATTTGAGGGAATGGTTACCCTGAATCACGTAACCATCATTCTTTTTCTTCCCTTTTTACATAATTTCATTGTGCCTATGCATATTCCTTAAAAGTGTTGCTCTGATTTTAATTGTTTTTCATTCTGTAGACAGAGTATCTCGCTTTACGTAATTTTTTGAAAATTTTCTCACTAAATTTTATACTTCCAAGATTCATCCACATTATGGGTGTGCCTTCTGGTTCACTTATTTGAACAGCTCCACCATATCCCATAATGCCTCAGTGAGTGTAACGTGACGCTGACAGCACCACCGTTGATTCATGTACTCCCTGCTGATGGGCTTTTGGGCTGTTTCTGGTTTAGGCTGTTTTGAATGCTACCGTGCCTGTCTCCATGGACGCATGTGCAAGAATGTCTCTCCAGGATTAGGACCTCTGTTCTGCAAATCATCTGGGGCCTCACCCTACCTTCTGCCACCAGGTAACACCCATTAACTTTCTCCAGCAACTCACCCAACTGCCAGCAGCACAGAGTCGGTCTCCCGGGCTAGAGAACCACACAGGCTGTGGTATATGTCTGCAAGACAAAACCAACACAGCAGCAGCTGCCTGTGAGTAGCCTGTCCCAGGATTGGTGCCCACGGGGCCCAGCACTGCCCCCCAGCTCACAGGAAGAGCTACCAGCAATGCTGGCACTAGGTGTGACAGCTCCCCTCTCTTCCTGTTCTTGCTTCCCTTGAAGTGACTCTGGCCACTTCTGCCTGGACAACAGAAAAAGTTTAAAATCAGACACCTGAATCCACCCAAGTCTCCTGAATGTCGGGGAGCAGATATGCCTTGGGGCTCACCAGCCACAATGTTTTCTTTGACGGGAGGGGAAACCTTGGAGTTAGAAGGCTTGGTGCTTTGAAACAGACAAAGCCAAGATGAGGGAAGGCGGGCATGTCTGCCCTGGAATGTGAATAATAATTATATATATATACATATATACATACCTATATATATATATATATATATATATGTGGGCTTCCCAGGTGGCTCAGTGGTAAGGAATCCACCTGTCAATGCAGGAGATGAGGTTCGATCCCTGGGTCGGGAAGATCCCTGGAGGAGGGCATGGCAACCCACACCAGTATTCTTGCCTGGAGAATCCCATGGACAGAGGAGCCTGGCGAGCTACAGTCCACGGGGTCACAAAGAGGCGGACACGGCTGAAGCGACTGAGCACACACACACTTGTTTTTCTTTCACTGCTCGGCCCCATTGTTTGGGTAAGCTCCATGAGGACCTTTCTTGTTCTCCACAATGTCCCCTGGGCCTCAAAGAGGGTCTGACACATAGTAGGTCCTTAAAAAATATTTGCTGAGTGAGTCCTGCTGTTACTTTTGGCAGTAATGTCATTCCTCTGCAGAGGAAGAGGAACAGTCACAGACAAAAAATGGAGTGCTCCCAGAGGCCTCTGAAAGGGAAGAGTGATCTTGGACAAGGGGGCCAGTGCAAAGGAGATGTGTGCATGTGTGCTCGCCACAGACTACAGCCCACCAGGCTTCTCTGTCCAGGGAATTCTCCTGGCAAGAACACTGGTGTTGGTTGCCAGGTTACCATTTCCTTCAGGGGATCTTCCTGACCCAGGGAATGAACCGTCATCTCCAGTGTCTCCTGTATTGCAGGCAGATTCTTTACCACTGAGCCACCAGTGAAGTCCCACAAAGCAGATACTCAGCATCCAGGCAGCAAGTTCAGATATTATATTCTACCACCAGGTGGCGGTACAGCCTAATGTCAGGGAACATGTAATGGGACAGCTAATCTCTTCACATGGGCAAATTTTCCCCTGTGTGGCCATCTCTCCATCCTCCCGTTTGACGGTTGGTTTATATCCCTTTACCCAGTTATTCACCCATCCATCCATCTATGTATTCATGTGTTCATTGTTTTTGTTCAGGTCCTAAATTGTGTTTGACATTTTGGGACCCCCAAGGACTGTCGCACACCAGGCCCTCTGTCCTCCACTATCTCCCAGAGTTTGCTCAAATTCATGTCCATTGAGTTGGTGATGCTATAAACCATCTCATCCTCTGCCACTCCCTTCTTTTGCTTTTAATCTCCCAGCATCAGGGTCTTTTCCAGTGAGTCAGTTCGCATCAGCTGGTCAAAGTATTGGAGCTTCAGCTTCAGCATCAGTCTTTCCAGTGAATATTCAAGGTTGATTTCCTCTAGGATTAACTGATTTGATCTCCTTGCAGGCCAAAGGATTCTCAAGACTCTTCTCCAGCACCTGGAGAATTTGAAAGCATCAATTCTTCAGAACTCAGCCTTCTTTATGGTCCACCTCTCACATCCAGTACATGACGACTGGAAAAGCCATAGCTTTGACTATATGGACCCCTGTCAGAAAAGTGATGTCACTACTTTTTAATACACTGTCTAGGTTTGTCATAACTTTCCTTCCAAGGAGCAAACATCTTTTAATTTCATGGCTGCAGTCACCATCTTCAGTGATTTTGGAGCCCAGGAAAATAAAACCTGTCACTGCTTCCAATTTTTCCCCTTCTTTTTGCCATGAAATGATGGGACCAGATGCCATGATCTTAGTTTTTTGAACATTGAGTTTTAAGCCAGCTTTTTCATTCTTTTCTTTCACTACCATCAAGAAATCCTTTAGTTCCTCTTCACTTTCTGCCATTAGAGTGGTATCATCTGCATATCCGAGATTGTTGATATTTCTACCAGCAATCTTGATTCCAGCTTGTGATTCATCCAGCCTGACATTTTCCAAGATATACTCTGCATATAAGTAAAATAAGCAGGGTGACAATATATAGCCTTGACATACTCCTTTCCTAATTTTGAACCAGTCCATTGTTCCATGTCCAATTCTAACTGTTTCTTCTTGACCCACATATAGGTTTCTCAAGAGACAGGTAAGGTGGTCTGGTATTCCCATCTCTTTAAGAATTTTCCACAGTTTGTTGTGATCCACACAGTCAAAGGCTTTAGCATAGTCAAAGAAGCAGAAGTAGATGTTTTTCTGGAATTCTCTTGCTTTTTATATGATCCAAGGGATGTTGGCAGTTTGATCTCTAGTTACTCTGCCTTTTTTAAACACAGCTTGTACATCTGGAAGTTCTTGGTTCACATACTATTGAAGACTAGCTTGGAGGATTTTGAGCATTATCTTGCTAGCATGTGAAATGAGCACAATTGTCCAGTAGTTTGAACATTCTTTGGCATTGCCCTTCTTTGGGATTGGAATGAAAACTGACATTTTCCAGTCCTGTGGCCACTGCTGAATTATCCAAATTTGTGTGCAACACTTTAGCAGCAGCATCTTTTAGAATTTTAAATAACTCAGCTAGAATTCCCCATCACTTCCTCTGGTTTTGTTTGTAGTAATACTTTGTAAGGCCCACTTGACTTCATACTCCAGGATGTCTGGCTCCAGGTGAGTGACCATACCACCATGGTTATCCAGGTCATTAAGACCTTTTCTATATAATTCTGTGTATTCTTACCACTTCTTAATCTCTTCTGCTTCTGTTAGGTCCTTATCATTTCTGTCCTTTATTGTGCCCATCCTTGCGTGAAATGTTCCCTTGCTATATCCAATTTTCTTGAAGAGATCTTATGCTTATACATTCATTCAAAAAATAAAACCATGGGTCTGGCCCTGGAGTCCTGCAACAAGCAAAACAGAAGTCTTTCTTGCACTCTCAGACTTTCCATTCTCAGTTGGGGGATGCAGACAGTAAATAAGGAAACACCTGGAGGAAGGAGATACATTCAGATTGTGACAACTGCCATGAAGAAAATGTTAAAGGATGATGTCAAGGATGGATGGACCCTGGGCATAGTGCAGGGCACTAGAGTGGGTAGGGAGAGTTCTTTAGAGAAGATGTCCAGGAGGCCACTCTGGGGAGGGACTTTTGAGATCGAACTGGAAGAATAAAGAAGGGGTCACCAGTCCTGCAAAGTGAGGGAGTGCAGGGAGACAACTCTGGAGGTCGGGAAACAGCAAGAGAGAGAGATTCCGAGAGAAGGAGCCTGGACTGTCTGCTGCACAAGCAGCGTGGTTGCCACAGAGTGATCGCTCCAAGCCGCTGGGAGGCCCAGGTGAGCAGGCAGGAGAGGTCTGAAGGGCCAGCACCAGCTACTGGGGGAGTTCAGGTTTCATCTAAAGACTCTGGAGGGGTCTTGCCTGGTGGGCCAGTGGTTAAGAATCTGCCTTCCAATGCAGGGATGTGGCTTCGTTCCCGGGTCTGGGAACCAACATCCCACATGCCACAGGGCAACTAACCCCATGTGCCACAACTACTGAAGCCCAAGTGCCCTAGAGTCTGTGCTCTGCAACAAGAGAAGCCGCCTCAGAAAGAAGCCTGCACACTGCAGCACAGTGGCCCACGCTTGCTGCAACTAGAGAAAGCCCGCACATAGCCATGAAGACCTAGCGCAGACAAAAATGACAAATAAACTTATCTTTTGAAAAAAGACCCTAGGGCTTCCCTGGTGGCTTAGTGGTAAAGAATTCACCTGCCAGTGCAGGAGATATGGGTTCGATCCCTGGTCCGGGAAGATCCTGCATGTCGTTGAGCAACTAATTCTGTGTGCCATAGTCATTGAGCCTGCTCTCTAGAGCCAGTGAGCCAGAAGAAGAAGGCACTGCAGTAAGAAGCCAATGCACCACAGCTAGAGAGTAGCCCCCACTCACCAAAACTAGAGAAAAGCCCGAGCAGCAAAGAAGACTCAGCACAGCCAAAAATAAATAAAAGTATTAAAAACAAAACAAAACAGCTGGAAAGCCACAGGAAGGGTTTCAGTGCAAGACAGACAAGTTCCAACTTATGCTTTTATGAACTCCTTCTGGCTACTGGGTGAGGATGAGACCATGAAGGGCCAGGAGTGATGGGGGAGAGCAGTTGCTGAGATGTGGGAGTAAAGGGATGTGGCAAGAGAAAGATCACAGTGATCTTGCAGAGCCTGCAAGAAACGTGTGCATTTGAGAAATATTGTGGGGGAAGAACAGATAGGACTAGCAATAGCTGTGAGTGGTGAGCAGGGGGAGGGGAGCAGAGTCAATACTGCAGGGCCATAAATGCCATCTCCACCCCCCTCACCTCCCCAGCCACTTCACCACCCTCTCCTTGACCTAGACTATCACAGTATAAAAAAGAACATTTCCACACCATCTGCTGACTTGAGCCCAAAGCCCATAGTCTGGACTCCCAATAAAAATCTCCAACTGCTGATTTTTTTTTCTGGAGAAGGAAATGGCAATCCATTTCTGATTTCTTGGAGAAACTCCAACAAGGTTCCCATAGGAGGGGTAGGGGGCAAAGCTGTGTGTGTGGATGAGGCTCTTCCTTGGTGAAGCCACAGCAGAGGATCTTACCCAGGCTCCCCGCTAAGGCGGCTCCTCCATGGAAGAAGATGATGCCTCGCTGGGGGCTGGGGGAGGGTGTCTTGGGCTGGAACAGCCTGACTGGTATGGTCCCAAAACGCAGGTTGGTTACCACGAGCGCAGGATCCTCCTTGATTCTCACACTCTTCTGCAAAAACTGGAGAAATCTGAGCAGGGAGCAAACCCCTATCTTCTTAAATATATTCCCCTGTTAGAGGTAGGAGAAAGAGAGGGAGAGATTAGGGAGGTTAGGGTCTATCTGAATGGTAGATGACTCCTGCTCCTTGTAACTGCTAGGATGTTCTTGCAGTTTCTCGTGTGCCTCAAAGCATGGCCCCAGGGCTCATCAGCAAGCGACAGGCTCTGCAGAGCGTGTCCAGATAAAGGGTCGGGTTTGCAGAATTTCCTCCCAAAAGCTCTTGGTTGAACAGTGGTAAGAATTTGCCAAAGAGCTAGCCCACGTTTGGGCTGAGTGGTTGGGCACTGAGCTCATCAAAGCCAATGTCCAAGGCAAGATGACTGGCAACCTTGCTCTCTTTGGCCCCCAGCTTGAGATGGCAGAGACAGGTTAACACCTGGGTTAACACCATCATTGCCCCCGTGGATTAGGACAGATGCTTAAGCCACATTTGTGTTCAACAGAAAAAAGTAATGGGACCAATTAGGGATGTCTGCGGAGAAGGCGATGGCAGCCCACTCCAGTGCTCTTGCCTGGGAAATCCCATGGACGGAACAGCCTGGTAGGCTGTGGTCCATGGGGTCACGAAGAGTCGGACACGGCTGAGCAAATTCCCTTTCACTTTTCACTTTCATGCATTGGAGAAGGAAATGGCAACCCACTCCAGTGTTCTTGCCTGGAGACTCCCAGGGACGAGGGAGCCTGGTGGGCTGCCATCTATGGGGTCACACAGAGTCGGACACGACTGAAGTGACTTAGCAGCAGCAGCAGCAGCAGCCATGGGTTCAGGAAAGAAAGTGAAAGTCATTCAGTTGTTTCCGACTCTCTGCAACCCCATGGACTATACACTCCATTGAATTCTCCAGGCCAGAATACTGGAGTGGGTAGCCTTTCCCTTCTCCAGGGGATCTTCCCAACCTAGGGATCAAACCCAGGTCTCCCACATTGCAGACAGATTCTTTACCAGCTGAACCACAAGGAAAGCCCAAGAATACTGAAGTGGGTAGCCTATTCCTTCTCCAGCAGATCTTCTCAACCCAGGAATCAAACTGGGGTCCCCTGCATTGCAGGTGGATTCTTTACCAACTGACCTATCAGAGAAGTCCATGGGCTCAGGAGGAGGGATCAATGGTACCAGGGCCATCTATCTGCCAAATGTGAAAAGAAGTCCATTGTTTTTAAACTTATGGTCACTCTGGTTATAAGCAAACAAATAGTGAAATATTTCATGAGATGTAGTTACATGGTATTGTATCACATGTAATAAATGCATTTCAACCATGTCAGATCATCTCTTCTATGGACCTCACATGGAATATGTATGTGTCTATGTCAGAAAGAAAATAGCACGGGATGATAACACTGAACACAGTAAGAACAGCTGACACTTACCTGTCACCTGCGACATGCCAATCCTGGCTTTAGGTTATTACCTGGCTCAAACTGTTCAGCAACCCTTCTAAGTCAAGCACAATTATCAGTTCCATTTTGCAGATGGGGCAAGTGAGGCATACCAAGGTCAAGTGCCTTGCCCATCAATGAGTAAGATACAGAATTTATGTTCTCAATCACTAAACTAGAAACAGCTTGGGTTCTGGAATCAAGCAGATTCGAATTCAAGACTTAGCTCTGCTGCTGCTGCTGCTAAGTCGCTTCAGTCATGTCCAACTCTGTGCACCCCATAGATGGCAGCCCACCAGGCTCCCCCATCCCTGGGATTTTCCAGGCAAGAACACTGGAGTGGGTTGCCATTTCCTTCTCCAATGCATGAAAGTGAAAAGTGAAAGTGAAGTTGCTCAGTCATGTCTGACTCTTAGCGACCCCATGGACCGCAGCCTACCAGGCTCCTCCATTTATGGGATTTTCCAGGCAAGAGTACTGGAGTGGGGTGCCATTGCTTTCTCTGAGACTTAGCTCTACCTACCGCTATCTCACTGAAAGACCTCAAGCGTTCCCTTCTCTGAGCTTCAGTGTTCCTCGTTTGTAAAATAAAAGAATTGGGTCTACAGTCCCCGAGGATGAAGCTTGGGAATCAGATGTGACCACCCATGGGGAGTGTGTCACTGGTGGGTTCTGGCAAGTGTGAGCTCACAGCCATTGGTGTGACCTTGCCCAAGGTCTGTGGGATGCCCCAGTGCATTCCCTCCATGGAGACAACCCCACCCCTATGCCAGCTGCCCCACTGCCAAGGCTAAGGTTTCTCAAAAGGGAACTCCCAACAAAACCACTACTTTTCTGCTTAAGTTGGAGGAGAGCAAGGTTCCCAGGGCCATGAGGATGACCTCCTTTCCCACCACTTGGCCCACATCCGAGGAGCCCATCCCAGCATCTTGAAGTGGAAATGGTTCAGGGATCTTGAACAATGCAAAGTGGTGATAAACATCTCTTAGCACCACATTCTGAAAGGTCACTAGATACGACCAGGAAGTCAGATTTGTTTTTGTTTTTGTTTAATATTTATTTGGCTGTGCTGGGTCTTCATTGCTGTGCATGAACTTTCTCTAGCTGCAGAGAGCAGTGGCTATTTTCTAGTTGCGGTGAGGGCTTCTCATTGTGGTGGCTTCTCCTGTGGTGGGGCACGGGCTCAGTAGTTGTGGCACATGGGCTTCGATGCTCTGTGGCATGTGGGATCTTCCCGGACCAGGGACAAAACCAGGTCCCCTGCATTGCAAGGTGGACACTTAACCCACTGGACCACCAGGGAAGTCTGGTTTGGTTTGTTTTTCCCAGAAATGAGTTCACATTTGCCAGAGCTAGTCATTTAGGACAGAGGCAATTTAGGAAGATTGATTACTGTCTATTATTATTTATAATATTATAAATATATAATATTTATAATAGGCTTTATATTTATATAAGTATATAATACATATAATATAAACATAAGTACACAAATATTATATATCTATATTATATTGTTTGCATAAATGTTATATGTATATATAAATACTATAAGTATAATATATTATTTCTGTAACATTGTCTGGAAAAACACAAACAAACTTTTTGGCCCATCTAATATTATTTATAAGAATGTATCAGAACTTCCCTGGTAGTGTGGTGGATAGAAATCCACCTGCCAATGCAGGAGACACGGGATCAATCCCTGGTCCAGGAAGATTCCACATGCCTCGGGGCAGCTAAGCCTGCACACTGCAACCATGAAGCCCGAGAGCCCTGCAGAGCCCATGCTCCACAGCAAGAAAAGGCACCACAATGAGAAGCCCGAGCATCTCATTGTGAGATGTAGTTCCCACTCCCTGAAGCTAGAGAAAGCCCACACACAGCAGCGAAAACCCAGTGCAGCCACAAATAAATAAGTAAATAAATGGAATGTGTTAGTAGTATTGCAAATGGGACCATCAGTAGTTTAGGAACGCCTGAGGTCTAGAACTTCAGATGAATATTAAGATTCTTTTACAAAATATTCTAGCAGAGCTTAACTTTTAAAATGAACCCTATAGCATTTTCTATATTAATCCTCATATCTTATAGGAAGGCCGAAGTCATTTGTGTGTGTGTGTGTGTTAGTCGCTCAGTTGTGTCCAACTCTTTGTAACCGCATAGACCGTAGCCCACTGGTTTCCTCTGACCATGGAATTCTCCAGGCAAGAATATCGGAGCAGTTTGCCATTCTCTTCTCCAGGGATCTTCCTGACCCAGGGATCGAACCCAGGTCTCCCGCACTGCAGGCAGGTTCTTTACTGCCTGAGCCTCCAGGGAAGCCCGAAGTCACTCATGGTAGCGGTTTAGTCACTGGGTTGGGTCCGACTCTTTGCAACCCCATGGACTGTAGCCCACCAGGCTCCTCCAACCATGGAAAATTCATCCATGGATTTTCCAGGCAAGAATACTGGAGTGGGCTGCCATTTCCTTCTCCATTCATATTATGAAGTCATCATTATAGCCTTCAAATCGATAATGATTTTAGCAATTGCTGTGTCTTTGCCTTCAAAGATTTTATATATATATATATATATATATATACTAATAATCTATTTTTATGGAGTCCTTTCTAAGCACCCAGCACTATACCCTGCACCTTAAATGCATTTCTCACTCACTCCCCACCTCACCCCTATAAAAAGCATCTCCAGCTATCCTCACCATTTTAGAGGAGAAAATAGAGTCTCAAAGACATTAGTCCACAAAACTAGCAAGTGGAGATTCAGTGCTCAGACCCAAAGTTGTCTGACTACAAAACTATGCACCTGATTTCTGGGCTGTAGAGTCTTTTAGGTTTTTGCCTCCTTCTCCTTAAAATTTGTTTGCCTTCTGTATCTATCTGTCTTCTGGAACAAAATGAACCACTTGGATATCACCATGCTTATCCCTGTCACCTGTGGTGAGCAGTCTGTTCTAGGAGGGCTCAGGGCTGGGGGGACCAGGACGGAACTTCACAAGCTGGATTCAGCCTCCACAGCCAAGCTCAGACCCATCTCAGAACCTCCCAGGAGCAGATGTCATCAGGAGATGTTTGGCTTGTGGACTACGCCTGAGGAGAATCACCAAAGGCTGGAAAGATCGCAGGTTTTCTGGGCCACTTGGACATCGTTTTCAGTCCAAGGGCCTCAGACTAGCCTGGAATTTCATGCAGATTGCAGCTGCTGGCTTGAGACAACCTGACCTCCAGCAAAGTGCATGGCCAAGATTAATACGAGAGATGTGCATACCACTTCCTCAGCCTGTCTCCTTGGGGCAGTAGCATTCACCTAATTATAAACTAGACTTGTTCATTTCTCTGAAAGTCATCTGTATCCTTGGTGAAACAGCCCAACAGCCCAAGAAACACATTTGACTTATTTACCAAATGCGCTCAGTGCTCAGTCACGTCTGACTTCTTACAACCCCATGGACTAGAGCCCACTAGGATCCTCTGTCCAGGGAATTTCCCAGGCAAGAATACCAGAGTGGGTTGCCATTTCCTACTCCAGAGGATCTTCCCAACCCAGGGATCAAACCCACGTCTCCTGGTTGGCAGGCATATTCTTTACCATTGGGCCACTTGGGAAGCCCATTATTTGCCAAATATCACCAAACCCTTGTCACCTGGTACCTTAATCTTCTTACCAACCTGATGGAAGAAACACAATTATTCCCGCTTCAGAGATAATGAAACTAAGGCACAGAGGGGTGAAGTTAATTGCCCAAAATCACACAGCCAGGGAGTAGCTCTCACTTCCTTCAACAGTTGTTCTCCCCGCAGGTCATCAGTGTGAACTGGTTGATCTCCACCCATGGTTGGGACATTGTAATTAAATCAAGTTTCCTGCCTCTTACTAGATGCCAAATTATTCCCAAATCTGCTGCTCTAGGCATGTGCCATTTCATCCCAAATCTCAAACCCCTGCTCAGAGTGAGCCCAGCTGGGGTGGCCACTCTTAAATGTTGGGTGAATTCCCTGGATTGATCAGCACATGGTAAGTAAGCATGTGCTAGGTGCCAGGCCCTGGGATAGATAAGGTGGACCCTGCCTTCCAGGTGCTTGCAATCTTTGCTGGGGGTGGGGGACACCTGTGTGCTATGAAGTGGAAGATGCTGTAGGTGAAGCAGGTTCGTTCTGTCGGGCTCCGAGCCATTTCAGGGGAGGGGCTGGGTCTGGGATAGTTTGGGAAGCCTCAGAAATGAGCCCGTTGATTGGCATTCAGTAAATGCTGTTGAAGGAAGGAAAAAGAGGTGGGGGGGGGGGTGGTGAGAGGAAGGATGGGAAGGGAAGAGGGAGAGAAACAGAATAGCAGACACAAAAGAGAGGGCTGTCTCCCATCTGTCCTTCAGTGTCCTTGAAGGCTTGGTTCCAGGACCCCCACGATACCAACATCTTTAGATGCTCAATCTCTTGTAGTCGACCCCCCTCCTCCACGGATGCAGGACTTGCAGACAGGGAGAGCCCACTGTGTAGCAAAGTCTGTCTTTCTTGGGAGGGTCTGAAGACAGAGAGAGAAAGCAAATGAAAGAAGAACAGGCCCTCCTGTCCCCCCAAGGGACCTAGAGAGAGGAACAGAGAGAGAGAGAGAAAGCTCACTCCAACTCGTGAGGGTACTGAGTGCCAACTCACCAAAGTGACCACGTAGACGAATATGCAGTGCAGAAATCGGAACTTGGCAGGATGTCGTAAAGCAGAGGGGACATCAGTGGTGAGGAAGTGCTCAAAGACAGCCCAGACAAAGACCCCCAGGAAAAAGGTGCCTAGCGCAGCTGGAAGCACCAGCCACAGGACAACCATGTTCCCAAGGTTGTGAGGAGCTTGGGTCTGGCGCTCAGCAGGACCTGAGCCAGTCACACGGGCTCTGTCCTTCCTCCCACTCTTGGATTAACTTTGACTTGTGACTTGAGACACTCACGGCATGACCAATGGGAGCAAGAGTGACCCACCTCCTCAGGGAATACAGGGACCAGGAAAACTAATTCCGCTTGTCGGGGCAGCGGGGAGTCTCAGGAGAGGGGCTTCCCAAATGCTCAGTAAAGATCAGGCTCAAACAGCACCTGCATCTGGGCCCCAAGGGAGGGGTTGCCTACAGGCTGCATAGGAGTCTGTGGCCTGAACTTTTCACTGTCAAACAGGACACATGTGGCCAATCTTCCTCATGGGCATCTGGTCAGGGTGGGCAAAATGCATCGTACACCAGGTGGTTGCCCTGACCCCACTTGGATGTTCCAGTTTACCTTAGGAGAAGCAGCACAGCCCAAAGTTAAAAAGACCCACTCAGAGGCCAGCCCTCCTGGGTTGAATCCTGACTTTTCCACTTACTGGTTCTGTCTTAGGTCACTTAAGTCTGTTCTCTGCATGTCCATTTCCTTTCCTGCTCATGCATGCATGCTAAGTCACTTCAGTCATGCCTGATTCTGTGTGACCCTATAGACTGTAGCCCTCCAGGCTCCTCCGTCCACGGGGATTCTCCGGGCAAGAATACTGGAGTGGGTTGCCATGCCGTCCTCCAGAGGAACTTCCTGACCCAGATATTGAACCCTGGTCTCCTGCATTACAGGCAGATGTTTTACCATCTGAGCTATCAGGGAAACCCTTCTTCTCCTGTAAGGAGGGGTAATTAGAGAACCTAACTGAGGAACTGTGAGTAGTGCTGCAGTGAACATGGGTGTGTAAACATCCTCTCATTTGTCAAGTCAATTTTGCTGAGCTATAATGAATAAATATATGCATACATAGGCATACAAAAATGTGCTTCATTCATAAGGATCAGTTCGAGGAATTCTCACAAGACTTAACACACCCAGGTAACCAGCACCCAAACGGGGATAAAGAGCCTCTTCTCCCCATCACCATGCCCCCTCCCCCAGTTACTACACCCAATAGAGGTAACTACGATCCTTCTTTAACAGCCAAGACTCATTTGTCTGGTTTCTGAATTTTGTATACATGGAATCATGAGTGTTCCTTTATATGCAGCTTCTTTCTTTGAACACCATGTTGTATGTAATCTTTGTGTTGTATGTATCAGTTCATTCATTCTCATTCTGGTATAGCATTCCATTGTATGAATATACCACAATTGTTTACCTTTTCTGCTGCTAAATGACATTTGGATTTTTGCCAGTTGTCGGTGCATTGCCTCTTAACTCCAAACTCACAATTTTCGCCTGCTCTTTGAAAATGGGATGGAACCTTTCAACATCTTTCCTTTGTCCACTGGCAGCAAAGCACTGTCAAGAAAGAGTACTGTGAGACATCTCAGATGAGAAGGACTCTGCTTCCTAGTTCTAGGTACTCACACTGCAGTATCCTGCAGACTGCCTGGCAGGTTCAATCCCTGGGTTGGGAAGATTCCCCTGGAGAAGGAAATGGCAACCCACTTCAGTATACTTGCTTGAAGAATCCTATGTACAGAGGAGCCCAGGGTCCTGCAGTCCAACAGGTCACAAAGAGTCAGACAGGACTGAAGCGAATTAGCACGTAGGTACGTTAACCATAACAGGATATAGGAGTCATACGAGATTGACGGGCAAGAAATAAAGAAAGCTCAAAACAGTTGCAGATATAAGGATCAGCTCTTACCCAAGGGCTGAGATAGCACACCCAATGAAAAACCCACCTCTCACCGCTTTGGCTTGAGGTCCAGAAATTGCTAGCAAGAGGGCCTTGTTGAATTGGCTAATAGTTGCTCTGCTGCTATACCAGCAGGACTGGCTGGCGTCTACCCCAACCCTCACCCAAAAATCTTGCTGGAAATCTATCCTCCTGGGTGCCAGGGAAAGGCCTTTGTTCACAGGGAGGTGTCTGGCAGAAGGCACTCTGCAATGAAACCACCCAAGGGCCTGAAAGGCAAAGCTACTGCAGGAGAAGCCATCTGAACAGCAGGAGTTGGAGCTGATAAAGCCACACATGTAGCAGGATCTGAGCTCTGGGGAAGCCAAGCACTCCTCAGGAGCTGGGCCTAGAGGAGTGTCCAAGGCACAGTAATGACCAATAATGGCTCACGTGAGTGACTGCTGCTGCTTAGGCAAGTATAGCTTCAGTTTCTGTCTAGCCTCTCTGCCTCTTAATAAGGTTTATTAAGAATCGCCCAGCTTCCTGAGAGCCAGCACCCAATTCAGGGTAAAACCCCTACTTCCTAAAACCTTGACTTTTCCTTCTTCTTCTTTCTAGTCCTCCTGCATGTGTTGGATCATGTTGTCCAGACTTAGCTCTGCCTCAGCCTCCAGTGATTTCTGCCACATGAAACCCAGTCACTATCAGCATCTTTTGAGTTCAGAAACTTCATGGAGCACAGCAGATGAGAAGGAGGGTCCTGCCGCTCCCACCCCATCTGTGGCCTCCCACAGTCTGTGGCCCCTTCCATTCCCCTATATGCACCCTCCCCATGCCCAGCCTCCAACCCTCACTCTGACCTGAATGACCAGGTGGACCTGACCTCTCAGTCCCACCCTGAAACCCTGGGACCTAAACTGACTCCATCTGATGGCATGTTTTTGTTTTTCTGACTGTACTACAATAACCACAGGATTATAACTTATCATCATGAAAGAATTTTATGGGGCTTCCCGGGTGGCTCAGTGGTAAAGATTCTACCTGTCAGTGCAGAAGACACGGGTTCGATCTCTGGTCCAGGAGAATTCCACATGCTATAGAGCAACTAAGCCCATGTGCCCCAACTACTGGGTCTGTGCTCTAGAGCCCAGGAGCTGCCGACTACTGAGCCGTGTGCTGCAGTTACTGAAGCCCTCTCACCCTAGAGCACGTGCTTCACACCTAGAGAGTAGCCGCCACAAAGAGAAGCCCATGCACCGCAACTAGAGAAAGTCCACACAGCAACAAAGGCCCAGCACGGCCAAAAACAAATAAGTAAATAATTTTTAAAAAAAGAGAAGAATTTTATGATTTTCTTATACTCAGTGGGACTCTCCAGCTCTGCATTACAATCAGGCTTCCAACACCTGCCCATTTCTCTTGGGTTTTACTATCAGCTGCAGTGGGTTGGAGAGGAAGAGTAAACATCTAAAATATACAGGTCCTGTGACTGATGCTCCTACATTATTGCAAGTTGGTGGGTGAGGAAAGAGACAAAAGCAGTATTATTGTCATTATAGGGTTAAGTTCTACTGAGCATGTATTCATGTGACGAGAACTGAAGCACAAGTGGACATGGGTTCTCCCAGCAAATCCTCACAACGGCCCACAGTTCTGCTGTCAGAGAGCAGAGGCCACTCAGCGTAACCTGGTGTTTATGAAGAAGGAGAGGTCTGGGGATAGAGCATGGGGTTTGTGTCAGGCTCCTCCTCTGACCCTATTTGAGCCTTTGAGCAAGCTGCTGGATCCCTCTGTGCCTAATTTCTTCATCTGTTAAGTGGGGATAAAGGTGCCTTGTATCAAATAAGGCAAAAGACAATGGGAAACACTGTACTTACACTCCTACTTCTCTGAGCTCCTGTACCAACCACTTGAGTTTGCATGTAGTTAACTAGATGAACAAATAACCTCCAACATGCAAGCAGAGGGATTTAGCAGTTGTGGGTGGTGAAAGGCCCGGGAGGGGCATGGTACTGGAGTCCACTCTTGGCAACACTGGCACAGGTATTAATTCTCATCTGGCAGAGAAGAGAAGTCAGGAAGTAGAAAAGGCAAGAAACTAGATCCGGAGGGACCAGCAGACTGCAAAACCTCAGCCAGGTCATCCCCCGAGAGGGGAAAGGGGAGGGGTCAAACTTACTGGAGAATAATCATATTTGCTGCACCCCTACTATGTGCCAGACACCAGGTGCTTTAGGAATATTGTCACATTCACTCTTTAACCGAAGCCCATAAGTAATGTAGTATCATTATCCCCATTTCACAGACCAGGAAACTGAGACTTATAAAGGGGAAGCCCTAGACTAACAAGCACTGGAGCAGGGGTTTGATTTAAGCAGTTTAGTCCTGAGTCCACAATCTTAACCAGTATCATTCCTTCTTCCTGATGGAGGGTCTCTGGGGCACAAACAGGACAAGAAGAGCTCAGAGCTTTGGGGTTTTAACTCCCAGACCATTCTGTTCCCAAGCCCTTCACCCCCAGGTGACTTCAATGAGACTATGGATTTATCTTGGCAGAAATGGGGCTGCAGACCCTGGGGAGCTGTGAGGACAATGTTGTGAGTATTCGAAGTCATCCTGAAATTCCAAAGGCAGAGGAGATTCAAAAGCAAATGCTGTTGGGCACATTCCGTGGAGCTGCTTGTGGCTGAAACTCTAGGTGCTCAAGGCAATAATGCAGCTATGAAATAGTTGCCACTTACTGAGACCTGCCAAACCAGTGCCCTACGAAAAGCCAACTGAGATAAGTGCACAAACATGAAACAGACTCTGGTGCAAGACCTCAACATCTTCCCAAGATCACTGCCAAAGGTGAAGGAGTTTCTGCCAAGCGTGTGAGGCTGGGTGTTAATTTCATGCAAATTCCAATAACGTCCTAATACGAACAGCGATACCAAAAACAGTAATAAATATGGTCCAAATATGGTCCAACCCTGGTTTTGGAGAAAGCAATGGCACCCCACTCCAGTACTCTTGCCTGGAAAATCCCATGGACGGAGGAGCCCCGTGGGGTCGCTAAGAGTCAGACACAACTGAGCAACTTCACTTTCGCTTTTCACTCTCATGCACTGGAAAAGGAAATGGCAACCCACTCCAGTGTTCTTGCCTGGAGAATCCCAGGGATGGGGGAGCCTGGTGGGCTGCCATCTATGGGGTTGCACAGAGTCGGACACGACTGAAGCGACTTAGCAGCAGCAGCAGCAACACTGGTTTAGTGCCTACCGTGAGCTGGCACAGCTGTTAAGTCCCTTGCTGTGCTGTGCTTAGTTGCTCAGTCGTGTCTGACTCTTTGCAACACCATGGACTGTACCCCATCAAGCTCCTCTGTCCATGCGATTCTCCAGGCAAGCATACTGGAGTGGGTTGCCATTCCCTTCTCCAGGGGATCTTCCCAACCCAGGGATCGAAGCCAGGTCTTCCACATTGCAGGAGGATTCTTTATCATCTGAGCCACCAGAGAAGCCTGTTAAGTCCCTTACCTGTGCAAATTTTATTAATGCCAGTCACCACCTAAGAGATAGGTACTGGGATCATCCCCATATAGATGAGCACAAGATTACCTAACTTGCCTGTGTTTACAGAGCCAGGAAGCAGGAGGACTCAGCCCATCTAATCCACCATGGATAGACAGACTGGCAGACAAATGGACCGATGGACAGACATGTAGAAGAAGGCTCACCCTCCAGGGCCCTCGTGCCTCCCAAGGCCAGTGTGTGCTCAGAGGTTTGCTCAACATACCTGAACTGATGGATGGGTGCCTTTCTGGAATTTGAAATCTGGAGGCATGTGGAGCATCACTGGTCACAGCAGAGTTTTGAACCAAGTTTCTGAAACAGGACTCCAGTGAGGAAAAACAACAGAGGGCACTCTGGGTGGCAAACTAGTGGCTCCTGTACTCAGCCACCTGAGGTTCCCATGAGCCGTGAGGACATGGCATCCAGACTGGGCTCGGATCACCCTCCGTCTCTTGGGGACACCAAGTACGGCAAGGCAGTAGCCCCGAATTCTACCCCACGCTGTTAGGTAAATGCTAGGAACCCCATTTTACCAGTGAGAAAATGAGTTCAGGGAGACTGGAACCTACCCAGATCATGTGAGAGGTATTAGGTGCCCCCCTGAAGGGCTCAGGGTCCCTCCCATCTCAGGCTGAGTACCTGGAGAGGGGTGCTACATTTTCTGGGGCATGCAATGCGGTACTGCCAGCCCCTCCACCCTCTGCAAAGGGCAAAATTCTGGGATGCTAGCTGGCTGGGGAAGGTGAGGTGGGGCCTGAGCCTCACCAGGATGCACCTAGCCTCACAGGACAGTGGGAAAGTCCACATCCCATCAGACTGCAGCCCAAGCTCCCTGCTGGGTGAATCAGCCCAGCTGACCCAGAGCCCTTGGGAGATACTCCCATTAGCCAAGAATTCCAAGAATTCGGAGGGCAGGGCCCTTGAGAAAACAGGCCCTGTGATGTGTTATTTGGGTTGATGCGGCATTTTGGTTGCACAGAGTCGGACACGACTGAAGCAACTTAGCAGCAGCAGCAGCATTTCTTTCGTGGCCTGAGAGGGCTCACAGTGCGAAGCTGGATACGTCTTCCAGAGAGAAACGCAGACACACAGGGCCAAGAGCAAAGGCACGCATCCACCCTCCCAGCCTTCAGAAGTGTTACCTGGGAAAATCCTGAGTAACGTGCTGCCTGAGAGCTCTCCTGGGGGCGAGCCTCCACTTGGAGGCAGGGTCGGGGCAAGCAGCAAAGAGGCAGTTTTGCCTCAAGTAGAAACTTGGTTAGTTTTCAGATCCAAAGGAATGTCCTCCTAATTGAGTCTGTCCTTTAGTTAACCAGCACTCAACATCTTCTAGCACCAGTCTATGCATTTACAAATTCTGAAGGGTGGCTGAGACGGTAAAGCGTCTGCCTACAGTGCAGGAGACCCGGGTTCAATCCCTGGTTTGGGAAGATGCCCTGAAGAAGGAAATGCCAACCTATTCCAGTACTCTTGCCTGGAAAATTCCATGGACTGAGGAGCCTGGTAGGCTACAGTCCATGGGTCACAAAGAGCCGGACATGACTGAGCGACTTCACTTCAGTAGCATGATGTGGAAAACGGGGGATACTCTCTAGTCGAGGTCCGTGGGCTTCTCGTTGTGATGGCTTCTCTTGTTGTGGAGCACAGGCTCTAGGCACTTGAGCTTCAGTAGTTGCAGCAAATGGCTCAATAGGCTCGTGGGTTGAGGGGTTGTGACATATGGGCTTAGTTGCTCCATGGCGTGTGGAATCTTCCTGGACCAGAGATCAAACCCGTGTGCCCTGCATTGGCAGGCAGAGCCTTATCTACTGGACCACCATGGAAGTCCAGCGTGTCTTTTGAGGGAGCTACCTATCAACTCACTACAGCAGAATTTGAACCAGTCTGGCTACCACCCAGGGTTTTAAAAAGCATAAGGCATCCTCAGGTGGCCCTGTGGTAAAGAATCCTCCTGCCAATACAGGAGACCCAGGTTCCATCCCTGGGTCAGGAAGACCCCCTGGAGAAGGAAATGGCAACTCATTCCAGTATTATTCCTGGAAAATCCCGCAGACAGAGAAGGCTGGAAGGCTACAGTCCATAGTGTCGCAAAGAGTCAGACACGACTTAGTGACAAGGCAATACAATACAATAAAACATCCTCACAAGTGCCATCCCCTATGGAGGGGCTCCTGCCTGCCCCAGGTGGAGCTTCAGTACACAGTATGCCTGGCAACAGTACGGCCTAGGCCTTCCAAGTGTTTGGGACAGGGAGCCTGGGTGGTCTTCTCTCCTCCAGTAAACTTTCCCCAACCTCATCTACTTTGTTGTTGATCAATTGCTCAGTCGTGTCTGACTCTGTGACCCCATGGGCTGTAGCACACTAGGCTTCCCTGTCCTTCACTGTCTCCCAAAGTTTGCTCAAACTCATGTCCATTGAGTCAGTGATGCCATCCAGCCATCTCCTCCCCTGTTCCCCCGTTCTCTTCATGCCCTCAATCTTTCCCAGCATCAAGGGCTTTTCCAATGGTCGGCTCTTTGCATCAGGTGGCCAAGGTATAGGAGCTCTGACTTTGCCCTGGGCAAATTCCCACTTACCTGCCCTGCACTCTGCACCCTGCATCTCCTCCTCCTTTGGGACATCTCCACAAATGTGAATTTGTTTCTGTGACCAATGACTTCTTTCTGCCTCCCCACTGCTAATGATGAGAGAGGCAGGATCCATGCCTACTTTCACTGGACATCTTATCCCTCCAACACCCGGTATGGAGCCCCCATGGGGTTTTTCTTTTTTAAATAACAGCTTTATTGAGACATGGGCTTCCCGGATAACTCAGTTGGTAAAGAATCCACCTTCAATGCAGGAGACCCCAGTTCAATTCCTGGATTGGAAAGATCTGCTGGAGAAGGGATAGGCTACCCATTCCAGTATTCTTGGGCTTTCCTGGTGGCTCAGCTGGTAAAGAATCTGTCTGCAATGCAGGAGACCTGGGTTGTATCCCTGGATTAGGAAGATCCCCTGGAGAAGGGAAAGGCTACCCACTCCAGTATTCTGGCCTGGAAAATTCAATGGAATGTATAGTTCATGGGGTCACACAGACTTGGACACGACTGAGCAACTTTCACTTACTGAGATATAATTCACATGCCGTACAATTCATTTTGTTGTTGTTGTTATTGAGCTGCTAAGTCATGTCCAACTCTTTGTGACCCCATAGACTGCAGGATGTCAGTCTCCTCTGTCCTTCACTGTCTCCCAGAGTTTGCTCAGAATTATGTTCACTGAGTCAGTGATGCCATCCAACCATCTCATCCTCTGTCTCCCTGTTCTCCTCCTGCCCACAATCTTTCCCAGCCTCAGGGTCTTTTCCAGTGAGTTGGTTCATCACATCAGATGGCCAAAGTACATGCTGAAGGCATCAGTCCTTCCAACAAATGGTCAGGGTTGATTTCCTTTAGGATTGTCTGGTTTGATCTCCTTGCAGTCCAAGGGACTCTCAAGAGTATTCTCCAGCACCACAGTTCGAGAGCATCAATTCTTCAGTGCTCAGCTTTCTTCATGGTCTAACTCTCACATCCATACGTGACCTAGAGTATAAGATTCAGTGGTGTTTAGCATATTCACAGAGTTGTGCGACCATCAACACACTCAACTTTATAGAATATTTTCATCACCCACCGCTGCCAAAAATCCTGTGCCAGTAGCAGCCACTCCACTCAATCTCCTCCCCATCTCCAGCAACCACTAATCTACTTTCTATCAGTATGGTTTTGCCTACTTGGGACACTTCATACAAATGAAATCGTATAATATGTGGTCTTTAATGTCTGACTTCTTCTTTTTTTTTCCAGACAAGCCTTTACTGGAGGAGGTGGCAATGAGAGTAAACAACAGGTGCCCTTGCTTGCTCACTTCCTGTGGTCAGTGGGCAAGTTTGTTCTTTATATCAGGTGAGAGTAAGGGTATGTCCAGGGATCAGGCAAGTTTCAACAGTTTGAGGTAAGGCTCACAGTGGCTCAAGGAATTCAGAGCATCCCAGCAGAAAGTGACCCTGGTCACTATAGGTCCTTGGAAGAGTCAGCAAGGGACTTCTACACATCTAGGGTAGGCTAAGTCTGTGGCCCCTGATCAGCAGGAAGAAGTCTCAGAAGAAGAGACCTTCAGCGCCTTATCCCCTAAGAATAAGGATGTAGAGTCTCTCAGCAGGGAATGAGACAGGTTGGGAACCTGGGACCCTGGGACCCTTTGCTGCAGTGCTTGCACTTGGACACACCTCTCCTTGAGCAACAAAATACAAAGAAACTGTATAGGACTGAAAATAACTTCCAACAGGTGTGGCTGGGGCAAATTCTGGACAAAAAGATACAAAGAGACCAAAAAACCCAACTGTCACTTTTGAAGAGTGTCTGGATTCTTTCATTCTGGCATAATGTTTTTAAGATTCATCTCGGCCTGGCTTGCTGCAATTCATGGGGTCGCAAAGAGTCGGACACGACTGAGCGACTGAACTGAACTGAACTGATGTTGTAGCGTTATGTATCAGTACTTGATTTCTTTTTATAGCTGCATACCATTATATTGTATGGACTCCCCACATTTGTGTTATCCACTTATCAGTTAGTTGATAGACACTAGTTTTTGGCTATTGTCAATAGTGCTGCTACATACATTCATATAAAAGTTTTTGTGCCAACATAGGTGGCACTGGTGGTAAAGAACCCACCTGCCAGTGCAGGAGACATAAGCGATGTGGGTTTGATCCCTGGGTCAGGAAGATCCCCTGGAGGAGGGCACAGCAACCCACTCCAGTATTCTTGCCTGGAGAATCCCAGGGACAGAGGAGTCTGGTGGGCTACGGTCCATGGGGTCCCAAAGAGTCGGACAGGACTGAAGCGACTTAGCGTGTATGTTTTCATTTATCTTGGGTATATGCCCAGAAGTGGAATTGCTGGTCATAAGGGAATGCCATTTTTAACATTTTGAAGCCCTGTGGGTTTCTAATGAAAGACTGACTGCCCCTCACCAGCCACATGGCCTGGTGACTTGACTTTCCCAAGCCTTAGTTTTCTTACTGGTAAAACGGGAATCAGCCCACCCCATAAACATTTATTGAAACTTACTAGGGGCTGGGCCCTGTTCTGGTCCTGGGACACAACAGAGATGAGCAGACAAATTCCTGTGGTCAGGGAGCTGATACCCAAAGGAGGGACACAGATGCTAAACAGGCCAGATGAGAATTGTTAGTGAGGAAAACGAGGAAGAGAGGGAGATAGAGGGTGAAGGGGGGTGTAAAATGAGAGCGAGTTGATGTCACAGGGTCAAGGGGCTTCCAGGAAGGCCTCACTGAGGAGGTGACATTGAGTAAAAATCCAGAGGGAATGAGGGACTGAGGTTTCAAAGATGGAGGATACAGATAGAGTATGTTGATTAATAATCCTTATGTTCTCACAGTCTTGGGGATCAGTTCCTATAAAGGGAACCCCAAACCATAATTTAAAATTCATTAGAAACCCAACGTGTGAACACACAGTTTGGGATGAACTACTCCGCCCGGGGACAATCTGGGGCGGCGGGGTGTTGGGGGTGGTGTGTGGAGGGGGGACTTTGGGAAGAGGTGGCATTCAACTGGGGCTTGAGGGGTGGGTAGAAATGAGGGACTGGCGGCTCTCCAGGAACTCTCCAGGTGGCTTCTGCACCTTCTGAAAGGACCATCTGTGTGAGTCCTTGGTGAATAACCGGGCTTTCTGAATCCAGGCAGCCTTTGGAGAGTGACTGCGGTTTAGGTGAACTGAGTTTTTATGCAAAGCAGCAGGCACTTCCCTACCCCACACCTTCCCCTGTCTACAACAGAGGTCTTTGTTTCCTTCAGGGGTGAAGCCTTTCTTTCCAGCTGGTTCTCCTCCCCCTCCTCCCCAGCCTGCCACAGTCACAGACAAGGGGCTAATTTGAAAGTCTGAATCTGGGGGCAGGAAGGAGGCAGAACGTGATGAGCTGCTGCTCAGCTGCCAGGACCGCCCTGGGGGAAACCTCCATCTTGGGCACCTGGCCCTCTTTCATCTCAGTTGTGTTGACCCAAAACAGACTATCAGCTATTCCTCCAGCAAAGATGGTTTATTCGGGATGAGCAGAGAACAGCAAGTCAAGGTCTGCAAGCTCGCTGGGCGACATACAAGTCCCCTCACTTCAAGGGAAGGAGATGCTTTCATTGAAGGGAAGAGGAAGCTGGGAGGGGGGCTTTCCAGGTGGCGCTGGTGGTAAAGACCCTGCCTGCCAATTCAGGAGATGTAAGAGATGGGTTCGATCCCTGGGTTGCGAAGATCCTCTGGAGGAGGGCATGGCAACCCACTCCAGTATTCTTGCCTGGAGAATCCCCACGGACAGTCCATGGGGTCACAAAGAGTCAGAGGCCTCTGAAGTGACTTAACACACATGCATTATAAATGAAGAGTCATGGCTTTTCATCAGCTGATTTGGCCCCAGGAAAGAAGAGTCTTCTTCCTATTGCGTTCTGCTATCTTTACAGGGCGTGAGCGCTCCCCCTTCTGGTCTCTTGGCTCTATGCAACTGAAGTTTCTGTATATTCCTTTTCTAGAGCTGAATCTATAGCCTGTTAGACTATTAGTCAGTTTGCACAACAAACATTTCCTTCACTTATCCACTGTGCTAGGTTCTGTGCTGGGTGCTTAAGACACCACTCAGGCCCCTCGTGGTCCCCAGGCTGGGGATGGAGACCAATGTGTAGGTGAACACATGCAGGAAATTGTCTCTGGTATTCTGATAGCTGTCTTCAATGGGCACAGAGAAGCTGTGCAAGGTGTCCAGAGCCAGACACAGGACTGGCTGCATCATTTAGAGGGCTAAGTGCAAAATGTAAGGTTTATTTTCCTTGTTCAAAAACTATTAAGAATTTAAAGATGGTAATGAAAGTGAAAGTGAAGTCGCTCAGTCGTGTCCGACTCTTTGCGACCCCGTGGACTGTAGCCCACCAGGCTCCTCCGTCCATGGGATTCTCCAGGCAAGAATACTGGAGTGGGTTGCCATTTCCTTCTGCAGGGGATCTTCCCGACCCAGGGATTGAACCCGGGTCTCCCGCATCGCGGGCAGACGCTTTAACCTCTGAGCCACCAGGGTCAAGCATTCAACCAAGTGTGGGACCTCGTGTGACTTGCACAGGTCACAGGCCCACAAAGCCAGCCCAACCCAGACCCTCAAAGAGCTCTCAATTTGACAGAAGATTTAGACAAGTTATTTCACCTGTCATCCATTTCTATATCTGTAAATTGGGTTTGTGCCCACCTCTGTCATTGGGTTGCTGTGAGCATTAAATTATTATGAAAACAAACTGTAACTGGTAAATTTGAAGATCTAATTGACTTAATTCACCAATTCATGATTCAGGCATCTAAAAACTAGAAGGGGGACTTCCCCGGTGGTCCAGTGGTTAAGACTCCACACTTCCAATGCAGGGAACTAAGATCCCACATGCCACACTGTGCAGCCAAAAGAAAAAGACTAGGTGTTTTAAAATATAAAATAAAAATTATAAGGGGGTCCTGAGGAGTGGTACAAAGTGGAAGGCTTTTATAGAGAGAAGGCTGGGGCAAGGAAGTCATTAGCAAAAGGAAATAAAAAGGGGCTTCCCTGGATGCTCAGTGGTAAAAAATCTGCCTTTCAATGAAGAAGACATGGGTTCAATCCCTGGACCATGTGCCCTAGAGCCTGGCTCCGCAACAAGAGAAGCCACCATAATGAGAAGCCCGCACACCAAAACTAGAGCGGAGTCCAGGCTCTCTGCAACTAGAGAAAAGCCCGCGTAGCAACGAAGACCCAGTACAGCCAAAAACAAATAAATGAATGTTTTCAAAATATATTTTTAAAGAGGAAAAAAAGCTATATTTGGGGTCAAGACATCTTCTTTTGGGGAAGCAGGGTCTTTATCATATTGATTGTCTGATCTTGGTGGGGGCGGGGAGTAGAGACGGCCCACATGACAGATTCATTGGCCCTGTCCAGAGGATTTCAAGCTGATCGATTAAGGTTACATCTCTGGAGAAGGTCAGAACTGCAACTAAGTCAGATTTTAAGTCTAGGTTTAGCATCACAGGTTTTAGCACAAGTGATGAAACTTGAGGCCTGTGGTTTTCTCTTTGACAAATGAGTTCTATTGATAAATCTACTAGGGGGAAAAAAAACAGCATATGATATATACTTAATAAATAACAGCTATTATTGTTCCTATAGGTTCAAAAAGGAGAGAAGGGTCAGTTGGTGGGTGGAAGGGGCGAAACTGCCATAAGAGCTTCATTGGAAGTGATGTTGGGTCAATTGAGCCTTGAGATACACACACCTAAATATGAGTTCCCTACAAACAGAGGCAGACTCCATGGCTTCTGCCCTTGACCTACAGGACTCTGGTGGTTGTGAATTCACCTTCTTGGCTGTGCTTCATGTAGTTGAATTAGTCTTACATTTCCTGGACTCATTTTTTCTGACCCACAGGCTCTGGGGCCAAATTGCCTGGCTCCTCCACCTCTTAGCTATGTGGCTGTAACATGTGGCTGTAACTCTTCCATGCTCAATTTTCCTTATCTGTAAAGTGGGTACAATATAACCCACACCTCAGTGAGTTGTTCTGAGGGCCGTGAAAGTAAAGCCCTCAGCACAGCCTGGCATATAGGAAGAGCTTCTTTTTCCAGATATAAATAATTTATTAACAGCACTCCAAATTTAATGAAATAGCAGTATTTTCAAGGTTTTGCTTATAGCTAAAATACAAAGTCCCCATATTGCTGTATGAAGTATGTCCCTGGAATGAGTAGGAGGTATCAGGCTGGTACCATCAGATGAGGCCATTCATCTTTACACTGTTTGCCTGCTACTTCTGTGTGAATACTGGTACTTTCATTGGGTGATTTAGCTCCAATAAGTAGGACTTCTTCATGTACAAAGGAAAGAAAAGTTATTAATACAAAAAATATGAAACATGTATTTCAGCACTTTCTACAAAAAAAAAAAGTATCTCCTTAAGAAGATGGCACATACAGGCATAGTTTCTACTTTGCACGTGTGTGCCTGCTGAGTCGCTTCAGTGTCTGACTCTTTGCAACTCCTTGGACTGTAGCCCACCAGGCTCCTCTGTCCATGGGATTCTCCAGGCAAGAATACTGGAGTGGGTTGCCATGCCCTCCTCCAGGGGATCCTCCTGATCAAGGATTGAACCTGCAGCTCCTGCTTTGCAGGCAGGCTCCTTACCACTGAGCCAGCAGGGAAGCCCAGTTTCTACCTTATTTGCCTGAATATGGCAGAATGAGTCAAAATGAGTGAAAACCATCTAGGGATATCCCTGACGACAAGAAGAAATGACTAAGAATGAGGCACAACCAAGTGGAGGGATGTTTACAAAATAACTGACCCGGCCGCCATATTAAGTATTTATGTTTACAAAATACTTTGCTCCGGCCGCCATAATAGAACACCACAGACTGGGCAGCTTAAACAACAGAAATGTATTTTCTCAAAATTCTGGGGTCTAGAAGTCCTAGATCAAGGTGTGGTTTCTCTCAAAACCTCTCTCCCTGGCTTGCAGATGACCACCTACTCCCTGGGTCTTCGTGTGGTCTCTCCCCCATGCAAATACATCCCTACAGTCCCTTTTTCTGTCCAGATTTCCTCTTCTAGACACCAGCCAGACTGGATCAGAGCTCACCTCACGGCCTCATTGCAACGTAATCACCTCATGAAAGGCTCTGCTTCCAAACGCAGTTCACATCCTGAGTTCCTGGTTATTAGGGCTCCAATGTATCTATTTAGGGAAGACGCAAGTCAGTCCAGAAGAACCTGTACTTTTCAAAAATGTCAAGGTCATGACAGACAAAGAGAAGCAGAAGACCAGAAACTGAAGGAGCCCAAATAGACATGGCAAGGAAGTACCATGTGTGCCGCTGGACTGGATCCCAGACCAGAAAGATTGTTTTTCTTTTGTTATAAAGGATGTTAGTGACACAACTGGCAAAATCTGAATAAGTCTTGTAGATTACATAATCGTATTGTATCCACGTCCACTTCCTGATTTTGATTTAAAAGAACTGTAGTTATGTAATAGCAACGTCTTGTTTTTAAGACGTATATACTAAAATATTTGAGACTCTCAGGCAATCAGGTTCACAGCATATTCTCCTGAAACAAGTATAGAGAATGGACAGATAGATGGATGAACGGACAGATGGACTTACAGATAATGCAAATATAAAATGTCCAGTTCAGTTCAGTCGCTCAGCCGTGTCTGACTCTTTTCCAATGTTAACATATAGTAAAGGCTACACAGGGATTCTTGGTTCCATTTTGCAACTTTCCTGTAAGTCTTTTCAGACTTACAGTTTAAAAGCTTTTAATATGTGGAATGTAGAAAAATGGTAAAGATTATCTTATTTGCAAAGCGGAAATAGAGACACAGATGTAGAGAACAAACGTTAAGGATACCAAGGGGGCGGAGGGCTGAACTGGGAGATTGGGATTGACATGTGTACACTATTTATACTATGTATAAGACAGATAACTAATGAGAACCTACTGTATAGCACAGGGAACTCTATCCAGTGCTCTTTAGTGACCTAAATGGGAAGAAACTCCAAAAAAGAGGGGATAAACGTAAGCACAGAGCTGATTCACTTCGCTATACGGCAGAAACTAACACAAGGTTGTAAAGCAACCATTGCTGTTGCTGTTATTCAGTCACTAAGTCACGTCCAACACTTTGCAAACCCATGGATTCAGCACGCCAGGCTCTCCTGTCCTTCACTATCTCCCGGAGTTCCCTCAACCTCATGTCCATTGAGTCAGCGATGCCATCCAACCATCTCATCCTCTGTCATCCCCTTCTCCTCCTGCCTTCAATCTTTCCCAGCATCAGGGGCTTTTCAAATGAGTCAGCTCTTCGCATCAGGTGGCCAAAGTATTGGAGCTTCAGCTTCAGCATAAGTCCTTCCAATGAATACTCAGAGTGGAGTTCCTTTAGGATTGACTGGTTTGAACTTCTTGCAGTCCAAGGCACTCTCAAGAGTCTTCTTCAACTCTAGTTCAAAAGCGTCAATTCTTTGGCGCTCAGCCTTCTTTATGGTCTGGCAGGGGTGGGGGGACAAGAGAGGGAAAGAAGGTCACCAATCAAGTGTCAGGCAGCCTCAGTGGTTTTACAACAGCCCAGAAAGGTGATTTATACAACCCTCCCTTTCAATCTGAGGAAGTGGAGGCACAGAGTGCTTATCTATCTGGCCCAAAGCTGTGTCAGTTTTATAGGGGAGAACCCTCTCTCCAGTACCACTACCAGGGGGCAGCCAATGTTTACTCCACTCCAGCCCACTCTTGTCACCTGCATCACCCAGAGCAGTTGCAGCAAAGGTCCAGTCTCTCAGGGAGGCGGAGGGCTGGAGCTGGGAGGTAGGTCACCATTGCTGGATTTACAAACCTGTGGTTTTCTCTGGGTCCCAAAACTCCAGGACCAGCCTCAGCCCCTTCCAGCCTCCAGCCATTCACCATTCAAGTAAGATGAAATAGAAGCCCAACGTGATCCAAACAAAGTGTTTTTTATAAACTCATGAAAAGAGTCCTTATTAGAAAGGGCTTAGGTGGGAGGCAGGCATGGGGGCTGTGACAGGTCTGATCCTTCTGCAGGCTCCTGGCAAGCTGTGATCATTAGCAGATTTTGTTCTGGGTAGGCTCAGTGTCAGCTCCACATTATGGGATTTTATGGGATTTATGTGCAGAACTTTCCTACAAAGCCCGGTATTATAGGACGGATTAGAGAGCTCCAAGAAGCAAAGGTACTGGCTCCTCTGTCTTATTTTTTAACAGATTTTTAAAAAGAGGCCCACAGCCAGAGGCTCTGAAGCCTGACACCAGAACTTGAATATCCTGCTGACTCGAAAACATGCATATTTGTACAAAAAAAGATCACTGGATAGAGTTTTCTTAATATAAACTCATTCTAGAACACTGAGAATATGTAGAAAGACATAAAAGAAGATAAAATGACATGTGCTGCTATGAGTCAGAGACAGTCACTGTGACTCTTCTGTGTTCCCTTTCTGCCTTCTTTCTGTGTGTGCATACTTGCACGTGTGTCCACATGCGTGCGTGTCTGTGTGTGTCTATGTGTGTTTAGAGAAAGAAAGACAAATGTCCAGAGCAGAAAGAGAAATAAGCAGAGAGAATGGCTTTGAAGTAAAACTGAGCTAAATTTGAATTCCATACCTGCCACTCACGGGTCCCCTGACCTTGGCCAAGCTGCTTGATGTTCAATTCCACAGATGTACATGGGGAATATAGATCCTACCTCAAGGGAACTGTTTTGATTAAATGAGATTAAATTAAATGAATACAAAGCATTTAATATTTTGCCTGACACACAGTAAATCCCGACTGAATGGTAACTAAATAAATATGAACATGGACTTCAGGGTTTTTCTTTCCAAAAGTGGAATCATCCTGGCAACACAAATTTGTATCCTAACACTTTTAAGTTGTTTTTTTTTTTTTTTAAATATAACTGTGGGAAAACAGACTTCTGTTCCCATCGAGCCAAAAAAAAAAAAACCAAAACCAAAAAAGTATAAACTCCCCAGTCACACCCTGCTCTTCAGGCTAATTTTTTTTTAACAATTTTATTTATTTATGTATTATGGCTTCCCTGGGTCTTCACTGCTGTGTGAGCTGTCTCTCATTGTGTTGAGCAGGAGCTACTCTATAGTTGCGATGCACAGGCTTCCCATGCAGTGGCTTCTCTTGTTCCAGCACTCAGGCTTAGTAGTTGTGGGACACAGGCTTGGTTGCTTCGCAGCATGTGGGATCTTTCCTGACCAGGGATCGAACCCATGTCTCCTGCGTTGGCAGGCAGATTCTTAACTGTTGGACCACCAGGGAGGTCCCTAGGCCAAATTTTTCATGATGTGGTATATTGTCAATATTGGGCTTCCCAGGTGGCACTAGTGGTAAAGAATCAGCCTGCCGATGCAGGAGACATAAGAGATGTGAGTTCGATCCCTGGGATGGGAAGATCCCCTGGAGGAGGGCCTGGGCAGGCAACCCACTCCAGTATTCTTGCCTGGAGAATCCCACAGACAGAGAAGCCTGGTGGGCTACAGTCCATAGGGTCACAAAGAGTTGGACGCAACTGAGGGACTTAGTGTGCACATGTGCGCTTGCACACACACACACAGAGTCAATATCGTGCACATGTTTTGGAGGATTTTAAAATTTCTTTTGGCAATACCCAAGGTATGCGGGATCGTAGTTCCCTGACCAGTGATCACACCCTCAAATCCTGCCTTGGAAATACAGTCTTAACCACTGGACCACCAGGGAAATCCTGCTTTGCAGGCTTTATTTTTTATCTTTTCCTTCTAACTGACCATTCAGCACATGCTGAGCAAGCATCTGACTGAGGCCACAGATTCTCAACATCCAGAAGATTAGATTATTTAGTCTATGTCCCAGCAACACTTAAAACCACATGATATGGACAAATTACTCCTCTGGGCCTCTGTTTTCTCATATGTTAAATGGGGATGCAATGATCACACAGACACACACAGAGCAGGTGGCTGTGACAGCTACACCAAGGAATCTACATGAGGCAGGAGACCTGGTGCCTACTAAGTGTTCAGCAAAAGTTAAAATGATAATACATATTATAAGTTTCTTACGTTTGAGAGACATAATCCACAGGTCCAAGCTTGACACACCAGGAGGCTGGCCCTCTTCAGCCACTCCTCCTGACCAGAGCTTTTGGAGTGCGGTGGCTGAGGAGAAGCCATCACTATGCCGCCTCGGGGCCGAGTCAGGGTTCCTGTCGCGCCGTGTCACCCCCTGCACCACCTCCTGGCCTTCAGTGGCAGGGGCACTTCTCGTGTGAAGCACTCCCCGCAGCTCCATGAATGGAAATTGGCTCCAAAGTAAAGGACATTTAAGATGGCAGAGTAGAAGGGTGTGCACTCATCTTCTCCTGCAACAAGTCCAAACTTACAACTCGCTGCTGAACAACCATTGACAGGAGAATGTTGATCCCACCAAAAGAAGGTACCCCATGTCCAAGAGCAAAGGAGAAGCCCCAGCAAGACGGTGCTGTGCTAAGTCACTTTAGTCATGTCCAACTCTTTGTGAACCCATGGACTGTAGCCGGTCAGGCTTCTCTGTCCATGGGTTTTCCAGGCAAGAATACTGGAGTGGGTAGCCACTTCCTCCTCCAGGGGATCTTCCCAACCCAGAGATCAAACCAGTGTCTCTTAGTTCTCCTGCATTGGTAGCCAGGTTCTTTACTACTAGTGCCACCTGGGAAGCCCCACAGCAAGACAGTAGGAGGGACGAAATCTTGTTAAGAATCAAACCCCATACTCACCAGAGGTGCTCAGAGGGCTCAAACAAAACCTTGTTCACACCAGGAGACTCCAAGAGACTGAGCTAGACCTGCTCTTGAGTGTTTGAGTGTCTTCTGAGGAGGTATGGGCCAGCAGTGGCCTGCCGCAGGGGCAGGGGCTCTGGGTGCAGCAGACCTGGGTGTGGCATAAGCCCTCTTGGAGGAGGTCTCCATTAACCCCACCATAGAGACACCAGATGGAGAAGGAAATGGCAACCCACTCCAGTGTTCTTGCCTGGAGAATCCCAGGGACGGGGGAGCCTGATGGGCTGCTGTCTATGGAGTCACACAGAGTCGGACACGGCTGAAGTGACTTGGCAGCAGCAGCAGTAGAGACACCAGAACTTGCACAGGACTGGGGAAACAGACTCTTAGAAGGCACAAACAAAACCTTGTGCACATCAGGACCCAGGAGAAAGGACCAGTGACCCCACAAGAGACTGACCCAGACTTGCCCTTGAGTGTCCAGGAGTCTGCAGGGGAGGCAGAGGTCGGCAGTGGCCTGGTGCAGGGTCGGGGGAAGGAGGTCACCATTATCTTCATTACCTCCACCATAGTTTGGCCTCAGGTCAAAAAACGGGGAGGGAACACAGCCCAGTCTGTCAACAGAAAATTGGATTAAATATTTACTGAGCATAGCCCTGCCCATCAGAACAAGACCCAGTTTCCCCCTCAGTCAGTCTCTCCCATCAGGAAGCTTCCATAAGCCTGTTATCCTTATCCATCAGAGGGCAGACAGAATAAAAACCACAATCACAGAAAGCTAATCAAACTGATTACATGGACTACAGCCTTGTCTAACTCAATGAAACCATGACCCATGCCATGTAGGGCCACCCAAGATGAATGGGTCATAGTAGAGAGTTCTGCAAAAAGTGGCCCACTGGAGAAGGGAATGTCAAACCACTTCACTATTCTTGCCTTGAGAACCCCATGAACAGTATGAAAAGGCAAAAATATAGGACACTGAAAGATGAACTCCCCAGGTCAATAGGTGCCCAATATGCTATTGGAGAACAGTGGAGAAATAACTCCAAAAAGAATGAAGAGATGAAGTCAAAGCAAAAACAACGCCCAGCTGTGGATGTGACAGGTGATGGAAGTAAAGTCCAATGCCGTAAAGACAGTATTGCATAGGAATATGGAATGTTAGGTCTATGAATCAAGGTAAATTGGAAGTGGTGAAACAGGAGATGGCAAGAGTGAACATTGACATTTTAGGGATCAGTGAACTAAAATGGACTGGAATGGATGAATTTAACTCAGATGACCATTGTATCTACTATTGTGGGCAAGAATCCCTTAGAAGAAACGGAGTAGCCCTCATAGTCAACAAAAGAGTCTGAAATGCGTTACTTTGGTGCGATCTCAAAAACGACAGAATGATCTTTCTTCATTTCCAAGGCAAACCATTCAATATCACAATAATCCAAGTCTATGCCTCAACCAGTAATGCTGAAGAAGCTGAAGTTGAACAGTTCTATGAACAGACCTATAAGACCTTCTAGGAAAAAAAAAAAAAACACCCAAAAAGGTGTTCGTTTCATCACAGGGGACTAGAATGCAAAAGTAGGAAGTCAAGAAACACCTGGAGTAACAGGCAAATTTGGCCTTGGAGTACAAAATGAAGCAGGGCAAAGGCTAACAGAGTTTTGCCAAGAGACCACACTGGTCATAGCAAACACCTGCTTCCGGCAACACGAGAGAAAACTCTACACATGGACATCACCAGATAGTCAATACTGAAATCAGACTGATTATTTTCTTTGCGGCCAAAGATGGAGAAGCTCTATACAGTCAGCAAAAACAAGATGGGGATCTGACTGTGGCTCAGATAATGAACTCCTTATTGCCAAATTCAGACTTACAGTGAAGAAAGTAGGGAAAACCTTTAGACCATTCAGGTATGACCTAAATCAAATCCCTTATGATTATACAGTAGAAGTGACAAATAGATTCAAGGGATTAGATCTGATAGACAGAGTGCCTGAAGAACTATGGACGGAGGTTCCTGACATTGTACAGAAGGCAGTGATCAAGACCATCCCCAAGAAAAAGAAATGCAAAAAGCCAAAATGGTTGTCTGAGGAGGCCTTACAAATAGCTGAGAAAAGAAGAGAAGCAAAAGGCAAAGGAGGAAAGGAAAGACATACCCATTTAAGTACAGAGTTCCAAATAATAGCAAGGAGAAATAAGAAAGTGATCATTGATCAATGCAAAGAAATAGAGGAAAACAATAGAATGGGAAAGACTAGAGATCTCTTCAAGAAAATTAAAGATACCAAGGGAACTTTTCATGCAAAGATGGGCACAATAAAGGACAGAAATGGTATGGACCTAACAGAAACAGAAAATGTTAAGTAAAGGTGGCAAGAATACACAGAAGAACTATACAAAAAAAGACCTTCATAACCCAGATAATCATGATGGTGTGATCACTCACCTAGAGCCAGACATCCTGGAATGTGAAGTCAAGTGGGCCTTAGGAAGCATCACTACAAAGAAAGTTAGTTGAGGTGATGGAATTCCAGTTGAGCTATTTCAGATCTTAAAAGATGATGCTGTGAAAGTGCTGCACTCAATATGCCAGCAAATTTGGAAAACAGAGCAGTGGCCACAGGACTGGAAAAGGTCAGTTTTCATTCCAATCCCAAAGAAAGGCAATGCCAAAGAATGCTCAAACTACTGCACAATTGCACTCATCTAACATGCTAGCAAAGTAATGCTCAAAATCCTCCAAGCCAGGCTTTGACAGTACATGAACCGTGAACTTCCAGATGTTCAAGCTGGATTTAGAAAAGGTAGAGGACCAGAGATCGAACTGCCAACATCCACTGGATCATTGAAAAAGCAAGAGAGTTCCAGAAAAACATCTGCTTTACTGACTATACCAAAGCCTTTGACTGTGTGGATCACAACAAACTGTGGAAAATTATTCAAGAGATGGGAATACCAGACCACCTGACCTGCCTCCTGAGAAATCTAATTGCAGGTCAGGAAGCAACAGTTAGAACTGGACATGGAACAACAGACTGGTTCCAAATAGGGAAAGGAGTATATCAAGGCCGTATATTGTCACTCTGCTTATTTAACTTATATTCAGAGTACATTGCACAAATGCCGGGCTGGATGAAGCACAAGCTGGAATCAAGATTTCCAGGAGAAATATCAATAACCTCAGATATGCAGATGACACCACCCTTATGGCAGAAGTGAAGAAGTACTAAAGAGCTTCTTGATGAAAGTGAAAGAGGAGAGCGAAAAGTTTGGCTTATAACTCAGTATTCAGAAAACTAAGATCATGGCATCAGGTCCCTTTACTTCATGGAAAATAGACTGGGAACAATGGAAACAGTGAGAGATTTTATTTTCTTGAGCTGCAAAATCACTGTAGATGGTGACTGTGGCCATGAAATTAAAAGACGCTTGCTCCCTGGAAGAAAAGCTATGACCAACCTAGACAGCATATTAAAAAGCAGAGATATTACTTTGCCAACAAACGTCCGTCTAGTCAAATTATGGCTTTTCCAGTAGTCATGTATGGATGTGAGAGTTAGACTATAAAGAAAGCTTAATGCCGAAGAATTGATGATTTTTGTGGTATTGGAGAAGACTCTTGAGAGTCCCTTGGACTGCGGGGAGATCCAACCAGTCCATCCTAAAGGAAATCAGTCCTGAATATTCATTGGAAGGACTGATTCTGAAGCTGAAACTCCAATACTTTGGCCAACTGACTCATTGAAAAAGACCCTGATGCTGGGAAAGATTGAAGGTGAGAGGAGAAGGGGGCAACAGAGGATGAGATGGTTGGATGGCATCGCTGATTCAATGGACATGAGTTTGAGTAAGCTCTGCGAGTTGATGATGGACGGGTGTCACAAAGAGTCAGACTCAACTGAGTGACTAAACTGAACTAAATCTTCAGATTGAGCTTCCCAGGTGGCAGTAGTGGTAAAGAACCTGCCTGCCAATGCAAGGGACATAAGAAATGCAGATTCGATCCCTGGGTTGGGAAGATCCCCCAGAGGAGGGCATGGCAACCCACTCCAGTATTCTTGCCTACAGAATCCCATGGACAGAGGAGCCTGGCGGGCTATAGTCCATAGGGTCGCAAAGAGTCAGACATGACTGAAGCGACTTAGCACACACACATGCACACTCAATCTTCAGATAGTAAATATATATACTTCCATTTGTTTGTTTTCTCCTTTTTTTATAAACTAATCAGGGCAGCATGCAATAGGTCACTGAAATAACTGCCCAAGCAGGGATTTTCAACTACAGAGCTAGGGCTGTCAGCATCCTCTCTGTGCAAACAGCAGACCAGACACGGCAAAGGAACCAGAGGTCCTGCTAGTCTGGACACATGTGCAAAGCCACGGGCCCTCTCCTCTCTCTCCCCACCTGAAAACAATCTGAGCTTTCTTTGTCATCTTTGGACGTCTTCAGGATAAATGGCAGAGATGTAATAAACCTCAAAGGAAGTTCGTTGCTGAGAGAGAATGAAGGGTAGTCACCAGGATCCCGATTTAGACCCTGCAGGGTTTGCCTTCTGCTGGAATGTTTATCATCCTGTGGTCTCAGGCGACGTAACACTTGGGGTCTCCGTGCCCTACTTGATGCGACTGAATGAGCCAGAAATAGCACCAGGGTGTGACAGGCACTCAGTAAACGTCCGTGAGTTGTGATGATTTCCGTCTATCATTAGACTCTCATGTCTTAGTGGTTTTTTTTTTTTTTAAGTTTTAAAAATAACATTTATTTCTTAAAAGTTAACATGTGCATAATAGAAAACCAAAAAACACAAGAAGCAAAAAACAAAGTCATTTATAATCACAAGCAGTTTACCATTTGATGTGTCCTTCTAGGTCTCATTTGTGTATTTTCACAACTAAGCACCCATTTTTATGTAATTAAAGTCATACAGTTAAGTATCATGCTGTTTCACACATGATGAATATTTACCATTTCAAAGTCCCAAAGCTATGAGTATTTTGATAACCAAGAATACACGACACCAACTCAATCTGGAAGGGAAAAAATTTTTTTAATTTAAAAACAATTTTTCAGTAATACCTTGATCTAATACATTGAATTATTTTATACTTTGTGTTTACTATTATTTACTGAATTGACTTTGCTTTCACTTATTTAAATAAATTTTAATTACTTCTTATAAATATTGAACTTTGCTTTCCTCCTAATGAAAAAAAAAATCAGTGAACTTGGTTTCTCCAGTGGCCCTCTACTTCTTTACAGAGGACATTAACTTGGGTCAATTCCTATGAATACACTTCCAGAAAGAGGCCAAAAACACAGATTCTGCTCACACCTCATTTATTTCTGGAGTCCTGAGAGATTGATGTTTGCTTGATGGTGGTGGAAATAGTCAACTACAGTCTACAGACAGGGTCTGGCCCCTACCTTTTTGTGTGCTGCCTGCAAGTCTAAGAATAGTTTTACATTATTAAATGGTTGGAAATTAATCAAAACAAGAATACTTTGTGAAGGTATGTGAAATTCAAATTTCAGTGTCCATAAATAAAGTTTTGGACTTCCCTGGTGGTCCAGTGGTTAAGAATCTCAGGGGATATGGATTCGATCCCTGGTTCGGGAAGATTTCACATGCCACAAGTCAGCTAAGCCCATGAGCTGCAACTGCCAAGCCCGAGTGTTGCAACTACCGAAGTCTGCATGCGTAGAGCCTGTGCTCCACAACAAGAGGAGCCGCCGCAGTGAGCAGCCCAAGCACTGCAACGAAGGGTAGCCCCTGCTTGCCACAACTAGAGAAAGACCCAGCGCAACCAAAAATAAATAAACGTTTGTTACATAAAGTTTTATTGGAACACAGCCATGCTCACTAGAGAGGGTATATTATAGCTCCTTACATGTTGTCTATTTACCTGTAAGGAGCTATAATACCTATAACATATTTACTATTGCATTATTATACACACATATACATTATATGTATAATACATATTAACATATAATATACATGATACATATAATAGTATGTATAGTAAAAGCTATTTACACACTATCTATTTACATGCCATCTATTTACATATTGTTTATATATCATCTATTGCTACCACAGCAGATTTGATATTACAACAGATGTTTTATGTTCTGCAAAGCCCTTTACAAAAAAGGTTCAACAGCTTCTGGCCCAGGGTAAGGAGTTAGCATTCCTATGGCCCTTGCTCTGGTTCCAGCGAAGAGTTTTTACACATAGGCCACTCAGTTACCCTCACCTTTTTTACCTCCCCCACCTCCTGCCCCAGACAGGGTTAAAATGGATAACCCCACTCACCCTAGATAGCGTGTTCTTTGGGGACATGAAACCAGGAGGAAGAACACCTAATGGGCACCCTCTTCTTGCCAGACATCAGCCCACTTAAATACATGATCTCACTCATTGACTTAGAGAACGAACTTACGGTTGCTGGGGAGGAAGAATGCTGGGGGAAAGGGATAGGGAGTTTGAGATGGACATGCACACACTGTTGTATTTAAAATGGATAACCAACAAGATCCTACTGTATAGCACAGGGAACTCTCCCCAGTGTTATGTGGCAGCCTGGATGGAAAGGGACTTTGGGGGAGAATGGGTGCATGTGTATGCATATGTATTCCTGAATCCCTTCCCTGTTCACCTGAAACTGTCACAACATTGTCTGTTAATTGGCTATACCCCAGTACAAAATAAAAAATTTAAAAAACAAAGACAACATCCAGTGGGTGGCAAAATTCCCATTTCAAGGATGACAAAACCGAGGCTCAGAAAAGGAAATAATCTGCCCAAATTTGCACAGCTAGTAAGTGGCACAGCCTGGATTGGAACACAGCCTTGCCAAGTCCAGAACCATCCTGACAACAATACCCACACCCTGGTTTAGAATTATTTGACCAACCAGAAGGCAGAAGGAGGCAGGTGATGACTGCTGGGTGCCCCCCCACCTCCCCACTCCCACCCTTACCCTCACCCTGGGCCTCCACCCGAGCTCTCTTGGGTTACACCCCATCCACCCCACCCCAGCTGTGTTCCTGCCATATTCCCAGCCTTGGCTCTCGCCTGCATTTCCACCCAGCCCTGGCAGCCAGAATAAACACGGCCTGCCCCAGCGTCCACTCACACGGAGCCCGAGAGCCCACCTCCCTGGACCACAGCCTGGGATTCGGGACAGCGAGGCAAAGGACAGCCTGCGGGTGTGTGTGGACAGCGGCCCTGGACCGGCCAGGAGACGTGAGTCCACGGACAACACTTACCTGTGTGGGGTGGTTTTCCTGGACTGAAACGAGCCATTCTACCTGCCCTTTTTTTTTTTTAAATGTATCCTGTCCTATTAGCCAGGCCTCACCAAGGAGAAAAGGGGCCCTCTTGGCACACATTCTGCATTAGAAAGAGAAGGTATTTTATGAGGTCTCCAGCCTCTGCAGACTGTGGTGTCCTCTCCCCACCGAGAATCTCGACTGTCTAAAGCCTACTTTCCACTCTCGGTCTCCTCTGGCCAGGCAGACCTCGGGCCATCTCGCCCCGTTCCTGTCCTCCTGAGAGTCTGTCCCCATGAGGTGCCCCCCAAAGCAGCCCATCTTACCCTTCAGGGAACACTGGTTTCCGCTCGACCAGAGGTTCTTCAGTCCGACTCCTCAGTCAACATTGCCAGCTGTTCTGCTTGGGGCAAAGTCTCCAGTTGCCAAAGAGAGCCATGTGTGTGTGTGAGTGTGTGTGTCTCCATGGGAGTATGTGCATCTGTGTGTGTCTGTATGTGTCTACTTGTATATGTCTGTGTGTGTGTTTGTGTTTATCTTTGTATCTATGCATGATTGTGTCTGTGTGTTTCTCCATTTGAGTGTGTGTGTGTGAGTGTGTCTGTGTGTCTATCTGAATATGTCTCTTGCTTATCTTTGTGTCTGCATATGAGTGTGTCTGTGTGTGTGTTTGTGTTTATCTTTGTGTCTATGCATGATTGTGTCTGTGTATGTATTGGTATGTGTCTGTGTGTGTCTCCATTTGAGTGTGTGTGTGAGTGTGTCTGTATGTCTATTTGAATATGTCTCTTGTTTATCTTTGTGTCTGCATATGATTGTGTGTGTGTGTGTGTTTATCTTTGTGTCTATGCATGATTGTGTCTGTGTGTGTCTCCATTTGAGTGTGCGTGTGAGTGTGTCTGTGTGTCTATTTGAATATGTCTCTTGTTTATCTTTGTGTCTACATATGAGTGTGTCTGTGTGTGTTTGTACGTGTCTGTGTGTGTCTCTGTGCAGGTGTGTCTGCATGTCTCTGTGTGTGTCTGTTTATCTTGGTGTCTGTGTGTGATTGTATCTGTCTGTGTGTGTCTGTATGTGTCTGTGTGTGTCTCTGTGTATGAGTGTCTGCATGTCTCTGTGTGTGTCTGTTTCTTTGTGTCTGTGTGTTTGTATTAATGTGTCTGTGTGTGTCTCTGTGTGTGTGCATGTTTATCTTTGTGTCTGAACGCCTGTGTGTATCTCTGTGTATGTGTGTCTCTGTATATGTGTGTCTCTGTGTCCACACATCCATGCAACAAGTTACAGTTTGTGAAGCCTTGCTCAGAGGCGTGTCCCTCTCAGAGCGGGGACCTCCCCGAAGGTCCCCGCACTGGGCGCCCGTGGCAGCAGAGCTCCCAGTTACCTGGCACCTGGAGCCGCCTCACACCTGAGCATCCCACAACCTGCTCACCAGTCACCCTGCACCCACTCGTGGTTCCCCGCAGGGCCCATCATGTCTCTCTCTGTCCAGTCACGCTGAAAATGGAACCCGCAGTCACCCTTATGCTAGGGGACCCTGACTCAGCGCTCCTCAGATGTACACAAAAAGGACATGGGGATCACCGTAAGTAAAATGCAGAATCTCTTCGGGAGGTCTGGGGTGGGGCCTGGGAATCTGCACTTCCCACGAGCACCCAGGTAACACCAGGCTGCGGGTCTAGGAACTCAGTGAGCACAGAGACCTCGGGTGAGCTACCCTGCCCACCCTCCCCCAGGGCTGCTCCAGCCCAGCAGGCATCCTCCCGTCACAGATATTCTCTTCACTCAGATTTCCCTGGGGTTCACTCCTCACTCCTACAGGGTCTCTGCCCCTACGCCGCTTCAGGGTGGCTTTCCCAGCCACTCCATGAACAGCTGTGAACTCCTGCATCTGTCTGTTCCCAACCCATTCCCTCCTGTCTCCCACCTGCCCTCATCACTCTGTGCCCCACCTTGCCTATATTCCTCATGGCACTCTTCACCGAGCAGTGGGGGAATGCCAGCCCCATGAAGCAGAGCCTGGCACACAGTCGCTGCTCAATAAATATCTAGTGGATGAATAAGTGGATGAATGAATAAATGCATGAAGGAAGGCACACATCTGAAATCCTTCACCGCTTTTGCTCCCGAGGTTGTGTCCCAGCAACTCTATTTCCTTATTGGTGGGCAGCAGGTCATCCTGTGTTTTATTATGAAACACAGGGTCAAGACGAAATGACCGATTTGAAGGTGGGGACAGCAGAGCCTCAGCGCATGCTCCACTGCACAGATCACACGCCTACCAGCCAGGCCCTGTCCCTACCCTTGAGAAGCCCCCAGGGTGCTGTGAGATACAGAGGAAACCAGCAATGACAGTGCAGTGTCACTGTGTGGGGAGGTAGGAAAATATAGGGGCCAAGAGCAGAAACCCCTGGGCCAGCCTTGGCTGGGGGAAGGGGGCACCAGGGACTGAACGGGGCAGTGGATAGAGCTTTCTGGAAAACATACCGCATGAGCTAAAGGAAACCGTACAAGATGAATAGGGGTTTACTCAGCCAAAGAGGAAAGGTCCTGGAGCAAGTGTGCTGGCGGGGGTGGGGTGGAAGGTAACCAGGTGAGGTGAGGAAACACCCAGCAGAGGCCAGTCCTCAAGGCCCGTCCAGAAGCCCTACTCTGGGGCCATCCAGGAACACCACTAACGGAAGCCCTGCATCTTGTTTGTGGCTGAACTGGCTTGTCAGCAAGCAGGCAGCACCCCCATAGAAACAAGAGCTGGCATTTACTGGGCTCTTGTATGGGATTTTATGAGACCTAATCCCAGCCTCGCTGCTGTCCTCCCTTTTCAAATGAAGAAGCTGGAGACAGGAAGTGGGGAGTGCAGAGCTGCGATCTGAACCAGACCACCAGACCCCAAAGCCAGCATCATCATCCTACTGCCCCTCTCTGACACATTCGGCCTTACCCCCAACCCCGTGGCCCCTACAGGTGGTGGCCAAAAGGGAGAGACTCCACAACCAGTGGCTGACTGGCTAACCAACTGAAGGCACCCTCTGCTCCTCCAGCTTCTGGTGGCTTCCCTGTTAGGTGTCTGTGGAGCCACCAGCCCAGAACAGGCCATGGGTGAGGGTTCAGTGCCATGACACTTCCTAATGACAAAGGAGAGAAGAGCTCGCGAGGTGGTGGGAGAAGTGAGAAAGGCTTCGTGAAGGGGCTGTTACCAACCAGGGGCCGCCCTGAGGCTGGGAGTGATTGAAGGCAAAAGGAGAAGAGGGGGCCGAGGGTGAGACAGTTAGCACCACCGATTTAATGGACATGAACTTGTGCAAATTCCGGGAGATACTGGAGGACAGGAAGGTCTGGCACAGTGCAGCCCATGGGGGTTGCAAAGAGTCTTAGTGACTGAACAACAGCTGAGAGGCAGCCCTGGGCGGTTCCCAAACACTGGCCAACACACACATTCTGGGGCTCCCGCCCTAAGATGTTGGCCCGGGACATCTAGGCTGGGAACCCAGGAATCTGCATGTTGACAAGCTCCCCCAGTAGATCTTATACATTCTGGAAGACATCCACAGATAAATCCAACAGAGCTGAGCACTTGACCAGGGTTCAAATCCCACCTCCAGCTCTGGGCTACATGATCTTAAGTGACTTTCTTAACCCGGTAAGCCTCAGATAAGTAGAAGGCAAGGCTTGAACCCTGTTTGTTTTTCCAGCTCTCAGCTGGGATGGTGATAGGGGAAGTTCCTGGTTAAAGGACTACACAAGAGCATTCATGTGCTTGGCACTGTGGATGCAATGCAGGTGGGGGTAAATTCAGAACTGGGGCTTAACAGACACACACCATTATATAGAAAACAGATAAACAACAAGCGCCTACTGTATAGCACCGGAAACTATATTTAACATCTTGTAATAACCTATAAAGGAAAAGAACCTGAGAAAGAATATGCATGTGTGCTGGGTCGCTTCAGTCGTGTCCAACTCTTTGAGACCCGATAGACTTCACTCCACCAGGCTTCTCTGTCCATGCGATTCTCTAGGCAATACTGGAGTGGGTTGCTATTTCCTCTTCTAGGGGATCTTCCCGACCCAGAAATCAAACCTGTGTTTCTTGCATCTCCTGCATTGGCAGGCAGGTACTTTACCACTAGCACCACCTGAAAAAGAATATATGTATATAAACAGAATACTTAGCTGTACACCTGAAACATTGTAAATCAACTATGCTTTAAAAAAAAAAAAAGCATAGTTTTTTTCCCCCCTCTCCGGGGGAAAAAATGGGACAGAGCCCTGAGAGCATGGGGCGTGTACAGTGTGGTGGCCCATCCAGGGCCAGCAAGTTCCCCTGCAGGTAACAGGGCTGGCTCTCTGGGGGGGCCCACCTTTACCCGTGAGCTGCTGGCTCTGGGTTGGAAGGCGGCTCCAGCCTGCCCTGCTGGGTCCTTGCACCTCCTGTGCCCGCCCCACACCGGGAGAGCTGAGTCATGGAAAAAGTTAGTTCTTTGGGCTACAGCTTACCTCCCTCCTCCATCAAGCCTACAAAGGCTCCTTTCACGTCTCCAGAAGTGGAGAGAAAACTGTGGGGCCCTCTCCCAGGCTGGGATGTGAAATTTCAAACTTCACCCTGGAGTTAAATTCTCCACCCCCTGCTCCCAAGTAAGGGAGGAGGGGGTACCAAGAGCCAAAAACACAGGTAGGAGGAGGTGGGAGAGGAGGGGGAGGGGTTGTGTCCCATTTAGTTCCTACTGAAGCCAGGTCACGGGGACCCTCTGGACCAGCCCACTGGACTGTGCATCCCCCAGCCCAGTACCCTCCTTACCTCCATCTTCCCTGGGAAGTTGGGGGACACAGAGGAGATGACAGACAGAACCTCTCTGGGAAGCTGATGATGGAAGAGGCCTGAGTCCACAGGATGCAAGGCTAGTAAAACTCACATCCTGAAGTCCGTGGAACAAGTAGAAAAAAGGTGTCCTATTCCCAACCACAGTTCATCTTTTAGGGCTACCTGACATGTTCCTTTATGGGCTTCCCAGGTGGCGCTAGTGGTAAAGAATCGACCTGCAGGAGACAAAAGAGACATTGGATCCATCCTGGGTCAGGAAGATCCCCTGGAGGAAGCCATGGCAACCCACTCCAGTATTCCTGCCTGGAGAATCCCATGCACAAAGGAGTCTGGCAGGCTACAGTTCATAGGCTCACAAAGAATTGAACACAACTGAAGCGACTTAGCATGCACACACGACATATTCCTTTATACTGTGATTTCACTCTAAACCTGACGTTTGGGAGAGGTTAAGGGAAGCCCCGTGTGGCCTTGAGTTGAATGAGTCACTTACATTGCTGAGCCCAGTGTTAACACAGTGGCATCGTGACGCCCACCCCTGGAGACTGTTTCAGAGATGAAGTCAAAGTACGTGTAACGGTCCTGATACGCTGAAGGTTAATTTGGGTTCTCAACCCCCTTGCCACTCAAACTTACACCCAAGGCAAATGTAAGTGGGACCTAGAGGTCTCCCAGCTGATGTGGTATCTGAACAGGGTTGGCTGGCTGGTGAGCATCAGTGGATTTCGGTGAACACACTGCTGGGTTTAAGAGTTGCTTCACATCCCTGTGTTTCAGTAACCTACTCCACACAACAGCGAGTGTGTGGGGAAGTGGAGCTATGATACTTGCAAGCCTTTTTAGGCTTGAAGTATTCATCTTAGGTAGGGAGAAAAGCCTGGAAGGAAAAGGGTGCCTGGTAGGGTAGAAGGAACACTGCAGTATCGCATCCACACCACTAGGCGGCGTCGAGGATAACAGATGAGAACAGGCTGCGCGCAGGGGTTTCAGCGCCAGACTTTCCCCAGTTGTCTTGGCGGGCCCCGCAGACACCCGCCACCTCTGGGTGGGGAGAGCCTCTCCAGGGCTGGGATTTCTTTCCCATTTTTACAGACCTCCTAGGTGGGAGGAGGCCGTCATGTTGACCAAGTCCTGCCTTTAGCCGTGGCCTGGGAGTCTAGGAAGGCAATGGCCTGCCTTGGGATCCTATTTTTGGAGGGTTGGATGGAGGCAGGAGGGAGCCTGGTCCTCTCCTCCTGCCAGAATAGGGTGGGGTGGGATGGGGTAGGAAAAGGAATCATGTCTGATCTGGAGCCCTCCCTCCTGCACTACCTGGCAGACCGGGATAATGATACCCGCCCTTGCAAGGTCAGTGGGAGGATTCAGTTTCAGATTTGAAGCCCTCAGTGTAGGATAGTCATCCAGCCACTCTTCCTACCCTTTTTTGCTCTTCCAGCGGGTGACATAATGACTTCCCAAATTCACCTGGAAGGAAGATCCACGCGGGCAGGAGTTTCCTCCAGAGCGACAGGGTCTTTGCAGCCCCGGGCGGAGTTAAACCCCCAGCCACCCCCTCCCCAAACCAGCTTTTCTCAAAGTGACATTCTCCCCGGATCCTCAGCAGATCATTAAACGGCACTGATTCCAGCACACCCAGCCCTGTTCAATCAGAAGGTCTGGGGGTGAGGCCCTGCACTCCTCGCCTGAACAAGCCTCTCTCTGGAGAACCGCTGGCCCAGATTACAGGGCAAGCTCCCTGGCTCATCCTCCTCTCTTCCTCCAGGCCTGGGACCATCAGGGGCAGCAGGAGGCAAGTCCGATCAGTCATTTTCACTGGCTCTGCTCTTTCGTGACTCACCTCCCAGACTTTCTGCAACAGACAACTCTAAATAGCTGGGTCCCACCCTCCGGCAGGGGAGACATTCTGGTTGGGAGAAAGCAAGAGGTTACAAGGTGGGCCCACCCAACCCCGCGGAGGGCAGCCCAGGGAGACCCAAAGCGAGAAGTCCCCTGCACAGCATGGCGGGGTGTTGGCGGGGCGGGGGGGGGGGGGGGGGGGGGGGGGTAAGGGCGGGGGCTTGTAGGGGGGTCAGGTTTAGCAAGTTTTGTTTACAGGCGTTTGTTAAGGAAATTGCTGTCAGTCAAGGTAATTCTAGCCCAGATGAGCAATAAATACGCTTCCAGCTAATCTTATGGGGATTTTATTGACACCTCGGGGGCAGAGGTTCCCTTACCCTGCCCACCGCCACCCCTCAAAGCAAAACCTTGCTACCCAGCTGTTTCCCCCCGCCCCCACGCCAACGCCCCGGCCCTTACAACACGACGGACTTGGGTCAGACTTAGAAAGTGCTCTCTAAGTGAAGACAGGAGGCTTCTGAGTAAGGGTCAGAAGTGGCTTCCTGGTCCTACCTGGAGGCAGGGGATGATCAAATGACCTGAAATAAACCCTGGGCGACCTGATGGATCAAGGCGAGCGTAAGCTCCCCCGGGTCTCCCCGGCAGGCACACTGGCGGTCACCTGGCCCGCAGGCTTCCCTGCTCAGGCCGACCGAGCCCCAGGCCAGAAGGCATGTCTCGAGGAGGGAGCCGGTTCGCTGGAGTCGGTTCCAGCGTGTGCGAGTTACTGCGGCGAGCCCTCAGGGACACAGCCGGCAAGCCCCTGCTTGCAGCTAGGGGAGCCGGCCCGGGGAGAGCGGAGTCTCTGAGAGCCCGTGTGCGCGCCCGGGCGCGCACCCCACCACTGCGCAGGGGGAGGGGAGCCCGCGGCAGCCACTCAGAGGAACCGTGGCGAAGCCTCAGAACAACTTTAACTGTCAATCAGACTTAATGGGGTATTATTAAAAAAAAAATGGGGGGAAAAGGGCCGCCCTCCCGTTCTGAGCCGCGGCTGTCCCGGGAGCGAACGGATAAGGCGGCGTAGACCCAATCGTCCGATCCACTCGCGCTCCGCACCCGGGCCCTCTCCAAGTTGGAAAGGACAAAAAGAAGGCAATAAATGCTAACAAGGGAGAGAGAGGGAGCCGGATCGAGCGGCAACTCCCAGCCTCCGCTGGAAGAGAGAGGGAGGGAGGGAGCCGAAGAGAGCGGGCGCGCGCGAGGGCGAGCCATGCACGTAAAGAAACTGACACCCGGACCCCCCACTTCTCCTGCACGTTGCTGGCAATCAGATCGCGTTTAAGCAATTTCCTGAGCCCAAGAATAGCAATGAGTCTGGAGACTTTCGCGGGCTGAAATTGGGAGCTCCAAGCACTTTTCCCCCCTACTTTCTTTTTTTTTTTTCCTGGAAAAGGGGGGGGGGGGGCGCTACAATTTGGAGACGGTTGTTTTTTTTTTTTTTATCTTGCACTTTGAAACCGCGGGACTGTAGCAGGGTGCGCGCGTGTGGTTGGTGCTTTTTTTTTTTTTTTTCCTTCCCCTGCCTAAACTCCTCTGTCAGCCTGTAAACATTACCTGAGAATTCCCCAGCCGAAACGGCTGGCTGCCGGGGCAAGAAAGTTCTTGTTAGAACTTTCCACCTCTGGCTTCCCCTCCACCCCTCTTACTGTCCCAACCTTCGGAGACGCTTTTTCTCCTCCGGAGGATTTATCTTTTTTTTTTTTTTCCCCTCCCCCCTCTTTTTCTCACCGGGTGCTTGCTTTGCATTTGGGAAGAGGTGATTTCAAGAGTGGCCAGGTGGGACGCCTCTCTGCCCCCTTATTCGGTTTATTTATTATTGTTTGGGGGTGTTTTCTTTTTTAAGTCCTGTTTTGTTCGGTCCGGGGAGTTTCGCCCCCGCCGCCCGGCTCCGCGGCGCGGAGGATGGTGTGGAAACGGCTGGGCGCGCTGGTGGTGTTCCCTCTGCAGATGATCTATCTGGTGGTGAAGGCTGCGGTCGGACTGGTGCTGCCCGCCAAGCTGCGGGACCTGTCCCGGGAGAACGTCCTCATCACCGGCGGCGGGAGAGGCATCGGGCGCCAGCTAGCTCGCGAGTTCGCAGAGCGCGGCGCCAGAAAGGTACCGGGACCCCGCGAATCCAGACTGGTGGGGGCCGGAGGCGAGGGGGGCCCAGGGGACAGGGGGTGCGCCCACCTGCTGCCGCTGCCGGAACCCGCGCCCAGGGTCTGAAAGTCGCCGACCACCCTACTTCTCTGCGCCACCCGCGAGTGCTGAGCTAGTTAGTTTCACCTTGTACATTTCCCGGGCAGCCGACTGTCTGTCTTTTTTGGCAGGTCCGGAGCTGCCCCTCTCCTTTGGGATCTGTGGCTGGCTGTTCACCCCCACCTCGAAACTTAGCAGACCCACCCATTTCCCACATTCTTCCCTCCCAAAGGAAGGTGTTGCGTTTTTTCCTCCCCTCGCTTTCCCTCTTTGCCGCCACCCTGGTAAGGCAGGGTGTGTGCGCTCCTGGGTAGAGCGGGGAGCCGCCTGCTAGCTGGCGCTTCGTATTTTCCTTGGCAACCCGCTTCCCAGCCCCAACCTGGACGGCTGCGGCTCTGGAAGCTGGGAAAGAGGGGGTACTCGGTGTGGTTTGAAAAGCGGGAAGCGGTGGTGGATGTCTAGCCTAGCCTGATAGGCACTCGGAAGCCAGGTGTTCCGAAATCTAGAGAGAGGGGACAGGCTAACCAGCAGCTGATCAAGAGTTCTTGTTCTAGCTTCAGTGCTGCCTCCGCACACCCACCCCCCACCACCACCCAAATACAGCCCGGAAGGGGATCCCTCCCCACTAAGAGGAGAGGTGGCACTGTGGTGAACCACCCCTCCCCCCTTCCAACTACCAAGCCCTGCCTTTAACTTTTTGCTAGTTCCACCACCTCTTCCTCCAGTTTTCCCAGACCTGGTGCCTAAGAGTGGGGAGGCTGAGCCAGCTGTCACCCAACGCCAACCCAAGCCAGGCTGACTCACCCAGTGACTAGAGCAATAGAGAGAGAGATTTGAGGCCAGCAGGCTGGGCTGTCTCCAGCCAGCCCTGTGAAGAGGAAGAGCAAAAACAGGGAATTAGTTTGAAATTTAAACTGCTGTGAGCGAGGGGGGTGAAAGGGCCGGCAAAGCCAGCTGATCTGACATGGAGCCACATACCTAGGGGATTAAGTAAATATGTACTGTAGAAAACCAAACCTGCATGTAATTCCAGGTTGCTTTTGTTTTGTTAAATACTGCCCTGAGATTTACAATTCCTCCGGGGTGGCTCTGACTGGGACTGAACTTTGGAGCCTGAACTATCAGCCAAAGCCGATTGCCGATTAACTCTTCCTTCCCTGGGTGGCGTTTAGAAGGAGGTGGTGGCTGTAGGTTGGAGGCTGTCAAGGCTGAGTAAGTTAGCTGGGGTCGACTGTCTCCCAGCTCCTGCTTCTCCTTGGGTGGCTTGGACAGCTGCTTGACCTTGCAGTTGGAAGAGGAGTTCAGAAGTGTTTTTTAACCCTTGGACACACCGAAAAAGGAAAAGCAGAAGTTGCTCTCAGCAGTTTCATTTCCTTGGGAGTGATGCCCTCCACCTGCCCCCCCCCACATCTGTTATGGAGGAGTGGCAGATGAGGGTGCCCTTGTGGGGAGGGGGAGCCTGGAGGGTTTGGGACAATCGCATGTGATTGTCATTCCCTAGCTGTCTGCATCCCACAGAAACTTTTCTTCTGGCTCTTCCAGCTGGCCCAAGTCCTGGGTCTCTCACTGCTCTTGTAACTGGCTGCAGTAGGCATATGAAGAACTCTTTTAGTCAATCTGGAAAAACTTGACTGACTATAAACAAGCCTAAATTGAAAGAAGTGTATGGCACTGGGGTGGGGGAGGGGCAGAGCGGCACCATACACTGGGAACCATGCCCCACTGAATTTGAAATGGGTATCTTCTGAAGAATAAAGCCAGGACCATTGAGTGATATGGCTTAATTGGTATCTGGTCACCAGAAACAGGAACCAGGGGCCCTATGAACCTTCCAGTGCCATTCACCACGGGTTCAGTCCTCAGGCCAGTCAGAACGACCAAGAGCCCTCCCTATAACTTGTAATTATCAGACCAATTACTGGAGCTGCGTTTTAATGAGCCTTAGGCTCGCTGTCATGGCTGGGAATTTAGAATCAAGGTTTCTTGCCTGAATCCATCTGGGGCCCAGTGAAAGGGCCTTGGGACCACTCCCAGAGCTGGGAGTGTTTAGGGGGCTGGTGGGCTTGGGGACACAGGGCTGAGTGTTGTGGAATGGGGACTTTGGGGCAGATGGCTGAGAGAGTTAAGTGGATGGTGGGCTCAGGGTGGTCGTGGAGCAGCTGGAGAGAGCTGGGGAGCATGGTGCCCACCCACAGCCTACAGCAATGTTAGGCAGGCCACCTCCGTGGCCCGCGTGACCCTCCTCCCCTGGTGGAAGGAGAGGCAGGATCCATGGGGAAAGGCCCCCCTAAAGAGAAAGAAGGGAGGAGAATCAGAGTCTGCAAATTGCTTGCATGTCTGAGAAAGGTCTGTTAGCTTCTGGGGGGGGCAACAACCCAGTTTCCAAAAAACAACCTTGAGTCAAATGATTTGGTAATATTTTGGGGCAGTGGTGCCCTTAGGCTGCAGAGATGACCCAAATAAGGGTTTTTCTTAAAGAGACCCAAAGGCACGAAAGTTGGAAAGTTCCTCACCTTGAGATATCTCTGCTTAACTACCTTGTACGAGGTTCACCCGGACAGGGCCAGTCATGGCCCAGGTCTCCGAGGCAAAGACTCTTGCTGGGTAATTGCCCATTACAACCCCTTTATACTTGCTGTGTCCTTCTGGAACTCCTTCCATGGAAGCATTCACAGAGCTTGGGCTCAGCCCTACACCTCCAAGGCTGTGTCTGGGTAGGCTAGAGGTAGACCTAGCCTCTGCTTTTTGACTTTGACCTGGTTTTAGCAACAGCCCCCTGAAGGACAGAAGTGAACTGTTTGGAAGTATCTGCAGGGATTGTTCCAGCCTCTGGCCCAGTAGGAGGCAAGTGGCTGGATTAGAGCCCTGGGCCATGATGGCAGAACCCTTGAGCAGGGACCCAGTCCCTTCATGGAAGAGAGAGCCAGCCAGGACTCCGGGACGCGTTTTGCAGACCCAGTCTGAGGACTGGTTCAGAGTTGCACCTGCTTTGTTATTGAATTTATGGTCCATGGGTCTGTAGCCTTTTTCTTAAAGAAGCTCACTAGGAATAGACCCTTCACCTAGTCTGGTGAATCACATCCATTCAGCAAATCCTTCCCATCCTGGCACTGGGCCAGGCCCAGGCCCAACTACCCCTTGATGACCACCTCAGAGAGACCTAGTCCAACAAACCTGCCCGAGGTGTCTGTCAAGTGTTGAGTGCAGCGCTGGGCCTGGAGAGGGGTGGGTAGAGCAAAGAAGGCTCAGAGACATGGTCAGGTGCTAACTGTCAAGGCACAAGCTATAGCGTATGTTTCCTGTAACTGCTGTAACAAATGACCACCAAGTTGGTGCCTTGCAGCAACAGAAGTGTATTCTATTTCTAATCTGGAGGTTAGAAATCTGAAATCTGGGGGTTGGTGGTGCCCCCCTCATTCAAAGACTCCGGGGAGAATTCTTTCTCCTCCCTCCCCCTCCCTCCGCACTCCTGGTGGCTCCTGGTTGGCATTTCTTGGCTTGTGGCAGCATCACTCCCATCTCTGCCTCCTTCTTCACGTGACTGTCTGCTATCTGTGTCTGTGTGTCCTCTCTTCTCATAAAAACACCAGTCATTGGATTTGGGCCCACTCGAATCCAGTATGACCTTGTCTTGGGATCCTTAACTAATTACATCTCTGAAGACTTTATTTCCAAATGAGATCACATTCTGAGGTCCTGGGTAGACACAAAGTTGGGGGGGTACACTACACAGATGGCTTCCCAGGTGGCTCAGTGGTAAAGAATCTGCCAGTCAATGCAGGAGACACAGGAGACGCAGGTTCGATCCCGGAGTTGAGAAGATGCCCTGGAGGAGGAAATGGCAACCCACTCCAGTATTCTTGCCTAGGAAAGCCCATGGACAGAGGAGCCTGGCGGCTACAGTCCATGGGGTCGCAAGAGACAGACACGACTCAGCACAGCACGGTACAGCACACTACACAGAGAAACCCAGAGCCATTCATCTATAACAAGAGTACGTGGAAGGCTTCCTGAAGAAGGTGGCATTTGAGTGAGGCTTAGAGCACATCAAGAGTTTCAACCAGCAGAGGTGGGGGAAGGGTAACCCACAAGCAAGAAACCAGTGATGAGAGATTGTACACCTGGCTGAAACTGGGGATGGGAGGCAGAAGGGAATGAAAGAAAAATAATGTTGCATGGACTAGGGATTAGGGGAAGGAATAATTTGTGTCTCACACTCTGAATTAGGCCAGTACTGATGAGATTAGGAAAAAGGAGAAAGGGGAGAGAAGGGTCCAGACAGGTAATCTTGCAATCCAGAGTCATCAGGCCAAAGTAGCTGCATTAAACAATTGATATGTCATGAAAGTCACACAGCTAGGGTGACATGGGAAACAGCAGTGGTTTACTTCTCCCCTTCTCACCCAGAATGCAGCCTTTGCCAAGAATTTCTAGGAAAAGTACCAGGTTCTCATCTAATGCAGTTTGGGAGCAGGAAAGTAGGCTACCTGTCCTAACTGTGGCATCTAGGAAATTCTTTCAGCATGCAGCGTCTGGTCCTTGGGTTTCAAACAATGGGCTTTACAATTTGGACTGTCAGCTGAATAGACAAACACCTCCCTTTTACTGCCCCACCCACTTCCCCTGGGGAACAAAGGTGCCCACATCTGGGACCACGCCCCTTGTGACCAGGCTCACCTGGGTTCTAGACCTGACTTTGCTACAACCCTGAAAAAGTCACTCCCTTCTCCAGGCTGCAGCTAAGAAGCACACCTGTAAAAATGAAAGGGGACGCAATGATCCCTAAGACCCTGGCATGCTCTAAAATTCTGTTACGGCTCCTGTTAGTAGCTTCCCTAGTAGCTCAGATGGTAAAGCATCCGCCTGCAATGCAGGAGACCTGGGTTCCATCCTGGGTTGGGAAGATCCCCTGGAGAAGGAAATGGCAACCCACTCAGGTATCCTTGCCTGGAAAAGCCCATGGACAGAGGAGCCTGGCAGGCTACAGTCCATGGGATCACAAAGAGTCGGACACGACTGAGAAACTAACACACACATGGCTCAGCCATCCCCGGAAAGCAACCTTGTGCCAAGTTCTCTGCAAAAGACATTTGTCCTCATCACTGCAGATCTGAGCCTTTTGTGCTGTGCATCAGATCCCACTGAATGAAAAAGCAGCAGCTCAGAGTTGGAAAATGTGCCCTCAGTTTGTAGACAGCCTCACGTCCATTTCTAAACCCCTTTAACAGCCACCAGGTAGCCGACTCTGTGATTTATTTCAACTCTTGCAGGAAATGTTAGTGTTTTCAACTTGTGGCTTCCAAGAGAACGAAGGGCCCGAGTTTCCCAATTAACACGTCAAGTGGAACTTGCAGGGTATATCCTAAAATCAGAGCATGCTCCCTAACCTGGAAATACTGACCCTGGGTCAGGATGTCCATCGTCCATCTACCTGGGCATCTGCTCATTCTTGGGCAGATTCCAAGTTCTTCTGAACTTTCTGCATTTCAGAGCCTTGGCCATTGGTTTATCCCCCACCCAGAGCCCTTCCAGTCTCTGTATCAAAATAGTTACTTTCTCTGTACCATCTTTATCTTGTTATTTGCTGAGAAACGATCCTTACCACTTTGAGAAAACTATCTTGGCCATATTGATGAGAAGGGAGCCATTAGCCATCCTTTCCCCCAAGGAAAGAGATCCAGTTGTTGTCCTCACTACAACTTGTCCCTAGAGTCTTCATCCCAACCTGCCACTCTCAAAAGCCCACATAGTTATGGGCACCTGGGCTCGAATGGTTCCAGACCCAACCTGTTCTTCTGTATCCTCAGGCCGAAGCACAACCTTACCTAGAATGTTGTAAGATGTTCTCCTTGCTCCCTTTAGAAGACACACTCAAAAAAAAGCCCAAGTATATACGATGCTTGAAAGGGAGACATTTGAAACATATTATTCAGATGAACCAAGAAGGTTGGGAAAGAGTTGAAGCCAAATGAAAAGGAGACAAGCAAATCTGTTTAGATACTAGCGTTCCCAAATGCACACTCGTCTGCCGTGAGATGAGTGAGGTCCCTTAAAAGGCATGAAGTCTTATTAAAGTTCTGGATTCTCGAAAAGAAAGTGTTAGGGGACTTCCCTGGTGGTCTGGTGGTTAAGACTCCGTGCTTCCACTGCAGGGTGCACGACCTGGTCTAGGACGTAAGATCCCCTGTGCTACACGGCACAGCCAAAGATAATTTTTAAAAAATTATAATTAAAATTTACAAAATTTTTTTTAAATGCCAAATACCAGAATAGTTTAACAAATGAGTGGTTGGTGGGAACTCATTCATTCATTCCACAAGTCTGTGGTGCACCCTAGGTGTGCCCAGCACTGTTCTAGGCATAGAGATATGGCAGCGGTGAGCAAAGCAGACACCAGTCCCCACCCAAGTGGAGTCGGCAGTTTGGTGAGGGAGACAGATAAAAACAGGATACAGAAAACAGCCCGTTACATCACAGTAAGGAGGAAACAAATGAGGTCCAGTGACAGACCTGATGGGAATGGAGGGAGCAGCGTTCCAGGTAGAGGGAAGAGACAGACAAAGAAATGTACCTGGGATATCTGGGGAGCTGGGAGGGGGCCACTGTGGCTGGAGCAGAGTGAGTAATGAGGGCTGCAGTGTAGGGGGCAGGGGATGGGCCAGTAATGGGGGGTCAGGGAGCAGAACAGGAAGGGGTGGGGTGGGAGAGCAGGGCAGGAGACTGGGAGCAGGGCAGGGGGCGGGCTGGGGGAGCAGGGCAGGGCAGGTAGGGCCAGCAGTCTCTAGAACCGGCTCTGGCTTTGGCTCCAAGTGAAGCTGGGAGCTGTTCTGCAAAGGGAAGTAGAAGTGACAGGATCTAACCCAAGTCTCTGCCAGGTCACTTAGGGAGGTGGGGTCGGGGGGGGTGGAGGGGGTGGCAGGCCAAGGGCAGGAGAGGGGTTGGGGTGCTTCTTGGGCTCCTCTAAGTACTTGAGACCAGACTTGCCTGGCTCCCTTCTGAGGGCATTCTAAAGCTTGAGTCTGCTCTCAGCTTGGTGCTTGGATCTGAGAAGACACTGCTGTTGATATCTTTAGTCCAGTGGAAGTATGTGGGCTGAAGGGAGATCTGGGTAGGCTGGTGTACCCCTGGAGGGATGGGTGCGAGTCTTCCGGGATCCAGGCCTCAGAGTCTGCTGGGGAAAGCTCCGCTCAGCAAGCCGTGATCTGTGCTTGCGGATGCCTGGGGTGAAAAATGGTGACACGGCTCTTGGGGAACTGTGACTATGTCAAATTCATTCCTCGATTTAGGCAGCTGGGCTTAGGGCTGCCACAGGGAGCCACATTAACAAGGTTTTCTCTGGTGGCACTTACGTCCTGGTGTGATGATCGTCTCCAATAAAGCCCCTGATGCTCTGGAAAGAGGAGTCAGCTTCAGTAAGATGACTTTAATGGCAACAGAAATTTAACTCCCTCTGCAAAGAAAATGAAAGCAACTGTATTGGTGCCCTGAGCAAAGCATCCTGGTGTGATGATCGTCTCCAATAAAGCCCCTGATGCTCTGGAAAGAGGAGTCAGCTTCAGTAAGATGACATTAATGGCAACAGAAATTTAACTCCCTCTGCAAAGAAAATGAAAGCAACTGTATTGGTGCCCTGAGCAAACTCCCTCTGCAAAGAAAATGAAAGCAACTGTATTGGTGCCCTGAGACACTTTTCAGTTCTACTATGTCAAGGGAGCCCAGGAGCATTGTAGGCAGTATCGGTCAACACTTTGAGAAGGTCCTTGAGCAACTGGGGGGCACCCAGGGAGCAGGCTCCAAATGACAAGGACCAGAAGCCATGACTTAGGTGGGATGGCCAATCCAGAAGCATTTGGTTGACTGCTTCAGGGGCTGGAGACAGTATCAGCTGCCTTCCAGGTGGATGGAGGTCCACACGAGGCTGGGGCCCGGGAGCACCTTCCCACCCTCTAGAGCTTTTCTGGGGTCAGCAGGCTGCAGTGAGGGAACTGTGGATTCTTGCATCAGGAGAGGTTGGGTTCTGGATGATCACCTGGGTCCCTTCCACCCCATTGATTCTGTGAACCATTGGTACTAGAGTGATGTCAGTGACCCAGACAGAGTCAGGGGCCAAGAGGAAGAGAGGCCACCAGCTTCAATCGACCAATGCTCAAAAATTAAAAGAAGACAGCCCTTCTCAGCCTGACCTCAGCAGAGTCCTTCAGGGGCTGGGTCATTCCTTTGGTGGGGTTTTTCCAGGATGCTGGAGAGAGAAGAGGAGGAATAGGAAGGTGCAGGCCTGTGTTCACATCCTTCATTCTGGCCATCAGTCATAACTTAGACCCGAAATGGATGCTGAGGGCTTCCTTGGGCTCCCCAGACAGCTTGAGACATTGGTGCATACCCTGTGTGACTGTGGTGGCCTACAGGATTGACTCCACAGGGCTTTTTCACATTCATTGTCCTGTCTAGGCCCAGAGGCAGGTGTGATCAGCAACCCATTGCTTTTCTTCTTTTCTTTTTTCCAATTAAAAAATAATTTTTAAATTTTTATATCCTTTTTAAAGGTTACTTTCCATTGACCATTATTGCAAAATGTTGGCTGTATTCCCCGTGTTATACAGTACATTCTTGAGCCTGCCTTATACCCAATAGCGTGTACCTCCCCTCCCCCATCCTTATATTGCTGCTCCCACCCAGTGGTAACCACTCATTTGTTCCCTATATCTGTGAGTCTGCTTTTTGCTGTTATATTCACTAGTTTGTTGTGTTTTTTAGATCCCACATGTAAGTGATATCATATAGTGTGTGTCTTTCTCTGACTTATTTGACTTTGCATAATGCCCTCCAAGTGAGAACATTTCATTCTTTTTTATGACTGAGTAATATTCCAGCGTGTGTGTGTGTGTGTGTGTGTAGATATGGATATAGATATAGATATACACCACATCTTCATCCACTCCTCTGTTTATGGACACTCAGGTTGCTTCTGTATCATGGCAATCGTAAATAACACTGTTATGAATATTGGGGTGCATGTACCTTTTCGAATTAGTGTCCTTGATTTTTTTTTCCCAGATATATACCCAGGAGGGGAATTGCTGACTGATAGGGCACCCCACTCCAGTACTCTTGCCTGGAAAATCCCATGGATAGAGGAGCCTGGTCGGCTGCAGTCCATGGGGTTGCGAAGAGTCGGACACGACTGAGCGACTTGACTTTCACTTTTCATTTTCATGCATTGGAGAAGGAAATGGCAACCCACTCCAGTGTTCTTGCCTGGAGAATCCCAGGGACAGGGGAGCCTGGTTGGCTGCCGTCTGTGGGGTCGCACAGAGTCGGACACGACTGAAGCGACTTAGCAGCAGCAGCAGCAGCAGGGTAGTTCTATTTTTAGTTTTTTGGGAACCCTCCATCCTGTTTTCCACAACGGCCATCAGCAAGTGAAGTGAGTTGCCCTGGATGGTTGGCCTAAGGCAGATTTCAAACCCAGGATTTTAGCTTCAACACTAGGCCCTTTCCCTCTGGGTCAAATATTATCAGCCTGGCCCAGCCCACCCCAGTCAGGGTTATGGAGAGGTCAAGTGACAAGCTGTTCAATAATGGGAACTACCTAGTACACAGAGGGTTCTGGAAAGAGAATTGATGAGCAGTCCAGGAGTCAACAGGATGTACTTAAGTTTGACCTCACCAAAACATTTTTTTAAGCACTGAGCAGCAGTATTTGCATACAATGAGTGGGTTACTTTCCAAAGGATTAAGGTAGTCATTGGTTATCAGGGTTTGCTTTGAACACGTAACTGATAAGCAGGAAAGCAGCACAGTTGTATTTCATGCATTTACAGCCAGGGTGGCACCTCTAGCTGGAAGCCAACTTTGAGGAATGAGTGAGTGCCGGCTTATTCCATCTAAACTCGAGGTCACCCAGCTGGATCCTCCCAAGTGACCTAGAGCTCTGATAATTCAGAGAAGGGAGAGATCACTGTAAATTAAGGAAATCTCAGAAGACTTCTTGAAGGAGGTGGCAACTAAAGGGTTTGCAGTAAGTCTTAAACTTTTGCTGGTTGTGGAGCCCTTTGAGAATCTGGAGAAAGTAATATAAACCCAGTCTGAAGAAGAATGCACAAAGAGACAAATTTTTATACTTTTAAGAGATCATTGGGTCCCCCTGATGCCTGTTCCAGACACCAGGTTAAGAACCTCTGGACTGGATCCAATCAAAACCCATCCAACAACTTGAGGCTCTGATTCAGGGCCCAGAACTGGAGCCTATGTCAGAGGCAGGAGACTCTGGAGTACTGCAACCCAAAGCCAAGGTCAAGCCAGAGTGGACAATACAGATTTGTGGCCCGGTAATACTTAATGCCAACAAGAGTCAGCCTGGCAAAGGTCACTGGGCTCAAGCTTTCCTGACTCTGTTGGCCACATCCTGTTTTGGGGAAGTCGATCTTGAAACCCCTTTTCAGTAGCCTTTCAAGGAAGGGGCTAAGAAAGCACTTTGAGCAATGAACCATATGATTATTTTGTCCACATTGAAACATACTCCTGGGAAGTGCTTACAGATACCTGTCTGCATTTCAGTCTTCTACAGAGCTCTGGGCCATCTGAACCCCAGCAGCCTCAAGGCAGACCCCAACACCAGTTGAGGTTTTAGGACCGAGTTTTCAAACTGGGTTCCAAAGCACCCAAGGGATTCCAAGAAGGTGGGACCCCATGGGAGGTGGAACAGATGGGATTCCCAGGGGTCCTCATCTCCATTTAACTCACTCAGCTTCCTTAGGTCTTGTAGCTTAGAATTCTGTGTGAGATTTTTGTGTGTATTTTGAAAGGATGCCATTACTTAGAAGGAAAACATAAGGCTTGAAAGGAACTATTCCGGGAAGTTACTTAGGACACACTTCTCTTGTCGTTCAGTCGCTAAGTCCTGCCTGACTCTGCACCCCCATGGACTGCAGCACGCCAGGCTCCCCTGTCCTTCACTATCTCCCGGGGTTTGCTCAGATTCATGTCCATTGAGTCGGTGATGCTATCTAATCATCTCATCCTCTGCCTCTCCCTTCTCCTTTTGCCTTCAATCTTTCCAAGCATCAGGGTCTTTTCTCTTAGCTGCTCCTTACTTGGAGCTTCATTGGAAGCTCAGCTGGTAAAGAATATGCCTGCAATGCAGAAGACCCCAGTTCAATTCCTGAGTTGGGAAGATTGGCTAGAGAAGGGATAGGCTACCCACTCCAGTATTCTTGGGCTTCCCTGGTGGCTCAGATGGTAAAGAATCCACCCACAATGTGGGAGACCTGGGTTCAATCCCTGGGTTGGGAAGATCCCCTGGAGTAGGGAACAGCTACCCACTCCAGTATAATGGGAATCTGCCATGTGTCATTTCATTGGGTCCTCAACTTTGGGTTCTTTACTCCAAGGTGAAGAAGCATGCCTTTCTAGCTTGTGCCTTTGCCCCTCAAGGGAGGGTTCCCTCTTCTCGCCCAGGCATATAGAACCCCAGGCCCTGCTCAGCCCTCAACCAGGCCCCCCACACCACCACTAAGCAACCCAGGAGCTAGAAGCCCTAATTACTCCACCAGGACTGAGCCAGCCTCCGAAGGGAACCCAGCCCACATTCAGCTCCCAGCCTGGGGGAATGCGACTTGGCCACTCCAGCCCCAAAGCCAAGGACTGGCCCGTGGACAGTGTCACAGCTGCTGAGGTCTTTCAAGTTGTGGAGACCAGCCCACTGGCCAGAGCACTCTTGCCATTCATGATGCTAGCCAGGGCTGCTGGGAGCCAGTTCCTAATCCTTTAAATCCTAGGAAGCCTCCCAGCAACCTGCTGTGTGACCTTGGGTAATAACCATCTCTCTGGGCTTCCCCCATCTGAAAAACGAAAGTATGAAGATTCCGTGAAATAATATATGTAAACCTCCTAGTTCAGCACCAGAGGTTTTGCAAGAAATGATGGCTCCTTCTGGTTGGCATGGGGGCGGAGAGAAAGCGGACACCCCCAGCCCTGGCTTGTTGGCCCAAGTGCTCTGCTGGGCACAGAGGCAAAGAGCCCGCTGGCCAGACTCAGTCTGGTTCTGGGAGTCGGCAGGAAAGGGAGAAATTTGCTCCTGTCACAGAAGCCCTTGGGAATTTTAGCTCTTGACCCTGTCTAGAAGTCAGTAAGAATGAATCACTCTTCCCCAGGGAGGGCTCAGAGCCTGGCATCGTCCCTCATACTGGAGGCCCCTTTCCTCGTGTTCAAGGGCTGGTCCAATACAGGCCCCTCTCCAGTCCAGGCACAGAGGCTGGTCAAAGGCCGGGCCTCTGCTCTGGTCCTGGCTGCCCACTCCGCAGACAGCCACCCAGCTTCCCCATTAGTCATCTTCACCTCTGTGTCCAAGTAGCTCAATTGGTCAGGGTTGGGCTGCGGTGAGGCCAAAGTCATGGGTTACCATGGCAACTCCCCATGCTTGTGGCTGCTTGTTGCCATGTGTCTTCTCCAAAAGGCTGTGAGATCCTTGGGAGGCCAGGGATGTGTCCTCTTACTCCCTGAGTGTCCTGAGCACCCAGCAGTATCTGGGACTCAGTAGGCACTTCATAAATCTTTGTTGCTTGCGTGAAAGCATGACTGATCCATCATAGCGAGTTAGAATCCATGTCTACTGAGCACCTACTATGTGCCAGCACCTGACACGTAATAAAGTCATTTATTCCTCACAGTGAGCTCTAGTGTGGGCAGTGCTGTCTTCTTTTTTTCCCAATTGGTATCCCCCTTGTTTTTATTTATTTATGGCCGCGCTGGGTCTTCGTTACTGCAAACGGGCTTTCTCTAGTTACAGTGAGCAGGGGCTTCTCTTGTTACAGAGCATGGACTTTAGGGCACGCGGGCTTCAGAAGTCGCAGCTCCTAGGCTCTAGAGCTCAATGGTTGTGGTGCACCAGACTTAGTTGTGCCAAGGCATGTGGGATCTTCCCAGACCAGGGATCGAACCCATGTCCCCTGCGTTGGCAGGTGGATTCTTAACCACTATACCAACAGGGAAGCCCTATCATCTTTTTCACTGGTCCAGATTCTGAGGGTCCATAGCAAGATCACACAGCTTGTGACAGACCGCGTGGGATTTGAACTCTGGGCGTCTGCTCTTGAACCAGTGAGTTTTGTGGCCTCTCAGTTAATCATTTTACAGAACAGATCACATTGACAGCCCTGAGCAGAGTCCATGCAACGTGTGCTTTTAGCTGCTGGGAATTTAAATGGGTCTAAAGGACATGAGCACAAGCCTGGCTCCCGGAGATCAAACAGTGTTGTCCGGACTCAGTCTCGCCTTAGGCAGGCCCTCCCCACCCTGGGACTGCTCACATCTGCCCCTTGCTGCCTTAAACCCCCTCAGCTCCCAGTGGAGCAAGCAGATCAGTATCTTCCTCCCAACTTTTCCAGGGTCCAGGAGTTGAGTCTCTCTGATTGTGGCTGGATTGGGCTGAAGCAGACACTGGCAATGGTGTAATCGCTAGTTGGCCAGCTGTGGGTCTCGCGCGTGACTCTGAGCTAGAGGAACAACCAAGCCACAGCATGTAAGTGTGGAGGTGGACTTCTGTGGGGGACATGGGGCTGCTGCTGCCAGGAGCAAGGGGATCAGGAGTGGATGTCTAGTATTCCTTCTTAAGGAGGAACCAATTCAGTTTTTCATCTCAGGCACAAACGTCCAGGAGCTCCAGGCATTTCTTAGCCAGTCCTCCCAGGTCTAGTCCTGAAGACCTTATCAGGTCATTTACTGACATGCGTGTTAAGTCGTTCAGTCATGTCCAACTGTGCGATCCGATGGACTGTCGCCCACCTGGCTCCTCTGTCCATGGAATTCGCCAAGCAAGAATACTGGAGTGGGTTGCCATTTCCTGCTCCAGGGGATCTTCCGCACCCAGGGATTGAACCCGAGTCACCTGTGTCCCTGAACTGCAGGCAGATTCTTTACCACTGAGCCACCAGTCCTGCAGACCTTATCAGGTCATTTACTGACACTTACCAACAAAAAAGACAGGATAGACTTTTCTGGCTTGAACTGAAACCTGTCTGCTCTCAGGGAGTTTGCACCTCAAAGAAGCCTTCTGAGCAGCCACTTATGGTGGTCCAGCAGGTTGTCAACAAACTTTCTTGGTATCCTTTTCTGGAAGATGTAAGGCCACTTGGACAGGAAAGTAAAGGAGGCCCCTTTGCTACTGTTTCTACTCACGCTTCCCCGGGTGTGAGAAGCTGGCTCTCTGATGCAGAGTCCTTCCAAGGTTGGAAGCAGAGTCTCTGGGTGCCTTTAGATCTCTCCCAGGGGCCTGGGGACAGTGTCAAACTCAGCTGGCTGGTCCAGCATGCCCTGAGCTCTCACAGGCCCCATCCCAGGTCATCATGGGGAGTTGGGGCTGGAGCCAGCGTGACCACAAAGGGCAGCGTGACCTTCCTGCAGGCAGGCAGACACACCCACATGGAGTCAGGCCACCCTCGACTCCCACATGCCATGTCCTCATGTCTCACTTGGCAGAGGGGGCAGCCTTGCCTCACCTCCCCAGGCCACTTCTCTGGTGAACCCACAGCGAGGCAGTAGGGGTCCTCCTGCCAGGGTCACGGGGCAGTGTGGGCTGGGAACAGCTTTGCCCTCCTCCTCCTCCTGACTGGCTGTGCTGGTTTGGGGGCCAGCTCTTGCGCCTTCAGGTTGGCAGGTATGTGTGTGTGTGTGCATGAGTGCACATGTGTGTGCACCTAAGTTTAGCTTTATTTCTTTTTTAAGGAGCTGGTATACAGTTGTGATTCAGATTTTGAGCTCAGGAGTCAACAAACCAAAATTCACATGCATGCTCTTCCACTCACTTGCTAAGTGGCCCTAAGCAAGTTATTAGACCTCTCTGAGCCTTAGTTTCCTCATTTATAAAAGGAGATTTCAATGAGATACTGTATGAAAAGTCCTGGTCGTGAAGATGAGGCTGTGGCTCCTGTTTGACTGTTCCTTGCAACCCCTCTCGTGCACCCTCTACAAAAGCCTCTGGGGCATATCTTTATGACAGAGAGTTGTTGTTGCTGTTGTTTTTTTAAATATTTATTTATTTATTTATTTATTTAGCTGTATTGGGTCTTAGTCGCAGCTGCATGTGGAATCTTCCCAGAACAGGGATTGAACCCGCGTCCCCTGCACTGCAAGGCAGATTCTTGACCACTGAGCCACCAGTCGTGTCCAACTCTTTTACCACCCAGTGGACTAGCCCACCAGGCTTCTCTGCCCATGGGATTTCCCAACCACCAGGGAAGTCCAATAGAGGGTTTGTTTTAAGTGATGCTGACAGGTTAGCATGAGGGAGGGCCTGCCGTGCCACTGGAAGCCCACAGACTTGGGAGACAAACTCCAGTTTCAGACCCAGCTCTCCGGCTCTCCACCTCTCTGCCTGAGCTTCCCGCAGCTGTGCTAAACAAACCATACACTCAGCGGCTTAAAAATCACGTTCATTCTCTCGCGGTTTTGGAGGTCAGGAGTCCAACAGTGGTCTCACGGGCTAAAATCAAGGTGTCAGGGCTATGTGCCCTCTGGAGGCTGGAGTGAAAAATCCATGTTCTCGCATCTTCCAGCTTCTAGAAGCTGCCCACATTCCTTGGCTCATGGCCCCTTCCTCCACCTTCAAAGCCGTCAAGATTGCATCACCCTAACCCGGCTTCCGTGGTCACATCTCCCTCTCTCTTCTGTCTCTTTCTGCCACTTCTCAGGCCCCTTGTTATTACACTGAGCTCACCTGGATAATCCAGGACAGTTTTTCTATTTTAAAGCCAGTTGATTAGCATATTTAATTCCATCTGCAGCCTTAAATCTCCCTTTCCTGTGTAAGTTAACATAGTCCCAGGTGCTGGGGTTTAGGATATGGGCATCCTGATATGCTCAGGGCTTCCCTGGTGGCTCAATAGTAAAAGAATCCACCTGGCAACGCAGGAAATGTGGGTTCAACCCCTGGGACTGGGAAGATCCCCTGGAGAAGGAAATAGCAACCCATTCTAGTATACTTGCTTGGAGAATTCCATGGACAGAAGAGCCTGACAGGCTACAGTTCATGGGATCCCAAAGAGTCAGACACAGTTGAGTGACTGAAAAACAAATTCTGGTGTGCTCAGTTGCTAAGTCATGTCCAACTATTTTGCGACCCTATGGACTAGCCCACCAGGCTTCTCTGCCATGGAATTTCCCAGGGAAGAATACTGGCATGCGTTGCCATTTTCTCCTCCAAGGGCATCTTCCCGACCCAGGGATTGAACTTGCATCTCCTGCATCGCCTGCATTGGCAGACAGATTCTTTACCACTGAGCCACCTGGGAAGCCTTTGACGTTCTGGAGGAAGTCATTATTCTGCTGGCTACACTCTCTGAGCCCCAGTTTTCTCATCTATTATATGACAGTGCTAGTCTCAACCTCCCAGGAGACTGTTGCCAGCCAGGGGCTCAGAAAACACTGGCTGGATAAGCCCCGAATACCTGCCGAATGCAAACTTCTTTTCCAGGTGCCATCCACCCTCACCAGGCACACAGAGAGGCTGGCAGTGTGGCTAGGGCAGTAGAGTGTCATTTGTGGGATTTGTCCTTGGAGGACAAAACGGCAACAGGGGATCTGAACTGACCCCACGCTGGGTTGGCAGCTGCTCCACAGAAAAGAAAACTATGGGTCATCCTGGAAGGCTTCTTATGGGGGTGGATCTGACAGTGGGGAAGGGTGTGCAGGGGGCTCTCCTAGGTCACAGGGACCGGGTGGGCATCGCAGGGGAAAAGCACAGGTCCCTCTTCTGGCTAGCTGGGAGAACGGACCCATGGCTCTCAGTGACACTGAGGCATGATAGACACTTTGATGGAGTGGGATGCAGCTCTGAGCAAAGGGAGGGGTTTCCAATCAGTCTTTGCCATTGTTAATAAAACTCTTCCTACACACTAAGTGGAACTTCCCTGGTGGCTCAGACGGTAAAGAACCCACTGGCTGATGCAGGAGACACAAGTTCAGTCACTAGATTGGGAAGATCCCCTGGAGAAAGAAACTACAACCCACTCCAATATTCTCGCTTGGGAAATCCCATGGACAGAGGAGCCTGGCGGGGCTACAGTCCATGGGGTGGCAAAGAGTTGGACATAACTTAGCAACTAAACAACAACAACACATTAAGTTGTTTACAGGAACAATCTGATTTGCTCCTCAGAACAACTCAATGAGGGAGGAACTATGTCCCTATTTTATTTTTTTTTAATTAAAAAAATATTTATGTATTTGGCTATGCCAGGTCTTCATTGCAGCACTCGAGGTCTTCAGTTGTGGCATAAAAAATCTTACTTGCGGCATGTGGGATCTAGTTCCCTGACCAGAGGTGGAACCCCGGCCCCCTGCATCAGGAGCATGGAGTCTTAGTCACCGGACCACCAGGGAAGTCCTGTGTCCCTATTTTAAAAATGAGAAAACAAAGCCTCACAGAAGTTAAATGCTTGCTTAACAGCACACACAGTCCTGAGATCTGTATCCAGGCAATCTGGCTTCTGGGGAAGGAAGGCTGGCAACGGCTAGGAGCAGGGTCTAAAGTGAGGCATCAAGACTGAGGTGGAGGCCATGGAAGGCGAACATTCCAGGCAGAGGGGATGAGCATGTCTGGAAAGCCGGAGATAAGAGAGTCTGGCCTGGCAGAGCTCATAGAGCCCGGTGGCCATGGGCTGGAATCGGGGCTTGATTAGAAGAGCACTGTTGCTGTTTAGTTGCTAAGTCGTGTCTGACTCTTTTGCAACCCCATGGACTGTAGCCCGCCAGGCTCCTCTGTCCATGGGATTTTCCAGGCCAGAATATTGGAGTGGGTTGCCATTTTCTTCTCCAGGGGATCTTTCCGACCCAGGGGTCAAACCCATATCTCCTGCCTTGCAGGTGGATTCTTTACCAATGACTCACCCACCTGGGAGGCCCTAGAAGAGCATTAGGGAGCTACGAAGGGTTTCTACAGGTTGCATGACCAGGCAGGTGAGGGAAGCCTGAATTTCCAGCAGGATTCTCTGCTGTTGGAGGGCTGGGGCACTCTCTGAGGACCACTGAAATCCACTTTCTGCAGGGCTGGTGCTAAAGGGAAACCCCACCTTGCCTGGCTTCCTGGGCCGAGGCCCACGTGGCTTTGCTGTCAGCATCCTGGCCTTTGCAGGATGTGCTGACCAGGTCATTTCCCGTTGCAATGTCCTGCCACTTCCCCTGAGTCCCCCAGCCCTCCAGGCCCAGATCCTCAGTCTGATAGTGTGACGCCAGCCAGCCGGGTCAACTCCATAGTGTTTGACCTTCGTCCAGCAGAGATTAAACTGATTCCTAATTAATAGCCGGTAGGATAGACAGTTACCTTGGCACAGCCTGCAAGTAATTTAAAGCTTGTCTTCAAGAGGCCAGTCCATAAATAATGCTTAATTAGCTGGAGGCTTCCCTAGGACACACCAGCTCAAGGGCCTCTAGGCTTCAGGTTGGGGTCGGAAAGGGGATGCTGAAAGAGTTGCCCCTATAAAAAGGCCGTCATTCTCTACCCTAAACAACAGCTGTATTCTCACCTTCACCAGCAGCTCCCAGAAGTGATGCCAGGGTCCCAGCTCAGCCATTTCCTGGCCGCGCCCTTGATATTGCCAGGACCTTGGTGCCTTATCTCTAAAGTGGGCCAGCAGCTCAGGTCCACAGCCCCTTGTGGACTTGCCTAAATGTATGGGTCTAATTAAGGGGGGATAAAGGATTTTAGAGCTTTTTGGATTGTGGGCCTCACTGTAGCACTTTAGAGAAGCTCCTGACTAAATGCTAACCAGGGCAATGACCGTTACATGCTTACCGTTGCCCCTAAATCCTACATGCCTCCATATTGCCTGCTTTTGCTTTTCCATTGGGAGCACAGACAACCCTCAATTAGCTAGCTGTTGTCAGCTGTCTGTGTGGGAAGTGTCATCCATTCTGCAACAAGGAGAAACTATTGGATTGAGTTTCCTGCAGCCCAGTGAAGGTGTGGAAAGCCCAAGACTTGGCATTCAATCCCCCCACCTCCCCACTCCCCGCCTATGTATGAACACCCTGTCTGGATTCCTGGGTGTGTGACCCTAGCTGTCACACACGACCCCTGGCTCACAAGGGCCCTGGACTTGTCAGTACCCTGCTGTCACCATCTTGAAATTCTCAATAATTTTTTCACCTGACAGCCACACAGTTTCTTTTTTTCTCAGGCCCAACAAGTGGTGTGACTGGTCCTCATGATAGCCATACATCCTGGGCTGTCAACTTTATTCCTCCCAAGGTCCCCTCCAGGGATGTCAGTGCCCATATCACACGTGAGGCAAGATGATTTCATTCATTCCACTCACATATTCACCAGGTACCTGATGACCAAGCCAGGTGCGGGCGAGTGCATGGTGAGCTTACATTGTCGAGTGCGCATTGGGGGAGGGGGACAGACGAAGCAAGCAAGCAAATAACTATTAAACTTTCAGATAGTGACAAAATGCTGGAAAGACAAAACAGGGTGATGCGAGAGACAGGGATTTAGCTATTAAGTCCATGAAATTCTCCAGACCAGAATACTAGAGTGAGTAGCCATTCACTTCTCCAGGGGATCTTCCCAACACAGGGATAGAAGCCAGGTCTCCCACATTGCAGGTGGGTTCTTGACCAGCTGAGCCACCAGGGACCCCAAATATTAACTTCAGTAAAAGAGAAGCTAGAATGGGCTCTGGCGTTATGAGCTGGGTTCTTGGGATGCTTTTGAAAGATCCACGGTCATTTTAGGCTCTCCCAACTTCTTAAAGGACTTGAGTTAGTGGGGTCCACGTAGGGGAGCCAGTGTGTGGGCTCCTTGGGCCCCGGAGACTGTTTACCAGTATGTCCCCACAGCCCCAGCTTCTCACAGTGAAGGCGGAAGCCTGAGTTTGGGAGCAGGGAGGGCTGGCCCCGATTTCCCTGAGCAGCTCTACCTTCTCAACAGGCCAGGCCCCTGCACCTGAGGCTTCTCACCAGCCCTGGCAGCCTGGTGAGGGTTTCTTGCACTTTTGACCTTCCCCACACTAGCAGAGGGAGGCAGGTTTCAAACCTCCCCACTTCCCCAGTGGGATTTGGTGAAGCCCAGAGATGCCAAGTGACTCATTCCAAAGTCACACAGCAAATCAACTCCAGAACAGAGTACTGGCCTTCCTGGCCCCAGCCAGGCGGATTTCCATCCCCAAGGGCAGTTAAGAGCCAGGGGGCTGCAAAGGGTAGGCAGTCCAGGGCCGAAAGGGTGGCCCCCTGCCCTGTAGAGTGAGGGAGAAGCTGGTGGGCAGCCAGGGGACTCTTGGGCATGGGCTTCCACCTGGAAAAGGGGCCTCCAGCGCCCCCGGCCTCGCGTAAAAGGAATGAGCTTCCCAGAGAGCCGAGAGCAAAGGCAGGCACTTCCGACCTGTTGGGCAAAAAGCCCAAAGTCGAGGCCCAGCTCTCTGGTCTGGAAGCCCCCTGGGGAGGCAGACGGTGGGGTGCCTAGCGGAGAGCTGACCCCACATGAGTGGAAGCTGCCAGCCCCCAGGCGTGCTCCGGAGGAGGGAGGCCGCGCTCCAGCTGGGCCGGTGCCTGCCGGGGGGCGGCGGAGGAGGCGGCGGGAAGGTTCACGCCGCGGCCAGCAGACTGGCTGCGTGTTGCAATGTCTGGTGGCGTTTGCAGCATCCTGTCCGTGTGTGCAGCTGGGGGAACCTCGGGCCGGCGCGGAGGAGCGTGTGTGGCTCGCAGGCCGCGCGGCCCGGAGGCTGCTGGCACCTTGCATCTCATTTACAGCTCCGGGTTCAGCCGCAGGTCAGCGGCGCGGGTGACATCACGGCGTTTGTTTACCGCTCTGCCGGAGGGAGGAAGCGCGGGCGGTCCCTGGAGCGGGAGGGGACCTTTTCCTTACCCCGCCCCCACCGCGTGCGACCCCAACCTGGCCCCTCCCCCTCCGCCCTGGCCCCATCCCGTCCACGTCCCGACTCCCGCCCGCCCCCTCCCCATCCACGCCGCGACCCCAACCCCGTTCTCTTCCCCACTGTCCCCTGCCCCTTCTGTATCCCCAACCCCATCCCAACGCGAAGCCCCTTCTAACCCTCCCGAGCCCCCACCTGCGAAGCCCCTCCTCACCCGGCACCTCCGGGACGCAGCCCCGCCCCACACCCTCCCCATCTACTTCCCAGCCCCCTCCCTTCCCCTTTCCACCCTTCCCCGTCCGCCTGCTGGGAGCCCAGCCCCATCCCCACCTAGGAGGACTGCAGCCCTGCCCCACCCACCCCCTCGCGGGCCCCCCGCGGGCCCCACCCTCCGCCCGGCTCGGGGCCCACTTTCAGAAGGACTTCCTGGAGCCTCCTGCCAGATTCGTTGAGGTTTCCCCCCGGCGGCTCCTCCTGCCACCCCCTCACTCCATCATGTGAGCACGGACCGCCTCCCTGCGCGCGGAGCGGGCTGGGGTGGCCCGCCACTTTGTTATTGGAAACTGGCGTGTTTACCCGGGCACGCTAGGTGGGTAGCTGGCCTGCGTGGACCGCCCCAGGCACCCTCTTCCTGAGGAGCCTGGCCACCTGGAACTGTTTCCTCCGTCACCGCCCCCTCCTCCCCCTCCTTAAGCTGGGTGTTTTGGAAGCGGAAGGAACCTGGGGATCATTCTTTTCCTCCTCCGAACCTGGGACTTGCCAAAGCCGGCCTTCCCAGGAGAGGGAGGCCTGGGGTCTCAATTCATGGCAACCCTGCCCTTCCATTTTTTCAGGTCAAACACTTTAGGGTCCTCTGGGCACCCCTCTTCTCCTGGCAGCCCAAACCTGCAGTCTTGCTGAATCCTCCTCCTCCATCACCTTCACCTAAGCACACACCCCCTCCCCTCGGCCCGTTCCCCTCCATCCATCTCGTGGCTGTGGTCACTGCCCTGGTTCTCGACCCCATTCCAAACCCCCAGTGTTGCAGTGGAAACTTGTTCCAGAGTCCAGGTGGAGCTGTCCACTCTCTGTGCACAACCCTCTGAAGGACTTACGACCTCACTAGGAAGCCCCAGCTTCATGTCTCCCACTCAGCTCTTCCACTTGGCCTCCTTGCTGTCCCTTGAACACATCAAGCTTATTCCTACCCCAGGGCCTTTGCACTGGCTCTTCCCTCTGCCTGGAATGCTCCTTCCCCAGATGTCTGCATGGCCTCCTCATTCACTTCCCTTGAGTCTCTGCCCAGATGTTAGCTTATCAGACAGGCTCTCCCTGTCCCCATACCTGCATGCATGCTAAGTTACTTTCAGTTGTGTCCAACTCTTTTGAGACCCTATGGACTGTAGCCTGCCAGACTTCTCTGTCCATGAGATAATACGGGCCATATGGGAGTGGGTTGCCATGTATCTTCCATACCCGGGAATTAAACCCATGTCTCTGATGTCTCCTGCATTGGCAGGCAGGTTCTTTACCACTGAGCCACCTGGGAAGCCCCTCCCTGTCCCCATTCCTGGCTAAATACCACTCCCGCTGCATGATCACTCTCTTCACCCCCCCTACAAAGCTTCCTGTTCCTTTCCTTCACTTTTGGCCACCTTTATATATTGTATGGTCCATCATTGATTGTCTCTTGGTCCCCTTGTTCCCCATACACACCTGAAAGCAAACACCAGGAGAGTGGGGTGAATTTCTTTCCTACTGTACCTCGGAGCCTCCAACAGTGCCTAGCATCCAATAACTATGCCTCACATGAGTGAGTCAAAGAACAAATGAGTGAATGAGGCGGGACGGGGAATAGTGAAAAAGCTTGGCTTCAGAGTTCAGGCTCAAGTGTTGCCTTGAAACTTCTGGCGTCACAGCCTGCAAGGGTTACTCAGCCTGCCTGAGCACTGGAAGTATGGCCCCATTTCTCAGGATGGTAATACTGAAGACATACACTGGGTTGGAGAGTGGTCTGCAAATGCTGCCCCTCTTCTCCCCTTCTTGGCAGCGCCCCCAAGGTCACCTGGCGTTCACCATCAGGAAGTCCAAGTGGAGGAACTGGGACAGTGGTCATGGGGCTTCCGCCAGTGACTCTGGCCTGATTTTCCCCACCCACTCAGTTTTGCCACGTGTGGGCCGAGGGCAGACAGTGGGGAGGCACAGCCCTTGGGTTTCTGGCTGGAAGTGAGACGTTACTCGGCTTTCCCTTAGAGTCAGTCTTGGTTTCCCTGGAGGATTTTCCCAGTGGTCTCAGAACCAGAAAGGTTCACGAGAATCACACTCAGGGATGAGATGGGACTTAACTGAGTTGTCACACTTGGTTTCTGAACTGTAGCTCTTGGCAGGTGGCCGTGTTAGGTTTTGACAAGGGCGCCCTCTGTCCTCAGGGACATGAGGCATTCAACGTGGAGGCATACATCATGTGTCTCAGGGACTGAGAAAAAAGAGATCTGGGAAGTTAAAAAAGCGGGGACATACACAAGGGATATTTATAGCCGCTTTATTCCTAATTGCCAAACCTTGCAACCAAGAAGTCCTTCAGAAGGTGAATGAGTGAATAAACTGTGGGGCCTTCAGACAGGGGCATATTATTCAGTGCTGAAAAGAAATGAACCATCAAAAAGAAATAAACCATCAAGCTGTGAAAAGACACGGAGGAACCACAAGTGCATATTACTAAGTGAAGGAGGCCAGCCTGAAAGGGCTACATCCTAGATGATTCCAGCTATATCCCATTCTGGAAAAGGCCAAACTATAGAAACAGTAAAAAGATCAGTGGTGCCAGGGGTAGGGGGGAAAGATAGGAAACCCTGGAGGATTTTTAGGGCAGCAAAGCTACACTCTCTGATACTACAATGGTGGATACATGTCATTATATATTTGCCAAAACTCAGAAAATACAACAGCAAAAGTGAACCTCACTGTAAACTATGGTCTTTGGGTGATAATAATATGTCAGTGTGCGTTCATCAACTGTAATGTAGGTACCCTTCTGGTGAGTAATGTTGATGGTGGAGGAGGCTGTCCATATATGCAGGCAGGAGTGTGTAGGAAATCTCAAGGCTCTAAGAAATAAAGACTATTAATAAAAAACTATCCTAAAAAAGCAGAGGTAGTGTTGGGGAGTGAGTCTTTGGGGATCAGGAGGACTTTACATGAAGGTCCCTCATGTAAAGAGATGTTTGAGCAGAATCTGTAAGAAGAGAGGACGTGAGAAGAGGGCTACTTGGGCAAAGAGGACAGAGAACAGCTGGTGCAAAGTCCCTGGGGTAGAAGCGGGCTGGGTGGTCATGCAGGAAGGAGACCAACGTGGTAGAGACCAGCCAGCCCTGAGAGGGGAAGAGCTGAGGACAGAGAGGTGGGGGCACATCCGAGCAGGAGAGACTTGTGGTCACTCTAGACTTCACTACAGTGGAACTAGTGAACTAGTGTTCTATAGTGAATACTGTAGATTTCACTCTGGGTGACACGGGGAGCCACTGGGAGTTGTGAGCAGAGTGACAGGGTCTGACAGTTCTGGAAGGATCTCTCTGGCTGCTGTGTTGAGATAGACTGAGGCAGGGGTGGGAGCACGGCGGCAAAGGTCAAAGCTGGGAGACCTCTGTGGGCCATGGCTGTGATCCAAGTGAGGGATGACGGGGCTCAGCCCAGAGTGGCAGCAGGGGAGGAGGCGACAGAAGCAAGGATGCTCCCAACCACCAGCCCTGGGCACCATCCTCAGGGGAGCAGCTCCTGTCCCCTTCTCCCATCTCAGCCTCTAAAGACCCCCAGTGTCCTTACAGCAGGGCGAGGATCATCACTGTCATCACTGAGCAAGTACTTGGTCAGCAAGGCCAGGCACTGTACCAGGACAAGGCAGCGTCTTTCCTTCTTTCCCCATTGTCCAGTCCTCGCCCCTTGGATGTGCTTGGTGACACCTGTGCAGTGACTGGACCCATCCTTTTAGGGGGTCCCTTCGCACCTGCAGGTGAAGGACAGAGGAGGAGGGCTCAGGATGGGGCGTGTAGGTTAGAGTTCTAGCTCAGCTTCCTACCAGCTGAGTAACTTTGGGTATATCGCACAGCCGGTCTTGTAACCCTGTGCCTCGGTTTTCTCCTGGACGAAATGGGTACAATGCCCCCCCTCCCCCGCCAGAGCTGTCAGAGGGCGAGGTGAGAGACCACGGCAGGTGTTGAGCTTGGCGCAAGCCCTAGTGGTCATCCCTGTGCCTCCCAGGGGACCCGTTCCAGGCTGGACCGCGGCCGGGAGGAAGTCTCTGCCCGGCTCCAGGCTGTGGTCAGCGACTTGTGGGAGGAGGACACCGCTGGGCGATCTAATTTGAGGAGCATCAAAACAATCCTCTCCAACAGCTGAGCCAGCAGTAGCCAGAACATTCTCGGCAGGCCCGGGCAGGGGACGAGCCTGTGCGATCCGACCACTCGCAGCTCCGTGGGAGGCCTGCTCTGGGAGCTCAGCGGTGCCGGAGCGGGAGGGGAAGGCAGGCTGTGGCCTAAGTCCTTAAGAGAGAGGCCCAGTGGTGACCTGCCAAGGTCTCAGGTCAACAGTGGGACACAGGTAATGAACTCGAGGCCTCTTAAAGAGCAGGGTGCAGTCAGGGCTTGTAGAGTCTGGAAACAGGGCTCCCAGGAGGAATGGCAGAAAGAAAGTCCAGGAACCGGGACTTGCCTGGTGGTCCAGTGGTTAAGACTCCTCTCTTCCAATATAGGAGGCACTGGTTCGATCCCTGGTCAAGGAAGTTGCACATGCCTCAGGGTGTGAACAAAAATAGATTATTTAATTAATTTGAAATCCAGGAAGGAGACACCTGGAAGTGCTACGCAATCTCTGTTGTCAATTTTGAAGGGGTGCCTTTTGGAAGAAGAAAGGCTGCTGGCTTGTTGGGGAAGCAGGAGTGGCAGGCTGGCAGTCCCAGTAAGGGAGAGCTAGAGGCTTCCAACCTGGGTTCATTTCTAGTGGAAAAAAAAAAGTCCATCCTGGGAGCAAAAAGGCTATAATCCAGAGTGGTAACATTCAAACTCTATTCTTTTTAGCAACAGAATCTTTGTGGAAATGGCTATTATGGAAGCCTAATGAAAGTGCCACTGCTCTGCGGGGTGGAGGATGGGGGGGGGCGGTGGGTTGGAACTGTGTCTATCAAGCTCCCCACCCATCAGCAACCCCTGAAGCTCCTCACTAGAACCCCCAGGGTCCCTAGAGCTCAGCTTGAAAACCTCTCCTTCAAGAAATCCTCCTAACAGGTGACGGGCAGCCTGCTTCGCAGCTGGATGCTTTTCATCCTGGTCTCCTCCTTCCTAGGTCTTGGTCAGGAGTGTGAACTCGGGAGGGTCCTCTAAGTCTGATAGAAGGATGGGAACGGGCACTTTCTAAGATTTGGGGATTCAGCCCTGGTCAAGGCTGTGTCCACAGGTGAGGCAAAGAGGCAAAGAACCCCAAGTTGGAGTCTTCTAGGCATCCACCATTATTATTATTGTAAAATTCAGACTTAAGTTGAAGAACATAGGGAAAACCACTAGGCCATTCAGGTATGACCTAAATCAAATCCCTTATGATTGTACAGTGGAAGTGACAAATAGATTCAAGGGATTAGATCTGATAGAGTGCCTGAAGAACTATGGACAGAGGTTCGTAACATTGTACAGGAGGCAGTGATCAAGACCATCCCCAAGAAAAAGAAAGGCCAAAGGCAAAATGGTTGTCTGAGGAGGCCTTACAAATAGCTGAGAAAAGAAGAGAAGCTAAAGGCAAAGGAGAAAAGGAAAGATATACCCATCTGAATGGAGAGTTTCAGAGAATAGCAAAGAGAGATAAGAAAACCTTTCTCAGTGATCAATGCAAAGAAATAGAGGAAAACAATAGAATGGGAGAGACTAGAGATCTCTTTAAGAAAGTTAGAGATACCGAGGGAACTTTTCACACAAAGATGGGCACAATAAATGACAGAAACTGTATGGACCTAACAGAAGCAGAAGATATTAGGAAGAGGTGGCAAGAATACACAGAAGAACTATAAAAGAAAGATCTTCATGACCCAGATAACCATGATGGTGTGATCACTCACCCAGAGCCAGACATCCTGGAATGTGAAGTCAAGTGGGCCTTAGGAAGCATCACTACAAACAAAGTTAGTGGAGGTGATGGAATTCCAGTTGAGCTATTTCAAATCCTAAGAGATGATGCTGTTCAAGTGCTGTACTCAATATGTCAGCAAATTTGGAAAACTCAGGACAAGAAAAGGTGGCCATAGAACTGAAAAGGTCAGTTTTCTTTCCAGTTCCAAAGAAGGGCAATGCCTAAGTATGTTCCAGCTACCACACAATCGCACTCATTTCACAAGCTAACAAAGTAATGCTCAAAATCCTTTAAGCTAGGTTCAACAGTATGTGAACCAAGAACTTCCAGATGTTCAAGTTTGATTTAGAAAAGGCAGAGGAACCATAGATAAAATTACCGACATCCACTGGATCATAAAAAAGTGAGAGAATTCCAGAAAAACATCTGTTTCTGCTTCAGTGATTACACTTTGACTGTGTGGATCACAATAAACTGTGGAAAATTCTTAAAGAGATGGGAATACCAGACCACCTTACCTGCCTCCTGCAAAACCTGTATGCAAGTCAAGAAGCAACATTTAGAACCTTACATGGAACGGTGAACTAGTTGCAAATTGGGAAAGGAGTACGTCAAGGCTGTATATTGTCACCCTGCTTATTTAACTTATATGCAGAGTACATCATGCAAGATGCTGGGCTGGATGAAGCACAAACTGGAATCAAGTTTGAAGGGAGAAATATCAACAGTCTCAGATATGCAGATGACACCACCCTTATGGCAGAAAGTGAAGAGGAATTAACAAGCCTATTGGTGAAGGTGTTAGAGGAGAGTGAAAAAGCTGGCTTAAAACTCAACATTCAAAAGCTGGGATCATGGCGTCCGGTCCCATCACTTTATGGCAAATAGACAGGGAAACAGTGAAAACATTGACAGACTATTTTCTTGGGCTTCAAAATCACAGTGGACAGTGACTGCAGCCATGAAATTAAAAGACGCTTGCTCCTTGGAAGAAAAGCAATGATGAATATAGACAGCATATTAAAAAACAGAGACATTATTTTGCCTACAGTGGTCCATATAGTCAAAGCTATGGTTTTTCCAGTAGTCTTGTATGGATGTGAGAGCTGGACAATAAAAAAAGCCAAAGAATTGATGTTTTTGAACTGTGGTATTGGAGAAAGCCCTTGAGAGTCCCCTGGACAGCAAAGAGATCAAACCAATCAATCCTAAAGGAAATTAGTCCTGAATATTCATTGGAAGGACTGATGCTGAAGCTGAAGCTCCAATACTTTGGCTACCTGAAGATCTGACTCATTGGAAAAGACCCTGATGCTGGGAAAGATTGAGAGCAGGAGGAAAAGAGGATGACAGAGGATGAGATAGTTGGATGGCATCACCGACTTAATAGACATGAGTTTGAGCAAACTCTGGGAAATGACGAAGGACAGGAAAGCCTGGTGTGCTGTAGTCCATGGGGTCGCAAAGAGTCAGACATGAATGAGCAACTGAACAGCAATAACAAAGGTATCCATCACCCCATGACTCCAGTTTTCTGGAGGATGCATTGCTCATGTACTCAGTTATGTCCAACTCTTTGCAGCCCCATGGACTGTAGTCTGCTAGGCTCCTCCGCCCATGGAATTTTCCAGGCAAGAATACTGGAATAAGGTGCCATTTCATTCTCCAGGGGATGTTCTCCACCCAGGGATTGAACCCTGGTCTCCTCCACTGCAGGCAGATTCCTTACCATCTGAGCCACCAGAAAAGAACTTTGAGGAGGATAAAGGAAACTTCTGGGAGCAAGGCGGATCTATTTCTGCTCCTGGGTTAATAATAATAGTAGTAGTAATAGTAATAAGAAAGGAGAAGGGGGCACAGAGGATGAGATGGTTAGATAGCATCACTGACTCATTGGATAGGAATCTGAGCAAACTAGAGAAGATCGTGGAGGACAGGGGAGCCTGGCCTGCTGCAGTCCACGGCATCGAAAAGAGTCGGACAGAATTTAGTGGCTGAACAATAACAATGACAAAAATAATAGCCAGCATTTATCAAGTCCTTCCGTCATCTTCCCAGCCCCTTTCCAAGTGGATGCTTTACAACTTTAATTTATAGAGAAGTTAAGTGGGTTTTCCAGGTTTGTGTAGATGGTAGATCAGACAATTGAACCCAGCCTTTCTTGCTCCTGAGCCCATGTTCTAGGCTCCTCTGCCCAAGAAAGAGGTCTCAGGACTTCCTTGGTGGTCCAGTGGTTAGGACTTCCACTTCCATGGCAGGGGGCACAGGTTCGATCCCTGGTTGGGAACTAAGATCTTGCATGCCATGTGGCCAAAAAATAAATAAATGAGATAAAAATTTTAAATTAAAAACAAAAAAACACCAGAGAGGTCCGTTTTTGAAAATAGAGAGGGATGTGAAACAGCAGAAAACTCAGAATGTAACCTGCTCTATATACGTACCTACTGGGAGTGTGTGTCAGTGTTTCAAATACTACCTGCCAGCCCGCAGGCACGTCCACTCAGCCCCTCCTTGCTGGCGCCCTGCTCTGCATCACACACTCGGTTTTGCTGCTCGCTTCTTCTCATTTGGCCACAGGGTGGATTTTTGTTCACATCTTCCTGCTGGAAGTGCTGAGTTTGGGGGAGAGCTATGTACTCTTCACATCGTGACCTTCCCACCCCTACCCACCCTGCCACGCTTTGGGGTCTCCGATGGGTCTTTTCTTTCCTTCTGAGAAGCCAGCTCAGCACTACTTTGCTCCAAAACCCGGGGCCCATGGGACACAAGCAGGTCTGCCAAAGACCTGCCCAGGGACTTGGATCTGCCAATTATAAACAGATGCTCCTCCTGGGAGCCACACGGAGACCACCCAGCTCACGTCTCTGGTGGGACCATGCGCCCCAGCTGAACTCCAGCTATGAACGCCAAGGCCAGGCATTCCTGTGAGCCCTGGGTGGAGAAGAGGCACTCACTGTTCTCTGGTCAGCAGATTTTTCTCAAGCCCTCCTGGGGCCAGTGTCACGTGATAGCACTTGGTTTTTACTCTGTACCTGGCCCATGCTGGATGCTGATTAAGGACTCCCCGGAGGACTTCTCAAGCTCATAGGGGAGGCAGGGTGTTCACAAATAGGCCCAGCGCACTCTCATCTGTGTGCTTTGCTGTTGTTCAGTTGCTAAGTTTTGTCTGACTTTCTGCAGCCCCATGGACTGCGGCATGCCAGGCCTCCCCGTCCTTCACTATCTCCTGGATTTTTTTTTCAAATTCATGTCCACTGAGTCAGTGATTCTGTCTAACCATCTCATCCTCTGTTGCCCTCTTCTCCTCCTGCCCTTAATCTTTCCCAACATCAGAGTCTTTTCCAATGAACTGGCTCTTCGCATCAGGTGGCCAAAATCTTAGAGCTTTAGCATCAGGCCTTCTAATGAATATTCAAGGTTGATTTCCTTTAAGATTGACTGGTTTGATCTCCTTACTTTCCAAGCAACTCTCAAAAGTCTTTTCCAGCACCACAGTTTGAAAACATCAGGAACATGAGTTCTGAGTCACCTATGCCGCTGTTTATAAGTAGTATAACCTTGGGCAAGTAATTTTACCTGTCTTCACTTCACCTGTAGAAGGGGGAGAGAAATCCTACCTACAGGTGGGACTATGGGAATGAAAGGAGGAAACATTTGGATGTACTCAGCACAGTATCTCGCTCATGAAAAATGCTCAGCAGATGTTAGCCAGTGTATAGTGGTGTTGTTATTGTTGTAGGGATGACGGAAAGAGAGCCAGGGAACTTCAGATTTGAGGGGCCATTCAAGCAGGGTTCTGCAGGATGAATAAGATTTCACAAGTAGCCTTGGCATTTAAAACAGTCTGTGCTGCGCACCAGGTAGGGTCTCAGGGAACCCAGGATAGGTGAGATTTAGTTCCTGCCCTCCAAGAGATCATACGCAGATGTGAAATGGAGAGACAGCACACAGTGCAGAATGAGTGAGTGTGAGGTGTTCACTGTAGCCTCGTGTATTCACTCAGCAGTGGGGAGAAGAGACATGCAAATAGTCACCTCACACTGGATGGGAGCCCAGAAGAGGTTGGACGAGCTGTGCTGAGTCACTTGTGTGAAATGGCCTGTTTTGGAAATGATGTATGGGGAAGCTGTTATTCTGTCCTCCTTTTTTGAAGATCATAAATGATGATATTTGTCTTTTAGAAGCATTAGATAGACAAGCACAAAGAAGAAAACCTAAGGTCCTACCCAAGACCACCCCTGTTCCTACGTAGCCTGGTGATGTCCATCAACTTGTTATGTTTTTAGAGATGAGATTATCCTATACGGGTGGTAATTCTGCAGCCTTTAATCCTGAGCATTTTTCCATGATGTGAACTCTCTTCATTCTATTGGCTGCAGAAGACAGTGTATCAAGAGGCAGTGCTGTGACTTTCTCAGCTCTTCTCCATGGGAAATAGAGAATGGGCTGAACACTTGGTGGCTGCCAGTTTCTGCATGCTTAATCCCCATGAGACCACATGAAGACAAGAAATAGCTTTTCTCCTACTGGGACAGGGAATGGTGGTGAAAAACCTCAGCTCAAATCCCAGCTCTGTCCTGTTGGTTGCTGTGTGACCTCAGATCACTTGCTTAGCCTCTCTGAGTTGCAGTTGCCTTAGATAACAACGGGCATAATACAGCAACCTCAGAAATGCTCCAATTTAAATGACGTTCCCTCTTTTATTTTTTTAAATGTAAATATGTAGTCATCTTTATTATAATTCATGAATACATTAGAAACTGACATGGATCTCTTGGGTTTTTTTTTTTTTTGGTTGTACTGGGTCTTTGTTGCTGCAAGGGCTTTTCTCTATTGAGGTGAGCGGGGGCTACACTCTAGTTGCAATGCTCTGGCTTCTCGTTATAGTGGCTTCTCTTATTGCAGAACACCAGCTCTAGGCCACGTGGGTCAGTAGTTTTGACACAGACTTAGTTGCCCTGTGGCATGTGGAGTCTTCCCAGACCAGGGTTTGAACCCATCGTCCCCTCTATTAGCAGGTGGATTCTTAACCACTGCCCCACCAGGGAAGTCCTGAATCTATTTATTAAAACATCTAGATTTTCATGGGCATCTGCTTTCCACTTGTTAGAAAGTTTACTTGAGAATGGTAAAAAAAAAAAAAAAAAAGCCAATATCTTAGCATCAAGGTCTCAGCTTATTCTTTTTCCCACTCATGGCACTTTGTGTCCAGCTGCTTTCTCATTTCCCAGCTGTCTCCTTGAGACAGGGACCATGTGTGATTTGCTCTGTTAGCCCCCTTGCGGGCGCAGCGCCCAGCCCTCAACAGGCCCTCCGTGCAGTCCTGGTGAGCAGATTCATGGGGTGCGGACGTCGGGGGAGACGAATCTGAGGGCTGGGTGGGAAGAAACACCGGTATGAGGACACATGGGATTTGGGAGCAGAATCTTCAAAGCTCAGAAACCTCCCCCGACCCCGTGCCTTGGGTTTCAGGGGTGCATCTGCAGAGGACAAAGGCTCTGGATTCAAATCCTGCCCCCACCACTCACTGGGTATGACTTGGGACAAGCTAACTTAACACCTTTGAGCCAGTATTCTCGGCCATAAAAAATGGATCATGGTAGCCATCAGCTTTGGGGGCTGCTGGGGGGTTTCAGCCTCACTGTAAGGGCAGAGCTGAGGGAGAGGAGGGCAGGACCCTGAGGCCTGGAAGGCCAGGGGTCTTCACCTGCTTCCCTCCTCCTCTCTCGGACAGAAGCTAGCCTTTTGCCCCAAAGGGAGGGGAGGCCAGAAGGTGTCGAGCCTCTCTGAGCTCTTATTTTGTAAACCCGGCTTAGGAGTAAATCCTGGGCCGCTGACCCTCCCCAGCTGCTCTCTGTCCTGGAAGTTAATTCAGAGGAGGCCATGTTGGGTTCCCAGGGCTCATAAATCTGCCCCTCCCCCGGGCAGCTTACCCCACACTCCTCTCAGACCTCCTACCTACCCAGGCCTCAGTCTCATTCGGGCACCTGGTGTGACCCCTGTCCTGTTAGGTGTCTGGGGTCACCCCTGGTGACTCTGGTGAGGAGCCGCCTGGGCCAACCACCGAACTGTACCTGCCAGGTTCCTGGTCAGTGACTCTGGGGTCCCAGAGGGGTCTCTGCAGGGGGCTAGAGGAGGAGGAGGGACAGCAGCTGCGGTGCGCCCACCGGGCAGCACCTGCCCAGGAGGAACCCCCATCCTTCCCACTCCCAGTGGCTCAGTTACTTGAAGTCTCCATCAGGATGACCAGCCCTGCTCCCCGTCACCATGGAGACGCGCCTGGGTCCTAAGATGGGAACATGCCCAGCCTGATGGCCTGATGGTCAGCCCATCAAACCTTGACCAATCATTCAGCTTGGAGGGTCCCTGTCCCCTTTCCTCTCTTTCTGCCCTGGGCCTTCTGCAGCCCCGGCCTCACCTGTGGGGATGGGATTTCCTGCCCCACACTATCCCCACCACAGCAACTTGCCCTGGGCAGAATTGCTGTCAAAGAAGGTTGAGACCAATGATTTTAGGCCAAGAGGGCCCTAAGGTGGGTGGGAGAGAAGGGTCTCTAGGCTTGAAGTCTGGTTGCACCCATTCCTGTCCACAGGCTTCCTTTGTAAGCAAGTCAGCAGCTCAGGTGTCCCCACTGCCATCTGGACCTCTTTTAATTTGTTCATAAACAAAAAACAATATATATTAAAAAAAGTCCCTGGCTTTTCAGGAACTCTGAACATCCACCATGGGCCCAAGGAAGCACCTAGCAGTGCAGAGGCTGCACACACAACCCATGCAGAGAGAGACACATTCAATTAGATGTGCACAGGGACGCGTAGCAAGGGGCAACACACTGGCCTGGGCCTCACCTCGCAGCTCAGTCCAGGGTGGTTCTGAGTGGAACCCCAGGTCTCGCTGACTCTTGGTCTAAGTAGCCTGTGGGTAGAAGCTTCTGGGACCCTAAACAGCTCAGTCAAGGGAGCTGGGCTCATCTCAGCCTCAGAGAGGCTACTTAACCACCTTGCAACCCTTCCTACCTGCGGCCCTGAACTTTCATTCATTCGCTCAACAAATAGCATTTGCGTTGCCGGACACTGAGATATGAAATGAACAAGGCAGAATCAAGGCCCTCAGGGAGCTCCTGGCTCAGAGGGATGGGGTGAGGAGGACAGAAAGTAAACCCCTTCCAGCTCTCTGTCAGAGATGGGGGCTCTGAACATGAGGAGGCCAGTCTCCCAATCCAACAGGGGCATCCTCAGCAGACCCCTGAAAAGAAATGGCCAAACCTCAGCATCCCACCTGGGTGTGTCCCCCACGCACAGAAGACAGTGGGGCACAGCCTTTGCTTCACCTCCTTCGGTCCAGTCTCTGTTTTCCTCTCCAGGGTGTCCTTCCAGCCATGCAGACAGTGCTGCCTCCCTGGTTCTCTCTCTGCTGGTTTCCTTGTGCTCCCAGCTGTCTGGACCCCTGCACCTTCTAACCCGTATGCATCCCTGCTTTGAGCTTCCTTGCCCTGCCAACTAGTCCAGAAGTTCTCAGAGTCCCAGAAGTACCGCTCTTGTCCTCAGCCAGACACTAGGGAACTGTGCAAGCCCCCGGGTCCTGTTCCCCAGACAAGCTGGAGGTAGGAGGACGTTAGGCAGGGACCAGGGCAGAAGAAAGGAGGCCAAGGGTTTCTTCCACCTGGATCTGACGTGCTCAGAAATTAGGTGTATGGATGGAGTGGGGTGGCATGGGGTGAGTAGAAAGAAGAAAGGATGGGTGGGTGGATGAGTGGGTGGATGAATGTGAAGGTCGGATGGACAGACGGATGGGGTGACAAGGGAGGGTGGGAAGAAGCTAGGGTGACAGTGACTACAAGACGGCGGTGAGGTCTGACGTGATGGAAGATGACGGAACACGCTGAACAGTTGATCTCTTTCTTCTTCACAAAGGAAATCTCTCCAGCCTTTCCTGGAGGAGCATATTTGAAGTCTGTTTTTAGTTCAACAGACAAGAAAATGTCCCTTGGAGCCTGTCTAATTGCAGTCCATTTGCTCTTGGAGGACTTTTGTCATCGTGGAGGGTGGCTGATGGAATTCTTCCTCTTAAAGCCCTTCCTGTATTTCAAGACTTCAATTAAAATAAATAAAGTGGTTGGACAAGGTGGGGTTTTCAAACTGGGCTTTCCCAGAGATGTTGCAGGAGTAGAAAGAACACTCTTATTCTCCTTCAAGAAATATTTCGAAAGTTTTAAAAACTCTAATAAAGGGGACTTCCCTGGTGGTCCAGTGGCTAAGACTCCATGCTTCCAATGCCTGGGGCCTGTGTTCGATCCCTGAGTAGGGAACTAGACCCCACACGCTGCAACTAAAGTTCTCAAATGCCACGACTAAGACCCAGCACAGCCAAATAAATAAATAAATATATATTTTTTAAAAAGTCGAATCCATGGGAGCCATCAACACATCTGTGTGTCCCACCACTTGCAGCCATTTTGCACCCTGTGTGGTATTGTGAATGTTCTGATATTTCAAGGTAAACAGTTGATAAACCGTTATCACCAACGACTACTTGTCTGTGTGACTTTCCTCTGTACCGAGTTGCAGAGCAAATAGATTCTGGTCTGGTGTGCCTCAAGTTACATCCATCACCCACTTGAAAACGTTCACCTTTCCAGCTCAGCCTTTTTGCTCTCATGTGTGGCTTTTCAAGTAAGAAAACATGGAGTTGGACATGTAACTTATTCCTTTTACTGGTTTCACACATGGGGTTTCCGTGTTGGGCTCTATTTTTAAAGGAGGAATTTCATTGATAATTTGAAAGAGAAGAAACAAAAATAGAAACCCATTAGATTAATCCCCAAGGAGCCTTTTATCTCTTCTTTTCTCTGATTCTCTCCAGCCCCCAGCCTTTCTGCCTTTGTGCTGATTACACTGGATCTTGGGATTATTAGCTCCCTGTCACCCAGCCCTGTTTTACCAACAGGGGCCCCTCTGGACTCAACAATGTGTCATGGAAAGGAGTGTCATTCTCCTGTAGGTCAAGGTTGAGAATTAGCCCACCCTCTCTTCTGAGCCTTTTATGGCCAGCCATTCATAAATTTGTCCAATTCCCTTTAAGAATTCATGTCTTGGTCCTGCCAGGGTCATCTCCTGGCATAATGAGTCCCACGTTTATTATCTGTGGGGTGAGGTCGTGTTTCTTTCTTGGCTGCCTGTCTTCCCTGCCCTCCTTCCATCTGGGACCACAGCTGGGTAGAAGGGAAGGCCTTGCTTAGTCTCCTGGTACCTTACGGCCAGAACCTTGCAGTCCATTCACCCACCAGGCTCTAGACCTCAGGTGAGAAGACCAGCTTGCTCCTAGCCGAAAGCGTTCTGGAACAGTGTACAGGAAGAACTCTGCTGCCACATTTAACTGGATAGGATTAGTGGAATGGGGCCGGCAGGAGATGTCCTCCTAGAAGGAATACATAAGAAAGAAAGTCCCTTGTGAAGGACTTCCCTGATGGTCTAGTGGTTAAGAATCTGCCTGCCAATGCAAGGGACACGGGTTCCATCCCTGGTCTGGGAAGATCCCACATGCTGTAGAGCAACTAAGCCTGTGAAAAGTGAAAGTGTTGTTGTTCAGTCGTGTCTAATTTGTTGTGACCCTATGGACTATAGCCTGCCAGGCTCCTCTGTGGGATTTTGCAGGCGAGAACACTGGAGTGGGTTTGCCATTCCATTCTCTTCTCCAGGGGATCTCCCTGACCCAGGGATCAAACTCCAGTCTCCCACACTGCAGACAGATTCTTACCATCTGAGCCACCATGGAAGCCCCATGTAAACCTGTGGGCCACAACTATTGAGCCTGTGCCTGAGAGCCCAGAAGCCACAACTACTGAAGCCCATGTACTGCAACTGCAGAAGCCCAAGAACCCTAGAGCCCATGCTCTGGAACAAGAGAAGCCACTGCAGTGAGAAGCCCCGCACTGCAATGAGGAGGGGCCTGAGCTCACCGCAACTAGACAAAGCCTGCATGCAGCAATGAAGACCCAGCACAGTCAAAAGTGCAATCAATTTTTAAAAGGGAAGACTTGCGAACCATGCATCCATCGGTGGGGCATCAGTGGGCTCAGAAACTCTTGGTTCCCTTCAGAGTAGGCGATCTCCCTTTAATAAGTCATATTGTGACTTTGCACGCTCTTTTCAAATGGAATCATGGCAGTCATGGGGTAAATTACCTACTGAATTTCTGATGGCTTCCTTAGCGACCACCTGTTCAGACCACTGTCTTCCTTCCAGATCGTTCTGTGGGGCCGGACTGAAAAATGCCTGAAGGAGACGACGGAGGAGATTCGGCAGATGGGCACTGAGTGCCACTACTTCATCTGTGATGTGGGCAACCGGGAGGAGGTGTACCAGACAGCTAAAGCTGTGCGGGAGAAGGTGAGCGGCCTGGGAGGCACTGGCCTCAGCTCTGTCAGAATCCTAGCCAAAGGGGACAGTCTCACGGGGCTTGGAGAGAGCTTTGCTTATGGTGGAATGGCTGTTTGCAGGGCATCTCAGAGGACTCTCCTGTGAAGCTGGTCCTGTGTGTGTGTGTGTTGCAGAGAGCAGGGACTAGGGACATAGACTGACTGAATCACCTGTTGTCCCCTTTGGAAGTTTAAGCCTGTGAGTGTCTGTCCTAAACCCTGGGGTAGTGGGGTGGGGGTGGGGTGCAAATGTCTCATGGTCGCCTGGGAAAATACCCCTGACTCCAGACATCTAGTTAGACTGAGTGTATTAGTGAGGTCCAAGAGAGCAGAAACCACCCTGTTAGATATCTGGCACACGGCAAATGTTAACTATGTCACAATAACCTCATTTATTATAGGTGTGCTCTGTGACAGGTATATTAGGTGCCATAAATCATTTCTGATCCCCAGAGCAACCCTGGTATGGTTATTAGCCCCATCTTACAAATCAAGACTAATGCTCAGAGAGGCGATGTGGCTGCCCAGGGCCAGGTCCCTCCTCTCCAGGGATAGGCCACTGGGGCTGGCTGCCCTAATGGCCCGGTGGCCCCTTCTTGCCCACAGGTGGGTGACATCACCATCCTGGTGAACAACGCCGCCGTGGTCCACGGGAAGAGCCTGATGGACAGTGACGATGATGCCCTTCTCAAGTCCCAGCACATCAACACCCTGGGCCAGTTCTGGGTAAGGTTTTCCTGAGCCAGAGCCAGCGCTGGGCATGTCAATGACATGGTCTTCCCTTCCAGGGAGCCTGGGGCTATAGGGGAGTGGGGAGAGGCTCACCAGGGCTTGGGCTTGGGTCTAGAGGGTGGCTGGACAAGAAGAATGACAGGCTCTCCAGGAGTCATCTGGACTTTCTGAAATGTGGGGGTTGGTGCCCTCAGCCTCCACCCCATCACCTCCCCATCGCAGGAAAACCCAGTGGCTGGAGGGGTGCCCGTGTCAAGGGTAGTCTGTTCTCCCCAAGAGGGTAAGTCGAGGGGCTGTTGGAAGCTGTGTCTGCCGCACACTAACCTCCCCATCCACCCTCAGACCACCAAGGCCTTCTTGCCGCGGATGCTGGAGCTACAGAACGGCCACATCGTGTGTCTGAACTCCGTGTTGGCACTCTCCGCCATCCCTGGCGCCATCGACTACTGCACGTCCAAAGCCTCAGCCTTTGCCTTCATGGAGAGCCTGACCCTGGGGCTGCTGGACTGTCCAGGCGTCAGCGCCACCACCGTGCTGCCCTTCCACACAAGCACCGAGATGTTCCAGGGCATGAGGGTCAGGTCAGTGGCAGGGGACCCTGTCTCCGAGCCAAGTCCCTCTAGTCAATTGGACAAGGGGACTCATTATACCCAGAGAGACAAAATTTTAAAATAACCCAGAAGTGCTTTTTCCCTGGCTTTTTGGTCTCATATCTGAGTCTCCATCTGCAAGGCAGTGGGGTTCTATAGTGGTTTAGGGTCCTGCTTCTCAGGTCAGGGGCTTCACAGAGTACCCATGCTAAACGCATGCAATGGAATACTCACCCAACTATAAAAAGGGTGTAAAGTATTAATTACGCAAATGATATGGATGAATCTCCAAAGCATTATGTTGAATGAAAGAAATCAGAGACACAAGAGTGCATTTTGCATGGTTCAATTTTTCTGAAGTTCTAGAGAAGGCAAAGCTGGGTGGAGGTGATGGAGATCAGAACAGTGCAGTCCTAGAGGAGTGGGGACACAGCCTGGCAGGGAGCACCAGGGAACCTTCTAGGCTTTTAACAATGTTCTCTCTTCTTGGTCTGAGTAGGGATTACACAGGTAAAAACTGATCATGCTGGACACTTAAGATTTATGCCTTTTATTGTATATAAGTTATAGCTTAAAGAAATACCGAAGCCCAACCACCCCTCCTCCAGACCAATTAAATCAACAGGAAATGGGTACCACTGGTTTAGAGCTTACTTTGGAGCCAGACCCCCAGGATGTGTGTGACTCTCCAGCCTCTGTTGTTAATCTGCAGAATGGGATGATAGGAGTAGGAGTCTGTGATAAAAATAAAATGGGATCTAGCACAGAATACCCTATGTGCTACATTGTAAGTGCCCAGTAAATGGTGCTACACTGATGTGCACTTATGAAGGGACACAAGGTTGTAGGGAAATGAAAATGGGGAATCACCCAAAAACTATTTTCCTTGTTTTTTTGCAAAGCAACATATAATGATAGTTTTGCCTTCTAAATTACATGATCACCCTCTTCCAAACATGAGGATAGCATGGAAGGGTCATTGTGAGGATTGCATGAGATCGTGGAAGGCATGGAGCACAGTGCATTCATGTGGTGTGGGAATCACTCAGAAGACCTCAGTGATTATCACTAGGGGTGGTTTTGCTAAGCAAGAATCAAAACACCTGGCTTTGCAGACTCAGAGACATGCAGAACAGACTTCTGATTGCCAGGGGAGAGGTGAGGGGAGGGAAGAAGTAGGAGTTTGGGATTAGCAGACGCAGACTATTATATATAGAATGGATAAATAATGTACTGTGTAGCACGGGGAACTATGTTCAATATCCCGTAAAAAACATAATGGAAAAGAATATGAAACAGAATATATATATGTGTGTGTGTGTGTGTATAACTGAGTCACTTAGGGCTTCCCTGGTGGCTCAGACAGTAAAGAATCTGCTTGCAGTACAAGAGACCCAGGTTTGACCCCTGAGTGGGGAAGAGCCCTTGGAAAAGGGAATGGCAATCCACTCCACTATTCAGAGAATTCCGTGAACGGAAGAGCCTGGCAGGCTTCAGTCCATGGGGTCGAAAAGAGTCAGACACGACTAAGTGAGTCGCTTAGCTGTATACAAGAAATTAACACAACATAGTAAATCAACTATAACAATAAAATTTAAAAGGAAAAACCTGATCTTGAATTTCACCTCAGCTCCTGTATGGTGGTGAAACCTTTAACCAGTTTTGTTACCAGTCTGAGCTTTACTTTGCTCATCTGTCAAACAGTGGAAATAATATTTACCTTGTCAGATTATTGGGAAAATTAGAAATAACATATGTAATGTATCTAGTGTAAAGCCTGGGGCATATGAGATGCTCAGTATTATTATTTTTTCTAACAATAAACATCGTCATAAGTGCATCTGCTATTAATCTTTCTAGCAGACTTTAGTTGTTATGTGCTGTGCTGTGCTTAGTTGCTCAGTTGTGTCCAACTCTTTGCCCGCCAGGCTCCTCTGTCCCTGGGGATTCTCCAGGCAAGAATACTGGAGTGGGTTGCCATGCCCTCCTCCAGGGGATCTTCCAAACCCAGGGAGCAAACCCAGGTCTCCTGCATTGCAGGCAGATTCTTTACCGTCTGAGCCACCAGCTAAGCCCAAGAATACTGGAGTGGGTAAACTATCCCTTCTCCAGGGGATCATTCCTGACCCAGGAATCAAACAGGGGTCTCCTGCATTGCAGGCAGATTCTTTACCAGCTGAGCTACCAGGGAAGCCTAATTTCCAGCTGACTTATATGCAAATTATCATAGATTCTGAATTTAGAGGATGCTGGAATAATGACTATGAATGTTCCATATTGGTTTTTCCCTCCTACAGTGTCTTGGTTTAGTTTCTTCTCATCTGAGTATACAGGAAGTGCTCAATAAATATGTGAAAGTGAAAGTCGTTCAGTCATGTCCAACTGTTTGAGACCCCATGGATTATACACTCCATGGAATTCTCCAGGCCAGAATACTGGAGTGGGTAGCAGTTCCCTTCCCCAGGGGATCTTCCCAACCCATGGATCAAACCCAGGTCTTCCACCCTGCATGTGGATTCTTTACCAGCTGAGCCACCAGAGAAACAATAAATGCATACTGGATGGAAATGCAGCAGCAACGATTCATGGTTCTAACTGGGCGCCTTGAGCACAGAAGTGAGCAGGACTTTCACAGACCTTGCATTCCTGTGCCTGTTTTGCCTTCTGGCAAGGTTTCCTCTCCATCACTTTAAGAAGGAAATCCAAGGCCTCTCTCAAGTCATTTTTCCACAGTGGTTCAGAGTGTGGGCTCAAACTGAAGAGACAGGTAATGCTAGTGGTAAAGAACCTGCCTGCCAATGCAGGAGATGTAAGGGATGCGGGTTCGATCCCTGGGTCAGGAAGATCCCCTGGAGGAGGGCATGGCAACCCACTCCAGTATTCTTGCCTGGGAAATCCCATGGACAGAGGAGCCTGGCAGGCATAGAGTCGGACATGACTGAAGCGATTTAGCATGCAACCCCAGCTTTGTGTGATCTCAGGCAGGTTACTTAGTTTTCCTGTGCCTTGGTTTCCTAGTCCATGAGAAGGGATTGATAGTGATACCCTGACTTCAAAGGCTAGATGAGCTCCCATGTGTGAATCAACTAGTTGGCTGGCAAGTAGGAAGCACTAGGTGGAGCTTCATTACCTGTGGACAGCAGGTGAGCTCTGAGGGCTTAGGCTGCTGCTGCTGCTGCTGCTGCTAAGTCACTTCAGTCGTGTCCGACCCTGTGCGACCCCATAGACAGCAGCCCACCAGGCTCCCCCGTCCCTGGGATTCTCCAGGCAAGAACACTGGAGTGGGTTGCCATTTCCTTCTCCAATGCATGAGAGTGAAAAGTGAAAGTGTAGTCACTCAGTCGTGTCCTTCTCTTCGCGACCCCATGGACTGTAACCTACTAGGCTCCTCCATCCATGGGATTTTCCAGGCAAGAGTACTGGAGTAGGTCGCCATTTCCTTCTCCAGAGGGCTTAGGAGAAGAGCAGTAAAAGTCTAATTTGTACCTAGTTTGTGTGGGTTAGTTGCTCAGTCATGTCTGACTCTTTGCAAACACTTGGACTGTAGACTGCCAGGCTTCTCTGTTCATGGAATTTTCCAGGCAAGGATACTGGAGTGGGTAGCCATTCCCTTCTCTAGGGGATCTCCCCGACCCAGGAATTGAACCTGGGTCTTCTGCATTGCAGGCAGATTCTTTACTGTCTGAGTCACAAGGGAAGCCCTGTTTCTTGAAAGGGAAAAAAAAAAGCATTGGCTTCCTCTCCAACCATGTTTAGCAACTTCTCAGGGTGGAAGGTTGGAGACAGGTGCTTAGGACAGAACTGATGGATTTTCTGGCAAAAGCAGCCATAACAGGGACTTCCCTGGTGGTCCAGTGGCTAAGACTCTGTACTCCCAGTGTAGGGGACCCAGGCTCAGTCCCTGGTCAGGGAACTAGATCACACATGCTGCAACTAAAGATGGAAGATCCCACGTGGTCTCAGTCACAACCTGGCACAGCCCAATAAATAAATATTAAAAAAAAAAAAAGAGTGACCATATAGGTGAGTGCTGCTGTTTGTAAATTGCTACTTACTTATTTTTTTCTATGTTTGAGCCACCAGACACTTTATAAATGCTGCTGCATGTGGCCCTCTGCAAGCTTGTGAGAGCTCTTAAGCCCATTTCCCAGATGGGGGAACTGAGACTGAGAAGGGAAGGTACTTGCCCAAGGCCACATGGATAGAAGTTGGCTTATCACCCTCAGTCCTCCTGGTGCTGGAGCAACATGTTCTGTGGAAGTGAGGTCAAAGCCAGTAGCACCAGCAGCCCTGCACCTATAGGCCCAGGAGAGATGGGACAAGCTGCAAGCAGGGCACTTGCCTGGGGCTTCTGGGGGCTTGGCTTGAATCTCCAGGCCCCAACCAGCTCCCCAGAGCCCCAGCTTTCTTCTCTGTCGGTTGGAGTGAATAACGCCTGTTGATCACTCAGCACAGGTCTGGCACTTAGGGAGCATCACTACTGTTAGGGGTCTCAGGTCCGATGCTTCTGAACAATCATAAGAAGCCCCTGATGCTTGCTTATTCAGCCATTCATTTATCAACCCCATGAGACCGATCTGTAGCTGTTTGAATGGATTAGTGAGTGTATCCATGAATCAAGAGCTGAGGGAGTCGACCAGCAAGTGCGGCAGAGCTCCTGTCTCTGCACAGGATGCACAGGACACACCCGGGGAATGTCATGTCATTCAATGTCCACCCACGCAGCAAGCATTTATTAAGCACCTACGATATCCTGATGCTGCACTCAGGGCAGATAGCGAGGAGCAAGACCCACCAGACCTCTGCCCTTGGGGACTTCAATGGTGGAGGAAGAGAGACAGGTCATTCTCGATGGGGTACATTCAGTCAGGGGGACGAGATCAGAGGCCACTCTGAGGGGCAAAAGGAGGGAGCCTTGCTGATGGGATGGCTGAGATGGGAAGGATCTTAAGAGAGAGGATTGGCCGGGATTGCTGGGCAGAGAAGGAGGAGAGGTGGGCCCAGAGAGGTAGGGCTGAAGACAGCTTTGGGGCCCTGGGAGGGCTCAAGCAGGGCAGTGACAGAGTGTGGGTGAGATTTTAGGGAGCTCTCTGCCATGCTCTGAGAATCAGTCCCAGGGTATAGGTGGGCAGGAGGAGACCAGCTGGGAGGAGAGAGGGGATTCGGAACTCCTGATGCATCCGGGGTGGCAGGGAAGCAGAGAGAGTATTTCAAACAGGTCTTGAGTCTCCCCCGACAGGAGAAGCCAAAGGGATGACCCTGACATGTTAGAGAAGGGGCTTCCCTGGTAGCTCAGCTAGTAAAGAATCTCCCTGCAATGCAGAAGACCCCGGTTCAATTCCTGGGTCGGGAATGATCCCCTAGAGAAGGGATAGGTTACCCACTTCAGTATTCTTGGGCTTCCCCGGTGGCTCAGACGACAATCTGCCTGCAGTGCGGGAGACCTGGGTTTGCTTCCCGGGTTGGGAAGATCCCCTGAAGAGGGCCTGGCAACCCACTCCAGTATTCTTGCCTGGAGAATCCCATGGACAGACATGTTAGAGACAGAAATGGAGACAAGGGGCAGGAAGGGGGTTTAGCAGTAGCACTTGCTTTTCAGGAGAAACTCACACTGTCTCTTCCTGCATGCAGGTTCCCCAACCTCTTCCCCCCACTGAAGCCAGAGACGGTGGCCCGGAGGACAGTGGAAGCTGTGCAGCTTAACCAGGCCCTCCTCCTGTTGCCGTGGACAATGCATGCCCTCATTATCTTGAAAAGGTACAGGGCTGTGGGAGGAAGCTCAGAGTCAGGCTCCTGTGGGCCGTGTCCCCTCCTCCCAGGGGACCTTGGTGGTGAAGAGGCCTCAAACAAAAGAAAGAACCCACATGATCGATTAGTCATGTCTGCTGTGGGTGTGAAAATGAGAGTCGTGGCATATAGGTCATGGAGTTATTATCCTTAATATAGGCTTCCTAGGTGGCACTGGTGGTAAAGAACCCGCCCATCTAATGCAGGGGACGTAAGAGACATAGGTTTGATCCTTGGGTCAGGAAGATCTCCTGGAGAAGGGCACGGCAACCCACTCCAGTATTCTTGCCTGGAGAATTCCATGGCGGGCTACAGTCCATGGAGCCACAAAGAGTTGGACTCGACTGAATGACTGAATACTTACTACAGATTAGGGTAGTCAACCTTGTTGCTCTCAAGAACCCTTTACAATTTTAAAAGTTGTTGAAGAACCTAAAGTGCTTTTATTTATGTGAGTTATATCTGTTGTTTTAGAAATTAAAACTGAGGGGAAAAAGTATGGGATTTATACACGTATTCATTTATATATAGCAATAAAAAATCCATTTGGTGTTAACATAAACAATATTTTTGTGAAAAGTAAGCATATTTTCAAAAAAAAAGAATAGAGTATAAAGAATGGCATTGTTTTACATTTTTGCAAAGCTCTTTATTATCTGACTTAATTGAAGACAAATGGATACTTGTATCTGCTTCTGATTTTCATCTTTTGTGATGTCACATGTCATGTAGCCTCCAGAAAACTCCACTGTACACTCATGAGAGAATGAGCATTAAAAAAGTCGAATCCTACCACGGTACTATAATAAAAATAGTTTGCACTTGCAGACAGACCTCTGAAGAGATCTCTGGTACGCCCAGGGGTTCCTGGGCGACACTTTGAGAACTGCCAGTCTAGAGACTAAATGTTGGCCCCAGCCTTCAGGGAGTTCACCCTAACAGGGAAGACAGGAATCTCCTTGCCTAAGGCTTGAGATTCATAGAAACATCACAGTGCTCACTAGGTGGAATTTACCAGGGAGACCACCTTGGGAGGTGGGCTTTACAGAGAACTTGCTCCTCCAGAATTTGCCCAGCATCACATTCTAGAACTTTCCAGACTCTGGGCAGAAAACTCTTCCTGTCCCAGTCCCACACTACACAGGCCATTCCACATGCCGCATTCAGCACAGTTTTCATGAGCCTCTCCTGCTGCAGAGAGAGCTTCCACCCTGGAGCCCCAAGTGACCATGGACTCTTGGCTCCTCTGGGTCCCCAGCCCCACACTGACTGAACCCCTCTAACCTGAAAGACCTTTTCTTTCTTTTTTTTTTAACTTTTTATTTTATATTGGAGTATAGCCGATGAACAGGCTTCCCAGGTGGCTCTAGTGGTAAAGAAGCCATGTGCCAGTGCAGGAGATGTAAGAGATGCAGGTTCGATTCCTGGGTCGGGAAGATTCCCCTGGAGGGCTTGGCAACCCACTCTAGTATTCTTGCGTAAAAAATCCCGTGGACAGAAGAGCATGGTGTTCTATAGACCACAGTGTCGCAAAGAGTCAGACACAACTGAAGCAGCTTAGCACGCACACACACGTAGCCTATGGACAATGTTGAGATGGTTCAGGTGGACAGCAAAGGGACTCAGCCGTACACATACGTGCATCCAAACTCCCCTCCCATCAGGCTGCCTCATAACATTAAGCAGAGTTCCCTATGCTGTACAATAAGACCTTGTTGGTTATCCATTTCAAGTATAGCAGTGTGTACATGTCCATCCCAAATTTCCTAAATATCCCTTTGTTCTGGAAGTCTGTATCTGTTTTGTAAGTAAGTTCATTTATATCATTTCCTGAAAGGCGTTTTTGGGAAGTGAAACACCCAAGTGCCTTTATCAGATGTCCAACCCCAGGAAACCAGGTCCCCCTCTGGCTACCGTGGACACAGTGGGCACCTGAGTAGCTGCTGTAACTTCAGGACCAGGGGGATACATCAGTCCATCCCTTCTCCAAATTCAAAGCCCTTCCAGGACACAGAGTCGGGGGCGGGGGCGGGGGGTGCTGGGCAGGCAAGCCCCACCTCAGCCTCCCTCAGTCCATGCTGACTATTGCTCTGAGTTGCTCCTTGGCTGCTCCATGAGCCTTAGGAGTCCAGGGACTTGGATCCTCACCAAAGCCAAGCTGATTGTCCACCTCAGGGAGCTTCTTAGAAGCTTTTGGAGACATTCTAGAAAAAAGCTAATTTGTCTAGAACACCTCAGCACCATCCACAGTAAGCCCCCAGCCTACATTTCCTGTTCTGTCCCCCACTACTTTCCCACAAAAAGCAGAGGCCAGCCCTTCCCCATTCCCTGCACTTGCACACCTCTCTCACCTTCCCCAAGAGAAATCTTCACAGGTTCAACTCTATTGCCACCATCCCCAGGAAGCCTTCCCGATTGCTCCAGCTGGAATGAGGCTTTTCCATCTTGCAGCTAGGATGGGCTGGAGCCCTTCAAACTTGATTCAACAGATGAACTGAGGGCATCTCTAAGCTGGGTCCTCTGTGCCAGGTGCCAGGATCAGAGATGAAATATCTACCACAGAGACACCCAGGGGCCCAACGAGGAAATAGCAAGTACAACTCCAGGCCTTATTGGGGAAGCACAGGGCTATAGGGAGCCCCGGGGAAAGGCCTAAGGTGAGTCTGGGAAATTTCCCACAAAACAGGAAATTGTGTCATGCTGAAGGTCAAGGCCTGAAGGTATCGGTTGGCCAAAAATTTCGTTTGAGTTTTTCATATGGGGACCGAATGGACCTTTTTGGCCAACCCAATATATGCAGGTGTTTTATTATCTGGAGGGAAATAAAGGGTGAGAAGTAAAACCTGAGGTCCCATCTAAAGGAAGACACCGTCCTGGAGTGAAGCAAACTTGGCTGAGAATCTTGAAATGGTAGATAGGACAGACTTTGGTAGCAAATGTATCAGGAACAGTGTGGCTGCTTAAGAAATAAGTTAACACATGGAGTGGGGGGAACAAGAAGGTGATCAGATCAGATCAGATCAGATCAGTCGCTCAGTCGTGTCTGACTCTTTGCGACCCCATGAATCGCAGCACGCCAGGCCTCCCTGTCCATCACCAACTCCCAGAGTCCACTGAGACTCACGTCCATCAAGTCAGTGATGCCATCCAGCCATCTCATCCTCTGTCGTCCCCTTCTACTCCTGCCCCCAATCCCTCCTAGCATCACAGTCTTTTCCAATGAGTCAACTCTTCGAATGAGGTGGCCAAAGTACTGGAGTTTCAGCTTTAGCATCATTCCTTCCAAAGAAATCCCAGGGCTGATCTCCTTCAGAATGGACTGGTTGGATCTCCTTGCAGTCCAAGGGACTCTCAAGAGTCTTCTCCAACACAACAGTTCAAAAGCATCAATTCTTCCGCTCTCAGCCTTCTTCACAGTCCAACTCCCTAACTCTTCAGCCCCACACAGTAAATATTTGTTGAATAAGTGGCATTTGGAGTTCATAGATTTCTGAGATAATTATGGACCCTAAAATGCTCGGAATGTGGCTTTGAAAATTTGTTTATACCTACCCTTTGCCTTCTAAAAACTATTTATACTGGGCTTCCCTGGTGACTCAGATGGTAAAGAATCTCCCTGCAATGCAAAAGACCTAGATTCAATCCCTGAATCAGGAAGCTCCTCTGGAGGAGGGCATGGCAACCTACTCCAGTATTCTTGCCTAGAGAATCCCCACGGACAGAGGAGCCTGCTGGGCTACTGTCCACGGGGTCGCAAAGATTTGGACACAACTGAGCGACTAACACTTTCACTTTTATTTATCTACTTACTTGAAAGCCCTTCCTCCATGGAGGGGTGGGTGAGTTGGCTTGTTGGGGGAGCTAGTGTGTGTTGGAGAGAAGAGGTTGGGAGAGCTTATGGGAACCACTACTCAACTACATATCTTGTTTGGCTACCAGTCCGCTGGTCCCCCATTGACCGTCTTCTTTTTTCCTTTCTCCCTCCCTCAGCATACTCCCACAGGCTGCCCTCGAGGAGATCCACAAATTCTCAGGAACCTACACCTGCATGAACACTTTCAAAGGGCGGACATAAAGACAGGACGGAGAAACAGGCTCAAAGCCACGGAACCTGAGGGGGCACGGGCACCTGGGCACACGCCTACACGCCTGTCCCTCAGCACACTTCTGCTGGGTGAGCAGGACTGCTTCTACTGGGGAAGAATCCGGCTGCCCCCCTAGCCAGCCCCAGGACCTTTGCACAGGACTGATGGGCATAACTCTGACCCCCATGGGGAGGCAAGAAATCAGCCAGCAGCTGCCTTGACACTTTTGTACATTTCTGATTCTGTAGAGTTTATTGTTAAATCGCTTCTCAAGTCTAACCAGCCTTGGCAATGTGCATAGACTATTTCCGGGATGGTCTGTGCCCACATGCTCCTCCTTCGCCTCCAAAATTCACTCATCCTCAGCTTGTGCAAACTGGTTGAACGGCAGGAATATATAAAATAAAGAGAGAAAGCTTTTGCGAGTGTTTTTCTTGAAATCCTTGACCTCTGGTCCTTGGTGGGCAGTGGGGAGGGGACCAATCCCAACCATAACACCCAACCCTTTCAGAGAGAATTGGTCTGCTTAGGGTCCCCAGCTGCCATGGATGGAGTAGACAAGAAGGAGGCAGAGATCAGGAGAGAAATTGGAATCCAGGCCTGTGGGGGTAGGGAGTAACTGGTTTCTTGCCAGCTCTTTCAGGGCTCTCCCAACAGTCATGGGTTGGGGGGCACTTTGCCTTCCCACCTGCATCCGTGGAAGACCAGCAGGAATTAGTCTACAGAGGCATGCCCTCTGCCCTGCCATGGCCCCACCAGCCTCCAGGCCACCAACTCAGGAGAGAAGAACCAGGTTTTATCAAGCCCCTTCTGTCTACCTAGCATGTGCTGAGAGGGGAATGTTGCTGAGAAGCCAAAACTCTGAAGATCACCAGCACAACAAGGCCAGTGCTAAGCGGGTGCTGTGGGCCCCCAGGTCTGCAATCTGATCGCAGGGGATAGAAGTGAAATAGCAAAGGAGAATGAGGAGTCTGGGATGGTAGAGGGGTTTGACGTGGATTCAGGCAATGGGGAAAATGACAGCCAAGGAGACATGGGGAGAGTTTCCTCCTGTGTGTGTTCTCTGTTACTGCCAGGGGACTGGCGGACAATGGAATCTCATCTAAGGCACCTCCGTCTACACAGCTCTTGCAGGTGGTTGGCAGGGTCGGGGACAGAAGCAGGCAGTGGTTCCAGGAGATGACAGAGAAAATCACAGGCAAAAATTCAGTGGAGAAGCTTGCTGGAGCATCGCACAAAGCATGTACCTTCACACAACTCACATGCGAGGAAGAGCAGTCTTGCAGCTCAACAGTCATCAGTCTGGTCTGTGTGCAAAGATGCCAAGTCACGATCACATCCACTGTCTATTGAGCACCAACCAAATAGCGGCCAAGCTGCAAAGCTTAACATCTTAAGTGTTATTTATCCACTGTATCCAACAGTGGTCAAGACAAAAATCAGCTCTCAGGAACCCCTTTAAAGACTTTCAAGAGCCACAATATATATCAGACAAAATATGACCCCCAGAAGTCCACGGCTTCCAACAACAGAGCTTGTGTTACATTGCCTCTGTCCATAGATGGTGGATGCAGCTCTGCTCTGTGTCCTCTTCACTCTGGGGCCCCAGCTGAGAGAGAAGCCTCCTTCTGGGATGATGTCATCTTGGGGCAGAAGTAGACACACCTGGGAACCCATGCACTGGCTCTGAAATTTTCTGCCTGGAAACAATGCACACCACTTCTGCTCACATTTCTTTGGCCAGAGCAGGTCATATGGTCAAACACAGTGAGGATGCTGCTGGGTATACAATCCCCCTGGAGGAATGGTCAGTGATTTTGAACTATACTGCAATCTACCACACTGTGGAAGGAGCTGTCTGTAGGAACTTAAGGAAAAAAATGGAAATGTAGGCAAAGGATGGGCTTCCCAGCTGGCACTAGTGGTAAGGAAGCCGGCTGCCAATGCAAAAGACACAACCCCTAAAAGACATGAGTTCGATTCCTGGGCTGGGAATCCCCTGGAGGAGGGCATGGCAACCCATCTCAGTATTCTTGCCAAGAGAATCCCATGGACAGAGGAGCCTGGCGGGCTACAGTCCATGGAGTCTCAAAGAGTCGGTCACGACTAGAGTGATTTAGCACACACACACACACTCAGGCAGAGGGTGGAGAGCCCTGGGACTGGGGCTCTCTAGGTGTTACACACCAGGTTCTGAGCAGAACCCCAAAGAAGCACTGACCTTTCAGGAGGGTGGTATTAGAAAGACCACTTCAGTGGTGAGAAAACAGGCTCAGAGCAGGGAAATAGCATGCCCAAGTTTGTAGCGCTTGTGAACACCAGAGCCAGAATTTGAACCCAGGTCTGCCTGACCCCCTGGCTTACCATAGCAAGTTGGGGGGCACCACTTTCATTTTGGTCCTTGAGGATCTGTGTCACTGAAGTGTGTTTTGGGGAGAAGCTGATGAAGGGGTCTAGCCTGCAGATGTCAGGCCTGGAAGGCCCATGCCTGCGCTGTAGCCCCGCTTTGGCATGTGAATACAATGTGGGTGGGTGTGCTGGGTGTGGCCTGCCCCCGCAGTCCTGGTGCCACCGACCAGGTGCTGGTCACCCCAGGAGATAGGCCCGGGCTGACACAGCTCAGTGGGCAAGGACAGATGAGGAAGGAGTGGGAGTTCAGTCTGTTGAGCCCCGACTTTTCTGAGCAACCTTGAGTGGCAGACTCATTTCTGGACTCAAGGCGTTGCAGAGAGGATTCAACTCCTGAGGTTTCCATGAAATTGCACTTGGCCTGCAGGCCAGGAATGCAGGGAGGACCCCAGGGGTCTGAGTGAATCTGGGGGTGAGGAGGCCCAACCGGCCCTCCCCAAGGCCCACTGAGAACAGAATCGCTGTCTTGGCTTCACCAGGACGTCGCATCTTTCCAGAGCCCCACGGGCTCCTGACAGCCAGGCCCAGTCCCACCCTACCCCTTCCCTCTCAGCTGAGATACTTTCTTTTTCTGGATCTTTTCCCAGAGGAACCAGGGAAAAAGCCTTGGGCAGGTTCCCAGGAGGCGGCGTCCTCCTTGCTCCCCCAGTGGACACTTGGAGAGCTTTGAGAGTTGAAGCAAAGAGCTAATTCTGTCCCTTGGCTTAGCCAAGTGAAGGAGAGTGACAAGCACTGAACGCTGGCTCCTGGAATCTCCCGAGGGGCAGGACAGGGTGTGCCAACCCCGCAGAGAAGACTTAGGCCCTGGGAAATGACCCAGTTGCCCTGCCCCAGGCTCCTCCCCATCTCCCAAGAGAACCAGATTGGAGGTGGGTACGGGGAGGCGCCAGACGCGAGCCCATCCTGGCATGGTTCCAGGGGGACCAGGCTCTCTGGTCTGGCAAGGGGTCAAGAATTGAGTCCTGTGCCCACCATCCTGCTTCTGGGGCCAGAAGGCTTGGAAAAAGTGGGCTTTCTTCTCCTTGGGCCAAACTGATGGTCGGGAGGGACTAAGGTGACAGAATGCTCCTGGCCTGACCGCAGGGCTCAGTCCAGCCCCCACTAAGAGACCTTCTGATGGAGCGGACAGCCATGCCTCAGGGGACACCTCAGGTTGATAAGGGACAAAAGAGAACCAGGTCACAAGTATACAAAGTCTGCAGCCGAAGTGCCAAGCAGCACAGAGAGATGAGAACAGTCGCAGGACTGGTGGCGGGGAGGGGTGGGGCTGAGACCGGGGAGGATGAAGGTCATTTCAGAGCTCCTGTTGGGGGCGGGTTCCCTCACCCCCCTACTACCGCACCTCTGGATTTCTTCTCACTTTCCAGAAAGGCCTTCCAAAATGGAAGGTAGGGGCTTATTAATAAGAGCCCAGAAGTCTATATGAGAAGAATCTGTACACAGACACCCCTCATCTCTGTCAAAGCCAGGAGGTGACAGTGTCCCTTGACACAGAAGGAAGGCTGGGAGCGGCTTGTGGGCACCCTGGTCACTGCTCTCACTCCTTGTGAGTGGGGCTCTTATACTACAATTCCACTTATTAACATTCCTTAACACACTTCTCTTCATAAACCGAGGGCTTCCTGCTGTGGACCAGACCTGGGCCCTGGGAAGCCCTGTCCTTCAGCCATGAGGGGTCCAGCTGTACCCCCCCTACCTCCCTCATGGCCCCCCTGAGGCCCTTATCTTCTAACAATGCGGCAGACCCCTGGGTCCCAGCTTCTCACAGCCCAGTGTGAGGCCAGGAGGCTCCCTGAGAGGTGGGAGGCGCTGGTGTTTGGGGAGAGAAATCCAGACTCGGGGCCCCATTGGCTCTGAGATCTCCTGTGTGTGATGTCACCTTTCCCACCTGCAGAAGGGCCCAGACGTTCCTCCCCTCCTGCCTCCTGGGCTGGGAAACTCCAGCAGACGATGCGATGTCGGCAGCTCAGCTCTGGCAGCTCCCAGCCAGGATCCGGACACCCCCCACCAGGACTCTGGGAGCCACCGTCTTGGCCTGGCCTGGCCTGGCTCAAAAGGAAAAGGGTGGCTCAGAAGACCCCAACAAGGCAGTGGGTGCAGAGGCTAGGGAGGCTCTGGGGTGGCTGTTGTTCAGTCACTCAGTTGTGTCCAACTCTTTGGGGCCCCGTGGACTGCAGCCCGCCAGACTTCCCTGTCCTTTACCATCTCCCAGAGTTTGCTCAGACTCACGGCCCTGGGGAGGGCAAAGCAAAGGAGCCCGACAGGGGTTGGTGGGGAGGTTCTTCACACAGGAGCTGTCATCCCCCTGCACACGGGGTGTGGCAGGGGATGAGGGAGACACTTATCTGGCACCTCCCAGCCTTGCTGGCTCTGGGCTGGCCCTTTGTGCCTAAGTCTCTCCATGGTTCTGGAAGAAAATAAACACAGAAGTCCCACAGGCTCTGCTGGGAAGCTGCTCTGGGTGCTCAGGTCCCCTCGGGTGGACAGGCTCAAGGGCTGAGCCCTCAAACAGCCACCCTCCCAGACTGGCTGGCAGGAGAGCAGGGTGCTCCTCCACAGTTGTGACCTGGGGGGTCACAGAGTTCTCTGGACTGAAGCTGCTGTGACTGAGGGTTTCTGCAGGGCCCGGAGGCCAGGTGTCAGGGGGCCAAGTACACAAAATCCAACCTGCATGATCAGGCGGAGGGCCCTCTCTAGCCTGGACATACAGACTGGCCTCCAGAAACCCTTGGGCAGCTACACACACCTCCCATCCTTGCCTGCCAGCCTCAGACATCACCTCCGCTGACGTCACCTCTGGGAGACGCCTGCACGCCCACCGTGGTCTACGTTGCTCCATCTCAGCCTTCACTTGCTTCCCTCATCACCCATCTCACATTTTGCCGTTATGATTATTACTTTCATATAGAATGGCTTTATTGAGGTTCAATTCCCAGACCACATAATTCACCATTGAAAGCATACAATTCAATGGTGCTTAGTGTAGTCACAGGGTTGTGCAACTGTCACCACAACTTTGGGAGCACACACACAGGATGTGGTCTTTTGTGTCTGGTTCTACTTTGCATAACGTTTCCAGGGTTCATCCTCCAAGTCGTAACTTGTGGCAGGACTTTGTGCCTTTGTGTGGCTAAAAAAAAAAATCTGTGTGTAGACTGTGTGTGTTTACCACAGTTGTTTCCAAGGATATCGGGGTCAGTATTATTTGCTTGCTCTCTTGGTCTGTCTGGCCCTCTCGACCATCCACCCCAGGAGCCCAAGGGCAGGTCCACCTCTCAGGACCTAGGAGAGTGCAAGACGCAGGCGACACTTGGTAAATATTTGCTGTCTGAGTGAAGAGGGGACAGAACCTTTGTCAGAGGCAACCAACACACCCTGTCCTCCCAGTCACCTTTCCGGATACATCCACATAGGTCCCCTGAGTAATAAAACCAACATTTATGATTACATGTTCAGATGCCACCCCAAGATTTCTCCCTATGGCACCCTCCACATCAATCCTCAAGTCAATCCTGAATGAAATCAACCCTGAATATTCATATGGAAGGACTGTTGATGAAGCTCCAATACTTTGGCCACCTGATGCGAAGAGCCGACTCATTGGAAAAGACCCTGATTCTGGGAAAGACTAAAGGCAAATGGAGAAGAGGACAGCAGAGGGTGAGCTGGTTGGATGGCATCACCAACTCAATGGACATGAATTTGAGCAAACTCCAGGAGATGGTGAAGGGCAGAGAAGCCTGGTGTGCCGCAGTCCATGGGATTGCAAAGAGTCAGACACAACTGAGCGACTGAAAAACTGGCATCTTGGTCGGGATGACTCTCTGTCGGTAGCTGTCCAGTGCACCACTGGCCATTTGGCAGCACACCTGGTCTCTACTCACTAGAGTCCAGGAGCGCTTTCCCTTCCTAGCTGTGACAACTAGAAACATTTCTGCAAATGTCCACAGGGAGATAATTCACCCCCAGCAGAGAAACACTGGTCTGCCCACATTTTCTCCATTTCTTTTCCATCACAACCTGGAACAGTGGGAGCCAGAAATATTGGCCGTTGAGGAGACGCCCAGAGTTTGGTGGTCTGACCACAGAGATACCAGCAGTAGAATTGGGGCCTGAAGCCTCTGCCCCCAGGGGTGGGTCCTGGGCCCCCAAGCGGGACCCAATGACCCAGGAGACCTCAGACTCCTCTGGCCAGCTAGGCCACCACTTGACTTTCTCTTTCTCTGGACTCAGTTTAAAACCTCCCTCACACCACCCTCTTGGTAGGTTGAGCCAAGGCTGCAGAATTTTCTGGGCCAGCCTACTTGCCACCCCCACTCCACCCCCCCCAGCCAAATCCTTATCATTCTTTTCATTTTTCAGTGTTCACAAGACAAAGGAAATAAGCACTCAGAAGGAAGCACAAGCTGTGTTTGTTCCTTGCTGCTGCTTCCATGTAACAGGATCCTGCTTGGGGAGGTCACACCGGGGACCACGAGCAGAGCCAAGGCCCGAGGCTGCCCGGGGCCATGTTTCTGTCCACAGTTCTGGCCCGTGCAGAATGACACGAGGCAGAGCGTCTCCCAAATGCCACGTAGCATGGGCTTCTTGCTGTGGGTTCTCGCCTGACCCACATCCACACCTGGGCCCCACTGGCTGAGGGCCAGCTTCAGGGCTGGAGGAGCCTGAGCCATGTAACCTGCAGAGAAGGGGAGAGTCTGGACTTAGGATCTCAGTCCTTGGGGCTGAGATTCCAATCCTTGGATCTTGAGCTGGTAACTTAACCTCCTTAAGCCTCAGTTTCCTTGTCTGTAGGATGGGACCAATAGCCCTGCTCTCCAGTGAGCTGTTTGTGACAATTAAAGGAGGAAAACACATAATAATCAATGCATGTGTGTTTGGTATTACTAAATTTCAGGTAATTATAATGAAATGCCAAGTAAATTAATAAATACCAAGCATGGTATAAATTAATCCATTTAGATCATACATATTTTATAACAAAAGTAATAAATTAATTGTGATTAGTACATGACAGACCCTCAGTGCTTCATATGTATTTAATAATGGTGTGAGCGCTAAGTTGCTTCAGTCGTGTCTGACTCGGTGTGACCCTATGCTGCAGCCCTCCAAGTTCCTCTGTCCATGGGATTCTCCAGGCATTTTTAAATATTCCAATACATAGAAAACAGAGGCAGGGAGTGATGCAGTTATCACTTGAGGCTTGCAACCTGGATAGTGACCAGCAGACCTGGGATCTGAACCCCAGAGTCTAATTGCAAAGCCTTTGTGCTTAACCCCTGGGTTTCACAGCTTCTTGAATAAGAAGCCTAGAACAGTTTGCCCTGCATAATCATGGGTTTCAAATCTGTTGAGTCAACCAACTGTGGATCAAAAGTACTTTTTAAAAAAATTCCAGGAAATTTCAAAAAGCAAAACTTGAATTTGCTGCCCAAGCAAATATTTACATAGTATTTACATTATATTTACAGCTATTTACATAGCATTGACATTGTATCAGGTATTATAAGTAATTTATTAATAGTATTAGTTGCATTGATTATTATGTTTTCCTCCTTTGTCACAAACAGCTCACTGGAGAGCAGGGCTATTGGTCCCATAAATAGTATTAATCTATAAATAGTATTACAGCTATTTACATAGCATTGACATTGTATCAGGTATTATAAGTAATCTATTAATAGTATTGTCTGACTCCTTGCGACCCCATGAACTGTAGCCTGCCAAGCTGCTCTGTCCATGGGATTCTCCAGGCAAGAATCCTGGGTGGGTAGCCATTTCCTCCTTCAGAGGATCTTCCCGACTCAGGAATCCAATCTGGGTCTCTTGCACTGCAGGCAGATTCTTTACCGTCTGCGCCACCAGGGAAGCCTGGATGATGTGCTAAGGTTACATGCAAACACTACACCATTTTATATAAGGGACTCGAGCATCCAAGAATTTGGTATCCAGGGGTCCTGGAACTACTTCCCCTGTGGATACCAAGGGATGGCTATGTGTAAAGCGAGTGGAGTACAATACTTGCCATTATTCATTAACATCGCTATCTGGCTGATCCACATCCACGTCGCTGTCAGATTCAAGCACCTCCGGCCCAGCTGTGAGCCCCGCTCCCATAGCAGGTAGGCCAAGTCACACCAGCCTAGGTGGGCATCTGAGGTTCTTCTGTGATCAGACACATTTAAGGTGAGTCTCCTTTCAGAGGGCTTCCCCGGTGGCACTAGTGGTAAAGAACCTGCCTGCAATGCAGGAGACGCCAGAGATATGGGTTTGATTCCTGGGTCGGGAAGATCCCTTGGAGGAGGGAATGGCAACCCACTCTGGTATTCTTGCCTGAAGAATCCCATGGACAGAGGAGCCTGGTGGACACAACTGAAGCAACTTAGCACACACGCAGGCTCCTTCCAGAGCTTGCTGGGGTCAGCCCTGCTCTCTTGGCAATGGCCTGGGAGGGAGGGAGTGTCTACTATTTCAGTGCCCCAGCCCCTCCTCAGACACACCCTCTTTAGGCTCCCGAGGTACAAAGCTGATGCCCATGGATAGACTGCGCCCCATCACTGACTTGTGAACTCCTAAAATGTTCCCAGCACTCTGCCAAGTGCTCCAAGGAACACCAAACAGTTCACGAAGTGCCAGCTCAGGGCATGAACAGTGGCGACCCAGGCAGGAGTCTAACATGCCCAGAGCTGTTCCCGTCTGTGTTTACCCCAGCCCCTCCCTGAGAGCGCAGGGGACTGCTGGCTTCAGCAGCAGACACGTAATCCATCTGCAGACTTTCTAGAGTGGGTGTTGGGAGCTCAGAACAGCCTGTGTGCGTGTTGAGTGCTCCTGAATGCTAACTCACTTCAGTAGTGTCCAACTCTGTGTGACTCTATGGACTATAGCCTGCCAGGCTCCTCTGTCCATGGGATTTCCCAAGCAAGAATACTGGAGGGGGTAGCCATTCCCTTCTCCAGGGGATCTTCCTTACCTAGGGCTTGAACCTGGATCTCTTAGGTCTCCTGCATTGGCAGGCAAGCTCTTTACCACTAGTTGCCACCTGGGAAGCCCCAGAGTAGCCTGGGCTACCAAAAATAGGACTTGAAAACTGGGCAGAGTCCATGGGATACAGATGGGCTGGGGGCCACAGGAAGGGGGAATATCTGATTGGTGGAGCCATCATTGCATGTGCAAACCTCAGGAGCCAGGAGCAGGGAAAGCAAATGTGGAGCTTGCTTGTCTGTGGCTTTCAGTCAGGGGTTCCCCTAGAACCACCCTGAGCTTCAGACAAGAGCTGGTGCCCTGACCAGCATTGGATACTGGGAGACTCCCTGAGTGGCTACGGGTCCCACTCACAGTGATTTTTGCTTAGGCGAAAGGTGAAATTGGTTCAAATAAGTAAAAAGCCCACTGACAGTCGGTTTCAGGTATGGCTGGATCCAGAGGTGTGAGCAGTGCTTCCAGTACTTGGTTTAGGGCTCAATTTCTGTGTCTTCCAATTCCATATCTTCTTTGTTGGCTTGATTCTCAGTTGTCTTATTCTAGTGATGGCAAGCCGGCTCCTCAGTTCCATGCTCACACCCTCCCAGATTCAAAGGCAGGAAGAAGCACTTCTCTGGTGGCATGCTGGATAAGAATCTGCCTGACAACACAGGGGACATGGATTCGATCCCTGATCTGGTAATATTCCACATGCTATGGAGCAACTAAGCCTGTGAGCCACAACTACTGAACCTGTGTGCCCCAGTTTTACTGAAGCCCTCATACCTGAATCCCGTGCTCCACAACAAGAGGAGCCGTAACAATGAGAACCCTGTGCACTGTGACAGAGTAGCCCCCACTTGCTGCAACTAGAGAAAGCCCAGGCAAAGCAATGAAGACCCAGTGCATCAAAAAACAGGTAGTTAAATAAATAACCAAAAATTTACAAATTTATTAAAAAAAAAATAGCAGAAGAAAAAAGGAGAGATTGTGTCCAAAGAGTTAGCTCTGATTGGTTCTCATTGGATTGATTTGAGTCACATGAACCAATCACAGTGGTCAGAGGAATGTAGTTCTCTGATTGGTCAGTCCTAAGTCATGTGATCCATCTTTACAGCCAGGGAGGGAATGTAACCGATTGAAACACATGGGCTGAGAATTGGAGAGGGGTGGTTCCCCAAAGGTCCAATGGAGTGCCCTGGCTAGAAGAAGAGAGAAAGGACACTGGGTAGCAAAAACAACTGTTACTAGGATGACCGTTGATGGACTCCACGGCTTGCCCCTGGATTTTTGGAGTGGCAGCTGGCCATGTCCAGCCGGACAGTCCTGAGATACCAGAGTGGCACTTTCGCCTTTCTTGACTGACAGTTGGCCTAAGTGGTGACGGGCAGTTGGCAGCCCCACTCTCCAACGCTGGCCCCTCTGACTGGCAGTCAGTGGGCCACCTGGTGAGCAGTTGGCTGACTCTGCTTGGCAAGTGACTAGTCCTGTCTGGAAGTCTTTCATGGGGCTGTCCTGGGTCCAGAGGTGAGATCTCCAGGGTCCATACCATCCCACCCAGGCTCACCCCAGCACCATCTCTCCCCACCGGGGAGAGGGAGGCTGAGGCTGCTTACAAAGGCTTTCAGAGGAGCCCCTGTCCAGTGGCAGTAAGAGGCCATTTGGGGCCAGTTGTGCACTCTGGGAGCCAGGGTAGAGTGGTCCTGGAATGAGGGGATTCAGGAAATGTTAGAATGGATATGTGGTTTTCCCCTATTCATTTGGTGTCACTCAACTTCCAACAGATAGCTCTGAAAGGCTGGCTTGGGTCAGGCCCTGGCGGGTGGCAGTGAACTTAACAGATATAGCTTGTCCTCACTGAGCTTTCAGCCCATCAGGGAGAGGGAGCCTGGTTCGAGTCATGACCTGTTAGACAGGATGGAGATGGTGGTCCAGAGACCTGACGCGTAAGCTGAGACCCCAGGGAGACCCCGACAGGAGGAGCAGAGAGGGAAGACTCAGGTAAAGAAGAGCTTAGGGCAATGAACAGAGGCTGGAGTGAAGGATGCTCGGGTGAGGGGCCACAGGGGTCCGGAAAGTCAAGGAGGCCAAATCATAGGGGGCATGACGGACCCTGGTGAGGGTTTAGGACCTTCTCCTGAGGGAGAAAGCATTTGAGCAGGGCAGTGTCACGAGCAGACTTGACTTTTATTTATTTGTTTATGGTTGCGCTGTCTCCATTGTTGTGCATGGGCTTTCTCTGGTTTCGGCAAGCAGGGGCTGCTCTCTAGTTGCCATGAGTGGGCTTTCCATTGCGCTGGCTTCTCTTGTTGCGGAGCATGGGCTCTAGGACACGGGCTCGTCGTTTTGGTGCCTGGGCTTAGTTGCCCCGCAGCACGTGGAATCTTCCCGGGCCAGTGATCAAACCCATGTCCCCTGCATTGACAGGCAGATTGTTAACCACTGGATCACCAGGGAAGCCCCAGACTTGCATTTTGGAAAGATCATTCTGGACCCAGAGAAATCTGATTATGGAGGACACAGGCGGAAGCTGGGAACAGTTCAGTAATCAGGCTGAGAACCAGAGGTGACCCAGGGCAGGAGGGGGCAGATGTAGAGAAGAGGGTGATTTGAAGTAACACTGGGGTGGGTGGCAGGACAGATAGGCTGGGAGCCGCCTCCATGCACTGTTAGTACACCAGCTGCAGAGGGATGTGGATGTGGGATGTCACCATCCTTGCACGGATGAGGGACTCCCTGTCTGCTCACAGCCCATGTGTGCACACACATGAGTGCCTGGTGAGTCTGTGTGCATCTGGGCATGCGGTGGAGAAAGTGGAGGATGAACCCCTGTAGTGTGAGGATGGAGGAGTGTGAGGTGGGATAACTCACTCTTTATGCATCTTTGTGCTTCCACTGGCTGCTGGAACATGTGTTGCTTTTATAGTTGCTAAAAAGGGATCTTAATGAGAGCATGAAAAGTGAGAACCGGAGAGAAGACAGTGGCTGAGAGCCTGGCTTTCGGGTCAGAGCGACCCAGGTTGGAATCCTCGTCCTGTTATGAATGACTTGGAGCCCGAGGAGGGTGCCTTGGCCACCCCCGGCCCGTCTTCTCAGCTGTGAGTGGGGCTGCCACGTGGACATCAGGGGGTCACTCTTGCCAGCGCCGGGGGGTGGCTGTCGCTGCCGTGATGGCCATCCTGTTTCCCCCCCACCCTCCCTAACTTTCCCTACCCTCATCTATCTCCCTCTTATTTCCTGCCCCCACGTCCCCATACCACAGAAGAAGGAGGTTGGGATGGGGAAGCATCTACAGGACCAGCATGGCCAGGACAGGCAGAAGGTCAGGACCAGGGGCCACCCAGGGCCAAGCAAGGAGGCTGGCCTCCCCTGTGCGACTGGCTGGTCCCTGCATCCTGCTCCTGCCCCGAGCCAGAATGACAGATGGCCCCCAAGGAAAGGTCACCGTCTCCAGAGCAGTTGTGTGTTTGGCGGAGGCGGGTGGGGTGGGACGCCTTCTGAGCGCTCCTTCGGCCCTTGTCTGGTATTTGGGGGCCTGGACCTCGCCAGCAACCGGACTTTATTTTGGTTACTAAGGATGGGAAGTTTCAGGTCGTAAATAACCATCTGGCCAGGCTACCAGCCTCTCCCCCCTAGGGCGGCCCAAGGGCCCGAGGCCTCTTCAAGGCCAGCGAGGCCTCCGCCTCTGGGCGCAGGGCAGAAGGTCTGGTGGCAGGGCTCGGAAGCCCAGTGGGGAGGCGGGGGAGAGAGGAGAGGGGTCTCGGGGCCTGGGTTCAGAGCAAGGTTAGCCAAATAGTGGATAAATTAAGCGAGGGAAACAGACAGCTCCCCTCACGGTGAACTTTTCACCCAGCGAACCTGCTCCTCGCCCACTCTCAGGTGGCGGCGGCTCGCGCCCTGAGGCTGTCACCTCGTGGGGGGGGGGGTTGTCACCTGCCTCTTCCCCAGCCACCACCACTTCCACCCTAGGTGAGAGGCTGAGGGTGGAGCCCACCCAGGACAGGGTCTGGGCCGCAGGCCCTGTGAGGAGCTGCCAGCATCCTTTCGGGAACCAGGGCTCCGTCAGCCTGAAGTTCAGACTTGGGCAGTCTGGACAGACCACCCACCTTCTCCTCCCCTTGCTCAGTGTCCTCACTGGGGGTGGCTCGGGAGGTTTAGGAGCCTTCTGCCCACCTACCTTCTCATTGCTTTTTCTCTAGCCTGAACCACTGGTCAAGGGACCGGCACCATCTTCGAGCAAAGGAAGAGGCACTCCCTCTGGTAGAGCGGGTCTGAGGGGTCCCCTCAAGCGATAGCCAGTCACTGGAGCTTTCTCGGAGCCAGGCCTGAGGACAGCAATGGCCATGGGCCATCAGGCTACAGAGCGTGTGATGAGGAGGGCGCGATGATCAGGCAGACCCCAGGGATGTCACAGGAAGGGAGTTTGCAGAAGAGCTGAGGGGTCCCGAGGCCCAGCTACCCAGCATCTCCCACTTTCTGGTTCACTGGTGGCTGCCCAGCCTGGACACATGGATGGTGCCCAGAGGAAATGCATGGCCCGACGGCATGGGTGCCCAGGGCCAGGAGGCGAAAGGCAGGTGGTTCAGTGGGCACAAGGCACAGGAGGTGGCCTGGTGCTCTCTCCGTTCATCAGGACTGAATGCTTGCGGAGTGCTGGGCACTGGCCCTGGTGCCAGGGATACAGAGAGAGTGAGCCGGGCAGGGGTGGGGGCTTGGGGGGCTACTGTGGGAGGGGACAGCAGGTGAGAGAGACTGAGATATGTCTGGAGGTGGATGGACAGACGGGCAGGTACACAGACCAACCTCAGGGCAGATATCTGACAGTGACTGGGCTGCTCAGTGATGGTCTTAAGGAAGAGGTGACAGTTGAGCTGAGGTTGGAAAGATAAGGAGGGGACAACCTAAGAAAGGGAAGGGTGTGGGGTGAGGCGGAGAGCTGGGAACCTGAAGCAGAGGGCCAAGGGGCAGTGTCAGAACTCAGATGGAGGTCAAGACCTTAGATTTGCCCTTGGCTCTCCTGGTGGATTATCCTCTCTATATCTGCTTCCCTGACATGATAACCGTGTGATCCTACCCACTACAGAGGGGCCGAGTGGGAGATGGGTGATCTTGATAGAGCCTAGGCTCTGTCACTTGCCATCTGAGCAATGTTGGTACCTGACTTCAGTCCTCAAAGCCTCAGTTTAGGTCTCTGTAAAATGGGAACTCAGTACCAACCTTCCCAAAGACTGAGGAAGAGTCTAAGAATGCATCAGCCTAGAAAGGAAGCCTCCCTCCTAGGGAGAAGGCGGAGGGGAAGACGTGAATTGCAGCTCTGCAGAAAAGCTTGAGAACTTGGCCCCCTTCTCACTGCTGCAGACATTTGAATGCTGCCCACACTGCGAGGGTGGTTCTAGTGGTAAAGAACCCGCCTGCTAATGCAGGAGACTAAGAGACGCGGGTTCGATCTCCAGGTCAGGAAGATCCCCCGGAGGAGGGCATTGCAACCCACTCCAGGATTCTTGCCTGGAGAATCCCATGGACAGAGGCGCCTGGAGGGCTACAGTCCATGGGGTCACAGAGAATTGAACACGACTGAAACGACTTAGCACGAATGCTGCGAGGAGAAAGTGGAGACCTGAGTGCTTTGGTCCCTGCTGTGTGGGAGCTTCATTTCCACCAACGTTCAGGGCTGAAGGGCCCGAGACATCTGTAGGAAGGGAAAATGGGCATCTCTTCACGGCTGTGGGCCCTGAGAAGCTGCCTGCTCTTCTGTTGGACCCAAAACCACCCTTCCTGTGAAACAAATATATTCAGTTTCAGCCCAAGCACGTCACGAAGATGGTCCCCGTATGTTGTGGTCCTAAGAGAGGGACTCTGCTCACAGTTAGAGTCATTCCCTCGCGCTTGGTCCTTCTGGGATGGACTAGGAGCCTGGCAGGCAGCGGACGGGGAACTATTGGGGATGGAGCCCGTGGGCATCACTCCCATAATCCTAGACCAGGGCCTCAGGACCTGAGCCAGATAACTGAGCCCAGGGAAGGAAGGATGGAAATGTGTCTTTCTTAAGAAGAGATTCCCCCATTTCAGGGAATCCTCCTGGGATTCCATCAACCATCACCCTACTTGTGTCTCCTAACATGAAATTGGCTGTGCTTCCTAACTACAAAGTACAAAATGCTCATTATTTTTGTTTTCTTTTTTAAATGTATTATTTATGCATGTGTGTGGGTGTGTGTGTGTGCTCAGTCATGTCTGACTCTTTGTGACCCGATGGACTGTAGCCTGCCAGGTGCTTCTGTCCGTAGAATTTTCCAGGCAAGAATACTGGAGCAGGTTGCCATTTCCTCCTCCTGGGGATCTTCCTGACTCAGGGATCGAACCCTTGTCTCTTGTGTCTCCTGCATTGGCAGAAGGGTTCTTTACCACTGCACCACTTGAGAAATGGCAGTTTATTACTTAATTGGAGTATAATTGCTTTACAATGTTGTGTTAGTTTCTGCAATACAACAACATGAATCAGCCACAAGTACTCATATATCCTTCCCTCTTGAGCCTTCATTCCATGCTCCCTAGATCATCACAGAACATTGAGTCGAGCTCCCTGTACCATAAGGCAGTTTCCCACTAGCCATCTATTTGACACACAGCAGTGCATATATGTTAATGCTACTCTCTCAATTCATCCCACCCTCTCCTTTTCCCTCATCATTATTTTTAAAAATTACAATAATGTTAAAAGGCATTTAGGTCTCAGTAGACATCTCCCTGCATCAGGGCTGCCTTCCCTTGATGGCTCCCTGACAGCTGGATTTGTCCCAGGGGACATGCCCCGTTCAGCTACGTTGAATGAGTGAGTCAGTGAATGAATGAATGAATGAATGACAGCAGATGCTCACGTGATCCTTCAGAGACAGCTAACTACTTTAAAATGGGCTCTTGTGGCCATCAGCATTTGCCCACCTCCTTCACACCCCCTGAAAACAGGTTCCCCTTCAGGCCAGGCCTGCCAAACAGTGGGATTTCCCTAGGGCCTGGTGACCTCTCTGCTTCCTGCCTTTCCCACAGTTCCTGGGCCAGGGGCTTCCCAGAGCAGATGGTCTGTCCATGGGACCATTGTTTTAAAATATTTAGTTAGTATTATTAAAAAGATGGTGTCGTGACAAGAAAGAAAAAGATGGAAAAATATATACATATGTAGGGCATTTACCAACTGCCTAACAAGTACTGTTTTCTTGCCTCAGATGGTCCTTGGAAGCCAGCACAAATAAATTTGCCTGTCATCACAGTTTTTTAAATTATGTTTATGGTTTACAATTTTTACTTAGCAGTTCAATAGATTTTTAAAATTTCAACATAATCTTTAATATTCTCACTTCAAAGGTTTTTTAGGGCTTTTAGGGCTTCCCAGGTGGCTCAGTGGTAAAGAATCTGTCTATCAATGCAGGAGACATGGGTTCAATCTCTGCTCCTAGAAGATCCCACATGCGGCAGAGCAACTCAGCCCATGTGCCACAACCACTGAGCCTGTGCTCGAGAGCCTAGGAGCCACAGCCACAGAGCTCATGTGCACAGCTACTGGAGCCCACACGCTCTAGAGCCTGTGCTCCACAACAAGAGAAGCCATCACAATGAGACGCCCGTGCCCTGCAACTGGAGAGAGCCCCTGCTCGTCACCATTAGAGAGAGAAAAGCGACAAAGTCCCAACATAGCCAAATAAATAAAATTATTTTTAAAAAGATCATTTTAATGACTTTATACCATTACTTCATGTGGTTCTCCCATACTGTGGTAAGTTCTTTTTCTAATAGACGTATAAGTTGTGTCCAATTTTTCTCCATTGACAACAATGCAACTGTGAATATTTTAGCAGCTGTGGCTTTTGCATCTCTTAAACCTTTCCTTTGGGATGACTTCCAGTAGAAGTTACATATCTTGAGAACATAATAGTCTTGTGACTTTTTTTCCTGGGTGTTATCACATTGCTTTTCGAAAGGGTGACACCAATTTGCAGTGCCTTCAGCAGCAGGGTAAGGATATGAACTTCTCTGAATGCTTGCCAAGGCTGGGTGTGGCTTTAAAAACACTTTTTTTTTTTTTACCAACTTAGTAAATATGGCCTCCTGGTGCTGCCTTAATCAGCTCTTCCTAGATGATAAGCAGTGATAAGCCTTTCCAACATGGTGGTTCAGGGCCAGGGACCTTGACAAATCTCAGAGCCCCAGACTGTCAGATAGAAATGGTATGATACCACTGCTCATGGTGTCATTACGATTTTTTTTTTTTCTGATTTACCCAATCATTTGATTTTTATTTGCATACTTATGTGCCTCGGGTATAGGCAGTACTTTCAAAGTACCCAAATCAAAGCATGACTTGGGAGCTTTGACCTGAGACCTTACAATGTTTTCATATTTCCAGTATTTCTCAGAACTGCCCTAAATGAGTCTTTTAAGGGTAACTTGACTATCCAACAGTATAGGTACACGTCGAGGATAACGCAGGTTTGGTTCCAGACCACTGAAAGTGAGTCACACGAAATTTTGGTTTCCCAGTGCATATAAAAATTAGGTTTACATCCCTTGTGGCTCAGCTGGTAAAGAATCCGCCTGCAGTGCAGGAGACCTGGGTTGGATCCCTGGGTTGGGAAGGTCTCCTGGAGAAGGGAACAGCTTCGCACTCCAGTATTCTGGCCTGAAGAGTTCCATGGACTGTATAGTCTGTGGGGTTGTAAAGAGTCGGACACGACTGAGTGACTTCCGCTTTCATACTATAGTCTACCCCATGTGCAACAGCGTTATGTCTTTTAAAAATGTACACACCTTATTTATAAACGTTTTATAGTTTGTAATGACCCCCATGGAAAAATAATGTAAAATGTGTTGATTATTGTGTGTGTATAGCCGATTTACTTTACAGCAGAAAGAACACAATGTTGTTAATCAACTATACGCCAATGAAAAGCAAAATAAAAAATTTACCAAAAAACCATTTTATTACTAAAAAAGCCAACCATCACCTGACAACCCAGCAATGCCAAAAACCTTCAGTTTGTTAAAAACCTCAGTATCTGCTAAGTGCAATAAAGCAAAGCATAACAAACAAGATGTGCCCGTAATTACATTACCTGAGCAACCCAGACAACCCAGAAAGAAATTAATTTTATCCCAGACACAGCTGTCAGGGTTGTGAATATGTAAATTGTTTCCAGACTTTCACACCTGCATGCAAGAATTACATCTTGCAGAACCTACTTGGTTTAAGAGATTTAATTAAGAAAGGAATGCTTGAGTCTTCTTGGGACAAACAAAAGGATTATGGCATTTCATAGATAATATAGAAAAAAATTAGGAACATGTCATTGTCCCCAGACTTCACATGTGTTGGTTGGATTTTCTTGCTGTACTTCTTAATGTGAACTTCTTAAGGCAGCACTTACCACAGGCTAACGAACACCAGCTGCTTGACTCTGATTTCTTTGTGTGCCAATGATCGTTCTCTGTTGTTTGCTCACATGTATTGGACTCTCAGTGTTTTTCCTCTTCTTTTTAAAAACCATTTATTTATTTGGATGCTTCAGGTCTTAGTTGCAGTACGTGGAATCTTCCTCGCAGCATGCCGGATCTTTTTATTGTTTCAGCGCACAGGCTACTCTCTAGTTGCGTCCTGAGGGCTCCAGAGCACGCAGGCTCAGTAGTGGCGGCATATGGGCTTAGTCGCCCTACAGCATGTGGCTCAGCGGTAAAGAATCTGCCTGCCGGTACAGGAGACACAGGAGACGCAGTTTTGATCCTTGGGTCAGGGAGATCCTTGGAGGACGAAATGCAATCCACTCCAGTATTCTTGTCTGGATAATTCCATGGACAGAGGAGTCTACAGTCCACAGTCAGAAGAATTGGACACAACAGAGCATGCCGCTGCTACCACTGCTAAGTTGCTTCAGTCGTTTCCGACTCTGTGCGACCCCATGCAGGCACACAAATCAGCATCCCCTGTGTTGAAAAGTGGATTCCTAACTACTGGACCACCAGGGAAGCCCCTTCTTTTCTTGTTTATGAACTCTTTATATATTGCAGCCATTCTACATTAACCTCACGTTTCCTGACATTTTACTTTGTTCACAAAATTTAGACTATTGTAAAGTTGGTGGGTTTTGATGTCTGTTCCTTCCCAGAGCTGTCCTGGGTGGCATTAGGGCCTCCTTCCCTCCAGCACTGTCTGGGAACAAATCGGGCAGACATGCCAGTCTGCCGGTTTACGGGTCAGGGTGATCTAGTTGATTTTGTCTTGGGCTCAGTCAGCTTTCCTGATGTCTTGGTTCCCTGGGGACTGGGCTCACTGAAGCATGTGTCATAATTTCTTTGAAACGAAAGGGCTCAGAAGCTCCTCATTCTGAGGGCTCTCGCCTCAATCTAATTCAGTTTTCTTGATTTTGTTGTGGCTGCTATTTTTGCTTTCTTTTTCCTTTTGCAGGAAATTCATTTATTTATTGACTTTCCAGCCTTCTGTGTGTAAGACTCTGGGTACGGGGATATAATGGTGAGTGAAACAGACACATCCCTGCCCCAGTAGAGCCCGCAGTCTATTGGGAGATGTACACTGGCCAAACAGCATCTAGTTAAAGAGTATTTATTGAGCATCTACTGTGTGTCAGGCTGTCTACCGGAGACTGGGGACACCCAGCTGAGTGAGTAGTGGTGACCCTCATCATTCTTAACCAAATAACCACACCAAGAGATGGCCGATGATAAAGGAAGCAGCAGTTTCCAGCCCCGACTCAGCCGGGTCTAGAGTTGGGCTGTAAGACAGGGTCCCTCCCAGTCTGCTGGGTCAGCGTTTAGAGGACTCCTGTCTTGGTTTGGCCCACCTTCAGGGTCCCATCTGCCCCTGCCCCACCCAAGCAGCTCATCTCTTATCTGATGGGTGGGAGAGGTGTCAGGAGAGTTGAGGGGCAGAACCTATTTGGGGAGGACAGGAGGCAGAGAGCAGGGAGGGCCATATGGCCTCACTGTCACCCTGCTACTTTCTCTGACCTCGGCTGGGGCTTGGCCTCCCCCCGTCCAGAGTTCACGGGGAGGTGAAGTTTCCTCCAGGGAGGACCGGGAAGGCCCCTTCCTCCCCTTCCAGGGCTCGCTAGGATCTGAAGAATCGTCCTTCCAGCTCTGTCCTGTCCCCTCCCCAGCTCTAGGGACCAGGCAGCAGGGGCTCCTGTGACTGTCCTGTCCTAGCCATGGGCTTAGTGGAAGGATCCCTGACTTGGGGACCCTAGGGCTCAGGCCAGGTCACTGTGACTTCCCCAAGCTGGAGGGACTGTATTTCCGTAGGTGGCCCCTGCTCCCCTCGAGGTGCAGAGAAGGGCTCAGAGCTCAAGTTCACTCTGTGGTCCCAGGATGATGAGCATGGCCATCCCACTGGGCACACAACCATCTGGTGTGTGTTCTCTGAACGCTCTGCAAACGCCCGGGGGCTGTCACGGGCTCTCCACCCATCCTTGCCGGGAAATTTCACCCCATCGCCTGGGGCCTTGGGGATGTCTCCATAGACTTTGGAGCCAGACAATTCTGGGTCAGAGTCCCTGATCTGTCTCTGTGCTCCATAGCATCCTGGGCAGATTTACCTCACTGAGCCTCAGTTTTCCCCACTTGTAAAATGGGTTTACCCTTGCCCTTCAGGGCGTGGTGCTGATAGTGTGGCCCCTGGTGACGGATCCTGACAGCAGCTGGGGAGGGAGGGGGGTTTGCCACTAGTGGCTGCACTCAGTCTGTCATCAGCACTGGCCTGGGTGCCATGGAGATGGTTGAAGACAATCAGGTAAACTGAGGCTTTGCTCGTAGGATCCTGCCTTCTGAGAGGGAGGGAGGCTCTGCCAGCAAGTCTCATGTCATTCTCACAAGAACCTGGTGGTGATGGAGGCAGAAGTAGTATTAGCCTCTTACAGATGAGGGCTTTAAGGTTCAGAAAGGTTGTCAAACTCACTCAAGGCTGCACAGCTGGGCAAAAGACCCAGCTGGGATCCTCCACAGGTTGCAGCAGTCCAGAATCCATCTTTGAAACAGCCAGGAGGGGCATTTGCTGAGAACCCAAGCCAGTCTGGGACCCTGAAGCAAGGAGCAAGGACGGATGAAGCTTTGTGCACCCGCTTTGCACAATCCCGCGAGCCCAGAATTCCCCGCCCCACCCCAATGCACCAGCCCCCTGGTCCCCAGGACGGTTGCTCCAGTCTACTGGGCTCTGTCCCCAGGTCTGTCCTTTGAAACTTGGCATTGGCGTTGGGGGAGGGTGAGAGGAGGGAACTGGGCCCCCGGGAGCTGCTGTCACTCTTCCCGGCCCCCGGGAAGAGCAGGCGGGCCAGGCCGGGCTCCATTGTTGCTCGCTGACAGGACGGTGCAGCCACCACACACTTCAGCTGCCAACTCGCCGCGGTCACTCAATCCATCACTGAGGGCGGGGGCTCCTGGCCGGCCGCTCGCCTGCAGTGTTGTTCTAGTCTGCCCGGAGCTGTGAGATAAACGGGGCATGAACTGGCCCCCTGGCAGGGGGTCAGCCCCTTCTGCCCTCATTAAAGTGCCAATCAAGAAGAGGAATGGCGACAAGCAGTGGAGCTCAGCCTCCCTGGCGGTGAGGGGGCAGGATCCAGACTCCCCCCACCCCCCACCCCCCACCCAAGAGCGCCTGGAGAATTCCACCCCAGCCCGAGCCTCTGGTTGCAACACCACCCTTGGTTTCCCCTGCAATGAGAGCAGCTGGGGGAGCTGGAAATTCAAGGCAGCAAAAACTACTCCTGTGGCTTGGGTGGCTGTCTGGTTACCTGCTGCCACGTCGCAAGCTCCCCAGAGCTTAGTGGCTTAAAACAACCCCCATGTTATTATTGATTGAATCTGAGGGTTGACTGGGCTCAGCGAGGTGAATCTTCTGCCCTGTGTGATGTCAGCGGGAGTAGCCACCATCCAGGGCGCCACTGGGCTGGAGAGCTTCTGCCCAGTTCATGCACAAGTCTGGTATCTTTGTGAAGACACCTGGGGACTCACCTGGTTCACTGGGGTGATTGGGTGACTCACTCTCCATCCCTACAGAGTTTCGGGGTCTCTCCATGACCACGTGACCCCTACATGTGGTCTCTTCCACAGGGTAGCCACTCTACTTACCATGACTTAGGGCTCCCCAAAGTAGAGAGTCTGGTCCTTCTAAAGGCATTGACCTAGAGCAGGTAAACCATTTCCTAAGGTGAGCCATGTGCCAGGCCAGATTCAGTGTGGGAGGGGATACCCAGGGGAGTGGATGATGGGAAGTATGGTCTCTTGGGGCCAGACTGGCTACCTCAGTGTGATCCACATTGGGGATGCTTTGCTCAGCAGAGGGGTGAGACAAATTTTCTTTTCTCTTGTGTTCTTTGCCTGGAGGCCAAGGGGACCAAGAGCTTCTTGGTGAGGAGAGGCTGTAATTCTCCCTTCCCACTGTTCACTCTCTCCACAGTTCACCTAGAAAAATCTCCCAAATCCTATAATGACATGTCTTTTTAAAAAAAATGATTAATAGCATGATTTTGTATTCATTTTAAATATTACATAACTGTTACATTGCTTAATAATATGCCAAGCATAGCTCTAAGCAGTTGTATCTTATTGAATTTTCCCAACAACTCTATGGAGATGACATTGTGAATCTTGTTTTACAGAAGTATCAGTTACGTGGGCTAAACTGTTGTAACAAACAGATTCCTAAAAAGTTTTTAACCCAAATATGATAGAGGTTTGTTTCTTGTTTATGTAACCAAGATGAGGCTTCGTGGTTGGCAGGCAGCTGTGCTCCATTTAGTGTTTCACAGACCCAGGCTCCATCCAGCTTGTGGCTCTGCTGTGCCCTCTGGTTTGAACAGATCATTCTGGCTGTTATGCGAACAGGCCATGGTGTGGGCACATGGGGGATGGAGATGGGGTTTGGTGGATATTCCCCATTTGCCCTCTACATCCATTGTCCCTTTCCCCACCCTTCTCTCTGCCACTGTGAGGCTAACCTCAACCTCCATGGACTATTCCAAAGGATTCCCAACATGCTGACTTCCGACTAGATGCGGCCAATAGGAGACAAAGGCAGGAAGTTAGAGACTTCCCTGGCTCTCTTTCTATTGGCCTATAGTTGGATAATAAATTACTTTTCCTGCCAAAGGCTATGGTTTCTTTCAGGTAGCCCTTTTTAGCACTTATAATTCTCTACCTGTCCCAGGGCTGAGATATTTCACCATCTCTTGTTGGTACTCTTGACCCTATCCACAACTTGCAATCAGCTCCTTTGATGACCTCTGTGTAATCATATCCTCTGAATGTACCATCTATTACCTTCTGTGCACCTGACTGATACAGAGGCAAGGGTGGAAGCAAGAAGGCTGTTTAGGAAGCTATTTCGATAATCCAGAAGAAAAATAGAGAAGATATACTTTTGAGTTGAGCGACAAGATTTTCTGGTGGATTGGATGTGGTTGTTGCTGTTGTTCAGTTGCTCAGTTGTGTCTGACTCTTTGCGACCCCACAGCCTGCAGCATGCCAGGCTTCACTGTCTATCACCATCTCCTGGAGCTTGCTCAAACCCATGTCCATTGAGTTGGTGATGCCATCCAACCATCTAACCTTCTGTCATCCCCTTATCCTCCTGCCTTCAGTCTTTCCAGCAGGGTCTTTTCCAATGAGTCAGTCCGTCGCATCAGGTGGCCAAAGAACTGGAGCTTCAGTTTCAGCATCAGTCCTTCCAATGAATATTCACAGTTGATTTCCTTTAGGATTGACTGGTGTGATCTCAAGGGACTCACAAGAGTCTTCTCCAAAACCACAGTTTGTGAAGTTTGAGTAAAAGAGAAGCTCCCAGGTTGAATCAAAAATTATTGGCTTCAATAACTGGAAGATTGGAGTTACTCATTAAGATGGATAAGACTAAGGGAGAGGCAGGCTTTTGAATGAGTTCTGTTTTGGGCTTGTTAAGTTTGGGATACTTTTCAGATTTAAGTGGAGATGTTGAAAGGGCAGTTGGAACTCCAAGGCCACGTTCCAGGGCAGAGATCCAGGCTTGAGATATACATTCAAGAATTATGAATTCATAGAGGGTATTTGGGACTCAATGAGTTAACCAAAGAGAGTATGGAAGGAGATAGGAAGAGATTTGATAGTGATCTCTGAAGTTTCCCAACATTTGGAGACCAAGAAGATGAGGAAGAAGCAGCAAAGACGACTGAAGTAGATGAAGAAGCAAAAAACAGTGGTCTCCTGGATACCAAGTGGGGAAAATATATTCATTGAAAGGATTAATGCTGAAGCTCCAATACTTTGGTCACCTGATGCAAGGAGCCACCTCATTGGAAAAGACACTGATGCTAGGAAAGACTGAAGGCAGGAGGAGAAGGGGGAGACAGAGAATCAGATGGTAGGATGGTATCACTGACTCGATGGACATGAGTTTGAGCAAACTCCAGGAGACAGTGAAGGACCAGGAAGCCTGGTGTGCTGCAGTCCATGGGGTCACAAAGAGCTGGACGTGACTTAGTGACTGAACAACAACAATGAGCAGGGAAAAAGCATTTCAAGAGGAAGAGAGTGATCGTCCATAGAAAATGATGCTGCTTGTTCAGGTTAGATGAGGCCTTGTAATGAAGACTAGATTGACATGGTGGAGTTCAGTTATGACCTTGAAAACGGTAGAGTCTGGAGGGTAAAAACTTAATTGGAAAGGGATTAGATAAGAATAGAGAAATTTCTGGTTCTATCTATGGCAGAGTAGCTGGTATTGGACTTAATCTGACATAAATAAGTACAAAACAAACTAGACAAAATATGTGAAACAAACATTATCAGGCTCTGGACCACAGGCAATGCAAGGCTATCTATGATCCTTAAGAGAAGGGAAGCAAATGAAGCTGACCTCCACATTCACCTTGACCTTTTGCCTAGGAGTAGCTTTTAAATTGTGGCAAAGGGAAGGAAATTCCAAGCAAAGAGTTAAGAGTCTTACTGGGTGGTCAAGAGAGTTCAGAGTTTAGGGTTGTTAAGGCAGTAAGAATTTGTGGGGAGAAAACCAAAGAAAAAAGAACCACAGAGAAAAAGCAGCAGAAATGGAGTCCCAAATTTTGCACATGGATTTCCTAAGGTCCATAGCTAAATCCTAAAGTGTTCACGCAGATGGCAAGACTTCACAAGGCCTAGCAGAAAATGTGCTTGGAGGCTGAGGGTTGAACAGAGATTTCAGCGGTTTCAGTGCGGGAGTGATATTGGAGTTCTGAGCCACCCATAGGGGAGAGATCTTAGTGAACGCTCTAAGAATACAGCTGAAAATCCAGAAAGGCTACAGCCTAGAAGTAAAGGCTTCACCCTAGGACAATAGAGAAAGCTGAAACAAAGTCTAAAATCAATTATCAGTAAGGTCAACGTAATCCTCCAGTTACTTAGCTGCCTACCAGAATTAAAAAAACAAAAAAACAACAAAAAAAAACGCTCTTCAGAGGATGATGTTATAATCCAGAATCTCCACAATGAAATATTCAAAATGTCCAACATATTTTTTAAAAATTATTAGACAAAGACAGAGGCAGGAAATGTGATCTATTGTCAAGAGAAAAAACGGTCAACAGCAGTAAACTCCAGGTGTTGGAATTGGCAAGGAAAGATGGAAATATATAAATGTACTAAAGGATTTAAAGGAAAAGGTGAACACAACATTTGCCCAAATGAGGAAATTCACCCTAGAAATAAAATGTTTTAAATGGAAATTCTTGAACTGAAAAATATAGTATCTGAAATGAAGAATTCTTTGGACTCACTTAATAAAATTTGGACATGAGAATTAAAAGGTTCTGTGAACTCAATGACAACTCAACAGAAAGCACACTTCATTGTACTGCCCTTCACAGATATTGCACATCTTATAAACTGAAGGTTTGTGGTAACCCTATATTGAGCAAGTCTATTGGTGCCATTTTTCCAACAGCATTTCCTCACTCCATGTCTCTGTGTCACATTTTGGTAATTCTCACAATACTTAAAAATTTCCCATTATTGTTACATTTGTTATGGTGATCTATGATCAGTGATCTTACTACTGCAAAAAGATTATGACTCACTGAAGCCTCAGATGATTGCTAGCATTTTTTAACAGTAAAGTACTTTTTAATTAAGGGTTTCTCTGGTGGCTCTGACAGTAAAGGTGGCTCTGACAGCTCCTGCCTGCAATGCAGGAGACGTAGGTTTGATCCCTGGGGCAGGAAGATCCCCTGGAAAAGGAAATGGCAATCCACTCCAGTATTCTTGCCTGGAGAATTCCATGGACAGAGGAGCCTGATGGGCTACAGTCCATGGGGTTGCAAAGAGGTGGACATGATTGAATGACTAACACAACATACTTTTTAATTAAGATATGTACATTATCATTTTTAGATGTAACACTTTTGCACACTGAATAGACTACAGGAGAGTGTAAACATACTTTTATATGCACTGGGAAACCAAAAAAACATTATGTGACTCACTTTATTGCAATATTCACTTGATTTTAATGGTCTGGAATTGAACCTACAGTATCTCAGAGGTGTGCCTATTTACAAATGACTAACTGCTATGTTGTACAAATGAAACTAATATAGTATTGTTATGTCAGATACACAAAAATTTTTTAAAGGAGGTAATTTGGCAATATTTACCAAAATTAAAATTGTGCAAAAGTCCAGTAATTCCACTTTTGAACTTTAACTTACACGTCAAAAAATGAGGACTGTACAAGGTGATTCATCGCAGCTTTGTTTGTAATCGCAAGAAGACTAGAGTTTTTGTGGAGTTTGTTTACACAGAATGCATGTGCGCTCAGTCACGTCCGACTCTTTGTGAGTCCTCTGTCCATGGAATTTACCCAGGCAAGAATACTGGAGTGGATTGCCATCTCATTCTCCAGGGGATCTTCTGGACCCAGGGGTCAAGTTCGCATCTCATGTCTCCTGCATTGGCAGGCAGGTTCTTTACCACTATTGCCATCTGGGATACAACCTAAATGATCATCAGAGAGGGAATAATGATAATATTTTACAGTACACCTGTACCGTGGAACTCTATGCTATCTAAGGAAATTAGAAAGCTCTCTATGTGTTGATGTGGAATGATGTTCAAGATGTTATAAAAAAGCAAAGAAGACTTATGGAGCTGAAACTTTGAGAAGTCTTGATCTAGCAGATGTTGGTCCTTTGAGAAAGGACCCAAAAGACCCAAAATGAATGCTTCTCCACAAAGTGGAAAATCAAAGGAAGTGAGATAAGAAGCAGGAATCCTCGTGGAAGGTAAATGGCAAACTGGCTGGAGCACCACAAAATAGAAGGATAAAGGAAAACTAGGTTGTGGGAACTCCATGTTTCTTCTCCAAGGTATTTTTTAATGGGCTTAGGAGATTAGCACGCTTGATTTCCAGAATGTTTCTGCAGTGATTCAGATGGTAGAGTAGAAGGACTTCAGCTTACCTCCTCTCATGGAAACACCAATATCCCAGCTAACTGCTAAACAACCATTGACCAAAGAAGAATGTTGTTCTTCAGTTGCTAAGTTGTGTCCCCTCCTTGGGACCCCACTGCAGTACACCAGGTTTCCCTGTCCTTCACTATCTCCCAGAGTTTGCTCAAACTCATGTCCAGTGAGTTGGTGATGCCATCCAGTCATCTCCTCCTCTGTCACCCACCCTTCTCTTTCTACCCTCAATCTTGCCCAGCATTAAAGTCTTTTCCAATGAGTCAGTTCTTTGCATTAGGTGGCCAAAGTGTTGGGGCTTCAGCTTCAGCATCAGTCCTTCCAGTGAACATTCAGGGTTGATTTCCTTTAGGATTGACTGGTTTGATCTCCTTGCTTTTCAAGGGACTTTCAAGAGTCTTTTCGAGCACCACAGTTTGAAGGCATCAGTTCTTCAGCACTCTGCCTTCTTTACTGTCCAGTTCTCACACCTGTACATAACTACTGGAAAGGCAATAGCCTTGACTATTAGGACTTTTGTCAGCATAATGATGTCTTTGTTTTTTAACACACCATCTAGGTTTGTCATAGCTTTCCCATTAAGGAGGAATTGTCTTCTAATTTCAAGGCTGTAGTCACCATCCACAGTGATTTTAGAGCTGAAGAAGAGGAAGTCTGTTACTGCTTCCACCTTTCCCCTTTCGATTTGCCATGAAGTGATGAGACTAGATGCCATGAGCTTAGTTTTTTTAATATTGAGTTTTAAGCCAGCTTTTTCACTCTCCTCCTTCACCCTCATTAAGAGGCTCTTTATTTCCTCTTCACTTTCTGCCAAGTACAAGTGTAAGCAAAGTACATCAGGTGAAATGCCAGGCTGCATGAATCACAAGCTGGAATCAAGATTGCTAGGAGAAGTATCAACAGCTTTAGATATGCAGATGATACCACTCTGATGCTAGTAATGGAAGAGGAACAAAAGAACCTCTTGATAAGGGTGAAAGAGGAGAGTTTAGAAGCCTGGCTTAAAGCTCAACACTCTAAAAGCGAAGATCGTGGCATCTGGTCCCATCACTTCACAGCAAACAAAAGTGGGGGGAAAGTGGAAACAGTGGCAGATTTTATTTTCTTGGGCTCCAAAATCACTGCAGATGGTGACTGTAGCCACAAAACTGAAAGACACTTGCTCCTTGAAAGAAAAGCTATGGCAAACCTAGGCAGCATATTAAAAAGCAGAGACATCATTTTGCTGACTAAGGTCCATCTTGTCAAAGCTATGGTTTTTCCAGTAGTCGTGTATGGATGTGAGACTAGGAGCATAAAGAAGGCTGAGCACTGAAGAATTGATGCTTTCGAACTGTGCTGCTGGAGAAGACTCTTGAGGGTCCCTTGGACAGCAAGGAGATCCAACCAGTCAATCCTAAAGGAAATCAGTCCTGAATATTCATTGGAAGGACTGATGGTGAAGCTCCAATACTTTGGCTACCTGATGCAAACAGCTGACTCATTGGAAAAGACCCTGATGCTGGGAAAGATTGAGGGCAGGAGGAGAAGGGGGTGACAGAGGATCAGATGGTTGGATGGCATCACTGACTCAATTGACATGAATTTGAGCAAACTCTGGGAGATAGTGAAGGACAGGGAAGCCTGCTGTGGTGCAGTCCATGGGGTCACCAAGAGTTGGATACAGCTTAGCAACTGAACAACATTTTATCATCTAGACAGATTTGTTTGAGCAGTCCCATCAAGAAAATACCCAAACCATGGAAACCCAACAATTTGACCATAAACTAGGCTATGTGAAAGTTAAAGTCACTCAGTTGTGTCCAACTCTTCACAGCCCCACAGACTATACAGTCCATGAAATTCTCCAGGCCAGAATACTAGAGTGGGTAGCTCTTCCCTTCTCCAGGGGATGTTCCCAACCCAGGATTGAACCCAGATCTCCCACATTGCAGGTGTATTCTATTCCAGCTGAACCCCCAGGGAAGCCACCAGTGGGAATGGTTGCCCACTCCAGTATTCTGGCCTGGAGAATTCCATGGACTCCAGTACATGGGGTCACAAAGAGTCAGACACAACCGAGTGACTCTCACTTTCTGCCTGTCACATCTGCAAAGTGCCTATTTTGTTCTTAAGATGAAAACATTGTCCCCCACCGGCAAAGACAGTTTACAACCAATGCTTCATCATTTCCATTTTCAGTCTGTTGACATATTAAAAATTATTGACTTTAGAACACTAATATTCACAGCCATTCTCTTTAGTCATTTGTGAGGCCTGTCTTGAGGTGAGAACTAGATTAACGGAACAAAGCCAAGGGCCAAAATGTGAGCTGTGAACTGACAGGGTCCCTGCTTTCCCAGGAGTCATCCTCTGACATAAACTGGATGAAGTTTGTAGCCAGAAAGTCATGTACTGAGGTACCCCAGGACAGACGGGCCCAGGGGAGGCTTCAGGTCAGACCTGGCCCCAGGCCTTTGACTGGGGTGCTCCGCCCCTGTTCTGTTCCACTCACGGTGTGTCCACATGCTCACCTCTGGGCTCTGTGCTTGGCATTTTATACACCCTCGGCAGCTGGCCAGGGGCCTTGGTTTTGTTTGCAGAGTTGCCTAATCTGATACTGGTGTTTAGAAACAGAGTCAGGCTCCTCGAGTCCAAACAAGGGAGAAACAGAGGCCCTCTAGCCTCTTGTGAGCCCCAGTGGACTGCACCATGAGGTGCTCCCGAAGTTTTGTGGTTAAATAGACTTGAACTAACCTTCCCTAAGGCTGATAGGGAGTCTTCAGAGGGGCCAGGCCACTCCACCCTGGGCATCCAGCTATAAGAAAACTGGTCACTCCTGCCTGGACTGGCCTGGGGAAGCTGTGGGCTGGGGATAGGCTGCCTATGTCACCTCCTTATCCTCCCCCTCTGATGTCATCTGCTTCCCTGGCAAAGAGGAGATCATGGCCTTGGTTCTCCCATGGCAGCCCTGCTTCCCTTCTTGACTGTTCCTCACTGTTCTCTCTTCCAGATGTGTGTTCCCAAAGAGCCCCTGAGTGAAACAGACTCAGGACCCCCACAAGCCAAGGTTGAATATCTGATAGCAATCTGCTCCAATACATTGGCCGCCTGATACGAAGAGCTGACTTATTGGAAAAGACCCTGATGCTGGGAAAGATTGAGGGCAGGAGAAGAAGGGGGCAACAGAGGACAAGATGGTTGGATGGCATCACCGATTCAATTGACGTGAATTTGAGAAAACTCTGGGAGATAGTGGAGGACAGAGGAGCCTGGCATGCTGCCGTCCATGGGGTCACAGAGTCGGACACGACTTAGTGACTGAGCAACAACAATCTGCTTTTTGTCCACCAAAATCTCCCCAAATGCCAAGGCCTTAACTCAGAGACATGAACCTTCATGGCGGCCTTTATGGTCACAGTTAGGGACTCAGGAGGGCCTGGGGCAGAGAAGCCTTCAAAAGTGATTGTGTCCAAACTCTGGCACCCACCCCTGCTCCGACTGGTTCAGCTTCATCCAGTGCAGGGAAGGGCAAGTGTGGCCTTTGGTACCACCTCTGGCCACCCTGCCACAGTCCCTCACAGCCTTCATCTTGGGGGGCTTGCGAGTGTCCTGACCCATTCCAAAAGGTGATGTCCAGGTGGGGAGTCGGGTGGAATCACAGTCTTGGGCCCCTGTGGACTCTGTCATGCTAGGCAGGGAACAGGTGATATATTTGCCAAGAAGGATGAAGGCTGCTCCTCAGCTGGGCCAGGCATGGGCTCCAGGAACCCGCTCTTCACATCAAGTCTCAGGCCTGCAGTCCCCGAGGGCCCGGGACCGGGACACTTCCGGTTTCTTTGTGTTTCTGTGTAACAACCAACAGTGGATTGTGCTACCTTCTATTTCTGTCTGGTGTGGCAGCCGCCAAGATACACATGACCACTGAACAGTGAGTGCCTCATCTGAACTGGGAGGCTGGGTGTACAACACACACCAGACATTCTTTTGGGTAGACTGGTATTATAACATTTACTAAAATAATGCTATCGGTTCAGTTCAGTTGTGCAGTCATGTCTGACTTTTTGCGACACCATAGACTGCCCCACGCTAGGCTTCCCTGTCCATCACCAACTCCCAGAGCTTACTCAAACTCATGTCCATTGAGTCAGTGATGCCATCCAACCATCTCATTCTCTGTCGTCCCCTTCTTCTCCAGCCCTCAATCTTTTCCAGCATCAGGGTCTTTTCCAATGAGTTGGCTCCTCGCATCAAGTGGCCAAAGTATTGGAACAGATTGCTATTGGAACAGGTGGCTAAAGTATTGGAGAATAATGCTATGGGTGAATAGAAACGGTGAAGAACTGAAGAATTAAGATGCCAGCTATGTAAAATCCCAATTAAAACCCCAAAGGTCAAAGGTATTCACTCATTAGCTAAATAAAAGCCCAAGAAAGACCCAATATAATCAAGCACTGCAAAATGGTTGGTGACTTTCAGTTATCGAAATTTTGGATTTCCTATCCATTGAATATGCAGTGCAGAATAAGACTGCAAAATATCTCATTAATAATTGGTCTGCTGATTACACAGTAAATGATAATATTTTGCTCGGAAAGATTGAAGGTAGGAGGAGAAGGGGGTAACAGAGGATGAGAGGGTTGGATGGCGTCACCAACTCAGTGGACAGGAGTTTGAGCAAACTCTGGGAGATGGTCAAGGACAGGGAAGCCTGGCGTGCTGGGTTCATGGGTTTGCCAAGAGTTGGACACCACTTAGCGACTGAACAACAATAGAACTAATACAATACAATTCGTTTTCAATTTCTTTTTCTTTTTTGTAACATGTGACTCATAGAAGAGTTTAAGTTATGTGTATGACTTGTCTACTTCTATGGAATGGCGCTGGTCTGCTTGGTAATGCTAAGTGCTACGGGTCTCAGGATCTCTCTCCTGTATGATTTCAAGGCAAAGTTGCCCAAAGGGAAGGTGCATGCAATTTGGGAGGCACAAGTGAGCAGCAGCCACTGTGTTTTCAAGGTCACTGTTAGGCTGAGGCAGTGGGAGACAGACAGTGGGGAGCTGGTGGGTTAGGGTGGGTTCTTGCTCTTGTCCCACAGGAAGCTCTTATCCCTGAGGGCGAGCCACGCTGACCTACACGCAAACCCTCAGAGGACAGTCACAGAGAGCCAAGAGCCTTCCAAAGACGTCTACCCTGGGCCCTTCCCTAGTCCTACGCTTCATTCCACCACCATGACGGGTCTGACTCCCATAACACCACGGGATTCCCTGGTGACCCCTGAGGTTCTGCTTCCCAGATGGCTCTCCACCCTTCAGGGACCGCTGAGGCCTCATAGCCTACTGGGAGCTAAAACCTCAAAACAGAAAACTAGAGAACATCAAACATCTTGGTTAACATGACAAAGTACAACTGGACAGGATTCAAGCAAGAGGCTAGCTCTTGGCTATCAGGCCTCCTGCCCAGGCCTCTAAGATCCTGTTTCTTCCCTCTCCACTCACCCCTAGTCAGGTTCCCTTCCCCTTTAGCATCCCCCTTCCCCTAGATCTTCCTCTCCTACCCACAAGCATGCCACCTCCCTGCTGTCTTGTTTTTTTAATTTTATTTATTTGGCCAAGTTGGGTCTTAGTTGCAGCACGCAAGGTCTTCATTGCGTCATTCGTGATTTTTTCATTTCTGCACACAACTCTCTAGTTGCAGCATGTGGGTTTAGTTGCTCCAAGGCATGTGGGATCTTAGTTCCCTGACCAGGGATCGAACCCGAGTCCCCTGCATTGCAAGGTGGATTCTCAACCACTGGACCACCATTCAAACACCCTCCCTCTTTCTCTCCTACAAATTTTAACACAAGATCTACACTCGCTGCTTCACTTTTGGATCCTATTTCAACACCTGCCACTCCTAGAACCACCAGGTGCAAGTTGCTTGTGGCCTAGTTTCCAAATGCACTGGCTTCTTTTCAGTCCTGCCCAGCCTGACCTCCGAACAGCACTGACACCACAGCCCAGTCTCTCCCTCCAGAACATTCACTCAGCCATCATCACCCCTCTGTTGACCTTCCCTGGTTCCTCTTCCTCTCCCAGTCCCTCCATTAGGTCTTCCTTGGGATCTGACCTTAGTCCATGTCCCTCCTCACTTTACACCCTTCTCTGAGCGCTGTCATCTTCTCCAAGGTATTTTTCAACCATCATCTCCAAAGGAATGACTCTCAGATATCTTTCCAACACTGCTCACTGGAGGTTCCACAGGGTCCCAGGTTCAGTGTGTCCAAAATGAAACTCATCACCTGCCCATTCTCTCCCACAAGACCCTTCCTGTTCCAAGTGACTTACACAAGTAAATGGACCTTTGAACAGATGTAAGCAAAACCCAGGGCCTCAAGGGATGCCCTCATGATCTGGCCTCGCTCCATTTTGCTTCACTCTGGGGCAGCCCCTCCCCATACCCTGTTCCCTGCAGCTTCAGGCTCACAGCTTCCAGGCTCAAATCCAGTGGAAAGAAACCATCTCTTCTTGGTAACTTCTGTCCAGTTGCCTGGATTCCCTTTGACTGGATCACATATCCATTCTAGAACCAATCCCTGTATCTAGGGATAAGATTGCACTGATTGTCAATTTAATTGGATTATATACAATCCAGGAAGAGTTGATTCTGGTCAGGCAAAAGTGGTCCTTCCCCCCGCCACGGAAGTACCTATCTAATATACTGGGTAGATTTTTGTGTGTGTCTCTTGTCTTCTCTCCATTTCCTTAGTTGAACTCCTTATCTTGTCTGGACTATTTGAATATTTCCCTAAGGAGAACTTCTCCTTCCAGTTACTTCCATTCCATCCACCATCCACACCACTGACACAGTTATCTTTTTAAAGCTTGGATTGGATGTCAAGATTCATCCCTGTGGTTTTGCATGTCCGTAGTTTGTTCATGTCCTTTGCTGACCAGAAGTCCATCTTTGTTATACTCCAGTTTGTTTTTCCATTCATCTATTGACAGACAGATGCTCAAACTACCACACAATTGCACTCATCTCACATGCTAGTAAAGTAATGCTCAAAATTCTCCAAGCCAGGCTTCAGCAATATGTGAACCGTGAACTTCCTGATGTCCAAGCTGGTTTTAGAGAAGGTAGAGGAACCAGAGATCAAATTGCCAACATCCGCTGGATCATGGAAAAAGCAAGAGAGTTCCAGAAAAACATCTATTTCTGCTTTATTGACTATGCCAATGCCTTTGACTGTGTGGATCACAATAAACTGTGGAAAATTCTGAAAGAGATGGGAATACCAGACCACCTGACCTGCCTCTTGAGAAATTTGTATGCAGGTCAGGAAGCAACAGTTAGAACTGGACATGAAACAACAGACTGGTTCTAAATAGGAAAAGGAGTTCGTCAAGGCTGTGTATTGTCACCCTGTTTATTTAACTTATATGCAGAGTACATCATGAAAAACGCTGGACTGGAAGGAACACAAGCTGGAATCAAGATTGCCGGGAGAAATATCAATAACCTCAGATATGCAGAGGACACCACCTTTATGGCAGAAAGTGAAGAGGAACTCAAAAGCCTCTTGATGAAAGTGAAAGTGGAGAGTGAAAAAGTTGGCTTAAAGCTCAACAAAGATCATGGCATCCGGTCCAATTACTTCATGGGAAATAGATGGGGAAACAGTGGAAACAGTGTCAGACTTTATTTTTCTGGGCTCCAGAATCACTACAGATGGTGACTGCAGCCATGAAATTAAAAGACGCTTACTCCTTGGAAGGAAAGTTATGACCAACCTAGATAGAATATTCAAAAGCAGAGACATTACTTTGCCAACAAAGGTTCGTCTAGGGTTTTTCCTGTGGTCATGTATGGATGTGAGAGTTGGACTGTGAAGAAGGCTGAGCGCCAAAGAATTGATGCTTTTGAACTGTGGTGTTGGAGAAGACTCTTGAGAGTCCCTTGGACTGCAAGGAGAGCCAACCAGTCCATTCTGAAGGAGATCAGCCCTGGGATTTCTTTGGAAGGAATGATGCTAAAGCTGAAACTCCAGTACTTTGGCCACCTCATGCGAAGAGTTGACTCATTGGAAAAGATTCTGATGCTGGGAGGGATTGGGGGCAAGAGGAGAAGGGGACGACAGAGGATGAGATGGCTGGATGGCATCACTGACTCAATGGACGTGAGTCTGGGTGAACTCCAGGAGTTGGTGATGGACAGGGAGGCCTGGCGTGCTGCGATTCATGGGGTCTCGGAGTCGGACACGACTGAGTGACTGATCTGATCTGATCTGATTGACAGACATGTTTCCAGGACTTGGCTATATTAAACATTTGTGCACAAATCTTTGTGTGAATGTATTTTCATTTCTCTTGAGTAGATACCTATGAGTAGAACTGAAGAGTCTTGTGGTGAGTGTATATTTTAACTCTTTGGAAGTTTTAATTCTTGGAAACTGCCACGGTGTTTTCCAAACTAGTTTCACTATTTTACATCCCCCCTGGCAAACGTATGAGAATTCCATGTGCCAATCCTTGCAATCATCCTTTCTGATACTTGCTATCATCATAATTCTTAACATTATTCCACAGGTGTGCAGTGGCGTTTCATTGTGGTTTTAATTTGCATTTCCTTGAGAGTGGGATATTGCAGATTTTTCATGTGCTTTTTGGCCTTTTGTATATTTCTTTTGTGAAATGTTTGTTGAGACACTTGCTTATTTTCAATTAGGTTTCATGACTTATTGAATTAATTTGCTAAAAACTTAAGAAATTAATTTCACATCTGTGTCCATGAGGAATATTAGTCTTTAGTTTTCTTATAAAATTTTTATTTATTTTTGGTATCAGAGTAATGCTAACCTTATAAAATGATTTGGAAAGTGCTTTTTCCTCTTTTCTGGAAGGATTTGTATAGGATTGAAATTAATTTCTCCTTAAATGGTTGATGGGATTCACAAGTAAAGCTAACTGGGTCTGGAGTTTTCTTCCTGGGAAGATTTTTAATGACAAAGTTAGTTTCTTTAATAGATACAAGGCTATTCAGATTTTATATTTCTTCTGTCAGTTTTGATAATTTGTGCCTTTCAAGAAATGTGTCCATTTTATGTGAGTTTTCAGATTTAAAAGCACAAAGTTATTCATAGTACCTCCTTATTATCCTTTAAATGTCTATAGGATCTGTAATGATGTCCCCCTTTTCACAGTGAAGTATTTGGGGCAGTGAAAAGAGCCAGATTCTAATCTTCCACAGTAGTAAAAAAGTAGATAATGGATGGAAAGAAATCTGAGAAATCAAGAATAGGTGGTAGAAATATGGTATTTTAAAAAAAACAGAGGTAAAAACAAGAAGAAATTGGAAAAGAGTTGAAAATAGTTGCCCCTGTGGACAGGATTTAGTGTGGGGTGGACCATGGTGTGGCCAAGGACGGAAAGCAATTCATTCTAAACAAGTTCAAGTTCAGGGTTATTTCATTCTAGATCTTTCCTCTCTCCTTTTCCTTTCCCTCCCACAACTCAGGCTGCACTGAAGATGTGCTCCTTGTTTCAGTCCCTCAGTAATAAGATGCTCCTTTTGTTAGCATTGTTAAGGGCTTTGGCTCATTCTGGTTTCCCCGGTTGTCAGACCCAACTCCTATCCTATTTGCAGAGATGGCAGACCTGGACATCCCCAAGGATCCTTACCTTGGCCAGTGGTGTACCTGGTGTTCTTGAAACCCAGAGGATCATTTTTTTAAATTTAAATTCATTCATGTATTTATCTTTGGGTGCACTGGGTCTTCGCTGCTGTGCATGGGCTTTCTCTGGTTTCAGAGAGCAGGGACTGCTCTAGTTGTGGTGCCCGGGCTTCTCATTCCTGTGACTTCTCTTGTGGAGCACAGACTTTAGGCACATGGGCTTCAGTAGGTGCAGCTCACAGACTCTAGGCTGCAGGCTCAGTAGTTGTGGGACATGGGCTTAACTGCTTCAAGGCATGTGGAATCTTCCTGGACAAAGGATTAAACTGATGTCCCCTGTATTGGCAGGAGGATTCTTATCTCCTGTAATCACAGGGAAGTCCAGAGGATCATCTTTTAAACTCTCCCCTCCTCAATATGACAAAATCATCTTCAGTAATAATCATGAATGAAGTCAAGAAATGCAGACAGTGAAAATATTTTATTGAATTTTAAAAGTAATTATGCCAGTCACATTAAATAAGTATCATAGGACAAAATAGAGCACAACTACTTAATCTTTTTACATGTATATAATATTTATATATTTACTTAATGATTTTAACTTTGGTTACTTTGGTTATAGGTGTATATAAAAATGTTTATTTAAATAATTGTCCAGTAACTAGTAAGTGAATTTTAATAAAATCAATACATCTGCCAAAAGTAAACTTTGAACAACTAATAAACCACAATTGATAATGCTTGATTTTATGTTTCATTAGTGAACTAAAATTTTCTCTTTCCAAACGTGTTACACTTCATAGTCTGCACTGTTTCACTACTTAAAATTTTAAACACCAATAAAAACTGTAAGTGGTTACACAGAATGACAGAATTGGAGCCATTCAAGCTTTTTGCTTTACCTTTACAATCACTGTCCATTATCATTTACTTCAAATATATTATTTAAATGCAGAGATATGGAGAAACACAGGGGTTGGAGATGTGAACTGTGCCCCAGTAGGCTTGAATGATTCGAAAACAGTAAACTTCATCGCTAAATGAAGACGTGAAGCTGAGTCTGTGTGTGTTGGGGGCCCACTGCACACCTGGGAGCTCTCAATTAATTCCCATGTGGAATACAAGCTGTATTAAAGGACAAGTAAGATAAATGTGCTAATTTGAAGCTTTTGTATGTATCATCAAAACTCAACAGAACTTAGACCCACTGAAGATGTTTAAGAGAAGGAGAATTTTATCACAGATCTCGCCAAGTACATGGTGAGAAAAAAACTGACTGGCCTTTAGTCTTAATTACCTGATTGTTCTTTAATTGTCGGTATTAAATGGCCAGGCAGCCACTCCCACCTTAATGTGTCACGGTCATGGGCCAACCATTCACCAGCTGCTCGGTCCAAGAAAGGACACTCGCTGTTTCTACTCAACCCACCATTCACACCTCACCCTCTCCTCTTAGCTTTTGCTCCCAAAAATCTTTTCTTACCACAGTGTCCTCCACTTTGTCGAATCCAGCACACATCTCACTGGGCTTTTCAGCATCATCCAACCAACTGACCATGTTTTCTTTCTGGAAACATTCTTCTTGTTTCCAGAAACAAGTACTTTTGTACTTTTTCCAGAAACACGTACTTTTCTTCCCATGTGTCCAGTCACTCTTTCCCAGTCTCCCTTACTGGGTCACCTTCCTACGCACATGCACCCATTAAACGTTGGTGTCCTGAGGGCCTGGTCCAGCATCTCTTCTCTCCTGTTCTATGCTCACTGGAATCAAATTGACTCCCATCACACCAAACACGCTTTACCGGTGAGTCACCCTCTCTCAAGTTCTAAACTGCCTACTTTCCATCTGTGCTCAACACGCCACTGACAAACTAAATATACCCACAACCTAAGACACTGATTTATTCAATTGACCTTGAACAGATATGTGTGTGTGTGCTCAGTCATGTCCAACTCTTCACGACCCCATGGACTGTGGCCCGCCAGGCTCTTCTGTCCATGGAATCCTCCTAGAATACTGGAGTGGGTTGCCATTTCCTCCTCCAGAGGATCTTCCCGACCCAGGGATCAAACCCACATCTCCTGCATCTCTTGCACTGGCAGGCGGATTCTTTACCACTAAGCCAACAGATATGTAACTGTCAGTAAATGGACAGCAGTCATAAACATCCCAGCTCTTTCTCCAGTATTCTCCCACCTTGGTAATCACATCACTGCCCACCTGGTTAAAGCTGGAAACCAGGGAATGACCCTTGATACCTCTTTCCCTCTTATCCTCTACATTAAATCAATCCCTCTCTCATCTATTCTTCCTTGAAAACATGTCCCAGGTCTCTGTACCTCTCTCCATCTCCACTGCCTGCTCCTGGTCCAAGCTGTCATCATTTCTTACCTGGACTGCTGCAGTGGCCTTCCTTCCTGTCTTCAATCATGCTACTCATTCTCCATTTTGCAGCCAGAGAAGTATTTCTGGAGATGTTAATCTTACATGAAGTGCTCAGTCACTTCAGCCGTGTCTGACTCTCAATGACCCCGTGGACTGTAGCCCCATTCGCTGCATATCTCTGGCCCCAGGAAGGCTGGCAGTGCCTTCTTGTTGTTGGAGGGACAGGGGCTTAGTGACTTTGGCAACAGTTACCTGTGTTGTCTGGGAACATACCTGGCGATGGGCAGTCTCTGTATACAAACCATCAAGCAGAATGGAGAGGTGCCTTTCTGTAGGCTTGGCCCAACTTCCTAGAAGTCTCTGTGTACCCCTGAGGTAAGGTGTCCCAGGAAAACATGCCCCAAAGGCAGCGCTTTTCCCCCTAAATGCCCTGGGAGTCAAGTCAGCACTCTCCTCCCCCTTCCCTCTCCTCCCCACACCACCCCCTTCCGGGGTTTCCAAGGGCCTTGCAGCCCTAGATCCGCACACTTTCTCCAAGATAAAATGTACCAATGACTTTTCTTGTGCTTTGGAGTCAGACCAGAGTAAGCCTGAGGTGTGAAGTTTCATTACCGGCTGGGAACTGTTTACACCAGTAAGGACACAGCGGGGCCTGTTACACTAGTGGGGACAAGGGGGCCCGGCCTGAGAGCATGAGGTAGGCAGGCCCAGGACCATTGTTCCAGCATCAAATCCTTCTACAGTTCCAGCAGGACTACCTGGAGGCAGCTTAAATGAGGATGCTGTGTTTTCTTCTTTCTCCTTTCTGCTCGCTGTGTTTACTTTAAGTTCTCACTGCTGTTCGGGAGGACTACACAGAACTTGCTTCTTGGGCCACTCGCAAGACACAGGTCAGAGCTCTCTTACAGAAAAATAAGTAAAGTCTTACAGGTTTTGATTAATATAGTCTGTAAACTTCTATCGGTAAGTGTGTATGTACCTATCTTCCTTCCCATTGTCTGTCCATCCATCCATCCTTCTATCTTACCTACCTACTTACTGATCTTTCTTTACAAGCCTCAAAGAGGATATTTTTGTTTCATATGCTCATGGAACATTTATAAAAACTGATCAAGTAATTGGACAAAAACAAACCACAACAGATTTTTTTTAAACGTAGAAAACTTAAGGTTATATTTGCTGATTCAGTTCAGTTCAGTCACTCAGTCGTGTCAGACTCTTTGTGACCTCATGAATCACAGCACGCCAGGCCTCCCTGTCTATCACCAACTCCTGGAGTTCACTCAAACTCATGTCCATCTAGTCGGTGATGTCATCCAGCCATCTCATCCTCTGTCGTCCCCTTCTCCTCTTGCTTCCAATCCCTCCCAGCATCAGGGTCTTTTCCAGTGAGTCAACTCTTCGCACGAGGTGGCCAAAGTATTGGAGTTTCAGCTCCAGCATCAGTCCTTCCAATCAACACCCAGGACTGATCTCCTTTAGGATGGACTGGTTGGATCTCCTTGCAGTCCAAGGGACTCTCAAGAGTCTTCTCCAACACCACAGTTCGACAGCATCAATTCTTCAGTGCTCAGCTTTCTTCATAGTCCGACTCTCACATCCATACACGACCACTGGAAAAGCCATAGCCTTGACTAGACGGACCTTTGTTGGCAAAGTAATATCTCTGCTTTTCAATATGCTATATGCTTTTCAATATATTGAAAAGGTTGGTCATAACTTTCCTTCCAAGGAGTAAGCATCTTTTAATTTCATGGCTGCAATCACCATTTGCAGTGATTTTGGAGCCCCCAAAAATAAAGTCTGACACTGTTTCCACTGTTACCCCATCTATTTGCCATGAAGTGATTGGACCAGATGCCATGATCTTAGTTTTCTGAATGTTGAGCTTTAAGCCAACTTTTTCACTCTCCTCTTTCACTGATTATAAACCAGTAAAATTTAAAATAGCTAATTTAAGGAGGATACTTCTTTAATATTTAAAAATTAAAAACACACTTCTAGGTAGGTCTTAGATGAGAGAAGAAATCAAAAGTAAATTAAAAACTACACAGAAAGCAACTTAAGAACACTTAATATCAAAATTTATGGGATAAACAAAGCTGCATTTTGAAAAAAATTTATAGCCCTGAAATGTCATCATTATTCAAGAAGATAGGTGAGAAAAAAAAACAAAAACAAAACGAAATGAAAAACCTATCTTAGAAAGCAAGAAAAGAACAGTAAAGATAAACCTAAACAACCAGGTGGCAGGAACAAAAGATTAAAGGTACAATCAATAGAATAATAAAAAAGTAGCCAAGAGAAAACAGCCCCAAATTCCTCCTTTGAAAAGAACAGCAACTTCCTCAAAAACTTAGTTGTGAAAAAAAAAGTAAAAATATGCAAGATTAGGAATGAGAAAGGAGAAATGACCGAGACAAGAGGTATTACAATAATCTTTGGTGAATACATATAAATGTATGGCAACAAATGTAAAAAACATAAGAGAATTGGATGATTTTTAAATAAGCTACCAAAACTGACGTATGAAGCAATAGAAACCTTGAATACTCCAGTTAGCAGAGGGCACACACGTTGGCGGGGTGGGGAATGAAGATTAAAGGGAACCACTGAAAAAGCTTCTAGAGACTGATGGGTTTGGTCTGGGGCTTTCCAGGTGGCACGTGGTGAAGGAAAAGAATCCGCCTGCCAATACAGGAGCCCCAAGAGATAGGGGTTTGATCCCTGGGTTGGGGAGATCCCCTGGAGAAGGCAATGGCAACCCACTCCAGTATTCTTGCCTGGAAAATTCCATGGACAGAGGACCCTGGAGGGCTCCAGTCCACGGGGTCACAAAGAGTTGGGCACGACTGAGCATAGCACAGCACAAGGGTTTGCAGCCGACTTGCACCTAATTTTTGGAAAACTAGAACTGTATATTCTATCATAACTTAAGTATTGCAAGTCACAGAAAATGGTGGAGAATTCTCCTTTTAGGAAAGGAAAGGAAGGAAAGTTAAGTCGCTGAGTCATGTCCCTCTTTGCAACCCCATGGACAGAGTAGCCTGCACCAGGCTACTCTGTCCATGGGATTTTCTAGGCAAGAGTACTGGAGTGGGTTGCCATTTCCTTCTCCAGGGAATCTTCCCAACCCAGGGATCGAACCCAGGTCTCCCGCATTGTAGACAGACGCTTTACCATCTGAGCCACCAGGGAAGTCCTCCTTTTAGGAAGGCAGCACAATTTTAATTCTAAAATTTGATGAAGATGCTATGAAAAGAGAAACTTACAGACCCTCCTCTCACTATAAAGATGCAAAGACTCAAAATACTAGCAAAAAGAATCACGGAATGTATCAAAAGAATAACAATAACATTATGACTAAATGGGGCTTATTCCAAGAGACTAAGGGTGGTATAATACCAGGAAATCTATCAATGTATCCCATTTTTAAAAAATTAAAGGAGAAGAAACAATATGGTCATAATAATAGATGCTGTGAAGGGACTTCTGCTATAATTCCACAGCCATTCCTAACTTAAATTCCTACAAAAATTGAAAAGATAGGTTCACTGCTGGTAATTCACTAAAGAAAGAATGAGATGAGACTGAGACCCCTTTCAGACTGGTTAACATTTCTGGCAGGAGTGCCAGGAGAGGGCACTTAGATGGGCCACAGCCCTCCACATCCCCAGCAACAGGTTTGGAAAGTGATCTTGTGTGTATCCATGGAGACCACTGGCTGCTTGCAATCTACTGCCCAGAAATAAAACTAGTGCATAAGCACCTAAGTAGAAGGGTGTCTCTCGGAGGCTGTTCTTAGTGGGCTGGGTAGCCTGAGAATGCAGTGATTGCCCTCTGATATGGGAATCTCTGAGTTCGCACACAACAGTTACACCAACAATTGTGCTGCATTTAAGAAAACAGCGATATACCAACCTGAAGCTAACACTGAGAAGGTGCAGAAAAGTATACAATTTCAACTTCATGAAAACAAATGTTGGGAATGATATATGACTGTATCTGTCTGTGTTCCGTGTCTGTATCTAATCACATGAGAACATCCATCCATGAGGTTATCCTTATATGCTATAACATGGATATGAGATTATGTTTTTGTTTTGTATTTGTATGTTTGCAAACATTTAAAATCTGATGTTTAAAAGTTTCAACACGCATATTCCGCAGCAGGCTCCCTTCTTCTTCCTTTTGCTGTTGTTTCAGTCGCTCAGTCGTGTCTGACTCTTTGCGACCCGCTGGACTGTAGCTCACCAGGCTCCTCTGCCCATGGGATTCTCCAGGCAAGAATACCGGAGTGGGTTGCCACTTTCTTCTCCAGGGGACCTTCCCAGGCCAGGAACTGAACCCACGGCTCCTGCATTGGCAGGCGGTTTCTTTACACTGAGCCACCTGGGAAGCCTCTTCTTCTTTTGGTGTCTACAATTGCTTCTAGGACCCACACCCTCCCAGCTGCACATCCATCTCTGGAAGGCGCTGCTCCTCTCCATCTGCCTAAACTCTTAAACTTCGGGGACGCCGGGACTCAGATCAGGGTCTCTTTTCTTTGCCCTTCCCACCCTCCACCCACTCCTTTGAGGATTCCATCCAGGCTCCACTTATCACTTGCACGACAACTCCCAGTCTTGTGCTTTTGGCCTGCACTCATCTCTGGAACTCCACACTCCAGTGCCTGCTTAGCTGCCTTCCTGGCCTGTCCAGTAATACCAAGTAGGCACTATGAAGTGAAAGTCGCTCAGTCGTGTCTGACTCTTTGCGACCCCATGGACTACGCAGCTCATGGAATTCTCCAGGCCAGAATACTGGAGTGGGTAGCCTTTCCCTTCTCCAGGGGATCTTCCCAACCCAGGGATTGAACTTAGGTCTCCCACATTGCAGGAAGATTTTTTACCAGTTGAACCACCAGGGAAGCCCAAGAATACTGGAGTGGGTAGCCTATCCCTTCTCCAGCGGATCTTCCCAACCCAGGAATTGAACTGGGGTCTCCTGCACTGCAGGTGGATTCTTTACCAACTGAGCCATCAGGGAAGCCCAAGTAGGCACCGTGAACATGACCAAACCTGCTCCTCCTGCAGTTTCCTTCTAGGACATGACACCTTTCATCCTGCCAGGGCCTGGACCAGTTACCTCACAGAGGTGGGGAGAGTGCGGTCAGCACCAAGCCTGGGCCCGGCAGACAGGAAGTTAGGCAAAGGCCCAAGGTGCAGGGCTGGCTTGGGAACGCGCCTCCCTGGAGTGAGGGAGAGGCTGCGTGTGCTTGTGAACACCTTCAGACGTTTGGCATTTGTCATCGGCAACGGTTCTAGAATCTATGGGACAGCAAGAAACTAGAAGGAAACAACATGTTTGGAAGTCAACAGAGCATTTTATTCCACAGGAAGAGAAAGAACGACTTGACATGAACAGATTTTAGAGTCGCAACAGATTGGTGGCTGTGAGGGTGCTCACACAGCGGTGACCCAGAACTTTATTTTTGGGATTTTATAAGCAGCTGCTATGCTATTTTGAGGCACAGATGAGGCTTACAAACAAAGTGGCCCAGGAGTCGTCCGAACTCTGAGCTGCATCCTCACCACCAGGCGGGTGAGGCGCTCAAACTGATGAGAGGCCGTGTTTCCGTTTCTGGGTTGGCAGTGAGCGGGCCCGGGTGCAGGAAGCACTGACTGGTCAACCTTTCTGGTGGGCGAACAAAAGCAGCTCTGATCAGGCAGCGATGTAGCTGGATGTGCTGGGTTAGGGCATCAAGGGGAGTTTGCTTTCTGCTGGTCTGGTTTCTCCTGATTCAATTTATTTTTCTTCCTGGGAGTGGAAATGGGTACTTGAGGCAGCAAGAAAATTGGTAGAAAATTACTGTAACAAAGTCTCAGCCATCTCTGGCTAAACACTGATTTTAAAGGAAATGGGGGCCTTTAGCAGCCATAGCCAGGGCCGGCTTCCTCTAAAGCTTTGGATGTTTTCCAGGCAAACCAGGAAACTCTCCAGAGCCCCTGAAACCTTACCCCACGCCTGGCATGAGGGCTGAGAGGGCAGAGGGAGTTTGAGAAGCTAAGTTGGCACCCACCAACCCCAACCTCACCCCGTTTGGTCTTCGGATCCCATTTTAACATCTGCCTCTTCTAAGGCACAATGTCAGAGGAGGTTGTGCAATTAGGAGCTGAGCCACTGTTTCAAGGGTTGATGAGATCAGAAAGCGGCCGGGAGGAGGGCATCTGAGCACCCTCTTGGAGTCTCTGGGAAGCACCGTTCCACAGCGCAGCCCTCAACCAACTTCCCATGGGCAGAGGATGCTGGGTGCCACTGGGCCCCAAGGCAAATTTCCTTTATAATCCTAACACCAAGCTCCTCAATCCAACAGAACTTCCAAGTGACTTCACTCCAGAAAGTGACAGAAGGCTCACTGATGCAAATAATCAATCCTCCGAGAGTCTCATTCTTAGGAGATCATCATCTCAGGCAGTGGGTGACTGGTGACAAAAACCACAAGCCACACTTGTGGGGTGCAGGGCACGAGGCTGTTGAAGAGGATGAGAAACCTGCAGGAGGCAGGTGCCACAATGGCCGCCTGGCAAAACCAACCAACCGAACAACCAAAAACGCACCTCCTTCAAGAGCCAGGTTTCAACCCTGCTGGCCACGAAGACAGAGTTCAGTGAAGACCACATATAAATCCTGGTGCTCAAGACGAGCCTTGAAGACACTGCTTTGCCAAAGCACTAAGCACTGGACGAAAGCTCCCTTCCTGTTTTTTTGCGCACACACACACACACACACACACACACACACACACCCCCTAAGCGGGGGAAGAAAGACAGATTAGCTTCATTTGTGTCTTGGAAGGATCTGGGTCATGAGTTATAAACCCCAAAACCTTCCACACATCCACTGATCCCCTTGGTCTTTTTAGATCTCAGCTACGTTAGACATGGTTGTACAGACTGAGTAGATTTATTAAAATAAAAATTTAAAAAATCACAAGTCTAGTCATTCATTCCAGAGTGAAGCCTACCCCTCCCCAACTTGGTTATTCCATACAGAAAAGAGAAAACCCTGCAAACAAGACCCAGGAAGAAGAGGGAACTCACTTCAAGGCCTTGCCACTGTTTGGAATTTAAAACCAAGGGCAAGAGTTATTTTGGCCAAATCTTGGCCCCAAACTTACAAAAACAGCTTTTTAATACTCAAGATTTCATTCCCTTTTTGGACTCTCTCCTTCTCATCTCAGTGTTACTGTCACCAGGTCCCCAGGACTGCAGAGCTGAGAGTCTGCCTGCGGCTTTATTAGGAAGAAGAGAGTCCTAGGTCCTTCTCCTCGGACTGCTGCTCAGGAGGGAAGACATTCTTATTGTGGGTTTTGCTAAGTTTCTGGACTTTTGATTTGTCCACCCAGTTCTGCAGGGCTTTTCCCCCTTCTAAGTTACCAGAGTCTACCAATGTTTCAGACTGGCCTCTATGATAATAACCCAAGAAAAACTTGCAATGCTGGTGTGTGTGCACGTGTGCTAACAGAACACACCGCAAACTTTGGCAAGACCAGTCAGGAGAGAGCCAGAGATTTAGGCAGATAAAAAATAATCTGTGACACTCTAAGAACCATCTTTAAACTGGAGGAGAAATCAATAAAAGATGCATCTGAGTCACTCCCCTAGGCCTTGTTGAGGGCCAGCTCTAGGTCTGGACACTTTGGTTCGCTGCTGCTGCCTGGACGCATGCAGGTGTCAAAGGTGTCACTCGACGTACCCGGCACCTCACCTCAGCCCACCCGACTGTGAATACCCTCGTTTCCCAGACTAAGACATAACATTCTGCAACTTGCAAGAATCCCTCTTCATGGATAGTACCCTGAATTAGACATGTAGAATTAGTGCAATAGAAGATCCAATATAATTTTATATTACTTTACAGTTAACAATCCTTTACACACATCATAGTCCCTGTTCAGAAACACTTCTATATATTTACAAACACACAGTTGTATATTTATCAATATATACATGTTAACAAAATACAGGGCAATCTAAAAATTAGATTGATCTTGGTACGCTTTTTTTTTTTCAAACGTTATTCAACCGATGTCTTTTACAAATTACCTCCCCATAATCTAAAGCAATTCCTTGCCCCACAAATGAATACAGTTCCATCTGCACCCCCTCATCAGTATTTACTTCCCCTCTTGATATCATCCCCCAAACCTTATTCTGGTTTCCTCAAATTGAAGCCAAGCCCATGGGCCTCTCTCCTCCTGATTGGTGGGGGGTCTGTCTTTGGGAATGTCCCTCCAGCAGCTGGGGTTTCTCAGGAGTCCAGCTCCAACTGTTCTTGGTTTTCACTGAGTCTTAACATCAGCTGCTGTTCATAGTAAAGGCTCTTTGCATAGTTTATTTCTTGTGATAACTTGATAGCGAGGACCTCTGATTTCACGTGGACCTGAGGAAGAGGACAGAATGAGTAACTCGCCCCCACAGTGGGGAACCAAACAGACGTACAGGACAAGAGCCACTGAAATCCACCCAGGCAGCAGCTCCCAGCCTGACTGTGGATCTCAACAGCGTGGGTGTAGTTCCAAGAAACAGATCCCCAGGGCCCTACTCCTAGTTTATGCCGACTTGAGGTCTGGGGTGGACCCCGGGGTGCCTGTGCAGTCGACCCACAATCCCCCGACCTTCAGGACTCCCTGTAACTGAGAAACCGCTGTGCTCCGAGGTGTGAGGATCAGCTGAGGTGAGAGCAAGTGAGAACAAAGACTTGGGACTCAAATCTAAAGTCTGCTGATGAGGTACCATTTCACACCAGTCAGAATGGCTGTGATCCAAAAGTCTACAAGCAATAAATGCTGGAGAGGGTGTGGAGAAAAGGGAACCCTCTTACACTGTTGGTGGGAATGCAAACTAGTACAGCCACTATGGAGAACAGTGTGGAGATTCCTTAAAAAACTGGAAATAGAACTGCCCTATGATCCAGCAATCCCACTGCTGGGCATACACACTGAGGAAACCAGAAGGGAAAGAGACACGTGTACCGCAGTGTTCATCGCAGCACTGTTTATAATAGCCAGGACATGGAAGCAACCTAGATGTCCATCAGCAGATGAATGGATAAGAAAGCTGTGGTACATATACACAATGGAGTATTACTCAGCCATTAAAAAGAATACATTTGAATCAGTTCTAATGAGGTGGATGAAACTGGAGCCTATTATACAGAGTGAAGTAAGCCAGAAGGAAAAACACCAATACAGTATACTAACGCATATATATGGAATTTAGAAAGATGGTAACAATAACCCTGTGTACGAGACAGCAAAAGAGACACTGATGTATAGAACAGTCTTATGGACTCTGTGGGAGAGGGAGAGGGTGGGAAGATTTGGGAGAATGGCATTGAAACATGTAAAATATCATGTATGAAACGAGATGCCAGTCCAGGTTCGATGCACGATACTTGGGGCTGGATTCTTGGGGCTGGTGCACTGGGACGACCCAGAGGGATGGTGTGGGGAGGGAGGAGGGAGGAGGGTTCAGGATGGGGAGCATGTGTATACCTGTGGCGGATTCATTTTGATATTTGGCAAAACTAATACAATTATGTAAAGTTTAAAAATAAAATAAAGAAGAAAAAAAAAATAAAGTCTGCTGATGTTCAAAGCACACAAACGCCTTGAGGCCTTTCTTATGGAGCAAGCTTGCTTGCCTTGAAAGGGTGAAAGGGCAGCTGGGCAAGCCTCCCCACCTCCAAAAGGAACTTGTGGAAATACTCAGGCTTTTGGGTGTTAACTCAGTTAATCTACCAGCCCTAACCTAAGCCAATGACCCCAGGGGAGCCCACATAAGCCAAACCAAACCCAAGCGCATTCCTGGGCAGGGAGAAGGTCAAGGGAGAGAGGCCCAATCAGGCTGGTTGCGGTTTCTGATCACAGAAAGACTGAGATAAGCAGGGCCATTTTGAATGGTATGTCATTCTCGAATGCAGGCTTGAAAATCCTAGCATTCCAGGTGAAAGATGAGCAGAGCTAACACCTGGGGTTCCTGAAAAGATTCCAAGTGAGAACATGGCTGGAGATGGGGTCCCCTCACATGGGCTTCTGCCGAGCTCTGAGCAGAAGCAGTGACCTGGTCCAGGCTACCAGCTCTGGTGACTTGCAGGCACGTGGCTTTGAACCCCAGCTCCTTCTGGTGTTGGCCAGATAACCCTGAGCAAGCCACCTGTCCTAACTAAGCCTCCTTACCAGTCAAGTGGGGGAAATAACAGTACAACATTAAATAATCTTTAAGTATTCAGAATCCAGCCTGGCACATAGTAAGCCCTTACTGAATGTTGGTTATTAATAGGAATGGCATTATTTAATAAAGTCCTGCCATAACAGTATCTTGTAGCCTTTGGAGGCAAAGTGTAAATTTTGTCTATAAATATTTATTGAGCTTTACCCTGGGCAGGGACCTATGCTACATATTGCTTCTTGGTGCACGAAAAAAGTTAGCTTCCAATTATTCTAGAGGGGAAGTTAGGAAGAAGCCAGCATGTGCTCTAACATCTTAGATCCGATGCACTGAAGAGGCCCATTTTAGGAATAAAACAGCCGCATGCATTGTATCAGCTGGTCCTCACAGCTGCTCAGAGGCAGGAATCCCACCTACACCGTAAGGAGGGGAAACCAGGGCTCAAGTGTTGAGCAACCTGCCTAGGGTCAGCAGCAGTGAAGCTGAGAGGGCAGCACCACCGCATCTACCACACTGAGCACCTTCTGTCTGCGGGACTAAGAAGCAGGACCCCTGGGGATTCACAGCAGCCAGGCCTAAGCCTCAGGTGCTGCAAACGCCTTTCCACTGAGAAGCATCAGCAGGGCAGTGGCGGGCCTGGGAGACGGGTCAGGTGTGCACTCACCATAGGCTTCTGGTGAGAAGGGCCCGGGATGGACACGCCGCTGCTCGTGTTCACAGCCTTCTTGGTGACCTGCACGTACACTTTCCCGTGGTCTTTGGAGACGAGGCAGTGGTAGAGATCGTCATATTTGACCTCCAGGAAAATGGCCTCTCGGTCAACGTAGTCCCCGCTTCTCAGGAAGTAGACAGCCTTGGAGGAGATGAGCACGCAGTAGCTGTCGATGTTCTCCACTGCGATGAAGCTGTGGAGGGAGAGGGGGAGTGAGGAGGGCACGCAGGACTTCAGGGCTGCTCCTCGAGGCAGGGCTGAGGCTCCGTGTGGGCCCTGGTCTCTGGGGACAGACCTTACAGCCAGGCTCCCTTGCTCAATGCCCCGTGGGTGGGTGGCTCACCCACTCTGAGCCCCCGTCTCCTTGTCTGTCAGTTAGGAATAAAAGTGGCATTGGCCTCTCAGGGCTGCTGCGAGGCCGGCATGCATAGCAAAGGGCCCTTAAACAGGGGGCTCGATGAACAGGACCAACTGTATCAATGAGAGAAAACAGTTTTATGGCCTTTTCATAGGACGAAGCTTAGAGAAAACCATAACAGTGCTTTGTTGGGCAAAAGAGAGGAAGAAAACACAATGCTTTGAAAGGTCTGTTGATGAAATAGCAGCTGAGAAGCTTCGCTGTGAAGGCAGGGTGGGGGAGGGGCGGGGTGATGGAAGTGGAAGTGGGGAGCAGCATTAAATGGGTCAGCAAACTGGACGCGTGAGAGGATGCCATGCCCTCTCTATCTGCACATCTATGTCTGCTGCTTTTTTGTCATGGTTTTAATAGGAGGTGGCCTGGTCTCAGCCTAACACCTTGAGGGACAGGGGGCTGACTGGTGAGACCACCGCCACGTTCTCAGAACTTCATGAGTTGTTAGGAAGTGTGCTTTCTCAGGGAAAGCTATAATCCTGATTTTCATAACTCTCAGCCATCAATTCTAGAGGCTTCGAGGCCACTCAGGAAAAAAATAAAAGAAATCTCCTTCCCTGGAGCCGCGGATTTAAAGTGGGAATTTATGCGCGTCAAAGCTCTCAGCTGGGCTACAATGAAGAGCAGTGACCCTTGGAAACGGCTGTGACAGCCCTCCCAGGCCTGGCTGCCTCCTCCGCCTCTTGTGACAGCCTTCCACAATGGAGCGGCCACTTTGGGGAACAGGGAAAGACGGCAGGAATACTAAGAGCTGACGGCAGGAATACTAAGAGCTGACGAGAGGCTGGCTGTCAGGCCCTGGCCCCCTGGGATCCGATGTCCTGAGAGGAATTGCCACATCGCAGTTGCTCGGAGCCACAGCTCCCCTGGAACGGCTTGGGGACTGGGTCCCAGGATGGCTTTGTTCTGGGGTCAGCGGTCGCCAAACTCTGATGGGACAGAGCAGGCCTGCCCATAGCTGGACAGGCTGGTTCCCTCTCCATCCCAAGTTGGCTCCAGGCGCCCGCTCGCCTCTGGGCTCAGAGAGCCCCCGACTCTGAACACACCTCATCCCTTATCCCTTCCACCTCCTCCTCAAGCCTGAGGATTCACAAGTTCCAACTTCTCTCTGAAGCTTCCCCAGAAACACTCAACCCCACTCCCACTTTTGAATGCTTCCTTGCTTACCTTCAAGAGCACTGCTAAGCACTGGTTTGTTCTCATTGTGTGTCCTGGATAAGTATGCAGCTCTCTGGCTAAGCTGATGTATTCTTAAAATCCACCCCCCTCCCATGTCTCCCTGAGCACCCACCACTGAGTCGGCCACCCCCTTAGCACTCAGTAAAATTCTGCCTGGTTCCAGCTGCCATTTTAATTGTAGCCTCACATGACAAAAAATTGGGGTTTATTGTTCTACTCTGACTGGTTGGCAATGCCAAGAATGTAGACTTGTAAAGTCTCAATGCCAAAAGGAGAAATACCCAGCAGCTTTTGGTGTTCAGGCCACTCAGCAGAGAATTTCCCACATCCCAGGCTCGGATGGTGTCCAGGGGGCAACAGCACTACTTAAAGAGGCCGAGTGAAATCTCAGATGGCTGGTCCCAGGTGAGAGAAAGAGACAGATAGAGATGATAAAAGCTTCCTGACACAGAAGGGAAGGACTGGGGGCTGGCTGGAACTTGCCAGAAAACTAGCTTAAAAACTGAAAATGGCCCAGGGCTTCTGAGCATGGGTGGGCTGGGCACGTGGCGACTGAGGCTGGAACAGGTTCTAAGGGGAGCTCCCCAGAGCCAGCCACCACGATTAGGGCGAGGGCAGGATGGACATTAAAAATCCAGTTGAGGACTGTTCTCTTTCATCTGGTCCAGCACAGGAGGCAGAACTTCTGTCCCATCGTCCACGTCTCCCCTCTCCTGTTTGGTACCTGCTGATGCTGACATTTATGCACAGCCTCTAAGAGGGCTGAGGTCTCTCCATCGGGGCAGCTGTTCTGATACCCCTCACCTGGGTGGTTGACATTATTAGAGCCCTCTCCATAGTGGGCCTCTTTAAAACAGATTTCCTTCTAAGAGGCCACAGATGGTGCAAGTCCTCTGTCCAGCCAGCACAACTTCTGGGTGGAAGGGAGGACGAAGGGTGGCTCTGAGCTGGGATGCTTGACTCAGAGCCATCCCACATGGTGGAGGGGACACATGCTGAGTGGACAGGGAGACCCCCTGGGTGAGGCAGCTCTGGCAGGGCCAGCTGCTGTCTTTGTGTCTCAGTTTCTTCATCTGAGAGAGATGATGCTACCCACCAGCTTCCATCACAAAGTCAGTAAACTCACAGCCAAAATTCAATGTCAAAAGAATTCATGTCCATTATAGAAATGTGAGGGGAGGGGAACGGTTTGTAAATCCGCACATATCTCTCTTCTGTGAGCCCAGGAGCCCATTCATACCCCGCAGCTAATACAGACAGTAAGTTCTGGACATTTACATGACGTGTTCTAGTCTTTTCAAACCAAAAGCAGATTGGAGCCAAGGGTATAACTGAGAGGAGGGGAGAGGGAGACAGTGGGGACTCAGCCAGAGTGCCAGGGTCACAGCCCTCGGTCTGAGCAAGAACCTGGACACCGACTTAGCCAATAGCCGTCTCTCCCTCCATTTTCTTCTCAACGCTTCCCTGGAACTTTCACAACCAAGAACTAACACTTTGGGTTTCATCATAATAGCATATATTACACACACATACACACGAAGTCTAGAAACCACAACAAAGAATAATTAAAACTGAGCTCCAGATTACGGGTCCCCTCCTGTAAGGGAGACCAACCCCAAATCTGTCATGGAGAGAGAGGAACCAAAACTCGAGGGGACAAGAGAAGCTGAACCCATGAGCGCTCCCAGCACTTCTCGTCTCATTTACCACCTCTGTCACTTCGTTGTCACAGCGTGGCATCCCCCTCCCTGCCTGGCTGTCCCCTGCAGAAGGCCTGAGCTCCTTTCCTTTGTGTCACTCGAGAGGCAAAGGCCTCACACAAGCCAAGTCCAAACACACCCACACTCCCCTCGCTTCACGTAGGCTGCTCTTGGCCCATGAATGGGTGACTATTACAAACCATTGTAGGATGACGTGGGAAGAAAAGCCATGTGGCCTCAGGTGGACCCTGAGTGTGTCCTTCTACCCTCTGACCTGTTATTAACTCAGAAGGAGGGAGGGTGAAAAACTGTGGCCAGAGACACACAGCCTCTGGGTAAGTCGTACCCTTCAAATACGGAGAACCAGAAAGACATCTGGTGTTCTGTGGACACTAGGGACGATTCTATAAAAAAAAAGAAAATCAGGATTTTTAGACTTTGGTTAAAAGTTTCACTTATAACTCTCCTTTAAGGGAAGAAAGAGGATGTTTTGACCTTGGGACCAACTTCAGAAAGTTTCTTCTCAGAGAAAGGAAGGCTGTGACACGTGGCTTACACCTCTCCAAGATGACGGGTTCTAATAGTGGGCGAGCCCGGCAAGGTTCAACACTGCAGAAGCAGCTCCGCTATGAAGAACAGCGTCCCAAACCACAAACACCAAAGTTGCTGTCAACAACAGCTTCAGCCCTCTCACTATGTGGCAGGTAGTAATGTCATTTCCAAGTACGGTGGCCAGTGTGCCATTGGGACCGGCCGATCCTCAGTGACAGCTGGCTCTGCCTGTCACCAGCCACAAGGCTTGGCTCAGAGCTGCCTGCTGTCATGTGTAGAGTGAGGATCACCATACCTCCTCTCAGGGGCCACCGTGATGACTAGAACCAATCTACATGCCCAACCAGGGTGGCTGTTGTTATTTCTTTCTTCTGTTGACAACAACGCCAGGTTATCCTGATCCTGTGGAGAAGGTCTCCTTGTGAGTCTACAAGTCCTCACTTCGGCAGGTTGGAGAAATGTTATGTCCCTCTAAGAGGCCGAGGGGAAAGAGGTTCATGACCAACTGATTTGCTCCTTAGGGGGAGAGAAATTTGCCAGTTGATTCAATTACCTTTTTCAACCGATTTTCTTTCTTTTTTTCCCACTCTCTTGGGGTTTTGTTTGTTTTTGTTTTATCAACTTTTTTAATATTTATATATCTGTTTATTCCACACTTTTCAGGCATTTCACAGTCAGAAGAGTTGGGAGCTGTCTTATTCCAGGAGTGTCAATGATTATTGACAGATAATTTCCTGGTTTAGAAAATGCAAGCAATGAACTCTATCCCACTCCTCAAAATGTCTGATCTTTTTATTTTTGTTTTGAGATTGCATATATTACTTTATGGTTTTTATTTATAATTATATGCTGTTAAATTAAATTATACTGTTTATTAGAATAAACAATATAACCTGTGCTCAGATAAAAGTGTTCTAACTTCTATATCTATATGCAGTTTCTTAAGAAGAGTATATATATCAAATATCACAGTATGCATACAAAGGGGGCAAGAAAGGAGAATTTTATTCTTGATTTTTTCTGTACTCTTTGAATTTGCTAATAACTGTGCACATGAGTTTATTTCATCAGAAAGAGAAAGGACTAATCTGGCCAGTGGGTTTATAGGCTATTTTTGTTTTCCTTTTTATACTTTCTTGAATTAAAAAAAAAAAAGAGGAGGAGTAGACAAACAGATAGAATTGAGTGCATAACCCAAAGGGACAAGGAAGCAGCCTGACTCAGCTGAGATCAAGTGACACAGGGTGAGTCTCCAAGGTGCTGCTTAGATTCAAGGGGCCTCCTGTGCGTGATTTTCAAGTTTCCCCCAAAGACAAACACCACCTTCAAGGTCACATACAGGAACCCTGTCATGTGGAGCCACTTTCCAGGTCTAGCTGCCCCTTGAGGATGCTTAATTGTTGCTGTTAATTCCTTACTTCTCCTCTTCTCTGTAAATAAACCTGTGTATTTGTCTAAAGGATAAGGACTCTCTTTGTTAGCAGTGTCACAATACTAAAAAATAAAGAATAATTTTGAATAATTAAAAATGTCAAACATCTAGAAAGGCTCCTAATTTCTAATTAGAACAGGAGCTTTTAACGTTTATGGAACACACATGTTGTGTTGTGTTGTGCTCAAACATGTCCAGCTCTTTGCGACCCCATGGACTGCAGCCTGCCAGGCTCCTCTGTCCATGCATGGGTTTTTCCAGGCAAGAATAATTGGCGTGGGTTGCCATTTCCTTCTCCAGGGGATGTTCCCGACCCAGGGATGGAACCTATGTCTCCAGCATTGGCAGGAGGATTCTTTACCTATGCGCAACCTACTGACACTCAAATAATTAATAATTTTGAATAGTTAAAAATTTCAAACATCTAGAAAGGCTCCTAATCAGAACAGGCGTTCTTAACATTTTTGGATCATGGACCCTCCTTTCCCCCTGTTGGCACTGTGGGGAGGCCCACAATTCCTTTCTAAGGATAATGTTGATTTTAAACGCATAAAATGCTTAGGATTACAAAGGAAATCAAATATATTTAAGTACATCTATCAAACTATTAAAACCGAGATAGAGAACTTAAATATTCTTTCTTTAAAGCACTGAATAATATCTTAAAAAAAAACCTCACAAATATTATTTCCTAAAACTACATTAAAAAAATACAATCAAGTTGTCAAATAAACTCAAGAAAACAGTGTGTGATGACAACTACTTAGTTTTTGGAAAAGGTGAAGAACTACCCTAGTGCTTACATTGCTAGTATGGAATCTGGTCTGTGATGGTGTATTGGAAATAAAATAGGTACTTTTTTCTTTTTCTTTTAATGAAAATGAGGTGTCTGGCTACATACTAGACACCAGTTACAGAGAAAAATTAATGTAATCTGATAGGACAAATTTGCCTTTACCATCATTTTAACCCAGAATCCGATTTCAGAACCAAAATTAAGAAAGATGGAAAGTGATGGCAATTTTGCAACATATCAGAGTTAATACTGGATTCATTAGAAACTCAAGCCTTTACAGTGAACCAGACCTTAAATCATATGTCAGCAACTATCCTTTTAATACTAATTAATTGAATAAAATAAAAAATTAAATGCAACTTGATCTGGGAGAACAAAGTTGAAGTAACCACAGCATTGTGGACTCTGTGGGGTTTTCATGGCATCGGGAAGTAATTACACAATATTTTCCAGAAGTGAAACAGTGAGTCTAACTGGAAAAAAATGTGGAAACATTTAGTTAGAACAGTAGAGCAAGGTATTAAAGATCCTTTTAAGGGGTTAACTCTGGAGGAAAATATGCAAATAATTAGGTCTTTAAGCATGTTTTTAATTAGGATTCTAGGATAAAAGTCAGAGGTATATTATGGCGCTCCTGTGCTTTTCTTGAAAACCCCTTTTTTTGCAAAGTGATGCCTCCAACATGAAGACCCAGCCTGACCACTGAGGACACTTCAGAGAAATATGTGCCAGGTTTCCCGATGACTCCTGCCTTGTACACTGCGGAAGACTATGGTCACGTGGCTCCTCCAGTGTACATGGGCAAGATTTAACACAAGCTGGGGTAGCAACACATGGTTTTCATCTTAAGAGTCAGAAGTCATTCATGCCAACATCTTCTCTGAGTTCTTATGAATTCCAAGAGTTTCATGAAATCTGTTTTACTGACTTCATTTTGATTCCGGCTTCCAGTTTTCCATGGCTCTGTGCTCAATGCTTGTATTTCACTGGGAGCAATCCTATGTTAGCCATGCTACACAATTTCTCCTTATGTTTCTGGCATATATCATTGTATTGAAAATGAATTTCATGAGGACCAGATACGGTTTGACTTGAGGAAGGGTGAGTGAAAGTGAAAGTTGCTCAGTCAACTCATGTCTGACTCTTTGCGACCCCATGGACTATAAAGTCCATGGAATTTTCTAGACAAGAATACTGGAGTGGGTAGACTTTCCCTTCTCCAGAGGATCTTCCCAATCCAGGGATCGAACCCAGGTCTCCTACATTGCAGGTGGATTCTTTGCCAGCTGAGCCACAAGGGAAGCCCAGAACAACTGGAATGGGTAGCCTATCCCTTCTCCAGTGGATCTTCCTGACCTAGGAATTGAACCAGGGTCTCCTGCATTGCAGGTAGATTCTTTACCAACTGAGCTATCAGGGAAGCCTGAGGAAGGGTGAGCAGGAGAGAAAATTAAAAGCACAATGTACAATAACCATCCAACTCTCATGCATTCAGCAAATATCTGTTGAGTCCCTAATAAGTGCCATCTACTGTTCCACATACTGAGGATTCTTCAGTGAATGGATCAGACAGAAACTGAGGCCCTCATGGGGCCACCATGCTAGTAGACTCTGTACCATGTCTCACTAGACTTGAGGAATGACTCTCTGAGCCTCCAATCCAAAGGTGAAAATTTCCATCAGTAAAGTGTATAAAGGGCAGTGACGGCACCAGATACTCACCCAAAGAGGGCAGGAATATAAAGTCCTTTCTGGAGTGAAACGCAGGGGATTTTGGCTATTGGCACGATGGCCAGAGCTAAGGCTAGACTAAAAGAGTAGAGAGACATATGCTATGGACAGAATTATGTCCCCACCAAGTTCCCATGTTGACGACCTCACCCCAGTGTGACTGTATGGAGCATGGGAGGAATGAAGGTTAAATGAGGTCATAAGGCCCAGTAATTCCACTGCTGGGCATAGACCCCAAGGAAACCAGAATTGAAAGAGACACATGTACCCCAACGTTCATAGTAGCACTATTTACAATAGCCAGGATACGGAAGCAACCTAGATGTTCATCAGCAGATGAATGGATAAGGAAGTTACGGCACATACACACAATGGAATATTACTCATTTATAAAAAGGAACACATTTGAGTCAGTTCTAATGAGGCAGATAAAAATGGAGCTTATTATACAGTGAAGTAAGTAAAAAAGAGAAAGACAAATACTATATATTAATGCATATGCATGGAATTTAGAAAGATGGTAATGATGATTCTACATGCAAGGCAGCAAGGAGACACAGATGTAAAGAACAGACTTTTGGACTCAGTGGGAGAAGGCGAGGGTGGGATGATTTGAGAGAATAGCATTGAAACATGTACATTACCATATGTAAAACAGATGACCCATGTGAGTTCAATGCATGAAGCAGGGCACCCAAAGCTGGTGCTCTGGGACAACCCAGAGGGATAGGGTAGGGAGGGTGATGGAAAGGGGTTTCAGGATGGGGGTGACACATGTATACTCGTGGCTGATTCATATTAATGTATGACAGAAACCATCACAATATTGTAAAGTAATTAACCTCCAACTAAAATAAATAATTAAAAAAATAAAGGTTCTTTTTTTCTTTTAATGAGGTCATACGGGTGGGGCCCTGATTCTCTATGATTAGTGTCTTTATAGGAGACATCAGAGATCTGGCTCAGCCTCTCTCTGCCATATGAGGACACAGCCAGAAGGTGGCCATCTGCAAGCTGGAAAGACAGCCTTCACCAGGAACCAAATCAGTCGGCACCTTGATCTTGGACTTCCCAGCCTCAATACTATGACAAACAACTTTCTGTTGTTTAAGCCACTTGGTCTGTGGTATTTGGTTTTTAGCAGCCTGAGCTGACTACCATAATGTCATACATCTCCATCACTGAGAGACCTTCCAGTAACAAAGGGAGTTTGAATTACAAAAAATCACATCCAGGAAGATGCCTTCCTATGCAGTAAGCAACACATGAATTCTGGATTTGACTTTTGATATTCCCATTCAAATACTGCTATGAAACTATAAGATGAGGTCAGCTTAACACATCAGTAACAACGACACTGAAGACTCTTTGAAGAGCTAACTTCTACTTCAGATACCCTTTCATCAACCAAAAAAACCCCCCCAAAACCCCTCATGGTCCTAAACCCTCCTTACCTTGTTTATCCTGAGATAAATAAGCATTCGAAGAAATTAAACTAGCATTTTGCTATTTATTAGGGCAGAACTAACTGCTTTCTTTGGACTGGTGATTCTAACATCTATTTAGGTTATAGAGCATTTTGTGTTAAAGGAAGAATATTGCAAAAAAGTGATATACTGAATTCTATCATATCAACTGGAGAAGACTCTTGAGAGTCCCTTGGATTACAAGGAGATCAAACCAGTCAATCCTAAAGGAAATCAACCCTGAATATTCATTGGAAGGGCTGAGGCTGAAGCTGAAACTCCAATACTTTGGCCACCTAACGTGAAGAGCCGACTCATTGGAAAAGACCCTGATACTGGGAAAGATTGAGGGTAAGAGGAGAAGGGGACAATAGAGGATGAGATGGTTAAACAGCATACTCACTGACTCAATGGACATGAGTTTGAGCAAACTCTAGGAGATAGTGGAGGACAGAGGAGCCTGGTGTGCTGCAGTCCATGGGGTCACAAAGAGTCGGATATGAGTTAGCGACTCCACAACAATAAACATATCAATTAGGAAAAACTTCACTAACTGAAATTATAACAAGATCCTAAGTATATAAGGTTTCACATTCAAGAGTAGCAAAACAACCTTAAGAACGTTGCATTTCCAAAATTTTCAGCTACTAGTTGTTTGTTACTTGTTAATCTGTTTTGTTTTAACTAGCATTCTTCTGCCAACAACAGCACACCAAAGTTTAGGAAAATTTTACAGGGCAAGAAAAAATCTTTGGATTGAGAACATTTTATCTTCTCTCTTTGAACTAATTAGAAAGAGAATGCCAACATTAAGGTCCTGCTGTGGAATTCAGTTTGAGAAGCACTGTCACATCTAAACGTATAAAACATCTGGGCTTGGGACTTTCCTGGCAGTCCAGTGACTGGGACTCCTTGCTTTCAATGCAGGGTGCATGGGTTCAATCCCTGGTTGGGAAACTAGGATTCTACATGCTGTCTGGTGTGGCAGGAAAACAAAACAAAACAAAAACCCATCTGGGCCAAGGAATCTCTGACCAGTTCCCAGGCCTCAGAGTCATGATGATACTCAGAAATGGACAGAAACTTCTCAGACGCAGAGACAGAGAAGATGACCTGGTGAACCAAAAAGGCTGGTTTCCCATGGACGCAACTCACAATTCATCTTGTATGTTGTCTGTTAGTTTGAAGAGCTGCTCCTGGCCCTCTGCCTGGCTCTCCGAGTAGCGAGGAAGCAGGCCCTGGGGCCCTGTGCAGCAGCGTGGCTTCCGTACCCTCTGTGCTTGAGTCCTAGGGTGGGAAGGTGGACAGAAAAGCAAAGAGGTTACATGCTAATGCTAAAATGACTTCCCTTCCTTCCTTGTCTGAAATAAAAACGCCACTTCATACAGGACATGCTCTAAATCTGCTGACCAGCATTAAACCCACATTCAGTACCCACCGTGAATGCACTTGGAAGAAAGTGGTTAAAATCTCCAGTTTTGAACAAGAACTTCACCGTTGCCATTTCCTAGACACGTGATCATGGGCAAGTCAGTTCACTTCTTCAACCCCCAGTTCTAGTTCTCTCTGTAAAATGGGATGACAGTACCTACCTTGCAGGATGGCTACGAGGATCAAACAAAACTATGCCCATCAAGCCTGGGCTGGACAGAATGCGGGCTATCCACCAATGGTGACTCTTGTCCCTGTTATTATTATTGAACTTACTCTGGGTCACCCTCTGTTTTTCTAGGGATCTCTTCTGGAGAGACACCTCTGGACTTGGAAAAGGTCAGGAAGAAGTGTGAGAGGTTTGACTGTGAGTGAGAACACATCAGGCTCCCCATCTTCTAGGAGGAGCTCAGCTGCCTGGTGTCGGGGAGGGACACAGGCATCGCAGGAGGGAGGAGAGAGACTCCGTGGACCAGTCCCAGGCCACAGGCTGGGCTCCAACTCACGGTCTTCAGCTGTCGGTTGCCCAGAGGAATCTGCTTTGCTATGGCTTTCAGGGTAGGCTGGTGTTGTCTTTTTCCACAAACCATATACAGGGTAATTGATAAGTACTTTCTGGTGTTTTCCTAGAAACAGGAGTCCATATTTGTCTTGGAAAGGCTGTGCATATTTCAGATGACTGATAAGAGTGTGCCTGGTCTGTCCTCGGCCTTGTACTTGGTGTACTTTTCATTATTTGTTCCTGGATTCCAGTGAAGCAAAACACCCCTCTCTAGACACATCTAAATGAGAGGCTGAGGCTTGCCACTCCTGAATCATGAACTAAGAGACTTACTTGCAGGGGCAGGAAAGTGCCTGGTAGGCAAATCAGGGTAAAAACACAGGGACAGAAGCAGAAATTTGCCACAGGCCACACCATGGGTGAGATGTAAAGATAGGACAACTCAAAAGCCCTCCCAGGCCCACGCCAACACTCCACCTACCAGGCCACGTGGGCTCAACCTCCATACCTGGGTAATGCTTGATTTGGGCTTGGAAACCAGAAATCCAGTGATTAATTTTATAAAAAGTTCAGTAAAAAGGATGCCCCAAGAATACACTACTAATTGTGTTCTCCGAGTGAGACTAAAAAGAAGTTTTGATCATCTGCACCAAGGGAATGGGTAAAAAAAAAAACACACCCAATTTTAATTACAAGATATATTCACATACTCCTGCTGTGCACAGTCTCAATTCCTTCTTTAAGACTGAGGCCCACTGCTGGTTATTTAGATCCCAACAACTGACTGAAGGGGGCTCCCCAGGTGACTCCTGCCAATGAAGGAGACATAGGAGACAGGGGTTCGATCTCTGGGTCAGGAAAATTCCCTGGAGAAGGAAATGGCAACCCACTCCAGTATTCTTGCTTGGAAAATCCCATGGACAGAGGAGGCTGGCAGGCTGCAGTCCATGGGGTCACAAAGACTCACACATGAACTGAGTGACTGAGCATGCAACTGACTCAAAATATGGAGGGCAGCAGAGAGGGCTGCCATTAACCCTTCACACAGACGCCAGACAACTGTTGTTGTAAGGATGCTGGCAAAACACTGCGTGGGAGAGAAACCAGGGGAAGGAGTGTGCAGTGATTTTCCAGGTAACTGAGTTCTGTTCTTATCTCCTGGTCCAGTGAAACATCTACCGTCGTTTCAAACACTGTCTAGGACAGGCTAAAAACACATCTTTTCCTCAAGTCAGGCTTCCTATCCTATCACCCCTGAAGCTCCTGGAAGAGGCCTGGGTGCCGTGGCCGAAGCCCAAAGGCCCTCAGGAGGCCTGCCAGGCGTGCTCATCTACATCTTTCAGTATAAGGCTGCATCCTGACTCCTCTCCCTACATCCTTCTGGATCTACTGGGAGGATCGAAGGCTCAACTTTCACACATGCCCCAAATCTCTCTCTTTCTCTATCGCTCTTGTAACTGATAAATGATCTCTGGATTTGGAATGGATTGCTCCAGTAGTTTTGTAACTTATTCTGTTTCCACTCCTGTCCTTCTACTCACAGCAAGTTGTTTCAAAAACAAGTCAGGTTAAATTGGCCATGAGCTCAAAATATATTTGCTTCACATCCCACTTAAATAAAAATATTTGCTTATTGCTTGGCTCTCCACCTGGAATGTAAGCTCCATGAGAGGAGGGATTTTGTTTTATTCCTGGGTTCATGGTAGAGAAGCAGCAGTATTAACTGAATAGATGAATGAAGGCATTTGGAGGTGGGGGTGGGAAGAGGTATAAAGGCCACTTTGACTACTGAGCTAAAAACGAGAGATGATATGCAAACTTTGCTGAAGAGATTACAGACCATGAATGCTCAGCTTTGAAAGCCAACAAAATTAAAGCAGAATATGAACCAGCTCAAATCCCAACTTCCTGAGGGAAAGGTCAAGGGTGTGTCTGGCCAGTCAACTAGTCAAAACAAAGAAGGCGCATGAAGGCAGAGACATGACAGTAACATCTCTGTTGACACATGTTTTCCTTAGAAGAAACATTCTTTTCATGAGTATTCAAAGCAGGGAAAAAACATGCTACCAAGAAGGAGAAAACTCAGTGAGAGTCCTGCCCTCCTTGGGTGAGATCCGAGAAGCCAGAGCAGGCAAGGAGAGGTGGCCCGTTTCTGGATCTGCGCTTCTGAGAACCACATCCCATGAATAACAACCACAGAACAGTTGTGAATGTAAGTAAGTGGCCCTCTATTGTCACCAAATAGCTCTCTGGTGCCTACAGATGGTCTTGATTCGGTAGCCTCCCTCCACACCGTCCCCAGAGTTCTGTGATCCATTCTTCCCTCTACGCCCAGTGCATTATCTTCTACCTTTCAAACTCTAAACACACCTGAATGCCAGATGTGCTCCCTCATGGGTATGCACTGCCTGTTTGTTAAGTTTTCTTATCTGTCTCCCCAACAGGTCCTCACTCCATGATCAACCAAACACCAAGGGAAGGTTGTTGTGGAGTGTTCAGATCCTGCTGCCTGGAGCTGCTTGCTGTGGCATTCAAGGCTCACTGTCCACACAGACACAGGAGGGAGGACACGGAGTCACCCTTGTGGTCTCCTGAAGGTCCCGTTCATAAGAGGCGATCTAGACATATATTCTTACTAGAAACAGAGATGGATTAAAGGCATTCTTTCCACAGTCTCCTACGTCCTTATCATTGCTGGTAGGCAAGAAAGGATTCCTACTTCTCCGAAACCTAATTAAAGTGTTAACCTCCTGAGGTCCAAGTTGGGAGGCTGGGGAGTGGAGGAGTTAAAACCATTTGCATGTGAAAAAATTTAGTTCCAGACTTCAGCCAACAGAAAGTTTAAAGAGACATCTTCAGTGCAGGCCCTCATGTGTTATGGGAACTGCTTTATTCATATATTGACCATGGCACTAAAAATTCGAGCATAACCCTTTGAGATCAGGATGACTGTACATGTCACAATCCTAAATCTGTTCACTCTGGGATTCAGGAATACAGTTCAGCTCAGTTCAGTCGCTCAGTCATGTCTCTTTGTGACTCCATGGACTGCAGCACGCCAGGCTTTCCTGTCCATCATCAACTCCTAGAGCCTGCTCAAACTCATGTCCATCTAGTCAGTGATGCTACCCAACCATCTCATCCTGTCGTTCCCTTCTCTTCCCACCTTCAATCTTTCCCAGCATCAGGGTCTTTTCCAATGAGTCAACTCTTTGCATGAGGTGGCCAAAGTACTGGAGTTTCAGCTTTAGCATCATTCCTTCCAAAGAACACCCAGGGCTGATCTCCTTTAGAATGGACTGGTTGGATCTCCTTGCAGTCCAAGGGACTCTCAAGAGTCTTCTCCAACACCACAGTTCAAAAGCATCAATTCTTCGGCGCTCAGCTTTCTTTATAGTCCAACTCTCACATCCATACATGACTACTGGAAAAACTGTAGCTCTGACTAGATGGACCTTTGTCGGTAAAGTAATGTCTCTGCTTTTTAATATGCTGTCTAGGTTGATCATAGTTTTTCTCCCAAGGAGCAAGCATCTTGTAATTTCATGGCTGCAGTCACCATCTGCAGTGATTTTGGAGCCCAAGAAAATAAAGTCTCTCTGTTTCCATTGTTTCCTCATTGATTTGCCATGAAGTGATGGGACCAGATGCCATGATATTTGTTTTTTGAATGTTGAGTTTAAGCCAACTTTTTCCCTCTCCTCTTTCACTTTCATCAAGAGGCTCTTTAGTTCCTCTTCACTTTCTGCCATAAGCATGGTATCATCTGCATATCTGGGGTTATTGGTATTTCTCTTGGCAATCTTGATTTCAGCTTGTGCTTCACCCAGCTCGGCATTTCACATGCTGTACTCTGCATATAAGTTAAGTAAGCAGGGTGAAAATATACAGCCTTTACCAATTTGGAACCAGTCTGTTGTTTCATGTCCAGTTCTAACTGTTGCTTCTTGGCCTGCATACAGACCTCAGGAGGAAGGTAAGGTGGTCTGGTATTCCCATCTCTTGAAGAATTTTCCACAGTTGTGATCCGCACAAAGGATTTAGCATAGTCAATGAAGCAGAAGTGGATGTTTTTCTGGAACTCTCTTGCTTTTTTGATGACCCAACGGATGTTGGCAATTTGATCTCTGGTTCCTCTGCCTTTTCTAAATCCAGTTTGAACATCTGGAAGTTTACATACTATTGAAGCCTAGCTTGGAGAATTTTGAGCATTACTTTGCTAGTGTGTGAGATGAGTGCAACTGTGCGATTGTTTGAACATTCTTTGGCATTGCCTTTCTTTGGGATTGGAATGAAAATTGACCTTTTGCAGTCCTGTGGCCATTGTTGAGTTTTCCAAATTTGCTAGCATATTGAGTGCAACATTTTCACAGCATCATCTTTTAGGATTTGAAATAGTTCAACTGGAATTTCATCACCTCCACTAGTTTTGTTCATAGTGATGCTTCCTAAGGCCCACTTGACCTCACACTCCAGGATGTCTGGCTCTAGGTGAGTCATCACACCATTGTCATTATCTGGGCCATGAAGATCTTTTTTGTATAGTTCTTCTGTGTATTCTTGCCACCTCTTCTTAATATCTTCTGCTTTTGTTAGGTCCATACCATTTCTGTCCTTTATCGAGCCCATCTTTGCATGAAATGTTCCCTTGGTATCTCTAATTTTCTTGAAGAGATGTCTAGTCTTTCCCATTCTGTTGTTTTCCTCTATTTCTTTGCATTGATCACTGAGGAAGGCTTTCTTATCTCTCCTTGCTATTCTTTGGAACTCTGCATTCAGATGGATATATCTTTCCTTTTCTCCTTTGCCTTTTGCTTCTCTTCTTTTCTCAGCTATTTGTAAGGCTTCCTCAGACAATCATTTTGCCTTTTTGCATTTCTTTCTTGGGGATGGTTTTGATCACCGCTTCCTGTATAATGTCACGAAACTCTGTCCATAGTTCTTCAGTGGTGTTCAAAAAAACCAGTTAGATCACTGTTCCTAAGTCACTTGCCTGTATGTTCCCATGAACCTATTAGCATCTGGAAGGAAAGGACTCCATTCTTTTTGTTTTAAACTGGACTTCTGGACTAGACGCATCATTATCCTCAGTTTAGGGCCCACTATCATCACTGGCTTTTTATTTATTTTAAATGACATAATAAACATCTGTGAAACCACTATCCCTTGTGTGAAAACCCCATTGTCTGACCATACCTTGAGTCTATCTGTGTGGTCCTCTCCCTCTCCTCCCCCTCCCCATTCCTCTTTCCTTTTCCTCTTCTGAGATAGCCACTACTCTCTATCTTGCACTTACCATTCCTTTACTTTCCTTCTGCATGGAGTCGTATCACATTTCAAAGTATGCTCTGGTATAGTCTTGTTACATTTTCTGGTTTTCATTGTTTGGGGCTTCTGAAAAAGGATGGCACTACCTTCTTATGTTTGCAGACTTACTTCTTCCTCCTTGAAGTCCTATTGTTAAGATTCAATCACTCTTCTGTGTGCAGCTATAATTCAGTTATTGTACTGGCTTATAATTATTCCACTGTATGAACAGACCATCACTCATCCAGCTTCCTGTTGATGGCACATGGAGTATTTCCAGGTTTTGCTACTACAAACAATGCTGCTGTGTACATTCCTATACCTGTTTCCTGGTGAACCTCGACACGAGTTTCTTTGGGTACATACTTAGGAGCTGTTTGCTAGACCACAGGGCATGAATGTTCAGCTAACAAGATAATTCAAACTGTTTTCAGAGAGGCTGAAACAATTTACACTCCCACCAGCAATGCGTTTCAGAGAGCCTAGTAACCTGTATCCTTTCCAGCACTTTTGGTACTGTCCAGGGGAGCACTGTCCAGCACACAGCCACTGGCCATGTGTGGCTACTGACACTTGAAATGTGGCCAGTGTGACTGAGGAACAGAATTTAAATTTTTTCCTTTAAATGTGCTCAAATTTAAATAGCGTATTAGATAGCATTGGTCTAGCTTCTAACGTTTTTTTGCTACTTGAATGGGTTTCAAATAGCATCTTGTCTTCTCATGCCCATCTTCCCCTTTCAACCTACAGCACAAGGGATTCCATTAAGAAAAGAGGTGCAGATGTGGAGCAGAGCAGAAAGATCAGCCTCCAGGCTGCTCTTGCCCGTCAGGGCTGCTCTTGCCCGTCAGGGCTGCTCTTGCCCGTCAGGGCTGGGACGTCCTGGGACTGTCTTCTGGCTTCCCCGCTCACCATCACCTTTGCTGGTAAGACATGATGCCTCTTGGGCAGGGTCCTGGTACCACCATCCTGGGGTTAACGAATTATTCCACAAGAGGTGGCACAACTCCACCCGCTCATCTCTCATAAGGGGATGGCATCTCTCACTGACAAACACTTCACACAGAAGAGAGCTTACAGCGGGAGCTGGCTTAGTGCAAAGGCAGCAGCTCTGCCTCCACAAACCTTTGTTTAGCCCAAGGGCCGCGGTGCACTTAATTGCTGCCAGCTGGGGGTCTGTCGGCCATTTTAAGCCCTCGGCTGCTGCGGTTTAGAAATTTCACAGTGTATAGAAAGAAGCAGGCGTTCCAGTCAACCAGTTAATCCAAAATGTCAGCACCAAACGAACTTGGGCTTTGAACTCCATGGAAATGTCAGAGCGCCGGCTGTACAGCATGGATGACTCTCCCCCCAACTCCCCACCCTGGGGGAGAAGGGGCTGCTGATACAGTGGCTGATACACTGCAGATACCCACCTAGAGGGGGAGATCAATGCAGAGCAGCTCTGCATCTGGCCACTGCTCTCTGACGTTCACTGGAGCCAAAGCCAAAGATCAGAGTAATGAAAACAATCCCTGTCATTTTCTTGAAGCAGCAGTAAATCCAAACAAGGTGACATGGGGCGATCTAACCAATTCCATCCACTGGGTTGATCCTGCCTTTCAGCCGGAGGGTCAACGGTTGGCCAGCTATTATTTGTTCTTCGCTTCTATGATGAGTAACCATGTCATAGTTCTATTAGTTGAAGACAGATGTTGTACACACATACACACACCCCTGTACAGCTTGAGTTAAGATATTAGTTGGCTGAAGAATCTGTCATGGCCCATGTCTATCAACCAAATGAAGTTCAAAAAACAATCAGTAAATGAGGAGAAAGTGTGTGTGTCAAACATGTGACTTCCTAGCATAAGAGAATGTTTAGTCAACTGATGACTGCCATCTTCCTTAGGGACTGTGAACGGACCTCAGCAAGATGATGGATTGTGCTTGCATTTACTTTATGTGTGTGTCTGAAACTTTTGTTATAATTAAACATTTTACCTGTATATACTTGTGCTAGACTGAGTACAAACAATTAGGCTGAGATGGTCAACCCAGACTCTCTCTTTAAATACTAGCTGTTAATGAATGACAGGGCTTCCCTGGTGGCTCAGATGGTAAAGAATCTGCCTGCAATGCAGGAGACCCAGCTTCAATCCCTGAGTCAGGAAGATCCCCTGAAGGGAATGGGTATCCAGTCTAGTATTCGGCATCTGGTCCCATCATTTCATGGCAAATAGATGGGGAAAAAGTGCAAGCAGTAACAGATTTTATTTTCTTGGGTTCCAAAATCACTGTGGATGGTGAATGCTGCCACAAAATAAAAAGACTCCTGCATCTTGGAAGAAAAGCTATGACAAACCTAGATAGTGATTTGAAAAGCAGAGACATCACTTTGTCAACAAAGGTTCGTATAGTCAAAGCTATGGTTTTTCCAATAGTCATGCATGGATGAGAGAGTCAGGCCATAAAAAAGACTCAGTGTCAATGAACTGATGCTTCTGAATTGTGGTGCTGGAGAAGACTCTTGAGAGTCCCTTTGACAGCAAGGAGATCAAACCAATCAGTCCTAAAGGAAATCAACCCTAAATATTCATTGAAAGGACTGATTCTGAAGCTCTAATACTTTGGCCATCTGATGCAAAGAATGGACTCATTGGAAGGCCCCTGATGCTGGAAAAGATTGAGGGCAAGAGGAGAAGGAGGTGGCAGAGGATGAGATGGTTAGATAGCATTACTGACTCAATGGACATGAGTTTGAACAAACTCTGGGAGATAGTGAAGGATAGGTAAGCATGGCGTGCTGCAGTTCACAGGGTTGCAGAGTTGGACATGACTTAGCAACTGAACAACAAATGAATGCCAGCTACAAAGTACTAGAATTCTTGACTGAATGGGTTAAACATCTATCAGTTCTCTAAAAGGAATTCAAGTCTGTCTCAACAGTATTCTCCACACTGGAGAGTATGAATTGGTTAAAACTTCTGATATCCACTGCAGCACAGTGTCTAGACCGATCACCAAGCCTGCTATGCCAGGGGTGACATCTGACCTTTGACCTGTAGCCTTCTTCTCATAACTGTATCCACTTCCAAAGACTAAGTAGAAAAGGACTTCTCCACTAACTCATTTTACTCCCTTCAGTACAAACTGTAATCAAAGAAGACTCTACTATAGGGTGGAGACCTCTGAAGTTTGGCCAGTTTACAGGAGAAACTCTTCCCCATAGTTGCATGACAGACAGAATTCTACTTTCTAGAATGTACTCAGAGATAGTATTCTACCCGTAAGTTTAATGATAACTGGGCTCTGGCTGCGTTAAGTCTTGAACTGAGGAAATTATACCAAATACCCAATGACAGTTTGGATTTTGAACACATTGAAAAAAAAAAAAAAACAACAGTTGGGCAGAAAGAAACCCTCTGTCAGTAGAGGTTGGTTCCTAAATGAAATTACTGAGAAGCCAAACTGAGAGCCTTGAGAATGACTTCTACCTGCCTCTGCCCCTCACCATCATCCCAGTTAATGAACTTTTCCTGAGCATAGGCCGTGCTGGGCCTTTAGGAATACAGAGATGAATGGAGTTCTCAGGGAGCTTCCTGGAGTCTAACGGAAGAGAAACAGAAACAAGCAATTATAATGTGGCCGGGGAGCCTGAGGACAGAGCGTGTAACATGGTAGCAGGGTTCAAGTCCCAGTTCCAGCGTTTACAGACTGTGTGACCTACTGCAGGCTGTGTAACCTCTTGGAGCTTTGGACTTGTCATCTGTAAAGTCGGATACTAATGGGGCTGTTGTGAGGAATAAGTCAATCAATATGTGTACAGTGCTTATAAAAAAGCCTGGTACAGAGTAAGTGCTCAATAAAATGCTACTGATGATGATGATGATGGAGTATCTGAAGAGGGTGCCATGCGTGCACGAGAGGGGCCCTAACTTAGCTTAGCCTCGGTGGCTGAAACCAAGATGGGCCGGGAGCCAACATCCAGTCCTTCTCTCTTAGTTTTCTTATTGGGGAAACCGCTTCAAATGGAAATATTCCCCTTTCCCTCTTGCTTTCTTGTCAACATTCTACTTACCTCTCCCTAGAGCTCTGAAATCATGTGTGTAACAACACATAAAATTCCATATTGTATTGTTATAACCAAAAATGCGGGAAAGATGCTGATTCATGGAATTGTTAGAAATTACACGACCATCGCTGTTAAGTTTTTTGTGACTTGACATCCTGCAGTGGGGACGACGTTTCCTGGGCCGGGCTTTCTCCCATTGTGGGATTCACACCTGACTTGTTTATAGGGGTCAAGGCTTCCTGTAACCTAACACATGTTTGGGGGACTCCATGACACTGCAACTTTGACAGCTGGTAGGACTAATGCCAACAGAGATGACGACTGGGATTTAAACTCTAAGAATGAGACTAATTCAGAGCTTTTACTCCTAGTCCACTAACTACCTGTTCATGAAGCTGCAGGGAGGAGTAAGGCAAACTCAATCTACAAAGAATTTCAATCAAGTGGACAATATGATACTGAGATTACAGCCTGATAGCCTTGGATGTCCTGAAATGACTAACTTTTGCATGCATTCTGGGGTTGATTTTCAAAAAGCAGTTGACAACTTACAAAGCAGTTTGCAACTTTCAACATCTTCACTACAAAAACAAGGTGTTTATAAACACAAGCTTCATTTATGTTTAAGCACAGCATTCTGATTCAGTGTAAGGCTTACAGGAATCTCTAACTATGGTCAGTTTCATTACTAACCTATCACTTCTAAGGCCAATCCCAAGGTGCTTCACATGGGCCTAAAATACACTTCCTGGTAAACTTATTTTGTAGCTATTAAGTACAAATATTAATGATAAGAAGTTGATTAAACAAAGCATATTGCTTTCAGATTGATTTCTAGCAAATAATTACATAATTACTTTCTTTTAATCTTTACATGACCAAACTTCTCCCAAAAGCTGGATCCCTTTTAAGAGAGGGATGAAATTTAGGAGCATGGTGGTACAGGGAAGAACATGAAGCTTTGGAAAAAGACAAACAGACCTGAATCCCTATCCAGTCACTTATTAGCGGAGTGATCCTGAAGAGGTTACCAGATTGCTCTCAGCCCTTGTTTCCTTGTCAATAAACGGGAATATAATACTTACTTGGTTACGACTGTTAAGTTAATATATGAAAAGTGTATAGCACAGTGTCTGGTACATAGCTATTGTTGTTTAGTTGCTAAGTCACGTCTAACTTTTTTGCAACCCATGCAGGAAGCCGACCAGGCTCCTTTGTCCATATTTCTCCAGAGGATCTGCCTGACCCAGGGATCAAATCGACATCTCCTGCATTGGCAGGTGGATTCTTTACCACAGAGCCAACAGAGAAGCCCCTGGCACATAGTAGGTACTCACAAAAGTTGTCTGTCTCCCATGCCCTTATTAAGAATTACTGGGTAATCACTGGTCATAGCAAACACCCTTTTCCAACAACACAAGAGAAGACTCTACAAATGGACATCACCAGAGGGTCAATACCGAAATCCGATTGATTATTTGCTTTGCAGCCAAAGATGGAGAAGCTCTATACAGTCAGCAAAAACAAGATGGGGAGCTGACTGTGGCTCAGATCATGAACTCCTTATTGCCAAATTCAGACTTAAACTGAAGACAGTAGGAAAAAACACCAGACCATTCAGGTATGACCTAAATCAAATTTCTTATGATTATCCAGTGGAAGTGACAAATAGATTCAAGGGATTAGATCTGATAGAGTGCCTGAAGAACTATGGATGGAGGTTCATGACATTGTACAGGAGGCAGTGATCAAGACCATCCTCAAGAAAAAGAAATGCAAAAAGGCAAAACGGTTGTCTGAGGAGGGCTTACAAATAGCTGTGAAAAGAAGAGAAGCTAAAGGCAAAGGAGAAAAGGAAAATAATACCCATTTGAATGCAGAGTTCCAAAGAATAGCAAGGAGAGATAAGAAAGCCTTCCTCAGTGATCAATGCAAAGAAATAGAGGAAAACAATAGAATGGGAAAGACTAGAGATTTCTTCAAGAAAATTAGAGATACCAAGGAAACATTTCATGCAAAGATGGGCACAATAAAGGACAGAAATGGTATGGACCCAACAGAAGCAGAAGATATTAAGATGAGGTGACAAGAATACGTAGAAGAACTATACAAAAAAGATCTTCACGGCCCAGATAATGACAATGGTGTGATCACTCACCTAGAGCCAGACATCCTGGAATATTAAGTCAAGTGGGCCTTAGGAAACATCACTATAAACTGAGCTAGTGGAGGTGATGAAATTCCAGTTGAGCTATTTCAAATCCTAAAAGACGATGCTGTGAAAGTGTTGCACTCAATATGCCAGCAAATTTGGAAAACTCAACAATGGCCACAGGACTGGATAAGGTCAATTTTCATTCCAATCCCAAAGAAAGGCAATGCCAAAGAATGTCCAAACTATCGCACAATTGCACTCATCTCACACGCTAGCAAAATAATGCTCAAAATTCTCCAAGCCAGGCTTCAACAGTATGTGAATCGTGAACTTCCAGATGTTCAAGCTGGATTTAGAAAAGGCAGAGGAACCAGAGATCAAATTGACAACATTCGTTGGGTCATCAAAAAAGCAAGAGAGTTCCAGAAAAACATCCACTTCTGCTTTATTGATTATGCCAAAGCCTTTGACTGTATGCATCAGCACAAACTGTGGAAAATTCTTCAAGAGATGGGAATACCAGACCACCTGACCTGCCTCCTGAGAAATCTGTATGCAGGTCAAGAAGTAACAATTAGAACTGGACATGGAACAACAGACTGGTTCCAAATCAGGAAAGGAGTATGTCAAGGGTGTATACTGTCACCCTGCTTATTTAACTTATATGCAGAGTACATCATGTGAAATGCTGGGCTGGATGAAACACAAGCTGAAATCAGATTGATGGGAGAAATATCAATAACCTCAGATATGCAGATGACACCACCCTTATGGCATCAAGCCTCTTGATGAAAGGGAAAGAGGAGAGGGAAAAGCTGGCTTAAAACTCAACATTCAGAAAACTAAGATCAAGGCATCCGGTCCCATCACTTCATGACAAATAGATGGGGAAACAACGGAAACAGTGACAGGCTTTATTTTGGGGGGGACTCCAAAATCACTGCAGATGGTGACTGCAGCCATGAAATTAAAAGACACTTGCTCCTTGGAAGAAAAGCCATGATCAACCTAGACAGCATATTAAAAAGCAAAGACACTACTTTGCAAACAAAGGTCTGTCTAGTGAAAGCTACAGTTTTTCCAGCAGTCATGTATGGATGTGAAAGTTGGATCATTATGAAGGCTGAGTCCCGAAGAATTGATGCTTTTAAACTGTGGTGTTGGAGAAGACTCTTGAGAGTCCCTTGGACTACAAAGAGATCCAACCAATCCATCCTAAAGGAAATCAGTACTGAATATTCATTGGAAGGACTGATGCTGAAGCTGAAACTCCAATACTGTGGCCACCTGATGTGAAGAACTGACTCACTAGAAAAGATCCTGATGGTGGGAAAGATTGAAGGCAGGAGGAGAAGGGGATGACAGAGGATGAGATGGTTGGATGGCATCACTGACTCAATGGACATGAGTATGAGTAAGCTCTGGGAGTTGGTGATGGACAGGGAAGCCTGGCGTGCTGCTGTCCATGGGGTGGCAAAGAGTCGGCCATGACTGAGCGACTGAACTGAAGTCAATTTGAAATACCGAAACACATCACTTTTAAAACTCAGATTTGAAATTTCAGCCTGACAGCACACTATGGAAAACATGGCTTACTGAATATGCAAGAATGATTCATAAGGGGAATAGCAAATGTTGGGATGCATACATGTTTTCCACAGGAACTACTGCTTAAGTGTTTACTCACCTGACTTACTCTATCTGCACCTTATCTGTTTAAAGAACTTTTTAAAAGCAGCTAGAGCTAATCAATCTAGCAGCTCAGTAAATTATACTAAATGTCAAATTTTTAGAATTGGAATGAATAGTTTTAGAATATTGCCATTAATAAAAGTCATAACTGAGGTTTTCAGAAATAGAACACTTTATCTAAATGAAGTCTGTAAGATTGCCTGAATGCATCCAACCCCTGAAAAGTGAACGGCCGTGTCTGAAGGGGGTGGTGATGGAGGCTGTGTCCTTAGCCTCCACTCCCACCTCTAACCCCAGGTCTCCACCCTCTGTTGCATGAAGGGCCTCCCTCTCCTGTGATCAAAACCAAGCAGGTCTGGGTGCTGCAGCCTCTGAGGACCTGCTTTGTGACTTGTTTGGTTATTTATTTGGCTGCACTGGGTCTTAGTTGTGGCACATGGGATCTTCACTGAGTCATCGGGACCTTTGGTTGAGATGCAAGGACTCTCTAGCTGTGACATGGAGACTCAGGAGTTGCAGTGCATGGGCTCTGCAACATGTGGGATCTTAGTTACCCGACCCGGGAATCAACCCTGCATCCCCTGCATTGCAGGGTGGACTCTTAACCACTGGACCACCAAGGAAGTCCCTGATTTGTTTGCTTTCAAACTGTTTATTCAGACTGGAAGTTTCATACAAACTTTTACTATTGAACAGAGAGTACTGGTCGAGGTGAAGTAGAAAAGGAGAAAGAGGGACCAGGAAAAGATGCTTCAAAAAAGGATGAGGACACTGAAGATCAGCAACTCATGAGAATGAAAGTTTACGTACTGCTTCCTCACTCACAGGGATAAACAGGGTGTGTTTCAGGCCCTGAGGTTGGACTTGAGACCCTGAAAGGGTCGCAGAGCCAGCCAGAACATACCCTCTTCTCCAGGCACCAACCTTTCTGGGGAGGAGCCTCCTGCTTGAAACAAGTCATGGTCTGGAGAGTGTGGTGAGACCTGAATGGAAGCCCCGTGTGACCAGAGCTTTCTGTCTCTCCCGTGAGTCGTACTCCAGCCCCTTCGCTGTACCCCAGCTCAACACACACACAGACGCTAAACGACTAGACTGAAGGCATGAGCCCGTGCAGGAGCGGGAGCAGGGGAGCCAGAGCTGCTGCTTCTGAAGGGGGTTGGGGGGTTGAGAAGGGGCAGCCCAATGGGGGACTCCTCTTCGCCCAGCCAGGGGAAGGGCTGGGAGTTGGTAACAACCCAGGAACTCCTGGCACAGGAATGCTGATCATCTCCCCATGGACAGACACTAGAAAGTTACTGACCAAGTCATGTTCTCCCAGGGTGGGGGGAAGTGACAACTGGACAGCTGCCTGGTTGTACTGGGGGACCAGGCACCATCTATACTTTTCCAGGAAGGAAAAGAGCAGTGGGGCCTGGAACTCTGGAAACGGGCCAGGGACCTGGCTCCCTACAGATGGTCCAGTCCAGGGTTGACACTCAGCACTGAAGCAGCTCAGAACCTTCTGACCAAGGCGATCAACTCTGTGCACCAGCTCAAATTCCATGGAGATCTTCTCCAAAGCAGTTTTTACTGTGTGGCTTTCATTATTTCAATCCCAAGTCTTAGGTTCTGTTGACCTAGAAACATATCACTTACTCTCTCTCTCATCTTCCTTCTGACCAGTGGGTATTTTTTTATGGTTTGTCTTCAAATTTAACCTGAGCTTTTTCAGAATCAAGGCTACCTCTTGGAGAACCCACCCTCTGCGAACAAGAGACAGCACCTTCCTTTTCAACTTGGGTGGAACGCTGTGCCCTCAAGACACTCATGGATTTCTCAGGCTGAGGAAGACACTGTTCTTTGTTCTGGCTCTTGTTACAATGCCTGAATATAAAGCCAGAGCAGGAATGAGGCAAGGAGAACATATATGTGTCCAAATGGGGATTCGGTTCAAAGGTGTCCTGTCTGTCTGGACAGGAAGAAAACAGAACCCAAGCTGGCAGCGAAGTGATTGCCTTCGGTGCCCTCGACAAGGGGTATGTTTCTGCCTGTTCCCATGACGTTCAACCTGGTAACAAAAGATTCTTCTTTATTTGGTGATAAGAAGGTCAAGCTGCCTTATAATTAAGTGCTGCCGGTGTGAACATGAATGGGACGGATTGCCATAGTCCATCAACCCTTGGCAAACTGGTTTGTTTGGTCTGGACAGCAAACAACATTCCACACTACTGGATTTTTTTTTTTTCCTCCCAGATCCCCTGCGGCCCCATCACCCACCCCCCCCACCCCAAACCTTTTTTAAAAATTACAATCTGTTCTGCTGTCTCAAGTTACATTCTGTAAATAATAAGCAACACTGATGAAATGCAAAAAGCTGAAAATTTGTAAAGCAGAAAGATCTGCAGCCTGTTTCACATCTGTGTCACATTAAACACGCACTCAACAGATCTGCTGATTCCTGTCTAATCAGCACACGAGGCCGACGTGGGCCAGGAGGGCCTTCATGCCACAGGCCACAGTGGGGCCGAGGGCCACTGGGGGCAGGTGAGGAGGGGCAAGCCCACAGTGCAGTCTGACACTTGGCCGCCAGCCTGCTCTGGTCTGGGTCCATGTGCAGCGCAGACTGGTGGGTCACAGCTGCGGTGAGGTCATAGGAGAACCACCACTCAGAACCCTTCCTTGCCAGTCGTCCATCGGTACTGGTGAAGCCGGGTGCATGGCGGTTAAACGAAATGACACGTTTTAATGATAAAATGTCTCATTTGAAGGAGCTGGCTCCCTATACATTAAGATGACTACAAAATAAAAATAGAACAGAAGGAAACCAATTAAAGCCCATTTGGGAAAACGCTTAGAGGCTACTAGAGATGTTAGTTGCTCTGCCAGGCAAAATCTGATCCCATCTTTACTTCTTCCAAGCGTTTTACACACACGCATGCTTATGTATACACGCACATCTGTAGGCATGCGTGCAGGCACTTGTGCTACCACTAAGAAAACTGGCAGAGCATAAGAAGAAACTGGCACATTTTAAACTTGTGGCATCGTGTGAGTCCCCGAATGATTGCAAGGCTCTGTGTTTGGGGGAAAAAACCACATTCAGACTCAACATGGGGTCTTAAAGCAGAGGAGCATGTGAACCTCTAAGGGTACCCTTTGGAAAAACAGCGGATTGCCACCTCCACCTGCTCTCTTACATCCGCGTTTCCCCTTAGACCTTAGGTGAGAAGACACTAAGACTAACAGTGCTGGACCCCCGGGGTCCACAGTTTGTCTCGATGGCTGCATTTATTTAGTGTTGACTCTAAGCTTCACAAGATTCTTCTAAGGATGTGTTTTATTAGCAGTCCATTTCACAGAGGAGAAAACCATGCCTGAGAGAGATTATGAAGTTTGTCCAAGGCCATTCAGCTGGTAAGTGGCAAAATCCAACTTGATCTTGGGTCTTTATATTAGTCTCAGACACGGTAAACTTCTTATCAGCATGACTGTTGGTGAAATCTCTTTAATACATACTCTGAGTTCATCACTGTGTTAAGCAATCTGAAAATCCTGGAGCGACACCAAAGAAGGCAATAATATGACCTCAATAATAATACAGTCCAGTTGGGAAGATAAGGTGTTTGTACCTAGACCACGTTATCAGTGATGGGAGAGCTAAGGAGGCCTGGCTCTACACACTGCAGAGGACATGGTTCCTGGCAAGGCCCCTGTCTTCAAGTAGGGCCCTGACCAAAGGCAGAGCAAGGTTTTTATTAATACAGCAATGTAAAGCATCAGTAATAACCTGCCAAGTTTTACAGCAGGAACTGGTGGTAAACCAATACTAAGAAGAAAGAGGAAATAAATGAGACAAAAGTCAGTTAGTAGACCACCCCACGTAAAATCTAAAAACATCTGATTGAAGCCTCATTCTTTTTTTAAATTTATTTTTTAATTGGAATATAACTGTTGTGTTAAGTTTCTGCTGTACATCAATGTGAATCAGCTGTAAGAATACATGTATCTCCTCCCTCTTGATCCTCCCTCCCACCTCCCCCCAGTCCCACCCCTCTAGGTTATCACGGAGCACTGAGCTGAGTTCCCTGCCCTATATAGTAGCTTGGCTGATGCCTCATTCTTAATGGGAAAGCAATGGACTGAAGAACGGTAAGCAGTGTCAGTTCTCTATAGTCATGATGCACACTTTAACTTCATTAATAGAATTTGCCAAGTGATTAATCTAAATTTTATTAATATTTAGAAGAAAGATATATACCAATGTGAATGATAAACTGGTAAGATGACTACTACTGGAAGGGTAGGATCGAGACAGGATGCAAATAAACAAAAACAAACATATTCAAAAGGAAGACAAATTCTGACCTCAAGTGTTTAAAAAGGACTGGGGTGAAGAATACACAAGTATAATTCACAAAGGAAGAACTCTAAGTGGCCAAATGAAAGATGAAAAGATGATGCAATACCCCTAGTGATGGAAGAAATACAAGTAGTATCACCGAAAACATTCCCTCTCAGATCAGCAGAGACTCAAACATTAACAGTGCCTTGCTTGTAATACAGCATCTACATTATAAACTTCTCAAAAGAATTCTGAATGAATGAATGAATGAACAGCCAAAGCTTGTGGAGGGTCAGAGAGAAGGGTCTTCTCAAGCACACAGGGTGGGAATACAGGTGTTTCAGTTCCCTAGAAGGCAATCTGGTAATGCGTTCCAAAGGAGAAAATACATTTACCCTTAACCCAGCAATTCTATTTTTAGAAATTTACCCTAAAAGAGAGAATTATACACATGTGAAAATATACATGTAAAAGATGCTTATGATGGCAAAAAAATTAGAAACATCCATCAAGAAAGGACTAGCTGAGTACTGGGTTGGCTAAAAAGTTTGTTTGGGTTTTTCCATGACACCTGACAGAAAAATATGAATGAATTTTTGGACCAGCCCAATATATTGTTGTATATGTGCAATTTAGTATTATGAAAATGTTGAAAATGACTTACTAATATTACATAATGTTAAAAACAACTTACTTATTAGGCCATCAACAGTTGTGCTTCTATGATTCATCTAATGTCACATATACATACGTATTTGTACGTGAGTGTGTGCACATGTACATACATACATACTAAGGTATCTGGCAGGGTTACCACTATGAGCCTTTTGGTGATTATTAACAGCCAAGTAGGACTGAGTTCGGAGAAGGCAATGGCAACCCACTCCAGTACTCTTGCCTGGAAAATCCCATGGATGGAGGAGCCTGGTAGGCTGCAGTCCATGGGGTTGCGAAGAGTCGGACACGACTGAGTGACTTCACTTTCACTTTTCACTTTCATGCACTGGAGGAGGAAATGGCAACCCACTCCAGTGTTCTTGCCTTGAGAATCCCAGGACGGGGGAGCCTGGTGGGCTGCCGTCTATGGGGTCGCACAGAGTCGGACACGACTGAAGCGACTTAGCAGCAGCAGCAGCAGGATTGAGTTATTTTATGTTTCTTTTTAAAAACAGAAATAATAGTACCTATCTCATTGGCTTGCTGTAAGAATTACAGAAGTAATTCACACAAGGTGAATTATCTTGGAAGTGTTCATACACTATGAGGGCTCATATACTGTTTGCATATGAGAATAGCTCAGGTTTGTACATAGCTTTAAACTCACAAGATAGAAATACTTTTTAAAAAGATGATTCAGGGAGCAGTCAGGCACAAACACCAAAATGTCTAAAGTACATTCAAGAAGCAAAGCATGACTACCAACTGCAACGATCACATATTGTAGACAAGCATGGGTTGGGTACAGGCTAGTTAAGGAGTGAGACTGGCCCGTCTTCGTCTGGAATGGCTTTTTTTTCTGAGTGAAGATTTCTTCAGAGGAAAAGCCATGAACTAGCCATTACTATCACTTCTCTCTGGACCGGGAGGCCTGGCCCTGAGCTATCTATACTGGATGCTGGTAGGGGCCGTGGATGTTGCTTTGTTGACCTGAGGGTCCTCTGCAGGGGACTTCCTTTCTAGCACATCTCACTCACTTTTCCAGCACTGTCTTGCTTTCTGAACCTGAGCAGCAGGAGAGAGGTCACTCTTGCTTGTGGTAAATGGCTAGCTCAGAGTAAGGAGGTGGGGGCGCAGGGGGTGGTGTGTGGGTTAGACGGGACCAAAACAGACCCAGGTGCTCAAAGCACTTACCCTAAAGAGCCCCAGAAGGCAGGACACCAATTGCAAAGCAGGCACTCCAAGAATGGGTAAAAGCAAAAGCACTCTGCCCCCACAGCTTGCCCCAAACCTTCTTCCTGCTAACCCGGGAGAGAGAACATCTGGACCTAGTTTTGAGGCTCTCCAGCTGCAGAGCCACTAGAGTGAAGTTCGTGTTTCACTGGAAATTGCATTTCAGGGGCTTACAGACTGTCCTTTCTGATTCTCATCAGGGTGAAGTACAACCTAGAAGACAAGCTGGTTCAGAGACCAAATCAGCTTTCCTTTGAAATGCTCTCCTCTCCTCTTCCTATTCCCCCTTTGAAAGCAGACTTAACGGTCCCGGTGGTGAGAAATCAAAAATATGAAAGAAAGAAAAGGGCGTGGGGTCGTCTCAGGTGTGTTTCTGAGCCTTCATAAAACTCAGACCCATGCCCTGGGTCACAGCTGCACCGCACCTTCAGAGCATTTGCTCTCCTAGGAAACAAGAGCCAATGAGACCGAGTTCACGTGAGTCACTGGCCTGGGGCTTTCCTCTACAGGAGTGGAAAAAGTGTGGATTGAAAATGTGCTAGAACTTGCTGAGAGCCAAGGAGGCAGAGGGAAAAGATGCTAGACCCTTTCAGACAGAGCGGGTAGCAGAATAAACAGCCCTCCTACCCTAGTCTGGGGCCAGCCACTGCTTATGCTCCATCACGGACATTTGCAGTTGGCCTCTTTGGGCTCTGGAACACAAGCCAGCCAGCAGCCCAGACCAGTCAGCAGTGGGCACTGGCCCTCCTGCCTGGGCCTTGCTGAGCCTCTGAGAGGAGCAGGTGTATCAGGGGGCTTGTCCAGAGAAGCAGAGGCTACAGCACTGCTTCCTGCCACGCGAACACAAAAACACAACCCCTCTTCTAGCCGCTCCTGTCCACCGAGGGACTGTTTCTCCCTCTGGACCTTGGGGCAGAGGCAGTTAGAGAGGGCAGGCATGTGGCTTTCTGAAGAACAAGTTCCTTGGGGTGAAGAGAAGCCGGTAGGCCTGGGACACCCCTAATGCTGCCAAAGGAAGGTGAGTCACACATAAGCCAAGAGGTGGCTCTTGAGTCGCTGCTCTGTGCTGCTGCCGTTTCGAAGGATTGCTCGGATGCAAGCTGCTCGGACCAGGCTTCCTTCTGCATGCTACATAAAGCACTGGAATTTTCTAGTGCTCTGTCTTAAGATCTCTGCAGATAACAATCTCTATAAATTTCACTTCGTGGATCATCTGGCCACCTCATGGCATCTTTAATCACTCTAAACGGAACAAAATAATTCAAAAGAGCAACAGAATTTCTTCCTATAATTGAACCACTCCCTCAGTTCAGTTCAGTTCAGTCGCTCAGTCGTGTCCGACTCCTTGCAACCCCATGAATCGCAGCACGCCAGGCCTCCCTGTCCATCACCAACTCCCGGAGTTCACTCAGACTCACGTCCATCGAGTCAGTGATGCCATCCAGCCATCTCATCCTCTGTTGTCCCCTTCTCCTCCTGCCCCCAATCCCTCCCAGCATCACAGTCTTTTCCAGTGAGTCAACTCTTCGCATGAGGTGGCCAAAGTACTGGAGTTTCAGCTTTAGCATCATTCCTTCCAAAGAAATCCCAGGGCTGATCTCCTTCAGAATGGACTGGTTGGATCTCCCTGCAGTCCAAGGGACTCTCAAGAGTCTTCTCCAACACCACAGTTCAAAAGCATCAATTCTTCGGTGCTCAGCCTTCTTCACAGTCCAACTCTCACATCCATGCATGACCACTGGAAAAACCATAGCCTCGACTAGACTGTGATGTCTCAGCTTTTCAATATGCTATCTAGGTTAGTCATAACTTTCCTTCCAAGGAGTAAGCATCTTTTAATTTCATGGCTGCAGTCACCATCTGCAGTGATTTTGGAGCCCAAAAAATAAAGTCTGACACTGTTTCCCCATCTATTTGCCATGAAGTGATGGGACCAGATGCCATGATCTTCATTTTCTGAATGTTGAGTTGTAAGCCAACTTTTTCACTCTCCTCTTTCACCTTCATCAAGAGGCTTTTTAGTTCCTCTTCACTTTCTGCCATAAGGGCGGTGTCATCTGCATATCTGAGGTTATTGAGATTTCTCTCGGCAATCTTGATTCCAGCTTGTGCTTCTTCCAGCCCAGCGTTTCTCATGATGTACTCTGCATATAAGTTAAATAAGCAGGGTGACAATATACAGCCTTGACGTACTCCTTTTCCTATTTGGAACCAGTCTGTTGTTCCATGTCCAGTTCTAACTGTTGCTTCCTGACCTGCATACAAATTTCTCAAGAGGCAGGTTAGGTGGTCTGGTATTCCCAACTCTTTCAGAATTTTCCAGTTTATTGTGATCCACACAGTCAAAGGCTTTGGCATAGTCAATCAAGCAGAAATAGATGTTTTTCTTGAGCTCTCTTGCTTTTTCCATGATCCAGCGGATGTTGGCAATTTGGTCTCTGGTTCCTCTGCCTTTTCTAAAACCAGCTTGAACATCTGGAAGTTCACAGTTCACGTATTGCTGAAGCCTGGCTTGGAGAATTTTGAGCATTACTTTACTAGCATGTGAGATGAATGCAATTGTGCAGTAGTTTGAGCACTCCCTACCCCCTAGGACTTCTCTCTTCATATTCCCAAAGACCAGCCATAGCATAGCTCCTGGATGCCATAATAGCTCAAGTACATGACAAAAAGAACCCCCAAACATGTGCCCATTAAAAGACATCCAGCCCAGTACCAAGGTCTGCTAAGCCCTGGGTTTAGCGATCATTTCACGGAATCCAAACCATGGAGTTAGCTCCATCCAGGGACTACCAGAGCCTGTTTCTAGGCTTTTAAAGCACCCTGACTACACAAGCCTAACTAGATAGGATGGCTGTCTGGCCAACTCAGAGGTGGCCAGCCCCATAGTCTCTTCTACTTCTAGAAACCTTTTTTCAGGACCCTGAACACCAAAATAAACAAAAGTTATCCTTGGCCACCAAAAGAAGGTCACAGTACTCTGTGCACATACTTAGATATTCTCATCTCCTTCCATGGCTTCCTGTACTGTGTCCCAATCAAGAGTTCCCAGGCCACCAGCTGGTGAAGATGGCCTTGGCTGGATGGCAGAGCAAAGACAAGTTGGAACTCGCACGTGTGAGTGTTATGTTGTGAAGTAGAGAATTCTGAACTTGGAAGGATACAGTGGTTCATCATTTGGGGAGGGCCTGATATGCAGAAGAGAGGACCAAGGGCAGCACAGCTCCTGGACACAACACTTGGCTGCTTGGTTCTCCAGGCAGGCCGCCTGCCACCTCTGCGTTAAGCTGGTAGGGGTGACAGACTGTGACAAGCACACTTCAGGCCATGAGGTCCAGGGTAAAGAGCATGTGTGCAGATGCTCAGTGGCTCAGTTGAGTCCAACTCTTTGAGACCCCATGGACTGTAGCCCATCAGGCTCCTCTGTCCATGGAATTATCCTGGCAAGAATACTGTTGCCTTTTCCTTCTCCAGGGGATCTTCCTGACCCAGGGATTGAACCAGCATCTCCTGAGGCTCCTGCACTGGCAGGCAGATTCTTAACCACTGCGCCACTTGGGTAGCCCTGGGAAGCCTAGCGTAAAGAACACCTCCCCACTAACTACAATAGTGTCTTTCCCCAGATATTCTGGGTTATAGGCAGTATCCAGTTCCTACCCTCCACATTCAGGAATCAGCAGGAAGTGGATCTGAGACTGGGTAAGAGGACTCAGGTTTAAATCATAGGGCTTTTTGATGGGAGAGACCACGAAATGATCCAGAAGTAGCACAGAAGTTAGAAATGTGTGTTCTGTGTTCAGCCTTTCAAGTCTAGTTCCCCTTCTCATTACCTCTGAAATCTTAAACAAGTTGTGTAAATGCTCTGTGCCTCAACTTCATTGTGCTGTTTTTGTTGTTTAGTCACCCAGTCGTGTCCAACTCTTTGTGACCCTGGGCACTGTAGCCCACCAGGCTCCTCTGTCCATGGGATTTCCCAGGCAAAAATATTGGAGTGGGTTGCCATTTCCTTTCCATGGGATCTTCCCAACCCAGGGATTGAATCTGCATCTCCTGCATTGGCAGGTGGGTTCTTCGCCACTAAGCCACCCTCAATTTACCCACTTGTATCCATTGATGATGCCCTGTCCGTTGCAGACCAGTAGTTCTCTGGAAGGACAGAAATGCATGTCTTGCTGGATGGTATGGACAAAGGACAGGCAGGCTCCCTGTATAGCCAAAGGATGTGACGGCTGATGGCTAGGATAAACTACTACTCCCTTAACGCTTCTCCTCGGGTGTCTGAAGACAGACAGCCCTTCCTTTCTGACTGTACTTAGACCAGTGCTTTGTTGGTCTGTGCATCGACTCAGGGCAGCATTACTGCAAGGACCAGGCTTTTCCAGGTCCTGCTCTCCCGGATGAGGGTGGTGTGCAGCTGACAGGCAGCAGGCTGGGCTAACAAGCTTTTCATGGGACAGCCTCCCACCTGCTCTGGTTTAGCGATCAGGCTCGGGAGTAGAGAGCCAGAAAGTGAGGCTGTCAGTAGGCTTCAAGGAGGCTGGGAGGCAGGGAAAGGAAACGGAACCATCCCGAGTCTCAGTGACTCCACGGGAGTGTTCCACCCCACACCGGTGGCATCCGACGGCCTCTGCCACCGGCGCAGCCTCCTCCTCGGAGACGGGTAGGTTTCCTGTTGTGTCAGCCCCGCTTCCTTTGGCAACATTATCCTGCAAACAGAGAGCTACTTTGAATAAAGCACTAAGGTGTCCCATTTCTGGCCTGGGAGGAGGGGAGGAGGCGAGGAGGCAGGCAGCTCCATTTCTCCAGAGAGAAGCATCGGGTGCCGGGACCCTCTCTAGAGAGTGCCTCTTCCCTCTCCCCAGTCCTGAAAAGCCCTGCTTGGAGAAAAGAAACGTGCTGGCTTTCTTGCTTGACCTCAGATGGGCAAGTTCTGAATGGCAGCTGGGTCTATTACATGCCGTGTGAGAGGGTTAAACAGGACAGCCTCAGCTCTTTATAAACTTTTGCCCTGTGGATATGTACTCATTGGCGGTAGTACAAGCTGTATTACACGCCTTAACGATACGGTTCAACTGTCGGTCAGGCTTGGGCCTGGCCCTGGGCCAGACCGCAATCAATGGGACACAGAACCTCCCCCTTCAGATCATCACGAAGGCTCATATTATCTCCTTTTCGTCGTGCTGGTTAAATTTATGGAGCAGAACCCTGAAGCCGCATTCCTCGGCCTGGGCCGGCCCACGCGGCCCTCCCTCCCTTTGTTCGGTACTGTAAGCCAGCCGTGCTCCGGAGGACTGCGGGGTTGTTAGTTCAGGCACTGACTGTTTGCTCATGACTGAAATGAAAAGAGTTCAGTGGAAGGGCAAAAGGACAGCCCAAGTGTAAAACCCCATCCCAGCGGGCCCTGGGCCCCTCCGTACAGGCCCCGCGCTGCTCCTGAATGGACGGTCACACTTTGTTCTCACAAAAGCAAAATCTGCGGTCTGATCTCTGATAACCCTTCTCTGAAGCGGCAGCCAAGCCCTCCTGTGGCGCCCCTCCCGGGAAGCCCTGGACCCGGGTACCGCGGAGCGCGTGGGCCCCTCACACAGCCCAGACATCAAAAGGAGCCCCGGTTCCAGGGCATCTTCCGGGCTTGCCAGGTCCCATGGGGGGCGGGAACGTAAACACTCGAAGTAGCTGGTCTGATTTTGAAGGTTGAAACAGGAAAAAGTAAACGTATGTTTCAGGCCCTGGCTACCATGGCGGGATATGGGCGCACTATCTGAGAATGTGTGTGCACGCATGCGCGTGTGGAGCGGCTGTGCCCACCCTGGATGGCGTCTCCTGGAATCAAGCAGGAGAAGGTCCCCTGTGTTAGACCCGTGGAGTCTGCCCATTTGCTCTTATCTGTGATCATCAATATCTGACTACTACGAAGGGTGTGAGCTCAACAAGTTTTAGAGCATAACCCACGAGGAGTGCACTCCCCTAATGTCTCTAGAGGATACCATCTAATGACTGGAAGGTCAGTCATCCCCAGGCTGAACCAGGCTCTCCAAGGGATGAGCCAGGTGAGTCCACGGTTCATCGTGTATGTCTCTGTCTCAGTTGTTCCACCTATAAAAGGAGGCAATCAAGCTGATCAATAGAACTCTCCTAACCAAGGTCCAAGCATAATAGAGAGAGAGGAGGAGTAAGAGGCACAGAGAGAAGGAATCCCAAACTCAAACCCACATGAAGACATGATGAAAGGTTCAGGTAGGAAAGCCTTTGAGGGGACTTTATCAGTGCTTTCAGCCCAGTTCTGTCCTTTCAGCCATCGTTAGACAACACTAGTCTAGGGCCCAAGTTTGTTTAAAAATAAACCCCGAAATCCCACACCAGCAAGACAGACACTAAAGCACTTTGCAGTTCTGGGTAGAGGCAGATGTCTTCAACAGAGTCTCTTGAAGCTAGTGGCCTATTTCCCATCAGACCCTGATTCAATCTGAAGGTGAAAGTTGTGCTTCTTGATTCAAGGTAACCATGTGTTTCTGAATGGAAACTGCAGTCTTGGCACTTTTCTCACAATGCTTCCTTATTCACTATGTTGGTGTTTAGAGATGAGCTAATGACTTTGTCATTCCAAAGCCTCCAGCACCTTTTTTCTGAGTAGACAGGAAGTGCCATGAATGAATGGGTCACAGAAAACTGTTGCTATTGAGAATCCCTCTTCTCAGTGGTAATTTTTCTACTGAGTACTATTTGTTCTGGTTCGTTAAAAACAAAGGTTATAGAGAACCACTGAAGTCAGGAAAAGAAAAGGCAAGAAAAAGCTAGGTAGGCTGTTTAGGAAATTCTTGAGAAAAATGGGTAATCCATTTAATCTGTCTCTACTTATTCATATACAAGAGCAGGATTCAATTAAATCTTTCGTCATAATAATACCTCACATCTCCCAAGACAACCTACAGAGCACTTGCACACACATTATCACAGGTTACACAAATACTCATAAAAGAATCCAGCTTCCATCAGGTATCAGTGCATGACAGAAGGGCTCCCGAAGGCTTCGTTTTGGCCCATCATGAGCCCAGATGCATCAGTATTCTTTGATATATTAAAATTTGGAAAACCAGATCCATTCCTGAGAATGAGACCCAATTATGAACCACGACAGACTTTGAGAACTTGTCAACAGTGACCTGGATGCCCCTACTTCCTGCTGGACTTTCTCCATCTCAGGGTCACTTTGATGACCAGATTTCAGGGACAGACAAATCATAAGTAAACAACAAGGCCAGATTGGGAAAAATGCAGGCACACAGCTGCTTACAAAAAGGATGCAGCAGGAACAGCCAATACGCATGCCTAGAGCTGCCATCGGCCAACAGCCGGCTCTACACACTTCTCTCCTTTGTATTTTCTGGACTGTTTATTCTAGTGTCGTGGACAGGGCTAAGGAGGACTAGGTTGATACTAGTTTAGAAACTAAAAAGGAAATATGTTTTGAGATTTGCTTTCCCACACCATATACATCCATTCTTGGGGCAAAATGGCTTCTGTTGAGGGGTTTTGGTTTTGTATTTTTTTTTAAACATTGATTTCTTGGCCACCAGCTAAAAGAAACTGTGAATACTCAGGTACCTTGATGATGACTAAACAGGTAGGAAGTAGTCTGTTCATGAGGGGTTCTCTGTAGGCTGCCCTCACCACCACCACCCACACATGACCTGGCCCATCACTCGAGGGCACTTGCATGTCCCCAGAGGTGGAATCAGAAGGGGGCTGAAGTGGTGACAGAGCAGGCTCGGCCACAGGTTTCAAGTCACAGGAGATGAGATGTAACCGACTTGAGCAGTGCTAAGCCTGCTAGGCTCGGGCTGGCCCAGGGCTGCTCAGGGATGGTTTAGGTACACGTGGCCTCACATTCACCTACTGCCTTTTTATTTTTAGAAAACATTATCAGCCTCTCAAATGTCCTTCCTGGGCTTTCTTCGTTCCAGTGCCCAGTTTCTGGCCCTAAGAGAGCCCCCTCTGTGCCATTCTTCCAGGGCGTTACCCCTCAACTGTGCAGACGTGATCAGGGCAGGGCTGATGCTCACTCCCTTGGAAGAGGGAGGACCGACCTGAGAAGGGGATGAAAAGCAGCACGAGGCCACCAAGCAAAGCAGCGTCAGGATTGCAATCGGGGTTCTGGTCTCATGCTTCGCAATCCTGTTCTCTTTCAAGAGGGCATGCTGCCTCCAGCGCCCAAAGGGAACATCCAGATCGGTTATTTTGATCACAGAGACATGAATCAAGGAAGAACTGATCCTACACTGACGTAGTAAAAGAATGTGAGTTGCTGCCACTTCAACACAATAAATCAGAATAATGTTCGAGGCCATTCTGTCAGCTCTACTATTGCATTTTTGGAATAAGAATAAAATCTTATGAATCTTTTCACTGAACTTAAAAAAAAAAAAAAAAAAAACAACCCTGTGGTATATTAGACTTTGACTTCCCTAGTGGCTCAGATGGTAAAGAATCTGCCTGCAATGCAGGAGACCCAGGTTTGGTCCGTGGATTGGGAAGATCCCCTGGAGAAGGGAATAGCAACCCACTCCAGTATTCTTGCCTGGAGAATCCCACGGACAGAGGAGCCTGGTGGTCTTCAGTCCATAGGGTCACAAAGAGTCAGACACGACTGAGTGAACAACAGCATGGTCAATGTCAGCTCAAGATCAATATGCATTGCCTAATCCTGGCACTGTCCATTCCCCTATGAACCACTTCCCCTGCCCAGTGACACCCAGAATTTCCTAAAGGAGCTAAATTTCTGGAAATAGGGGCATTGGGAAGATGAGTTTTGAAATGAATTATGAAATGAATCTTTATACTCTAGAGAAAGCTAGTTTCTCAAAGGCTCAAAGCTTTATAATATCTAAAGTTATTTTCTACTTTCATTATGCAGAAACCATGAACCAAGGGGTGCACGATGAAAGCAGTATTTTTTTAAAGAGCCCATCACGCCTAGCTAGAGATGAAAGAGTCTTTCTTTTTAAACTCTAGTCCTGAACCCAAGAGCACTTTTTTTTTTTAAAGAGACCTGGGGGAACTCGACCAACATGATAACACTGTTGTGAGACTGCCCTGGCAGGAGTCAGACAGATAAGTCCTTCACAGTTCCAAGAGCCCCACTGAAGGGAGATCTGATTGTACAACTCAAAACCCTTCAACAATACTAAACAGTGGACTGGCATGCGTCTGGAAAATATAACTGTTTTTGAAGAATGCTTTCCAAACCACGTAATGCTTTTAAAGCTGTTTATCAGGAGAGCTGGATGAGCAACAGTGGCCTGAAGCAGTATGTCAGCTGTCACAGGGTTGCATGCCCTGTCCGCGTTCCTGTAAGCCCTCCATCATCCTCGGCAGTCTTACCCTTGGCAGACGACAGATGCCAAAGTTTGGAGACATTTGCTACATAACTTCTACCCGACAAACCTGGCTCCAGGACAGATTTCCATGTCATGTGGGGCTTTTGGCTGAACTCTGCTCGAACCCAGAGGCATATCATTTACAGCAGACACTAACAATAGTTTGGGATCACCTGCTCTTCCACAGGCGGGTTCAGAGCAAGTTCGTGGCCTCTGCACACCTTTTCCAGTGGGGTTTCTGGTACACAAGGGCTGAGAGCCCAGGTGAGTTCATCCACCCAGAATTCCAACCGTGTGACAAGCACAGGTTTGTGGGCCTGAATTTAACTATTTTGTGTGAAGAAAGAGAAGGGGAGAGACAAAAACCCAGCATAGCGTATGACTTTCTGGTCTCACCACCATAGCAAGTGGTCGGCAAGTTTTCAGGGACAGGGAACAAGTAAGAGGTGAAGACATAACCCCCGCATCACTTATGCTTAGCATCCCATATTCAGAGAGGTATATACTGACTCAGATGCCATTTCTGGAGCCCTAATTATACACGTCCCAAGTCAGCTAAGCGCTTTATAAACCTTATGTCATCTAAGGCACATAACCACCCGCCGAGGCAGGCATTATCAGTCCTATTCCATGAGTCAGAGGAATCTCACCCCAGAGATACTAAGGGGGAGAAACTTGCTCTGGGCCACAGCTAAGCAGCAGCAGTGAGATGACTCACGTTCAGGGCTGCCCTCTGACCTTGTGGTACAGACATGGGAACCAGGCAGGGCTCTGGGAGCCCTTTCTTGATCTCTGCAGATGCTCAGTTTCATCTCACACTGGCCACCACAGCACTCCTTCCCACGTCTTCTCCAGGACTGGGGAAGATCTGAGATTTTATGTTCTTTCCATGTCTCTTTCTGAAACAGGCGCTTCTCTTTGAAGAGAGACCTCTTGCCCTTGGAGTGTCAAGATAAGAAAACTTTCAGCAACTTCCCTTGGAAACTACAAAACACCCATCAGCACCCAGGATCTAAGTACAGTCGCTCACCAGCTGCCAGCCCCTCTGAATAGCTTTTATGGTTCAGTGAGGGGTGGTGACAGGGCCGTGTCACTACCGTGGGGTGTGCTGTTTCTTTCATGTTCCCAGGATCTGACAAGAGCCTTCCACAACCTGTTTCTTTACAACACACGGAATGAGAGATTAAAGACCAGTACCAGACGTAAAGCTGGGGTTGGGACTAGCAACGATCTCTCTCCAGATGCATTCTAAATCTTTCTGGGAAAGAAGGGCTGCTGACCGCCCTAAGCAGATGGTGTTCAAAAGCTGTCATGATGATTAAATGAGATAATACATGTAAAATACATATGACGTAGTAAACATCCACAGGAAAGGTTTAAAAATGTTAACAGTATTTTTATTTATTGATATCACCAAACTTAAAAGACTGTTTTAGCAGAAACAATGTATATGGATTTCAGTAAAACTACATTAATTCAGAGCTACTAGCTGGATGTGGAGGAGAAAAGACATCAAGAAAAGACGAATGAACTAGTGAAAAAAACCTAAATTATAGGATTTCTGATTAACTATGACAGATTGAGTCCAGAGACCCCTTTAAAGTGAAAGCAAAGGGATACAAGTGGCAAGGATCCAAAAGGATAAAGAGAAGGTGTCAACAACATTTTAGAAGCTAAAGAGCAGATGGACAAGTGGTGCTGAGATGTAAGCCCGAGGGAGTAGCAGCCACAAAGCAGTGAGCTAATTAGTGTATTAACCGCTGAATTTCATAAAGACGGAGGTGCACCAAGGAGCTCTGAGTGCTTGGGGCATCAGGGAGGAACAGGGAGGGCTGTCTGTGAGATGGTGAAAACAGGAAAGTTGGGTAGAAGTCTGGATAAGAAGCGGTGAGACCACAGGGCTCTCCCACCCACAGCCAGCCCGCTCCTCCTCAGCAGAAGATGGGCACCAGCAGGTCCCCACCTGATGCTTCATGGTGAGGCCCCGGGCCCCACACAGAGAGCCCCCAGTCTGCAGACTAGCACCTCCTCTCAAGATAGGAGAACACCTTGTCAAGAATCATCAAACATCTGGGAACTGTCTATTCATGAAAGAAAAAGGCCAAAACAAGCAACCGGGAGAAAGAAACTCAGGAGAGAATGAGGGCCTTCACTCTACAGAGGACAGGAGCAGGAGGCAGCTAGGGGAAGGCTTTCCAGAGAAAAAATGTAACTGATCAATTACTAAGTACATTTTTAAACATGGACAGGAGGAATTTTAAAGGAAATCAACCCTGAATACTCACTGCAAGGACTAATGCTGAAGCTGAAGCTCCAATACTTTGGCCACCTGATACAAACAGCCAACTCATTGAAAAAAGACCCTGAAGCTGGAAGAGATTGAAGGCAGAAGGAGAAGGGGATGACAGAGGATGAGATCGCTGGATGGCACCGCCGATGCCATGGACATGAACTCAGGCATCCAGGAGATGGTGGGGGACAGGGAGGCCTGGCGTGCTTCACTCCATGGGGTTGCAAAGAGTCGGACATAGTGACTGAACAACAACAAGAGGATAGTGTATGGATGTATTAGTAATAGGCAGATAGGAAAAATATCTTAAAAAGGAGTTACTAATCTCAGAGTGAAAAAGTCAAAAGTAGATAAAAATTTGAGGATAAACTGGGAATATGTCTATATAAAACTAAGCAAAAATAATAAAAGTGATTATTGGCTCCAGGGAGAAAAAAAACAAACTACAAAGTTAAACCAAACTGGAAACATAATCATAGTAACCTACGTGGCTTCACTGGGAATATTCTTTACATATAGGTAGCATCACTGACTCAGTGGACATGAATTTGAGCAAGCTCCAGGAGATAGTGGAAGACAGAGGAGCCTGGCAGGCTGCAGTCCATGGGGTTGCAAGGAGTTGGACACGACTTAGCAGCTGAACAACAACAATGTAAAAGTGGAATTACTGATTTACCAGAAAATGATATAAGTACAGTATACTGAAAAACGGAATGGGGGGTGCGGGGGACATGTATAGACAGCAATAAGAAGTCAATGATATCAAGAAATGCACTATTCTCATTTTTATTCCTTTAGAAACATGGAGGTTAAGTACCTCCAAAATGAAAATACAGCCCCAAGTATTGGAGGTGGCTGCCTCTAAAGAAACAGGAATCAGGGGTTGGGGAAAAACGGGGCAGCTAACTGATGGTTTATTTCTCACAGGAAGAAATCTTTGACTTCTGAAAGTGTGGGTATGCTACTTACTTTGATAAAATAAACTCTAATTTGAAAAGATTAAAAAAAATTGTCATAAAGAGATCATTAAGGTCAAAATTATATTTTTTAAAAACACTGTTCTTATTAATTGTAGAAACTAAAGAATATTTAATAAATATGCCTAAGGTGGAAAGAACAATTGGAAAATTAAGAGATAATTATCCAATTGTAAACAATTAGTAAAACGATAACAATTCATTTTGAAAGGGTTGTGGTGACCTGATAATGTGGAAAAAAATGCTTGTAACTATCAAATATACACCAATACACACCACCAAATATAGACTACTGACACACAAATGCAATTTGTTTCCAAGAACAAATAGCAAGTCAAATCACTAATAAAGGGGTACTTCAAGAAAGCTATAGGAAACTTGCTTTAATGGACATGTAAGACTAATTCAAGAACATTAACCCACAGACACTTTGATGATTCTCAGGAATCTGGAAGATTCTTCAAAGCAGTCTGTCCTCCAGTATTAAATATTCTCAGTACTTAATACCTATTATATGCCTGGAATATAGCAGGAGGTCAGTACTTCACCACCTGATGAATTTTTACTGTCAGTTCGCCTACACATGAACCAGAGCACTCTCTAAGCAATCAGGTTAGAATATCACAAGTTCATTAACTAAATTTACAGTGCCCCTCAACAGTTCAAACAAGAACACAGAAACTCTTTGAGGCTCGCATCTTTTCACTAGAAGACATGAAGGTACCCACACATGCTAATTTGAAATGCTGATGCCCTGGGAGGTGGCCGGGTGCCAGTCTAACTACCCTAACTGTGCTGCCAGAGTAGCTCAGTCAAGTCTAGAGGACCGACGAGCTCTGTCCTCTGTCCATCCTGGAGGTACTTAGTGAGGTTACACTACATTCAGCTAGTCCCAACCCACCAGGGTGATCCATCCTCCTCCTAACGAGAGGTGAAGCTCTGTGCTGACTCCCCTTTGAAGTTTTCAGCAGCCCCTGGGATTTTATGATACAGCCTGGGTCACCCCTGCCATTATCTATGTTTGAAGTATGTTTGGGGAAAATCTACTAGGAGCTGTCTCTGGTGTTAACGGAGAACAACGGCCTCATAAAAACTGCTCTCTGCAAGGAGTTCAAAGGAACTTATCCAAATATTGTGGGTTTGTCCTGTTCCATCAACTTTGCCAGGGCAGAAAACTGAGGTTTTGCCAAGTAAACTATGACAGAGAGGTACCCTCTTGATTTCCTGAATGAGCTCAGGGCACTGCTCACACAACTGACTGGCCTTTTGACAAGATGGACCTTGCACTTTGAAGTCCTCTGCTGAGCACTTACCATGCTGCTAAAGTTAGAATTTATTGGGATGGTAGGTTAAGGTGAAGGACTAAATTAGGTAAGTTATTGTGAGAGGTCCTTCTGATATGTGGTAAAATCTTCCCAATTGTTACTTCAAGAAACCCAGTAAAAGTCAGGAGCAAACCAGGACTGACAATTGTTGGCAGGAAGCCAAAGTGAAGCATCGCATTACAGTGGCTCCTACAGTTTAATCCACATTAATCCATCGTTACCAACATGCACTATTTATCAGCAGCTGATGGATCATCACCATATTTTCAAACAAAATAGCTTGTCGAAGAAATAAACCAGGTAGAGGTATTTGTTGGCCAGTGACATATTCATGAAGTCACAGAAGGTGCAAAGAGTGGCATTGTTTTGTATTTCTGCAAATCTCTATAACTCTTGCTTAATCGAAAACAGCTGCCATTCTCTTATCTGCTTCCACAGCTAACCTGTTGCCATATCGCATATTGTATAGCTTCTGGAAAACTCCTCTGTTCATTCATTAGAGAATGTTATTATAAAAATAGTTTTTTTTCCCTCCGTATATCTATATATGAATATGTAAATATACAAAAATAGGTTTGGCCTTACAGATCCCATGGAGAGTATTGAGGGGGGTCCCCCAGGGGTCCTTAGACTATATTTTGAGAACCTCTGTCCTAAAAGGACCCATATGTATAAATTATGTGCTAATTAGAAATCCGTGTTCTCTACAGATTAAAGTAAATCCACAAAGGATACAGGTTAGTAACACTGTTAACCTAATTTGAGTTATATATAATACGTGTGTGTGTGTGTTCAGTCCTCAGTAGTGTCTGACTCTTTGTGACCTCAGAGACTGTAGCCCACGAAGCTTCCCTGTCGATAGGATTTTCCAGGGAAGAATACCAGAGTGGGTTGCCATTTCCTCCTCCAGGGAATCTTCTTGACTCAGGGATTCAGCCTGTTTCTCCTGCATATTCTGCATTGCAGATGGATTCTTGACTGCTGAGCCACTGGGGAAGCCCCACCCATATATAATAAATATAATAAAATTTTCTTTATGATTAAAATGTTACACTAATTCAATCTCATTCTCCCTCCTCCCCGACCCTGCCATTTGACAAATTAGTGAGAAACTTAGCACAAGTCTGTCTTTGAGAGGCAGTCTGACAAAAAGAGTACTCAAAAAAGGTCTCAGAGTAAGGGAACTTGGAGTTAATAAAACCCAAGGCTGCCTTTTCTTCCACCAATGGCTACAGGCCTTTACTTCTAAAACAGTACTACACTCTTCAGTTCTCTGCTAGCCCATGTGGCCTCTATTTATTTCAGAATTATCCTACTGACTAAAGCTCTCTGGGAGCAGGGGCTATGAACTCAAACCTGGATCCCTTTTTTTCAGGGAGACTCCAATTTCATCCTGGGCAAAGATGGATGATTCTGGAAGGGAAAACCATGAAAGACAGAAGATGGCCATCAAAATCTAAAAATAAATAAACCTCATGCCTTGGCAGAGGAATTCCACCAACAGTTAAATGACATTTAATTCTTTTCTAATACAGGGAATACAAATTTTTTTCAGGAAGAAATACACTTCTGCTTCTTTTGAAGTTAAAAGCAAAAACCTCAAATGCATATCTTATGTATGTAAGACTGGGGGTCATTCCAGAGTTTTAAAAATCAAGTCTCTGAACAAGGAAGGGACTACATATATAAGGACTTGTGTGTGTGTGTGTGTGTGTGTGTGTGTGTGTGTGCGTGCGTGCGTGCACATGCCTCAGACTGACTATTTAATTTTTAAATGGAAGAAACCAGAATCAGAAAGCAATCATACTTTCCATTCTATTTTCTTTGAGCAAAGACCTGCTGGTTGAGACACCAGGACTATATATCAAAGACGTACGTGCCTGAATTCAATTTATTTTTACTTTTGGAAGCAGGATAGTGCCGTTTCCATGAAGTCAGTCATCTCTGCAAGCCAAAAATGGCAAAAAATAGACACTCTCCTTTCTAGAAATGATAATAATGTACCATGACCAAAAAAGTGGTTTTTCCCTTAACAGATAATCTCGCATAAAAATGAGTCATGGGATTTCATAAATGGAAAGGCTTTTCTCAAATATGTGTGTGCAGGAACACACACACTTCTTTTTTTTCCATCAACAGATTTGAGCTTTCCATAAGCTATGTTACAATGAGAATGGATCGTCTGGAGCCTTTGAGTGAAAGGGGAGTACAGTATTTGGAGTTCAGCAAGAGGGAAGAAGTCTGTCTTAGAAAATAAGAGCTCTCTGCTTGTGTTCCTGGGAGAGAAATTTTAACTTATAAGGCATGTTAAGATGTTTCTTAAAAATATCTTATTCTGTAACTTCATCAGCTTAATTTCAGACCCGAGTGAGACATCACATGTCATTAGCATAGTTCTGAGTGTTGTTTCTTCTTCTGGGTGTGCTCAGGAGGATTGAGAGAAGGACCAATCGATGTTCAAGCATTCTCGGGAAAGGCCTGGTGTGGCAAGATCAGGAAGTGAGGACACAGAGTTCTTACCTCACAGTCAGGGGTAAGCAGGAGACAGACACAGGGGTGCCCCTAGAGCCACGGGGCCACTTTTGGAAACCGGAGAGATATGAACAGTCCCTTCCTTTCAGCCAGATGCAACAGTAATTTTTCAGTTTCACCGAAACTGAAATCCTTCTCATGATAAAACTGACATGTCGACAAACGACCTGGCTGCCCCCAGCAGATGGTTACCAAGCCAATAGACAGATACGCCCAAAGATGAGAAACAGAGCCTTGGGTCAAACCTGTCCTAGGTGCTGGCTTTTCACCCAGGCCAGTAACCATGGCTTTACATAGACGCTCTGAGGGTCTGCAGGGTTCATCTGGAAGGAGTATCCTGTACTTCTTAAATGAGCAAGAGGCAGTAGCTATAGGATGACATGGTGTATCTTTCTGAACAGTTGATTTTACTGGGTAGCAATGTAAAAATATTACCTTATTTAAAACAAACATGGGATAAACTGTAAACTCCATTTACAGTTTCAAGATAAAACAGAAACTTTGCAAGAAGTGCTGGACTTGCTCTGCCTCCAGATTCAGGGGGCATCGGTCCACCATCCTCTGCCTTAGAGGGAACATGGTGGAAAAAACTGAGAGCACTGGTATATCCTGGGCTTCCCCAGTGGCTCAGCAGTAAAGAATCTGCCTGGCAATGCATAAGAGATGCGGGTTCAATCCCTGGGTTGGAAAGATCCCCTGGAGGAAGAAATGGCAACCTGCTCCAATATTCTTGCCTGGAAAAATCCCATGGACAGAGGAGCCTGGCAGGCTACAGTCCACCGGGTTGCAAATGAGTCAGACACGACTGAGGGACTGGGCATGCACTGATGCATGCATGGTATATACTAATGAATGTTTACATTTTTATTAGATTTTTACCTTTGGAAGTTTCCTAAAGGCTTAATGCAAGCCAATTCAGCCTGATGTGTTACGTATAATACACCACAAAGGGCAGACGGCTGCATTCTGAGCACAGCGATTACGAGTAGTGTTGCCAGACTGGACTGGAAGAGCAGGAGAAGCACTTCCTAAATCCCCTTTGCTTACTTTCTTCACACCTGCCCACCCTGATTGCACCCAGGCTCTGATGACCCATGAGGGTCTTAACCCATTTATCCTGGAGAGTTGTGGGTTAGGATGCAAATACTAACAGAAAGGGCTTTTCCTGAAGAAAAAAAAAATCCATTTCCATTTCACATCTAAGAGGCCATGCACGTAAAGTATCTTTAACGAATTTTAGGTGGTATCTTGGGAGTGTTTTCACTTAAAGAAGTCAAAAAAGTCCACCATGAATCTTTTCTGTGAAATCAACTGAAAGGTTACTCAAAAACTCTCTGAGCAACTGGAGTTTGCATCTATGTGCACAGTATGAGGATCCCGGGATTCCAGAACGTTATCAGAGTCCTGATGCTGAGATCCTTAAATGCTGATCTGTCATTATCCTTCGGATTCCCCCTTCTTCCTTATCTGACAAATAATGAGATAAGCGCCAACACTCCTGAGCTTTGCTAAATTAGTTTGAATATTTTAAGTTCTGCCAACTCCCACCTCTACCCCCTGGTTCTGGGTCTTGACAGAAAAAGTGAAGAAACAGTTTGGAGGAAACCTCAGGGGCTCAGTTTAATACACCTCCAGCTGCTGCTTTCTCGAAATGTCCTGTGACCCCATGTGTACAACATGCAGTATTCAGAGAAATAAACAAGTAAATAAATAGCTCAAGGTCACACCCTCCTTTCTTTTCTGTGTTTTTTTTTTTTTTGCTGCTGCTGGGTCTCTGAGGTTTTCTACTGAAGTACCTTTTTAAATGCTACCAGCAAACTCCACCCCACACGCAGAGAACTGGACATGCCTCGGCTTTGGCCTGGTCCCATGAAGTGTTCCTTCGTAGCTCGGTCAGTAAAGAATCTGTCTGCAGTGCAGGAGACCGGGTTCGATTCTGGGGTCGGGAAGATCCCCTGGAGAAGGAAATGGCAACCAACTCCAGTATTCTTGCCTGGAGAATCCCACAGACAGAGGAGCCCGGTGGGCCTCACACAACTTAGCGACTAAACCACCACCACCTGAAGGGTGGCAGACTTGTCCACATGGCTTCAGTGGCATTGCAAGTGTGGCTGCCTCAGTGCCATTTTCGTAAACTTTACTTGGGAATGGACAAATGTGGCTCAACACACGGAGACGAGAAGATGCAACCTGAGCCAGCAGAACGTGGCCCTGGAAGAGGCTTTCTTCTTCAGTTCCAAACCACACATACTTGTGCAGTTAACAAATGCAGCAGGGGATACTGGCCCACAGCATTCACGCTGAGGCCAGAGGCTCTGCTGTCCTCCGCCCTCCCCTCTCCCCCACCCCCACCTGCCTTCCCAGGAACTGTGAGACTGCATGGAAATTTCAGGGAAAAGGTAGGTGGCTGCCTTCTTGGAACGCCTGCACACGCCAACAGGGAGAGGAACTTGGAAGTATTTTAATCTCAAGGAACTCAAGTGGGGGGGAGGGGGTTCCCTATAAATAAAATCATGTTCAAATAAACACAGAAAGGAGCCAATATTTCCTGTAAGGCCACTTTTCAGATGGATTACTGGAAGGAATATTCTTTCACAGTTTTATGGCTTACTTTGCTATCATCTGCTTGAAATTTGGGTCGGTTAAAACATAGATGCTAAGATCTAAGCCTTCCCTTGGATGAAATATTACAAAGGAAGCAGAAAGTCTCATTCCAAGAGCAGACTCAGAGGCAGAGCGCCTGGACTCCTGGGTTCTACTGCTGGCTCGGTCCCTGGGCTCAGGTCAGCTCTCGGTCAGAATCTCACTTCTAATCCCTTCAAATCATTTGTTAGTCCCTGTTGTCTAAACAGTGGGGAAAAACCCTGAGTAACACCCCTGGATCCTGTTCAATCAACTGGGATGGTTGGAGATGGTTACAACTCACTTCCAAGAAATCAGGGTGATTTATCCCTTGGGAGAACTAGTATGTTCCTAAGAGATCACAGTGTCATCAGAACAAACCCTTGAGGCACTCAAATGTTTCTCCACCTGCAAAAACCTCTCTGCTCCTTTAATGTGACTTCAAAAATAGTATCACTCAGCATTTTATAGTTCTTTACAACATCCACATTAAAATAACTCTGGTTGGGTTTCAAACCTCTGAGAGAGAATAAATAGGTATTTTTATCCCCAGTTCAGAGAGGAAAAAACTGAGGCTTCAAGGGGGCTCAGAGGCTTGACCAAGGGCCCAAAACTGGTAGGGAAGGGGGTTGGGACCCAGTGCTATTGTTTTCCAGGTTAAGGGATCTTTTCTCTCTAACACATGGCTCCTCATTAATAACCATATGGTTCCATCTAGACAAATGGACCAAGGGAAATGGGTTCCAGAGTTCCAGAAGAATCTGTAATGCCTTTCAGTGCAATGAAGGGTGGAGGGCCAAGTTTCTCTGAGGCCCTAAGTTAGCATGGGTCTAGAGCATGGTACTGTGGCCATGATTCTCTCACTACTGGCTCCTCCAGGAACAGAGAAGAGAGGCAGCAGTTCAACGTCCCCTCTGAACTTCCATGCCCAAGGGCCCATGGCTACCTGGCTGCTCCTCACTTATCACTAGAGCTTTGGTTTCTAGGAGGAGTGAGTGACTAGAAGATAGCTGTTCTGGGCAATTCAATTGGACTGGCCAACTAACTGCTATCTGCTTTGAGGCAAAGCACACAGGTTCCCTGTCCCCCATTACCTGGGAGGTGACTGTTCCTTCTCTTTACCTGGCCAGGTCACACTTTTACGTTAGGCTTCACCTCAAGTATCACTTCCCTAGATATGCCTTTCTTGACCCCATTTACCACACATGAGTAAGCCTCTTTCGACTCTTTGCCTCCTCTAATTATACAGTCCCACAGCACTCTGTAAATTTCCTGTGTCATTTATCACAATTTTAGCAAATAATTACTCCTATGATTATTTGTTTTATGTTTGCTACCCTGCTTGACTGTAAGTCCTCTGAGACTAGGCTCAGCCTTGCATTCTGCTATATTCCCAGCCTTCAGTTTTCAGGCAATTTTCAATCAATATTTACTCATCAAAACAATGAATGAGTGATACATACACGCCACTAACACTAAATAGAACCGTCTGCAATCAAGCTAGACAACTGGCAAAAATGACACCACCACCTTTCTGCAGCAAGCATTTTGTGCCTTTCTTGACCTCCTAAAAAGAATGCGAAACTTCATCAAGCTTTCCAAACTGACACTGTATAAAATGCAAGTGATTTCTTTCTGGTCAACATCATCATGAGAGTTCGCAGCACAAAATTATGTTTCTAAATTTAACACATATACCTCGGACTCTTTCGGAAACAAATCACTCTGTCCCTTGACCACTCTAGGATTTTAAGGATAAGAATGGGTCTTCTGGAATTATTCAGGGCCTTCCACTTAACTTGGGCTTCATTGGGTCTTACTGTCCTAACAAAGAACTGGACAGAGACTTTTTGGGCTTCGGGCAAACATGGAGAAACTAACTGGAAAATCCTTCTGAAGCCTCCCTCCTGCCCCCTTCCCCAGCTTCCTACATCCTTTGAGAGATACTCAAGGATTGTTTCAGCCTTGTGTCTGAGAATAGACTGTAACTTCACTAAAGGACTAAACTCCACAGATCCTTTTTTTAAGGAGCAGCTGTTTCCAGATGGAAGACATTCTAGCTGAACACATGACGTGGTCCCCGTCTACAATCTGAAGCATTTCCCCTAGTGCAGTAATGTGTCATCAGAAAGGCTTCCTGGTGACAGAAAATGGATTCATTTTAATTGGGGACGATTTCACTTCAAATCCTATTTGAAGGAGCGACAGGGTGTGGACGTGGCCCAGGCCCTGGGCGTTCTAAGGGCCTACTAACCCACTCAGGGGATATCTATTAACCAGGCAGCAGCAAAATCTTCTGGGCTTAAGTGGAGTCCAGCTTGGCTGGGAACTGTAACATTCATTACACCCTCTGTTGATAAGATCCCCAATTAGTCACTCTGGACAAGGGAGGCTAAAATCGGCCACTAACATGAATAGCAAAGTTATAGTGGTTGGAGTCTATGGGATTTGGAACTGTGTGGGCTGTCACTGATTTCCTGTCTCAGCTGGGGTCAAGGCAAGATGGCATCCCACAGAAGAACTGCCAGCTTCCTTGGGAAGTTTCTCTGTAAGGTTGGGGGACCGGCTGGCACTTTCAAATGGAGGGAGAACTAAGAAGGGACAGACTACATGTGGTGAACCGCAACTGTTGGATTCTCCAACCATGCCACAGGGCCTTGGAGCAAGACACAGCCCAAGTTTTCTTAACGGGTGTTTGGAGGGGTCTACTCAGTTTGGTGAACAGGGGATGTGTGTAAGGATGCCACTGTGTTTCTGATTAGTCTAATTAAAAAAAAAATCACACACACACATACACATCCAGTATATGCAGGTATAGATAGATAGATACAGATATATAGAAAATTATGCCAGATGTTTATACTTCATTTTCATGTATTTGTATTAGGCAGGTCAGAAATTTTAGTTACGTGTATTCAGTTTTTTAAAAATCATTTCATTAAGGCAGAAAGTGTATGATCAAACATATCACTATGGCTCAGCAGAGGCAGCAGACTGGGGATGGAAATTGCAAAAGCCACTCCCCCCACGACCACTGACCTGGGGCCACTAAGGGTGGCTGTGTCTCTCACCGCCTGGGCTGTTTCTGATGCAAAATCCAGGGCGCCTGCCACTGGCTTGGTGACAGTGCCAACAAGCCCTTTCCCAAGGCCAGATATGAAACCGCTGACACCCCCTTCTGTTTTCACACCTTCCACGGTTGAGGTTATAACACTGGTCAGTCCACCAATGATACCTAGCAAAAGAGACAAGGGCTGTGGTAACCTGGCCAAGGACAAAAGCAAAAGCATTTAAAGGCAAACCCCTCAATTTCATGCACCTGGCGAGGTAGACATATGGGCATCATGCCAACCTCCTGACAGGCAACAGGGAGGCCCATCAAGATGGGGCGGCAGCAGGTGTGCCCTCGGAGTTGAGAGTCAGAGAACATGCATCACACGTCAGTGAGAAGGACAGCGTGTTTCAGTTTTGAAAAAACAAAGGAAAGTGAAGAGATTACCAGTGACTACTTTTTAATTCCAGAGCTTGAATAGCTTATGGGCAATCAGGAAAGGGTGCAGACAGAGGATTAAATCAACGGACCAGCAAATTGGGCCCTTGGGGAAAGTTGGGATCCTCTAAAATGTAAGGTGGAGCAAGAACCAAATATAAATCCTCAGTTTTCAAAGAATACTATTTGACTAGCCAGCACCACCGGAGAAGGCAATGGCACCCCACTCCAGTACTCTTGCCTGGAAAATCCCATGGACAGGGAAGCCTGGTGGGCTGCAGTCCATGGGGTCGCTAGGAGTCGGACATGACCGAGCGACTTCACTTTCACGCATTGGAGAAGGAAATGGCAACCCACTCCAGTACTCTCGCCTGGAAAATCCCATGGACAGGGGAGCCTGGTGGGCTGCCATCTAAGCGGTCGCACAGAGTTGGACACGACTGAAGTGACTTAGCAGCAGCAGCAGCAGCACCACTGAATGCCTGAAATGGGGTCAAAACTCCTTCCTGAACACGTTGCTGAAACAGGTGCATGCAATCGGAGTCGAGGGTGAAGCTTGGATGAAGGGTATCCCCAAGGCTGCCAGTGTCAGCTGGAACCCTAGATGCCATCAGTTCAAAAGATTGACCGAGGTCAAAAAGACATTCCAAACATTTTGAAAGGTGATGGCAGTGACCTTAAAGAGCCTCCCAAGTGGCCAGAAGTTGGCAGAGGCTGGAGAGGACGCAGGCATTGCTAGGAAGAATCGTCTCCAGGATTTGTGCCAGGGACACTCACAGATGTTTACCCTTTGATGGAGGGGGTATGAGGACACTCTCTCTAGACTCTTCAGCTCTAGTGAGACAAATTGGTATAGGAAGTTCCTTGGGTGAGAATATACTAACAATTCACGGCATTTCTTCTGGATTCTGGGTCCACTTGCTCCAGTGAGGCAACAGGCCTTTCCCAAAGTTTGGAACAAAGCTCATGGCAGAGTCAGAACATGACTGAACCTGGGTTGAGTGGGGCCGACAGGGGGAACTGAGCCTGACTCTCAGTTTAAAAACCTGGTTTAAAAACCAAGGAGACGGCTTTGATTCTGGTTCTTGTTATCGTTTAAGGGTTGTTTTTTGTTTTGTTTTTTCATCAGAAGGAAGGATCTCACTCTACTGCTTTCATACATCCCAGAGCTTAATGGGTCCCCCTTGGATGAGGCCACTGGTTCTTGGTCTCAGACTGGCCCGAATGGCTTCTGGAGGTGTTGCACATATTATCTGAAGGATCCCTGGCTTGGAGGGATTTTGCTACTGTGAACCACTCACTCATTTTCTCAGCACACTGGAACACCCATCTAAACAGTGAGGACAGGCATGGTTTCTCTCTGCATCTCAAGGATGCTGGATAGATAAAGACAAGTACACATAGCAAAGCACTTTATATTCATTAAAAAAATAAAGTCTTAAAATTGTCTGGTGCACTATCATTACAGTGACCAGAAACAATGATTAAATCTTTAACCCCAAAAGATTGCCCAACAATCAACTTTTAAAGTCCATAAACAGATCAATTTCAGCCAAAGTTCACTGCTAGCTTGATGTCTCCTTGGGGGCTGCTTGCTTTCCAGCTGGGCAGAGGCATTTTGATCCAAACCTTATCATCAGGAAACTTGATAAACAAAAACGAAGAAAAATATGATTTTTTACTAGGTATATTCCTTGTTTTTCCTCCAATTGTTACTGAGAGCTTCAGACTATTCCTAAGAATCTGGTACAAGCAGTTCAACCGACAACCATCACTAAGCACGAGCTGTACACCAGGTGCTGTGTGAGGCACTGCAGGTATAAAGGTGACCACGAGAGGGTCTTTATCCTCTCCTTGCCCTCAAAGCCTATCAGGGAAGCAAGACACACACAGCTGGCTACACACACAACTCAGACTGCCAGGTCTGCTCTAATCAACACTGATTCTAACTGGGGACAGTGGAGCTGCGCAAACCTCATCTGAGTGGGGACTTGCAGGTAGAGAACGATTTTGATGGGCAAGGAAGTGCGGCTGGGGAGGGGAGGGCAGAAGAAACATGAGTGAGCAAGGACTCGGGGGCATGTCTGGAGAGCAGGATATAAGTCTGGGTTGCTGAAATACAGTGTGGCTGCGGACAGTGGTGGGAAGAGCTGGCTGGGTCTACTTGCCTAGGGTCCTTCAACGTCATGCAGAGAAGGTACTGACGCAACAGATGAGTCAGACTGAAACGTTAAAAATCAGAACCATAAGCAAGTTCAGAGACATTCATGCTGTGTTCCACATCTCTTGGGCACATAAATCTACAATCCCTATGAATGTGCATTTATGACTCAAAAACATCTGGGCCACAAACCTGGCAGCCAATTCACATTTCACTACCTCTGGAAGGAATAATCAGTGAGCAGAAGGCAAGTCTTGAAGCAGTAGTCCTGTGTTCTAAAAAGGGGTTTGGACACTTACATCCTAGGACACTTGGGAGACAGAAGCCAGAGAACAAGAAGGAACTGCAATGTGTACAACATTTTGAAAATGAATGAAGAGTTCTCACAGGCTGTAACATTTTGACCCAAGGAGGACAGAACCAGAGAGCCTGGAAGCATTCAGGCACACTCAGATACCAAGCCATCATTTCTTCTTGCAATTGGATAAGCAAAAGGCACCTCCAGGGAGCTGAGGCAGAAGAGCCCCCTGTCTACAGCCTGATATCACATGACTCACCATGAGCCAGGCCGTGGATGCCAGCTACAAGGTGTTCGCCACTCGTGGCCGCATGGTATCTGATGTACTCCCGCTCCGACTGGTGGCGATTATCCATCGTCTTCCCTAAGCCATCTGATAATGTCCCCGCAAACTGGAATGAATACAAAACAGAAGGAAACAAGTTTTAAAGCCTCAGCACTGGTTTTTTTTTTTTTTTTAACTGTTTTTATTATTTTAAATAAAATACCTTCCCTTGTTCCTAACTGGGATTCAGTAAATACTGAATGACAGAGAGAGAGAGAGATTAATTGCTTAATTACATGTAGTGTGTGTCCCAGAAGAATATTTTTCAAGCACTGGACATATAACGAATTGTAGGACATTTACACTGGTGGGCATAAGGTTTTTAAACAACTACTAAACTTCCATAATCATATTTACTTTTCACAATCCTATTGCAAACTTACAGAAAGACTAAAGGTGTAACAAAATGGCCTGGGGGAGGAGAGGGGAACTTTGGGATTCCATAATGGTGTGGATGGCTTCCCTGGTGGCTCAGTAGTGAAGAATCTGCCTGCAATGCAGGAGACGGGTTTGATCCCTGGGTGGGGAAGATCCCCTGGAGAAGGAAATGGCAACCCACTCTGGTATTCTTGCCTGGGAAATCCCGTGGACAGAGGAGCCTGGCAGGCTACACTCCATGGGGTCACAAAAGAGTTGGATACGACTTAGCGACTAAACAACGACAACTCCACTGATAAGGACAGAGGCTGTTTGCTCTAAGGATCAGTGGGATTCAAAATAAAAATGTGGCAAATTGTTGCTTGAGGATTTGACATCCACATTTTAAGAGAGATCAACTGCCCCAAAGTAATGCCTTTTTTCCACTTATTCCACAATTACTGACTGCCCAGTCCCATCTGTCAAGAGGAAAACAAAGTCTAGGGAAAGGTGAACAGGGGTAGATCACCTTTCTTATGAAGTGGCAGACCTGAACTCATGATTTCAAATGCAAAATCCTTCCCCACAAATCAGAGTGAGATTTTATTTATCCTGGCATACTTTACCCAGAGAACTGTCTCACCCATCAAAGCTGGATAAAAAGGACATAAAACTCTGTTTTGTCACAAGACAATCTGAAAAGGTTTAAAGTGACAGTTAATAAACCACAGGGTACTTATCCTCATCATTCAGGCATAAAAAAGGAAGGATATCAAATATATAATGAAGCTTCACGGGAAGGATCTACCAAAACAAGTGGTTTAAGTGCCAATGACCCAGGACTAACCTTTTAGAAAACTCACAGGAATGTTATTTAGATATAAAGCTCAGAGGAAAGGCTCGAGGCAAACAGCCTGACATGAGGACGCAGTACACTGGCCTCCTGGCCACCACAAGGCCACTGCATTCTGGTTTGGCGAGGTGGGGCACACAGATCTGCCCTGGAAGCCATCAATCCTGAGGCTTCTGACGCTGAGAAATGAGGGAAGGTGAGTTCTGGGCACAGGAGAGACCAGAGGAAGAAGCAGCGATTCCACGTAAAGCAATGGTTCCTGGAGCAAGATCTGACTGCTCTTTCTCCTTGTACTCTTTTGTTTTTGAATTTTTACAATGTTGTGTTGGTTTCTGCAGTACCACAACATGAATCAGCCATAATTATACATATATCGCCCCCCTCCTCTCCCAACGTCCTACCCCTCCAGGTCATCACGAGCGCACCAGGCTGGGCTCCCCATGTTACAGAGCAACCTCTCACCAACTACCCATTTCACACACGACAGCGCATACATGTTGATACTACCTTCTCCATTTGTCCACTCTCTCCCTTCCGCACTGTGTCCACAAGCCCGTTCTCTACATCTATGTCTCCATTCATCCCCTGCAAACAGGTTCATGTATGGAATGGAGAAACGGTATGGATGAACTCCTTGCACTCTTGACCAAAAGCTTTTATGACCTCATGGACTTTTCCGGAGATGCAACCTCTGTCATGACTGATTTCTGCCTCACCTTCCCTGTCACTCCCTGTCTAATTAGAGAGCTGAAGTTAATGAAAAGTAATTTTACACTTTCCTTTAGGACAGAGACACTGTGGGATTTCTTATTAAGTGGGGATTTTCTCCAGCAACCCCACTTAGAACCACTGTGAGCCATAAGCTCAGGGGTCTGGCCAAACCAGATTCTAGTCTCAACCATTCTGGTAGCCACGTGACCCCGAGCCAGGGGCCTGACCGCTGTGCCTCCCTCCCAGGATCTGTAGGAGGGAGATAGTCCTGATGCTGTCCTGTGGCTGACAGGATCAGTGACAGTTGCTCAGGGTATGGAATCTGGTCAGCACTCTTACTGTTATCAGGTTATTATTAGTCAGCTACTAGTCCACGGAGGAACATCCCACACTGTCTAAAGAAAGCCTTTCAAACATTTAGAATGATGGTCACTTGCGCGAGAATTTAACATTGAAAGGAAAAAACCGAAACTCTCTTCCCAGCAGATAAACACCAGCCTCCAAAGTGAATTTTTGGAGTGGTACCATCTATAAAATTAGAGTGTTGGACTTGGTGGTTTCCAAAATCCTTTCCAGCTCTGACAGTCTGTGATCTATGATCCAAGTTAGGATGTCTTTATTAAGCACTTACTCTGGGCCCAGCACAGATTTAGGTCCTGCTAAGGAGGCAAGCGAATAGCGGCCTTGGACCTACTCTCAAAAGTGACAGTCTCATTAGGAAGACAACAATTCCACACGTGACACGGCCAGCAACAAGAACCTGGAACAAAAACTCTTTGCACTTGGGAATTGAGAGAGGAGAGAGAAATGTGACCCTTGTTTTGGAGCGCATTCTTGCTATCTTCTGGAATTACAGAGGTTGCCAGTGGTCTTCACTCAGGGTCTGGACAAAAATGTCTCTCCCTGATGTCACAGAAGAAGGAAAGAATGGTTCAACTCTGACTTTCCTAAAAAGAGAGATCTTCCTGGAAGAGATAGTAAGTTAAGGTCCTGTCTACATATTTCTGGCAGCTGACTTAGAAGTTAAAAACCCCATAATACTTTCCCCCCTAAGAGAATGTGGGGTAATAATCTAGGCAAATAGCCCAATACCAACCCCTTTCCCTTAACTGTCCCCCATCCTCCAATAAAACAAGTATAATAGCCAAGATTTATGAGGGAGGCTATGTCAAAGCTTAACTGCCAATTGATTCTGTTGCAGCAGCCTTGGCAACCCTAGCACCAACTGGCCTGGGGTGTTCTCTGTACAGAAACACCACATTGACCCCAGAAGGGTGGGACAAGATGACCTAAGAGATCCCTTCCTCCCTCTAAATGTTGGATTCTTCCCTGTGCTTCTCAGGAGCCTTACCACTGCCATGGAAAGGTGCCTATACTCTGCACACTCCAGGGCTTCCATCTGAATGTCCATTTCTCTATTAAAAAACCACTGTGCAGGCCAGCTGGGCTTGTCCTTTGTCACTTGTGAATGGACAGAAAGGATACAAAGAGATTTTATTAACAGGAAATGACTACCAAAGTCTTCACCCCTAGAAATATGATGTTGAGAACTCAGAAAACTTGTGCCATTGTAGGAATCCATGATCTGACCAAACCCATACTGATGAGAGCTTAATAAGATTTTGCAGGGAGAAACATTTATAGGAACTAAACTGAAGCCAGCCAGATGAAGGATCAAAGGCTGGGCTTTGGGCCAGTCCACTGGTCTTCTGAGAGTCGAATCCACGGCACCACAAAGCTTGCGGCCTTCTCCCACTGTGGGAGCACTGAGTCACCCTTAATTCCATCTCTCATTCCCCACCTCGGTGGGAAAGTAAATCACACCCTATATCTCATTTCTCCCTAAAAGACAGGGTGAGGACACATGGGCTGGAGAGGGAGGTAATTGCAGTGGGCACTCTTTATGGGTGCCCTCTGGAACTGGTCTTTTCTGAGGCTGGGAAGTACTGTTTCATCCATGTCCTTGACTTTGAAAATGACCATTCAAACAGAGCAGAGATGCCCATGAGAGCTACAACATAACGTAGGAGTGACTGGTGTAGGAAATCTTTCACTGCCCGCCCCAGCTCTGCCTCCACATTTTAAAAAGAAAAGCCAGACACATTGAAAATTGAATTCACGTTGAAACTTTTTCATTGATGATGCTTCAAATGGAAATGAAGTCTTGGTGGCAGATACTCGGACAAAGGAAAACTCCAAGGAGGCAGGTATATGGCATAAAGACAGGACATTCACACCTGAGTTTGAATTCTGTGACATTTAATAGCTGTGAGACCATGGATGAGTAACTTCACCTCTGTGAGCCTCTCTGTCTCCTCATCTTCAAATGGGAATGAGAATAGCCATCTACGAGGATACAGCAAGGATTAGATAAAACATGTAAAGCACTTAGCACAGAGCCTAATACATGGAACACTCAATGAAAACAGTACTGAGTTATCTGAACTTCAATTTCTTCCTATGCAAAACGGGTATAATCAGATTCTACAGGGCTGTCGTAAGGATTAAATGAGACTGTGCTCGCACTTTAACTCCATCCAGTATAAACTACACCTCAACACCAGAAGGGGCATTTGCAAGGACTCAGAGGTAAAGAATCTGCCTGCAATGCAGGAGAAGTGGGTTCAATCCCTAGGTTGGGAAGATCCCCTGGAGAAGGAAATGGTAACCACTCCAGTATTCTTTCCAGCCTAGAAAATCTCATGGACAGAGGAGCCTGGAAGGCTACAGTCCATGGGGTTGCAAAGGAGTCAGATAAGACTTAGTGACTGAACAACAACAGGCCAATATAGCTCATTTGGTAGCAATTTGAAGTCCACAAAAAACTTAAGGCTACACGCGAATACTGTTCTGTTGCTCTGCTGTGCTGTGCTTAGTCGTTCAGTCATACCTGACTCTTTATGACCCCGTGGACTTTAGCCTTGCCAGGCTCCTCTGTCCATGGGAATTCTCCAGGCAAGAATTCTCGAGTGGGTTGCCATACCCTCCTCCAGGGGATCTTCCCAACCCAGGGATCGAATCCAGGTCTCCTATGTTGCAGGTGGATTCTTTACCAGTTGAGCTACCAGGATACTGTCCTAGCTAAAATCAAAGATTCCGAACGAATAGGATGTCCTTGAGAAAAGCTGCTATGACCCTTGCGAAGACGACAATGATTCCCCCCATCTTTCACTGAAGGATGCTCCAGCACAAGCCACATCTGTGAATTCTGACAAGCCCCAAACCACTAATTTCTACACAGCCATATTTTCACCAGGGCGGGTAAAAATCTCAGAAGCACTTCAAGATGCCAGTTCTATAGAGTAGCTGACACACACACACGGCACGTCAATATCCCACCTTTCAAAAATAACCCCACTGTCTCCAGCAATGGAGCCACAACAAATTAGCCTGCATTTGGGGCTGGGCTCAGAAAAGTTGATTTTATAAAACTGAAATTCAAGTAGATGCTGGAATGATGCAAGAGAACAAATTCACACTGTGTCCCTCTGTTTCGTCCTATCAGCATTCCTGTCCCTTTCAGGAGGCTCAGCAAGCAGGGGATGCCAAGGATATTTGGCCAGTGTAACAGGAGCCGGGGCTTGAATTTCTCCCCCTGCTCTGGGGTTTTTCTTTCACAGTTATTTACCTAATGGAAATTTCCTCTTCAGTATCCTTGCTCCACTGAGTAATTGCTGGTAACAACATCTTTCTTGTCACCAGGGCCAATGTGACCACGTATAATAGGAAAGGGGAGAGAAGTGACAGGAGTCTGTGTGTGAGTGAGGGTTGGGCCTTCTTTCAGCATCAGGTTGTACAGCCACAGGTCTCAGCCACCATCCCAGCTCCAACTCTGATCAGCATTGCCTGCCACAAGTTAGGCTGGACCGTGGAAATCTAGAGCCCAGTATATCATGCCTGGAGGAAGGCTGCCATGACATGGTCACAAGGCAGAGGCGAACAAGTCAAGTTCTTACTCTGCCACTTACTAAACATACATGTTGGTGCAAGGCCTCCTGGAACCTCAGCTTGGTTCTGCAAAAAGCTAGTCTAAAGGGTTACTTTGAAGGGTTAAGGAGATAATGCAAAGTGTTTGGCACGGAGTCTGGCACACAGGAGGTCATCACTTTTTACAAGTTTCTTACAAGCAATCTGGAGGCTTAAACTTCAGAGTCATTTTTGACTCTGCCAGAATACTAGCAGGAAAACCACCTTCAAGTCATGTAAGATTGTAAGTCACTTCAAAACTAAGGTCTTCACATACTTCACTCATATTGTTAAAATATCCACAGTTAAAAACGATTCTTGGCCTGAGTTTTTCCTTGACATTGAAAAACCCTTTTGTGAGACTTGTGAATGGGGCAGAAGTAAAGGAGAAAGTGATCCAACAAGCATTAGGTGTCTGTCACTGACACAGGGTAAGAGCCAGCCCTCACTTGGCCAAATAGTGGAGAGGGTGGGCTGGGACTGGGGACTGGCATTAAAAAAAAAAAAAAAAGGCATCAGCGAAGCTGAGGTTTGGCAAGAAAGAGGTATTTCTGGACCCCAGATCTCTACCTACTAAAAGTGGGGCGGCTTTGTCTACTTTCAGTTCTATTGGGTTATGATTATGTGTAGCCCTTAAGGCAAAAAGAGAAAGGGGAAAGAATCCAGAAAAGAGACCCTGAATAAGAAAGACATTTTAAAGTTGCGGCTGGCATGCTACTCCAGTTAACATGCTTAAGCCAATGACCTTGGGTTTTGGGGGCGGGGGGGATGGGGAGACGGGCGCGAGCTCTGGAGATCTAAAGGCCCTCCTACCCTAAGACATACACCATGTTGCTATTTCATGGGTAAGCACTTATCAGGCAACAGATACTCCTTTTCAGTTAAGAAACAGAGTTATCCAAAGCCACCCAGAATTATCTCAGCACACAAGGCCTAAACATAAGCAACAAAGTCAGACCTCAAGACTGTCCTGGTTCTTAACTGGCCCGAGACACACGCCTGCTGCTGCTGAACTGGCAAGTCTTTTCCGGCTCTTCCGCAACTCTGACCCAGTTGTGAACTCAGAGGTTGTTTCAGATTAATCTAGATGCTCGGAGTGGATCGGAGCACTCTCACATAATAGGATTTTGCTTTTTCTTTACAAAGGATCAGGAGAGTTTATTACAAGGCTAAAAGCAGAGAAATAAGAATACCACAGGTAGCATCAGGAAAACTGATTTTCAATAACAGACAAGTGTTATGTCTGTCAAGTCCAACTTTCCCTGGTTTTTCCTACATCAATCATATCGGCAGGATGAATCTCTAAACCCAGCTGTGGGTGGGATGGCATCACAGCTTTAGCCCTCCATCAGCCAGGCCTTGTCACAGGCTTCCTCCGAGAAGGGGTGGAGGACTGTACCGAGGAGCCAGGCATCAGTTCATCTACTGCTGAAAATCACTTGAAGTACACCTGGAGGGAAGCCAGGGCTGGGTTTCCCTACAGTTAGTGCTAGTCAAGGGGAATACGCCTTGGAATGGGCCATGAGGTCTCCATCTGCCACGCCGACAAAGTTTTTCAATCCGTGCAAATGGCCCACACCTCAGTACTGAACCAAGAGAGAGACTGTGACATAGGGGAAAAAAATCTCTCCAAGGTGGGCACTCCATAATAGCTGACTTGGCAGATAAATTATTTCAACACCAGGAAAGCACACAGGTTTTGGGTAGCAAGGATCCCAACTCTGTCACTAGTGTCAGCTGGGTGAGTGTGAGCAAAACACACACTCTCTTTATGGATCAGTGTCTTCATCAATAAAACAGGGAGGACACTGCCCACGTGGTTGCTGGGTTAATCCAAAGATACCTTAGTTTTCAAAGTACATGGTGGGGGGTGGGGAAGAAACACAAATCAATGTGTAAATGGCAAGGATTATTAATGCAAATCCAATTCTTTCTTCTAATGCACACTCCACTCCCCCTTCCTCCCCAGCTGAACCCTGCATGTCTCATCCTGTGATATAGAAGTCACCTTATACCCGTTATGGAACAATGGAAAGCATCAAGAAGTCAATTATAAATAGACTAAAACCTTAAAATGCATAAAGTTAGAAACAGAACATTTCATAATAGAAAAGAAGCTAGAGCTTATCTCATTCCCAGTTACAAGGACTTCATTCTTGTAAAGTACTTTGTATTTCAAATGAATAGATATATTCTCTTTAAAGCCAAAAGCTTGGGAAGAAAGGAGTTGGGTGACATCATTGAGGACAATACCAGACGCTAGGCACCAGTAAAAGCTGAGCTTCTCACTGAAAAAGTCAGGTGTGTTTCAGGGGTTTGAAACATATTGAGATTTTTTTTTTTAAGAAAGAAATAAGTCCCCAACTGGTTTCTTCAAATAAATGAAGTTTTAAATGAGCAGAATACGCAAAGGAGAGCTTCCAACTGCTAAAAAGCATAGTGTAACTTTTAGAAATGTAAACACTGGCCAGCAATGTTAACTGGATATCAGGCACTGTTCTAAAGGTTTGACATCTATGAAATCATTTATTGGTTTAATCCTCATAATAACCCCATGAATCGGACTCTATTATTATCCAGTTGTACAGAGGAAACTGGAAAGACCCTGGATGGGGGAATGAGTGCAATAGGATATGGTAATTCAGAGGTACAAGCTTCCAGTTACAAAAAAAAATGAGTCACAGGAATAAAATGTACAGCTTGGGGGATACAGTTGGCGATAATGTAGTATCTTTGAATGGTGACAGATGATAACTAGACTTGAATGTGATCATTTTGAAATATACAGAAATATCAAGTCCCTATGTTGTATACCAGAAACTGTGAGTCAATTATACTTCAACAACAACAAAAAACAAGCAAATCTGTGGGAGATTAGACGTGTGTTTACCAGAAGCAGAGACGAAGGAGAGAAGGAACTAGACAAAGGTGGTCAAAAAGTACAAAGTTTCAATTATAAAGATATGTAAGTAACAGAGATGTAACAGGATTAATATATTTAATACTGCTGGAGGATATATATATGAACCAGAGATCAAATTGCTGACATTCACTGGATCATAGAGAAAGCAAGAGAATTCTAGAAAAACATCTACTTCTGCTTCACTGACTACATGAAAGCCTTTGTATGGAACACAACAAACTGTAGAAAACTCTTAAAAGAGATGGGAATACCAGACAACTGACTGGTTCAAAATTGGGAGAAGAGTAAAACAAAGCTGTATATTATCACCCTTTTATTTAACTTATATGCAGAGTACATCATGCAAAATGCCAGGCTGGATGAATCACAGGCTGGAATCAAGACTGCTGGGAGTAATATTCACAACGTCAGATATGCAGATAACACCACTCTAATGGCAGAAAGTGAAGAGGAACTAAAGAGCCTCTTGATGAGGTAAGAGCACAGTGAAAAGTTTGGCTTAAAACTCAACATTCAAAAAAATATGATCATGGCATCCGGTCCCATCACTTCATGGCAAATAGAAGGGAAAAAGTGGAAGCAGTGACGGATTTTCTCTTCTTAGGTTCCAAAATCATTGCAGACAGTGACTGCAGCCAAGAAATACGAAAGTTACTGAGAAAGTAAATCTCAAGAGTTTTCATGACAAGGAAAAAATATTTTTTATTTCTTTTATTTTGTATCTATATGAGATAAGAGATGTGCACTAAATTTACCCGGTAATCACTTCATGATATATGTAATACTTAAGTGAAAAAGTGAAATCATTACGTTGTATACCTTAAACTTACATAGTGCTGCATGTCAATTATATTTCAATAAAACTGGAAGTAAAAAAAGAAAGAAACTGGAAAGACCATGATCACCTCCAACAATAGCCTGAGAAGCCGCTGGTGCTGCTAAGTCGCTTCAGTCATGTCTGACTCTGTGCGACCCCAAAGACAGCAGCCCACCAGACTCCCCCGACCCTGGGATTCTCCAGGCAAGAACACTGGAGTGGGTTGCCATTTCCTTCTCCAATGCATGAAAGTGAAAAGTGAAAGTGAAGTCGCTCAGTCGTGTCCGACTCTTAGCAACCCCATGGACTGCGGCCCACCAGACTCTTCTGTCCATGGGATTTTCCAGGCAAGAGTGCTGGAGTGGGGTGCCACTGCCTTCTCTACTAGGTATCCACATATATTTGAAACTTGATGATCTATGGAGAAAACCCAACTCTGATTTCTGTTATTTTCTCCATGGGAAATTTCTCCCTGATCACTAGGGAAAATCTTATACACACCAGATAGGTATCTTTTCTTTTCCAAGCAGTGCTGGTGACAAAGGAAGGAAGTGTAAAAGTTTCCCAAAAATGACATGTAAATCCCTGGATGTGCAAGAGGGTCAGGCTCCACTCCCCTTTCGTGATCAAACCCCAACTCTGATACCCCATCCTTTTCCATCACCCACACTTTGCCCAGCCCCTCATTTCCCCAACGCTCTCACTCAAACATCTGAAACAAGCCCCAGATAAAGAGGAGGTTCAGTGGATGTCCACTGTGTGGATCACATTACACCAAGGTCACACTGCTCGTGCACCATTTACAGCTTTGAGGAAAGACAGAAGCCAAGCTGGGATGGGGACTGGGACCACTGACTGCAAGATTTCCTGACTTCTGGAGAGGCCTGCTCTTCCACCCATCTGCTCACAGAAGGATGTACTGAAGGTGGAGTGCTAAATCGAACAGATTTGCTCCATCAGAGCTGGTCTGGTCAAGCAGATCTAACCGCAGAAAGGTTATTGCTCAGGCAAGGATGGTTTTGTTTATCAGTAACTGACATGTGGAGGTGGATGATAGGGGTGCAAAGGCAAAGGGGGCCATGGGGAGAGAAGCAGCAAAGCCCAGCCATGCTCTATTAAGAAGGGTCCATCCAGCTCGGGCTTCATGCCTCTCCATCTTTGCTTGGCTCCTCTCCAGGCCCATGTTCCCCGACCTAACCCAGCATTCACAGCGGACACCAAGGTACTTATTCTTCCAATTAACTACACTATATGGGAGTGGTGGGGGGATGGAGCCAGAGATAACAGAGGCTGACTCTTCATTCGTCAGGGAGGTCTTTCAACCTCAAGTGCGATGGATGCGAGAGAAGACCACGGATGAAGAGCCAGGCGTCAGCATCTAGGAGAACATGGGGAGGTGAGCCTCTGGGAGGGGAGGAGGTGGATGCAAGCAGCTCAGCTCCAAGGTACTTCAGTCCTAGCTCACTTTTCCTGAGACCTGGCTTGATCCCAGGCTCAAATGAAAGTCCACAATAAGGTTCTTTTTACAAAAGAAGCAAAGATTCCCACCCTTCAGAAGGACTAAAATTTAAAAACTGCAGTCTGGTTCCTCAGAAACCTCTGGTATTTGCCTGGGATGTCCCTTGGATTCCTCAGTGGCCTTTTAGGAGGCATTCCTAACTTTACTATCCTTCAACCCCATACACAAAAAACGACCCGGGAGAGGACACTCAGCATTCACACCCATCTACTTCCTGCAGATCTGGTGTTTTTAAAGCCCGCTGAATGAGGCATTCCCAGGTTAACAGATTTCAGGTCTAAAAAACAAGTCCTGGAATGAGGAAGAAAACACAATCCACTTAACCCGAAAGCTGCCCTTTCAAAGGTGACTTAATGGGCCTACTCTAATGTCTTGTGTTGCTTTTAAAAGAAAACCTTCAATTACGAGAAAGATAGAAAAATAGAGGCTCTGGTTCACTGTACTTTCAACATGGAAGAGAGCTAATTAACCCTTGTTTGTAAAGGAAGTTTCACCCATTTTCTTGCCTAAACAGAACTTACTCTTGAGGACTAAGCTTCCTTAAGGGTTTGTTATCATTTCAGGAGTTACAGCTGATAGGGTCTCTACCCCCCAACACACATTCCCTTCCACTGTCCATCCTCCCCCACCCTTCTACTCTGGGGCATCAGGCTCTGATCTGTGTTGAAATATAAGTCCCACTGGAAAATTCTTGCTGTTATATACCCCTCACTGCAAATGAAAAGCTCAGAACGTAAGTTCCGCAGGGAGGTACACAAGCTGGAAAATCAAAGCACTGGGCACTTGAAAGTAGAAGGAAGACGAAATATAAACCCTCTTTGGAGAAAAATAACATCAGACAGAGCCTCTAAAACTTTTCTGACATGACACCCAGCATTCAATAAAAATTACCAGATATGGAAGTCAAACAAAATGACTGAAAACTAAGAAAAAAATCCCAGACAAGATCACTCAGTAGTAATCTGGGTATTAGAGTTATTAGACACACTAATAACTTTAAAATAGTTTAACAGCTTAAGTTTAAAATAGAATGATAGTAATATTCAAAAAATTCATAGAAAGATGGAGAATTTTACCAGGGAACTCAAATTATGATGTTAATAGATGAATGAAACCAGGAAAGTAGACAGAGGACCAAAAGAGATTAGTGAGCTAGAAAATAAGTCAGCAGAAAATAGCCAGATCAAAGCATGAAGAAAAATGGGAGCATAAGATGCATGTGGGATATGGTTTTAAAAGTCCAACTTCCATTTAACTGAAGTCACAGAAGGACAGAGTGAGAAAGGAGCAGAAGCGCTACCTGAAGTGATGCCATAATTTCCCAACATCTCTACAAATTCAATCTGTTCTACAAATCCCAGGCAGGAAAACCATATCTAGGCAATCATCATTAAAAACTAAAGACAAAGAGTCACAGGATAAAAGATATATCACCTTCAAAAGAGCAGCAGTAATACTGGCAGCTGTTTCAACAGAAATGATGGTGCATCATGGAATGATACTATTCAGAGGCTGAAAGAAACTTGCCAATCCTGAATCCTAAATTCAGTGAAAATATCTTCCAAAGAGATAGGTGAAATAAAGATCCCCTGGAGGAGGAAATGGCAAGCCACTCCAGTATTCTTGCCTGGAAAATCCCACAGACAGAGGAGCCTGGTGGGCTACAGTCCATGGGGTTGCAAAGAGTAGAACATGACTGAACAACTAAGCATATTACAAACTGAAATGATAATATTTTGGATATAATGGGCTGAGTAAAAATATTAAAAATAGCTTCATCTGTTTCTTTTGCTTTTTTAATGTGACTACTAGAACAGTTTAATTACAAGTGAGGCTCACAAATTTCAGTCAGAGGGTGCTGGTTTAGAGGCCTGACTCTCAAAATGTTTAAGGACACAGCTTATGAAATTAAAATTAAATTCAAAAGATAATCAAGTCTTAAACTTCAATAAATTCCTCAATAATCAATAATGTGTTGCAAGTAGCTGCTATTCACTTGAGCAGAAAATAACAGATGGAAGGCACTGGTTTGCATTTAGGAAGTAAGACCTCTGTTACTCAACATGGAAGTATCTAGTGGGAAGGTGGCAGAAAGTTAACCATGGGACATATCCACATCAGTTACTTCTCTAATCGTTCCCCTACTCTGCAGGAATGGCTCCAAGACTGAGTTTTCAACTCCAGGTCAGCCGCCATGGATGCCATTGTGTGGCCTCTCCTTGCATACAAACCTTCAGGGTTAACACTCCCGTACTCCTTTGTAGCTTTGTTTTATGAGTATCTGAACTGTCAGGTAAACATGCTGTATCTGTTTTTCTCACAAGGCTACACGGCTGCAGCATCAATGCTGAAAGGCTTGGAGTGATGCTCCAAAGACAGGGAGCCAAGAAGGTTTGGTCACCTTTGTGTTACACCACTCAGACAGCACCCTGGAACACTACTGGAGCGAAACAGAGACATGCTTTCTGTTTCTTTTCAACTCATCAGGCCTCACCCCAGTCCCACTTAACAGAAATGTTCTACTTCACTAAGACAGGAAAAAATAAAATCTCTTCCTCCCCCGGCCCCCACCATCCTGCCACCTTAAACTGAGTACGCGAGCTGACTATTTCCTAAATCTAGACTCTTCCTCTGTGCTTCTAGAAGACCCTGTCCTGGATATTGCTAAGCCAATTCTCTGTCCTACCTTCAGTCTTTTCTGGTCTCTTCTCAGAATGACAAATACAATTGAATCTGCTCCATCTTATAAATACCTTCCTTTAGCTTTCCCTTCAAGTTATTATTCACCCATTTTCTTCCCTTTGTGGCCGTATCTCTTACAGATATGGAGCTACTGCCTCTTTCTCTATTAAATGAAGGTTGTAAAGGCATGTATCTATAGAAAATAATACCAAACAGGGGTCAAAACACATAACGGCGCCCCTCAATACCCGTAAGTCTGGGCATAACTGGAAACATAAGGGAGCATGTCTAGTCACAGTTACTGAGTTTCCTCAGTGTTTCTCCCAGGTAAGTGGGAGCCCAGGCGTGTTCCTGGACTGCAGGTGTAAAAACCACGAGGCATCATCTAAGGAAGAAAAGAAACACTGTCTGGAGTTCGAGGCACAAGGCGGGAAACAAGACAGAAACAGCTCCCTGAAATGGACAGAACCCCTACCGTGTTTTTTCAGAGGGTGCCTGTGGCCTTGCTGATGGATGGGAAGGGGGGCTCTGAGAGAATCTTGAATCTCTAACCCTAACCCTCAAGGACTGCTGTTAAGTCTACCAAAGGGTCAGACAGACAGGAAAACAGGGCTTCATTGCCTTGGATGTTTCTCAATCTTCAGATAAGTGCCCCAACTTCCTATATTAGCAAAAGTAGAGCTCCAAGTGGACTTAAGGTGAACACCTGAAGTCATGGAACAAGATGAGAAAATAAAATTGGGAGAAAACTAATTCAAGGAATTCACTGAAAGGAGCCCTTTAAACTCAAAGGGGAGAGATGTTTGCTGAAGGCACATTCAGTCCTGTGAACGTCTGGTCCACCTGTGTCCCCAAGGTGCACGACAGGGCCAGGCACTGGGCATGGATGCACACACAACAGAGTAACTCGGGAACAGACAAGTGCTGCTTCCCTCGTGAGCCCGGAATGAACCCACAGGAACTCTGGGAATAAATGACCAGAAAGACTGCTCATTGGTTTGACTTGAAAGTCTGTTTTCAAAATGCGTTCTTTTTCATCTCTCTAAGTTCTACATGCTAATCACTTTTCTTATGTTGAGGGGCACCTGGTTTCAAACTTTGCTGATAAGTTTTTAATCTGTTCTCTATATTGAATTCCAGGGTATAATAAGACTAAGGGATCCTGGCCAACCATTCTCTTTAAGGCACTTTAACGTGTTCATATAGCTGCACCTGTGCAAGCAATTCAGAGGCTACGTTTACAGCAGTCACAGGTGAGGCTGAGACATGTAAAGGGAACCAGAGATGTTCTAGAGTCACACGTCTGGGTCCATTTTGGCTTCATTTATTGGCTTCTCAGTGCCCTATCTGTAAGCTGAGATAACATCTAACTTCTAGGGTCCCTCCGTTCACTTCCTCCTTTCATTTCTTCCCTCTTATCTACAAAAAACTTACTTTGCATCAATTATGTGCCAGGCACTGTTCTAAAGGTTGGGGATGTGGCAGTGAAGAAAACAGACAAAATCTGTGGCCCTCTTGGGATTTATAATCTAGTTGTATAGACAATAAACATTATAACTATACAAAATGAAAGCGCTAATCAATGGTAAGTGGAAAATTAAGCAGGGAGGGAGGACAAGAGGTGTTGATAGAGGGGGATGCAATTTTAGATGGAGAAGGGGCGCCAGGAAGAGCCTCACTGGCAAAGTGGCATTTGGACAAAGAAAATGTAGGTGAAGACCATGGGGTTATAGAACATTCCAGGCTGAGAACTGCTGGTGCAGAGACCTTGAGGCAGGAGTTCTGGGGGGCGGCTCAGCAACAGCAGGCAGGTCAGCACGATGCAGTCGAGTCGGGTGGGAAGTGATGAGCGGGTGAAACGCGAGGTTAGAAAAGTACAGGGGAGGCCGACCACGTGTCCCTTATAAATCATGGCACAGGCTTTCATCTTCTCTGCAGAGTGAAATGGGAAGCCACTGGAGAGGCTGAGTGGAGGAAGGACCCAATCTGTGTTCCGTCTGCTGTACTGAAGTACTGAGAGCCGTGGTGAGAAGGCGGGAGGAAGGGAGGACACAGCAGCCACCACAGTAGATGGGGCAGTGCTGTGTGCTGAGATCAACAACAGGGAAGCAGCAGGCAGAAGGGGCAGTATAGCTGACAGGATGCGCTGAGTCAAGGATGACCCCAAGGTACGTGAGCCACTGAAGGAGAGGCGGATGGAGAAGAAAGCTTAAAATGCTATGAAGCACCAAGCGCTGCGCCGGGCTCATGCAAAATGACCAAATATTAGTTCTTTACATTTAAAACTTTCGGTGCTGGTTCAGAGCCCAGGCACCCAAGATGGGGTTACTAGGCCATGTGAAAGCTAAGAAATATTTGTAGAAAGAAGAGTCAAATGAGAATATACTCAGCAGTTGGCTCTGCAGTGCTAACACCCCAATTATTGTTGCTCAGTCACTAAGTTGTGTCGACTCTTGGTGACCCCAGGGACTGCAGCATGACAGGCTTCTTGTCCTTCACTATCTCCTGGAGTTTGCTCAAACTCATGCCCATTGAGGCAGTGATGATATCTAACCACTTCATCCTCTGCCATCCACTTGTCCTTTTGCCTTCAATCTTTCCCAGCCTCAGGGTCTTTTCCAATGAGTTTGGCATCAGGTGGCCAAAGTATTGGAGGTTCAGCATCAGTCCTTCCAATGAATATTCAGGGTTGAGTGGTTAACTTCCATCAAAAGACGGAATGTGTCTCATGCTCTAATCATCTATCTGTCAGAGAGGAGGGGGAGAGATGCAGACTCTCATGTGGTGAGTGAGTGCTGGATGCAGCACCAAGTTTCCCCACTAAACAAAGATTTCATGGAAAAGAGCAACAAGCAGCAGCATTCTGTTATGTGTAAATTTCTGCAACTCCATGGAAAGTGATTCAGTCCACCCAGTCAAAGGGTACAAGAGGCAACTCACAAATGCTCAAGCTCTGAGTGATGAGGGCAGTAAAACAACCACAGAACAGGCACCAAGGTGAATCAGGAAAGACAGGAGAGTCCATTCCTGATAGACATTTTATCAGGTTTACTCAAGGAATCTTTCCTTGATCATTTTTGCCAGGCAGCTTAACCTGAGTTCAACCTCGAGAGTCAAAGACCCAATCTGTCTCCCACCCCAAGAGCCTGGCAGATGCCATCCAGGACCACAATTCTGTAGCAGCAGGGAGAACACTGAGGCCCAGAGTTCCAAGAAGTCACAGGGAGACTGATCAATCAGTGGCTCAGCTGGTAAAGAACCCACCTGCCAATGCAGGAGATGCAGGAGACTTGGGTTCAATCCCCGGTCAGGAAGATCCCCTGGAGAAGGAAATGGCAACCCACTCCTCTGTCTTTGCCTGGAGAATCCCACAGACAGAGGAATCTGGCAGGCTACAGTCCATGGGTCACAAAGAGTCAGACACGAATGAGTGCACACGGACGCACGCACGCATCAGCCTTAGTCTGAACACTGGGGCAGAAAGAGCAGCCATTCCTACCTCAAGATAAATGTCCCCTTTGAATCCCACATGAAAACCAAAACATTCCGAGTCAAAATGTGGACACTGTCATTTGCCCTGAGTGGAAACGGAAGAGGAGGGATTTCCAGAGCAAGGCCTACTGACTGGAGTGGATGGAGGCAGCGGAAGGTTGAGGGTACACACTCCTGTGTATAATGTGCTGTCGCCTCACAAATTAAGGTCATGCCTGTTTAGCTTTAAAAAAAAAAAAAATGGTGAAGCAGTTTAATGGACTGATCAAATGGGGTCAGAGAAGTTAATTTCCCAAAACACAGTTTAAAAACCAGCCCACCGCCTCTCTGCCTTTCTAGCCCAGTTGTTTTAAGTGAGGTCTAAATGCCTCCTTTTCCTTTAACAAGGACCCTGAGTTGTTTGGGCTTTGGGGAGGCTGATTTTCTGCTACATCTAGATGGAGATATTAGGGTAACCGGAAATGCCAGAGGCAGTCCATGACTTAGCCCTGGACGGAGTCAGTTGGGCCAGAAAGAACAGCTTTGGCTGGATTTGCAATCTACCCGCTGTGAATGGGCTATGATTTGGTTTTAGCTCAAATTATATAAAAAACAAGTAATGTTTTTTGTTTTTTTCTGGAAGGTGTGAGGACTGTTGATTTTGTTCTTGCCCCCCTGCCAAAAGGCATAAAGATTCTACTTACACATATAAAAATACTTGCAAAAAGTTAATAGCTAAAGTTTTGTGTATGCAAATTACAGTCATATCATGACAACAATACTAGGTTTAAAGAGTAAAAAATTCAGTTAGGTCTCTTCCCCTTTAAATTCATCTATAATCAGCAAGAGGAGAGGAGGGAAAACAGAAGTAAAATGGCAGGGCAGCCTTCTCGGAATAGAGGCTGACGAAGCACACACTCTCAGGTCCCAGGGGCCCGCCGCCCTGGGACTGGTGCAGCTGCTCAGTGTTCCTGGGTCCCTCCTGACTGGGCTGCCCCCCATGTTCTCCTGTGCCTGCCGCCTCCTGTCCACGTGGCCAACATCTCCTTGACTTCAAGATTCAGCGCAGCCCAGCTTCCCTGCCCTGTTGGTGCCCCACCCCCCCAGACTTCTGCCCTGGCACCTGAACGCTTGCAGGCACACAATTCCTCCTCCAGTCGCCTGTGCTGGACTGTGACCCAGGGTGGTGGTGGGGCAGGGGGGACACACTTGTTTAATTCACGTTTGTTTCCTCTGTGCCTCATACACAGCCTTGCGTTTTTAAGCTGTTCAAAGACACTGTGAACTTACTGTGTAGACACGATAAATAACAGATTCGTTAATAGGAGGTTATGTGTTTTGCATATAAATCTGTATTTAGTCAGCTCTGGGTGTGGAGCTAGACTGAAGTTGAAATGCCTTTACTAAGTATCTCGGACAGGGTTAGAGCATTTCCTTGTTCTCAGTCACACTCTTTGGCTTGAATGCTGTAGCACCTACCAGAGCTAATCGTATGACAGACAGTACTACAGGGAAGGACTTTAAGCTGTGACTCAGGTTCTCGGCACCTCCTTGAGAATGCAGCCTAACATGGTTAATTCCTACAGATCTGACACTGCAGATGTGTCCATGAATGAAGTCCACCAGACAGGTGTGACTTTTGGACTAGGCAGGGCCAGGAGTATAGGCTCTGAGTCAGAGAACCTGGGTCCCAGCCCAGCTCTCTGCATAGCCTTGGGCGAGTTCTTAATTTCTCTGAGCCTCAGTGTCCTCTTGTTTCAATGGGGATCAGCATTTCACAGGGTCATTGTGAGGATTAAACAAGTCCATTCGTGTGAAGACTTACAACAGTACCTGGTACTCAGTGAAGCAGTCGGTTAATATGAGCTAGTAGCACTTCTAAAGGGCTTCCCTGGTGGCTCAGTGGTAAAGAATGCGCCTGCCAATGCAGGAGACATGGGTTCCATCCCTGGGTCAGGCAAATCCCCTGGAGAAGGAAATAGCAACCCACGCCAGTATTCTTGCCTGGGAAATCCCATGGACAGAGGAGCCTGGTGGACTACAGTCCATGCGGTCTCAAAAAGAGTTGGACACGATTTAGCGATTGCACAATTTAAGTTTGCAGATGATGATGGTATGTACTATTGTTTAAATAAATCTATTCATCATTTAAAAACAAACAAAAAAGCACTTATACATAATATACTAACATATTCCACACAATCAAGCTCATTATCCCACTGTTTCACTAATCACATGACAGTGAACAAGCCCCTGGTCAGCTTTGAGAACAGATTACATGAGACAAAAGGCAAGGAAATACAAAATTAACATTGTGGTTACTGCTTATCAGAACACAGACAAAGCCAGATACTGCCAACGGAACACAGACAAAGCAGATACACCAACGGCCCAGAATGAAGGAAACAGGTTGCTGGCTTTTGATTGGAATTTCCTCAGATTGTTACCATGTAGTACAAACTTAATCTAAATGTTTCTTTGCACACAGTCAAGCTTATGTGAAATGTATCAGAAGTGACAGAATAAAGGCTTGGGTTTGTATGTGAACAAAAGTGCTTTCAAGAAATGTATCATTACCAGACCGATTAAGAAAATAACACAGACTTGAAGGTACCCTCCGGTGGATAAATAAGTTAGTTTATAATGGAAAAGAATATGAAAAAGAATATATGTAACTGAATCACCTTGTTGTATACCTGAGACTAAAACTAACACAACACTGTAAATCAACCACACTTGAATAAAATTAGTTTACTGTTTGCTGGAGGGAGGAGGGATATATAGGCTAAATAAATAAAAGTGCAAGTAAACCAAACATTTTGAGGTGATTTTTTTTCCTGAGGCCAGTGTGAGTATAAAATGAATTACTATGCTAGTACATAATTATGACTAGATAATTATGTACTCTAATACATAATTGAGTCTATACATAATGACTCTAATACATAATTATTGACAACAATTATCCGAGTGAAGTCACTCAGTTGTGTCCGACTCTTTGCAGCCCCATGGACTATAGCCTACCAGGCTCCTCTGTCCATGGGATTTTCCAGGCAAGAATACTGGAGTGAGTGGGTTGCCATTTCCTTCTCCAGGGGATCTTCCTGACCCAGGGATCAAACCCGGGTCTCCTGCATTGCAGGCAGATGCTTTACCCTCTAAGCCACAAGGGAAGTCCAATACATAATTATTGACAACAATTATGCTGGTACTTTTTGAGATGATGTTTGCTCTGACAATGCAAACCATAACACCACATCACCACCATCTCACCATCTAAAATTCAATCAGAGCATTTATTGTGTATTAATTTATATAACTCTCCCAACAGTACCCCCTACAGCTGGCAAGTGGATTTGCCAAGGAAAAGTGGAAAAAACCTAGGACATGTCACAATAGGTACTTACTGCCCAGAGGAATCAATTCAGGGCAAGGGGCAAAATTCAAGCCAACCACCTAGAATATTTCAAGGGCAGAATGTCTCCTGGGAAAATGTGGCAAAATATCTTTGATGGCACGTGTCATTCCATAGAAACAACAACTAAAACCAAAACAGGATCAGGTAGAATGAATGACGATTTAAGATTAGAAGTAACCAAATGTCCAGACTCTCCAGTTTTGTTTTCTTCTGTTCTGAGGGACAAAAGAAGGGAATAAAGAATGTGCTAGAAATCTGGGGAATGTGCTCCAAGTCTCCTCCTTTCCTCCTCCTCCTCTTCACACACTCTCCCTCTCCTCTCCTCTTTGTAGAAGGCCTTTAATTAGCTCACATCCTATCGGACCAGGGCTCCCTAATACATCCTGACACCAGCCTGCGGGCCGGGCAGTGGGGTCTGAGCACAGCCCGATTAGCAGGCTCCCTGGGAGCCCCCACAGTTCTTATCTCCGCAGAAGCCTGAAGAGTCTGGTATCTTCCCTCCCAGGCCTCCTGGGAAGCCGCCCCAGCAGGTGCCCATTGGCAATAGTTTTGTGTTACAGGCCTGAATGAATGATCCCCGCAGGAGCTGCCGACTGTTTTCACAGACACAGAAGGCAGTCAAAAGTCCACCGCGTGAACTTGGAATGACCCCAGCTGCAGAGTCACTGGCGGGTTCATCCGGAGGGCAGGCACGCTTTATTAAACAACTAATACTCTTCACAGATAACTTTCCGAAAAAGCACAAGTGTTAACTCTTTGCGATCTTGCTCCGGCTCCGATGGGCGAGTGGAGGGGCTGCACTGTGTGACTGAGGGCTTGAACCCCAACATCTGGAGACAGAAAGAGAGTGGTTTCATCCAGCCCAGCCAAGGGGTCACAACTCAGGCACCATTTGGTCGACTGTCTTGTTAAAATGTCCCAGATTAAAGTTAAAAAGCACAGAGCGAAGGTTCCAGGCACCTATTCTAGAGAGGACAGAGCCAGCCCGCACCAGGCAGGCCTGTCCTCTGGCCCGCACCCCACTCAGACGCACAGGAGAGGGCAGGGGAGCCAGCCAGGCAAACTTGGTCACCCACCGGGGCCAGCATGCAAGCCATTGTACCAACAGCAGCCAGAGGCTGCACAGTTAGAGCCTTTCTGGAGGAGGAATCAGAAGAGACACAAGTTCAAACTAGAGTGTCCTGACATCAAGTTCTTCTGGGCCAGTGGCCAGGGAACCAGGCATCTGTAGGGCTCATCCAGGGGCTTGACAGGCGGCCTTCTCTAGGTTAAGACCCAGTACTGGAGGATTCCTCTGTTTTTCTTTTTTCTCTTAACTTACATACAACTTTAGAGGAAACCCAATGACAACAATCATAATTACTAACATGCAGATAAGCATATGGGAAACTTTAAAAAATTCATTTTAACCAACAAAGCTATGTTAATTTTGGTATTAATCAAAGACAATGTGTCTATCAAAGTTTTATCTCTATCTCATCTCAATAGTTGCTCTCTCAATCTAGTTACAGAGGGATTCCCCTATTTGGGTTTTCTTTTGGAGCGGGGGGGTCTTGTTTCGTCTTCAGATGAGATACAGTTTTGCAGGGGTTTACTCGCTGGATGAGACGTGTGAAGGACTAGTGAAGTGAGGTGTTCAAAAAGCCCATCCTTCCCCGCCATTCAGGTGAGGTGACCTTTACACAAAACAGATCCTTCAGCTCAACAAGCCCTCAGGGGCTTTCTTCTTACCAGGCACAGTGCTTGGGGTTAAAAATACCAAGGTGACTATGACTTAGTCCCCTGTTCTCAAGGAGCTCAGTCCAGTGTGGAGAAAGACATACAAAGAGATGAAATCAACATAAAGGATGGTGAGAAAAGGACACCCCACTACTACTTCTCTCTCCCTCGTTCTCAGCAGGAGAAGAAGCGGATATCCACAGCTGCCTACCCTGTCTCCGAGACAAGGCCAGACTTGTAGCCTGGTGGCCAGAGTGTTAGAGCTGGCCCTGAAGCTAATTAGCTGAGAGGGCCTCACAGATTACTACAGATTACTCCCACTGCAATCTGAGAGGGCAAGAAGCTGATTGTCACATCCCTTCCCAGATCTGTGTTTCTACAGGTATCAGAGGGTGTGTGGAGGTTCCAAACCCAGGAAGAGCCAGCTTTGCCATGTTGATCTGGAAAGAGTGTGAGGAATTTTCGATTTGAGATCTCTCTTAGGAAGAACATCAGCTGGGCTTCGATGGAAAAGGAGTGGCTAGAGCTGTTACCACATGAAGTGTTACTCAAATGAGGCTTCTCAAAGAATTCAATTAAAAAAAAAACCAAAAAACTGAGGTTAGACATTTTCATTGCTGTGTTTTAACTTTTAAAGAGAAACAAATGGCAAATTCATTGTGTTCAGTCCTGAGAATTTTTCTCTCACTATATATAACAGCCATTGAGGCACCTCTGTTTGTCTTGCCAATTGATTTCTAAACAGCCACCCTATAGCAATCCTACAAAACTCTCCTTGCTAACAATTGTTGTTCCGTTGCTAAGTCATGTCTGACTCCTTGCGACTCCTTGGGTTTCAGCACACCAGGCTCCTTGCTAACAATAATGGACACAAATTCCAAAGAGGTAGGAAGCATTTCTAGAATCAGCCTGAAAAAAATCTACCTGGCTTTGCCCCTTTTGCTTTGCTTCTCAGTGATTCTGTGACTAGAGATTTGCATGTCCATCTGAGATTTTAGAACCAACCATTCACACAACCCAGCCAGCACAGTGAAGCCCTCTCTTGGAAAAAAGACTTTCCCACAGACTTTCTCCATGTCAGAAAGCTCCTCTGGCCCTCTGCTCAGGAGACGTATTCTGCTGGGAAAAGCAGTGAGCTTAGCACCGTGAGGCCTGAGCACCAGCCACTGGTGCCAATGTTGATTGTATGATTCTAGCAAAATCATTCAACCTGTGTGGCTGAATTTCCCATCACCTGCCCTGTTGGCCCCCTAAGGATGTTGCAAGGTTAAGTTTTTTTCACTGACATGAAAGCGCTTTAATTCCTGAGAGGGAAAGGGTGCTTTCTAGAGCAGCAAAGTGGTCTATGGGAAAGAGCCTGGGGGCCACAGAGTCCTGAGTCCTGTCCTCTTCCACAAGCTCCCTGCTGAGCCCTAGGAGTTAATTACCCTTGCTGTGACTCACGTGGCAATAATAACACTTGTTTTTTTTACACTATGTTTGTGAAGATCAAACAATAACAGGAGTATGCTACAAAGGTTACATTTCTATAAAACTACCAGGAGCTATTAGTAACAGGATCCTGAAAGTCAGGAGCCTTTATATAACTAACTTTGACATCATCCATGCCAATTTCCAAGTTACCGATAAAGAGAAAATACCCCAGCTGGCCAAAATATCCTGCTTTGAAACACAACAAAGGCAGCAAAGCTGAAACAATGGGCTGTTTTGGGAAGCATGCTCTGCTGAATTTTCATTTCAGTGAAAATACTGAAAACTATCATTTCCAAACCAACGTGTTGTTATATAAATTCAAGATCTCGCAGGAAATGTTTAAACATTTTCCTCTAATAAAGCAAACAGATATTTCCATAAATATTTTAATTCGTTAGATTAAGAGGAACTGGGGTTTCCCTTCTTCCCCCGTAACAGTTTTCCAAGGCTTCCTGCTACCTTGTGGAGACTGGGCCTGATCCAATAATGCACACCTGGCCTCCTTCCATCCAGGTCGTATCCCAGACCTGAGTGGTGGGAAATGGAGGAGAAGAAACAGGATCCTGAAAGTCAGCAGCCTTTTTCTTCCTGTATTTCTATACATAGAGAATCACCATGCATCTCAGTCAGCTTACAGACATGTTTGAGAGGAAAGTCATACACAAACGTTTCCAAAGTTTCTGTTTACTCCACATGAAAGCATAAAATAGTTAGGTATTTAAAAATCCAGCAGGTGTTTCACTTATTTTCATAACAATTTGTTGAAAGTGTTGTTGTTTAGTCACTAAGATGTGTTCGACTCTTTTGTGAGTCCAGGGACTGTAGCCCTTCAGGCTCCTCTCTCCATGGGATTTGCCGGGCAAGAATACTGGAGTGGGTTGCCATTTCCTTTTCCAGGGGATCTTCCTGGACCAGGGATAGAACCTGCATCTCCTGCACTGGCAGGTGGATTATTTACTGCTGAGCCACCAGAGAAGTTCATTTGTTGAAAGTACACCATGTGAAAATGCCACGCCAGATAAAGGAGAGCCCACATGGTTACCACTGGGATCACCTCAACCCTCTTACGATAAATATTTAAGGCTGTCTCAGGGATACTGGCAACAGTTGACGACAGTAAGACCTTTGCCTTCTGGGAGCTTTACGTCTATTGCGGGAGGCAAATGAATAAATACGCAGCTGTATCAAACATTTCATCTCAAGCCAATCTCATCCTTGAGATTCAGAATAAAGTGTTCTTTTCCCTTCACCTCCAGAGCACTTATCTCACAAAACTGCAAATGTTTTGCCCAGATCCCAGCTGCAAAACTTATTCCCTCTGTATTATGCTTACTGACTTCTTATCTGCCTTACCTGCTTCATATCCATTAAAAAAAAATTTTTAATCTTACTTTCCTAAGTATTTACCACAGGACCGAGCACCTGATTGACAATGATAAACGTTAAATGGATGTTGAAGACATGTGCACAAATGGTTAGTTTTTTTCCAAGAAAAAATACAGCCATTGCCTTCATGGAAGCACAAAGTGCCCTGGGAATTCAGGGCAGAGAGGACCTTGCCATCCAGAGGGCATCTGGACTGGACCTTACACACTCAGAGCCATTTGGCCAGAAACTGGGGAGAAGGGTATTCCAAACAGAAGAAGAGTCATGAACAACAGTGCAAAGATGAGGTGTGCACACGTAGGAGTGGGAGAACAGAAAATGACCCGAGTGGCCAGCTTTCTCTTCACATTACTTGACTTCCCCAGTTGGCTCTGAGTTTCAGACCTTATCTCCATCTTCCTCACATGCCTAACTAGGAAATGTCCTTGTTCCTACAAATTGAACAGAAGGGTTTCCCTGCTGGCATTTAATAGAAAAGAAACGAGAGGCCGTCACTGCCATTTGCCTGTGACCTACATGCAGCGTGTCTCTGCTACTCTTTACTGACCACCTGGGCCTCCAAGCTGCCACTGGAGGGCATGTTGAGCCTCCCTGAAGAGTCCAGCCTGGACATATCATCATTTGGTTCTGAGCAAAGCCAAGGCACAGCCAGACTCTCTCCCCTTCTGGAAGTGCCATCATGTCTTCTTCATGGTCTCTCTTATCTCCACTCACCTCCAACAATGCAGAAATTACTTCATGTTATAAGTAATTTCTGTTCCTGACAGAAGCTGAAAATTTTCTTTCACTGTCTCTGCTCCACAAAACACTGTGCTCTAAAGAACTGCTCTCATCACACTTCCTGTTTGTGAGCTCCCACATATTTCACACACATGGCACATGGTTAATGAATGAGTCAAGAAGCCTCTTTAGGGAAAGATACATTTCCCTCCCCCCATGTTCTCTGAAACCCCTTCTGCAGGGGAGGCGTTCTACCAATGCTCAACAACTCCGATAACTGAACACCCAAGTCTCAAAAGGAGATATTGGTGGCTATGGTGTCTGGTAAGATTCCAGAAATAACTGCCCAGCAATGTTCTAGAAGTCAGAGACCAGGAAAGAAGCCCAGAGCTCTACCACTTTCTTTCTGGCCATCTAGGGAAAGCCATTTTCTTTTGCTGAGTCTCAGTTTCTTCATGGTGGTGGTGGTGGTGGAGGTTGTGGTGGAAGTGGTGGAAAACATCACCTGCTTGCTTTCAGGCTCAGAGACGGGATGTGCTGTGCTGTGCTTAGTTGCTCGACTCTTTGCAGACTGTAGCCAGCCAGGCTCCTCTGTCTATGGGGATTCTCCAGGCAAGAATACTAGAGTGGGTTGCCATGCCCTCCTCCAGGGGTCAAACCCAGGTCTCCAGCATTGCAGGCGATTCTTTACCAGCTGAGCCACCAGGGAAGCCCAGAGATGGAATGAGATATCTATAAATCCTTCATCAACAATTAAAAATCATGACAAATACAATGCGGTATTATTATTATTCCAGTAAGGAACCTTACTTCTCCTTTCCTCCAAGAAGCAAAGCTCAGATCAGGTCAATAGAACTAGCCAACCATAAAACTCTCAGGACAACATACCTCCCCCAGTATTCTCCACTGGCTTCTAAACTGCAGCAATGGTTTATCACTAAGCATCTGAAAGCCAATGTGCCAGCAGAACTCAGAGACATAAACACCTCTACAAAACGTGAAAAGCTGTTCTTTGGAGTAAAGGGAAGTGAGCAAAGAAAGAAAAGGACTGTTGGAGAGAGTGGGTTTATTTTCTGCCTTCAGTTGATAGTTGTTGTTTAGTTGCTAAGTCGTGTCCGACTCTTTTGTGACCCATGGACTGTATAGCCCGCCAGGCTCCTCTGTTCATGGGCTTTTCTCAGCCAAGAAAACTGGAGTGGATTGCCATTTCCTCCTCCAAGAAATCTTCCCAACCCAGGGATCAAACCTGTGTCTCCTGCATTGACAGGCAGATTCTTCACCACTGAGCTGCTAGGGAAGCCCTCAATTGATAGTGGGAAAGCACAATCTCCCTATTTTCATGACCTCTATGCTGAAAACCAAATATCTTAAAGTGACAGCCTACTTGTTTAGAAATACTTATAGTAGTAAAGTTCAGTAAATGGCTTAACAAAAGTACAATTTCACATGTACATTTAGAGGAAACTGGCTATTGGAGCACACGCTGAGGTGGCCTAAAGGTCTGCTCTCCAAGCAAATCAGAGGAAAGGCCTATGTGTGTAAACTGAATTATTTAAATCTGAATAAATCTTAAATGAAGCACATGGAGTGTGCCAGACAGTAAAAGTCAGCTTCCGCAAATGCTTTTAAGTCACTTTCTGTTTGGTTACGGAAAATTCTTTCAATCTTTTTGTCCCATTTCAATCCTTTTACTCGAGAATAGGGATTCCTCAATTTAAGTAAAGATTAATTCAGAAAGCCTGGAAATCACAGTTGAAAAATCTCAAAGTCCAATACAGAGGGGAAAAGTTGAGAATGAATGGAGAACTGTTTGAGCTTTACTTTAAAATGCTATTTCGACTGCTGGTGTTTTAGCTTCTACAATGGTTGGGTTTGGTAGAGGGTTGTATCTGAGAAGTTGCATCATGTGGAGAAAAAATATGCGGACTCCCAAATTACTTTTTCCTAAAACTTATGGCTCCTTAATTATTAAACTTTAATTAAGGTAACTGACTTTACCTTACTTTTTCTTATCTGTAAAGCAGAGATAACCCTGCCTTCTTAGAAGGTACATGTGAAAATTAAATGAGATAGTATCTCTCCTTACCTGACATACTGGAGCCACCCAATAAATGATGGCTCCATTATCCACATCCTTTTCTGACTCTTAAGGATGGCATTCCAAAGTATCCTCTCTTTCTCCTAAGAAAACACTTTGATTTAACTTTTCTTCAAAAATGGAGAGAGACATAACAATTACAAGGGAGAAAGAGGGAAAGAAAACCAAAGGGATCTTCCAAACGGAGTGAGTGTTCAGATTTTTACTGCCAAGAATTAGAATTTGATTTGTTCTATGGTCATGTGTTTATATATATAAAAAATGGGTTATAGTTTGTCTCATCTTCAGTTCGTCACAATTTTTCAAGAGGGGCCAAATACTGATTGAAATGCAGAAAAGAGATGAACTACCACCTCTCTGGGGGTAACCGGTCAACCTAAGAAAAGCCTGAACATATTATTCTTTTACTCACCATGTTTACACGAGGGTAGAAAACCACTACTCTTTGGGGGCCACAAATATTTCCTCTCTTTTCAATTCAGCAACTGAGCAGACTTTTCCACCACCATAGACTACAGTGTTGGAAGACAGAGTGAATTCCTCTGAAACATGAGATGTTTGGTCTAAGAAGATAACTAACGACCTGACTCTTAACTGAACTACGACCAAGAAATGAAGACAAGTTTTAAACTCTTCCAATCTTCCTGTTTCAAAAACAGAGCATCAGTGGTGGTGTCATTCCCTCCTACTTCTGGCTGAGCTGCTTGATGAGGGTGGACCAAGAGGAAGGCTAAGCCCCACTCACCAGGCTCCTTTAGGCGCAAGGGTGCTCAGTGGGGCAGGTGGGGATGGTCTGGGAATTCTGGCCGCTCGTGGGATTCTCATGCCTCCACCAGACCTGCCCATCCCCGCCCAACACACTTCCAATTCCCACAAATATTTGAGGTTTGACCAAGTTAGGATAGGTCACTGCTGGGTCATTCAGCATCTAAAATTATTTGCCTCTAACCAAAAAGAGCTCAGACTAAGGGAATCATTTTAGTATTCAAGGTTATCAGAGGAAAATAAAACAAAAGCTCTGTTGCCAAGAATTTGAGTCATTTCTCTACATACAACAACTTCAAGGCACCTCCTCTTGGCTGGAAAAGAAATCCCTTGGGTGACTTATTTCGGATCAAAGTCGTTTTGAAAATAGAAAACTCTACATTCTCAAAGGGATAGATCACTGTCTGAAGTGAATTTCATTTAACCTAAAGTTTTATGCCAACTTAAACACACGAAAGCCCCAATGCTTATAAGAAGGCATTCACCTCTGCCTTGCTTATAGGTACATGGAAAAGCTATTATGGGGATAATCAGCTCAACTATAAAATGGAGCAGTCATACATAATGACAAAAACAGATACAAGTCATAAATTGCCTTTTTCCCTTCAGAATCCATGCAGGCAGGCACTCTAGTACATTCTTTTGTGCAAAGATAAAACTTTTGCCTTGAATAAACAGTGGCTTAGTCTCAGTTGAGCCTTATAAATAGACTGCCTACAAAACAAATACAAACAAATGCTGTTTATCTTAAACAAAAGGCAGATGGACTTCTCTGCCCTCAATCAGGTCACAGTATATATGATAGAAGGCTGGCTAGTGGCAGGGGCTGGCTGAGAATCTCTGGGTGCACGGACACAAGCCGGTTTCCACTGGATCACTGCTGTGCCCAGATCTGGTTTTGTAGGCACAAAAGGCCAGTGAAAGGCTCTCTTAGAAGGGAAGTGGCTCCTCCACACACGGTACCCCAAGAAAAGACCAAAGAACAAAATACCATCTAAAGTGCTAGCTAGGTTTCCCACTGAACTATCCAAACAGTCTCAATTTCCCACTGTCTCTTTCCCGCTTTACTTGCTTCATGCGTGTTAGTCACTCAGTTGTGTCTGACTCTTTGCGACCCCATGGACTGTAGTCCGCCAGGCTCCTCTGTCCATGAGGTTTCCCAGGCAAGAATACTGGAATCAGCTGCCATTTCCTCCTCCAGGGGATATTCCCAACCCAGGGATCAAACTTGAATCGCTTGCACTGGCAGGCGGATTCTTTACCACTGAGCCATCAGGGTAGCCCCAAGAATGGCCACAACCAGCACCATTCCCTGAGAGCCTGCCTTATGACAGAGGTGATGTGACAGCGGTCATCTTACAAGCTAACCAAGTGATGTCAAGTAATAAGCTTCTGGTGGAAAACTAACAGTAATTAATTTTTCATGGTCTCTCTAGTGCCTGGAAGAAAGCCTCATACACACAAAGGAGAAACAACATACAGGGGAAAAAACAAGGTCTTTAGAATTAGCTGGACTTGGTTTCATATCATTCCTGTCATTTTTAGTTGCACGACCTTGAAAAAAATCTCTTTAAGTCTCAGTTTCCTGATTTGAAGAATAGAGCTTAACATACACAAGACAATGTATATAAGAAGCCTAGAAGAAGGCCTGACAAAGAGAAGATGTTCAATTAATGTTTATGAGTGAGTATGTTCTCCATAAAGAGACAGGGAGTTTCAACCTTGTTCCTGCATCTTTTTCCTACTAATGCTGCCTGTACCAAGAAACATATTAGGTCTTTATCCAATTCACAACAAATAAAACTGATTTAAAACAATAAAACAATGGCTAAAGCTATATAGAATAAAATGTTATTAACTAAAACTAAGAGAAATTTCATATTTCCTTGACAAAAATTTAGATCTGTAGAATTTGAGCTGGGAAGTCTGAGCTTGGTAGAAATTAAATGCTCCAAAGTCAAAGAGAGAAATAAACCCATCACACAACTCTAAAAGTTATCAGTAAAACTAACCTTTAGTGAATATGGAACAAAAATTTAAATTCCATGAACAATAACTGACTTTGATGAAAAAACTCTTAGTCAAAAACAGGCAAAAACTATAACTGAAAAAGACACACGTACCCCCAATGTTCTCTGCAGCACTATTTACAACAGCAAGGAGATGCAAGCAACTTAGATGTCCATTGACAGAAGAATGAATAAAGAAGTTGTGTTACATATATACAATGGAATATTACTCAGCCATAAACAGGAATGCATTTGAGTGAGTTCTAATGAGGTGGATGAAACTAGAGCCTATTATGGAGTGAAGTAAGTCAGAAAGTACATGCAGAGTACATCATGTGAAATGCTGGGCTGGATGAATCACAAGCTGGAATCAAAATTGCCAGGAGAAATACCAACAACTTCAGATATGCAGATGATACCACTCTAAAAGCCGAAAGTGAAGAACTAACTGAAGAAGAACTATTGATGAGAGTGAAAGAGGAGAGTGGAAAAGCTGGTTTAAAACTCAACATTCAAAAAACTAAGACCGTGGCACCAAGTCCCATCACTTCACGGCAAATAGAAGGGGAAAAAGTAGAAGCAGTGACAGATTTTCTCTTCTGAGGCTCCAAAATCACAGTGAACAGTGACTGCAGCCATGAAATTAAAAGACACTTGCTCCTTGAAAGGAAAGCTATGACAAACCTAGACAGTGTATCAAAAAGCAGAGACATCACTTTGCTGACAAAGGTCCATGTAGTCAAAGCTATGGTTTTTCCAGTAGTCATGGACAAATGTGACAGTTGGACCATAAAGAAGGCTGAGCGCTGAAGAATGGATGCTTTTGAATTGTGGTGCCAGAGAAGACTCTCGAGAGTCTCTTGGACAGAAAAGAGACCAAAGCAGTTCATCCTAAGGTAAATCAACCCTGAATATTCATTGGAAGGACTGATGCTGAAGCTCCAATACTCTGGGCACCTGATGCAAAAAGCTGACTCATTGGAAAAGACTCTGATGCTGGGAAAGACTGAGGGCCAGAAGAGAAGGGGGCAGTAGAGGATGAAATGGTTATATAGCATCACTGACGCAATGTACATGAATTGAGCAAACTCTGAGAGACAGTGAAGGACAGGGAAGCCTGGTGTACCGCAGTCCATGGGGTCACAAAGAGCCAGACATGACTAGCGACTGAACAAGAAGTCACAAAGAGAAGAACAAACATTCTATATTAACGCATATACATGGAATCTAGAAAGATGGTACTGATGAACCTATCTGCAGGGTAGCAACAGAGATGCAGGCATAGAGAGCAGTCTGTGTGCACAGTGGGGGAAGGAGAGGGTGGGACAAACTGAGACAGCTGCATTGAAACATACACATCACGCTATGTAAAACAGATAGTCAGTGGGGATTTGCTGCACGACACAGGGAGCTCAACGCAGTGCTCTGTGACAACCTAGCGGGGTGGGATGGGGTGGGAGGTGGGAAGGAGGTTCAAGAGGGAGGGGACATATGTATGCCTATGGCTGATTCATGTTGATGTATGACAGAAACCAACACAAAATTGTAAAGAAATTATCCTCCAATTAAAAATATATAAATTAATGTTTTTACAGAGAAAGTTATTAAAGTATTTGCATTCACATGAGTGTAGAGTCAAAACATTACTGGGATCAGAAAAGTACCCAAGATGAAGAGCGTCTTATATTGCCTTGATGAGGACACAAAGAGAGGGATGGAAAGTGGGACAGAGCAGATGATGATGATCAAAAGTACTCCACTCCTTTGCTGGAAGAAATTATGCTATTGGCTTTCTTCCCTTAGGAAGACCAGATGACAGCTGTGCAGAGAAAACACTGAGTTTCTACAGGGGCAGAAAAGAGAATGGAATCATTTGTTCTACTATTAACATCTGAGACTTTCTTAGTTTACAAAGAACTTAAAAAAAAAATTTAAGAATAACTATGCAATTTTCCTATAAATAATGAAAATAATCACAAAATAATTACAGAGAGAAGGGAATGAGAGTCTAAGAGAGGAAATTTGTTCAATGGATGTCCCCCCGCCGTGAATTCTCTGGCTTTCAGAGAGGTTAGAGGGTCTTATATTCAAATGACACCCAACAAGGGAAAAGTATGCTTTTTTCGTTCATGTTGCAGAGAGAAACCTGCTCCTCTGACAAGGTTTTAGAATCTGAAATGCTGTGCCTTTCTTAAATAAATCATATTCCTAGAAAGGATTCCAGGAGTAACCATCTTGTCATGGCCTTAGGAACAGGATCAGATCTCTGAGTTCTACTCAAAGGGTGTGAGTTCTTTTGTCAAGATCCAGGCAAAGGGATCATGGACAGATGCTCACAGCTTGGTGGCTAACCCTAAATCATATCACCTTTGATCTGGAATCCATAGGTGATTTCTGGGGGTTTGGAGACCAGAAGAAGAGGCTAAGAGAAATAAAGGGGATACAAGGCAGAGATTACCTCCTAGTTGTACCTCCTTGATGCTAACAGTAAATAAGGTAAACAAAAGTTTAAAATATAATAAGAAATTCCAGAAGTGGACATGATAGACTGGAGATTAAAAATGTTCTGTGAAGAATTCATATCTACCCACAGACAACTAAGACCTGCAGATCTATTACGTTCTTATGACAGAATGGTTTTCCTTTTACCTCGAGGGAGAGGGTTGTTACCTCTTCATCTCCTTTGCTCCTCGGGTCAGTGGAGATAAGGCAAAGTACCAACACCTTCTTACAGGTTAAACAAAACAAAAACAAAAGACTAAAATCTCTTGAGACAGACAGGTAGGTTATTTAAAAGCAGGAATGGACAGAACCCAGGTTTTTGACTACTAGGTGCCTTCAGCACTCAACCCTATGTCTGCAATAGTGACTTATGATCTCAAGAGGCATGAAGTCTCTGACAATCCAATAAAAACTTCAGATCTTTGTTCCAAGAAAATACACACACACAATATTTATAATTAATTTTAAGAGGTTTATGGGGCTATTCCACTCCATCCAAAGCCGACTAAACCAAGCCCTTTGGACTTTGCAGCCAAGAGGGGCTGGTGGGAGGGGGCTTGGTGAGGTGCAGTTCTGCCTTGTCTGACCCCGTTCTTTAATCACTGGAACTCAAGCACTCTTTAAAGGAATACTTCCCACAGGCCAACAGTTGATTACTGTGGTCATTTGCACTTCCTTAAACTCTTCTTGTATACACAGAAAAGCAAACAAAACATTCCCCCAAAGCAACATGAAAGGTCTGATTGCAACCCACAAAACTACAAGAAAACGGAGATCTGCAGCCAAATTGCATACATGCAGAATCACAGATGACCTGAATGGGCATTCAGCGGACAGACCTGGTCTTTGACGCTACCATTTCCAAAAGGAAGTGGTAATTTTAAGTTTCTTTGCTTTCTCATGATAGATAATGTGGACTAATTGCTATAGCACATCCAGGGTTTGGGGTATCAAAATAAATTACACAGCTATTCCTCTGAGTAGCAGTCTGTGATGCCCACTCTGATTAGCTCACTAAAGGCAAGAAAAAACATGAAGAAGGACACCAACCCTCTGGGAGGCAGGGTTCCCACTCAAGTACCCTTATGCAAATCCAACAACAAGATAAAGCACGATATCCAGCAAACACAGGCACACTGCCACGCAGGCCTTTGGATGGACTTAGGGGTGAGAACAGAGGCAAGAAGTATTCTGCCTTCCCTTCTGCTCAAGTTATATTCTTACTCTGACCCTCAAGCTTCAAAAAGTTTTTCCAGGGGAAACAGAGGAACCTGGAGATAAATGAGATGCCCCTGAATGAGAGAGAATTAAAGAAAGGGCCGACCCTTTCCATGGGGATGTTGCAGAAAAACTCTGGAAAAAGGCACCCAGTCTCACCTGTGGAGCTACTGCTGCTGCTGCTAAGTCGCTTCAGTCGTGTCCGACTCTGTGCGACCCCATAGGCGGCAGCCCACCAGGCCCCACCATCCCTGGGATTCTCCAGGCAAGAAGAGTTGGGGCAAATTCCCCACATCTTCATTCTCAACCACAAGGTAGCCAGAGGGTCCTAATGGCCAAACTGGCCCAACGGAGTGTGGCTCTCCCACTCCCAGAGCCTGAGACCCACCCCCCGTAGACCATAAGACACTGGTTTTCATTTCAAGGGCATTAATGGTTTCCCAGGTGGCGCTAGTAGTAAAGAACCCACCTACCAATGCAGGAGACATTAAGAGACAATGGGTTCAGTCCCTGGGTTGGGAAGATCCTGTGGAGGAGGGCATGGCAACCCACTCCAGTATTATTTCCTGGAGAATCCCATGGACAGAGGAGCCTCATGGGCTATGGTCACACAGAGTCAGACATGACTAAAGCAACTTAGCACAGCACAATGGTTTCCTGGTGACCAAAGTCTAAAGATTTTACATTGATGCAAACCAAAGAGTCAAAATGAAAACCCCTTTCTCTTGTTCAGTCTGTGTTTTTCAAAATTTTTGTAATGTCATACCTAACTTTATTTTCACAGTAAGCCATAATGTCAGGGCATATTCCAGGTTAAGGAAGACCTCTAAATAAATGATGTGTCTTGTATTTTTCAAGTGAAAACAAAGCCCAGGGGAACAAAAATAAAAAACTAAGTATAAAAACAAAGACACTGTCCTATGTTAATTAGTTTTAAAAAATTAAGTAAGATCCTTAAACTAAGCATTTACATTAAATTTTTTTTTTGAAGTATAGCTGAGGCACAAAGTTATATAAGCTACAGGTGCACAGAAGTAAATATGTTAAGTGCATAATTTTATAACCAGTTCAGTAGCTAAGAGAACACTGAGGAACCTGTCCCACTTTTATGTTGCTTCAGGGTTGAAGGTCCAAGGGAAGCAGAGGCAACGATTCAAGGCAGGAATGTGCAGACTCATTCAGACTTTGACCCTGAGTGTGTTTCTAAACCACGATTTAGAAAGTCTCTCGCTTCTCTACATTACACCCTTTCTCTAAAAGTAAGAGTACTGCCTGTTTTGAACCACAAGTCAAACAGTACATTTTGTTCTGGTTTAACTCTAAGTCCAGCACAGGTGTACCTCAGAGAGACTGTGGGTTTCGATCTGGACCACCACAATAAAGCAAATATTGCAATAAAGTGAGTTGCACAGATTTTTTGATTTCCCAATGAACATAAAGTCATGTTTATACAACAGTGCAGTTGATCAAGTGCACGACAGCACTGTGTCTAAAAATATAAGGCACCTATCTTAATTTTTTAAATACCTTATTGCTAAAAAATGCTAACCACCATCCAAGTCTTCAGTGAATCATAATCTTTTTGCAAAATTAACATCAAAGATCACTTATCACCACAACAAATATAATCATAATGAAGAAGACTGAAATATTTCAAGAATTACCAAATGTGACAGAGACACAAAGTGAGCAGATGCTGTTGGAAAAATGGTGTTGACAGACTTGCTGGACACGCAGGCCTGCCACAAGCCTTCAATTTGTAAACAACTGTAAACAATCTGTGAGGCGCAATAAAAAGAGATCTGCTGGTACTGAAGAAACTGATCTGATTAAAGGACCATCATCCCTAGGAAAGCGTGTGGAAAACAGGAATAAATTTCCAACTTGCATACACTGTTACCAAGAATGTTTCGCAACACAGAAATGTTGGCTGTTCAATTCCATCTCCTTCCCTGCTTGTAATCACGAATTCCCATGTGGCACCTGAATGGCTCTCTACACTGAAGCCACCATCCTCATGGTCATGACACAAATGGGCCTGTGACTTTGCCACGGCAACGCACTACAGTAAACAAGTGGGGAGTACAGGTGCTTTCCCAACGCTCGTTCATTCATGAAAAGGACGGTCTCTAAAAGGACTCTACGGTGAGCTGACAGGAAGGGGAGGAAAGCAGAGTCTTTAGATGCGTTTTGTATGTTATGAAATGGCAACCCCCCTCCCCACCACCTTCAACTACCTTCACCTTTTCCAGCTTCACATGTAACGTCAGCTTCCGCCAAAAATTAAACTGTGGAATAACAAGATGGCCACCAAACAGGAGGCCAATGCACAAAAAAGCCAACTAGAGCACAAGACACAGGAGAATCACATTGTTGCCATCCTGCAGGGGACTTACAGGCTCGCTTCACTCTGGAAGGCTGTACCTCAGTTTGGATTTTATCCGGTGAGCTGTGCGGAATAACTGGTAGATTTTAGGCAGAAGAATGGCACAATCAAACTATGTTTTAAAAAGAGAGTTCAAGGATGTCCCTGGTGGTCCAGTGTTTAAGGCTTCACCTTGCAACGCAGGGGGCAAGGGTTTGATCCTCATTGGGAAGCTAGGATCCCACATGCCTCGAGGTCAAAAATCCAAAACAGAAGCAGTATTGCAACAAATTCCATAAAGGCTTTAAAAATGGTCCACATCAAAAAATCCTTACATAAATAAAATAAGAAGCGAGTTCATGCTGGCAGCACTGTGAAAGCTGTGGTGAAGTCCGGGGCCAGGAGGCTATGACAGTGGCCCTGGAAACAGACAACCAGCATATGGACAGAGGCAGTGGGGACGGAGAGGAGGAAGCAGAGGCAGTGCAGAGGTGCGCTCGGCGGGCCGGGGCCTGGTTACAGGAGGTGAGGGGAAGACAGGGCATTCGGGCAGTGAAGCCCAGGCCGTGCATGCAACTTTCACAACCTATTCATTATAAAAGAACCACAGTAATGGAGAGGACTCTTGAGGCTGATTCCAGTGGAACCACACCTCCATTTGCTTACCTTGGCAGCAGAATTTGATACTCCATGGGTAACATTTCTTATAAGGCCCCCAACGTTTCCATACTTTATCAGTCCAGTCACCCCTTCAGAAACGTCATTCAAAAGCCCCATGGGGTTGCCAAGGAAGTCCACCGACCCCAAGATCCGGGCTGCCTGACTGAGGAGTTCCTGTCAAATGCAGCAGGGAGAGAAGAAAAGACCAGCCTCTTTTTACATCTGCAGGTTGAGTGTCCCAAGCAAAAAGGTTATAAATCAGTCCTGCCCTCCATTCCCACCACCAGTTGCTCTTTATTTCTCATCAACTGTGAGCTCCTGCCCTTCCTAAGCTCCACCCTAAACCTCTCCCAATACACATCCCAGAGGTTATCCTCAATACTCTCATATGTACTCTTCAAAGCCATTTAGAAGAAAAAAGCTATGAAACAGGAAAGACTCTACAAGTATTTATTAGTATGCACATCGCACTCTCCTTTCCATCGTTCTATAAATATGAAATCAATAAGCAGCAGAGAGAATTTTAAAAGGAAAGTGAGGGAGGGATGTGGAGCCCCTCGGAGTCTGTGGAACAGGCGGTATGCATAGAGCAGGCAAGCTCAGACCTACTCCACACCCCCCAACCTCCTGGACCTCCACAGCCTGACTCCACTGTCCAGTGACATCCACTACCCCATACTCCTCACAGTGCAGTAGAAACATCACTGGTGAGCGAGGTCAAGGAAGGAAGGAAGGAGGGAGGGGGAGGGAGAGGAAGAGGGAGAGGGAGAGGCGGCAACAAGAACAGGACATACTTCACCTCTGATGGCTAATAAGTTTGATATGATCTTGACCTATCTAGTCATTGAAGAGTATGTATGCGTTGGCTTTGCATTTTGTTCTTTGCAGTCAGGATAATAAATGCAAAATGGAAAATGCCAAACTTGATTAAAAAAAAATTTAAGTTCATCTCTAGGGCAGGATCTCATATGTTCCAAGAACACTGGTGTGGTTGTTGAAAGTAAGCCCATGCCCGGTAAACAGAGTTCACAGTCTTGTGTTATCATGAAAGCATCAATTAAACTCTTGGTAAGAGTTGTGACTGATCTAGTGGAAGGTCCTGAGACTAGTTCTAAGAAACAAGACTAACAGCTTGTAAGTCAGAGGCACTGTTTGGGTATTTTCATGATGTGCGTGGACTTCGTGGGCTGTGACCTGACCCCATAACACAATGGTCAGGGCTGAAATGTTCAGCTGGGCTGTTGGCAATAACGTCTCAGTAACCAGAATTCCCAAACTACTAAAAGAAGCATTCTGCTCGTGCTTCCAGCCACCGAGTACCACTCCAAAGCTCACCTCCTGGAAATGTTTGAGGATATCATTGATGATGAAGTCCTTGGTCTCATAGGGATGCACTCGAGTGAATGGATCCAGATTGATCACAGCGTCTTCAAATCGAATCAATGGAAATCCCAAGGTGCTTTTCAGGGCCTAGTTAGGGAAGAAAGGCAACAACACACTTCAGCCATACGATGGCCTTCCACGGTACTGTAATTCTGGATTCCATGAAAGCTACAAGTCATGTCAACTTTCCAATGGGAGTCAAGATTATGATATTCATAAATAAGGATTTTCCAGGTAAACATTAGGAAGAAACACACTATACACACACACACACACACACACACACACACACACACACACGTATCATTCAAAGTAACATATTATTCACATAGAAATAAATACTTTAGCTTCACAGCATAATTCTTTATGATCTGTTTTGGACCTATATGTTTGTCATGTTTTACTTTCTTTTTTTTCCAGATTTTTTAATGTAGACCATTTTTAAAGTCTTCATTGAATTTATTACAATATTGATTTTATGTTGTGGTATTTTGGCCATGAGGCATCTGGGACCCCAGCTTCCCAACCAAGGATCGATCCTTGTCCCCCTGTACTGGAAGGCAGATTCTCAACCACTGGACCTCCAGGGAAGTCCCATGTTTTACTTTTTGACTGAAATATACCACTCATATGGAAAGGTGTACTCATCAAATGAATGTTTCAATGATGTTTCTCCAAGTAAACACAACCACAGTGACAGACTTTATTTTCTTCGACTCCAAAATCACTGCAGATGATAACTGCAGCCATGAAAGTAAGAGACGCTTGCTCCTTGGAAGAAAAGCTATGATAAATCCAAACAGCGTATTAAAAAGCAGAGATGTTACTTTGCTGACAAAGGTCTGTATAGTCGAATCTATGGTTTTCCCAGTAGTCATGTATAGATGTGAGAGTTGGACCATAAAGAAGGCTGAACACCAAAGAATTTATGCTTTTGAGTTGTGGTGTTGGAGAAGACTCTTCAGAGTCCCATGGACTGCAAGGAGATCAAACCAGTCAATCCTAAAGGAAATCAATCCTGAATATTCATTAGAAGGACTGATGCTGAAGCTGAAGCTCCAATACTTTGGCCACCTGATGCAAAGCGCTGACTCATTAAAAAGACCCCAATGCTGGTAAAGATTGAAGGCAGGAGGAGAAGAGGAACAGAGGACAAGACAGAAGGCATCATTGACTCAACGGACATGAGTTTGAGCAAGCTCCGGGAGTTGGTGATGGACAGGCAAGCCTGGTGTGCTGCAGTCCATGGGGTCACCAAGTGTCAGACACGACTGAGCGACTAAACAGAAACACAACCCAGTAACCACCACCTAGACCAGAAAGGTGGTTATTATCCCTATCTTGGAAGCAACCACCCCCTTGTGAACTCTTGGTCACGACTCCTTCGTTCCCTAAGGTCAACTGTGTCTTGACTTCTATCATTACAGATGAGTTTTTCCTGCTTTGAATTTTACCTGAATGCAATCATCAGTATGGACGTGGTTGCATGTGGCTTCTGTCATCAACGTTAAGTCTGTGCAAGTCACTAGGTTGTTGCACACAGCTGCAGTTTAAATCTAACTGTCAGTGCTATGCACTATTCCAACATGTGAATAAAACACAATTTATTCAACCACTGCTGCTGATGGACAGTTGTGCTGTTTCCAACTTTTTTTTTATGAATAGCGCTCTTATGAACATTCTTGGATGTGTCTTTTGGGGCACATTTGTACACATCTTTTTTTTTTTTTTTTTAATATCTACCTGGGAGTGGAACTGCTGGGTCATAAAGAATATACATGTTCAACCTTAGCCTATGCTGCCGAACAGTTTTCCAAAGCAGCTGAACTGGTTTGGCTCCCCTGAAGCAGCCTATGAAATTTCCTGTTAGGCGACATCCTCGCCAACACTTGGTATAGAAAGCTTTTTAAAAAAACAATGTTCTGATGGGTGTGTAATGCTAACTCTGTGTGATTCTAACTCCCATTTTCTTGTTCAAGGATGAGATTAAGCACCTGATAATATACACATCAGCCTTGTGGATATACTTTTTTGTTAAGTGCCTACTCAAGGCTTTTTCTCATTTGCACAGTGGATTGTCTGTTTTTTCCTTATAGTTTTGTAGGTGTTTTTCTTATACATTCTATATACAAGTCTGTTTCATGAATGCATTGCAAACATCCTCTCCCATTCCGTGACTTGTCTTACCACTCTTTGGTGCTTTTTGACAGCAAATATTCTTAGTTTTAATGAAATCCAACTTAACAATCTTTCCCTTTATGATGGGAACGTTCTATGTTGGTAGTTAAGAAATTATCTACACTAAGGTCAGAGATATTTGCATATATTTCCTTGTAGAATTTTGTTTTACTCTTCACATCAAATCTACAACCTACTTGAACAGGACAATATATATATATATATATATATATATATAGAAAGCAGAGATCAAGAAGCATTCTTTCCAGGGAGGTATCTTATCATCTTAATAATATTTATTGAAGGGTCACCCTTGCCCTTATCGTGGTACAGTGCAATTTTGTCATAAGTCAAGTGACTGTACTCATATGTCTGTTTCTGGATTCTCATTTTGCCCTGTCTTCTGCCAATACCACACTGTCTTAATTACTGTAATTTTATAATAATTTTGAAGTCTAATAGTAAGCTCTTCAACTCTGTTCTTTTTTCTTCAGAATTTTTGGCTACATTTTACACTTTCCAGGTAAATTTCAGAATCAGCCTATCAATCTGCCACAAAAAAAAAAAATTGCTAGATTTTTCATAATGATTGTATTGAATCTATACATCAATTTGAGAAATGACAACTTTACAATATTCAATCTTCCAGTGTATTAATGAGGTACATCCCTTTATCTATTCATTTAAAAAATTTTTCTCAGTAATATTTCATTGCTTTCTGTGCAGAGGTCTTGTATACACTGTTGGATTTATTCCTAGGCATCAAGTGGTACAGTAAAAATGGCCACAAATTCTTTGCATCTTCTACCATTAATGAAGTCTATTTCCCCTTCACCTGAATCTGCATTGACCTTATAATTTACTTTAAACAATAAAATGCCACCTAAGTAACACTGAGCAATCTCTGAGCTTTGGCCTCAAGAAATCTTGGAGCATCTCCTTCATCCATTTTGATGTTTCCACGATCTGAGGAGGCCAAGTCTAGCTTCCTTGAAAACCAGAGACCACGTGGAAGGGGGTTCTGTTGACAGCCAACAACAAGCGCCTGACATGGTCGTAAGGTCACCTTACACTGTTTGGTCTCAGTTGACTGGCAGGTGACTGCAGTTACATCAATAACTACAGGTGAGCCCAGCAAACACAGCACCTAGCTAAGTCCGGTCCAAATTGCTGACTCACAGAGTTGAGAACAAATAAAATGGTTGTTTCAAACTACTCAGTTTTGGCCTGATTCATTCCACAGTTAATAGATGATATTGTATTTGATGTTTTCTTAAATGGTGTTGTAAAAGCATCCTTCAAATTTTCCTTTTCTTTTTAATTGCTGCTGACTAGAAATACAATTGACAATTTCTTCAGGGACCTTGTTAAATTTACTTATCCATTCTCATAACTTAGTTGTACATTGTTTTAGATTTTCTAGGTAATCATGTTCTCTACAAATAATAAAGTTTACATTTTCCTGTCCAGTGTTTGTACCTATTATTTATTTATCTTGCTGGCTAGAATTTCTAGCAAAACAGTGAACAGAAGTGGGGATAATAGCCATCCCTTTTTGCTTTCAACAGACCACCACTGAGTATATTTGGGGTAGATTTCTCATGGAGACACATTGTCAGATCAAGGCAGTTCCTGTCTACTTTTTGCTTGCTGACTTCTCATAAATGGATGCTGAATTTTGTCAAAAGATTTTGGTGCAACTATTGAGATATGCCCATTTTTTTAATTCTTTCATTTTGCTGCTGTGGTGAATGACATGATTTATTTGGAAATGTTAACTTGTGAGCACATGTGCTCAGTTGCTCAATCATGTCCAATTCTTTGTGACCCCATGGACTGTAGCCCACCAGGCTCCTCTGTCCATAGGATTCTTCTGGCAAGAATACTGGAGTGGATTGCCATTTTCTCCTCTAAAGAATCTTCCTGACCCAGGGATCCAACTAGCATTTCTTGCATCCCCTGCATTGGCAGATGGATTAACTTATACTCCTGGAATAAATATGACTTGCTTATAATATATTCATACAATGAGTCCTTGAATTATGTGGGGGTTAAGACTGCCAATCCCCTACACAGTCAAAAAGCCTCATACAGCTTTATAGTCAGCTTTCCACATCCACAGTTTTACAACCACAGACTTGACCAACCATGATCGTGTAGTGCTGTATTGATTGGGAAAAATCAGTATATTATTGGCCTATGTAGATCAAACCCATGTAATTCAAGGGTCACCTGTATTTTTCTTCTTATACACTGCTATATTTAATTTGATGATATTTTGTCCAATGTGTCTTGAACACATTTATAATTATTAATATTTTAAATCATGTGTCTAATTATGTCAACATCTGATTTATCTGTTTCTAGTGTCTATTTTTCCTCTTGGTAGGCCTGGTAACTTGTGACTGAATGCTTTTTGTATAAAGATGTGTAGATTTTAAATGAGTCTTTAGCTTTGGCAGGCAATTAAAGGATGAGATGGTTAGGTGGCATCACTGACTCAATGGACATGAGCTTAAGCAAACTCCAGGAGATAGTGAAGAACAGGGAAGCCTGGTGTGCTGCAGTCCATGAGGTTGCAAAGAGCAGGGCATGACTTAGCAACTGAACAACAAGGCAGTTAAAGGGGGTTAATCCAACTGGTGTTTTCAAGGCTGGCTTTCAGTCTTTGTAAAGATGGTGAAGGACAGGGAAACCTGGCATGCTGCAGTCCATGGGGTCGCAAAGATACGACTGAGCAACTGAACAACAACAGTAAAGATAATCTTGGTCTGTTTCCATCTTTATAAGGTTTGGTATAGTCCTTCAGCAGTCTCAACTGAAAACCAATTCCATCCCTCCACTTTTAATCTCCCCAGCACCATAAAACTGCTAAAAGATCTATTTAGTTAGCCTCTTGACTGCTGTTTTTTGCTTAGCTTCTCCTAGACTACTTAGAAATTGGCATCTGCTTCAAGAAATAAACAGCTCAAGACTATTGGGGTCCTTGTTCTGCCTGTCCCTTCTGTGTAAGATATGAGCCCCTCCACACCTATGGTCAATTAATCTTCAACAAAGAAGGCAAGAATATACAATGGAAAAAAGACAGTCTCCTCAGCAAGTGGTGTTGGGAAAGCTGGACAGTCGCATGTAAATCAATGAAGTTAGAACACTCCCTCACACCATACACAAAAATAAACTCAAAGTGGCTTAGAGACTTAAATATAAGACATGTCACCATAAAACTCCTAGAAGAGAACATAGGCAAAACATTCTCTGACATAAATCGTAGCAATGTTTTCTTAGGTCAGTCTCCCAAGGCAATGGAAATAAAAGCAAAAATAAATAAATGGGACCTAATCAAACTTGCACAGCAAAATAAACCATCAATAAAATGAAAAGACAACCTATGGGCTGGGAGAAAATACTTGCAAACAATGAGACCAACAAGGGCTTAATTTCCAAAATATTCAAACAGCTCATACAACTCAATAACAAAAAAGCAAGCAACCCAATCAGAAAATGGGCAGAAGACCCAAACAGACATTTATCCAGAGAAGACATACAGATGGGCAACAAGCACATGAAAAGATGCTCAACATCACTAATTATTAGAGAAATGCAAATCCAAACTATAATGAGATACCACCTCACACCAGTCAGAATGGCAATCATTAAAAAGTCGATAAACAATAAATGCTAGAGAGGGTGTAGAGAAAAGGGAACCCTCCTGCACTGTTGGTGGGAATGCAAATTTGTGCAGCCACTATGGAGAAGAGTACATCGAGGTTCTTTAAAAAACTGAAAATAGAGTTTTAGTTTTTTGATCCATATGATCCAGCTATCCTACTCCTGGGCATATATCCAGAGAAAACTCATTGAAAAGGATACATGCACACCAATGTTCACAGCAGCACTGTTTACAATAGTCAAAACATGGAAGCAACCTAAATATCCATTGACAGATGAATTGATAAAGATATATATATATACACACACACACACACACAATGGAATACTACTCAGCTATAAAAAAAAATTCAATCTGATGCTGGGAAAGATTGAAGGCAGGAGGAGAAGGGGACAACAGAGGACAAGATGGCTGGATGGCATCACTGACTCAATGGGCATGAGTTTGAGCAAGCTCCAGAAGTTGGTGATGGTCAGCAAACCCTGGCGTGCTGCAGCACATGGGGTCGCAAAGAGTCAGACACAACTGAGTGAACAGCAACAATAAAAAATAGAAGAAGACGACGAATGAAATAATGCCATTTGCAGCAACATAGATGGACCTAGAGCTTATCATACTAAGTGAAGTAAATTAGAGAAAGACAAATATCATATGATATCACTTACACATAGAATCTAAAACACGTTACAGATGAACTTATTTCCAAAACAGAAACAGACTCAAAGACATAGAAAACAAACTTGTGGTTCTCAAAGGGGAAAGTGGTTGGGGGAGGATAAATTAGGAGTTTGGGATTAGCAGATACAAACTACTACATATAAAACAAATAAACAAGTTTCTACTACATAGCACAAGGAATTATATTCAATATCCCATAATAACCTATAATGGAAAAGAAGATGAAAAAGAATACATATATGTATAACTGAATGACTTTGCTTTACATGTGAAACTAACATAGCATTGTAAATCAACTATATGTCAATCAAAAAAAAAAAAAAAGATACAAGGCCCTCAATAACTAACTCTCTTAGTAGCAACGGAGTCTCGCTTTTGCTTGACCAGCCCCATGAGACTGTCTAAAGCTTTACTCCGATTCTCTGACTTTTGAGAGCTGCTTTCTGCTTGACTTCTCTACCTTTCTCAATTAGAATTGTCTCAAAAATAAAACCAGAGTTAATATTTAGCTCACCTGATTGAGTTTCTCTCCTCTCATAAGTTGTGGACCCTCGAGTACTGACTTGGTAACTTTCCAATACTTTCAACAGACTTTTGGGCTTTTTTCTGTCTAGCTTTTCTTGTAGTTCTCAGCTGATTTGGGTCTGCTATAAGCCTGTTAACAATTTCTGGATATAGTCTGTTTTCCAATTATATTTTTATTTAACATGATTGACATTTAAGGATTTTAGAGAGCAGGCCAAGTGCTCTCCTTTTTTAATATAAAAACACTTTTTCATTCATGCTAATAATGTCAATAAATCTCTGATCTGTTTGGAATTTATTCTTATGTAGACTGTGATAACAAATTTAACTTCATATTTTTCCATATCACTATCTGGATAGTCTAATAACATTTTAGAACACCTATATATTCCCCATTGAATTAAAACTGCTTTATATTAAAATCTCATATGCAATGTAGTGGACTTTATACTTCATTTTCTCTTCTTTTTTAATCCTTCAGCATGTATCTTCAGAGTCTATCTTAAATTCTTTTGGAATAGGAGTATGCTTAAATGAAATGATATAATTGAAGAAAAACGAGATGCAATTTTTTAAAACCAGAGAGTGGGTTGAAATTCAGATTCAAAAAGAAAAAAGACTGACAAATTCAACAACATAAAGTAAAAAGCTTTTGTATGGTTAAAAAACAATATGCACACCAAAAGCAAAGGAAAAAGACAAGTGAAAAACCTGAGAAAGAATATTTGCAACTTACATCAAAAACAAAACTTCTACAAAGAGCTTCTAAAATTATTAGTGATAAAAGACCAATAAAATTATTTTTTAAATGGACAAGTGATATGACCAGAGAGTTTAGTCCACTAGGTAAAAAATGACCCTTTTCGATAAACATAGGGTTGGGAGAAGAGATGAAACAAACAGAAGAGTCAGAGGAGAACCAGAAAGGACATGGTCAAGAACAGGGCAGTCCATAGTATCGAACATGGCAGAGGGCCTTCCAGAGATAGGACAGGAAAGAGTACCACCGCACTTGGTGCCTTGGGAAGTCACTAGTAGCCTACTAAAAAATTTCAGGATAAAACATTTCGGAGATTAAGAGCATCCTCAAGTTTTAATTCAGCCTAACACTCTACAACAACAAAACAACCCCCAAAGAAACATTAAGTAGGTGGCCTAAACTCCCGTAGCCGATAATTAGTAGGTCGTAGATTTGAGCATGCTCATTTTCACAACTGTGACTATCTGGTAGAAAGCATGAAGACCAGAATAGGGGATTATTTTATTTCTCCTGAAAAACGTTCTGCTCCTCATTCACGCACACCTTGCGCATCCACACGGTGAGTGATGATGAAGTGAGCAGGCCCTATTTTCCCCATTTCTCTGACAAAGAAACTGAGGCCCAGCAGGCTTCACCATTTTTCTCAGAACCAAACAATAAATACGCTGGGAAAGCCAGGTACCAACATCAGTTCAGCACTCTGTTTTGGTAATACAACTCTGAGCCTCACTTTCTTCTCAGTGAACAGGAAATGAGATCAAAACAAAGGAGATGGCAAAACGCTTTATACCCCAACTTCCTCACTGCAGCCAAACACTGAAGAACCACAGATGATATTGATACATAGAAGACTTTAATACCTCTACTAAGCTGTCAAAACCTTCATGAGAGACACTATCCCCTTTCTGAGTGGCTAACACACTTTGTCTGAACCAAGGAAATATTCTGGCCTTTGAGTAAAATGTAATCTTTATCTGGTACTGCTGTGGGGCCTCCCACAGTGGAGAAAGCTGCTCTGTGGCACACTGGTATGAGTTACTCTGCCACCTTCAGGTCACTCTGGAGAGTCAAAGCACAGGAGACTGGAGGGCAAGAGCCCATCGGGGCTTTTTCTTGCAGTAACTAAATGACTAATCAAATACAGTAGTGTACAAAGTTGATGCTTATTTACTCAAGTAGCAGACAGTTTCCCGTTATAAAATGGACACTGGAGAAGGCAATCTGTGCTCATAAGTTCCTCATAAAAATAGGAAACTGTCCATTCCTACCTTCGCCAGACCCCCCCCAAAAAAAAAAACCTGCTGAAGTCTTGCAGGAACTTTAGAGTTAAAGAAGAAATACCTGTCCATATGCCATAAGGTCTCAGATGACAAGCAAGTCCCTGGGCCACGTCCTTTCCTTTCTCAGTTTATCCTGCACTAAACCAAACTGTCTGGAATTCATTCTTTAAAGGTTTATTTATGGTACACAGAGACTGTTTATGTGAAGCAGGGTATTTGCCCATTTTCCTCTTGGGACCGTGTTTAAAAACTACAGGGATATTTCCCTCTCTGGCACTTTCTGAAATACAATTAACAATACTGGATCTTTTTTCCTTTTAACAAATCTGGTTTTTATTTAGGGAGGGGAGGAAAAAAGTAAAGGGTCTGAAGTTTCCCAACAAATTATTTCAAGCCTTTGAGAAGACAGTTTTAGGCTTTTTAAATAGTGTCTTTGTTTGAAATTCCCCCTTACCCCCACCCTCTTGCTCTCTGACCATTAAAATGTGGGTTTTCTTCCAAACTAGATTGCTCAATTAAAGCCCTTCTTTTGTAATACCCCAATGCTTTAAATGGGAAAAGGACTGCTGTAGGCCACCTTGTGAAACCTTTTAAAGGTTCCTGGACTCTTTTGATCTTAAAAAAAAAAAGGCGAAAGAACACATAAACTACCTGGCATTTTCCATATCACTCTGCTGCTCTCTAACATGCAAACTCGGAAGAATAATGGAGAATGGGGGGTGGGGAATGCCCTGCTCTCCTTTCTGCATTTGTGAGATGGAGCTATTATCTCCCCCTTCTTCCATCGCAGAGCAAGGAATCCAATCGAGATAGCACCTGTGAGACTGCTCTGAGTCCTCTGAACAGACACTCTATCTGGCAATAATGTACCCTCACTGTAAACCTGGAGAGACTCCCCTCTGAGACTTCTGACAGCCTCATTTCTGGTCTGGAGTCAAGAGAATCAAGATAATTATTCCTTCAATACCAAAGACCTTTTAGTCAGACTCTCATGATTCCTGCTCTGGGACGGTACTCCATTCTTTTAGCCGTTATCTAGTCATCTCAAAGAGAGGATTGCACTTCCCAAGAGCTGCTCATCAAGGGATATTACTCTGTTAGAAAACTCTTTGAATAAATGACATTATTTTATGGGTCCCAGACTCCATGAGGAGAACTCAAGACACAGTGAAATGGTGACTTCCACAAGCTGAGGATTTAATATTGATGTTCCAATTCCCACCGCCTGGTGTGAGACATTAACGTACCACATTCAGGGTGTCCCCTGCCCACACCTCATAACTTTGGCCTTCAGTATAGTGTCAAATGAAACATTAGACCTCGATGATTCCTAGTTTATTGCATCCAAAGCAAACTGGTGAGCGTCAATACCCTGGAACTTGGGGTCTGGAGTCACTTCAACTGGAGAAAATCACACGGCATTTGTCAGTCTTGGGGGAAGTTTTCTACTGGGAGCAATCTGAAAGGGAACAGTTAGGTGTCTGTGTTTCTTAGTAAGATGATTTAAAAAACAAGAAGTCCTTAACTCTCAGGAAATAGTTGACATTGGTTTGCTGGGCGAGTGCCAAGTGTTCTGGGGGAATATATACTTTATCAAACAAACCCATTCCGAAGGGTCACATAAGTCAAGTGGATACTTGTGAATATGAGCAAGATAGTGGTTTTCCCACGGTTTTTCCCCCACTCCCATGCTGATTATAAGTATCTTCAGTCTCCTGGGGAACATGAAGTTAAAGCAAATTAAGCCAACAGGACAGTCCATCGAGAAGGCGCTGTTCTCAGGGTGGTTGCAGGAGCTCCTGGTTCCCAACCAGCCCTCCCAACCCACTCACTCCACTTGCTGCCTTAATGAAACTATCACCCTGGTCCTGTCCTGATCCAAACAGGACCTGATGTGGACCAGACTACTGTCCTATTACCTATTTCTATTTAAGTCTATTTTGGAAGTTGTGAGCAGGCAAATCGTGGGGCACATGAGGTCTGCACATGTGTTTTGTTAGGCCCACAATGTTGAAAAACAAAAACAAAAAAATTCAAATGGGTTGCCAACACTTAAAGACCAGGAGATTCCACATAAAAGTCCAGATTTCCGGCTTCACTTTAAGAATTCCGAAGATCTGGCAGCTCTGGGTTCACATTACCCCGTGACAACAGGCTGGAGCTGAGCTGCACTGCCCATTTCAGACGGAGTGTGCACACGCTGAGGGCTGTGTACACGCTGAGGGCTGCGTCCCCCACTGGGCTGCTTCACTTGCCTGCGACGTGGGCAGACCCAGAGGTGTGTATATTTATGACTTCAGTTTTACTACTTATTTGTTCATGTCTCTATCTCCTTCTGCTCAGAAAGAGAAACCACCTTGCAGCATCTTCAAGGAGGCAGCACGGGGCAGCAGGACTCTTAGACTGGTGGTTAGTGAGGAGGCAGACACCATCGTAACCATCTTTAAGAGCAACAGAGCAAAGAACCAGAAGTAACGGGTGCCAGCTGCAGGAAGGCAGATGGAGACTCCACCCAAGGAAAGGCTTTTCAACATTCACCCAGTTCTCCTCCTGCTCCTACCATTACCTATCTATTTCTACATCACCTATCTATATTATCTTCAATGACAAAGCCCTGTGAACTCCAAAATCCTTGTTTATCAAGCAGGGGATCATTAAGGACACATGGATCTCTAAAATTTCTGATTTCTTATACACTAAGGGGCGACTCAGTATAGGGGGAAAATGTATATGGACTTTTGAGTCAAATATTGTATCAGAATTTGAGGAACATCCCTTAATTTTTAATAGATTTTACTGTAGAAAATAAACACAGACTGCATCTGTCTTTATTTTACTATAGAAAATAAAGACAGACTGCATCTGTCAAGTGCACATCCAGATGCTCTGTAGGAGGGTCACATGCTGGTACGGTGAGGTGGGGGCCCCACATCTCAGTGGGTATGTGACCATGTCGTCCCTGAAGGTGGTAGACAATTCTGCTGTGGACCATTCAAGAAGGGATGAATACTTAGGAGGAGAGGAGGAGAGCAGGTGGGTCTTGGGCATGAAAAGAAGATACTGTCTGGGCTGCAGCTTTTGTCTCGAGTCTGGGGGCGGCCCAGGAAATGGGCTTTTGCCTCACTGAGATAAGCCAAGGGCTAAGCAGAGGGCAGATGCATTTTTATGTAATTCTGTGTTTATTCTTTTGTTACTCTTTAATCTTCAGTAAAGTTATACTTCAACATTAAAAAAAAAAGATACAGCTGACCCTTGAACAACATGGGTTTGAACTGCGTTGTCCACTTACACGTGGGTTTTTTTCAGTGCTATGCACTTGGCTGCAGAACCGCACATGCAGAAGGCCAATGATAACTTCTATGTGGATTCTCAAGTTCAAGGAGGATGGGTGCTCCTAACCCCCATGCTGCTCAAGGGTCAACTGTAAATACATGTACGAGTTGATAAAACTGTCTTAAAAAGGGAAACCTGTAAAAGTATCTGCTACAGATGATAAGGCTGGACAGGAAAAGGCAGGTAGTAAGCACATCCATTCTTTTCCCAGGAAAAGTGGTTTTCAGAACTTCCCCGGTGAGCAGCTCACCTTGAGGTCCAGCGGAAGCTTGTTGGAGGTGAACACACTCAGCTTGATCTGGGGAATACTGATTTTGAGATTCTCAAAGTAGTATCGGATTGGCGTCCCGCCTTGCTCAGCTGTCTTTTCATGGAGGTTTTCATCATATTTTTCCACCTCTGGCACAAAGGCAGAATAGTTTTTTTTTAAAAAATAAGTCTCCTTAAAAGTCTCATTATTCAAATACTTCAGGCACATTGAAAAGAAACTCATAGGAAGATGAAAACATTTCTCTCTCTAAATTTAGCTTTTCAGGGTTCAGTAATACATACAGCGTCCTGATATCACTTCTATATAAAAGCAGATCTGGTTCACGTTGTTTATCAAAAAAGTACAATAGCTTAAACTACTGATTTCCGACTGTGCACCACCTGGCAGATATAATCTCTGGAAAAAATAATCCAGGTGGGAAAGTCAAAGGTCATGGGGCACCACACTTTCTAGAAACCCTGTCCTTATCATTATTATTACTATAAATGACCCAGATTATTTGAATTTATTTCAGAAAATGATATCAAAATAAGTACTTGGATCGTAGTTTCATTCCTCATAATGAACATGACCAATTAAATGATGAATCTGAGCAAAACATAATGTCTTAAAAAGAAACAGGCTGCAGGCTATAAAGAACCGACATAGGCATAAGGGATGCTCTCTCTCCCAAAGAGTTGACATTATTTATTTATTTATTTATTTTTGGGTCACACTGTGAAGCCTGTGGGATCTTACTGCCCTGAACAGGGATCAAACCTGGGCCCTTGGTAGCAAGAGTGTAGAGATCTAACTACTGGATTGCCAGGGAATTCCCATCGGACATCACTTAACCAGCACATGGAAGCAGATTAGTCACTTGTTATCTCATGAAGTAAAAGGGACAAACATGAGTAACACACAGCAGTGTGCTCTTCAGCTCGATGCTGGTCCCCACATCTGTGTGGGCAGCTCATCTGCACTTGGATTTATGCGCCTTAGAAATAAAACCAAAGGGACTATACATAGCTACACATCAAACAAATTTACACTGGAAGCTTTTATAGTTCTATTTATAGAAAGAGGGGAATAGGTTTAACAACAACAAAAAAAAGGTAGCACAACAAAGACAGGCTTATCTGTATTCAGGGAACAGGAATAGTTATAGAAAGTGGAGAAGATTCCTCAGTGAAAGGCAGACAAGGATTTTATAAAAGTCTAAATCCACTAGACAATGCATGGGGAGAAATTTATTTATAGCAACTTACAAGAAGAGCATGTCCAATCAAATTTAAAGTAAAACTTCCCAGGAAGTTACCCGAAGAGAGCAGATACCTGGCAGCAGGCTCAAGTGGCTTTCTGAATACAAACACACACTGGCGTTTCCACCCAAAGTGGAGAACGCAGCATTAGACAGACAGGATTTCGCTCTTGACCCCAAGTACGCTTAAAGCTTAAATTCTAAGTCTGGGATAAAAAGAGCAAAAACATTTTTCTTGCACTGTGTGCATGTATGTTCCTATTTCACAGATCCCCAGGAATTTTCTTCCCCCTAGCCAACATGGGCAGATAAACATTAAAAGTCTCAATCTTATCACTTCTTTAGGCTTAATATTTAGTCTTCAAAAGATTAAGCATTACTGACTTCTTTCTAAGCTGTATAAACAGTCTTGAAAGGCCATGGTGAGGATCTAAAACAAAGAGACGACAGCTAAATAATTTTTGGAGCATCACTGGAAAATTTAGTTTTTTTAATAGCTTATCTTACTCCCCTCTCCAAAAATAGTAAAATAACTGGAAACCTCTGTAATTAAATTAAGGCATAAGGGTATAGATGTGAAAAATATAAAGTTAAGGGGTTGAGGCTGGCCAATTTTCTTCCTCAGATAAACCAAAGGAACTGCTGAAGGGATTTCTGATTCTTGACCCTGAGTCTGTTTAATAAACAAAGGTTAGGACACAAAGTGCTCTGCTAAATGAATAATATCATTTCTGCCATCCTAAAGCAGATGTGTCAAAAAAAATAAAAACAAACAAGAAACAAAGAGGAACAAAAGACTGCTTCCCAAAGGCTTGCCCTGAGTATGCTTGGGTTCTGGAAGGCCCTCCGTATGCAGGTATACCTCACTGCCTGTCAACGGGCAACACTGAGAAAGAGAACGGGACCCCAAGCCTTAGCTTCCCCACTCAGACCACGAATTGGGAAGGGAGCTCGGCAGGCATCTAGAGGCTACCTATTTTCACAAGCAGACTAAAAAACGCCACCCTAGGGCCAATTTCCAGATACAAACCTGGAACACTGGACATTACCTGATTCGGCTTGATCGTAGCCAAAGAAACTCAGCAGCTTGAGGAGCAGTTTCTCCTCAATTTGTACTGTGAATCTCTGAGCCGTGACCATCAGGTGCTAGAGAGAAAGAAATTCTGATTTACAGCGTGAATGTCAGAGGAACTTTCGTCTGCAACCTAAGAAGGCCCCAATGGTACAGCATGGTCTCTTAATGTGATTTCATAATCATATTGCCAATTTTCTTCTGCTTCATCTCTCTCCATTGTTATAATGAACCCCAAATTCCAGAAGATGTTTAACAGGCGATCCACCATGGTGAATTCACGATCTACCATGTTTAACTGACAATTCACCTGTCAGTTAGTCAGGATAACGTTTATAGATGCACCATGCTACTGAGTTCACGTGGGTCTAGTTCAAGGAGTAGCCCTGGACTTGTGAATGTGAGGCCACATGCAGGCATGGCCCCCACTGGCCCTGGTAACAAAGGACCAGAAATACGAGGAGCAACCTCTCAGCTCCCGTTTTTCCGACAAGCCAGCACTGGAACACTAGCTTGTACACGAAGACTTCTCCAGGAAAGAAAGGGTATCGTTTTTGGAATGAGCCACTTTTAGTATGATCTGCTTTTAGTAAACACCGTGGCAGCTCAAGGTGTCTGTCCCAAGTCAGGCCCCTCCTACCCCTTGTCCAGTAGTCTGAGATTTTGTTTTTTTAATTTATTTTGTTGAAGTATAGCTGTTTTACAATGCTGTGTATTAATTTATGGGTTATAATATTAATAATATATCTAGACCATGCCTGGTCATGATCAATCTAGAAGATGCTATACTCTCCTGCAGAGATTTCATGGTGAAAAATATACACTCTGATGGATTCAGTCCTATCACCTGAGAATCATCAATAGCACAACCGAGAATATAAAGTTTAAAGAGAAACTTCCATCAGTCCAGCTACACAACTTGTTGAGTTGCTTGTGCCTTTACCCCCTGGACTATTTCCATTTGCAGTCTGCACTGCTGCTCTGAGCCTGGGCTATGAGAGGACAAAGCAAGTCCATCAGCCTACCTTGTAGATGTTGGTCAGCGTGCTCTTACTGGGGAACTTCACTGCGTTCACCTGCACGGCTGGGCCCGCCTCAATGACCTCATTCTCGTTGCTCAGAGGGGTCACGTAGAGCATGAAGGGCTGAGTCGTGCCAATGAGCTGGTTGTCCACCTGGGACATGAAAAAGCAGTGACAAAAACAGACAAGTTTCTCAGTTTTCATTTTTACCTTTGACTCAAAATATGTAGGTCACTCAGAAAGTACCTTTGGAAAAACATACCTCCACTAAATCCAGCAACAATAATGGTAATAGTAACAGTAACAGGAGCTATACTTTATTTGGTGAGTACTGTGTGTCAAGGGTGCTTTCCTGGTGGCTCAGTGGTAAAGAATCTGCTGGCCAATGCAAGAGAGGCAGGTTCGATCCCCAGGTCGGGAAGATCCCCTGGAGAAGAAAATGGCAACCCATTCCACTATTCTTGCCTGGGAAATCCCTTGGACAGAGGAGCCTAGTGGGCTACAATCTATGGGGTCAAAAAAGAGTCAGACATGACTGAGCGAGTAAACAACATCATGTGCCAAGCACTGAGCTAGTCCCCGCACAAAGATCATCTCAGCAAGTCCCACGACTGCCAGGCTGTCCGAGTTATTAAAGCTGCATTCTCACCACAACCTCCTGGGGACCATCTCTGTCCTCACCTCACAGATGAAGACACCGAGAAGAGACACCCCTGTTGGAGGCTGTACACCTAGTCAGTGACAAAACAAGAACTGGACTCCAATTCTCCCTGTCCCCAAAGCGTACACTCTCAGCCAACAGGTTACTAATGCTTCTCTCGTTCCAAATTCCCTGAATAAGAACTTAAACCAGTCAATCCTAAAAGAAATCAACCCTGAATATTCACTGGAAGGACTGATGCTGAAGCTGAAACGCCAATACGCTGGCCACCTGATGTGAAGAGCTGACTCACTGGAAAAGACCCTGATGCTAGGAAAGACCGAGGGCAAGAGGAGAAGGGGGAGATAGAGAATGAGATAGTTAGACAGCATCACCAACTCAATGGACATGAGTTTGAGCAACTTTAAAAACGTTGCTGACTATCTTCTCACTTGTATTGTTCACAATGAGAAACTGGCTGTCATTCTCACCTTTGTTCCTTGGAAGGAACATGCTTTTTTAATCTGGATGTTTTATCACTGGTTTCGAGTAACTGATTATAATGTACCTTGGGATAGCTTCCATTATGTGTGTGTGTGGCAAGGGGGGTGGTATGAATGTGGCTTTGTGTTTGAGCTGCTTCTGTGAGTTTATAGTTTTCACCAAGTTTGAAAATTTTATGGTCAAAATTTCTTCAATTATTTTTTTCTGTCCTCTCCTCTCTCTCTCTTCTGGGGATTCCAATTATCTATATAGTATTGATATTAGGTTGACTGAAATTTTATCATAGGTCACTGATGCTGGTCTCTCTGTGGGTTTCTAGGTTTTTTTCCCTTGGATTATTTTTCTCTGGGTATTTCTATTTTGACAGTTTCTCTTGTTATAAGTTCACTTATCGTTTTTTTTTCTTCACTGTGTCATCTGCTTCTGATCAAATCCAGTGTTTTTTCCATTTCATTTTAATTTCTAGAAGTTTGAGATTTTGACTATCTTCCAGGTCTCCACTTAACTTTTTGAACATGTGGAATAGAATACAGTTATAGAAAGTTTTAATGTCCTTCTTTGAATATCCTAATGTCTGTGTTAACTCTGGGTTGGTTTGGAATGATCACTGTTCTCATTATGTATTGTGTTTCCTTGCCCCTTGGCACACCTGATGATTTCTGACAGGATGTCAGACACTGTGGTTTTCATTCTGCTGGGTGTTGGATGTTTCTGTATTCCACTGAATCTGGAGCTTTGTTCAGGATACGGTTAATTTACTTGGAAACAGCTTGATCCTTTCAGAGCCTCCTTTTATACGACTGATTTGTTAGGAGGTCTGGAGCAGTGCTCAGCTTAGGCCTCAACATGCACCACGGAGGCCCAAGACCTTCTGGAAGGCTCTTTCCAGGGCCCCGTAATTATTAGTTTTCCCACTGCAGCTGGGCTTGAGCTGCAAGCACTGTCCCTGTGAGCTTTTCAGAAGGTAGTCTCCTCATGTACACTTCTGATCTGTTGTGTCCTCTGCTGATCTCTGGAGATCTCCTGTGCAGTATGCCCCTCCCAGGTCTGCTGTCCTATGAACTCTGGCTGCCTTGGTCCTAGGACTCTCAATTCTGTTCAGCTCATCCACTCTAGGGCTCTGTCTCAGTCTTTCCACCTGGTGCCGGGCGTGAAAACTTTTTCAAGGCAGCAAGCTGGAGTGATGGAGAAGAAAATGGTAACCTACCCCAATATTCTTACCTGGGAAATCCTAAGGACAGAGGAGCCAGGGGGGCTACAGTCCACAGGGTTGCAAAGAGTCAGACATGACTTAGCAACCAAACAACAACAACAAAGTTGGAATGACTGCAGGCCTCACATCTTCTGTTTCCCACCTTTCCGAGACCACTGTCCTTTGTTGCCTGGTGTCTAGTGTCTTGCATCTGTTGTCTCTTTATTTTATCTGGATTTGGGGGGTGTTTCAGGTAGGACAGTAAATCAGATCCCTGTACTCCATCTTGGTCAGAAGCACAAATTCACTTCCCTAGCTTTTTTCTTTTCTCCCTGTGGTGAACTTCAGTTCCTCTAAATGATGGTTAGATCGATTTTCATTGTTTTCTCTGTTTGCAAGATGGGGAACCAGCAGTCACCTTCCTCTGTGCCACCCTAAGTTCTCCAAGTTACTGATAGACTAGCTACTATAATTCAGAATTCTGCTGTCTGGAAAAATCAGTAAAGACAAATGTAGGTAAAAATGTTTTTTTTCATAGGACAATTTTTTGAAAGACACAAGAAATGTGCACCAGAGCACTAAAGTTCCTAGAACATTAAACACTGATCTAGTCAGCTGTTCAGCAGGAAGAAAAAAAAAAACCAACAAGTTCTGAGCCTCCCCCACTCACCTGTACATCCTGTATGCTAAGCTCAAGCATGTGACTGGTGGCCAGCTGTGTGTAGTGCACGTTGATTCCCGTAAGACTTGCAAAGACCAGTTCTTCTGGGACTTTATTAATTAAAGACAACCCAATTCCACCTTCTAACTTCACAAGCACCTGAAAGAAAACCAAAATATGATACACTGGCGATTTAAATCAGAGCTTAAGGTAGCCAGGAGAGTACAAGGAAACACATGGCTTTAAGTCCCTCTATTCTGCCTCTGAGCCAATGAACACCACTTAAAGAAGAGTTTAATTCTCACCTGCTGCTGCTGCTAAGTCTCTTCAGTCGTGTCCAACTCTGTGTGTCCCCATAGACGGCAGCCCACCAGGGTCCCCCATCCCTGGGATTCTCCAGGCAAGAACACTGGAGTGGGTTGCTATTTCCTTCTCCAATTCTCACCTAGATGGCTCAAATTTCATCATCTCACTAGAAGCCTTCCTCTCCAGGCATACTCCTCACCCCAACCAGAACTCAGCAGTCATATGATAAGACCTCTGCTGGAGGACTGATGACATTTTGCATTTTATTACAGGAAAATAATTGTTTGAGAATCTTTCTCCCTATTTGGGAGGCAAGCTCTCCTTAAATCATTCACTGAACATCCATAACATCCAATCTAGTGCTGTACATAAAGGCATTTATGTTTTTTCAGAAGATTACTGAATAAATGAGGAGTAAGTGTGCTTTATCACACTCATCTCATGTTCCTTTCTAAACTTGTCACTTTCTTTCCAATGCCCAAACAGGGACAGAGGAAGGAAGGTGTCAGAGTCAGCTGGAGCCAAAAAAAGATAAGATCTAGTTTGCTTATTCTCAATCTTCAGTCCTGTTCAAATTCTTTATTTATTCATCTTACTCTAGCAATGTTTGTTACATTCTGATTTGACCTGAGCTGTTATTTAACGAACATATTCACACATTGATGTTGCGATAACATTAAGTACTGTGAAGTAACAAGGATACTTAGAAGTCATAGAGGGCAGAAAGAAAAAAACAAAAAAAGAAGGTCTCAACTGAGAAAATCAAAGAGCAAAATTCCAAACAAATTTATAATGAAGATGTGACCTTGCAAGAGTTCAAACGTACTTCCAATTCCTGCTCTGTGTCTGGATTCTTTAATTTCTGCAGCTCTCGTTCAGTAACAGGAAGTTCATCCACTTCATATGATGAACGGTCACTTTTCCGTTGGGAGAAATCTGTTATCTGAGGTCAAATAAAACACTGTACTTATTAAGAGGGCTCATACTTCCATTGCGAAACATACTCCACACCAATTGTATGAGTCAAAAGTCACTATGCACTCAATAATCCTATGGAAGTTAATGGTTTCCAAAGCACTGCTAAAGTAAGATTTATATAATAATGAAGCAAACTTGGTTTTGAGTCTGTATGACTAACACCAAGCTGTGGATCTTAAGAGTTTCATATAGTGTGGGATAGGCATCTGTAGGTACTCCAGAATTATAGCTCAAGTCAAAATATGCAAAGCTCAGGCTCACAGCATTCGTTTTTTGCCTTAAGAGAAGGGTGCTTTTTAAAGAAGTGTTATGGATTAGGGTGTGCTGTCTCAGAGAGTTCACTGTTACGTATCATCAACATCTTTTCTTTTTCCTTATCTTGAATTCATCAAGCCCTGGTAAATCTCTGTTTCCAGCACAGACCTCTCCCTGAGCTACAGACCCAAACCTGTACTGACTTCTGGATATTTTCATGTAGATATCATATGCTTAATAAGTTCAAAACTTAACTCCTCATTTTCCCTCAGAAGTCTACTCTACATACATCTTTGTGATGTAGATTATCATCCTCTTATATTATTGCAGCCATGAAATTAAAAGATGTTTACTCCTTGGAAGGAAAGTTTTGACCAACCTAGATAGCATATTCAAAAGCAGAGACATCACTTTGCCAACAAAGGTCCGTCTAGTCAAGGCTATGGTTTTTCCAGTGGTCATGTATGGATGTGAGAGTTGGACTGTGAAGAAAGCTGAGCACCGAAGAATTGATGCTTTTGAACTGTGGTGTTGGAGAAGATTCTTGAGAGCCCCTTGGACTGCAAGGATATCCAACCAGTCCATTCTAAAGGAGATCAGTCCTAGGTGTTCTTTGGAAGGAATGATGCTAAAGCTGAAATTCCAGTACTATGGCCACCTCATGCAAAGAGTTGACTCATTGGAAAAGACTCTGATGCTGGGAGGGATTGGGGGCAGGAGGAGAAGGGGACGACAGAGGATGAGATGGCTGGATGGCATCACCGACTCGATGGACATGATTCTGAGTGAACTCCGGGAGTTGGTGATGGACAGGGAGGCCTGGCATGCTGCAATTCATGGGGTCGCAAAGAGTCGGACACGACTGAGCAACTGAACTGAACTAAATGCCCAAATCGAAATTTTGAAGGCCACTCTTGACTCCTTCCTCTGTCTCATCCCCACAGTCAATCTGACCAACTCTACTCCTTAATAAGCTTTCATTTCTAATCATTTCTCTTCAGTCTCCTCATGTCCATCTCTTGCTGTGTATTCTGGTTTGAATTACCACAATCTCTCATCCAGGTCTTTCCTAACTGGCTTTTTCTCGGTTTCCAATTTCATTCCACTCCAGCTCTCCACACTGCAGCCAGAGTGAGCAAGTCAAAATAAATTTCTGATCATGTCACCGTCTTGACTCTTTGTTGCCACAGAAAAAACACAAAATCTTTAGCATGTCTCAGGCTTTTTTAATGTTCTGGCCCCTTCTACGGTCTCCTGCCTCTTTCTTAGCACATTCTATGTGCCAGTCAGATCACTCTTTTCTATCTCCAGGCCTTCACTTATTAACCTCCCAAATATTTATAATGTACTTACTTTGTTTATTGCTTATGGTTTATCTCCTCCACTACAATGTAAGCTCCAACACAGCAGGGAACTTTGTTTGTTCACTAGTCTAGGTTCAGTACGTAAAACTGTGCCTGGCTCTAACAGGTGCTCAGTAAATAACTGGTGAGTTAACACTCTCATTCTTAGGGCACAGTGCCCCTACCTTTCCTTCTTTTTTTTGGCCACATCACAGGGCATGTGGGATCTTAGTTCCCCTGAAAGGGATCAGACCCTCACCCTTGCATTGGAAGTGCCCAGTCTTAACCACTGGACAGCTAGGGAGTCCCCTGTCTTTTCTTCTTGATTTGGCTAACTCCTTCCAGTTAACCTTTAGATCTCACCTGAAGTATCACTTAGCTTAGAAAGCCCCTCTCCAAATCTGGGTGTACAAATCCTTTCTGGATACTACTCATAACACCTTCCACTCCTACTTTCAAAACATAACATTTTAAATTGTCTGATTATAGACCTCATAGATCTTCTTGTTGTTACTGTTATTAATATATCAATTATTTAAATATATAATAAACATATATAATGATGGATAATAATATGCACTATTCTTGATAGTATCTTAATTCTCATACTTCGTTTTTACTCATCCTTTTTTTAAATGACATAAATAGTTGATTTACAATGTCGTGTTAGTTTCATGCATATAGCATATAATTCAGTTATACATATATATTTATCTTTTTTTTTTTTCAGATTATTTTTCCTTGTGCTGTGTGCTGTGCTTAGTCGCTCAGTCATGTCTGACTCTTTACAACCCAATGGACTCCTCAGTCCATGGGGATTCTCCAGGCAAGAATACTGGACCAGGTTGCCATGACCTCCTCCAGGGGATCTTCCCAACCCAGGGATCAAACGAAGGTCTCCCGCATTTCCTTATAAGTTACAATAAATTAATTCTTATACTTTTTAAAATACCATCTTGTATCTTACTTACACTTTAATTCTTATAACAACTTTGTGAGGCAGGTCTTATCCCCTGCCTTTATAAATAAGGACACGATATCCTCAGGTTCAGCATAGATATTTCAATAAGTATTTGTTGAATGACTCACGGGGAGAACACTGAGTTTCATGTCATTTCTTACAATAAAGTATCACCTGGAGCGCTCTAGTTGGTCCATCTGGAACAACTCTGATGGACAGCATTCCAGAACCAGGCCTCATTTTTTGGTTAATAAATTGTTGTTCAGGTGGAACTGGCCCCAGAAGCTGCATGGAAGTGTCCGGACCAAGAACAACTTCAGCTCCATCAAACAAGCCAGAGAGCCCTCCTTTGGCCTAAAGGACAGAGGAAAGATGTATGAGCAAAGGCAAAGGCACTAACTTTGACAATTTAACATGTCATTTGAAACAAGTCACCAAATTTAAACTCACTTCTGAAGGGTGAAGGTCAACATACAGCAAAACTTGTACTGTTTTTTCAGCCTTAGAGTTGATTAAAAAAAAACAGTAGGCTTACCAGGGCAAGATGGAAACTTATACTGCATGAATTTAGGGAATTCTGGGTAAGATAATTCTACAAATACAGCAGTGTATTAGTTTAGTGAAACTTAGATGAGCATAAAAAATAAAAAAACCAAAAGTCCTGTTTCTTTGAGTGTTCTCCCTAGGGCTGGCTTAAAAATCTGAAACATTCTGAAAATTTAAAAATTATCATCATCACTCAGCTTTCCAATAAAAAGCAAATTCTGAATTGAAAATCTCCTCCAACATGCATATGGCTGGACCATCAAATATCAAAGATGGTGCCTCTTCTAAAATGAAACAGGGAATTGTGAATGTCATTGCCAGTTACTTGGGCCTTTGGAGAAAAGCACCTTCTTGCTACATGCCACAAGTGAAAAAGGAAAGTCTATAGGATGCCTTTGGGAGAGTACACACAGGGCTAGAGAAAACGATAGCAAAAGTGTCTAGATTCCCCCTTGTTAGTTTTTAAACGGTGAGTAATGAGAAGGAAAATTTAAGCTGGGTTTATTGGACAGATTTCAACATGGAGAACCTTTTACGACTGTTTCGGGTTTAGAAGAACGTGCATACAACCTTATAAGGGCAGTGTCAGAAAATGTTTTAATGCCTTCAGTTACTTTATTCAGAATAAGATTGAAACAAGCTTATTTCCCTAACCAAAACACATTCTGCTTTGTTGAATACGTGGTTATAGGGTCACTCACAACCAGAGAAATGATGAAACAGATTCAAGAAACAACAAACACCAGAAAGGGATTTGCAGGGCGGGAGGATGCTCTCAAAGAACTGGAATTACAAGGGCTTTAGAAACAAACCAGAAGTAAAGTCGGGGTCAGACACAGAATCCAACAATTATAACAAGCCTTCTTTTGCCTCTAGAAGTCTGAATTGTATTGCTAATTGAAAATCACAAATCCATTCCAGATGTGTGTTTCATATAAGCAGCTTGTCTTTGATGAAAAAAGCTCAGGGCAATAGAGATAAAGAAAATAAATCTCACCAAACAGCAGTCAGAGGCTCCTTACAGTTTCGCTTACTGCCCTGGAGAACAAGCTCCCATTATGGAAGGACAGCCAGGTTTCCCCCAGGTCAAACACACTAAGACCTAGCCTGGGCCTGATGTTCTAGCGTTTGCCTTTTGGGTAAAACTGAGGCAGAACTGCATACACAGTCACACGTATTGTTCTGCTTTATGCCCAAATCTGTCATATATCTTCCCAGTTACCCATCTCAGAGCCATGGTACCATTCTTGGCCTGAAGCCAGAAGGAGAGAAAATCCAAATTCCTGGTAATTTTCCAAACACACATTTGCTTATAAAGTACCCAGGAGTTTTACATGCAGTGAACTGGCTGAGTTGAAGATAGGGGAGATTTGACCAGTAATCTTAATTCTGACATTTGCTACAATTAAATGTTTATTTGGTCACTACTAAGAATGCACAAGTAAACAGAATCTAGAGTTTGCAGAGCACTTGATAATTATTCACCATCTCATAGAACACTTTATAAAAGGCAGTTTTAACTTCACTAAAACAAATCCATCTAACTTATGGTGAGCTTTTAGCTGATATTTTTCTCTCTCTCTTTTTAAAACTTCATAGCTAATTTATCTCATCAAAGGAAAAAAAAAATCCAGGTAAGCCAAGGGGTGGGGGCAATCACTCAGGGGCAACCATTCCCAAAACATTTCTTGTATGTCACCTTCAAGAACATTTCCTGGGTAAATACACACAGAGGCACTAAGCTTCATGGTTTTCCTGATTAAAATGAAATAATACATATTTGCTCTACAATTTTTCCCCCCATTCAACAACATCTCATGTATATTCTAAATGAGACTCTGTTTCAAAAAAAAAAAAGGCTCAACCACTGCTTGTTGCAACTGAGGATGTCAAAACCTACTGACCTGGACCACCAGCCCATGTAGCCCGCAGGTCAGCTTCCCTTCTCGGAAACTCCAAGTCTGGGTTGTGCTCCGCCTACGGTCAGGCTTCCTAAGCATTAGCGGCTCATATCTGGAAGAAAGGAAAAAGCAATGAGTCCTGTGAATCAAACACTTCAGGTCTGAAGAGAATATCAGGATGATGGTTTTACTCTTCTTGCTTCTAATATCTTCTGCCCTGGAAATCTAACAGACAGTTTGCTTGAATCCTATGGCAATTAGGTTATCTCTAGATAAGGAAAGAAGAATAAAGTAAAATGGAAAGCAGTGAGGTCAACAAATACAAATACTTAGGGATTCATAATTTAATAAATGCAATATGAGTTTTCTTACTTTCTCACAATGACAAGTTATCATGCAGTTTCATGCAGTATGCAAAGGGTTTTAAAAATACTTTCAAAAATCTTTTCTGTTCTATTTTCAATACTTTATTTTATATTGAGTTTTAACTTGTAAGTCCTATAAAGTCATTTTGGAAGTAAACAAGGTATTACCTGAAAACATACACTGACTACATGGGCAAACTGAGGTATAGGCTAATAATTTATTCAAAGTTAAAAAGATGATTTGAATTCAAGGAGTTAAGTCATAAAAACACATTTGATTATTTTCTTAATAATTTATTTCTGCTTTCATAAGATTTAACAAAGTTCTTAGATTAAAAACCAAATTTTTCCCTTCTAGGGAGCGCTGGTCATGAAATGCCTCCCAAAGTATGGCTGAATTTATGACCATGAGGGGACCCTGTCAACTACAAATTGGTGCTTGCCAAAGGCATCTGGGGCCTCCCTGGTGGCTCAGCAGTAAAGAATCCACCTGCAATGCAAGAGATGTGGGTTCAATCCCTGGGTGAGGAATATCCCCTGGAGGAGGACATGGCAACCCACTCCAATATTCTTGCTGGGAAAACTCCATGGACAGAGGAGCCTGGCGGGCTACAGTCAATGGGATTGCAGAGCCGGACATGGCTGAAGTGACTGAGCACGTTCACTTCTAGGGAGCAATGGCAGATAGATGTTTGGCTGAAAATAAATTCATTTTTCATAACATATCCTTCTTGTTTGATTTTTTTTTTAACGTCTCCATGGGCATTTCCATAATAACTTTTAAAAACAAAAAACCCAATACTCATATTTGGAAATAAAATTCTATTGTGGAAGAAAAAGCAAATTCTTATTTCACTTCTAAACTATAGCTTTTGGGTATACATTTCCTCTGAGTCTGAATTTGAAAGCAGTGAACTTGAATCAGAAGCTGCCTAGGAAGTTACCTGTTGTCAGTGACTGCAGCGAGACCAGCTATATCCAAGATGGCAGAGCCCTCGGCAGAGCGGGCGGCCGAGGGCTCACTGGGGTTGTGAGGCACGGAAGAGCCCTCGTGGGCCAGCATGCCTGTTCCAGTCATCCTCCACAGCTGAGAGCGCTTCCCTGGTTCCTGTCGGGCAGAGACAGAAAGAGCCATCACAGCTCTCACATCACAGACACAGCTCCATACAAAGGCTGGATGAGTTCTCAAGGAAGAACTGTACTAAAAAGGACATTTTCCACATTAGATACTAATAAATGCTTAATTCAAACTTGCATTATTGTCAATCCCTAGTTGCAGTTTGGATGAAATCTGCTGAACTCTTTGAAACTTGAATCAAAAAAAAAAAAAAACACCCCAATAATGTAAACTTAAAAATTTTACTTTCTGAGCAAACTAGTGAGTTGAGGTGCAATCTAATTCCCTCCAGTAGCTGTTAACTGCTCTTCCTGATAGTAACCCTCCATGTCCTTATGTGGAAGAGAGATCCAATTATATAAAATATATACAATATTCTCAATACTCAGTCTTTTGTGATGCTCGTGACTGGCAGACAACAAGAATTTACCAGGGCTCTCCCTCATCCCATGTTTATCATGGATGCATACTACATTGAGGGCTTTTCTGGTAGATCAGATGGTAAAGAATCTGCCTGCATGTGTGAAGCCTGGGTTCAACCCCTGGGTTAGGAAGATCCCCTGGAGGAGGGCATGGCAACCCATTTCAGTATTCTTGTCTGGAGAATCCCCATGGACAGAGGAACCTGGTGGGCTACAGTCCATGGGGTCACAAAGAGTCAGACAAGACTGAGCTACTAAGCGATACCTACAACACTGATGGTTTCCAATTCTCAAGTCAACTGCGTTCAGTATTAAGCTGATTATATTAAGAAATTATACTAAATTGTTGCTACTAATTCTAAATATATTTTCTCCTTAGCTATATTTTAGAAACAACACTTGGACTTCCAGGCCAATCCATGAGAAGCAATAATAATAGTAATAATATCTACTGAATATTTACTACGTGTCAACCACTGATTGATCACTGTGATTTACACACAGTAATTCATTTAAACCTCAGAACAATCCAGTGAAGTATATACTGTTATTACCCTGACTTACAAATGAAGAAGCTAAGTCTCAGTGAGATAAAGAAACTCCAGCTCGGTCACATAACTAGTAGGTGGCGGAGTGAAGGTTTGAATTCCCACAGGGTGAGTGGAGGGATGACACGCTTACCCACTCTGCCATACTACCTTTCTAACAACCCATAGAATTCCATTTCAGTAACACCAAACCATTGAGAAGACTCTTTCTATGGGAATGAATACTCCAGCTAGACCTGTCAGGATCACATTCTGGGTTCCACAAATGCATCCACATGCTGCCTCACACTGGAAAAACAGCTTTTCTGTTACATTCTCCAAAGTAAAAGCTGAGAAAGTAATATGAATGCTGGAGTCGAATGCCAGGATTTGAAACCCAGCTGCCTCACTACTAGCTAAGTGACCGTGGCTCAGTTACTAAATTTCTCAGAGCCTGTCTTTCCTGATTTTTCAAACAGGGATATTAAGCTACCTCTGAGGGTTCTTGTGATAAGTGTACATGCCTGGCACAGGGTAACGTCTCAATAAATGTTGGCAATGTTATCATGATTACATCTCTTTACACAGAACGCTATGTATAGTACCTTAGTTGATCCTTCTCATAAACCTGGGAGATCAATGGGAAAATGAGGCTCAGGAAGGAATGTGAGAAAGCAGATATCACCTTTATGTGGCAAGGCCAGAACTCAAATCTAGAAGATATGACATTCTTTCTACTGTGTGCTACTACCTCCTGCAACTGTGAACACAGATAGAACTCAGCTGCACGTCTCCACCCGCAATCCCCACATGCTTACTTCTCTGTTCACAGTAAGGGAACACATCTATCCAGAGCACCAAAACCACATGGAGCATCTCAGTTTTCCTGGAGGTGTTCCAGATTGGGAATCAAAGCCCAAATGCCCAGGTGGAGTCAAGTTTTCATATATGGATTCTGCTATTGCCTGCCCATATGTACAGGCTCATCATCGTTGGAAACTACCCAAACCTTCATTTAAAAATCTGAGATGCATCATTCTCCTTCCACTTCCCTTCCCCCACCCTCTTCCCATACAATTTAGTCCTAAAACCTTTTAGGTTTTAGAATAAAGGAGAAGGCTGGCAGACACGTGATGGTGGGTGGGTGTATTGTGGTGGCCCAACCTTGAGTGGGCAAAAACACATGTGGTTGATAATCCACGTCACCGATGGGTTATAATGGGGCTGGGGAGGTGAGCCTAGGATGGGTTGTGAGGTGAGGTGGGTACTCCTGTTAAGGGTAGGGGCTGGTAGGGGAGTTGCCTAGAATGTGGAGAGCAGAGCCCATGCCAGGTAATAAGGTGCATCCACACAGGGGAGGGGCAGGGCCACAACTGTGGTTAAAGAGCATGGGTTACATTCAGGGCAACTGATCAAATTAAGTACATTCTTAGTACTGGACAAGGGAGTCACAAATATGAAAAGGGAAAAAATTACAATGAGCTTTGTGATGCTAGACTGGAATCAGAACTATCAGTGTGAAAGGCTGGTTTTTAATATACAGAGAAAGAGAAACCTGTTTAATATATAAATACACACATAAGATATATGTATGCATACACACATATGTTATGCACATACTAAGATATTTATGTGCCTGTGTGTGCATATACATGTCGTGTATGCATACAACCCCTAGGTCTGTCCCTTGAGAGGGCCTGGGATCAGTGACACAACAGCAACAAGGGCACCACTGGACGTATCTTAAGTTTCTAAATTCCATTCTCTGATAAAAAAGGATCAGGGTTCCTTACTGCTAAGTCACTTCAGTCGTGTCTGACTCTGTGTGACCCCATAGACGGCAGCCCACCAGGCTTCCCTGTCCCTGGGATTCTCCAGGCAAGAACACTGGAGTGGGTTGCCATTTCCTTCTCCAATGCATGGAAGTGAAAAGTGAAAGTGAAGTCGCTCAGTTGTGTCCGACTCTAGCAACCCCATGGACTGCAGCCTACCAGGCTCCTCCGTCCATGGGATTTTCTAGGCAAAAGTAGTGGAGTGGGGTGCCATTGCCTTCTCCACAGGGTTCCTTCAAGAAGTAGCAAATTCCAGGAATGCTGCAGGGAAAGTATAAAATGAGCCCCAAATAACTTGCTGTGTCACAAAGTATGACAGTGCTCAAGGAACGAGGGGGGCACTGTGTCAAAGGACACAAGGTTAAAGGCACTCCCACTGGCCAAACAGGAGAACTGAGGGTAAAAATAAATCCTAACACTAACAGAAAACACACTGAATAAGACAGGAAGCCATGGTGACACACATAAAGCTGTGCCCAAACCGTGCCCTCAAACTCCTTGCAAACCCCTTATGCTGAAGACGTGACCCTCAGCTGTGATGAAAATGGGGCCTCTGGGTAATAATTACGTTTAGATGAGGTCATGACGGTGGGGGTCTCCTGTCAAGATCAGTGCCCTTAGACACCAAAGGGCTTGCTTTCCCCTCTCCCCTCGCCCCTGCCCAGTACTTCTCTGCCATTTGAGGACAGAGTGAGAAGGCAGCAGTCTACAAACCAGGAAGAGAGCTCTCTACAGGAACCGAACTGGCCAGCACCCTGATCTCAGACCTCCCAGCCTCCAGAAGAACTGTGAGAAATAAATTCCCATCATTTATAGTGTCCTGTTTGGAAGATCAAGCTAAAACACATGCATGCATGCGTACATACATAGGAAACCTGATGAGGAACAGTATATTTACAGAGTCTCAAAGTACCTCTCGAAAGTATTTATATTTACTAAATACAAGGAAAAAGAAAAACTTTCTTCACAGTTGAGAAGACTGGCAGACACCACCTTAATCAAGTGTTAACATTAAAATCACCAGCAACAGGACTCCACTTCTACAGAATTTCTGCCAAGTTTCCTGCAAATTTGAGACACTTTCAAAATAAAAAGTAAAAAAACAAAAACCTAAGATGTCAACCTCCTACTCCTGGTTTCTAATTTAAATGCACAGATCCATTTCCTAGCACCTACTCAAAGAACTATCTAGTCTTAGATGTCAATGTAACTCACTTATCACCTGCCCTCTCACTTACCAGTTTTCATCTTCATCAAGTAAAATAACAAACGTGAAAGTGTATAAATTACAATTTTTATTTAAAATACTTTTGCTACTTAATTTAAAAATTTTGGTTTTGTTTACTTAACAGTCACGTAGGCCTTGGAAATAACCAGTATATTCATGATTCATGTTTTCTGATCACATCTGTGATCATATCCCACTTGAAAAATCATCTTTCTCCTGAGTTGACTTTCATTCACTCTATCATCCTCATCAATGTCAACTTCTTTGAAGGTCATCTGAATCACCTCCAAGGACTCTTCCCCATTTCCCCCCCTCCCAGTTCCTTGATTTCTGTCAGACTTTTATTTTTAAATTATGACCTTTCAAAATTTCCTTTTTCAAAATTTTCAATAGAAGAAAATTGTTTACTTTCAATTACTACATCTCATGGTCTCTTTTTGTTGTTGTTGTTGTTGTTCAGTTGCTAAGTCGTGCCTGACTCTTTGTAATGCCATGGACTGCAACACGCCAGGCTTCCCTGTCCTTCACTATCTCCCAGAGTTTGCTTAAATTTATGTCCATTGAGTCAGTGATGCTATCTAACCATCTCATCCTCTGTCGCCCTTTTCTCCTTTGCCTTCAATCTTTCCCAGCATCCGGGTCTTTTCAAATGAATCAGTTCTTCGCATCCAGTGGCCAAAGTATTGGAGCTTCAGTTTCAGCATCAGTCCTTCCAGTGAATATTCATGGTTGATTTCCTTTAGGATTGACTGGTGTGATCTCCTTGAAGTTCAAGGGACTCTCAAAGAGTCTTCTCCAGCACCAAAATTTGAAAGCATCAATTCTTCAGCACTCAGCCTTTTTTATGGCCCGATATTCACATCCATACATGACTATTGGAAAAACCATGGTTTTGACTATACGAACCTTTGTCAGCAAAGTGATGTCTGTGCTTTTAAAGGCTCTGTCTAGGTTTGTCATAGCTTTCCTTTCAAGGAGCAAGAGTCTTTTAATTTGATGGCTGCAGTCACTATCTGCAGTGATTTTGGAGCCCACGAAAAGAAAATCTGTCACTGCTTCCACTTTTTCCCCTTTTATTTGCCATGAAGTGATGGGACTGAACACTATATCTTAATTTTTTGAATGCTGAGTTTTAAGCCAGCTTTTCTACTCTCCTCTTTCACCTTCATCAGGAGTCTCTTTAGTTCCTTTTCACTTTCTACCATTAGAGTAGTAACATTTGCATATCTAAAGTTGTTGATATTTCTCCTTGCAATCTTGATTCCAGCTTGTGATTCATCCAGCCTGGCATTTCACATGATGTACTCTGCATGAGTACATAAACAAACAGAGTGACAATACACAGCCTTGTCTTACTCCATTCCCAATTTGGAACCAGTCCATTGTTCCATGTAAGGTTCTAACTGTTGCTTCTTAACTTGCATACAGGTTTCTCAAGACTCAGGTAAGGTGGTCTGGTATTCCCATTCTCTAAGAATTTTCCACAGTTTGTTGTGATCCTTGGTGGCTCAGATGGTAAAGAATCAGCATGCAATGAGGAGACCTGGGTTCGATCCCTGGGTTGGGAAGATCCCCTGGAGGAGGGCAAGGCAACCCATTTCAGTATTCTTGCTTGGAGAATTCCCATGGACAGAAGAGCCTGGTGGGCTACAGTCCATGGGGTTGTGAAGAGTGGGACACGACTGAGTGACTAAGCACACAGCACATACAGTCAAAGGCTTTCATGTAGTCAATGAAGCAGAAATAGATGTTTTTCTGGAATTACCTTGCTTTCTCTATGATCCAATGAATGTTGGCAATTTGATCTCTGGTTCCTCTGACTTTTCTAAACCCAGCTTGTACATCTGGAAGTTCTTGATTCACATAGTCCTGAAGCCTAGCTTGAAAGATTTTGAGTATTACCTTACTAGCATGTGAAATGAGCACAACTGTACAGTAGATTAAACATCCTCTGGCACATGCTCTGTTTACTCATCACCATTCCCAAGTCTTACTTTTAAATGTATCTAACAGTCTTATATAAAAGAGTATGATAACATTTTAAGCAAATTTGAATTATGTGACACTCAAATGGTGTGATATAGAAATACATGTAGAAGTACTGGGCTTCCCTAGTGGCTTAGATAGGTAAGGAATCTGAGAAGTACTGGTAGACTGATAGATGGATGAACCTTAGAAACATCAGGATAAGTGAAAGAAGTTCCTCATTAAAGACCACTCACATGGAAGTCCAGAGGAGGGGAGTCTACAGTGACAGAAAGTGGATTAATGATTGCCTAGGGCTGGGAAATAAAGGGAATGTGCATGTGATAGCTAAAGGATATAGAGTTCTTTTCTGAGTGATGAAAATGTTCTAAAATCGACTGTGGTTATAGTTTTACATACTGTGGATATATTAAAACACACTGAACTATATATTTGAAGTGGGAGATTTGTATGGTGTATGAATTATGTATCAATAAAGTTGTTGAAAAATATAACACTGAATTAAAAATCCATGTGTTAAAGTTTCATTTGATGTGCAAAACGTGAAATAACTTGAATCTCTCCCCCCTCTCCCCGTCATTAAAGATGTGAGAAGAGTTGTACAACCTCAGAGCCAAACGAGTCACCAACCAGCTGCACGACCTACAGCCACAGCTGACGCTGCTTCAGGTGATAAAGGCACATTCTCCGGCAGTATGAGGCCCACTTACATGGTGAACACACTTCCTGTCAGGGTTATTTCTGGATTATATAACTTACATTATGCAAAATTTTCTGGAACACACTCCTTGGGTGAGTGTGTTTCAAATAGTTAGTGATCTCCTTCCTCTTACAGTGATTTTCTGCACCTCTGTTCTCAAACAATGTTCATTTTGAAGCCTCAACTATTTCTTTCTAGTCCTTTTGTCAGCCATAATATTTCTGGTCAGAGTTTATTCTTTCTCTCAATATCTAGATCTAATAGCATAAACATTTTCCTAAACTGGAAAAGAATGTTGCCATAAATAGGGAAAAAACTGTCATTGTGATCACTTTTCCATTGAGTTCAGGGAAAAGTAGATTAGGGGAGTGTTACAACAGAAAAAAAGTAAGGAAAATGACAAATCACAAATTTGGAAAAGAAAAAAAAAAATTCAAGAACTGAGTTCCCCAAGAAGGTATCAAAGATGAGAGGGACTTAGGATTCCTAGAGTAGGCATCGCAGGACAGAGGGGAGAACCCCAATTGGAGCTGTCAGGACACCCAAGTTCTACCCTGAGCCCAGGCCTCAGTCTCCACCTGCTCATCTGCAAAAGGAGGGGATGGGCCAGGCGGCCTATCTCTTATTCTAACTTTTATTCTAACTCTTTTATTCTAAACTCAAAGTTCTGGGCTCTCTTACCTTCTTCTTTAAAATGACTCTCTGCGTCTTTGGTGAGACATCCAAAACGAGCTCGGCACAAGTAACGGCTTTGTTGGAAGTCACAGGCCGTCCTGTCCCCTCCTGCAAACTAGAACTGAAAAAACAGTAACAGTCACGATACACACACACCCTCCCCAACCCCCCACACATGTATTCAAGTATTTATAAGCAGATGCCTAAACCTCCACTACACAGAAAACTTTTTTTTTAATCATGGAAGAAAAAATTTGACTCAAGCTGAAGAAAGATAAAGGTTGTGCTGTTCTCCTGCATAGTTCAAAGACTCATTTGTCAGAAGATATATATAAAAGTGAAATTCTGACATAAAAGGATGACTATATATTTTTAGAGGGAAAAAAAAAAAAAAAGCAAAAACCAATCCAGACATTCCAAAGGTCCAAGAATTGGCTCTACTGTTTGCCAGGAAGATGATCAGCGTTACTGCATCCTCACATCTTAGCAAGAAATCAGAAGTTCCTTTAGGATGAAAAGAAAACAAAGGGTTCATAATCGCCTCCTCCAATTCTACCCTGTTGTGTTTCTCTGGGCTTAAGAATCCTAAGTTTTATGGAATTGCTGCAGCCTAGACTATGGTTTTTCCAGTAGTCATGTATGGATGTGAGAGTTGGACTGTGAAGAAAGCTGAGCACCAAAGAATTGATGCTTTTAAACTGTGGTGTTGGAGAAGACTCTTGAGAGTCCCTTGGACTGCAAGGAGATCCAACCAGTCTGATCTAAAGATCAGTCCTGGGTGTTCTTTGGAGGGAATTATGCTAAAGCTGAAACTCCAGTACTTTGGCTACCTGATGCGAAGAGTTGACTCATTGGAAAAGACTCTGATGCTGGGAGGGATTGGGGGCAGGAGGAGGAGGGAACGACAGAGGATGAGATGGCTGGATGGCATCACCAACTCGATGGACATGAGTTTGAGTGAACTCCGGGAGTTGGTGATGGACAGGGAGGCTTAGCGTGCTGCGATTCATGGGGTCGCAAAGAGTTGGACACAACTGAGCGACTGAACTGAACTGAACTAACTATATTTTAGGGTATTTTGATGAGATTTTATTTAAATTAGTCTCCTATTTCCATTAATCTCTATCATTAAAAAGGGACTGAAAAATTCAGTTAAAAATTAGCTTTTATGATATCAAAAGCACAAGTAAATAAAAAAGTTGATTTCAACAAAATTAAAAACTTTTATCCTTCCAAAAGACATTACCAAGAAAGTAAAAACACAACCCACAGAATAGAAGATAGTTGCAAATCATGTATCTGATATGGGATCTGCACCCATATTACATAAGGAGCTGTAAAATTCAAGAATAAAAAGGCAAAAAAAAAAAAAGTCAAATGTAAAAATGGGACAAGGATTTGAACAGATATTTCCCCAAAGATATACAAATGAGGAATTCCCTGGTAGTCCAGCAGTTAGGACACAGATCTTTCACTGCTATGGCCCAAGTGGCCAGGGTTTGATCCCTAGTGGGGGAACTCAGATTCACAAGCTATGTAGCATGGAAAAAAAATAGATATACAACTGACCAATAAGCACATGATAAGATCTTCAATATCATTAGCTAGTATAGAAATGCAAATGAAAACCACACTGAGATACCACTACCACTACTTAGATACCACTACTTAGTAGAATTGTTAAAATAAAAAAAAAAGTGGAAAACAAGCATTGCGGAAAATGTAGAAGAAACAAAACCCTTACACATTGCTGGCAGGAATATACAATGATTCAGCTGCTGTGGAAAACAGTACAGCAGTTCCTCAAAAGGTAAACAAAGAATTACCACAGAACCCAGAAATTCCACCCCAAGCAAGGTATACACACAAAAGAATTAAAACAAGTACTTAAATACATGTACAGGCATGTTGATTGCAGCACTGTTCATAATAGCAAAAAAGTAGGGACAACACAAATGCCATCAAAGGAAGAATGAACAAAGAGAATGTGGTATAGACGTACAATGGAATATTTACTCAGCCATAACAGGAACGAAAAGTGACCCATGCTACAATGTGGGTGAACCTTAAAAACATTATGCTAAGTGAAATAAGTCAGTCACAGAAGGTCAGATATTTTATGATAATTTATGTGAAATATCTGGAATAGGTAAATTCTTAGGACAAGAATGCAGATCTGTGATTTTCAGGGCCTGGAAGAAAAGGTTTACTGGGCAGTAACTATTTAGGGTTTGGAGTGATGGAACTGTCTTGGAATTAGAGGTGGTAGCTGTACATCATGAATACATTAAATGCCACCAAACTCATCGCTTTAACAAATGGTTAATTTTACAGTTTATGAACTTCACCTCAATTCAAAAAAAAAAATCCTAGTCTCTTTTCTCATCATTTAGTTCTCAAAGATGCAAAGAAATAGGATTCACTACACTCCAAAATATAGTTCAACCTCTCAGCACACTAGATTCCCAGAAACTTCTCTTTTTATCTATTCAAATCTGCTCAACCTGTGACACTCCTAAGTCTCCACTAGGATTCTTCAGTTAAAGACCTTAGTAACTACTGGAACATAAGGAAGTATGGAGAAAAACATGCATAGCAACCAGATTAAGGACTGGTTTTTCAGGCACTAAAACCTTATCAAAGCAAACATGCCCATTCATATCATTATTAGTGAAATCTGGGGTCTAAGCAAATGAAAGAGATGTTGCACAGACTCAGACATTTTCTTGGGGGCCTCAGGCACGTATAAAAATATTTCATAAGCAAAACTATTCAGGACATTTTGGAAATAAATACAACTTTAAATGTACTGTTCACCAGGTGACTTATATTTCGAATGCTAAAGATTCGGATATTTTCCCAGTTTCTTTATGGATCAACTTTAAAACGGGCCCTGTGATTACCACAAAACAACTGTATGTATGTGTGGGGGAATGACTACTCTTGAAAGCCTAATATTCTGAATCTCTATGTACCTATCAATGTATCAATCTAACAGAATTAGAGCAAGCTGACTATTCCCTGCTTTTTTTTCTTCTAAATACAACTAACTAATCAGACAAACAATGAAGATCATAAGATCATAATTCTGAGCCAACTGTAATTGCTGTCAAGTTGAACTCCTCTGCTTGCCTTTGCTAATGCTAAGTCGCTTCAGTCATGTCCGACTCTGTGCGACCCCATAGACCGCAGCCCACCAGGTTCCGCCATCACTGGGATTCTCCAGGCAAGAATACTGGAGTGGGTTGCCATTTCCTTCTCCAATGAATGAAAGAGAAAAGTGAAAGTGAAGTCTCTCAGTCGTGTCAGACTCTTAGCGACCCCATGGACTGCAGCCTACCAGGCTCCTCTGTCTATGGATTTTCCAGGCAAGAGTACTGGAGTGGGATGCCATTGCCTTCTCCGTGCTTGCCTTTAGGTGACTATTAAGAAGACCCTGAAGTGTTAATCAGTGTTCTCAAAGGGAGAGGAGGATCAGAACAGTGATTCGGGTAATTATGGATGAAGATTCAGTTCAGTTCAGTTGCTCAGTCGTGTCTGACTCTTTACAACCCCATGAATTGTAGCATACCAGGCCTCCCTATCCATCACCAACTCCCGGAGTGCACTCAGTCTCATGTCCATCGAGTCGGTGATGCCATCCAGCCATCTCATCCACTGTCGTCCCCTTCTCCTCCTGCCCCCAATCCCTCCCAGCATCGGGGTCTTTTCCAATGAATCAATTCTTCGCATGAGGTGGCCAAAGTACTGGAGTTTCAGCTTTAGCATCACTCCTTCCAATAAACACCCAGGACTGATCTCCTTCAGAATGGACAGGCTGGATCTCCTTGCAGTCCAAGGGACTCTCAAGAGTCTTCTCCAACACCACAGTTCAAAAGCATCAATTCTTCGGCGCTCAACCTTCTTCACAGTCCAACTCTCACACCCGTACATGACCACAGGAAAAACCATGGTCTTGACTAGATGGACCTTTGTTGGCAAAGTAATGTCTCTGCTTTTTAATATGCTATACAGAGACATTATTTTGCCAACAAAGGTTCGTCTAGTCAAGGCCATGGTTTTTCCTGTGGTCATGTACGGGTGTGAGAGTTGGACTGTGAAGAAGGCTGAGCGCCGAAGAATTGATGCTTTTGAACTGGGGTGTTGGAGAAGATTCTTGAGAGCCCCTTGGACTGCAAGGATATCCAACCAGTCCATTCTGAAGGAGATCAGCCCTGGGTGTTTCTTTGGAAGGAGTGATGCTAAAGCTGAAACTCCAGTACTATGGCCACCTCATGCTAAGAGTTGACTCACTGGAAAAGACTCTGATGCTGGGAGGGATTGGGGGCAGGAGGAGAAGGGGACGACAGAGGATGAGATGGCTGGATGGCATCACCGACTCGATGGACATGAGACTGAGTGAACTCCGGGAGTTGGTGATGGACAGGGAGGCCTGGCGTGCTGCGATTCATGGGGTCGCAAAGAGTCAGACACGACTGAGTGACTGATTTGATCTGATAGGTTGGTCATAACTTTCCTTCCAAGAAGTAAGCGTCTTTTAATTTCATGGCTGCAATTACCATCTGCCGTGATTTTGGAGCCCCAAAAAATAAAGTCTGACACTGTTTCCACTGTTACCCCATCTATTTCCCATGAGCGATGGAACCAGATGCCATGATCTTAGTTTTCTAAATGTTGAGCTTTAAGCCAACTTTTTCACTCTCCTCTTTCACCTTCCTCAAGAGGCTTTTTAGTTCCTCTTCACTTTCTGCCATAAAGGTGGTGTCATCTGCATATCTGAGGTTATTGAGATTTCTCCCAGCAATCTTGATTCCAGCATGTGCTTCTTCCAGCCCAGCATTTCTCTGCATAGAAGTTAAATAAGCAGGGTGACAATATACAGCCTTGACGTACTCCTTTTCCTATTTGGAACCAGTCTGTTGTTCCATGTCCAATTCTAACTGTTGCTTCCTGATGTCCAGTTCTAACTGTTGCTTCCTGACCTGCATACATATTTCTCAGAGGCAGGTCAGATGGTCTGGTATTCCCATCTCTTTCAGAATTTTCCAGTTTGTTGTGATCCACACAGTCAAAGGCTTTGGCATAGTCAATAAAGCAGAAATAGATGTTTTTCTGGAACTCTCTTGCTTTTTCCACGATCCAGCAGATGTTGGCAATTTGATCTCTGGTTCCTCTGCCTTTTCTAAAACCAGCTTGAACATCTGGAAGTTCACAGTTCATATATTGCTGAAGCCTGGCTTGGAGAATTTTGAGCATTACTTTACTAGCGTGTGAGATGAATGCAATTGTGCGGTAGTTTGAGCATTCTTGGCATTGCCTTTCTTTGGGATTGGAATGAAAACTGACCTTTTCCAGTCCTGTGGTCACTGATGAGTTTTCCAAATTTGCTGGCATATTGAGTGCAGCACTTTCACAGCATCATCTTTCAGAATTTGAAACAGCTCAACTGGAACTTCATCACCTCCACTAGCTTTGTTTGTAGTGAAGCTTCCTAAGGCCCACTTGACTTCACATTCCAGAATATCTGGCTCTAGGTGAGTGATCACACCATCATGATTATCTGGGTCGTGAAGCTCTTTTTTGTACAGTTCTTCTGTGTATTCTTGCCACCTCTTCTTAATATCTTCTGCTTCTGTTAGGTCCATACCATTTCTGTCCTTTATCGAGCCCATCTTTGCATGACATGTTCCCTTGGTATCTCTAATTTTCAGGAAGAGATCTCTAGTCTTTCCCATTCTGTTGTTTTCCTCTATTTCTTTGCATTGATCGCTGAGGAAGGCTTTCTTATCTCTCCTTGCTATTCTTTGGAACTCTGCATTCAGATGCTTATATCTTTCCTTTTCTCCTTTGCTTTTTGCTTCTCTTCTTTTCACATCTTCCTCAGACAGCCATTTTGCTTTTTGCATTTCTTTTTCATGGGAATGGTCTTGATTCCTGTCTCCTGTACAATGTCATGAACCTCCGTGCATAGTTCATCAGGCACTCTATCAGATCTAGTCCCTTAAATCTATTTCTCACTTCCACTGTACAATCATAAGGGATTTGATTTAGGTCATACCTGAATGGTCTAGTGGTTTTCCCTACTTTCTTCAATTTAAGTCTGAATTTGGCAATAAGGAGTTCATGATCTGAGCCACAGTCAGCTCCTGGTCTTGTTTTTGCTGACTGTATAGAGCTTTTCCATCTTTGGCTGCAAAGAATATAATCAATCTGATTTCAGTGTTGACCATCTGGTGATGTCCACGTGTAGAATCTTCTCTTGTGTTGTTGGAAGAGGGTGTTTGCTATGACCAGTGCATTCTCTTGGCAAAACTCTATTAGCCTTTTCCCTGTTTCACTCCTACTCCAAGGCCAAATTTGCCTGTTACTCCAGGTGTTTCTTGACTTCCTACTTTTGCATTCTAGTCCCCTATAATGAAAAGGACATCTTTTTTGGGTGTTAGTTCTAAAAGGTCTTGTAGGTCTTCATAGAACCGTTCAACTTCAGCTTCTTCAGCGTTACTGGTTGGGGCATAGACTTGGATTACTGTGATATTGAATGGTTTGCCTTGGAAATGAACAGAGATCATTCTGTCATTTTTGAGATTGCATCCAAGTACTGCATTTCGGATTCTTTTGTTGACCATGATGGCTACTGCATTTCTTCTAAGGGATTCCTGCCCACAGTAGTAGATATAATGGTCATTTGAGTTAAATTCACCCATTCCAGTCCATTTTAGTTCACTGATTCCTAGAATGTCAACATTCACTCTTGCCATCTCCTGTTTGACCACTTCCAATTTGCCTTGATTCATGGACCTGACATTCCAGGTTCCTATGCAATATTGGTCTTCACAGCATCGGACCTTGCTTCTATCACCAGTCACATCCACAACTGGGTACTGTTTTTGCTTTGGCTCCATCCCTTCATTCTTTCTGGAGTTATTTCTCAACTGATCTCCAGTAGCATATTGGGCACCTACCAACCCGGGGAGTTCCCCTTTCAGTATCCTATCAATTTGCCTTTTCATACTATTCATGGAACTAGCAAGAAGGTACTCTTTCTGCCCCCTTCTGATGCCTATGTCAGAAGCTTTTTCTATCTCCTTTATACTTTAATAAAACTTTATTACACAAAAGCTCTGAGCGATCAAGCCTTGTCTCTGGCCCCGGATTGAATTCTTCTCCTCCGGGGGCCAAGAATCCCAGTGTCTTCACGTGATTCAATAACAACCTTTCATCTTGGGGGCTCGTCCGGGATCCTTCAGGACAAGGCAATGGCACCCCACTCCAGTACTCTTGCTTGGAAAATCCCGTGGATGGAGGAGCCTGTTAGGCTGCAATCCACGGGGTCGCTAAGAGTCGGACACGACTGAGCGACTTCACTTTCACTTTTCACTTTCATGCATTGGAGAAGGAAATGGCAACCCACTCCAGTGTCCTTGCCTGGAGAATCCCAGGGCTGCCGTCTATGGGGTCGCACAGAGTCTGAAGATTAGTCAGTTTTAAATAAGGAAAGAGGTAAAACAAATTAAAAAAAGCAGCAAGAAGTTTAAAAAATGCATAAGAAATATCATCATAAAGCAAGAGAAATTGAAGCTATTATAATAACAATGCCCAAAGAGAGTTGTTAAATACTAGAATGGATTATTGGGAAGCTCTTTAAAAAGAGAAGAGTCTTGCCTCTTTGGATAAATTTTACTCTAGCCAGAAGACAAGGGCTTAGACAAAAGAGCTCTCAAGATAAAGTCTGAGCCTAGGATTTGGTAAAGAATGGAAGGAATCTTCCTTCATCCCTCAGCCTTCTGAGAACTGATTAAAGTTTAAAACCAGTTAATAATTAGAGCTTTCTGCTTTACAAGAACAGTAATTTAACCCAGACTTACCCAGAGAACGTGTATGTAGCAGCAATGTAAATGAAATTTTCATAATAAAGCTGCTGGTTATCCTGGAAATCATTCATGTTGCAGCTGATCTCAGAGGAACCTGCCCCTTTAACAGTAAGAGTGATAAAAGGTGGCAGGGTGGGTTCATCCCAGGCATAATCCAAGGATGTCATGGGCTTCACTTCAGTGCGGAGCCTGGGCTCAGCGACGCCATGCTGAGTGAAGACAACTGGGACCTATAGCAATGGCAGAGAATAAGGAGAACCTTCATTCAGAGGGGTGATGCTGGAAAGTGATTCAGTGCCTCTTAGGTTCCAGAGCTTTCCCAAATGAATGCTATACAGGGTACAAAATCACAAGTAAGGCTCAACAGCTGGCCTCTTCAAATGCCTTTCTAATCATCTTCAAAATTGCAAAGAGCCCACCAGTTACAGGACATGGGCCACAGTCTGTTGGGTAAAAGGTTTTGAGAAGCTTTGCCATACCAAATACCTAGAGAAAGCAACTCTGTTCTTTCAGTGGCATCTAGTCTCACCCCACCATGCCCAGGATACACTAGGAACAAAGAAAGGAACAAAAATCTTGGAATTCAGCTATGGAAAGTTACAAATTATAAGGCCTAAGGCATAATTCAAAATAGAATCTAACAACCTCCATCTTGGCTACACTTGGAAGATTCAGAAAGGAGCTCACTGTTACTAAGGAACAGTAGAACTGCCCATTCTACTGGGCATTTGTCAGTCTGATTCTGATTTCTCTGTTTGTATGGAATGTCTGCAGAGGGCCCCATGCTAACCAAACCATCTGGTCAAAGTTAACTTTTGGGAGCTGAGAAGTCATTTCTGGACAAGGCTGCCCAGCAATCAAAATAACCAGCAGAAACCACCTCCCAATGGTAAGGATTTCTGAGACCCCTGTGTAGCTTCTTTCAAACCCAAGTTTACAATGCTTTTTATCATTATCTTAAGTGTAGTATGTACTTCACTTTCCCACATATGAAAGAGCCAAACTGGCTCTCAACTCCCCTTGATACCTTAGAAAAGTTGTCAATTCGGAAAGGAGGGGGTAACTGATCTGTATCACTGAAGGAGATCCTGTAGGTAGCTCCTCGGAGAGTAATTTCCACACGCAGAAAGAAGCATTTTCCCAGAGTATCTCTGCAGCAAAAGGAAACCATGGAGGCTGCATAAAATGTAGGGAACAAGTTCCCAACTCACTTTCTTCTCATACTTCTCACAATTACCACTGTGTGTTCTTTGACAGCATTTAAAAAGTAGAAACTGACAGTACAATCACAAAATAAAAAAGAAATCATTCAAGCAACTTCAAACAGCAGGCCATAACTATATGATATCTACAAATTTTACTTTGGGTTTGTTTGGGGTCATAGTGTCAGTGCAACAAGTGAGTAAATATTGGTTGAACCACATAAAATTGTTGACACTAGACTACTTTTGACCTAGAAAAGAGGAATTTCATATGGTTCAAACTAATATGTTGATGTTATTGATGAACAGCGTTCACACTGTAGAATAAGGGAAGATGAGGAAGAATCCTGTGGAATGGAGGTACCAGATGCAATCATAATGTGTGTGTGTGTGTGTGTGTATGTATATGTGTGTGTGTGTGTGTATTTAAACATAGACAAACCACTGTAGAGAATGGAAAGCTCTTCTTTATGGAAGAATATCAGTTAATAAATGTAGAAGACATATAAGAATCAGAAATCACCATTTTGCAATAACTAATGTAATAACTGATTCAGGTGAGAACCACCAAACCACTGACTGAAAGGTTTTGTTAAAAGTGAACATACAAAAAGGTTCAAATTATCCCTACCATGAACTAATGTTGTTTACAAACAAAAGGTAACTTTACAATAGAGAGACCTGGTGGACAGCACCTAAACCAAATGATGATCGAATTTAACAACATCAATAATGGAACCAACAGACATCACAGGCTTCCTGACATGATGCAATGGGAAACATATACCACCACAGAAGTAATGTTCTTACCAAAAATGTCAGGCCCAAACTTAAATATAGAAAACCATCAGAAAAGTCCAGAAAACCAAACATTCTATATGAAATTGGCTTGGACTCCAAAAATGTCAATGTAAATAAAGACAAAAAGGAAAACTGAGACAATGACCATTCTAGATTAAAGCAGATGAGACACACCAGCCAAATAAAATGCATGATCCTTCACTGGACCCCAGATCTGGGGATCAGGGTTACTGTGAAGAACATTTTAAAGGACATTTTATACATTTAAAAACATAATATTAAATTTCTTCAGTGTGTAGTGATGGGTGACAAATTTTTTATGTCTGAAGTATTATGATGACTTCATTTTACTTTTAAATGGTTTAGGAAAAAACTATGCATATGAGTACATGTGGAGAGAGAACAAGAACAGAGCAAATGTTGAAAAGCAGGAAATGTAGGTAAAGAAGGGGTGTCTTTGTACTACTCCTACAAGTTCTCTGTGGGTTTAAATTGTTTCAAAATGAAAACTTGAGGAAAGTAAAGGAAACATCTGGCCCAGGTCCTTGCTCAGTAGTTTAGGGCCACACACTGAAACTATTTCAAAAGGATTAACAAAGGTATCATCCACCCCCACGCTCCACACCTTTCTTTTCTTCTTCTTTTAAGTAATCATGAGTAACTTTTCTGTTTAATTCTGAATTGGCTTCATACCACACAACAGACCTGGGCTGCCTTCACCAAAGCAGCGTATAAATCAATGGTGGTTTTAGCTGCAAATTCCTCACCTTGCCCGCCCTCACCCCAACCTGTGGGGAACATATGACACTATGAGACAGGAGTTCTGGTTGAAGTCAGGATGAGGGCACTGGGGCCCTGTCCACTTCACTCACTTGGCCTATAAAGTCACCTCCTTAGACCCCTATGAATTCTAGGAACACAGCTTGAAAACCACTATGAAAGGAAAGGAAAGGACAGTGAAGTCACTCAGTCGTGTCTGACTCTTTGCGAACCCGTAGACTGTAGTCCACCAGGCTCCTCCGTCCATGAGATTCTCCAGGCAAGAATACTGGAGTGGGTTGCCATTTCCTTCTCCAGGGGATCTTCCTGACCCAGGGATCGAACCCAGGTCTCCCACATTGCAGGCAGACGCTTATACCAGATGCAATTAACTCTAATAAGGATCAGGGCAAAAGATACATAAGAAAGGCACATCATCAACAAAAACAAAATCAAAGAAAAACCTCAGATAATGCATTTTTTTAGAAAAGTCAAATATAAATATTATTTTGAATCATCTATTAATAAATTAGACATTTTTGTTTCCTTACAGTAGTGTTCTCCAAAGAGAACTCACCATAAGATATAAATAATTAAATTTTGCTTCTAAATGTGTTGAATTAGCACTGATTTCAGTCTCTTTGGCTTCAAAAGCATTTGATGCAAAACATTAAAGAAGACAGAAACAAACAGAAAGACATCCCATGTTCATAGATTTAGAAGACTTAATATTGTCAAGATGTCAGTGCTACACAAAGTGGATCTAGAGATTTAATACAATGCTCATCAAAATTCCAGCTGTTTTTTTTTTCTCCAGAAACAGAAAAATTTATCCTAAAATTCAGATGGAATCTCTAGGAACTCCACGTAGCCAAAATAATCTTGAAAAAGAACAAAGATGGAGGTCTCACACTTCTTAATTTCAAAACCTATTACAAAGCTACTATAATCACAACAGTCTGACACTGGCAAAAAGACAAAATATGAAGGAACAGACTAGAAAGCCTGGAAATAAATCCTCACATATAGGGTCACATAATTCTTGACAAGAGTGTAGAGACCATTCCATAGGGAAAAGAAAATTTTTTCAACAAGTAGTATTGGGAAACTGGATATCCACAAGCAGAAGAACAGAGTTGGACTCTTGTTCAGTCGCTAAGTCAGCCTGTCTGACTCTTTGTGACCCCATGAACTGCAGCACACCCGGCTTCTCTGTTCTTCACTATCTCTCTGAGTTTGCTCAAACTCATGTCAATTGAGTCAGTGATGCCATCCAACTATCTGATCCTTTGTCACTCCCTTCTCCTCTTGCCCTCAATTTTTCCCAGCATCAGGATCTTTTCCAATGAATCAGCTCTTCACATCTGGTGGCCAAAGTATTGGAACTTCAGCTTCAGCAACAGTCCTTCCAATAAGTACTCAGGGTTGATTTCCTTTAGGACTGACTGGTTTGATCTCCTTGCAGTCCAAGGGACTCTCAAGAGTCTCCTCTAGCACCACAGTTTGAAAGCATCAGTTCTTCAGCGCTCAACCTTCTTTATGGGCTAACTCTCACATCCATACATGACTACTGGAAAAATCATAGCTTTGATTATATGGACCTTTGTTGGCAAACTGATGTCTCTATTGGACTCAACCTTATATGAATACAAACGGATCAAATCCTATATAGAAGAGCTAAAACTATAAAATTCTCAGAAGAAAACATAGGGGAAAGCTTCAAGACACTGGATTTGGCAATGATCTTCCATACAACACAAAAAGCACAGGAAACCAAAGTTAAAATAGGCAAGCTGGACTCTATCAAAATTAAAAACGATACACCAAAGAATACAATCAACAGAGTAAAAACACAACATATGAATGGGAGAGAACATATGTAAATTATATATCTCTTATATCAGACTCTAGGGTTGCAGAGAGTCAGACACTTGGAATGCATGCATGTATATATCTCATAAGGGGTTTGTATCCAGAATATATAAAGGATTCCTACAACTCAACAACAACAAAAATCCAACTCAAAAACAGGCAAAGGACCTGAACAGACATGTCAAAAAAGATGTACAAATGGCCTACAAGCACAGGAAAAGAAGCTCAGCATCACTAATCATTAAGGAAATGAGAATCAAAACCATGAGATACCACCTCACACCCATGAGGATGCCTACTATCAAAAAAGGAAAAATAACAAGCGTTGGTACAGATGTGGAGAAACTGGATCCTTGTGTGCCCTTTACAAGAATGTAAAATGGTGAAATATAAATGGTGAATGTAAAATGGTCCCACTGTATAGCACAGTGAACCATATTCAGTATCCTGTGATAAACCATAATGGAAAGGAATATGAAAAAGAACATATATATCTTGTTTATATAACTGAATCACTGTGCAGTATAGCAGAAATTGACACCACATTGTAAATCAGCTATACTTGAAAAAATGAAACAGAATTTTACTGCACTAGAGAGAAATAAAAAGTAACAAACTAAATGTTGCCACACACACACAAAAAAAGAGTTCTGACACATGTTACAATGTGGATGACATTGAGGACATTATGCTAATGAAATAAGCCAGTCACAAAAAGACAAACATTGTATGATTTCACTTCTCTGAGGTACCTAGAGTAGTCAAATTCATAGAAAAAGGAGAACAGAAGTTGCCAGGGGTTAAGAAAGGGAAAATGAGGAGTTCTCGTTTAGTGGGTACAGAGTTTCTGTTTTGCAAGATGAAAATAGTTTAGGAGACTGCACAACATGAACGTACCTAACACCAGTAAAGCTAAAAATGGCTAAGACGGTAAATTTTACTTTATGTACCTGAGTCACACGAAATAATGCCTGGGTCTTTATGTTATGCTATCTTTCCCATATGGTATGTGCATTTTACTACAATCTTTTCAAAGTTTTATACATTAAAAAAAAAGCATTGGATGACAGAAAAGAGTCATCTTGTGCTAACTGACCCTGACTTTTGTTGATTTTTTTTAATAAGGATCTAAGGGTCACTGGGTTGAGCAAAGAAGACTAGGGGATTTACTGGAATGGCATCTAATGAGAGAATAGCTTGTACAGTGTGCAAGAATAGACAAAAACATCATCAAAGCTGCCATCTGAATGCAGACAAGAGTGGCGGGCAACCATGAGCTCAGTGCTACTCCCTGGACATGTGACCTCAGACGGCAGCAACTGCACAATGGTCAAAATTGTCAACACCCCCTTTTAGCTCATTCCATCAAAAGGTTCATTCCTATCTGCCTAGTCTTTGCAGTTTTAAGACCTTTGAGTCAGAAACATATGTGCCCATTTCATCAAGAGTAGTCTTACTAAAAGTAACCACTTGCTATTTACAACTTTATAAATATTTGAAATTTATATGGTATTTACAGCTTACTATTTATATTGCCGTACCTCAAACAAGACTACTTGTTGACTAAATATAGTCTCTGCACTCACCTCATGTTGATATGGAAGGAATTATTTTTGTTGACTTCGAAGCCTCCAGACCAAATACAATTGGGAACATCCATCAGTCGGACACATAACAGCTGATCGTAGTCATTCCGAGGCCAATGGAACACCACACTGGAACCAGGAAGCGTGGAAATGTAACCTTCAGGATTGGCTGTTCCCTAAAACACGGTATCACTGGGTCAAAAGTCAAGTCAAGATGTAAATGTTTACTGAGAATCTGTCTACTCTGAGCCTTGCCCTCCACCAGGAGCTGTTTAGGGCACTAAAGGCACAAAATGGTTCAGTTCAGTTCAGTTCAGTTGCTCAGTCGTGTCCGACTCTTTGCAACCCCATGGATTGCAGCACACCAGGCCTCCCTGTCCATCATCAACTCCCAGAGTTTACTCAAACTCACGTCCATTGAGTCACTAATGCCATCCAACCATCTCATCTTCTGTTGTCCCCTTCTCCTCCAGCCTTCAATCTTTCCCAGCATCAGGGTCTTTTCAAATGAGTCAGTTCTTTGCATCAGGTGGCCAAAGTACTGGAGTTTCAGCTTCAGCATCAGTCCTTCCAATAAACACTCAGGACTGATCTCCTTTAGGATGGACTGGTTGGATCTCCTTGCAGTCCAAGGGACTTTCAAAAGTCTTCTCCAACACCACAGTTCAAAGCATCAATTCTTCGGCACTAGCCTTTATTTACAGTCCAACACTCACATCCATACATGACCACTGGAAAAACCATAGCCTTGATTAGATGGACCTTTGTTGGCAAAGTAATGTCTCTGCTTTTTAATATGCTGTCTAGGTTGGTCATAACTTTTCTTCCAAGGAGGAAGCATCTTTTAATTTCATGGCTGCAATCACCATCTGCAGTGATTTTGGGGCCCCAAAAAATAAAGTCTGACACTGTTTCCACTGTTTCCCCATCTATTTCCCATGAAGTGATGGGACCAGATGCCATGATCTTAGTTTCCGAATGTAGTGCTTCAAGCCAACTTTTTCACTTTCCTCTTTCATTTTCATCAAGAGGCTCTTTAGTAATTCTTCACTTTCTGCCATAAAGGTGTCATCTGCATATCTGAGGTTACTGAGATTTCTCCCGGCAATCTTGATTCCAGCTTGTGCTTCTTCCAGTCCAGTGTTTCTCATGATGTACTCTGCCTAGAAGTTAAATAAGCAGGGTGACAATATACAGCCTTGACGTACTCCTTTTCCTATTTGGAACCAGTCTGTTGTTCCATGTCCAGTTCTAACTGTTGCTTCCTGACCTGCATACATATTTCTCAAGAGGCAGGTCAGGTGGTCTGGTATTCCCATCTCTTTCAGTATTTTCCACAGTTTATTGTGATCCACACAGTCAAAGGCTTTGGCATAGTCAATAAAGCAGAAATAGATGTTTTTTCTGGAACTCTCTTGCTTTTTCGATGATCCAGTGGATGTTGGCAATTTGATCTCTGGTTCCTCTGCCTTTTCTAAAACTAGCTTGAACATCTGGAAGTTCACAGTTCACATATTGTTGAAGCCTGGCTTGGAGAATTTTGAGCATTACTTTACTAGCATGTGAGATGAGTGAAGCTGTGTGGTAGTTTGAACATTCTCTGGCATTGCCTTTCTTTGGCATTGGAATGAAAACCGACCTTTTCCAGTCCCATGGCCACTGCTGAGTTTTCCAATTTGCTGACATATTCAGTGCAGCACTTTCACAGCATCATCTTTTAGGACTGGAAATAGCTCAACTGGAATTTCATCACCTCCACTAGCTTTGTTCGTAGTGAAGCTTCCTAAGGCCCACTTGACTTCACATTCCAGGATGTCTGGCTCTAGGTGAGTGATCACACCATTGTGATCATCTGGGTAGTGAAGATCTTTTTTGTACAGTTCTTCTGTGTATTCTTGCCACTTCTTCTTAATATCTTCTGCTTCTGTTAGGTCCATACCATTTCTGTCCTTTATTGAGCCCATCTTTGTATGAAATGTTCTCTTGGTATCTCTAATTTTCTTCAAGAGATCACTAGTCTTTCCTATTCTATTGTTTTCCTTCTATTTCTATTTCTTTGCACTTTTGCAAAGAAAGTGCATTGAGGAAGGCTTTTGCATTGAGGAAGGCTTTCTTATCTCTCCTTACTATTCTTTGGAACTCTGCATTCAAATGGGTATATCTTTCCTTTTCTCCTTTGCTTTTTGCTTCTCTTCTTTTCACAGCTATTTGTAAGGCCTCCTCAGAGAGCCGTTTTGATTTTTTGGATTTCTTTTTCTTGGGGATGGTCTTCATCACTGCCTCCTATACAATGTCAGGAACCTCCATCCATAGTTCATCAGGCACTGTCTATCAGATCTAGTCCCTTAAATCTATTTCTCACTTCCACTGTACAATCATAGGGGATTTGATTTAGGTCATACATGAATGGTCTAGTGGTTTTCCCTACTTTCTTCAATTGAAGTCTGAATTTGACAATCAGGAGTTCATGTTCTGAGCCACAGTCAGCTCCCGGTCTTGTTTTTGCTGACTGTATAGAGCTTTTGCATCTTTGGCTGCAAAGAATATAATCAATCTGATTTCAGTGTTGACCATCTGGTGACGTCCATGTGTAAAGTTTTCTCTTGTGTTGTTGGAAGAGGGTGTTGCTATGATCAATTCATTCTCTTGGCAAAACTCTATGAGCCTTTGCCCTGCTTCATTCTGTATTCCAAGGCCAAATTTGCCTATTACTCCACGTGTTTCTTGACTTCCTACTTTTGCATTCCAGTCCCCTATAATGAAAAGGACATCTTTTTTGGGGTTAGTTCTAAAAGGTCTTGTAGGTCTTCATAGAACCTTTCAATTTCAGCTTCTTCAGCATTACTGGTCGGGGCATAGATCTGGATTACCGTGATATTGCATGGTTTGTCTTGGAAGTGAACAGAGATCATTCTGTTGTTTACTCACATCAAAAAACTTAGTGTTGACAGGGAGATAAGTCATTAAAATTAAATGTGACATTCAAATTAAAATGACATTAAAATTCACTGTGCTATTAAATAAGCACTCATCATTCTTCAAAAGCAAGCTGCTTACCTGTCCCCTGGCAAATTCCCTCTGTGCAAATGCAAGCTTGTGGGATGACTTATTATCTAACAGGTAACGGGGGGCAAAGATGACCATACAGGTGTCAATATATCGGCCTCGGCCTTTCTTGACATCAATACCTATGAATAACAAGAACCAGTTCCATGAATTAATGAGAAAGAAAAAAATTATGGTCTAAAAAAAGTAAATAGCTTTCACAATTACTTAGTTTCTCTGAGATAATGATTGTAGCATCCAGAGAGGCTATGAGGTCTCCTAAGAATAGAATGAAAACAGCAACTATCTTCAAAGTATTATTCTTTATTCCCATTTAGACCTTAAAAAGTCTTGGCAACATCAATATCCCCATAATTCCCAGCTTCTTCATAAAGTGCATACAATTGTAACAGCAACTAAAACAAACAGGTGTTTAGCCTGGTTTACATTTATGAAGCTGACTACTAACATGGTTTATGTGACGTATTTCTCCTTACATACGGGACACAAAATTTCTTCCTAAAGAACATGCCCCTTTTACAACACAGAGGAGAATCTGTGTATTACTTAACTGCATTCTGCAACTGCCCTAAACTCAACTGACTCTTAGTATTTTCTGTCAGCCCAAGAATCCAGCTCAAATATAATGCTAAATACTACTGAATTTATTGCTTCATAAAATAAATGTTTCCAGCACCTAATAGTTACTGTGGGGAAAAAAGACAAACAAAAAACATACCAAAGAAAGAAAGTCATGGTCAATCAAAAGGAAATCTCAAAACACCAAGATCCAAAGAAAGAAAAATGAAATAACACCATATTATCTCAAAAACTCTGATAGTAACTTTTAAAAATCCGAAATTCAATGGACGAGTTCATTCACTCATTCAGACAATGAATAAAGTAACTATATTCAAGGCCTTGGGTTGAACTCTGGTTATACAATGATAATATTTATGGTAAAAAATAATAAAAATAATAATATTTATTGAACTCTTAGTACACATTATACCCTCTACCAAAGGCTCAACATTTAATTCTTGTAACAACCTTGTGAGTTAGATATTTTCATTCCTTCATTTTTGCAGATGAGGAAACTAAGGCAGGAAAAGATAAGTGACTTGTCCTTAAGTGACACAGCCAGTAGGTGGCGCAGCTGGATTAAACCCAGGGAGCCTGCCTTGGAGACATACACAAAGGACCCTACTAAAGACAAGTATCAAGAGACCATAAAAAGAGAAGTGACCTTAGGATATGACAACTAGATGTCCCAACATACTTTCAATTATAAATATTCTGATCTGTTAACTCACTAATTCACTTGTACTAGTATTTCTTTAATGTAAATCTCAAAAATAGCTGAAAAACTGAGCAAATCACAAAAAATCACTCACTGAAACTCTGTATCTAAGAAATGCTCAGTAATACTGGAACAGTTGGGAAGACCCTCTGGAGAAGGGAATGTCTACCCACTACAGTATTATTGCCTGGAGAACTCCATGGACAGAGGAGTTTGGCAGGCAATGGTGCATGGGGTCACAAAGAGTCAGACACAACTGAGTGACTAACATATTTTCAACACTAAAACTCTGTATCTAAGAAACGTTCAGTAATACTGGGATAGGGAGATATACCCCCATCACTTTTCTATGACATACAGAAAAGCATTAATTGTCAGAAATCAACCTTATCATATAACAGTTCAGTTCAGTTCAGTCACTCAGTTGTGTCCGACTCTTTGTGACCCCATGAATTGCAGCACGCTAGACCTCCCTGTCCATCATCAACTCCTGGAGTTTACCCAAATTCATGTCCATTGAGTCGGTGATGCCATCCAACCATCTCATCCTCTGTCGTCTCCTTCTCCTCCTGCCCTCAATCTTTCCCAGCATCAGGGTCTTTTCAAATGAGTCAGTTCTTTGCATCAGGTGGCCAAAGTATTGGAGTTTCAGCTTCAGCATCAGTCCTTCCAATAAACACCCAGGACTGATCTCCTTTAGGATGGACTGGTTGGATCTCCTTACAGTCCAAGGGACTCTCAAGAGTCTTCTCCAACACCACAGTTCAAAAGAATCAATTCTTCTGTGCTCAGCTTTCTTTATAGTCCAACTCTCACATCCATACATGACCACTGGAAAAACCATAGCCTTGACTAGACAGACCTTTGTAGGCAAAGTAATATCTCTGTTTTTTAATATGCTATCTAGGTTGGTCATAACTTTCCTTCGAAGGAGCAAGCATCTTTTAATTTCATGGCTGCAGTCACCATCTGCAGTGATTTTGGAGCCCCAAAAAACAAAGCCAGCCACTGTTTCCATTGTTTCCCCATCTATTTGCCATGAAGTGATGGGACCGGATGCCTGATCTCAACTAATATACCTATAAGAGGTATATTTGGTATCACAGAAAGAATCTATAGCATCAACACTCAATTAAAAAAAAGTTTTTTGCTTCCCTTTTATCTCAGATTGCCCTGGCAAACCCTTAACAAATGAACAGCTGATAAGATCAAAATATACAAAATCATCCTTATTGGAGGTACACGTTAAGGTTACCTGGTCAGGCCCTGCCTGGCTTTTCCACTTGTCTCTGGGCTTTCAACTTTCCTGATAGGAAGCTAGTTATTTATCCAATTCTTCAAAAATAGTCATATAAGAGATTTCACAAATTCTCTTAATACATGCCAAGATCTCATATAAAATCTCATCTTAGCTCAAACTCTCTCTTCCTTTCTTTAGTCTAACAATGAAATGTGAAACAGTCTTGTCCCTAAAAACATAAGTGCATGTTCTAATGAATGCACTTAGCATCTAAGTTTGTGTGCACTCACTGCATATTTCCACCGGACAGCTCAGTGTGCCTCTCTGCCAGAATTCTGTGTGCTTCCTTAGCGCCAGCTGCTTGAAAAGGCACAGGCACCACCATGTTTCCTTCAATTTGTCCCAACTATGGCTTCTGGCCAACCTGCAGGGGCTTGCTTTGGAAACTCTATCAAGGACCAGACACTTCAGCAGAAAGCCAAACTCGGCATGAAGTGGACTTTGCCTAAAGGGATGGAGCGAACAAACATGAGAATTGTGATCCTCAGCTGGAGGATCAGATAAAAGTTTCTCTATTCTATTAAAAGTCTTCTTGTCAACTTTAAAGGAGACAGCTTCCATGTCAAGGAAGAATGCATGCAAATTTTTTAAAAAAACAAAAAGCAAACTATACTTGGAAGAGAGTCTTTCACTAATAAACCCTCCAACACTTAAACAAAGCACTGACTCCATGGGAGTCAAGGTAAACAGCTAAGTAATACCATCTCAATTTTTCCTTCTGTAACATGACTCTCTACATCAGCACTGTCCAGAACAGTAGCCACTAGTCATACATGACCACTCGTATGCACCAAAATTAAAAAAACAAAGAATTCAGTTTCTTTGTCACACACTCACCACATTTCTTAGTAATGTACTCTCCAGTGCTCAGCAGCCATGTGCGGCTAGTGCCTCCACACTGGACAGTACAAGACAGAGCATTTCTATTACCACAGAGGGTTCAATGGTTTCCCAATATTCAAGAGTAAAAAATGCTTTGAGAGCCCAGAAGTTATATAGGAAAGGAAGGATGCACTGCTAACACTTCAAATCTGAGACATAATTAAATCAAGTTTGTCTTAATCTTTTGCGACATCTTTTGAGGCACACAGGCATAGGGACATCTTCCCTTGGTGCTCCCCACCTCTAGAATCTAAGCAAGCTTGTGCGTGTAAAGTGTTAAAGCACCAATCTAGACTAGTTGTGTGTGCTCAGTTGTGACCAACTCTTTGTGACTGCATGGACTATTGCCTGCCAAGCTCCTCTGTCCATGAGATTTCCCAGGGAAGAATACTGGAGTGGGTTACCATTTCCTTCTCCAGGGGATCTTCCCAACCCAGGGATCAAACCTGTGTCTCCTGCATTGCAGAGATTCTTTACCACTGAGTCACCTGGGAAGCCCTCTAAGCTAGCTTAGGGATTTCTAATTATCATAACCACCAAGTGCATTTTATATTTTTTGCCTCAAATGTGGACACCTCAGTCATAATCCTAATTCCAACCCAGACTTCCCCTTTATATCTGGACAAGTCACTTAACCCCTCAGCTTCAATTTCAAGGAGAACAATGCTTCTTACCCTCTTAGGGTTTGCAGGTTTCAATGAACGCGTGGGAAATGGAGGATGAAAAGCATTCTAAGTGTTCCTATTATTTCCATGAAAAATAAGGATTCAAGCCAAACTGATACTTTCCTGACACAGGTGAGTCTGAAACTGAACAGCCTCAGACCTCAAAGGGGCAGTGTTTAGGTAGCTCCTTGGATCCCTAGGAGAATAGGTCTGTGATGATATCAATCTAGCATTCAGAGAATGGATACCTGACCCAATGGCAAATGAGAAAACCAGCACTTGCAGACAGACCAAAATGTAGGGCCAGCTTATCCCTCCAAGCCTGAAGTCGTTGGCCCGTGGTTTAAATTCTCCCCCTCCCCAAAACATAACCCACCAATGTTATAGATCAGCCCTGGGCGGTTTCCTTGCTGGATGACTCTGAGAGCTCGGACGCCACTACCACCATCCAGGGAGAAGCCCTGACACCAGCCTGGCATGCCTTCAGGGTGAATCCCCCTTCCGATTCTCATCGTGCAGCTGTGGGGCAGAAAAGCAAAGACGTATATAGACATTCATCCGTAAGCAAATCTTTTCTACCTGTTCTAATCAGGAAGCCTTGCTGTGGCTGTCGGCCAAAATTAGAACTCTAACACTGACTCTTCCTCATTCTCATGTTATTCCCAAACACAGAGAGGCAATTAATCAGTGGTTAAAACTCAATCTGAGAGGTAGTCACAGTTCAACAACGTGTGACATGTATTGACCTCCACAACTAGACATTTTAGGGGAAAACATCGATTCTGGGAGCATAAGGCATGAGGAAAATGCTACAGTATCTGAAAAAACAAAGATTCAAAGCAAACTGATACTTTCCTGACTCCGTTGTTTCAAGGGTTCATGAAATACCCTGAACATATGAGAAAAGTACGTACAGAAGATGCAGCTAATGGTACATTCATTCAAGGGCCTGGTGCTATTATAATAGCAAAGCACCATGCAGTTGGCCAGCATCCTGTCATGGATCCTGGAAACATAATTCCCAGATGTGTGTTCCAGCTCGGCCACTAACAAGCTACGTAACTTTGGGCAGATAACTCTCCCTGGGCCTCAGTTTCCTCATCTTCCTCAGTTTCCTCATTCCTTTGCTGTGCTGCCTAATCCACTGAAATGTTGGGAGAATCAAATGAGATCATCTATGTGGAAAGGCTTTGGAAACTGTGAATTTGACGGACAAAACTATGTTTTGAATTTCAAGTCCTGGATCTAAAACTGTCAAAATCCATTCAGGGAAACCGTGAGCCTGGGCCTGCTGACTATGTCAAGCAGCTGTTTTATGTCTCCTACTGGCCAGAACCCTGGTCAGTCCTTTCCTGACTCCAGCCCAACCTCTAGGTAGATAGATGCATCTATATCCACTGGAGTGGCCCTCCTCTAAGTTTGCAGCATCCTTCTATGGATAATGGGGTATGGCATTTTAGCAGTGTCAGATTCACCTACATATTTTTGGATTAAGGCTAAATATCAGAAGACCACTGTAAAAGCAGAATGTCAAATCCAAGAAAAAATAAATAAAGTGAATTAATGCCGTGTCTGACTCTTTGTGACCCACTGGACTTTAGCCCACCAGGCTCCTCCATGGAGTTTCCCAGGCAAGAATACTGGAGTGGGTTGTCATTTCCTTAATGCCCTACCATACATTAAGACAGACATGTCCGCTAATCCTAACAATTGTTGCTTTTTCCTGTGTTTAAACAGGTAATGAGTGCTTTGAGATCTTGAAATGGCACACTTTATTTCAACAGAAAGAGATGGATTTCAGAATCTAATACAAGATGGCCTGAATTGGATTAATGGGGTGCAGGCTCTCTACCAACAGGCCAACCTGTCTTCCCTCTGAAGCCAGCTCCTCTGCTTGCGCTGAGTGCTTCCAGGGGAGAGAAACCGCGCAGAAAAGAGACCATGTGGGTCTCTCACCATCAGCAGTTATGAATAGAACCACTTCAATACATGAAAAATAAAACTGGCTTTCATTATACACCAAAACCAAATGGTTTATTTTCCATATCGAATAACACAGAAATTAGATCCGAAAAAAATCCCATTAAGTCATGGTGCTGTCCCCCTGCCAAGTCAGGATGGTTATCTACAGTCTATTTCTACTTACACGGATATAGTATAGCCTTTGCTAATTTTTCCCTTCTCTGGGAGCTTATTTCCCCTTCCCATAAATAACTGTACTCACAGGTTTGGCTGCTCTTTGTCAGCATAGCAGAATAAGAGAGGGCTCAGGCTCCGGGCCAGCTCGTGTTCTTCAAACTGGCCTGCAGCATCTGTCTTTGCATTGTCCTGTCTGAAGATCAGTGGTAGCCCTTTAGGAAGGAGGGGAAATGTTTATATCAATCCCACCCAGTGTATCCAAGACAGATGCAAATAATAAAAGGAAAAAATATCATCAAGGGGGAAGAAAGTGACGACTGAATTTATTCAGTGGACTCAGTCGTTGTCCAAAAGGCCAGTCTTGACCATGATTAAAGCACTTCTATGGAGTGGGAAAGGTTCAGCAGCTTACACTGTTGAGGTAATCTGTTTGCATTGGCTCCATTTAGTGCATGGAGCAAATAAATCTGAATTCCCATGACCGACTCCAAAGGCCGACTAGAGCAGCCTCTGTACATACCAGTTTTGTTAATCAACCAATACGGAGCTGAAATGAAGATCTTCAAAGATCCTTCTGCTCGACACACAATCCGGATGGTGAGGTTCAGCTGCCGCCGATTGGTGTCATAGAGCCTCATTCTTACCATATAGTTTTGGGTTCCGGGTGGAATGAGCAATTCTTTGCAGAGTGGAAAATTCTCCAGGGACACCCCTAAAGAAAGATAAAACTACTGTCTTTCTGAGTTTCACTTTATAGTTTGTCAAAATAGCCCATAGCCAAACTAATTTGATTTCTCTTGGAAAAGTCAGTAACTACAGTATTCAACTGGCAGAAACCTTATTAGAATGGCCATCTCCCTTTAGCTGGGGTGAGAATAAATATGGTCTAGAAGTCACACTAGAGAGTCTGAACCGTGTAATAATTAGAAGAATGAAAGTCATCAGTCACAGCTCTGGTTATTCAAGAGTTGACTATACAGGCCCTCAGCTGGGTGTCTGAAACCCAATAAACACCAAGTATAGGGTAAGAGTTAAGGTTTACTGCAGCCTCACTGCCTGGCTTCAAATTCCCAGTCTGTCCTCACAGCTGTGTGACATGGGACAAGCTATTTAACTTCACTGTGTCCATCTGCCAAAAGGGATAACAACAGTATCTACTTCAAGAGCTTCTTATTAAAAGTGATGCTCCCTGTAAACAATGAGAGTGAAGACAAGGAGTGCTCAAAGAGCACACAGTGATGGAGGGTGGGAGGGCATTTCCATTCTATACAGGGGCTCAGTAAACATTTGTTGAAGAAACATTTAAATATCAGAGCAAAGACCTATTTTTTTTTTTAAACAGAAAAGTAGGGTTGCAGTATTTTTTCTTTTCGAGATTAAGCTCAAGGATTTACGTATTCAAAAATGTAAGCTTTTCCCTGTGGGACACGCTGCTGAAGTTCAATGAGTTTCAGGTTCCTCATCAGTAAAATGGGGGCCACAGCTGTCTCTCTGCCTGAGACATCCATTGTTGTGAAGATCAAATGAGATGACAGAATGAAATCACTTACAAAACTGTAAAAAAGGTAAATATCTACATCCTTATTATTTCAACATGTCTACAGCAGCCTTAAAGAAACATTCTTTCTGTCCCAAATCTGGAAGGACCCTCTTGCTACAAGAGCTACAGATTATCATAGTGACTCTCTTCACTTCATTCATCCCTACAACTGAAAATGACGATGTATTAACTATTCCAAACCTCAATGTCTTCATCAGTAAAATGGGACTCATAACTACTGCTGTAAGGATTACACGAGAACATGTGTGTCAAAGTATTTGACATACTGTCTGGGGTACCGAGAGTGCTTGGAAAATGTTTTCCCCTTTCCTGAAAGAGGAGAGAGAGAAGATTTTATTCATTCTACAGCTGGTAAAAAGCAAGGTTTGAAAAGACAAAAAGACTTCCTTTAGTCACATATTAAGTGAGCAACACAAGAAAAAAGGCGATGTTGAGTGCTTGCCCTGAGATCTTTTAGTTTTGTTCAGTTTTTTTGTTTCAATGATTTTCTATGTTAGAAGTTTTGCTTTTTTAACTGCATAAATCCTCTGAGCTGGCGCATTTTTTTCCTTTTGATGTGGATCATTGTTTAAAGTCTTTATTGAATTTGTTATAATATTTTCCTGTTTTATGTTTTGGATTTTTGGTCTGGAAGCACGTGGGATCTTAACTCTTCGACCAGGGATCAAACTCACACCCGCTGCATTGGAACGTGAAGTGTTAACCACTGGACCACCAGGGAAGTCCCTGAGCCAACTCACTGCAGTATTATATGTGCTACGATTTCCCCAAAATGTATGCCAAATAGTTATAAGATATCCACTGACACTTTCACAGAATAATTACAAATAATTATTTGACTAAACCCTTACCCAGTTCAATGTTCTGGGAGGTATCAGCTGTGTGGAGAGCCACCTCCTTGCCAGGTTTCAGTGTCCCATTAATGGGCATTCCTTTAACATAAAAATCAAGTTCACAAGGGAGCAAGTTGCAGATGACCACTGTCGGCAGGAGGTATATGGTATGCCCAGGCTGTCTGAAAATCTGTTTTGCACTGTCAGAAAATATGTTGGAGGGCATGTAATCTGGGTAATTCTCCTTCTTTATGGCCACACAAAACCTGTGATGACAAAATGGTGTAAAAATCATCAGCTTGAATGAAGAACTTGAATTTTTTCTCCTTAGATGAGTCTGAGACAGGATAACATTCAAAGGGTTCAATAATTTGGTAAGATATTTGCAATTTTCAATCCAAACACATTTACTAAGGCATAATCAAATCACAGTAAAACACATGGATTTTACATGTTCAGTTTGATGAATTCTGACAATTATACACACCCCTATAAGCATCACCCCAAACCAATTACAGAACATTTCTCTCATCCCAGAAAGTCCCCTCATATCCCTTTCCAATCAATAACCTCCACCATCATTCAAGCAACCAATTTCTGATAGTCATCATTATAAATTAGCTGTGTCTGTTCTTGAATAGCATAAATAGAATGATACAGGATGTATTTAGTCTTTGTGTCTGGGTTTCTTTTTTTTTGCATTAAGTTTTAACAAGATTCAGCCATGTTGTTGTATGTGTCCGTATTTGGTTCATATGCCATTTTTTTAAAAAACTCATTCTAGTGATAACCGACTGGGTTGTATCTGCCAATCAATTTAGTGAGAATGGAAATCCTAACAATCCAATTCATGAACCTGATTGTTTTCCACTTAGTTAATAGGTTTTCATTAATTTTGTTGCTGTTTAGTCACTAAATCGTGTCTGACTCTTTTGCGACCCCATGGACTGAGGCCTACCAGGCTCCTCTAGCCATGGGATTTTTTTTCAGGCAAGAATACTGGAGTGGGTTGCCATTTCCTTCTCCAAGGGATCTTGCTGATCCAGGGATCAAACCCACATCTCCTGCACGGGCAGGCAGATTCTTTACTATCCCTCAGCAAAGCTTTGTAATTCTTAGAGTAAAAGACTGGTATATCATTCCCTAGACTGATTCCTAAATAATAAAAATTTTTGGTGCTACTGTAAACGGTGTTCTTAAAATCAGATTTTCCATTTGTTCACGGCTAAAGTATAAGCATATAATTGATTTCTATAGGTTGATCTGGAATTCTGAAGTCTTAATAAAATTATTAAGTCTCATGCTTTTTAAAGGGCTTCCCTGATGGCTCAGATGGTAAAGAATCTGCCTGTAATGCAAAAGACCTGGGTTAAAGACCTGGGTTCAATCCCTGAATGGGGAAGATCCCATAAAGAAGGGAACGGCAACCCACTCCAGTATTCTTGCCTAGAGAATCCGATGGACAGAGGAGCCTGGCGAGCTATATAGTCCATAGGGTCACAAAGAGTCGGACATGACTAAGCAGTTAACACACACATGCTTTAAAAAAAAAAAAATTTATCAATTTTGAATGTTAAACTTATTATATTACTGGGATAAACTTCACTCCCTGGATTCTATTGGGGAGTATCCTGTTAAGAATTTTTGCATCTCTTCATGGTGGAATACTAGTTTTCTTTTTTTCTTTCTTTAATAATAACTATATCACTTTTGGTATCAGGAATATTGGCCTCTTAAAATGAGTCAAAACTATTCCCTCCTCCCCTTCTTTCTGAAAGAGTCTGCAAAGAGCTTATATGACTTCTTCCCTAAATGTCTGTAGAATTCACTAGTGAAGTTTTTTTTGTTTGTTTGTTTTTTATTATTGATAGTTTTTTTTTTCTAATTTTATTTTATTTTTAAACTTTACATAATTGTATTAGTTTTGCCAAATATCAAAATGAATCCGCCACAGGTATACATGTGTTCCCCATCCCGAACCCTCCTCCCTCCTCCCTCCCCATACCATCCCTCTGGGCCGTCCAGTGCACCAGCCCCAAGCATCCAGCATCGTGCATCGAACCTGGACTGGCAACTCGTTTCCTACATGATATTTTACATGTTTCAATGCCATTCTCCCAAATCTTCCCACCCTCTCCCTCTCCCACAGAGTCCATAAGACTGTTCTATACATCAGTGTCTCTTTTGCTGTCTCGTATACAGAGTTATTGTTACCATCTTTCTAAATTCCATATATATGCGTTAGTATACTGTATTTATGTTTTTCCTTCTGGCTTACTTCACTCTGTATAATAGGCTCCAGTTTCATCCACCTCATTAGAACTGATTCAAATGTATTCTTTTTAATGGCTGAGTAATACTCCATTGTGTATATGTACCACAGCTTTCTTATCCATTCATCTGCTGATGGGCATCTAGGTTGCTTCCATGTCCTGGCTATTATAAACAGTGCTGCGATGAACATTGGGGTACACATGTCTCTTTCCCTTCTGGTTTCCTCAGTGTGTATGCCCAGCAGTGGGATTGCCGGATCATAAGACAGTTCTATTTCCAGTTTTTTAAGGAATCTCCACACTGTTCTCCATAGTGGCTGTACTAGGTTGCATTCCCACCAACAGTGTAAGAGGGTTCCCTTTTCTCCACACCCTCTCCAGCATTTATTATTTGTAGACTTTTGGATCGCAGCCATTCTGACTGGTGTGAAATGGTACCTCATAGTGGTTTTAATTTGCATTTCTCTGATAATGAGTGATGTTGAGCATCTTTTCATGTGTTTGTTAGCCATCTGTATGTCTTCTTTGGAGAAATGTCTATTTAGTTCTTTGGCCCATTTTTTAATTGGGTCGTTTATTTTTCTGGAGTTGAGCTGTAGGAGTTGCTTGTATATTTTTGAGATTAGTTGTTTGTCGGTTGCTTCATTTGCTATTATTTTCTCCCATTCTGAAGGCTGTCTTTTCACCTTGCTAATAGTTTCCTTTGATGTGCAGAAGCTTTTAAGGTTAATTAGGTCCCATTTGTTTATTTTTGCTTTTATTTCCAATATTCTGGGAGGTGGGTCATAGAGGATCCTGCTGTGATGTATGTCGGAGAGTGTTTTGCCTATGTTCTCCTCTAGGAGTTTTATAGTTTCTGGTCTTACGTTTAGATCTTTAATCCATTTTGAGTTTATTTTTGTGTATGGTGTTAGAAAGTGGTCCAGTTTCATTCTTTTACAAGTGGTTGACCAGATTTCCCAGCACCACTTGTTAAAGAGATTGTCTTTAATCCATTGTATATTGTTGCCTCCTTTGTCAAAGATAAGGTGTCCATATGTGCGTGGATTTATCTCTGGGCTTTCTATTTTATTCCATTGATCAATATTTCTGTCTTTGTGCCAGTACCATACTGTCTTGATAACTGTGGCTTTGTAGTAGAGCCTGAAGTCAGGTAGGTTGATTCCTCCAGTTCCATTCTTCTTTCTCAAGATTGCTTTGGCTATTCGAGGTTTTTTGTATTTCCATACAAATTGTGAAATTATTTGTTCTAGCTCTGTGAAGAATACTGTTGGTAGCTTGATAGGGATTGCATTGAATCTATAAATTGCTTTGGGTAGTATACTCATTTTCACTATATTGATTCTTCCAATCCATGAACATGGTATATTTCTCCATCTATTAGTGTCCTCTTTGATTTCTTTCACCTCACTAGTGAAGTTTTATGGTCCTAAATGTTCTTTGTGTGAAGCCTCTGTATTACAAATTAAATTTCTTTAATAGATATTGGGTTATTTGAGTTTCCTATTTCTTCTTTGTGTTAGTTTTGGCGATCTGTATCTTTCAAGAAATTTATCCTTCCAGTGTGGAATTTACTTACATAAAATTGTTTATAACAAATCTTTTAATATCTGTAGGGTCTACAGCAGTTCTCCTTTTTCTCTATTCCTTATACGGGCAATTTGTGTTTTCTTGCCTCACAACATGATTGGTCTTATTAGAGGTTTATCAAGCTTGTGAATCTTCAAAAAGCCAATTTTGACACTGTTGATTTTTCCTATTGTTTATTTTCTACTTTGTTGATTTTCATACTTCTTTTCTTTTCCTATTTCTCTGTGTTTAGTTTGCTCTTCTGCATTAAGGGAGAAGTTTAGAGCAGTGATTTTACATCTTCCTGACTTCCTAATGTGAGCATTAAAAGCTACACATTTCCCTTTAGGACTGCCTTTGCTGCATCCCCCATATTTTAATATGTCTGGTTTTCATTAGTATTTATTTAAAAATATTATTTTCTTTGTGATGTCTTTTGAACCCACAGGTTATTTAGAAATGTACTGCTTAATTTGCAAATATCTGGGGTTTTGTAAGCACCTTATTGTCACTGGCATCTAACTTAATAACTATCATAATAATGAAATACATTGTGAGGGGTTTCAATTCTTTAATATTTGTTAATCTTTGTTTTATGGCACAGGAGATGGTCACCTCTGATGAATGTCCGCAGATACTTGAAATAAAAATGCAATTGGAATTGATGGTTAAAGTGTTTCATAAATGCCAATTGTGACAAGCTGCCTAACAGTGCTGTTCAAAACCATTTATATCTTTATTGTTTTTTGTTTTATAAATCACCAAAAGAGAAGTAGTCTGTTACCAACTGGCAAATCTGGATAAAGGGTATACTGGCATTCTCTATATTCTTCTTGTTCTCCTTTATCTTCACTAAGTAAATGCCTGTCTTTGCTATAAAGGAAACTAAAGCTGACCATCTCTCATTTAAACAAGTTTAAAGTCTAAGTTTGGAAAGATCTCACAATAGCAATCCAGTATTTTTTCTATCATTGAATCTAGTATCATATTACTTGTACTCTTCAGAAGAGGAAATGAGGAGTCTACATGATAATTTTGTCAAAGTCCCCAAGAAAAGTCAGTATTAGGTGCACCTTTACCCACATTCCTTTGAAATGTGTCATTTGAAAAATTCCCACCTCTAGGATTTTGCTCCCCAATGTAGGGATGAGAACTTGTCATTGTTTTTTCTTCCCTCTCCAGATACCTTCTCTTTTTAAAGTAAATAAATAAATACACACATACACACATATATATATACATACACTTATTATATATCTATTATCTACATCAGGTCTTAGTTGAGACACTCAGGCTTAGTCGCTCTGAGGCATGTGGGTTCTTAGTTCCTGGACCAGGGATCAAACCTGCATTCCCTGCATTGCAAGGTGGACTCAACCACTGGACCAGCTCAGGGTACAAGGAGGCAGTGTCAGAACTCACTGGACCACAAGGAAGTCCCTTTACATGTCTTCTCTTTAAGCTGATGCAGACAGACCACTTTCTAATCGCATATGTGTGAGTACTGGGTTTGTGGTTGTTTCTCCCATGAATATTAGGTGGTAAGTAACAGCCACTCTCCTGCCCAGGGTTAACTCTTGAATTCTTATGAACTTTAACACTTAAGGAGTAAGAACTTTAGGGTTTTCAATAAGCACAACTGAATCACTAAGAGTCCTCAGAGAAAGCATAAAGGGAAAAAAAATGGCAAAATCTACATGGCATTGCTGCACCATGCTTACCTGAAGAACCGGCTTTTCTCCGTGTCCATGGAGTGGCATTCTCGTTTGCTGCTACTAACTTCGGCAGTCTTCACTACATTGGTCCAGTGAATAGGAGCTTTACAGAAAAACACACCCAGTCCTTTGGGCCGGGCCTGCAGTCGCCAAGAAGTAAGGTGTAAAGGCACAGCAAAAGAGTCTCCTGGCATGATGGCGGGAAGGACCACAGGCTCTGCCACAGAAACACATGTTAGCACTCAGGCATGTTTCCCACCCTGAAGTCCAGCTCAGGGTACAAGGAGGCAGTGTCAGAACTCACTGTCTGGAGCTGACGGGCTGTCCAGTCTCAGTTCCATCGGCGTCTCAAGTCTGTTCTTCACAATGAGGGCTGATCGGACCGTGATCACCTTCCGAGCACTGCCTTCCATTGTTACCGCAAAGACAACCCGGACAGGTGGGAGTGAAGAGAACTATGGAAAAGAGAGAAATTATAAAAAAGTGTGGCTTTTAAAAATCACGCAAAGCATAACAACACCGGTCAGAAGGCCTACATAAAGCGTCTTACTATGACTATATATCTTCAGTGAAATGAGTCATTAAGCTCTAAAACCACTCTGCTTTAATAGGAGTGAATATCCTTTAATACCCACTATTACAACAGCCAGTTCTGAAGAGCTGTTTGTACTGGCATGCCTTTCATAGGAAGAATAACGTTTTTTCCTAAATGTGATGAAATTTACTCAATATACCCATACATTGTTTGTTGACATGCCTATAAAAAGCCAACATTTGGATTTCAAAGAACTTTAAAAAAAAAACTTCTTCACGATGATAACTGTCTAAGTTCTGCTCAATAATTACTCTTTTTTTAACAGGACACCAAGGTTCATAAAACTCAAGATACTAGCTATTCACTCACTCAGTCATGTCTGACTCTTTGCGACCCCATGGACTACAGCATGCCAGGCCTCCCTGTCCTTCACTAAAACCCGGGATTTGCATCATTGAGTCAATGATGCCATCCAAGATACTAGAGGAAACTGATTTATTTCTGGTCTTATAGGTGCAGCCACTGTTTCCTATTTGTGTTCATGTGTCTATGCACACATTTAACACACACTTTGTGCTGCTACCATGTGCCAAGAATTTACGGCTTTTTGGTTTTTTTTTTTAAATATAAAATTTCACATTAGGTAAAACAGAAGGTTTTTAAAACTATTACTCTGAGTACTCAGAATATATTGATACTGCTTTTTTTTAACTGGAGAAACAAATGACACGCTATCTAAGCTTTCCATACTGCTAGTTTCTCATTAAAACAAATAGTATGTGAAAACCAACCTAATAAACAACCAAAGGAAAAGATCCATGTTTTAAACCAAAACTTCCAGGTAGTTCCAAAGCAAAGGAAGAGTACAGATAAACATAACCTCATGTTTACTGCAGCACTATTTACAATAGCCAGGACATGGAAGCAACCTAGATGTTAGTTGACAGAGGGATAGATAAAGAAGCTGGAGTACATATATATATAATGCAATACTGCTGCTGCTGCTGCTACTGCTACGTCACTTCAGTCGTGTCCGACTCTGTGCGACCCCATAGACGGCGGCCCATCAGGCTCCCCCGTCCCTGGGATTCTCCAGGCAAGAACACTGGAGTGGGTTGCCATTTCCTTCTCCAATGCATGAAAGGGAAAAGTAAAAGTGAAGTCACTCAGTCATGTCCGACTCTTCGCGACCCCATGGTCTGCAGCCTACCAGGCTCCTCCGTCCATGGGATTTTCCAGGCAAGAGTACTGGAATGGGGTGCCATTGCCTTCTCCAATGCAATACTACTCAGCCATTAAAAGGATTGCATTTGAGTCAGTTTTAGTGAGGTGGATGAACCTAGAGTCTGTTATACAGAGTAAGGTAGGTCAGAAAGAGAAAAACAAACAACACATATTATGGAATCTAGAACCTAATATGATGAACCTATTTGCAGGGCAGGAATAGAGACTCAGACATAGAGAACAGACTTAAAGACACAGCGAGGGCAGGAGAGGGTGGGACAAATTGAGAGAGTAGCACTGAAACATGTACATTGCCATGTATAAAATACACAGCTAATGGGAAGGACCTATGTAACACAGGGAGTTCAACCCGGTGTCTGTGATGACCTAGAGGGGTGGGATGGGATGAGGGTTGGGAAGGAGGTTCAAGAGGGAGGGGACATACATATACCTATGGCTGATTCATGTTGAGACATGGCAGAAACCAACACAATATTGTAAAGCAATTATTCTCCAATTAAAAATAAATAAATTTTTTAAATTAAAAACGAAAAAAATTTTAAGGTGGAGTACAGCCTCCTAGAGTGTTATCAGAAGGACACAATCATCATGAAAGCCTCCGCTGACCCAGCCCAGCAAAGCCCCGGGAGAACAAGGGCCCAGTAACACCTGTCTTAAATCTCAATCTTGTTGTCTCTATGCTTATCTGAAATTTCACATTTTGAAACTTACTATCCTCAAGGAGAAGAAATTATAAGCAAAAACCACAGGACAGCCTTTTAATGTCATCCTGCGGTGATGTTTCAAAAATCAAATAGGGGAGGGAATCTTACTATTTTTCATTCTGAATTACTTTCATGTTGACCTTTGGGGGAAAACCTGTAAAATACATATAGCTGTACAAAGGTTAATTTATATTTAATTTAGAAAAAGAGACCTTGGACCAAAACATTTGCCCTTTTTTTTTCTCCTTCCCTATAATATTCAGTCTCATATACCAAGTTAGGTGAAAACATTTCCTTGCAAGTTCTTTTAAAAGGAAGGAAATCATTAACAGAAAATGAAAAAGATAAATTCCAACCACAGAGTCCAGTGGTCATCAGGAGCTATGTGTGCACTCAGTAAACACAGTGACCAGAAAAATCATACTCACATAAACTTGGGGATGGATAATATTTGTCCTGCTGCTCGGGCTGCCGATCTAAGAAAGATCCCCAAAGTCAAAGAATCAGTACAGAGCTAAGGCACAGGCATTGTTAAATTCAACAACAACTTCAGTTGTTTGCAAGGGCGATGTTTATACATACTCTTAGGTAAAGTACGGTCTACTATGAAGAAAAAGCATCTTGGAAGATATGGGAAAAGCAATATTCATTTTACAATCATTCAATATATACAAAATTCTCCAGGATGCATCAAGACAATAGAAAGGTGTCTCTGGGGGAAATTAGTCCTTTTGTTCCTGGATGTGAACTTGGGCAGAAAAAAAGTCATCTTGAAAGAAAGCTTCTTTTTCTAAGAAACTTGGGGCACGAGACAGACCATGAAAACATCAGTGTCTTCCAAGAACATATTTCATGAAGCAAGAGAGCATGAGGAAAGCTCCCACATCTCCGTCAATCTGTGCTTTCCTAGTCACCACTGGCTACTCAGCAAGGAACATCATTACCCCTCGAAGTGTGACTGTCTGGCAAGAGCACCCATGGCAGTTGTATCAGCTGGGATGGCAGCCCCCACCTGCACATTCTGGCCAGATAAAATGGAGTTGCACAGGTAGGGTAATATGTGTTGATGCCAATTTTAGGTCCTGTTTTTCTACTAAAACTAACCACTGGCTGGCTTATCTATATGGTGATTATCAAAGCCTATGACTGACCCAAAATACTCTTCCCAGCACTAGGAAAAATGAAGTACGAGAAAATTTCATTTATAATGGATAGCCAACAAGGACCCACTGTACAGCACAGGGAACTCTGCTCAGTGTTATATGACAGCCTCGATAGGAGGGGAGTTTGGGGGAGAATGGACATGTATGGCTGAGTCATTCTGCTGTCACCTAAAACTATTACAATATTGTCAATCAGGCTATACTCCAATATAAAATAAAAAGTTAAAAAAAGAAAGAAAATTTCACTAGAGCAAGGCTACTACAGGCCTGTCTGACTGCCTGGCTTTGAGGGTGTGTGGCCAAGGCACAACCCTGCCACTGAACACCCTTGCCATAGCCACACACCGTAGAGGATGAGGAATTCTTATCTGGTGCAGCGTATCGGAAAAAGGTCCCGACTTTGTCCACAGACACTGGGCTCACTTGCTCCCAGCCATTCACTCTCACTTGCAGTTGATGGATCCGGAGGTCATGGGTGTGTCTGTCAGGCAGAACACGGAAAAAGACATTAAGCACAATCCTATCAAGGGAGGAGTAGAAGCAAAGCCTGAAATTGGATTTACTGCATAATGACATAAAAACCCAGCTGGCCAAACTTTTTGGTGATTACCTAATGCAAGGGAAATCAAGAGGATATTTTTAACTGTGTCTTATGCTTAAAACAAAACTGCAAGATGTACAGAGCTTGAGTAAGAGTGGCAGCTGCCCTCCCTCTGTACAAACCAGGTGAACTAGCTAGGGTCTGTCTTCCACCCACCCCTACACCTCAACCTTCATGAAATGATAACATCAGCTAAAATTGGGACAGTGGGGTAGTGAAAATGCTGCGCTAGCAATGTAATCACATAACCACACTCTTGGAAATGCCTAAAACGACATTTTCTCCTTGGTTCTTTTGTGGAATCTCCAGCTTCTCTCAGAACCACACTCAGTCACTGGGCTCCAGTCCTAGAAGCTTACAGACAGGGTAATGAGACACAGAGCCCGCAGGGTTTTAGGGCTAAAGTGCTCTGCTGAAACTGCAGTAGAAGGCAGTGGGCAGAACAGGAGGAACGGGAGGAAATTGCACATTTAATTCTATTTTAGATTCTGCCTAATTCAAGCCAGAAGCCTGAAATGAGGAATTGGACTTGAGGCTGACAGGAAGGGAAGAGGGGAGGGAGGCAGGGAGTGGGGGACAGGACGCCAAAGGGGGAAACGCCAGAGAAGGCATTTTTCAATGAATTCAAGCAGAAAGGTGGGACTTAAAATGAGTTACAAAACATGGAAACGGAAATGACAAAAAAGCCAAACCGCTCCTACAACAGAGGCAGTGCTTATTAAGAAATACAGCGAATGGTTCTATAATTAGCTTCTCCAGGAACTCTGTGGAACAGAAAAATGCTCACCACTCTTCCCTGGAAATTCTAACATGGTTTCCAGGTACATGTGCCCAGTGCAGTGATTTTTTTTATAAACTGTTTTTTTCCTAAAAATCACTGGAGGCACCCAAGTTCAGAACTCTTGCCACTAGGGAATAATGTGCACAGGCACAGAGCTATATGGAAGGAAGAAGTGTTTGAGCATACAAAGAATCAACGCACCAAGAACACACGTGACCACAGAAGGCTGAAGCCAACCTCTCAAGTTTTAGATGATGAGGCTCAAACGCTAAAATCTTAACTATTCAGTATGCACCAGACAGCCCTTCTACTTAAAAATGTTGGCAAGTAAAAGAACATTTTATTACACATTTTACACCCTCTCAGTTACCAGGCACAATGTTCTTTTGCATTTATTCCCGGCCTTCAACTGGTGGTTTTGAGTGCATCAGTAAGTGGTCTCCTTAAGTGAGTTATTCTTAGAATGAGAGTATCTTATGCAGCTTTCCTGGGGGTCCACTGGTTAAGAATCCTTCCAATGCAGGGGACATGCGTCTGACCCCCGGTCTTGGAACTAAGATCCCTCATGCTGTGGAGCAACTAAACCCATAAGCCTCAACTACTGAGCCCACACACTCAAGAGCCTGAGCCTCGCAACTAGAGAGTCCGTGCACCATAATGGAAGGTCGGAAGATCCCACATAACACAGTGAGGATCCCTCGTGCCACAGCTAAGGTTTGACACAGCCAAATAAATAAATATTAAGAAAAAAAAGAATGAAAGCATCTTATCAGCTTTGCTTCCTGAAACCATCTGCTTGCTGAAAGGGCACATGTGTAGCTTAAAACTCACTGTGCTTTGATAATGTTTTTCATAAGACCATGTCACCACTCCATCATGAAAACCAGCTAGGATGCAATGAACTGGAGAGCTATGATCTGTCTATGCTTCAACCAAAGTAGTTACATGGAACATACCAGTTACCACCTCACCTGTCAAATATAGGGATAACTGATGGAAAGAAACGTATTCCCAAATAGTCTTTGTATTTTTTTAAAAAGGAAACACTGGTTTTCTAAATGCCTTTTAAAAATAAAACAGTAAAGTCATTAACAAAGGAAAGTGAAGAGGCAAAACACTAGAGACGATTATTTATATATATATATATTCCCCCCCCTTTTTTAAGGCAAAAAGAAAACCACATTTTACCTGTGTCTTAGCTTTCCTCTTGCTTCAAATTCAAAGGGAATCTCTTCACCCGTCAGGACTTCTCGCCACTCGCTAACGTTGTGAGCATCATCAAGAAGCGTTCCGTTCCCTTCCGGAACCACCCCTGGACTCCCGCTGTGAGACAGTGCAGCCCTGGAACCAAAGCAGACAGTATCAGCTGGTCCCTCTTTCTCTCCACCCCTCTCTCACCCAGAACTCAGGGCTGGAAACAGGAACCCTCTCAGGAGGCAATTCGCAGCAATAAGGCCATATAACCTGGCTGCAAAAGAGGACCTTAAAGGTCAGTAACTCAAGTTAACTTCATGATCAATCACAACATTTGAAACTTTACAAATAGCTAGAAAGCAATCACTGCAGAAGCACCTGCTGCCAGCAGTAGAGTCTGGTACCCAAGGAGTTATGTAAGCTAGTTGTGACTTTTAACTGTAGTATTAGAAAACCTGAATGAATTTCTTGGCCAACCCAATATTTAAGTGACTTTTTTTTTTAAGTGACTAAAAAAACTGACTAAAAAAAAAAAGTTTCTTCTAGAGCACTACCATACTTGGTGGAGGCAAGAGAAATACGTTCTCAAATCAACTGATTCTGGTCCTCATTTCATATACTTCACTACTAAATTGGGAAGATCAGTCTGCATTTGGAGAGTTGAGCCAAGGTCTAAATCCGCAGAAAGTTGTTAGAGAGCCTTCTCACTTGGCTTAGGTGAACTCATTTGTTCTCCCAACTCCACCCAGTTCCACCTGGTCTCAAGTGTGCTGCAGGTTTGGAAGATAATTCGGGGTGGAGGTGAGGGATATGAGAAGTATTTTCAAGCAGTTTTGGAAGAAAAATGGGCAAACCATTTGATTTCATAATAGCATACAGCTTTTCTTAAAGAGGGAAGTAGAATGAAGACCGAGGAGAAAGGATGGAGTGACTTTTCTTTCATATCCTTAAACTACTCAACTTTTACTTTAAAAACAATGGATGCCCAGGCATCAAGATCACAGTTTGGATATTTCAGACTCAAAATCTACTTCTCTGACTACAGACTATACGTAGAACCAGAACCTCCATCATTAGCCTCAGCAAGACATCATGTTATTGATTCAAATGCAATGGATCCCAAGAGCCTCACAGAGGGCCCGGCTTGCTCTGCTGGGTTGGTACACAGGAGCCTGTGGTGAGAGAGATGGCACCAGGTGACAGATCCCGTGTTCCTTACCTGGTGGGCGTGGTGGTCAGGGTGGCAAACCACAGAGTGCAGCCTGTATGATTCCTCAGAGCAAAAGGGACAAACGGCTGCCGGCGCTTGGGGGCTTTCATCTCTGCTGTGAGCAAACAGAAGGCCGTCAGCGCACGCCCTGACCTGTGTGGCAGAGACCCTCCCGGAACCTGGAGGCAGTGCCCACCATGGCCTCTTGCGCAAAGAGGCTGATAGTGGAGAGAAAAAAGAACGAAGCACCACAACTGTGCTGACAGGCCAAGCAGGGCATCTCCATGTACTCTGCCGCCTACTGTGAGATGACTCCGTCCCCCACAACTGACTGTGATGGTTGACAACTCTCGCCTCACAATTCTCCCATGATTCTTATGGGCCTTAACTCTCGCGTCACAATTCTCCCGTGATTCTACCACGGCTGGCATCAAGACAGACAGACATGAACCTCTACTGCTTCCAAGAAAGCCATTCTAAATGGATAACCTGAATTGCAGCAAGACAGAACACGTGTTACTTGTATCACTTTGTCCAAAACACTTGTACTTTCAGGAAGCTCTCTTTTGCATAACAATTACCCTTGAGTCATACTAAGCACATTTATAAAAAAAATGAAAACATCCTTTCCTGTTCTCTTACATATGCAGTTGTGGGTTTTCCTCCCTGGAAATTCAAAAAGATACTATCCCAAAGCTATTTAAATGAAGTTTTTAGCTCATTTTTCTTGCACAGATATCCTCACCATCTGTATAAGGCAGGTTCTATGGAGATGCCAAGAGGAACACAAAATATGGTTTCCTTCACAAAGCAGCTTCTAATCGGGGAAACTGGAGAGAAACACTGATCCATATGAAACGGATCCATATGATCCAGTTCCAGGGGGAGCTGGACCTGACGATGAACACTGGAAACAGACTGAGGAAGGCTCTCTGGTGCCCCTGCAGCCTGCTGTGCACTCCTGGGAGCAGAGAGGCCCTGGCTCCTACCAGGGCCTGTGCTTCCTCTACTGGCCACACAAAGAGAGAGCGAGGTGGGAGCAGGAACTACAAAGGCAGCACCAGCCTAGGGCTGGGAGCCTCCAGGCGGACGTGCTCAACAACACACACCCGGCTGACAAAAACGGGCGAGGCCCAGTCTTACTCTGTGTCTGGCTTTAAAGCACAAAGACAGCCCTCGGAAGACCAGGATCCAAGTGGTCTGCAGCTGTGGAGAAAATGACAGCTGGAGGTGCCTGCAGTTGCCGGCTGAGAAGACTACAGCAAAATTCAATTCATCTTCTAGGACCGTGTGTTTCCTGCCAGCAAAATCAAGAAGGCCAACCCCATCAAAGCCTGCTTCTCCCACCTCTCAGGTACGGCACAGGGGCAGTATGGTTAAGTCAGTGTCACATCTTCTAAAAAGTAACCACTGTTTCCTTTTCCCTTTGTAGCTTCTTAAGTTTTCAGAAGTTAGTGCTCTACACACGCCACAACAAGCCATTTCAGGTTAAGACAAGTTCTGTTTTGGTAAGAACAATGGCTCAGGGGAGTCTAAGTAAGTAAGTAGGCTCCAGCGTGTTCCCACAACTTAGTGGTTAGCTTTTTAGAGACACCCCAAATGCATCTAAATATAATCTCCACCTAGAATATGCTCATTTCTCATCCCAATGGCCTCATTTAGTTCCCAAGGCTTGATTTAAAAAAAAAAAATCAGTGTTCAACAAGTTGAAAATTAAGGAGTAGCTGTGAGGCTGCTGACAAGAGCAGAGGGGGAGTAAAAAATTTAAGAGCTGTCAGCAGGGTAAACAGTACTCACTGTGGCACCTTGAAAGGAGCCTCCCTCTCCTTGAGCCAGAAAGCAGCTTTACTGAAGGAGATAAAGGGCCCAGGAGGAAAAGCAGCCAGATGTGCTTTCATATCCCACTGTGAGCCAGACGCTAAGTTTCCATTTGCAAATTAGATTTAAAAAGAACAGGTGGCAAGTAGCTTTGATCACACTGTAACATGGAATAAAGTGCTAGGAACCCATATAAAGGTATTCATGAGTATATGGCTGTGAAATTAAATAGCCTAGGTAGGCACACTGCTAAGGTCCCCAAGCTGATTGTGCGGATTGCACATACCCACAGGGACTTCAACAGCCTGCCTCACTGAAGATAAAAATACGTGGAGGGGCTCACAAGTCTAAACTCACAGGGGAAGGAGCGGACATCTTCCATACTAGAGTCCAGCTCAGCTATGTACCTGCCTTGGGCATAGCGCCAGAGGACAAAAGCCCCAAGCTCACCAAAGAGAACAGGATTCCCTGGTGGCCTCAGAAACCTCCTTTGGTGACCAGACCTAATTGGTTCATAGGCTAAAAGAACCCCAAGCTCCTCACATCCACATTTAGCTTAAATAGCTCCAGCTGAGGAAATGTCTGCCCTGTGGACCCGATCCCCAGGGAAATGTGACCATTATACACAGTGCGGGTTCTTATGCTCTGTAAGGAGCTCAGCCTATCAGAAAGGTCCTGGCTTGTAAATCATGCGAAATAAAGTCCCAGGCCTCTCATGTGAATGGAGGCAAATTACTTATTCTCTCTGAGCTCTTGTCCCCATGGACTACACAGGAATAATGCTCTGCTTAGCCCAAAAGATGAAATAACAGATAAAGAAAAACTAAGAAGTATAAATTCATGAAACAATGAAGAATCAAGCCTGGGCTTTGGGAGCCCTCCTCACGAACATCAATCCTAGCAAAACCTTTCAGAAAAAAAACATAGTACTGCCCTCATTTATTAATATCCCTGTTCTGAACTCCTAGTAGAGGAAGCTCAGAAGGTATATTTTTACAAAATACACTATGACCCAGGATCTGGTGGTGGTAGCCAAGGACAAACATAAATCGTTCACATTAAACTGCACTCCTTCACACAAAAGAAGAACTGAACATTTTGGGATTCTAATTCCTTGAAGTTTATGATGTCTTCCTCTCATATTCACTTACCAGTCAAATTCTCAAGAACCCTTAAAGGATCAGAGATAGAAACAAAAAACATTCTTTTTTCTACCTCCTAAGAACCTCAATTCATTTCTAAGGAAATTAAGATTTGTGTCTAAGCAATCATTTACTGGAAATTTTTTTCTGAGCTCCATTCCTGATCATCATAGCTCCTACTCCACACCGCCCTTTGCATTACCATGAGAATAAACATTCACAGAGTAGTCTATAAACAAAGACTTGCTGCAGGGCTTGATGGAGGACGGTTTTCTTGATTTTCAGTATAGACATCACCTCTAACTGACACTGGATGCTTCTGCGTCATACACTGTGGAGTTGATTTCATTTCCACTAAAGGTTAAAAAGCAGATGCAAGAGACAGAATAAGAATCAGCACGTCACTTCCTTCTAATACAAGACAGCACTTTGTCCATTAGTTGGAAATGATCTTTCCTGTTATTAAAACAAAGTACTCATAACTGGGTATACCCCCATTTGGCTCCCGTGTTCACAGAAAATAAGATGTACAAGGCAGTTCTTAAAACAGGAAAATAAAGCAAGCCCTCGCTTGGCTGTACTGTACCTCTAGCATAGATCTGGTGCTCTAGGTTAGTCAGACTGGCTGTACTCCTAGTTCTAAGGTAGACAAGGGGGAGGCCTGGTAGACAGGAGAGACAAAGTTAGAGGGTGAGAATCAATATAGCATAAAAGAAGATTCGTCTCTGAAACATTAGCGCAAACAGTGTACATTACAAGCACAGCAAGCATCATGCACTTATTGGCTCATTCCTTTGGTGATCACTAGGCGCTCATGAGGTACTTGATGAGGTGAGCCAGACAGCTTTAATGCTGGCTTTTACTGTGGAGCCTGTGTCAACAGAGCATGCTCCTTTTTTTCTCTGTTGGGAAAAGAAAATGTACTCACATTTACTGGAACAGAATGACCAGCCTTTTGAGGATTTTTAATTTAAAGCATGCTTGTTCTCACATGGCATAGAAAAGTTACCAAGAACAAGCAGTACAGATTTTAGTGGGAGCTGCTCCGCTCCAATTGGAAACGGCGGTAGCAGTAGAATGCTAGCCCCCAACGGGTCTCAAAAATTCAAGGGGAATAATCAGCCTGTGTTCCAAGCCTACAGTCTCAGCTGAGGAGTTACCTCATGGTCTTATTTACATTACATGTTAACCATGGACATTTCCAGAACATTTTTTTTTTATATTTCCATAAAGGGTCCCTGATTACAAAACTAATGAATTAAGATGCCATGCCATCCAGGTTTACCTACGGAATCTCAGCCCTTACTGAACAAAGCCAGTGATAATATCAAAAAAGAGGCCGTTATTTTCTTTCCCAGCCAAAGAAACAGTTAAGAAATCAGCGGCTCCCTTAGGCTGAACTTCATACTAAGAACCTCTAGTTCAAGGGCTTATTTTGAAGCTGGCCTGAATAAAATGCACAAATCTGGGGGGGATCATTACTAAATATTCCAGAGTAAGAGCTGAAGGTTTGTGATTGGTTCAACAAGATCCAAACCGACTGACCTTGGAAACAAATGCCCAAAAATTACTTTAGCAGGCCTAGTAGAAGAATGCAATCCCACTTGCTATTCTATCATCCAAGAAGTCTAAATAAGAAGAGAGTGTGGAAATTTAGGTATGTTCACTCATGCCTAATTAAAAAGATATATTAAAACTTTATAAGCCTAAGTAACCACAAAAATCCGTAAGTAAATAAAAATCTAGCTTTAATTTAGCACAGGCATTTACCATACATACGGTAGCTTATTAACTATAAAGAAAGAGGAGATGTTAAAATAAAAGGGGGAGAGGTGGCAGACGGACAAAAGAAAGTCCTTCACAAAATCGTAAAGATTCAGCCTTCTTAGTGTTTGCACTGAGTCTGGATTTAAAATCCCTCTGCATGAATAATGTTTTTAGAAACACACTCTTTAGGACACATTACATATTACAAAGATTATTTAGAGCCTTCTGGGTAGACGAAGGCTCCGTTACATTCTCTCAACACACAAATGGGGAAGGTCAGAGGAGGAGCTAGAATTGAAACTGATGATATCTGAGAAGCCCTGGCTTCCAAGCAATGGCCTTGAGACTCAGAAGCAACAGCCTGGGAACACACAGAGCAAACAGAGCTGACGTGGCCTTGTTCCTCCTTCAAGAAGTACAAGGCAGATAGAAAATCCATTTATACACCCTGAGGAGAGACGAACCAGTTCAAATACTTCGTACACTAAGAAAATACATCTTCCCGTGACACGTTTGCAGACCAGATGGAATAGTTAAGTATTCATGAGCCATGTTAAGTCCGGCCAAGACTCCCCAAAGAAACCACACTGAAAGAGCTGGGCTGAGTTGAATTTGGATGACAATGGCTTGTGGAACAACTAAGGACCATGCCGTTGGCCATCACAACCTCCCCAGCTCTGAGGAAATCAGAGCTCCATGGTAAAGCGTTAAATAAGGAAAGAAAACACTGTTAACAGAGAACACACTGACTTCTCTATCTTTCAGAGGCTGGGCATTCAATTCTTTTCTCCTTTATAGTACAGGCCCCCCCGTGAAACAATTGCTTCCACATGGGAGCCCGCCCTCCCTCTCTTCAAGAATATATCCAAACTCTCTAATCTTTAGATTCAGACACCTGAAAAGATGTTCTTCAAAATCCAGTCAATTAAACTGTTCTGCTGAGCAAACCACAAATTGACCAATGGCCACCCCAGTGCATTTCCAGGTGCCCCAGTTTATGCGCCACGTGACCGGAATTGAGGAACGGCACACAGCAGGTCCTTTTCCTCCCACAATGGTGGAATGAGAGCTGAGAGGAAAAGTTCAGCGTGTCATGCCAGAAAGAAAAAGAAAAATGTCCCTTCCACAGAATAAAACAGTTGTAGAAGGCAATCGGAATTTCCTGTAGGTTTTTCCATAGAAAATGATGGTTCTATTTGAATTTCTCACTGAAACATGGCTGTGTAGGTCAAAGGTGATTTAGTCAGACATGTGTAGAGAAAAACCTTACTTTGTCCAAAGCATGGAGGATCCACTGACGAGCCCATCCAGTCTTCAGATGGGGTGGGGTCTACTTCCTTGTCCTGTTTACAGTAATCTGCCATCCATGATTCCTTGGTACTTATGTATTGATCTAGGAAAAATTCCCCAAAGATATTGAGAACACAAACAGTAAAGATTGAGAGTTCAAGTCACATCAATTCAATTCAGCAAAACAAGCTTTTATCGAATGCCTGGCTAAATGTGGAGCCCTATGCTAGACTCTGAGAAAACTGGTTCCCTGAAGAACCTCATGCTCCACTGGAAGAAATGAACGTTAGCAAAACAACCATCACCACAAAACTATCCCACAATGTGAAAGGAGCTAAAAGAAAGATACAAACAAAATGCTATGGGAGCATGTAACAGGGGAAGGTTTATTCTGCGTTGGCAGAAGTGGAGGAGCACACGGCCAAGTGCATGGCAATCACCAGAGACGTGAGGACCTTTGTTCTGGGTCTTGAAGCAGGTAAGGTTACCAACAGGACTAGACAGGATATTCTAGGCAGAAAGAACAGCACATGTAAAGACTTTAAGATATGAAAGCACACGTCACACTTAGGGAACACAGAATACTGCGGTGTGACTCTGGTACAACATGCTGGGGTACAGGGGACATAGCAAAGAAGCCTAGGCAAGAGAACAACTTGCTTTGTGAAGAGCATGGCATGCCATGCTAAGGGGCAGGGTTTGGAGGCAGAAAGACCAGCTAGGAGGCCACCAAACTCAGGAGACTGAAATCCAGCGGACAGTTCTCCACAAGTGGCTTTACTTTTTCAACAGGATAATTACAACAGGAAGAGCAGGTTAACAAAATTATTACACACCACACTTGGATAAAGACCTTCTTTACTAATTAAAATATCACACTTTTTTAAACAAGGATGTTTAGTTCCTGGTTTTCAGTTCTAGTATTTGGCTACAGAAATTATATTTCTTTAAACACTAAGAGGTCACAGCAATGTTTCTGGGTTTCAGCACAGTTTTAGAAATAAGGAATTAAAGGTTAAAAAAATAAAACAGCTTTACCAATGACAAGAATGCTTTTTAGAGGACATTTTTTTTTTTTTAAACTTTACAACATTGTGTTAGTTTTGCCAAATATTGAAATGAATCCACCAGAGGTATACATGTGTTCCCTATCCTGAGCCCTCCTCCCTCCTCCCTCCCCATACCATCCCTCTGGGTCGTCCCAGTGCACCAGCCCCAAGCATCCAGTATCGTGCATCAAACCTGGACTGGCGACTCGTTTCATACATGATATTATACAGGCTTCAATGCCATTCTCCCAAATCTTCCCACCCTCTCCCTCTCCCACAGAGTCCATAAGACTGTTAACATTTTAAATTAAATACTAATAAGAAATATATCAATAGAACTCTTTTTATTTAAGGTAAGCTCTTATTTACCATGGCTTTTCAAAACACTGTCCCAAACTTTATCTAAACTTCCAGATGAACAGATTATATAAGAAATAACAGAGAAGGCAAAATAATATAGAAGAATCATGAGATCTATTTACCATTACATTGCTGATATTAATGAAACCTACAAATCTAAAACAGTGTTTTTAAAATTTAGGAATCAATAAACTTCTAGTCTCATTTCACTACACATTCTCTTAACTCTGACATGGAATAAGCCAATGGATATTGTATGAGACTCAACCCAAAACATATCCTGAACAAAGTTCACAGATTTGCAGGACAGTCTGCCCTCCATATCTGTGGGCTCTGCAGGCAGATACAGAGGGCCAACCATATTCACTGAACTAGGCCATTTTACACAAGGGACTTGAGCAGCCACAGATGTGGATGGGGCGGGGGAGGTGAGGGGTAGGGAGTGTGGTGCTGGAACCAATCCCTTTGGATACTGAGGCACAACTGTAGCATGTGTTACTATCACTCAGACACTACATTGTTACCAAAAATCAGAGCCTACGGATCAGTAACTCAAACAGTGAGTGTAGGCTTCATGGTGAACAAAGGCACTATCTCACTGTGTGATAATGTTACTATTCTTCTGATACAAGGACAAGTATAGGGACAAGATTCTGACTCACTATATTGAACCCAGGAGTGTACATTTCAGTGTTGTCAAAGACACTTTTAGAGCTCACGCCATTAGCTTGACAACCCGTTAACCCAGTGATTTTTAGAGTTACGTCAACACGATAATTGATGAGAAACAGCACAGACAACTGACCTTTCTCTAAAGACAATCAAAATCATACATTTCAAGAATTATTCTGTGAATAGTGTGAGAGAAATGAATTTAAACTCACTTCTAGGACATAATAAACCCCAGGGACCAATCATCATGGGGAGAAAGTTCGTCATGGACATGGGTATTTCCCACATGGTCTAAGCTCTTGCTTAAGCACCGAGAACACCAGCATAGGATGCCACTTCTGGAGCAATGGGGTAAGGAGCACCATGAGGCCAAATTAGGGTTTATCAGGAAAGCAGCTGTGAGGAGTAAGCGACGTCTGGTACAGGCCTGAGCAATTGTTAAACCAGAATTAACAGCCTTCCAGACAAGGGATGTATGCACAGAAGGGTACCAGTGTTCGAAAGACAACTTTCCACTCACCAATTAGCACAGAGGTGATGTTGACATCCAAGCGCTGTTTGGCCTTGGCTTCCAGCTTCAGTCGAGGAGGATGGAGACGACTAGCAGCCTGTTGTTGCCAGGATACGGAGCATGGCCAGGGCTCAATAAATGGCTCCCAGCCTAGCAGAACACAGGAAATAAGACATCTGCTCAGCAGATACCAAGAGTTTACAGGGGAACACCGTTCACAAATGCTCAGCAAGGACATACTATGGATAACAGCTTTCTATTTCCAACTTGATTTCACACAGAAGGCACCCTCTCTAGCTTCAGGTTATCCTACAGATGTCTGTGCTGTCTCAAGGACATGGGCAGCACAGCATACGTGCACCCCAACCATGGTCTTCCAAAGGTGGGAGGAAGGCAGGCAGGCGGGACGTGCCCTCTTCTATTAAAGAGCAGGCAAGCCCTGTTTTTGATACACTCAAGATGGAAAAAAGTGTCTCAGACTCAGGTTGGGAAAACAGTGTCAGTGTCAGTGGCTGAAGTAACTATTAAATTTAACTACCCTCTTACATCAAGAACCATTGGTTGAATAAATAGGTATATTCAGCAGTTCGTTAAGTTTTTCAAAATTTTCATCTTAAAATGTGTCATATGTACAAAAGGTATATTTAAACAACATTTATGTATGGTTTAAAGAATAAAATCACTGCTAACGCTCATGTACCCTCTACTCAGCTTATGAAAGAGAACATTACACGTGCTTTTGAAGCTCCTGAGTAACACTCCCCACCAAACCTCTCCCACTCAACTCCATTAGTTTGAATTTTTAATCATTCCTGTGTCCTTCTTTGTAGTTTTACCATCCGTGTATACATTTCTGAAGAATAAATACATTAGTGTGTCCTGCTAATGTAGGGGATCTTCACATAAATAGAATCCAACTGTGTGTATTCTTTTGCAAGTTTCTATTTTTGATCAATAACATGTCTTTGAGATCCGCTCACACTGATGCCATATATCAGTGGGACATTATTTTCACCACTGAGTTCCAATCCACTTATGAACACACCACTTTGTTTATCTATTCTACTGCTAAGAGACACTGCACTTGATTCCAGCTTTGCTGCTATCTGGAAGGTCACTACCAGAAGCGGTCTTTTTTCACTTGTTTCCTAGGACACATAGGAGACTCTCAAGGGCACAGATATAGAAGAAGTATGTTGAAGGGTTGCCAAGTATGCTTGTAGGTCACGTCAAATTGTTTTCAAAAGTGGTTGTCCCAATTTACAATTCTGACCGTAGGAAATGACACTTCTATGGCTCATATCTTCACCATACTTAGGTCTGTCACACTTCCTTTTTGCCCATCTGTTGGATGAGAAAAATGGTATCTTACTGTGGTTTTAAAAATGGCCTTTCAAGGCCAGTTAATTTTTCCCTAAACACAATCCACCGGCCATAGATGAGGTGATTTACTAATACAAATCCAATCTAACATGTACCTTAACATTGGTACGTTCATCTCCTCACGCCGTTTAGTGCTTAGTGACCTGAATGTGTTCCTGCAACTGTAAAAGTAAGCAATATTTGCTCTGGGAAAATAAATGATTCTCAGAAAAAATAGCTACCATATGCCCTGTAAAACTTTCTCTCAACTAGCAGGGCTGGGACTATTATTCTGAAGTTAAACATTTTGAACAATTAGGAAAAAAGAGTGTTGCCTTTAAGTGAATCCAGAACACAGAAGGGAGAATGTTAACTAACATATAATATTAAATGTGACACATACTCTAGAACAATTAGCAGGCAGCAAAACACACTGGAAGCTTAATTTTCCCCTGACTTCAAAGGGAGCAACCGCTCTTCAACACTCCCTGGTTTACTTTGTCCATACCTACAAAGAATCTCTTTAAGGTAAAGAATGTCACAGCTCAAACTGTTCAGCCCTGTTACCGGATTGTTCTTGAATGTCCATCTGTATAGATCCTTACCCTGGTCTTTCCAGTGGAAGGAAAGAAATATGAAAATGACTTGCACTGTATCCAGGTTTATGTCTCTGGAAGAACATCTTGCCCTGATGCCCACGTTCTACTTTAGGGAATAAATAAGGCAGGTTATAATCATTTACCAGCTTCCCAGGTGGCACTAATGGTAAAGAACCTGCCTGCCAACGCAGGTGACATAAGAGATTCAGGTTTAATTCCTGGGCAGGGAAGATCCCCTGGAGGAGGGCATGGCAATCCACTCCAGTATTCTAGGATTCTAGCCAGAATCCTAAGGACAGAGGCACCCAGCAGGCTACAGTCGATAGCATCACACAGTCAGACACAACTGAAGCAACAGTACGTATGCACGCAAGGCAGGTTATTTGCTGTCACTGACTCAGTGCTCTTCTAATGAGACAAGCCCAGTAGGAAGGGAGGAGGCCTTAAGTTTAGAATGTGTGTGGGCTTAAATCTCACTTGAAAGTTAGCTACTCTCAGGGCCAGACGAGTGATCCTTCACTACTGAGCAATTTCATGTTCTGAAATGAGCCAAACTCCAGGATCAAAAAGAATTAACTATGAAAACTTAAAATAATTCCGTTGTGACATACCAAATATATTTTTAGAAATACGAAAAAAAAAATCTGTATCTTTTGTGCTCGTGCCCTTATTTTTCATCTTTCCCTGTCCTGTCCCACTCCTTTGCTTCATGTAAGATTTATGTAGAGATAGGCCCAGGCAAATGCTAAAGTGTATGTTTTAAATCCCATGATAATTATACTGACCTGACAGAGCACGGTTATAATAATCTCCAGAAAGGGTGAAGTGGGCGTAGCCTTCAGGGCTAGTTCTTACATGTTGCAGAAAATTCAGACCTGCAACGAAAGCAAATCTTATTGCAGTGTGGGGCGGAAACAACCAAAACTTTCTGTTGCTGACACAGCATATTAAAGAGATGTTAGAAAAACAGACACAAAGATACAGAGAACAGAGGAAGGGCTCCCAGAGGGGCAGGGACAGGGGTGGGAGCAAGGGTGTTCGATTGTATAGTGATGGAGAGAAACTAAATTTTTGGTAGTGAGCATACTGTAGGGTATACAGAAGTGGAAATATAAGGCTGTACACAAGAAAGTTGTATGTTATAAACTGATGTTATCTTAAAAATAAAGACCTATTGTGCCCAGTCGCTTCGGTTGTGTCCAACTCTTTGCAATCCCATGGACTATAAGCCACCAGGCTCCTCTGTCCATGGGATTCTCCAGGCAAGAAAACTGGAGTGGGTTATCATTTCCTCCTCCAGGGGATCTTCCCGACCCAGGGACTGAACCTGTGTCTTAAATCTCCTGCATTGGCAGGCGGTTCTCTATGACTAGCACCACCTGAGAAGCCCAAAGAGCTATTAGTTATAATTAATACTAGTGATCTTATAGGAGAACACACAAAAATTTGATATTTTGTTCATCATGGGATTTTTATTTAATAAATTCTGATTTTTTAAAATATTGCATTAAAGTATCATTTATCTTAATCACTGATTTTCGTGGTTGCCCTTTAAATGCTGTGAATGAGGTAAATGCCTCATTTGCCTCCCCACCAATCCCAGCCCCAGCAACCAGGGAACATAAAAAACACATTTTTTCCTGAATATCTGAAAAGAAGGTAGTGTAATGAGAACAGTCATGCCCTCATAAATATTAGCTCAAAATGTTAAGATTACCATAGAAAAATAAAAATTATTTTCTACAGAAAAGACACTCACGCAAACAGTCAAAATTCCCATTGTTAGTTTTAATCAAGTGGCCCTTTGGTGCCTAGAAACACAGAGAAAAGGAAAACTCCCACAGTGTGTAAAAGGTTGAACTAAATCCCCAGAATCGAATTTTCCTTGAAGGGAAAAGTGACTTACAAGACCAAAATGATGGAAAATTAAAAGTAAACACAGAAGTGAGATTTTCCTTTACTCTCTTTAGTAGCTGCATCTAACATGGCTTACAATGATGTGATTGAGGATAAAGCCCTTCTATAATCATCTCCACTCTGTTGAGGGACAGCTCTCAGATGAAAAGGGTTTCTCTTCCTATCTGGCCCTATGGAGGAGACAATGGGGTAAGCGTTTTAACAAGCCTCTGTGTTTGTTAATTTTCCATATAGTATGGAAACCCTATTTTCTACGCTTATCTTATAAATCCCTTTAATAACAGTACTCCCTACAATCTTTGGGCTTCCCTGAAGCCAGAGGTGGCTCAGAGGTACAAAATCCACCTGTCAATGCAGGAGACATGGGTTTGATCCCTGGCTCAGAGAAGATGGCAACCCACCTTCCTGGAGAAGAAAATGGCAATCTACTCTAGTATTCTTGCCTAGGAAATCACATGGACAAAGGAACCTGGCAGCTTACAGCCATAGGGTCGCAAAGAGTTGGACACGACTCAGCAACTAAACAACAACTACAATCTTAAGATACATGAAAACATAAACAAAATGGAGAGATCAGGAATTATTTAACTAGGGCTGTTTATAGAACAATGGCTTCCCATGTGGCACATCCCACGTGGCATAGTGGTAAAGAATCCACCTGTCAATGCAGGAGACATAAGAGACGTGTTTGATCCCTGGGTCAGGAAGATACCCTGGAGGAAGAAATGGCAATCCACTCCAGTATTCGTGCCTGGAAAATTCCATGGACAGAGGAGCCTAGTGGGCTACACTCCATGGGATCACAAGGAATCAGACATGACTTAGGGATTGAGCACACACACATGTTAACAGAACAGAAATTTCATCAACGACAATTTCTATTATTCCCAACCCACGGTCTGAAGGCCACATATAGCAAATAAATACATGTCTTTAAAATACAAATAATGGAAAACACATGTAAAATCATTATCTAAATCTCTCCCATGCTATTAGGTATGGAAGAGCATGAGTAACATGAAGAAAAGACAGCAGTCGCTGCTGATCTTGGAGATGAACCTAAGGGTTGGGCGAGTACTCACGGGAGAAGGTGAGCTCGGCTAGAGGCACGTCGCAGTCCATGCAGTCATCGATAAAGCAGATACACACGCTTTCAGCTTTCATCTCCACACCCGAGATCAACCAGGCCGGTGCCGCCCCCTGGCTCTGCTGGCTGTTGGAAGCCAGGGAAAGGGATGTCCGGGGTTCAGCATTCTTGAACAACCAACTGGCTGCTTTTTTCAGCTGACCTGCAAAGCAATCGAAAGGTGATCAGTTGGACCTGTTCACATGGCTACTCAAGCAACTCACAGAGGAAACAGAAAAATACATTTGATAGGGACCTACTAGACAGCCCAAGAGAACCTTGATGCCAGATTGCAGTCTGAGACAGAACAAGGAAAACGAAGCACAATAATAGGAATCCTGCTTTTTTAGCCAACAGAACAAGGCCCTCTTTACTACACACCTCTACTCAAGTTTACCACATGACCTGGCTCAAAATGCTTGCAGGAAGCCATCCTTCCTCTACAGTGACATCTGCTGAAGGAGAGGAGAAAAGAGGAATGGACAGGCTCCAACTTCCAGGTGCCACTCGGTACTCAAGCATTTAATCTTCACTATGTAGTTCTGCATATTCTGATGTGCTGCTTTGTAACTGTTCTCAAAGGTCTTAGGTTGTACATACTTGGTCTTCTCAACCATGTGTGTACTGTAAAACTATTAAACAACAGCCCCCTGAACACAACCAGATTGCCAAAGCTAAAAAAGAACAGAACCGAAACGCAAAGCAATGCAGCCTTATACTTAGAAATTACCAGAGGCCAGTGCATGTGACCGTGGTGGGTGGTTCAGGGCATAGGCTTTGAAGCAAGATGGCCTGGCTTCTGATCCTGCACTGACTAGATATTGGCTCTTGGGCAAGTTGCTTGGTCTCTCTCTGCCCAACAGCACCCACTTACAGGACTGCCATGAGGAGGAAACAAGTGAGCACCTGGGAGGTTCTCAGATCAGAGCCTGGCATATAACAGAGGCTCTATAAACATTAGTTGGTATTATTGTCTTTATTATTGGTGGAACTAAACCTCAGTTACTAAAGAAATAAAGAGTAACAAAAACCCAAAAGGCTCTTAGAAATTTTTTTAACGTGTTTGAATTGTTAAAGAGTAAAAAAAAAAAAAAATGAAATGTAAACATTAAGGGATATGAAGTTAACTACACCAAAAGCAATGATGATTAGGAAAAAACGAAATTAAGGCACACAAGATAATTAGGCCTACCTTCCAATTGTTTTCAGAGATAAAGGATAGGTAATGCAAACAATCATGTGATAAGACCACACAAGTGGTCAAAGTTTAATCTGGTACAATCCTTTCAGAAAAAGATTTGTCAATTCAAGTAAAGAGCCTCAAAAAATATCTATATCCTCTGATCCAGTTTTTACAATACTAAGTCTCACTGGTAGCTCAGCTGGTAAAGAATCCACCATCAATGTGAGAGACCTGGGTTCAATCCCTGGGTTGAGAAGATCCCCTGGAGAAGGAAACAGCTACCCACTTCAGTATTCTGGCCTGGAGAATTCCATGGACTGTATAGTCAAACACAACAGAGAGACTTTCACTTTCACTTTCAAGTCTCACTACCAAAGCGGGACTTCCCTGGTGCTTTACTGGCTAAGACTCCGAGTGCCCAATGCTGAGGGCCCAGGTTCAATTCCTAGTAAAGGAACTAGATCCTGTATGCTGCAACTAAGACTCCTTATGCCACAACTAAGAGTTTGCAACTAAAAATCCCATGTGTGACAACTAAAAAGTCCCAAATGCCACATCAAACATCGAAGACCCTTTGTACCACAATGAAGACCTGGTGCAAATAAACAGATAAGTTTTTTTTTAAAGTCTCACTACCAAAGAAACTGAAAGATGTAGACAAAAGTTCATACACAAAAATATTAATAACAGAATTGTGTATAATGATGAAAGAATGAAAAACAACTGAAGACTAAATTATAATATGTCCTCAGATCAATGTAAAAGAATCGTTTACAAATAATTTTAATGACAAGGGATGATGCCAATATTATATTATAATAAAATTGTAACTGTAATTCTATAAAGTATTTGCAATACAATCTACCAACATGTATAAATACCACATGTGGATGTGTGTGTGTGTTGGACACATTAGCATACTTTGTTTTATTGCACTTTGCTGATACTGCAGTTTTTACAAATTGAAGATGTGTGACAACCCTGTGTCGAGCAAGTCTATCAGCACTATTTTCCCAACAGCATTACTTAATAAAGATACATACATTGTTCTTATAGACATAATGGTACTGCACACCCAACTGACTACAGTAGAGTGTAAAAGCAACTTTTATTTGCACTGGGAAATCAAAAAATGTGTGTGACTCGCTTGACTGCAGTATTTTCTTTATTGTGGTGGTCTGGAACCAACCCCCTAATATCTCCAAGGTACGTCTGTATACAGTACATAGAGAAATAAAAAGGGAGGATATACATCCAAGTATCAAGACTAGGAAAAAATACAGCTTTTGTTGTGTCTCTGATTTAAGGACAAGGAGAGCACAGAGAGAGGTGGAGAGGTGGTGTGACACAGTGGAAGGAAGAGGGGCACACCTGGCTTTAAACCATTCCAGCCCCACGCTAAGACATAGCCTGAGACGAAACCATCTTACCAAACCATAGCCTTACCAAACCATCTGAGCCCGTTTCTCCATCTGAAGTGAGGCTAAGAATGCCACCACCAAGGGAATGAGGATTCAACAAGAAACATGACTAGGCACAGAGGAGCTCGATCAATGGCCAAGCTGATCAGTATCACCACCATTACTACTCCCAGTAGCAGCAGTGCTAAGGTCTACAGGGCACATGCTGTGTGTTTTGCATAGAGTGCTTCTCAGCAACAAAGGACCAAGGGAGGTCCTCTAATCCTCACTTGTACAGGTAAGGAAGCACTGGAACAGAGAGCTCAGACTTGCCCAGGTCACTAACAAGGAGCCAGTAGGGACAGCGCAAGGATCTGAAGCCAGGCAGTCGGCTCCAGAGCCCACATTTACATCCACCATAAAATACTGCATCCCATTATTACTGGCCCAAGATTATACTCAGCCCACAGAAAACCACAGAGGGCTTTCAAAACACACTCCAGCTCACTAAGGCATCCATGGGAGTAGGGGAGGAAATGGAAAGATAAACATTATCAAACATTATTGTTTATCAAGATAATAGATAAAGGAAAAAGCCTTATTCAAATTACCTTGACACACCAAGAGAGCTTTGCGGCAGTCATCCATGCTAAACCCCAGCTCCTGCAGTCTAGCCAGCTGTAATTCTACGGGGGGAAATGGTATATATATTTTTATAAGTAATTTAATGTAAATTAACCCACAGACTAACTGAAGCAAAAAAAGAAATCAGAAACTGGTGACTCAGTCATTTCTCTTCTATAGGCAAAAATAAGCTCCTAATTGGAAGTTATCAAGTATACCCTGAAGTTTTTAAGTCTTTTCCCTATATTGGCTGTGTTTTAAAAGCCTAAAACTGAAACTCAGTATTATCCATATACTTTTGGAAGAAAACAAAGTTTAAAACTAAATCTTAGCATTATCCGTATCTCTAGAAGAAATGGTAAAAGGAAAAATACTGTAGGTTAGAATAGTTGGTTTGGGGTGTTTTCTTTATTTTAAAAATAAGAATTAGTCATACTTATGACTAATTATACTTATAACAATTATACTTATAACAATTATACTTAATGACAGACAATTATACCCTGAATAATCTAATTGTGCAAAAGAAAATCTTAAGAAGAAGGGGAGTTTGGGAGAAGGCTGAATGGGTTTTATGGTTAAATACCTACCCAAAACAGGGTCTAAGGTGTGTCTTGTCCCTTCTCTGACTTCCTCTCCCCCTCGAGAAGCACCGGGAAGGTAGCTGTGAACGGAGCTGGCCTCCAAGGCCGCCACGTCTGGCACCGCAGCGTTAGCTTGCTCTGGGATGGATTTTGCAATGGCAAGAAACAGCTGAACATCATTATAGGAGAGTCTGATATCCAGGGCCTGTAACTGAATCTAACAAGATTTAAAAGGTGGCAGTTTTTAAAGCTGCAGTGGCTTCTGTGTCCACACCTCTCAGAGGTACCATTCTAACTCTGGTTCTAGAAATACAACAGACACTTCCTCATTTTGAAGACTGGGGAGATCTTTAAATCAAGCACTAATAGCCATGAGGTAAGATGTCTCAGATGTGAAGTCCAATGTCACAAAACTGTACCAAACAAAAACTACTACGTAGGGCAAATTACTAGAGCACTTAATAATTTGGTAGAATGATTTTCTTACAAGTATATGTAATCATCAAAGCAGAGAATCAGAGGAAGGCGATCCTTGCCTCCTCCAGAGCCAATTTGTAACACTCTGTTAATCCATTTTGCTTTGATCTATTTAAGTTTTTAAATTTCTGAAGCCAACTGACCCCCCTCCAAAATTTCTCTCTGCTTTATTCAAACAGAGCCTTAAATGAGTCAAGTTCTATAGTAATATTTCTAAAAATCTGGTGTTCCTCAGTCGTTAGCAATTCAGCTACCAGTGGAAAAAGCTGTACAGACACCGACACAAGACCACTTTAAAATGGGATGTCTGCTTGAAGTCTGGGTATAGTGCTTTATTTATTACTTGCTTCTACCTTTTTTTTTTTTTTTTTTGAAGCCCAAAAATCAGAATGGCTTTTCTCTTTCAAACCTGCTACAGTTCAAATGGATTATGAATTAATTACTCCCTCTCTACCAAAGAAATAAAACATCCAAGTCTTAACTGGTCCTGGCCTGGCTTCACCTGCTCTGCTTCTCCTCTCCCTCCTCCTCACGTCCCCAGACTTCTTGCGGTGAGACCTCCCTCAGTCTCAGCTCTGCTGGGCCACTTCTACCCCTGACTTTGCTGCTTCCTAATTCAGAACTGCTCTCCTTCTTAGCCTATTTACATCCTACCCCCTGATCAGACTCTTCTTTTGTTTCACTCACAGTCAATATCCTTAACTATGTTGAACTCTGCTTTCTATAAACTATCATAGAACTTCAAGATCATACCAAACAATCAAAAGGTCTTTCATCCTCAAGACAAAGATCTTCTAGGGCAGAGACAATGTCATATATATTTTGTATTTGCTGAAGTAATGGAACTGTTGTTGAGGCTGGCAGAGTAAATAAGTAGTTCAAGTAAAGGGAAGTGTTTGGGAGAGCCTCGGTGTGTTATCCAGACTTGTCATCATTACCTCTAAGATGGGAGGAAAATCTTCACTATTGAATGCATCCATCAATCCTGAACTATTCTGGTAAGAAGAATTTCCCACCAGCTCCACATGAATTTGTACTGGATCGACGATTGAAAGAGCTGTGTCGTGCTCATTCCCCAGTCGGCACGAAAACACCTAGAGGGTGAAATGCAACATGGCGTGAATTAATGTCTGATTTAGGAAGAGTCTCACCACCAGGAGAAAAGGGGGCCATCTTGGAAGCCATCAGTCCTCTCCTATAAAAGACCCATAACAACCACTGGAATGAACACTGTTAAGAGTGAGACTGGTGCCCTCACCCACTGCCAGCAGCACAGTGCTTCACTCGTGGGAAAGGCAGTTTGGCAATACATAACAAGAGACTTAAAAATTTCACACCCTTTGATCCAATAATCCTACTCTTGATGGGAACTAGTCCAAGGAAGTAATCAAAATATAGAAAAATTAACCAAAACATCATTTAATGCTAAATTTAAAAAAAAAATTAAGAGAATCAATGTTTTCAAGATATTCCCCATCTACTCAGCAGAGTATTTTGCAGCCATTTAAAAATAAGTTTAAAAGACTACCTAGAAAGGTAGGAAAACAGTTACAATACTGGTTGTGAAAAAACAGCCCAATCAAAATATTACGCCAAAACTACAGGGGAAGAAATACCTCAAAATGTCAAGAGAGATTATGTAGGTGAGATAGGTGGGAATAAGTGGTTTTTCCCGCCCCTTCCCTAATTTCATGTAATACAGTTGTTACTATCAGAAGTGAAAATAAATACATTAATCACTGACGCTATGTGAAAGGTACATAGGGGTTCATTATATTATTCTGTTGACTTTGTGTATGTTTGAGATATTCTAATAAAAATAAAGTAAAACATATTTATGGGGAGAGAATAGAGACGGAGGACGCTCATTCCAGGACCATATTATGCTGCATGCTCAGCAAGAGTAGAGGAGGAAGAAGAAAGCATTGCTTTAGTCTCCCCTGCTCTTTCCTCTTTTCTGGCATTTTCTAAAGAAAGAAAAAGAAAGTGAAGTTGCTCAGTCATGTCCAACTCTTTGCAACCCCATGGACTGTAGCCTACCGGGTTCCTCCATCCATGGAATTGTCCAGGCAAGAATACTGGAGTGGGTTGCCATTTCCTTCTCCAGGGGATCTTCCCGACCAGGGATCAAACCTAGGTCTCCTGCACTGCAGGCAGACTCTTTACCGTCTGAGCCACCAGGGAAGCCTGGCATTTTCTAGAACTACTGAAAAGCATATGACACCAAGGTCCTCTGCTGTATTCAACCTTAGCTCATTTTGCCTTCTTTACAAATTCTCCCCCAAGGATGTATTAGGGTAGTCTTAAAATTCAGATCCAACTGTGCCACCTTAAGAACAAGACTGAAAGGAGTTTCCAGGAAGCTCGAATATTTTGCCATGGAGTTTTTCTAAGATTCTGGAGCAGGAAAGTTCCATTTTCCTTTTTTCTTCCCCGGCGTCTGCTACACAAAACCCAATTATACCTGACAGTTCATTAATCAATCACCAAACTTTCTCGTTCAAAGCTGGTATTGTGGAGGCTTGGAAAGCAGACGAACTGCAATTTCAGGACCAAGTCACATCACGCGAGCAGGCAAATCCTTCCTCTCACACTGAGGTTTCTTTACATGAGAGATACAAGTGGTAGGGAAGTAAAATCTCCACAGGTTTTATTCAGCTATTTCTGACCAGAAAAAAAAGTACTATCTGCTGCTGAGGGTGGAAGCGATTTTTGTTCCCTCAACCTCTGAAATATCACTGGGAAGAACTGAGCATGAAAAAGTTTAATCATAAATGGGAAGCAAAAGATGAGTAACTCTGACCAAATATTCTAGTATTCTAACAAGAGGAATATTAGCAGAGATCGGTGACTTAAGAATATTTGCCAGAGGAGATAATAATCTGCCTCATTTCTCCTCCTGTCTCCACACATCCTGGCTTAAGAAGAGACAGAGCAGTTTTTGCATAATATTGTAGAATGTAATCTTCTGGTTACAAAAGCCATCCCAATGCAAATTATCTCCTTCATGAGACTGAATCAGAGCCATGAGCATCACAATTAGAGATTCAGCCCTTGAGGTCAGGGCCAACTCTCCAGAGGTGCCCTTTAATAGATCAGATATTCCTGGAAGGATAACATGGAAAGTCCCTAACACTTTAGTATCACGTTTCTATAACCAGAAAGCTCTAGGTCTTCGCGAGGACAAGCACTCAATGTGTAGAAGGGGATGCAGGAGAAACAAGGACCCCTTCCTCACCCTCACAAATTAGCCAGGGCCTAGACCCACAGAACCAGGAGGACATGACAAGGAGCCTGTTGAGGAAAGGGGGATTGGAAGAGCTTCCTTGAACATTCTGAGGAAGGGCTGGGTCTAAGAGAAAGAGGTACAGTCCCTCCACACATTCACAGCCTGACCCTGGGGGCCTGAATTCACACATTAGAATAACCTGGTAGATGTGAAGAGAAAATGAAGAGAAGAGGGCAAGGGTCCTCTGGTCCCATTAATTATCACCCTGAAGGAAAGTTTAGGAGGTAAAATTATTCTCCAGATGCTTTTCTCTTAAGCCAAACATTGAGTGCTTCAATCAACACAAAGACTTCTTACCTCAATGCCAAACAAACTTCCTGAAAAGGGCCGATCAACAAATCGGGGCTTGTAGGTGAGCACAGTGGTGCCTTTGAGAATGATGGCGTTGGTATCGAAGCAGGATACATCTTCAACGACCACAAACTCCGTGCCTGGAAAGGACAGTATCATCAACTAGGCCAAAGCTGGGAAGTGAAAGCAGCAGGTGTCGTAAACCAGGCAGCACATCTACTGGGTGGGGGGCCGACAGGTCAGCCAGAAAGATCAGACGTCTAGGATGTATGTCGACATTCTGCCGACACCCTCAGCAGGTCCTGCAGATCTGGCCAGGCGCAGCTGAGCCAAAAGAGCCCTGCACAGGCATAAGACCGGGACACACTTTCTCTTTTTAGAATGTAGTTGTATGCTAGGTCTCCTGGGAGGCAGGACAGACACTGAGAAGCTCTGGAAACCACCCCTTCTCCAAGCGACGATCTGATTTAAGTTCCCAGGAAGCAGATTCAGATACTGATGTTGGTCAGGCAGCAAAGAGCACTGGGTCATCTGTGTATATATTCAGGGTTGTTTACAAAGAATGCGGACCACTTTTTTTGCTTTTTAAATTGGTAGACACAGACAGTTTTCTATTCATCTGGACATGGCAAGTTTACTTTTTGTTTTCATCAAAAAACATGTATAAACTGAACTTTTGAAACTAAATCTATTTTAAATGCCATGAGCTATTCAGCTTCTTTCAAATCACTGTGCAGGAGATAGGATATATCACAAGCATAACAATAAATACACATATATGTACAGATGTGCTATGAGAGTCTGCTAGTTAACAAAAACCATGGTAAATCTGTTTATAAAGGAAAATATTCTTTGTGTAAAGACAGCACCAATCCCCTCATTTATTTATCTTCTAAACTGAGATTTTTCACATACCACTTTTGCCTAAACTCAGTAAGGCACATTTGTTGGGGCCCTGGAGATCAAACAGAAAACTGAAGCCAGATTTAACACTGGGAAAAAAGATCATTGCCCAGGTGGGTACTCAGGCCAGGCACATGCATTAGGGGAGGTCAGAGGAGAGGGACTAGATCTTGCAGGCTTCACTGTGGGCCAGGCAATTCCCATCTGAAAACAGAGGTCAAGAATGTCAACAGTTGTTAGTCTGCAAAACGTGAAAACACGTAAGTGTTCGTGTCAAAATGCAGAGGCAACAGAAAAGTCATACTGTAAGACACAAAATTAGCCTAAAATCCAAACCAAGAATAGGTGACTCACAACTACATACACTTACCTGTTACGTTGACCTTGACCTCCAGGTGCCTTTCGGTGGACACAGGAAGGGAAGACCGTTTGGTAACTACTCCACTTTTCACAGTTTTGGGAATTACAGCAGATTCGCTGCTAGAGTTACGGTGGCGAAAAGGAGTAACTTTAGCTGGCTTCTTAATATCACTGGGGGTATGGAGAAAATCGTGCACCAACAGCAGCCAGTCAAATATGAGAAACACACGGAGATTGTTGAGAACAACTGTGAAACAGGAGGAATCCTTTGTAGACCTACAAGAAAGAAGATCATAAAAATAAAATAGGAAAAGAGGAACATGACATTTCACTAACCTGCAAATATATTACTCAATTTGGGCAGGTGATACTCTAGCGTTTTCTTTTCTTTTTTTAATTTATTTATGGCTGTACGGGTATTTGCTGCTGTGTGGGCTTTTCTCTAGTTGCGGCAAGCAGGGGCTACTCTCTAGTTGCAGCACTTGGCTTTCTCACTGTGGGGGTTTCTCGTGTTGTGGAGCATGGGCTCTAGGGTACACAGGCTTCCATAGTTGTGACAGGCGGGCTCAGTAGTTGCTGCTCCTGGGCTCTAGAGCACAGATCGATAGCTGTGGTACACAGGCTTAGCTGCTCTGCACCATGTATGATCTTTCCAGATCAGGGATCAAACTCATGTCTCCTGCATTGGTAAGTAGGTTCTTTACCACTGAGCCACTAGGGAAGCCCTCCAGCATCTTCTAAACTAAGCTTTGAATATCAATAAACTCTGAGCCCGAGTCTAGTAAAACATTCAGTATACGTTTTCAAAAGTCAATCATATTTTTAAACAAGAAGGGACGTATTACAAGAAAGCAGTAGCAAGTATGTCATCCTGCAGTTCTCAGACATCCCCATCTCGGGTGTTTCCATCCCCTGGCAATCATCTGGCAATGTCCGGAGACATTTTTGTCACAAGTGAAGGGGTTCCTGTAGGCATCTTGTGGGTAGAAATCAGGGATGCAGCTAAACAACCCATAATGTACAAGATAGCCTTCACAACACGAAATGATCTAACCTACAATGCTGAGTTTGAGAAATCCTGGTGTGGTAGAAAAAGCATGGGCTTAAATCATGTCACTTAAAATCTGTGTTATCTTGGGTAAGTTGTCTAGCTTCTCTGAGCCTCTTTCCTCACTTTTAAAAAAATTTTTTATCAGAGTATAGCTGATTTCTTCAATGGCACCCCACTCCAGTACTCTTGCCTGGAAAATCCCATGCACGGAGGAGCCTGGTGGCTGCAGTCCATGGGGTCGCGAAGAGTCAGACACGACTGAGTGACTTCACTTTGACTTTTCACTTTCATGCATTAGAGAAGGAAATGGCAACCCATTCCAGTGTTCTTGCCTGGAGAATCCCAGAGATGGCGGAGCCTGGTAGGCTGCCATCTATGGGGTCTCACAGAGTCAGACACGAATGAAGCAACTTAGCAGCAGCGGCAGCTGATTTCCTTATCCAGGGGATCTTCCTGTCCCAGGGATTGAACCTGCATCTCCTGCATGAGTAGACATATTCTTCACCACTGAGTCATCAGCAGGTTCAACCCTTGGGTCGGGAAGATCTCCTAGAGAAGTAAACAGCAACCCACTTTAGTATGCTTCTCTGGAAAATCCCATAGAAAGAGAAGCATGGCGGGCTACAGTCCATGAGGCAAAAGAGTTGGACCTGACTTAGTGGGACATGACTTAGCAACTAAAGAACAATAACAAAACAGTTGATTTACATTATGTTAGTTTCTGCTGTAGAACAAAGTGAATCAGATCTCCATATACATAAATCCACTCTCTTTTTTAAGATTCTTTTCCCATATAGGTCGTTAGTATTGAGTATTGAGCAGAGTTCCCCGTGCTATACACAAAGTCCTCACTAGTTAACTATTTTATATACAGTAGTGTGTGCCTGTCAATCTCAGTCTCCCAATTTACCATTCCTCCCCCTTTACCCTGGTAATGAGACGATTGTTTTCTACATCTGTGACTCTATTTTTGTTTTGCAAATAAGTTCATTTGTACCATTTTTTTCTGATTCCACATATAAATAATATCATATATTTATCTTTCTGTTTTCTCACTTATAAACCGAGCAATAATAAAACAGTAAGAGAGAAACCACCAGGCACATAAAAGGTCTGATAAATGTCAGTTCCCTCCACTACAGGCTGTTTCTAAAAGATCAGTGAGGCAGGCACTCTTTCTTCAACGTTAAGATCACTTCTTTATAAACATCAAATTTACATGCTAGTACATGATGGTTTCTCTAGCTGGAACTAGCCTGAGACCCCAGATCTTTTAGCCAAAGAGGGAGGACAAATAAGATGATGTTTACTGTGGCTGACACCCCAAGCATCCTAGAAGTAGAGCTGCAGGGGAGGGGGAGGGGGTACTGGTTCATTGCCATCATTACCCTCAATTCTATATTTGAGGTGAAAACCCTAGAAGGACTCTCAAGCCTGGCTTCAAGCCATGGTGTGGTCAGGGCCAGGCACCGTCAGTATATTAGTGGGCAGAGATAGCTAAGACAAGAAAAATGGGCAAGGACGCCCCTATAGTTTTCGGGACTGAACTTTGTTCTGTGAGCCCAAAATCGATTCTGGGGCTCTGGCTACTACACATACCTGCTTCACGGCCCTAAAAGGGGCTTCTATTCAGGAAAAGCTGATTCGGAGATTTTTTTTAAGGCTGGCTTCTCTAGTCTCTTGTTTCTCCTAAACCTGGCTCACTGCCCCTAGAAAAAGGGCATTGTGGTGCATGCCTCCTTCATACAGACATAGCATTTTTCACAGAAACACTTCACCCTTTTGTAATGGAGAAAAAATGTCGCCCTCAGTAAAATTTTTCCACCCCATTTTGAACACAGATCATCAGCGTTATGAACTAACTGGAAAGTCAAAGTATGTCTGATCCCTTCTCTGGAAAATATTTCAAGCCTTTAAACACTGTAAAGTGATTTATATTTGACACACAAAATCCCAACAGAAGAGCAATTCTTCTTGAGACACAGAAAGCGTTCAAAAGTTCCAATCAAAAGAACATTTTAACCCTCTCACTAACAACGGTATTTCTGTTAGCAAGAACCAAGGTGGACGACTTTATTATTAGCCTCTGAGAAATTATACATCTTTAGTATATAAATTTATTAATATTTTAAGGCTTCTTGTATATTAAAAATATAATAGGTGGGACAACTAGTTGATATTGAGGAAGCCAGTTCAATAACAAAGCAAACCGAAAAAAGAAACTGTTTCAGCAGATGGACCAAATGTATGCAAGCCTTCTGTTCAAATAAACATCATCTTCCAACAAAGGCACTGCAAATCACAGCCAGCTTATCATCTGACTGCAATCAGCCCAGTCACTAAAATGTGGTGGGCTTGACAACTGTTAGACAAGACACAGGCTTTAAAATCAGAGGCCCAAGCCTGAGTTCTGACTACTTCACTTACTGGCTGTGTATCCTCAGAAGAGTTACTTAATCCCCTCCAAGCTTCTATGCCTGTATCTGTAAAATGGGGAAGAAGTCGCCCACTGGACAAACTTGTGAGAATTAAGATAAAGGCAAGTAAAGTGCCTAGCCCTTGGTAAGGCTCTGCTGCTGCTAAGTCACTTCAGTCGTGTCCGACTCTGTGTGACCCCATAGACGGCAGCCCACCAGGCTCCCCCGTCCCTGGGATTCTCCAGGCAAGAACACTGGAGTGGTAAGGCTCAGTAAGAGGCAACTAGCATTCCCATTACTAAACTGTTTTAAAATTCATGTACAGTGAAGAAGAATCCACCTGCCAATGCAGGGTACACGGTTCAATCCCTGATCCAGAAAGACTCTACGTGACACATGACAACGAAGCTTGTGCACCACAACTACTGAGCTCATGCCCTAGAGCTTGCGAGCCACAACTACTGAACCCCTGTGCTACAACTACCGAAGCCCATACATCTACAGCCCGTGTCCCACAACAAGAGAAGCCGCCACAATGAGAAGCCCACTCACTGCAATGAACAGGAGCTAGCCCTAGAGCAACTACTAGCCCCAATGGCAGCTAGAGAAAGCCCACACACAGCAACGAAGACCCAGTGCAACCAAAAATAAAATAATTAATACAATTTTTTAAAAGCTCATGCAAAAGTTTAAGTATCTAATTAGGCAGAATTCCTAAACACATATGGAGATCACGACCCCTCCCTAGGAAAACTCAACCCTAAGGAATTCACTGAACAGCACACTGCAATGTCACACATATACAAATAAAAGTACAATTTTGGTAAGTTTTTTTTTTCCTCTCTTGCCTAACCAAGAAGTTTTTCCCAGCCTTTTTACTTACTGGTTTATATATTTACAACTTATCTGATGACATTAAGCACTAATAGAATGAAACTGACATCAGTTCCAAAGGTCTCCTGTTGAATTTCTATCGATCGTACCTAACTTTTCAGTTTTCAGGTCTATGCCCACTTAGTCAAAAAATTTTACAGTAGTGTATCATAAAATAACCTAAGCTACATCAGGAATAATTGTAAAAGCTCCCATCTATGCCAAGCAGTAGCCAGAATATCTTGTTTAATTATATGTTGGTGTTGTTCAGTTGCTAAGTTGTGTCCAACTCTTTTCAACCCCACAGACTAAGCACGCCAGGCTCCTCTGTCCTTCACTATCTCCCAGAGCTTGCTCAAATTCATGTCCACCGAGTCATGATGCTATCTTACCATCTTATCCTCTGCCTCCCCCTTCATCTTTTGCCTTCAATCTTTCCCAGCATCAGGATCTTTTCCAGTGAGTTGCCGCTTGGCATCAGGTAGCCAAAATATACTGGAGCTCCAGTTTCAGCATCAGTCCTTTCAATGAATATTTAGGGCTGATTCCCTTTAGGATTGACTAGTTTGATCTCCTTGATGTCCAGGAGGCTCTCAAGAGTCTTCTCCAGCATCACAATTCAAAAGCACCAATTCTTTGTTGCCCAGCCTTCTTTAGGGTCCAACTCTCACATCCATACATGACTACTGGAAAAACCATAGCTTTGACTACACAGAGTGATGTTTAATTATTGCTGTTGTTCAGTCGCCCAGTCATGTCCGACTCTTTGTGACCCCATGGACTGCAGCATACCAGGCTCCTCTGTCCACCACTATCTCCCACAGTTTGCCCAAATTCATGTCCACTGAGTCAGTGATGTCATCCAACCATCTCATCCTCTGTTGCCCCCTTCTCCTCCTGCCCTCAATCTTTCCCAGCATCAGGGTCTTTGCTAATCAGTCAGTTGTTCACATCAGATGACCAAAATACTGGAGCTTCAGCATTATTCCTTCCAACGAGTATTCAGGGTTGATTTCCCTTAAAATGGACTGGTTTGATCACCTTGCTGTCCAAGGGACTTTCAAGAGTCTTCTCCAGCACCACAGTTTGAAAGCATCGATTCTTTGGCACTCTGTCTCTTAATTATCACCTCCTCCCTATGAGGTAGGTACAGTAACTCTTTCCTATTTTATAGTAGATGAAAATGCAGGTGAAGGAGATGAAAAAACTTGTCCTTGGACACATTACTAGGAAGTGGTAGATAAAGGTTTTGAGCCCAGGTCTATGTGATCCCAAAACCGATGCTCTTTTCACACACAACAGTGCCTCCCATAATACCAAGAAGAAAAACATAATCTAGTTCAAGGAGGCTAAAGCTCATTTTACATGGAGAAGTCAGTCATTAAGACCTGCACAGATAACTCGATAATGTAAGTCAACACCACTTCTCTTCTATCATTTCTATAGACCAAAAGACTTTTCCCCCTTACATGAGTATAATTCCTTCCTTCCCCAAGTCGCTTTACATATTAAAAGTCTACAGCTGATAGGGGGGCTTCCCAGGTGGCACAGTGGTAAAGAATCCACCTACCAATACAGGAGACACAGATTCAATTCCTAGGTTGGGAAGATCTCCTGGAGGAGAAAATGGCAACCCACTCCAGTATTCTTGCCAAGAGATTCCCATGGAGAGGGGAGCCTGGCAGGGTACAGTCCATGGGGTCGCAAAGAGTTGGATACAACTTAGGGACTGGGTATGCACGTGCACACACATCTGATAGGGAGGTTGATTTTAAGAATCTGGTTTAATCCTAACTACTTTCCTTAAGGCAACAGAGACATCTTTTGGCCAGTCAGCGAAACTGCATGGTTGCAGGAACACTTAATATACAGTACACTGCACTAATAAGCCATTATTTATTTCTCAAAGATTGCTCAGTCCTTTGATGCTCTAAAGCCTACATGGTGTTGGCCCACAGGCCACAGAAGGGCATATGTCATGATAAAGAAAGGCAAGGTCAGGGTCTGGATCTCCCACCTGAAATGCAGTTCAATCTGAATGGAGCCTTGGGTGGTGCTGCTGCTTTTAGAGGGCTGAAAGATGCAGGTGAACACGTTGGTCACACCAGGACTGGTCTTCTGCCCAGCAGAGCGGGTGTCAAAAGCCATCATGGAATGGGAAACCAAGTTAACGGACTTGGTTTGGTTGGAAAAGCTCTCATAGAGCAGTTTACACTTCTTGAAGTCAAATCTACGGGAGAAAGCAGTCAAGACGTTGAACGCTTCCATTTTCAAAATTATGTATGTTTAAGATAAAAGAACAAAACCATAAATATGCCTAAGTTCTATGAAGGAGATAACTTCACTCTGAGATCTGTCACTGATTTTAACAGTCTCCACAAAATGGATCGAAGTGTCACTTTGCCTTGTACCTTCTTTTCCATTTCTAAGGAGACACTCTTGCCCATGGGAACTTCATGGGGAATAACAATACCACATATGTGTTGCATGCTTGGTTCGTTAGCATTCTCATTTCTCACCTAAGTTTAGTAAGACAATATATTCGTAATAATCCCCAAGGGTGAGGGTCCCTTTAGTCCTTCATCTGTCGACTCCTGGCCTGCATGGAAGAGTCTGTCTCCACAGTCTGCTGAATTTTTATGCAAGAAGTTCCTGGGAACCACCACAACAATAACACTTTTCATGGAGAGAAGTAATGCAGCTCACCTACCAACAGAAAATGCATCTGCAACTGCCATTTTTCAAATAACAGGCAGAGCTGCAATGGGCAGCTCTTAATCACTCAGTACCATCATGACAATCCAGACAGAATTACCCCATATTGGAAGAAAGTAAGGGCATAACCAGTCATCAGAAAAAACTGCCGGTTCACAAGATAATCAATCTGGGACCCCAACTCCATCATATCATGTTCTCATTAGTTGAGTTAGATAGCTGGATGAATTTTTAAGGGAAAAACAAAACAGAAGACAGTGTGTGTCCCATAGAAAAATTACTAGCCTTGAAGTGCTATTTTTAAATACGGAACCACTTTTCCAGTCATATGATCTTACACTAGTCAAAAACTATCTGGAGAATAGGAGTAATATCTGCTCAACTTTACTTGACTGTCAAGAGATGAAAATGTTGTCAAGTGTGAAAATACAATGCACTTTTGGGGGTTCTATACCAGTAATCACAAATTACTGGTCTATAGTAACCAAGAAGACATAAGTTAGTGAACTGCTCGGTGAGCACATGCCTTATCTAAAGGTTGCCCAAGCTTCCACTCAGCTCCCAGATGCTTCTAATTGAGAACACTGGCCCTCTGCTGCCAAAACTTAAAATTCTTCAAAGGAAGCTGAAATCCAAACTTTTTCACATACAATTCACTAATTCTGGCCAGCGAGGCCATCAACACCGGTGTTCACCAGATAGCTCTGGACTCCCTCAACACAGACACACAGGGAGACTGCTTCCTGACTCTGCACTCACGTGGTACCATGTTCTAGCACCACAGGGCTTACCAGGATCCCACTGCCATTCAAGACCACTCAAGGGCTCTTCTCACTGGCACAGGAAGCTGCTCTGTCAGCCAGGGTAACTACAGTGAGCAGAGCAGCCCAAGACCATAATGGACAGGAAACACGAGGAGAAAAACACTGTTAATCTTCTAAGTCACTGATATTTTGGAGTGCCTATTACCGCAGCATAACCTCAGCTGTCTTGAGTGACAGATGAATTTAAACTTTTAAAAAGCATTGTGCAGACCAACCAAAAAGCATCCTGCAGGCAGACCACATTCAGCTGTGAACCACCACTCGGCCACTCTGCTCTACACGATAGCACAAGGTGTACAGGATTTCTATTACCATTACTAATAGTAAAACCATATAATCACAGCCATACCTGGCTAGGGACCCAGCAGCTTCTTTTCCTTTTGGATCTTTCAGCTCCAGACTTACATTTACCATATCAATGAGGAAACACATGCACGTGTATACTTCTCCACTCAGAACAGTCTGGAAAAGGAAAATGTCGATCAATTCATAGTTGTCAATCTAAAAATGGAGTTAATGTCATGAAATCTAATTTGCTTGTGGCTCCATCTTCTTTCGCCAGCTGACTCTGAGGAACAGATACACAGGATGATGATCATGAGACCACGAGAGTTACAGAAGAACCTAACGTCACACTCACGTGAATCCTTGGGTCTTGCAAATCATAAGGCCTCATGAATTCCTCTATGGGTTCTCCAAGGTTGTTCTCCAATAAACCCCGGATCAGCTTGTACTTGCACAAATCCAGAGAACAGTGGACTGAGGAGAGATTGCCATGGATAGATATGTCTGGCACCGTATGACTTATTTCTCTATGGAAAAACATAAAAGGTCACTTCCACAAAAAAATCACGAACTTAACATTGACACAGCTCACACCCAAATATAAGTGCTAACATGTACTCACCTCCCTTATCAACCAATTAATTTCTAATCTTCAATGACAAAAATTTCATGAGTCCAAGTGAAGCAGGTTAGTACAACTGAGTGTCATCTTTCAGCTACAAAAGGCCATTTTTCTCCCCAAATATACATTTATAAAGTCCCCAAATCTGAGCTAACTAATTGATGAATAAAGAAAAATTTCATAAGACTCAGAAACAACTTACACATTATAGTTGGGAGAGCAATTAAAAAGAAAAAAAGACAAAAGGAAAAGATACAGGTACAGAGAACAGAGGAGTGGTACAAAAATAGGTGAAGGGGATTAAGAGGTACAAACCTCCAGCCGTAAAATAAACAAGCCATGGGGATATACTATACAGCATGAACAATACGGCCAACGATAACTGCAATAACTTTGTGTGGAAACAGATGATTATGAGGCTCATAGCAGAGATCATTTCATAATGTGTGCAAATGTCAGATTACCACATAGCTGAGACTAACACATTATTGTACAACAAGTATATTCTAATAAAAAAGAAAAAATGACAAGCTCTTTATCCATTTAGTGGTAACAAAAGAAAGGAACCAGTGTTTCATAACGAGCCAAGATGGGACAGTAGGATAAAACCTGACTCAGTCACTCATTTCAAGCTGAGATGGGCAGGCAGGAATGATGTTGAAAATGCCCATGTCAGGGAGGTCTTCCCTAGTGGTCCAGTGGCTAAGACTCTGCGCTCCCAATGCAGGGGGCCCAGGTTCGATCCCTGCTCAGGGAACTAGATTCTGCCTGCCGCAACTAAAGATCCCTCATACCACAAACACCTCAGCGCAGCCAAAAAATAATCTTAAAAAAAAAAAAATGCCCAGGGAAGGGGGAATATACTTCATCCCAACACTGAAGACCTTTTTCTCTACCCTCCTAAAGGTGAAGTGGATATCATGGATCCTACAGATGCTATGCTCCAAGTATATAAAGCAGAGGGCCAGGATTTGCAGTTGAAGAGAAATATTAAAAACTACTTTGTCTATGGAGAAAAACCTTCATACAACCAGGTGAAAAAAGACCAGTCATGCAATTAACAAGGAAAAGCTGGAAAGGATTACCAAGAACCCCCTGGGTTGCCAGGTCCAGGGCAGGAGAAGCTGATCAGATACCCTGTGTTTAGTCATCCCCTTCTATCTGGGCTAACAGGGCATAATTACCCGCACATAAACATTGATGGAAGTGGGTGAAGTTTAGATAAGCAGAGCAGTAAAGCACATTTTTTTTTTTTTTGGAAAGCATTACTTGAAAAGAAAACAAAATGTTCAATTTCTAAATAATGAAGCTCCTCTTAAGACGTCTAAGCCAGTAAAATCAAATACAGCCCATGCCAACCATAACTGAACACCAGCCAGAGAGCACTTGAATAACAAGTAAGAATGAAACACAAAAATCCCAGTGAGAGTGGCTATGCTGTATCATTAATCCAGAGAGAAACAAAACAGTGACACTAAATGATTTGCCCAAACCGATGAACTGCAAAGGGAGGGGCCCAAGAGGGATTAAAATCACACTCTGGAAAAGTAGTGACACTGTTTTTCAAAATGCTGCAAATGAAAATCATTTGCTTTCATTACTTCACAGCCACGCCTCATCTCTCCCTGAGGTTAAGATCTGAGTGTTGCTGCTTTCTCCAAAATTAATGCCCCAAACTGAACAGGCATCACACACTGTAACCAGCAGTCCCAGTCCACTGCTGGGGCCAGCGGAGCATAAGCGCTACCAGAGGAACTTGTTAATATGCACCTGAGGCTCGGCCCTGAGAGTCAGCTTCTGCTGGTCTCAGATGGGGTCTGAGTGCATTCCTTTTCAGTAAGTTTCCCAGTCAGATATAGAACTAACTGAGGCCATGCTCCAAACTACAGAAATTAAGCATCCTGTGCTTTGAAGCCGATGAAGAAGGAAATTACAGTCAGTTCAATGGTCTTTGTGGAACACTTTCAGATGGCTAATTGGAGTAAAATGGGCAAAACAGCATCTAAACAGTTACTCTGATTCAGTGGCGCTCCAGGGTAAATATCAATAGCAGGTCCAGAATCTACTGCATTTGAAACACAGAATCCAAATGTCACTTCTTCCAACTACTTCTTCCGTGCCATCACTACCTCCCTTCTGCCATCGAAATCCATGCTAAATTCAGGTCCCTTACTCTTTGTTTCTAAGGCACCTACTGTCATCCTACAATACCGTTTAAAATTGAATCAAACACGAAATTAGAATCATATACTCAACTTCCTATATCCCTCAACGAAATGCAAGCTCCATAAAGGGAGAAGTTTTTTCTTTCATCATAGGAGCCCTCATGTCTAGCAGATGGTAGAGACTCAACATATATTTGTTACATAGATGAAAATGTAAGTGAATACCCATGCCCTTCCAGACCTAACAGCACTGATTTCTAAGCTATCACAGTTCTACTTACAATAGATAGTTATTTGAAAATAAACCACTCACTTGTCCAAATTCCTTTCCACCTGCAATTTCAGCCTACAGGGCTCGGTCAAGAGGCTTCCTCCTGTCTGTCGCACGAAATAGGAGGGGAAGATCAGGTCTCCGCTGCTGTCTTCTGAGACCCTGGAATACTCTCGTGGGTGTCTCTCTGCAGCAAAGATGTCCATGTCTTGGAGATCGACAACAATGCAATCCAGCAGACACACGTGGTCTTCTACATGGAACCAAGGAAAGGGAGACAATGCAGAAGATGGGACTCAGAAGGGGCTGGTCCAGAAAAAAACTAAACAGCCCCAAAATGTTCATTCTGTCTTTGGAAAATGTTTAGATCAGTCTCCACTCTGGCACCAAGACCTCCCTCCTCAACGCTCCATGTGCTGAACATTGCCTACCTGCCCCTTGCACACAGGCACAAACCAGGCCACATCCTCCCAGCGTTTCACTGCTGTCCTGAGACACTAACAGAGGCTAAAGGGCTTATGACTAAAAGGACTTAACATGCATCCCTCCCAAGAAGATCCCACAGGGGTCTTGTGTAGAGATGATGTTACCCAAAGATTTACAAAACTTTCCACAGCAAAGTGCTTTTTCCAAACAAATATCACACGTAACCATTTCCACTAGCGCCATCTAATCCAAACCACCACCATTCTTGCCTAGACCACCATAAACTCCCCTCCAACACACCCATTCCATTCTAGTCTGCCCTCACAAAGCCATTCTGCTCGCAAAATACCTCAGTAATCCTTAAAAAAATGACTGAGACCAAAACATTCCCTTCCTTTATATGCTTTGATGACTGAGTTTAATCCACAGTTCTTCCTGTGAAACTCTCCTAAATCCCTTGAAAGCCCTGAATAAAAAGCCCACTGCCTACTTTTCCAACCTCATCTCAACCCATTCTACACCTTGTCCATGAAGCTGCCGGCTCACTGGTCTTTGTTTTCCCCCACGTGCCAGGCTCTTCACTGTCTGAAGTCTTGCCCATTGCATCACCCTCCTCTCTCCTTCTCTGTTCTTTCCCTCTTACCATTCTGTCTTTCCCATGACATTTATCTTCAGTTCACTTCAGTCACTCAGTCATGTCCAACTCTTTGCGACTCCATGAACTACAGCACGCCAGGCCTCCCTGTCCATCACTAACTCCCGGAGTCCATCCAAACCCATGTCCTTTGACTCGGTGATGCCATCCAACCATCTCATCCTCTGTAGTCCCCTTCTCCTCCTGCCCTCAATCTTTCCCAGCATCAGCGTCTTTTCAAATGAGTCAGCTCTTCGCATGAGGTGGCCAAAGTATTGGAGTTTCAGCTTTAGTATCAGTCCTTCCAATGAACACCCAGGACTGATCTCCTTTAGGATGGACTGGTTGGATCTCTCTGCAGTCCAAAGAACTCTCAAGAGTCTTCTCCAACACCACACTTCAAAAGCATCAATTCTTCAGCGCTCAGCTTTCTTTATAGTCCAACTCTCACATCCATACGTGACTACTGGAAAAACCATAGCCTTGACTAGACGGACCTTTGTTGACAAAGTAATGGCTCTGCTTTTAATTTATCTTAATCTGTCCTTATTTAGATGCTTATTGGCTTTCTCATATCATTCACAAGGTGGCAGGAACTATGTCTAATAGCTTGTTACTATACAGGAGAACAAAACCCTGAACACCTAGATTAGGCAGGCACTAATTAAATTAGCTCTTGCCTCATTACTGTATGGATAAATAAGTGAAAGAGACAAAAGTAGAACTGATCTCATAGAAGGGGATAAGGGACAGGAACAAAGGGCTTCATAATTCCCAAGGGTTGTCACGGAATCCTAGGGATATAGAAGCAATATGAAAACCACTGCCTTAACCCCATCTTAATCACAGACAGAATTCCAGAAACAAACAGCAATTTGGGAGGTGAAATATGGTCAGGAAAGAGATCTTTCTATAAAACACCCCAGTAAGAACCTACAGTATAGCTAAGGGAACTCTACTCAGTGCTCTGTGGTGACCTAAATGGGAGAGAAATCCAAAAGAGAGGGGATATATGTATACATAGAGCTGATTCACTCTGATGTACAGTGGAAACTAATACAACATTGTAAAGCAACTATACTCCAATAGAAATTAATTTTTAAAAAAATTCCAAATCACTTCCTAATAGGCTTCCAAATATATGTACTACTGTTGTTCAGTCGCTAAGTCATGTCTGATTCTTTCACGATCCCAAAGACTGTAGCCTGCCAGGTTCCTCTGTCCATGGGATTTCCCAGGCAAGATTATTGGAGTTGGTTGCCATTTTCTTCTCCAGGGGATCTTCCTGACCCAGGGATCTAACCCACATCTCTTGCATTGCAGGTGGATTCTTTACTGCTGGCCCATGTACCTTTGGCCTCAATTCCTAATCATCACTATTATCAGAACAGCAACAACAGAAGATTCACGTACTGACTGGCCTTATGTACACACCCAGCTTGCCCCACCCCCCTACCCCATGCTGTGAGTGTCCATTATGTATATAGATTGGTTGGTGATATCATGCAGGTCAAGACTTCAGGCTCTGGAGATAGACTGCCTAGATTCATAGTACCATTTACCACGTACATTGACATGACTATGGGCAAGTTACCCAATCTCTCTGGGTCTCTTGGTTACTAGTTCAAAAATTCTGGTCTCTTTATCCATAACACGGGGATAAAAATAAAACCCTAGAGGAGTATCATGAGGATAAACTGCAAACATTTATGAAAAAATGTGCCACAATGTCTGGCATGTAGTAAACGTTCAATACCCAGTCTTCTGATGAGGATTACAATAATCTCCTTGAATCATCAATGTAACCATAAACCCCTTCACTGTCTTCTCTGGGACAACAAGGTACCACAAGGGATTAACCATTCTTTATATCCATCCAACATATCCCTCAGTTAGCGTCCCACATCTCTCAAAGTTCAACCACACTGGACTGACTTCACCAGTGGATTCTGGTGGTAAATCATATTCTGCTTCCCAAACTCCTTGGAGCAACACCTCACTTATCCAATCCACACTGTCTGGGAAAACCAAAAGGTCAAAATCAAGACTCTCATCTGGAATGGCTAACTGTCAAATTCAAGAGAAGCACACCAATAACTGGGTGGTTCATGTCTTTCAAAAATTGCTACTTAGGGTATTTCTGCTGTTACCTATTTTTCAGGATTTTTATTTCTCCAGAATTAACCAGTGACTTGAAGGGATAGTGTCTAAAAGGTCACTCGCAAGGATGTGCCTAAGGATGCCGGAATTACTCTAGGTATACTACCACCATCTGGTGGCAACTATCTTGACAAGCTCTTAGAGACTACCAAAATCTCTTTATTTATATTGCATTTTACTATTTGCTTTGTTCTTAAACTCTGTTTTTTTTTAAATTTATTTATTTGGCTGTGTCGAGTCTTAGCTGCATGCAGGATCTTCACTGCATCACACACAATCTTTCGTTGTATCATGTGAGAGCTTTAATTGCTGCTCCGGGTCTGTCTCATTGTGGTGCATGGGCTCCAAAGCCTATGGGCTGAGTACCTGCATGTGCGCTTAGTTGATTCCAGGCATGTGGGATCTTAGTTCCCTGTTCAGGGATCAAACCCACATCCCCTGCATTGCAAAGATTCTTAACCACTGGCCCATCAGGGAAGTCCTATATTTTACTAATTTAATCTTACATCTACTTCTGCTTCATTGATTATGCTAAAGCCTTTGACTGAGTAGTTCACAACAAACTGGAAAATTCTTAAAGAGATGGGAATAACAGACCACCTTACTGGCCTCCTGAGAAACCTGTATGCAGGTCAAGAAGCAACAGTTAGAACCAGACATGGAACAACAGACTGGTTCAAAATTGGAAAAGGAGTACATCAAGGCTATATATTGACACCCTGCTTATAACTTGTACGCAGAGTACATCATGCGAAATGCCAGACTGGATAAAGTACAAGCTAGAATCAAGATTGCCGAGAGAAATATCAATCACCTCAGATATGCAGATGACACCATACTTATGGCAAAAAGCAAAGAGAAACTAAAGAGCTTCTTGATGAAGGTGAAAGAGGAGACTGAAAAAGCGGGCTTAAAACTCAACATTCAAAAAACAAAGATCTTGGCATCCGGTCCCACCACTTCATGGCAAACAGATGGGGAAACATTGGAAACAGTGACAGATTTTATTTTCTTGGACTCCAAAATCACTGCAGATGGTGACTGCAGCCATGAAATTAAAAGACGCTTGCTCCTTGGAAGAAAAGCTATGACCAACCTAGGCAGCATATTGAAAAGCAAAGACATTACTTTGCCTACAGAGGTCCATATAGTCAAAGCTATGGTTTTTCCAGTGGTCATGTACAGATGTGAGACCTGGCCAATAAAAAAGGCTGAGCACCAAAGAACTGATGCCTTCAAACTGTGGTGCTGGAGAAGACTCTTGAGAGTCCCTTTGAGTGCAAGGAGATCTAAACAGTCAACCTGAAAGGAAATCAACCCTGAATACTCACTGGAAAGACTGATGCTGAAGCTGAAGCTCCAATACGTTGGCCCCCTGATGTGAACAGCTGACTCAATGGAAAAGACCCTGATGCTGGGAAAAAGATTGAAGGCAGGAGGGGAAGGGGATGACAGAGGATAAGATGGTTGGATGGCATCACCGACTCGATGGACATGAGTTTGAGCAAGCTCGGGGAGTTGGTGATGGACAGGGAAGCCTGGCATCCTGCAGTCCACAGGGTGGCACAGAGTCAGACATGACTGAGTGACTGAACAACAACAATCCTACTTTAGAAGTCACCCAATCCTAATCTACATCCTAAAACTCTAAAGCCTTCTAAATGAGTATCAGAATCAGATGATTACTAAAGACACACTACCACTTTGTTAGCATCTACTTGAACGGGATGCAGCGCCCCTTAGGATCCTGCAATGGTCTCGTGAATTTCCCCTCCTTCCTCATGCAGCTCCTCTCTCCTCCTTTACCTGGACTGCTGGAAGCTCGGCCGACAGAGGTTGTGGCTGGCTGCCCTTGCTGCTTGGTCGAGGTACTGGGCACAGACTCACTCTTCAAGCTGCCTCGACTCATTCCAGCAGGAGGCATCATGATCAGCCCCTCGGAGTGGGTCCCCTTCAGGTCCTCCATGCTTGTCATTTTCCTCACACTGCGCTTGGGAGTACCAGTTGGGGAAGATGAAGGCACAGACTCCTGGGAGGAAAGAAAAGAAAACTAGCAGCAGGAATGGGGGTGGTAACTCTATCTACTATCCTGGAAGTTCCTTCCCAGTCCTGGACTCTTCAAAGACTCTATGCCACATGATATTTCCCAAGTACCCCAGATCCCATAAACAAAAGGGCCACAGGGTCATGATTCTTTCCTCTATGTGTAATTCTCTGCAGAGACATTACACATAATTCAGTACCTGCTGAAAACTCTGCCAATTTTGCAGGAATATATTTTATCTTTTGGGCTTCCCTGGTGGCTCAGAGGTAAAGAATCTGCCTGCCAATGCAGGAGACACAGTTCGATCCCTGGGTTGGGAAGACCCTGGAGAAGGAAATGGCAACCCACTCCAGTCTTCTTGCCTGGAAAATCGCACGGACAGAGGAGCCTGGCAGGCTACAAACCATGGGGCTGCAAAGTGTCAGCAACGACTTGGCAACTGGAACATGTTATCTTTTGGCTTAAGAGTAAATGTCAAGATACTAATTACTGGTGGTTTAATCTAGGTCAATACAACAAAGGCAAATCTCTCAGCCATACAATATACTGATGATTTGCTGGAAGGGAGGGACTCTTTTTTCCTAAGAAAATGCATCTAATAGCAATATGGAATGAAGCCCCTCTAATGTGTTTGTACATTCTAGAAGTCTCCCCTCTCAGGTTTACATTTCTCATCTAAGTAACTGTAAATGGAAAACACAGGCAAGCCATTCCTATCATGTTTCTGTTCAAGGGCATAAAAATTAAGGGCAAATACAGAATAAAATTAATTCTGTAACTCTACTGAAAATATCACATGCTTTTCCTACATATCTAGTACCTTCAGTTAATTGCTAACAGGGCAAATCTTTTTCACCAGAATGGTTCAATAACTGACATTTAAACTTTGCATGGTTCCTTCCCTCAAGACTCAGAGCTACATATCCTTATAGTTTCTGCAGCATCAGTTTGTTCTCATCTATCCATTCTCACTAGTAAGCTGGAAGGAGAGGAAGACTCCCAAGGACTGCTTTATATGTATATTCCTCTCAGCATTCGAAAGGGAGATGATAGTACTATTCACCTTCACAGTTATCTTGAGTAGTAATTACATGTAACTGTGAAAGAAACCAGTTATTTTTTTTGCATTTCCTTTTTGCAAGGCAAATGACTAGCTAAATGCTATCATTTAAGTATTTCAACATTAAAAACCTTCCCTCTTGCTTAGTTTATTTAAACGCCTGAGAGTATTTGTTGCTCTTTCATTTGATTCATCTCTCCATCCTCTCTGAGTTGGTTTAAATAAATCGGTGGCTTGAGGGGATTAACTCAAAGCTTTTGAAATACTTAGTAATTAAGTTTAAGCACAAACTATGGTTGAAAAAAATGAAAGAAAAAGCATATGCAAAAAATTCAAACCTGCCCTCATTAAGACATGGACTTATGTAAAACAATTCCAAACACACGGGAGTCTTGAACTCAAAGGCAAATGACCCCTCTGCAAGCTTTGATTCTAGGACTATTTCCTGTTCTTTAACCACTGGAATGCATACTAGACAAACCTCACATGGGCAGATGCATTAAAGAGCAAATGTAAATGCAAAGCGATTTTTGGGAGAAGAAAAGTAATTACTCACTTCACGTAGGCCTAGATCATGGAGCTTGACTGTACATGTGGAGAGGTAAGTTGCACAGATGAATTAATTGGATTAAATACTTTAACAAGAAACACACTCCAAGCAAACCTTATGGAATTTCACAGAACAACCCACTGGCATGTAACAAGATAAAGTCTTTTAGGATTGAAGGAAATAAAATAAGGTCATCAAGAAGGAAGGAGGGAAGCAGGGAAGAAGGAATTACTTTTAATGATCCTTAAGAAGGATTCCTCTGCACAGGTGGAAAGTGATTCGTCAAAGTTGGGGGCGGGGGTGGGGGGGGTGATAAGCAGGCTTTCCCAAGTAATGAAATATTTTAAAGGATTGGTTTTCAAGATTTTCTTTTTTAAGCAAATGAATGGGAGTTGACTGCTGAATCCCATAGGGTTTTTCCGAATAACCAGGAGGCAAAAAAAGCATATTATACCTTGAAGAAAAAGCGATCCTTGTATGTGCTGCTACTTAAAATCAAATCCTCGAAAACGAAATACAGGGAAATTTTTTCATTAAAATGCTACAAACTATGCACTTGTTATTTGGTGTACTTAACAAAACAGAAACCCTTTTGCAAAACTTTCTTGAGATACTTTGGCAATTCTTCTTTAGAAGCTAACTTCAGAGTCAGCTCATAAGCCCATATACAGATATATTTGACACAGAAAAATAAGCCCTTTATCTTTTCAGGAGGGAGAGAGGAAAAAAATGGTATCATTGAACTTGATCACCCATTCTGGCTCTAAGGGATCTCTTCCTAAAAACTTGGGCCTCAAACCAACGATTTCCCACAAACAAATATATTTCAAAGAACTAACTAAAGTCTCAGAAGACAGTTTCCGAGGAAGAATTCAGCTCTCCCTAGGGCAGTAGAGGTGGATAAGAGAGGCAAATGCCCTGAGGTCACTGTGGGGACAACAGTCATATGCCAACACCAGCTCTGAGACATCTGTTCAATACCCAGTTGCATTAATTATAAGCATCGCACAGTAAAAAAAAAGAAATTTTAGATGCAGTTATCAATGTTTCTTTTTATAAATGGATTTTTCTTTATTTTCTTTGAGGCTCGAGCCAGAAAACAGCAAAATGCCTATGACTCAAATATGAAAAAAGATTTTCCTCATTAACACCAAGGTTACTAGTTCTCTACTAGGCCTACTATGAAAGGTCAGTGGTGATTTTGTTTTTTTTACTGTCTTAAAAAATATACGTAAGTGGAGGCCTATTCCTCACTCTGGAAAATGAAGGCGAAAGTCGCTCAGTTGTGTCCAACTCTTTGTGACCCTATGGACTATACAATGGCATGGAATTCTCCACACCAGAATATTGGAGTGGGTAGCCATTCCCTTCTTCAGGGGATCTTCCCAACCCAGGGATAGAACCCAGGTCTCCAGCATTGCAGGTGGATACTTTACCAGCTAAGCCACCAGGGAAGCCCCATCTGGAAAGAAGGCCTATTATTCCAACAGGAGGGGCTTCCAACAGCAAGGTGAACCAGCAAGTCCTCAACCATCAGCTGTCTGAATGTGGGGCGTGTGGATGAGTAAACCTGGTGCTGCACTTCCGTCTGCATTGCTTATCACTTCTATTCTGTGCTGGTTTCACCCTGTGCTCCAATCGCTAAATCTGGTTTGTCTCCACAGCTGCAGTGAGGTAAGATACAGACAACCTGCCCTCTAACCCACCATCCAAACACCCCTACTCTGGGCCCTGAGCCCAAGGGTATGACACTTGAACATGGTTCCCATGGTTCTCACTGTCTCATCTCCACTCTCCTCACTCCAGTCATTCCCACTCAATGAATCAAGTATTTTCAGTTCAGGGTGTTTGGGTTAGTAGTAGTGAGTAACTGGATGAGTGAGAAGTAAAACAATGAAGAAAACTATAGAGACAGTCATTTGAAAAGAGTAACACCATTTGAGTCTACACATAAACAACGAATGCAGTCTTCCTGTTACTTTCAACTCAACTTGAGGTCCTTGGCAAAGGTCTGGCAAGACGAGTTCCCTAATCACTCTCTTCCATTTTCTTTTCTTCCTACACCTAAAGAGGCAAACAGCAGCTGCTCAAATCTGTATCTTTTCTGTGAAAAACTCTGGAGTTCTTCCACTGAAATTATTTTAACGAACTCTTTGCCACATCCTTTATAAATTTTCAAAGAACCAGAGTTATCTGGGAAAGGGATACTAAGACAGGAATAACCTTTGTCAGTCTGTTCTCCCCTACCCTACATAAACCAAATCCTAATGCTGGGAGGGGCTTTCCAGGTGGCTCAGTGGTAAAGAATCCACCTGCCAATGCAAGAGATGTGGGTTCGATTCCTGGGTCGGGATGATCTCCTGGAGAAGGAAACGGCAACCCATACCAGTACTCTTGCCTGGGAAAGCCCAAGGACAGAGGAGTCTGGTAGGCTACCGTCCAGGGGGTCACAAAGAGTCGGACATGACTTAGTGACTAAACTACCGCCACCAATGCTGGGAGGTAAAATAATACCACAGTTAAGAGCATGGAGTACTAAAGGCAGATATACCAAAGTTTAAGTTATGACAAACCTAGACATATTAAACTAGGCATATTCAAAAGCAGAGACATTACTTTGCCTACAGAGGTCCGTATAGTCAAAGCTATGGTTTTTCCAGTAGTCATGTATGGATGTGAGAGTCGGACCATGAACAAGGCTGAATGCCGAAGAATTGATGATTTCAAATTGTGGTGCCGGAGAAGACTTTTAAGAGTCCCTTGGACTGCAAGGAGATCAAACCAGTCAATCCTAAAGGAAATCAACCCTGAATATTCATTGGAAGGACGGATGCTGAAGCTGAAGTTCCAATACTTTGGCCACCTAATGTGAAGAGAGAGGAGGGTGATGCAATGGGCAAGACTTCAGACAGTGAAGAGCCTGGCACGTGGGGGAAAACAAAGACCAGTGAGCCGGCGGCTTCATGGGCAAGGTATAGAATGGGTTGAGATGAGGTTGGAAAAGTAGGCAGTGGGCTTTTTATTCGGGGCTTTCAAGGGATTTAGGAGAGTTTCACAGGAAGAACTGTGGATTAAACTCAGTCATCAAAGCATATAAAGGAAGGGAATGTTTTGGTCTCAGTCATTTTTTTAAGGATTACTGAGGTATTTTGCGAGCAGAATGGCTTTGTGAGGGCAGACTAAAATGGAATGGGTATGTTGGAGGAGAGTTTATGGTGGTCTAGGCAAGAATGGTGGTGGTTTGGATTAGATGGCGCTAGTGGAAATGGTTACGTGTGATATTTGTTTGGAAAAAGCACTTTGCTGTGGAAAGTTTTGTAAACCTTTGGGTAACATCATCTCTACACAAGACCCCTGTGGGATCTTCTTGGGAGGGATGCATGTTAAGTCCTTTTAGTCATAAGCCCTTTAGCCTCTGTTAGTGTCTCAGGACAGCAGTGAAACGCTGGGAGGATGTGGCCTGGTTTGTGCCTGTGTGCAAGGGGCAGGTAGGCAATGTTCAGCACATGGAGGTCCCAAGGTCCCATCACTGCTAAGTCTGTGATTCACAAATATTTCCCATTTTCATCATTTATTCTCAATGAATTCTAGCTTTTCTAAACGTAAAATGAAAAAAGCAGTCTTCATCCCAATTACCTCCAAACATATTATAAGAAATAAGTGCTAATGCAGTTTTAAACTGTTAAGAGATATATTCCATAAGATTTTATTAAAATATTTTCAAATGGCTTCAGATAAGCCTTGAGCCAAAGTCTCTTAAAAAAAAGCTACCCAATGTAAAAAGTTGATAAATATGAATTCAGCCTGGGAGGAGAACATTATAAAGATGGTTCTGTTGATTTGTTTGCTAAAGTAAGTTATTACATACAGTTAGTAAAAGTTATAATTTATACTACCTCTATTAAGGGTTAATTGAAATGCTAATAAAATGTCAAAAAAACATATTCTTCAAGCCACGTATACTACAAAAGTACAGTGGTTAGGAATAATCTTATGGTAGCGTCTGAATTTTTTGATTGGTATTCCAACGCCAGGTAAACTGAGAAGGGAATGGGTGCTGACTGCTCACCTTATCTTGTAAGGTAAAGGTCCCAGGAAAACCAGCAAAGAGAAATTTGTTCTTGACTTTCAACTTTCCCAAATTTGCTACAATCAGATTATTTGATCTGGAACTTTCTGGGATAAGAAGAACAGGAGCACCAGCCTCAATATCCAGGAGAACCCGTGAATAGCGCTGTGCTTGATCTCTCACCTGAAAGAAGGAAAATTGAGGAAGACATTCAGTTCATTCCCTCATTTTACAATCAAATAACCTCAAGTTCCCAAAAGTTCCATGAATTTATAAATCTAAAACAACTAAAATCACACAGAGTATGTTCTATGAACACCAAGGAGTTAAATTAGAAAACAGTAACAAGAAGATAATGGAAAACTCCCAACTATCTGGAAATTAAACTACACACTTCTAAATAACCCATGGGTCACAGAAGACATCACAAGGGAAGTTAAAAAAAATACATCTTGACTTTACTGATTAAAAAAACACAGCACATCAAAATGGAATGAATTTTAAAGCACTTAAAAAGGTACTTAAAGACTTCAATGACCCTGAATGGAATATAAGTCCAAAAGGGTAGGGATATATGTATATGTATAGCTGATTCATTTTGCTGTACAGTAGAAACTAACAACATAGTAAAGCAACTACACTTTAATAAAAATTAACTAAAGAAAAGAAAGAAGGAAGAAAGGGGAGGGGGAAGGTACTTGAAGAGAAATGTTTAGCATTAATGCTTATTTTATATAAAAGAAAGATCTAAAGCTTCCAGCTTAAGAAGCTAGAAAAGCAAAATAAACGTAAGTAAGGAGAAGGAAGAAAAAATAAAGAGCAGAAACCAGTTATTTAGAAAACAGATAAGAGAGAAAAATCAATTGAACTTTTATAGAACACTCTACCCAACTACCACTTTACGTTCTTTACAAGCGCACACATGCTTATTAAGAGTATGCACAGGCCTGACACAGCCCTCAATAAGTTGATTATTTAAAGAGATTAATGAACGTGATAAAACCTCTACCTATATGAATGAAGAAAAAAGAAAGAAAACAAAAATCACCACAACCGCAAGAGTCAGGGACATTGCTACAGAAAACTTAAAAATATTGAGATGTGGAAACCTATGAACAAGTTCAGGCCAACAAACTGACAATTCAGATGAAGTAGACAGATTCTTTAAAAACAAACACAAACTATCTAGAGCTAACAGCATATTAGTTAACATCTGCAGAAGACAATGCTTTCCCTCTAAGATAAAGAATAAAGCATGGATACCCACTCTCACCATTTCTATTCAACACTGTAGCTGAACTCCTAGTCCAAACAAAGGATATATAGGTTGGGAAGGAAAAAAGAAAACTTTCTTATTCACAGACAACATAATCATCTACGTAGAAAACCCTTAAGAATCTAAAGGAGCTAGAATAAGTAATTGAGGGCTTCCCTGATAGCTCAGTTTGTAAAGAATCTGCCTGCAATACAGGAGACCCCGGTTTGATTGCTGAGTCAGGAAGATATGCTAGAGAAGGGATAGGCTACCCACTCCAGTATTCTTGGGCTTCCCTTGTGGCTCAGCTGGTAAAGAATGTGCCTGCAACGCAGGAGACTTCGGTTCAATCCCTGGATTGGGAACATCCCCTGGAGAAGGGAACAGCTACCCACTCCAGTATTCTGGCCTGGAGAATTCCATGGACTGTATAGCATGGGGTAGCAGAGTCGGACATGACAAGCAACTTTCAATTCACTTCAGAATAAGTAAGTTTAGCAAGATTACAGGATATGAGCTCAATATCTATGTAAACAAAACCCAATTATATCTCTTAAACTTTCAATAAACAAGTGGACACTGAATTTTTTTCATTGATACAATTTAGAATAGCATCAAAATGCTGAAATACCTAGTGATAAGTTTAACAAAAAATGTGTAAGAACAGTATACCTGAAACTACAAAACACTGCTGAGAGAAACTAAAGACCTACTTCAATGGAATATAGACCATATTCAAGGATCCAAAGACTCAATATTGTTAAGATGTCAATTCTCCAGATATATGGATTCCAGACAGTCCCAATCAAAATCCTAGCTGACTTTATTATAGAAACAGACAAGCTGATTCTAAAATTTATAGAGGAAAAACAAAGGACCTAGAAGAGCCAATACATCTTTGAAAAATAAGTTGGAAGACTTAGAATATCTGATTTCAAGACATACCATAAGGCAACAGATATCAAGGCAAGGGAGAGGGGGGACTTCCTTGTGGTCCAGTGGCTAAGACACTGCACTCTCAATGCAGGGGGCATGGGTTTGATCTCTGGTCAGGGAACTAGATCCCACATTCTACAACTAAAGAGTTCACATGCTGCAACGAAGTTAAAAGAACCCACATGCTACAACTAAGACCTGGGACATCTAAATAAATTTTTAAAAAATAAGTTTAAAAAGAAGAAAAAAAAAGACACAGGGGAAGGTATTCCCTGATGGTCAAGTGGTTAAGAATCCACCTGCCAATGCAGAGGACACAGGTTCAATCCCTGGTCCAAGAAGATACTACATACCAGAGGGCAACTAAGCTGGTAAGCCACAACTACTGAAGCCCCCACACCTAGAGCCCCTGCTCCACAAGAGAAGCCCCCACTTGCTGCAGCCAGAGAAAGCCCGCACACAGCACAACAAAGACTCAACACAGCCGAGAAACAAATAAATAGTATTTTTTTTTAGAAAGACAAGGGGGTGTACAACTAAATATAAATCAAAAAATAGAATAAAGAAATACACATACATATATGACCAGTGTCAACATAAGTGTCAAGGTAATTCAGTGGGAAAAGAACAGTCTGGATAGATATTTGGGGAAAAAAACCTCAAGAGTCACTTAACAAAATATGCAAAAATTAACTCAAAATGGAAGAGATCTAAAATTATAACACTTCTAAAAAAGGAAAATAGGAGAGATTTATTGCCACCTGATGGTAGGCAGATTTCTTTGACAAAACAATAGCACTAACCATAAAATTAAAAAATTGAACTTCATCAAACGAAAGACTTCTGCTTTTAAAAAAAATAGTATTAAGAAAATGGGGGAAGGGGTAGCCATAGACTAGAAAAAAATATTAGCAATAAATATATCAAAGGTCTTCTATCCAGAATATACTAAGGAAGATATAAAGGAAGAAATATTGATGTCATTCTACACAAACTGTTCTGAAAATAGAAGAGGAACACTTCCCAATTCATCCTACAAAAGGACAGCATGGCCCAGTTACCAAAACTAAAAGAGGCATTTAAAACTACAAACTAGTAACGCTCAGGAGCTTAGATACAAAAATCCCTAAAACATCACAGCAAATTAAGAAAAGTGTAAAGGCATCCAGGCAATAAGGAAATGAATGAATGTGGCTGCATTCTGCTTTAACAGCAAGCTGGCCAGTGGCTACCAGGAAGCAGGGATTAGGGCTGGGAGACCATTAGCAAAGGGACACAAACCTCATACCCTTTTTATAACATGCAAACGAGATGAGCAAAAGATATGGTATACAAAGTTTTCTTTTAATCTTAAACGGACTACAGATTAGTCAGGAGAGTGGTTTCTTGAGGCATCAACAGAATGAGATAGGGAAGGACTACATGTGACATCTTAGTAATGTTTTAATTTTTATTTTGGTAGTGGTTTCATGGATGTTCCTTCTATTACCACACTTTGAAGTTTATATATATGTTACAGATATTCTTTCATATGTATCAAATACTAAACTGTTTTTTATAAGTTTCTAAAGGGAGAAAAAAAAGTTACATATATCTATGGAAACATGTATGGGGAAAAAAAATAAATAAAATATACCTATGGTGCTAGAAAACTAAGTTATTTTCTTCCAGATTCCCTGTCATTTGATTGTACTACTTTTATATTTTAAAAAATAAATTCTCTATAATGTACACAGGAAACCACTAATACTGGCTGCTGCCAAGGACAGAAACTGGGTGGCTGAGGAAAAGTAGCCGAGAAAGAGACTTTTCTCCAAATGCTCTTTTTGGCTTTGATTCTGTACTAAAACAATATACAACTTACTAAAAAAAAAATTTATTTAAATTAAAACAAAATTTTTAAACGTTGCCACTACAAAGAACTTAAATTACAATCTTTTACCTAATAAAACTTATAAATAGCCAATACGTTTTACAAAGAACCACATTGTAACTGCTTTCTGTGGTTCCAAGACAACACTGGAGGCTGCCTCACACTCAGAGGTGCGCTGCCAGGGCATCTTAAATCCTTCACATAAACATATCATCAGCTGGACACTGCACACGCCACCAGCTCGAGGTGGTCTACACCTAATGCTAGGTCATGCTACATTCGTTCCAGTGATGTCACCTGGACACAGCACACACCACCAGCTTGAGGTGGTCTACACTCAATGTGAGGTCATGCTACATTCCTTCCAGTGATGTCACGTCTTTGCAAAGCTGGGTCTTAAGCACTTGCTGAGATAAAAAACAAGTACCATGAGAAAATAAATGTGGAAAAGGAAATGAGGACTGTGACGTTCAACCCAATTCCAAGTCTGAGGAGCTGTTCAGTGCCCAAGAGGCACATACATCCTACTAGGAAGCAATTACGGTGATTTAAGAATGAAATAAAAATATCACCTTTCACTTATGTTTTTACGTTTTCAAACAGCTACTAAATTGTTGGACAAACGTAATTATGAAGTTGTTTGGACTTAATTACTTTGGAAATGGAAAGACCATTAGGTGTTTCTTTTGGCCTCAGATGTGTCTCGGAAAAACTTCCAAGACAAGAAGGGAGCCATGAGCTAAGAAGTTTGAGAACTACATTTGAAAGAAACCCTCTTTTTATAACAGATACCGTCTTTGGAACCACTTTCCAGGAGAAGTATCACCACTGAAGTAACTTGTTTATCTTTTTTAGAGCAAGCCAAAGCTAAACTTTAAAAGGAAATTAAAACACGATGCAAGAAACAAGGAATATAAGCTCTCCGATTACAGTAAGATTGCTGTAGCTAATCAGCTACATGGAGTACATTAGTAAAGCTTAAGATTACTTGATTACCTTCACTTTTCTCAGTGACACTTTCCAGCTTTATCCCTAGAGATTTAAAAGTTCTGCTGATGAGTCAAACTGGAGAAGTGTCTTGGATCCAGGCACTACCTACCGTCTGCCCCTCGATGGCAGCTCGCTGGCGCCCTAACACATCCTGCAGCTGCGTGAAGTGCTGGATGAAGGCCACCACCTCCGCCTGGAAGCGCTGGGTGTGCACGTACTGCACGGACGCCATCTGGAGGCTCACTCGGACGTCGTGCTCCCGCCGGAGGAGAGGGTCGGGCCGGCCATACCTAGGAGGAAGGGCAGCAGTGTGACTCAGAGACAGCGGCAGGATGCAAATGAGTGTCTGAAGAAAACTCGGGTTCATTTAGGGGCTTCCCTAGGAAACAGCTTTAACTGTTAAAATGGAAACCCAGAAAAAAAAAAAAGGAAATCCACAACCAGGTTTTAGAAAGCAAACTCCAATAACTACCTTCTTTCTAAGCTTCCACCACATGTCGAGGATGTTAAATAAAAGTCTGGTGTGACGGCCAGGGCTATAAACACAGGGACAGGTCTGGGGCTGCAATCACTCCTGATTCCAGAACTCACTCAGAAGCCACTGTGGTTCAGACCTTTTACCTGAGCCTCTTTGCCCCTGCCTTTAAGGAAAAGTGAATATTCCTGCTCACTCTTCTAGCAAAGACTGTGACAACTTGGGGTTTTTGTTACCCCAACAACTGGTAAAGAAAATTAGGCAACAGAACCAATGCTCCTGAGGCAATCTGTCTCTGGAAACTGAAAGAAGTCTTTTTACTTCAGTGAAATGCAGTCCAAAGAGTTTTAGCATCCACATTCACTGATAAATTAAAAAACTTCTACAAATGGTTTTAATGGGACATGATACCACAATAATAAGTTATTATACAAGACATAGTCACTGGGGAAAGGAATTCATATTAGCTGAGCAACTATTATTTTGCCAGGCAGAGAGTTAAGAGTTTTACATTAATTATCTCATTTATTAAAGAACCACGCCACTGTGGTAGGTAACAATACAAATAAATCAATCTAACTTCTCAGAGGAGTATGATATACTCCCTCTGGAAATGAAAGAAAAACTTCTTAGACATCTTTAGGGACCATTTTTCTCAACTCTGGTTGAACATTAAAATCACTTTGGATAATTAAAAAAAAAAAGAACACAACACTACCACAGACCAGAATACTTGGGGGCAGAGATGAATATCCATACATTCTGACAGCTCTCCAAAAGGCTGAAAAACCACCTTTCAAAATTTCTGTTTTCTGAGAAAACTATTCTTTAATAACTACATAGGCCTAAAAATGCCTTCTAAATTTTAAAACTGAATACAGATTGTATTTATACTGGAAGAAATGCCTAATGCAATTTAAAACCCATTATCTTCAACAACTTTCTCAGGCTGAAATCATCCCAGATCATTCAGAGCTAAATGGAAATTGATCTAACACAGTCTCCTCACTATTTCAATAGAAAAACGGATACAAGGAGATTAAGTGACTTGTTCAAGTCACACAACACATTGCTGTGAAACCAGACTATAATGATAACCACAATTATTTCAACCATACCCCCTTTATTTCTTAAAGCCTGAGTAGCCCACTTCAATGCAGATCCATTTGAATATAAATCAAGATTCCTCACAACTAGATCAAATTGATTCTACATAAGAGGCTATGTTTTTTTAAAACTTTTCCTCATTGCTTAGCCGACAAGAATTTGAAACAGGAAACCATCATGATGGAAAAGCTTGATGTTTTTACTTGAAAGTCTGGAAGATGAGGGCTTCTTCTCCACTTGTAGTGAACCGTTCTCGGTAGAACTCTCCATGCGAGGTAAGGTCACTTAGAGATAGGCTCCCAATGCTTCCCTGTAAGGCCAGGTCTCCCTCTAGGAAGATTAAAAATCAGAATGCATTCTTATGGTCTTTTTTCTGTCACACACCCTAACTCTGCCTGAAACAAAAATTGATATACACATGCCTCAGACTTTACATCATTTAATAAAACGAAATGTCAAAAGTGAATATTCATATTTTAACACACCCAGAACGATATTTTATGCACTATTTCCAACAGCCTCAATGCAGAAGTCCAAAGGGATTGAAATAATACCACAGTATCACACTTTAACACTTATAAGGGGGAAGAAATTAAGGGTAAACATAAATTAAAGGATAAAATATTTACAAATACAGATAGAAACATGCTCTCTTCTGAGATCAGACCACTAATTAGAATTAGCAAAACAGCATAAGGTCTATTTTATACTATAGATAAAAGAATAAAGGAAAAAATCTCAGAGATGTATTAATCAGGCAGTATTAAATGGGTTTTAGTGATATTTAATTAAAAGGTGACATTAATAAAATAAGACACTGAAGACACAGATTTGAAACTACTCCAATATTACACAAGTGAAGCTCCTAGAAGGTGGGCATAAGAAAGAGGAAATGTTAAAACATGCACCCCTGGGCTATGAACCTATATGAATCATTCTTAACATGGGGTAGATACTGAAAAGGAATATTCTGAACTGTTGCTTATGTAAAACAAATTTTGTCATCATAATTAACAACAAAACAATGACTGAGGTGTATGTATTTGGCAGGCTAGTTCTGCTCCCAATGAAGACACATACTTATTTTTGGTTCCGAATGTCCTCTAACAAAAATACCCACCCGCCCCCCCAAAAAAGTGAAGTCACTCAGAAAAGTGAAGTTGTGTCCAACTCTTTGCGACTCCATGGACTGTAGCCTACCAGGCTTCTCCATCCATGGGATTTTCCAGGCAAGAGTACCAGAGTGGGTTGCCATTTCCTTCTCCAGGGGATCTTCCCAACCCAGGGATCAAACCTAGGTCTCCTACATTGCAGGCAGACACTTTACCCTCTGAGCCACCAGGGAAACTTATCCTACCCAAGCTTCTCCCAATTCAAAGGACTCATCTCTTCTAGGAGCCTTTTATAAATTAATTTATACCAGGAATGAAACCAATTTTAGTTCATCATTTCCCCAAAAGACATTCTTATTTTACTACAGAGTCAACATTTGAGCTTTGTAGTCTTCTTATTTTATCACCAGTTGCTTAAGGAAGGAGCAGTATTTTATGCTCACTTTGTAAATTCCTCCACTTTAGAGCTTAACGTAGCTCTTCACTTGTGTTCTACTAAGGATTACAGCCTATTGCATCCCATTAGGAAGAATGCCAGCTTTGCTACAATATCTCCCTGCTTAAACCACCCCCTCTCAGTAAAGTGAAAGTCGCTCAGTCATGTCCAACTCTTGGCGACCCCATGGACTATACAGTCCATGGCATTCTCCAGGCCAGAATACTGGAGTGGGTAGCTGTTCCCTTCGCCAGGGGATATTCCTAATCCAGGGATTGAACCCAGGTCTCCTGCATTGCAGGCGCATTCTTTACCAACTGAGTCACAAGGGAAGCCCAAGAATACTGGAGTGGGTAGCCTATCCCTTCTCTAGCATATCTTCCTGACCCAGCAATCAAACCAGGGTCTCCTGTATTGCAGGCAAATTCTTTACAAACTGAGCTATCAGGGAAGCCCACCCCCTCTTAGGGGTTCCCCCCAATTATGGCAACAGAGTGAACATATGGCCTGATTTCCCAGAGGCAGCCCCTGTTATATGCCGTTTTCCCAGTTGTAATTATTAACAATGCCCCCTTTCACGCTCCAACATGTCCAAAGTTTAGACAAAGAAATTATATAGTCATCCAGAGAGCTTTTTTAAAACTCAGATAGACCCCAGGGTCCCATCCCAACCCACAGAATCAGAGTCTTGGGATGGGAAGGGAGCTGTGCCAGACAGCTACATTTCTAGCAGATGATTCTGATCCATAAACCAGTATCTAGAAACCACCACCACCCGTCCTGGCCAGACCAGCAACCACAACCCAGCCACTGAGCCACACCTTACTTAGCATCTGTGAAGACAATTAGATTTGTGAGCAGGATGTTCAAATTCTTCCCAGATTCCCCAAGTCTGATTTTCTCCACTTACCAATCATTTCCAGGTGTGCCACTAATTTGGACACATTCGCCTTGGCAAGCTCACTGGTGGTCTTATTCAGCACGAGAGAAAGCGAATGAACCTAAGAACACAGGAGGTAAGGCAAGGCGAATGTTACTCGGAGGAAAAGGTACCTTTCAGACAAATGGCATCAAGAAAGATGCTACAAGTCTCGGGAAAGCTGAAGATAAACCTTTTTGTCCGACTGATACCAAATTCATTTCAACTTTTCTTAGCCAGTCAAACCACATAAGAGGAGAGAGCTGATAGGAAAAGAACTTGACTGGGCAATCTAAAACCCAGGTTCTGTGGTGTCTTCTCTGTGGTTGCCTCGTCTGTTCTCTTTAAATTTTTTTTTTTTTCTTTCTTCTCTCTCTTTTTTTTTTTTGTATGTTGGTTGGTTGGCTTTTTGGTTTTTGGGGGGGGATGCTTTCTTTGGGCTTCATCTATTGTTTGTCAGTAAAATGTTTTACATTATAAAACAATTTTTCCCCTTTCAGCATTTATCTCTAATATTGCACTATTCTGTAATCACTCATACAGATTCATTAAGTGTACCCTAAGAATTTGTCAAAGCGAAGTGATAAATACACTTAATGTTTAATGTCTTCAGACTAATATTTAGTAGAAGCCCCTGGTGACCAACTGGGACTTCACTTAGAAGCACAATCAAAGATTTTCTTCCCCAGAGCCAACCACCAATAGAAGAAAACCAAAATCCTGTTTTAGGAACAGCATTCTTGGAAACAAATAAATCCAGTAACATAATTCTGTCATTTTAGCTACAAAAAGGACTCTGTGTCTACGATTTATGGAGGCAGATACCCCTGAGTGCCATCACTGGGTAAGGCATCGGCTGAAGAGAAGAAAGGAGGGAAGAGGACAGAAGCTCACATCCCAGTTCACACTCTCTGCTCCCGAGTGGCAGAGCCGGTGAAATGCACCCCTTATCTTTAATGCCTACCATGACAGAGGATGACATGGTTGGATGGCATCACCGACTCAATGAACATGAGTTTGATCAAACTCCGGGAGATAGTGAACGACAGGGAAGCCTGACGTGCTGCAGTCCGTGGGGTTGCAAAGAGCTGGTCATGACTTAGCAATTGAACAACAACAAAGTAGGTGTTCAGCATACGTCTGATAAATGAAAAAAAAAAAAAAAAACAACGGAAAAGGAAAGAAAATAGCAGGAGAAAAGGAAGGAGAAAAAACATTCAAGGAATGAAGAGAAAAAAGGAGGGAATTATTACAGATGGAGCAGTGACCATGCGGGCCACTCCAATGGCATGAGGGGTCCCTTTGCAGTGGCTTCTGGACATGGATGACAGAAGGATCTCAAGGGAATGAGTTATCATGAAGGGGGAAGTGGAAAAAAAAAACAAACCTCTAGTCACTTCATCACCAAAATAATGCAAATACGCTTTGTTTGGAGGAATCCAGCTGTCAGCACCTGAGCCCACTCTCAGCATGGATCCTAGCTAGCATCACTGAAAGTGGGATGACTGGGTGTTGTAGACCTCCTGGTATAACGCAACAGGAAGCACTCAGCACCACCTATGAAGTGTCGGACCTGGATCTGATCAAGTCTTTAGAGCTAACTTCCATTTCTAAAATTAGAGGATGAGAGGAGTCAAATGTACCATAAAGAAACAGACAAATCCAGAATGTGGAACACTCTAGGAGACACTAACTTGGCTTCTATAGACAACTGCATGGGAGGAAGAAGCATGGAAGGTACCATTCACTGAATGATCATTTCTGTCACGAACGTGAGGAGGGCCATACCTAGGTCATCTCATTGAACTTCCACAATCCAATGACACAGGCACCATTAAACAATCTCTGTTTACTGATGAAAAACTTGAGGGAGAAAGAGGTTAAATGGTTTGTCCACAGCCAAACATCTGTGTGGTTACAACAAAAATGCCAGCTTTCAAATCCAGGCAGTCTGACATTTAAGACACCTGTACTCTTGCTCTCACTAAAAGCCAATAACGTTCTGAGTGAGAGGGAGATAATAATAAAAGGCACATTTAAAAATAGCTACTCTGTACTAGTTACTAGTTACATAGTAACATGGTTACTATGTGCTAGACACATTGCCAGGTGCTTCATGCAATTTCCTCATTTAGTTACCATAATCAGACAATGGAAGATAAGGAAACAGAGGCGTAAAGAAGCTAAATAATTCCACTGAATTTTACAGCCCAAAGGAAAGACAAGAAGTCACTGAAACCATTTATTTCCCCTGCCTCCAGATGGGATTAATGCTAAAACCTTTTCTGAGATATTAACGTCTACCCTTTAGGAATAGACATCCAAAAGACCATGTATCTCCTCTGTGAGGTATCGATTTTCTGGCATAAATACACAGTGAGAGCATCTAAGTAAACAAGCCCACCTTCATACTCAGAACAAGAGCCTAAGGGAACTGATACCTTGAGATCCAGTTTGGTGTTAACTGGCTCCTGAAGTTCAGACTCTGCTAACGCACTTGATTCTGACTTTACGTTTTGTAGGACGTCCTCAGGCGGCACCTTCATCGCATGGTTGTCTGCAGTGGAGCCAATTCCAAAAAAATCTAGGATCACGACCCAGGTCTGCAGTGTGATCAGCACATCCAAGCAGTTAAAATCAACATCAATGCTCCGGTTAACTCGATTGTAACTGGAAGAGAATTCTGGATGCTTCTTATCCACCAGGAATACATTGATATGGACCAAGGAATCATCAAATTTACTCTTTCCCGCAAGTATCTTGGGCTCATCTACCGTTGGAGAAGGAGGTGGGGTCAAGGGATAGTCCTTGTCTTGGACTTCCTTTTGCTTCTTCCGGGAGGCCGAGGTGGGTCTCTGATACAGCTGAAATACATTGGGAGCTTCCTCCATATGAGAAGGGAGAGACCGAGGCATGTCTGGATACTCCACGTTGGACACAGAAGGGCAGGACTGAGAGAGATACTCTTTTTGTGCTAAACTAGATGGCTTTGGGGCTCCCCGAGACACCATCAGGTTCTTATATTTGGAATCTGGATTTTTCTCCAGTAAGTCCTCCATCAGCAGAGAGCGCAGGGCAATCTGAATGGACAGAGTCTGGGGGTGGTCTTTACTGAATTCCACCTCAAAATCCTGAAATTTTAAGCTCACAAGACCCTGGGCCCCCAAGGTCAGATCTCCACTTAGCTGAACTTGAAGCTCTGATATACAAAAGTTGGCTTGAATCTGGGTAAAGGATTTGACTTCCTTCACAGACAAGGACTTTTGAGAAGAGTTAGAAAGACTGGAGTGGCTGAACAATCCATTCTCCTTCCTTTCAGCGGAAGGTTCTCCACAGGTACTGAGGGGAGGCAGAGGAGAATTAGGGCCGGGTGAGGAGGCTGCACTGACTGGAAACTTATTCAGATCTTCACTATACACCAGATTGTCCAGCGTTTGTAAAACCTGCTCATATACATGCTTTGCTAACACCACCTGCATTCGAAGAGAAAAATTCAGTTATTCCACTGCTACTGTCAAATGCATTCATATGCACTGCCCACAAATTTTGTATGACTTTACCCAAGTGGTTTTTTTAAAATATAATTTATAAGATATATTTTATTTCAATTTATTTATTTTTAATTGGAGAATAACTGCTTTACAATATCGCCTTGGTTTCTGCTATATATCAACTCTCCAAGATGTTTTAAATTAGTTGACAGCAAGGATCCCCTCTTTCTTTCTTTTTCGTCCTTACACTCTGCCTCTCTCTGACCTGTATCCATTGACAAGGCCGTCCCCAAGTACCTCACGGAATAATCTTCACACAATAAATGTTCAATAAGTGCTGGTAAATGTAGGCCTGAATCTGCACAATCATTCTTTCTAACCCCACAAAACTACAGAAATTGAAGGAAAAGTTTAAAAGAGAAAAACCTTAAAAGCCAAAAAGAAAAAGATTCAGGGAAAGTTCTCTCAACCAGAGACCCATATCCAGAAAGTACTGATGTCAAAAGCTACACATGTTCTGTTAACAGCACCCCTGGGTTACTGCAGAGCAGCTGCCAAACTAATGACCAGTCACTGCTCTAGATCCTGTGCACTGTCCTAAGGTCCTGCCTATCCTTGCTGTTTTATAATGTTATGCTTTTTGCTCTCTGGCCTGTGAAAGCAGGAAAAATGACACTTTTGAAGGAAAAAGGATGAAAGATGTATACATACATACCACACACACACCCTGGACCATTTCATTTCAATGGGGGCAAGACTAATTCTCCCTTGAAAGGATCTGTCAACAGCTCAGATAATCAGATTGTTTTATAGGTGGGCCACATATGCCAAAAGTGTGACAAGAATTATAACACTCTGGGAAAGAGGGATCCTGACTTTTTAAGCAATAATTTTCCTCATTTCTTAATGGCAACAGAATTAACGATTTGCCCTCTTCCACTCTATAATTCACCCCTCCACATGAAGAAGCTAACAAAGACTGATTCAGTGATAGAAGGACATGATAAAAGGATACCATGCTTATTAGAACAAGTTATTGACAATAATGTGCATCAACAATATCTCTTTGAATTTATATTTTCCTTCCAACATTTTATATATACAAAATATAACAAGACATAAACATAACACATGTATATAACAAATATAAAATCATTACATGACTTCAACTGTCCTGACATAAAAATCAATAGCGTGCTTACTTGAACCGGATTAACAAATTTTCCTTCAATCTTCATGATGCTAGAAGCTCCCAGGTCATCTGGACTAAGTGAGAAAGTCAGTTCAGATTCTCTCTCTATAGGGATCTTCTCCAGTTTAAACTGAATGGTCGTGTTGTTGAGGATGTGAAAAGCTGGCGTAAGAGAGAAGAAATGACCGACTAGAAACACTCAGACTGATTGCGTCACTGCTGACCAAGTGAGGGTATATAACAAGCCCAGGAGTTGCTCTTTGACCACGAAGGCAGGTTAGCCTGGCGCCGAGGGTCTGCAATTGAGTACAAACCCTGGCAACTATTCCAAGACCAAAACTCACAGCAAGCAAGGGTATAAGATAAATTTACACATAAAGAGCATGTTACAGCTATTTTCATAACAGGCTCCATTTGATGGTTTCAAAATATGGTGCAGTGAACATTAACCCAGGCAAGGGTCCTCAGTAAGCTTCTCTTAACATCCCAAGCTGGCATTTTCCAAACAAATTTGCTCATCCATGCCCAGCTTTAGATTGATCCCTCTTATTGGGTCTAACTCAGAATCAAGGACAACAGAGAACTCTAAGTGAACAACTTTTAACCCAAGCAGAGAAAGCAATCTTTCGGTAACTATCTTTCGGTAAAAAGGAATCAGTGTGTTAACATCTGAGAACCATACGAGTTCTCAAAGGCATTAATATCTTTACCAATCAATATAGCTTAGCTGATTTCTATAGATGCCAAGACTAACAGATTGAACTGCTTGGTTTTAGCAGATCAGATTGAGAATACATAAACACAAGCACTTTATTCCTAGAACCCTGCACCAAACCATTACAGAAGATGGCAGGATAGCCAACAGAGACCATAACATCCACAGACTAAATTGCACATTCTATTTCTGTCAATCCCTCCAGCTATCTTAGACTACAATATTTAACTAGGAAAGATCTACAGCTTAGGAATGAAAAAGTCATATGCATCTGACTAAATTACATAATACTCTAACAGAATCCACCCTCTGAATCCCAGTGAATGAATACTCACCCAAGGGGGCCACTTAAAAAATCCTTATTTTGCCAAAAATGGCATTCAGTGGGAAAAGGTGCAAACATTCAAACGTAATATGAAAGCATTCTCTTAAAATTCTATTTTAACTTCTTAAATATTCACTTAGGGTAATTCTAAAAGAAAGGTTTTTGTTGTTATTTTAAGCCAGGTACTACCTTCATAGCTGGGTCTGGAATCTAAACAAAATGAGAAAAAAGATACCCATGCCTCACCTTGACCTCTATGCAAAGATTCAAAGAAATCATGTCGGGTGAAGTGAGCTTCTTCCTGACTATTGGCATTGGTAGACCCAGACAGAGGGCAGAACGCCCGGCTCATTTCCGGCCCGGGGCCCTCTCTGCCTGTCAACTGGGTGCAGTTCAAAGAATATAATTTAATGTCTTTGATTTCTACTTGCAGACGGTCACTTCTGGATTCATCATCTCCTGCCACAAAATTCTGGATGAAGATCTGTCCCAAGTGTCCTACCAACAACTCGGGACTCCCAGGCTTCCGAGGGATGGAAACCACTGGCGATTCAATGTTTATGTTCAAGATGAGCTTTACGGTGTCAGAATGAGACGCACCTAGGCCAAACCCATATGGTTCATTTTCTTCTAAGAAAAAGGAGTCCCGGGCCTTCCTGGGAGTTTCAAAGAGTGATACCATCTCACTGTACTCAGCTGTCTTAGTGGCTAGGACCGTGGTGACTTTGGTGGCTGCGCTTTTCAGCATACTTCGAAAATTTTCTTCCAGCTCATCCATGGACAACGTCAGCTCCTTCAAGAATTTAGCGGAGTGGTTGTAATGCAAGGAGGCCATCTTGAGGTTGAGAAAACATTCCTGTTTAGATTTCTCAACAAAGGTGAAACTCAGAGCATCAGTGAGGGCTGCGTCTTCCATTCTGACAAATACAGATTCATAGAAGCCAATATCACTGATGATATTTTCATAGCCTACGGAATTTCCAATGCTGACAACATATTGGTTCTTAACATTCTCTTGTGTCAAATCCATAAGCTGCAAACAGCCGAGAGAACCATTCATGTCAAATGTGTTGCCCATGGAGACATTAACTTTGGTGCCACCTATACTCGCTGTTGCAATCTTTCTGCCATACTTCTCTCCATTTGCCATTCCCACCGTCCGAAGGAGCAGCAGGTTAAGTCTGTGGATTTCCACTGCAACCTCCGTGTTTTGTTCATATGTAGATTGGTAAGTTCCCTGTTCCCTAAAGCTTCTTTCAAAATCAGTCATTAAAGGTTGAGGACTCAACTCATCTTTTTCCTTGGGAAAAGATTTTTGAAGAAAACCAATCAGCTCCACAATTGTCTCTGGATTTAGGATGATATCCAAATTATTCACCTGCAATGAAATCACCTGAAGGGTGCTATCCAAATTCATGGACGGGCACTCTGAACTCACAAACTGATATTCCAGTTTTATGAGGGACTCTTGTTCTTTGGTGAGAACTCTGTCCAGAGAAATACTAGTGGCTGACTGGTTGTTCCGTGTGGCAGCACTCGTGAAGTGGGCCACGTTGGACCCAGAGACGGGAGATTGGGCCCTGCTGTCCCGGAGGCTTCCTGTCGGGATATCAAAGCTCAAGTTCTTGTGGGAGGCCATCAAAAGGTCAAAATCAGCGCCATACGTCTGCATGGTGTCCACCAGGAGCAAACCATGAACGGTGAGGGAGACCTCAGCATCATAAGGCCTCTTCACAAAGTGAGCATTGGTGCCAAACACCTTGAGCACAGAGATGTACCGGCCGTTGCTCTCAACACCAAGCTGCATGCAATTCACCTTAAACTCCGCCAGGAGGAGCTGTGACTCCACCAAGACCTCCCGAGTATGCTGCTCCAACATCACAATGCTCTGGGTCAAGTTCATCACGGAGTCTTGCAAACTTCCCCGCTGTCCCCCTTGGGGAAAAATCTTCTCCTTCATCTGAGAGTCAAAAGTCTTCATTTCTGGGGTGGTCAGGAGAGCAAAACAATTCTTCAGAGCAGATATTTTATCTTCATTGATGTGGATCTTCAGGTCTGGTAGGTTGCCTGAGAGGACGGCTCCAGGGTACTTGGGATCTGATGTATAAATCAATCGACGTTCTAACTGGAGGTGAACGTTGAATTTCTCGACCACGTGGGTCGGTCCCACGTCAATATCCTGGACATGCTTCCAGTTGTCCTTCACGCGTCCAACCATGATCTGCAGGTCGAGAAAGGACAGCGAGTACCTCTCGTACATCTTCGTGCTCATGAGATGTGCTTGAAGCTGCTCTTCACTGAACTTGACTCCAGAAAATGGAGGTGTTTTCTCCCCATTACTGCTGCTAGTCTCAGGAGGTGGGGTATTGGGAGGTGTGGCAAGAGGGGTCTTATATTCATCATCACTGAACTGATTCTCTTCCAATGCTGACCCGTCCCCACTCTTCCTCTTGGAGTCATCTGCAGATGAAAACAGAAGATTTAAAGTACATGTCGGCTCTTGCCTTCCTCCCCCATTTAATGTAATAATTAAGAAAAGTAGAGAAGAGTCGGACACAACTTAAGAGGCTGAACGACAACACGAAAGAATCAAGAGCCCTGATTTAAAAAATAAACGGATGAAAACTCTTAGCATAGTATTCTGTATTTCCCATGTATTCAGAGTGAACTTATCTACTGATTTGGAAATCAAAACACAAAGAGTAAAAGTTCATGGAACATGAGGAAAGATGGAGACCTGCTAACACAGGAACACATGTCAGGGTGCAGAAACGAACAATGCCCTCTAGACACTGTCCCCCCGCCCCCCAACATCTGAGCTGCACTGCATGAGCTGCCATCACCAACCCTCCTTATTTGTTTACTTTTTCCTGTATTCATCTATGTGTTTGTTTTGTCCCCCCAACTAGAAGTTTCCTAAAGAACAGAGGTTTCCTCTGCCTCCTCAACACAATACCCGAGTTTTAGATCAGCACTTGGCGAGCAGTAATTGCTTAATATGTCAAGTTTCCAGCCCCAAATTCACTCAACCCCTCTCTTCGGCACCTGAGCAGTGTCGCGACAACTACAAAAACACGTCCCTAGGTTTGGTCACCTGTGTCTCTGTCCCATGTTAGTGTTTTATAAATCCAAGTAGGTACTTTCTGAGGTTGTGTGATCCTTTTCTTCGGATGTAATTCCCTTTACACATCCCCTTAGGGCCAAGCTCATACCAGCCAAAGAGTAGAAACAACCAAATGTCCACCAACTGATGAGTGGATAAATATTATAAAATGTAGTATATCAATACAAGGGAACATCATTTAGCTGCAAACAGAAATGAAGTATTGATAACATGCTACAGGGCTTCCCTGGTGGCTCAGATGATAAAGAATCTACCTACAATGCAGGAGACCAGGGCTCAGTCCCTTGGGTTGGGAAGATCCCTTGGAGAACAGAATGGCTATCCATTCCAGTATTCTTGCCTGGAGAATTCCAAAGACAGAGGAGCCTGGCGGGCTACAGTCCAAGGGGTCAAAAAGAGTCAGACACAACTAAGTGACTAACACTTTCACTTTCCCTTCTTTCACAAAATGGATAAACCTTGAAAACACTAAGTGAAAGAAGTCATACATAAAAGGTCTCATATTACATGATTCTATTTACATGAACTGTTCAGAACAGGCAAATAAACAGAGATAGAAAGATCAGTGGTTAGCAAAGGCTAGGAGAGGTGGTAATAGAGAATATGGGTCTAGAATGTCTTCTTGGGACAAAGAAAATGTTCCAGAATTAGATAACAGTGAGAGCTGTACCATTTTATGAATATACCAAAAACAACTGAATTGTACATTTTCAAATGGATCTCAATAAAACTACTATATAAAAAAGTAACAAGTTAACTTTGGAGCCTAGAAACGTTAAATAAACCCCTATTTAAGCTTTACTTGGTTCAATGAGAGAGAGAGATCAATCTGCCAAGATATGCCTTTATTACTTCACATTCACACTGTACCTTGGGTGTTGGTCAACAGCATTCTTCCTAGATCCACAACAACCAACACGGGATTCTTGAACTTAAAGTCATCAGGAAATATCACTTGAGGGGCAGAAATGTCCAGTCTCACAGTCCACCGTTTACTCTCCTCCTATAAAAATAGAATCAACCACAATTAAATAGCCTTGAACTACAACAGCTAAGAGTGGGCACTTTTATCAGCTGGAGCTCAAGCTTCCCTGAAGGTCACACTAGGATCACAGGATGACCTAATGGTCTATGGTATTAAAGCAAAACATTTAAAATAAAAGTGGATCCAAATGCTTAAGGATATGAGACATTACCAGAGGAAAACGGCTGAAGTGGGCAAGAAAAATGTGCAAATTACTGGTTTGGGCGTTGCTTGCTATTTGATTCTGATGATCGATGGTTTAAGAAAGGTCTTATTTCTAAAGACTTAATACTTTAAAAGTATTGTAGAAATTATGGAATTCAAATAAATGAGAAATCTAAATATTTTTATTTATTCATGGACATTGCTAAGCACGAACTTTCAGGCCAAAATATCTTACTGAAAAACATAAGCTTTGACATTTTAAATATAAAAAAGGGACAATTCATTAATTTGTTAATGGCTCTTCCCATGAATTTGTTATATAAATTAGCTAATTTATATAAATGCTATCAAAGAGGATTATATACAGTAAAAAATTAACAATTTATATATTGTTTCAATTTATTTAAATTGAAGGACAATTACAATACTGTGATGGTTTTTGCCATACATCAATGTGAATCAGCCATAAGTATATATGTGTCCCCTCCATCATGAACTCCCCTCCCACTGCCCTCCTTACCCCATCCCTCCAGGTTGTCAGAGAGCAACAGCTTTGGGTGCCCTGAGTCATACATCAAACTTACACTGGTTATCTATTTTACATATGGTAATGTGTATGTTTCAACACTATTCTCTCAAATCATCCTACCTCACCGTCTCCAACTGAGTCCAAGAGTCTGTTCTTTATGTCTGTGTCTCTTTTGCTGCCCTGCATGTAGAACTGTCTGTACCATCTTTCCAGATGCCATCAGTTCCGTTCAGTTCAGTCCCTCAGTTGTGTCCAACTTTTGCCACCCCATGAATCGCAGCATGCCAGGCCTCCCTGTCCATCACCAACTCCCAGAGTTTACCCAAACTCATGTCCATTGAGTTGGTGATGCCATCCAGCCATCTCATCCTCTGTCGTCCCCTTCCCCTCCTGCCCCCAGTCTCTCCCAGCATCAGAGTCTTTTCCAATGAGTCAACTCTTCGCATGAGGTGGCCAAAGTATTGGAGTTTCAGCTTCAGCATCAGTCCTTCCAATGAACACCCAAGGACTGATCTCCTTTAGGATGGATTGGTTGGATCTCCTTGCAGTCCAAGGGACTCTCAAGAGTCTTCTCCAACACCACAGTTTAAAAGCATCAATTCTTCGGCGCTCAGCTTTCTTCACAGTCCAACTCTCACATCCATACATGACCACTGGAAAAACCATAGCCTTGACTAGACGGACCTTTGTTAGCAAAGTAATGTCTCTGCTTTTGAATATGCTATCTAGGTTGGTCATAACTTTCCTTCCAAGGAGGAAGCATCTTTTAATTTCATGGCTGCAGTCACCATCTGCAGTGATTTTGGAGCCCAGAAAAATAAAGTCTGACACTGTTTGCACATCTATTTCCCATGAAGTGATGGGACCAGATGCCATGATCTTCGTTTTCTGAATGTTGAGCTTTAAGCCAACTTTTCCACTCTCCTCTTTCACTTTCATCAAGAAGCTTTTGAGTTCCTCTTCACTTTCTGCCATAAGGGTGGTGTCATCTGCATATCTGAGGTTATTGAGATTTCTCCCGGCAATCTTGATTCTAGCTTGTGTTTCTTCCAGACCAGCGTTTCTCATGATGTACTCTGCAGAGAAGTTAAATAAGCAGGGTGACAATACACAACCTTGACATACTGCTTTTCCTATTTGGAACCAGTCTATTGTTCCATGTCCAGTTCTAACTGTTGCTTCCTGACCTGCATATAGGTTTCTCAAGAGGCAGGTTAGGTGGTCTGGTATTCCCATCTCTTTCAGAATTTTCCACAGTTTATTGTGATCCACACAGTCAAAGGCCTTGGCATAGTCAATAAAGCAGAAATAGATGTTTTTCTGGAACTCTCTTGCTTTCCTGATGATCCAGCGGATGTTGGCAATTGATCTCTGGTTCCTTTGCCTTTATATGCCTTAATATACGGTATTTATCTTTCTCTTTCTGACTTACTTCACTCTGTATAATAGGCTCTAGGTTCATCTACCTCATTAGAACTGACTACTCCAATGCATTTCTTTCCATAGCTGAGTAATATTCCATTGTGTGTATGTACCACAACTTATTTATCCATTTATCTGTCAATGGACATCTAGGTTGCTTCCATATCCTAGTATTGTAAATATATAATTTATACATTTTATATATACTATATAAATATAATTTATATAACTACATGTAGTAATAGTAACATTTGGTAAATTATATGTAGTAGTAAAAGATAATTTATATAAATGCCATGAAAGAGAAACCTCTTGGTCTAAGATAATCAGAAGTACTAAATGCTGTTATTTGTATTGAAACACATGCAAAAACAAAAAACAAAACAAATTCTGCATCCCATACTACAAACCCCTAAGTGTTGCCCCTGAACATTTCTGCCATCCCTTACACTCCCAGCTGGCTCTGCACCAACTACAAGCTACCCTCTGAGTGGTACACCTACTGCTGCATCTGAGCAGCACATCCCCAGGACAGGGTCAGAAACTCAGTTTAGCTGGACTGTTGAGATGTTTCTTGGCTCTTCCTGTGCACAAGCGTCCTCATGTCAGCTGGGCATTCGGCATCACAAAGTGATCATCACTCCCAGGAATCAAAATGGAGGTATCGGGCTTCCCTGGTGAACCGGTGGTTAAGAATCCTCCTTGCAATTCAAGGGACACTGGTTCAATTCCTGGTCCGGGAAGATCCCACATGCAGCGGAGCAACTAAGCCCACGAGCCACAGCTCCTGAGCCCACACACCTAGAACCCATGCTCCACAACAAGAGAAACCACTGCACTGAGAAGCCCGTGCACCACAACAAAGAGTAGACCCTGCTCGCCTCAACCGGAAAAACCCACATGCAGCAACAAAGACCCACCACAGCCAAAAAAATAAACAAACAAATCTTTAAAACAAAAAGTTACTGGGGCATCATTCCAATAGTTTTTCTTCTGATAACAGTAAGTAAAAGGGGGTGTTCTTAATTGAAATATTTACAAAATGTCAGGTCTAGAAAATGGAACAAAGACAAGTCTTGAGAACGTTCTAAGACAGAAACAAGGAAGAAATAATAGATGATCTAGTCTCAGTCATTTGTTTTTATTTATTACACCCTGACTGTAAAAGACATGGGATTTTACTTTTTGCTAGCTGATAAGTATTTCATAGATTCTGTTTACTTATTAGTGTAATTGATACAAGCATGACTCTCTACTGTAGATAAAGAACTTCCCAAAAAGAATGCCTTCCTCTTCCCACCCCCACCCCCAAAAGGAGCATTCGTTATGTCCACTTACAATGAAATCACCCACTAGCAATCGGTCAAGAGTCTGTCGGATTTCTGCCTTGGTCTGCATCTTCAGTCTGTTGTACTGTCTTCGCGCAGCTTCAGCCACTCTCAACTCAAGTTCAGATTGATAACCAAAACCTGCCAGATTGGAAATATCCAAGAGTCAGAATGTTCTTATGGTTGGGTGAAAGAAAGCGCTGCAACATCTACTCTCACCAGGAATTTCCACCATAGCTAAAAAACAGTCTGTACAACAGGAGTTCCTTACTCCAGCCTGAGCTGGGGTCACAGGAAAGTGGCAAAGACAGTGAAGGACAGCCATGCAGAGAAAGGTAGTACATAAGAGGTGGGTATCTAAGTTATCAGAATTTCTAGAATCATTTTCTGAAAGATTCTAAAGTATTATATTTCAAAATCCTTAAAAGCATGATTATTACTGAAAGGGAAACTGGAATTTAGGAGGATTTGCCTTCTACATTCCATCAGTGTCAGAGCAATGAAGCTAAGACATTTATGGTCACCGTCTACATGAAAGGGGTTTCCCAGAGGGCTCAGTAGTAAAGAACCCACCTGCCTATGAAGGAGACATGGGTTCAATCCCAGGGTGGAGGAGATCCCCTAGAGGAAGAAATGGCAACCCACTCCAGTATCCTTGCTTGGAAAATTCCACGGACAGAGGAGCCTGGTGGGCTGCAGTCTGTGGGGTCGCAAAGAGCAACTAAGCATGCACACACATTCATGTACATGCTGCTGCTGCTGCTAAGTCACTTCAGTCGTGTCCAACTCTGTGTGATCCCACAGACGTCAGCCACCAGGCTCCCCCGTCCCTGGGATCCTCCAAGCAAGAACACTGGAGTGGGTTGCCATTTCCTTCTCCAATGCATGAAAGTGAAAAGTGAAAGGGAAGTCGCTTAGTCGTGTCCGACTCTTAGCGACCCCATGGACTGCAGCCTACCAGGCTCCTTCAACCATGGGATTTTCCAGGCATGAAAAGACTCAAAAACTGGATCAAAAACTAAAACAACCCTTATGAAAGAGGAGTGACGGATATATTTAGGAAAGCACTATTGTTTTATCGATTTCTCTATCAACAGAATTGCTTTTTTTGCATATACTGTCTCAAATCTTTTTGGGAGACAAAGGCAGACATATGTATACCAGTGCACAGAAGAGTCCAATGACAACCTCTGCAGTATATATCGCTGCACCAAACAAGTAAAACAGACCACTCTCATCTAGCAGAAAATTCTTGAACATTCCTCCTAAATTCTCTGGCCTAAAATATCCTGGGTAGCCAAGGAAACCACTGTCGTAATAGTTGGAAAGTATTTTAAATGCATGCTAAATGAAGGCAAAGAAAGAAAAAATATTAAGTCATTGATTCCCCTTGGAAGAGCAACTTTCCAAGGATATTCACTTTGATTCAGTATCGAAGGACAACCCTTCCACTTACTGTCAGGCCTTTTCTAGCACTACCAGGTCACCGGAATGTATAATAACCCTTGTCCCAGAAGCGACAACAAAGAGGTCATTAGAAAGTAACATAATCAAACAAAAAAGTTAACCTGAGGTATGAACCTTTCCCTTGTAGAAAAAGTCTGCCACTTTTTTAATAGCCTGGGGATTATATATGATGTTCAAGGGCCTCGTGCTGACATTCAGCCGCCTCTCAAAATGGCTGTGCACTGGATTTCTCTCGTACAGCATCTCAAAAACCGGGTCATCTGGGTCTGCAGCTAGAGGAAAAGAACCAGAGGGGGAAAAAAATAAATAGAACACAGCAAAACAATCACCTTATTCTTTATAACTGGCAAAGAATTCTGGGGGGAAAAAAGACATTTCCTCAATTATTTTCCAATTAAGTCTCATTTTCAAAAACTTTATAAAATAGAGAGCCCAATAAGGACTGCCTCTAGGTATCAACAGGACTCCTCAAGACCAAGTTGCTGTATTCACTCCCATCATGGAACCCCAGACCTGGAGGCCCTGTGAGTTGCTCCAGTCACTCACGAGTCAAGGGAGAGCACAGGGGCGTCTCCAGGTCAGATAAGGATCCACACAGCAAACCCATGGGCACAAAACAGGACTCACTCCCTCTTTGACCTCTGACCAAGACTACTGATCTGTAATCATTGCATTTTTAAGGTTGAATTTAAGAACACGTGACAGTTTACCAGGATAATGATGGCTGCTGTCTGCAGACGTTGTTTGGAGTCCAAAAGACTGGGAGACTCTGCCAACTTCCTTTTGCTGATGAACACACACAAAACACATAAAGGTCAGGGTGAGAGGGGCCAATTCACCGTGCACACATTCTCTCTCATCTTACCCTTTGGCGTCACTCTCACTTAGCACAGTCGAATCAAAACTCACGTGACATCAGGGGATGCAGACCTGGAGGCCGAGCCCTCCAGTCTGTGCCTTCCCCAGCCTGTACAGGCAGGTGCTGTTCTGCACTCGGCACTACATGAACTACTGCTCAACGAGGACTGGACGTGCACAGCTTTTCACACTTTCATTCTGCCCTCCCACCCTATCACCAACCCCCTAAGCCAAAAAGTTATGGGAAGCATAAAAAGGAGCTAAAGATTCAACTCTTCTGATCATATCCTTGCCAACTCAGTAAGATCAAAGATCTTCTCGTCTAAGAAGAATATTATATATAAAAAAGTACACATACAGAGAAAACTTGAAGTGGTTCTTCTGTAACTCTAGAGAGATGAGAAGTCCTATCAGTGACTAAGGATCAGAATGCATGAAAATCACTGTCAAGATACAGAGGAAATTCAAACACTGAACCTGAAATGCAGGAAATAGTCATGCTGATAGCATTTTCTTCCAAATCCAGGCAACTATTCTAAGGTGGCTACAACACCAGGTGGGGGGAAGTCACTGCCATAAATCCCACCAACACATGGTAACAAAATCAAAAAACTTATCTAACTCTAGTTATAGTCTGATCAGCGTGTCTCTCTCAAAATGATCAAATATCGGAACAAATCAAGTTAATATTACTAATTGCTTGCCTAAAACTGATGGCAATTCACCAACACCCTGAACGAAATCATACAGCTATACGTACTGGATTAGGGAAGACCAGAAGAGGAAACATGGTTCCTTCCGTAGCCAGGTCTCGAAGAAAGAGTCCACCCAACCGGACTAAGAGCAAGGAGGAGTTTCTTCGAGGAAGGGATTCTGCTAGAAGTTTTACACCTACAGAAGATAAATGTTAAGAGCTGATACTATGCCACCATAGCCTTAAGTATTTTCAAAGTATTAGATACTTTATAAAAATATTATAAAATCTAATATAAAAATATTAGATTTTAGAGTGAACTATCAGATATCATGAACTATTTCTCCTTCGAACTGGAACAAAATAACCCTATCTACATATCTATATGTCTACTTCCGTTCAGTTCAGTCGCTCAGTCATGTCTGACTCTTTGCAACCCCATGGACTGCAGCATGTCAGGCTTTCCTGTCCACTGATGTAAATTTGTGAGGAATATCAGAAGCTTTCTAACACAATGAATTTTAAACAGAGCATTTCACAATTCAGTTCAAGCAATCTGCTAGTTCACACTAAGTTTATGACTTCTCAGCTCTCAAGATTACAAAGTCAAAGCCAGTCAAAAACTGGCTTTTTTTTTTGGTCACTTGCCTTTAAACTACCGCCAGACCTCAGATAAGTGGCTGTTTTATGAACTACAATAAATCTATTTGTGAGAAGACATAACTAACATCTGGGCATTTATTTATATACCTTCAATTCAAATTCACAAAAAGAAGTCAAAAATTTTTCATTATTTGCAGATTCCATATTTGCAAATTCACCTACTCACTAAAATTTACTGTAACCCCAAAAATAATACATTCACAGTGCTCTGCAGACATGTGCAGAGCATTCAAGTCACCTGAAGTGCGTATTTCTAGTTGAAGTTGAACAAGGCAACAATCTGCCTTCTTGTTTCAGCTCATAGCAGTGCCCTTATCATGATCTAATTAGTGCCAGCTTTTGGCATTTTTGTGCTGTTTTTTGGGGATTTCGCTGTTTAAAAGGGCCCCCAAGCACAGTGCAGGAGCGCTGTGTTTTACAGAGGAAATACATGTAGTAGATAACCTTCACTCAGACATCAGTTACAGTTTCAGTGTCGCTGGCCATGAGATCCATTAATGAATTAACAACATGTATTAACTAAGGTGTCATTAAACACACAGACACAGAGAACAATGTATTTATCTACTGATGAATGTGATCACCAAATGCTTACAGACACCTAACCTTGTGTTTCCACTAGGGGCCATGACTCAGTACTCATGGCAACTTTCTACAACAGAACTACCACAAATACCAAGACTCAAGTGGACACTGGTGTCTGGGGAGATAGAGAGCATCAGGAAGCATTTTGGGGGCAGCACCTGAAAACTCAAGCTGCATGAAAGCACTCTGGTTCATCTGGGGAGCCCCCTGCTCCTGGTGCAGCAGAGTCACAGTCCCTCGCTGCAGCTGCAAGTTCAGTTTCGCAAAGACATGGTCTCGCTTTGTGTATGTGTTCATACAAGAGGCGTCCGCAGTAGGGTCAAAAAACTCCTCGGAGCCTGAACATGAGGAAGAAGAGGCTTTAAGAAAACACGTGGGAAAGTTTAAAAAGCACTGATGGCAGTCTCAATGATATGATATAACTATTATCTGCCCTTTAGGAAAGAACTCCGAAGTCATGGGTGACTTTTATTCACCAACATGAAATGACTCTAACTGCCTTTACAAGGGCTCTGATCAACTTACTGTCAAACGAGGGGCAATGTCAAATTCATGATAAACCACAGTATAAGGCAGCACTGCCCAACACAGTGCAATGCTCTATACACTGCACTGTCCACATGGTGGCCACTAACCACAGGAGGCTCTGAGCACTGTGGCTCATGTGGCTAGTCAACTGAGGAAGTGAATTTTTGATTTTATCTGAATAAATTTAAATAGCCATTTGTGACTGTGGCTACCACATAGGACAGCCTGAGTCTAAAGGGTGATTCTGGACTGGTATTCAAGTCCTCAGGGTTTCAAACTTTTGAACTGGCTCAGACTTAATTCTCTTACAGTCACTGCCACTCAGATCTGTTTGAAACCATGTAAATATTCAAATTCAGTAATGGAGTTGTAAATGAAATATCTCTTAAAACCTACTCTCAGGCTTCGCTGGAGGTCCAGTGGTAAAGAATCTGCCTGCCAATGCAAGAGACACAGGTTTGATCCCTGGTCCAGGAAGATCCCACATGCTGCAGAGCAACTAAGCCCATGGGCCACAAGTATTGAGCCTGTGCTCTAGAGCCCAGGAACCGGAACTACCGAGCCCACGTGCCACAACTACTGAAGCCCACGAGCTGAAACTAGAGAACAGCCCACACAGCAACAAAGGTTCAGCACAGCCAAATATAAATAAAGAAAATTATTTTTTTTAAAAACCTCTCTCTGCCTCTATAAACATGAGACAAACTGCTACAAATGTCTACCTTTTTTTTTTTTTAATTTGAAATATACCATGGGCCAGTTTCACAAATAATAGGTGAACCGTGAACCAAGTGTCTCCCTTCACTGTAATCAAGAAGGGCACATGAAAGCCAGCTGCCGCCTTACCCAGGATCTCCTCGGGAGTCCACTGCTCCTGCGGCTCTGCCATCAGGCCCTCCACTGGCTTCCCTTCAGGGCTCTGCTGCCCGTACCAGCCACCCCAGCCAGGAAACCAGGACTGAAGGTACTGCAGCATCCCGCTGCCTCCCCCGGGGCCTGGGTCTCCAGGAGAGTCTCCCAGAGGATCCAGCTGAGGCTCCCGTAGGCTCTGTGTCAATCAAAATGAGCACACGTGAGGACCAAAGACAGAGACAGGGCATGAGGTGCCACTCCTCATTCTCTGTGCCCCCAGAAGCACTCAGCATGCTGGGTGTGAACACAGGTTCTCTCGGAGGATCTCCTACCTCTGCCAGTTCTTCCTGCTTGTGAAACCGTTCATGCACCAGTTCACGCAAAATCTTCAGTTCCTCAAAGCTCTGCTCCTCTTCAATCCGATACATTTCCTCCTGTTCGGGTGAAGACAGACAAAACAGGTGTCAGGGCTGTAGAGAAAGTGGACATCATCACGAACCTGTCCAGTACTAAAGGAACCCACCTGGCCCCCAATGTTTCCAATGTTTCCAAGACCCAGAAACCATGAAGATAAACAGTGAGTTCCATAACTGCTAAGCTTCTGGTTCAAACAGCTTTTCCGTATAACCCCGGTAGATCCTACCTGTACCCTGAGACTAACAGGAAGTGCAGAGAGAGCAGAGTGGTATTGAGTTGTTAACAGGTACATGAAGGACAAGTGTTGCAGGACAAGTGTTGCTGGACTAGCCCATCTTTGCTCAGCAAAGGCAGTTTACAAAATGCTTTCACATGCATTACCTCAACTGATTCAAGTCGGTGGCTGGTTGTTAATCTTCCCGAGTCAGAGGAGGAAACTGAGGACCTAGTTTACAGAGTAAGTGTGCAGGCCTCCAGCTTCTTTATGTTTCATGTGGGACATTAGCAAGGAAGTGGTCATTTTCATTCGTTTCATGCTAGTTAGGAAAGAACAACAGTGGCCAGCGACATACAAAGATGTGGAAGAAAGCGGAGTCAGCTCTCTTAAGCTGCTTCTTGAAAGTTGTTAGTCGCTCAGTGGTGTCGGACTCTGCGTCCCTATGGACTATAGCCCCACCAGGCCCCTCTGTATATGGGATTCTCCTGGCAAGAATACTGACTGGAGAGGGTTGTCATTCCCTTCTCCAGGGGATCGTCCCGACCTAGGGATGGAACCTGGGTCTTCTGTACTGCACGTGGATTCTTTACCATCTGAGCCACCAGGGAAGCCTTACACTCTGCCATTAAGGAAAAGGAGATTATACATGTTTACTTGCTCACCTCAGCTGTAATTTAGATTTTTCCCTTGTTCCATATCTTTCCCTATGCCTTTAAGAAAACTATCCAAAACAAAAGGTCTGGTTTATTCCATCCTTTTATTAAGGCTTCTATGTCAGTAACCATGCCTACACTCATGAAAGAAGCACTAGCAGAGTGGTCATACCTCAGGGTGCCAGCAAGACAGGTGAGAACACCCAAGGATGCAGCACTGCCACTGGTTCACAATGGGGTGTTCTCACGGGCTGAATGTGTCCCCCCGATATGTGCATGCTGAGACCTTGACCCTCAACGTGACAGGATCTGAAGGTGGAGCCCATGGGAGGTGAACAGGTTTAGATGAGGTGATGAGGACAGGACCATCATTATGGGACTAGTTCCCCTGTAGGAAGTGGAAGACAAACAGCTCTCTCTCTGCCCAGGAAAGGCCACGTGAGCAGACAGGGGGAAGGCGGCTGCCCATAAACCAGGAAGATGGTCTTCCCCAAGAACCGAATCTGCCGGCACCTCGATCATGGAATTTCAGCCTCCAGAACTGTGAGAAGTAAACATCCACCGTGTAAAGCGCCCCAGCCTGTGGAATGTTGTTATAGCAGCCCAAGCTAAGACAGGTGCTAAAGGGACGCTTAGAAGTGTTTACTAGAGAGAGTAAAATGAGACAATCCCCAGGCCGAAATTAGTCTAAATTGCTATTACAAAAACTGACGCTCACAAAACCGAAACGAATCAAGGAGGAAAACACTCCCCACTGCCCTCCCCGAGGAGACAGACTGGAACTAGAGGAAGCTCCAGGCCAGGACCCTAGGACTGCCAGCTCCAAGGGTCTCTGGTCCTGCAGGTAACTGAAACTGGAGCTGGCCTTCCCCTCACTGCACACCCTCGGCCTAGGCTCTACCCCCAAAACTCCAGGGTCCATCAAGTCAGTCGGGATTAGGGAAAATGTAAGGAAAAGAGTTAGGATTAGGTGTTCGACACAAGTGACTAGATGCAAAGTCTCTCTGGGCCCTGCACAGAGAGCCAGGGGACCTGGTGGGACCACGGCCCCTTTTCCTTCCTCCCAGCCCATGCGCCAGCTCCCCTCTAGCAACAGAAGGTGGAGAAAGCTTCCTGCAGAGAGGCAAAACCTGGCCTTCCAAGAAGCTCTCACCCTAGTAAGGCCAACTTTATCCTAAAAAACTATGATCCCGAACAAAGACTTTTATTTCTTCACAGATTCCATTTTTTTCAGTCTTGAAGAGACATTCTTAACCTCTGAGTGGAGACGAGAAACACGAGACAACGCCCCTTACCTTGTCGTCTGCAGATAGCAAGCCTCCTCTCAACGTGGTGAAGTACTTGTCAGTATAAGACACGGCATCACGGGCCCGGCCCAACAGGAAGCCCCATGTGCAGCGCTTTCTCTGCTCCCGGATCTCGTGCAAGTTGGCATTCAAAGCGAAATACCACCACTCTCGGCAGCTGAAACATTTCATAGCCATCTAGTTACTTACAGCAAAAGATGAAAATGCTATCGACCCAGGGCGATCCACAGCACACTACTCCTATTCTGGACATCTCTTCTCTTGTCGGCCATCACTTTATGCCTCAAATTCAAATAATATTAGACTAACTTCAACCTGTGGGAAAAGCTAATCCACTGCATCCTCGATAGATACACTGATAATAGTACATTACTCAATTGGTCTGAATGACCCATGACATCAGCCTCTCCCACTGACAGATAATCAAGTGATGGCTTTACAGTAAACACCACTGTAAGATAATCAGCAAGGATTTGACTGTTAAAGATTTTAAATGGAAGACTTCAGGAAAGACTGGAAATACATAGGTCTTTAAAAAAGGTTTACTATATTGACTGGTCAAGTTGAGCACATCTACATGAAAACATTTATTCATCCTATGTGCTTGGTAAGTCACTTCCGTCATGTCTGACTCTGTGATGCTTTGGACATTTACCTTATACATGTCATCAAGTGTATCACATAAATGCTGACCAAACTGGTTAGGAGAAAAGATACAAGGGAGTTGGTTCAAGAGTGCTACAAAATATTTACCAGACAGTCAGATCCCACCAGAGCAAGGCTAGTCTCCTTGCTACATGAGACTGAGTTGTTGTTGCTGTTGTTCAGTTGCTAAGTTGTATCTCACTCTTTGCGACCCCATGGACTGTAACCCACCAGGCTCCTCTGTCCATCAAGTTCTCCATGCAAAAATACTAGACAGGGTTGCCATTTCCTTCTCCTGGACCAGGGATCGAACCCAAGTCTCCTGTGTCTCCTGCACTGGCTGGCAGATTCTTTACCACTGAATCACCAAGGAAACATACCTGAGACTGAAAGGACCTTCTAAATTCCCTTATGCTTGACCGAAGAGTAAACCCGTGATGCCAGAGATACACGATAGCGTGATAACAATGATAACAGAAATGGCATTTTAAAAACCAGAGAAATCGACTATACTTTTATCTTCAACCATGTGAAAAAGACAGTGAGGCACATTTCTGATCTATATACAAAAAAGAACATTCTAGAAAATGCATTCCACACACAACACTTAATTGACAAGCCTTACTTCTCAGACACGGCCACTTTGGGTTTCCATTTTCGGAACTTCACCTGCCTCTCCTTTCGCTCCAGCTCCTTGAGGAATTCCATGATTTGCCGGTACTGCAGCTTTTTATTAGAAGTTAAGCAGTACAAGGTTAGAACCGGTTAATTTCTTTTGCTCAGTAAAGACATTACACATCACAGGGACAAGTCATACTAGTCAACCCAGTGAGTTGAAATCCAGTGCCAACTGCAAGACCAAACTCCAACACTATCCAGAATGTCTCTCTGAACACTATCAGCTAAGTACACAGATTCACTGTCTCTCTTATGCTCTTCGTTCAGCACTTAAAAACATCAAATCAAACTAACCTGAGACACATCCAACCCATGTGTACAAAGACAGTGGGTTCTGCATCCACCATAGCTTGGTCTCATGCGCACTTCCTTTCCCACGAGGGGACCCTTCATCAACACCCCAGTTACCAGCAGAAGTGACAGGAAGGAGGAGGGTACCTGAGAGAGTTTCAAGGGAATGGTTTCCAGGTGAATATCACATTCGATTCGGGGAGTATGCCGAGAGCGCAGAGGCTCTTTGGAGCAGTTTCTCTTCAGAAGAGCAGATGCACACACGGGCTCCAAGATGTAGTGATGGTCACGACTCTCCATGCTCCTGTCCATGGCCTCCTGAGTGTCACAAGAATGGCTGTCATTACAGCAGATGTTTCCCAGATCGAGTCACCTGGTGCAATGTTGTCTAATCTACAGCATACGACATCAGAATCCAAAGGCAGGAGAAAACTGGGAATCTAAAGCTCTCCAGCATTTTTAAATTTGTATTTGTATTTCTTACAGGTAATACATTCACACAGTTTAAAATTTTAAAGGTAAAAAAAGTGAAATCTCTCCTTCCTACTCCTTCTTTCAGTCACCCAGTTACCCTATTCTGAGGCAACCAATGACACCAGTTTCTTACATATTCCACCGGAAGCATTCTGTACAGACTCAGGCAAATGCATAACTTTCCGGTTTTTAAAACCAGTCTTACACAGAAGGTACACATGCTTTTTTACCTTAGTTCTTGAAACTTAATACTGTGTCTTAGAGACTATTATGTATTCATTACAAAGATCTCTGCCCTTTATTTTTTATAGCTGCATACTCTTCTACTGTATGAATGCACAGGATTTATTTAATCAAATTGGCAAAACAAAAACCATTCTGTACAACAGCATGTAAGGATAATCATGGTTGAGGGAAATATGAGAACTTTCTCTCCATTTCACTTAAAACCGCCTACAATTTCTTTACAAAAAGATTAAACTGAGATTTTTCTAAATATCCTTCACAAATGGTAATATTTTACATCCAATGATTTACAATGACATTCTAAGTATTCTTAAAGGAATGCCATCAAAGGTGAAATTTCAACATAAAACATAGTAAGAAATCTCTTCTTAAGAGTCAGATGTGGTGCTTCATTCATTGAAAACCTGGGTGTACAATGGTGGCCAAGAGACCAGAGAACAATAATACGTTAAGTGCATGCAGCTGAATACCATCCAACAGAAGCAATGAACCAGAAGTATAAGCAGCAACACTGATGAATCTTAAAAACGGAGCTTTAAATGAAAAAAAAGAAAACAAATCTATAATACATTATAAATGTAAAACATACAAAAATCCCTATATATTTTTTAGAGTTACAGACATAGCAAGTACCTCAAGAAAACATACTCATACATACTGAAGAACGGATGCCAAGGAGGGAAAGCAGGTGGGAACAGGAAAAGAGACACAGAGAACAAAACCCTACATGGCCATGATCCTACACACTTTATTGCTGTGCTCTAAGACAGCCCTACAAGAATCATACCTGTAACTCCACCTGAGGCAAATCCCCCAATAAAGTGCAATCGACATCCCAATAGATGCTAAACTCTGCCACATCTAATTGCTTTTTCCGCATTAATTTCTGTACCTGAGGGAAGACAGGGAAGAAAGCATGATTCTTTATTCACGAATCTATTCATTCATTCAACAGGCCATTAGTGACGAATCACGCATAGGGCACTTTGCAAGGTGCTGAGGTTACAAAACAATGAAAACATGGTTCTGCTCTTACAGAGTTCAGAATCTAGCTAAATGGAAACACAAACATGTGAACAAATGTAATTAAGCAGAGGAAAGCAGAGAAAGAATATATAAGATGCTACAAGCAAACAACTAAAAAATACCACTGGGCAGATAAGTATCAAAAGCTATATATATATATATATATATATATGTTTCAGACAGAGGGTAGAAGGGAAGGTGTGGGACACATTGCAAGGAATGGGGCCAATGACACAATAGGCCCCATTGCTTCAAAGGACAGAGACTACATCTGTGTAACTGAAGTGCTGTGTTCAGGGGTGGGGCAGTACTGGGACACGTGTAGAAAGCGCTGTGTTCAGGGGTGGGGCCGGTACTGGGCCGGTACTGGGACACGTTGTCCAGAAGCACTTTGTTCAGGGGTGGGCCAGTGCTGTGTTCAGGGGTGGGGCCGGTACTGGGAAACGTGTACAGAAGCGCCATGTTCAGGGCTGGGGCAGTACTGGACACGTGTACCGACACACACAAGGAGTGGAGAGTTACTTGAGTATTGAGAAAAGTAGGTTGGAGTGTTACTAGGTGTACTAGGTTGAAAAGCTCCCCCTGCACCCCACAAAATTCATGTTGTCCCAGAACCTGTGAGTGGGGGAACTTACCCGGAAATAGGGTCATTGCAGATATAATCAGATTAAAATAAGGTCACACTAGTCAGAGAGGAAAACAAAAAATACCCAGAGAAAATACAAGCACAACAATCCAAAACCTACAGGATGAAGCAAAAGCAGTTCTTAGAGGGAAGTTTACAGCAATACAATCTTACCTCAAGAAACAAGAAAAATCTCAAGTAAACAACCTAACCTCACACCTAGAACAACTAGAGAAAGAAGATCAATATGGCTTTTATTGTATTTTATATGATTAAAACTGAACTTTTTGTGAAAAAAAATTAGGTCATCTAGATTGGGGACACTGGTGTCCTTAAAAGAGGAAACAGACACACGAGGAGGCCATGTGAAGACAGAGGCAGAGACTGGAGTGATGTACCCACAAGCCAAGGCAACCACAGGAAGCAAGGAGAGACGCAGGGGACGGTTTCTCCCTCAGAGTCTCTGCTGCTAAGTCGCTTTAATCGTGTCCGACTCTGTGTGACCCCATAGACGGCAGCCCACCAGGCTCCCCTGTCCCTGGGATTCTCCAGGCAAGAATACTGGAGTGGGTTGCCATTTCCTTCTCCAATGCATGAAAGTGAAAAGTGAAAGTGAAGTCACTCAGTCGTGCCCGACTCTTAGCGACCCCATGGTCTGCAGCCTACCAGGCTCCTCCGTTCATGGGATTTTCCTGGCAAGAGTACTGGAGTGGGGTGCCATTGCCTTCTCAGAGTCTCTAGGAGGAACCAACTCTGCCAACACCTTGACCTTGGACTCTGGTCTCCAGCACTGAAGAAACCATCTAGTTTCTGGTTAATTTGTTATCTAGCTCTAGGAAACCAATACAGTAAGAAGTCTGTCACACCAAGGAGTTTGGATGTCACACGTGAAGGGACACGAAACCACTGAGGGCTTTGCTGTAGGCATGTGCCAGGACCAGCTGTGTGTTTTAGAAAGGGAATTCTGGCAACAGTGCAAGGTGGAGCTCCCCTCTACCCCAAATGGAGTCAAGATCTTGTTTGTCAAGATAAGAAGCAAGTCTGCAGAATCAAGCTACAATTCAGGAATACAGTGACCCTTGAACAACTTGGGAGTTATGGGTGTCAACCCTCCTGGCAGTCAAAAATCCTCATATAACTTTCTGCTCAGCCCTCCTATTCATGGTTCTGCACTGGAGGATCATGTGATACTGTGGTTATGTTTTCAAAAAGAAGTCTGGACAAGTGGACCTGCAGTGTTCAAGCCCATCTTGTTGGAGGATCCACTGCACTTGGTTGCTCTGAGCAGGGCACCTCCAGCCCCAAGCAGCCACCTCCACTTGCCCCTGTGTCCCGTACAAACGCCATCACCCTCCTCTGTATGCTGGGACGTGGGAAAGGCTGAGAAGCCCTGACACAGAGCGAAGCAAGAGCCTGGGACAGAAGTGAGGCGGGGTGGGAAGTCAGGAGCTTACTGACTCAGGCAGAAGCTGACAGGATCCTAAGTCAGACAGTCGAAGTGAGGGGGAGTAGAACAGCCATGTTTGAGACACCTTGCAGGGAAAACTGGCAGGACGCTGTGACCAGCGGATACAGAAGCTGAGGAATAAGAAGTGAAGAAGTGAGCACAGGCGTCTAAAGACGAGTGTCATGGGTGAGAACACGTGGTCTGAAGCAAGGGAGGCAAACTTGTTCTGTAAAGGGCCGGAGAGAGCAGATATTTAGGCTTTGTGGGCCCCCCAGTGTCCTCGGCCATAGTACAGGATAACAGTGGTAGTGAAGAGTAACGAGAATTCAATGCAGAAGACCAAGTAAACCACTAAGAATAGTGCCTGGCATAAAAAGGGCCCAAAAGTCAGCTTTCATGTGTTTGTTTCTAACATGCAGTAACATGTTAGAGAAAAAAAGGAAAAAAGTTGGTTTCAGGGAAGCAAAATGGGCAGCTGGAATATAATGGGATCATTTTGATTATAACAAGCCGAAAATACCACAGGCTTCCATGATGGACCAGCGGTAAAGAACCCTCCTGCCAATGTAGGAGACACAGATTCGATGTCTGGGTTGGGAAGATCCCCTGGAGCAGGGCATGGCAAACCACTCCAGTATTCTTGCCTGAAGAACCCCATGGACAGAGGAGCCTGGTGGGCTACACAGTCCATGGGGTTGCAAGAGTCGCACATAACTGAGTGACTAAACAAAATACCACAAAGGCGTCCCATAGGAAAAAACCTTGAATCTGAAGACTGGAAGAGGGGTGCAGAATGGCTTTCAAGATGTGGATGCCGTCGGCACATATTCCCAGGTGGCTGACAAAACCCTGAAACAGAGTGAGTGTATCCCGAGAGTGCACGTAAAGACAGAAGAAAATAAAAAATGAGATCCTTTCTGCACCTCAGTTTCTTCACATGTAAAATGTGCCAACATTGATGGATGAGTGAAATTATGACAGGTCAGAGGAAATTAACACAAAAGACATCCACACCTGTCAAAGAACATGGAGAAAAAGATGGTGATCTCACAGAACATGAAAGGACTCAAGGCACAGCCCCAAATGCCCCAGACCTGGTGCTTTCTTCCTGGTTTGCAGGTGTATTTCATACTCACAGGCTCATTCATGGCATTTTGCATGGATACATTCTTAATGCAGATGCCAAATGCAAAAGGATGGGAAGGGTTGGTAACACCGTCTTCAAAGCGCAAATGGACATCTTGAATTTTTAACTGCAGGAGGGAAAAAAACACATTTAGACAATTGCAGCAGGTAGAGTACTATAAGCAGGGGTCAAACTGTGCTTGAGCCACTTAAGTAAACCAACAGCAGGTATTTTACACAAACAAACCCAATATTGGGTAAATACACCCAATACTCTAAGTTCCTAAGAGTCAGAAACACAAACTGGACATGAATGACATTTCTTTTGATTAGTCCCAACTCAAGAAGAGAGTTAATGGTACTTCCATGGAATCATTTCAGAAAACACCTTAAACACTGAAGGAAAGTAGTACCACTGTATCTAGACAAATGGCCGTCCCTCTCTTACGATATCTTCATCTGGTCCCTGTGCCCTCAAACCTAGACACAGGAATACGAGCAGGGCATTTCCACTCTGACCTTATTTATTTCCCCGTGCCTCTACAGTAGGGCTACTGAAAAAGCACTCTGCTTCAATGAATTAAAAAATAACAGACCGTGAAAAGACCACTCATAGAATGGGAGAAAACACTTGCAAGTCATGTGTATCTGATAGGGACGAGAATCCGGGATATATAAAGAACTCTTACAACTCAACAGTAAAGAATTCATTTTTATAAATGGAAAAGGAGTTTGAATAGATGCTTCTCCAAAAGATAAACAAAAAGCCAATAAGCACCTGAAAAGATACTCAACAACATTAACCATTAAGGAAATGCAAATCTAAATCACACTGAGGTATCACTTTGTGCCCACTAATATGGCTATTATTAAAAAACAAACAATAACAAGTGCTGGTCAGGATGTGGAAAACCTGAAATGTTCACCCATTACCAGTGAAACTATAAAACTGTTCCTCAAAAAATGTAACATATAGTTACCATAGGACTCAACAGCTCCACTTTTAGGTATGTACTCAAGAGAAATGAAAACATGTTCACACAAAACCAGATACATGAATGTTTACAACAGCAATATTCCTAAGAGCCAAAAAGTGGAGACAACCCAAATGCCCATCAACTGATAAACAAAATGTGGTCCACCCTGAGAAATGCAAAAACTCTAGGTATGAACGTTCCATTCAAACATCTCCACTAAAAGACTTGAAACTTTAAAGAAGGCTTCCAAAAAAAAAAAAAAGTAAAGAAGGCTTCCAGCAGCCTCAGGCTGTGTCCCTGGGACAGACATTCCATCCCCTTCCTGAGTTCCTATGTGGAAAAGCTCATGGCTGTCTGCTCCAGCCAACATCTGACAATAGCTTACACCCCCACCCCTCCCTTTTCTTAGAGCATTTCTCAAAAAGGGCTTACAGCTGTGAATCCTTTCGCTGTCCCTATGTGATGTATCTCCTACAACTCAAGGACCTACGAGCCACTCCCCTGAAATGCAATCATCAGGAAGAAAGGGGCTCCTGTCACCCATCTCTATGGAAGAAGAGAAGTCCAGCTAGCAGATACAGCTGACCTAATCACATCCACACTGACCAACCCTTTGTAATTTTCCTCCTGAGCCCTGCCCACCCCACCCTCACCAACACACACACACACACACACTCATTCTCCCTTTAAAACACCTGGTCACCTCTGTACAAGTTGGAATGGAGCTCTGCTCTTTCCCCGACTGTCAGGAGTCACTGAATAAAGTCTGTTTTCACCACTTTAACTTCACTCCAGCTTTGTTCATCTTTGGCAATCCATACAATGGAATGTATTATTCAGTCATAAAGGGAATAAAGTACTGATACATGCCACAACATGGATAAACCTTGGGAGCATTATGCTAAAAAGCCAGATGCAAAAGGCCACGTAGTGTACAGCTCCACTGATATAAAATGTCCAGACTACACAAACCCATAAAGTACATTAGTGGCTGCAGGGGGCTGGAGGAGAGGGGAATTTGAAGTGGTTGCTAGTTGGGTATAGAGCATCTTTGAGGGAAAATGAAAATATTCTGGAATTAGACAGTGGTGATCAGTGTTCAACTTTGTAAATATATCAAAAAACACTAGTTTGTACACTTTAAAATTGTAAACTTTATGGTATGTGAACTAAATCTCAAAGTTATTATTAAAAATAAAGTTAAAATAATGACAATATCTAAAAAATCAATGAGATAAATAACTGCCTGAAAAAGAATTCAAAGCAGTCACCTCAAATGTACTTTTTTTACCAACATTACCAAAGTTATGACTCCAGCAACCTCAGACTGTATTCTGGGGGGGAGTGGGACACCTTAGAAAACAATGTGACCTGGCACTGCATGAAAACCCTGGAGCTGGTAAGTATAGGCTGATTCTTACAACATTCCTGAAAATTAGTGTGAACCCTATTCTCAGTTGTAAGGACAAAACAAAATGATAATTAAAGCAGAAAATATGGCCAGCGGCCCAAGCACTGTAACTCATCACACGGCCCCAGACGCGACGGTGAGAGAGTTGTTCACAACACACTATATAATCAACTGGAAACCATATCCAACAGCTCTCCTTGTCCAGAGGAAGAAACTGAGACCAGAGAGATTAAGTGATTTGCCCTGCAACCAGATAGGATTTGTCTTCTTAGGAGGTATATCTTTCAGCAAGTGGCGTTCCCATATTTAAAAAGAAAATGAAGTGAAATGTCAATGATATTAAAACACCTACTCACACTAACTGAAGCAAGAAAAACCTGTGTGGGACTCACTTTTCAGGTTCTCCCTCCAACACCACCTAGGAAAAGGAACACCTGAGCAGTCAGCATTCTCTGCAGACACTCTGTGATCAGTTACACCCACGAGAAACCAGCAACCATGACATGAAACACATTTAAGCCTGAGCGGTCCCCTTTCATGCTCATACTTTATAAAAGCCATTAGGACTTACTTCAATGTTCTCCACAATCCTCGTAACTACTGAGGCAGTGACTGAATACCAGTAAGACTCCCCTTTCTGCTGGCGTTCGTTCTACAAAGGAAAGAGCTGGTGTTAGAATCCAGGGCTTTGCTGATTTCGAGTCTCACCACCACCGCTCTCAGGCCAAGAGGATTTCTGCCTTGCCTTCCATTTTTCCTCCAGAGCCTGAAGGAGAGCTTTCTTGCGCTCCCTTTCCAACAGCTTCTCCTTTTCATCATTGAAATCCTGTATTTTTTCAGGGGCTCCAATTAAATGAAGGCTGGAGATGGAGATCACCCAAGGGTCCACATGGGGGCGGTAGAAGGGAATCTGAAGGGTCACTTTCCCAATTAAGCCTGGGAAGAGGAAAGTCTTGTTAAATGTCTGACACATGTATAATTCTATTTCTCTGTATTCTTCTACTGTCCTTTAAGGAGTATTATTGTTTTTACCATTTACTTTTTAAGAAGACAAGCAGTCAGTTTTCCTACATGTGAAACAAACGCTACTAGGCTGAAAGCTGTAAGAACAAAGGCATAAAAAGTAGAAGCTGGAACAAGGTCAGTGTAACTTTTTCATATCAAATGCAACATCTCCGCTCTGGAAATTACCTCTTCCCCAATGGGACTACCCCATAAATTTCCCTGGGGCTTCTTTCTCCCCATGGCACTTGCACAAGCCTGTGGGCACACAACTCATTTCTTCTTCATTATTAATTAGTTGGCTGATAGGTACTTACTAGGAGTTAACAGACTTACAATATACCCAATTTCAAACACGGCGACTGAAACACTGGTCATGTTGCTGTGGAATTCTATCGAGAAGGAATTCTGACTCTTCATGAGATCCCAGACTGATGGGAGAGCTAAATGGCCTGGGAGAACCATGATACACATTTCCCGAGTTCTACCATTTCTAGCCAAGCCTCCCAGAACACAAGGCTTCTTTCACTTCAATTAATAAGAGGCAAATCACCACCAAGGAGTAAAGCATGAGAGCATGTGAACCGTTTGACCTAAAGGATTTCTCAGAGATCCACACAGCCCAACTAACAGTCTACCTCAGAAAGTAGAACGTTAGCAGATTGTGATCATCCCTGCCTAAGATCTAGAATTCGAGCAGGAGCAATCTGTTATATTTAAGATAACAGAGTATCATTGACACCAAGTGATCAGCTGTGTAATCCAGTAACAAATGAAGATATATGTCACAACAAATAATGAAAAAATAATTTTGGCTTTATCTAGAAAAATGAAAGTCAGTTCTTACATTTAATAAAATTTATATTATAAACTGAAACCATACACCGATGTTCACAACAAAGAATTCTAACAATAATTAGTGCACAGTTGCAATTCTAATCTTAATTAATTGGGAGGACAATTATATGACAGCAAAATATAACTTCTGTTACATTCCATTTTGGCAGAGCAAGCATAACAAGGGTCATTCTTGCCAAAACATTAGAAAACATCAATTTTCCCTAAAAGCCTCTCTTAATCCTTTGATATTCAATTAAGAACTCTTTGGCAGTATCCACCATGTCATCATTCTTGAGAGTTTCTTTCAGATTCACTGCCTTTGCTTGTGACTGGCAGTTCACCCATGACTTGAGTTGACTTCAAGAGAGCCTAAATCTCTTGCAAAATTTCCATTTTATTTCACCTAGCAACTGATTTGCATTGTACGTACACTTTATTATAATATATGTACCCTCAAAATAAGGGAAAGACTGACTGACAAACAGGCTACTGGTTAATGACAAGCAGTGTCTAAAGAGGGACTAATTTTATGCGTGGTCACTTAATACAGAATGTTTTTATTCTGTGACAATTCTTGTTTCTTTACCAAATCTAGTAACTGCAAAACTCCAGTAATACTTGCAAACATTAACTGAGTGTGCTGGGCACTGTACTGAGTAATTTTAATGCATTAACTCAGGTATTCCTCTCAACAACCCTACGATGTAACTACGATCATCCCATCTTAAAGATGAGGAAGCACACACAGAGTTGTGAGGGAACTGGCCCAAAGTCACACAGCCAAAAAATGGCAGATACAGAATAGAAACCCAAGCATACTGTTCCCAAGCCCACCTTTCATTCAAGAGAATCAACTGTCTCTCAGTAATATGTAAAATGTGTGTGCTGTGCTCAGTCACTTCAGTCATGTCCAACTCTTTGTGACCCCATGGACTGCACCCCACCAGGCTCCTCTGTCTATGGGATTCTCCAGGCAAAAATACTGGAGTGGGTAGCCATTCCCTCCTCCAGGGATCTTCTCAACCCAGGGATCGAACTCGAGCCTCCTTTGCCTCTATTGCAGGCAGGTTCTTTACCATTAAGCCACTGGGGAAGCCCAAAATGTATAATGAATTCTCTGAAAATAAGAATCTCCCATGTCTAGGACAGAAGTTCCCAGACTTTTAAGAATCACCTGGGGAGCTTAGTAAAGGTGCAGGTTCAAAAAAATAAATAAATGATGCAGGTTCAATGACACTTCTTCAGAGACTCTAATTCAGTAAGTCTGGGGGCTACAACCATCCCAAGAGCATCCTGACATGAGCAGCCTAGGGACCACATTTGAAGACTGATCGAAACTCCTATTCTGCCTCTTCCTGGTCCAACAGAGCCAGACGCAAGGGTTCTCAGTTTTCACGTCCCAAACGATGTAATACTGTCTCCTTCTCCCTTGTTTCACATACCAGCTTTGACCTCGAATGGTAATTCCAGTTCTTTCAAGGCATCTTTCTTTAAAGGCAAGTTTTCTAATTCAACAGCACCTAAAAAATAAAAACACCATAACATGTTCATCCAATAGATGCAGTAGGCGCCTACTGTGTGCAAATCAGTGAAGAGTAAAGGGAGAGTTTCCCATGGAGGCCCAGGTTGTACCTACCACTGTGCTTTATCTGTACTGATGTCCTGACCTGTCTAATCTGACATGTAAGCCTGCCAGCAGACAAAGGGTTTAGGGCAGAGATCAGACTCTAACGAGCCAGGGAGTAAATATTTCAGTCCTTACAGGGTCTATTGTACATTCTCTCTTTTTTTTCTTTACAAGTCTTTAAAAATGGAAAAGCCATTCTCAGCTCGCAGAGGGATCTGGCCAGGTGGCCAGTTTACAGTCCCCAAGTTTAGGCTAATATTCACCCAAGGACCATTAACATTTGAATCACCTGGGATGAAACACAGATCCTGGTTTCCCCACCCAGATATCTCTGAAATTGAAACAGAAATTTGCCATTTTTAACAAGCTCTCCTCATCCACTGCCCGCCCTCCTAAAATGATATATTCCACACCATGTCTAAGAGCTCCTGTGAGTTCAGTAAAGTTGGTCATCAGAAGGAAGTACACTCTCTCTTCTGGAAAGCCAACCTCCACAGGTTCTCCTTCCCACCCTCACTTGCAGAGTAATGAGCAAAGGCATGAACTGGACCACCGCTCAAGGTCCTTTTCAGACCCAGCTTTTACCATCACTTAAACCCAAAAGTACTAGATGTCTCCAAAGCAGACTGAAGGGACAGTCATGGGGGTGACACTCACTCCCAAAGCTACAGAAGTGACCCTCCCCTGTGCCTAAGGCACGGTGCTGGCCACTGGGATTATAAACAAAGGCAGGCAGGGTCCCCACCCCCAAAAAGCTGGGGACACAGGCTCCTTTTATGAAGTTGTTTGTGCAACAAAGTTGATTTCTGAGTCATATAAATCTGTCTGAAATACATTTTCAAGAACAGAAAGTACAGACAACAACAACTAGCAACCATTAGCTGGCAAGAGAACTCAAAAGAAAGGAAAGCAAGTCTTTTCCTCCAAAAACAAACTAATACAAGAAACCTGATTACTTCCCCCTTTGAATGATTAAGATGTGCCTTACTGGCGTCTAAAGAAGTATTCAAAGCTAGCATCTAGGCAGATTCTGAGCAAATGGACCCAACTTATTTTTCAGATGTTTGTAGGAACACCTGTCCACATAGGGTTCCACACACCTTAAGATGAACCAAAAGGAAAAGTTAATTGCCCCAGAGAGCCCAGAAACAATCCTATATCCACATTTGGGGAGAAAATGATCATTAGGGGAAAAAGATGTGAAACACATCCCTTATCAGTTGAAACTGACTTAAAGGGAGGAAACCATACATTTTCTTCTTTTAAAGAGCAACATTTGCAATTTGACTCACTTGCCCTATTTTTCAACACCCAAATCTGTCACAAAGGCAGACGGCCCCAGGTTTCCATGGCTGCTGTGCCACATGGAGAACTGGACTTGCAGGCAATCCATGCAACGGTAACAATTAAAGAAGCTGAAGCAAAGAGAGCAAAGGAAGTGGTCTCGAAAGAAGACACAGAGGCAAAAATGAAGAGAAAAGGCAGCCTACAGAGTCCAAAACAAGGGAATCAGACAAAATACAGATCAAAGGCTTCCTACTTCCCTACCCACAACTGGCCCTGCCGGGAAAGGTCCCTCCAAGGAACCAGGCCACAAAGCACCCAGCACAGGTGAGCACCTTATAGATGATAATGTTCGTTGATTTCCAGGCAGAAAATCTGCCTGGATTTTTATGGATGGCTCTCTCACGCCAAAATTTCTCAGCTCAGATTAATAAGAAATCTAGTCACTAGTGTGTAGTGCGTGTGCACTCAGTTGTGTCCAACTCTTTGCAACCCCAGGGACTGTAGCCCGCCAGGCTACAGAGGACTGTTCATGAAATTTCCCAGGCAAGAATACTGGAGTGAGTTGCTATTTCCTACTCCAGGGGATCTTCCCAACTCAGGGATCAAACCCAGGTCTCCTGCATTGGCAGGTGGATTCTTTACCACTGGGCCACCTGGGAAGCCAGAACTAGGGTGAATTTAGAGTAAATACCTAATGACTACTCAATCCTCCTCCCTGGGCTCTAGGAAAGTCAACCTCATTTAAAGAGCCAACCTGAGGTTCAGAGCTTATAAAACAGAAAAGGAGGGGGGAATCTAAACATATGCCCACAGCCCACAGTTCAAACTCCTTGACTCAGCACTGGCAGCTGCTACCTTCTGGCCTCAAAGCATCTGAACATGCCCTGCAGGTGTCCACCTTCTGCCTCTACTCACAGGCCTCATTCTGCTGGAAGGTGGTCACCCCGTCCAGGCCATCTACCAAAACCCTGCAAGACCCATTCAAAAGCTACCTCCAGAATAGCTTTCTCAGATTCCTCCAGACAGGATGAATGATCCTCCTCCCACTGCATTACAGTTGGATCTCTAGTGTAACAACATAATACATACTGCTTCTATTACTGTACACTCATTTCTGCCTCCCAGACAGGTTAACGGTTCTCTTAGAACAGGGACTATAAAGAGGGAGCTGGGATGATGATATTAATAATGATGATGCTGATAGTACCCTGAGATCCTACTATGTACCAAGCACTTCATATGCATTTCTTAATTTGATCCTCACAAAAATATAACGAAGTATTACTTTCTTCACTTTTAAAATAAGAAAAGTGAGGCTTAGAGGATAAGCAGTTGCTTACAAATAACAGAGCTGGTCAGCGGTAGTCCCAGAGTTCATACCAGGCCTGGCCGATCTCTGGTGGCAAGAGGGAGAGGGGGTGGGAATTCCCTGGCAGTCCAGTGGTTAGACTCCGCATTCTCACTGCTGAGGGCCCACGTCCAATCCCTGGTAAGGAAACTAAAATTCCACACGCCTCATGTTACAGCAAAAGAAAAGGTGGGAGTTGGGGGCAGGGGGCAGGGGTTGCTGGTGAAGAAGAGGCTTTTATGTAACTTGCTCACAGTCACAAACAACTGTAAAGTGGTGGAACTAGGGTTAGACCCTATGCCTGAGCTCCAAGTATTTTCTATTGTCTCCCCGTTTTGTGTCATTCCATACTACAGAGTCTTACCCAAAGCAGGTGCTCAGTGTTTGTTGAATGACTGAACAAATGCAATATTATACAAGGGCTGTCTCTGTTCTTCAACTTCTCCTATGCTATTTTGCATTTTTATTGCTTTGAGCATGTGTGCACAGTCTATCCTTGAAGTCCAATGCACCAGCCAGTCATAATGCTGATGCTCAAACGGTGATGATAACTAACACTGACTTAGGGCCCACTGAATGCCAAGAGTAGTTCTAGCTCTTTGACCCACATTAATGGGTTCAGTCCTTAGAACTGCATGAGACAGGGAATATTCTCTCCAATTTGCAGAAAGGGAGACTGAAGCATTAAGAATTTGAGTAATTTAGTGCTAGGGATGTAAGGTATAACACAATAAGAGTTAATGTATATGTTGTATATCAAAATTGAATCTAGGAGCTCTCATCACAAGAAAAAAGGTTTATTTCTTTAATTTTATATCTAAATGAGATGATCCATGTTCACTAAACTTACTGATGATCATTTCATGATGTGTATAAGTCAAATCATTATACTGTACACCTTAACCTTATACAGGACTCTGTACCAATTATTTCTCAGTAAAAGTGGAAGAAGAAAAAAAGAATTTGAGTAATTTGCCCAAGTTATTGGTCTAAGTGAAGGAACTGGGATTCAAACCCAGTCTGACTACAAAATTCATACGCTTGACAACTATTTCAGTCTCCTTTGCATCTCCCAAAGTACTGTAAATATCTCTCAGTTCAATTCAGTTGCTCAGTCGTGTCCAACTCTTTGCGACCCCATGGTCTGCAGCACGTCAGGCCTCCCTGTCCATCACCAACTCCTGGAGTTTACTCAAACTCATGTCCATTGAGTTGGTGATGCCATCCAACCATCTCATCCTCTCTCGTCCCCTTCTCCTCCTGCCTTCAATCTTTCCCAGCATCAGGATCTTTTCAAATGAGTCAGTTCTTCGCATCAGGTGGCCAGAGTTTCAGCTTCAACATCAGTTCTTCCAATGAATATTCAGGACTGATTTCCTTTGGGATGAACTGGTTGGATCTCCTTGCTGTCCAAGGGACTCTAAAGGGTCTTCTCCAATACTACAGTTCAAAAGCATCAATTCTTCAGCACTCAGCTTTCTTTTTAGTCCAACTCTCACATCCATACATGACCACTGGAAAAACCATAGCTTTGACTAGACGGACCTTTGTCGGCAAAGTAATATCTCTGCTTTTTAATATGCTATCTAGGAGAAGGCAATGGCACCTCACTCCGTACTCTTGCCTGGAAAATCCCATGTACAGAGGAGCCTGCTGGGCTCCAGTCCATGGGGTCACTAAGAGTTGGACATGACTGAGTGACTTCACTTTCACTTTTCATTTTCATGCACTGGAGAAGGAAATGGCAACCCTCATGCACTGGAGAAGGAAATGGCAACCCACTCCAGTGTTCTTGCCTGGAGAATCCCAGGGACGGCGGAGCCTGATGGGCTGCCGTCATGGGGTCGCACAGAGTTGGACATGACTGAAGTGACTTGGCAGCAGCAGGTTGGTCATAACTTTCCTTCCAAGGAGTAAGCCTCTTTTTAATTTCATGGCTGCAATCACCATCTGCAGTGATTTTCGAGCCCAAAAAAATAAAGTCTGCCACTGTTTCCCCATCTATTTTCCATGAAGTGATGGGACCTTAGTTTTCTCAATGTTGAGCTTTAGGCCAACTTTTTCACTCTCCTCTTTCACTTTCATCAACAGGCTCTTTAGTTCTTCTCTGCTTTCTGCAATAACAGTGGTGTTATCTGCATATCTGAGGTTACTGACATTTCTCCCAGCAATTGTGATACCAGCTTGTGCTTCTTCCAGCCCAGCATTTCTCATGATGTACTCTGGATATAAGTTAAATAAGCAGGGTGACAATACACAGCCTTGACATACTGCTTTTCCTATTTGGAACCAGTCTGTTGTTCCATGTCCAGTTCTAACTGTTGCTTCCTGACCTGCATACAGATTTCTAAAGAAGCAGGTCAGGTGGTCTGGTATTCCCATCTCTTGAAGAATTTTCCACAGTTTGTTGTGATCCACACAGTCAAAGGCTTTGACATAGTCAATAAAGCAGAAATAGATGTTTTTCTGGAACTCTCTTGCTTTTTCCATGATCCAGCGGATGTTGGCAATTTGATCTCTGGTTCCTCTGCCTTTTCTAAAACAAGCTTGAACATCAGGAAGTTCACGGTTCACGTATTACTGAAGCCTGGCCTGAAGAATTTTGAGCATTACTTTACTAGTGTATGAGGTGAGTGCAATTGTGCGGTAGTTTGAGCATTCTTTGGCATTTCCTTTCTTTGGGATTGGAATGAAAACTGACCTTTTTCCAGTCCTGTGGCCACTGCTGAGTTTTCCAAATTTGCTGACATATGAGTGCAGCACTTTCACAGCATCATCTTTCAGGATTTGAAATAGCTCAACTGGGATTCCATCACTTCTACTAGCTTTGTTCGTAGTGAAGCTTCCTAAGGCCCACTTGACTGCACATTCCAGGATGTCTGGTTCTAAGTGAATAATCACACCATCGTGATTAACTGGGTTGTGAAGATCTTTTTTGTACAGTTCTTGAGTGTATTCTTGCCACCTCTTCTTAATATCTTCTGCTTCTGTTAGGTCCATACCATTTCTTTCCTTTATTAATAAACCCATCTTTGCATGAAATGTTCCCTTGGAATCTCTAATTTTCTTGAAGAGGTCTCTAGTCTTTCCCATTCTATTGTTTTCCTCTATTTCTTTGCATTGATCACTGAGGAAGGCTTTCTTATCTCTCCTTGCTATTCTTTGGAACTCTGCATTCAAATGGGTATTTTCCTTTTCTCCTTTGCTTTTCACTTCTCTTCTTTTCATAGCTATTTGTAAGGCCTCCTCAGACAGCCATTCTGCTTTTTTGCATTTCTTTTTCTTGGAGATGGTCCTGATCCCTGTCTCCTGTACAATGTCACGAACCTCAGTCCATAGTTCATCAGGCACTCTGTCTATCAGATCTAGTCCCTGAAATCTATTTCTCACTTCTACTGTATAATCATAAGGGATTTGATTTAGGTCATACATGAATGGTCTAGTGGTTTTCCCCACTTTCTTCAATTTAAGTCTGAATTTGGCAATAAGGAGTTCATGATCTGATGATCATGATCTTCAGCACTACTGGTCGGGTAAATATCTCTAGACAAACTGAAATAACACTCTCATTCTTCTCTCATATTCTCTGCCCCCAAACCCTCCTTAATCATGTCATCAAGATCAACAAAAAAGTTTTCAACTCCTTTACAAAGCCATTCTCTCAGTGCACTGTGATGCTCTAAAACTTTTCAGCCAAGCACCATGGCAAGCTCCAGATCCATAAACATAGAGTAACTACATCAGTTACAAAAGAAAAAGCATGTTTCTATTCTGCAGAGACACATTCCTCAAACTCCGTAGGCTTGTTAAAAGCCATAGAGAACACTCTTTAAGAAAAGATAGGCACAGAAAAGGGGCAGAAAGCTTCAAAGATACCCACAATTGTCCTTACAAGATATATTCTGTCTGAAATTGCTGAGATTAGAGGGACTTCCCTGATGGTCTGTGGTTGAGACTCCGAGTTTCCAATGCAGGGGGCCCGCACTCAATCCTTGGTCTGGGAACTAGATCCCACATACTGCAACTAAAGATTTTGCCTGGCGCAATGAGGACAGAACATTCTGCATGACACAAATAAGATCCAGCACAGCCAAATAAGCAAATTAAAAAATTTCTTAAAAAATGCAACTTTAGCTAGGAGGGTCAGAGAAGCATCTCTGAGGAGGTGGCATTTGAGCAGACTGGACCAGAGTGAGGGCAGAGTCACACAGGCATCCGGAGGAAAAGTGATCCAGGTGTTTTGCATGTTCAGGACCAGCCAGGAGGACAGAAGGTCAAATGTTAGGATCGAAGGTCAGAGAGAAGGAGGGTGGACCTGGTTGTTAACATTGGTCAATTCTGGGTAGTGGGTGTGTCTTATGGTCTGGATTTTTTTTAATTAAAAAAAAAAAAATGAAACAAAGACAGATGGATGTCAAATGTAGCAGCTTGCTTGGCAAAAGGATAAATGGGAGATCTATCCATTGTGGAAGGCGCTGTGTGGGATTAAGGTGGACATTCCTGCAGGACAAGTATGTCCGCTCTGTATACTAGAAGGCAGTGGGTTAGAGTCCAGCCCAGCCCAGCTCCATCCCATCCCCCACATCTCATGGAAGTCAGAGTCCTTGAATCAGAGTCAGAACAGAGTCAGAATCAGGATGGAGGGGTGCTAGGACCTAGTCCAGAGATCACAGAGACCAGGTGATCCACTGAGGCTGCCCCCCTCCCCACCCAGTGTACACCTAGCTACTTGGTCAAGCACCCTTTCATGCACAGTCCACATGCAGGCTGAATCCATTTCAGGGACTTGCCTGGTGGTCCAGGGGCTAAGACTCCATGCTCCCAATGCAGGGGGCCCGGGTTCAATCCCTAGTCAGGGAACTAGATCCCACATGCCACAACTAAGAGCTCATATGCTGCAACTAATACCTGGCACAGCCAAAATAAATAAGGAATAATAACTTTAAAAAATAAATAAATAAAATTGCTGAGGTTCAAAGTCTATTATCAGTGGAGACGCCATAACTGATCAGGTACCAATTTCTATTCATTAATTTCTTTAGCAAACATCCTTCTTACCACATCCCTCTTGAGAAAGCCAGCTCTGTTGTCAGCAATGTTGTGGTTTGCAGGGCTCCTTCTGGGCCCAGTAACCTACCCTCCGTTCATCCCGTTAGCTTCACAGTGTGTCTGAGAACTTCAATACGTGACCAAAGATATAAACTCGACACTACTATTATACTTTAAACACAGCCCTTTCCTGGGCAACAGGTCACTTTCACTTCCCATCAAGAAGCTCCCGTCCAGGAAAGTGCAGAGGAAAAAAAAAGAAGAGAAAAGAAGCCACTGCTGTTTCCAATGAAAGGAAGGGAGCAGGGAGGTGCAACCCTGCGAGCTCCCTGTGGCCTATCACTGCCGTGACCCTTCCCCTGGCTTGGGTGGGTCAGGAAATCCCGGAGAATGCTGCTTCTGGGAACAGTAAATCACTGCACCTGTGCTCAGGCTGTCCGCACATCTGCTTCATGGCCAGCCTCCCTAACCTGCCCCAGTACACTTGCCAAAACTCACACTCCCAAGGAAGCCCAGGAGGTTTCCACTATGTTTGAGGCCCCCTTTCCCCTTTCTAAGATTCTACATGTTTGCAAACTGATTTGATCTTCTTTCTTTTCCTAGACGTGTTACAGGGTTCCACTTTGAGTTGAGCAAAGAGAACTTAAGGCAAGGAAGGATTTCCCAATCCCCTCATCAAACCACTGGGCTGTATTTAGGAAGTATAGCCTTGTCAAGGTGAAAATGTCTCAAGCTTTAGGTATTTTACTAGTCAGCAAGACAGATCCCATAAACTCTGTCGGAAGACCCTACAGTAACATGTGGGTATCTATTACACACCAGCAGGAAAGGAGCTTCAAAGGCCACTCCACTTGATCCTTACAGCAACCCATAGAGGTATACTGCCCACTAATCGAAAGAAACTGAGGCTCAGAACTGCAATGACTTGTTCATATAGCTAACAAGTAACAGCAGGATTTGAAGCTGAAGTACCACTGTCACTACATCCTGGCTGCTTCCATAAAGCCCTATAAAACTAAAAACATTAACTGGGGCAAAGCATAGTCACCAGTAGTATGGTCTTTTTAAAATTATTATTATTATGTAATATTTCCCTAAACTCTATGACAATACAGCTACCTACTTAAGTTACTCTATAATAATAATAATCGGTGTCCTATGGGGGAACATTATTTTCTTTTGCACATATTTGTAACAAAGCTGTCTGGCCATTAAGGTTTATTATTCTCAATACAATAAAAAGAATATAAAAAATAGATATCCAATCTGCAAAGCACAGTTCACCAAAAAGAGACACATATACTCACTTACCTTTCAAAAGCGCGACGGAGAGCTGGTCAGTGTTCAGGTTATTGACATATTTCCCCAGGTAGGTATTAAGAACCCAGGCTACAAGACCTTCCAACATGACTATATCCTCAAGACAAGGTGTTTAAAACTCATGGATTATTCTTTATTTCTCTCTCTCATGGTCACAGAAGAATCTATGGAAGAAGAAAAAAAAAAAAAAGAAATGAACAGAAAAACCAAACAATTTTTCCAAGATGATATCCTACTCTATCTGTCCTGAAAGTAGATGGATACAAAGCACAGATTTAAGAAAAGATGGGGTGAATGTTCACAGCACCACCATTTACAATAGCCAAGAGATGAAAGCAACGCAAGTATTGTCAACAGATGACTGGATAAAGAAGGTGTGGTTTACATATACAATGGAATACTACTCAGCCATAAAGAAAAGAAGGAAAGGGACTTCTCTGGTGGTCTAGAGGTTAAGCAATGCAGGGGACCCAGGTTCAATTCCTGGTCAGGGAACTAAGACCCCACATTCCTCAGAGCAATTAAGCCCACATGCTACAACTGCTGAAGCCCACGTGCTCTGGAGTCCCCAAGCCACAACTACTGAGCCCATACACCACAACTACAAAGTCCACATGTCTCAACAAGAGACCCCGAACAACACAATGGAGACGCCATGTGCCATAAAACATGATGAAGCCAAATGAATAAATATTTTTTAAAAAGAAGGAAAATATTGCTATTTGCAGCAACATGCATGGACCTAGAGAATATCAAACTAGGTGAAGTCAGACAAAGAAACACAAATACTATATGATATCATTTATATGTGAAATCTAAAAAAATAATACAAATGAATCTATATATACAACAGAAACAGACTCACAGACATATAAAATAAACTTACAGTTACTAAAGGGGGAAGAAGGGAGGGATAAATTAGGAGTATGGGATTAGCAGACACACACTACTATATATAAAATAGATTTAAACAACAATGATCTACTGTGTAACATAGGGAACAATATTCGATATTGTATAATAACCTATAAAGGAAAATAAACCTGAAATATATATATTTAGAACTGAATCACTTTGCTGCACACCTGAAACTAACTTCAATATAAAAAAAAGAATGATGGATGGGAAGCATTGTTAAGATGCCACCACTAGGAAATGGAGGGCCAAACCAATACATTACATACTGATGCAGCTGCAAAGAATGGTCACTTATAAATTAACCAAAAATTACCTACAATTCAAAGTTGTGCATCTTTTTGATGTAACTGATCATTAAACTGATTGCTTTTGGTGACTGACCTGGGCATTAGGCTGTCCTGATCAGAGGTTCTATCCACATGTGACCTGGCAACATCTAGAGATATTTCTGAATATTATGACTGGGGGCTGGGGCAGGGGGCGGGGGCGGGGCTGGAATTTTGCCACTGGTACCCTGTGAGAGGAGATGGACCATGGAAGTTGCTGAACTCCCCACAATGCACAAGATAGCCCTTCACAGCAAAGAATTATCCAGCCCAATATGCCAACAGTACCAAGGATGAGAAACCCTGTCAAAAATGGCTCAAGAGGGACTTCCCGGGTGGCACACTGGATGGGAGTCTGCCAATGCAGAAGACACAGGTTCAAACCTTGGTCCAGGAAGATCCCACATGCCTCAGGGCAACTAAGCCCGTGCGCTACAACTACTGAACTGCCACACCCTAGAATCTGTGCTCAACAACTGAAGCCACCACAAGGAGGAGCGCTCACACTGCAATGAAGAGTAGCCCCCAACTCCCCACAACTAGAGAAAGCCCAAGAAAAGCAATGAAGACCCACGTGTGTTAAGTTGCCTCAGTCATGTCCAGCTCTTTGCAACCCCACGGACTGCAGCCTGCCAGGCTCCTCTGTCCATGGGATTCTCCAGGCAAGAACACCGGACTGGATTGTCATTTCTTCCTCCAGGGGATCTTCCTCACCCAGGGATCAAACCCAAGTTTCTTATGTCTCCTGCACTGGCAGGTGGGTTCTTGACCACTAGTGCCACCTGAGAAGTCCAACGAAGATCCAACACAGTCAAAAAAAAGAAAAATGGCCTAAGAGATTGTATCAATGAACTTCATATTCTGCAATGATCCTCTTAAACCTTCCTGAAATCAATTTTGCAAATTTGTTTATCAGGATCATTTGTAAAATGATATAAGTGGAAGGGAGACAGCAGTGGTTTATCACTGTTCTTAAATGTCCTAGAACTGCATTACTGGTATTTGGACACCAGCTGATGCTGATACAATACCTTACTCAGTAACTACAAACACCAGAAATCTTCTGGTTCCAGCTATAGTATTCACATCCAGTACTGATTTATTACTGTCCACCATAATGACTGGTGTCCCTTAGCATTACAAAAAATAAATTATTTTTAGTATTCCATAAAATTAACATAGGGAACTTGAGACACAAAAGTTTAAACGGGTATCAAGATTTCTCAGCTAGTAGATCCCAGTTCGGAGAAGGCAATGGCACCCCACTCCAGTACTCTTGCCTGGAAAATCCCATGGACGGAGGAGCCTGGTAGGCTGCAGTCCACGGGATTGTTAAGAGTCGGACACAACTAAGTGACTTCACTTTCACTTTTCACTTTCATGCATTGGAGAAGGAAACGGCAACCCACTCCAGTGTTCTTGCCTGGAGAATCCCAGGGACGGCGGAGCCTGGTGGGCTGCCATCTATGGGGTCGCAAAGAGTCAGACTCGACTGAACCAACTTAGCAGCAGCAGCAGCAGATCCCAGTTAGATGTGGGCTCCACATCTTGGTCTGAGCCAAGCATGTGGGACACTAACCCACCAAGCCTGCCGCTCCAGGTTTGCTGTGGCAGGCATCCCACTTGGAACTGGCCCTTTCTGAATCCTTTCCAAGCACTCTGCCCCACCTCCAGTGATTCATCTTAGTGCCAGAAGACACTCTTAGGCCAACTGAGAGGCCTCCACCCACCAAAACCCCCCAAACACAAAGCTCTTTAAGAGTTAACCTGCAGGAAAAATTGTTTTTTATTCGTCAACAGTGTTCTGCATTTCCAGATTAAATTAACTCTTATTTGTCAACAATGACAGTAAAAACATATAAGAAAATAAGTGCTTTGTTGTTGTTTAGCTGCTAAGTCATGTCTGACTCTTTTGTGACCCCATGGACTGCAGCCCCACCAGGCCCCTCTGTCCATGAGATTTTCCAGGCCAGAATACTGGAGTGGGCTGCCATTTCCTACTTCAGGGGATCTTCCTGATTCAGGGATCAAAGCCGAGTCTCTTTAGTCTCCTTCACTGGCAGGCAGATTCTTTATTACTGAGCCACCTGGGAACACTAATTTCTTTCCAAAGATCTTTTGTAAAGCACATTTTATGTAAAATTACGAATCTGCTAAAAATTATGGGGTACATTTATTTAAAGAAGAGATTACAAGAACAAATTTCTTAAAATAAGAATAAAGGAAACACTTCATTATAACTTTAAACGAGTAAATCTTTGAAAACAAAACATGAATCTGACTAATCTAGTCTTACTATGCAAACTCCAAACACTCTTAAACAAAGAGCCAAAGCCGGAGTACTCTTGATTTTTGAAGTAACTGCCATTGATTCTGGCCGTAAATGCCAACAAACTCTAAAGTGCCAACTACAAGTACTCTCTGAGTAGGAATAAAGGGAAACAACTATCAGTTTGTACACAAGATCTACTTCTCCTGAAGGTGGAGGAAGACAAAGCCCAGATTAAAAGAAGATGGGGTGAGAGGCACTATAAAACGCCCTGGGCAATAGGTTAAGGCCCAAGCCAGACGGCATCCATTAACTCTGCTAAGCATCTAAACCAGGCTTGAGGCCACTTCAAGGATTCCCTTAAGGAATCCGGTGTCAGGAAGGGCCCCCAGGCTGGCCAGAATCCCAAAGTGCTTACACTCCTGTCCATCAGGACTTCTCCGCAGCTGCCTGGCACTAACCCCCACCTGGCCTCCCCTAATTGGTGGGGCAGGTGACACTGGAGATCAGTGCTCAGCCCACCGGCGGGCAGACAGCTGGCCATGACCTTGAGCCAGGCCCCTCCCTTGAGGGGCGGCTGGCGTCCTAAGTAGGAAGGGCTGGCGACAGGAGCGGAGGCGGCGGGGCGGAGGATTGCCGGCACAAGGAGCTCGGAGACCAGCGGCAGGAGAGGGGCGGGAGCCAGGCCCGGGGAGCCAGGCCCCGCAGGAAGGAAACAACCCAGGAGGCGACGCTCCCTCCAGACCGTGCGCCTCCCCTCTGCTCAGAACCCTACGCCCTGCTCTAGGGGACGGAGACCCCACGTACCAGATAGAGCCAGGAGGGAACAGGTCCAGGTGTCCCCAAGCCCCGGGAAGGAGGGGCTCAGCCAGGGCATGACCCCGGAGGGCGAGGGGCAAAGAGGTTTGAGGCCTGATGTCCGCAGCCCAGACCGTGACCCCAAAGGCTGGAGAAGGGGGTGGTTAAGACACTCTAGAACCCTGACTGGAGATCCTTCTTAGGAACAGGTAGCGAGGCTCATACACTGGGCTCTCGTGTGGAGACCAAAGCTCCAGCGGGGAGACGCGGGTTGACACCCTCTTCATCCCCGGGCACCAAGCTTCCCCGACCCTGGAGAGGATGCAGGGTCTGGCGGGGGCTCGCACTCCCCAGGACACGGACGCCGGAGTCCCGAGAAGCTCAGGACTTCCGAGCGTGTGGCTAGGGTGCCCGCAGAGGCTCGGAAGCGAGGGTCCCGATGAGGGCGGGGCGCTCGGGGATGTCGGGGGCTCGGACGCCCCAGGACTTCACCGAGGAGCTCGGAGGGCCCGACGGTGGGGTCCCCAGGCTCCCCGCGCCGCGCTCCCCGCGGGCAGGCCCGGGCCTCTAGGTCTGAAGCAGATCCCGAGCAGCCGACCGCGGGTCCACGCCCGCCCTGAGTCCCCCGGCCCTGCTCGCCGCCCGGCGCCGCCCTGCCTCGGCCCGTACCTGTCGGTGTCCGGACCGCCCGCCCCAGCCCGGCACTGCGCGGCGCTTCCTCTCCGCGGCTCCTCAATGGCGCTGGCCGGCCGCACTCAGGCCTGCCCCGACCCGACCAATCGAGCGAGCGACTCGCCGGCGCCTGGCCAGCCGAGCGCCGAGTCATCGAGGAGGCGCCGCCGGCCGCTCCCTCCAGAGTTTGCAGGGGCTGGAGCAGAATGGGGACAAAGGCCATAACAGCCTCATTTTACAGCATGTGGGTAAACCGAGTCCGGGGGAAGGCTACAGGTTGAGATGATAATATTTAGGACAGACTGGCCTGCAGTCGGTTCGGCACTTAGCAGTCCAGGGGTCTGTTAAAACGTACTTCAGACTTTGCCACTTGCCTGCTTGAAACTGCTTCCCCACTACACCTAAAGTAAAACCCATTCCTCAGAGAGCTGAAACCAAGATCCTACTGAATTTGTTCCACTCCGATTTTTGCTACTCTTTCCTGGGCCCGCTCTGCCCCAGCATCCTCCAGTTCCTGCCTTAGGACCTTTGATTTCACATCTCTCTGCTTAGGATGCTTTTACAGAAACCATTGCTGTCCAGTGGGAGTATAATGCAGTTGTCGTTGTTCAGTTGTGAAGTCGTGTCCAATTATTTGCAGCCCCATGGACTGCAGAATGCCAGGCAGCTCTGTCCTCCACTATCTCCCAGAGTTTGCTCAAACTCATGTCCATTGAGTTAGTGATGCCATCCAACCATCTGATCCTCTGCCACCCCTCTTCTCCTTTGGCCTTCAATCTTTCCCGGTATCCGGGTCTTTGCTAATGAGTCGGCTTTTCACATCAGCTCCAAAGTATTGGAGCTTCAGCTTCAGCATCAGTCCTTGCAGTGAGTATTCAGGGTTGATTTCCTTTAAGATTGACTGGTTTGATCTCCTTGCAGTCCAAGGGACTCTCAAGAGTCTTCTCTAGCACCACAGTTCGAAAGCATCAATTCTTCGATGCTAAACTGCATACTAAATTTACTTAGTTGGTACATTTTTTAAAGGGAAAACTAAAAGGTGAAGTAATATATTTTATTTAATCCAACATGTCATCTCAACCTGTTCGGTTCAGCTCAGTTGCTTAGTTGTGTCCGACTCTTTGAGACCCCATGGACTGCAACACTCCAGGCCTCCCTGTCCATCACCAGTTCCCAGAGTTTACTCAAACTCATGTCCTTTGAGCCAGTAATACCATCCAACCACCTCATCCTCTATCGTTCCCTTCTCCTCCCACCTTCAATCTTTCCCAGCATCAGGGTCTTTTCAAAATGAGTCAGTTCTTTGCATCAGGTGGCTAAAGTATTGGAGTTTCAGCCTCAACATCAGTCCTTCCAATGAATATTCAGGACTGATCAACCTATAACTAACAGGAAAAGTATTATTAAGATGTTTTGGGGACTTCCCTGGTAGTCCAGTGGCTAAGGCTGCACTCCCAGTGCAAGGGCTCTGGGTTCGATTTCTTGTCAGGGAACTAGATCTCAAATGCCACAACTAAGTCACATGCCACAACTAAAAATCCCACATGCTGCAACTAAGACCTGGTAAAACAAAATAAATAAATAATTTTTTTTTACAAAAAGAACCGCTGTCAAAAAAAAAAAGACATTAGTTTTTTAAGTCTTGTGTGTATTTTACACTACGGCACATCACAATATAAATGCTGCATTTCAAGTGCTCAAGAGATGTATACGGCTACAGGGCGACTCTGAATAATCATATAGCCCACTCTGCTTCAAACATTTCATCTCAGAGGATTTTCCTGATGTCCTATCTTAAGTTCCCCTCATTCATTATCCTGTTATATTATCTTGACAAAATTTAATGCTGCTTGAAATGAGATTATTTTATTTACTTGTTTATACTTAAAGGAAATCAGTCCTGAATATCATTGGAAGGACTGATGCTGAAGCTGAATCTTCAGTACTCTAGCCACTTGATGCAAAGAACTGACACATTGGAAAAGATCCTGATACTGGGAAAGATTGAAGGTGGGAGGAGAAGGGGGTGACAGAGGATGAAATGGTTGGATGGCATCACTGATTCCATGAACATGAGTTTGAGCAAGCTCTGGAAGTTGGTGATGGACAGGGAAGCCTGGTATGCTGCAGTCCACGGGGTAGCAAAGAGTTGAGCCACTGAACTGACTGACCTACATCTTTTCTTCCCTCACCCTAAATGTTCCCTGACAACAGAAATTGTGTCTTTTTCACAGATGTTTCTTCAGTACCTAGATTTGGCCTAACACGGGAAGGATTCAATGAAGGTGCCGTGAATGAATGAACAAATGAACAACTCATCTTGGATTATCACCAGAAGGACAGGAAGAACACCTCAGGCTTATAAAAAGTCAGAAGATGCAGGACGCAGGCTGGCAAGTTTGCGGGTATCTGTTCACCATAATAATTATCAACCTTCAGGATGCTAAGCTAATGAAGGTGCTTGTGGGCTGACTCACTCCTAAGGAAAGCCTGGGTTCCTGTGAGGTGGGGTCAACCCATCAGAATCTCAACACTGGGTGTCCTCAGAGGCTGAGGTTTGGTGTAAAACCCCAAACTCCACAGAAGGCAGAAAGGAAGGCACCCCTCAGGACTTATCTCAGGATCCAGATATTTCAGCCCAGAGACACCTGGCTGTACCTGAGGAGTTTATGCCAGGACACCATTCCTTCAGCCAGTGTCACTGAGAGTCATCCATCGCACCATACATTTACCACACAGCCATCTCAGTCCTGAGTGTTTACACAAGAGAAAATCAAAGCGCATGTGGGGACTTCCCTGGTTGCCCAGTGGTTAACGATCTGCCTGCCAATGCAGAGGACATGAGGTTCAATCCCTGGTCAGGGAAGCTTCCACACACCTTGGGCAACTCAGCCCATGTGCCACCACTACTGAAGCCCAGGAGCCCTAGAACCCATACTCCGCAACAAGAAAAATCACCGCAATGAGAAGCCCTTGTGCCGCAATGAAGAGTAGCCCCCCGCTCACCACAACTAGAGAAAGCCCGAGTGCAGTAACAGACCCCGCACAACCAAATAAATAGATAAATATCCCTGCCCTCCTGGAGATTACATACCAGCAGGTGAAGAGACACAGACAAAAACCAAAGTCAGCGTAAAGCATGCAGGGGGTGGGATGGTGATAGGCAGTAAAGAAAGAATGCAGGGAAGCAAGGTGGAATCGAGGGGTGTACAGTTTTAGCTGGAGGTCTTAGTGGAAAGAACTGGCCCCTAGGGATACAAATTCAGGGAGTCTGGAGGAGGACCCAGCTCCCCAAGTGATGAGTTTGGAAATATAGAGCTAGTCTAAAGCCCACATTGTACAGAAGGGGAAACAGAGGATTAGGAAGGGGAAGGAACTTACTCAAGATAACACAGAGAGACCACAGGACAATGCTGGACTCTGCTGCCAGCCTGAAACCTTCTGCATGAGGACCGCAGCTCACCCTCCACCCACCCTCTGCTTGTTATGGGGGATCCAGGGAACAGAGAGGTCGGTCAAAGGTTGGCCTGGCAGAGGGGAAAGGGTTGTGTTGGCCACAGGGAAGGACCTCCCATGGTCCCCCACCCATGCTGTGGCCCCCAAAGCTGCAAGTTTCAGACACGTGACAGGTGAAGGACTGCAGGAGATGGGGGTGCCCCCTAATCACCATCTGGGCTAGACCCTGGGGTGCATATTGGTCCAAGGGGGCAGGTTTCTGGGGTAGGCAGATTTGAGAGGCCCTGCTCAGTACATCCCAATAAAGCCCCCTCCCCACCTGACCTCCAGATCATCTAGACCAGATCGGGTGCAGAAGGGAGGGTGGGACAGTTTTGGGACCCTAGGGACAAGACGTGCGGCCAGGAGGGTGGCTTCAGGAGTCAGGGGAAGATGTTGGGGTTTGTTTCCTGAATGATGGCAAGGGTCTGAGTGTGGCCTGGCCTGAGAGTTGGGAAACTGAGCTTCAGTTATTTTCTCTCTATAATTGCCCTGGGAGATAGGCAAGGTACCCATTATCTGTGCCATGCAGAGGAGGCGCTGAGCCGGCTGGGCTTGATACTCATCTGAGGAGTTGAGTTGGGTAAACAGTTTGTTTACTTTAGGGGACTCCTGATAACCAGCTCTTTAGAATTTCCTCTCTCTCCAGGGACTTCTCTGCCCTGCCTGGAGTTCCATATTCAGAAACCAGAAAGTAGAGTAGCGTCTGGAAAGCCAGGGGGCTGCTTGGGGCAAACCTAAAGGTTAAGAGTCTATATGTAAAATAGATAGCCAGTGGGAGCTGGCTGTATGATGCAGGGAACGCAAAGCCTCTGTGACAACCTAGAGGGGTGGGGCAGGGAGGGAGGTGAGAGGGGGTTCAAGAGGGAGGGGACATATGTATACCTATGGTTGATTTATGTTGATGTATAACAAAAACCATCACAATATTGTAATTAAAAAGAGTCCTGGGATTGCACCCTAGCTTCACCTATAACCTGCTGTGTGAACTTGGAGCAGCTGCTGTCCCTCCCTTCACCAAAGCCTCAGCTCAAATACCAGCTTCTCAGAGAAGCCTTCCTGAACTCACCTTGCAAACTAGCAGCACCCCTACTTCTGTCTGTTTCCCATGTTGTTTTATTTTTCTTCTTAAAATCACCAGTGGCGTAGCACTCACGCATATTTCTACACATAGCCCCACCTAGCATGGCAGCTCTAGCAGAAACCTTCCTTGCCTTGCATTCTGTTGCATCCCCAGCACACACACACACACAACAACAACTAATATTTATTGAGCACTTACTATGTGCCAGACATAGTCTCATGTATTTTATAGATAGTAGTTCATGTAATCCCTTATTCTGATGGAGATATTTTAACCCCATTTTAGAGGTAAGGAGAGTGAGGCACAGAGAAGGTTATTAATTTGCCTGAGGTTACACAAAGTGGCAGAACCGAGATTCACACCTGGAAAGGTGGACTTCTAGCACCCACAACTCTGGACTTCTTGACTTCTGTGCTAGTCCATCAAGGTGCTCCCTAACAACGATGCCTGAATGCAGACTAGATGGAGAGGAATCCAAAAGATTCTTCCTCCCATCCGCGGTGGCCCTACTTTAGAGAAAGCACTTGTTCCATCTGGGTTAAAGAAAAGAAAGAGGCAGGAGGGGCTTCACGTGGCCCATTTTGATCAGTTAAATCATCAGGCCGGTGGCTGCCTTCAGTTGCTTCAAATTTCCCCACTGTGATGTTGTGATTTATAATAAGAAATATACATTTGATCTTCATCCTCCATCCTGGGCTCACAACTCCAGAAATCTTTGAAATTTCCTAAATGATAAGAGTGATGGAGCATCTTTTGTTCAAATAACTGTTCTTGTGTTCTCACTTCTGAAAAAGCTCCAGAGCCATAAAGGCAAAACCTGTGTCTTATTATTCATATCAAATCCCTTGCAGTCACACCCAAGTTTCTGTCAGTAGGTGGCTTTTGGAAAGACCCCAAGAATGGGGGCTGGTTACCAGGGAAATGAACCGTGTGATTAGAGGGCTGGAACTTTCAATTCCAACCACTTACCTCTGGGTTGGGAAGAGGGGCTAGAGGTTGAATCAATCACCAGTGACCAATGATTCAATCAGCATGCCTGTTAAGGAAGTCTCCATAAAACCTCAAAAGGATGGATTCAGAAAGCTTCCAGGGGACTTCCCTATGGTCCAGTGGTTAAGAATTTGCCTGTCAGTGCAGGGGACACCAGTTCAGTCCTTGATCCAGGAAGATTCCCACATGCCTTGGGGCAACTAAGCCCGTGTGCCACAGCTACTGAAGCCCGTGTACCTAGAATTCATGCTCTGCAACGAGAGAAGCCACTGAAACAAGAAGCCCACGCACCACAACTACAGAAAAGCCCACACGCAGCAACGAAGACTCAGCGCAGCCAAAAATAAAAATAAGTAAATAATAAAACAAAAATTTTTTTAAGCACAGGTAACACCTGAACCTGTGACTGGTATGTGAAAGTAAGGCAGTCTTGTAGGAGGGAGCCCTTAACCTGTGAGCTCTAGTATTACTTCCCATTGTAGACAATGTCGGAATTGAGTTAAACAGTAGCACACCCAGCTGGTGTCACTGAATTTTTTGGTGTAGGGGAGGGAAAAAAACCCACATTTGGTGACCATGTCAGGAGTATTGAGAGTAGAGGCAACATGTGGGAAGAGTTTTCCTTTATGCCTCTCATATCACATCACCTGTTATTACCCACATTGTGTAGAGAGTGAAACTGAACCCGGGATGGGAACTTAGGAGGCTTCTGCATGGCGGAAGCCTGGGAAATGTGCAGTGAGAGCTGTCAGGGCTGTGGTGCCCCTTGGAAGCGAACAGGGCATGGGCACACTAAGGGAAGGGCAGTTGGCAGAGCAGAGGGCAACAGTAAGAAAATCCAGGAAGCTAGCTAAGTACACGGGGAGGAGCTGTGGGGACAGAGAGGGAGTGGCGCCGTAAAGCAAGCTGAGGGACTGGATACGGTTAGAAGCCACTGGAAAGATGTGTGGAGGAGGGAATACAGTGGGCCAGTGCTGTCCTCCCACTCTGCTCCTGCTACTGCCTTCACAAGGGCAAACCCTGCTGGAAGCTGGAAGGCAAGGGTCTGGCGATTCAGTCTGAAGAGGATACAGAGCTGGGTGGAAAAAGGACTGGAGGAGAGGGTGGAGAACAACAGTTACCCAGACTAAGCTCATAGTGTTCATTGCACAACAAGCCAATAAATTGAGAGACAAGTTGTTGGAGCAAGGAATAGCAACGTTATTCAGAAAGCCAGCAGACCAAGAAGATGGTGGACTAGTGTCCCAAAGAACCGTCTTCCCCAAGTTCAGGCTCAGGCCTCCTTTATACTAAAAGGGGAGGGAGTATGGTTGGTTGTTGCAAACCTCTTGGTGCGGGAATCCTGTGTTCTTGCAGCTGTCCATGTAGGTCCTGTCACAATGTTCCTATAAACCTCCAATGAGACAAATGTTATTTTATGTTCTGCAACTTTTTATCTCTATATGAATGGAAAAGAGTTATACCATTAAAGATGACAGCCTGAGAATGCGCTGTCATGTATATTTCAGTAGGCAACATTCTCAACTTACAGCAAAAGCAATAAAATAAATAAGTTAAAGAAACAGATCCAATTAAGGAATCAGATTTGTTCTTCCCTGTTACACAACCAGAACATCCCTGGTGTCTTTGCTTCCAATCTTCCCTTCCCTAGTCATCTTCCCAACGTAGCCAGAACCAGGGGACTTTAGGAGGGATCAGCCCACCTCCCAGTAACCAAAGGACATGAGAGCCATGGACAGGGTTAGCATCCCAGTCCTGACAGCCCGACTTTCCACTTACCGCTCCCCCCAACACCTGGAGACGTCTTTCCAAAAGACTGGTCTGGCCCTGTCTCTGTACTGGCTATGAGTTTTCATGAGTCCCTTTGCCCGTTGCCCACCTTAGCAGGACAGTGGAAACCCCCCATCTGTCTATTCTCTGTGACCAGCTTCATTTTCTTCAGATAGAAAGGAAAAAGACTTTGTAGAGATTTTAAGTTGAAATTTTTAAAGAAAGTTTGGGAATAGGCTATTTTATTTTATATTATTTTGGCTGTACCACATAGCACGTGGGATCTTAGTTCCCCAACCGGGGGTTGAACCCAAACCGCCCACACTGAAAACACTGAGTCTCAACCACTAGACCACAAGGAAGTCCTCTCTCTGTTGAAATTTTAATGTGGCTTGGATGTGTGCATGAATCCAGTTTTAGAAAACACTGCTATCCATTAATTATGGCCCAGCCACAGTTAATGAGCCAGGTGTCCTGTACTTAAGAGCAGTACTCAAAAAACATGAGTGGGAATAAGAGCTCTATCCTGGAATGCTGACTGGTGCAAAGAAAAAGTAGATTAGATGCTCTTAAGAAACATCTAATACTCTAATACTCCTAATCTTTGTAGGAGTATTGTGTGTGTGTTTTCTTATTGTCTCTCTTCCCAAACTTTTGCTTTAGTAGGTGCTGTATTCCAGTACCTAGAGCATCTTCAGCCTGCCATGAAGTAGGAGCCCAGGAAACACTTATCCATTCAAACTCTGGGAGCTGGCAGGATGCATTTGTGGTATTTAAAGCCGTGAAGCTGTGTGGGGCTTGCAGGGGAGGGAGTGGGAGATGGAGAAGATACAAACAGTTGAGACGAGGAGGGAGCAGCGAAGGAGGCAGAAGGACCCCTTGAGATAACAGGAAAGCCAAGGGAGTGTGTGCTCCTGGAAGCAGGCAAGGAGCATGTTTCATGGAAGGAACTGGTCACTTGGATCAAATGCTGCCCACAGAGGAAGTGAGAGGAGCCCTGAGAGTCTCTGTGAATTGAGCATCAGGGTTAGTGTCAGCAACAACCTGGCCATTAAGATTTCTAGTGATGAGATGGACACAGCTTCAATGGAATAAGCTCAAGAGAAAATGGGAGAAGATAAATTGGAGACAGTGAATGTCAATAGACATTTTCTATATTGTCAATAAACAATGTTTTGCTGTTAAGAGTAACTGGGAACTGTTTATGATGGTGAACACATGGAAGCAACCTAAATATCCATCGACAGAGGAATGGATAAAGAAGATGTGGTACATGTATATAATGGAATATTACTCAGCCATTAAAAAGAATGAAATAATGCCATTTATAGCAATGTGGATGGACCTAGAGATTGTCATACTGAGTGAAGTAAGTCAGACAGAGGAGAAATATCATATGATATCCCTTATATGTGGAATCTAAAAAGAAATAATACAAATGAATTTACAAACCAGAAGGAGACTCACAAACTTAGAGAGCTTACAGTTGCCAATGGAAAGGATGGGGAGAAAGGATAGTTAGGGGTTTGGGGATGGACATGTACACTCTGAAATATTTAAAGTGGATAACCAACAGGACCTATTGTATAGCACAGGGAACTCTGCTCGATGTTATGTGGCAGCCTGGATGGGAGGACAATTTTGGGGAGAATGGATATATGTATATGTATGGCTGAGTCCTTTGCTGTCCAACTGAAACTCACAACATTGTTAATCAGCTATAGTCCAGTATAAAACAAAAGGTTGTTTTTTTTTTTTTTTACAGCATTCTGTGTATTTTAATAGCCAAAAATTGTAAACAACAAAAATATCAATTAATAGGTGAATAGATAAACAAATGATGGTGGAATTCTACAACAGAATAGTTCTCAAAAATAAAATGGAAATCAACTACTGATAAATGTTGCAATATGGATGAACTCAAAATCATAATGAAAGAAGCCAGATTACACCAAAAAAGAACATGCTCTATGATTCTATTTAAATTCTGGAAAATGTGAACTAATTTATAGTGGCAGGAAGTAGATTAGTGGTTGTCTAGGAGCAAAGTGGGCAAGAAGCAAGGATTATAACAAAATAGGATGACACTTTCAGGAATGATTGGTTGCTCACCATCTTGATTGATGTGATGCTTTCCTGTGCTCACGTGGTCTGTCGTCTCCGACTCTTTGCAGCCCTGTGGACTGTAGCCCACCAGGTTCCTCTACCTGTCATATTTCCCAGGCAAGAATACTGGAGTGGGTTGCCATTTCCTACTCCAGAAGCTTTCCTGGGTACGTATATGTCAAAACTGCTCAGACTGTCCACTTTAAATATGTGTAGTTTATTTCAGTCATATTTCAATAAAGTATTTAAATATGCTGATATAGTAATAATGTAGTGAGAGGACTAAGAAGAGTAAGTTTTTTTTTCCTTCTCAAAGGAAGGACTGTGTGGAGCGCTGAAATTCAGAAGGCCCTTAGATCAGTCAGTATTATTGGACGTGCTTGTCTGCAAGCTGTTACTGGTGGTGGTGGTGCTTTAGTCACTAAGTCGTATCTGACTTTTGTGACCCCATGGACTGTAGCCCACCAGGCTTCTCTGTCCATGGGATTCTCCAGGCAAGAATACTGGAGTGGATTGCCATTTCCTTCTCCAGGGTTTGTTTTGTTTAAAAAAAAAAAAAGAAGAAGAAGAAGAAGTAACTGGGAAATCTGACAGTAACTGGAGAGAGAATTGTTTTCAAGAAGGTTTTTGCTGTTTTTAATTGTAATGAAATGCACATTACATAAAATCTGCCATTGTAATTATTTCTAAGTGAACAGCTCAGTGGCAACCTTATTTTATTGCACTTCATTTTATTGTGCTTCACAGATACTGAATTTTTTACAAATTGAAGATTTGTGGCAACCTTGTGTGTCCGACAAGTCTATCCATACCATTTTCCCAACAGCATTTGCTTATTTTATGTCTCTGTGTCACATTTGGATAATTCTTGAAATACTTCGGGAATTCCCTGGCAGTCCAGTGGTTAGGACTCCATGCTTTCACTGCCAAGGGCCTGGGTTCAAACCCTGGTTGGGGAACTAAGATCCCACAAGCCATGCAGCGCAGCTAAAAATATAAAATAAAATTCTTTAAATATTTCAAATGTTTTCATTATTATTATGTTTGTAATAGTGAAAGGTGATTTGTGATGTTACTATGGTAGTTCTTGGGGGCATCACAAGCTGTGCCTGTATAGATGGCAAACTTAATGTTGTGTGTGTTCTGACTGCTCCACTGACCAGATATCTCCCCCGTCTCTCTCCCTCTCCCTGGGCCTCCCTATTCCTTAAGACACAACAATATTGAAATCATGCCAGTTAATAACCCTACAATGGCCTCTAAGTGTTCAAGTGAAAGGAAGAGTCACACGTCTCTTGGTGCTCCATGCTTAGTCCCTCAGTCATGTCTGACTCTTTTGTGACCTCATGGACTACAGCCCGCCAGGCTCCTCTGTCCATGGGATTTTCCAGGCAAGAATATTGGAGTAGGTTTCCATTTCCTTCTCCAGGGGATCTTTCTGACACGGGGATCGAACTGGCATCTACAGCATCTCCTGCATTGGCAGGTCAATGAGCCATCGGGGAAGCCCCACACTTCTGTTATAAAACAGAACCTAGAAATGATGAAGCTTAGTGAAGAAGTCATGTCAAATGCTGAGACAGGCAGGTAGGCCTCCTGTGCCAGTTAGCCAAGTTGTGAATGCAAAGGAACATACTTAAAGGAAATGAAAAGTGCTACTCTAGTGAATACACGAATGAGGAGAAAGTGAAACAGCTTTATTGCTGAAATGGAGAAAGTTTTGGTGGTCTAGATAGAAGATCAAACCAGCCACAACATTCCCTTAAGCCAAAGCTTAACCCAGAGCATGGCCCCAACTCTCATCAATTCTAGGAAGGCTGAGAGAGGTGAGGAAGCTACAGAAAAAAAGTTTAAGGCAGCAGAGCCTGGTCCATGAAGTTGAAGAAAGAAGCCATTGCTGCTGCTGCTGCTGCTGCTAAGTCGCTTCAGTCAACTCTGTGCGACCCCCGAGACGGCAGCCCACCAGGCTTCCCCGTCCCTGGGATTCTCCAGGCAAGAAAACCGGAGTGGGTTGCTATTTCCTTCTCCAATGCATGAAAGTGAAAAGTGAAAGTGAAGTCGCTCAGTCGTGCCCGACTCTTAGCGACCCCATGGACCGCAGCCTACCAGACTCCTCCATCCATGGAATTTTCCAGGCAAGAGTACTGGAGTGGGGTGCCATTGCCTTCTCCGAAAGAAGCCATTGCTATACCATAAAAGTTCAAGGTGAAGCAGCAAATTACCCAGAGGATATAACTAAGATAATAAATGAAGATGGCTACACTAGACAACAGATTATCAGCACAGATGAAAAAACCTTGTATTGAAAGAAGGGGCTTCCCTGATGGCTCAATCGGTAAAGAATGTGCCTGCAATGCAGGAAACACAGGAGACACAGGTTCAATCCCTGGGTCGGGAAGATCCCCTGAAGGAGGAAACGGCAGCCCATTCCAGTATTCTTGCCTGGAAAATCCCATGGACAGAGGAGCCTAGTTGGCTATAGTCCATGGGATCACAAAAGAGTCAGACGCGACTGCACACGTGAAGGATAAATGGATGGATGGACGGACTGAAAGAAGATGTCATCTAGGACTTTCATAGCTAGAGAGGAAAAGTCAGTGCCTGGCTTCAAAGCTTCAAAGGAGAGGCTGACTCTCTTGTTGCTGCTAAGTCACTTCAGTCGTGTCAGACTCTGTGCGACCCCATAGACATCAGCCCACCAGGCTCCCCCGCCCCTGGGATTCTCCAGGCAAGAACACTGGAGTGGGTTGCCATTTCCTTCTCCAATGCATGAAAGTGAAAAGTCAAAGTGAAGTCGCTCAGTCGTGTCTGACTCTTAGCAACCCCATGGACCACAGCCTACCAGACTCCTCCATCCATGGGATTTTCCAGGCAAGAGTACTGGAGTGGGGTGCCATTGCCTTCTCTGGACTCTCTTGTTAGCGGCTAACATAACTGATGACTTTAGGCTAAAGTCAGTGAGAATTATGCTAAATCTACTCTGCCTGTGTTCTATAAATAGATCAACAAAGCTTGGAGACAGCACATGTGTTTAAACATTGTTTATGAATATTTTAAGCCCAATGTTGAGGTCTCTTGCTCAGAAACAAAGATTCATTTCAGATATTACTGCTCATTGACAATGCACCTGGTCACCCACGAGCCCTGATGAAGATTAATGTCTTCGTGACTGCTAACAGAACACCCATTCTGTGGCCTGCTGATCAAGGAGTAATTTCAACTTTCAAGTCCTATTATTTTGGAAATAAGTGAGGCTCTAGCTGCCATAGATAATAAGTCCACTGATGGATCTGGGCAAAATAAGCTAAGAAACCATCTGGAAAGGATTCACCATTCTAGAGGCCATTAAGACCTTTCATGATTCACAAGACGAGGTCAAGATATCAACATTAACAGGACTTTGGAAGAAGTTGATTCCAGTGCTCATGGATGACTTCAAGGGATCTGAGGTTTCTATGGAGGAATAACTGCAGATGTGGTAGAAGTAACAGAAGAACTAGAATTAGAAGTGGAGCCTGAAGATGTGAGTGAATTTCTGCAATCTCATGATGAAACCTGAATGGATGAAGACTTGCTTCTTATGGATGAGCCAAATAAGTGGTCTTTTTAGATGGAATCTACTCCTGGTGAAGATGATATGAAGATTACTGAAATTTCAACACAGGGCTTAGACTCTTACATAACCATAGTTGATAGAGCAGCTGTAGGGTCTGATAGGATTGACTCCAATTTTTAAAGAATTTCTACTGTGGCTAAAATGCTATCAAACAGTTTTGTATGCTAGAGAGAAACTGACCATAAAAGGAAGAGTCAATCAATGCAGCAAACTCCATTGTCATCTTCCTTTTTTAAATTGCCTACTCAACCTTAGGCAACCACCATCCAGATCAGTCAGCAGCCATCAACATAAAGGCAAGACCTTCCACCAGCAAAAAGATTACAACTCACTAAAGGCTCAATTTTTAGCAATAGAGTATTTTTTTAAATATTTGTTTATTTGGCTGTGCTGCATCTGAGTTGTGGTACATGGGATCTTCCATCTTCACTGGGCACACAGGATCTTTAGTTTCAACATGTGGAATCTAGTTTCCTGACCAGAGATTGAACCCGGTATTTGAGGGAGCAAATTGGGAGTGCAGGATCTTAGCCACTAGGCCACAAGGGAAGTCCCAGTAATAAAGTATTTTTTAATTAAGGTGTGTCCATCGTTTTTTTTAGGCATAATGCTATTGTACATTTAATAAACTACAGTATGGTCCAAACACAACTTTTATATACTCTAGGAAACCAAAAAATTCATGTGACTCATTTTATCATGGTGGTCTGGAATCAAATCTGCACTGTCTCCAAGGTATGCCTGCCCATTCACCTTGCTGGGCAATCATCACCACCATCCACCTCCCTAACTCTTTTCATCTTACAAAACTGAAAATTCTGTACCCAGGAAGGAAGATCCCCTGGAGTAGGAAATGGCCACCCACTCCAGTATTTCTTGCCTGAAAAATTCAATGGACAGAGGAGCCTGGCAGACTACAGTCCATAGGGTTGCAAAAAGTCCGACACAACTGAGCACACATTCACACACGTACCCAGTAAACATCAATTTCCCATACCCCTCTCCCTCTAGCCCCTGGCAACCATCATCATACTTCAATCCCTATGAATCGGACTATGCTAGCTATCTCATGGGCTTCCCTGGTGGCTCTGCTGCTGCTGCTAAATTGCTTCAGTTGTGTCCGACTCGGTGCAACCCCGTAGACGGCAGCCCACCAGGCTCCCCCGTCCCTGGGATTCTCCAGGCAAGAACACTGGAGTGGGCTGCCATTTCCTTCTCCAGTGCATGAAAGTGAAAAGTGAAAGTGAAGTCGCTCAGTCGTGTCTGACTCTCAGCGACCCCATGGACCGCAGCCTACCAAGCTCCTCTGTCCATGGGATTTTCCAGGCAAGAGTACTGGAATGGGGTGCCATTGCCTTCTCCACGCTGGTGGTTCAGCAGTAAATAATCTGCCTGGAAATCAGGAGCCGCAGGAGACATGGGTTCGATCCCTGGGTGGGGAAGATCCCCTGGGGGAGGGAATGGCAACCCACTTCAGTATTCTCATCAGGAGAATCCCCACAGACAGAGGAGCCTGGCAGGCTACAGTCCATAGGGTCACAAGGAGTCTGACATGACTGAAGCGACTTAGACACACACAAGTATCTCATATAAATGGAATCCTACGTACGGTATTTGTCTTTTTGTGACAGACTTCTTTCACTTAGCATAATTTCTGCAAGGTCCATCCATGTTGTAGCACGTGTCAGAATTTCTTTCCTTTTTAATGCTGAATAATACTCCATCATCGGAGAAGGCAATGGCACCCCACTCTAGTACTCTTGCCTGGAAAATCCCATGGATGGAGGAGCCTGGTAGGCTGTAGTCCATGGGGTCGCTAAGAGTTGGACACGACTGAGCGAATTCCCTTTCACTTTTCACTTTCATGCATTGGAGAAGGAAATGGCAACCCACTCCAGTGTTCTTGCCTGAAGAATCCCAGGAATGGGGGAGCCTGGTGGGCTTCCGTCTATGGGGTTGCACAGAGTCGGACACAACTGAAGCGACTTAGCAGCAGCAATACTCCATCATATCTCATCCACCTGTGGACACTTGGTCTGCTGCCACCTTTTGGCTATTGTGAATAATGCTGCAATGAACGCTGGCATATGAGTCTCTGTTTTCAGTTCTTTTGGATATATAACCAGAATTGGAATTACTGGATCATATGGCAATTCTATGTTGTTGGGTTTTTTTGAGAAACTTCCATACTGTATTTCCTAGCACCGTACCATTTTAAGTTCCCACCAGCAGTGCAAAGGGGTTCCAATTTCTCCACATCCTCCCCTATACTTGCTTCCTTCCTTCCTTCCTTTCTTCTTTCTTTCTCCTTCTGAAAGTGAGTAGCTTAGAACTGCTAAAGCTTGGACTCTGCCTACTGCCTGATATGCATGTACCTTTAGCTTAAAACTTCCCCAATTTTGCTATACTGGGAGACATTGCTCTGGGAGAGATCCTTGATGTTCTCCTTACTTACTTCAAGTTGTCATAAATCCTTCCTTCACCTGATCTTTGGCTTGATTGTGTCTTTTGGCTGGATGGGTGTCAAGAGCTAAGAGGCAAACCCAGTTTTTGGGTAACAAGGTTGCATACAAAGGACTAAATAATTGACCATAGTGCTTATGCTGAATAAGACAGGAGGGGATGAGGGGTGGTGGGATTAATGGAGGGCAGGTTCCAGGAGGGAAAAAGACAGAGAACAGTGGTGGGGTTGGGGGTGGGGGTGGGGTGGAGGCAAGGGAGAGTGGGATGCTTGAAATTGAGATTGTGGCTGTGGCTATCCATAATGACAAGGTCTGGGGCAGGGTTAGCAAACCACAAACCACAGGCCAAATAGTATAAGGTTTTATTGGAATATAGTCACACTTGCGATATAATAAGAAATATACTTGGCCTTTGATTCCTGGCACAGAGCTCCTAAAACCCTTGGAATTTCTTGAATAATAGAAGCATCTTTATTTACTCATAAGGAGCCTCCCCCACCTTTTATAAAGGTATTTATTCATTTACTTTTTGGCTGCACAGCATGTGGGATCTTCCCTTACCAGGTGTTGAATCTGTGCCTTCTGCATTAGAAGCAGGGAATCTTAACCACTGAATCCCCAGGGAAGTCCTGAGAAATGGAATACTTCCTGCCATATCAGTAAACAAGGATGTGACAGTCATCAGCAATTCCAGCGCTCCAAGTGTGAATTCCTGACCTAAGGGCCCCCAGGAGGAAAACGCAATGGCACCCCACTCCAGAACTCTTGCCTGGAAAATCCCATGGACGGAGGAGCCTGAAAGGCCGCAGTCCATGGGGTCGCTGAAGGTCGACTTCACTTTCACTTTTTACTTAAATGCATTGGAGAAGGAAATGGCAACCTACTCCAGTGTTCTTGCCTGGAGAATTCCAGGGACAGGGGAGCTTGGTAGGCTGCCGTCTATGGGGTCGCACAGAGTCGGACACGACTGAAGCGACTTAGCAGCAGCAGCAGCAGCAAGGGCCCCCATGAAGGAGAAGAATACCTGCGGGATCTGGCAGCCACCAGGCTGCAGCCACTCCCTGCGGTGAGCACTGAGGAACTCAGGATGTGAAAAATGCAGAATACTGATCCCAGATAGCTGAGATGCATATAAAAGGAATGATTTCAGTGAGCCCAGACTCTCTCATCTTTCCTTACCTAGAAAATCACTAAATTCCTTAACTTGAGATATTTGGTTTTCTTTAATTAACAATAATTGTTTGATGTTCAAACCACCTGCCCCTTATTGCAAAGCTTCTGTATAACCTGGCTCCTCCCCTCATCTCCTTAGAGAGATTTGCTCAGTGTTACTTGAGATGCTGCCTTCAGGGCTTAAGTCCTAAAAATTTCTGCCGAATAAAACATAACTCTCAGCTTCTAGGTTGTGACTATTGTTTAAGCTGGCAGTCCCAAGGATCTCCTTTTGAGCACACCTGAGTTTATGTTAATGAGGTGACTCACAGTGGGGTCCCTAGACAGTCTCAGGTTGGGGCTTTCACCAGAAAGACCAAGAGACCAGAGGCTTGGAACTTTCACCCCCCCCCCCCGACCTCTGGAAATGAAGAGAGGTCTACAGATTAAGCTCCATAAAACCTCTTGAAAAATGAGACTTGATAAGCTTCCAATTTGGTACACAGGCGGGAGCCATGGATCCCCAGTTCTAAGGTGACAAAAGCTCCTGGGTCAGGACCCCTTGGACTTCACCCAGTGTACCTCTTCATCTGGTTGTGCATCTGTATCCTTTATAATAAGCTGGGAACCATAAGAAAAATGGTCCCTGAGCTTTGTGAGCTATGCTAACAAATGATTGAACCCAAAGAGGAAGTTGCGGAAACCTGTGACTTAGAGCCGATAGACAGAAGCACAGGTGACTATTTGGACTTGAGATTGGCATTTGAAGTGGGGGGGTGTCTAATGGGACTGAACTCTTAACCTTGTGGGGTCTGAACTACCTCCAGGCAGAGACTGTCAGATTTGAGCTCAGTTTGTAGAACACCTCATTGATCCACTGAAAACTGGGGAGCTGCTTGGTGGTGTGGAAATGTTATAGGGAAGAACTGATTCCATGTTGGATCTGTTTCTTTCACTTTAACCTTTGCTTCTGGCTGCTTTTGTTCACTATAAGGATAATGTTTATACATAATGGCCTGCTTCAGGGAAACCTGACCGTCTGCCTGAATATGAAAATAACTGCCTTTGTTCAGGACCCTATCCACCTGTTGATGGCTATAGGAAGAAAGAGATTAACACATTCTTTCCCTAGGGCTGGCCATTCCAGGAGATATTTGCAAGATTGCAAGATTAATGGCCTTTTTATTTTACTTCCTCACCTCCCCACCCCCATCTCTATTCTATAAAAGAATCTGGCATCCAGATCCTGAGAAGATGGTTATTTTGGGACATTAGTCTGCCATCTTCCTAATCAGCAAGCTTTCCAAATGGAGTCTTACTCCTTGCCTCAACACCTCTTTCCTCAGTTAACTGATCTGTTGCCTGGTTAGCAGGAGCTTTCCAGTGGCACTAGTGGTAAAGAACCCGGCTGCCAATGGAGGAGACACAAGAGACATGGGTTCAGTCCCTGGATCAGGAAGATCCCTTGGAGGAGGGCATGGCAACCCACTCCAGTATTTTTTTCTGGAGAATCCCATGGACAGAGGAGCCTGGTGGGCTACAGTCCATGGGGTTGCAAAGAATCAGACACAACTGAGCAACTGAGCATGCACATATGCAGTGAGCAGAGTGAGCTTGGACTCAGTAACAGAGAACACTCCACACACCCATTCTTTGATGTAACATCTGTGACTGTTTCCATGCTTTAACAGCAGAATTGAGCAGTTGTGATAGAAACCATAAGCCCACCCCCTCCCCAAGCCTAAAATATTTACCATGTGGTGCTTTATAAGAAAAGTTTGCCTAGCCCTGTTCTGGGGTAAGAGTTTCTGAGACAGAGTGGGACCTGGCCACAGATCCCAACCGAGCAGAAACCTGTGCGGCTCCTGGGCACAAAAACCTTTCTGTGTCCCTTGTTTCCTGTTTATAGGGAACATGCTTCAGCCTCCACGACCTTCCCTCAGTTCCAAAGGGCAGGTTCAGTTTTTGATCAAGGAAGGGAGAGGATGCAGAGACAAGGGAGGAGTAGTCAAGAAACACTAGTGCAGCCTTGGAGCAGAGTCCTGGTTCCACCTCAAGGGACACACATAACAATATTTTGAGCCCTTCTACAGAACTAAAACTCCCCAAAATGGAAGATGTTAACTACTTGATGAGGGCTTCCCTGCTGGCTCAAATGATAAAGAATCTGCCTTTAATGCTAGAGACTCAGGTTCTATCCTTGGATTGGGAATATTCCCTGGAGAAGGAAATGGCTACCCACTCCAGTATTCTTGCCTGAAGAACTCTGTGGACAGAGGAGCCTGGCAGGCTCCAGTCTATGTCGGACACAACTGAGCAACTAATACTTTCACTTTTCACTTGATGAAGCATTCTTCATTCCACAGAAGGTCACAGTCTGATAACCTTGAGAATTAGAGAAGTTTATCAGGAGACCACCAATGGTCAAATTAAAGGAATGTAGGCCCTTCACATACCCTGGACTTTATTAGCAACCCCACACTTGAACCTTTGCTATAAACTCCTCACCAAATCCCTCCCACACCGTGGGGACACACAGTTTTGAGGGCACAAGCTGGCTGTGTCCCCCTTTGCCTGGCTAAGCAATAAAGCTATTGTTTTCTACTTCACCCAAAACTCTGAGATTTGATTTGGCACTGGTGCACAGAGGCTAAGTTTTTGGCATCAGTAGGAAGTCCAACGGAAAGGCAATGGCACCCCACTCCAGTACTCTTGCCTGGAAAATCCCATGGACGGAGGAGCCTGGTGGGCTGCAGTCCATGGGGTCACTAAGAGTCGGACACGACTGAGCGACTTCACTTTCACTTTTCACTGTCATGCATTGGAGAAGGAAATGGCAACCCACTCTAGTGTTCTTGCCTGGAGAATCCCAGGGACAGGGGTGCCTGGTGGGCTACCGTCTATGGGGTCTCACAGAGTCGGACATGACTGAAGCGACTTAGCAGCAGCAGCAGCAGGAAGTCCAAGAAATCACCAATAAAAACGGGGCTGGTGAGGGAGTGTCAGAGAGCAGGGGAGGAGGCTGAATGAATTCATGGGCCAGAGTCTCTCTCCCCTTCATGCCCTGACATAAGGAAACCCCTTTGCTGGCAACCACCTCTGAATCCTTTATTCTGGAAAACTGCTTATGTCTTAGGAGCCCTCCCCTTGAGCCCCTGGCTGTGGCCAGGGCCCTCCTCTGGTTTCAGCCCCTGTGCTCTGCTTGTTACCCAAAAACTGAGTTTGCCTCTTGGTGAGTGTTGAACCAAAAGACACAACCAAGTCAAAGATCAGGAGAAGGGAGTATTTATTATTACTTCAATTTCTCCCTTTTATGTATTTACATTTTTATTTATTTATTCATTTTTGGCTGTGCTGAGTGGCATACAGTATCTGAGTTCCTCAGCTGGGGATCGAACCTGCACCTCTTGCATTGGGAGTTAGAAGTCTTAATCACTGGGCCACCAGAGAAGTCTCAGGAAGGATTTATGATTATTTGCAGTAAGTAAGGAGAACACCAGAGATCTTTCCACAAGTAATGTCCCTCTGAATAGAAAACTTGGGGAAGTTTTAAGCTAACATCACAAGTATAGTCATGAAGGGGCCTGAGCTGTAGGCAGAGTCTAAGTTTTTAAGTTGAGTCTAAGTTGATTGAAGTCACAATGGTCAGAAAAGGTCAACATCATCATCCCTCAGGTTCCGTTTGATCTGGTGGTTGAGCATTTCAGGCTAATCTTTACCAGTGAAACAGAACTGGGGGTCTTTAGAACTGGTACATCATCTTTGCTAGTGTCACTTCTCTTGCCCTACAACAGTCCTTTGTTTCTCCATTCTTCTGTTCCCTTAAGGTCAGTAGTAACTGAGGCCGGTTCAATCACAAGCATTGTGGCTAGACTTAAGCTCACAAAATGGTTTCTCTTCTGTCAAGAAAGCCATGCCTGGTTCTCTTTCTCCAAGGAGCTCTAACTTATCTGCTTACAATTGGAATACCCAGTGACTGGGGCCTCCTGGAAGCCAGAGTCATTCCCCTGAGTGAGTACGGGGCTGCACATGCATGAGCAGACCTGCAGAGATCACCCCAACCCAAGGGCAGGCTGAGGAGACCAAGGCGATAGATGGGATGTGTGCTGAGGGCCTGTTTGGAGGCCAGCTGGGTGGTTCTGGACAAAAAGCATTGTCCATTCCATGCCTGAGGAAGTGGCCAGGCTCTCAGCAAGGGCAGCTGTAATGCGGGTGCTTCTAGGGTCTGGCACAGAATGGACTTATCAGACTCCAGTGGCCAAGACCCATTCTCCCCCTTACCTTGGTGACAGGCACCAGGACCAAGGACACACCCCAGCTCAGACCTGAAGACAAAGCCATCAGTCAAAATAAAAAACAAATAAAAGGTTTATTCATAAGCAGGAATGCTGTCCAGAATACATACAGTGCAAACTCTCCTTGTCCTTGGGATCAACACAAGCCCACAAGCCAGGAAAATTGTTATCAGTTAGGTCAAATGGACTCCCCCCAGCACTTGGGCCCTAGCCTGGCCAAGGCCCCCTTCCTTGGCAGAGAAGGTTCTTTTTCTGTTTGGGTTCACACAACCAAACCCAAAATGGAAGCTGAGATTAGAGCAGCACAAGCTTTATTCATTGGTCAGAGAATGGAGAAGTGGGAACTTATTAACCGTTCATAAACAAACTTCTCGCCTTAATGTGGAGCCAGATTTGCTGTTAAGAGCAATGGGGGGAAGAGTGCGAGGAATGATGGGGAGGCAAATGCTCTCGTTTTCTGGGAAAGAGGCAGGGTTTTCCTAGAAATGAGGTGCCACCTCTTCTCTGTCCTTTTTTGGTCAGTGATTCCTGGTCACGGAGACCAGTAGGTATGTCATTTAGTAGCTAATGTAGTAAGTTCAGTTCAGTTCAGTCGCTCAGTCATGTCCGACTCTTTGCGACCCCATGAATTGCAGCATGCCAGGCATCCCTGTCCATCACCAACTCCCGGAGTTCACTCAGTGTCAACTGAGACTTGGGGTCTGCTGGAGGTCAGATGCATCTCCATCTTGGTTTCAGCTGGTTCTATCCAGTTTTTATTTTTCTCTTCCTAGAGTTTCTTTCTTCGTGTCCCGACCCTGTGACTTAAAGGTATATGTGAGTTCCTGTTCAAGGGAGGGGATCGATGGGTTTTGACCAAGGGTCTAGTGGCCACTCTGGTAACAAAATGAGGCCACACCCAGAGTCTTCCTTCTAATTCATCCCCGCTCTGTGGGGGTGACAGCAAGGAAGCCTCAGGTCCTCCCAGAACAGTCCACCAGGGGGCAGAAGTGCTCCACGGCTGTAAAGCATCCAATGCGGTTGGAGACTCTGGCCAGTCCAGGCACGGGGACATCTTGATCCCAGCGTGGGAAGCCTTTCTTCACTCCAGGGTAATGGCTGGGCTTTTCCTACCCTCTAAAAGTTCAGCTGCCAAGTTCAAGTTCAGTGGAATTTTTCAACAAGGGATCCAAGTATATGGGATCCAGCTGTCTTCTCAAGGAGGCCCCCATCCCCCTTCCTTCCAGAATGTGGCTAAGGCCTCACTTGTCCATCATTTGCAGGGCCTGGGCATATATTTTGGGGAGTGGGGGGACTCCTTAATGGGGAAGAATCCATCGGCCCAAGTGTTGGCTTCAGCACTTCGTTCAGTTCCCGGAAGGCCATTTGACCTGACAGACAACACGGGTCACAGAACCACAACATACAACACAGACACGCAGACACAGGACCTGCTCTCAGCATCTCATGTCCACCCAGGATCTCAGCGGGCCCAGTACCAAAGCGGCTCTGAGGCTCCGCTGGGACCTGGGACTTCAGGCACAGCGGGAAGGGGTATCGAGAGAAATAGGTACACCCCTTCAGGAGGCAAAAGGGGAAGGTCCAGGCTGAGGTAGGAGGAGATGGCTGCGGGGCCTCAATCATCTCCAGTTCCTGAAATTCCCTGATAGGAAAAGGTGTGGCCTTGGAGCCGCACACCAGACAGTGGGGGAGGGGAAGCTGGCACTGTGGGTAAATGGGAGTGAAGGTCAAAGGCAGAGGATGCAAACTCTGAGTCTGGCTTTGTTACACTGTGACTTGTTTGTCTGCACCATAGTGCTTTTTTTTTTTTTTGCCGCAAGTTTAAACTGGAAGATTTCTGGTTAGAGGTTTGGCATCTTAACCAGGTCACAGCACTCATTCAGAAGGCTGCCTGCCTGGGCCCTCTGGGCATCCAGTTTTTAGCCCATGGTATGAGATGGAGATAGCAGGAGTGGATTTGGAGGTGGTGCTGCCCAGGGTCCTGAGCTAACTGGGGTACCCTTATAGGGGTCACCACCCTCTCCCCGCATAGAACCATCTGACTTAATGGCACATGGCCACCCTCACTGGGACCATCCTACAGTCTCCCATTCAGGCTAAAGGCCTGTCCTTTCCCCACTATCTCTCTCCACTGATACACACAGCATCCTTCCTCTCTGACAAGAAGCCAGAGCGGAGTACAGTCCAGGGATTAAAAAAAAATAATAATAAAACCCCAAAACAACAAGGGCTCCAGAAGCCAAGACTGCAGGACTGGCTGGGGGGGCAGCTCTCAGAGAGGCAAGGGCTTGTCCCAGGCTGCCCAGCACATCTGCGTCCGCCAGCCTTCCAAGTTAGACACACACCAAGACAGGACCCATCAGGACTCTCCCTGCCTCATTCTTCTGCCTGCAGGTGAGATGAAGGCTGAGGCTGTGCACAAAGGAATTTGGCCCAGAAAGAGCCAGAGTCCTGGGGGAAGGGAGGGGCGGAGAAGCACCAGAGGTTGGCCCCCGCTCAGCGGTGACACAGCCCACGGCCAGCCGGGTTAACTGGGCTTCATTCCTGCATCAGGCACACCGAGTGGCAGGGGCTTCTCCTCCAGGCCCTGCAGCAGAGTCTCTGGAGCCCCCGGCTGGGACTGAAAGGGGCGTTCCTCCTTGGAGAAGGGGACCTGCTCCTCTTTCGGGGAGTTGGGGGTGCTGGCGTCTGTGTCCCTCGTGGAGCCGGCCTGGGAGGGGCACTGCGAGCTGTGATCAGGGCCGCTGCAAACATTGACAATGCAGGTGACGTTGACCTGGGTCCCGTGGCCACCGGAAGACGCCTCTGTTAAACACAAGACAGGAGAGGGCGGTCGGTGGGGGATTCTTGGAGAGAGGAGTGTCTTCACAGCCTGTCTCCTGCCCAAGAGGCAGATTCAGACACACGGGAAAGAGCACCAGGCCAGGAGCACAGGCCCCTGTGCCAGCCCAGCTTTGCTTGTACTGTTGGACAAGCTGCTTGAACCTTCATGTGCCTCAGTTTCTTCACTTGTCAAATAAAATATCCTGCCCGATTTACCCCATAGATGGAAGGCGCCAACCACATAAGGCAAGTGAAGGTGTTTGAAGAACAAAACAGACTCCCCACAAAGAATCAGAGATTCTGAACTTGCGGCGGCCTGGATGGGAGGGGACTTTGGGGGAGAGTGGACACACGTATATGTCTGGCTGAGTCCCTTCACTGCTCACCTGAAACTATCACGACATTGTGATACCCCAATAGAAATGAAAAGTATCCCTACTGATACACCCCCAATAGAAAATAAAAAGTTTAAATTAAAAAAAAATTTTTTTAATTCGTTACAACAAAAAGAGACAAAAAAAAATATATCAAATAAAAAGCATTAACGAAGCAAAACAGAAAACAAAAAAATGCAGCCCCAAAGAAGCAAGGGTGGGGATGGGGAGCTGAAATCACAGGATGGAAGGAAATTTCCACACCGTGCCTTCATGGCACCCAAATGTCACCCAGCGTCACTATGGCCTTTGCATACTGTGAATGAGACACTGCGGGGGCAGACGGGGAAGCAGGAAGGGGCAGAGACCTGAGGTTTACCCGTTCCCACAGTGGGGAGAGGTGCTGGGTGAGAGGGAGAGAAGCGGGGTGCAGAGGCCAGAGACTCAGGAGGGGAACGGAAGAGAGACAGAGGGTAGATGGGGTGGGCAGACAGAGACACAGGTGTCCAAAGAGGAAGCCACACCGTGTTGGGTGTGGAAGGGGTGTCGCTGAGAAAGCAGGAAGGTGAATCTAAGAGGTGGGCAAAGACCACGAGTTTATGTTTGGATCTCATTCATTCACTTGACAAACGTTTCGGGCCACTGGCTACGTTGCAGGCACTGACCCGGTCCTTCACTGGGGAGTTCTCAGGCTGTGGTGGGGGCACTGACGAGACCTCACACTGATGAGGGTGGGCTATGATGGGAAACTAGAAGCTTCCAGCCAGTCCCCAAGTCAGGCGGCAGGGAGGGAAGGCTGTCGCAGTCCTGCCCAGGAGATGCCATGCTCACCTCTAGACCAGGAAACTGAGGCTCGGTGGGTTAAGGAAACTGCCCAGAGTCTCAGCACCAGAACTGCTGGGAAGGCATCTAGGAATGACCCAAGTTCACGGTCATTCCTTGACCTGCCAGCCAGCCCTGCCAGGTGAGAGGGGAGATGCAGGCCAATGGGCTTAGCCTCTCAGTACAAAACATGCCCAAGGAAGCCCCAGGCTTTCTGCAGGACTCCACCCAGGGGCCTCGTCCAATGTGGGCACTGCCAATGCCCACTAGGGATGACAGTAGTCACAGACCAGGCCCAGGGCAAAATGCAGACTGTAAGCAGGGCACAGGCTTCTCCAGACCCCACACAGGCTCCAAGGTCCTGATGCCTCAGTCCCAAAGGGACCAGACAACAGGCATAGTGGGTGGAGACCAGGGGTATCATCTACTCATTCAGCCCAACCCTGTCCCCCAAGAGCCCAGGGGTGACTTCTGGCTCTTCTTTTTATCAGGTGTGCCCTTGAATAAGCTGCTTAATCTCTGGGCCTCAGTTTCCTCATCTGATAGGATGAGGAAACACAGTGTACTATGTAGTAATAATATAACTATAATATATAATAGGGGCTTCCCAGGTGGCTAAGTGGTAAAGAATCCACCTGCCAAGCAGGAGACTCAGGTTTGATCTCTGGATCAGGAAGATCCCCTGGAGAAGGAAATGGTAACCCACTCCAGTAATCTTGCCTGGGAAACTCCATGGACAGAGGAGCCTGGCAGGCTACAGTTGATGGGGTGGCAAAGAGTCGGACATGACTGAAGTGGCTTAGCATGCATAATATAATGATATATTAAAATGCAATATTATTATTATGTATTAATAAATATATATACCACATATAGTAATATCCAAATAAAATATCATATAACAAATATACAACAGATATTATATAATTGAGACATTATAATATTAATATAGTAATTTATGCTATATGCTATACATTATATAGCATTAATCTAAAATATTAATATAGTGATATAACCCTCATATAAATACAATATCTATATATAATATCATATTATTGTTGTTGTTATTGTTTAGTCACTAAGTCATGTCCAACTCTTTGGGACCCCATGCACTGTAGCCCACCAGGCTCCTCCGTCCATGGGACTTCCCAGGCAAGAATACTTGGAGTGAGTTGCCATTTCCTTCTCCAGGAGGATCTTCCCAACCAAGGAATTGAACCTGTGTCTCCTGCTTTGCAGGAGGGTTCTTTACCACTGAGCCACTTGGGAAGCCATAATATTATATTATATGCTATATATATTTTATATAACATTAATATAGATCAATATTTTCTTAATATATGATATGCAATATTTACAGAACATAGCATTGAAATATAATATTGTTATATGACATTTTACATATTATACATATTCTACAAGAAGACTCCCTGCCTGGATATCAGGGACTCAAAGGATAATCTGAAATGGTTTAGAAGGAAGGGTGCTTCTTCTGTGTGTGGAAGAACACACAGGGCAAGGGTTGGAGGTACTTGGTGGGCTCCAAAAACAGAAAGAAGCCTGTGGTTCAGTTGCACCTGAGAGGGTGGTGGAAGGGAGGCTGGAGGGGAGGGCATCCAGTGTCCTGCAGGGCAGCCCAGGGCTCATTGGCTCAGATAGAAACCAGGAAGAAACATGGCGGGGGGGGGGGGGGGGGGGGAGGGGCGCGGGGAGGCGGGTGGCAGGTGGCTGGGTGGCAGGTGGCTGCGGCGAGGGAAGGGGGGGCAGGTGGTGGGGGTGGGGGGGTGGTGGCAGATGAGGGGGGTAGGTAGGGGTGTGCCCGCAGGGGATGAAGCCGGGGGCAGGGGCGAGGGAGCTCCTGCCTCTTACCTGAGCTACTGCAGCTGGTCTGAGCCTCCCCCGACGTGCTGGCCTTCTCCAGGCCTGGCGACTGCAGCTGGGACCTGGTGGGCGCCCTCTTGTCCGTGCTGCTGGTCGAGCTCTCCAGGGAACTGCTGCTGGAGCTTGGCGCCGTGGTCAGCAGGTGCTGTTGCTCAGGGCCTGGGGCACCTTGGGCCTTGTTGGCGGGCAGGTGTGGCTGCATGGGGAGGAGGGGGTGGGGAAGCCATCAGCTGGCTCCTCGCCCCCTCACCTCTCAGCACCATCAGCGCTTCACAGTGTACCCGGCATTCCTGCACCTTCTCTCATGCACAGCACTTTTAGGACGTGCGATTCTCTGTGGCTTCTGTGATTAACGTCTGGAGTGTGAGCCCTAGGAGGGCAGGGGCCACATGGCCCTGTTACTGAACAGTCTGAGAGGTGAGGCAGGGTTTTCATCCTCACTTTGCATAAAGAAGCAGAGGCCTAGGTAAGGAAAATGACTCTCCTAAGGTCATGGGGTGATGTGGCTCAGCCCAGCAGCCAAGGGCATGGACCCTGGAACCAGACCATAAGTGTGCAAACCATGATTCCACCACTGACTAGCTCTGCAAACTTGAACAAGTTACTTAACCTCTCTGTTCCTCTGTTTTTTTTTTTTTTCCTCTAGAAATGAAAGAATAATAAAGCTACCTCCCAGGGTTATTAGGAAGATTAAATAACTGAAGTTTCGTAAAGCACTAACAGAGCCTGTTCCATATGAAGCACCCATCAAGGGTTTGTTAAATCAGGGCTCTGAACTTCCCTGGTGGTCCAGTGGTTGAGAATCCACCTGCCAATGCAGGGAACACAGGTTCAATCCCTGGTCCAGGAATATTCCACATGCCACAGAGCAACAAGCCACAGCTACTGAAGCCCACGTGCCTAGAGCCCATGCTCCACAATAAGAGAAGTTACCAAAACAAGAAGCCGGAACACCACAGCTAGAGAGCAGCCCCTACTCTCCACAACTAGAGAAAGCCCGTGCATAGCAACAAAGACCAGCATAGTCGTAAAATAAAAGAGCTTAGCGAACTACTGCCATGGGCCAAGTCTGGTCTGCTGCTGTTTCTGTACAGGCTCTGAGCTAAGAATGGTTTTCACATTTTTAAATGGTTGAAAAAATATTTAAGGAACAATATTTCATGATACGAAGTTACATGAAGTTCAAACACTGGTGTCCATAAATATAGTTTTCTTGGCACACAGCCACCCCCATTTGTTAATGTCATGTCTGTGGCTACTTTCCCACTGCAATGTCAGAACTGAGAAGCGATAACAGAGGCCAGAGGATCCAAAAAGCCTACAATATTGACTGTCTGAACCTTTACAGAAAAAGTCTGCTGGCCCTCAATCCAGTGTAGACAGTCCTCTCATTTAGGGCTCTCAGTCTTGCTGTCTCAGCAACACTTTGCAGATTCCATTGCCCAAGCTGTTGTGTGATTCTCCATCTTTTTCTCTTAAAACACAACAAGTCACAACGACAACCGTAATAAACCATTAGCTGACACTTGAATCCATCCAATGCCAAGCACTGTGCTGAAGCCCTTCCAGACATTATCTATACAGCCCAAAGTTATCCTCGCTTTGCAGATATAGAAGCCGAGGCCCGGAGAGGTTGAGTTACTTGCCCAAGGTCACACAGTTAGGACACGGCGCATCTGGGCTAAAACCTACATCGTTCTTGGGTGTTTGGGGTTCTGTCCCTGGAAGCTCAAGAGAAGGTGCCCCATTTTCAGACACCTGTGCTAGAAATGTCACTCCGAGGTGGTTGGCCATACCTGTCTACAACTGATCAGGTGCACAAGCCCTTGCCTTAGGATTCTGGGCGATCACTGGATTCTAGAAAGAAAAAGACCGAGGGGCCACATTCTCACCCCCTGTCCAGCATGAGAGGGTCCAGGGTAGATTGAGAACTGAGGCGAATGAGTGCTAGACCCTGCAGCCTGGCAGGGTCGGGGAGGTGGGGTCAGAGGTGGAGAACACAGGAAGGACTCAGGTGCCAATCTCTGCAGGCCCCAGGCCCCCAGTGCCCCCTGAGCCCTGCATATCCGAAGGCCAGCTCACAGACTCTCAGGCAGGGAGGATCCTTTGAAAGCACTCCCCGTGAGGCCACAGAGGCCCAGAATGGGTGAGTCCTTTCTTAGTATCCCACAGCAGGTCCAGGGCAGGGGCACGGACAGCCCCGCTTGGTGTACCACAGCTGCTGCTTCCGACTGAGTCCTGCCTCCCTGGCTCACCGCCCTTGACTGTGGAGGAAGGGAGGGCATTTAAAGTTCATCCTGAACCTTTCTTTGCTCAGATGGTCTGACCTTGGTATTGGTCCCCACCCCTGACCCTGCTCTGAGCATGGACAGGCGGGGGAGCAGGAACGGGAGAAGAAACATCCAAAGGTCATCCCTCACATCCCCCAAAGAAGGGGCTTTTCAGCCTGCGTCCCGCCCTTCTGTTGGTGGTAAGGGCCAGGCAGAACAGAAACCCCCAAAGGTCACAGCCTGCCTCCCTCCCCTCAAAGCCACGAGATGCAAAGTTCAGGCAGGCTCTGAGTGGTGCGGATACATTCTGAGTCCTGGGTTGGCACCCCAGGGAGGTATGGGGGGTGGGTACTGAGGTGAGTCATTCAACAAACAGGATCCCAGTTAGCCTCCCCGTCATGTCCCAGCCTGGCCCTACCATGGGCAGGAGCAGAGACCCTGGCAGAGCTGCTGGCTGGCCTGTGTCTGTCTGTATGTGTGAGAGTATGTCCCTGAAGCTCCCATGCCCGTAAGTATAGGTTAGGGAAAATGTCTGAAGCATGTTCACATGTGTGTGTCTATGTGTGGGGAGCACGTATGCATGAGTGTGAATGGTGCAACTAGTGTGTGTGCTGGAGGTGGTGAAAAGAGGCACTCCTGGGTCTGTGTCTCAGGCCACTCATTTGCTGTGTCACCTTGGGAAAGTTACTTAACTTCTCTGAGCCCGAGATTCCTGGGCTGTAAAATCGGGGCAATAACCGCACTGCTTGGGTCGCAGCACAGCTGTGAGGCTAAGCAACGCTCAGTACTGTGCCTGGCCCACGCTTAGCACCTCATAAACATCACCCTCTTTATGAAATGAGAGCCTGTGGATGAGCGTGTCTGTGGGGTGACTGAGCTCATACATGTGGTTACGTTGGTCTTTTCTGAACAAAGGGAAGCTACGGTCTCACCACGCATTGGCGTTACCAGGAGGTCCAGGGCAGTGCTGAGTCACCGTGCCCTCAACCCCACTGGTCTGGAGCGTTACTAGGCAGCTGTTAACAGGACCACTGCCAGGAGGCTGAGAAATGCAGTAGAGTGCAGGCTGAACACAGGGGTCAGGGCAGGGGTGGGAACCCAGGGACTGAAGGGACTGAAGATCAACCTCTAAGGGCAGTCCCTGCTGGGGACAGGGATGTCTGGAACAATTCTGAATGTCTGCTCTGGGCAAACAAGAGGGTGGGTAAATACAAGCCCTGCAGATTCAGAATGAGTTTCAAACCTGGGCTCTGCCATTCAGCTAGTGGTCTAACCTCATGCGGATACCTGAAGCTCCCTGAATCTCAGTTTCCTCACCTGTGAAGTGGGGTGATGACATCCTGTACCTCACAGGGCTGTGTGTGAGGTGCAGGGCCCGGCCTGGGGCTCAGCCAGTGGGGTGCTGGAACCAGCCCAGACCTATGCGTGTTTCTTCCCAACTTTACATTAAGTAGCTTCCTGAAATCAGTCACAACGGGAGTGTTTATAACAGAAATGAGCAAACTCCACAAATCAGGATTCGGGTCCTCCCCCACCCAGAGGGCCAATTACCAGCACAGCCCTGGGCTCCACTGGCAATAGCACTCAACAGACAGCAGGGGAGTCGTTCACACTGTAAACACAAAACTGAGCAAACAGAAAGGGGAGGTGGGGCTCTGGGCCACTCCTGAGGCAGCTTTATTGCACCAAAGATTGGGAAATACTCAGTCCAGGGAAGTTGGCAGTTGGGTGCTGGGGTGGAGCTTAGAGGGCATGCTTATTCTATGGGCCACCAGGTCTCAGCTTCCAGCGTCACTGAACTGAAGCTAGAAAAAGGAGGGCATGGCATTGGCACACTGGAGGAATGAGAAATGGTTTGTACCTCCAAACCAGTGTTTCTGTCTGGCTTCCCTCGTGGCTCAGCTGGAATCTGCCTGCAATGTGGGAGACCTGGATTGGGAAGATCCCCTGGAGAAGGGAGTGAATGGCTACCCACTCCAGTATTCTGGCCTGGAGAATTCCATGGACTGTATAGTCTGTGGGGTCTCAAAGAATCAGACATGACTGAGCGACTTTCACTTTTACTGTAGGGCATGTCAAAAAGCACTAGCCAGGAGTCCAGAGATATAATGCTGTGTGACGTTGGGCAAGTCACTTTCCCTCTCTGTACTTCTTTTCTTATTGAGACAATCAGGAGATGAAATCAGTCTGGTCCCTACCAAGTCCAAAACCCTGTGTAAACCTCAGGGCTGAGCTGCCCCCTAGCACAGTGGTTCCCAATGGAGGGTGTCTGTCATCCAGGGAACATTTTGCAATGTCTGGAAACACTTTGGTTCTCACTCCTTAGAGGCAGTGCTACTGGCATCAAGTAGGGAGAGGCCAATGATTTCACTGAAAAAGCTATAATACATAGGATAGCCCCTCATGACAAAGAATTAGCAGGCAGGTTTGAGAAGCCCTGCCCCAGCAGGACAGGGGACATGGAGGGAACTCCTGGAGTCTTGTTTCCTCGTCTGTAAATTTGGGTAAAAAACCTGCCCTAGGGACTTCCCTGGTGGTCCAGTAATTAATATTCTGTGCTCCCAATGCAGGGAGCCCAGGTTCAATCCCTGGTCAGGGAACTAGATCCCACGTGCTGCCACAACAAACACCCTGCAGGCCACAACTAAGATCCTGCACATCCAAAACAAACAAATAAGCAAAAAAAAAAAAACCCTGCCTGCCTACCTGGCATGGGGTTGCAGTACACACCGTGTTCTGGCTCACCCCACACCCATTTCCAAGCCCTCTCCCTAGTTCTCCCCCACCATAAAGGCTAGAAAAGCTAAACACCACCTTTTCCAGCCTCCCTTGCAGCTAGAGGTGGTCACGTGATACCATTTGGCCAATAAGACAAAAGAAGAAATGCACCCAGGGCTTCTAGGAAAGTGTCTGATTTCCTGTAAATGGCATCTGGCTGTTTCCCCGCTTTTTCCTGCCTCAGACTGGAGGTCACATATGCAGTGGTGATCACCATCTTATGACACAGGCCAAAGGCAAGAGAATAAAAGCCAACACACTAAAGATGGCAGAGCCTGGGGTCCTGGCTGGCCTCACAGAAGGATGCAACTGAATCATTCCAGCAATCACCAACACCCCGACAGAAAATACAGCACCTTGAAGTCACCCTTAAGCTTTTGGTTACTTGCAGCCAAATGCCCTCCTGATGGAAAACTGGTGAAATACAATGTCAGTGCTCTGTTTCTAGCAAAAATCCTGCACAGATCCTACTTCATAAAAATGATCAAAAATGAGTTGCTTTGGTTGAAGTTGGGGGAGGCCCTGGGTCCAGTCCCCTAGCCTTGATCTCAACCTCAAAGATGACTCCCCCCTCCACTGCCCCAGGACCCTTTGTGGAACACGGGGGTACCCTAGCACACAGTTTGAAAACCACTGTACATGTGGAAGTGCTTTGTAAACATCTCGGAGATGCTGAGAATTGTTGCCAACTGGGTGAAAGGCACAGTCCTACAAGCAGACCTGAGACACTGTCCACACTTAATGGTGAGGAACCAGCCATGAGCAATTTCACGTAGGCCCAAGGTCACAGCATGGGTCCACGACCACATACTTGCCACTGACCCCACTGACCCTTCTGTTCCCTGATGTGGCCGTTCACACTCAGTCATCTGGGCTCAACACTGCTCCACTCCCCTCCCCGACACTCACCATTCTTCAGCCTGCCCTGCTCTGTCCATACCACTCCCCGCTGCTCTGCATGTCCTTTCCTTCCCCCACTCGTGTCTCCATCAAAATCTTGCCCAGTCCAGATGCCACCTTTATCAGCCCCCACAACAGACCCTGGCCGGTCCTTCTGCAGCCTCCTGGGGCTCTGCATCCTGCCTGAGGCTGGACAGACCAACCTAGAGAATTCACCACTTCCTATGGGACAACCTGGCCCAGCAGGAAGGATACCATGGAGGCAGAGGGGGCAGGCAGAGGGGCACTCACCACCTTGGCATCTCCTTGCAGGCAGAAGGGCTTCTCTGCAGAGAGGAGAAAAGGGACCAGTCAGCGAGCAACTTCCTTAGGTCACATCTTTTCTAACTAAGAGGGAGCATGGGGCCCAAGCAGAAGCTTTCAGAGTAGGCTCAGTCCTAGGGGGAGCAATTACCTACCAGACAAGGTACACAGAAGCCCCTATACCCAAGCCTCCAGCCGGCCTAACATCGCTCCCCTCCCCTCCCTCACACCCACCATTCTTCAGCCTGCCCCACTTTGTCCATTCCACACCCCACTGCTCTGCATGCCCTTTCTCTCCTGTACTCATGTCTCCATCAAAATCTTGCCCAGCTCAGATGCCACCTGCTCCATAAGGGCTGAATCCCCCAGAATTCCTAGACAAGAATCTTGGACTCCCACCTCTTGGATAGCCCTGATAGCATCTCAGCTCTTACTAGATGAGTTAGTGGAAATGCCCTCTGCTGCAGGCTCTAAGCTCCTAAGAACAGGGTCTACCAGACCCAGCTCTGTCTGACCCATAAAATTGTGCCCAGTGCTGGACTCATAGGAGGCCCCCAGAAAAACTTCCTGAACAAATGAGGGAATAAACGGATGAAGAAAGGAAGGAAGGATGGAATCTTACTTTTTTTCTGGGTCATGATGACACAGTTCACGACAACTATCAGAAGCAGACCCAATGCTGTCACACCCACAATCAGTTCTAGAAGGAAAAGAGAAGTTCAAAACAGCTGCAAAAAAGTAAACTTGGGACTTCCCTGGGGGTCCAGTGGTTAAGAACCTAGTTTGTAAAACAGGGGACGTGGACTGGATCCCTGGTTGGGGAACTAAGATCCCACATGGCTTGGAGCAACTAAGGCAGCGTGTCACAACTAGAAAGCCCGAAGGGTTGCCACTACGACCCAATGCGTGTGTGCTAAGTCGCTTCAGTGGTGTCCGACTCTGCGACCCTGTGGACTATAGCCTGCCAGGCTCCTCTCTCCATGGGATTTTCCAGGCAAGAACACTGGAGTGGACTGCTATGCCCTTCTCCAGGGGATCTTCCCGACCCAGGGAATGAACCCGCATCTCTTACGTCTCTTGCATTGACAGGTGGGTTCTTTACCACTAGCGCCACCTGGGAAGCCCCAGCCAAATCAATCAATCAATTAATTTTTTTTAAAGGAAACTCTAATGTACCAGGTCAGTCAATGACCAAGGATGACTGGGGCTGTCGCAGGCAAGGGACAAGCCCAGGGCAGAGACTCTGAAATGTGATTACAAAGCAAACAAACCAAAATCCATGCACCAAAGAAAACACACCTGTGGGCCACACTCAGCCTGAGGACCACGAGTTTGAGCCCTCTGGTGTAGTCCAGGAGGGAAGCCCACAACACAGCGACCTGGCCCAGCCCACTGTCAAAGCCTAGTGTTTCATCAGAAATGGCAAACAGAAGACCATCTCCATTTTGAGATAAAACAGGGACCCTATGTCTCCCCATCCAGGAATTCTTAGTGGCATCACTAAATCTTGGAAGAAAGCAAGTCTCAATGCTACCTGCATCCCAGGATGGACCACAGGGTCCAGCCCATAACAAGCTCTCAGTAAGACTCTTAAGAGGGCTTCCCAGGTGGCACTAGTGGTAAAGAACCCGGCTGCCAATGCAGGAGACATAAGAGATGCGGGTTCAATCCCTGGGTCGGGAAGATCCCCTGGAGGAGGAAATGGCAACCCATTCCAGTATTCTTGCCTGGGAAATCCCACAGAGGAGCTTGGCAGGCTACAGCCCTTGGGGTTGCAAGGAGTCAGACACGAATGAAGCAACTTAGCACACACACGCTAAGACAGAAGGGAGGGAGCAAGGATAAACGGGACCTCTTGAGACTTACCAATGGGAAGAGAGATGTTCCCTGCGTTGGGCTGTTCCACTGGGGAACTTGGAGGACTTGGGACTTTTGGGAGGAGGAAGAAGGTGCTTGGAGCTGTGCTGGGCCCCAGAGTCGGCTCCATGTGCTGGGATCTTGTGGTGGCTGGGCCCCGGGCCACCTTCCAGGTGGGGAGCACAGAGGTGCAGACTGCATCTGTCGATGCGGTACCAGGAATGGCCACAGAACTGCAGCTGTGGGAGGAGAAGGCGTGATTGGGACTGAATGACTCAGGGTAGCTGGGCTCACCCGTGGGAGCCAGGCTGACATGCAAGGGGGCAGCAACTGGGATAGGGGAGGGAGTTTGCATGCCACACCCGCTTTCAAGACTGTCCCTTCCTGTCCCCACCAAACCTATCCCCATGCTCCCCACCCCTGACTTCTAGGACAAAACTCCAGTTCACCAGGCTGTTCAGGGACCCACCCGCCCACTGTCAGATAAACCAGTCCTAACATTGGAGCAGGCTCGGCAATGCCTCCTCCCAAGGAAGTAACTGGGGAGATCCCAGGCACTGTGGCCCAGATGATCTGTGCTGGAAGCCTCAGGATCACCCCGGGAACAGCCCCTCCCTGCTCCTCCAGAACCAGAGGATGCAACCACTCACTTCCGGTGGGGCTTGCAGGTATCAGTGTATGATGTTGTATCTGAGAATGTCCCCGGGCCACAGGGAGCGCATATCACGTTTGTTGTTGCAGTTCCTTCACAAAAAATTGGAAACTGTCACCAATTCAGATATGCCATGGAAAAGGTGGGCCTTGGCCCTAAGGGAAATGGAGCCCCGGGGAGGTTTGAGGAGGCAAGAGATTCTGTCTGCACCTCCACCCCTTCACACCACACACACACACACACACACACATACACACACACACCCCTGGGTGGTCTGTCCTTAACTAATTCTAGTGACTTTGTCTTCCTGGGGTACCACCTGACTTTCCAGGAGCTTGGGGCTTAATTTGATCATTTTTGGATCCCCAGGGCCTAGCACACAGGAGGTGCCTGATCAGGAAGGCTGGAGGGAAGAATGAATTGGGACAAGTGGACAGATGGGTAACCGGCCGCCCTGATGATGTTCCTAGGAAGGAGAGACCCAAGGGGGTACCCCAAGGACCTCTGGCCCTGGCCCCATACCTGGTTTGGCCACGCCGAAGCCAGGGCCGCATTTGCGCAGCGCCACGCACAGCCGGCAGCCCTCCTGCCTCCCCAGGGTGCAGTACCAGCCTGGCTTGCAGGTGCAGATGCGATTCTGTTTCGTTGTGCAGGCTTGAGTTTCCACCTGGTCTAGAAAGGAGAAGACGGCCGAGGGTCACGCCTCCCTCCACCGGCCACGCCCACTCTGTCTTTCCACCCAGCCCTACCACCCACAGACAGCAGACCTCTGCACCGGCCTCGAGATGGGGCATAAAGACTGCTGGCCACAGAGTCTCCGTCACAGTATGAACAAGCACACCTACTTTCTCAGGCACAATGTCCTCAACTCTAACAACGGGCACCGTTCCCCCACTGCTGCTCTTGGCCTGCCTGCCCCAAGGAGCTATTGAAGACGAGAAACAGTGAAGTGCTATACTGTACATGTGCCCTTGGGCATGAAAACAAAGGTCTAGAATAAGCCCAGCCAGCTCAAGGGCAAAGAGGCCAGGAGAGGATGCCCGGGCCCACCCCTTACTCTGAGCCGACTCACCAGAGCTGCAGCGCGAGTTACAGCTAAAGCATGCGGTGACCAAGTTCCAGAGCTGGGTGTATGTGCTGCTCTCACAGGAGGCACATATGGTGTCCAAGGTCGTGTTGCATAAAGACTGTACACGGTAGCCTGAAAAAGTGAAGGCCAGGAGTCTCGGTGGAGGAGGGCAGTGGGGCAGGGGGTGGCTTCTGACAGGACCCAGGCTCATCCTCTGTCCTCCAGAGCCCCAGAGTTCTGAGGCCTGGTTGGGAAGCTCTTTGATAAGAGTTTCAACTCCTGCATCATCTCCCATCTAGCGTGTGCCAGCCATCACTCCATCTCTGAACCCTGAAGTGCTCCTAAAATATCTTCCCCTCTGCTCTTTTCTAGGGCTTGCCTGGTGGCTTAGATGGTAAAGAGTCTTGCCTGCAATGCAGGAAATTCAGATTTGATCCCTGGGTTGGGAAGATTCCCTGGAGAAGGCAATGGCTACTCACTCCAGTATTTTTGCCTGGAGAATTCCATAGACAGAGGAGCCTGGTGGGATATAGCCCATGGGGTCACAAAGAGTTGGACATGACTAAGTGACTAACCCTTCCTTTTCTGCTCTTTTCAGGTGCCTGGAATTCCACCATTGGAACTGCTGATTATCAGTCAATAACACTTTAGTAAGAACTGGTTTACCAGTTCTTATTAAAAAAAATTTTTTTTTTGATGTGGACCATTCTTAAAGTCTTTATTGAATTTGTTCAATATTGCTTCTGTTTCATGCTTTGCTTTTTGGCCACAAGGCATGTGGGGTCTTAGCTTCCTGATCAGGGATGGAACTCACAACCCCTGCATTAGAAGGCAAAGTCTTAACCACTGGACCACCAGGGAAGTCTTATCTTTTCTTCTTTATAATTGGCTGAAATTCTTCATCTGAGAAAGGTTAAAAAAAAAAAAAAAAGGCAGCAGCAGCCATCCCTGGTATTCTATCAAGGATGAGGCCATGGGACTCCTGGGGGCCTCAAAGAAGATGTGCCTGGGGATTGAGAACACCCAGGCAAACCGTGAAGAAGTTTCTCTTCTGAGCCCCATTCCTATCCTGCACCTTCACTGTTGTGCTATTCGAGTGCCTTCTTACAGAGACCTTGCCAGTTAATAGAAGAAAGAAAAGTCACTTCCCTGGGATCTCTTAAAATGGCCATGGTGAAAGGTGCATTTGTGCCTGCCCACATCTCAAGCTAGTGGCTCAAAGCTCTCCCATGGCTTTCTAGATCTTGCAGAATAAAATCTAAACTCCTTACCATGGTCCCTGCTAACTCACTTGGGGCCACACACTGGCCTGCCTGTTCTCCATGTGCACCAAACAAGCTAACACCTCAGGGCCTCTGTCCCCCTGTATATCTGCATGACTCACCTCCTGCACATCTCTGCCCACAAGTCAGCTCCTCAGAAAGGTCTTCCATGACCAGCATGTCCCACTCTGCCTCCATCTGCCCTCCCCTCTCGTTTCCTTCACAGACCACACGTCTATCTCCTCTATTGGTTTATCTGCCTTATGCTCTTGTTAGAATGCAAAATCCATGAGGGTGAGGACTTTGCCTGCCCTGCTCTCTGTCATGTTCCCAGCATTCAGTGCCTGACACTTAGCAGATGCTTTATAAACATTACAGGGATGAATATATAAACAAACGAGTAGATGGACAGCCCTCAGAGTTGGGCTGCCTGGCTCTCTCAACTGGGATTAGGCCTCAGGTCCACCACCTATGAAATGGGCAGCAGTCACTGATTTAATCAAATATGCACTGAGCACCTCTATGTGTCAGGTGTTGCGCCAGGTGCTGGGGATTCAGCAAAGAACAAGCCACACAGTCCCTGTTCTAAGTAGTGCACAGTGGGGGCTATAGAGGAGACCCAGGCCATGATCACAGTGTAAAAAGAGCTGCTGCCATGGGGGCTGCCAAGGGCCAGTGGGAGCTCAAAAGTAGAGCCCAATCTGGCCAGGCAGTGTGGGCAAGCTTCCTGAAGTAGGGGGCCATCAGAGGTCTAAAAGATCAATGGGAGCACACCCAGGGAAGGCAGAGAGAACGACATGTGCAATGGCCCAGAAGCAAGAGCGATCATGGGGGTCGATTCATGGAACCAGAGGGAGCTCAGTAAGAGTCTAGGGCCATGACCCTAACCCCCTAAGCCCCGAACACACTGACTCTCTTCAGGGCACCGGCACCCAGGGACCCAGCCAGGCTGAGGGCGAGGGCCCCAGCGGCCACCCCTTACCTGGTGGACATTTGCTGCAGCACATCTGGATCTTGTGGTTGTAGTATTCTTGCTGCCGGCATGAGCTTCCAGGCTCTGGGATGTAGGGGGTAAACACAGCCTGGAAGGAGGAAGGGAAGGACAGACATCAGCGTGGACTCCCACATCCCCATCTGTGCCCGGCAAGTGTTTGCCTTTCTCCCTCCTGGAGTTCTATCCATGTGGGGACTTCTCCCTTTGGTGAGGGGGGCAGATAAAGGTAAAAGAGATGCCTTCTTTAACCTCCCCTTCACCCCACTCAGCGTAGCACACTCATGTCTGCAGGCAGAGACACCAAGGCAGCTGGCCAGAGGGTGGGGCTGGCTCCTAACCCTACACTCGGCAGATGTGAGGCCCTGAAGCCTCCCAGAAGGTGGTGGCCTCGGTCACAGAGAACCATAGTGCTCAGTCGTTCAGTTGTGTCCCACTCTTCTGCAACTGCATGGACTGTAGCCCACCAGGCTCCCCTGTCCACGGGATTCTCCAGTCAAGAATACTGGAGTGGGTTGCCATTTCCTTCTCCAAGGAATCACAGAGCTCAGCACAAAGTGCCCATGCCTAGGTTCTGCCCTCTTTCTTCCTGCACCTGGTAATCATCCCTTCGCCCTTCCAGCTGAGTACTGCCTCCTCCGGGAAGCCTTCCCTGACTCCCCCAGGCTGATTCAGGTTCCTCCTGCTCTGGGCTCTCTTTAAACACTGAATATGCCCCCTTCTGGCAATCATCTCATTGGGCTGAAATGAGGTACCTTCTTGTCCTCCCAGCCTGCTCTGATGCCTGTGCGTACACGTGTGTATACCCATACGTGTGTGTGTGCGCGCACACACACACACACACACACAGAGTCCTGGTGCTTCTCCCTTTCCTGTTTGGTCCTGAAGCAAAGCTCCTTCTCAGGGCTCCTCCCACTTATTAGAGGTGGCTGGGGGACTGCATGGCACTGCATGTTTCCAAAGCACCTTGGAAGGGTCTATTATAATGCCAACTCCCTCCCCAACAAAGGGTCAGCACCCAGGGGTGGACCCAGAAAGCTGTACTGTGAAAAAAAAAAGAAAACCTGCCCAAGTGATTCTGATGCTCCACAGCTGAGCAAACCTGACTGGCACACAGGCTGGAGCAAGATGACCGGGGGTGGGTCAGGGCGGAGAGCAGTGATCAAAGGCTGCGAGAGCCCCAAAACCACAGAATTGTGCTGCCCGCAGCCCTCTTCACTCCAACATTCACCTGTGCATTCACTGCATGGAATGGGAGGGCTGGTCTGTCCCCGCCATACCCCTCACTGCAGCCTGCTGTTCTTCCGGCTCAGACTGAACACCCCAGGCAGCAGCCTCCCCCATGAGAAAGGGAGGAGCCACAGCTCCTTCCCTCCAGCCCCGTCCCCCATGGGGGTGGGCACAGGTCTCAAGGACCCTGCACCCAGTGGGCTTCCTCCCTACAAGTACTTTCAGTGTAACTAGGGGAGCCCCTCACCCCTGCAGGCCCTGAGAGCCACAGGCCCTGCAGCTTCTAGAGGGGAAGGACTCCTCCCCAAGATGCAGCCCAGGGAGGCCTGCCCTCCCTGGGGGAGGATTTCCTGTCAGGGCCCAGAGGATCTGACGGGAAAGGGCCCTGCTGCGGCCAAGTCTGGTCTCTCTCTCCACCCACAGGGCAAGGGTTCCGGGACAAAAGCAGGCAGCTGGACCCCCTGGGCCCCCAGGTCACTGCCCAGAGTGGCCTCCCTGAGGCCTCTCATCCCAGGTCTTTTCCTGTCTGAATCTTGCTATGAAAGATTTTCCCTACACTTCCTCTTGCCTCTCTGACTCCAGCCTGAGCGGGCAGAGGAGGTCAGCTCTCCTTTAAGTCATCTTGACGCCTGTTTATCCTCTTGGACAAAAAAAAAAAAAAATTACTGCCATGTCATGGCTAAACAATGAGGAACAGAAAGCCCCTTGCAGAGCGGGACAAAAGGTCACTCCCTCCATTGCCCTGCTCACTAAAGCAGAGGCCAGGCCAAAGCACAGCCCTGCAAGTTGGGCCTCAGGTCAGCAAAGCAGCTGTAAAAGCTGAGGGTCCTTGGAGGCCCCCAGAACATGGTGAGCAGCCTCTGGGAAACTTAGGGCTATGCAAGCTTCCAGTTCTTTTGTCTAGGGTTGGGGAGGCTCAGAGCCACACAACATCCACACACAGGAGAGCCTGATTGACATTTTAAAATGAGGAAATGAATTGGCTAGTACTGGATTCACTCAGCATGCTTAGCAGACCTGACCTTTCAAAATACTGTGTCCCCGAGTAAAAACCTGGACCTCACTGATGAGGATCAACCACGCATTTAACAGGTGGGTGACCTGTGACCGTGTGTGTGTGTGTGTGTGTGTGTGTGTGTGTGTTTAGGGGGAGATTGGAGAAGACAGATGATGAATGGATGATGGATGGAGGGATGATGGATAGATAGATAAGAGAGGGAGAGATGATGATAGAGGGAAGGAAGGAAGGAGGAAGGAGAACGAGAAGGAAGAAAAGAAGGATGAATCTAACATCCAATGTGTAAGGCACATCTGATTGTACCCATTTCACAGATGGGAAAATGGAGACAGAAGCAAACCCACCTCCCGGGGTTTCCCAAAGGAAATGCCAGGGCCTGGCTGGTGGCAGGACTGTGCACAAGGGGCCATTAGGGCCCACACTCCATCCACCTCAGGCCTCAGAGCAGCTTCACATCGGGGTCTGCAGCTCCATCTCCTCTACGTCCCAGGAGCAACTGCACATGCTCCACCCACAGAGAGACTCCTCCCCAACACTTCACAGATGCTCCAGAGGTGAAGTGATGCACCCAAGGCCACATGCCCGCCACCCCCAACCTGCCTCCCTTCTCTTGGGGGGCCCAAGCTCCGCTTTCCTGGACACAGACCCAAGACTCCAAGCACCACCCAAACCCTCTCCCACCATGTGCCTCCATCACTCCTCCAGGTTCTCAGCTTTTTGACATGAAAAAACTGGATACTCATTGGGAACTATTTGTCAGGCCTGGCTGCAGGCACTTTTTAAGATCCCACTCCCACCCTTTAGCAGGTGTGTGCCCATTTCACAGCTCAGGGAGATGCAGTCACATGTCTGAGGTTTGGGAGGGGAGAGGTGGAGATCCGATGTGACCCTTGCTGTGGTCCCACTGGAGAAATCTTTGGTCCCCTCCTCAGGACAGCTGAAGGAGCCAGCTCCCGGGATCTGCCCTCTGCCCTGAGTCACCACCGTGCCACCAGCTCCTGTTCATCCACCTTCATGCTGAGCAGAGCCTGAAGCACTGGCTCACGTGGGCGCTGGCTCATGTGGGCGCTGGCTCACATGGGCACTCTCTCTCTCTCAGTCCTTCTCTTTCTCTCTCTCACACACACACACCAGTGCAGGGAACCTCCCTCAGCTTCAGCCCAACATCCTCTGACTTCAGCTCTGAGCTGGTTTCCCAGGTGACCACGCAGGAACCTCAGAAGAGCCAGTCTCCGGCAGCAGGCAGGGACCTCCAGCATCTGAGACTGGGCACTGCTCAGACCTGCCTGAGTCACCGGGCTTCTGATCTCTCAGGAGCAAGCAGGAGCAAGGCCACCAAACGCTCAAAGGTAAGAGTCTGTGAGCAGGGAGGGCTGGCCCCGCTAATCCACGGTTCTGCCAGGTGCTAGAGGGACACGTGGGAGCCAATGATGAGGGGAACAGGACCCAGAAGTGGGGGCAGGATGGAGGCACAGCAGCTCAGGATGGACTGAGCTGGAACCTTAGAGATCATCTCAGACAACCTCCCATTTAGTGGTGGAGAAAGACATGAGCCAAGGAGGAAACGTTCATTCGTTCAACAAGCACATGGCATACAGGTGGTTCTAGGTGGCGGGCACTCAGCATCAAACACATGCAAGTCCCTGCCCCAGGAAGTTGGGCTCTAGTGGGGGAGACACAGACATGCACGGAGGAAAATGGGAAGTGGTAGCAGGAGCTAAGGAGAAGGGAAAAGCAAGGCGAGACGAGGGGCTCCAGCGAGGACGTGCTCCGTGTGTTCCATGCACAGCCAGGGGGCCAGGCAGCAAGACGACGGTGGACGGGGCGAGGGCGCTAGGAGACAGATACAGCAGCACCTGGTCCTGAAAGTCTGCCTCGTGCAGAGCTGTCCTTCTGACTCCTCAGCCCAGCGCTGTGAGGTCAGTACTATTATTATTCCCAAGCCACGGATGAGAAAACTGAGCCTCAAAGAGGTCTCTTAACTTCCAGCCATGTGTTTCTTCCCCACCCCAGGAAGACTGGATCTTAACCCTCCCTGCCACAGGGCCCACCCCAAAGGTATTCCCTCCCCCACTCAGGCAGCTCCCCTACTCTGGGTGGTAACAGGTTTCTCTGTGCCTCAGTTTGCTCATCTGTAAAACGGCTGTGTGGCCTAGTTGAAGTTCTAAGCTCTTTCCAGCTCTGGCTTTTTTTTTTTTAACTTTTTATTTATTTTTGGCTATGCAGGGTCTTTGTTGCTACACAAGCTTTTTCCTCTAGTGTGGCAAGCAGGGACCACTCTCTAGATGTGGTATGTGGGCTTCTTATTGCAGTGGCTTCTCTTGTTGCAGATCACGGGTTCTAGGGCCCTCGGGCTTCAGCAGATGCAGCATGTGGGCTCAGCAGTTGTGGCTCCCGGACTCTAGAGCACAGGCTCACTAGTTATGACACACAAGCTTAGTTACTCTGAGGCATGTGGAATCTTCCTAGACCAGGGATCGAGCCCATGTCTCCTGCATTGGCAGGCGGATTCTTTACCATTGAGCCACAGGGAAGCCCTAGCTCTGCTTTCTTAAAGATGGGTGTCAAAAAGCTCAGCCTCTTCCCAAGACCTCAGGAGGATGGGGTGGGTGGGTGGGCCATCCATGTGAGAGATGGAAAAACTGAACGATCTGGGATGTAGGGGCTGGGATATCAGGCAAGACTGAGGGCTGGGAGGTGGGCTTCCCAGCCCAGCTCTGTCCCTCAAACTCTCTCCCAGGTGAGGACAGCTTGAGCATGTGGCCTCTGGAAGGAGGGGAGTTGGAGATGTCCATCCTCCCAGGCACACAGACACCTAGCATCACAGGAGTAATAGTGGCCTCAGTTCAGAGGGTCTGGATGCATGAGCTGGTCCTAGGAGCATCACTTACTCTCTCTGAGCCTCAACACTGTCATCTGTAAAATGCTGACATAACACCTTGCCTGTCTCCTCCTCCCTGGATTATCATAGGCATACAGGTCAGGGGGTCTTAACTGGGGTCCATCATCTTCTCCCAGACTCCCAGGAGACCCAGGGGAAACTCTCAGGGTCTGCACACAGTGTGGACTTGTGTCAGATGGCATGTTGGAAGTGGGCACTCTCTGCCTTGGTTTCAGCTGAGATCAGGCAAGGCAAGGACAAGTTGTTGGAAGCAGGCTACCCAGTTCGGGGGAAGCGCTGGGCAGCCCATGTGGGCTTCCTTCCCTCCTAGAAGGGAAGTCTGGGGAAGTAGACCTGTGACCCTTGGAATTTTGTGGTCACCCTCAGGCTGGCCCTGGCCCATTCCTCAAGAAGCCTAAGATCAGGAGACCATGGCAGGTCAGCTGTGGGACAGTGGAGTGAGCCTCCTTGGGGCAGAGGGAGGAGAAGGCAGGCTCGATGTAGGTGGCCTCCAAGGGCCATTACTCAAGAGGACCTCACCTGGAGCAGTGAGGGGACCCCAAAATAAAGAGTTTGGGCAAGTGGCCAAAGCCCAGGGGCCCATTAAGTGGCCAGAGGACAGTGTCCAGGCTAAGGGACAGGGATGTGGCTGTGAGTCCTTGAAAGGAGGCGAGCTACAGAGGTGTGCAGGAGGGCGAAGCTAGAGAAGGACCAGACTTAGCTGGTGAGTGAGGCATGAATTCTCTCCACTCTGCTCCCTCCCCTCCCTACTCCTTCCCACTCTCACCCTAGAGGACCAGAAATGGCAGCTAGCCGGGCCTGAGGAGGGAGACCAGGGCAAGACGGGCAGTGCACTGTGGCCCACCCAGCAACATCAGGGCCAGGGCACCAGGCAGGTCCCTCTGATTCTGGAGCCTGAGTCAGCGCGCTCTTTTGGGGAACTGGGCAACCCTGTACCAGCTGACTTCCTGCCTCCCTGCTCCCTGAACAAGACTCTGTAGGCACCCCAAGGTGGGGGCCCCCAGCTCCTTCTCCTATTTATAAATAGACTGTGAGAGGGGAAGGCAGAGAAGGACAGGCCTTGGGGAAGAGGAAGAAGAGGCTGCCACCAAGACTGTGTCATCTGAAAGCACAAAATCTACAGACACTCGGCCCTTCCTGCCAGCATACTGATGCAGCATTGTGGGGGTCTCCAAGCCTTCTTGATTTCTGGAGGACCCCCCCTCACCCTAAATGCCAGTACCCTTGCGAAGGGGTCTGACTCCCAGCCTCCCCCGGGAGCATCCCTGGGCACAGTGAGACCAGGAAGAGGACGTGATGGGGGAGGAAGCCACGGAGGAAGCTTCAGGCTTGCAGAGTAGCACATGCCCCTCAAAACTTCTCTTTTTCACAGAGCAGGAAGAACAAGAGGCTGTTCAGACCCAGGAGAAACACCTACTGTGTGCAGACAGTGCTGGGGACATTCCCAGGCACTATTTAATCTCTGAACCAACACAATGAGGTCAGCATCACCCCATTTTAGAGATGCAGAAACAGAGGCTTCCAGAGATTTGATACCATGTCTGGGACCATGCAGCTAAGAAGAAGCAGACAGGAGCTAGTCTCAGCCACACCTCCCTCAGTGTCCTCAGAAGTCTGAGCCCCGGCATCTTCTCTTGCTGCCTCATTTTACAGAGGAGGGGCCCAGAGAGGGAGAGTGACTCTCCAGAGAACACACAGTGAGCAAGGCAAAAGGGTCTCCAGGGTCCCAGGGCAGACAGCACAGCCTGGGGAACAGAGGAAGTATCTGCCCCAGGACCCAGGGATCCGCGCACAGATGGAAGCCGGTTTCAACCAATAAAGAAACCATATCATTTCCATGGCAGGTCCCTGGGGGCCTCGATGCACAGTGAGACACGGCAGAGCCATTTGGGCCTAGATCTTAGGGGATGCTCAGGAGCTCCGCGGACTTCGGGGTGCAGCCTACAGGGCGGTGACGCCGGAGCCAGGCGGTGGAGGCTCGTCTGCCGTCACGGAGACACGGGGCACCTGCGTCAGGAGGACCGACCACATCACAGGCGGCGGCCCCGGGTGACACATCCCACTCCTGGCCCACTGCCTGTGATGTCGCGTTAGAAGTGAGCTGGGGGCAGACAGGAAGCCCAGGCTGGTATCCGGTTCTTGGGGCCACGCTTTGTGCTAAGCACCAGGGTAGAAAGATACCAGGGTGTGGTCCCTGCCTCTAAGGAACCCTCAGTCTAGTTGCAGAAAGCACCCCCAACCCTTTCCATCCCCCCAACACACACCCCCCAGGACAGGCCATATCACCTCCTCAATCTCTCTCAGCCCCGCCTTCAGCATCTCTCTGCCACCTACAACCTCCTTACTCTTTCTTGGTCCCCAGGCTTTCCAGACAGACCCGATGTCACCTTCCTACGCCAAGTCTGGCCCGAGCTCAATGTTCTCAGCCTGGTGTCTGGGGGTCACTGCCCAGGCCATGACAATATCTCCCACCCAGTCTTCACCCCGCACTGTCCCCTCTGGCTCCCTCCCCGTCTTCCATGCCCCTTCCTGCTGCTCCCTCTGCCCCAGGATCCTGCCCACCCCCAGTGCAGGGCCAACTCTTGGGCTTCTTTCAAGAGTCCTCTCCACTAGTCAGGCCTAGAAATCAGGTCTCTTTAACTGCCAAGCCTACTATATCAACACTACTCAGACTTTTCCACCAAAGGATACCTTGATGGAAAAGAAAGAAAAGTAATCTAAGGAAGGGGTTCAAATATGCTGGCTCTAACAAGATGAAATTTTTAAGTCTTATGTTTTACCATGAAACTTTTCTATGTCATGCCATAATATATATGTTTGTTTTTTGGTTTTTTAAATTTTTTATTGGAGAACAGTTGATTTACAGCACTGTGTTAGCTATAGATTAGTTTTAATGTGAAAATAATGCTTTTCCTCAAAATTGTAAAGTAAAATTGACACTCCAGGAAAAAAAAAAGTCCTCTCCACTATCAGATTCTCAAGGAAACCTTCTCTGGGGGTCAGAGGTTCCCTGAGGGCTCCAGTGACAACCTGGGTTTATCTCTCTACTGCCCAGACCACTTCTTGGTTAAATTATTTGTTTCCCTGTATCTTCCCACTGTGTCTGCACCCTCTAGTGTGAGCTCTGAGCAACATATCAGATTTCTGTCCCAGCCCTGTCACTCACCAGCCTCAGTTTCACCATCTCTGAAATGGGAACAAAAGCAGTGCCCACCTCATGGGACTGTTATGATTCACTGGGCCAAGGCGTGTGGAGTGCTCAGCACTGTGCCCAGCAGCAGTAAAAACTGAGCATTACTCGTTAGGTTTTTATTACTCATGGCTCTACGCCCAGCCCGGCGCACAGCCCACAGTGGCGGGGTGGGGAAGGGTGGACCTAATAGATGCTGAATTGTTTAACAGAAGCAAAAGTTTTCGTTTCCCATTAGCTGAAATGAGCTGGGGCTACAGCATGAGAACTGGGCAGGAAATGGGCATATATGTAGAGAGAGAGGGTGGCGTCCTCAGGCTGGCAGAGCCCCTCATGGCTGCTGCAACCACTGTGACATCCAGGTGGTAGTTTAAGCTGGGCTTGGAGGGAGCCATCTGGGGTGGACTCTTGGCTCTGCCTCTAGTGAGCTGAGAGCCTGAGCCCAGAGCCTAACTTCTGTGCCTTGACTGACTTTCCTATCAAATGGGGATGATACTGATGACCCCTCCCCTGGTGGCCTCAAGGACAAACGTCACTGGGGGCAAATGATGCACTAGACCCTTGCCTGGCACCAACGAAGCACCCACTGGCCGTCAGTCCTAGCTCAGGGTTCACTGTACTCTCCCAGTCGTCAAAGGGAAGTGACAGAGGGGCGGGTCCCTTTTCTCCCCACCTCACCACAGAGAGGAAAACCAAACCAGGGAGAAGGTCCCGAGGTCCTGGCAGCAGAGGCAAGCAAAGCAGGCCCCCAGAAGTCCTGCCCCTCTGCCAATGGTGGGGCTCATCATATTTCATACCGGAGATGCTCAGGCCAGCCCTACCCAGGCTTAGGGCCACCCCAGCGACGGCCACCGTGACTGAAGCCAGGCTCACCTGGGGCTGACCACGAGAGCTCCAGGAACACAGGGGGCTGACGTGGTCCACAGTCAGGTTTCAGGGGAACGGTTAAGGCCAGAGAGGCCTCATGTTGCAGGATGAGGTGGGGAGGGCCAGCTCCCCTTCCTCCCCAGTCCTCGGCCTCCACCCTAGGTCTTAGTCCAACCCAAAGCCCACCTCCTCCCTGAAGACTTCGATTCTTCCTTCCTGTTCTGCTGCCACTCCATCAGCCCAGAGTTCTTGCCTAAACTATAGTAACAGCCTGTCCTTCCCTTGAGGCCTGAGTGATCTTCCTAATACACCCTCTGCTCTGGTCACTCCCTTACCCAAAAACTCTCGGTGGCTCCCAGTTGCCTCAACTCCTGATTCAAAGTGAATGTGGTAGCTGAAAGCATGGACACTGGGATAAGGATGCCTGACTTTGAATCCAGACTCCTTACTGGAGGGAAGCATCAAAGGTGTTTTGCTTTTTTTTCCCCAATAAATGAGGCTTAAAAACCTCAGTATATACCTCAAGGGACATCTGTGAAAATTAAATGAGATAACACATGTAAAGTGCTTAGTAAATACTCCAAAAATTATAGCTGATACAATGTTTAAATTTTTAAATTTTGTACAATTGATCCTGAATAGCCTATAGCCTCGGGCTTCCCTAGTGGCTCAGCAATAAAGCATTCGCCTTCAAGAAAGGAGATGCAGGTTTGATACCTGGGTCAGGAAGATCCCCTGAAGAAGGAAACGGCAACCCACTCCAGTATTCTTGCTTGGGAAATCTCATGGACAGAGGAGGCTGGTGGGTTATAGTTCATGGGAGTCACAAGAGTTGGACACGACTAAGTGACTAAACCACCACGAGTTTATAGCCTCAAGTACCATCACTGAGTCTAACAAGGCTGTTGCTTAATTGAGGATGGTCTAGCCACTGTTCCCTGCTATCCATCCTCCAACTATCCACTCAGCCCAATCTTGCCCACCCTCCAGGGCTCAGCTTTTAGAAAGATCCCATGTGGTCACTGCAGGAAGAGGAATGTGGGGGACAGAGTCAGGAAGGTGACAAGAAAAGATGGGAGGGACCAAGGGGCCAGGTCAGGAAGACATGGGGTGATGGAGGAGGGGAGAGAGGATGGGGATCATGACATGAGGTGGGAGATGGGGGCTTGAGAGAGCCAGGAGGACAGGACAGGAAGCAGCAGGACTGGGGGCTTGTGAATGCAGAGCAGGAGGGGACAGGCTCACCAGGGACAACCTGAATGAACCTGGAGCCTCTGCGCATGCGTGATAGACAGACGCAGGACTCTGGGTCGGCAGGAGAGGGCAGGGAGGGGTGCCCTGGATGCTGGCAGGGGTCCTGCTAACTGAAGCCACATGCTGGGGCCCTTCCTCAAGAGTCATTGTCAAGTCCAGACCTTGGATTTGAGCAGGAGCCTAACGGAAGCCAGAGTGGCAGGCCACCTCCTGCCCAAAGTCACCGACCCTCCCCACCATCTCCCCTCTTCCCCATCTAACAGTCCCCATCCATCAGCACTGAAGGACTCTAGAGTGGGATTGAGCCAGGTGTGCTGGTCTCCGCTGAGGGTCGGAGAGGAGAAGAGAACTGGCCAAGCCCTCTGAAACTGGAGGCCAAGCCACGGCTGGGCCCAGGACCCCCACTCCGGGCTCCACGCTCTGCTCACTTCCACAGTCTCGGGCATCTCTCCTGAACGGCACTGGAGAAGGTTTTCTGTGAATGCCTGGAAGATGCCTGTCCACAGCCTCCCTGCCCCAACTCCCTCCTGGAGCCACTCTCACCCTCCAGCCCACTCAATTCCCTGAACCTGTGGCCACATCAGCCATACCCACCACAGGGCCGGGCTCAGATGGAAACAGACAGGTGGGCTGCTGTCTGGACGGCAGAGGAAAACAAAAGTCCCTGGGGATTTCTGCCCCATCTTCAGTCAGAGCACTAAATCAACCTAGGGTCCCGGCTCCGAAGCCGGGGACGGACCAGCAATTTGCTGGCCAAAGGGATCCACCTGTGTCCCTCGAAGTCACCCTGGGCTGCCAACTGTTCCCACACATGCCCACTCAGTGTCTGCTCCCAAGAGTAGGAGGGTAGCTGGTCTGCCCGGGGCCAGGGAGGTGAGCTCTGCAGCCTCATGGGCTAGCTAACAGGTCTTGTTCTAGTAACACAAGGTGGTTTTGTGATCCTCAACCTCCGCAGGCAACAACCGAGATGCAGCCTGTTCCAAGCCCTCCTCCCCTGCAAAGAGGACACAGAAGCTGAGAGGTCGGGCGATCTGACACGATCAACACCAGGGCAGAGACAGAGCTGGGGCCTCCTGGACAGCTGCCCTGCCCCAACCACCTCCCCCAGCATTGCTCAAACTTGGGGCAGTCGGAAATCAACTCCTGCAAACCCCTCTCCGTGAACAGACACTTCCTCTTCCTGTGCACGCACCTCGAGAGCCCCAAACCACAGTGATGTCACCACCACCTGTGACCTCACGACGTGACACGGTGGAAACTGTGGGCTCCAGAGTCCCAACCCCACAATTGGCATCTCAGCAGAGGGGTGCTCATGCCCAAAGTCTGGGAACTCAGAGCCGGGGGGTGGCTGTGCAGAGGCATCGCAAGGACAAAGGCTTCTGCAAGGAATGCCCTCTCCCCACTCAAGGCTTCCCTTTACCTGCAGGTTCCCAGGCAGCAGGTCCACAGTGATGCCCACGGCACAGACTTTCATCCCCGAAGTGCCTGAACATTAAGAGGGGCTAACTAGGTCGTAAGGGGTAGGGAGGTGAGAAACCCGTGAAGCCTACTCTGCCTGAGGGTTGTGCATCTTGTCTTGGCTGCAAGCTGACCAGCAGCCTTGATGCTACTGCGGCCTGAGTCAGGGAAATCATTCCAGCCAAAGCAAGTGGGATTGAGGTCAGCAAGAAGAGAGATTGAGAAGCAGAGATATTAATGGTGGGGAGGGAAGAACTCTCCTTCCTGGGAAAACTCTTAAACCTCCTCACCCCCAGTCTGTGGCCTGTGTCAAGCACAAAGCTGATGCTTCTCCAGCACTCCAAGAGTGTGTTAGGATCAGTGCTGTTAGGTTTTATAGAGATAGGGGTGCTTAGGCCCAGAGAGGCTAAGTAACCCGATCAAGGTCACATAGTGAGCTGGTACTTCAGTGCACAGATGGAAACTCTGGTCTCCTGGCCCCCAGGCCAGTGCTCCTTTATCAGGGCCCTGCTACCTCAGAAGCCACTTGGAGAATGGCAGTCGTGGACAGCATGACCGTAGAAGAGCCTTCACAGGGCTTCCCATTCTCAGGGTTACAAGTAAACAGAATCTTCCAGATTGCAGAGGTCAGAGATGGAAGAGATTTTAAAGGCAGTCTGGAGTCATCCCATGCCCATCTTGCTGATGGTGAGAAAGTCGAGGCCTTCTGCATCCTCTCCGCAGCAAGGTTATAAGACTCCCCTATTCTATGCCCCATGTCCCCCTTGTTCACCCTCAAATGAGATCCAGCACCTGTCACTCACTGAAAGGAGTAGGGGGTGGGGAGGATTTCCTGACCCCATAGCATTTGCCACACACCGGGCTCCTGAGGCCAGGCAGTTGGGCAGGTGGTGTGAGGAGCCCCAGGAAGGGGGTCTTGAGCAGGAAGCATAGCTAGAAGGCGGGCAGGAGGGAAACTGTTCTTTCTGGGCAGGAGCTCTGGGCACATGGAGGTCTGCCATCCCTACCACGGGATCCTGGGAATCTGACTCCACGGGGACTCCCAGGTCCAGCAAAGCCACAGATGCTCTAACAACTGCCAATGGGCTGCACAACTTAGAAAGCACTTTTTAATCCTGACAACCAGCCAGAGAGGTGGGGGATCATTCCCATTTTACAGATGGGAATACAAAGGCAGGCATCCATAGATGGACAGATACGTCAAGGTCACACAGTCTATAAACAGCAAAGTAACGGGTGAGCCAAGGTCTGTCCACCTCTGAGGCCGGGGCCCTTCTGCTAAGTCATCAATATTGCTTTCGTGGGGCCTGATGGGATGTCTGGAAGCAGGAGTCACAGCATCTCTGCTTTGTTCCTGTTTCCCTTGGTAGCACCCCTCTCTCTATCCTAAACCCCTGCCTTCCCTCCCTGCTTGCTTCCGGGCAAATCACATGCTTCCTGGGTTCCTGAGTCACTGCCAGTGGGTGGCCCTGTCACGAGCCGAGAGGGGGATGTGGGCGGGTGAGCACTTTGGGGAGAGCACTGCTAGCCTCAGCAGACCTAGCAGAGGAAAAGCCCAGAGAATCACCCCAGAGAGGAGACGAACTGGAGCCCAGCCCCGCCTGCCACCACTGGCTCTTCAAACTCAGCCATCTCATTCAAAACACAGGGTCATTACAAAGGTCAGAGGAATATTTTCGGACATTAAGTCAATATTTTTTAGCACTAATTACATGTCAGCCAGTGTTCTAAGCCAGTGATTCTCAACTGGGGTAATTTCTCCCCCAGGGGACATTTTGCAGTATCTGGAGACATTTTTTTTTCTTTTTTTGGCTGAGCCTCACAGCAGGCAAAAGTCACCCCGCCAGGGATCAGACCTGCGCCTCCTGCAGTGTAAGCGCAGTCTTAACCACTGGACCACCAGGGAAACCCTATCGGAATATTTCCAACTGTCACAACTGAAGGGTGAGTGCTGCTGGCATCTAGAGGGTAGAGGTCAAGGACGTTGCTAAACATCCTAAAACTCAGAGGACAACTCCCATAGAACCACCTAGCCTAAATGTCAAGAGCACTGAGAATGAGAAATCCTCTTCTAGGCTATGAGTCTACAGTAGTGAACAAGTCCCTGCCCACACCTGACTTAACATTCGAGTAGAAAGACACAATGCAAGTGAAAGAAATTTAATAGGCCAGGAGTGTTATATAAAAAAACAAAGCAGATTATGGGAGCGAGAGTATCTGGAGGGGAGTTTGTGTGTAAGTTGGCCAGAAAAGGCACCCCTGAGAAGAATTCATTTGAGCAGAAGGAAGTGCGGGAATGAGACCACAGGAGAACACTGGAAGCATTCAAGGTAAAGGGGAAGCCAGTGCCAAGGGCTTCAGGCAGGTGTGTGTGTCACACATTTGAACAACAGAAAAGCAGCCAGCATTGTATAAAGCTAGAACCAAGCTGATATGTAGAGCTGAAGGTAACACACACGCAAACACCCAACGGATGGCAGTACAACTCTCCCCCTCCATTCTTCTTGGTTACTCCTCCAGGAAGCCCTGATGGTCAAGACCGTAAATGTCTCCCAGCCCTGGAAAAGAAGAGTGTTCCAGGAGCCACTGGGCCAGGCCCCAGGACCAGTGAGGGCCGCATCCTCAGCCAGCAAGCAGGTTCCCCTCTGGGATCTCAGACAAGGGCAAAGGGACATCCTAGGACAGCAGGTACCCTGGATCACCCATCGCCACCAAAGGCTGATATCTCTAGGCCAAACTGGGGGCCCCCAACCTCTCCCCTAATTCAAGCTGGCCCCAAGCAAATAATAATAATAATAATAATAAGGCAAACAGAGACCCCTCAGCCTCAGGACTTCCAGGGGAAGGTAGGTCACCCAGCAGGTAGAGGTCCCCTCAGCCCCCTCCCAGCAACAACAGAAAGCTAGACAGCTGGGGTCCTGCCCACCCCCATCAGTCGGCACCAATCACCCACCTAACCTGTCAGCTTTACTGGCATTTCTTTGTTGAATGAATGAGTGACTAGATGAATGAATGATGCATTTCACACCAGCTGGCATATACAGCTTTTAAAGGAAGCAAAAACCCAGCTGGCAAAGTGATTCTCCTGCACTTGCAGTCAGTTCAAGTCTCCTTGGGGCTCTTTCTGCAACTCCCTCTGTTACACCCAATATAATTGGACATCACTGAGTGCCAGGGACCCGACTGGGGGCAGGAGGGGGACACAGGCACAGGGAGAGTAGAGTGAGAAGGGCTTTGGAATCAGAGAGACCTGTATTCAAATCCCCTCACCCCCTACCCTCCAGTTCTACAATCCTGGGAAATGCCATAACCTCTCGGAGACTCAGTTTCCACATCTCTAAATGGGAAGACCCCCTTTTAGGAGCTGCTATAAGGAAGGTTTCAGCAAGATTCTGCAATTAAATTCAAAGCCTAGTACCTGGCACTCAGTGGGTATTCGAAAAAAAGGTGTTGTGGTGGTGCTAATAATAAGGAGAAAGATTGCACAGAACCTGTCCTCAAGGAACATTCCATCTACTGAGGTGGATAAAACACCAGATTAAAAAATAGAATGACGTCTCTCCGCAAGGGAGATGAAGGGCTGGGAGTTCTAAAAGCAGTTCATCAAATTCAACTGGGAAACTCAGTAAAGGCTTTGGGATAGGGATAGGGGGAAATGTGTAAAAGACCCTGAAGGATGGGGTAGGGGTTACCATGGAGAGGGGACAGCATGGAGTGTGAAGATACACAACGACCATGAAATACCCAGATGCCTCACTCGCCCTGGCCTGAGACACAGGGGCAGCAGGTCGGGTGGAGGGGAGAGCAGTTTCTGCCTTGGCTACTGGGGGCCTTTTGCTTCTCAGGCAAGGAGAGAGGTGCTCTACTTTGAGGATGGTTGCCCCAGCGATGAGACAATCCTGGGAAGGAGGGAACAAGCTGATATGGGAGCAGGTCACAGGGGAGGGAAGCGAGAGACTCAGGCAAAGCCCTCTAACAACTCCAGGAGAGTGGCCACTGTCCGGAAGAGAAGCCCCACGCCCTTTCCCCCCAGGAGCTCCCATGATCCAGTTTTGGTGAGGCAGACAATGCCCCTAGTCTTGGTACCCTGCAGGCAGGCTGGGGACCACAGCCATGGGCATCCATACTCAGGTCTCAGAGTTGGGACTCTCCTGACCTCCTCTGTTTACACAACAATCTCTGGGGCAGCAACCCGCCCCCACACCAAATGTGAGTCAGTTCTGATCTGACAGCCTCCATCCTCTGCCCTGGAGAACTGGACTCTAAGGTATCTTTAGCCTTAGCCTGTGAGTCACCTCACATGAGTCAATACCACCTCCTACTTTCTTCCCTGGTAAAGATGTCCAGACGGGTCAGTATACACCCATCCATAAGATCGTGAGAAGGGATGAAGGCACACCTGCTCATTTGCCAAGAAGGGAAAGGAAGAGATGTCCTTTTTAAGGGAAGAGCACCCTCCCATGCCCTTCTATGAAATACAAGGAGTTTGCTGAGCCTCAGTTTTCCTTCTCTGCAAAATGGAGCCATTCAGTCTTACCAGCCACAAAGGGCAAAGGAGGAGCAGTCCTCTGCACACTCTCCCTTGCTGTCTGGTGAGTGCAGTCAGTACTGAATAACAGCTCTGAGGTCTCTGCTCTCTCTGTTTTCCTGGAGCCCCTTAGAGATCATGTCAGTCTTGACAACCAGCCCAGAAGTCCACCCTTGTCCCCAGATCCTCAGGGAGGTCAGACCAGGGGAACTCTAGGACAGCATCTTCCTGACAGGGCAGACTCTGAAGTGGGGTCTGGGCAAAGGTCTCGGAAGACAGCCCATAGTCTGAATGTGCCCTTATTAGGCACTTACTGCACACCTGCCCTATTCTTTTAGAGGCACAGCCCCAGTATTTCTAAGAAAAAATAAAAGCATTGCCCAGAAGAGGAGGAAGTCTTCTGAAGAAGGTGCCGGGCATCTGCAGTGGGGACAGCGCCCCAGTACAGTTCACCGCCTACCCTCACCCCAAACCCACCCTGGGGAAGGCAGGGGTCGCAGGGGTAACGGGAGCTGGGGTCCAGAGTCTGTCTGGGATCTGTCCAGAGCCCGCTGGCTGGCCACCAACGCCCTGGGCTGCGCTGACGGAGGGACCAGGGTGCGATCCCCGACCGCGGTGTCCAGAGTTCCAGACCTCGGACCTCGGGCGCACGTGTGACAAACCCGAGGTCCCCTTAAGGTCTCCAAAGGCGCGCGCGTCTGATCCTGTTTCCACGGCCCGGAGTCCAGCTCCTGTGTCAGGGCACCCCGGGGGCGGGGGACGCGCGCCAACCCGGGGGTGGGTGGGATGCCGCCCCCCGCGGGGGCGCGCGAGTCACCTACCTGGGCGGGCACGGCGCGGCCCGCGGCCCAGAACTGCAGACCGACCGCCAGCGCGGCCCAGAAGGCGGTGGGCGCCATAGGTGCGGGCGGGTTGGCCAAGCCCTCGCGCCCTTGAGCGTCCGCTCCCGCTCCGCTGCCTCGGCGCCTCTGACTGAAAGCGAAAGCCGGTGCGCGGCCCCAGACAGGCCGGGGGGCGGGACCGCGCGCGGACACACCTCCTTGCCCTCCTCCTGCACCCGCCCCCGGCCGGCCGCCCTGCACCACAGCCCGGACACTCACCAGAGTTTGCCCGCCTCGGCGCTGGGTTCGGACCTCCAGCGCCAGCCACTCCCCGCCCGCCGAGACCCTACAATCTCCTTCTAACATCCCCTCCTGTTAGAATCAAGCTTCCCAGAGGTGGCGCGGGAAACCCTCACGGGAGACAGGCTCCTACCAGGCTTGTGGTTGCCCCGAGGCTTTGCCTGCCGACCTGCCCTCGTCCACCTACCCCTCCCACCCGCGTCAGGCTCTCCACTCTCGTGGAGGAGTGGGGCACAATTGGGGGAAAATATCGCACAAAACTGACACGAGCTCAGCTAGGGGCGTCCTAGATTATTCGCTCATTTAGACTTTAGAGTCGGCCCACCTGAGTCTGAATCTCTGCATTAACCTCAAAGAGATAGTCTGAAGATTGAAAGTTATGGAGTAAACATACTATAGTATGTATTGGACTTCCCTCGTGGCTCAGCGGTAAAGAATCTGCCTGGCAATGCAGGAGACGCAAGAGACACAGGTTCAATCCCTGAGTTAGGAAGATCCCCTAGAGAGGAAATGGCAACCCACTCCAGTATTCCTGCGGTATTCTTGTTCCATGGACAGAAGGACCCTGGCAGGCTACAGTCCATGGGGTTGCATACAGTCCCTCAGGACTGAGCAACTATATATATATTATATATGCATGTAAATTTATAATGTAAGTATCTAAGTAACTTAGTAAGCTCTGTGTGCATATTAGCTGTTACTTCTATTCTTCATCTGCTCGTTTATCCTTAAACATTCTTCATATCCTCCTCAGAGTGAGCCTGGCCCTTCCCTGACCTCCTTGAGTCCCCAGTCCTGGTAGCAAACGAGTAAACAGAGACTGGGAGTTCCCGGGTCGGCACGCGAGTCTCCACGCGGTGAGGGCGACATGGAGGCTTCTGCTTCTAACCCACAGTCGACCTCACCCGAGACTTCAGCTTCGACTCCAGAGACCCCGCCCGACCCGGAGCAGCTGGACGAAGAGCAGGTTAAGAAGGCAGTGGAGGCTCTGTTGGCACATTCCAGATCCAGGAAAAACGCAAATGGATTACTTCTGAATGAGAATGAAAATTTCTTTTTAATGGTGGTATTATGGAAAATTCCAAGTAAAGAACTGAGGGTCAGATTGTCTTTGCCTCATGGTATTCGATCAGATTTAGCAGACGTTTGTTTATTTACCAAAGATGAACCAAATTTAAGCTCTGAACAGACAGAACGTTATTATAAGAAGCTTCTAAACAACCATGGGATCAAAACCATTTCTCAGATTATCCCCTTCCGAACTTTAAAAAAGGAATATAAAGCCTATGAAGCCAAGCTCCGCCTCTTGGGTAGTTTTGACTTCTTCATTACAGATGCCAGAATCAGGCGGCTCTTGCCCTCACATCTGGGGAGGCATTTCTACAACAGAAAGAAGGTTCCAGTATCTGTAAACCTTCAGTCCAAGACTTTATCTAGAGAGATCAACGACTGCATTGGGGGAACTGTCTTAAACATCTCTAAGAGCGGCTCTTGCAGCACTATCCGCATCGGTCACACGGGGATGCCGATTCAGCATATCGTTGAAAATGTCGTTGCTGTTGCGAAAAGTCTCTCGCAGAAACTGCCAGAGAAGTGGGAGAGCGTGAAGCTCTTGTTCGTGAAGACTGAGCGGTCGGTTTCCCTGCCTGTCTTCTCTTCCTTTGTCAGCAGTCAGGGTGAAGCCAAGGGACTCCGCACACGAGACCTGTTGAAAAAGGTATCAAAGAAAAGCCGGAAGAAGACAGAAAGAGCTCTTAAAAGACAGCAGGAGAAGAAAGAAAAGAAGCTTCTGAAGCAGTCTGCAAAGGCCAAACCTGCCCCAACAACCGATGCAGTGGCCCCCAAAACTGGGGGCGTTCCAACCCAGGACCCTGCACCCCAGGAGGAAACCAGTGGGGTGAGCGCCCTTCCTAAAGCACAAGATGATTCTGAAGATGAAATCCCATTGCTGGTGCCATTGAAGGAAACTCCAGCTGCAGGAAGCACCAAGATACAAAAGGCTGCAATAGGAAAGAAGTCTCCGAAAAAGAGTCCTGGTCCCAACACAGCTCGTGGGAAGAAGAGAAAGGCCTCCCCAGCCCTGGAGACCCCAATAGCTGCGGAGCCCAAGACCCCAGGGAAAGGCCCAGGGAAGAAGGCCAGAGTCAAAGAAGAGGTGGAGAAAGAAAGAAACTCTTCCCTGGGGAAAAAAGACCCAAGACAGACTCCCAAAAAGCCAGAGGCCAAGTTCTTCACCACTGCTAGTAGCTCTGTGAAAAAAGCCCCCTGTACCCTGACACAGCGACCCAAAAAACCCAAAGTACCCCAGTCAACCTAAAATCAGAGACTCAACCAGCAGGAAACTCAGCTATCCGAAGAGCTTGTAAAAAAAAATACCTGGGTTCTGACTCTGACCCCTGCTGCAAACTCAGAGTGAGGCCTACCTGGACTTCAGTATATTTTTTAATATCTCCGCAAGTAATTCTGATAAATATTCATGGGTGTATGAGAACCAGTGGTTGGAAGTAGGTCCATTTATTTTGTTGTTCTTCTGTGTATTTGCTAATGTAATAGAGGGAAAGTATAGTGCTTCTTCGTGGTTGTGTTTTTTGTTATTAAAGTGTCACATTTGTTTCACGATACACTGTTGGCATTCCAGATCTTGTCGGTGTTTTACTTGAATAAAGCCTATGAGATTAAAAAAAAAAAAAAAACAGAGACTGGGACAGAAAACTGTCCAGGAAGCTGTGGGGGCCCAGAGGGGCCTGGCCCAGGCCAAGGGCCACAAAGGCTGGTTTCCCTGGAGTTTACATCTGAGCATCCATTCTAGCTGCCACTCTGAGTGCCAGGGCTTCTAATACCAGGACCAGCCCTAAGTGACAAAAAAGTTCCACTAGCCCCAGGAGTCCTTGCCCCTAGCACACAGGGTATTTCGGCAGGGGCAGGGTGGGCAGGACTTTATTCTCTTCCCTGACTGCCCCAAGACAGGGGACCCCCTGCTCTGGCCACCAACCCCAGGGATGGTAAGGATGATGCTTCTAAGCATTGAGTGAGAAACTGGGAAGTGACCCTTGGGGGATGGAAAATCCCACCTCCTGATCAGGAGACTGGGAAATAACCTGGTTCCCACACATTTCTGAGACATGGGCCACGCTGAGGACGAGGCTAGCATAGCCCACAACATTAACTCTGTAGAGAGGGTCAGCCTCTAAAACTGGCATGAAGATTTCTTCTGGCCCTTACAAGTCTTGTCTGGGAGCAGTTTGAAGGACTTCCTTATCCCTGAGAGAGAGCCAAGACCAGGAGTGTAGTGACACCTCCGTGGATGTCCCCTGCACACCCCAAATCCAGTGGGTCCCCCTGACTCATTCCCTCCAACAGCTCCCCATGCCAGGGAGCAGTACCACCACCACCACCCCAACCTCCAGGGATCCCACCTTCCAACTCAACTCTACCAGCTGGACTCCAAGAGGTGGATGACAGCCAACCCAACAGGAAAGCAAACCCTCTATCTAGTGATCCTATGAAAGTGAAAGTGTTAGTCGCTCCCTCGTGTCCGACTCTTTGTGACCCCGTGCACTGTAGCTCGCCATACTCCTCTGTCCATGGATTTCTCCAGGCAAGAATACTGGAGTAGGTTGCCATTCTCTTCTCCAGGGGATCTTCCTGACCCAGGAATCGAACCCAGGCCTCCTTCATTGAACATGGGTTCTTTGCCATCTGAGCCACCAGGAAACTTAAGGCTGGGCTATACAAGGTACTTAATACAGAGGAATTGGTTATAAAGATGTTAGAGAAATTAAAAGAATTAGGGGAAAGGGATACTATTCCAAGCTTAGCAACTACAAGAAGCCACCACCATCTCTGGGGCCGAAAGTGGCATTACCAAAGCCAGGAGCTGGGGCATCTAGAGCCATCTGGGAACATGGCAGAGACAGAGTCACTGTTAGAGACAGGGCATGAGCAGAGGGTCCTGGCTTCCCCCATCCTCTCACCCTCCAGTCACCCACCAGTGCCTCCCATTGGCCAAATTTAAAATAGGAGCCATTTAGGAAAGGAACCTGAGAGATGTAGTTTGTTGAGATCATCCCACTGCAATGGAAATTAAAAGATGCTTGCTCCTTGGAAAGAAAGCTATGACAAACCTAGGCAGCATATTAAAAAGCATAGACATCATTTTGCCAACAGAAGTCCATATAGTCAAAGCTGTGGTTTTTCTAGTAGTCATGTCACAGACATGACAGTTGGACCCTAAAGAAGGCTGAGCACTGAAGAATTGATGCTTTCAAATTGTGGTGCTGGAGAAGATCCTTGAGAGTCTCTTGGACTGCAAGAACAAACCAGTCAAACCTCAAGGAAATCAATCCTGAATACTTATTGGAAATACTGTTGCTCTAATACTTTGGCCACCTGATGTGAAGAGTTAACTCATTGGAAAAGACTCTGATGCTGGGAAAGATTGAGGGAAAAGGAGAAGGGGCAGCAGAGGATGAGATGATGAGATGGTTAGATAGCATCACCGACTCAATGGACAGGAATTTGGGCAAACTCCGGGAGATTTTGAAAGACAGGGAAGCCTGGCATGCTACAGTCCATGGGGTCACAAAGAGTTGGACACAACTTAGCGACTCAACAACAACAACACTACAATGGGGGTGGGGTGGGAGTAGGGGCTTGATAGCAGGGCCTGGAGCTGAGCATAGGCAGATAACCGGTGAGGGTCTAAGGAGAAAGTCTCACTCCTTCTTAGGTTTGTTCTGGGGACCTATTCTTTCTGCATGGAATCCTGGGCAAGTCTTGGAGCTTTTCCAGGCACTTCCAGGCAAGTCACCAGATGAGTCCAATCCTGCCCTGGAGACTTGACAGAGTTGCAGTCTCTTATCTAGGGTGGAGCTTCTCCCTTTGTCTAACTGAACCCTGGCTGGAACCTACCTAGGAGTGGGAGGACCCAACGACTTCTCTCTTGACCCTGCCAAGCGTGTTGTGGAGAAAGGTTTTGGAAGCAAAGGGCGCAGTGTTTCATGGCAGCTAGAATTACCACCAACACCACCACCCCACACATAAACACACTGGGGCCTCTGGGAGGCAGTTTCTGGCTCATTCTCTCTTGGGGCACTCTTGCAGGTTTCTAGGAGACCTGTTTACTGATTGCTCTGGCCATAGCTCCCCAGCACCAGAGATGCTTGAGTCTCCTGCTGACCATAGCTTACCATATCCCCCTTTTCCCCTACATGAGTGGTGGTCTCCAGGCTTCTCCTGCCCAAGGCTCCTCCCCACAGGAAGTGCTATGGGTCAGAGATGACCCAAGGGTGGTTTTCTCCCTGGAGCCCACGGTTGTTGCCCCTTCGCCCTACACTGGAGCAGCTTGGCTCCCACCCATGCACCCTGTCTCATCCCAGCTCTGCCACCTTAGGCCCTTCCAGCCACAGGCTCCAACTCACATCATCATCTTGATCAGGCATCTGCTGTGTGCCAGACCTGGGGTTCTGGGTGCTTAGTAGTACACAAGCAATAATAGTCTCCCATCAGGGGCTTCCCTGGTGGCTCAATGATAAAGAATCTGCCTGCCAACACAGGAGACACAGGGTTCAATCTCTAATTCGGGAAGATCCCACATACCACGGAGCAACTAAGCCCATGCGCCACAACTACTGAGCCTGTGCACTAGAGCCTGGGAGCTCTAACTACTGAGTCCACGTGCCGCAACTTCTGAAGCCCACATGCCCTGCAGCCCCTGCTCTGCAACAAGAGAAACTACAACAATAAGCTTGCACAATCCTACTAGAGAATAGTTCCCACTCTCCACAACTAGAGAAAAACCCTCCCAGCAATGAAGACTCATCACCGCCAAAAATAAATAAATAAAACAGTCTCCTATCAGTCTTCTGGTCCCTAAACGCCAGCAATGTCAAGCTCTTAGAGTGGGCCTGGTACCCCTCCTGCTTGCCTGGAGGTAAGGGGAAGCACCCTCCCCTCTCCCTTGAGAGGCAGCAGGGGGCACTCGTCACCATAGTGACTCCTTCCCCCTGCCCCCGCCCCACCCCCAATCCTTTCTCTTGGCTTCTCCAACTGGACATCTTGTTTCAGCAGTGGGTAGGCAATGGCCGATTTCTGCATTTGACATTCAGTCTCTTAGCATGACCTGTATTGGTGGTCCAGGACTCTCTTTTCCAGATGGGGTTTTGATCTTAGAACCCAGCATATTGTACATGCCACTGGTACATTCACGACAGCATGGGAGGCGCCTGGAATACCCTGCCAACTGAATCACTTGGCCCCTCTCCTCCTGCCCCACAGCCTGGCCCTGGCTTTGACTTTGGCCATTTTTCACTTGTGATGCTCTGATGGCCTCCAAACCAATCCCCTGGCCTTCAAGCTCTGTCCCTCTCTTCCATTAGCCAGAGTGTGGCCAGGGTCAGCTGTCAAAAGCATAAGGCAGTCATATAATTCCCTCTAGTCTAGTCATTCCCAACCAAGGGGTGATTTTGCCCCCTCCTTTAGAGGACATTTGGCAATGCCTGGAGACATTTTGGGTTGTCTCCATTGCAGGGGGCAGGGACTACTCGTATCTTGTGGCTAGAGACCAAAATGGAGCTACTAAATACCCTACTATGCACAGCACAGCCCCCTGCAATGGTGTTTTCCATAACAGAGAGTCTTCCAGGCCCAAATGTTGGTAGTGGTGAAGCTGAAAACCAGTGCAACCCATGGCTCCCTGCAGCAGAATTGAGCTCAGCCTCCTTGGTGAGATGCTGGAGACCTTCACATCCTAGTCCAGCCTGCCTACCAGATGGATCTCTTGCACCATGACCCCCATCTCCACACTGGACTCTAACCACCCTGGACTCCCTAAAGAATCCTGAGTTCCCACCTCCATGCCTCTGTCCACCTGGGTCCCTTTGCCTGGGATGTTTTTCCCTCCTGTTTGCTGGATGATCACCTATTTGTCCTTCAAGTCAAAGCACAGCTCTCTCTTCTTGGTGAGACTTGCCCTTAACCACACCCCACCAAGCCAAGCAGGGTTTGGTCCTTCCACAGACCTTTAGCATGACTCTCACTTGGGTATGGTTAGCCGCTTACATGTCTCCTCTCCTTTCTTAGTAATTGTGATACTAGTAGTTATTAGAAGTCTTCTCTGGGCCAGATGAATTACACATGTTGTTTTGCAACAGAGAGGTCCAGCTTATATGGCCAGTAAGGGGTACTTTCTGTATCTCTCTGTCTCCTACATGAGTGGTGGCCTCCTGCCTTCCACCCAGGGCTTGCTCCCTATAGCAAGCACTATGGATCAGAGAGGACCCAAGACTGGCTTCCTCCTAGGAGCCCACCCTTGCCCTTCACCCTATACCTGAAGCAGCCCAGCTCACACCCATGCACCCTGGCTCACTCCAGCTCTAGCACCTCAGACACATCCAGCCATAGGCTCCAACTCGTGTTGTGACTTGTATGAAGCACCTGCTGCGTGCAGCCCTAGGGAGCTGGGCGCTGAGGGTGGAAGCAGATGAGCATCTCCATCAGTCTTGTGGTCCCTAATCGCCTGCCATGTCAAGCACGGGGATTGAAACACATAGCCAAGGAGCTCTGCTCAGCTGACTGCCTCTCACTGCTGGACTGTGTGATCCTCAAGGGCAGAGCAACTTGGTCACAGTCCCCTCTATTTCCCCAGTGGCCAGGTGATACCTGGAGTGGGGGCTCAGTACAGTTGAAGTAGATGAAGGCTGCAAACAGGATGAGCGTGTGCAGGAGACAAGAGAAGGGTGAAGAAGTAAGTCAGCAAATGAACGGTTGAGTGATTGTCAGGGTCGATGCCCCAGAATCCAGTCCAGTCCGATCACTCCCAGGCCCTGTGTACTCAACCAGGTCTACCAGACCATGTACCTCAGAGACCCCTAGCCCCACAAGGCAGAAAAATTCCACTTGCTCCTCGGTAAAGGGTGGCAGGCTGGTTTCCAGAACACAGAACCATGGCCCTCTGGTCCCCAAATCAGGGGCAGCATGTGCAGTGTCTGAACCCTGGGGCTCCCTGGAGCTTCCCCCACTTCCCAGTGCAGCCAGTAGCTCTCAGAAAGCCCCCAGCCATCTTGCACACACCACCCCAGAAAGCCAATGCCTGTGTTTCACAAGCTGTATAGAGGAAGGCTCAGCCCAGCAGGCATCATGCATGAGAACAGCCAGCTTGTCCACCAATATTTATTGAGCACCTACTGTGTACTGGGTGTTTGCATTTGGAGGAACAGCTCTGCAGCTTCAGCCAGCAGCAAGAGGTGCTATTAGAAGGCATAGGTGGTCAGGGTGTTTCAGAAGGCATTGCTGAGGGTAGGCTTGGAGGGGTGGTTTACACTACGGGGGAGTTCTCAGAATTGGCCTTCAGTGGGACTTGGTCTGGGGCGGGTTCCACTGGGATCTTGTCTTAGCAGGACCCCACTGCCAGCCTCACCCAGTTTGGCCCACAGACCGAGCAGGTGACCTTTTCTCTTATGCCACTGTCCTGCTTGTCTCAGCGCCCTGGATGCTCAGGGCCAGCCCCTTGATGACTCATGTCCCAAAATCTCAAAAAGGAAGTAGCACTGGGGTGAGCCACAGCTCTGCAACTGCCTCCTCTCAATGTCGAGGCCTCCCACCTGCCTTCCCGCCTACCTCAAGGCCACATCTTGGCGGGGACAGGGGTGAAGCTAGCCATACCAAGCTGGGGGCTGGGGATACTGCTCCCCTCCCCATTTCCTCCTGAAGAAGAGGAGGGCAGCTGTCCCTCCCCATGACCCTCAAAGAAGACCCCAGGCAATTTGGAGAAGGGAGCCCACAGGCCTCCTCCTTCCCCTGCTCCACCACAACATCCCTGTTCTGAGTGGCCTCTTCCCAGGAATCGGTCCCCAGATTGACCCCAAACCTTTTAAAGACCCTGAGTTTCTAAGCCCAGCAGGTGGAGGCCAGCTCAGACTTGGGGGAATTTCCATCCTAGCCCCAACCCTGTGTGAGGGCCTAGAACATCTAGAACATGAGGGGGCTGGATTAGATCAGGGCACAGGAGGCAGGCTGCTTTTAGCCTAAAGGCCAGCTCAGCTTGGTGATAGCTGCCTAGAGCTTCATGTTGAAAAGGATTCTTTTAAATTAATTAATTAATTTGGCTGCACCAAGTCTTGGTTGTGGCGTGCAGGATCTTTTAGTTGCAGCGTGTGGGACCTAGTTCCCCGGCCAGGAATCAAGCCTAGGCCCTCGGCATTGGCAGTGTGCAGTCTTAGCCACTGGACCACCAGGGAAGTTCCTGAAAAGGATTTGGAGCCTGTACGTGGACTCTGCATGAAAGGATGCTTGACCAGGTAGCCAGGTGTGCACTGGGTGGGGAGACGCAGCCTCAGCAGATCACCTGGCCTCTGCCATCTCTGGACTAGGTCCTAGCGGCCCTCCGGTCCTGATTCTGACTGATTCAAGTACTCTGACTTCCATGAGATGTTGGCTGGATTCTAACCCCCTGCCTTCAACTGTATAGAGGGGACATACCTATCCTGCAGGAATGACCACCTTGATCCCACACAGGGCCTTCCACAACGGGTAGGTCTCCCTTTCATGTTTCTGCCAACCAAGCTGCTGCCTTTTACATCCATCTGCCTTTTAACCTTACAGTGTCTTTGTTTTTATTTTTTTTAATAAGAAAAAAAATCTCAGAGTGTATTATAAAAATCACCCATATTCCCACTACCCAGGATTGACCAATGTTAACAACCAGGTCTGCCCTCTTTCCTCACTGACCTTCTATCCTAACGCTTGATCCTCTATCTTCTTGGTTGATCCTGAACATGCAAAACACTCATATTACCTTTCCTCCAGATGCCTGAGTGCCTATGCCCTCACTCTGGTCCAGTCTGCTCAAACACCACCTCCTCAGAGATGCTTCTCTGACCCTCCTAGCTAAAGCTGCTTGTCTTTCTTTCTTTAATGTTTACTTATCTATTTGACTGTACCTGGTCTTAGTTATGGCACAAGGGATCATCCCTCTTCATCGTGCCATGCAGGATCTTTGGTTGTAGCATGTGGGACCATTAGTTGAGGCATACAAACTCTTAATTGCAGCATGTAGGACCTAGTTCACTGCCTAGGAAGGGAACCTGGGGCCCCCTGCATTGGGAGTGTGGATTTCTAGCCACTGGACCACCAGGGAAGTCCGCTGAAGTTACTTTTCTTCATGGCAACTGGTGTAAGTTCTCTACTTGTTTGTCTGTCTCACCTGTGATGGCAGGAACCGGGTCACTTTTGTTCTCTCCTAGCTCTCCAACCCCTACTAAGTAAGCAGCACTGGCATGGATTCAATTGTTTTGGGGTTTTTTTTTTCCTAATGGTAGTCTCTCAGTACATTTTTGTTGAATTATTTTTTTGCTTCAAATTGCTTGGTCATTAAAACCAAAGTCCATCTTGACCCCCAGCCCCTCGTCTAGCCCCTTCTCTTTCCCTGTAAAGGCAGCCATTGGGGGACAGCTCAGACTCCTCTGAGTCTGCCATGTTGCTCACAAATCTTTTTTTCTGCCTTTTCATGTGACTGGATGATGGGGAGGATTATTAAATGCACGTTTCTGTGTTTATATCAATCTACCAGGCACATGCTCTTCTGCCCCTTGGTTTTTCCCCCCCACCGCCCCTCGGCCGTGTTTCTGAGAACTTTCCGTGTTGCTGAGTTCAGACCTGGCGCTGCCCCGCACACCGCCTGCCCCTGCCCTCCCCCATCTCTGTTTACCTGCTGCCCTTGAACTGTTGGGTGCTTGCACTTCTGGCCCAAGGCACATCCTGGAGCCTGTTTCCTGAAGCACTGGATTGAAGGTTTCTCTGGGTCGTAAACCTAAAAAGTACCATAGCACTGCCAGGCAGTGGTCAAAAATGACCAGCATTTTTGCTAGGTCCTGGTCAAGAGGCCTTACCATTTACACTCCCACCAGCATCAAGAGGAGACTCCCTTCCGCGTGCCCAATTCTTTTCATCTTGTCAGCCGGTTTCTTTTTACAGCCCTTTGTGTTTTCAAAAAGCTTTCAATTCTCCTACCTCCTTTCAGCCTCATCAAGGCACTACCCATATTCCTTTCCTTTGAAGGATGAGTCTCTCCTCCCTCAACCCCAAACCTTCACCCCACTACCCTCTACCCTCATTCCTGCTTCGCACCAACCCTTTCCACTCTCCCAACTGCCACCCATCCACCCACCCCACTCTCCAAACCTCACTGTCTCTCCTTCAGGCCCTGGAGGAGTCAAGAAGCAGCAGATCCCCACTTTCTAGTTAAAGAAGCAAAGACAAGGACTTCCCTGGTGATCCAGCGGTAAAGAATTCGCCTGCCAGTACAGGCAATGTGGGTTCAATCCCTGGTCTGGGAAGACTCCACATGCTGCAGGCGCCTAAGCCCATGAGCCACAACTACTGAAGCCCACGTGCCTAGAGCCCATGCTCCACAACGAGAGAAGCCACCGCAGTGAGAAGCCCGAGCACAACGAAGAGTAGCCCCCACTCGCTGCAACTAGAGAAAGCCCGTGTGCAGCAATGAAGACCCAGCACAGTCATAAAGAAAGAAAGAAAGAGAAGGACTTCCCTGGTAGTCCAGTGGTTAAGAATCCACCTTCCAATGCAGGGGACGCCGGTTCAATCCCCGATTGGGGGGACTAAGATCCCACATGTCCCAGGGCAACTAAGCCCTCGAGCCACAACTAGAGACAGCCCTCATGCGCAACGAAGGGCCTGAGCACAGAAATGAAGACCCAGCGCAGCCAAAAAAAAAAAAAGACTCAAGAGACAAAGAATGTCTCCCAGACGCACTCTGGCCTCAGTTTCCCTGCCTCCTCTTGAGTTCTCCACCCATTACAAACGGGGCCACCCCCAGCCTGGGCCGGAACCGAGCCCCTCCACCAGCCGCTCCACCAGCCCCTCCTTCAGCCCCTCCCGCTTTGGGTAAGAGATTCCTAGCTATTTGAGAGTTTGGTCGCTGGTGTGAATGGAATCTTTTTTTGCGTAACTTCTCTCACTCTCAGGTACAATGGATTCGGTGAATCATACTCCTCAGATCTAGCCTTACAAGCCCCCTATCTGGCTTTGTTTCCCCCGCTCCAGCCCCTGGCCCCTGGCGCCCACCATAAACAGTCCATGGGTCCTTGTAAAGCACATGCTGGTGTCTGTGGGTGTTTGAATTTCTCTGAAGTGGGACTGCCGGATCGTGGGGTCATCGTGTGTCTATTTCAAGAAAGTCCTCTGGGATGGCCACATCAGCCACACTCCTTCCCACCAGCAGGGTAGGAGGGTTCCCTTTTCTTCCATTTCCCTCAAACTGGCTATTAGCCAACATTCTGATTTGGGCCAATTTGATGGGTATAGAGTAGAAGTCACCGTTGTCTCATTTGCATTTCTCTGAATATTCGTGGGTCTGAGCACCTCTTCACTACTTAGTCATTTGGGTTTCCCCTTCTGTGAACTGCCTATTCATATCCTTTGACCATATTTCTATTATTTCCTGTCTTTTTCTTGTAGCTTTGCAATAATTCCTTGTATATTCTAGATATTAATTCCTTGCCATTTTTAGATATCACAAACACTTCTACATTCTGTCATCCATCTGGTGTCCTGGTTTATACTGTCCTTTGTTGGTTTAAAAAAAAAAACAAAACCTTAGTTTTAATGTAATCAAATCCATAAATTTTTTGCCATTTGGATCTTAGTCAAAAAGTCCTTCCTCACCATGGATGTAAAAGTATTTTCCTATATTTTCTTTCATCAGTTTTATGATTTTATACCTCACATCTAGGTCTTTAATACAACCCAAATGATATGTGGTATAGAAGATCTAGAGACCCAACTTCATTTTTTCTCTACAGAGTGAGCCAGTCTTTCCTATATCTTTGGCCAAATAATCCATTCTTTAATCACTGATCATAATTACATGGGTCTGTCACTGAACGACTCATTCTGTTCCATTCATTCCTGCTGATGGGCTTGTTCCACAGTTGTTTTTTTTTTTAATTGGAGGGCTCTGTGGAATGTTTAATACCTGGTAAAGTGAATCTCCTTTGCTCTTTTTAAAAATTCACTTTATTCTACAGGTTCTTTATTCTTCCATACACATTTTAGAATACACTTGGCCACTTTGATCACCTGCTGCGAAGAACTGACTTATTGGAAAAGACCCTGATGCTGGGAAAGATTGAGGGCAGGAGGAGAAGGGGACGACAGAGGATGAGATGGTTGGATGGTATCACCGACTCAATGGATATGAGTTTGAGCAAACTCCGGGAGATAGTGAAGGACAGGGAAGTCTGGGGTGTTGCAGTCCATTGGGTCACAAAGGGTCAGACATGACTGAGTGACTGAACTGAACAGAACTAAGTTCCTCAAATTCCAGCTAAGATTTTAATTAAGGTTGCACTGAATTGATAGGTGAATTTGGGGGAGAACAGACATCCTTGCAGTGTTAAGTTTTTCCGTTATCAACATGATATGTATACCCTTCTTTTATTCGGGACTTCTTCTATGGTTTTAATAGTTTTTTCCCCTTCTCTGAGCATTTGGTGTGGCAGGTTGAAATTTGTCAGCACCTCTCCCTAACTCACCACCTTCTGCACCTGGGTTCCCAGTTGATGTTTGCAATAACTCCGGGCAGGCTGAATGGCAAGACCTAATAGCCCAGCTCTGTAGATGATTTTAAGCCATTCATCCTAAACTAATAGGCTGTGTGGACACCTCATACAGCACACATCTCCCTATAGCAAATCTCATTAACATGTGAAGTCTGTTTCATAAAGAATTTGCCAGACCCCAAGGCAATGGCCTCTAAGTTATTCTACGTGTCATAAAGAGGTTTGACTTCACAGATGGAGAACTTGGGGTTCTTCGTGTGCTCTGAACACAGGGCTGAAAACCAGGGAGAGATGGAATTACCAGACTCATCCCACTCCATCGCCAGAAGCCTATACCTACTCGGAATCAGTGGCCTCAGTTCTTCAGAACAACCTTTGTCAGGAGACAAGGCCATACCTGTCACTTCTTTTTGACTTTTCCAAGGGAAAACAGCTTTCCTGACCCTGTCCCCACCTCACCTTACTCCAAGGCTTCCTCTAACGTGCCTCCCCAAAAGGTTCCCACTTGGACCTCAGGCCTCTCAGGCATAAACAATCTCACATTAAAATATGATGCCTTGGGACTTCCCTGGTGGTCCATTGGCTAAGCCTGTACACTTTCAATGCAGGGGAACCAGGTTCAATCCCTGGTCAGGGACCTAGATCCCACAGGCCACAACTAAAGACCCTGCTGCTGCTGCTGCTGCTGCTGCTAAGTCGCTTCAGTCGTGTCCGACTCTGTGCGACCCCATAGACGGCAGCTCACCAGGCTCCCCCGTCCCTGGGATTCTCCAGGCAAAAACACTGGAGTGGGTTGCCATTTCCTTCTCCAATGCATGAAAGTGAAAAGTGAAAGTGAAGTCACTCAGTCGTGTCCAACCCTCAGCGACCCCATGGACTGCAGCCCACCAGGCTCCTCCATCCATGGGATTTTCCAGGCAAGAGTACTGGAATGGGGTGCCACATGCCACAACAAAGATCAGAGACCCTGTGTGCTTCAACTAAGACCCAGCACAGCCAAATAAACAAATAAACACTTTTAAAAATATGATGCCTTCCTGCTCCTGATATAAGCCATCCTTCCTGGCTTCACTTCAACTCTATCTCCTTCTTGAACCCCTCCAGGATCTCTCCAGTTCACAGAGATCTCTTGCCTTCTCCACATGGAGTCTGACATTGAAGAAAAAGCACTGGAATGGGCTAAACCAGAGGTTCTCAAAGATTTTTTTGGTCATAAAACTCTGTTCAGATGGAATCTTAGAAGAAAAGACAACTTAGCAATCTCAGACTGCTTGGCCATTCCAACTCTGCCGCTCACTGGCTGTGTGACCTTGGACAGATAACTACACCTCTCTGAGCCCTTTGTTTCTTGATCTGTAATATGACAATAATAACTATAGCTGCCTCCCAAGGTTGATATTGAAAAGTAAATGCTATGATACATGATGGTTAGATAGCATCACTGACTCAATGGACATGGATTTGAGCAAACTCTGGGAGATAGTGAAGGGCAGGGGAGCCTGGTGTGCTGCAGCCCATGGGGTCACAAAGAGTCGGACACGACTTAGCAACTGAACAACAACAACCATAGTAAGCTCTCAATAATGATGACCATTAGGATGGAAATCCAGTTTATAAAACAAATCAAAGAGTTGCTTCTTTGACTGAAGGTGGCTGGGGCAAGATTGCTCTCCACTGGCTTGACTAAGTTGGGCTTCCCAAGTGGCTCAGTGGTAAAGAATCTACCCGCCAATGCAGGAGACACAGGTTCGATCTCTGGGTTAGGAAGATCCCCTGGAAAAGGAAATGGCAACCCACTCCAGTATTCTTGCCTGGAGAATTCCATGGACAGAGGAACCTAGTGGGCTATAGTCCATGGGGTCACAAAGACTTTTTAGTGATTAAACAACAACAATAAGCACAGATGCTGAGAAAGAGCAGGTCTTGTAGATCTAATAAGAGGACAAGAACTAAAAGCAGGAGGCCTCTAGGCATTTCATTCATAACCACCAGAAGCAAATCCCCTCAGTGGGGCCTCCATGGAGATGGGGTTCAGGCTGACAGTCTAAGCTATGGATTTCTTGTAATTGTAGGGTGAAAATGGTTTTACCAATGTGAGTTAAGCTATGAACTAACATCCATTACAATTATAACCATAAGTTGGGAGGTTTTATTTTAATAATAATTAGCTGAAGATGATTTTTAAAAATTATTTAGGAGAAGGCAAGAAGCAAAAATATTTGAAGTGGTTATAATGGGTGTTGGGATCATGCATAATTTTTGTTACTTTCCTTATACTTTTTTCTATTTTTATAAGCTTTATTTTTCAAAAATTGCAGTTACCTCTCTATTTATAAGGAGCTTTCTCCTTATTTCTCAGTGTCTCAGTGGTAAAGAATCTGCCTGCAATGCAGGAGATGCGGGTTCAATCTCTGGGTCAGGAGGATCTCCTGGAGAAGAAAATGGCAACCCAGGGATCTTGCCTGGAAAATCCCATGGACAGAGGAGCCTGGTGAGTTTTAGTCCATGGGGTCTCAAAAGAGTCAGGTACAACTTAGTGACTCAACAGCAACAACAACTCTGAGAGGGAGGGAATAAGATCTGGGGGTCACAAATTCCTCCTGCACATCAGCACATCACATCAGCCATCTGCACATCCCACCTGGACCTGCCCACCCAGATGCCGTCAGACACATGAATGAGAACATTTTTTTCTCATTAGGGAGAACTTGGCTGAAAACAGGAATGGCCAAGAGCCAGGAGGGAGTGACAGGGCTGGGGGCCTGCCAGGCTGGACATAGGATGGTTCTGGGTCCATTTCCCTGACCCGATACCCAGCCCTCCCTTTGGGAGATGCAGTGCAGGAGACCCTGCTCATCAGCAATGCCCAAGTCACTGACCTCATTTCCCCGGCAAGTTTTCCCTTGCTCAATTCAAAAAGAGGAAGAAATAAGTAATTTTTCCCCTGCTACAATTTCTCAATCTTCACTCACTTGGATATTTACGAGTATATGTCTACTGACCAGAGCCAAGCAGGGCTGGGCATGGGTGACTCAGTGTGGGCTCCACCCCTGCAGGAACTTGGGAGGGTGGAGGCCAAGCACTTGGAGAAAGATGGAGGGGCCTGAGGGGCTTCTTGAAGTAAGTGGCCCCCTCTAATTCATCTCTGATGTGAAATATGTCTGTAAGACCTCACTCCTGGGGAACCAGAGCCCCACATTCCCCTGCCCCAGGCCAGTCCTCCCTGTCCTGCAGACACCACATGTAAGCATTGAGCACCTACTGTGTTCCAGGCAGCATTCTCCTGCCCCTGCACCCACAGGTCATGGTGACCCTGCTCCAGCTGTGCACCCAAAGGAGGATCCTAGGACCCTTTACTTCCTAGGGATGAATGGTGGCATTTCAAGCACCAAGAGGGCATCACCTTTGCCACTCCCTAGACCTGGGTTCCAGTCCTAGCTCAGACCACTTACAGCATGTGATTTTGTCCTTGGACAAATCACTTCATGTCCTTGAGCCTCCATTTCTTCTATTAGAATGGGGGCTTCCCCTATGGCTCAGCAGGTAAAGAATCCATCTGCAGTGCAGGAGATGTAAGAGACACGGGTTCGATCCCTGGCTTGGGAAGACCCCCTGGAGGAGGAATTGGTAACCCACTCTGGTATTCTTGCCTGGGAAATCCCGGACAGCTGACAAAGGAGCCTGGTGGGTTATAGTCCAAAGGATTGCAAAGAGTTGGACACGACTGAGTGACTAGGGACACACATACAATGATGGGGGGAGTAAGTCCCCTGTAGGGATCTTGTAAGGACCCAGGTGTGGGAGTCCACCACATAGTTGGTGCTCAGTAAATGTAGACTCAGAACTTAATGCCTCCCCAGATTGGAGTCCTGGGTCTCCCCCACTGTGCAGGGGAAGGTGTCCCTGTGAAGTTCCCAAAGTACTCACCCTCCCTCTTCCCTTTGACACCCAAAGGAAACCTCTGGGGGCCCCCAGTTCCACCACAGTTTCCAAACCCTCTCGAGGCTTTTGCAACTTCCCACTGACCACCCAGTCCAGCCCTTCAACTTTCCCATCCAGCTCTTGCATAATAATTTCTGCCTATGAAAGCATCTTCATCACTTCACCTCTTTCTTCCTCAGAGACCTAGTAATCCGGATGCAGGGGTAGAGCAGTCTCCCTCGCAGACTCACAAACACCCTCGTTTCTGACACCCCAGTCACACCTACTCACTTGCATGCCCCTAATTTCTCCAACCTTCTAGACTTTTGTCCGACTTCTACCAAGCCCCCCAGCTCTGACTGCACACTTGGCCCACAGGGATCCCACGTATCACTGAGCTTTTGGTCTTTCTAGCGGTTACCACTGACTAACGTATCTTATACACTTTTAAAATTTAAATATATTTATTTTTGGATGCACTGGGTCTTCGTCGCTCGGCACAGGCTTTCTCGAGGTGCGGGAGTGGGGGCTACTTTCTAGTTGGCAGTGTGCAGGCTTCTCACCGCAGTGGCTTCTCTTGAATCTGCTAGCAATTCAGGGATTGGATTTGATCCCTGGGTTGAGAAGATCCCCTGGAGAAGGGAATGGCAACCCACTCCACTATTCTGGCCTGGAGAATTCCATGGACAGAGAAGCCTGGCAGGCTACAGTCCATGGGGTCGCAGAGAGCTGGACACAACTGAGTGACTTTCACTATGGGCTTAGTTGCCCGGTGGCATGTGGAGTCTTCTCAGACCAGGGATCGAACCCGTGACCCTGGCATTGACAGGTGGATTCTTAACCATGAACCACCAGGGAAGTCCTCTCATATGCTTTTTATTGTCCTTCTCCATGAGGGCAGGGTTTGGTCCCCACGTAACAGCAGCGCATACAGTTTGAGCTCGATAAATATTTATTTAACAAACTAATGAATAAATTTAATCCTTGCAACTTCTCTTTGGGATAGGTGCTTATTCAATCCAATTTACAGAGGAGGAAGTGGAGACCCACCATCTGGGTTAGAGGCCACAGTAGGTACTAGAGCCCTGGGTTTACCTCTGTCACAGCAAGGACCACACCCACAGCCATCACCTGACCTCAGACCTGTCTCCCCAGTCAGGTTTTGACTCCTTGAGAGCAGTTCCCTGGATCCCCATCCCCTCCCAGCCGCACTGTATTCCTCAGCACGGCTCCTGATGCCCAGTAGGTGCCCTGCACAGATCTGTTGCTTGAGTGAGTAAATGAGGGGCTGAGTGAACGAATCCATGAACAAACTCATCTTTTCATACAGAAATTTCTTAAAATTTTCAGTACTTTGAAAAACTTTTATTTATCTATTTATTCATTTTTGGCTACAAGCAGGCTTTCTCTAGTTGCACCGAGTGCAGGCAACTCTGGTTGCAGCGCATGGGCTTCTTATCGTAGTGGCTTCTCTTTCTGCAGAGCACAGGCTCTAGGGTGGGTGGGCATCAGTAGCTGTGGTTCGCGGGCTTAGTTGCCCCAAGGCATGTGGAATCTTCCCGGATCAGAGACGGAACCCTTGCTCCCCATATTGGCAGGTGGTCCATCATCACTGGACCACCGGGGAAGTCCTGGAAATATTTCGTGTGTGCCCTCTGGAACTAGCCCTCCAACCCTCTTCATAGTCAGTGCTGGGGGAACGTGAGGGACACAGATGTCCCTGTCCTGGGTGGTCTTGGAAGGCTTTCTGAAGGAAGAAGAGAAAGTTGAGGATGGAGGTTTGGGAGTTGGGACACTGAGAAGAGACTGCTTGGTGGGGATGTGACCTCGATATTTGGTGACTTGGGAGGACCACAGTTGGGTTTCAGAGGAGTTTTGGATACAGGAGTTGTGACAGGCAGCAGGACATGCCTTGGAGGGCCAGACTGGCAGACGTTGGCCTGTAGGTACTGGGGAATTATCGAAGGCTCTGTGAGAGAATGACCTGGTTGGAGCTGGGCTTTGAAAAGGAAAGGTGGACAGAAGCCAGGAGGCAAACTCCATTCTCTGTACGTTTACTGAGCCCTAAAGATACTATGACAAATGTAGACAGCATATTAAAAAGCAAAAACATAACTTAGCTGACAAAGATTCGTCTAGTCAAAGCTATGGTTTTTCCAGTAGTTATGTACAGATGTGGGAGTTGGACCATAAAAAAGACTGAGCACTGAAGAATTGATGCTTTTGAACTGTGGTGCTGGAGAAGAAGATTGTTGAGAGTCCCTCAGACTGCAAGGAGATCCAACCAGTCAACTATAAAGGAATTCAACCCTGAATATTCATTGAAAGGACTGATGCTGAAGCTGAAGCTCCAATACTTTGGCCAGCTGATGTGAAGAGCTGACTCATTGGAAAAGACCCTGATGCTGGGAAAGATTGAGGGCAGGAGGAGAAGGGGGTGGCAGAGGATGAGCTGTTTACATAGCATCACCGACTCAATGGACATGAATTTGAGCAAACTCCGGGAGACAGTGAAGGACAGGAAGCCTGGCGGGCTGCAGTCCATGGGGTCACAAAGAGTCAGACACGACTTAGTGACTGAACAACAAAGATGTCTAAACAGAGTTCTGTAGTGCCTGGGACTCGGGGTTGGGGCCCCAGCACAGTGGTGACGCTAGTCTGAGCTACAATGGAACAGCATGGCCCAGTGGTTGAAAACTCAGACTCTAACCATAGCCCTTGTTTGACCTTGGGCAAGTGACTTAAGTACTCTGTGCCTTGGTTTTCTCACCTGTAAAATAGGGATAATAATAGTTACCACTTCCTAGAGTATTGTGAGGTTTAAATGAGATAGCCCCAGAAACCTCAATAATTAAGTTATCTAACAAATGTGCAACTTCCTGGATGGCAAGGATGGGGCATCTTAAATCTCTTTTGTCTGAGCCCAGCTCACAGGGACTCAGAGCAGCTCTCAGGGAACTTCTGATGAATGCAACTGGCCCAGGGGACCCGGTCCACCTAGAGAGTCCCCGCACCTGCCGTGTTCGTTCACTGGGGGTCTTCCACCACGAGTGAGGAGCCCTCCCTCGACACCTGCCAAGGCTGTGGGTATTTCCTGAGTGAAGTGTCATCTCAGTGAAAAACAATGTCCCTGCGACAGCCTGTTATTGCATAATCTGCCCACAGCCCTCTGTGACTTCCTGACCAGGCTCTGTGCAGCCCCAGGAGGCCCCTTCCTGCCCTAGAAGGTGCCATACCCCGCACCCACCCTGAGGGCGAGGCCCAGTAAGACCTCTTGCAGCCTTGGCTTTCCCATCTGGGGAACCATTATTTCAAAAGCCTTAAATGTTCTGGAGTCAGACAGTTTCTGGCCCTGATACATTCTGATTGCACGGATCCTGAATGCACAGGTCAGCCCCACAGTCCAGACAAACTTGGATTTGGTTATTTAGCTTCCTTGAGGCAATGCTGGGAACAGTAATGATCAAATTTAGCCCAGTACCTGGCACATGGGGCTTCCCTGGTTGCTCTGTGGTAAAGAATTTGCCTGCCAATGCAGAAGATGCAGGTTCGATCCCTGGTTCTGGAAGATCCCCTGGAGGAGGAAATGGCAACCCACTCCAGTATTCTTGCCTGCAGAATCCCACAGACAGAGGAGCCTGGCAGGCTACAGTCCATGGGTCACAAAGAGTCAGACATAACTGAGTGACTAAATAGCAGCAGCAACAGCCTGGCACATAGTAAGATCCCTGAACTCCTATCAGGGTGTAGGAGTTGACATTCCCTCCCTTTGAATCTGGTCTCTGTGACTGCTTGACCAATAGTATGTGACGTGAATTCCCTGGTGGTCCAGTGGTTAAGACTTCATGTTCCAGTGCAGGGGATGTGGGTTCGATCCCTGGTCTGGGAACTAAGATAGCACATGCCTCCTTGCAAAAAAAAAAAACAAACAGAAAAAAATATAGAAACAACAGAAGCAACATTGTAACAAGTTTGATAAAGGCTTTTAAAAAAATATTATGTGGCAAAAGTGATGCTATACCCATTTCTGGACCCAGATTTTATGAACATGTCAGTTTTCCACTTGCTACTGGCAGTTGTTTGCTGTAGGAACCCAGCCACCATGCTGTGAGGAAGTTCAAGCAGCTCCAGGTGAGGCCCATGGAGAAAAACCCCCAGGCAGCACCAGCCTCCAGCCGTCTCAGAAGTGTGTTCCCAGTGCCAGCTAGTGTTGTCGTGAGTAGGGCTGAGCTGCCCCTGCCAAGCCCAGGTCAAACTGCAGACTTATGAGCAAGATAAACAACAGGTGGTATTTTAAGCCACTAAGTTTCAAAGTGGTTCATGATGTAGTAAGAGATAACCAGGACAATTAAGGTCAGTTACTAGCCTGTCAACACTTTTGAGAAATGGGGATCAGCCAGCTCATCTATAAGAACAGTCACTGTGAGGTTAAGTGGTAATGTATATAAAACGTTTTGGCATAGAGTCAATTCCTAACAGACAGTTTCCCTGCCCCTTAGGTAGGAGCAGCTGTGGAATTTGGGGGACCCAGAGAAAAGTGAAAACACTGGGCCCCTTTTCAAAAATTATTAATTTTTCAGACAGGGATAGCAGAGCATTAAAGCAAGCGTAGGGTTGTGCACAGTCCAGATACCCTCAAAGCTGCAAAGCCCTTTGCCTATAATATTCTTGTCTGATTATGAGGAACATTTTGGCTCCTGCAAACCTGTCTTATAAATAAGAACCTAAGTCATTTACCACAGTTACTTTCAACACTAATTTTTTAAAAAAAGAAAGAAAGAAAGGGAGGGAGGGAAGGAGGGACTGATGGATGGAGAAAGGAAAAGAAAGAAAGAAATAAAAAGAATGAAAATCATCAAATGATCTTTACTGTTCATTTGGATTAAGATCCTGCACCAAGTCCCAATGAACAGCTAAAGTTGTCTCCACCAAAAAGTACCAAGCTGGGCCGTAGGTAGGTTGTTTACCTCTATGGGGCTCAGTTTTCCCATCTGTAAAATGGGAAGGCTTGCTCTTGATCTGCCTCCTTTCCAGGGATCCTGAGATGGGGCAGAGTGTGGATACAAGGGGTTACTGTTCAAGTACACAGCTCTCCAGCACAGGTTCTCTGTTCTGCCTGTCCTCCCAGCCTTCTGTCCCAACCTTAGGTCAACCCTGACCTCAGAATCAGACCACCCTTAAAGACAGCATCTTCAAGAAACAAGACTCCAACTAGGTCAGCTCTGTTTCCCTTCTGCCTGGTCAGAAGCATCAGAAAGCCACTTAATCTCAGGAAGGTTTACCCAGTCTTTTGCAACTGTCCCTGTGTGTGTCAGTCGCTCAGTCATGTCCAACTCTTTGCAATCCCATGGACTGTAGCCCTCCAGGCTCCTCTGTCCATGGGATTTCCCAAGCAAGAATACTGGAGTTAGTTGCCATTTCCTCCTTCAAGGGCTCTTTCCAACCCAGGGATTGAACCCGGGTCTCTGGCATTGCAGGCAGATTCTTTACTGTCTGAGCCACCAGGGAAGTGCAATTGTTTCTGCCTCCCCATAAAAGAGGAATAAAATTGACCTTTCTAAAGGAAACTGGTCCAGAGGACGTATTGCCAGATGGTAACTGTAATGTGAACATAGCCCCAACCATAGAGGCAGCCAGAGTTGAAGTGTTGAATTCCAGCTCTGGCACTTCCCAGCTGTGACAGTGGGTTGGTGGCTTAACTTCTCTGAGCCTCAATTCATAAAACAGAGTGCTGATACTCAGCCAATTTTTATCTTTCAGTCATCACTACAAAGCCCATATGTAAAGAATGTAGAGTCTTGGGTAATCTCTAAAGCTCATACAATGCTGCATATGATGAATATCATTTGTTGAACAGGAAGTATGCCCAGCACCACACCAAGCTCTTTACCTGTGTTACTGGTGAAGCTCACAACCATCTTGAGTGTGTGTGTTAGTCACTCAGTCACGTCTGACTCTTTGCAACCTCATGGATTATAGCCCACCAAGCTCCTCTGTCCATGGAATTCTCCAGGCAAGAATACTGGAGTGGGTAGCCATTCCTTCCCTAGGGGAATCTTCCCAATCCAGGGACTGAAGCTGGGTCTCCCACATTGCAAGCAGATTCTTTACCATCTAAGCCACTTGGGAAATAATTATTATGCCCATTTTGCAGGTTAGGAAACTGAAGCTGAAAGCCCTTGAGAGATTTCCCAGAGGCCAAGGAGCTGGGAACTGCTTTGGGCTGGAGGCTGAAGGCTGATGGGCCCCTCCCCTCTGCTGCATCAGCAGCCAGGGTAATGAAATGAGACAGAGGCAAGTGCTGGAGGGCTAGGGAGGAAAGGGTGGGCCTCATGCTAAAATGACCCATGCCCCACACCAAAACACAAATGCCTCTAGCCTCCCCAGGGTCTTTTGGTTTGGTTTTTCCTCTCCTGGAAGACACCCAGAGAAAGGGGAACCTGGACAGACTCCTTACCTCCCCCTCACCCTCCCCCCGCAGTGACATCAGCCGAGGGTGCACGGCTGCTGCGAAGTTAACCGGGAATGTGGTCTCAGCTCTCTGCTCCTTCTGAGAAAACACATCCAATTGCTTCCTGGCTACCAGCTACTGCTGCCTCCTTCCCCGACTTCCCTCTGAAGTAGGTCAAAACAACCTTTGAGGCCCCTCGTTTGCCTTTCATGCCTGTGGCTGAGATAATACCAGGATGTTTATTGTTCTAATAGGAGGAAAACAGAAAGAAATGCAGACTGTGTTCTTAACCATATTGGTGATAAAATCTAAGGGCTTTACAATGGCCCACCAGGCCCTCCAGGATCTGGCCCAGTTGGCTGCCCTGATCACTAAGCTTCTACCAGGGAGTGTGCTTCCTGAACCCTGGGGCCAGGATTCCCACCTCAGGACCTTGGCATTTGCCATCCCCCATCTGCCTCTTTGGGATATTTGCAGGTCACATTCAGGGAGAACTTAAAAGGCACTTCCTCCAAGAAGCCCTCCCAGACCACCTGGCTAGAGGTGGCCATGCCCTCCGGACTTTCTACCAGTCCCCAGATTAGGGGTTAGGGTTAGGTAGCACAGAGCATGATCTGACTCAAGAATGACTTTGTTCACTGACCTGGTTATGGGATTCCCAGAGGGGTGGGGTGCAGGAGCCCAAGGTGGGCTCGGCCAGCTTCTCCCTAGGGTCCAAGAAGCTTCCCTTGGAGCTTTCAATATGCTCACTTCGGCTTCCAGTCAAGGGTGCATGTTCAGTCATGTCCGACTCTTTGTGACCCCATGGACTGCAGCCCGACATGCTCCTCTGTCCATGGGATTCTCCAGGCAAGAATACTGCAGTGGGTTGTCATTTCCTACTCCAGGGGATCTTCCTGACCCAGGGATCAAACCTGCATCTCTTTCATCTCCTGCATTGGCAGGCAGGTTCCTTACCGCTGAGTCACTTGGGAAGCCCAGTCGAGGGTACTGACACATTATAGCTTTTCTCTCAGGCCCTGACTGTGAATCCCTTCCCCCACTCATCCTGGCCCCAGCACCTCCTACCTTGCACTTCCCCCACTGCTATATGTTAGAGGACAGGGAGGGTCAAGGAAGGGGTGGAAGAGAGAAGGCACCCAAGGAACTTTGGTCAGAGCCTCCACTCATCTCTGCATAGATTATTATTTAAAATCAGGTAGTAGTGACCACGGACAGAGAGGACGCCTAAGACACCTCCTTTAGGCTCTTGTGGCTGGAGCGATGCTCTAGAGATTCAGTCCCTTATTCTCTCTTAGGGACTGACCCTGGCCTTAGAGATTCTAAGAACCTTATAGTAGCTTGCAGCTTATAGGACCGCCTTGGGAAACAACGGATCTTCTTTGATGCAACAGTTTCCGCAATACACATCACTTACTGTCACTCCCTGACTACAACTGTTCAGGAAGAGGGGTGAGCACGTGTGGGCTGACTCCTCAGAGCCTGGGAATTGCAATTCTAGGCAGCAGGGGCCTTGTCCATCTGCCCACCTGGACATCAGAATGACCAGAAGTGAAGGCGGGGTCCCTCATCGCTGGGCAATCAGGGCAGGGAAATGCTCTCTGGCTCTCGGATGGACCACGTGACAGGCAGTGGCTGGTTCAGTGGCCAGGCTGATTGTGAGATCTGGGTGTGGGCTGGAGTCCTGGAGGTGGGGTGGGCGAGGTTGCCTTCCTCCAGCCCCCAGGGAAAACATGGTCAGACGGGGGCTTCTGGCTGGCTGCCTGTGGTGGAGAGGAGGCCCCAGACTGCCCCTGAGTGTGACAAGCTGTGAAATAAAATTCATCTTTTATGGCAAGGCAAGAGAAATTTAAACATAAGAATTCTTCTCTGCCATTTGGCTTCCTCTCTCCTCCCCCAGTTTCAGCCAGGTTAAATCTGAGTCACCATACCATAGATGTCAGTCACCGCCATTTTGGACTCCTTTTCCCTATTCTAACTACCTAATACCCCATGCCCCAGGAGTGGTGGCTGCGCGGGTCAGGAGGGGCGGCAGTGAGGAGATACCCCTCGTCCAAGGTAAGGAGCAGTGGCTGCACTTTGCTGGAGCAGCCATGAAGAGATACCCCACGTCCAAGGTAAGAGAAACCCAAGTAAGATGGTAGGTGTTACTAGAGGGCATTAGAGGGCAGACACTGAAGCCATAATCACAGAAAACTAGTCAAACTAATCACACTAGGACCACAGCCTTGTCTGACTCAATGAAACTAAGCCATGCCCTGTGGGGCCACCCAAGATGGGCAGGTCATGGTGGAGAGGTCTGACAGAATGTGGTCCACTGGAGAAGGGAATGGCAAACCACTTCAGTATTCTTGCCTTGAGAACCCCACAAACAGTATGAAAAGGCAAAATGATAGGATACTGAAAGAGGATCTCCCCAGGTCGGTAGGTGCCCAATATGCTACTGGAGATCAGTGGGGAAATAACTCCAGAAAGAATGAAGGGATGGAGCCAAAGCAAAAACAATACCCAGTTGTGGATGTGACTGGTGATAGAAGCAAGGTCCAGTGCTGTAAAGAGCAATATTACATAGGAACCTGGAATGTCAGGTCCATGAATCAAGGCAAATTGGAAGTGGTTAAACAAGAGATGGCAAGAGTGAATGTTGACATTCTAGGAATCAGCGAACTAAAATGGACTGGAATGGGTGAATTTAACTCAGATGACCATTATATCTACTACTGCAGGCAGGAATCCCTCAGAATAAACGGAGTAGCCATCATCGTCAACAAAAGAGTCCGAAATGCAGTACTTGGATGCAATCTCAAAAATGACAGAATGATCTCTGTTCGTTTCCAAGGCAAACCATTCAATATCACAGTAATCCAAGTCTATGCCCCAACCAGTAACACTGAAGAAGCTGAAGTTGAATGGTTCTATGAAGACCTACAAGACCTTTTAGAACTAACACCCAAAAAAGATGTCCTTTTCATTATAGGGGACTGGAATGCAAAAGTAGGAAGTCAAGAAATACCTGGAGTAACAGGCAAATTGGCCTTGGAATACGGAATGAAGCAAGGCAAAGACTAATAGAGTTTTGCCAAGAGAACGCACTGGTCATAGCAAACACCCTCTTCCAGCAACACAAGAGAAGATTCTACACGTGGACATCACCAGATGGTCAACACCGAAATCAGATTGATTATATTCTTTGCAGCCAAAGATGGAGAAGCTCTATACAGTCAGCAAAAACAAGACCAGGAGCTGACTGTGGCTCAGATCATGAACTCCTTATTGCCAAATTCAGACTTAAATTTAAGAAAGTAGGGAAAACCACTAGACCATTCAGGTATGACCTAAATCAAATCCCTTATGATTATACAGTGGAAGTAAGAAATAGATTTAAGGGACTAGATCTGATAGATAGAGTGCCTGATGAACTATGGACTGAGGTTAGTGACACTGTACAGGAGACAGGGATCAAGACCATCCCCATGGAAAAGAAATGCAAAAAAGCAAAATGGCTGTCTGGGTAGGCCTTACAAATAGCTGTGAAAAGAAGAGAAGTGAAAGGCAAAGGAGAAAAGGAAAGATAGAAGCATCTGAATGCAGAGTTCCAAAGAATAGCAAGAAGAGATAAGAAAGTCTTCCTCAGCGATCAATGCAAAGAAATAGAGGAAAACAACAGAATGGGAAAGACTAGAGATCTCTTCAAGAAAATTAGAGGTACCAAGGGAACATTTCATGCAAAGATGGGCTCGATAAAGGACAGAAATGGTATGGACCTAACAGAAGCAGAAGATATTAAGAAGAGATGGCAAGAATACACAGAAGAACTGTACAAAAAAGATCTTCACGACCCAGATAATCACGATGGTGTGATCACTCACCTTGAGTCAGACATCCTGGAATGTGAAGTCAAGTGGGCCTTAGAAAGCATCACTATGAACAAAGCTAGTGGAGGTGATGGAATTCCAGTTGAGCTATTTCAAATCCTGAAAGATGATGCTGTGAAAGTGCTGCACTCAATATGCCAGCAAATTTGGAAAACTCAGCAGTGCCCACAGGACTGGAAAAGGTCAGTTTTCATTCTAATCTCAAAGAAAGGCAATGCCAAGAATGCTCAAACTACCACACAATTGCATTCATCTCACACGCTAGTAAAGTAATGCTCAAAATTCTCCAAGCCAGGCTTCAGCAATGCGTGAACTGTGAACTTCCAGATGTTCAAGCTGGTTTTAGAAAAGGCAGAGGAACCAGAGATCAAATTGCCAACATCTGCTGGATCGTGGAAAAAGCAAGAGAGTTCCAGAAAAACATCTATTTCTGCTTTATTGACTATGCCAAAGCCTTTGACTGTGTGGATCACAATAAACTGTGGAAAATTCTGAAAGAGATGGGAATACCAGACCACCTGACCTGCCTCTTGAGAAACCTATATACAGGTCAGGAAGCAACAGTTAGAACTGGACATGGAACAACAGACTGGTTCCAAATAGGGAAAGGAGTATGTCAAAGCTGTATATTGTCACCGTGCTTATTTAACTTATATGCAGAGTACATCATGAGAAATGCTGGACTGGAAGAAGCACAAGCTGGAATCAAGATTGCCAGGAGAAATGTCAATAACCTCAGATATGCAGATAACACCACCCTTATGGCAGAAAGTGAAGAGGAACTAAAAAGCTCTTGATGAAACTGAAAGAGGAGAGTGAAAAAGTTGGCTTAAAACTCAACACTCAGAAAACTAAGATCATGGCATCTGGTCCTATCATTTCATGGGAAATAGATGGGGAAACAGTGTCAGACTTTATTTTGGGGGGCTCCAAAATCACCGCAGATGGTGATTGCAGCCATGAAATTAAAAGACGCTTACTCCTTGGAAGGAAAGTTATGACCAACCTAGATAGCATATTGAAAAGCAGAGACATTACTTTGCCAACAAAGGTCCATCTAGTCAAGGCTATGGTTTTTCCAGTAGTCATGTATGGATGTGAGAGTTGGACTGTGAAGAAAGCTGAGCGCCGAAGAATTGATGCTTTTGAACTGTGGAGTTGGAGAAGACTCTTGAGAGTCCCTTGGACTGCAAGGAGATCCAACCAGTCCATCCTAAAGGAGATCAGTCCTGGGTGTTCTTGCAAGATCCAACCAGTCCATTCTAAAGGAGATCAGTCCTGGGTGTTCTTTGGAAGGAATGATGCTAAAGCCGAAACTCCAGTACTTTGGCCACCTCATGCAAAGAGTTGACTCATTGGAAAAGACTCTGATGCTGGGAGGGACTGGTGGCAGGAGGAAAAGGGGATGACAGAGGATGAGGTGGCTGGATGGCATACCGACTCGATGGATGTGAATTTGAGTGAACTCCGGGAGTTGGTGATGGACAGGGAGGTCTGGCGTGCTGCAATTTATGGGGTTGCAAAGAGTCGAACACAACTGAGCAACTGAACTGAACTGAACAAACTCCTCCCCCTGCACTGTGTATCTGTTATTATGCATCAAACCAGACTTCTATCAGCAGGAACACCGGCTCAACCAGTCACGTACTCATAGCATCAACAAGACAATTCATTAAAACACGGCATTTCTTCTTGGTCTTATAAGGGGTCACATGACCCACCACGATGGCACTTAGATCTGGATGATGTAAACCGGTCAATAATATGTCATTTAATGTACAGCCCTCTGTCTCAAAAAAAACTTAAACTGTGTCTTGACTTCTAATGGGTGGAATAGTCCTCAGAGCTTTCTGAGACGCTCTTTCCAGGTTATAATCCTAACATTTGGCTCAAATGAAGTCTTCCAATTCTTTCTTAGACAGATGAATTTTTGTTGACACCAGGGAGGCAGACTGACTTCCTAGCTCTGACTCTAAGCCCAAGGCTTACATTCACTCCTGGTCCTCTCTGGGTTCCCCAAGGCTGGGGCATTCGTGCTGCTACTAAGTGACTCCCTTTCCCAAGCTGGAGTGCTGCTGGGTTCAGCCCAGAGGGAAGAAGGATCGTGGGGAAACCATGCATCTCTCCTACCCAAAGGGAACCTTAGGACTTGAGGGCTTTATTCTGAATATCCTCAAAGGCTGGGCCTTGGACTGACCAGGGAGTGGGTGTTACACAAGGAATAGTCTGCCTCCATCCACAGGGAAAAACCTCCAGCAGTGGGAATGGCTGTCCCAGCAGGCAGGGGGCTCCTTGTCCCCAGAGGCTGACAGCCTAGGTGTCTGGGGGCAGAGAGAAAGGGGGAACCCCTGTCCTGACTGGAGAGAGATCGCTCAGACCCTTCTACTCAGACATACTCAAATCTCAGGGAGAATTTCCTGAGCCTTGTGATTGCTTTCTAAGGGAACTTATGAATTTTTAAAGGATCAAAGTTTTGTGACAGGCCCTCCATCGAGGGAGCCTGTCATTCCATGAAGCATATGTCAATATCCTCAAGTCATAGCTACAGAGCCCTTTGGGGTTGGGGGGTGGGGAGAGTGGCAGGAGGTTGCAGAGCACCCATACTGTCCTTGCAAAGGGCATTTTGGCAGTTGTCCAGCCCATATAAACATCAGGTTCTGATGTAAACTGTCTCTCACAGCGTCCAGCGTCTCTCCAACTTTCCCCAAAACATCTGAGTGGTTTCAGTAACTACCCTTGTGATGCCTGACCCAGCCTCAACTTCCTCCAGAGACTGAGTGGGCTGGTGAGTAAACAGCAGCTTTCCCCGGCCTGCCTTCCAGCGGGTAATTCCAACAGCCTCCAGGCTGCCTGGACTGTGTGTCCTGGGGCCACAGCAGACTTAGCATCTGCCCATACTCCTTTTCCAAGGCCGCTTGTTTGCTGACTTGAGTCTGAGAGCCCCAAGGAGAGCAGGACACCGCAGGCCCAAATCAGGCCACTCGATCTTTACTGTGAAATGCAAAACTCCTGAAGTCCAGGTTGAACCACAAAATGTTCTTTGTTTTCCAGCAGAATGGGAGACCAGGGAACTTTTTGACATCCACAGGAGCACAAACACCCAAATCGCCTTCTGGGCTTCCCAGGTGGCTCAGTGGTAAAGAATCCACCTGCTAAGGCCGGACCTGTAGGAAATGAGGGTTCAGTCCCTGGGTGGGGAAGATCCCCTGGGGGAGGAAATGGCAACCCACTCCAGTAGCCTTGCCCGGAGAATCCCATAGACAGAGGAGCCTGGTGGGGTCGCACCTTGTGGGGTCCATGGGATGGCAAAGACTCGGACACGACTGAGCACAATCACCCAGTCTCACGGGCGCTGAGCAGCTGGAGCCAGAGGCTGGGCCTGGGACCATCAGGATCTATGTACCTGGCAGATCTGGGAAGGATGCATCTTCGTGACCCAGGACAGAGACCATGGTGTCCACAGAGCAGGCGAGAACCCAAGAAGGGCCCACAGTTCCCCTTCTCCATTTAGCAAGGAAGCCGCCTGGGTGAAGCAGAGCAGGCTCTTCTCCAGGCAGCAGCTGGTGGGCAGGGCCTCCATCTGGGCAAGGGCACCATGGCTGCTGAGAATCTTCAGGTGGCTGGGTCCCGGAGGCCTCTTGCTTCGGGAACGGTGACATGCGCTGGGCCCTGGGCCCACTGTGGAGCAGGCTACAGGACACTGACAGACTGGCAAGGCTAGGAGGGCCCCAGTGGCCCAGGCAGGGCTGGAGGCCAGACTGGGGACTCACGTCCGCAGAGTGCAGTGCTGTGGCTGCGGCCTAAACGGGGCAGGCAGACAACACCCCATTTCTTGACTTCCCTTCTGATTCAGGAGAAACAAACAGAGGCATTGGCTCCATGCCCACAGGGCCACTCACAGTAACTAGGGGTGGCTCGCACAGCAGTGAGGCCTGGAGGGCATCACTCCTGAGGCCAGGGTGATGGAGAAAGCGGGGTCTGGGGGGATGTGCCTCGTGGCCTCAGCCTCTGCTTGGGGTGTGTGTTTGACACCCAGGACTCTGGGCATCTTCTTGGCAGCAGCAGAAGGCAAGGGGCCCAGGCCCTCCTGGTCATTCAGATCCAGCCCCTTGTCTGTCTCTGCCGCACAGGCCTGGGCTCCCCAAGGTCCAGGTTGGGAGGCGCTGAGTGGGGATACAAGTATAGAACAGCGGGACCTCCCATATTGACAGGCTGGGCCCACCGCTGGATGCTGGAACCTCAGTTCAAGCCAGACGGGCCTCTGCCACCGGTGTGGTGCCACCAGGGCCACCATGGCCTTCCAGAGGCACCCAGCTGCCCTCTCAGCCCCAGTCCAGCCCTCATTTATCAGAGACAGTCGTGGGCAAGGGGTCCTCCTTCCCTTCCTCCTCCACCGAGAACATAACGTCCCCACAGCTGCCCAGCGGTGGCTCCGTCTCCTGCTCCGGGTAGTGGGAGGCATAGTCCGTCTCCAGCTCCTCCTCGAGCTCGGGCCCGGCTGGCCCCACTGGGCCTTGGCCCTCAGGCACCTCGGCTTTCACGGTCCCCACAATCACGGTGTCGGCTTTCATGATGTAGATGTTCTCTGCAAGGCAAAAGGGTGGGGGAGGTGAGGAGACCAGGGCCCCAGCTGTACAGAAGCCAGGAGGCAGAGGAGGGTCCCTATACCAGCTCTGCCACTCCTGCTGTGTGGCCTCAGGGAGAACGCACAGCCACTCTGATCCACAATAAACCCTGCTGACTTCACAGGTGTCTTGGGGCTTCAAAGGAGATAAAACAGCTAGCAGTTGCCTGCAGAGGGGTTAAGGACTGGAGGTGCTCCTGATTTTCTCGACATTTCTGCAGGGATGGGGCAGGAAAGGAGAGGACAGGGTTAGGAGAGAAAGCAAGAAGTGGGGGGAAATCAGGGAACAACGATGTTGATATCAAGAGCGCCACTGAACACTGGCAGAGCTTAGCCTGCCGCCTTGGATGTTTTCCACACATTAGCTTCCGAATCTTTGCATCACTTCCACAAGATAGATGGCCGATTATTATACGATCCCCATTTACAGATGGAGCTCAGGGATGTTAAATGACCTGCCCAAGGTCACCAGGTAGTCAGTAGAAATCCCCAAAGAAACTCCACCATGCCCAGCTTCCCTTTCAGCACCTATTCACGTGCCTAAAGCAGAAATCTGGGGACTGCGCGGGCGGGAGAAGGGGAAGCGGGCGGCGGCAACATGTCCTGGTTTTCCTGAGATGCTACCAGTTTTCAAAGTTCTGCGTCCCAGGAACCTCTTCAGTCCAGCCTAACCCAGACCACATCCTACAGAAACCTCAACCCTGTTAATAATTGCCAAGAGCCTGAGATCTGGACAGCTTTGCAGGGGCCCGTATATCTTGGTGTTTATTTCTTATTGCTGTGTGCCTGCCTTGCAAACAGGAGAGCTGCCTGTGTGAATTGCATGGATGAATAACCAGCCCAGCCTGTTAGCTGCATTACCCGCGCCCCACCTCCCCCCCGCCCCCCACTGACCTCCTGCTTCCAGGGCTTTGGAGTCTCAGGGGAGCTAAGTAAGCTGCCAGAGAAGCTGGGAAGTAGGGAGCCTGGCTTTCACCCAGATCAGCTAACTGCAAACTCCAGTAGCCCAGCTTCTGATGGCCTTGAGCTCAGGGCAGGGTGCCAGCTCCCAGCCCCTCAGCCCTAGAACTCTCTCTCTGGAGTCTGAATGGGGAAGCTATCAAGAGGGAACTTGAGAGCTAGGGTGGGGTTCAGGATGCCTGCCTTGCTGGGAAACCCAGTTACACCCCTCTGATTCAGGAGCCCCCCAAAGATTCTTGGGGCCCCTGCACCCTCAACCCATTGCATAATCCAGTTTTTCTGTTTTGGTCTTTGATACCTCTAGGAGAGAGAGAAGGTTACAAGAATGAAATAAGCTGTAAGCTGGGAGCCCCCTACCCCCCAAAAGAGAGAGCATGGCCTCAAGTCACACACCGTCCACTAAAGCCTGCAGAACCTGACCAGAAGGGCTGGCAAAAGATAGAAGCCAGTGATAGTGAGGTGAGGGAGAACACAGAAGAAACTAGGCAGGGCCAGAGATGAGAGAGACAGACAGACAGACATAGAGGAGGAGGGGTGTGAATGAAGCGGGGTATGTTTGTCCAGGTAGAAGCAGCCAAAGCTGGGGGGCCAGGCTGTCACCCCCTCACGTTCCCCGGGTCCTGATTCCCTGGGCTCTGTCTACCGACCACCACAGGGCTGCCTGCGGGAGAGGGTCTTCCAGAAGCTGCTTGGATTTCCTGCCCCATTCAGGGCTCCAGCATCCAAAGAAGTTGTGTTGGTTGGGGGTGAGTGGGTGGTGGTGGTGAAGGTGAAAGGACAGGGTTGCCTGTGCCTGGTGCCCAGGGGTAGAGGGGTAACCAGAGTGTGGTCCCCTTGGGACTGGACCAGGGGTTACTCCTCTCAGGAGATGTCAGAAGAACAGAGGGCTCACCATCTCTTGAATGTTCCAGAAAGACCTCCTCCAAGCTTACAGACCAGGCTTATAGACCAGGCTGCCCATGGCCCAGCCCTGCTGGGAGCCTGGTACCTCCCTCTACCCACCCCTGCCAAACACTCCCAGAGCCCCAGCCCTGTGGCTCCAGGCACTGTGCTCAGCAAGGACTCAAACATTCAAACTAGGACTTCTTAGGAAATTTGCAAAAAATGTCTTCAGCAGTATTTCCCAAAATACATCCTTTTCCAATAAAACTTGCTACTGCTGCTGCTAAATCGCTTCAATCTTGTCCAACTCTGTATGACACCATAGACGGCAGCCCACCAGGCTCCCCTGGGATTCTCCAGGCAAGAACACTGGAGTGGGTTGCCATTTCCTTCTCCAATGCATGAAAGTGAAAAGTGAAAGTGAAGTTGCTCAGTTGTGTCCGACCCTCAGCGACCCCATGGACTGCAGCCTTCCAGGCTCCTCCATCCATGGGATTTCCCAGGCAAGAGTACTGGAGTGGGGTGCCATTGCCTTCTCCGAATAAAATTTGCTGAAAGCTGCAATTCCAAAAGTTTCAGTTTGGCGCTAATGGTTCTGCCCTCAGAGTTCCATCCACCAACCCCTGCTACAGAAATATGTAGGATGATCACAAATGCCTCTTCGGAATGATCTCAGTGATGGTTAACTCTCCAGAGAAGACAGAGATGGAGCCCATTAAGACCCTGCCTCTTGGGGAGCTTAAAGCCAGGTGGGGCGGGGAGGAAGCTGCAAACACAGTCATACTGCTGGGAGCTGAGGACACAAGGTGGAGAGGCCTGGGTTCTGGGGGTACCCAGAGGGTGTCTCCTAGACAGGAGAGTAGAGATGGCGGGGAAGTCTTCCTGGAGAGGAGGCAAATACGCAAGGTCCTGGGACATCAGGAATTTATTCAAGACTTCCCCTGGTGGTCCAGCGATTAAGACTCCTCACTTACCCTGCAAAGGGCATGAGTCCGATCCCTGGTGCCCCAAACTGCAGCCTAAGATCTCACAGGCTATGTGGTGCAGCCAAAGAAGAAAAGAATTGACTAGATTCAAGGAGGTGGAGTTGACTATTTCAGGTGAGGAAGAAGCTCCCACGGAGAAGCTCAGATGTGAGAGAGGGCTCCAAAAACTAGAACACTGCCACTGAGAAGGGGGAGCAGACCTGCAGGGTTGGGAGGCAGGCGAGCCTGGTGGGAAGGAGAAGCAGCAGCCTGGAATTCACACTGCAGGGAGCAGGGACTCCCTGGAGGGCTTCAAGCAGGGGTATAATATGGGCAAGTATGCGTTTTGGTAGAAGCGCTCTTGATGTATGGGGGTGAGGGGAGGAGGAGGAAGAAGACTTGAGAGTGGAAGGTTCGCCTTGGCTGGAGGGAGGCTGCAGTTTGGGGCACCAGGGAAATCACTTCATCCTGAACCGATGTTTCTCCAATTGTAAAACGGAGGGACTGACTCGAGCCTCAGAAGGAGAGGTGACCAGCGCACAGTGCCCAAATGTGAACGCATCAGCCAAGAGGCAGCTCTTGGCTGATGTCTCTCCTGACATCTCCCTCCACCCGTCTTAGAGGCCCTGTGCTGGGGGCTGGATGGTGTTTACTTCCCCTCTAATAAGAGCAGGCACCAGGCAGAGGGAGCCCCGCAGCCACCAGGGCAACTTTGCGAGCATCATTTCACAAGTTCCCACAATGACCCCGGGAAGTCAGAAGTATTGACTACTCTTAGTTTGGTGGTGGTGGTTTAGTCGCTAAGTCATATCTGAATGTTGCAACCCCATGGGCTGTATCCCGCCAGGCTCCTCTAGTTTACAGAAATTTAAATTGGGATGAAGAGGCGGAGCAAGCTGTAGATATCCCTGAGAATGGCTTAACTCCTTCATGAAAAGCATCTCCTACTTATAAAAGCCGGTTGGGGAGCCCCTGCCTCTTCCTTGCTGAGCTTTCCATCCCCAGGGTCTCTGGTCCCTCGTTAGGGGCTCAGGGTCCATCTCCCACTGCCCTCTAAGCACTCCAGGACCCCCCAAACAGGCCGACTCACCAATCCTGTTGTTGGTATGCTCCATGGTCCCTCGGGGCTCAGGTAGGTCTGTGGGGGACGGGGGGCTGCTGACTGGGCTGGCCTCCAGCAGCCGCAGGCTCTCCAGGCAGGTCTCCATGGCCGGGCGGCTCAGTAAACCCTGCTCCTCATTGCCTGGGTCTGCCACTGATACACTCTTGGTCAGCTGCAGTGGGCAGAGGAAATGGTGCTGAGGCAGGGTACCCCAACCTCCCCCAGTCTCTGGCTGGGGAATGCATTTCTTCATCTCCATAGACCCCCAGCAAGTCTCCTTCTCTGCTTTAAAGCCACCATGCGCTCACCCTGGGCTTCTCAGCATGGATGACCTGATGTTCCTGCATGTGGGACCCTGTGAAGGCACATCGTTTTTAACTGGCACTAAATAAGGATAGTGGAGCATCGCATACAATGCTTACCGTGTATGTGGCCCTCAACACGTGCTAATCATTAACAACCACTCTGGATGAGTGCATGCTAAGTCGCTTCAGTCATGTCTGACTCTGCGACCCTAAGGACTGTAGCCCGCCAGGCTCTTCTATCCATAGGATTCTCCAGGCAAGAATACTGGAATGAGTTGCCAAGCCCTCCTCCAGGGGATCTTCCTGACCTAGGGATGGAACCCGAGTCTCTTATGTCTCCTGCATTGACAGGTGGTTCTTTACCACTAGTGCCCCCTGGGAAGCCCAACTAGTCTACAAGGCAGTTAATATCTCCCCATTTTACAGATCAGGAAACTGAGGCACAGAAGAGTCAAGTAACTTGCTCAGGGTTAGTTAGTAAGTGTCCGGCCAATACTAGAACCCAGTGTCTCCCTTTGGAATCCATACATGTTTGCTCAGTCTACAAGTGTCAGCTCTAGGCCCACCCCAACTCCCCTGCTCCTGGGACAGCAGTCTTTTATGATCACAGTAATGTACTAAAAACAGATATGTTTCAGGAAAATGTTGGTTTCAGTTTTGACCTTTCCATAAGTGCCAAGGAGAAGTGGTCTCATGAAATGTTCTAACGTAAATACCATTTACCTTCAAGCTTCAAAAGGGAATGAGTTTGAATAATTCCAAAAATACAGTTACATAATCCTTCATATTCTTTTAAAATAGTTTGAAGTTTAAAAGATGGTAGTCTTAAAGAAGTTACTATTTATGCACTGGTCCATGTGGCCAAAATATATTTGATTATCTTTGCTGTTGTTATTGTTCAGTTGCTCAGTTGTATATGACTCTTTGCGACCCCATGGACTGCAGCATGCCAGGCTTCCCTGTCCTTCATCATGTCCCAGAGCTTGCTCAAACTCATGTCTATTGAATCGGTGATGTCATCCAATCATCTCACCCTCTGTTGTCCCCTTCTCCTCCTGCCTTCAATCTTTCCCAGCATCAGGATCTTTGCTAATGAGTCAGCTCTTTGCATTAGGTGGCCAAAGTATTGCAGCTTCAGCATCAGTCCTTCCAATGAATATGCAAGATTGATTTTCTTTAGGATGGACTGGTTTGATCTCCTTGCAGTCCAAGGGACTCTCAAGAGTCTTCTCCAACACCACAGCTCAAAAGCATCAATTCTTTAGTGATTAGCCTTCTTTATGGCCCAACTCTCCCATTCATACATGACTACTGGAAAAACCATAGCTTTGAGTAGAGGGACCTTTGTCAGCAAAGTAATGTCTCTGCTTTTTAATATGCTATCTAGGTTTGTCATAGGCTTCCAAAAAGCAAGCGTCTTTTAATTTCATGGCTGCAGCCACCATCTACAGTGATTCTGGAGCCTAAGAAAATAAAGTCTGTCACTGTTTCCATTGTTTCCCCATCTATTTGCCATGAAGTGATGGGACCGGATGCCATGATCTTAGTTTTCTGAATGTTGAGTTTTAAGTCAACTTTTTCACTCTCCTCTTTCATCTTCATCAAGAGGCTCTTCAGTTTTTCTTCACTTTCTGCCATAAGGGTGGTATCATCTGCATATCTGGGGTTATTGATATTTCTCCCGGCAATCTTGATTTCTGCTTGTGCTTCATCTAGCCCAGCATTTCACATGATGTACTCTGCATATTAAGTAAAATAAGCAGGGTGACAATATACAGCCTTGATGTACTCCTTTCCCAATCTGGAACCAGTCTGTTGTTCCATGTCCGGTTCTAATTGTTGCTTCTTGACCTGCATAACGTTTCTCAAGAGACAAGTAAGGTGGTCTGGTATTCCCATCTTTAAGAATTTTCCAGTTTGTTGTGATCCTCACAGTCAAAGGCTTTGGCATAGTCAATAAAGCAGAAGTAGATGGTTTTCGGGAATTCTCTTGCTTTTTCTATGATCCAATGGATGTTGGCAATTTGATCTCTGGTTTCTCTGCCTTTTCTAAATCCAATGGAAGTTCTTGGTTCACGTACTGTTGAAATCTAGCTTGGAGAATTTTGAGCATTACTTTGTTACCGTGTGAGATGAGTACAATTGTGTGGTAGTTTGAACATTCTTTGGGATTGGAATGAAAATTGACCTTTTCCAATCCTGTGGCCACTGCTGAGTTTTCCAAATTTGCTGGAATATTAAATGGAGCACTTTAACAGCATCATCTTTTAGGATTTGAAACAGCTCAACTGGAATCCCATCACCTCCACTAGCTTTGTTCGTATCTTACAAATCATTAAATACTTTTTTCATGAAACTTCTTGATATCGTAACAGCAGCTTATCTGACTCAAGCATGTTTGACTGTGATCTCTCATGATTTGAAACTGAACCTGTATTGTGGTTCCATCTATTATGTTTAAAAATAGAGAATGGAGGCTTCCCTGGTGATATGGTAAAAAATCCACCTGCCAACGCAGGGGCCACAGGTTCAATCCCTGGTCCGGCAATATTCCCCATGCCACAGAGCAACTAAGTCCAGGCACCACAACTACTTAAGCCTGCGTGCTCTAGAGCCTGTGCTCGGAAACAAGAGAAGCCACTGCAATGAGAAGCCTGTGCACCACAGCTAGAGAGGAGCCCTTGCTCACCACAACTCGAAAAAGCCCATAATAGCAACAAAGACCCAGGGCAGCCAAATAAATAAAACTTAAAAATACTATTTAAAAAAAAGAAAGGAATGGAAGAACTGCTAAGTGTGGGGGGAAGTGGGCAAACCATACACATCTGAGACCTGGCCATACGGTATGTGTCGTCCTGCCCCTCTCAGCTGTGGAAAGCAGGGCCGCTCCTCTCCCCACGCCCCCTCACTGGTCCCTGCGCTGCCCCTGAGAGGCCGGCACAGAGCAGGGCCCAAGCGAAGCCTGGAGAGGACCTGGTGCGCACGGCCCACGCAGGATGCCCGCAGGCTCGGCGGTAACATGTGCAAAGCCCCCAGCCCAGCGCCTGGCACAGCGAGAGCATCATAAAAGGCGGGTGAAGATAGCTTTGCTAGGAGGCAGCTCAGGGTAACAGCCCAGAGCACTGGCTTTGGAGTCACGCACACCAGCCCTCAAATCCCAGCTGATCTATTTTCCAACTGCGGAATCGCCTTTCCTGTCTGGGCCTCTGTTTCCTCTCCTATACAACAGGACAACAGTACCAACCTCAGTGTGTTGCCAGGACAAACGGGAACAACTTGGAGAAAGCCAGAAGCCTAGCTCGCGGGAAGTGCTCCCTGCATGCACATGTGCTCAGTCACGTCTGACTCTTTACGACCCCATGTAGCCCGCCAGGCTCCTCTGTCCATGGGATTCTCCAGGCACGAGTACTAGAGTAGGTTGCCATTTCCTCCTCCAGGGGATCTTCTCGACCCGGGGATCAAACCTGCATCTCTTGCATTGCAGGCGAATTCTTTACCACTCCGCCACCTGGGAGCACCAGGTGCTCCATATATGCTACCTAAAGTTTCAAAAGTTTGTGCTACTGACTTGACATCCCAGCTTTGAGACTCACAGAGGATTGAAGGACAAAGGGGAAAATGAACCCAGCCTTCTCTCAGACCACACCTGGCACCCAAATGGTCAAAATCAGACCTGCTGTCTGGCAGGCCCTTCTGGAAGTCCCCGGTGGGATGAGCCAGGAGCCGAGGCTGCCATGGGGGTGGAGCTGCGCATCCCTGGCCAGGGCCTGGCTGAGGCCCCACCACGCTCAGAGCTCCCTGCGTGGGGCAGCCCCAGCCTGAACTTGCAGGGGAACCTGCATCTGGGCCGTGGGAGGGAAAGGACCCACCCAGTCACTGTCAGAACCAGCAGCTCTGATGGAGGAGGAGTCACATGTAGGGGCACAAAGCTGGGATGGGGGCAAGGGAGAGGCTACTTACTATCGGGTTCCTCCCCGGCTTGGAATCTGCAAGGAGACAAAGAGCAGTCACTTCACCAAGGGGCATCTGGCAGCTGCCTGGCCCTGCCCCACCCCACTGCAGGCAAGTGCCTCCTCCACTGCCCCCAGGGTGGAAGTTGGTCCTTCCTCAGACCTCACTCTGGAGAACAGTGGATGGGTTTCAGGCCCGGGGCACAGGGCCTCACTTCCCAGGGGCAGCCAGAGAACAGGGCAGTCATCTCTCTCCCAGCCACCAAGCCCCTCAGCACACCGGACCCCTCCCCATCCACCCACTCCTACACACGCACAGGAGTGGTTCAAGACCAGTGTGCACCCAGCTGGAGCTGAAGAGGCTCTGGCAGGGTCAGAAGCTGGAGCCGAAGAGGCTCTGGCAGGGTCAGAAGCTGGTCTGTGGCTGTTGCCATCGCCTGGTGGCCTCCAGGGGCAGAAGAGGCCAGAGCCCCCCGGAGCAACATGTGAAACTCAACCCACACAGGAGGACCTCATGGTGATAGAGAGAGGGTGGCAGGTCCTGAGGATCCTTTCTGAGCCCCCGAGTCAGGCATGCCTAAAGCCAGATGGCCACAGAGCCCTTTAGGCTCCGGCCAGCATGAATTCAGCCTTCTATCACGTGTGCCCGAAACAGTCCACGTGACCAGTCTCACTGATCATCACACTTCCGATAGTGCGGGCTCAGGCCACAGTGATCCTCAGGGGACAACCTTCAACTTCTCACCCTAAACTCCACCCTCCTCTCCAACTTTTCTCTCGATTTAAACAGGGCATCAGGTCACGGCCAAGTATATGTTGACCCTTAACCACAACCAGATGTCCAACTGGAAAAGCTAGAGATGGTACCGAGACGTGTCTACACTGGGGTGAGTCAGCTCCCAGGCGCTGAGTCCTCTGGGAGCGCACGGCCCCTTATACTCCCAAGGGGACCACCTACAGGGTCTTAACTTTTGTTGCCTTTAGGTGTGGACATCTGACCAAAGAACTCGCATATAAGGAGGCCAGCCAGCTGAGTCACCTCGGGAACTCTGTCTGACCTCAGCTGCTCTGGGGAACCAGCCTTCTGAAATCCTAGTGGAAATGCACACTGGGGGCCAACCAGCCATGATAAAACAACATGATGGGCAATTTGAACCTGCTGTGTAGACACCAGGTCACTTTGGGGGACAATCTTCCATGTCCATTTTAAATGACCGTCCGCAGGTAAAGTGTCTAAAGGGGAAATGGATCAGAATCATGGTCAAAAGAACACATGTGTAAAATGACACAATGGTTGATTACTGAGTTAACAAACAAATCTGGGAACTGCTATTCCCAGCAAAGCAGTCACCTTAGGAGGCTCGTGGCTCTCTCCCACAAGGTAGCCACTGTCCAGAGCCCGAGCCAGCATTTTGAGAAATGTTGTCCGGCCTGAGGCACATTCTTTTAAATGAAGTCAGAGAAGCCAAATCTTTATCCTTTGAGAGTGATGTCTGAGTTCTGCAAACAGCCAACTGTCATTTGGCAGAGAGTCATTGAGGGGAGAAAATATGTGACAAAGTAAAAAGACAGAATAAACAAAATTGGTAAGACACAGTCCTGGAGAGGATGTGGGTAAACAGGAACACAGCTGCTCATGCCCTGTGAACTGGTTCCCTCTTTCTCATTTCTCAAGAACCATCTGGCAGTGAAAACTTCACACACTTTGACTTAGTAATCCCTCTTTGGGGACACACCCTCAGGAAATAACTTGAAGGAAAGTAACCAGGCTGTGCACAGCAGTGGAGCCTATAATAAGCAAAAAAACTGAAAACGAGCCAGATGCCAAACAAAGAAGCAGCTTAGTGGTCCTGCATCGGAGGCCTGCCGAGCCGCACAACCCCAGCACAGTCCTTCACCTCTCCCGGTCTTAGTTCTCTCGTTTGGAAAAGGGGCAAGATCATGCCCCTTCAGAGGGTTTTTATGAAGATTAAATGAGACCTCAGAAGAGAAGGTGCCCAGGAAGCAATCATGTCGAGAGCATATTCTCTCTTTCTTACGTTTTTGAGTTTCTGTAGGCTTTATTGGGATAAGTTAACAAAAATCAAGATTCCATCAACCATCATTTCTTAATGTATAAACTCAGCAGAGACTCTGGTCCATATATGAAAGCGTGAAAATATTAGTCGCTCAGTCATGTCCGACTCTTTGTGACTATACAGCCCAGTCCACCAGGCTCCTCTGTCCATGGAATTCTGCAGGCAAGAATATGGAGTGGGTAGACATTCCCGTCTCCAGGGGATCTTCCCGACCCAGGGATGGAACCCAGGTCTCCCGCATTGCAGGCAGGTTCTTTACCATCTTAGCCCCCTGGTCCGTATATGTGCACATACAAAACATAACACATTTTAACATAAACGGAGTCCCACTAGAACATTTTGCCAGTTAACAGAAAGCCAATTTTCCCTTTCCCCAAATGTCTTCAAAATTGAGGCCCCACTGTTTACTTCACAGTGGAACTAGTCACTTGTGGCTAGGGACACTGGAGTTCTATCCTGTCTACTAAACCAAAAAATAATTGTTTTCAAATTTTAATTTGAGAGCACATACTCTTGATACGTTGTGATGAAAATGGCACTGAACTCATATGGTTTTCCTCCTCCAAATCCTTGACTTCAATCTAATCAGGACAAAAACACTAGACCAATTCCAACAGAGGATCATCCTATAACTTAACTGACCAGCACTCCTCAAAACTGCCGCGGTCACCAAAAGCTAGGGAGGCCAGAAACTGTCAGAGGCCAAGGGAGCCTAAGGCACAAAGGCAAAGCAGTGTCCTGGGCGGGATCCTGGAGCAGCAGAAGCATGCTAGCAGAGTCAAGCAGATCTGAGCAGAGTATGGGCTGCAGAGAACAGCAGTGTATCGGTATTGCTTTTATTGTGACAAACGTACTGCAGTAGAATAAGATGTTTATAATAGAGGAAATTGGGTGTGGGCTATATTTCCACTAACTTCTCAAATTTTCTGTAAGTCTAAAACTTTTCTTTAAAATGAAGTCTGTTTAGATTTTTTAAATTACAACATTAAAAAGGGAAGGAGACAAACAAAAAGGAAGGTGGCTAAAATGCTCCCTAGCACCAGGGGAGCCCCGGGATATTCCCGTGGCTTGACACTCCATCACACCGAAAAGAAAACCAGATTTCACTACTGTCTCTCAGAAACCAGCATAAAATAATGTCAAGGTGAAAAGGCAGAATCCAGATGGTATCAACCTCGGCCTATAGCCGTGTTACAACCTGCCTGTGTTCTTTAATAAAGACCTAGAACGAACGGTGCCAAGTGCAGAGGTCAGATTTCGTAAGGGCTTTTTCCCTCAAAAATTTTGCTTCAGTTCCCTGTCTTCATTCACTGGCAATCTTGCTTTTTTGGAATAAGCGCAATCTTCTCACAAATGTGTCCAGCGTCCCAGGACACAAATCCAAGGACAAACTGGGCATCGGCGGCCCCCTCCATCCCCATAGATAAGTGCTTGGCTTCCCAGAGCTGCTCTGAGGGCTGCTCAAGCCAAGCACATGGGTTCTGACGAGTTATCCATCCTTTCCATCCCTGTTGCTCTCTGCTGTCAGTTCCATCCCCTGTCTGGCCTGGGGTTCTGGCTGCTATGGGAAGTGGAACAGACCCAAGGAAGGAGTTTGGCAACAGGCAGCCTTAGATTCCAGTCCAGGAAGGGGCAGGGAATTATTACAAGCTAAGCTGGGAACATGGTAATGGAGTGCTCCAGGGAACTCCCTGGCGGTCCAGTGGTTGGGACTCAGCACTCTGACTGCCAAGGGCTGGGGTTTGATCTTTGGTCAGAGAACTAAGATCCCACAGACCGCATGGCCCAGCCAAAAAAAAAAGGAAAAGAAAAATTTTTTTTCCTTCAATTGAAAAATTAAAAAAAAAAAACAAAAACACAGATTTTAAAAAGAGATGAGCCCCAAACACAGAAAGATGGAATCAAAAAGACACAGGAGCCAGCTTGAAGGGGCCCTCACTGGCCTCACCCGGGACAATTTGAACATCAAATTAAGTAACAACGACAGCAGACTAAGAAAGGAATCACACATCCAGACAGACAAACATACAGAAACAGAGGAAAGGCTGATGATGCACTGGTTATTCACAGAGCCTCAAAGTACCTCCCCTCCCCTTAGCGATGACCACAGAGGAAATAGGACTGCATGGTGGAGAAGGCTGGCAGACACCCGCTCATCCAGGGCTTGTGGTGAACATGCAGGGGAAGGGACAAAGGGAAACCTGGCGGGAGTGAGGATGGGGCAGATACCTCACTCCAGAGTCAGGCAAACCTGGGCTGAGGGGCAGCCACAGAATCACTGGTGCAGTCTTCCAAAATGGCAAGGTCATGACCAGGAGGGAGAAACTCAGACTAGAGGGGACAAAGACACGGTGGCCAAATGCAACAGGAGAGGCTGGACTGCATTCAAGGTATTATTATCAATGTTCGAAGAAACCAGACTGGGGTCTGAGACCTAGCTGGTGGAGATACAGCAAAGCGAATTCTCTGATGTTGATGATTTCCCTGCGGCTGTATGAAATACACACTCAGGTATTCAGGGGTAAAAACACATGAAGTCAGTAACTTACTCTCAAATAGTTCAGGAAAAATACGTTCACCGTACCTTTCTGTTTGTTTGAAGTTGTTTCAAAACAAAGCAATGTTTCCAACTTAAAACTGCCTGAAGTAACAGATAAAGTAATGATGACAGTGTCTTTTTAAATGAAGGGTTAAGAGACTTTCAGCCAGTGTTTTTCAACCAGTAGAGACGTTTCCCCTCCAGGGCACAGGTGGCAGTACCTGGAGACACTGCTGGCTGTCACAGATGGAGGTGCTGCTAGTATCTGGTGGGTCTACAGACCAGGACTGCCTGGCATCCTGTAACACACAGGACAATCCCCACAGCAAAGGAAGATCCCGGGCAGGTGTCAACAGTGCCAGGGTACCCTTTAAGCAAAAATCTAGCCAGCACCACCAACAAAATCCTGGTCGGTCGTACTGCTCATTAACCAAGTGGCCTTAGACAAGCTTCTTCATCTTCCCGTGCCTCAGCTTTCTCATCTGAGAAATGGGTATAACAGGCCTCTGGGAGGAATAAGATGAGAACACATGTGTACTTATGGAGATGCCTGCCCCTGAGGACACACGCCACCAAGTCAGATCCACCTGCTAAATCCACAAGTCTGGATCACTGCTAACCACACCTGGGCTCCCTGAGCCCTGGAGTTCTGAGACCAGGGGGACTGAGGCCAGATTATTCCCACTCTGCTTGAGCTGGTCAGAAAGCTTGGGAGGGCCACTTGCCGGACCCAGCACAGGGCCACTAGGAAGTGCAGGGCGGATACACAAAGGAACGGACAAGTGCAGAAAGACTCCTGCACCCCTCCAGCTCCCACTGCACCCACCCTGCTCAGTCCACCCACATTTTGCATCCTTCGTCACCTCCTTCCCTGGGAACCAGACCCCCAAGGACCCATCGGAAGCCAGCGCGCCAGAAATGGCACCAAACAGGGTGGACACCACTGAGCCCCAGGCTCAGTTCCTGGTAAGTCTGACTTTTTAAGAGAAGGTGCTTTTTGTCTTTTCTCTCTTTCTCTCTTTTTTTTTTTTGTATGTGTGTGACAAAACTGCTATCATGGAGGTTTGAAGAAAAAAATAAACTGACAGCAATGGAAACTCTAATACTAGAAAAATGTCAAGAAAGCAAACGCAGGTTTCAATGAGACACTGAGCCTGACAGCTCATGGAAAAAGGCTTGAAACTGTCAAAACACAAAAAGCCCCCTTGCGAAGAGAACACAAGCACCTGCTTGTGAAACTCACCAAACCCAAAACACGCCTCACACACTGTGTTCAGGGGCCCAAGTCAGAAGCCAGGCTAGGGCAAAGCTTTCCGTGGGGTCTGGGGACGTGGGGGGCGAGGAGGTCTGAGTTGACCGCTGGGTGTCAGGCTGGGCACTGGGTGGTGGACAGCCCATGGCGGGGGGTGGGGTGGGGAGGAAGAGGGTAAAGGACTGAGACCTCTGCCAATGAGGCCTGCCGGCTCCAGGACCAGTTCCTGAGTCTGGCTATGGCAACTACAGACAGCGTGGCCCTGGGTCTCATCTCTTCATTACGAAATGAAGAGCATCACCCATTTCCCGTGGGGCTTCTGGGTCTGTGAGACCGTCATAGGACACTGCCTTGAAACCAGAAAGGAAGCTCAAACCGTTTGTGTTTGCTCCTTCCCCTGTGGTCAGGGCCCATACACAGCAGGTGCTCAATCAATGCTTGTGGCATGTTGAAGAGGACCTTGTCCTGCCTTGAAAGATGTAACCCAGGGGAGAAGAGATACTTGGCACACGATGGCTGGCGTCGCCCCTCCAGCCCCCTGCCAGGTGAGAGCTGAGTCTGCTGCCTGGAATGGGTGGGGCATGGAAGGCTGCCTAGAAGAGGTGGTCTGGAGGCTGGCCAGGGATCAGAGAGAAGAGTTCAGATCAACCGAGAACTCAGGAAGGCCTGGACTCCTGGTGAGAAAAAAGGCCCCAGACACAGGGGAGCTGTCAGCAAACAGCAGCCACAATCTGCGAATGCTGACTGCGCGCAGGCTCTGCACACAGCGCTCAACAGGCCCCGCCACAATGGACCCACACACCCACTCTCTGAATTAGACCCCACCTCCCAGGCAGTGCTAAAGAACCCAGCTGCCAATGCAGGAGATAGAAGAGACATGGGTTCAATCCCTGGGTCAGGAAGACCTCCTGGAGGGAGGGTATGGCAATCCACTCCAGCATTCTTTTCTGGAGAAGCCCATGGACAGAGGAGCCTGGCAGTTCATAGGATCACAAAGAGTCGGACACGACTGAGTGACTTGGTACAGATGAGGAAACTGAGACACAGAGGAATTAAGTGATTCACCCAGTCATGTAGCTCATAGTGCAGAATCAGACTCTAGCCCTGTTAGCCTGCTCCCTCTACCCCAACCCCTACACCCTGGGCACCAGCAGGAGGGAAAGGGCGGGGGAAATGACAAGGAGGCTGGGAAGGAGGGACAGAGAAAAGAGAGGAAGGGAAGGCCTCTCCTGAGGGCACGGCCAAGGAGAGAACGAAGGACAAGGTGAGTTTTTGAAGCTTTGGGCCCAGACCACATCCGACGCTGAAGGGAACATGTCACAGTTTCCACCCACATTATATTCCCATCACATACGAGGTTGCACAGAAAGGAGGAACAGCTTGTGGGAACCCCACACACAGAGGGAGCCCCAAGGGAGTTCTGGCCCCCCATGCAGAGCTGCGGTGTAGCCACGCACAGCGCTTTTGGACCCCTGGACACTCACCCACAGGCTCCAGCGTGGGCCGGAAGGTCTGGACTGGGTAGCACAGATGCAGCTCTGAAATGACAGCAGCAGGAGGACTGGGGTGCCAGCCTTAGAGGGTATCAGCGGGCAGGACGGGAAAAGGACCCAGGCCAGGCTAGCACAGGGCCCCCTGCCCTCCCAGGGCCCCAAGGATACAGGCACTTACTCTGTCCAATCCACTTCCTGCAGGCCCTCCGGTGGCACAGGACGAAGGAGCTGAAGCTGACGACTACCACCAGCATCAGAATCACCCAGAAGAGCACAGGTCCTGGAACACAGAGGTGCCCTGCCTTCGCACCCTGACATCCTGGCAGGGAGCCAGGGGCCCTACAGCAACCACACAGCACAGCCCTCACCCCAGCCTGCTTCCTCCTTCTGGACACAGACTCCACTGTTGCTGACAGGACCTGGTCCTTTCCCAAGCCAGAAGAGAAACCCAGATCCTATCTGTAGCTATCTGGTCCAGCCCTCACCCACCTGTCCTTTCTTGTCTGGCTCTGGGAAGCCCATGGGGGAGCTAAAGAGTTGAAGAATGCACAAACCCTTGCTAGTGGGGGAGAAATGGAGAGTCAAGGAGGCAGAATGAAGAGGGAATTGAGGTCCAGTAGGATGACATCAGGGGACTGGGGAGGAAGGCGTGTGTGAGGCCCAGTCCCAGGCGGCTGGCAGGCAGAGCAACCGAGAGGGTGAAGTTAGGAGTCTGGCACAACTCCCAGCCCCTCCTCTAGACTGGAAACTCCACGAGGGCAGGCACATCTACTCCGCACATAAGCACGCTCAGCAAGTGCTCCTTGAATGAGGAGTCAACAGCCCTATGCCATGGGCACCATGACCATCTCCATTTTACAATGGAGGGAAGCTGATGTTTGCAAAGATTAACAGGCCCAAGGTCACCCAGAGGGTTGGAATCATAGCTCAGGCCAGGCCAGCGCAACTCCAGAGCCCACGCTGTTAACCACTATCTGGATGTATTTCATTATCTCTTAGTACTTGCCTCTTTTTTTTTTTGCCCCTTTGTCACTTATGAAAATCAACATATAGTTATTATTTTTTAAAATCCATGTTTAGGTGCTAAAAAAGTAGCATGTACCCAATAGCTTCCCTGGTGGCTCGGTGGTAAAGAATCCACCTGCCAATGCAGGAGACACTGATTCTGTCCCTGGGTCAGGGAAGATCCTTTGGAGAAGGAAATGGCTACCCACTCCAGGATCCTTGCCCGCTAAGAATGACTTAGCGAACGAACAGTAACAACACGTACGAGATAAGTGCTTCTCAGACGTTCCTGTGCCTATGAATCTCCGGGGGACCATGTTAAAATGCAGAGTCTGATTCAGTTGGCTGGGGGAGACTTGTAATTTATTTTTCTAACAAGTTGCTAAACTGCCAAATCCAGGACCTCGCGGAGGGCTGCTGGCTGAGAACTACCGCCGCCTAGTGTCCAACACTAGAACTGCAAGTCCTTAAAATCGCATGCCGGGAGCCGGTAATGCCCCTGTATATCACTCTCTGCTTACTGCCCTTTGCGGTATACGCTGTTACAACGTTAAAAGGTGAGTAAGCTGAAGCTCAAAGGAAGTAAGAAACTAGTCAAGATCATGAGGTAGTGGTGGTTTAGTCACTCAATCGTGTCCGACTCTTGTGGCCCCATGGACTGTATGTAGCCCGCCAGGCTCTTCTGTCCATGGAATTTTCCAGGCAAGAATACTGGAGTGGGTTGCCATTTCCTTTTCCAGGGCATCTTCCTGACCCAAGGATTGAACCTGCATCTCCTGCACTGCAGGCGGATTCTTTACCACTGAGCCACCAGGGAAGCCCAGTCAAGGTCATGGGATTAGTCGCCAAATATTTCATGAGTAGCAATTACGGGCCGTGGAGAAGAAGCTGAGAATAAAATCCCTGCTCAGAAGAATCAAGGAATAATCTGTAGCAAGTGACAGAGCCACAGCTCCAGATCAAGAAGCCAAAGACCTGGGGTCAACTTTGTTCCCAGGACTTCCCAAGCCCCACCTCCCCCCACCAAGTGATGCTGTTGCCCAGTGAGAAGCCTCCCTCCTTGTGGTCCCCAGGGAGGAAGGCCCTGCTTCATGGGGGTGATCATTACCTGAAACCAGAGCCGGCTTTCCCGTGGAGGAGAAGGAGATGGGAGCACTGGTTGAGCCTGGGGTGTCCTCCCAGGCGTGGGTGACACCCCCTCCATGCTCCTTACCAGTCAAGGAGTCAGCCAGGGAGACCAAGGAGGGGGTGGGGCTGCAGAGAGAGAGGCCAGAGGTAAGATGGATGGCTGAGATGGAAACAGAGGTCTGAGACCCCAGCTCCTCTGCCAACAGTGTCTGCCAGGCACTTCGAGGGCAGGGCCTGGGTTTCTAGGCCTTCTGGCCTTCCACGGTGCCAGCACAGACATAGACTCACATTCTCCAAAATGACCTGCGGGCGTGGCCTAAAGGTCCAGCCCAAGCCCCACTGCCATCCCTAGCCGGCTGCCCCCACCCCCAGGCCCAAGGGGCCCAAGGAGTCACCTGGCAGGCGCCTCACGGTCCTCCGGGCTGGTGCTGCAGTCAGGAGGGCTCCCTGGTGGAAGTGGCTCATAGGTGGTGCCTGTCTCAGCCATACCTGCAGGGAGTGGGTTAGAAACAGTGGCAAGGATGGTTACCAAAGGGAAAAGCGGGGAGGGAGGGATAAACTGGGAAATGGGATTAACAGATATACACACTATTATATATAAAAGAGATAAATAATAGGGACCTACTGTACAGCAAGGAGCTATATTTAATATCTTGTAAATCAACCATACTTCAAGTTTTTAAATTAAATTAAAAAAAAAAAAATCAGTGCCAAAGAGCCTGACGCATCAGGACTGGTGACTTCCAGGGAGGCAGCACCGTGGGGCCGGAAGGACACGGCAGCCGGGCAGACCCAAGTCTGTGTCCTGGCTGTCTCCTTGCTTCCTCCCTCTCTGCTCCCTTCCCTCCAAGCAACAACTCTTTACTGAGCACCTGCTGCGTGCTGGGAATTGGGACAGAGCTGTGAGAAAAACAGAAAAGATTTGCACCCTTGGGGGCCAATCGGCTGGTGGGGTTCATAGACTCGGTGTCACATGAAGGCAGGTGGGGTCCCTGTAATGGCAGGCTCGATCTCGTCTCACTAGGGAGGCTTCCCTGAGGAGGGAGGTGCTAGGATGTGAGTGGGAGCGGGAGTTTCTAAGCAGAGGAAACAAAAGGTGGGGAAGCCCCGGAGATGGGAGGGAGGAGATGGAGTCATCAAAGAAGCAGAAATGACCCCAGTGCCCATCGGATGGTGAAATGTAGTATCTCTGAATGCTGGAATACTGTGTGGCAATAAAAGAAATGAAGTACTAACACAGCTGGGAGCTTCCCTGGTAGCTCAGACGATGAAGAATCTGCCTGCAATGCAGGAGACCCAGGTTCGATCTCTGGGTCTGGAAGATCCCCTGGAGAAGAGAGTGACTACCCACTCCAGTATTCTTCCCTAGAGAATCCCATGGACAGAGGAGTCTGGCAAGCTACAGTCCATGGGGTGGCAAAGAGTCGGACACCACGGAGTGCCTAAGCGTGTTAATACAGCTATAACATGGATGAACTTCAAAAGCTCAGTGAAAGAAGCCAGACACAGAAGAATACATTTTACGGAAATATCCCCAAAAACTTAATCTAGAGTAACAGAAAGTAATTTCCAGGCCAGAATACTGGAGTGGGTTGCCATTCCTTTCTACAAGGGATCTTCCTGACCCAGGGATCGAACCCACATCTCTCAAGCTTCCTGCATTGGCAGGCGGGTTTTTTTACCACTAGCACCACCTGGGTAGCTATGAGTATTTGTGTACAAGCCTTTGCAAAAACATAATTTCACTTCACTTGAGTACCTAGGAAGGGGAAGGCTGTGTCACTGTGCTGACAGAATGCATTTGAGGAGCAGTTCAAGCACAGTCACTTCTGATGTGACCCAGCCACCCCTTCTCACAGACGGAGAGAACCACAGAGCCCGAACTCAAACCAGAAATCAGGGCTCCCGAGTCCCAGCCTTGAGCACTTTTCATGGGACCACATTGCTTCCTACTGGGGACTGAGCATTTTCTTACAAGTTTATGATTAACTACTTTACTAGGGCAGAAGGAAATGGCCCATATTTGAAGTAGGTCCAGCCTGGCTACTAGCCCTCTCCACTCCTACGTTCCTGACGGGGGGGTGGGGGGCACCCCTTCCCTTAAGTGATACAAAGCAAACCCCCCACCTACCCATGCTTCTCTTATAAAAAGCTCTCATTATGCCTCTCAGGTTTTTTCTGATTTTAACATTTTGAAGAGAAAGTAAGGCCAGGATTAATTTTCTTCTTGGATTAGTAGGGTCCTGAGGACCTGCCTCTTAAGAAACCTTTATGCAGGTCAGGAAGCAACAGTTAGAACTGGACATGGAACAACAGACTGGCTCCAAATAGGAAAAGGAGTACGTCAAGGCTGCATATTGTCACCCTGCTTATTTAACTTCTATGCAGAGTACATCATGAGAAACGCTGGACTGGAAGAAGCACAAACTGGAATCAAGATTGCCTGGAGAAATATCAATAACCTCAGATATGCAGATGACACCACCTTTATGGCAGAAAGTGAAGAACTAAAGAGCTTCTTGATGAGAGTGAAAGAGGAGAGTGAAAAAGTTGGCTTAAAACTCAACATTCAGAAAACTAAGATCATGGCATCTGGTCCCATCATTTCATGGGAAATAGATGGGGAAACAGTGGAAACAGTGGCAGACTTTATTTTTGGGGGCTCCAAAATCACTGCAGATGGTGACTGCAGCCATGAAATTAAAAGACGCTTACTCCTTGGAAGGAAAGTTATGACCAACCTAGATAGCATATTGAAAAGCAGAGACGTTACTTTGCCAACAAAGGTCCATCTAGTCAAGGCTATGGTTTTTCCAGTGGTCATATATGGATGTGAGAGTTGGACTGTGAAGAAAGTTGAGCACTGAAGAATTGATGCTTTTGAACTGTGGTGTTGGAGAAGGCTCTTGAGAGTCCCTTGGACTGCAAGGAGATCCAACCAGTCCATCCTAAAGGAGATCAGTCCTGGGTGTTCATTGGAAGGACAGATGTTGAAGCTGGAGCTCCAGTACTTTGGCCACCTCATGCAAAGAGTTGACTCATTGGAAAAGACCCTGATGCTGGGAGGGATTGGGGGCAGGAGGAGAAGGGGACGACAGAGGATGAGATAGCTGGATGGCATCACCGATTCGATGGACATAGTTTGGGTAAACTCCGGGAGTTGGTGATGGACACGGAGGCCTGGCGTGCTGCGATTCATGGGGTCACAAGGAGTCGGACACGACTGAGCGACTGAACTGAACTGAGGAACCCTCCACTTTTTGGAGGTTTTCACATAGACAGTAGGAGGTGGCAGGGAGGTTCAAGAGGGAGGGGGCGTACCTATATGACCAATTCATGTTGATACATGGCAGAAACTTCCCTGGTAGCTCAGACGGAAAAGCATCCACCTGCAATGCAGGAGACCCAGGTTCGATCCCTGGGTCAGGAACATCCACTGGAGAAGGAAATGGCAACCCACTCCAGTATCCTTGCCTGGAAAATCCCATGGACAGAGAAGCCTGGCGGGCCACAGTCTGTGGGGTTGCAAAGAGTCGGACACGACTGAGTGACTGACACACGCACACACACACACACACACACACACGGCAGAAACCAACACAATATTGTAAAGCGATTAAAAATCAGCAAATTGGGACTTCCCTAGTAGCTCAGTGGTAAAGAATCTGTCTGCCAATGCGGAGACACGGGTTGGATCCCTGATCCGGGAGGATTCCACATGCTGCGAAGCAAATAAGCCCATGCACCATAACTATTGAGCCTGTGCTATACAGCCCACGAGTCACAACTACTGAAGCCCACGTACCATAGAGCCGGTGCTCTGCAACAAGAGAAGCCACTGCAGTAAGCCCACATGCCGCAACTAGAGAGTAGCCCCCACTCACCGCAGCTAGAGGAAAAGCCCTTGCAGCGACAAAGACCCAGCACAGCCCAAAATAAATAAACAGAATTATTTCTTTTTAAAAAAGTAAATTAAAAAACATTGAAAAAAAAAAAGACACTGTGTCTTTCCATGCGGTCACCAGACTATTACCTGAATTAGTTGAAGCCCGGAGACCTTGGGCTATGAGGCAAATAATGCAATTGTTATGATAATTTCTACTTGTATCTGAGATGTCCTGGGGATTCAGTGAGAGTTGACTTGGAGAGGACTGGAGGAGCTCTTTTGCTCAAGAACACTAACTGTAGCTACACCCAGGAAGCAATGGAAACAGTGACAGCCTTTATTTTCTTGGCTTTCAAAATCACTGCAACTGGTGACTGCAGCCATGAAATTAAAAGACGCTTGCTACTTGGAAGAAAAGCTATGACAAACCTAGACAGCATATTAAAAAGCAGAGATATCACTTTGCCAATAAAGCTCCATCTAGTCAAAGCTATGGTTTCTCCAGTAGCAGTCATGTATGGATGGGAGAGTTGGACCATAAAGAAGCCTGAGTGCTGAAGAATTGATGCTTTTGAACTGTGCTGTTGGAGAAGACTCTTGAGAGTCCCTTGGACTTCAAGGAGATCCAACCAGTCAATCCTTAAGGAAGTCAGTCCTGAATATTCATTGTAAGGACTGATGCTGAAGCTGAAGCTCCAATACTTCGGCCACCTGATGCAAAGAGTTGACTGATTGGAAAAGACCCTGATGCTGGGAAAGATTGAAGGCAGGAGGAGAAGGGAGAGACAGAGGCTGAGATGGTTGGATGGCATCACTGACTCAAAGGACATGAGTTTGAGCAAACTCTGGGAGATGGTGATGGAAAGCCTGGTGTGCTGCAGTCCATGGGGTTGCATAGAGTTGGACACGACTTGAGTGACTGACTGAACAACACCACCACCCAGTTAGCACCCTCTGACCTCCCTTCAAGGCAGCCTCCCTTCTAAGGCAACCTGCAACAGAACCCAGAAATAGAAATGCTGTCCTTCCTCTAAGCAGAGAAATTGGGCCCGGCACTCCTGGGTGCCTCTCATCCCTTCTCTGTATGTATTTACCATAACCTCGCCGTAACCTTCCTCCTTCCTCCATGAGTTAGTTACTGATTCTCCCCTTTTTTCCTCCTTTGGATCTGAAGGTCAACAGAAGACATCATTTAGCCCCTACTTAATCTGCCTGTGTTCTCTGGAAAAGGCTCACTGGAAAGTGGGGCTGGGGGTAGGGAGAAGGAGCAGGAAGGAACATGCCTGCTCTTAGACCCACTTAGAAACTTAAAAAAAAGATATTGTTGGGGTACTCTTTCTGCCCCCTTCTGATGCCTATGTCAGAAGCTTTCTCTATCTCCTTTATACTTTAATAAAACTTTATTACACAAAAGCTCTGAGCGATCAAGCCTTGGCTCTGGCCCCGGGTTGAATTCTTCTCCTCCGGGGGCCAAGAATCCCGGTGTATTCATGTGATTGAACAACAACCTTTCATCCTGGGGGCTCGTCCGGGATCCTTCAGGACAAGATGGGAGCTAACAATTCCAGCCTCACTCCTTTGAACTGTATCCTGAAAAACTGGGATAGATTTGATCCCCAGGGCTTAAAGAAGACGCACCTGGTCTTCCTATGTGATACTGCATGGCCATGCTCGGGAGGATCTAAAGGATAAACTGCTGGGTCTGCGGAGTGCTCCCCTCTTCGTCAGTGGAAGGCTTCCCGTGGTGGACATCCCCATTTCAAGGAAAAGACTTTCTCCAAGTCTGTGAATACCTTCGACCACAATCACATGCGATGCCTCTTCTTCATCTGATGACATCTACCAACCCTAAAATGGACTGGTGCAACACTTTGTACTTTAACTATGGACATAATGTGACTTTTAGTTTTGATTCTGATTGTTTTGTTCTTGCTGTTTGCTCCCTGCATCTGTAACTGTATAACTGGATTTGTTTCTAGCCGCATGAAAGCTTTTAAGTTACAAATGGTTGCTCAAACTCCTGCTACTGCTGTAGCTTCCTCCAGCTACTATTTGGGGCCCCTGGATCAGATATCCTCAATATGAGGATTAGGAGAATATGTTGCCTCACCAATTTAGGGACAACGCCCCTTGTCAGCTCGGAAGTAGTTATGGACTGAGAACGACGCCCCTTTTCCCTAGGCAACATAATTCTCCTAAAAGAAAAGGGGGGAATGAGAGAGTCAGTTCCTAGGCAGGTTGATAGGGAGTCTAGGGGTCCCCAAGGAGAGAGGGGTCTGGAATTCTCAAGGAGGAAAAAAGGACAAACTTCTTTTCTTTCTCCACATTCCTTAGGATTATATAACAATAATGTATCCTGCCTAAGGACAGTCTTTGGATTCAACCTTCTGTTATTTTAAAATGTTAATTATGGGAGTAGACCTGGTCTTTACAAGGATGTATCTTGCCTGAGGACAGTGTTATCTTAAAACGTAAATTATGGGAGTAGGTCTGATGAGGTCTTTACAACCTCCAGACATTCTTTGGATTATATAACCTCATTGTTAACACTAGCAAGCGGGTACTCTTTCTGCCCCCTTCTGATGCCTATGTCAGAAGCTTTCTCTATCTCCTTTATACTTTAATAAAACTTTATTACACACACAAAAAAAGATATTGTTCATCAGACTTAAATACTTCTCTTTAAATCCAAACCTGATCCTTGGGCCATTTAAAGGAGAACGGTCTTAGCATCAAGGTCAAATGGAATCTGTCCCCATACACCCAGAAACGGCTTAAAATTAGATGAAATTTTCATCTTCATACTTGAGCTGCACATTTTTTGTCAGCTTTTTACTTTCCCTAGAGTTTTCAATTGCCTTTTTTCTTTTCTGTTGATGAAAGAATAATGTGCCTTTACCATATCCTCAAGTTGTTCAGCTCTACTACTCATGAAATTGACCGCCATTCTAACTTCTATTCCTGCAGACGATTCACTGCCACCCCTCACTTTCCTGCTCTGATGAGGCTCAATCAGATGCTGTCATGTCTTTAGCACCGGTGTCATTCTGGGACTTCCCTTCTTTGCTCTCCTGGGATGCAGCCACTGTTTTCTAGATTTCATGGCTTTTCTTTTTGCCCCTCATTTAACCGGATTACATCTTCAAGTAACTTTCTAAGAAAGGATACATGGGGTTGTGGGGAAGCAGACTGCCCTTTTATGTCTGAAAATGCCTCTCTTGTTTTTGCCATGCTGTGTGGCTTGCAGAATCTTAATTCCCTGACCAGGGATTGAACTTGGGCTCCTTCAGTGAAAGCTTTGAGTCCAAAGCACTGAACCACCAGGGAATTCCATGAAAATATTTTTAATCTGCTTTCAAACATAATTGCATTAAGCTAAAAAATTCTCTGGTCAACTAGGAAGGAGCTGGTGTGGTCCAGTGGAGAGTACTTGGGGGTGACTCAGGATCTCTGTGTCCCAGCTCTACCTCTGGCTCTACCCATGGTTCCCTCCACCCGTAAAAAGAGGTGGCTGGGTCAGATCACAGGTGGCCAGCTTTGATCTGACCCGAAAAGACATTCTGTGTAGGCCAGCACAATGACCCAGGCATCCCTCTCCTAGGTATTTACCCATGAAATGAAAATGCATGTCCACACAAAAACCCATACATGAACATTTGTAGCTGCTTTATTCATAGTAGCCCTAAACTGGAAACAAGCAAAATGTCCATCAGCTGGTGGATGGATAAATAAATGGTGGTACATCTTTAGATCAGGCTTCCCAGGTGGCGCTGGTGGTAAAGCATCTCCTGCCAGTGCAGGAAGACACAAGAGACGCAGCTTTTATCTCTGAGTTGGGAAGATCCCCTGGAGAAGGAAATGACAACCCACTCCAGTATTCTTGCCTATAAAATCTCACGGATAAAGGAGTCTGGCAGGCTACAGTCCATGGACTCGCAGAGTCGGATGTAACTAGGCATGCACGTGTGTGTATCCATTATGTCTAGGTGTGGTACTCTTCATTCATCCTGCTTTGCTCTTGGTAGGTCATTTCAATCTAAGTCCCATCGTGAGGTTGCCAAGAGACTGCCTACTCTGGAAGGATGACCGGGTCAGGGCACCACCACATGTCCCCATCCACAGGCCCTGGAAATAGACTCTCTAGCAAGAACAAGAAAAAGCAAAGGCAGTCAAGAAACACCTCGTTTCTTCTGCAGTGGTCCTCTTGTGCCCTCTACTGTCATATACTAGAATCACATGCACAAGGAGAAAATGTGTGAAGAGACTAATCTCTTATTGCATAGCAAGGTTCATAGGTGAATTGGGGCCTGAGAGGCAAGATTGGTAACACTTTCTAAAAGTCATTTCTTGTCTTCTACTTTCTTACTGTTCCTTCTTCATTGCCTTCTGTTATCACTCTGTGGTTGTAACTTCTCGAATTTTTCTGTGGACACTAATTATTTTCTCTTCCATTCCTGGGTTCATCATTGCTTCATTGGTAGTAAGTTTTTCTGTTTGTGTATCCTGTTATTTTCCTTCACACTGCTGTTTTTCCTTATAAGTCAGAAGATCTATACTTCTCATTCATATTTATAAAAAGAATAGCGCTGAACATTCCAGCAGCAGGTGGGGTTTCTTCTACTCTGCTATTAGTATGTCCTTTTCACCACGGGTCTCTTCTCTCAGCAGGAGGCCTGCCTGGGAACTCTGGGATCATGGGTGGGGAGTGTGAGTTGCAAGGCTTTCACTCAGGGTGACTGGGCAGGAATAGCCTACTGACGGTGTACTCCCAAAGACACAAGCAAAGAGGGCTTAGCACCAGAGTGGCCAATACCTAGTTATCGCTAGATAGTCCTTCAGTGTTGTTAGACAAAAATTTGATCATTTTCACCAGGATATAAAAACTCAGGCACCATCTCTCAGACCGGTCAGAGCCCATGGTATATCATTGCTGCGTGTTTTGTCATTGTTGTTACATTCATTTATTTTTTAGATTGCACTTTGGCTGGTTGGTTTTGCATTGTTGGTGGTTTAGTTGCTGCTGCTGCTAAGTTGCTTCAGTCGTGTCCGACTCTGTGCGATCCCATAGACAGCAGCCCACCAGGCTCCCCCGTCCCTGGGATTCTCCAGGCAAGAACACCGGAGTGGGTTGCCATTTCCTTCTCCAATGCATGAAAGTGAAAAGTGAAAGTGAAGTCACTCAGTCGTGTCCGACTCTTAGTGACCCCATGGACTGCAGCCCCACCAGGCTCCTCCATCCATGGGATTTTCTTATCCAACTCTTGTCACCCCATGGGCTTAGCCTGCCAGGGTCCTCTGCCCATGGAATTCTCCAGGCAAGAACACTGGAGTTGGTTGCCAGTTTATTCTCCAGGGGATCTTCCCGACCCAAGAATCATAGCTGGGTCTCCTGCTTTGCAGGCAGATTGTTACACATTTTTAATTTTTATGTTGGAGATGAAGTTGCAGCTTACTGCACTTTCTAATTCTCTGCTCCACCCCTATCCTTCATTTTACTTACCTGGTCTGAGCCCAGAGCCTCCCCGGGGGGTCTTATGAGCAGGTTACCCTCACTTTTCTGCCAGCCTCAAGGAGTGAATTCTGGGGTGGTTTTCCTCTACTTGGGTTACATTTGTTACCACCCTGCCATCTGTTTTCCACCTTCTAAAAAGTCCTTGAACTCTCTCATCTGCTGATGAACTCTTTTTTGTTTGTTATTTTGTCTGCTGTCGAGGGTTTATACTTTTTCTCACTTTGGCAGATGTCCACCATTTGAATTGGAAGCTTCCTCATAAGCTTTATATTGATCTATCTTGAGTCAATAAAACAACCTTGCAAGCAAGTCAAGATTTTACCAGCCCAATAATTTCAAGGAGAAGAATAACAAAACTTTTAAATAATTTAAAACAATGATTAGAAACTCTTGCCAAAACGCCAAGTTTGGATTCTTTACCATTTCCTGGATCTAACTATTCAAATAGAAACCATAGCCCAAATCTGACCTAGTTAATAGCTAGAAATGAAGGTCCTTTGTTGGTTGGAGGAGGGGAGAGGCACAGCTGTAGGGAAACAGAGCTCAGCCCCTTGGTTGGGGATGTGAACCGCTTACCCTGGAGCTTGGTGACCATCCCTGGTGGGCAGTTGGGGCGGGTGACGCAGCGGGCACAGGAATTGGTGACTGGTGTGGCGCAGAACATGCCAGGTTGACACTCACAGACTCGGGAAGAGTTCCATGTGCAAGGTGTCTTCTCCACGAGGCCATCTGGGGGACAGAGAAGGGTCCTGAGGAAGAACTGGAATGAAGAGGGCAGGAATCCAGAGAACCCCCGGAGGGCAGAGACGGATTTGCCCAGGAACACATGCTTATTCGATTATTCTGTTGAGCAGATCTTTTGGTGCAGAAAGTAACTATGCTGAATGAAAGAAGTTGGACAAAAAAAAGGTGTATATAAGGACTCCCCTGGCAGTCTAATGGTTAGGACTCCGTGCTTCCACTGCAGGGGGCACAGGTTCAATCCCTGCTCAGAGAACTGAGATCCTGCATGCCGTTCAGTGCAGCCAAAAAAAAAAAAAGAGTCTATGCTCTATAATTCTGTTTCTAGAAAAAGCCAGAAAATGCAAACTCTTTCATAGTGACAGCATACCAAATGCCTGGGAATGGGAGTAGGGGCAGGCAATGGGGGGAGGGATGGTAAGGAGCTTAAGGAACCTTTTGGGAGGTGGACAGACAGTTCATTATCTTGATTGTGGTGATGGTTTCACAGCCACACACATCTCAAGATTTATCAAACTGCACACTTTAAACATGTGACTGTTATTGTATGTCAACTGTATCTATCTATCTGTATCTAGTATGTCAACTGTATTTATTGTATGTATCTGTATCTAGCAATTTACTACAAAGATGAATCAAGACTGGCCATGACTTGATAATTCTTTAAAATTGGGTGATAGTTCATAACCACTTCTGATTCTCTCTACTTCTGAGGATGTTTGAAAATTCTAATGATGAAAAGTGGGGTTTTCTCCAAAATAAAAAGAAATCGTTAGTGGTTTTATAAAATACAAATGTTATAATGCATTTATACATGTTTAGGGATATTCTGCATGCTTTATTAACGGGTGAAAATAGAATTACTGTATCAGTGGATTAGATAAGTGCAATTTGCTCAATAAAGACACTGGTGGGATACTTAGAGGTTTAGAAGCCCTGCATGATAAAGACAAGGGACTGCACTGTTGATTATAACATTGTATTAACACAACCAAGCCTGTTCAAAGCAGTGTTTCTAGCACTTTATCCAGATTAACTCAGTTAACCTATTTAACTCTCAGAACACCTCTCTGAAAGAGGTCTCTTATAATGCCCATTTTACCGATGAGGAAAGAGGCCCAGAGAGGTTAAGAAACTTGCTTGAGTTTATAAGCTCCCAAGCACTAGAGCCAAGATTTGACCCCAGGCACTTGGGCTCTACTCCACAGCCTCACAGGGCTTCATTTACGCAATTTGAAGGAATTCTGGGGCCCAGAGTCATCTCTTTATTTCCTCATCTGACACAGCAGCTGTGATAGATTATATTTTTTCCAGGAATGGCCACAGCAATAGCTCGCAGTCTGTCTGCTCTTCCAGAGCTTGGCCACTTACTCATCCAAAAACTCGACTTTTTTCCCCTTCCATGACTCCAGGGGGAACCTGTCCCCCTGCCTTCAGAGGCAGAATGCAGTGGAAGTTACGCCATGTAATTTCTGAAAGTCTGTTAGTTGCTCAGTTGTGTCTGACTCTCTGCAACTCCATGGACTCTAGCTTGCCAGGCTTCTTTGTCCATGGGATACTCCAGGCAAGAATACTGGAGTGGGTTGCCATTCCTTCTCTGGGGGATCTTCCCAACCCAGAGAGGAACCCGGGTCTCCTGCATTGCAGGTAGATTCTCTACCTTCTGAGTAACTTCTGAAGCTGGGTCATAAAAATGAGTATGGTATCTATTCTACTACCAACTCATCTTTGGGTTCAGCACCCAAAGGAAGCCCAAATAGCAGCCAACATAGAAAGAATCTGAGGGCGTCGACCCCAGACCCATGAACAAAGAAGGTGCAGATGATTCCAGCTCTCAAGCTTCAGCTTTTCCAACTGAAACCTCAGACCTCATGGAGCAGACACCAGCTGGCCCTCTGGTGTCACATCTGAATTCTGACCCACAGACTCCACGACTACAATGAATGGTTTGCTTTTTGCCACTCAGATTTGAGAAAATTTGCTCTGTGGCCTTAGTAAACAGAACAGTGACCTCCAATGACCACAAACAGAATGTCCTTTCCCCCACATGGCCTCCCCTGACTCCAGTCCATGTTGCTGCAGAGACAGAATCACACCTCCCCCTGGTGGTGGAGGCTGTCTTGGGCTGGGGCTACAGCCATGGCAGTCTGGGACCTGGCCAGCTGCATGGACTTCACAGGGCAGCTGGAGGTGCTGCAGGCAGCTGGCCGCAGGGAGAACACCAGCAGTCAGTCTCTAAGGGCTTGTACAGTGGTGCTCTGAGAGGTAGTAGAGAGGCAGTGGAGTGAGTGATGAGCCCAGAACCTGGTAGCAGGTGCCCTAGGTTCAAATCCTGGCCCTGCCATTTGTGAGGGCTTGTGGCCCTGGAAGTCCCCTGACTTCCCCAAGCCCCAGTTTCCTCTTCTGTAAAATGGGGGCAATCTCAATCCGGGCGTCATAGGATAGGTACAAAAAATAATGAGACAAGCTTGAAACAGGTAGCTGATTAACAAATGCTTCCTTGCAAGACAGAGTGAGTGAATGGAAACTCTCTGAAAGGGGGTCACGGCTATCAAAACCCACAATCATCAGTGGGAGTCACTAGAAGCCAATTGCTCAAAAAATGCCAGTGAAGTGAACCAGGCTCCCGAGGACTGAGCATCCAAGATCCAACTCAGGGCTCCCACCCCCAGATTCTTGGCCTCTCCTTCCAAGACCATCCCTGCTCTCTGGAAGAGGCCCCAGGAGGAGAGACACGGCCCTTACCTCCTGAACACGTCACACAGGCCTTGCAGCGACCGTCCCTGTCCAGGTAGTAGTCGTGGTTACACTGCTTCCTGCAGTCAGCAGACCCCCGAGGGCACGGGGGCTGCAGGGTCAGCCCTGGGAAAAGAAGCAAAGAAGCTCCAGGCCAAGTCTTGTTGGCAGAGGCCTCACCCTCACCCTATCCCACCCTCCATCACTGAAGCCCCCCAACTCCATGACCAGCTCCCAAACTCTGCACATGTCAAGTAGTCCTCCAGAGGGAGTCCTCAGGCTCAGAGAGGGAAGGGATGTGTCTAACGCCACACAGGAAAAGAGCACTAACTGCCCCCAAAATGACCCTTCTATCTCTGGCCCCTCCCCTTTGCCAGAGTCCTCTCCCCAGTCTCATTGCTCTGTCACTGTCCAGCTCAAAACTTTGGTAGCCACTCTCTCTTTGAGTTCAACAAGGATACAAGGACGCCTACCATCACAACTTCTATTCAGTTTGGTCGCATAGATCATAGGCAGTGCAATAAGGCAAGAAAAAGAATCAAAAGGAGCAAGGTTAGAAAGGAAGACATCAAGCACTTATGGACGGATGATACCACGGACTGCACAGAGCATCCGAAGAGTTTGTAGATGCATTATTAGAAGGAATAAGTGATTTTAGCAAGATAGTTGGATATAACGTCACTATATCAAAATCAATTGAATGTTTATATATTTGCACTGAACCACAGAAATTGCTGTTTAAGATAGGACAGAAATAATCAAATATTGGCATTTCACACAGTTCAAACTAGTACTAACAATAAAAAAGTTAGCACATGAAGTATTGAAAAAAGATATCATTTGTATTATCAACAAAAATACCAAAGATGTAGAAATCTAACAAAAAGATGTAAATATCTCTACACAAATCATAATAAAACATTATTGGGAGAATTTAAAGAAGACCCAAATGGGTAGAGGGATAAATTAGGCTATTGGGATAAACATACACACATGACTACCTATAAAACAGATAATCCTACCCATACAAATATGGACCTTTGATTTACAACAAAGATGGCGTGTAAAACAGTGAGGAAAGGACAACTGATTTGATAAATGGTGTGGATTCAACTGGATATTCATAGGGACACTTTAAACAAAGTCAAAACAGTAATGACCTTAGGAAATAAATGTAGGATGATGTTGAGACCTCAGTGGAGGAAAAGCCTTGCGGAGCAGAACATGAGAAGCACTAGTCATAAAGGAAAAGATGGATCAATTTGACTACACTGAAATTAAAAACACCTCTTCATCAAAAGACACCATAAAGAGGATGAGAAGGCAAGCCCCAGCGTGGGAGAAGAGATTTTAAACACAACTATAAGACAAAGGGCTCAAACCCAGAATTATAAGAAGTCCTAGAGATCAATTCAAAAAAGCAAAGAGAAATGAAAACATATTCATCAAAGACTTGTTTTTCATTATTCACTACAGCCAAAAAGGAGAAACCACCCAAATATCCAAAAACTGTTAAACAAAGTGTAATATTCTTATACATTCACGTACAATGGAAGACTATTGGGTAATAAACAGGAGTGAATGGGGACCCTAATCTGTTGCCATGGGAACTAGAGGCGGGCATCACATTGATACCTGCAGAGACGGGCCTGCTCTGCTGCCCCAGCATGCCTCAGTGTCTGGTACCCAAACCAGGAAACAAGTGAGTCCTTCCATTCTCTACTCTGGCCCCTGAAGGTCTCAGTCCCAGAAGGCCTTGAGATCTTCTTCTCCCCATACTGGCTCAGTGACTGTTTGCCCCGACCACCCCACACACCGTACTCCACCCATTGGACACCACTGCCCTGGAGACTGCCCCTGGCTCCTCTGGAGAGCTTACCTGGATCTGGATTGAGTTTCACCACGAAGGAGCTGGAGTTGGGAGTCATTTTAGAAGCATCTTCTGGGGCGAGGGGGATGTCCCCTCCAAGAAGCATGGTCCTGGCACCAGGGCTTGCTGGGGAGGTCAGGGTGGGCTTGGCCTGGGGGATGGTGCCACTGGGAAGGAAGCCAGAGATGGGACTGGCAATTCTGCTGATGGTGCAGGGGGAATCTGTGCTTAGGGATGGCCGTTTCTACAGAGAAGGGGCCCCCAGACTCTGCCCACAGCCTCTGGCAGGCCCTCTGTCAGATCCTGGGAGCAAGAGCTGTGTTTTCTTGTCCTTCTGGGTCTCCTGTGTGCTCAGGGCAGGCTGGGCACACAGTAGGGCCTCAATGACCTTTCTGCTCAGCAAAGAGGCCCCTTGGATTCCTGACACCCTGGACTGACCCCCACCCACATCCCCAGCCCACAATGCCCTGGGTCTCCTATCAGGTGGGACAGCCCCACACAAGGGTCAGCTGGATAGCACGGGGCTGAGAGTCACCTGGTGGGGCCCTTGCAGTCCTGCGGGCTGGCGCTGCAGTTGGGGCTGGCCCTTGGGGGAGCTGGCTCACAGACGGTGTCCCTCTGTGCTGTGCCTGCAGGGAGGACAGCGATGCCTTCAGCTTTGGTGCTGAGGAGCCAGAGACTCCAGGAGCAGACCTCTTGCCACCACAACCCAGGGAAACACAGCAGCCATTTGATCTTTGTGCCTGCCCAGCAGCCATTCACCTTTGGGGTAAAGTAGCCCAGTTTTCCCGGGAGAATTACACTTCCCAATTTCAGTGTCTGTGGTAAGGAGCTGGGACAGACTGACCACCCCACTCCCACTTCCAGGAACAGCCATGGGACAGGCTGCACCAATCAATCCATCCCATTCCTGTGGCCATGATGGGCTGGGTCAGGGGTGGGCACATGACCCAAGCCATGTCTATGAGAAGCAACATCAAGGTTTTGTTTTTGTTGTTGAGAATATGGGAAGGAGAAGCAGATTTTCCACTGGAGTTGAGTAGAGAGCAAATCTGGAGCTGCTGGTAGATATTTTACAGGAAAAACAACACACAGAGGGGTAGAGATAAGAGACGGAGAAAAGACAGAGCTCCTGGATCCAGCCATACCTGAAGTTCCGCAAAGAAAAATTTCAATTACATGAACCAAATAATTTGTGACTTGCAAACCGAAGAGTTCTGAAGAATACTGGGTGGAAGCACAGCGGAGAAGAAAACAGAGTGCTTTCAATCAAGTGGACCTGAGTTTGAGCGTTTTGGTGGCAGTGGCTATGAGCGAGGCTGACTCATCTCATCTACCTGCACTGTGGTGGGGTGACAAGACTTGAGCGTTCAACGTTGGACTAGATATTCCCTGCTCTGTGATCGTAAGCAATTACCGGCCATCTCTGAACCTCAGTTTCCTCACTTGTAAAATGGGGCTAATACAGCCTTATGGAGTCTGGAGAATTTCAGAGGAGAAAGTCAGTACAAGGTCTTAGGGTAAGACTGAGCTATAAGCTCCACCTGAGGCAGAAATTACTTTCCATTCTATAGCTGGAGAGACTGAGGCCCTGAGAGTTACTCGGTGGGAACTCTGACAGAGGAATCGAGCCAGGGTTTGGCAGCCAAAGGATGGAGTGCTTTACAAGCAGTGCTATTCAATAAAATATGTGGCTCACAAGTCACCATTTTAAATTTTCCAGTAGCCACATTTTGGATAGTAAAGAACAAACAAGTGAAATTAAGCAATACATTTAACCCAATATATCTAAAATATGAACTTTCCCAATGGCTTGGCAGATAAAGAATCTGCCTGCCAATACAGGAGATGCAGGTTTGATCCCTGGCTCAGGAAGATCCCCTGGAGGAGGAAATGGCAACCTGTTCCAGTATTCTTGCTTGAAAAATCCCATGGACGGAGGAGCCTGGAGGGCTGCGGTCCAAAGGGTCACAAAGAGTCGGACACAAATTATGCCAATAGATAATCAACATAAATTGCTTCTGCTGCTAAGTCACTTCAGTCGTGTCCGACTCTGTGTGACCCCATAGACGGCAGCCCACCAAGCTCCCCCGTCCCTGGGATTCTCCAGGCAAGAACACTGGAGTGGGTTGCCATTTCCTTCTCCAATGCATGAAAGTGGAAAGTGAAAGTGAAGTCGCTCAGTCGTGTCCAACCCTCAGCGACCCCATGGACTGCAGCCTTCCAGGCTCCTCCAGCCATGGGATTTTCCAGGCAAGAGTACGTTAATCCTAAAGGAAATCAACCCTGAATATTCATTGGAAGGACTGATGCTGAAGCTGAAGCTCTAATACTTTGGCCACCCGATGTGAGGAGCCAACTCATTGGAAAAGACCTTGATGCTGGGAAAGACTGAGGGCAGGAGAAGAGGGCAGATGATATGGTTGGATGGCATCATCGACACAATGGACATGTGTTTGAGCAGACTCCGGAAGATAGTGAAGGACAGGGAAGCCTGGCGTGCTGCAGTTTATGGGGTTGCAGAGTCGGACACGACTGAGAGACTGAACAAAAATCAACATAAGAAATAACGAAATGTATACTTTCTGTGTACTAAGTATTTGAAATCCAGCGCATATTCTATACTGACAGCCCATCTCAAGTGACTGGCCACATTTTAAGTGCTCAGTGACCACAGATGGCCAGTGGTACAGCTTTGGGCAGCGGTCTGCGGGGGCAGGAAAGAGAGGCCTCTGGCGCCACCGTGTGGCAGATGTAGGAATGCCGTCGAGAGAGCCAGAGCTGGTCCACAGGCAGCTGCAACAGAACTCACAGCAGCTTTTCTTAGGGAAGAGCTTCTAAGCAACAAAAGCCTCCATGCGAGGCCTTCCAGTTACACTCCCTCATTTACAGAAGGTGAGACCGAGGCCCAGAGAGGGCTGGGAATACACCCCACAGATGCAAAGCTGTACAAAATCCCAGGTATCTGATGCCCAGTTCAGAACCCTTTCCCAGGTGGCACTAGTTGCCATTGCAGAAGACACAGGAGATGCGGGTTCGATCCCTGGGTTGGGAAGATCCCCTGGAGAAGGGAACAGCTCCCCACTCCAGTATTCTTGCCTGAAGAATCCCATGGACAGAGGAGCCTGGGAGGCTACGGTCCATAGGGTCGCACAGAGTCAGACAGGACTGAAGTGACTTGGCATGCATACCTGCACCTCTCCTGCCTGCAGGTGGCAGGCTTCTGAGGATCTGTCTACTGAGGGTTTTGCATGAGCAGGGTGAATCCAACCAGATTTGAACTCCACCCACCCCCAGCTCTGATCTCCCCGTCACATCAGACATCTCTGAAGAGCAGATGCCGCGCCTCATGGGGAGATGACTGTGAATGTGCTGGGCATGGTCCTGGCCCTCACGAAGCTACTGGGAGAGAGGGAGAAGAGCACTGACCACACTGAGACAGAGGCCAGTGTTCGCATCTGTGTTGGGAAGGAGACGTGATCTGTGAGAGGTCAGGAGGTGATGTCTGGACGGACACCTGAAGGCAGAGTTGAGTTCACTGGGTGAACAGGGAAGGAAGGGTGTCCCACCCTTCGCATGTGCGAAGGCCTGGTAGAGGAAGAAGCATGGCACATCCATGGACCAAAACGGGGAAACCAGCTCTGATCTTCTGGGAAACGCCAGGACAGAAACTTCAGGTTTCTTTCTTGCTTATCAAGCATCAGAGAATTTCTGCCCCGAGCCTCAAGCCAACCCAAGACCTCCTCCAGCCAGGGCAGTGCCTGGAACTCTTTCTGAGCCTGGCACCTGAGGTGCAGAGAAAGGACCACATGGGCCTCTGGGTGCATCCTCGGCATCATAATGATAGGAGATGTCTTCTGTCCCTCAGGAAGGAGGAGGTGGGAGGTCGGGGTGGGGGGGTGTGGCATCAGCACAGATCGTGGTCCTGGGAGGTGGGGATACTCACCCTGCAACTTGACAACCATCCCTTCTGGGCAGACAGAGTGGTGGATGCAGCGGGCACAGGAGTTGACCACTGATGTGCCACAGAACATGCCGGCCCGGCACTCACAGACACGGGAGGAGTTCCTTGAGCATGGCTTCTTCTCCACGAGGTCTAAGGGACACAGAGAAAAGTCACTGGGGACTCAAAGAGGGTGAGGGAAGGGACCCAGAAAGCACCATGGACAGTCCAGCACATGAGGGAAGACACTGCTGTGGTCTTTCGCTGGGCAGGGCAGCTGGCATGCCCCGCTCTTCCTTCCAGACTGTTCCTGAGATGAGGGCAAGAAGGCTGCATGAGGTAGCCTCCACCTCCTAGCCCACATCCCTGGAGATCACAAAAATGATATTAAAAATAAATGAATATCCCAATATTAAAATAGGCAAAAAAGACAGGGTGGGATATTACATGCATATTTCAAAGTGAAAGCAGCCAATTGGAAAGGCTACCTACTGTGACTCTAACTACATGACATTTGGGAAAAGACAAAACTAGGGAGACAGTAAAAAGATCAGTGGTTGTCAGTGTTTGGTCGGGGTGGGAGAGGGGAAGATGAATGGGCAGAGCACCAAGGATTTTTAGGGCAGTGAAACTATTTTGTATGCTACTGCAACCATGGATAGATGACATTATAAGTTTGTCAAAAATTAGAATCTACAATGCAAAGAGTGAACCTCAATGTAAGCTATGAACTTCAGTTAATAATGCACCAACATTGGTGCATCAGTTGTAACGATGTACCACACTAACGCAAGGTGTTAATAACACTGGGGAGTAGTGGGAAATCTCTGTACTTCTTGTTCAGTTTTTCTATAAATTGAAAACTAAAAAAAAAAAAAAAACAAGTCTATTAAATTTTTTTCAATGGGCAAAGGAATGGAGAATACCCTTCCCCTAGAAGATACACAAGTGGCCAGAAAGCGCATGAGAAGATGCTCAACGTCACGAGTCATCAGATCCATCCATTAGTCATCAAACCAAAACCACAAGGACAGACCACACTGTATCCACCAGGACAACAGAATATACATGTCAGACAGTGACACTAGTGGGTAAGGATATGGAGAAATTGGAATCCTTTTAGAATACTAGTGGGAATATAAAGTAGGACAGAGCTGTGGAAAGGAGTCTGGCAATTCCTCAAGAAGTTAAATATAGATTTATCATATGATCCAGCAATTCTACTCCTAGATACATACCAAAGACAACTGAAAACATATGTCCATTCAAAAACTTGTCTGTGGATGTTCATACTAACATTATTCATACTAGCCAAGAAGTAGAAACAACTCGATATTCATCAACTGATACACAGATAAAGAAAATGTGCTATAGCCATATAATAAAATATTATTCAGTCATAAAAAAGGAATGATGTACTGATACACACTACAAATGGATAAACCTTGAAAACTCTACATAAAGTGAAAGAAGCTAGACACTAAAAGCCACAACCGCATGATTCCAGTTACATGGAATGTCTAGAATAGGCAAATCCATCGAGACAGACAGTTGATTAGTGATTGCCAGGAGATGGAAGGAGGGGAGAATTAGGAGCTAAGGGGTTTCTTTTTTTATTGAAATAAAGCTGATATACAATATTATATGTTTTAGGGATACAACATAGTGATTCACAATTTTGAAAAGATATAATCCATTTATGGTTATCACAAAGGAATTCTCTGGGGGGAGGGAATGTTCTGGAAATAGTGGTAGTGGTTGCACATTGTGAATATAAAACCACAGCACCATACACTTTAAATAATGAGTTTTATCTTTTAAAAAAAATCACTGGTAAAAATAATAATAAATGCAAATATCCCTGAGAAAACAAGAAGGGGCATCCCCGGTCAACCAGAAATGATGAGGACTTCCTGGAACAAGGAAGGCAGATGGGGTTGGATGGAAAAAGGAGACCACAGCCCAAAATATACCCAAGAGGATTATGCTGGAAAAGGCTCTGGTGCTTGTCTCCAAGTGGGTGCATGGCCGGGGCAATAGGGAAGGAATCTGACAAGCAATGCGACAGCATTACCCAGCTAGGTCCCTCACCCCACACTCCTCATCCATTCATGCCACAGAGCTAAGAAGCCAAGCATCTCCCCACGGAGACTCAGGTGAGGTGAGCTGATCAGCCCTGGTGGGAGGAAGGGACCCTGCAGACCCAGAGGAGCAGCCTCTGGCAGACTCTGCCCAGCACCTTGCTCACCTTCACTGCCTTTGGAGGCAGGTTTCACCCTCCACCACCACCCCACCTTCCCCACCTCCCATCCCTATCCAGGTCATCAGATAACAGGTGCAGAGTTTGAAGTCAACAAAAATCAAAGAAAACCAGCACCAAGAAAAAAGAGCCCCACTCAAACAGAACTAACACTCAAGAAAACAGATAAAAGAGAAAACAGAACACGCCTTTGAAATAGATACACTTAATATCCTCTGAGAGACAAAAGGAAATTATAGCTATGACAAGGAATCCTCTTAGGGCACAATGACTGTGTTCCCAATTTCTGTTTCAAATGGGCTTGGAGAAAGACTACATTTCCCAGCTTCCCTTGAGGCTGGATGGGTGGTCATGTGACTTCATTCTGGCCAATGGGATGTGGGCAACAATGACAAAAAAATCCCCTCCCCTACACCTGGCCCCTAAAACCATTTCAGGACACTTTCCTTTCTCTTGCTTGTTGCAATGATGCGGGTATAGCCCCTCATTCTCACTTGAACCCCAGAAGCTTTACTGAGGAAAGAATAAAATCCTGACAATTTTCAAAAATCTGGAGAAGCCAACTAAAGGCAGTGAGTAGACATCCATGGAAAACTAAAGAAAAAACAAAACTATTTGAGTAGCTGCCTGCCCGTTCATGTCACAGGTCTGGGCAGAGGCGGAAAAGACTGTCTGGACTTGCCAATTCCAGGAACCAGGCCAAGTGGGAAGAATGAGCAGAAGCCCTAGAAGTGGATACACCCCTTTTTATGCAGCAGGAGCCTGATAAAGATTCTGACAGAAGGGAAGACAGACCCCCTGCCTGTCTAGCAGACAATACCTATCTCTGGCTGCTCTCTGACCCCCCACCAAGGTCCTTGGAGCTCCTAAAATGAGTTTCAAAAGTAACACTCAAGATTCCTCAAGAAATTAAACATACAATTCCCACATGATTCAGCAATTTCACTGCTGAATTTAGACCCCAAAGAACTGAGAGCAGGGACTTGAACAGATATTTGTACAAATCATAGCAACAATATTCACAATAGCTAAAAGGCAGAAACAGCCCAAATGTCCGTGGACATCAACAGTTAAACAAAATGTGGTAGATATGTCCAATGGAATATCATTCAGCCTTAGGAAGGAAGGAAACTCTGACATATCATAATGTGGATGCACCTTGAAGACATTACGCTAAGTGAAATAAGTCACAAAGGATAAATATTGTATGATTCCACATCTATGAGCATCCTAGAGTAGTCAAATTCATAGAGACAGGGAGTAGGATGGTAGTTGCCAAAGGCTTGTGGTTGGGGGGTGATGTGGAGCTAGTATTTAATGGGGACAGAGTTTCAGTTGCAGAAGATTAAACATTTTTGGAGCTAGGTGATGATGATGGCCACCCAAAAATATGAATGTACTTCATGCTGCTGAAGAGTACACTTTTCTTTTCCTTTTAAACTTTTTTTTTGTATTGGGGTATAGCGGATTAACAATGTTACGATAGCTTCAGGTGAACAGCTAAGGGATTCAGCCATACATATACATGTATCCATTCTCCCCAAAACCCCCCTCCCATCCAGACTGCCATATAACATTGAGCAGAGTTCCAGGTGCTATACAATAGGTCCTTGTTAGTTATCCATTTTAAATACAGCAGTGTTCAACAGTATACTTTTAAATGGTTAAACTAAGAAGTTTTATGTATATTTTACCATGATTATTTTTAGGTAACCCTCAGGAATTCCCTAGTGGTCAGTGGTTAGGACTCGATGCTTTCACTGCAATGGCCTGGGTTCAATCCCTGGTTGGGGAGCTAAGACCCTGCAAGTCACAGAGTGCAGCCAAAAAAAGCCAAAATTAACTCCCAGTCTTCCCCGATAGCTCAGAGGGTAAAGAATCCACCTGTGATGCAGGAGATGCGGGTTTGATCCCAGGGTCAGGAAGATCCCCTGAGAAGGAAATGGTAACCTACTCCAACATTCTTGCCTAGAAAACTCCATGGACAGAGGAGCCTGGCAAGCTACAGTTCATGGGGTCGTAAAGAGTCAGAGAAGACTGAGCAACTAAGCACACACAGCTCAGCTGAAGCTCTGAGCTGGGAGGACACACGAGCCCAGTGAGGTGGGGCAGGTGTGCAGGAGAGATCCCTCACACTGTGTCAGGGACAGAGTTGCTGCCATGGCTAAGCTTGAGCAAGAAGGAAAAATATAACATGGCAACTATGTGAATGTGCTATAGCAGGAAAGACGACAGAAGGGAGGGAGGAGAGAAGACAAGAAAGAGAGGAAGTGCTAAAAAAGATAGGAATATAGTTTGCAAGGACAAAGAACCCAGTCTACAACAAATAAGCAATCCCAGGAGTGCGTCACACTATCAAGGAACTTGATAAGAATATAGCTTCTCTGGTGGCTCAGACAGTAAGAATCTTCCTGCAATGCAGGAGACCCGGGTTTGACCCCTGGGTCAGGAAGATCCCCTGGAGAAGGAAATAGCAACCCACCCCAGTATTCTTTTCTGGCAAATTCCACGGACAGAGGAGCCTGGTAGGCTATAGTCCTTGGGGTCACAAACAGTCAGACATGACTGAGCAACTAACACACAATAAGAATATAAATTCAAGAAAGGAAGAGCTTTTTAAAAAAAAAAAAAAAGATGATTTTTTTAAAAGGATGAGATAAGAAGGAAGACTGCAGTGCAAAAGAAAATAAACTGAGGTGCACAGCACCATCATTAGAAATTCAGTAAGTGGACTACCAGTATCCTGGGGGCCCTATGATACCTGGGCAGCAAGAAATAAAAAAGATCAGGTGGATAATTGAGTTAATGGCATAGAGAAAAGATGGAAAAAACACCAATGAATGCAAGGTAAAAAGGCAGACATTAATGCAATGGATGAAGATGATGGACAAGGAGGAATAGCAAAACAATCAAACATAAGAACAACTGGCATCCGTCAAGTTAACATTGAGATGTATCTCTTGAGCAGAAATAAAAAATCTACGTAAATTCCCCTGAAATGAAGAACTAAATCTGCAGATAGAAAAGACATACCAGATACCAGGAAGAATTGTTTGCAAACAATTAATATCACGGCATATTCTGGCTAAGTTTTTGATCCTTAAGAGTAAAGAAAGAATGATTCTCGGAGTCACCTACAAAGGTGGGAGGAAAAAGCTGACTGCAGAATCTTTCACGGCAATATTTTTTTTACATTGTGTTTCAAAGAGTCTTTGTCTTTTATATAGTTCCACTATATATTATAAATACTTTTTAAGTAGATTTTAATTAAGATTTTTAGGAGTTTCAATATCAAACTCTCAAAAATTAATAGAATGACTATACAGAGAAATAGAAGGATATAGTAGACCTGAAAAGCACCATGAACCACTTCAAACATAATTAAGATTTATACAATTTTCACACAACAGTAGGATATAAATTCTATTCGAGCTCCCATAGACTATAAACTAGGAGGCACTGAAATATATCCAGAGACATAAAACAAGGTGCAAAAATTTCATGGTCTAAAGGTGTCTGTTCTCTTATCGCTATGGAATTATATCAGAAATCAATATCAAAAGATAATTGAAAATAGCTCACATATTTTTAAGGGCAATGCCTCCATAGCACTATTTACCACAAGAAGACACCTATCCTACCTATCCTACCAAGTTCTAGAGAAAATATATCCCAGGATAATATTATACCTGTCCAGGTGGTCATTCCAGTTTAGAGACAGATATTTTCAAACATGAAAGAAGTCAAGGAAGGTGCAAAAGAATCCCTGAAAAGTCCACATGCCAGTGAAACCTAACCAATCAAGTGATACATCAAAATGAAAAATTCAGGAATGAGAAGCTGTGATAAATGGACTCTTCGTGCACAATGGATAAATTTAAATAACAAAGTAAAGCTAGCGTGGACTTAGGGCTACAGAAAAGAAGATCAACATCATAGACTATGCAGAGCAAAAATAATGTGAGCTATAAAAGTCAGGAAGAGGATGCGGAGGCCAACAAGTCATTCATTTTCACTACAGGGAGTCAAGCAACTCTCTGCTACCCCAAAATTGAAACAAGTAGAATATGACTTTACCACAAGAGACAGTCATTCCTTCAATGATTCCTAACCGCTTATTGATTTTCATAACCTCTTCTGTTAATTTCAGAGGGTTTTTTTTTAAACCCTTGTAATATCTCTTGTGATAGTCTAGTTTCTTCCCTTTCCTTCCTCCTCTGAAATATTTGAATAAAGTTAAAGGTAATCATTTTCATTCCATAAGCAGTAAGATCTCATCCTCTTGAAGATTCCTTCTTTCTGTGTTTGTATAATTTGTCTGGCTACGAACCAACCCATTCTCTCTATAGAGAGGGAGAGAGGTGTCAGTCACCCGCTGACTGGCTTTCTTCCTTGCTCTTGTGTACTGCTTGAATTTTTATGTTGTTTCCTGTTTTGGGGGGAGTTTTTGTTTGTTTATTGGTCACACCCATGGCATGAAGGATATTAGTTTCCTAACCAAGGATGGAAACCATGACCTTGTACTGGAAGTGCAGTCATAACTCCTGACCGCCAGGGAAGTTCCTGCTTGAATTTTTATGGTGGATGCATATAACTGTTGTTTAATAAAATGAGGTCAATAATTTTAAAAACTGTAAAGCTATATCAGAGAAATGGTAACATAAACGAAGAATGGCAATCTTAATATCAAACAGAGATTAAGGCAAACACATTATAAGAAACAGAGAGGTGTATTTCATGTTGATAAAGGGTCCAACCCACGAGGATAATATGATACTCATGCACACTGTACCTAATAACATAGCTTTGACACTTATGAAGCAAAAACAGACAGAGCACTATGAAAATCTGATGAAAAACAAGCATATTGGGAGGCAGATTGTAACACATCTGTCTCAGAAACCAACCTTTGTGAAAGTGACAAAATAAATGAGGACGCATCTTATTAAAAGAACATAAGTATTAAGAAGCTTGACCAGACAGGTACACGTGGACTTCTGTACACAACAAACAGAATACGTGTTTCTCCCCAAACACACTAAACGTACTAAACAGTATGAAAACTTATTTGTTGTTCAGTTGCTCAGTCGTGTCCTACTCTTTACGACCCCAAGGACTGTAGCCCACCAGGCTCCTCTGTCCATGGGATTTCCCAGGCAAGAATACTGGAATGGGTTGCCATTTCCTTCTCCAGGGGATCTTTCTGACGCAGAGACTGAACCCGCGTCTTCTGCATTGGCAGATGGATTCTTTACTGCTGAGCCACGAGGGAAGCCCACAAAAATGTATTAGGCCAGAAGAAATCTCAACAAATTTCCCCATCCTCCCCCCCCAAAAAAAACCCAACAAACAAATATGAGATAGCACACAAACCACACTCACTACCCTTAATAAGAAACTAACAATAAAAGCACTTATTGAAAATGTTCTCCTGGAAGCGCTGTCGTCTTGGGAAAGAACACAGCCCTTGGTGTCAAACCAGTAGCTGAAACTCTAGCGCTCCCATTAACCAGAGCATTGTAATTTTGGAAAGGCCCTTAACCTCCCTAAACTTTGGTTTCCTCACTGTAAAGCTGAGATAAGAAAAGAATATTCCCCTGGGGTTTAGCAGAGTCAACACAATATGTAACTGTACATCCCTCCATTGAGGAAACATGGTATCAATAATTAAGTCTCTAAAAAGCATGGATGCAGGAGGGCAGGAGGGAGGCTCTAGAGGGAGGGGATATGTATAGACTTATGGCTGATTTGCACTGCTGTCTGGCAGAAACCACCCTAATGGCAGAAAATGAAGAGGAACTCAAGAGCCTCTTGATGAGGGAGCAAAAAATCTGGCTTGAAACCCAACATTCAAAAAACTAAGATCATGGCATCTGGTCCTATCACTTCATGGCAAATGGAAGGGGAAAAAGTGGAAGCAGTGAAGATTTTCCCTTCTTATGCTCCAAATTCATTGTAGATGGTGACTGAGGCCATGAAATTCAAAGACCTTTGCTCCTTGGAAGGAAAGCTATGATAAACCTAGGTGGCGTATTAAAAAGCAGAGAGATCACTTTGCCAGCAAAGGTCCATAGAGTCAAAGATATGATCTTTCCAGTAGTCATGTATGGATTTGAGAGTTAGACATAAAGAAGACTGAGCACTGAAGAATTGATGCTTTTGAATTGTGGCCATAGAGAACTCTTGAGAGTCCCTTAGACTGCAAGGAGATCAAACCAGTCAATCCTAAAGGAAATTAACCCTGAACATTCATTGGAAGGACCGATGCTGAAGCTTAAGCTCCAATACTTTGGCCACCCATGCAAAGAACTGACTCATTGGAAAAGACCCTGATGCTTGGAAAGATTGAAGGCAGGAGGAGAAGGGGTCGACAGAGGATGAGATGGTAGGATGGCATCACCGACTCGATGGACATGAGTTTGAGCAAACTCCAGGAGATGGTGAAAGCCAGATCTGCCTGGCATGCTACAGTCTGTGGGGTCAAGAAGAGTGAATGACTGAAGAACAGCAATGGCAGAAAACAACACAACATTGTAAAGCAATTATCCTCCAATTTAAAAAAAAGTATGGATGCAAAATATCACAGCTGATATCAATTCATAGATGCAGAGAGGTAAACTGAAGCACCAGGGGGCTGATTCAAAGGACAAGCACCAAATCTTGTTTCTTGCCACCTCCCACCTTCCAGGTCCTCCGCCTCCCCTGCCTCCCTCCCACCCCCAAGGCCCCCCAGCCTCCCAGAAGGAGCCAGGGAGGAGAGGTGCAGCCCTTACCTCCAGAACAGCTCACACAAGCCGTGCAGCGGTCATTGCTGTCCAAGTAGTAATCGTGCAGACACTGCCTCTCGCAGTGGTGGGACCCCTCTGGGCACAGCTGCTTTGGGGAATACCCTGGGGAAGAGAAGCAGAGATGCTCCTGGTCAGGTCACCTTGGAGGGTCATTGCTGCTGGGGTACGGGCAGGGCCTGCCTCAGAAGGAGGTGAGTAAGAGGTGACATCGACAGAGAGAAAAGGACTCCTGAGGTCATCATTCAGACCTGAATTATGGCACCACAGACCCCTCTGTTATTGAATCAATTATTTCTCTTTTCTCTTGTTTGGGCTTAAGTGAGTTAGGCTGCTGTTTGTTACAACCAAAAGAATCTAGACTAGGGACTTCCCTGGTGGTCCAGTGGCTAAGAATCTGCTTTGTAATGCAGGGGATATGGGTTTGATCCCTGGTCTGGGAATATCCCACATGCCATGGGGCAACTGAGGCCGTGTGCCACAACTACTGAAGCCCAAGCACCTAGAGGCCTTGCATCACAAGAGAAGCCACCGCAATAAGAAGCCCCCGCACCGCAACGAGAGAGTAGCCCTTCCTCCCTGCAACTAGAGAAAGCCCGAGTGTAGCAACGAAAACCTAGGGCAGCCAAAAAATAATAAAAATTTTTTTTAATTAAAGAAAGTGGGTTTCCAATGTGGAGACAGCCTTGGAAGAACATAGAACAGGAGCTCCAAGAGAGGAAGGCAGTGGGGAAGGAGTGATAGCATGAGACAGCAGGAGGGGCCCCGCTGAGTCCCAGAGGACTGAAGGAGGCGGGGTTGGGGGTGGGGGGGTGCGCAGTATTCCAGGCAGAGGGAGCCGCCAGGGCATAGGCCCTATGGGGGGGACAGACGCGGCTGGTACAGAGATCAGAAAGGCCACGGGGGCTGAAGAAATGATGCTGGAGCTTCTGGAGCTCAGGCAGCAGAAGAATGATGCGTGTTTATTCACTTTGTTTCTTCTTTTCCCATATTCCACTTAGATCTTCTCCCCTGAGCACCACTTTTAGAATACAAAATCAAACGGTTAAGAAAGCAGCACTGACATACATACCCTGCATGTGTGTGCACACTCAGTCGCTCAGTCGTGTCCGACTCTTTGCGACCTTCTGGACTGTAGCCTGCCAGGCTTCTCTGTCCATGGAATTTTCCAGATAGGAATACTGGAGCAGTTTGCCATTTACTACTCGAGGGGATCTTCCTGACTCAGGGATCGAACCTGTCTCTTGCGTCTCCTGCACTGGCAGGTGGATTCTTTATCACTGAGCCACCAGGGAAGCTATCATGTGTAAAACAGCTAGTGGGATGCTGCTGTGTACCTCAGGAAGATCAGCCTGTGCTCTGAGGATCTAGAGGGGCGGGATGGGGCTGGGCGGGAGGGAGGTTCAAGAGGGAGGGGACATATATATATGCTGACGGCTGATTTACACTGCTGTATGACAGAAACCTACTCTTGCCGGGAAATCCCATGGACAGAGGAGCCTGGTGGGCTGCAGTCCATGGGGTCGCTAAGAGTCAGACACAACTGAGCGACTTCACTTTGACTTTTCACTTTTATGCATTGGACAAGGAAATGGCAACCCACTCCAGTGTTCTTGCCTGGAGAATCCCAGGGACGGGGGAGCCTGGTGGGCTGCCGTCTATGGGGTCGCACAGAGTCGGACACGACTGAAGTGACTTAGCAGCAGCAGCAGCATGGCAGAAACCAACACAAGATTTCCCAGGTGGTGCTGTGGTAAAGAACACGCCTGCCAATGCAGGAAACGTAAGAGACGTGGGTTTGATCCCTGGGTCAGGAAGATCCCCTGGAGGAGAAAATGCCAACTCACTCCAGTATTCTTGCCTGGAGAACCCCATGGACAGAGGAGCCTGGCCGGCTACAGTCCAGGAGGTTGCAAACAGTCGGACATGACTGAGCAACTGAGCAGGCACACGCATGGTGTATCTCAACCATTTGGTTTCTAATGGTGTCACAAAGAGTCAGACATGACCGAAGCGACTTAGCATGCATGCACACAGCACAGCATTGCAAAGCAATTTTCCTCCGACTAAAAAATAAGTTGAAAAAAAGAAACCAAATGGTTAAGAAAGCGTCTGGTGTTGTTCTGGCTCTTAGAACTGGTTCCCAAGTGTCCCTCTGTGCTGATGCTCCCAGTCTCTGAACCGCGTTTTTCTGACTCCAGATGTTCTCAGCGTTTGTCCTCCCTTTCCCGTCACCGCCTCTCACTTCTGGCTCAGCGTCAGGCAACCCCGGCCGCAGCTGCTTTGGCCCCAGAAACTCCCACACAGAGAACCGCTTTTCGCTGAGTCTGGGCTGCCAGTCCCTCCGCCCTCCCCTCCCCCAGCCCCCTTCACACTCTTGTTGTTTAGTCACTAAGTCACGTCAGGCTCCGTGACCCCATGGACTGTGGCCCACCAGCCTCCTCTGTCCATGGGATTTCCCAGGCAAGAATACTGGAGTGGGGTGCCATTTCCTACTCCAGGGTAATCTTCTCAACCCAGGGATCGAATGCACGTCTCCCACATTGCAGGTGAATTCTTTACCACTGAGCTACTACACCCTTGACAAGCTAAATGGAGCCCCTCCCAGATCTTGAATGCCCATCCCTGCCCACTCCAGGCCTTGGCATATTCTCTGTCCTTTAATCAGAGCATACCCACTCCCCACCTTGGTCGACTCCTGCTTATCCTCAGGACCCCTCCTCCAGGAAGTACCCCCTGCATGTTCCAACCAAGTCAGGTCCCCTGGAATGTGTTCTCAGGGCTCCCAGATGCTAACTGCCTGGTGCAGCAGAGACACATTTCGGATGACTTTTCAGCCCACAGATTGCCTTTCTTGGAGAACCGCCCCTATTCCCCCACTCCCTGCCCTGCTAGCAGTGGTCCAAAGCAGTTCTGTCGTTGGGGAACCAGAGCAGAGGTGGACTCTGGTCTTATCTGAGCCATCAGATGCTTTTTTCTTGTGCTTTGGAACTGGAGCAGGAAGATGTTTGTCGGGCATCCCCCCATTGCCTTGAAGGAGAAGCCCAAATGGGGAGGGGACTGAGGGCCAGCCAAGCTCAGCCAGAGTAGGGAGGGCAGGCTGCCTCCTCCTTGAAGAAATCCTCAGCTCCCCCAGGACCAGACGGGGTTCACCCACCCAGCCCCAAACAAACCGTGCTCTCTGCCTAACACCAGGCCTGGCTTCACATCGTCCCCGCTCCCCCAAGCCTGGGGAGGCGCCTCCTATGAAGAGGTTAGCCTGGGCACAAAAGGGGAGAGATCCAGAAAGCAAGATGCAGAATAGGAAGCGGGTAGCCCCCACGTGGGCTCTTCAGTTTTTCAGCCCCTCCAAGTTGTTTTTTTAATGATTTTATTTATTTATTTTCGTGCTGTGTTGGTTCTTGTTGCTGCTCAGGCTTTTCTCTAGTTGCAGCAAGCGGGAACTAGGCTCGAGTTGCCGTGCATGGGCCTCTCATTGCAGTGGCTTCTCTTGTGGAGCATGGGCTTTAGAGCATTCAGGCTTCAGTTGCTGCAGCTCCCGGGCTCTAGAGCACAAGCTCAGTATTAATGGTGCAGGGGTTTAGTTGCTCTATGGCCTGTGGGATCTTCCTGGATCAGGGATGGAACCTGTGTCTCCTGCACTGGCAGGTGGATTCTTTACAACTGAGCCACCAGGGAAGCCCCCCTCCCAGTTCCTGAATGCCCATTCTCGCTCACTCCAGGATTTGGCATATTCTCTGTCCTCTAACCAGAGCGCACCCTCTCCCCACCTTGGCCTTGGCCTTGGCCAACTCCTACGCTGCCTCCTCCCCTCAGTGAATGCCTCAGGGTCAGTGCCAAATAGGAGGGAAGAGCTCAGGGTTCTAGTTAGTCAGCTATATGACCCCGCCTGAGCCAGTTACCAGCATGTGACCATGGGCAAATCCCTGAACCCTGCCTCCCCCGCCACGTGCAAGTTTCCTCTTTGGGTTTCCTATCGGGGCTCAGTGAGCTCAGATGGTTACCGGGCTCAGCACTGGCACAGAACATGCTTCACCAGTGATAACTGTGGCTGTTATTATGAATCAAGTGAATAACCTCCCTGCCACTGGGGAGTGTGTAAGCAGAGGGCTGGGGATCAACTGTCGAGGATGCTAAAAAGAGCATAACAGGCCTGGGTGGGAGGAGAGACCTGACGACATCGTTTCTCAGTCTCAAAGGTCTCCCTGCTTCCTTCCTCCACCAAGCTGCCCCCATACACAGCTGAGTGCAGACTGCAGGCGGCGGGCAAAATGTCAGAAATTTCCCCGAGAGACAGAGGAAGGGGTTTTTGTGGGTTTTTCATTTTTCCTCTCTTGCATGCCCGGAAGCACAAGGTCAATAAAACTCCAGCAAAATGCCCCGCCCACCACACCAGCATCAGGTGCTCAGTCACCCCAGTCACTGGGCCTCAGAGAGGGAATATGTGGGGAGAGGGAGCACCCCTCTTCCCTCCACAGCATCTAAGTAGAGGGAGCCAGGGACTGGAATATCACCCGCTCTTTCCACTCACTCCTCATCAAAGCCCAGCCAGGCTGGTGCCAAAGGGAATGAAGGGCATGGAAAGGAAGCGTCTGTCTTTCTCCCTGCAGCTGGGATTGTGGGTCTTATGGAAAATCAGAGCCCTGTGAGCCACACCACCCTGGAACGTTGACCTCTGCTCCCCTGGGAAGATGTGTACAGCCGGCCACATAACCTGGGCTGGTGGGGAAGGCTTTGTGGAGGGAAGGGTGCCAGGAGGGCAGACTAGAGGTAGCGGGGAGGGCGTCCTGGGTGCAGACAGGCATGTACAATGGCCCAGAACTTGAAAGCATACAGTAGGTTCAGAGGACACCAAGCAGAGCAGTTCCTGTAGAAAGGCCAAGAGAGAAAAAGCTGGAAAGGTGATAAGTGACATCAGTGTAAGAACGAACAATAAATAACTGTTGGATGGATGTGGGTGCAAGAGTGGATAAAAGGGGGATGGGAGAAGGTGGGGAGATAGATCAGGGATGGATGGGGAGGGGGTCCAGTGCTATGGACTGAACTGTGTACTCCCCCAGTACATATCTGAATCTCTAACCCCCCAATCCGTATCTGAATCTCTAACCCCCCAATCCGTATCTGAATCTCTAACCCCCCAATCCGTATCTGAATCTCTAACCCCCCAGTACATACCTGAATCTCTAACCCCCCAATCCGTATCTGAATCTCTAACCCCCCAGTACATATCTGAATCTCTAACCCCCCAATCCGTATCTGAATCTCTAACCCCCCAATGTACTGAGTTGGCCAAAAAGGTCATTTGGGTTTTTCTGACAATGTTGTGGAAAAACCCAAATGAACTTTTTGGCCAACTCAATATTTAGAGATTGGGTTTTTAGGAGGTAATGAAGGTTAAATGAGGTCAACACGGTGGGGCCCTGATCAGATAGGATTGGTGGCCTTGTAAGAAGGGGAAGAGATCTCCCTCCCTCCCTCTCTGCCATGAGATAGTATCTGTCTGCAAGCAAAGAAGAGATTTCTCACCAGAAACAAAACCAAACCCTGCTGGAACCTTGATCTTGGACTTAAGAACCTCCAGAACTATGAGAAAATATGTCTGTTGTTAAGTCCCCAGTCTGCAGTATTTTGTTACGGCAGCCTGAGCAGACTGAGACAGATGGGTAGATGTATGTAGGATAGGTGGCAGCAAAAATAGGAAGGGGGAGGATAGGAGGAAGGAGACAAGAAGAGGAAGGGATGGACAGGTTAGTGAGTGGGTGAAACGATAGCATGTACATGGGTGGGTGGCTGTGTGGCTGACGGGCCATATGCGACCCCTCATCTGTGGCTATGTGGGTGAAGTTCCAAGTACTAAAAAGCAAGGGGCCCCACTTGTTATGTATGTTCCAAAACAACACTGAACCATAAAATAAAGGCAAGAAAGTCCAATAGAGTTCTACTTTTCTGCTACAATGATTTCTTACAATCATTTTTTAGAAATAAAAAATATCAGATTCTTTCCCACATTTCTCTCTGTCCTTGGGTGGCCTGAGCACAGGTTGAGTCTGCCCTCTTGGTGCGGCAAAGAGCCCACAGGGAACAGACTGAGCAGGGTTACTGCCAGCTCAGGGCACACAGCCTTGGTGATCTTGGGCACCATGGCCTGTCACCATCCTCCAGACAGCAATGCTGGCCCCTCTACCTGTCCCGCAGACCCCTGCCCACTTCCTGTCCTGCACTGGGTGGAGTATAAGCCTGCTGTCCTCAGAGTGTAGGTGCAGTTGCCCCTCATGCCCTCTGCTGACATAACAATGAATATCTTTCCTCCCCCATGAGTCCCTGTTCCCAGATATCAGAGACCATGGCTGAACTTCATCTCATGACTCCACCTAGCTAAGGCCACTGGATATGCTTTGGGACTTGTGATAACCACAGAGGATGGGAATGTTTTATGACCTTGTGACCTTTAGACTTATCTGCAGAGTGGGGCAAACAGGCTCATCTCTGTTCCAGAAGGATTTCCTGATGGTGCCTGTCATCTACCTTTTATGCCCATCACTGTGCTGGGGATAGGGTGTTGAGGGAGGGGCATGGTGCAAGCCTTCCAGGAAGTGAGCTCTGGGCAGGGAGATTTGCCCCCGAGAGAGCTGTAGTCCTGGCAGCCCTGGACAAACGTGCTCCCAGAGCAGGAAAGATGAGGCCTGCAAAGGGCTTGTAGGCCTGGAAATGAGGGGTGGTCAGGGGGTGTTGATGGCCCAGGCTTTGGGGTTCACGAAACCCTGGGATCTGGCCGCAGTCAGCTCCCTTGTTTTCTATCTCTGTGACCTTGGGCAACTTGCTTAACCTTCCAGCATCCCCACCCTCATTTGCAAAATGGCAACAGTAAAGGATAACCATGAGGAGCTGATAAGATGATGCAACACACCTGAGGCCCCAGACCAGTACACGTGCAGCGAGCGTCTAAGTGTTGTTGTTTAGTTGCGCAGTCATGTCTGACTCTTTGCCACCCCCTGGACTGTAAGCTGCCAGGCTCCTCTGTCCATGGGATTTCCCAGGCAAGAATACTGGAGTGGGTAGAAGATTCTCCAGGGAATCTTCTTGACCCAGGAACAGAACCCACGTCTCTTGCATTGGCAGGTGGATTCTTTACCACTGAGATACCAGGGAAGCCAGAATGTTCAATAAAGAGTAGTAATTAAGAGACCTCCTGGAGGAAGGCATGGCAACCTACTCCAGTATTCTTTCCTGGAGAATCCCATGGACAGAGGAAGTTGGTGGGCGATAGTCCATGGGGTCCCCAGGAGTCGGACAACACTGAAGTGACTTAGCATGCACACAGTCATTAAAAACAAAAACTTACAAAGGGACGGCCTTCAGAAACCCACAGTCAATGACAATGACGATGTTGACTCTGGTAGTTCCCACTTACCAGTCTCCCCAGAGAGCTGTAACTTGAGGACAAAATTCCCCTCGTCCCCACCAAAGCAACCCCCACTCACCCTCACGACAGCGGTGACAGCACTTCCTGGCAGCCTTGTCATAGTAGCGGCTGAGGTCTCCAAGACAGTCATCCTCAGGGGCTCGCCTCTGGAGCATGAAACACATTGATAAGTCCAGGAGGGTCCCAGACCCCCACCCTCCCTCCTGCCCCTCAGGTCCCAGGAGGCCTGGTATCCAGTTGCTGTCAAGACGAGGCCTGAAATGGAACCTCATGTTATAGTAGTCAGGACAGAAACTCCCTCGAAACTGCTCCACCTTTGGTCTTCCCTAGAGCGATGGGGGCATCCCCAGCCTTCTGTAACTCAGACCCCAAACCTTGACTTCTCCCTTGACCCTCTACTCTAGTGCTCACACCCAACCCATCAGCAAGTTTTCTCGGCCTCTTTGGACCAGTATCCCTACCTCCTCCACCAGGTCCTAGTCCCTATCCCCTCTCCCAGAGAATAATTCACTCGCCTCCTTCCTGGCCTCCAGCATGGGCCCAGCAATAAGAATCTCTGGTAAGAGCTCCTCTGGTGGCTCCCTGGTAAAGAATCCTGCCTGCCAATGCAGCAGACATGGGTTCGATCCCTGATCTGGGAAGATCCCACATGCCTCAGGGCAACCAAGTCCATGTGCCACAACTATTGAGCCTGTGCTCTAGAGCCCGGGATCCCCAACTACTGAGCCACACGCTGCAACTATTGAAACCCACGTGCCCCAGAGCCCATTCTCCGCAACAAGAGATGCCACTGCAATGAGAAACCCACAGACTGCAACTAGAGAGTTACCCCTACTCACCACAGCTAGAGGAAAGCCTGAGTAGCAACGAAGACCCAGCACAGCCAAAAATAAATTTTAAAATAAATATTAAAAAAAAAAAAAACAAACATGTGTATGCATGCACGCTAAGTCGCTCCAGTCATGTCTGGCTCTGTGAGACCCTATGGACTGTAGCCTGCCAGTCCTCTGTCCATGGGATTCTCCAGGCAACAATACTAGAGTGGTTTGCCATGCTCTCCTCCAGGGAAATAAAAACATATATCCTTTCAAAAAATAATCTTTGGTAAACTTGCTTGTTGACGTCTAACTCTCATTCAGACAATCACACAGGTCTCAAGTACATATGCACTGAATTTCTACAGCATAGACACATTCTGCCACCAGCTCCCAGATCCAGAAACAAGACACTAGTACCCAGAACCCCTTCCTGCCCCTTCCCACCACAGAAGGCCCCCCGCTACCTTGACTTCTACACCCAGAGACACATGATGTCTGCTTTTATACTTCACCTGTATAGAAACACACACACCCTGACAACTGGCTTCTTTAATTCAAAGTTCTAATGTGGGAATCACTCGCATTATTGCAAATAGTAACCATTCATTCAAGTTCACTGCCTTGCGTCGGGAGCCGCGTTAGGCATTACTGACAAAATGGAGGCACAGCTCCCAGCCTCCTCTACTCATTCTGCAGGCACGGATCCTGGGATGAAGGAGTTAGGCCTTGTAATTCTGACTTGTCCTTTCCTCTCCTCGGCTGAGTTGACTGAAAAGGAATATTAAGGTGCTTATTGTTCTTGAGAGGAGCATGAGAAGGCACAAAGCCTTCTGCAGCTGTGCTCAGAAAACAATTCATAAAGTTAATCATTGACATTTGTTCAAGGACTTTTACAAAAGAGTGTTCCAGGATGAGCACATAGGCCGTAAGCTTGAGGCCATGGGAGGGATTGATATCTGAAGCCTATTTGTGAGGAGAATGTTTATGGCAAAGGAGTTTACTGAATTTAGGGCTTAGAAATAATTAAAATAGTTAGAAGTTAAAGATTTAAGGAATGTTGTAAAGTTAGCATATTTTACTATAGCTTATAGAAGTTAGGAATTTTTAGAGACACTATAGCTAGAAGCCTTTTTTAAGAGATAGTGAGCTCAGGATGTTAGGGGCAAACAGGACTTAGGAAGATAAGTAGTAAACTGAGGAATGTAGCATGAGTTACAGTGTAATCACAAGTTAACTATATGACACATTAGAAGAGGTAGATAATAGATGATAAGGCTGATTCTGAGAGAATCACTGAAGCAGGAAATCTGAAGAGCAACAAGATTTATGGAGATAATAAATCTGGGAGAGGGGGAACTGAAAATGTCAAACCTCTGGCCTAATGTTTTTGTAAAAGTATAAAAGAGAATCTTAAACTTGAAATAAACAGGCAGTCCAAAAGAAAACTGAGAGGCTGCCTCATTTCTCTCGCTGACACCGTTCCTCTTTTCAGGTTGAATCCCTGGCTGCTGGAGTTGGACTCCAGCAGCCTTGCACTATTGCAACCTATGGATATGCACACTTTATCTATTCTACTCTTGATGGACCTTTGGGTTGTCTCCACTTTTTGATCATTATGCATAACCCTGCTAGGAACTTTCTTATACCGATATTTTTGGTGCACATATGTACACAATGTTGTGTTGCTGTTTTTTAGTTTCTAAGTACTGTGCAACACTTTTGCAATCATATGGATTACAGCCCGCCAGGTTCTTCTGTTGGTGGGAGTTCCCAGGCAAGAATACTGGAGTGGGTTGCCATTTTCTTCTCCAGGTTATCTTCCTGACTCAGGGATCAAACCCACATCTCCTACATTGCAGGCAGATTCTTTACCCCTGAGCCACAGGGGAAGCCCTGTGTACACATTACTGCTGAAGACATACCTAGGTATGGAATTGCTGGGTCATAAAGTATGTGTATGCTCAGCATTGATTGGTTCTCCATACAGTTTTCTAAGTTGTACTGACATCTCATGGCAGTGTGTGTGTTCCAATTGCGCCACATCCCTGTCAACACTTGGTATTGTCAGTTTGTAAAGTTTTAGCCATTTGGGTGAGCCTATAGTGGCGTTTCATTGATCTTTTATTTGCATTTCTCTGATGAGTGATGATGTTGGGTACTTTGCCACATGTTTATCAGCCATTTGAATATTCTCTCCTGTAAGATGCCTATTCGGGTCTTTTGGCCATTTTTTTTTTTAATTGGATTATCTGACTTTTCTTCCTGATGTGTAGGAGTTCTTTATATATTCTGGATGCAAGTCTTTTCTGAATACATGTGCTGCAAATATCTTCTCCTACCTTCTGTTTTGCCTTTCCACTTTCTTAAAGGAGTCTTGTGATGAATAGAGAGTCCTCAGTTTCAATGAAGTACAATTTATCAATCTTTTCTTTTATTGTTAATGTCCTATGGAGAAGCATTTGCCTGCCCAATGTATTTAAATATTCTTTTTTTTTTTTTAAAGGGTTGGAGTGGGTATTTTATTAGCACTTGTTTGTTGGCTGTGTTGGGTCTTAGTTGCAGTATGTAGAGTCTTCAATCTTCTCTGTAGCGCGTGAGATCTTTAGTTGCTTTATGGGAATCTAGTTCCCAGACCACGGATCGAACCTGGGCCCATTGCATTGGAAGCTCAGAGATTTCAGCTACTGGACCACCAGGGAAGTCCCCAGTTAGATATTCTTTTACGTTGTCTTCTGGATGGTATTACTTAACCTTTTCTATTTGGGTTTCATTTTGGTGCATGGTGTGAAGTAGGGACCAAGATTTACTTTTTTCAGGAATAGGCTTTTTTCTTTTTTTTGGCCATACCACACGGCTTGCAGGATCTTAGTTCCCCAACCAGGAATCAAACCCTGGCCAATGGCAATGAAAGCCCTGAGTCCTAACCACCAGACCACCAAGGAATTCTTAGGAATAGGCATTTTTCACGATGCTCTTCCACATGTTTCCAGGGCTCCTTGAAAGCTAAGCCCCTTCATTAGTCAGTGTTCATGAAAGTTTGGAGGAATGACCATCATCTTTCCTGGTGAACGAGAGGGGAGCATGAAGCAGGTTTCTGGGAAATGAGGAGCTCCAGGAAGGGAGCGTGGGAGGGAGGTGGGGGAGACAGGGAAGGAGGGAGCTGTGTCCCACCTCTTTATCTTCAACATTTGAGGAGATGGAGGCTGGCAGACAGGAGGTGGCCACTCATGGGATGGATTAAGCAGGGGCTTTCTTGGGTTGGGGGAAGAAAGCAGAAACCACTGACCTGCCGGGAGAGGCCTGGCTGGCCCAAGGGGATTCCCTACTCTTCTCTCCACCTGAGGGAACAATGAAATAATATGTGAACACTCTGCTATGGGCACAGAGCAGCAAGGAGGCAGTGTGGCTGGAAGGCGGACACAGGGAACGTCAATTATGTTCTTCTCTTCTTTATTTGCACATCTGAAGTGTTGCCACATAAATTTGAAATAATAAACATAACCTACATTTGCAAACACCAGTGACACAGCACTTGTCTGTCTCATGTTACCCAAAGCCCAGGGCCTTGGGGACATTCTGTGTGCCCACCTGTGCCCAGCCCTCTGCTCCAGCAGAATCTCATTCTTCTCAAGTAAACTGGGGGCACCAGGCACTCTCTAGGGGCCGAAACCTGCCAGGACAGCCCAAGCTTCTCCCTGACCCGCAGCATCTCACCGTGCGCACTTGGAATCCTATGGCTGCGGGGAGCTGCGGGCAGTGGGGAGCTGAGGGTTCAGCCCTGCCAAGTCTGCTGAGTGTGAGGGAAATTCTGGGGCCCTGGTCTGGGTTTTCCCCTCCTGGCCTGCCTGCTCCTCTCACGGATAGCTATGGACTCAGGGGGACGTGGCCCTGCTCACTCTCCCCAGGGCCCAGGGGCACAGCGGAGGGGAGCACAAATGCTTATCCTCCATCTCCCGCCACCTCACCCTGGGTCAGTGGAGAGGGCATCCATAGCATTACAAGTCACTCTTCCCCAACTGTGAGCCACACATCACCTCCTTTAGGCCACCCCTAGCACTCTGGGGGGCTTCCCTGGTGAATCAGATGGGAAAGAATCCACCTGCAGTGCAGGAGATCTGGGTTGGGAAGATGCCTTGGAGGAGGGCATGGCAATCCACTCCAGTATTCTTGCCTGGAGAATCCCATGGACAGAGGAGCCTGGCAGGCTAGAGTCCATGGGGTCACAAAGAGTTGAACACAACTGGAGCGACTGAGCATTAGCACACACATGTGAATGTTGGCCCTAGTGGTAAAGAACCCGTCTGCCAGTGTAGGAAATGTAAGAGACATGAGTCGGTCCCTGGGTTGGGAAGATCCCCTAGAGGAGGGCATGGCAACCCACTCCAGTTATTCTTGCCTGGGAAATCCCACAGACAGAGGAGCCTGGTGGGTTACGGTCCGTGGGGTCACTAAGAGTCAGACATGACTGAGGGACTAAGCACACACAGCCCTTTGGGGCCATATCACTACCCCACATTACAGATGAGGAAACTTCAGCTCAGAGAAGTGCAGTTACTTGCCCAAAGTCACACAGCAACTAATCACAGAAGATTTTGAGCTTCACTGTGTTCCCACTTCTCTCCCAGTATCTGGTCCTCAGGCTGCCCATTTTGAAAACAAAAAAGGTCCAGGAACTTCCCTGGTGGTCCAGTGCTTAAGAATCTGCCTTGTGATGCAGGGGACTCAGGTTTGATCCCTGGTCAGGGAACTAAGATCCCACATGCCTTGGGATAGCTATGGCCAGGCCACAACTAAAGAGAAGCCTATGGGCTGAACTAAGACACAACATAGCCAAAAATTAATTAATTTTTTTAAGAGCAGTAAATCTTAAAAATGAAAAAAAAGGTCCAATGTGCTGAGAAGGACATCACATCACATCTGTGGTCTTTCTACCAAAAGTCCATAGTCTGAATCATACCATGAGACAAACCCAGATATCCATTAGACAAACCCAAACTGAGGGACATTCTACAAACCTGCTGGCCTTAACTCTTTAAAATGCCAGTGTATGAAAGATGAGGAAGAACTGTGGAATGTTTCAGAAAAAAAAAGAAGAACATTAAAGAGATAAGAGAACTGAATGCAATGTCTGAATTGGATCCTGAATCAGGCTGGGAAGGGGGACATTGCTGTAAAGAAGATTGAGATAGCTGGTGAAATTTGAATACAGGCTTTTTATCTGATTATGTTCTATCGATGTTGAATTCCCAAAAGCTTGTTCCTTTAACAGTGTCCTTGTTATAGAAGAAACATGCTGAAATATTTAGGAGTGAAGGATCAACATGTCTGCAATTAACTAGCAAACAGTAAAAAATGATGACCATCATCATCATCATAATACATATATACATAAAGAGAGACAAAACTAAAGCAATTGTACAAAACAGCATGTGTAAATAATAGCGCCTCCAGGGTTCTAAGTGCTCAGGAAGGAACGTGCGTGCATGGGTGCTCAGTTACTCAGTCGAGTCTGGCTCTTCATGACCCCATGGGCTGTAGCCCTCCAGGCTTCTCTGTCCACAGGATTTTTCAGGCAAGAATACTGAAGTGGGTTGCCACAGGGGATCTTCCCAACCCAGGGATCGAACCCAGGTCTTCTGCATCGGCAGGCAGATTCGTTACCACTGAGCCATCTAGGAGGGCCCTCTTTTCAACAAGGAAATCTGTATAAATACACAGCTTGCCACCAGGGGGTGCTATCTTCTCGCCATCCCCAGGGGTGGTGGGATTTCAGCCAGGATTTCCAGCTGGAGCGATCAGAGTCCCTTCAAGACAGCAGAGGACTTGGGGGCCTCTGTTCCCCATGTGGGGCTTATGCGGGAAGGCACTGATCCCCTTAACCCCATGGAGGGGTGATCCCCACTCCCCTCACCCCTTGCCAGAGACAGGTGGAGTCCAGGCTGCGGCATAGCTCAACCCTGTCCCCTAGCCTTCACCCTAAACGTCCCCAGGCCCCTGTGGCTGGCCTTCTCTGGAAAAGATACTGGGGACTTTTTGTGCCTATGATGTAATGGTTTTACAAGCACCGAGAAAATGGGTCAGTGCAAGGTACACATGCTGTTGCAGAACAAACAACAGCACTGGCAACCCAAAGGCCCTGTGAAACCCTATTACCACAGAAATCCATCTGTGAGAAGTGAAGAGCCTGCCCAGGCTCTGAGTCTAGTCAGCTGATTTGGCAACTCCAGGGCTACCCCAGAAACCCACCTTGTGCTGGAGGGCTGACGGGCGCCAGGACGCCCTCCAGGGCTGGCGCTTCTGTGCAAGAGGCAACCCCATCTTCCCAGGGTGTTCCCAGCCCAGAAACTAGAAAGGGGTGGAATCAAAGCCCTGAGCTTTGCCTTTGCAGAGCTGTCCTTGAGCCCCCCCACCCCCGCCCCGCCAAAGTTGGCCCTGTCTCACACCCTAGTCTCAGTCCTCACCCTCTGGCCCCATTCATTGCCCCCTCTGCCATCTCCTCATTGCCACACTGCCCCCCACCCCAGTCATTTCCCACCACCCGCTCACTTGGGCCCTCCACCCATACCAGCTCCTGGCGTAGAACACAGAACACAGCAGCCTTGTCATCTATGTCAGTCTCTGAATTCTGAGAGGCTGCCAGTTTCGGCTGGCCACAGGCCCAGACCCTGGATGGCCCATCGGCTCCTGCTGCCCCCCGGGGAAGGGGGGAGCGACAGCCAGGCCGTGCTCTGGGAGAGAAGGGGTTGTCAGAAAGGGGAGAGTGGGAGGGGGAAGCCCAAGGCCTGGGAGGGGGGCTTTTGGGTGGGGTTCCCCGGCAGGTTTGAGGCAGGGCAAGATGTCCACAGAGTGATGAGCTGTGTAACCAGAGTCGTGTGGCTCAGGCTTAGTGGCATCAAGATAAAGAGTGGCATGAAACCTTCCCATTTCTAGATCTATTTTCAGGTTGGTTTGGTTTTCCCTACAAAACCTGGTAAATTTCACTTTCAGAAAGCCCCACCTGGTCACAGCTGCAGAAACAAGAGGCAGGCCACACCTGTAGGAGCCGAGAGTCCACAGCTGGGTGGCAGGCGGGAGGGATGGGAGGTGGAGGAGTCAGATAAGATGCAAAATACCCACAGGGCCGGAGCAGGGCAGAGCTGGGAGATGTGCCCCACCCCCACCCCGGAGCTCTCCACCTCTGTTACTCAAAGTGAGGTGCCTGACCCCAGCAGCATGGGCACCACTTGGGAATTTGCTTGAAATGCAGAATCCCAGGCCTCACCTAGACCTACCATCTATCCCATTTTACAGATGGGGAAACTGAGGCACAGAGTGGTTAAGAACCTTGCCTCAAGTCACACAGCTAGGCAGTATTAGAGCCAGAATTTGGCCATCTGGCACAGGCTCTTATCCACCAGGCTCTGCATCCCGAGTCCTGTTTGTTTAACCTCCAGCTCTACCCTCAGTACCCCAGCTCTTCCTCACCTCTTCCCCATCTGGACTTGCGAATGGCAGGCCAGGGTCTCCTTACATCCCCCCCATCCCTCATCCCCCACTCATAGTTCAGAGGCCAGAGTGATGTTTTCCAAACACAGATCTGGTCTTCTCCCTTACACCCTGTTGAAGATGAGTAGAAAGCTTCCAACTGAACTATGGATAAAGCCCAGAGTCCTGACAGGGGCCCAAGAGACACTGCTGGACCAGCCCTGGCCATCTGGCCTGTGTACACTCCTACTCCCTCCGTCTTTCCAGCAGCCTTGTACATGCTGTTCCCCTGGGTCCAGCACACCTCGACTCTTCCTTCAGATTTCACGCATGCATGCCTCTTCCCAGAGGACCCCCTCCCTGATCACCCCCATCCAGGCCAGGTCTCTGCAGGCTAGAACAAGATGTGGGCAAGTCTGTGTCCTTGCTGGAGGCTTTAGGGGAGAATCCATTTCCCTGTGTTAATAGTTAAGACTGAGGGCCCAAGATTTCTCTGGTGGTTCAGTGGTTGAGAATCTGCCTTGTAATGCAGGGGAAGTGGGTTTGATCCCTGGTTGGGAAACTAAGATCCCATACGCCATTGAGCTATTGAGCCCATGTGCCACAACTAGAGAGTCCGTGCACCACAGCTAAAAGTCCTGCATGATGCAACAAAGATCCAGAATGCTAAAACTAAGACCTGACTCAGCCAAAATTAAAAAAATTTGTTTAAAGACCGAGGACTTGTCTCTTTGCACACTTTCAACTAAGGTCGTTCCCAGCCTCTAAAGGCTGCTGGATTCCTTGGTTCATGGCCCCCTTCCTACATCTGCAAAGTGCACAATGCTAGGTCAAGTCCTTCTCCTGTAACATACGCCTCTCCTTCTGTGTCATCTACCTCTAATGCAGCCAGGAAAGTTCCTCTGCGTTTAAGGACGCATGTGAGGACACTGGGCCCACCTGGAAAATCCCCATCTCAAGGTCTGTCCCGTTAATCACATCTCCAAAGTTCTCTTTGCCATCTGTTAGTCTCTCAGTCGTGTATGACTCTTTGCGACCCCACGGACTGTAGCCTGCCAGGCTCCTCTGTCCATGGAATTCTCCAGGCAAAAATACTGGAGTGGGTTGCCATGCCCTCCTTTAGGGGATCTTCCTGACCCAGGGGTTGAACACAGGTATCTTTTGCTATGTAATGTTCCAGGGATTAGGCTACAGGTGTTCTGACCATAGCCCTGCTCCTAAGTAACCACTAGGCTATTCTGCCAACAGGTTGAGCTTTGTAAGTCTTCTAGTCCTGGGGGCAAAGAGCCGACTCCTCATTGAGAAAGACTCTGATAATAGGAAATATTGAAGGCAAAAGGAGAAGGGGACGACCGAGGATGAGATGGTTAGATAGCATCACCGACTCAATGGACATGAGTTTGAGCAAACTCCAGGAGATCATGAAGGACAGGGGAGCCTGGCGTGCTGCAGTCCATAGGGTCGCAAAGAGTCGGACACAACTTAGTGACTGAAAAACAACAATCCTGGGTGCCCTAAACCCTTCCCTCAACCCTGAAGGTTCATGTGAGGTCCAGACCAAGAGACCACGTGAAACTGCAGTCATCCTCCTCCCGGACCTCAAACACACCCACAGTCTGGCCCTGCCCTGGCCCTGGCACTATTCCTCACAGCTGTCACATCTAAGAACAAGATCCGGTTCCTACCTCTGGTCTCCAGGGAGCTGAGGGGGAGTGTGTATGGCTCCATGCATCCTGGCCCCATAGCTGCACTGGGAGTGTGGTGTTGTGGTCACTGGACAATCAAGGAAGTCCCCATGATGACTTTTTGGAAGAGGAGAACTTCCATTTTTAGTTTTGGGTTTTACTTTTTTTTTAAGGATTCTTGACAGGCGGCCATCCTAAGTAAAAGGCTTCACAGAAGCAAAAGTACCAAGGCTGGAAGGAGCAGAGCTGTGGGGCACTCAGTGATTCGATGGGCTGGACAGTGGGAGCAGAAGGACGGGAGGCCCGGAACTCAGGGCCAGATATCTGCACTGAACTCTTCCTTTTCCACATTGCGTTCCAGCAAACACTGTTTCCACGGGATGTCAGCAGGGTACAAGAAAAATCAAAACCAAAATGCAGAGAATCACTGCACTCCATTTGAGATGTTTCTCCAAGCCTTTTATCTCCTGACTTGCTCTCGGATTCTCCAAGGAAAGGTTGGGAACGGGAGTGGGGAGAGATGGGTGCAGAGAGACAAACTGTTTCCCAAACTCAGTTGGCTATAGAACCCTGGCCTCATGGGACGACTATTCTCTGGAAGTGACTTAGGGAAATGTGGCCTTGGGGCAATAGGGAGCCACTGAAGGTTGCAGAGCAGCTAATGCGCAAGGTGATGGACAGGGCAGAGGTGAGTAACATAACCAAGATCTGGCCTGGAGTCCCAATTCTGCAACGTCTTACTCTTCACTTCCTATTGATGCTCCTCCTGCCCAAGTGAAGCCCCAGGCCAGCCAGGTGAGCCTGTTGCTCAGATGAGAGCCTTCCTGAAAGTTCTGGGGCTGCAGCAAGGGTCTGAGATGCACACTCGGCTGTACCTAAGACATGATAAGATCCACCTCAGCCCTGGAATAACAGTCCTCAGAAGCACCAGCCACCAAGTGACACCGGCAGTGCCAAGGAAACTTCGATGGTGTTAATGAGGAAGGATGTGATGGTGGTGAGGGTCAAAGATGGGGTACTTTGGCTTTCTTCCCCTTCTTGGAGGTGCCCTACCCTGGCATCAGCCTACCTGCCTAGAAGAGGCCAGCAGGTTTCCTTGCCCTTCTGCTTCCTACCAGCTTACATGTGGGGGAGGCCAGTGCCAGCCCCCACTGACTGTTGGGATAGAGAGAACCCTTGGTGCCCCTGACCTGACTCAGCAGTAGAGAGAGCACATGTCCTGGGTGGAAAGTGAAGGTTTGGTTTATGGGTTTCATGGAGCTGCAGGATTGGAACCATCTCAGGGGACCATGCCCTCCCCTGAACCACATGGGGTTTGCAGCAGGTAGTGAAATGAGGCCGTGGATGATGCCTTTGGGAGTCCTCAGCCCCCAGGGGTTCAAAGGCCCCCACATGAAACCTGCTGATGGAGCTTTAAGAGCAAGTCCACCCTGAACACCCATGCGGCCATGCCATCTGACCCGGATGTTTGTGAGGACATTGACATCATCCATGGGGCAGAACCTGTTGTCCCAGGCTCTGCGGCCTGGCCACCTCCTCCCTCCCTCCAAAAGCTTTTCCCCATCAATCCAGGTGGAGGTGAGGATGGGCCCCTGTGGGCTCTCGCAGACCTGGACAGTTCTTCACACAGTACTGATGGCATTCCCCCGCCCCATGTCCCACTTCTCACGCTGCCGCCCTGGAGGGCAGGGACTGGAACTGGTTCACCTTCATCCTGCACCCATGATGCCTAGCATACAACAGGCACTTAATAACGGCTTACCTCTCACAAGGCCTCACCACATTCCAGGAGTTGCTCTCAGCACCTCTCCTCTACCATCCCGTATAATCTTCCAACAGTCTTACAAGATAGCTACTATGATCATCCCAATTCTACGGATAGGGAAGTTGAGGCCCAGATGAGTGACTTACCCTGCCCAAGAGCATCATGTGGTAAGTGTCAGAAGCAGAATATAAACTTGGCAGGCTGACCCTTAGCCATGATGGTCTGTGTGTGTGTGTGTGTGTGTAGTCACTCAGTCATGTCTGACTCTTTGTGACCCCATGGACTGTAGCCTGCCAGGTTCTTCTGTCCATGGGATTTTCCAGGCAAGAACACTGGAGTGGGTTGCCATTTCCTTTTCCAGGGAATCTTCCTGACCCAGGGATCGAACCTGCGTCTCCTCGGTCTCCTGCATTGCAGGTGGATTCTCTACCCACTGAGCCATCAGGGAAGCTCAAACATGATGCTCTATTGCCTCCCAAAAAAGACTTGACAGATTAGGAGTTTGAGTAAAATAGGTGAAGGGGATTAAAAAGTACAAACTTCCAGTTATAAAATTAATAAGCCATGTGGATGTAATGTACAGCATAGGGACTATATTGTCAATATTTGTCAATAATATTGTAATATTGGTAACAGATGGTTACTAGATATTGTGATGCTTGATTCATTAAGTATATAAATGTCAAATCACTATGTTGTATGAAGTAAAGTGAAAGTCACTCAGTCATGTCCGACTCTTTGTGACCCCATGGACTATGTAGTCCATGGAATTCTCCAGGCCTGAATACTGGAGTGGGTAGCTTTCCCTTCTCCAGAAGATCTTTCCAACCCAGAGACTGAACCAAGGTCTCCCGCATTGCAGACGGATTGTTTACCAGCTGAGCCACAAGCGAAGCCCAAGAATACTGGAATGGGTAGCCTATCCCTTCTCCAGTGGATCTTCCTGAGCCAGGAATCGAACCAGGGTCTCTCCTGCATTGCAGGTGGACTCTTTACCAACTGAGTTATCAGGGAAGCCCTCACTATGTTGTATACCTGGAACTAATAAAATATAGTATGCCAACTATACTTCAATTTTTAAAAAGACGACATGAAGGATGCGGTAGGTGAAATAATGATCTTCAAAAATGTCCATGTCCTGCACAAACAACTTAAATGTCCATCGCTTCCACTGCAGGAGGTGCCAAGTTTGATCCGTGGTAGGGGAACTAAGATTCCAGATGCCACACAGAGCAGTCAAAAAAATAAAGTGTAACCAAGATGAATGGGCTTCCCTGGTAGCTCAGAAAGTAAAGAATCTGCCTGCCCTACAAGAGACCCGGGTTGAATCCCTGGGTGGGAAAGATCCCCTGGAGGAGGAAATGGCAACCCACTCCAGGATTCTTGCCTGGAGAATCCCACGGACAGAGGAGCCTGGCGGCTACAGTCCACGGGGCCACAGAGACTGACTGGGCAGCTAACAAGACAAATGGAAGACCCTACCTTTGGGCTGGGATCAATCAACAGGGTAACATAGCGGCCCCCAAAAGGTGTGGGGTCTTAGCCCACATCAGTAGAGAAGCGGGGCAGCTCCACAGAAGGAGGGTTGATGCTCCCAGGTCCCCCTGAGCCCAGGCAACAGCGGGAACTGTGAAGTCATCTCTGGTGCCAGAGCCCCAGATCAGGGGCCTGAGCTCTGCAGAGCTCCTGATTCCAACCCTCAACTCCCATTTGACGCTCGGCTGTGGGCAAAACAGAACTCCTGCTTCTCTCCAAAACGCTCTTCTCTATCCATGTCCAGTTTTCCCAACTCCATAAACGATACCACCACTCAACCAGGGATGGAGCCTGCAAATCTGGACAGAACTCCCCATTCCCATCTTGCCCTCTGCACTCACCCCCAGTCCATCTGTGGTTCCTACGGATTCTAGCTCCAAAGTACATTTTTGTTTGCACATCTCCCCTGGACCACAGCAACAGCCTGGCTCCTGTTCCACCCCCAGCAGCCAGAAGGAACTTTAAAATGTACGCAATGTCATTCCTCCACCCCGCAAAACCCTCCAGCCACAGAGGTGTGTGTTATCCTCTACTTCCCCACCACCCTCCCATGCCATCCCCTGCCACACACGTGGCCTCCTTCCTGTTCCTCCAACTTTCCCTCCTCTATGTGACCCCACCTCCTAGGGAGAGACCGTCCTGCTTTCCCCACTGGGGTAGCTGCCCTTCTCACTCTAAGGTTAGAATTCTCTCCACTGCAAGGGGCACCGTCTGGTCACTGTCTGTCAGTCTGGTGGAATGTTAGTTTCACGAGGCTGAGACCTGCGGAGCTGACCCGGAGGCGCCTGCAGCATCCAGAACACTCGCTGGCGTACAGTTGTTCAGTCGCTAAGCCGTGTCCGACTCTTTGTGACCCCACGGGCTGCAGCACACTGTGCTTCCCTGTCCTTCACTGTCTCCTGGAGTTTGCTCAGATTCATGTCCGTTGAGTTGGTGATGCTATCTAACCATTCTACCCTCTGCTGCCCCCGTCTCCTTTTGCCTTCAGTCTTTCCCAGCATCAGGGTCTCTTCCAGTGAATCGGCTCTTCGCATCAGGTGACCAAATTATTGGAGCTTCAGCATCAGTCCTTTCAATGAATATTCAGGGTCGATTTCTTTTAGGATTGACTATAAATATTAGTGGGATGGATGAATTGCTAAAAGCGGGCTTGGGGCCCATACCATGTGAGAAATACACGTTGGAGGCCCTGGGTGGAGTGACTGACCAGGAGACCTCAGAGGCCAGGGTCGCAGTCTTCATCTCACTGGAAGAAATTTCTGAGAAAAGTGGACACATCTTGGTTACATAGCCCCAGCTTCCAGAACCAGGATCGATGGGCAAACACTTTGAAGAGATAGACTTCAGCTTATCCTAGAGAACTTCTCGATGCCAGAGTGACCTGGGGTGGCATAAGGTGCCTGGGGAGGAAGGAAGGGAGCACCCTGTCCCCAGAGGCCTATGAGAAGCTGAGTGATTACTGGGAACAGCCTGGGACAAAAGCCCTGGAGCCAGGCCTGGCACCAAGCAGCTGCTCCTTTAAGATTTTTCTGAATGAGTGAATACTTGGATGGGCCTGAAGAGTTAGGCACTTATTGGGTAGTTGGACTGATTGGCATATTAAAGACCCTCTCCACCAGCAAGGCCACTGAGAATGCCTAGGTTCTCGACCCTAGGCAGCGAAGACTCTAGAACGAAGCTCCTCCCCTCATCCCAACAGCCCCTGGCAGGAAGGGGAAGAGAGAGCGAAGTTGGAGGACCAGCTTTGCCTGGAGCTGCCTTTTTGGACCGTCTGTCCATAGCGTCTGGGGCTCTGGTCCTACTTTGACTTGACCAGTCCTGAAACTGTGGGCAAGACCCTCCCCTGCCTCTGAGCCTCCACATCCTTGTTTGGAAAATGGGGACCGTGGTCCCAGACAAGCCACCAGCAGGGTCAGGGCACCCAGGACCAAAGAAGACCACATGTGGTCCAAGCTGGACTTAACTAACCAACCGTGCCAAGGACCCTCAAGCCTCCCGGGGCTCCCCTAAGACATCCCTTGGCTTCATTTTCCTTCTAATAATGTTCCTGGAGGTGAAGGGAGGGTTGAGGAAGATGTGTATAAGTCTAAGCATGAATCACAACTCAAGAAACGAGACAAGGTCAGATATGAGTGGGAGCAGAAGCAGAAACTTACAGTAAACGCTCTCTTTCTCCCAGCACTGACGGCTCTCGAGCTGAGTAAAGCTCCCCCACCATCTCCTGTCAGCCCAGGCCTCCTTCTGAGGAAGACCAGCTGGCATCTCCTTCCACTTTTTCACATCAGGGGCCCCCTCTCCGGCTCCCCTCCTCCTGGTAGAGAGTGGATTTCTGCCCCCCAGGCAGAACTGGTACAGCCCTTGCCAAGACAAAACCAGAAAGTCTGTCCTGCACCCACCTCCTGCTGGTACACCTGGGTCAGCACCCCCTCTATGGGGTCCGAACTGAACTCTGGAAACCCCAATGGGAGGCGTGAGAACCTGCCTCAGCAGGATGGCTAAGTCAGCGCAGAGGTCCGAAGGAGCTGGAATGGTGAAGTACGGGTCTGGGAGGGAGGCTGGCTGTAGCCTCAGCGCTGGCCTGGAGGAGGATGGGGGAGGCAGAGCTCCTGAAAAGGCCTTGGACCTCCCTGCCCCTGGCCCCCCTCCCCTGACACCTCGATGAAAGGATAGAGAAGTTGGGGAGGCTTTCCGGGTAATGAATTGTACTCTCACCAGAATAATCCTGGATCACATTACAAAATCGCATGTGGGGAGGCCTTAGGGTGAAGCATCAGAGGCTAAATCTTTTTCTCAGAAGGTAACACACAGCAAGAAAGCCTTCTTGCCTCAGAGATCCAACCACAAAATGATGGGGTCTCATAAAACCAGAGGGCAAAGAAAAAAAGGACTTTAATGTTTGAGCCCTGATTCAAGCCCTTTTAAATAATGAACTTTCCAAGTTTTTATTGGGGCAACAGAGGTGGAAGAAGGCTAGAAGGTGGGGGGAGTACTGAGATGGGCAGGCAGCCCTGCCCCCACTGGCACCCCAAATCCTGCCCAGAAATGACCCATGTCTGAGTGCCCGACAGACCAGGGACACTCAGCCTCCTGGGTCGGCGGGAAATGCAAATAAACACAGCAAGAATATGGCCCTCTCCACCGGTCACAGTGACAGAAATAAAAACTCTGATAAGATCAAAAGTCGGTTGGGATGTGGGGAAGTCACTAATCTACTCTCAAACCCTGCTGGTGGGAGACCAAAGTGTCTAGTCGCCCTGGGAGGCAATTCTGTGGCATCTTTTCATTTGAATGCATTTTCACCCTGCGCCTCAATACACTCTTCTCAGCTTCTTCTCTGAGTAAGAAGCACGCACGTTCCCCAAAGCATCCACATGGGGCTGTATGTTGCAACAGCAAGCAAACAAAAAAAAAACAATGATGGAAACCTTACTATCCATCCATCAGGGACAGACGTTAATAAACTATGGAGCCCCCTACCCTTTTGGTAGAATACTAGATGGCATTTTGAAAGATAAGTGGAGGATCTGTAAGTATTCACGTGGAAAGCTCTCCAAGACATATACTGCAGACATGGTAAAAGCCAAATGAAGAAAGAGCTAAATGTTCCATATGGTATAATATATGGGAAACCTGATATTTTTTATAAAATAGATATAATGGGGACATGCATTTATAAAGCTCTGGTGGCACTAGTGGTAAAGAACCCACCTGGCAATGCAGGAGACCTAAGAGACTTGAGTTTAATCCCTGGGTCGGGAAGACCCCCTGGAGGAGGACATGGCAACCCATTCCAGCATTGAGTAGATTCTCTTGCCTAGAGAATCCCATCGACAGAGGAGCCTGGCCAGCTACAGTCCATGGAGTCACAAAGAGTTGGACATGACCGAAGTGACTTAGCATGTATACACAGCTCGCAGAGGAAACACCAAAGCCATAATGGTGGCTACATCTGCAAAGGAATCAGGATAAAGAGATGCCCAGTAATTTAGCTTTATCTGTAAGATTTTCCCTTCATGGATCACAGCCTTGTCATGGCAAAGGGGCTTGTGCAACTCAATGAAACTATGAGCCATGCCTTGCAGGGCTACCCAAGATGGACGGGTCATAGTGAAGAGTTTTGACAAAACACAGTCCGCTGCAGGAGAAAATGGCAAACCACTCCAGTATTCTTGCCAAGGGTACCCCATGAACAGTATGCTTTTTTCTTTTTGCGTTGAGGATATATTCATTTATCCCTTGTGTAATTAAATACCTATTATTTTTTAATTTAAAGGGTGATTTCACTTTATAGAAAGGGAAGACATGAGTGCCAGCCACAAGTGGCTAGCAACCTCCCCCAGCCCTTCTCACAGTCCTTCCTTCCTTTTAACCTCGCCAAGACCTTAACGCCCCAGACTTTCACCCTCCCCCAGGTTATCAGCAGAGGACTTGGAGGGCTGGGACGGGGTTCTCTAGCCAGGGCCTCTGGCTAGCATAACGTATAATGCTGTCAGCTGCATGCTTCTGCCCTCTGATGTGTGTGTGTGTGTGTGGCGGAGGGGAAATGTTTCACATTGCCCTATTGAAGATCTAAGGGGGCAGCTGCTTGTGCACTTTCCCACCTACACGTTCGCTCCTTCAGCCTGATGCCCACTCCACATCCCTCCTCCTGTAGGATTAACGTGGGGGCTCGCCCCTCCCTCAACACACTGTTGTTGCTTCTGCCTCTGCCCTCTGTACCAATATACAGCATGCATTCACCAACACCTACTGTGTTCTATGCAGAAGTCCACTAGGACCTCTGTCTCATCTTCAAACCCTGCACTCAGTGCTTAGGCGGCAGACCACGTCTGATTAATCTGAGTTCTCCCCCACCTCGTGCCTTTCTGGGTGCTGGCCACTGGTAAGTGCTCAATTTTCCTAAAGCAGCCCCCAAATTCAGTACTGGGGCTTCCCACAACAGACGGTTGCTCCACTTCTGACCTTTTTCCAGGGATGGACACCCACCACATGCTCCAGAGTGAGAAATCCACGGGAGTTGGTTGGCTGGACAAGTGCAGGAAAAGCTGATCTGGCTGGTCTGACCCCCTCCGCCTGCTTCTCACTCACACCCAACTCTCCCTCCCTTTCTAGACCCATAAAGAGACTGAATACCAACCTCTTCTGGTCAAAGGAGACCCCTGCCTGTCCTGCCCAGACCCGCACAGGCCTCACTTGATCTACCCAGGACCCCCACTCACAAACAACCCATCTCCTGCAGGCAGTCTCCTCTGCTCGTTTATATTAAATGAATGAATGAATGAACCATCCTAGCACCCTGGAAGGGTAGGAGAAAACGCCCCCACTAGCCTGTCAGCCAACCAGTCACCTATGAATACTTGCAGATTCCGAACCCCCCGCCGCCCCCCCATTATCACCTGTGGCCCCTCACCCCGCCTGGTCAGGGAATGAGGTGTGGCGCGCCCCTGTTCTCCCCCTTCGTCCCACCAGCCCTACACTGTCCGGACTCAGGGCAGCGATGGCAAGAAAGGGGCTCCGGGTCGCTCATTGGCGCCTCTCCAGGATCCTGTCACCCTCTTACCTGCGGGAAGGCTCGGAGCGCCCCCAGGAGCAACAGACCAAGCACAGCGCGGAGGGCGCGCATCCCGGGGCCGGGGCGGAGGACTGGGCTCGCAGCCTGCGCCCACCAGCTCAGCCTGGGTGGCGCGCTGCGCCCACGTGTGGTGCCAGAGACCAGGAGCCGCGCAAGCGCGGGCGGACCTCGCAGACCCTCGGCGCACCTCGCAGGCCCCAACCGCACGCTGCGAAGTCACTTCAAAAGAGGACGCTCCTTCTCCGAAGTTTCAGCCTTAACCTTTCCCTTCCACCACCACCCGAGGCGCACTAGGTACCCAGTTCCTGTTTCCAGGAACGCAGCTACTCAGCGGTCAAGACAAATGGGAGAACACACGTGCAGAGATGACTCAAGAAAGCCACACTCGCCTTTTGCTGTTTGAATGGCCCGCCCCGGATTTGACAGACCCTGGGCATCCTGCTGCTTCAGGGTAGGGGGTGTTGCCCAGCCCAGCTGGGCTGAGGGGCGGGGAGAGCGGCTCCCGCCCCTGGCTGGGGGGTGGGGGTAGGGACTCAGGAGATTGGGAGGCTCCAGTGGGTCTCAAGCGTCCCAGAGAAGGGCGAAACCGAGTAGGCTCCTGCTCTGGACACTCTAATCAACCCAGACCTTCTCTCCTGACCTGGGAATTCTTTGGAAAGGAGCCCTGGAAGCTGCACAGAAAGCCACCGTTAACCGTTCACCACCATTCATAAATGTTCGCTGGGAAATGAATCAGTAAAAGGATGGATGGGCGGATGCGTGGGTGGGAGGATGGGTGGATGCCTGGCTGAGTGGGAGGGTGGGTTGTGGGTGTATAGATGGCTATTTAGACGGACTGATGGTTGGAGGGGCTGATGGAGAAAAGAATAGACATTCAGTTATCAAACCGCAGGTGTTTCCCTGCCCCCTGAGAGTTTTCTGCCTAGAGGAGGACCCTAGCACTCTTCCCTAAAAGAAAGACAATGTGCAAACCTCATTCCAATAAGTTCTCATTTGCAGCAGTTGATTTTCCCTTCCAGGGCTTCTGTGTTGCAAGGCACAAGGCCCTGTCTTCCAGAAATACCTCCATCTCCTTGGCCCACCAACAGTCATGTCCCATCAGGACTCTCCCAACAAAGTCCCCACAACCCTCCCTGAACTCCTGGATTCCCCTTCAAAAAGGGGATAGGAATGCCTATACTGTGCCCCTCCCTGGAGACCCACTTCTGGGCTCTCCCCAGATACACTGGGCCCAGTGTCCTGGGATGTTTGAGTTGGAATTGTGTTAAACGATTAAGTAAAAAATTATGAAAGTGACCCCATGACATTCACAGAACCAGGCAAGTGCAAGAGCAACCCAGGACGCCTACTCCCCAGTCCAGAACTCACTATGTAGAAGAGCTGGTGCTCCAAATAAATAAATACTTGTTAAACACACATGCACAAATAATAACATCAGAACAGCTGACATTCAGGGAAACACAAATGAACGTTAATTACAAGCTTGAAAATTCCACCTTTCTAGCAATTGGAGAGATGCAAATCAAAGCAAATTTGGATACTTTTTTAGACTTATTAAGTCATCCGGGTTTTCTTTTCTCCTTTATAAAAACAACTTTGGTAAAGTCCAACCCCAAAGTTGTGGTGAAACCAGAATACACATTCATATTCTGCTAGTACATGCTACAACCTCTTTCAGAAAGCAATATGACAATGCTTTAACAAAAGCCACCCTCCCCCCAAAAAGTTTACAACTTCTGGCTCAGTAATTTAATTCTAGTAAAGAAAGACTAAGAAAATAGTTGAACTATAAAAATAAAAAAACTATAAAGACGGTCACTTTTCTTAAACCATTATTTGTAAATCTTGGAAATACCCTAGTAATCACAACAGGGAATGGTTAAGGAAACTGTGGTCTACACATTTAATGGAATACTACACACCCATCAAAAAAACTGTAAGCCTGAGCAAAAAGACAAGTCCATCAAAAATGATAATTATAGTGACGCTGTGGAAGCATGTCTTTCCCTCCTGTCCTTCCCCTCCTTGGAGAGAAAGGGACCCTTAATCAAGTCTCCTCCTCAGAGTGGAAGGGGTGCTTCTCAAATTGCGTCATTTACTTATTGTAATAATAATAGCTGTCTTTGAGCACTACTTTTTGCTAAGAGTTTTCAGACTGTTCCTTGAATCCTCAGGGAAACTTCATGAAGATTCAGTGTTTGTGCCCATTCTGCGGGTGAGAAACTGAGACAAGAGCAGTGAATCCATGAAGCCAGGGCTCCCTGGAGCCAACAGTGCTCACTGCCCTGCCCCAACTGACTTGGTCCTAAGGTTTGGGACACACCTCTGTGCAACTCATGTCTGTCTTCAGAACCTGCTCCAGTGCCACCACCCTCCCTTTGTAGCTTTCCTGGCACTGATCCCTCCCCTCCCCCAGCCATCTTCCCAGTCACAAAGGCGGTTTCTGTCGTTTTTTTGGTATCTCAATTCTAGAACTGATCTCACTGTGTCATGACTGTAATGACTGATTCGAGTATCCATCTGACCCAGGACACTGGGGGCTCCCAGAGCACCAGGATGTCCTGGGAAACCTAATACAGAGCCAAGCCCAGGGCTGCCAGCCAATGACCAGCCAGCCCAGGGAACAGCACAATCTGTGGCCAGGTAATAGGCTGGGTCCCAGGAGGGGGTGGAGTGGGGGGTCAGGGGAGAAATTGCAGCCCCCTATGAAAATGGCAACTTGGGGGACTCTGGTGAGCAGGCATTGGCCAGACCTGAGTCCCTGTCCTCTGTAGGTTTTAGACGGTTCGCGAACCCATGAACGCGTGTGAAAGTGCTTTGAAGAGCAGGAGGGGAAGTCCCGAGGACCCAGGCGAGGCATAACAGCGGGTCCTGTTGTGGGATCTCGGGGAGGGTTGGGGGGCTGCCCCACCAGATCGAGCTGTGGAAGCCAGGCCCCTAGGCCTGCAGGAGGCAGGAAGGTGCACAGCGCTGCCAGGACCATCTCATCTCAGAGCAAGGGGGCGGGAGGCAGGTGCAGCAGGAAGCTCTCTGCAAGGGACCGGGAACCTGTGTCACCAAAGGGATGCTGAGCAAGACACAAGGTTCCGACTCGGTTCAGGAAAGTCAGGGACTTCCCCAACAGCTGGGAACCCCAGCCCCAAATGGCCCCAAAATACCCTCAGCAGATGAAGGGATTCTTTCTGTCACAGGCAGCAGCAGGCAGGTAGAAGGCTGAAAGCTGGGGCCAAGGGAGGGGTAGAAAGTCTGGGCCTTTCTTTGACTGGCACAGGTACTTCTCTGAGTCCCTTTCTTGAGAGCAGTGGTGAAGGTGGGGCTTCACTTGGGGGCTTCTCTGGCGGGACCTTCATGTCAAGCTGCCTTGCTTGAACTCAAGCCCCCAGAGCTCTGTCCTCCTAAAGGCTCAGAACTAGCTAGACCCTGGGGGCTCAGCTCCAGCCCCTTAGAGGGTGGTAAGAAGTGGTGGAGTTCAGGCCTCAGTGTTGGGAGAAAATAGTAGGGGCTCCCAGCTGGCTAGGGGAACCCCAGCAACCCATACCACAGGCAGGATACCCAGGCCCTTGGCCAGACATTTAAGCCTGGCAGCAAGGTTTTATTCAAGTCAATATTGCTATCTCCACTTCACAGATGAACAAACACAGAGTCGTTCAGTAACTTGCCTGAGATCACACAGCTTGAGATTGGCAGGGCTGAAAGTTGGCTCCAGTCCTCTAACTTTCAAGGCTCCGTTGCCCTCTGTTCTCTCTCTAGGCCCCTGTTTCTCCAGGAGAAAGAGCACTGGTAACAGGAGTCCTAACCTGCCCATGTGACTGTGGGCATGCTGTTCTTTTCTCTATAGTTATCTATCTCAGTGTACCACAGACCTTAGGAGCTGAAAATAACAAACGTTGCATCCCACTATTTCTGGGGGGCAGCAATTTGGGAAAGACCGGACAGGGTGACTTTCTAACATCAAATGTCAGCTGGGACTGTAGTCATCTGAAAAGCTTGACTGAGGCTTCCAAGATGAGCCACTCACACGGCTGTGGGCAGGAGCCTCAGCCGCACAGGGCTGCTTGGGTGTCTCCCCAACATGGCGGCCAGCCTCCTCCAGAGCAAGTGGTTCCAAGAGAGCAAGATGGAAGCCACATTGTCTTTTATGATGGAGCCTCAGAAATCACACTTCACCATCCCCATGGCGTTTTGCTGACTGCAAGCCTGGCTCTCCTCAAGGTGTGCAGGGTCTGCACAGGGGCGGGAGGACCTGTAGGCAGGCGGGGATCATCTGGGCAAGTTTCCTTCTCTGCCAGATGTGGATTTGAGTGCTACCAGGCAAACTTCTAAGGGTTGCAAGGAGCCCTGAAAAAAAAAATGGACATTAAAAGCGCTTTGAATTAGAGGGGAGAAATGTAAGGTTTCACTGTCCTTTCACTACACCCACCAGGTACCTAGGGCCCTGCTGAGGCCCCAGACCTCTCCATTCTGGATCACAGCTGAAAGGCCCATGGCCTGGGGTTCCCCTTCCCTAGGGGTGAGTTAATTGTGGCATTCACCATTCCAGCCAAGAGGTGACTCAGGCAGAGGCCCACAGCAAGGACCTTAGGGGTCAGAGGTCTTTCCCACCTCTCAGGAGATGCCAAGTGGTTGCCTCAGAACAGGCCAGCCAGCTAGTCACACAGGCACCGTGGGGATACTTCCCTAGGCCCCTGGGACCCGGGGATGGCCTCAGTTATGGCTCCAGTTTGATAGGTATCAGCTCTGCTGTGAGAAGACTACATGGAGAGTCAAGAGCCCAGGCCTGACTCCAGCCTCAAGACTTCTCCTCACTGGGCTTCTGCACTGTGATCTGTGAAGTGAGGGGCTGGGATATGATGACCGGTTTTAAAGGCCCCTTGTTCTAAGGCTTCAGGGAGAGTGAGAGAAATAGGAGGTCTGGATCCCCCTCTGGGCCTGAGGGCTCCTGGAGGATGTTTCCAGCTCTGTTCTTCTAGGCTGGCCTCAAGCCTTGGAACCAGACAGCCCGGCCAAATTCCACCTCTGCCACTTACTGTGTATATTTGGCCAAGTTTTTCATCCTCTCTGAACCTCAGATTCTTCATCAGTAATATGAGAATGACAATGTCTACTGTAAAGTGCTGTTTCAGCTGTTTAGTCACTAAGTTGTGCCTGACTCTTCTGTGACCCCATGCATTGTAGCCCACCAGTCTCCTCTGTCCATGGAATTTTCCAGGCAAGAATACTGGAGTGGGTTGCCATTTCCTCCTCCAGGGGATCTTTGTGATGTAGGGATCGAACCCATATCTCCTGCATTGGTAGCTGGATTCTCTACCACTGAGCCACCAGGGAAGCCCAGAAGTGCTGAAGTGAGGATTAAACAGGTTAAGGCAAATGGCACCAAGAGGAATCTCTGCTCTCCCAGCCCAGGAGGGGCATCTGTCCTCAGTGACAGTCTAGCCTGTAGGCTCAGGCACCTCTCATTCATCCGCAGCCTCGTGGCCATTACTTCTCAGGAACTCCTGGGACTGGTAGATGGGGAGGACTTCCTGTTTTGTACCATCATTTCCTTCTAACTTCCAAAGAGATGGAGAAGGAAGCTAAGACCAGAGAGGGAAAGAGATTTGGCCAAGAGCCACAGCATGTCGGGGATGACCTGGGCGGAGACTGTCCATCACAGAGTCCCCGTCTTCCCCAGACCTTCCTGCTCAGGGAGGCCGTTGTGAATGGGGGTGAGTCATTTAGACTCAGGAAACCAAACCCAGTCCAATATTAATCACGGAATCAGAGACATCGGGTACAAGAAGGAAACAGAAGCAACGGATGGTAGTGGCAACTCAGGGGAAGGTGCAGGTGAAGAGTGTGTACTCATGAGCGCATACCCACATGGAGGTCCCCAGACCCGTGTGCCCCGACCAGAAGGCCCAAGGAGGAGAGGACCACACCTCACAGGGCCATTCTTATCCCAATAAGCCATACTCCCTTCAGAAGCACCATCCCCACCGTACAGGAGGAAACATTGAGGCCAGGGTCTGTTGGCTTCTTGGGAGGAAAAGAATCTCCTGGGGCAGGGATTTTTGTCATAAAATTCAGTGCCTGTCATCAGCACACAAGGCAGACTGAATGAATCAAAGGTGATTACCAGATACTCAGCACGGCAGCCCTGCAAAATGACAATTTAAAAAAAAATTCCATGGGAAAAAAGATGCTCAGAGAAGTTGTTTACTCAAGTCAGTCAGTTAGTAAGTTCTAGAGCCATGATTCAAACCCCAGTCCGTGAGTCCCCTCTCTAGGGTGGTGGTTTTCCTTGCTGTAACTTGTACTTCTACATCTTGTTGTCCTGGAGGCCAATGGTCAGCTTGCTCCCCTTCATCACCCTGGATCTGCTCTTGGCTTCCAGGGATGTATATTGTAAAGGAATTTGCTCCACAGGAATTGGCCTTCGGTTTCCTGTCACCCGTCTCCTTCCCCACAGGGGCCAGGTCTCTGGCAGTCAGGCTGAGGAAGACTCTCCAGGGCCTGGACTTGAGGGGGCCAAAGGCACCCCATCCTCCAACTGGGACTTACAACACAGAAGGTTCCAGAAGCCAGCTTCACTTTCCTGAAGGCTGAGAACTTAGAGACCCGAGGAGGGACTGACCAAGGCTCTATCCACTGCTTGCCCCTCAGCCTGAAATTCTACCATTACTCACTCCTTTGGGCTAAGGTATGCTAAAGCTGAAACTCCAGTACTTTGGCCACCTCAAGTGAAGAGTTGACTCATTGGAAAAGACTCTGATGCTGGGAGGGATTGGGAGCAGGAGGAGAAGGGGACGACAGAGGATGAGATGGCTGGATGGCATCACCGACTCAATGGACATGAGTTTGAGTGAACTCTGGGAGTTGGTGATGGACAAGGAGGCCTGGCGTGCTGCAATTCATGGGGTCGCAAAGAGTCGGACACGACTGAGCGACTGATCTGATCTGATCTGATCGAAGTCCCTAGTAAAAATGTAAATCATTCTTGGGGAAGCCACTCGGTAAGTCATTAACGGTGTCACCACCCAACATGGGCTGGTTGCTCAGAAGATCCTGGGAGGAGAACAGGGCCAGAGGGTCTGATGGCCAAGTATAATGTGCTGCTCACTCAGCAGTCTGAGGAAGCTCTGATTCAGACTCCAGCTTAGCATGGCCAAAAAGGGACCCCAAAAGGGCTCCTGCCCCCTTGATCTTATCCTCTGTCACATTCCCTACTGGCCTCCCTTCTGTTCCTGGGGCCACCAGGCTTATCCCTACCATAGGACCTTTATACTTGCCAGTTCCTCTGCCTGAATCCCTCTTCCCCTAGCTCTTTGACCTGTCAAGGAAACTTTCAGGGTGATGGATATGTTCCTATCTTGGTTGTAGTGATAGATGAATACAGATGCCAAAATTTATCAAGGCTTCCCCAGGGGCTCAGTGGTAAAGAATCCACCTGCAATTCAGGAGATGCGGGTTCAGTCCCTGGATCAGGAAGATCCTCTGCAGAAGGAAATGGGAATCCACTGCAGTATTCTTGCCTGGGAAATCCTATGGACAGAGGAGCCTGGCAGGACCACAGTTCATGGGGTCACAAAGCACTGGACGTGACTGGGCGACTAAACACCACCACCACCTTAAACAGGTAAAGTTTATCATGTGTCAGTTACACTTTAATAAAGCTGTCAATAATTTTTTTATGCTGCCCCTTCTCACCCTTCAGGTCTTGGCTGAGACAAAGACTCTACAAAGAAGACTTCCCTGACCACACAAGCTGATACTGCCGCTCTGTGTCCCCTCACTCTGTTTATTCCCTTCCAGGGACGGATCATACCACCATCTGAAATGGCGTATTTGCCAGTGGCCTGACTTTCCGCCTAGGATGAGTGTTCATAGGCTCAGAGACTATCTGATGTGAAAGAAGGACTTGGTTTAATGAGTATTTTCCGGAGGACTCAATGGCCAAGGCCCGGGGCCCTGGGAAGATGGCGGGCATCTGCTCTGCCTCCCCGGGCTCCTGCGGCATGGAAGCTGAGAAAGACAGACTCTGCTCTGAAAGTGAAACCCGGAACAGAGCCTCTGCTCTTGAGTCCGCATCATCATCCATGCAGTCACTGCAGGCGGGCGGTGGGCCACACTCCCTGAAAGGAGGGACCCTGTTCCCAGCAGGAGCGGCCCATGGGTGTGCAGAGTTCATTCAGAAAACCCTCTGGGGTTTTCCTCATCAGTCCGTCCACGCCACTGGGGGAAGGTTGGCCCCCCCAGGCCCTTCCCTCTCTCCAAATAGGAGCTATGAGGCCTTAAGGCCTGGTGGGGCCTGGGGCTCACCAGCTACGAAATCCCAGAGATCTGGGGAAACTAAGGCCTGGCCCTGACTCAGGCCTGTTAGGTCTGGAACTCATGGGGTTCCTGCTGGAGACTGGGACGTGTTCTGTGTTACGGAAAACCAACAGTTGTCATCCACACCCCCAGCTACTCATCATGAACTAGTTTCTAGTTTGCATAAGAAGCTGGTCCAAGGTGTGAGAAACAGGCGATCTGGAGAGTAAGAGTCCCTCCCCTAACTGATTTACACTGACCTTGAGGCCAAAATCATGCAGCAAGTCAGTGCAGGGACAGCCCCTAGACCCAGCCTTCTAATCTCCCACCTTCACCATCACCTGCCTTGTCGTGTTTCTTTGCTGCTTTGTGTCATCTGCCTTCTCCAGGCCTGCCATCTGGGAGCAATGTCTTGACCCCAGCGTTTCAACCCTGGCAAAGGAGGCAGGCAGGGAGTCTGATGCCTGCAGAAATTGCTGGAGTATCAGGGGTTGGGGGACTGTCGGCCTGTTAGAATGCTGCAGCCACTAATGCACACCCGACACACCCGTGCTGGCACACCCACCATCCCAGACATCTTAGAAGCTGAGCCATCTGCTGTCCGGAAGTGGTCCTGGTGTCTGTCCAAATTGGTGCTGGGGAAATAAGCCCTATGCCAAGGATAAGAAGGGGGAATGTTGCCTGCCCCATGCCCACTGCCCAGGGGCCTGTGTGTTGGTGAGCTGACACTGCATTTCAAATGCCCACTGCTTGGCTGTGGTAGCCCAAAGGAGGCAGCCTGTCCTGTGTTCCTTGAGGCCTAAAGTCCAGCCACTTGCCAGCACCCACCCTCGTGCTTAGAAGCAGTGAGAGCAGCTACTGCCCTTACCAGGAGGGACCCTGCTAGATGGTCGGAGGACTTTCCTGAGCCATGGCCTTCCAGCTCTGTAGGAGCCACTGAACTGAGCCATGTGAAGAAACTGTCAGCACCTACAGGTACCAATGGCCATCACTGTGTTCCCAGTACCCTGAGGCCCCTTCCACGCTGTGCTCTAGGGGTCAGAGCTTGGCCATCCAGGCCTGTGGGGCATGTCAAGGAGAGCTGGATGCCCACCGAGACCTGGAACTGCCCCAGGCCCACCTCCCATGGGACCGACCAGCACCGCAGACCTAACGCCTGCAGGAACAGAAATGTTTGGATGAAAGCAACACATTTCTGCTTGTTTGAGGGAGTGAGTGATGGGAACTGTCATTCATTCATTCAACAAACGCTACAGGCGCGTGGGTAGTATACCTCTAGGCTAGGTGCTGGGGATACAGCAGCGAACACAGTCAAAACGTCCTGCCTTTGAAGAGTTTCCATTCTAGTGAGGGGAAGGCAGACAACACATAAAATAAATCAGTAAAGCACATGGGATTTTTGAAGGGGAGACGTGCTATAGAGAAAAGTAAGGGGAAAGGACGAAAAGCGAGTATGCTGGGGTGGAGAAGTACACATTTAAATCAAGTGATCAAGAAAGGCCTCACAGAGAAATTGACTTTTGAGCAAAGGCATGAAGAAAGATTGAGAGGGAGGGAGCCAGGCAGATGGGGTGGGGGTAGGGGGTGGTTGGCACAGAGAAGCCAGTGCAAAGGCCCTGAGGTAAGGGTGAGATAGCCCCAGCGGCTGGTGGGGTGTGGTCAGAGGCACAATACAAGGTTTGCAGGGCCTGTGGTCACTGTAAGGACTTTGGTTTGCACCCTTACTCAGACGGGGGCTACTCAGGAACTTTGACCAGGGGAGAAGTATGACTTTGACTTGGGTTCTTCTGGGGTCTCTCTCTGACTGCCATTGTTGGAAATAGGGTCAGGGGGTGGGTGGAGGAATGGAAGCAGGAAGACCATGGAAGAGGCCAACCACAGCCTTCAGGGGAGAGGTGGTAGAGGCTTAGACCAGGAGAGAGCAGTGGGAGAGCTGAAAGGGGGCCAGTTTCGGAAGGGAGAATGGACAGGATTTGCTGACGGAGGCACTGAAGACAACGCATGGGAATCTGGGAAACCTGAAGGATGGAATTGTCTTTCGCTAAGATGGGAGAATGGGAAAATTAGTCACCCACCGGTGACTTAGGAGGGAAGGCGAGTGCTGCAGGAGCACATGGCAAGGGCCACGTAACCAGACTGTGATGTGGTGGGCATGGTGGTCAGAGAGGGCTTCCTGGGGGAAGTGACATTTAAGCTATGACCTGAAGGAAGAACGAATAGGCTGGGGTGGACCAGCAGAGAGTGGTGCTGCTGGGAAGACCTTGATGAGGGCAGTTAGGGGGAACTTTCAGCAGCCCCAAGGGGCCCGAGTGTTGCCAAGGGTGAGGAGAGCGAGCTCCAGACGAGGCCAGAGGTGGGCAGGACTGGCCAGGCTGCTTACTCAGCACCCAGAAGAAAGGAGGCTTGGCCTTCGAGCAGCCCAATCAGACCGAGAAATGGAAATGGGTAATAAATAGCCACAGATGAGTCATCTCAAGCCCCAATTCTAAACCCGCTTTGCAGCTCTCCCCAGCCTGCATCCTTCCCGGGAGGGGCCCCTGATTTCAGAATGACCAGGTCAGGCAGAGCTGAGCCCCTAGGGCCCCCTTTGCCGGGAGCTCACCCCTGCAAAACCCCAGGCGGTGAGGTAGCTCTTCTTGCAAGAACTGGGCCCCTATCACCATCCTTGGGACTCAGATCAAAATGGAGAGCACACAGAAAACCCTTCTCAGACCACCAGTGGTTCACATTAAAAAAAAAAAGGATAGAAAGAAAATCCTTGTACAAATAAAATACAATTGGAAGTACTCAGATGTTTGTTTGTTTGTTTTGTTTTTAAGTATTTCGAAAAGTCAGACAAGGCCCGAGTTCCCATCCCACCTCTGTTACAGCCACAGCTGGGCGGCCTGGAACAAGTTGGTTAACCTCCTGAGGCCTCTGTTTCACCCACTTCATAGGGTTGTGCAAAGATTAAAGGAGACGATAAATCTTAGCACAGAGCTGGGCACACAGGAAGCTCTTGAATACTCATTGCCCAACTACTACAAAGACAGGGATCTCTTCTAAATATGTGGCCACCTAGTCAGGCCCCAACCACATGAACTGATGGGGCCATTGTTCTCTCCAAAGGCCCCCCAGTCCCCTGGGCCTCAACACCGGAGCACTGGCCCTGGCATCTCAGGACCTCGGCTAGAAGACACCATCTCTGTGCAAATGTCCTTAAGAAGATTGTCCAGGTCAGAAGCTGACATGAAACATGCAGAAACGCCAGAGAGAACTGTTAATATCTCCCAACAATAATACTGACTACCATCTACTGAGCAATCACTATGTGTATGTCAGAGCTCACCAGACTGGCCCTTGGATTCGCTCCCTATTGCTGCTGTAACAAAATGGCACAGACTGGGTGACTTAAACAACAGGAATTTGTTCCTCACAGTTCTGGAAGACCTAGATCAAAGTGACGGCAACTTTGGCTGCTCCTGAGGCCTCTCTCCTTGGCTTGCAGTCAGCCACCTTATCACCATGTCCTCATATGACCTTTTCTGTATGTGTGCACGTCCCTGGAGTCCATTCCTGTTTTTTTGCCATGCAATAAGGCTGAGTGGCATCACTGACTCAATGGACATGAGTTTGAGCAAACTCTGGGGGATGGTGAAGGACAGGGCAACCTGTCATGCTGCACTTCATGGTGTCACAAAGAGTCGGACAGACCTGAGCAACTGAACAACAACAAAGGCTTGCAGGATCTTAGTTCCCCGACCAGGGACTGAACCTGAGTCTTGGCAGTAAGAGCCGAAATCCTAACCAGTAGGCCACCAGGAAACCGCCTGTCTCCTCTTCTTTTCAGGACACCAGTCCTACTAATATGGGCCTCACCCTATGACCTCATTTAACCTTAATTGACCTCTTTAAAAGGCCTGTCTCCAAATAGAGTAACACTGGGGGTTAGGACTTCAATATATGGATTTGAGGGGAACACAACTCAATCATGTTTACCTGCATGAGCTCATTTATTCTCTCTTGTATCCACAAGATAGGCATTATAATAGCAAATTTATAGATAGGAAATTGAGTTGAGGACTTCGCTCATGATACAGTGGATAGGAATTCTACCTGCCAATGCAGGGGACACAGGTTTGAGCCCTAGTCCAAGAAGATTCCTGGACTAGGAATGGATGCCATATGGATGCCACAGAGCAACTATAGCCCATGCGCCATGACTACTGAAGCCCACATGCCTAGAGTCTGTGCTCTGCAACAAAAGAAGCCACCACAATGAGAAGTGCACATATCACAACACCCCACTCACCACAACTAGAGAAAACCCAAGCACAGCAGTGAAGACCCATCACGGCCAAAAATACATAATTAAAAAAAATAGAACAGAAATTTATGTTTAAAAAAAGAAAGAAATTGAGTTAAGAAGTGAGTGTCCAACAACACATCAGGAAAACACAATTTCCTGTTGGTGGAGTGAATAACACTTCTCCGTGCTCCTCCCTCCCCCCAGATTCAAATAACTCTGAAGAAAGAGTCAGGGAATTTGGGGTCTGAAAATCTCAAAGCAGGAAGAGGCTGACTTCTCCCAGAGACTGTTCTAGACTTCCTGTACTTGCCAGGTCCGAGGCAGTGGGGGCATGAGTGCCTGGCCCAGACTTCCTCTGCCAGCATTGGCAAAGGAGACTGGAATGCAGGAAGTGTGGGAGGCCAGCTCAGGGACCCCCAAGTGTGACGGCTGGGAGATGGGCAGCACACGTGCGGCAGGCAGGTGTCAGCAACCCCAGGAGAGCTCTAGGATCAGCTGGTGACCCCAGCCACATCAGCGATAACCTCGGAACTCCCTTTCCCCGAGAACTTCTCACAGAAACTCACAGCTGAGGAGGTGGGATGACGGGCCTGAGCTCTTGGGGTCCGTCTGCATCCCAGGAATCCCATGACATCACTTCTCTCTTCCCCAGCCGGCCCCCCCACTACCACCCACCACTCCCCCAATGGCCGGGCAGTGGTGGGGTCATGACACGGCAGTCCAGGGCCTGACCCCAGAGTGGACACGTTGGAGAGGCCCAACGCCTCTGAGGAGTTATGGGGCATGAGCCACAGGCACTGGCTGTCAAAACCACAAGAGAGATTGAAAAAAAACTCCTTCCCAGTCAGAATGAAAAGTGAGACTGAGAGAAACTGAGTGAGATCTCTGCAAACGGAAAGCCAAACGTCGGCTTCCATGAAAGGAACTCGGCGCAGTGGGTTGTTAAATGACTAAGTGCTGGGCCCACAGTGACATGGATGGGGCCTCCTGCAGCACGTGTGTGTGTGTGTGTGTGTGTGTGTGTGAGGGTGTGTGAGGGTGTGTGTGAGGGTGTGTGCGTGAGGCTGTGCGCCCAGAAGATTATGTGTGTGCATAGGCACAGAGAACAAATTAGTGATTACCAGTGGGGGGAGGGATGCTATCTGGGGGAGTTTAAGATAGGCTTTTGTTGTTCAGTCACTCAGTCATGTCCGACTCTTTGCAACCCCATGGACTGCAGCATGCCAAGCTTCCCTGTCCATCACCAACTCCCGGAAATTGCTCAAATTCATGTCCATCGAGTCGCTGATGCCATCCAACCATCTCATCCTTTGTCTCCCTCTTCTCCTCCTGCCTTCAATCTTTCCCAGCATAAGGGTCTTTTTCAATGAGTTGGCTCTTCCCATCAGGTGGCCAGAATATTGGTGCTTCAGCTTCAGCATCACAGGGATATGTTATTGTACAGCACAAGGAATAGAGCCAATAGTGCAAAGTAACTACAAATGGAAAGTAAAATTGTATAAGAATGAAAAATTTTAATTAAAAAAAAGACAAGAGGTAACAAGTGTGGGGAGGATGTGGAGTCAAGTAAAGGAAATCCGTGTGCATTATTGGTGGGAGTGTGAATTACTGCAGCCACTACAGAAACCAGTATGAAGGCTCCTCAAAACAAATAAAAATAGTAATATCATATGATCAAAAAAAAAAAGATTATGTGTATGTACAGGGATGTGTGAGGTATGTGGACACTGTGTGGCGGGGCATGAGAGTGTGTGTTCAAGGCTGGGTGAGTAAAGGTGTGTGAGGGGCATGCAGTCAGCAGAACATTAAGGATCCTCTCCAGCTGCACAGCAGCCCCGGCAGAGACGCCCCCATCACCCAGGGAGGAAAGTGAAACTCAGGGCAAGGAGGTCACTTGCGCATGTTCCCCAGCCTGGGGACCACACTCATAACCCAAGCTTAGACACTGCTCCCTACTGAGCTGCCTCTCAAGGAAAACTAGAGTCCATCCCAAAGCCAGCCCCCTGGAGGCAAGATACACAGGATGTTTGTCCCTGTGGGAGGCATGGTACAGGTTAGATGCATGGACTCTGGAGTTCATGATGGTCTGAATTCAAATCTCAACTTGGTCATGTGCTAGCTGTGTGGCCTTAGGAATGTCACTTATCCTCTCTGTACCTCAACGTCTCCACCCATAAATGGGAACAATAACCTTACCTCATAAGGTGGTAAGAACTCAAAGGGTTAAGAGATGCAGAGCTCTTAGAATAGCATCTGGCATATAACAAATGCTCCAGAAATCTTTCTTTTCATATCATAGCAATCAATTCAGTTCAGTTGCTCAGTCGTGTTCGACTCTTTGCTACCCCATAGACTGCAGCACACCAGGTCTCCTTGTCCATCACCAACTCCCGAAGCTTACTCAAACTTATGTCCATCAAGTCAATGATGCCATCCGATTATCTCATCTTCTGTCTCTCTCTTCTCCTTCTCCCCTCAATCTTTCTCAGCATCAGGGTCTTTTCCAGTGAGTAGGCTCTTCGCATCAGGAGTGGCCAAAGTATTGGAGCTTCAGCTTCAGCATCAGTCCTTCCAATGAATATTCAGGACTGATTTCCTTTAAGATTGACTGGTTTGATCTCCTTGCAGTCCAAGGAACTCTCAAGAGTCTTCTCCAACACCACAATTCAAAAGCTTCAATTCTTCAGTGCTCAGCTTTCTTTATGGTCCAACTCTCACACCCATACATGACTACTGGAAAAACCATAGCTTTGACCAGACAGACCGTTGTTGGCAAAGTGATGTCTCTGCTTTTTAATATGTTGTCTAGGTTGGTCATAGCTTTTCTTCCAAGAAGCAAGCGTCTTTTAATTTCATGGCTGCAGTCACCATCTACAGTGATTTTGGAGCCTAAGAAAATAAAGTCTGCCACTGTTTCCATTGTTTCCCCATCTATTTGCCATGAAGTGACGGGACCAGATGCCATGATCTTCATTTTTTCAATGTTGAGTTTTAAGCCAACTTTTTCACTCTCCTCTTTCACTTTCATCAAGAGGCTCTTTAGTTCTTCACTTTCTGCCATAAGGGTGGTGTCATCTGCATATCTGAGGTTACTGATATTTCTCCCGACAATCTTGATTCCAGCTTGTATCATAGCAACGAGCTCCTGCATTTAATAAGCTCTGCAGACAGGTGACTCTCAGAATTATAAAATCCACAGATGTATCAGGGGCTGGAATGACTGGAAACTAAGAGTGGGCCAGGCTGGGTCTCAGTGTGGTGGTGACTGAGGCAGAGGTATGTGGGGAGCCTTGTCTCCAGGGCTCTCTGCTTGCTCACTCCCCAAGTCCCCATCTTTCCTCCTCTCCTCCACACATCGCCCGAGAGAGGCCCTTTTGTCTGGGAAGGTGACCTGAATTTCCAGGCAGAAAAATGAGGTCACGGTTGCAAAGAGTGGGACACGACTGAGCGACTGAACAATAGACCTCCCTGGTGGTACAGTGGATAAGAATCCATCTGCCAATGTAGAGGACACGGGTTGATCCCTGGTTCAAGAAGATTCCATATGTCTTGGGCCAACTAAGCCTATGTGCCATGACTACTGAGCCTAAGTTCTAGAGCCCAGGAGACACAACTACTGAAGCCCTCTCGCCCTAGAGCCCGTGCTCATCAACAAGAGCAGCCACCGCAATAAGCCAACACACCACAACAAAGAGTAGCCCCCACTCTCCGCAGCTAGAGAAAACCCATGCAGCCATGAAGACCCGGCATAGCCAAAAATAAATAAATAAAATTTATTTTTAAAAAACGAAGCCCAAGCAAGAACAGCTCTGGGATGCAGAGCTCACAGGTTGGGGCTAGACAGGTACCCCAGCTCCTTCCCACCTCCCCAAGCCCAGCAAGGAGTTTCCTGGCACAAAGTGTGTCTTGGTCTCCTTGGACCGTCATAACAAAGGCTTACAGACTGAGCAGCCTAAACAACAGAAACATATTGTTTCACAGTCCAGGGGGCTGGAAGTCTGAGGTGTGTGAGTCAGGCTGGGTCCTTATCAGGCCTTTCTCCTGGGCTTGCAGATGGAGGATCCCTGCCCTTCATCAGGCCCCCAGCCCAGCAAGGCGAGAAGATCCAATGAGCCCAGCAGGGCCTCATTGAGAGGCACAGGAAGGTGCAGGCCGAAGCTGGCTCCCTGAAAGCTGGTTTCCAGGGGTGGTGAGGGTCAGGGAGAGCCCATGGCCAGGCAGGAAGGCCAAGGACAAGCCAAGTTTGGGCAATAATCCCTGAAGGAGGAGGCAGATGGAGGCTTGTGTAAACCCCACGCCCACAGACACTATCTTCCAGGCTGTGTCCCATACCATCCCACGCCCCTAGACTTTGAACCCAAGGATTCCTGGAAGCCTTAATGGTTTCTAGGCCTCTGAGTCTTCTGCAGAAGCATTCTCACCCACCACCCACCCAACTCTCCCGGATCTGCAGGCCTACAGGAGCCCACACCAGCAGGGACACTCGGGCAGAGATCTTTATCAGTCATTCACTGGAGGAAGTCCCTAGAATTTCCCCTCTCACCCTCTCTCAATTCTGTGTTTCAGGCCAGGTGAAGCAGACTGCCCCCAAACAGGACTTCTATTTCACAGTATACAATGAGCCCTTGTTTTCATATAATACTATCTCATATTTATGAAGCACTTACTAAGTGCCAGTTACTATGCTGAGCATTTCATTACCCCACTGTCTCATTTACTCCTCTACACACCCCTGTAATGTAGGTAGCATTACAACCATATATATATATTTTATTTATTTATTTTTGGCTGTGCTGGGTATTCATTGCTGCGTGGGCATCTCTCCAGTTGCAGCAAGTAGGGGCTGCTCTTTGCTGCGGGGCATGGGCTTCCCGTTGCAGTTGCATCTCTTGCTGTGGAACACGGGCTCTAGGGCGCCCAGGCCTCAGTCGTTGAGGCATGTGGGCTCAGTAGTTGCTGTTTGTGGGCTCTAGAGCACAGGTTCCGTGGTTGCGGTGTACTGGCTTAGTTGTTCTGAGGCATGTGGGATCTTCCTGGACCAGGAATCGAATCCATGTCTCCTGCATCACCCAGCAGATTCTTTATCACTGAGCCACCAGGGAAACCCTACAACTTCCATTGTACAGACGAGGCTCAGAGAGGCTCACTGGCTTGCCCTGAACTCCAGGCCTCAGCTTCAGGTCCAGTGCTCTGTCCATGCAGCCGGCACTGATTCCACACAGACCCAGGAGAGTGCTCCTCCGCGCTGCAGGTAGACTTTAGTGACAGGAGCCAGGGAAGTTTATCTGAGTTCGTTGGGAGTGGGAAGGATGGGCAGCTGGGTCTCCCAGGAAGGATTCCCCCTGCTCTGCACCAGATCTGGGACCTGGAAAATTCTCAAAGCTCCCTGCTTCCCCTTCCCTCCCGCTGAGATGTCACGGCTCCTAGAACAGTCTTGTCACCTCGAGAGCTGGGTCCTTCCAGCGTCTTACCACACAGTGGGGCCTGGGGATCTCTTGAGTTTCAGGAGCTGTGTGAGGGGGCATTTCTAGGGAGGGAGGGAGAAGCCTCGTGGCCTCTGGCCACAGACAATGAGGACCTGAGGGAGAACACCTTGTGGTAAGGGCTCAGCCTGGTGCCACAACAGGGGGATGTCCCCAAAGACCACCTAAGCCACTGGCAGGCACCTATATTCATCACTGGGACCAACCTCATGCCACCCCCACCAGCCACAACATGGTCCCTTGGGGCCCAGGCTTCCCCTCCTGACTTCCTGCACAGTCACAGCCCACCACCGTCACACCCTGAGGCGTCAGCCATGGGCAGGGCGCTGGTCGCCACAGCCCCGTGGCTGACTTAAGCCCTCCGCCTCCCGGTGGGCAAAACCCTCAACCTGGAGAGCTGACCACCGGCACATTCGCTGCACGTGCTCTGAGCCCAGAAGGAAGAAGCAGAGGGAAGAGCCAGTCTTTCAATCAACCAACTTGCTATTTTATTCCTGGTTCCTTCTAACCTCCCAGGGGAAGGGGTGAGCCCGACAGAGTGAATTCAGAGAGGGCAGGCCCCTGTACCCGTTAGAATGATGTTGGTCTCATGACAGGGTGGGGTGGGGGACAGGAAGAGCTGATGACAATCATGAGTCTTATCAACCTCTTCTCGGGCCAGCCCATGGGCAGCCCTCCGCCTGTCTAATCTTCTGTCCCTCTCTCTCCCTGGGACTATCACCCTGTACACATGCCAAAATGAGCCAGAGGTGTGGTGAAGTGCCCAAAGTCACACGCTTGTTGTTCAGTCACTCAGTCACGTCTGACTCTTGGCGACACCATGGACTGCAGCATGCCAGGCTTCCCTGTCCATCCCCAAGTCCCAGAGCTTGCTCAAACTCATGTCCATTGAGTTGGTGATGCCATCCAATCATCTCATCCTCTGTCATCCCCTTCTCCTGCCTTCGATCTTTCCCAGCATCAGGGTCTTTTCCAATGAGTCAGCTCTTCGCATCAGGTGGCCAAAGTATTAGAGTTTCAGCTTCAACATCAGTCCTTCCAATGAACACCCAGGACTGATCTCCTTTAGGATGGACTGGTTGGATCTCCTTGCAGTCCAAGGGACTCTCAAGAGCCTTCTCCAACACCACAGTTCAAAAGCATCAATTCTTCGGCACTCAGCTTTCTTTATGGTCCAGCTCTCACATGTGCACATGACTACTGGAAAAACCATAGCAGTGACTAGATGGACCTTTGTTGGCAAAGTGACGTCTCTGCTTTGTAATATGCTGTCTAGGTTTTTCACACAGTTTGGAAGCAGGATTTTCTATCCTGCAGCTTTACTGAATTTGTTCATAGTTCAAACAGCCTTTTTGTAGAGGCTTAAGGGTTTTCTATATATATTCTATAAATCTGCAAATAGAGACGGTTTTACTTTTTCCGTTCCAACTCAGATGCCCCAAATGGGAGTTGGAGGGGCTGTCTGAAGCCGTCTCTTTGAAGCCACGCTCTGTGCCCCTCTCCAGGTCAGTCTTTCAATGCAGCTCCCCAGTTGGACTAGGTCTGACCCACAAGACTGGGGCAAGCCAAGTAGGAACTTTGGTTGCAATAAAATGTACATCCTCAGAACGTCAGGATGCTATGCTCAAAAGGCACCTGGAGAAATGATCCTGGAAAATCCTGTGCTTTGTGTTTCTTGGGCCATGAAAGGTCCACCTCCACGAGGCTGGAGAAGCAGAAGTGGTCTCTCATCCCATCAAGGAGAACCATCTCCTACAAGGCAACCAGGAGATGTTTCTGTTCTTTGGGAAGTTGGAAGGGTCCCTTGGGGAACCAGCTGGGGCTCGTTTGTCTCCACACACTCCCTAATCTTCTCACCAAGGGCCTGGGACCCACGGCTGCTGGTGGTTGAGGAATATGTCACAGCTGTTCCCAGTCACTCCCTACTTCCCATTCAGGAAGCCAGATACCCGACGGGGGTGAGGGGGCAGTTGCTAAGCAAGACCTATGACAGTCTGCCTGGGACATAGGACAACATGGTGTACAGAAAACCAGGAGCAGTTACAGAAGCTACCGAGCACCTCTGGTGCTACATTCTTAGGACACTTTCCACATCCCTGTGCTGCATGGTCTCCATTTTCCTAAGACCTGGGGACTCATTCACTCATTCATCAAATACCTATTTATTGCATGCCCATCATATGCCACATACCAAGCTAGGAGAGAGCTGAAAACAAGGCAGGCCTTGCTCCTGCCCTCGAGGAACTTTACAGTTGAGTGTAATGGGATAGGTATGGGGACACAGAGGTGGGACCTGACTCAGGTGCCTCGGCCAATCCTGTGGGCTCAGGGAAGGGCTCTGAGGAGCGGACCTGGAAGTTGAGGCCTGAGTAGGAGTTTGGAGGATAGAGAGAACTCTGAGCAGAGGGAACAGAACAGGGTGGATGAAGGCCCAGGAGAAGCCAACAGGTTTAAGAGCCAGAAAAAAAGCTTCAGCAGGGCTGGAGCCTCACATGGGAGGGATGTGAGCCAGAGAAGAGGGAAGCAGAGGTCAGGCCTGGCTCCAGCATTCTTCCCAGCACTTCTTCCATGTGCGGGCTCTTCGCAGTCCCAGCACAGGGAGGGGGGCTCCGTGGGAAGTGACCTGTTGTCTGGTTCACCACTGCATCCTCAGAGCCTGGCATAGCGCCTAGCACAGGAGCTCAATGTATGTGTGATGAGTGAATTAATGAGAGAACGAATGAACCAATGGCCAGTGAGAATCTGTGTCTCTGCTGTGACACAGCCAGATTCCCTTGTTCCTATTTCTAAATGATTGACATCAATTTTGGAAGATGCCAGTGATCTTCAGACTTCCCAACCTGGAGACCCAGCGAAGGGACTGGGACTCACCAGGGAGTGTGACTTTGAAATCTGATGTGGGGCCTAGAACCTTCACAACAGCATTATCGACTCAATGGTCTGAGCAAAGTCCAAGAGACGGTGAAGGACAGGGAAGCCTGGAGTGCTGCAGTCCATGGGGTCGCAAAGAGTTGGACACCACTGAGCCACTAAACAACAACAAAAAAGATGATCTTGCTTTTTTCTTTTGGGATTTATGCCAACAAACAATGACACTATTATTAAGCATGTAAGGTGTCCAACCACAAGAGTCCTTTGGTTTGGAGAAATGAAAGCACCCTTCCCATTGCCTTTAGGGACTTTCCATGTGGCTCAGTGGTAAAGAATCCGCCTGCCAATCCAGGACACCTGGGTTTGATCCCTGGGTGTCCTGGAAGATCCCTTGGAGAAGGAAATGGCAACCCACTGCAGTATTCCTGCCTGGGAAATCCCATGGACAGAAGATCCTGGCAGCTACAGTTCATGGGGTCACAAAGAATCAGACACAACTGAGTACACAACTCCTCTCCTCTCCCATCACCTTCATGATGCAAGTGGGAGCTCAGGTTAGAGGGAAAAGCCAAATCCTGAAATACAGTTTAGTCACTATTTTTGAGAAAACAGGAGGAAAAAAAAAAGTTCCAACTAAGAGAAAAATACCACCTCTGCTTAAATTCTAGCAGGGGAGAGGGAGACACTAAAGCAATGAACCTCATGGGTAGTAATTTAGTAACATATAAAGGGGACTTCCTTGGCAGTCCAGGAGTTCATGCTTCCATGGCAGGGGGCATGAGTTCGATCCCTAGTCGGGGAACTAAAATCCTGCATGCTGTACAGCACAGCATGGCCAAAAAAATTTTTTTAAAGGAAAACACACACGGGCTGGGATGGAGGAGTTCAGGGAAGTGCAGTGTGTGATGGGGCGGATGCATCTGAGGGGTCCAGGGATTCAGGGAAGGCCCTCGTGAAAGAAGAGACTCTCCAGCTGAGATGCACACTTGGAAGGGGTGGAGGAAGCGGGGCAAGAAGAGATCTGGACATCCCCTAGGGAGGGAGGGACAGCCTGGGAGAATCAGGAATGGCTTGCCTGTTCGTGGGAGGGCAGAAGTGACCATGATGGGGTGCAGGTGAGTGAGGCAGAGCTGGAGACGTGATGCTCTGTGCAGGGCCTCTCTCCCTGTGATCTTCATCCTTGGGGTCCCTCAGGTTTGAAAAAGCCTGTTCCCCAGCCTGCTCATTCAGAGTGGATCTGGAGCGGATGCGTGGGCAAGACAGAAGCCAGAAACCTTCTAAATGTTCAAAGGAACGGTCCTTCCAGAGAAACCACTGGCCTTGGTGACTTAACGGCCCAGCACTACAGTCTGGACTTTTATGCGAGAGAAATATTTCTATCTCATTCAAGCTGTTGCTCTTCTGGGTTGGCTAAACTTAGAAGGTGATCTCAGCTGTCTATGTTGTCATTTTGTTTGACAGAAGGTTTCCAGATTCTCTTCTGCCTCCTGCCAAAGAATTTCTAACAAAATCGCTGACTCCCACAGGCTCTCTATTCTTTTTAAATGATTAGTTCGATTACTGAATTTCTTAACTTTTGCACCAGATGAGTACCTTACTTGCCTCACTCTAACGTCTAACTCTGGGTTTCACCAGGTGGCATAATGTCCAAGCTGGTGCTTAATTTTTTAAAATTATGATTTGCTTATTTACTTGGCTGTGTTGGGTCTTAGTCGTGGCACCCAGGATCTTTATTGCATCATGCAGAATCTTTTCATTGCACCCTTCTGGCTCAGGAGGTGCAGCTGTCGGGCTTGGTTAGCCCTCGGCATGTGGGATCTTAGTTCCCTGACCAAAGCAGATTCTCCACCACCACGGAAATCCCACAGGCTTTCTTGAATTAAAATCACATGTGTGAAAACAAGAACCAAAAAAAAACCAGTCCAACTCAAAACTGGGCAAAGGACTTGAATAGACATTTCTCCAAATAAGATAGGCAAATGGCCTCTAAGCCCACCATCACTAACATCATCAGGGAAATGCAATCAAAACTACAATGAACAAGATACATCACACCCATTGGGATGGCTATTATAAGAAAAAAAAAGGCAGAAAATAACTGTTAGTGAGGATGTGGAGAAATTGGAACCCTTATGCACCGCCAGTGGAAACATAAAATGGTGTAGCGGCTCCTCTGAAAACAGTATCACAGGTCCTCAAAAGATTAAACACAGAATGACCCTACGATCCAGCAATTCCTCTCCTAGGTTTATACCCCAAAGAATTGAAAGCAGGGATTCAAAGAGACATTTGTACACTCATGTTCACAACAGCATTATATACAATAACAAACGGTGGAAGGGACTCAAAGGTACATCAGCAGATGGATGGATAAACAAGATGTGGTCCATCCATACAACTAAATACTTTGCAGTCTTAAAAAAGGTAGGAAATTCTGACACTTTACAACATAAACCTCGAGGACATCACGCTAAAAGAAAGACGCCAAAAAAAGGAACAAAAAGACAAATACTGCACAATTGCACTCAGATGAGGTAACCTAGTCAAATTCATAGAGATGCAAAAGAATGATGGTTGCCAGAAGCTGGGAGGTAGGATGGAGAAAGAGTGTTTAATTGGAGCTCTGCTCAGATGGTAGAGAAATCTTCCTGCAGTGCAGGAGACCTGGGTTCGATCCCTGGGTCAGGAAAATCCCCTGGAGAAGGGAATGTCACCCCACTCCAGTATTCTTGCCTGGAGAATTCCATGTACAGAGGAGCCTGGCAGGCTACAGTCCATGGGGTCGCAAAGAGTCAGACACAACTGAGCCACTAACACTTTCACTTTCCAGTTTCGCAAGAAAAAAATAATTCTGGGGATGGTTGGTGGTGAAAGTTGCAAAAAGTATAAATGGACTTTAGGGCCACTGAATTGCATGTATAAAAGTGGGAAACTTGTTTTTGGTTTTTTGGGCTGCAGTGGATTTTTGTTGCTGCACGCAGGCTTTCCCTAGATGTGGCGAGCGGGGGCTACTCTTCGCTGCGGCGCTCAGGCTCCTCCTCGCAGCGGCTCCTCCTGTTGCAGGGCGTGGGCTCTGTGGTGCACCAGGCTCTAGAGTACAGGCTCAGTAGTTGTGGTGCATGGATTTAGTTGCTCCAGGGCATGTGGAATCTTCCAGGAGCAGGGATCGAACAATGACCCCTGTATTTGCAGGCAGATTCTTATCCACTAGACCACCAGAGGGGCTTCCCAGGTGGCGCTAGTGGTAAAGAACCTGTCTGCCAATGCAAGAGACGTTAAGAGATGTGGGTTTGACCCCCAGGTCCAGAGGATCCCCTGGAGGAGGGCATAGCAACCCACTCCAGTATTCTTGCCTGGAGAATCCCATGGACAGAGGAGCCTGGCGGGCTACAGTCCATGGGGTTGCAAAGTCAGACACAACTGAAGCAACTTAGCACACACACACGGACCACCAGGGAAGTTCCTATTATGTTACATTTTATACAACTGAAAATAAATTTTTAAAAAATTAATTTTAAAAAATTACATGTAGAAGAGACTTCGTTTCTTCAGATACTGGAATCAAGTGGCAAACCATGACCTGCTGCTCAAAGTGCCCACAGACACGTATGCATGATCACAGACACATTTGGACTTGAGAGTCTCTGGAAAGGATATGTGCTGGCCAGGTAGCCCTGTGCCTACCGCTCCCAGTCACCTTACCTGCCTGTCTATGGAAGCACTGGAGGTTAGAACTCCAGACGGAGTGAGGGAAGACTCAGGCCAGAGTTTGTATTGCCTGTTATTGTTGCCAATGGCCTGGGAGGTCTGTGTGTCCATCTTGCAGGGATAGAGCTGGTGAAGCCATGACGTGGAGGACAGTAACACTCACCCAGTATACCACGCGCCCCTTCACGTCTCGACTCCACGTGACTAGTTTTGTCCAATGTACCACAAGCAGAAGTGACCTGTGTCATTTGTGGGCTGAAGCCACTGGTGGAGCCACCATTGGTCTGGGTCCCCGAAAGACAATGTCAAAATAGAGGTCCCACTGTGACCCATGATGAACAGGTAGTGTGAGCAAGTCAGCAAGAAATAAGTCTTTATGTCAGACCACCATAATCTGGGAGTTAATTTGTCGCTGCGGCATAACCTCACTTATCCTAATACATGTGCTGTGACTGGCGGGGAAAGGTTTTCTCAGCTTCACAAGCTCCAGGTGGGAGCCACAGGCCACAGCCCTAGTTCCACCCCTCTAAGCTAGAAACCTCAGAAAAAACACATGCCTTCCCTGGCCTTAGGTTCCCCAGGTATTCCATTTTTATCCTACAAATTAGAAAGTTCATATTATTCAACATATAGGGGGAAAGACAGGTGCCACTTACTAATTCAGGAGGGCAGAGGTGAGCGCTTGCCTCTGACTTGAACCCTCCTGGCCTTTGGTTTCCCAGGTGTCCCTGCTGGGGCTCTGAATCATCCATGGTTTCTAGGGTTGGGCTTGAGATGGAAATAAAGGAGCCAGGGGACCCAAGAACTTTAAGAGCATTCCTTTATCACTGAATCCCGGTGTCAGGGGTCAAGAGGGGAAGGGCTCATTTACTCCCCACTGTCACAGCTTCAGCCTCATCTACAGGGGCCGGCCTGAGACCCCAAGCCCCTTGCTGAGGGGGCCTTTTAATGCTGACCTTGACCCCAGCCTGCTTGGGGGACCCTCACCCCCAAAACAGCCACACTCAGTGCTGGATCCACCCCACCCGGCACATGCTGTCAGAGGTGTCCTTCCTCAGATGAGGAGGGCCAGGCTGAGGCCAGGGCACCTCCGAGGTTCTAAGGGCATCGGCAGGACAGACCCGGCACATGTGGGAATCTAGGGCTGCAGGGAGCACTGAGCTTTACTCACAAACGTGTCACAGAATCCCCTCACCCCAACCCCAGAGTCCCCTTCTGTGTCCCCAGGAAGGAGACAGGCCAGGGCCCCCAGCCTAGGAAGGAAGGTGGGGCCTGAGTCCACCTCCAGCCAAGACTGGGCAAGGCTCCCCTCTCGTGGGCACCCCTGCCTGAGGGGAGAAGCTGAAATGATGGCAGGAGCACCGTTCACCTCCAAGTGGCCAGTCCTCAGGGCTTCGGCTTGGGGGAGCGGGGCCGAGGCATGGAGGAGGGTTCTGACCAGATTGGGGTCGGGGGTGGGACCCGCGTTGGCACAGCCTAGGGAATGAAGAGAAAGGTGTCAGAGGGGGCCTCTTTGGGATGGGTTCCCCCCATATGCAGCCTCATCCCCTTCTGGATCTCAGAGTTGGGGTCAGCTTCCAGGGCACGGTGGGGTAGCCAGTGGGGAGCAGTGGAGACTGGAGAGGTGCTGGGGGTCAGGGCCAGGGAGACGGGAGCCCACAGAGAGAGGTTTCCAGGTTCTGCTCTCCCCCACCCCCAATCCCTCCCCCAGAGACTCTGCAGTCCCCAGGCTGCTCCAAGGTGTCTGCCCCTCCCAGGGCACCTTGGACTTACCAGGTGAGGACAGCTGGTGGCTGACAGCTTCTGATGGTGGGCCTCAGGGGAGACACTGGACCAGAGGTCCAGGGTTTTGGGGGCTGAGCTTTTCTCAGACTTCGGAGGGATAATGTCCCAGCCCAGCAGGCAGTGCTGTGGAGAGCAAGGGATTAAGGTGCCTGGCTGGGGGCGGCGCTCCTCACTGACCAGGCAAGCCCAGGGAAGGGCTGCACCTCTCCTCCGGGACTGGCAGCCTTCTCTAGGACAGGGCTGTGTCCCCCATGAGGGTGGAGGGACCCCCCCGCCCCCGCAAATAATCACAGTGTCCCTCATGACTGAGGCTCCCCCAGGGCAGAGGTCTGTGTCCACCACTGTCCCCCCGGGCCTCCCTTTCCTATCCTGCGGACCCAGACCACAGATGGGTGGAGGGAAGGCCGTGGATGCTGATGGAGCACATCCTGTGTGCCAGGCTCTGCTCCAGGCCCCTAACAAGTACTGACTCACTGACCTGGCCCCCGCCCACCCCATAAGCCTGAGGACAGTACACTGGACCCATTTTACAGATAAGCAAACTGACTTTCCTCAGTACTCCTTCTCCTCGCTTCCATTCCAGCATCCCTGGCCTCAACTGGGAGTGAGTGGGATCCCCACTGACCCCTGTCCTACCCAGGAGACACAAAGGGTGGCTCTATGGGGGAGGCATCATGGAAGTATAAGACCCCAAGTTCTACCTGGCTGACCATGGAAAAGGCACCTCCCCTCTGCCTCAGTCTCCTCATCTGTAAACTGGAATAACAGCAGGACCTGCACTCTCTGGAGAAGGAAATGGCAACCCACTCCAGTATTCTTGCCTGGAGAATCCCATGGACAGAGGAGCCCGGCGGGCTACAGTCCATGGGGTCACAAGTGTCGGACACGACTTAGTGACTATACCACCACCACTGCACTCTCTGTTGCTTGACTCCACAAGATAAACCCCCTGAGGACTGTGCACACAGCACACAAAAGCATGAGAAATCAGACCCTTCTGCATTATGCCAGCTCATGGGCAGACAGCGGGTGGGTGGGGAGCCTGGCCTCCATCAGGGAACAGGTGCAGCACAGGTGACGTGAGTGGCCCAGTCTCAACTCCAGAGACTGGGGTCCTTGAGCCCAGTGTCGCTGTGTGGCTCTGGGACAGTCCCTGGCCCTCTCTGGGCCTCAGGACACATCTGAGGACTGGGCCAGACAGGGGGCAGCCCTACCCCCATCCTCACCCGGGGCAGCGCCAGCGTGTCGGAGGCGTCGAAGCTCTTCCGCCGGTGGATGCGGTGCCGGTGTGGGGGATCCAGGACGGACGGTGGGATGCTCACCCTGGGGGGTGGCGACAGTGGGGGCACTCCTGCAGGTCTCTCCAGGCTTCAATAGCCTGACCTGCCCCCTCAAGACCACGGGTCCCAGGCTGCTCCCCTCTGCTGCTGCCCCTGCGACTCCCCTGGGTGTCCTGCCCACTCAGGCCACTCACCTGACCTGCGCTGGCTCTGCCAGGGTCCCCGCACCCCGCTGGTCCCGTGGCTTCCTGCACAGGCGGCAGGGGGTGCCAGGATCCGCAGGCACCAGAAACAAGCGCCGGTTGACACGGTAACAGTACACACCTGTGAGACCAAAGAGGAGCAGAAGTCCCTCCTCAGCTGGGGAACCTAGACCCCCCGGACCCCAACCAACAGGCCCACCAACCCCTGCACAGCCCCAGTGGCCACATTCACAGGCCCGCCCACATGTACATGCAGCGTGCACACATACACGTGCTCACACACGACACTGAGCACTGCTTTCTACTCAAGCATGACACACATGTGCACACGTGCTGGCATCTTCATACATTCAAATGTTATCTGTGCACACGCAGAGCGCTGCTTCATGGAGTCACATTTGTGGACATGTACGGTGTGTTTATACTTGTAATTACGCACACACACATATGTCCGCATGAATACGCCTCACACACACATACACATACATGGATACAAACACTACGTTGTACGTACAAACCCACAACATAGACTCAGATGCTCACGTGACTGAGCCGGACTCCCCACCTCAGATGACCCACATGCAGAGAGGAGAGGAAGGGGGTGGGGGGCATGTGGGAAGCAAGGCAGGGGAGAGGCTGGCAGTGAGTGCACAGGGCTGGCCCTACTCCCCATGAGGCCAGGCCTCAGCTCACCCCCACCCCCTACCCAGGGCTCACCATCCCCTGTCGGGACACCAGGCTCCCTCCCTGAGTCCTCAACATTCAGCTGCCTCCCCAGGCCCCCAGGCCTTGGCTGGGCTCTGGGGTAACCAAGTGTTTACACTCACATTCGTGGTCCCCCTCCACAGCATCACTCTCCTGCAGGCCTAGGAACTGGGGTCTGTGAGGGCGAGAGGGTGAGCAGGCCAGAGCATGAGGGCGAGTAGGCCTGAGCCTCCCTGCCCACCCTGTGCCTGCCCCTGCTCACTCAGGGCCACTGCAAATACACTCCTCCTTGTTGGCTTCCCGGAACTTCTGCAGCTTCGAGAAGAAGGCCTCAGGCTTGCTGGTGACGGGAAAGGTGTTGTCCAGGGACCCTGGGGGGACAACGCACAAAGGAGCTGCTGTGTGGCCAAGACTCAGGGGGTGCTCGGCACTGGCGATCCAGGCCACTGAGTCGCGTACAGACCTGGAGGGGTCCCTCAACTCACGTGACACATGCATACCCAATCATCTATGCAAAAAGTATTTATAGAGCGCCTGCTACAAGCCAGACACTGTTTCACGTGCTAGGGAAAGAACAGCAACCTAGACAAAGCCCCCACCCTTTTGAGGCTTACATTCTAATGTGGCCACAAGCCAGTCGCTAAAGAAACCTGAGATACAAAGTGGAAAGGTGACACCTATCAGGAAGTGAGAGAAAGAGAGTCAGGAAACTGAGCTTGGAGGGCAGAGGGGCCAGAGGGAGCTTCGCTGAGGATGTGACACCTGAGTAGAGACCTGATGAGGGAGGGAGGGAGCCATGGGGACATCCCAGGCAGACAGAAGAGCAAATGCAAAGGCCGTGGGGCAGGTGTGTGCTGGTACACTGGAGTTACACTCAGGAGGTGGAATGGGCAGAGCGGTGAGAGTAGAGAAGATGTGACTGGGAAACCGCTGATGGGTTTGGGGACAAGGAGTGATATGATCACATCAGCCATGTGCTTTTAGAGTACTCCTCTTCTGGCTGCAGCAAGGTGAGAAGAAGCAGGCATACCAGTTAGGGGACTACTGCAGGCATCCTGGGGGAGACAAGATGGTGAATTCTAGAAATATGTTGAAGGCAGGGCTACCAGGATGTATGTATGAAAAGGAGAGGAAAAATCAAGGCTGATCTCCAGATTATGGCCATTAGCACCATGAACAGAGCTGCCGCCAATAGAGATAGGAAAGACTGCAGGAGGGTGGACCAAGAGCCGTGGAAGTCAGGACCTTGATTTTGGACCCGAGATTAGTCTAGGACACCTAGTGAGCCAGGCAGAGAAGAAAGTCAGATACACAAGTCTGGAATTCGGAGGAGCAGCATGGGTTAAGTGGGTGAGAAGAGGGCAAGGAGAATCTTAACACTGACGGGGTCTAGGGGGTTTGGAGGTTGGAACAAGGAAGTAGATCCGGCAGAGGAAACTGGATGGAGCTACCAGGGAAGTGGGGAAGAGCCAGGGGGGTGCCCAGGTTTGGAAGCCAAGGGAAGAAAGAGCTTCGGGAAGGGAAGAGGGAGTGGCCGCTGTGTCCATGCTACTCAGGGGCCAAAAAGTGTGTGGACTGAGAACTCAGCTGGGAGCTGGTAACACAGTGGTCACAGCTAACCTGGGGTGGTGTCAGGGACTAAAGCCTGATTTTAAGAAAAAGTCAGGGAGAGAAACTGGAGATGGTGAATCAAGATGGCTTTAGAGTTTCATGATAAAGAAAAGCAGAGAACATGGGTATTAACTAGAAACAGGAGGGGAAGTCACAGACTTAATCAGTTCTCATTAATACTCCCAGATTTACCCCAGCCAGATGTGAGACTTTGCTACGCTTTTCAGTCCCTTGGCCCTCAGCCTTCTCATCTGTCAATGGGGACAGTAATAGTATCCACCTGATCAGATGATTGTGAAGAGTCAAGAAATTAATGGTAGGAAAGCTCTTGGGACAGGGCCCAGCACAGGACAAGCACTCCGTGAAATCAGTTCTCATTAATACTTCCCAGTGTTCATATGCTGACGGAGCAGAATGATGGTGGAGGGAGGACAGGAGAGAATTACAGGAAGCAAGAGCTTTGGGAATCAAGAAGGAATGGGGCCAAGCACACAAATGCACAGACAGGCTGGAGACAGGAGCTCAGAAAGGAGAGAGGTGCACACGGACACAGGGCAGGAACAGGGCAGGCGCCTCTGCTTTCTCAGAGACAGGAAGCAAGGCAGTGAGTTGGCAGACAGGGACTATGTCCCCTCTGCAGGGGCCCAGCAGCCCCACAGAGCCCCTGCCTTGTGGCAGGAACTCAACCTCTCTGAGCATCAGTTTCCTCCTTCATGAAAGTGAGGATCCAACAGCCCGAGCTCTGAAGGCTGTCCACTCACTCCTTCAACCAGTGTTGGTGTGCTGGCCCTGTTCTAGGCTCAAGGAACACAGCAACAAAAAGACAGCCAGGCCCCTGCTCCAACAGAGCTCATGAGCCAGACCAGAAACAAGCAAACAAGATGATTTCTGAGAATGAATGAAGGAAGAACACAAAAGTAGCTGATGCTTACAGGCAAGGATGCAGGGGCGGCGGTCCTCCGACCTTGTGCTCGTGCAAGGCGCCTACCATTTGAGCTGAGTGCTCAGTGATGAAAAGGAACCAGCAGGTGTGAATCTGGGGAAGTGCATTCAAAGCAAAGGGAAGAGGGACTTGCATAGCAGTCCGGTGATTAAGGCTCCATGCTTCCAATGCAGGGGGCATGGGTTCAATCTCTGGTCGGGGAACTAAGATCCCATGTGCTGCACAACACCACCAAAGCAAAGCCAACAGCAAGTGCAAAGGCAGGTGGCCATGAGCACACAGCTGGTTCAAGGACCAGCAAGGAGGCCCATGAGGCTGGAACAAAGAGTCAGACGATAGATGGTTAGAGGTTATGTCACCAGGCCAGTAGAGGCCAGATCATACCTCAGAAGTCTAGATAACAATTTTGGATTTACTCTAAGTGCTAGCTTCCTAAGTGGTGCTAGTGGTAAAGAATCCGTCTGCCCAATGCAGGAGATGTAAGACACCTGGATTTGATCACTGGGTTGGGAAGATCCCCTGGAGGACGGCATGGCAACCCATTCCAGTATTCTTGCCTGGCGAATCCCATGCACAGAGGAGCCTGGCGGGCTACATGGGGTCGCGAAGAGCGAGGCACAACTGAAGTGACTTAGCGCACACACTAAGTGCTAAGTATTCTGAATGACATGATCTGATTCCCAGGTTTCAAAATTCATTCTGGCTGTTGAGTCAAAAATGGATGATAATGGGGTTGGAAAGAGGCCAGAGGGTGTTCAGCCAGGAAGCAACTGAGGTTGCTGGGGGAGTGGGGGGAAACGTAAAGAGATGATACCCATACCGTTTCCCAGGGCCTGGCACACAATAAATGCCAAAAAAAATAAGGCAGCTCTCATTCATGCAACAAACACTCGGTGAACACCGTCTCTGTGCTTTTCACTGTGCCAAGGGCTGAGGCAGGAGACGTGGTACTGAAGATGCTCCCACCTGGTGGGGGCTCAGGCAGGTGCATGAGCAAGCTAGGGCCCCCACCCCCAATCTCCAGGCCCTGGGGAGGGCCACACCTGCAATCCAGTCGTAGCCCAGGTAGGGTCTCAGGCGCCAGCTCTTCTCAGGCACTGGAGACTCCTTGTTGGTCACTCTCGGCTGAGGAGGGAGGCAAAGAGGGGCAAGGTTGTGCCAGCAGGCCCAGCCCAAAGGAGGCCCCACCTTGAGGGGAGGAAAGGGGCTATGTCTTAACTTACACTCTGACGTAGGCCCCAGGGTTCAGCTGAGGGCTTGGGGGCTGGAGGATAAGAGTTTGACCCCCCATTCCCCCCACCATGTGGGACTATGAACAAGTCTGTCCTCTGAACCTCGGTCTTTCCATCTGCACAATGGGGCTGGTCACCTTCTTCCCAAAGTGCTCTCTGAAAAAGTAATGGCCACAACTTATCAAGCACTCAGGCTGAGCAGGACATGACTCACAGCACCTCCCAGGAGCCTCTCACCCTGGAAGGGAGGCTGCCTGTGAGTGCATCTGTCAAAGGGGAAACTGAGGTTCAAGGAAGCCCCATCAATGGCTGCCCCACTCTCCCACATTACCTTGGACAACTTGCCCTGTCGAGCCAAGATGGATCTCAGGGCCTGGGCCTCCTGGGTTCCTGGACTGTCCAGCTCTGCTGAAAGCTCTGGGTCACTTGAGTCTGAGATGGCCAGTAAGGGAGCTGAGTGGGGCCTCGGTGGGCCCAGGGACTCCCGGTATAGGCATGTGGCAGGTAGGAGAGAGTTCATCCCAGAGCTGGCGTCGCCAGGCCAGTACCTACCACAGGGGTCACCAGGGTGGGCATCTTGTGGGCAGGAGGCTCTCGAGGCAACTGAGGACATCTCTTGGGATGATGGCATCTCTGAGTTGTAGCTGCTGCTCGAGTCCAGGCTCGACTGGAACAGAGAGGCTTGGTCACCAAGAGGCTGAACACAGAGGCTCAGCTTCTGCAGTGTCCCAGGCCGTACCTTCCCATGCTGGAACTCACTCAAGTTTTCTCATCATCAGTAAAATGGGTGCACTGCATAAGAGGACCTGGAAGGCCTGGATTCTGGCCTAAGGGTTAGGCAGCCCCTCTCTCACCCCTGGGACTTGGTCAAGGTGCTTACTTCTGAGGCTGCCTTGGCCACGGACCGCCGCACGGCATCCTGCCTGACCCACAGTTGCCGCAGGAGCTCCAGGTTGAGCTGCCGCAGCTGCACTAGGTCCCTGGTCTCCACCATCCTGGGCTTTCCACGACAGATGTCACCGACTCCCGGACCACAGACTGCCCTCAGGGCTGGGTTCTCCTACCTGAAGCCAAGACAGAGAGCATGACAGCACTGAGGAGGCTGCCCTTCGGAGCCAGAGTCAAATCCCCACTCTGATATTCCCTAACTGGGAAACCTCGGGCAAGTTAATTAACCTCTCTGTGCCTCAGTTTCCTCATCTGCCAAACAGATGATAACAGCATGAACCTCATAAATATGTTGTAAGGACTAAAGGAGGTAATGCATATTATATCTGATGGTCCAGTGGTTAAGACTCCACAATTCCAATGCAAGGGGCATGGACAGATTCGATCCCTGGTCAGAAAACTAAGATGCCACACTCAGACCTGCCAAAATATTTTTTAATTAAAAGAAAATCTTAGCCCAATACCTGGCACACACAATGAGCGCTCAATAAATGCTTATTATTGTTAAACTAGCCAGAGCATGTTTCCTGACATGTCAGAAGAGATTAATCTCTCTCCTCTAACAACCTTAACTATGAAATTATGACTAGTTTAATTTGTAGACATCAACCCTGAATATCGGAGAAGGTGATGCACCCCACTCCAGTACTCTTGCCTGGAAAATCCCATGGACGGAGGAGCCTGGTAGGCTGCAGTCCATGGGGTCACTAAGAGTCGGACACGACTGAGCTACTTCACTTTCACTTTCATGCATTGGAGAAAGAAATGGCAACCCATTCCAGTGTTCTTGCCTGGAGAATCCCAGGGATGGGGGAGCCTGGTGGACTGCCATCTATGGGGTCGCACAGAGTCGGACACGACTGAAGCGACTTAGCAGCAGCAGCAGCAGCAACCCTGAATATTCATTGGAAGGACTGATGCTGAAGCTCCAATATTTTGGCCACCTGATGCGAAGAGCCAACTCACTGGAAAAGACCCTCATGCTTGGAAAGACTGAAGGCAGGAGAAGGATGAGATGGATGGATGGCATTACCAACTCAATGGACATGAGTTTGAGCAAACTCTGGGAGATGGTGAAGGACAGGAAAACCTGCCGTGCTGCTATCCATGGGGTCACAAAGAGTCGGACACGAATGAACGACTGAACACCACCACCTTAATTTGTAGTGGACAATTAGGGCAAGTCTACAAATGTAAAACATTATAACTTTCAAATTCACACAAATCAGATTTCTGAAGGGACTCGTCCTTCTCTCCTGCCCTCCCTTCTTCTTTCTTAACAAATGAAGAAGTTCAGAGAAATTAAAATACTAGCCCCAAGTCACACTGTTTGTAGTGGCATAGCCAGGATTTGAACCCAAATCTGGCTCCAGAGTCCATGGTTATGACAACCTTTCCCCAAAGTGTGGAGGGGGGCCTAGGAAGCCACCTCCTCATTCTCCAGCCTTTGGCCTCCCAGGGATCTGGGCTCAAGGATACACTGATGCCTCTGGAAGAGACTTCAGCCGATTAGGGGAAGAAGCTTCATCTTCTCTCTTGAGCTCCAAGCCGATTCCTCCAACTACAAATTCAGTCTCCCCCAGTACACACGATCCCTTTCTAACACTGGGTCCAGTCAGACACCCTGCTGTCAGAAATCCTGCCCTGACTCCAGCCCTTCCACCCACACTCCTCACCTGTGGACCACCCACATTGGGGCCCCCTCCTCAAGGCCCGGTTGCAAGTGCTAAAGCAGAGAGACCCGCCCCCCACATACACCCACCCAGGGAAGGGAGGACAATGGAGATGCGAGTACAGGGGTGGGTGGTGCAGACAAGTGGGGAAGACAGCCTGATTCCGGTCCCCGCCCTCATCTAACTGAACGACTTTGGGCCTCCATTTTCGCACGGCGTTAAAGAGAGAAAACCTCCGGCTCTGGAGGCTCTCTGGAAAGCTATAGCTGCGCCAAGGCGACAGGAAGGCAACGTTCTGAAGAGACACACATTGGGGCAGCGGCAGTGCAGCGGAACGCAGGGGCGGAAGGTCCCCTCCCAGGAATGGGAGATTCGGCCTCCCTCTTCTTTCCCATCACGGGACCAGGACGTTCCGTGGAAGTGCACGTGGAGCAATCCGTCGAACCACTGCTCTCCAACCCCGGGACCTGCCACTTCCGCACTCACCGCTGGGAAGTCGGGGAATCAAGCTGCCTGCGACAGCCAGCGCTGCCGAGAGTTCCGCCAGGCCCACCCAACGCGTCACCAACTGGGGGCGGAGCCTGATCCGGGCGCCCTGATTGGCCAGACGTGGAGCGGAGCCGAGACGCTTCTGGGAGCCGTTACTTCGCCTCAGAAGCTGCAGTTTCAACATTGGGGCGGGGCTCAATGCTGATTGGTCAATTCCGAGACCTGGTGCGGTTGTCGGAATGGGGCGGGTCCCCAGAAGACGGGCTCCGATTGGTCCGGACAGTGCAGTTCAGTTCAGCTCAGTCGCTCAGTCGTGTCCGACTCTTTGTGACCCCATAAATTGCAGCACGCCAGGCCTCCCTGTCCATCACCATCTCCCGGAGTTCACTCAAACTCACGTCTATCGAGTCGGTGATGCCATCCAGCCATCTCATCCTCTGTCGTCCCCTCTTCCTCCTGCCCCCAATCCCTCCCAGCATCAGAGTCTTTTCCAATGAGTCAGCTCTTCACATGAGGTGGCCAAAGTATCGGAGTTTCAGCCTCAGCATCAGTCCTTCCAACGAACACCCAGGACTGATCTCCTTTAGGATGGACTGGTTGGATCTCCTTGCAGTCCAAGGGACTCTCAAGAGCATTCTCCAACACCACAGTTCAAAAGCATCAATTCTTCGGTGCTCAGCCTTCTTCACAGTCCAACTCTCACATCCATACGTGACTACTGGAAAACCCATAGCTTTGACTAGACGGACCTTTGTTGGTATAGTAATGTCTCTACTTTTTAATATGCTGTCTAGGTTGGTCATAGCTTTTCTTCCAAAGAGCAAGCATCTTTTAATTTCATGGCTGCAGTCACCATCTGAAGTGATTTTGGAACCCAAGAAAATAAAGCCTCTCACTGCTTCCATTGTTTCCCCATCTATGTGCCATGAAGTGATGGGACTGGAGGCCATGGTCTTAGCTTTCTGAATGTTGAGTTTTAAGCCAGCTATTTCACTCTCCTCTTTCACTTTCATCAAGAGGTTCTTTAGTTCCTGTTTGCTTTCTACCATAAGGGTGGTATCATCTGCATATCTGAGGTTTTTGATATTTCTCCTTGCAATCTTGATTCCAGCTTGTGTTTCATTCAGTTCAGCATTTTGCATGATGTACTCTGCATATAAGTTAAATAAGCAGGGTGACAATATACACCCTTTTGGTACTCCTTTCCCAATTTGGAACCAGTCTGTTGTTCCATGTCCAGTTCTAACTGTTGCTTCTTGACCTGCATACAGATTTCTCAGGAGGCAGGTAATGTGGTCTGGTATTCCCATCTCTTGAAGAATTTTCCACAGTTTGTTGTGATCCACACAGTCAAAGGCATTACAGCAATCAATGAAGCAGAAGTAGATATTCTTCTGGAATTCTGTTGCTTTTTCTATGATACAACAGATTTGGCAATTTGATCTCTGGTTTCTCTGCCTTTTCTAAATCCAGCTTGAATAGCTGGAAGTTCTCAGGTCACATACTGTTGAAGCCTCGCTTGGAGAATTTTGAGCATTACTTTGCTAGCATGTGAAATGAGTGCAATTGTGCAGTAGTTTGAACATTCTTTGGCATTGCCTTTCTTTGGGATTGGAATGAAAACTGACCTTCTCCAGTCCTGTGGTCACTGCTGAGTTATCCAAATTTGCTGACATATTGAGTGTGGCACTTTCACAGCATCATCTTTTAGGATTTGAAATAGCTCATCTGGAAGTAGGAAAGAATTATGAGATGTCTCTGCTTGGAGGAGGGAGAGATAGCCTGTGGGTAAGATATGAACACAGATAGCTATGATCTAGTCTGTAAAATATGGGCAAGTTTATATGGTGTGTCTACTTTATGACAGGTATTTTCCATATACCAATGCGTGCCAACCAACCTCATAAATGTGCTTTAAGATGAGTATTATTGTCCCATTTTACAGGCAAAAAGAAAAAAAAACAAGGCCATGAAAGATGAAGTGACTTGCCCAGAACTTTTAAAAACAATCAGTGTGCTATATTCAAAATGGATAACCAATAAGGACCTACCATATAGCAGAGGACCCTGGTGGGCTATGGTCCATGGGATCACAAAGAGTCAGACACTACTGAGTGACTACCACCTTCGCCTCAGTTCATATAGCACAGGAACTCTGCTCAATGTTATGTGGCAGCCTGGATGAGAGGAGAGTTTGGGGGAGAATGGATACACGTATATGTATGGCTGAGTCCCTTTGCTATTCACTTAAAACTATCAAAACATTGTTAATCGGCTATATCCTAATACAATATAAAAAGTTAAAAAAAAAAAAAGCAATCGGTGTAATTCCCCAATTAACATAGGAAAGGAAAGGAAAGAAAGAAGAGCCATCTCATTAGATTCAGAAAAATCCACCAAGTGCTGTCCCTTTTTCTTAGTAGTTGGAAGTGGAGTGCTATGATATTGTAACTTAAAGCAGTGTTCCAGCATTTGACAAAATCTAACATTCATGTCTGACTTTTTAAAAAAAATCTTCCAAATAATTTAAAAAAGGGCAGAGGACCTGAATAGACATTTTCCCAAAGACATACAGATGGCCAACAGGTACATGTGAGGATGCTCAATATCAATAATCATCAGGAAAATGCAAATCAAAAGCACAGTGAGTTATTGCCTCACATGTGTTAGATTGGCTATAATCAACAAGACAAGAAATAATAAGTGTTTGCAAGGATGTGGAGACAAGGGAACCCTTATGCACTGTTGGTGGAAAATCAATGCAACCACTGTGGAAAATAGTATGGAGGCTCCTCAAAAAAATTAAAAATAGAAACTTCCCTGGCATTCCAGTGGTTAGAACTCCACCCTTCAAATGGAGGGGCCACAGGTTCAATCCCTGGTCAGGGAACTAGGATCCCACATGGCATGTGGCCAAAAAAATTTTTTTTATTAAAAAAAATAAAATTACCAATTTTCCAGCAATTCCACTTCTGGGTTTTTATCTGAGGAAAACAAGAACACTGATTTATGCACCTCCATATTCACTGAAGCATTCTTTACAGTAGCCAAGATATGGAAACAATCTAAGTGTCCAGTAGTGGATGAATGGATACAGAAAGTGTGTTATATATGTTACTAAATGCAAATCATGTGCCTGACATACAATCAAGCCAAACATTACCAAAACATTGGAGTTTAGAGTTATCACCACTTCAATTCAATATTACACTAGAGTTCTAGCCAGTCCAATAAGAAAAATAAATAAAAGACATCTAGAATGGGAAGGAAAAAGAAAAACTCTTTATTCACAGACAGCATGATAATAGAAAATCTCATGGTGTCTACAAAAAAACCTACTAGAATTCTTAGCTTTGCAAAGTGTCAAAAATATAAGATGAATATACACAAATCAGTTCTATTTCTATAAGAAATCAGAAATTAAAAAATTTTTAAGTATCATTTAAAATAGCATCTATAAAAATAAAATATTTAAGAATAAATATGACCCAAAAAGTACACGTATACTTTAAAAGTTATAAAACAGTGTTGAGAAAAACTAAAGACTAAACAATTAGAGAAACTGTGTTCATGGCTTGAAAGATTCATGCAATCCCAATCAAAATCCCGATAAATTTCTTTGTTGAAATTGATAATTTCTAAAGTTCATGCAGAAATGCGAAAGACCAACATATCCAGAGAAGAAAGTCAGATGACTTACACTATCTGCATCAAGACTTACGATAAAAGTTACAGAAAACAAGAAAGAGCAGTATCGGCCATCAAAGTAGACAAATAGATCAATGGAACAGAATAGAAAGTCAAGAAATTGTCCCACATATAAATGATGAATTAATTTTTGATAATGATGCAAAGGCAATTCAGTGGAGAAATGACAGGTGTTACAGCAAATGGTACAAGAACAACTGGATACTCAGACGCCCAAGACACACACACCACAAAACAAAACAAATTTCTGAAAACCCTCTTTGTACCATATTTGTACCATATGTAAAAATTAACAACTCAAATGAATCATAGATCTATTTGTAAAACCTGTAAAACTTCTAGAAGAAACCCTCAGAGAAAATCTTTGTGATACTGGATTAAGCAGAAATTTCTTAGATATGACACCAAAAGTATAACCCCTAAAAGAAAGAATGGATAAATTGGACTTTGTCAAAATTAATAACTTCTGTACTTTGAAAGACATTGTTAAGATGGAAATGCAAGCCATAAGACTGGAGAAAATATTTGCAGATCACATGTCTAATAAAGACTTGTATCCAGATTATATAAAGAATTCTCAGGATTTCCCTGGTGGTCCAGTGGTTAAGAATCCAAATGCAGGAGAGTCGCTGGGGAAGAGAGTTAGACCCCTAGTTGGGCAAATAAGACCCGACATGCCATGGTGCAGTTAAGCCCGCACAGCACAGTTGCTGAACCTGTACACCACAGCAAGACTGTCTGTGTGCCACGACAAAAGATCCAGCATGTGGCAACTAAGACCTGATACCGCCAAATAAATAAGTATTTTTTAAAACTCTTACAACTCATAGGAAAACAACCCAGTAATTTGAAGTATATTTTATTTACCATACGGTGTTACTTTTGTACAGTGATTCAGTTATACATGTATAATTTTTCAGATTCTTTTCCATTATACATTAATATAAGATATTGAATACAGTTCCCTGTGCTATACAGTAAATCCTTGTTGTTTATCTACTTGATATATAGTCATGTGTATCTATTAATCCCATACTCCTAATTTATCCCTCCCCCATCCCAACATTTCCCTTTGGTAACCGTAAGTTTGTTTTCTGTCTATGAATCTGTTTCTGTCTTATAAATAAATTCATTTGTATTAGTTTTCATTTTTAAATATTTATTAATTTATTTATTTGGCTGCACTGGGTCTTAGTGTGGCATGTGGGATCTAGTTCCCTGACCAGGGATCAAACCCAGGCCCCATGTATTGGTAGCATGGAGTCTTAGCCACTGGATCACCAGGGAAGTCCATTTGTATTGTTTTTGAGATCACACATATAAATGATATCACTTCACTTAGTGTGATATTCTTTAGGTCCATCCATATTGCTGCAAATGGCAATATCTCATTCTTTTTATGGCTGAGTAGTATTGCTATATATATAGGAGCCTGGTGGTTGCAAAGACTCAGACACAATTGAGTGACTCATTTTTCCATATATATATGAAATGGACTTCTTTGTCCATTCATCTGTTGATGGATTCTTAGTTTGCTTCCATTTCAGGGCCAAAAAACAACCCAATTTTTAAAACGAGTAAAAGAACTGAATAGACATTTCACTAAAGAAGAAATGCATACAGATGGCAACTAAGCACATAAAATATGCTCCACGTCACAGAACTCTGCTATTGAGGCTAGTCAAAGACTCCACACAGCATCCTTACCCACCATGAATACCTGTAGCACCAGCTTTCATCCCAGTCTGGCTTTCTAGAGTCTTCTATTGTTCTAGGCTCCATTCACCAGATAGATGTATTGGGTTGGCCCAAAAGTTTATTCAAGTTTTTCTGTTATATCTTATGGAAAAACTCAAACAAACTTTTTGACCAACCCAATAAAATAAACCACAATGTGACATCACTGCATAACTCTTTCTGTGTTTAAAATGATGGCATGTAAAATCAAAGACTCTTTATGCCAGTGTTAGCAAAGATGGGGAATAGACCCCACAGGCTCTGCTAGTGGGACTGTAAAATGGTACAACCACTTTAGAAAACAGTTTGGCAGTATCTTAAAAAGTTAAATATAAATTGACTGTAAGACCCAGCAATTCCTGTGCTAAGTATCTATCCAAGAGAAATTAAAACATATGTCCATGCAAAGCCTTGTGTAAGAATGTTCCTAGCAGCATTATTCATCATAGTCACAAAAAAAGGGGAAATAATCCAAATGTCCATCAGCTCACAAATGGACAAACTAAATGTGGTATCCGTACAATGGAAGTACTTCTCCAGGGGCTCAGCGATAAAGAACCCACCTGCCAATGCAGGAGACACAGGAGACACTGATTCAATGCCTGGGTCAGGATGATCCCCTGGAGAAGGGCATGGCAACCCACTCAAGTAATCTTGCCTGGGGAATCCCATGGACAGAGGAGCCTGGCAGGCTACAGTCAGTGGGGTCGCTAAGAGTCAGACACAACTGAGCATGCATACATGTTATGCTGCAAAGAAGATCGACAGTCTCGCACGCTGCAACTGAGATCTGGCACAGCTGAATAAGTAAATTAAAAAAAAAAATTTTAATGGAAGATGTGTCAATGATGGCCAGTATGTGGGGGCACAAAGGATTAAATCTTTGTGTGTCACATTTCAGGTCCATCAGAGAATGTCCACTGCTGGCGAGATGGTCCACAACCAGCTGGAAGGGACTAGGTGGCTCATAAATGTCAGCCAGCCTCTCTGCTCAGCTTCCCCAATGAGGATGCAAAAGCCCAGGGACAGAGCAGGCAACATGAAGGTGTGAAGTCACCTGGGCTCCTTTTCCTAAAGGCTGGGTCCTGCTGCTGCTGGACACCTGGTCTGCAGAACCAAAGCTGAGCCTTCAATACTGCATCTCCAAGAGACCAGCCAGCCACTGCTCAGGTGGCAGATCAAGTACATCAGAAACCTTTGACTCTGAAGAAAGTGATCTGTACTTAACTGAAATTGATGCTGTTCCAGATATGGGCTTGCTTGACCTGCCTTTGGGACCATCACCAGCACCAACATCTGAGGGCTTCAGGCTGCCTGATACAGTGACATGGTCCCCCACACCACATTGTCTCACCAAGGGACCCATTTCTTGGCAAAACTGGTAGGACAATGGGAATCTGACAAAAAGATCCACTGGTCTTACCAGGTACCCCTACACCCAAGTGGCATGAGATATCATTCAAGGACCATACCCTGCAGCTCTGTTCTTCAGGATGTTGACATATGTCGCTGTGTCCCCTGAAGCTAGATCACATGGGGACGGGAAGCAAACTTACTACTACTTATAGTGACTCCCTGGTAAAATTTGTGTTTCCTATCCCTGCAAACATTAACTCTGACAGGTTGAAGGTCCCAGTGCCCAGGGCTGGGAAACTTCCACCAGGGGATACAGTTGAGTACCTGGGGTTCCAATGAACTTGAAGACATGACCATCACCTGGTCTTCAGGCCTCCCTGCTGGTGGACCAGCAGGCAAAGAGAGTTTCTATACTGCCAGGGGTGATAGATTTCAATCACCATGAGGAGTCAGAGGTCTCCCAGGTGGCGCTAGTGGTAAAGAACCCGCCTGCCTATTCAGGAGACATAAAAGACACAGGTTCGATCCCTGGGTCAGGATTCCCTGGAGGAGGGCATGGCAACCCACTCCAGTGTTCTTACCTGGAGAATCCTATGCACAGAGGAGCCTAGCGGGCTACAGTCCATGGGGTCACAAAGAAATGAGTGAAGCCACGCAGGGTGGCACGGGATGAGGAGTCAGGACCGCATGTACCAAATGAGGCAGAGGGTTTGTTCAGAATCTCCTTGGGTGTCTCTTGGTGTCTCCACACTTACTGATGACAGTAAGTTGCAATTGTGGCATCCACAGCCCTCTCAGGGCAAGACAGTCAAAGGTTCAGACCCCTTTGGGATGAAGGTCTGGATGACCCCACCAGGAAATAACCAGACCAGCTGCAGCTTTGGCCAAGGTAAAGGATGATGGAATTGGGGCAGATGAGGGACTGGCTGTATCATCTTGAAGTGACTCTCTCCGGTGGGACTTAAACCACCCCTCTCAGGGAAGGGTAGGATGGCAAGAGCAGATCTGAGTGGTTGGAGGGGTGACCCATTCAGACCTCTTTGGCCTTGCTTGTCTTTTATTCTGACTCTGCCTGGGCTGAGTGATCTGAAGCAAACACAACTTGCCAGACCATACTCCCTGCCTGAGCCCTGCCCCTCTCACCTTCACCACTCCTGTGGGCCCAGCTTGGTGCCCAGGTGATTTCATACACAACCCAGAAATGCACAGAGTCAGTCTCCCCTGGGGCAAATCTTCAACCAATTGGAAGAGGGAGATGGCAGATAAATTCTGCCCCTTCCTCCCCACCAAGAAATGGTGCTGAGACTCATCACATGGTTCCTCAGGGTCACATTTGGTGGTGGCCAAGGGCTTCCCTGGTGGCTCAGATTGTAAAGAATCTGCCTGCAGTGCAGGAGCCCAGGTTTCGATCCAGGTATTCTTGCCTGAAGAATTCCATGAACAGAGGAGCCTGGTGGGCTACAGTCCATAGGATCACAAAGAGTTGGACACAACTGAGTACTTCACACACACACACACACACACACAACCCCACCACGCACACTTCTGCTGGCTCTTCCTCCTTCCAACTCCCCCACAACCCACATCTCTCTGGGGTCATTCTGTACATTAGGATGAGGGTACACAGGTCCTCTGCATTAGGCTCTGCATCCTGGGGACCCCAGCCAAGGCAACATCACACACCGACTCCCCACTGTGCATCTCCGGGCCAGACTTGCCTTGAATTCTGAGTTCACATATGCAACTATGGGAGAGGGACCCAAGTTTCAACAAAATGAAACTCCTGATCTTCTCCCCCAAGCCTGCTCCACTGAAGCTTCCCCATCCTACCACGTACCTAGGACAAAACTTGAGTCAGCCATGACTCATCCAGCACATCTCATCATTTCTGTCTTCAAAAGGTCTCCAGAACTTCCCTTGGGCTGCCGTGGTTAAGAATCCGCCTGCCAGCACAGGGAACGCAGATCCGATCCCTGGTCAGGGAAGATTGCACATGCAGTGGAGCAACTAAGCCCATGCGCCCCAATTACTGAGCCTGTGTTCTAGAGTCCGGGAGCCACAACTGAAGCCCTCGCACCTAGAGCTTGTGCTCTGCAGCAAGAGAAGCCACCGCAATGAGAAACCCTCGCACTGCAACGGAGAATAGCTCCTGCTCATCACAAGGAGAGAAAGAGCAGTGAAGACCCAGTACAGCCAAAAAGAAAGAAAAAAAAAAATTTTTTTTTAAGGTTTTTAAAAAAGGTCTCCAGAAACGACCACTTTCCACAGCCTCCATTACAATGGTCGGGTCCAAGACAGTGTCCTCTCTTCCCTGGAACACTGCAGTTTCCTCCTGACCAGTCCCCCTGCTTCCACCCTCACTCTCTCCCGTCTGCTCTCCCCACAGCTGCCCAGAACCTTGGCTCAGAACACTCCACGGCATCTTCCTCGCTCACAGGTAAGCCAAGGTCCAATGTCTGGCAAGACCCCAAGCTCCCCTGGGTCCTTTTCCCAACCTAACTCTGACTACTCTCCACCTTCCTCACTCTGCTCCAGTCACACTAGTCTCTTTTTGTTCCTTGAAGATACTGGGCATACTTGCACCCCAAGGCCTTTACACATGTGGCTCCATCTGCCTGGAAAGTCCTGTCCCAGGTATCCCCAGGGCTTCATTCCCCACCGAATTCATTCAGGTCTTTCTTCAAATATCATCTTCTCAGAGAGGCCTACCCCAGCCACACTCCTGTTATACCTTCCTGGACCTTCCCTGCTTCCTTTCCCCTGTAACTCTTATCTTCTGATATACTACGTCTTTTACACAACAGTTTTGCCTGCTGTCTGCCTTTCCCTACTGGCATATGAACTCCACCAAGGCAGGGCTTTTTCATCCACCTATTCACTTGGAGAAGGAAATGCCAATCTACTCCAGTATTCTTGCCTGGGAAATCAATGGACAGAGGAGCCTGGTGGTCTACAGTCCATGGGGCCACAAAAGAGTCGGACTGATTTCGCAACTAAACAACAACAAAATTCACTGCTGTGTCTCCAGTGCCCAGAACCACGCTCACCACACAGCAGGCACTCAAATATTTTGCTGAATAAACTTCATTTGTACAAAGGGGAAAACTGATCACTAGGTTTTTTGAGAGGATTGGATGCTATGCATAAATATGTCTGACATGCCAGGCCCTCCATAAAAGTTGGCTGTTCCTATCTCAAGCTTGAGTCTGACTCAGAGACAGGAAACCCTGTCCTGGAGGTCAGAGTGAACTTGGCTGACATCTGTGAGCAGGGCTCAGTGCTTGGAACAGAGAGGTACATTCCTGGCTACATATACTGTGATTAAATGGGGACATTGTTACTGAAGGGCCAAAAATCTCAGGCTTTTGATTCCCCAGAACTCTCAGTGGGCAGATGAGATAGTCTGAGAAACCACAGGAATGAGTCTGGCTTTTGGGAATAAAGAACTGGGAGGTGCTGACTGAGGCGAAGTGGGCGAACACCTTTTTTTCAAACAACCAGTCTTGACCCAAGAGTGGCTGGTAAGCAATTTAGTGGGTTAGCACGTCTCTGTGAGAAAATACCTGTGTATTGCAAAAAAAAAAAAAGTGTGTTGGGGGAACGACTGACTTTAAGTCTTTTGGTTTCACTTGCACATGTGTACTCAGTTGCAATGGATTTCTGATAGTGCGTCAGGATAAAAAAAATGTTCAAAAGCCATTAGGCTTTGAGGAATCAGGACTTGGGCTCCAACCCAGTCTCTATCACCCTCTAGCTGCTGAGGCCTGAGCTAGTCCCTACCTCTCTGAGACTCAGTTTCCACACTGGAGTTGAAAATGCTCATCGCTAAACACACAACACACATGAAAGCCCCTAGCGGTCGTGCCTACCTATAGGAAGTTTTCAGTAGCATGCTAGCTCTGTCCACCAGTGCTGAGGGTTGAGAACTGTGTGAGACTGTTATCAGGACAGGATTTGCTAATTCAGCAAGTATTTACTGAGTTCCAATTCTGTGCCAGGTACTGGTCTAGATGCTGGGCACTTATCAATAAACACAATAGATAAAAATCTCGTAGTTTGCTTATGTTTTAGGGCTTCTGCCCTAGCAGGTGCAGACACAAACAGTATTACTCAGATGATGACTGGGGGGAGGGGTACTCAGAAGTGCCAGAGAAGAGCCTGGGGGACAGGGATCTTAACCGTCGGGGTGGGGTCTGGATGAAGGTCAGCCCTGGTGAAGGCCTTATGGATGAATGTGCACGGCGGTTTCAAGGAAGAGCAAGCACCAGTGTGGCCGAAGCAGAGGGAGCAGAGAAGGGAGGGGGCAGTCAGAGCTTGGGTCCTGAAAGACCACCGCAAGGACTGGGGCCTCGATTCTGGGTGGAACAGGGAGCCAGAGTTGTATTTTGAGCAAAGAAGAAACATGAGCTAAGTTCTATTTCAAACCTCCATCAAGGTCAATCGGCCTGCTGCTTTGAAGCAAGTGTGAGAAAGCCAGGGGAATGAGGCAGTAACGTGGCTCAGAGCCGTGATGGAGCAGACAAGAGAGTCAGGGGCGAGGTTTATTCTTAAGACAGAAACTGACAGGTTGGAGGCAGCATGTGTGACCAGTGATCTGGGGTCATGCCCCAAGTTGGTGACCCAGGAATCTGGAAGGATGAGGATGCCATCCACTGCCATGTGGAGGCCTTTGACATGGATGAGCTGTGCAGGCAGTGGGTGGAGCAAAGCCCAGGGCACAGGTGTGCAGGGTCAGCAAAACTGACTAGTCATGCCCAAGCCACTGCTGAGAGCCCTTCCAAAAAAAAGAAAGAAAAAAAAAGAAAGAAAAGGTCACAACCAAATTCTCAGAAAGCAAACTAGGGTGGACCACTCTGAGTCATTACTTTTTAAGTGAAAAATGAATGGTTTAGAGTTATGGTGAAATCTGTAGAGAAATCACTCTAGATTTCCTGGTTCTTAAAGATCAGTTACGCCTTTTGTTCTTCTGAGAGCATCAGATTCCTTCCAAGAGTCAGGAGGAACCCACAGGCAGGTTACAGTGGGAACTTCCCCTAAGTAAAGTTAAGGTCATTTCAAATTACAGCCTGTAGACTTTCTCATGTCAGAGAGAGTTTGCATAAGAATAAACTGAAGAGACACACAAAAACAAAGGGTTTCCAACTAGGTTTTATTTTAGTGTCCAATATTATCAGCACTGATACAGGAGTAATTCAGGCAAATTTATCACCTTAAATACATCAGAGAAAAAACTCACTGTGTCAAGCACATCTCGCACTCCAGCAAATGAACATAAAGACAGAACAAAGTTAGCAGCATTAAATTAAAGTGCTTTTTGCCACAATTCTTTCAGAGTCTCACCCTCAGTGGTATAAACTCAATTTTATTTGTTGTGTAAGAAGCTCAAAATCCCAGGGGATACATTAAAAAAAAAAATTCATGTTTAGTTATTTTAAATAATTTCCCCCAACAAAGCACAAAATTCATTGGAATTGTGCAACGCTGATTTCTCTGGACATACTGTGAGGTGACCACCATCCGGGTCTGGCAAAAAGCTTGGCCATCCTCTGCTGCACAACAACCTTGGCTAAGTCCATCACTTTGTTCCACACACCAGAGTAGACTGAGGGTTTGAAGGACCAGTGGGCACCTGGAGAGCATGCCAACTGCATGATACCCGCCAGCGAGCAGAGGCCACTGAGCTGTTTCCCTGAAGTCAGAGGCGGACTCAGAAGGGCAGGACAGGCCCCACCTCTCTGCCTGAGCTTGCCTCTTTCTGGGAGAGCAGTACTGCTGGCTTCTAGGAAGCTCTCTGACCTGCTCGGCAAAGGCTGTCACCTGAAGGCTGCCTGCCCCAGACAGTTAACACCATGGAGACAGGAACCTGCCCCCACTGTGACCGGTAACAATCCCCACACTCAACATAGGAAACACTTTTCAAGATCAACTCGAGGCCCCATGTGCCACCTGGAGGCTCTGGGGTCAGGAAGGGTGGGAGGCTGGGCGCTGGGTTCCCTGTGCTGTCTGCTGGCCGTGTGCAGCATGGCTGGCACAAGAGACTTCATCCAGAGGTCTGGTGGCCAAGGGCGGCTTGAGCCAAGGAGGGGTGAGGGGTGGGAACACATTTCTTGTGGAACCTTAAGCTGGTAGGGTGGGCTCTCGGACCCCATGAGCCCCTCCCAGAGTGAGGTCAAACAGAAGGCCCTGTTTTGTGCCCACTACTGATCCTTCAGCCGTCCTGGGTGGGGTCCACTCCCCTCAGCCTGCCGCCAAGGTCCCCATCTTCCGCCATCTTTCCTTCTACTACATCCTTTAACGATCTGGACCAAACCATCTTTCACCAATAAGAAGCCAGACTACGAGGCTAACGACTGAAAGCAGAACAAGGGACACGAGAAGGGAGGCAAGTCTCTCTCCATCATGGCACTGGCCGCCCAAGACAGCACAGACAGGACACAGCTTCCGCACACCACCTCCCTCCCGGCCACGCGCTCCAGCTGCCTCTGCGCTATCTTCCTGCCCCTCATGGCAGAAAGCCTGCCTCCGCCTAAAACCCAAGCCACACTCAGCCCACTGCCAATGCGGAAAGGCTGGTCTGGAAGGCTCTGCAAACAGACTGAAGCATGAAAGCCAAAGAACCACACTGACACAAAAGCCACAAGCCTCCTGGGACTCTCTGAATCATTCCTGGTGCAAACTGGGAAGAAAATGCAGCCTCCCCACAAAGGCAGCCTTTCTCTGCAGGGGAGCTGGGGTGCATGGTGGGCAGGTGTGTGGGAGCTGGGGTGCATGGGGGGCAAGTGTGCGGGGGTCGGTGTTAAGCGTTTGCCGGGGGCAGGGGCGGTACCTGCCTGATACCCTTAAAGGTCCAACCAGGCCTTCTGCAACACTGGCCGATCCCAAGAGTTCATCAAGCAATCAATCAGCAGCTTCTCAATCAAGAGAGCATGACAAAGCAAAGCAAAGACTGAACTCCCCAGTACCGTGCTGTCCAGACTCATTAAAAAAAAAAAAAGTCTCCTTTAGGGGCACAAGTTGGAAGGTCTTCCTGCAACAGCAGGCAAAGGAGGGGAAAATAACTAGCGCTTTGGGGCTCAAGATGGTGGGAGACTGGGTGCTTTCGTTCTCACGGCAGCGGCAGTGGACAGGAGCTGCACGGGGGCCTGGTGGTGGCAGACCCCCCGCGCTCGCAGCACTGTCCTCCCCACAGGGGGTCCGGCTCCGGGTGCCCACTATCTGCTGGGCTGCAGGTACTGGTGGGTGAACATGTTGAGTTCGCTGTCCAACCAGCCGGCTTTATTCCTGCAGAGAAAAGGTTACCTTGTAGTGGCAAGAGCTGATAACTAGCCGTGGCGTAACCTGCCAAGCGTTCTACCGGACACCTGACTTTTATTCCTCTAGTAACCTCCGCTTCACAGATGAGGAAAATGAGGTCCAGAGGGGTTAAATAACTTGCCACGGTCACACGACTCATTGGTGGTGGAAATAAACTCGGGCTTTTCTGACCCTTAAGCCCTGTGTTGGCTTCACGCTGGGCCCACCGACAAGTTCCCAAACTGTTGGGAACGCCGTGTTCTGCCTGTCAGCAAGCGGCAGTCCTCATTGGGTTTACCCTGGCCCTGCAGGTGACGCACAGCAGAGATGCCCACCCCCAAGACCCACGCCTCGTGAGACTTCCCCTGGGGATGAGCAGTGTATCTCTAGAAAATAGGTGTCCCTGGGCAGTGGGCGGGAGTGCACGTCTGCACTGCAGGGAGGGGAAGGCCCACAGACACCCCTGGATGTAGCCCCCCTCTGTGCTGACGTCAGGGCAGGGCAGGAAGCCCCGAGTTCCCATGTGCTGATGTTATCTGGGCCTGAGCGGCCAAGAAGTCTACAGAGCACTTGTGCACGCAGCTCTGTGGCTGTGTCATGAAATCTCACTCCATCTTACAGATAAAAGCAATGAGACTTGGGGAAGCTCAGAGATTTGCCTGAATGTGAAGGCCGGGACCAGAAGCCAGCACTCCTGACTCTGGGGACCCACCCTCTCTCCAGCAACCTGCTGCCCGAAGCTCTGACTTTCAGTGGAGACTCCATGCAGACCTGGGCTCTGAGCCAGGCTCGGCCAGCCACCAGCTAGCTGGCTGGGTCCCCTGTGGGCATGGGTTTTGATAGGCCACCATCCCTGGGCTCACAGAGAAATGGTGGAAGTGAGGGGTGGGTCTAGCCCAGTGTTCCTGCTGACAACAGAGGGCAAGTAACGTGAGGAGGCTCAGAGGGTGCTGGTGTCCAGCAGGCTGGATCCTTCTACTCCTGGCTTAACCACCTACTGTGGGATCCCAGTTAAGTTACTCAACACCTCTCCAGGCCTTAGTTTTCCTTTTTATAAAGTGAAGGTGACGACAGGTCCCTGCAGGAATGTTGAAGATTCGGACAGCACATGTCAAGTGGCCGAGATATCGCATTTAAGGACGTGCCTGTCAGCTGTAACCTCACAGGACGGGTTTCCTCTGCTGCCACCTCACCTGAGCAGTTTGGCTTTGCTCTGAAGTGAATCAAGAACCTCAATTTTCTTATTCATGGCGGCGATTTCCTGCTCCAGGTTCTCCCGAGTGACGTCAACTTGCTGACACAAATGAGCAAAAGTCCCGGACAGTTCCCTGAAGGGGGAGAGGGTCAGGATCAACCAGGCTGTGTCAAGGGTAAACCAGACTCAGGGCAGGGCAGCAGCTAGCCTGCCAGTCACCTGCACTGGCCACCACCTGTCCTGGTGTGGCAGCATCTGCCCCATCTCCTGCTGAGACCATGGACATCACAACCACCACAAATACCAGTATTACCACAGTGGGAGAACCAGGAGCACAGGGCAGGACACCCCGACCTGGACACGAGAGACCAGGATTCAGATCCCAGTTCTGCTGATCAGTCTAGGGCAAGAGCCACCTGGCTCTTGTGTGTGTCCAGCTGCTCAGTCGTCTCCAACTCTGCAATCCCACGGACTGTAGCCTGCCAGGCTCCTCTGTCCACGGGATTTCCCAAGCAAGAACACTGGAGTGGGTTGCCATGCCCTCCTCCAGGGGATCTTCCCGACCCAGGGATCAAACACACGTCTCCTGCGTCTCCTGCACTGGCAGATGGGTTCTTTATCACTAGTGCCATCTGGGAGCCCATGACTCCTCTTAAATCTCAGTTTCCTCATTTTGAAAAAGAAACTGTCAGTAAGAACACCTACTTCAAAGTGTTTAGGAGGAAAATGAAGTATTAGGTGCAGAACGCCTAGCAGAGGGCCTGCCACGTAGCAATAAAAGGCAGGCAGCCAGCACCTTCGTCACCACCACCAGATCAAGCAACCACTCCCACCTGCCCGAAGATACGCCACGAAGACTGGGCTGTGGCTTAGAACATCAAACCTATGCCCACAACGCAAGTCCTTCAAGGTAACCCGCTAAAGATGCTGCAAGTAACGCCCTTCGTATTGCCATCTTCCTTCCTGGGGGACCAGAGGCCTACTTGGTCCCAGCCCTGGACATACAGTGTCCCCAGAGGCTCCTCTCCCACTCTCAACCTCCATGTTGTCACTGCACAGCTGACGGCCAGAGTCGGATAGCTCTTGGGGCCCAGTGGTCTCCAGGTCAGGGTAGGAGGGCACCAGGGGAGCCAGCGCCAGCCCCTCAGGCTGATGGGGACACTCACTGCTGGACCTGGTGGCTGCAGTTGGAGCCGGTGTAGCTGATGATGAGCTGCAGCTTCTCACTGGCATACTCCACAAACTGGCGCTTGAAGGCCCTCTCTTTGGCCTTGGTGGTCCAGGTCAGACGCTCGTAGACATAGAGGAGGCCATAGAGGCCAAGGGAGAGGGCAATGAGTCGCCAGCCCACGGCCTTCCACACCTGCAGAAGCACAGCGGTCAGCAGGTGCAGCCCTCTGCCGTCCCACCACCCAGCTTCTTAGCCTGTTGCTGCCAGGACTTTCCCAGGAGCATCAAAAGGCCTTTGTACCTCTACTCAGAACACTCCTCTCAACATCTTCTTGGGCCCCACTGAGACCAGAAGGGGTCTCTAGATTGTTTCTAGCTAGAAAATGAGGGAAACAGAGTGTGGCTCACACAACATGACTTGTGCAAAGGTGGCGGGGCCACCGCTATGGCTGTGAGCCCAAGAGGCACAGGTCCAGGCACACAGACATCTTAAACAAAAATGCTAGAGTCCTCAGAAGAGACACTCCATTCTGTGACACCGATGACAAGTGGGGTTCTGAGCTCTGGTGCTCAGCAGATAGCTCCTTTTGAGCTGCTTTGTGACACTTTGGCGCAAGGCAGCACAGTCAGAGTCAAAGCGCTGGGGATGTGGAGCCAGAAACAGAGGCTCCAGTGCTGCCTGCCATCCTGGCTGTGTGACCCACGGCAAGTCTATTTACCCCCGTTTCCTCTTGAAATAGGAATGATGGCTTCCACCCAACTCCCAGGGTGGTTTGGGTAAAATGAGACACCAATTGTAAAAGGGTTACATAACTGTCAAGTGTCAGCTGCTAAGCTAATGACCTTCTACCAGGTTACCATCTACCAAAAAAAGAACCAAAGTAGGTACTGTCTACAGGCCGGGAGGGCGGGGCCTCAGCTCCAGCCTACCCTGGCCTTCCAAGCTGAGAAGCCAACTCCCAGCAGCTTTGTCAGCTACATTCTGCCACCATTCTACAACTCAAATGAACGTCGCAGAGAGCATGTGCCCACATCATCAGGAAAATTCAAGGCACAAGGCACTCTGGGTACAGTGTGTCTTGGGTCAAGACATGGAGAATACCCCAGTTATCAAGAAGGCAGCCTGTGACCTCAGGCCTCGGGGCAGAAGAGAAGGGCCATAAAACCACAGCTGGCAAGATGAGGGTTCACAGCCCAGCCTGGCCTCTTTCTGGCTCAAGCCCTTGCAAGTTCTGCTCTGTTTCCTCACGTATAAATGAGAAACTCCTGGTCATGCCCACCTTTCTAGAACCCGGGTTTGTCAATTTCTCAGGTTACTTCCCTACCCACAGGACTAGGCCTACAGGGGAAAGAACATGGCCTTGGAGTCAGATGGGGCCAGAGCTCAAATCCAAGCTGTGTATCCTTGGCAAGCCAACTGCAGATTTTCTTCTGTAAAATGGGAACCTCAGTGTCACCTTATGTTGAATGAGACTTCCGCCCAGAAATGTACATTTCAGGGCTAAGGTTGCATGGTTCCTGAGATCACAGCAAAAAGTCATAATGGATGTAAAGTGCAGGGCTGACGCAGGGACCACCGCCAGATTGCCCCTCGGTCCCACCCACCTGCCCCCACCCTTCCTGTGCTGGGCTTGTCACTGACCACTCCTCCAACAACGAGAATGCCCATGGAGGTCCTGGACGTCAGAGAGGCGAGGCCAGTTACCATGGAAACCATGAGCTCCTCTTGGGTGAGGGAGCCCTGGGGCAGTGGGGGCATGCTGGGGTTGGCTGGGGTCAGGGGCATGGGCCGCTGCACCTGTGGAGAGAAACAGGGTGGTGCTAAGAAGAAGAAGGCAGCAAATCCCTCATTCCGTGAAACCCTCAGGAACCCTCAGGGCCAAGAGTCCAGAACAGGGACATGGGCCATGACTTCAACTTCCAAAATAGAAAATGAGCTCCACGTGTAGCAGACAAGGATTTCGGCTTCCTAACAGACCTGCCAGCCCTAAGGTAAACACCATGGATACCACAGATCATGAGCTGTGGCCACCCTGGAAGGCCTAAGCTTAGGTCCCCAAGCCTGGGACGTGGCCCAAGAGCAGCCCAGGTGACACCTCTAGAGGTACAGAGATGGGGGTTAACATCTAAACGTGAAAACGGTGGTATCTGGACAGACAGGTCATCTAGATTTAATAATTACATACCTTTAAGCTTAATAAAAAAAATACAGCTTGCTTTTGTAATTTCACAAATATTAGTGCCTACAATAAAAGTAGGTTGATCTGTGGCAGAAACCTGACCGTGTTGGTGGCCCACATGCCACAGACATGACCTCCGGGAGCCCCATTTAGAACGGCTTGGGTGCCCAGGGCACAGAGTAGCCGCCCTCAATGCCTAAGGGGGAGGGACTCCGCTTGCCTGGTCACTGTAGCCCATCAAGGCCCGGCGGCTGTTCTTGGGGCCCAGGAACCGGTTCACCAGCATGGTCCACCCAAGGGAAAAGTGAAATTCAATGTCCTCCTGAAAGTCGGCACATAGCTTGTCACAGTTGAGGTCGTAGCTGAGGGAGAAACACTGCCGAGGGACCAGCATGTCCATCTGACTCCGCACAGACACAGGAAGGAGGGGTTTCAAGCCGTCTGTCGGGAACAAAGAAAGTGGGGAGAAAGCAGAGCAGCTCAGCCCTGTGCCTCGCCAGTGCTGAGCCTCACCACACCTGCTGCTGACAAGGATGCCGGCAGTGTGACCGAGAAACCAGGCCGGGATGAGCCGGCCTGTGGGTGGGGTACGCAGACTGAGGCTCCATACCCGTTACTATGTGGATTTAAGGAGCAGGCCAAGCTCTCAGCCTCTGCTAGTCCCATGTGGTAACACAAGACGCCCCCTCCCCTGCTCACCCCTAGTCTATGCGTGGAATGAACTCACAACACATGTCCAGAACCTCAAGGTATGGAGCTGACTCATCACAAAAGAGGGGAGATAAGGAAAGGTCATTAGTTCTGCAGGCTGGCCTGAAACTGATCTCGGGCAGCCCAGAGCCCCAGTCCTGAGCCCTGTGGCACTGACCAATCATCTCCTGCTGCATGGTCTGCAGGGAGCTGGTGATGGCCGTGGAGCAGCGGTCTGACATGTTTCGGCCCAGTCCTTCCTCTATGTGGCGGTGCAGCTCCTGCAGCCAGAAGAGAGGGAAAAGGAAGCGGCACCTTCCGCCAGTGTTCCCTCCAGGGAGCCCAGGGCGAGGCAGACAGAGGCTGGCCAGCCCAGGCCCAGCAGGTGACAGTGGTAGGCAGGTGGAGTGAAGCCTGGGGCTCAAGTGGCTGAGGGGCCCTGACTCAGACCAGCATGGGCTGAATCCCTGTCTCTCGGTGACTCCATCCATAGCCAACAGGAAATATGGGGAGCCCCTGCCCAGAGCACCTGCCACTTAATGACTCACATTCTTGTAAACCTTGAGGACCACGGGGGAAGGGTGGAAGTCCATCTGGTACTCGTCCACCAACACAGAGAGGCGCCGGATCTCCTCGGCCATTGCAGTTGACACCTGCAGCAAAGGAAGTGTGCTGGTGAGGGAATGTGGTTCAACTCCACAGCACCAGGAGAGTCTAACAGGCTCTAAGAGACTGGATCTGCCTCCCTGCAAACCTGCAGTGTCCACAGATGGTCTACAGAATTAAAGCTTTTGAATTCAGGGGTATTAGAGATTGGCTGACTGAAACTCATCTAAGTTGTGGAGGAGGCGGCCTAGAAGAGGAGGACTTGCCCAGGGTCACACGATGGAACAGCAAACCCCAAGAGGCACGACGTTCTTGAATCAGGGCTATGGCTTCCTCCTGGAAGGCTGAGAAGTCCTGGAGGAATAGGATGTCTGTGTTTTCACTTTTCGAGTGCCTGGCCTCTGCCTGCCTGCTAAGTCGCTTCAGTCGTGTCCGACTCTGTGTGACCCTATAGACGTCAGCCGACCAGGCTCCCCCGTCCCTGGGATCCTCCAGGCAAGAACACTGGAGTGGGTTGCCATTTCCTTCTCCAATGCATGAAAGTGAAAAGTGAAAGTGAAGTCGTTCAGTTGTGTCCGACTCCTGGCAACCCCGTGGACTGCAGCCTACCAGGCTCCTCCACCCATGGGATTCTCCAGGCAAGAGTACTGGAGTGGGGTGCCATTGCCTTAAGTCCAAATCTCCCCAGTGTCCTTCCTTCTCCACTTCTCACCTGCCTCTCGACTTCCTCTGTAATCTGCTTAATTCTCAGTTTGTAGTCTTGCGCCAAGAGCTCCAGCTGCTTGTCAATAAACCTCAGCCGCTCCTGTCGCTCTTCACGTGTTTCCAGGCAGTAGACCCTGAGAAAAAGAGCCCTTGTTACCCAACTAAGCCAAGGAACAAGAGGGGGCGCCGGGAAGTCTGTGGGCCCCGGCTGTGATCCTGGCATTCCATGCACACCCGTGGAGGCCTGCTCTTCCCCTTCCCAGGCAGGAGGGAGAGACGGTGCCAACAATGCTCTTAAGTTTTCCGAATTTGGAGGATGTGGTGGTGACAGATGGGAGGGTGCTTTTTCAGGAACTTTAGAACAAGTTCTGCCATTCATATAGAAAAAAGTCCACTAGTAAACAAAAGAGAAAAAGAGGTACAACACTACCCAGAAGCCTGGCCCAAATCACCAAGTCTGAAGTACGGATCAGGGTCGGGGAATGGGAGTTCCAGCATATACTGCTGGTGGGACCACAGACAGGGCCAGATGTTTCAGAAAGCTATGGGTAAAACTGGGTAAAGCTGAAATGCATACACCCCAAGACGGAACACTCCACCTTCTCTAGCAGATGCACACTAGGGGATACATAAACTGATGTCCACAGCAGCAGGGTCTACAACAGTAAAATAATGAAATCTAAAGATCAGTCTACAGGAAACTGAGAACTGCTCTTTCAACGAAAACTCCTAACCTCCAACTACAGGCATCAACAAGGACAGAGGACAAAAACAATGCTGAGTGAAAAGCAAAGCCAGGTGCTGCATGCTCCCGTACCTGTACATCTGAAACACACGCAGAGCAATACCGTGCATTCTTCAGGATTTACATAAAAAGTTCTTTTTAATGAATGACAGGACTACACACCAAATTCATGATGGCAGTTACCTCTGAGGAGCAGGCAGAGGGACACTGGGGCAGGGACTGAAGAATCAAAGGGTATTCAACAGTTTTTTTCTGTGTTTTATTTGTTATATTCTGACAATAAAACAAATACTGTCAATTGTGGCCAATGGAAACAAGGTATATTATTCTCTGTACTTTCTCATATATTTTAATCTCTCAAAAAAAAAGTATCTTTTAATTCTCTTTTTAAGGTGTATTTGGCCATGCTGCACAGCATGTGGGATCTGAATTCCCTGCCAGGGATAGAACCTGCATCTCCTGCAGTGGAAGCTCGGAGTCCTAACCAGTGGACCACCAGGGCAGTCCCCAAAAAAGGTATTTTGAAGAAGTGCTTTCTGTTTCTGGCTCTGAGAATGGCTGTAGTGCTAGGCATAGCACTGGACCGAGGCTGCCAGCTCAGACTTTCAGGGAAGCTCACTGCACAGACCCTGCAGGACAGACAGATGCTCCACAACCTCCTCACTGGCTGCTCCTTGTGGCTCGAACGTGGCCTGGTGGAAACCATGAGACCCTGCTCTGCCAGCTGAGCTCTGGCCCTGGGCCCAGCCTCAGACGAGGGTGAGGTAGTCGTGGCTGCGCTCCCTCTGCCAGTCTGCTCCTGGGCTCTTACCGCTGCTCCTGTGCTGCGATGTGCAGAGAGTCCATGATGAGGCGGACGGCCTCCGCGATCTGCTTGGCCCGGACCGTGTGCTGCTCAAACTTGGTCTTCACAGCCGACTGGGAGATGCACTCCTGGAACAGACAAGAGGTGCCAAAGGAGGCAGAGGCCACTAGCCAAGAGCCAGGCTCAGGCATTCAATTGCCAGGGAAGTGGCTGGGGAGCGCCAAGGAGGCACAGAATCTCCAGACAACAGGATCAAAGGCTCATGCTCACCTCAAATCTCCTCTCAAAATTCTGAAACTCAAACATCCTCACTTGAAAGCCTTCTGCAAGAGCGCCCCCTAGGAGAAGTGCACCACATTAGTCCAGAGATAACTCAGGCAGCCAAGAGCTTCTCACCCAGGGTTCCTCTCACCACCTCATTCTCACAACTATTTTTACCGGCTGACTTAGCACAAGACCCACTGTCTCAAGCGTCAGGGAAAAGCAAGAAGATGGTTCCATCATCACCTCCTTCGGGCATGCCTTGGGCCTTCTGGATCCTGGCGTTGAGCACCTCTTTGGCAGACACGAAGAAGATGCGGTCTCCAGCCTGGCCCCGATCCACCACGCCCAGCTCATCCACCAGGAAGCTGGTGCAGCGCTCCATGTGCTGCCGCCGCACCTGGAGCCCAAGCAGACAGGTATTATATGACCAAGTGGGGTGTGAGGGGGCCCTCCTGAAGGAGCCCATGGCCCCCGGTGGCCTCTTTTCTAGGAGTACAGGTAATCTAGTCACATGGCTCAGGATTCAGAAGGTATCAATACACATGCAGTGATCATTTCCCACCATCTGTCCTCCAGCCACCGGGCCCCCCAGATCCCAAGTCACAGGGTTCCATGGGGTGCAGCCTGTCCAAGACACCTGAGGCATCAACAAGCAGAAATGTTTACACATGCCCCAAAGTGCCTTGTTAAGAGCCTACAAAAGCCTCCCTTTGGTGCCCCAGAAGGAAAGGAAGCTGGGGGTCAAGAAACCCACACCTGTGAGGGGGCAGGGAGGAAGGCTCAAGAGGGAGTTGATATATGTATGATAATGGATGACTTTGTTGTATAGCAGAAACCAATACAACATTGTAAAACAATTTTCCCCCCATTAGAAATATATTAAAAAAAAAAACAAACACAGAAATCCACACCTGGACTCTGTACTGACAAGCTGAGTCCTCCCTGGCCTTGTTTATTGAATGAGAGGGCGCCACCCCAAAATCCTTCCTTGCTCTGAAGCCGTAGGGCTCCACTGCTGGAACTTCAAAGTGACAACAAGCCTTGGGTGGACACCTTCCACATGCCAGGCCTTTGCTCAAGGTGAACAGATCTCATCCTCTGCACAACTCCATCTGTTACACCCAGCCCACAGGTTAGGATTTACCTGGGTTAGTTGGGTAGGTTAGGGAGTTTATCAGTCACACTGACCAGCATCTGCTGACTACACAGTTGATCATCGCCCCATAGCACCTGTGACTCCTTTTTCTTTCATGTTACCCATACAAAGTAAAGCATTCTGAGCTGTAAGAACCAATTATTCTTTGCTCTTCTTGTAAGCTTCTTTCCTGGATGCCTTTCAAAGCTACGCCTCTGACTCATTCTTCAAGAACTAAGGAGAGCCCTGGTCCCAAGCAAGGGCTCGGCTAATGTGGTGTGGAGGCCTCTCAGCATGGAGAAAAGCCTTCTGAAGATTAGAGGGGAAGGGGATACACATATACATACAGCTGATCCACTCTGTTGTGCAGCAGAAACTAACACAACACTGTAAAGCAGTTACATTCCAAAAAAAAAAAAAAAAAGAGGAGAGGGGTCCAGGGAAGTGAATGGGAGAAGTGAAGCGGTCCCATAGTGACCCCAAACACCTCACGAGACAACTTCGGTGATGAAATTCATTCAGGCACGTGGCCAGGGAGAGCACGCAGAGAATCTAGGTAGATGCATGGGGTGGCATGCCTCAAGTTGCTGAGTAAAAGAGGCGCCCACCTCCTCCATGTACTCAGGCTCCGAAGCAGAGGCATCCCAGCGGTTGTTCAGGATGAAGATGTTTGGGCGGGACAGGCGCTCGCTCACCTTGTGGAAGAATTGCTTTTCCTGGATGAGGGGAAAAACCTCAGTGAAGGAGGGGCTGTGCCAGCCAAGGCCCTGCTGGCCCGCCTGCTCGGCTGGATCTTGGGAGTGTGGGGAAAGGGAGAGAATGGGTTACCGTCTGCATCAGGGTGGACTCCGAGTTGGCCACCAGCACAAACACGTCGGCGTCCAGGCAAAACTTGTCAATCCAGCTGTCTAGCTCTGTGGTGACATCGATGCCAGGGCTGGAGGTGACAGGGGTAAACCATCATCAGACCCGGGGCCCTATTCTTCCTGCTCTGAACAGACCTGAGGCAGCAGGCAAAGGAAGAGAAAGCTACAGAGGAGAGGGAAATCGCCCTTCCTGGAGAGATTCTTACTTTTCATCTCATGTCCTTCCAGACTGTCTGAAAATGTGTTTTTTGTCATATGCATCTATCACTCACATAAAAACCTAAAGATCTGTAATTTGACTTTGTGCATGCACGTGTGCATGCTAAGTCGCTTCAGCTGTGCCCGACTCTTTGTGACCCTATGGACTAACTGTAGCCCGCCAGGCTCCTCTGTCCACGGGATTCTCTAGGCAAGAATACTGGAGTAGGTTGCCAGGCCCTCCTCCAGGAGATCTTCCCAACCCAGGGATCAAACCTGCATCTCCTACACTGGCAGGCAGGCTCTTTACCCATGGGAAGCCCCTGCATTTCACTTTGCGGGTATACAATCAAGGTGAAGTGCTACATTTATCTGAGTCCAGCAAGCACCCTCGTACCAAATTTCTTGGTATAGTTATAGCCTGTCCACAAAGCAGGAGCAAAGTGTTGCCTTGAGAAAAATAAAACGCAACAGGGACCTCATCAAGAACAAGCTCCACCCCCTCCTCCAATAAACATACTAACATTGGGTTGAGGCCGAGAACCTTCCCCAGTTTCGAGCATCCTTCCTATCCCTCTTTACAGACCATCACTGGGAGATCTTTGGGGCCCCGATGCCTGCCAAGATGATACAATAACCAGACCTTGAAGGAAATCCACGAGGCTGGAAGATGTGGTTAAGCTGGTTTAAAAAGTAATATACTTCAGCAGAGCAACAACATGACTCTGGGGACACTGGCCTGGAGGACCCAGAAATGGAAACCCGGGGCCCTCCCCGTCTGCACCTCCTGGGGAGGCACCTGCCCTCCTACCTGTCCATCAGCACCAGGTCATCCTTGAGAAGCGGACACTTGGAGTTGGGCCACATCACACTCACCAGGCTGCCAGCATGCAGCTGTTCGTCCTGGTGAAGGGCATGAGCCAGCTGGTTCACCGTCTGATGGGGGTGGAGGCAGAAGATAATCAGGGTCAAGGAAGAGCCTCAGGGCTGGAGACCAGTGCAGCCTAGCCCCAGGATAGTGGCCTGGACCACAGGCCAATCTGCTACCCCTCTTTCATTTCATGCATACAAAGTCAAGAATTGGGAGCTGCTAGCAAGAACCAACTATCCTTAACTCTTCCATTAAGTTTCTTTCTTGGATGTTGCTCTGCATTAATTAATTCTTTATGAACCAAAATGAGCATCTGGTCCCAACCCAAAGTGTAGCTGGCTCTCAGAAAAATGAAAGCACGCGAGCCCTGAGCTGAAACATTGGAATCAGAGAGCAAACGCAGGGATCGCTCTCTGGCAACACCCCCAAGAACAAGGCATACACACTCTGCATTGCAAAGAGAAAAGGCCTGCCCAGCAATTCACAAGGACTGTGAATTCTAGACTCCAAAACCTCCCTGAAGCTCTCACACTCCCTAAACAGCCAGGCTAGGACAGGGCTTCCCAAACTCCACTACAGGGACACTGCCCTCTCCTTAGAGGCACCTTGGGTCCTGGCACAACAGACCCACTGGTTGGTCTCAGCCTAGACTTGACCCACCAGTGTGACTAGGGCCAAAAGCCAGGCCGGGAGGGCCCCCTCACCTTGACACTCCTCTTCTCCTCTGAGCCCTCCGTGAGGAGGAAGGCCTCGTGGCCATCTGTGCCCTCCACCCGCAGGAAGCAGTTGGTGGTGTGGCCGATCCCGGAGGGCAGCACTTTGTCCCAGAGCATGGCATTGATCACGGTGCTCTTCCCGTTGCTCGTCCTACAAGGAAACCCACTGAAGCTACCGCCATCTGCATCTCAGGTTGTCACTAAGAAGGGATGGCCTGGAAGTCCAAAGCCTTGTCCTCTATAGTGACATCAGTGCCCACACAGGCAGAGTGGGTGCTCTGTGCTTATGAAAATGGACGGACAACCCCGGTGGCCTGTGCAGGTGACGGGTCCTGGTTCATCACAGTAAACCAACTACAAGGGGCTCCCGTGGCGTGATGCCAGCATGCAGATACTACCTGCCTTTGAGTGAACCCCCTCAACATGAGGCTCTCAGCATCATGCAGGAGACCACCTGTCTGACTCGGAAGACTAACCCACTTCTCCTCTTCTACCAGAAGCCACTGACTCACCCCAGGCTGTCTTCCTCCGTCTAAGTGACCTCAGCTGAGTGACCCCGAAGTTTTTCTACAGAAGGCCAATTTTGCTGCTTTTCTCACACCAGGTTCCTCTCAAACATGAAGCCCCACCTGTCACTCCCCGCTGATAAGGGCCTGCTCTAGGGTAGATTATGGTAGCATTCTGCATGCCACCCCCCCTTTCTACCTTCTTTTTCTTTAAAACAGCTCCACTCTGCAAACTCATCAGCTCCAGCTCACCAAAGCCAGGGTCACAGTTCTGAGGCGAGGATGAAAAATGACAGCCCAGAAGGCTGAAGGACACCCCAAGGTGATGAGGGGCAGAGGGGCAGAGTGCCTATTCCTCAGGCTACCACTGTGTGCAAAGCATCCAACCTATCTGAGACCTTTTTTTCCCCCTGTGCTGTGCTTAGTTGCTCCATCGTGTCCGACTCTTTGCAACCTATACTGGGCTTTAATTTTTTAAAGGTGGTTTAAGAAGAAATATATTTGGTCTTTGTCCCCAGTTCCTGGCAATTCCTTAGAACTTCCTGAGTGATAGGAGTGTCCCTAGCTACTCATAAGGAGCCCCTACTGAGCATACCTGTTTACACTCATGAAGTGACTAAGGTGGGGCCCCCACACAGCCTCAGGATGGGCTGATCACCAGAAAGACCAAGTGATCAGAGGGTTGGGACTTTCAGCCCCACCCACTAAACGTCCAGGAAAAGGAAGGAGGCGGGGCTGTAGATTAAGCCCCATCGATCTGTTGAACAGTGAGATCTGATGAGCTTCAGGGTGGAAGGCAGTGTGCCCTACTTCACAGGGACAGAGCTCCCCTGCTCAGGACCCTCCCAGACCTCGCCCTGTGCATCTCTTCATCTGTATCCCTCACAATATCCTTTATAACAAGCCAGTAAACCTAAGTGCATGCTGCTCAAGCAGATTAAACTCGAGGAGGAGGTTGTGGGAACCTCTGATTTATAGCCAGTCGATCAGAAGCACAGGTGTCCGAATGGCATCTGAAGTGGGCTATCTGGGTACCAAGTTCTTATCCTGTAGGGTCTGCCACCTCCTGGTAGAATGTCAGAACCAAGTTCACTGTGCAGGACACCAGTCAGTGCCCACTGAGAACTGGAGAAGAATTCCCTGGCACTGTAGGAAACATTCCAGAGGTGCCTACTTGACCTCAAAGCATAACAAAGAGATCTGAGGGCTAAAAGTATAAAACGTTTAGAAGAAAACATAGGGGGGAAGCCTCATGACGCTGGAATTGGCAGTTTCTCAGACATGATATCAACAGTATAAACAAAGAAAAGTATAAATAAATTGGACTATATCAAAATAAAAAACTGTGCATCACAGGACATAGTCAACAGAAAGGTAACTGACAAAATGGAAGAAAACATTTACAAATCATATATCTGATAAGAAAATTCAGGATCCTACAACTTGAAAAACACACAAAAAAATCACAAAACAACTACAAAAACTCCCAAACAATTTAAAAATAGGCAAAGGACCTGAACAGACATTTCTCCAAGGAAGATATACAAGTGGCCAACAAACACATGAAAAGATGCTCAATATCTCTAAGCATTAAGAGAATGCAAAGCAAAACCATAAAAGCTGCTCACTCACACCCATTAGGATGGCTACTGCCAAAAAAAAAAAAACAATAAGTAAGTATTGGAAAGATGCAGAAAAACTGGAACCCTTGTGCACTGCTGGTGGGAATTAAAATGGTACAGTCGCTATGGAAAACCATATGGTGGGCAGCTTCTCAAAAACTCAAAAACGGAATGATCGTATGGTCCATCAATTCCACTTCTGGGTATGTATCCAAAAGAAGTGAAAGCAGGGTCTCAAACAGGTATTTGTTCACAGCAGCACTGCTCACAGTAATCAGAAAGGGACGGCAACAAGTGTCCATCGGGGATGAATGGATAAACAAGATATGGAATATACATGCAATGAAATATTGTTCAGCCTTAAAAACGAAGGGAATTCTGACAAATGGAATGATATGGATGATTCTGGAGGCTATTACACTGACTGAAATAAGCCAGTCACAAAAAAATGTGATTTCACTTATGTGAGGTTCCCAGAGTCAGCAAATTCATAGACAGAAAGTAAAGGAGTGGTTAACAGCCAGTGAGGGAGAAGGGATCAGGAAATGTTACTTAACGGGTAAGTTTCCGTTTTCCAGGGAAAGTTCTGGAGACTAGTGGTGGTAACAGCTGTGTAACAATATGAATGTATTTAACAAAACGGAACTGTACACTTAAGAAAGGTTACAATAGGAAATTTTGTTATGTCTACTTTACCACTGCTAAATATAAAAAAATTAAAGGGAGAGCGCCGAATTCTGTGGTGTGCTGCCTGCTTCCCTGCCTTGGGGTGGTCGGATCCAGCACAAAGAGCATGCCTCCCTCCCTCCCAGCTGGGAAGAAAGAAGGCATGAGGACTTCGTGACTCACCGGCCGAAAAAAGCCACCTTCATGTGCCGCCGGGCCAGCACCTCACTGATGCCCCTCACTTTGGACAGGTAACCTTTGACGTCCAGAACCTGTTCTTCTGTCGTAACTGGGTCCAGTTCTGCATTCCTGTAGGTTTCTGCAGGTGCAGATTGAAAACAGTTCAGCCCACCGTCAGAGTTTCAGAGTTCCAGAGTCCTAGTCTAGATGGCGGAACCCACCCCCGCAGGGCCCTGTTCTCCAACTGGAGGTCCAGACTCCTGTGGGCCCCAGTGCAATACAGACTGCTGGGTTCCAGTGCAAATGTTGGCTCTTACCTCTTCCTGGGTTTGTGACCTCAGGCAAATGAACATTCCTGGGTCTTAATTTCCTTAGGCTTAAAACAGAGATAACAACAGCACCTACTTCATGTGGCTGGAGAAACGATTAACTGAATTTAAATACAGAAGTGCCAAGAATGGGGCAGGTATCTGATGAAAATGCAAATGTTGACTGCCATCATTTACTTATATATTCGTACTTAAGGTACACTTACCAAGTTCTCAGTATATGCCAGGCACTGTTCTGGTCAAACACAGCCTCGTTGAATGTACCCATCAGAGCTACCAGACAGTGGGGTCAGGGCTGAGTCTGGGTCACTGTGCACCTTCCCGAGGCCCTGCCTGACCTGGCCCCACTCACCGCTCCAGCTGCATCTCGGGCACCTCTGCCTTGCCTGCTGCCTCACCACATTCCCACACTCACCACCACTCCAGGCTTTGCTTGGTGCTTCCTCACCCCACCCCTCCAAAGAACTAACACACCACCTTGGGGTGCTCTGGCTCATTCTCACTTAGCCTGCCCTGATCCCACCAACGTGAGTCAGGTCCTCCTGGCTTGCGTCCCCGCGGCAGCCTGGACTTCTTGCATCTTAGCCCTTGTCTCAGCATAGGGTAACTGCCCCACTCACCTGTGTGCATCAGCTACCACACGCGGGCCCAGCTGTCCGACTCCCACACCCCATGTTCAGCAGGTGCACAGTGTTTGCTAAGTGAACAGATCCTGGGATCACTGCACTCCTTTTCCCCAGGGCCCTTGCCACGTGGCTGGATAACACCTTATGACAGATGGGAGCAACTGAGCAAGACCCTGTCCCCTTCCCATCCAGCACTTGCGCCAGGAAGATCCTAAGCTGGCTGGACTGCAGACGTGTCCGCCCTCAGCACAGCCTGGCTGCCATGGACTGAATGTTTATGTGCCCCATGTGATGACAGTGTGATGGTACAGCTGACCCTTGAACAACGCGGGGGTTGGGGGTGCCAATCCTTCGAACAAAAATCAGCATGTAATTTAGTCAGCTTCTGTATGCACAGCCCTTCTGTATCCACAGTCTGCATCCACGGATTCAACCATGGATTGTGTACTATTGCAGTACTTACTATGGGAAGAAAACCATGTATAAGCAGATCTGTGAAACTGAAACTCATGTTATTTGAGGGTCAACTGTACATAGAGATGGAGCCTCATGCCTGGGGTTAGTGTCCTTATAAAGGAAAACCTGAGAACTAGCCAGCCCCTTCTGCTATGTGATTACATGAGCTGCTATGTGAGAGCTTGAAGTCAGGCCTCCAGACACCAGATCTGCTGCTGCCTTGGTCTTGGGCTTTCCAGCCTCCCAAAACTGTGAGAAATAAATTTGGGTTGTTTACAGGCCACCCAGTCTATCGTATTTCTGTTACAGCCGCCCAAACAGACTAAGGCACTTATGAACCACTGGGCTGACAGGTCCCAGCCTTGAGAACAGTCCCATTGCACCCAGAGCACAACAGGTGCATTTCGGAGCCACCCAGTGAGTTTCCCCTACAGCTGGTGCCAATGAGGCCTCCCCATGTCCACTGGTCACCCCTTCTCAGACCATCGACATTCTTCCCTTAAGTGGGCACATGGGTGTAGCTTTTGGAATGTGCGCCAGAGGAAGCTGGCTCTCCAGCCTGTGACTAGAGAAAGAAAATTTTAAAGAAAAAGCCATCAGCTGACAAGCTCTTACTACTGCCCTTTAGAGAACAGTCCCAGGCAGTAGCCTTCCCCTCCCCTGGCCAGGACAATCCCAAATACATCTCAGGACCACCCCAGTGCTTTTCCCTCCCTGGAGGCCCACCAGTATGAGAGGCCTCCTGTTTTCACAAAAAGAGAAATCAAAACACCCATTCCTGATGCCATCGCACAAACATCTTCATTATGAACCAGGGTGTTCATCCACAGAACCATGGGAGTGAGTCAGAGCATCACAGAGGGTTAGTTTTGGCTCCGGGGGGAACAGTGGCCTGGTCTGTCCCATCTCTGCACACCAGAACTACTGCTAAAGAACAGATACTAGACTGGAATCATTTCAACTACCAATCCTACACCCTTGAAATTCAGATCTTTAAACTCAACAAATTCTCTGGGAACACGTTTCCTGCATTAAGCACCATGCTGAAGGCAGGGCATGAAGAGTCCCTGCTTAGTCTGTTCAGGTTGCTCTCACAAAACACCACGACTGGGAGGCTTAGACACAACAGAAGTGTGTTGCTCGCAGTGCTGGTGGCTGGAAGTCTTGGATCGGGGTGCCAGCCTGGTGAGGTGAGAGCCCTCTTCCAGGTGGGAGACTTCTAGTCATATCCTCATGTGGCAGAAGAGGCGAGGGAGCTTTATGGGGTCTCTCTGATAAGAGCACTAATCTCACTCACAAGGGCTCCACCCTCATGACATAACCCCTCCCCAAGGCCCCGCCTCCTAACACCATCACAGTGGGCCTGAGGATTCCAACACGTGAACACAGAGGGACGAACATTCAGACTCCAGTACTGGGACTACTTCCTTTCTTTCGAGGGAGCCTAAAGGAGCAGCCTGACATGTCAGCCAACCAAAAGCCAATTTGCTCTAGGAGAAGGCACCAAGCAGAGAGCGGCGTGTCCCCGAGGCATTCCCACTAAACTTCTAGGGCTCTGCAGATTAGAATTAGGAACCCCCACCCCCGGTCCCCCCTAAGCTCCTCTTTCACAGATGAGGAAACCAAGGCCAAGGAAAATTCAGTTCCTGGCTGTTCACTGATAACTCCAGGGCCTGGAGCCAAGGTGTGCCTTCTAGACAGTCTGAGAAGACAGTAGCTGGAGTTGGTGCTCAGACTGAGTAGGGCCTTGGGAACCAGCCCTTCTCTGCTGACAGAATGAGGATTAAGGTTGGGCTCAAATTAGTAACTAGAGGAAAAGGTGCCGGTGATGCAAGTCTTATTCAAAGTCCTGGTATCTAAAAATATCAGAGAGAGAATACCCTGGCCAGGAACAACCAACACCCAGACACAGGGTCGGGGACTGGTGGCAGCCAGGCTGGGCCAAGGAAAACACCTGGACTTTGGAGTTAAGAGACGCCAAGGTACAGTCCACTGTGTCACTTACAAGGTATCAACGACTCTCAGAACCTCAGTCTGCTTGTCCCTCAGGTGAGGATACGATTCACCCACCTCTTATGATTAAGCGGAGCAGAATCTGTACAATTCTCAAGGATGGGTCCTGTGTTTCCCTGGCCCAGCCTCCCTGGAGCCCAGTTTCACGTGATTCCAGGAGCAGAGTACCACTGAAGGTGACAACCCACCTGGGCGTGAGCTCGTCAAGGGCAGGGCTGTACCTCCCTGTCCCCAGTTCTGCCCCCTAAATACTGAGGCTGACAGGAGCGGGCTTGGCTGAACAGGGTGCCCGTCTCACCTTCCAGGAAGGTGGCGCTCTCCTGGATGTAGGCCCCCAGCTGCTCAAAAATGCCATTGATCTTCTTCTTGGCGGTGACAAAGTGCTTGAGCGGGGAAGCATTCACTTCAGCCATGTGTCTCTTATCCTTCTTGACTGTGACGATGGAGTTGCATCGAGAGAAGAGCAGGGACATTGCGCTGCGAGAGAGAAGACATGTGAGCGAACCCAGGGACCTTTTGCTGGGATGCAGAAGAGTGCGAGCCGCAGGGGCACTGGGCCTGGCTCGCAGGCCCATCCAGAACATGGGCCCTCCAGGACCAGATTGCAGACAGCGAGATCAGAGCCAGCATCTCAAGGCTAGGAAGGGACCGCCTGGGCCCATCTTCCTATCACACAGTGTAGGCACCCAGGGTCCGGACCTCGGGTCCAGTTCTGGTTGTTCCCTGCTGGGTGAACAAGGACAGGCCTGCCTCACCCACCTCAGAGAAAGATGGGGGAACCACAAGGTAACATACAGAGATGTCCTCCTCTGAATTTTCGCCAGAAAAGAATGACAGAGATCACACTTATTTCCTATACATCACCCCCTGAGAAAAGGCACTGAATACTCAGAGCAGTGAAAGCAAAGTGATGTTCAAGGTCAGGCGCTTCCACCACCCTCCTTGGCCACTCTGCTGCCCAGTGCTGATGGCCCTAAATCCTATCAGGTTTTGTTTCTTTGTTTTTATTTTTGCCTTGGTTGCCAGTGGAGAGGATGGCAAGGAGGGCTGATCCTCAAATGAACGCAGTCTACTTCTACAATTTATACTTGTAAATGTTTACTGTTGTCTTTTCCTTATAAATGTGTCTACTGTAGAAAATGTGGGAACTAAAGGGAAAAAAGTCCACAACCTCACAGTTCTACAACAGGCACTATTACAGTTGCTTATCACCCCAGTCTGTTTTTGTGTGGTAGCTCTTTTGCTCTTACTCAATCCTCAGTCACATGCACATCTTTGTGGCCTATTTTTTGTTTTTGTTTTTTCACATGGCAATAACAAGTTAGGGGCCATGAGGCTTAACTCCAGAGTCCTAGAGATCTTTACTCAAAGTCAAAAGAGGCAGACAGACTAGAGAAGCTGGTCCCCAGATGCAGCTGGCAGTCCCTGAACCAAAGTTCCTCAGAGTCCCCACCACGCACAGTGCCATTTCTTCAGCAGAGCCCTCAAAACCCTGGCAAGTCCCAGGAAAAAGGCCTTTCCAAGGATAAAGGGTGGTGTGCACAGCTGTGTACGCCTGGATATGCCCTCCTCAACACTCAGCAGTTCCCTGTCGGTCCCTCCCTCCCCTGCCACCCTAATCACAGTGCCACCAGCTCTCCACCCGACCCGGCACGTGCTCTATCTGGGAGATGACAGGGTACTGCCTAGGAGTGAACCTACAGAGAAACTGCCAAAGCGTGCTGAACCAGCTCCTGAGAAGCAGAAAAAAAACAAACATTCCTAATAACTGAAAACTGGCCCTTAGGAACTAACCATCCCAAAGAGCGAGGAGAAAGAGAGACCCACAGGGAAATGGGAACCTACAAGTTATTTTTCAATGATCAAGATTTCTGGAAAAAATGAGAGAGAAGTGACTGTGTGTCTATTTCTGCCTTCCTCCTTCGGAACATACCACAGCTGCGAGATTTTCTCAGCATGGTGCCTACTTTCAAGGGCGTGAGTAAGAAAGTCAGGGACTTCCCTGGTGGTCCAGTGCTTAAGAATCTGTCTTGCAATGCAGGGGACGCAGGTTCAATTCTGGTTGGGGAACTTCGATCCCACGTGCCACAGAGCAACTCAGCCCACGGCTGCAACTAGAGAGTCCCAGCACTGCAATGAAGGATCCTGCATGACACACCCAAGATCCCACTGCTGCAACTAAGACCTGATGCAGCCAAATAAACAAATAATTGTCAAAAAAAAAAAAAAAGGAAGAAAGACAGCAGATAGAGCTTCCCTGGTGGCTCAGCAGTAAAGAATCCACCAGCCAACGCAGGAGACAGGATTCTATCCCTGGTTCTGGAAGATCCAACATGCTAAGAAGCAACTAAGCCCGTGCTCTGCAACTACTGAGCCAGAGCCCAGGAGCTGTAACAACTGAAGCCCTCGAGCCCTACAGCCTGTGCCCTGTGACAAGAGAAGCCACAGTAATGAGAAGCCCAAGCGCCACAACTAGAGTAGTTCCCACTCGCTGCAACTAGAGAAAAGCTATTACACAGAAAAGAAGACCCAGCACAGCCAAAACTAAATAAATAAATAGAATTAAGAAATGAAAGACAGCATCGCTCCAAGAAGGGGAAGAAAATGCCACTGGCTCCTCCAAAGCAGAAACGGAGAGTACACTGCTATCAGGCTTCCTGTGGCCCAGCAGGAAAGACCCTTAGAGACATAGGGGATACATGTAAGCAGAAGAGAAAGTCACCGGAAGGAGAACAGGGTCTCACAAGGTAGCTGGCACTGCAGATGAAATTCTGGAATCAGAGAGAGCTGGGTTCAAATTGTGATTGTGCTGTTTCTGCGCTGTTTAAACCTCAGAGCCTTGGAGTTGTCATGGGTACAAACGAGATATCACGCAGAGTCCGTGAGAAGATGAAAGATGATATGGCACAAGCTCAAAGGTAGTTTTACATACTATCAAACAGCAACAGTAATAAACTCTACCAGCAAGATCACAGGACTCCCCCTGGAATAGGCAGCCTTCGGGAGTGAGCAGATGCAATTCCACCACCAGCACACCCACAGCCACCCCATGGCTGCCACAGGGATCGAGGCACAGGTCTGCTCAGGGGTGAGGCTCAGCAGTGCCCCGCCCCAGAAGTGACTTGCTTGCAGGCAGCAAGTTCCCAGATATCAGCGGGGCTTTTAGGAGCAGGCGTTTTCAAGTTCTGCTCATTCTTTGCAAGCCCAAAGGATATGACACCAGAGGCATTAGTGTTCAGTAAGTGCAAGATTCAACAGCATGCCCGTGAGTTAGAGCCGAGTGCTCCAAGGTCACCTGGTCTGCCCAGATGGCAGCCCGTCCAGGGGCTGCCCAGCGTTCATGTCCCCCGCCTGCAGCTGCAACCTGAACCTCCCAGGTGCACCCTACCACCAACCCCTCCAAGCTAATTTCTCTGCCCTTATTCATGCCTGAGTTGAGAGTCTATGTTTGTGTTACACATGCTGCTTTCAGCCTGGAATCCTCTGCCCTTATTCATTCATTTGGCCTATGCTCCCTGTCCTTCTAGACCCAACTCTAGTGTCACCTCCTCCATGAAGCCTTCCTTGACATCTGCATGGAGCCCACGCAACCTTACCAGACTTTCAGGATTTTTTTAATCACACTTTCTCACCATCTAATTTGTGAACTTCTAGAAAGCCAGCCTCTGATACAGAGCAATGACCTCCTTCCATTTCTACTTTCCTCCTCCACAACCGTGAGACATGGTTTGAGTTAGCGAGTGCCCCTAAAGGGAATTACCTTCCTACCCTTCTAAACCTGGGATACATGTATTTACTTTTCTCTTACAAAGCAGCCTTTGGTGAAGCATCTGTTTCTTAGTATTTGGAGTTCAATGAGTCAAGAGAGTTGATCAAATCCGTCAGATTCCAGGATGTAATCCTTCCCAAGAGAGAGCTGGGCACACGTATGTGCACAAATGGACCACAGCTGCAAATGCACACAAACTCCAAGGCTGGGTCCCGCCCTCCTGGGCTCCACCAGCTGGCTTCCTAGGCTTTCAGAGTTGGGGGAAGCAGCTGGTTCCTGATCCTCCTCTGGAAAGCCCCGATAGCCCCTACTTCACCACAGGGCTCACAGCAGGCATGCGGAGCCGGTCCCCCAGGCGCAGCTGGGCCAGAGTCAAGCTCCAGTATCAGCTATCCACCAAGTGGCATGCAGCAAGCTGTTGTGACCGCCTCAAAGTGCTTCCCGTGGTCATGGTTTCAGAGCGTTAACACTAGCATTTTCCAAAGTGCAGTCCACAGAACTCTAATGCAGCCAATGTTCCATACACACAGGGCTCCATAGTAGAATCAATTTGTAAAACACTACATTCTACAGTCTCCCCCTGCACTGTAGCACACGAGCACAACAAAGACTGTGGGAAGGCAGGCTTGCTGTAACGACTCTCACTTCACTGTATTTAATGCTGCATTTCACAAACTTAGCTGAAGAAAACCTTCTTCTACATAACAGGAGAAGGATCATACTTTGGGAAAAGCCTCATTCATCCCAGTAGTCTCCTTCTCTCATGACAAAAAAGTGCTGGGGGCATAGTAGTAACAGATACTAAACTAAAAGCAATTCTAAAATGCTACTAGCACTCGCAGGGACTGAAAAGCTCAGCCTCAACCTGGGCTATTAGTGGAGGAGGATTAGGTGCCGTGGGTGCAGGGACAGCAGCCACAAAATTCACTCCCAGGTGTGTTTGGATCCCAAGCACAGTCCCTGAGTCCACACCACCTCCTTACCCAGTTTCATGCACAGCGACTCCTAGCAGGGAAAATAAAATGGATCCACAGATCGTCTGCTGGTACAACTGGAACAGAGGAAAAGCTGAGAAATTCAAACAAAAGAGTATACACAGTAAAGAGGCAGAGGAGACTCTTAGAAGAACTGTGATAAGGAGCCAGTGACCCAACTTCCGGCGGGCAGAGAAGGGGACAGAGGAGCCAGCACAGCAGAGAACAAATGAGGGAGATAGAGACTTGTTCTTCAGGCAGCCCAGAGATCCCAGCCATTTTCTTAACTGTCAACCTTTAAATGGGCTTTCTTGGCAACCAGTAAAATCATGTGAAAGGAGACAGTTTTTTCCAACACAGGTTGGAAAGATCCAGCCCTGTTCAAGAGAACCCTGTCCAAGAGATTCAGCGCTAGATGGCCAGCAGAGTACACCCCTTTCCACTCCACACAATTCCAGGCTGCCAGATGTCTCGGCCACCACTTACTTTTCCGATGGTGAGAGACTTTCACAGGGTAGGCATCATGAACACGGGCTGGGTCAAAAAGAGGAAAAGAATTTGAGTTCTTCTTCCTCCTGTCTCAGGTTGAAGATGGCTACTGAATGACTCCGCCAATTCTGAGTTACTAGAAAAGCAAAGAGACAGGTCAGCAGGCAGGGGGAAAAATGGTGCCAAACAAGTCTAATTAGGTTTAAAAAGCCAAACAAACTCATCCCCGAGGGAAGTTTACTCACTGAGGTACTGGGGTGGTATGTGAGGAAGTGCCCTGGGGAAAAACAACCCACGGGTTCAGGGTCAAGCCTGGATGTGCACAAACATGTGTTCAGCCATGCGCTGGTGACAAGCAGGGACTCTGGTAAAAGCACATCCAGAGGGACCACAGGAGAGGGCAAAACCAGTTCAAGGACTAGGCTTGAGGGCTGTGGCACTGAGGACAAGAGACCGGAAGGTGGAGTTGAGACAGAGAAGTGGAACTTACTGAAGGCCCCTATCTGTCAGATGCTGTAAGATGTCTTACTTAACTCTCAATTCCACAGTGCAAAGACAGGCTTGGAATATTTAAAGATTTATGAACTGCGAGTTAAGAGGCCAAGCTTGGAACTGAGATATGGCCTCCCTCCCATTGACTGCAAGCCTCACTTGTTTTCAGTTATGTGGAGGGGCCTCACCTGACTCTTGGGGATGGCAAGGGTGACAGTTACAGCCCTTTCTAGGAGGAGAGAAAGAGAACAGATAGAGAAATTAAAGAAATAGGGCAATCAAGGCTTACAACAGATGGAAATGGGAATCGGCAGTTTTGGCTTCAAGCGTCCAAGCAGCTAATTATGTACATTTTCTGTCTGCCTTGTGTGTGTGTGTGCACGTGTGTGCAGGCATGTGTGTGCACATATGTGTGCGTGCGTGCTGGCGCTAGAGTTAGCGATGGATAAAAAACAGCCCCTGCCCTCAACGGAGCTTACCGTCCACCCACAAGCCAAACAAGTACAGCGACAACTGTGCCAGGGCAGTAAGTGCCCAAACTGAGGCGCCTACGATGATGAATATGGGCACCTATCATGTGCTGAATAAATGCTGGCAAATATAGAGAACTGGACAAGAAATGGGGAAAGGGCAAGAATAGAATCTAGCGGGGAAGGGTGAGAAAGCGGGAAAAGTGGAGTGACAAGAAGCCTCAGGAGACCCCACCCCCAAGTCCCGAACCCCGAGTCCCGCCCCCTCCTCCAAGGGCCGCGGAGGGCCCGGCGGCGAAGCGGCAGCGTGGGGACGCCCGCCCGCCCGGATCCTGAGCCTTCGGGAACCCGGCGTCCCACCGGCCCACGCTGGGGTATCCAGGACTCGCCTTGTTGGGCCGGGTCGGGCCCCACCACCCGACACACTCGCCCTCTCACCTTCACCTTCCTAGCCTCCCAGCGGCCATCATACCCCCGACGTCACCAACGAGCGCCACTCCCGGCAGAGGCGAAAGGAGGAGGGAGGGCGAGCGCGTCACCAGCCGTCGCAGGTTCGCCGTTCTGGTCCCGATGAGTCGGTGGACTCCGAGCTCAGCGAGTTCCACCCTACTAACTCTTATGGGTCAGGGGTCAGGTGGCTCAGCTCCAGGAGAGGCGCCTCGGCGCCCTTATTCACCGCCAGGGCGTCCCAAACCGATGACGTACTTTCGGGACTCCCGCTGCATCATGGGGGCTGTAGTTCCGCCGGGGGCCGGTCCGGGCTGGGGTGGGCGGGACCACGAGCTGTCAAGGGAAAAAGAAACCAAGGGCGTAGGTTAGAGGTTCCCGCTCTTCTCTTTCGTTTGTTGCCCTAGAGCCCGACCCCAAGAGCCAGAGCCTGTCTGCTCTGCAATCCACGCTTGCGTTTGGTAATTGTAGAGAAGAGCTCTCAAGAGAAATTCAGGAAGCACGCCTGAGTCTGCCGCCCTTCAACTGACTTTGAGGAAGTAAGAATAGCAACAGTCACTGAGCAGGGTACCCAGGGTTTATCGTTCTAACCTTCACAGCAGCCCCAGCTGGCTCAGAGGGGAGATTACCCCAGCTCACATATGGCAGCTTACTAGGCTTCATTATGTGCCAGGCATTGGGACACAGCAGTAAACAGGCTCCTGGTGGTCTCAGCGACGGCAGAGAAGGCTCCAAGGCTGTGCTCTCCAGTATGGTAGCCCCTACCTATGTGCCACAAGCAAGCTCCTGAAATGTGGCCAGTGCAAACTGAGATGTGTAAGACTCAGTAGGAAAAGGAATGTCAATGATCTCATATTTTTATGTTGTGTGTAATGATATAATATTTTTGGATAAATTGGGTTAAATGATATATATGACTAAAATGAAGTTCACCTGTTCCCTTCTACTCTTTAAAACGGGGCTACTAAAAAATCTAAAATTACACAACTGGCTCACTGTGATATTGTGGTTTATAATAATAACTATTTATTTGGTCTTCATTCACTGTTCCTGCCACAGAGCTCCTAAATACCTGGTAATTACCTATATAAGAGCCACAGGGGCATCATTTGTTATATTTAGTTTTGTCCTCTGTTTCTGAAATACCTTCAGAGCTATTCAGATAAAGGTGAAATGACTGTCTTTTATGAATCATACCTTTCAGCCACAGCTGAATTTATGTTAATGAGACAACTTTTGGAATGCTCCTAAGGATGGGGGCTGGTTGCCAGGGAAACCCAATCACTTGATTAGAGAGGTTGAAACTTCCAGCCCTACCACCCTGCTCCACCTCCTGAGAGAGGAGTTGGAGATTGACTTGATTATTAATGGTCAATGATTTAATCAACTGTGTCTATATTCCCAGTAAAAGAAAAATTCTCGTCACAGAAAGAATTCAGATACAGGGAGGTTAAAGAAAAGCAAGAATTTATTTAAGCAAAAGTACGCTCTCAAGAAGGAAATGGCAACCCGCTCCAGTATTCTTGCCTGGGGAATCCCATGGACAGAGGAACCTGGTGGGCTACAGTCCATGGGGTCGCAAAGAGTCGGACATGACTGAGTGACTATGGCTCATCAATCACGCTCTCAAAGGGAGAGTAGACACAGGCAAGTAGCTTCCCTGAGTTTTCTTAGCAAGCCAGTTATGTGGTACATACAAATGAAAGGGTGGAATATTCATTTGGAACTGCAGGCTTGGGGGTCATATTCCCTTATTTTCACCCCAGCTTCACTTTCCAGAGGGGAGGAGGGATTTTTGTCCTCACTTAGCCTTGATTGAAAGTGTTGTGGCATCAGTATGTAATGGGTACTTCTTGTCTGCAAGGCTGATTTTATTGTAATGAGAACATAATGAGCAACAGGTTAGGTTTAGACACCAGAGATTCCCGCCTTTTCTCACCTTTCTTTGTCTGCCTCCAGTGCACTTATCACCCCAAAATGTGTGGTTTCCTATCAGTGTGGAGGTTCCTGCTTTTCTTTGTCTGACCATTACAGATGTGTTGTTTCCTGCCATCTGGCTCGCACTTTCTCTGCTGATATCTAGCTACCTGCATGCTTTAATACCTACATAATGAGGTCTTCATAAAAAGCCCTGAACTACAGTCTAGAGAGCTTCCAGGTTAGTGAACACATGGAGCTGCTGGGAGGTGGGTGCACCCAGAAATAGCATGGAAACTCATCACTCCTTCCCACATACCTTGTCCTATGTGTCTTTCATCCAACTGTCCTTTTTATTAAATTTTTTATTCATTTATTTAATTTTGGCTGTGCTGGGTCTTCGTTGCTGCACAGGCTTTTTCTCTAGTTGCAGCAAGTGGGAGCTACTCTCTAGTTGCAGCATGCAGACTTCTCATTGTGGTGGCTTCTCTTGTGGCAGAGCACAGGTTCCAGGCATGAGGACTTCAGTACTTGCAGCTCTTGGGTTCTAGTGAATGGCCTCAGTAGTTGTGGCACACAGGCTTAGTTGCTCTGCAGCATGTGGAATCTTCCTGGACTAGGGATCGAACCTGTGTCCCATGCACTGGCAGGCAGATTCTTATCCACTGTGACACCAGGAAAGTCCTGTGCTATGCTGCGCTCTGTCACTTTAGTCGTATCCAACTCTTTGTGACCCCCATGGACGCTGGGCTCCTCTGTCCATGGGATTCTCCAGGCAAAATACTAGAGTGGATTGCCATGTCCTTACCCAGGGGATCTTCCCGACCCAGGGATCAAACCTGCATCTCTTGTGTCTTCTGCATTGCAGGCAGATTTTTTACCCACTGAGCCATTTGGGAAACCCATGGAAAGTCCTAGCTGTTCATAAGTGATATCCTTTTATAATAAACCAGTAATCTAGTAGGTAAACTATTTTCCTGAATTCTGTGAGCCAATGTAGTAAATTTAGTCATACTTGAGAGGGGAGGGATCATGGGAATCTAGTTTATAAATGGTTAGTCAGAAGCACAAGTGACAACTTGGACTTGCTATTGGCATTTGAAGTGGGGACAGTCTGGTGGGACTGAGCCCTTAGTCTATGGGATCTGATGCTTTGTTGTTCAGCCATTCAGTCGTGTCTGACTCTTTCGACCCCATGGACGGCAGCACACCAGGCTTCCCTGTCCTTCACCATCTCCTGGAGCTTGCTCAAACTCATATCCATTGGGTCGGTGATGCCGTCCAACCATCTTGTTCTCTGTTGTCCCCTTCTCTTCCTGCCTTCAATCTTTCCCAGCATCAGGGTCTTTTCTAATGAGTTGTTTCGTTGCAGCAGGTGGCCTAAGATTGGAGCTTCAGCCTCAGCATCAGTCCTTCCAGTGAATATTCAGGGTTGATTTCCTTTAGGATTGACTGGTTTGATCTCTTTACAGCCCAAGGAACTCAAGAGTCTTCTCTAAGACCATAGTTCAAAAGCATCAATTCTTCAGCACTCAGCCTTCTTTATAGTGTCAAAATTGAGTTAAATTTGTAGGACACCCTTTCTGTGTCTACTCAGAATTGGAGGATTGCTTGGTGTGGGGAAAACCCAGACACATTTGGTGACCAGAAGTGTCATAAGTGGAGTATTGTGTGGAGTTTAAGGAAAAACACTCAGATTTATGGTTCATATTATACAGTAGTTCCTTGGTATCAGCAGGGGATTGGTTCCAGGATCTCCCTCAGGTACCACAATCCTCAGATGCTCAAGTCCCTTATATAAAATGGCATAGAACAGCTCCCTCCATGTGCAAATAGGTATTTGGGTATGGAAAGCCAACACTGTCTCTACTGGACTATACCCTGACTGCACTGCTGTAGGGTATAATCTTGCCACAGATACCTCAATAGACAAATTGTTTGCCTCTGGACCAACGTTTTTCATACTTTTCATGGGACTGAAATTAAAAGACACTTGCTCCTTGGAAGAAAAGCCATGACAAACCTAGACAGCATATTAAAAAGCAGAGACATCACTTTGCCAACCAAGGTCCATATAGTCAAAGCTGTGGTTTTTCTAGTAATCATGTATGGATGTGAGAATTGGACCATTAAAAAGGCCAAGCAACAAAGAATTGATACTTTCAAACTGTGGTACTGGAGACTACTCTTGAGAGTCCCTTGAACAACAAGGAGATCCAACCAGTCAATCCTAAAGGCAATCCACCCTGAACATTCATTGGAAGGACTGATGGTGAAGCTGAAGCTCCAATACTTTGGCCACCTGATGCGAACAGCCAACTCATTAGAAAAGACCATGATGCTGGGAAAGATTGAGGGCAGGAGGAGAACAGAGTGACAGAGGATGAGATGGTTGGATGGCATCATCAACTCAATGGATATGAATTTAAGCAAACTCCAGGAGATAGTGAAGGACAGGAAAGCCTGGTGTGTTGCAGTCCATGGGGTTGCAAAGAGTTGGACATGACTTAGCAATTGAATAACAACTAGACCAGCTTATCAGCTCCCAGTGAGGTCAGAAGGAGCTCTTCCACCCTTTCTGTCCTAACTGAACTAGTAGCCTCCCCTCTTGAGAGTCAGACTTTGGACTGTGAGGCCACACCCAGACCTCTGCCTCCAAACCTGTTCTCCTACCTCGTAGAGCAGCTGTCTCTTTGCTTCCTCGTCCAAACTCCCTGGCTAAGGGAACTGTCCATTCTCCAACGGCATGAAATAAATTCCATTTCCCTTCTTTGAGGAGGCCTGAAGGTTCTCCCTCCTAAGCATCTGTCCTGTCCATTTCTTCCTGGAGCTTTGGCCAAGGTGCTGGTCACTTGCTTGAGCCACTGCAGAAGCCTTGGAATCCTTCCCCAGCCTTCTAGCATAAGTCTCCAACCAGCACCCTACTTTCTCTCTGAAGCATTGCATCAAGCTCTGAGGCCTCCAATGACCAGACTCCCTCAACTTGACTGATGGTGTGATTGTGGGGGCACAGGGCAGGGGTGGGGTACAATTGCAGGACATCTCTTCCACATTACCTATTTCTATTTTGACGGACATTTCCACAGTGGACATGAATTGCATTTGGCATTGGAAAAAGGTTAACACTTAAAAGCAACCCTAAGACACACACTTGTATAGCACAGACCAGTTCAGAAAGGACACCCAAGAAACTGAATAGACATGTCACTTCTGGGGAGAACTAGAAAGCTGGGGGTCAGAGGTGGGAAAGAGATTAAGATTTGCACTGTTTGAATTCACAGTGCCTGAACTGCATGCATGCTCAGTTGCTTCAGTCATGTCTGACTCTTTGCAACCCTATAAACTGTAGCCTGCCAGACTCCTCTGTCCATGGGATTCTCCAGGCAAGAATACTGGAGTGGCTGCTATTCCCTTCTCCAGCGGGATCTTCCTGACCCAGGGTTTGTACTCCCGTCTCTTAGGTCTCCTGCATTGACAAGCGGGTTCTTTACCACTAGCGCTACCTGGGAAGCCCCTTCACCATGGGTTATTTTAAAAACAAAAACTTATTTTTAGAGAGAAGGAATAAATTAGGGATTTGGGATTAACAGATAACACAACTATTGTTTTATACAAGGACTGACTGTAAAGCACAGGGGACTATATTCAATATCTTGTTATAATCTGTTATTGTTGTTCAGTCACTAAGTCATGTCTGACTCTTTTGTGACCCTACGCTCCTTTGTCCATGGGATTTCCCAGGCAGGAATACTGGAGTGGGTTGCCATTTTATTCTCCAGAGGATCTTCCCAACCTAGGGATCAAACCTATGTCTCCTGCTTGGTAGGCAGATTCTTTACCACTGAGCCACCAGGGAAGCCCAGTAGCCTATAGTGGAAAAGTATATATAATGGAATCACTTTGCTGTATACCTGAAAAATGTAAATGAATTATACTTCAACTTTTTAATTAAAAAAAACTATCTCCTTAGGACACATATGAAAAACCCCTGAATGATTCCAACTAAATAAAGTCCAACTCTTCTTAGCCACATAAAATGGGTTTTGCAATCTGATCCCCTCCACATCACCCATACCAGCCAACCTGCTTCTCAGTCCCACCTATGTCTTGACAGCTCCATCTCCTGACCTGGAGAATGTCTCTACCTATTAGAAACCTCCTCCCCCTCCAAGGTCCAGCTTAAATGGCATCTGCTAGCAGGCTTCTTGGCTTCCCCGTGGCTCAGTCGGTAAGGAATCTGCCTGCAATGCAGGAAACCCAGGTTCGATCCCTGGATTGGGAAGATAGCTTCGAGAATGAAATGGCAACTCACTCCTGTATTCTTGCCTGGAGAATCCCATGGACAGAGGAGCCTGGCAGACTACAGTCCATGGGGTCTCAAGAGTCGGACATGACTTAACGACTAAAGCACCACCAGCAGGCTTCTCAGTCTCAGCACCAGTGGTATTGGGGTCAAGTCTTTGTTGGCAGCCAGGATGTCTTGTAGGATGTCTAGGATCATTCCTGGCCCCGACCCACTACTGCCAGCAGCATTCCAACCCCCTTCCCAGGTTGTAACCACCTCAAATCCCTTTAGACATTGCCAAATGGCCCTTGGGGGGGCAAAAATCACCTAGAAAAACTAAGCTCCCCACAGTTCTTACAGCCATTGTGACATTTATCACCCTGGGTTCACAGTGAACTGCATTTTGTTTTTCTTCTGTCCCCATCCGTGACTAGAGGGTACCTAGAAGGTGGGGGTGGGGCAGGGACCAGATTTCTACTGAAATCATATTCAAATCCCCATCCTTACCACTTACTTCTGTGACTTTAGGTCAATTACTTGGCCCCTCCAAGCCTACATTTCCTCATCTATAAAAAGGCAATGCTAGTCCCCACCCCAGAAGACTGCGTGCTGAGTGCCTGACATGCATGATGGCCAGCCAACAGCAGGGGTGGACAGAGACTGGCACTTATTAATAAATGGGCTTCCCTGGTGGCTCAAGCAGTAAAGAATCTGCCTGCAATGCGGGAGACCCAGATTGAATCCCTGGGTCAAGATCCCCTGGAGAAGGGACTGGCTACCCACTCCAGCATTCTTGCCTGGAGAATCCCATGGACAGAGGCTCCAGTCCGTGGGGTCACAAAGAGTCAGACAAAACCGAGCAACTAACACTTCATAACATTAATAAATGCCTTGATGTGTTACAGATGCTACAAATCTGCCCAGGGTGTGGCAGGACCACCAGAAGTTCTCTGTTCCCTGATGTTCATGTGTGCAGGAAGGGTGGTCGGCAAAGGCTTCAGAGGAGAGTGACACCTGGTTTGGATCTTGGGAGATGACACCATGCGCCCCAGGTAGCAGGGCCTGGCTCACATGGAGGGTTTATGAAATATACAAATGAGACAGAGACCACATGTGACTTGGTGTGAGAAACAAGTCACCCAATCTGCTGACACCGCCAGCCTTCCTCACTATTAAAACCTCTCCCTGCAGACACCCGCCTTGACACGTGCACACCCACCTACCCCAGCATCTCCCACTCAGTGGTTTGAATGACCTTTAATAGGAACGCTGTTTCTGTCTGTCCCTCTCTCCAGAGGCATCCAGGACAGGATGACATAGTGCAGTGTGCAGATACACCACTCCCTGCTCTGCCCCACCCCCAGCAAAGGTCAAGCAGAGGATGGAGCTGCGACATCCATGCACTTCCTGTCTCCCAGGAGGTTTTCTGAGTCACCATCTCCAAGGGACAGCGTTCTGCTCCCATGATAGGAGCCAGGGAGGATGGGGCTGCTGCAGTCCCACGGTCATGTGGGGACTTGAGTCTGACCCAGGTCTCAGTATCAACCCTGGAGCAGAAGGCCCCTGAGGCTGCAGCTCTGCTGGGGAGAAGCTCTGGGGTGTGACTTCTCACCCCTAGAGTCTCTCTGGGCAGCTGGGTCAGCCCCTGTTGTGCTCAAGCACTGCCCCCTGGAAGAAGCAGAGGAAGTGGGACTGGGTTTTTCAGGAAGATGGGTGAGAAAAGACCAGTTGCTACAAAGCAGTGAAAGTGAACAGTTTTTCCCTGGAAGACATCCAGAGCACCAGGAAGGTCCCAGCCAAGGAGCTATGCTCTGCCTCTGTCTGGCCTGCGGCCCCGTCTCTCCGAAGGTGGCTCAAAAGCAGTGAGAGGTCAAGAGCCTGGAGGCTGGATCCCGTTCCCTGGGCCCCGAGGCGCCGGAGGCTGCTGGGCAGTGGTTGTTGACCAAGAGGAAAAGGTCTGTGGTGGCCGCTCCCAGCCAGTTAGGGATCGACGAAGGAGACTGCGATGTAGCGGGTGCCTTTGGTGGTGGGGAGCCCCTCGTGGTAGTGCGTGAGTCGCCCGGGGTGCATCAGGGTCCAGCCCTTCCGTGGGGCTCGGATGGAGCAGTTGTAGCGCAGGAACCGACAGCCCCCGCCCTGCGAGACAGGAAGTGTGGATTCCCCAACAGGAAGTGCCAGTTCCCCAACGGACACCGGGCTCTCCCCCCACCCCCACCCCCATTCTCCCATCTGAGCCATCACAGCCAAGGGGCCCCTCAGTACAGCCTGCCTGGGGATGCCCTGTGGAGCGACAGCCATGAGCTGCCTAAGGAAGACACTCAGCAAAGAGCAAGGAATCAGAAGCACTGGCCTTGGAGGCAGGCAGCACTGGGCAGTGACTCTGTGACCAACCTGAACCTCAGTTTGCCCTTCTGGAAAATGGACATTAAACTGTACAGAGTTGTGAGAATTAAATGAGAAGATACAAGTAAGAGCTAGCTTAGGGCTGGGTTTCTCAACCTTAGCACTATGGACATGTTGGGTTAGATAATTATTTTTTAATTGTGGCAAATACACATAACATAAACTTTACCATCATAATCATTCTCAAGTATACAATGATAATAAGTACATTTACACTGCTGTACAGTTATCATCACATGGGCCAGATAATCTTTCATATGGGGGAGCTGTCCTGGGTACCCCTGGCTTCTACCCAAGAGATGCCAATAGTACCCTCATAGTTGTGACAACTGAAAATGTCTTCAGTTATCGCCAGTGTCTGCTGAGAGGGAATCACTGTCCCCTATGAAAACCCCTGATATATTGTAAACTCTCAAAAAAATGATAGGTGTTTTATGGGTATCCTTCACAATGCCTGCCCAGGGCTGAGTCCCTAGAAGCTTTTATAAATAGTAACTTGGGACTTCCCCTGCGGTCTAGCGGTTAAGACTTTGCTGTTCAACGCAGAGGATGTGAGTTAGATTCCTGGTTAGGGAACTAAGATCCCACATACCTCATGGCCAAAAAAAAAAAAACAAAACATAAAGCAAAAACAATATTTTAACAAATTCCACAAAGACTCTTAAAAGAAAATAGCAGCTTAAGGAGTAAATGGTGAATAAATGGCTGTCTCTCTAGCTGATCACACCTAGAGGCCCTTCCTTGGGGCCCTGAGGCCCCCAACTATTCCCTCTGCACTCTCATGTCTTCCTGGTTTCCCCATCCCCCGCTCTGGTCACAAGCCTGTGCCCCACACCCACTCTAATCTTGTCCTGCCATTCCCAAAGCTGCCCTCTTATTTCAAGAGTGATGAAAACCCTAAACTTTTTATTACTAATAGCTATTATTTTCCTTGATTACTTATTATGGATTCACATAAGCAATTACCTGGATGAGCTCATTTAATTCTCACAATTCTACAGAGGGGTCCTCTAGGTTTTCCCATCTAAGATATGAGGGAAATGCTAAGAAACGTACCTGGTTACATGTTACACAGAGCTGGTGAGAGGGAGGTAGGACCCAAGCCCAGCCAGTCTGGCCCCCAGACATCCCGAATCCTTGCTCTGTTGTATCTAAAGCTTTGTCCCCCCAACCAAATTGTGCTCTGAGCCCACCTCTTCTAAGAAGCCATCTCCACGCACCAGGCACCTTCTCTCTAGGGTTCTCTGGCACTGGCATACCCTGACTGGCCACTCTGTGAGCTGCTTACTCCCGTCAGCCCTGGCCCTGGCCCGCCCCTGGCCCAAGATGCCCCCTGCTCACCTCATAATCCACTCCAACCCGGTTCAGGGCGATGTTGATGGTGAAGGTGGAGGCGTCGTGGTGTGGCACCAGCGAGGGCTGCTCATCGGGCTTGTAGCGGACGACAAAGGCCAGGTCGAATTGGGCCTGCACCAAGGAAGTGGGACAAGAGAACTGGAGTTAGAGAGAGGCCCCCAAATGCTGGGAGAGGCAGGGGTGCACAGAAGGGACCCCTCATCCAATCGCTGCAAAGTCGACCAAGACAGTAGATCTGCTTATGCTGTGTTCTCCAGCGTCTGGCACAGACAAGTTTCTCAATTAAAACATGGGGTGGAAGGGAAGGAAAAGTAAAGAAAGGGAGGACGTGGAGGGAGGAAGGAAGAGCAGGAGAAGATGAAGAGAGGAAATAAACGTAACCCTCACGACTCTTTCTGGTTGGTGATTCCTTGGGGGCAAGGCCCTGGCACACTCAAAGCAGGTGTTTGGAGAAAACCAGGGTAAACAAGGAGGAGGTGACTGAAGGAGGGCAAAAGTCAAAAGAGGCAGCCAGACACACAAGGGAGGGAGCTAAAGGAATGCGCATGCCAGCCAGCTAACACGGGCTTATATGAGCCTCTAGAGCAGGATTTAAGTACACAGAGGAGGATGCAAAGAAGTGAGTCCTGGCTGGAGGCAGAGTGGCCTCCCCTTACCAACTAGATGACTCCCGAGGCCCCGCCCACAGTATCCGCCTCCCGAGGCCCCACCTTCCGGGGGCCTAGCCTCACCCCTGAAGGGAGGAGACGCCACTCCTAGAGACTAAATATTCAGTAAACTCTCCCCCAAGCCTGGAACGCCTTCCTCCCCTCCCCCAACCACTCCACCCCACACCCTCATCCCGGTTGCACCCCAGTCGCGCCCACCCTGGTGTAGTAGCCCGGGTAGAGTTTCTCCGTCATGGGGGCGATGTACTCCACCAGGAACTTGTGCCACTCCCGCTCAAAGTTGATCTGGTTCATGTGGATGTCGATGGTTGGCACGTTTTCGTAGCCACCCTGGATGCGGTTGTCCTAGACGTGACCAAGGAGAATTTGGTAAGCAGAATTCTAAGATCTAACCCCCTAACACACACCATGAAATTCCAGCTCCCTGGTGTAGTGCGTGTTGTTTCAGTCGTGTCTGACTCTGTGCGACCCCATGGACTGTAGCCTGCCAGGCTCCTCTGTCCATGGGATTTTCCAGGCAAGAATACTGAAGTGGGCTGCATGCCCTCCTCCAAGGGATCTTCCCGACCCAGGGATAGAACCCTTGACGTCTCCTGTGTCTTCAGCATGGCAGGTGGATTCTTTACCCCTGAGCCACCCAGGAAGCCCCCCTGGTGTACATGCTCTAAATTCCCTCCCTTCGACCTGTGAACCTGATGGGGTAAGGTTAGGTTACAGGACAAAAGTGAAGGGATTCAGGAGATGTAATTAATGTAATGTCTACTGCCTTTGGGTTCATCCAGAGGGAGATCATCTCAGGTGGGCCTTCAAGGAGGGTTTGGAAGACAGAGATTTTGTGTCCTGCTGGCCCAGAAAAAGCAAGCTGCCTGAAATTATGCAGCTGCAAGGATGTGAGTTCTGTCACATGAGCTTGGAAAAGGACCCCAAGCTTCAGATGGGAGCCCAGTCCCGGATGACACCAGGGCTGCAGCCTTGTGAGACACTGAGCCGGACTCCCAACCCACAGAGACTGGGAGATAATAAATGGGTATTGTTTTAAGCTGATAAGCTTTGTGGTGATTTGTTACACAGCACAGAAAACCAACGCAGAGGCCACAGGTTAGTTGGGGTACTAGAGCCCCAGTGCTGGCTGGGTCACTGGAGCACAAGAGTTCACCAGACCCCACATGTGGGCTATTTGAGTTACTGGGTTCTGGAGATGAGCTCTGGCACCAAGTATGTCAGTTGGGCAGACCCATGAACCATGCTTAGTCCAGCTGCTAGCCCAGATGTTAGCTGGTCCCAGCGGCATATAGGCCCAGGGGTTCATGTGCCTTTAAAAATGGTTCCTGAACTTTCTAAGAGGCTTGCAGGTATGAATTCCTCGTTCAGGGAAGGCACAGCCTGTCACATGCACCATGCCCCTTGCTTCTTAACACTGGTGTCTGGTGATCTTAACACTGCTGTTGCTTCCAAATCCTTCTGCATCCCACATTATCTCATTCCTCCCCATCTCCATGCCCAATCTGGGGAAGGAAGAGAAATCATTCTAATGACACACCAGGAACTGGAAACCTAGCAATTCAAGACAAAGGCAGCTCTAAGTCACCCAGCAGCAATGGCAACTTGAAGACCAACATTCCATCCCATTTCTCACTCCCTCTACTCCTAAGTGTCTGCAGGCACCCCTGCCAATGCCCCCATCTCTAGGAGTCCCAGAGAGGTTGGCTAGCTTGTCAAGAAAAGAGCCCCGAGGGCAGGCATGGGGAAGGGGCAGCATCCCACCATCGCAGTCCAGGCATCTGGACCCCCACCTTGTTATCTCCCAGGGACCACTGGCCGTAGTGCTCCATCTCTTCCACCAGCTCATCACAGGCCGTCTCCGTGAAGATGGGGAACCAGTAGACGTCCGGGCAAGGCTGAGGAGGGCGGGGATTCAGTCACAGGGTCCAGAGAAGCATCACTTCGTCCTCCCGCTGCCCCCACGGCCCTCTGCAGACCCCACTGCAGGCAAGGCCCCTCATGTGGCCTATGTCAGTCCCAAACCCCAGTCTGTGAGCCCTCCGTGTCTCCACAAGTGTCCCCAGGGAACAGGAGCTCAGCAGGCTGCTGAAGGGAGGAGGAACCAGAGCTCAGAGCTGGCCCTTCTCAGCCAAGGTCACAGAGTTGCCTAAGCCTGGAAAGGAATATGCAGATCCAGGGAGCAGAGGCCCACAGACTCCAGGAGAAGCAGAGAAGGAAGCATCTGTTTCTCATTCTAGGCCCACAGTCCACAGCTGAGACCACAATTGGGGACATTTTCTTCTTTCCTGCTCTGGCCAGGGAAGATGCCTCAGGCCCCTCCACCCCCGAAGACTCCAGCTGCAAAGTGCCATCAAGATGCAGGGGCACCCCACTGCACGTTCCCTTGCCCCATGCAGCACCAGAGCACAGGAAGGGGGCTCCTGCTCCTCCCCCAGGTCAGCTGGTCTTGTTGCTCTGCCGTCTGTCCCCTGCAGCCGCTGCAGGGTGTATATCCAGCAGCTTTGTTCACAGAGGGCGCTGGGGCCTTACCATCTCCACCATCTTCCCCGCCAAGGCCTTGGTGTAGTTCTCGTGGATGTATTTCTCCTTCCAGTCCTGTGGGGAGAGGGGGAGCTGGGTCCTCGGGCCAGCCTGGGCCAGCTGGGATTGACCTGCATGGGCTGTTCCAAGAGGGAGTTCTGCCCCCCAGGCCCGGTGGGGTGCGGGAGCATTGGGGGTGGGAGTGGGGGAGCCTGTATGCGCCTCTGCCCGCTGGGTCATGTGAGCTGTTTGGGCGCACAAGTATGTCCATGGGAGTCCATGTTTGCATGTGAGTGTACATGTATAGGTCCCCCTGCAGGTATGTGCCTGTGCCCACATCAGCCACAGGCTTGAACATCTAGTGATGCTGTCAGGACTTCCTCCTCCTCTGATCAGCACAGCACCCTCAGAGGTGAGGCAGGCTGGGATAGCACGCCCATTTTAGAGCTGAGATAACTGAGGCCCCATAGATTCTGGACAAAAGATAACGGAAGGACTAAACAACCTCCACTGCCACTTCTCAAGAGCCAAGAGCAAAATCAGGGTACTGAGCATGCCCCCTGCACTCAACACCAGAGGGCAAAACACCTAAGCTATTGCTCCGCCCAGACCCCTGGACACAACCCAACTCTCACCCTATACAGGGAACAAGCTCACCCCTCCTCAGGAAGAGAGTGAGCAAGGGAGCCTGACGTTAGTTCTCACTCCCCACTGCTGCAGAAGGGGCCCCAGTAAAGCCTTGCCTGGAAAAAAAAGATAACCGAGGCCCCAAAGGTGGACAGGTTTAACTGTCACAGCTGATGGACCACAAACCTCAGCCTCTAACTCCAGGTCCCTCCTCCACCAGATGGCGCTGCCTCGAGAGACAGTCTCCTCTCCACACTGGAATCCTGCCTGACAAGCCCTCTGGGGTGGAGGGAGCCAGGGGGGACCATGGGGTCCCAGCCCAGCCTAGGTCAGGCTCTGGGAGGGAGATGCCTCAGGTCACAGGATCACAGAGGTCCCTTTTGTTCCCATGCCTGCCCACCCACCCGGGGCCTCACCTCAGGGTTGCTGAACACCTCCCAGAGGTCGTTGTGGAGGTGGGTGGTCTGGTAGCTGTCCAGGGAGAGCAGGTGGCCAAAGGAGTGCCGGTTGGTCAGGAACATGAACACATCCTGGGGAGAAGAGGCTGGATGGAAGAGAGCCTCCCTTCTCCTGCACACCCGACCCCTGGCGTGGGCAAAACTGAAGCCTCCTCTACCCACCATATTTAAATTCACAACCCAGTGTGGGTCACTCCATTTCCCAAGTGCCCAAGGCCTGAGGCAATCAAGGAAGACTTCCTGGAGGACTGAACAGGAGTGAAAGAATGAGCGTGCAAAAGAAAAGGATGGAGTTCTGATCCTGGAGTGAGTTGTGGGCACAAGGAAAACATCATCCCGCTGTCACATTAAAAAAAAAAAATAACCACAAAATAGTATCGAGTGGGGCACAGGGAAATAGTAAGGGCAACTCTTGGGCATATTACTTGGAGTAAAGGTGGAAAGTTCAGTTTTCTCTGGGCTCTGTCAAAATGTACATAAAAGAGATTGTGTAGGGCTTCCCTGGTGGCTCAGTGGTAAAGAATCCACCTGCCAATGCAGGAGATGTGGGTTCAATCCCTGGTCCGGGAAAATCCCACAGGCCATGGAGCAACGAAGCCTGTGTGCCACAACTATTGAGCCTGTGCTCCAGAGCCCGGGAGCCACAAGAAGAGAGGCCATTGCAATGAGAAGACCAGGCACTGCAACTAGAGAGCGGCTCCTGCTCACTGCATCTAGAGGAAAGCCCGCACAGCAATGAAGACCCAGCACAGCCACAAATAAATAAACACAAATTTTAAAAAAGATAAAGATAGTGTGATAACTGGGTCTGCTAAAATGATCCTACAGACCCCGAGGGGCAGCCCTCATGCCTGGGGCCCCAAGTGCCCCCACCAGGGCCTGGCAGCCTGTAAGCAGTCCTGCTGGGATCTCAGAAGCCACAGGGCCCACGGGAACAAGGTAACTCGTCTTCCCCATCAACGGGGCCTCTTCTGACTGCCCAGCCCAGCTAACCTGCTGCCGGATGTTGGCACAGAAGGCCATGTCGGGGTCCAGCTTGCTGTGGTGGAACAGGTCTGTCTCCTGCAACTCAGCCCGCAGGGCGCTTCCCTTGATCAGGTAGATGTTTGAGATGTAGGGTACATTCCAGACACCCCTAAGGGAGACAGGGGAAGATGGAGGGGGTCACAGGCAATGGTGTGGAGTCATAGGCTGGGGGTCAGGGGTCAGACGAGGGGGAAGTCACAGGCTGGGAGGGCAGGATGGTGCTAATTTGATTCCCCTACTCTGGGCACATGGCCCCAGGATAATTGTCAGGAAGTCCTTCTGTGTGTCTGACTGCAGTCTTCCTTGCTTCAGTTCAGCAGGAATTTGAGCACAACAAGGACAGGAATACTGGGGGAGGCGAGGCCAGGTGGAAGACAGAGGAGGGTGTCCCCCCATCCTGCAGGTACTCACACACGCCGCCCCTGCACGATGTCCACGTAGTCCTCGGAGCGGGCGTAGTAGCCATCTGCACTCAGTGCCCCCCAGAAGTTCGACCACAGCCTCCCATGGCGGGTCATCAATGGGGTGATAACGTTCCTGGGGAAGGGAGCATCTCAGAGGGAGTCCCTCTGCCTGAGGGGAGGTTGGGGCAGGTCCAGGTGTGGGGAAGGGGAGGGAGAGTGCCTTCAACCTGCAAGGACCTCCCTGGAGTAGGGCCTGGGGTGGGGTCTGGCCCATCTGGTGCCAGCTCCCCCTGCCCCTCACAGAGCAGCCAGGAAAGGCACAGAGGAGGAGGGGTGGGGGTAGGGGGTGGGACAGCTTGGAGCTTGGAGCCAGGAGGTGGAGAACATCCTAGACTAAATCAAGGTAGCCAGGACTTCCCTGGCAGTACAGTGGATAAGAAATCCACCTGCCAATGCAGGAGACACAGGTTCGATCCCTGGTCCAGGAAGGTCCCATATGCCGCAGAGCGACTAAGCCTGAGCACCACAACTACTGAGCCTGTGCTCTAGAGCCCATGAGTCACAACTACTGAGGCTGCGGGGTGCAACTACCGAAGCCCATGCGCCTACAGCCTGTGCTTTGCAAAAAGAGAAGCCACTGCAATGAGAAGCCTGTGCACTGCAGAAAGAGTAGCCCTCACTCACCGCAACTAGAGAATGTGTGTGTGTGTGTGTGTGTAAAGACAAGATAGCCAGGCTGGGAACAGCCCAGGGTCACAGGTGAGGCCAGTGTGGAGGAGGAGACAGGCAGGGGAGGGGCCCCCACCCCAAGCCCAGACTCGGGTCCAGGGCCATCGTGAGCGCTGAGGGCCTGTCTGCCAGCCGGCCACGGCCAGCCCACAGCCTCACTTGTTCTGCTCGATCAGCAGCCGCAGGGTTTTGGGCTCAGTCAGGGCCACGTCGGCATCCACGCTGAAGTAGTAAGTGCAGCCACGGTCCTGCCGGCACAAGTCCCTGTGGGGAGGGAACACAGGGTCGTTGGGGTCAGGGTGCTGGTGCCCACCTCCCCACCACCCAGGATCCCTGCACCTGCAGTCCCGCTGCCCACATCTGTCATCACCAGGTACCAGCCAAGGGTCTTTAGGGAGCTCAGGTCAGCCCTGCTGCAGGCTGGCACCAGCCACCTCGAGGTCCCTCCCGACTCTGAGACCCAACCCCTGGACTACAAAGCTGTCAAGACAAGCCCCAGAGCCTGGCATCTGGCAGCCAGTGCCCTGGAAACCTGGGCATTGGGGAGAGCAGGCCCACAGACAGGTCCCTACACTGCTCTGTGCTATGGGTAAACTGGCTGTGCCTTTCCAGAGGACAGTCTGGCAACCTACACCAAAAGCTTTAAAAATCTCACACTAAGTAAAATCAGTCAGACAGAGAAAGACAAATGTCATATGATATCACCTGCATGTGGAATCTAAAAAAATAACACAAACCAACATATTTACAAGACAGAAATAGACTCACAGACATAGAAAATAAAAACACAGTTACTAAAGTGGAAAAGGGGGAAGGGGAAGAGATAAATTAGGAGTATGGGATTAACAGATACACACTAATATACAAAAAATAAACAACAAGGATTTACTGTCCAGCACAGTAAATAATGGCCCCATAGCACCGAGCAGTGTAGGAACCTGCCTGTGGGCCTGCTCTCCCCAGTGCCAAGGCTTTCAGGGAACTGGGTGCCAGATGCCAGAAAGATAATGATATTCAATACCTTGTAATAACCTTTAATAGAAAAGAATCCGAAGTTGTACACCTGAAACTAGCACAATATTGTAAATCAGTAATAGTTAAAATTTTCTTAAAAATCTATGTTCTTTCTGTTTACTGGTGCCAGGCTCAGCAAACTATGGAGCACAGTGCAAATCCAGCCCACTGCCTGGGGTTTTGACCCTTTTCTCTTTTTTTGACTGTGCTATGCGCCATGCGGGATCTTAGTTCCCTGACCAGGGATCGAACTCGTGCCCCTCTGCAGTGGAAGCATGGAGTCTTAACCACTGGACCACTAAAAGAATCCCCAGGAACTTTTGTCAAATTACTTTATTGACGTATAGTTGATTCACAATGCTAATTTCTGCTATAGAGCCAAGTGATTCAGTTGTACATATATATATACACAGACGTTTTTTCATATTCCTTTCCATCACGGTTTATCACAGGATATTGAATATAGTTCCCTGTGCTACACAGTAGGACCTTGTTTTTCCATTCTCTATGTAACAGTTTGCATCTGCTAATCCCAAACTCCCAGTCCATCCCTCTCCCACCCCATGGCAATCACAAATCTGTAAGAACAGTTTCACATTTCTAAATGGGTGGGGAAAATAAAAATCAAAAGAAGTCATGTGAAAATCATATGCACTTCAAATTTCAGTGTTGATAAAGAAAATGTTATTGGAGCACAGCCACGCTCATTCATGCTCTAATAGCCAGGCTGAGTGATCACGGCAGAGCCCTCAAAGCCAACTTATGTAGATTTACTAGCTGGTCCTTTATAAGGAGTTTGCCAATCTCGGATCTGCACTTTCTAACTCTTTTATAGTCAACACAAATTAAACTTGTTTATTTCTATGATAAAGGAAAAAAAATCAGAGGCTGTTTCTCCAATTGTCAGCATTTATCTCCTCTGGCCTCCAGTCCTTCCTCTGTCTCTCCTTTGCTTCTCCTTTGCTCAGCCCTCCCCAGGAGCATTGAGGTTGACTCAACGGTTTCCCCATTTGAGAGATGAGAACACCAAGGTCAAGGGAGGGGCAGGACTTGCTGGAGACCACATAGCCTTCTGAACCTCTGTCTTCCCGCCCGGGGCTCCTGATTACACGGCCCCTCCGCCATGACCCTCAACTCACGCGCCCATGTTCCTGGCGTCTGCGTTGGCCACCCGCACCTCGGGGCCCACCAGTTTCACAGACTGGTACTCGTCGCCGTGCTCTGCCAGGAACTGCTCCACCTGAGCCTTGTGGTGCTGCTCCTGGGGGCAAAGGGATGGAGGCTGAGGATGAGGCTCCACCCCCTGGGACCACAGCGTCTTCTGCTGCCCCAGGATGCTCCCTCTTATTGCTGGCACATCCCCGGCCACTTGCTGGAACTTGCTCCCTGGAACTCTGCCATCGTCAGACCTTCTGCCTGGAGTGCCCTTCCTGGCCAGCCTCTGATCGTGCGTGCATGCTAAGTCACTCCAGTCGTGTCTGACTCTTTGTGACCCCTGGACTATAGGCCACCAAGCTCCTCCACGCATGGGATTCTCCAAGCAAGAATACTGGAGTGGGCTGCCATTTCCTCAATACTCTCAAACCAGAGATCGAACCTACATTTCTTATGTCTCCTGCATTGGCAGGTGGGTTCTTTACTACTAGTGCCACCTGGGAAGCCAGCCTCTGACCATCCTCCCCTGACTAGACCAGGTCTACAGGCCTCTTAAAAGCCTCTGTCACCAGGACAGCGCCCCTCACCCCACAGGCCCCACATCAGTCACTGATGACCAGTTCTGCTGGTCCCAGGTATGGCCCAGAGTTTGCTATAAAACGCTCCAGGTAACATTCAAACGGCACTTGGAAAAAGTTTATACCTGGAGCCCCTTGCATGGGGAGAAAGGAAGAGCAGGGTGTTTAAAAACAAACCCAGGGTTCGGAGCGAAGCCTGGATCTGCTCCAGTGAGCTGCATGGCCTTGGACAAGTCACTTCACCTGTCTCAGCTTCAGTTTCCTCCCTTGTAAAATGGGAGGGCAATCCTATCTCCCCATGGGGTCACTGCAAGGAGTTGACAAGTCAGACAAGAGCACACAGTAGGTCCTCAAAGACCATCTGGGACAATTCTCTTTTTCTACACAAAGTCACAATTTATGCGCGTGAGGTTTGATGACTCCAGGGAAGCTGGGAGCCTCCGAAGGGCAGGGTCTACAACCTCCTCCTGTTTTCAGGAAGGACAGTTGAATGTCTGTGAGACAGACAAGTTGAGCTGAGTCGGGGCCCACAGGTCCCTGGAGGTGGGGTGCGGACAGTCAGGGCCACAAGGTCTCGGAAGAGGGTGACTATGGACAGCGCAGCTAAGACTCTATGGAAGACAAAGAGCTTTGACAGCAGGCAGGACTTAAGAGCATGTTTGGCTTCTCTCAGCAAAAGCTGAGATGTGGGACTTTATCCTGCTGGAATGGAGAGGCTGGCGAGGCAGGGAGCTCAGAATACTTATTCCAGGCCTGGATTCACAAAGTAGAAGGCCTTCAGGTGCCCCTTGACTCCTCAGAATGTATTATACTCAAGGAATGAAAACCAATTTAACTATCACCAGATCGAATCAGGAAAGACTGGGACTCCCCTGGTGGTCCAGTGGTTAAGACTCAGCACTTCCACTGCATGGGACACAGGTTTGATCCCTGGTCGGGGAACTAAGATCCCACATGTCCTGCAGCTTGGCCAAAAAAAAAGGGGGGGAGGAATGAAAGACTGACTGGAGCAGGAAGGGAAATAACGATAACGACGTCAGCTAAGAGCACCTACTATGTGCTTCCTATTCATCAGGCGCTTGTCTTCATGCTTCAGAGGTCAACTTGTTTAATCCTATGTGGCCAGCACTAATAGTATCCCTATTGAATAGACCTAATAGATGAAAAAACTGAAGCCCAGAGAGGTTGAATAAGATGCCCAAGGTCACACAGCTAATATAAGCAGTGATATTGGGGTTCAAACCCAGCCAGTCTGACTCCAGAGTCAACCCAGTGATTGGGAATACAGCCCACTTCCCACTTCCATCTGACCCAGATAACCCTGGTTTGGTTACTTCCTCAGAGGTCTCAGGGCATCTTGCAAGGGTGGACCCTCGACCCAAACCACATGGTGAGCCCACCAAGAGCCTGCTACTCACGTGGTTGTGAATGAAAAGCCTCAACCGTTTTTGGGGGTAGTGGAGGCGCAAGAGCCGCTGGAAGAACAGGGACAGGAACGGGGTGGGCTGTTCGATGAACACGCCGACCAGAACAGCAGGCAGAGCTTCATCCTGCAGGGAGAGAGGGCGGCACAAGAGTCCAGCCATGTCCAGCCATGGAGTGGCTGCTGAGCCCTGAGGATGGCCAGAGGGACTAGAAGTCAGAGGCTTTGCAGGACTTAGCAGGAAAGGGGCCTGGGCAGGAGCTCCGAGCAGCGTGTGCAGGGGGCAGGGGACGGGACCAGGGATGCAGCTGGAGGCTGTCTCTACAGGGGACAGGTGCAGTGTGAGTCCAGACTCCAGCCAGGACAGGTTGACAGCACACTGTCAGAGAGCTTGGCTGGCATGAGGTCTGAGATGGACCATGAATGAGGAGTAAGGTTCATGGGATGGGGAGAGGGCTACAAGGGCCCCTGAAGGACCAGGCAGAAGAAACCAGAACTTAGGCTTCCCAGGAAGCCAGAGCCATGTGCAATCTGAGAAGGCTTTCAGGAGGAGGTGCCTGGGTGAGGACGAGGAGGAAGGTGACCGCTTTAGGGCCCACCAGAGATGACAGAGTCTCTTCCAGAGCCCCTCCCCTTCTCCCACTCCAAGGACAGAGCCCCGGGGCCCAGCAGCCTCACCCCGATGCCCTTGAGGCTGCGCAGGCCCTCGTCACACACAGCGCACCCCGTCTCGAAGGTCCAGAAGCGCGGGATGTAGTTGCCCAAGTAGTTCAGCTGCAGCTGTCGGGAGACGAGGGATATGACTGAAACCAGGCCAGCCCCACTCCTGCCCCAGCCACCACCAAGGAGGGGGGCCTGCACCCCAGCCCTCTGCCCTCCCAAAGAGGGCAGGAATGTGGCTTTGTTGGGGGCAGGTCTTGGAAAGTATATCCACCCTTGGAGATGACCAAAGCTGGTCTGAGCAGGGCAGAGGGAGGACACAGACTTTGGTGCTGCCTCATCTGTGACCGCCTGTGTGTGCTAAGTTGCTTCAGTCGTGTCCGACTCTGTAACCCCATGGACTGTAGCCTGCCAGGCTCCTCTGTCCATGGGATTCTCCAGGCAACAATACTAGAGTGGGTTGCCATGCCCTCCTTCCAGAGGATCATCCCAACCCAGGGTCTGAACCTGCCGCGTCTCCTGCGTCTTCTGCATTGGCAGACGGGTTCTTTACCACTAGTGCCACCTGGAAAGCCCTGTGGACCTCCTGGGAGCGTGTAAAATACAGATTCCTCGGCGCCCCCCCTGCAGACATTTCAAAACTGCAGCTCTTGGGTGGGTGGCGCTAGTGGTAAAGAACCCACTTGCCAATGCAGGAGACACAAGAGACGTGGATTCAATCCCTGGGGGTTGGGAAGATCCCCTGGAGGAGGGCATTGCAACCCACTCCGGTATTCTTTCCTGGAAAATCCCATGGACAGAGGAGCCTGGCAGGCCACAGCCCATGGGGCCACAATGAGGGGGACACAACTGAGCAACTAAGCACACACGCACTTGGGCGGCGTCAGGAAACCTGCATTTAAACACACTCCCCTTCCCCTCCCATCCACCTGATTCTGAAGGAGTGGTTGAGGACCACACTCCTAGAAACCAGTTGGGATCCAGGGGCCTGTCCCTCAAGGGCCAGGGGAGGCTGGCCTGCACCCCTGCCCCTCCTGCAGCTCTGGGAGAACAGGGAACATTCTGTCCTGTTCAGGGCTGGCGAGGCCTCACGCCTTGGTGCAAACATGCAATGTTTGTTGAATGTAGGAACAAGTCTGCCCTGGGGTGGCAGAGTACAGATGACTCAAGGCAGCCCCGCCTGGGCCTGGATGGAGACAGTGCCTCTTCTGTGGTCCAGCACAGACAGGGCATCACTGACCATGCCGGTACAGAGAGGCAGCACCATCCTGAACTCAGATGTGAGGACAGAGGCAGTGAGCGTGTCCCAGGTAGGTGGCCCCAAACCCAAGGGGAAGCTTGGGGTCACAGTGAGAGCACAACCCCGGATTCTGGATCTCTCCCCCCACGACTCTCCCCTGGGGCTGGGGCCCCTCCCTACCTTGGTGGGCCCGTTGCCATGAATCAGGACTGGGAGGGTGTCGTAGGCCAGGTTCCTCGCTCTCACTTGGCCCATTTCAAACTTGAGCACGACCTCATCTGTGGGTCAGAAAACAGAGACCTGTCCAGCATCAGGCCCAGAGGCCAAGTTCTGGGCTCCGACCCAGACAGTCTGCACATAAGACAGCAGGTAGGACTGCTCTGTCTGACAGTTATAAAATGCAGACGGGCCTTTTCCCAGAGGCCTGAGAAGACGCCTGGCACGGAGGCCTTTTGTGGTGAGTGATCATGTGAGGGGAGCCCCTCTGTGCAAGTCCACCCAAGAAGCAGTCTGGACCCAGCTTCTTAACCGAGGCTCATGAACTCCCAGAACCCACAGACGAAAGGGTGTGATGTCTCTGCACCTCGCTGGGATGGGACCCAGAGCTCTCCTCAGACTCTCAAAGGGGTCCATTTACCCCCATTAAATCACCAATCAACGATCTGGTCCAACTTCTCTTTTCTAAGGGTGGGAAAACAGACGCCCGAGGGTATGTGTTTGTGTCTTGCCTGAGGTCATCCAGCAAAATAGTGGCAAAGCAACGTCATCACCAGCCACTGACTTGGGACCAGGCCAAGAGCATTTGTGGTTTCAAGTGTCAAGCAGCCTCTCTGCTTCCCATGTCATCCATCAACTCCCTGCCCCCAGCTCAGGAAGTCTTCACTTGGGAGGTGGGAGAGCAGGGGAAGGAGGTGAAGTAGGCTCACCTTGAAGGACCAGGGACGCAGGGCAGGGATGGGGTACCCACTGAGTGCATCACCCAGCCCCTCCCAGTCTGAGCCCTGGTGTCCCACAGGTTCTCTGGACTGACCTTCTGGCCCTCCTTTCTTCATCCCCAAAGAGACATAGCTCTGCCCCCAGAGAAAATCCCAGCACAACAGCTGAGAGGAACCTCCTTGGCTGGAATCCTCATCTCCTTACCACTCCTCTCAGGATCCCCCTCCCTGTCGGGGCTGCTCACCCAAGGCTCCATCCAAATTCTGGAAGATTCGGCAACGGTGGTCCAGGGTGATATTGATCTGCTCCTGTAGGAAAGAGGGCATTGGACTGCACCAGGAACAAGCCCTGGCAGTGGACAGGGCTCCATCACCCAGTGTGGGGAGCCAGCCCTCCCACTTCTGCCACTTCCTCTCCCTCTATCCGCTTTTCCCCGTCACATCAGGGCAGCTAGGATCCCTGGGAAGCCAGTCAGTGGCCAAGCCCCTGGGATTTACTGCTGTAGCACCTTTATTCACGAGAACTAGGGACTCTCTGAACTGGAAAGAATCTAAGGGGACAGCTGGTTCAACAACAGCCGTTGTGATAACAGATGCTTGTTTAGCACTCAACTGGGTGCCAATCACTATTCTAAGTATTACATGCACACTCATTTAATCCACAGAACATCCTTGTCAGAAAGTATCATCATCATTGCATTTCACAGATTTAAAAACAAGGCACAGAGAGGTTGGATAATTTGCTCAAGGTCATGCAGCTAGTAACTGGCTAAGCTGGCATTGGAAACGGGCAGCCTGGCCCTGAGGTCCATGTTCACGACATAACGCTACTGCTTGCAGATGCGACTATGTCTCAAGGAGCCCTAGGTCAGGCCAAGTGACACTCTAGGCTCAGCCTTCATCCCACAGAGAGCAGCTCTACCATTTTAGACCACAGGCTTCTACTAGCAATGTCACTGGAGGCAGAGGGGAAGGAGAAGGAAGGACTGAGCCAACAAAGATCAAGTTCATAGTTTCCACGCACAAGTCCAACTGCTTCACTTCATTATTTCATGGATAATAAAAATTGAGACCCAGAGAGGGAAAGTGACTTACCCTTTGTCAGGCAACACAGCATAAATTGGGGTTAAGGGGGTGTGCAGGGCAGAATCCAGGAATACTGACCCTCTCCCCAAGAGTTCCCTAACTTTCCTGCCTGCCCAGAGGACACTGGCTGGCTTTGGGGCTACACCTGCTCGGTTCTACCACCTCCACTCCCCTCAAGGATCCCTGCCTTGAGACAGGCTCAGAGGCCTGGCCTGTGGGGCCCAGGTCCAGTCAAGACCTCATCAGTCCCTTAGAACTCCTCCAAGTTGGGTGGGCCAGGGGCAGCTCAGGCTGTCAGTTCCTTTCATGACCATCCTCACCACCTGCCACGAGGCTGTAAATTCCTCCTCTGCCCGGTTTGAGGGTTCAGGAGGGCAGAAACCCCAACTGTCTCGTTCATTACCTACGCCTGACAGTGTCTCACACACAACTCAGCAAATATCTGCTGGGGCTTCCCTGGTGGCTCAGTGGTTAAGAATCTGCCTACCAGTGCAGGAGACACAGGTTCAATCCCTGATCCAGGAAGACCCCACAGGCCATGGAGCAACTAAGCAGGCGCACCGCAACTATGGAGCCTGTGCTCTAGGGCCTGGGAGCTGCAACCACTGAGCCCACTTGCTGCAACTACTGAAGCCTGAGTGCCCTGGAGCCCAGACTCTGCAGCAAGAGAAGCCACTGCGATGAGAAGCCTGAGCACCAGAACTGGAGAGTAGCCCCCATTCTCTGCAACTAGAGAAAAGCTGGTCCAGCAAAAAAGACTCAGGACAGCCAAAAATAAAAAGGTAAATACTATAAATAAAATGTTTTTTAATACCTGCTGAATAAATGAGTGAATCAAAGAATATATAAGTGGGGTGTCAATGCCCAGCCCAGGGGGTCAAGTCTGGGGGGTAGGGGCTGCTCCCAGTGCAGCCCAGTCTGGGGATCCAGTGTCAAGATCTCACAGCCCTACCCACTGCTGCTTACCCTCTTCTCTGGGTCCAAGAAGATCTTGGTGTAAAAGAGCTGATCGCTGTCGCTGTCCTGGCCTTCCCACTCTGCCACCAGTTTGCTAAGGTTGGGAGCATAACCGATGAAGCCTGGGGGTGGGGGACATATAGACAGACACTCAATTTCTGGCCTCTGAGTCAGGGGCCTCCTCCCAGCCTTCCCTCTCACCCACCTTTCACTTCTTTATTCATAAGCCCTGCCTCCTCTCAGAAGCCCTCCTGGATTGAGGGGAGGTGCTGTCTATAGGCTGGAAACAGCCTATCTGTTAATGCCACTTGGTGACAAGTTCCCACTGAGCCCAGAGAGAAAAATCACTGTTGTCCATTAACCTGCACCAGTTCAGGTCCTGGGCAGCACACAGGAGGGGAATGAATGAGTTACACTGAAGCCCAGGAGTAAAGGGCTGGTGGGGCATAGGTTTGGAGCCCCTTTTCGACAGGTATCCAGGAAACTTGACCCAGAGAAGGGCAGAGGCTGAGCCGAGGTCACACAGTGCAGGAGGGGATAGAGGGAAAAGCCCACATAGCTCCTTAACTACTGTGCAGCCTGGTGGGAGGGGAAGAGAAAAAGCAGGTGGGCAGCCAGGAAAGGGCCCCGCCCCAGAGAACACCTCCACCCCTGGGCCAGGGCCAGGCCATCTGGGCTGCGCTATCTCAGCCAATAGGGAAACAAGGTTGCTGGAGCAGATCCTCCCTTCGTGGCTAGACAGGGGAATCCAGAATAAAATATGGGTTTTATTCTCTGTGCAAGGGGAAGTCACTGAGCAATATGTGTGGACTCGCATCTGTGCTGGATGGAGAATGGACTGGAAGAGGAGAGGCTAGAGGCTGGCAGAGCAGTCAGGGGACTACTGCCCATGCCAGCAGCCCGGAGAGGCGGTGGCCAGGGGTGTGGATGTGAGAGGGCAGACTCCAGAGATCTCTTGGAGTGGGAGTGGTGTGACCTGCTGAAGGTAAGGTGGGGGAGGGGAGGGAGGAATTGGGGGTGACTCCCTGTTTTATCCTGTGCAGATCAGGGGAGCTATTGAATGAGATAAGCAAGACTGCAGTGGAGCTGATTTAAAGGTTAAAAACTCAGGAGTTTTTCTGAGGACCCTGCATTCAGCAGCTCGTGATAGCCATGTGGGATGTCGAGCCAGGGGGTCCTCCCCAAGGCAGTGGATGGACCTCTCTGGAGCCTGCCCTGTCTGCCACACACTGTGCACCCGGGGTCCTCACCTCCAGAGCCCAGGAACCTCTTGCCGTCGGACACCACCGGGTACTTGGCCTCCAGCCTGCGGTCCGGGTAGATGAGCTCCTCGGCCGAGAAGACCACCTGGCTCCTGGCCTGCCGAAACTTCTTCAGGAGCTCTCGGGGCCCCGAGGCAAACACCACATCATAGCTGTGGCCAGAGCCGGGAAAAGATGGAGCAGGGCGGCGAGGAGACGGGGTTGGTAGGGGAGCAGGGGCTCAGAAGGGCACAGGCAGGAGGAGCCCAGGCTTCCCTGGTGGCTCAGATGGTAAAGAATCTGCCTGCAGTGCAGGAGTCCCAGGTTCGATCCCCAGGTCAGGAAGATCCCCTGGAAAAGGGAATGGCTACCCACTCCAGTATCTTTGCCTGGAGAATCCCATGCACAGAGGAGCCTGGTGGGCTATAGGCCACGGGGTTGCAGAGTCAGACACGACTGAGCGACTAACACTTTCCTCCTCCCACGCCTGCCCTGGGCCACATCTAGTAAATAGATCAGCTCTGTTACCTTTGACCCTGCCCATCAAGTTTCCACCCCCTCCCTGGGCAGAGACATGGTCCCCATAATCTGTGACCATTTCACACTCAAAGCATAGCTCAGCGGGCTTCCCTGATGGCTCAGTGGTAAAGAATCCACCTGCAGGAGACACAGGTTCGATCCCTGGTCTGGGAAGATTCCACATGCGACACAGCAACTAAGTCCATGTGCCACAACTACTGAGCCTGTGCTAGAGCCCAGGAGCCAAAACTACCGAGCCCAAAGAGAAAACTGAGCCCCATACACCACAACTACTGAAGCCCGAGAGCCCGAGAGCCTGTGCTCAGCAACAAGAGAAGCCACCGTAATGAGAAGCCCCGTGAAATGCAACCAGGGAGTAGCCCCTGCTCATCACAACTAGAGAAAAGCTTGCAAACAGCAATGAAGACCCAGTGCAACCAAAAACAAATATATAAAATTATATATACTATATATACATTAAAAGAAGCATAGCTCACCATACCTGGGCAGGTCCCCCCACCCATCTTTTCACCAAGAGTGGAAATGAGTCTTTTCTGGGGTGCATAGACCCCTTAGAACTGTAGGCAACCCTAGCTACAGTAATCCCCACCTCATCCCTGATGTCCTGGCAGGGCCTCATTCTAGAATATTCTTCTACCTCTCAGATGCCTACCTGTCTGTGAAGAGAATGACCAGGTTCTCCTTGTCGGCGTGCTTCTCCAGGGCTTTCTTCAATAGCCGGACCTTCAGCCCTCCGCCTGCCAACATCGCCTCCCCAGGCCAGTCCTCCCCCAGCCCCAGCGCCTGCAGAGACAGGCCCCTTAACATGGGCTTTTGCTAAAGAGAAACCTGGCCAGCTCAATTTCCAGCCCCACTGGGCATCTGACAGACCGAGCATCTTGACTTCTATCTGTCCAGCACCTCCCCTCGGCTGTCTCTGCCCCCACCCAGGGAGCCCCCTACCTGGATCTTGTAGTTGAAGAACTGAGCTGAGCGCTTAAAGCGTCGGAACCCCTCGGTCTCCTTCGTAGCCACAGTGAGGACCAAAAGGTTGTCTAGGGACAGAGAAGGGAACGGAGGATGAAGAGAGGTGACGTCAGAAGTGGGTAACTGTGCCCAAAGGGATGTGTCAAATCTCACGGGATGTATCTTCACATCAACCCATCACAGACAAGGGCCCAGGGAGGAAGGGGCACACCTAAGATCACTCCTCAGGTTAATGTCAGAGGTGGGACATGACCTGGGTCTCCATCCATCTGGTGACTGACCAACATGGCAGGAAGCGCCCAGGGCAGAGGCGTCTGCACCTTGCATTGTGGGACTGAGTCTCTGGATTTGGGGGCAGAGGAAAGGATTCGCTCTGAGTGTTGAACACCAGGAGGACCTCTCTGGCCACTGTCAGACATCAGCCTGGGAACAACCTCCACTCTCCCTGCCTGCACTCAGGGCAGACATTGCTAACTGATCTCAACACATTTTTGTGTTGAGCCTCACTTGGCCTTGAATTCTCCCAACACCATGAGAACCAAGAAGAGTTGGCCTGCAGTAGAAATTCACTTGAAATCCTGGCCTTTGGCCAAGAGTGGCTATGCTACCTTTTAAAAAAACAAAAAACAAAAAACACTTTTTAAAATTTTATATTGGAGTATAACCAATTATCCTGGAATAGGAAATGGCACCCCACTCCAGTATTCTTGCCTGGAAAATTCCATGGGCAGAGGAGCCTGGCAAGCTACAGGCCATGGGACCGCAAAGAGTCAGGCATGACTGAGCACATAATTGATTAACAAGGTTGTGATAGTTTCAGGTGGACAGCAAAGGAACTCAGCCATACATATCCATTCTCCCCCAGATTCCTCTCCCCCAGGCTGCCACACAACACTGAACAGAGTTCCCTGTGCTATACAGTAGGTCCTTGTTTGTTATCCGTTTTAAATAGAGCAGTGGGTATATGTCCATCCCAAACTCCCTATCCCTTCCTCCCATCCTTACCCCCAGCAACTGTAAGTTCGTTCTCTAAGTCTGAGTCTCTTTCTGAAGTAAGTCAGACAGAGAAGGAAAAATATTCTATGGCATTCCTTATATGTGGAATCTAAAAAGTGATATAAATTAACTTACTTATGCTACCTTTTTAACAAGGAACCACTCTGGACTCTGCAGGGTGGCTTTATCTCTACAACAGAACCTCCTGGAAACTCTCCCACATGCCGTCTCTGGGAGCCCTGGACAAACCATTCCCAGACCATACTTTGAGACTACATTCTCTGGGAAGTAAAGGCTCTGGGAGTTCCCTGGTGTACTAGTGGTTAGGAGTCTGGGCTTTCACTGCTGAGGCCCAGGTTGAATCTATGGTTGGGAAAAAAAAAAAAAAAAAACTCTGTAGCTGGCTTGGCTAGGCTCCTGGCTGTTTTCCTTACCAACTGCGTGAGCCTGGGCAAGTCCTTAACCTTCTGAGCTGCAGTTTCCCCCTTGTAAAACAGGGGTAATAACCGTACCTGCTTCCCAGGGCTGCTAGACTAATTAAATGAGATCAGGCTCTGGTGGTTCAGACAGTAAAGAATCCACCTGCAATACAGGAGACCTGGGTTCAATCCCTGGGTTGCAAAGATCCCCTGGAGAAGGGAATGGCTACCCACTCCAGTATTCTTGACTGGAGAATTCTTTATGGACGGAGGAACCTGGCGGGCCACAGTCCATGGGGACCCAAAGAGTCAGACACGACTGAGTGACCAACGCTTTCACATTTTTCACTTTCTGTGCTCAGTCATGAGCGCTTTTTCACTTTCACACGCTCAGTCATGTCTGACTCTTTGTGACCCCATGGACTGTAGCCTAGACCCCTCTGTCCATGGGGATTCTCCAGGCAAGAATACTGGAGTGGGTTACCATGCCCTCCTCCAGGGGATCTTTCCAACCCAGGGATCAAACCCAGGTCTCCTGCATTGCAGGCGGATTCTTTACCGTCTGAGCCACCAGGGAAGCTCATTTCACTTCCAGGCCTGGAATATCCTTGTTGGAATGCTGGCACACACTAACAGCTACTCTTGGTGCTGATCACTGAGAGGCAAACGCCTTGCTCTGGCATTCAGGGTCCCTGCCCACTGGCCTTTGACATCCTCATTCCCTCCACCAAGCAGGCCCTGCTCCTCACCTTGCTGGGCACCTCCCTCCTGCCAGGGCTTTCTCTCTCTGCCCTTTCTCTAACCTTCCTCCCGGTCTCAGGGCCAGTGACACTTCTTCGCTACCTCCACGTCTATGAAGCCTTCTTGGATTTCTCTTGACCTCTCTCCTGCCCTCAGAGGCAGGACTCCATCATCTGCAGCACTCATCATTGATTCGCTGGGTGAGTCTTGTTTCCCTGGGGTCCAGGACCTAGCACTTTTATGGCCACTCCAAGTGGCCAGGCCAGCACAGGTAGGTCAGGCCCTCTCACCCTGACCTCCCCAAGAAGTCAGGAGGAGCCTGGGCTAAAAGAACAAAGGGGCAAAGCCGGCTGAGCCCCCTGCTCTGGGACCAGGCAGCTGGTCCCAGAGCAGGGGGTTGGCGCCAGGCAGCCGGGCCAAGATTGGCAAGAATCCACTGATGGTGGGTCCAGAGACCTGGGACAGAAAAGGGTGGATTCATTAGGCAGGTGTGCAGAGGGGAGGCCTCACCATCTGACCCTGGGGTCCAGAGAAGAGGGGTGTGGCTCACACTCAGGGGAAAGATTCCCCGCAACCCCTCTGGATGGTTAATTCTGCCCCCAGGCAAGGAGAGCCAAAGCCTCAGCTCTCAGGCCTTCTGGTCGACAACAGGGACTGCTGGGGACAGGAAGAGTGTCACATTTCATGGATGGAAAAAGCCAGTGTGTGCATCTATGTGAGATTCTGGATTCTCTACTGGCAAGGGCTCCTGAAGTCAGGCGGCAGGAGGAGGGGCAGGGGGAAGACTCAGACACAGTAACCTGCCCAAGGCAGCACAATGATGTGGACGCAGACATCGGGCTCTAAAGGCCCCTATCTTAACTCTGCATGTCCTGCTCAGGCCTGGATTGTGGTCAGGCATCCGTCTCCATCTAAAGAGACGGTCCAGCCAGGCCCTCCCCATATGCCCCCTTCCACCTGCCCAGCCTGTCTCTGCTCAGTTTTCCTTGCCAGGGTCTTGCAAGGGGACCTTACAAATTCTATACTCCTTGGGCAACACAATGTCCACTCTCCTGGCCATGATCGCCCAATACAGGGGGTCCCAAACCTGCCTGCATATTAGCATCACAAAGGAGGTTGTGAAATCTACACTCCTGGGTCCCAGGACCAGCAATCTGAGATGGAGCCAGGAGGCTGGATTGGATTCATCCTCCACTTCCCTGGTGATTTCTGATGTCAGCCATATTTAGAAACCTCTGGTTCCACCCATCCCCTGGTCTTCTGACTCTAGGCTCCAATGCAGGGCCTGGGAGGCTGATGTTGTTCAGTTGCTCAGTTGTGTCTGACTCTCTGTGACCCCATGGACTGCAGTAGGCCAGGATTCTCTCTCCTTTACCATTTCCCAGAGTTTGCTCAAACTGTTGTCCATTGAATCAGTGATGCCATCCAACCATCTCATCCTCTGTCGTCCCCTCCTCCTCTTGCCTTCAATCTTTCCCAGCATCAAGGTCTTTTCTAATGAGTCGGCTCTTCACATCAAGTAGCCAAGTATAGGTGTTTTAGCCTCAGCATCAGTCCTTCCAATGAATATTCAGGGTTGATTTCTTGTAGGATGGACTGGATAGGACCACCCATCCCCTGGTCCTCTGACTCTAGGCTCCCGTGCAGGGGCTTGGGAGGTGGTTCACAGCAAGAGAACTCAAGGCAGGCTCCTGCCCTAAGGGACCCTGGCACCAGCTCTCAACATCCCCAGGAAATTGCCCTGATGAATCCAACCAGCACCCTATTCTTTTGTCCTGCCTGCAAAACTTGCTCCTTCCCCAGACCACCTCCAGGAAGCCCTTCTCAATCTCATCCCCTTATCCATCGGTCCTCAGCTCAAGCAGTCTCAGTGTGCCCAGCAGGTGCAGTACCAGTACAAACCTGCTCGCCCTCTCTTTGTCATGCTGAGCCCAACATGTCTATTTCCTCGGTGCCCCTCCCCCTCTCCAAGGCTGGGACTGAGTGTGACTTGGGCCTGATGTGCAGAGTGTGGCCTGCGGAGCCCTGTGGGAAGTGACTAGTAGGCACTAGCACCAGCTGAGCCTTGACTCAATGCCATGAACTGCCTGAGGCGTGTCACATCTGTTATTGAACTTAACCATCAACATCTTAAGCGGGGACTTTTCTGGTGGTCCAGTGGTTAAGAATCCTCCTGCCAATGCTGGGGACACAGGTTTGATCTTGGTCTGGGAAGATCTCTCATGCTGCAAGGCAACTAAGCCCGTGCACCAGAACTACTGAGCCTGCACGCCAGGGCCTGTGCTCCGTGACGAGAGAAGCCACCGCAAGGAGAAGCCCACTCGCCGCAACTCGAGAAAAGCCTACAGGCAGCCATGAAGATCCAGCACAGCCAATTAAATAATTTTTTAAAAAACCATCCTATGTGATAGGTGATATTTCTACTCTCCTTCTTATAGGTGAAGAATCTGAGGCACAGAGAAGCTACATAACCTGCCCAAGGTCACAGAACCTTGAAGTATAGGACAGGAATGAGCTGGAATCCCACACGTCCATGCCCTTCACCTCCCTGTCCAAGATCCTGGAATGCTGGGAATCCCAGATGCCGGCTGAATCCAGCCTTTCCAGCCGCCTTCTCTCAGGCCTCCCCAGCATGGGCACCCGGCTCCAGTCACGCGGTAAGGTCTCTTACCAATTCACCGCGCAGCCAGAGCTCTGGACAGCCCACAGGGTAACAACGTGGAGGATTCGCCGTCCATGAACACCAGGGACCCGCCCACCTGCTTGCTGTCTGGTCCAGCCAGCTGCCACGGGCTGAGGCCAAGGCCCACGTGAGGCCGGCCATCCAGGGCTCTCGGTCCCCTTGACCTGCTGCTCCAAGTCCAGCAGTGGTTTCTCTGGAAAGATGATGACCCATGATCCAGGGTCAGCAGAGATAAACCAGACAGCAGAGCGGAGTGGCAAACTGCGAAAGACAGACTGCTGGGAGAGTAACTTAAACTCTCTGTGCCTCTGTTTTCCTATCTGCAAAATGGGAGTAGTAACAATAGTATCAGGGAATTCCTCGGCAGTCCAGCAATGGTTAGAACTCTTCGATTTCACTGCTGAAGGTCCAAGTTCAATCCCTGGTCACAGAACTAAGATCTTGCAAGCTGTACAGCGCAGCCAGGAAAAAAAATCACCTTCCTCCAGAGACTCTTGTGAGGATTGAATGAGCTTGGCTGGGGAGTCCCAGGAGTTTTTGTCATAGGGAACCTCCCCTAACAGACGGAGCTGTGCTGGGGGGACCAGGATGGAGGGGAGCTGCCTTCCTGAGAGCAAGAATGACCGGAAAGGCTGAGCCAGGGGCTTGCAGCAGTGCAGACATCTCTCTGGGATCCTAAGAGAAGGCTGAGGATTCAAGCCAGTTCAGCTGTGCTCCATGGTATGCCAACTCCTCGCCCCAAGCAATGCCAGCCCAGGCAAGGGGGCAGACGGTCTGTGTGTCTTGGATTTCAAGGTGTGGTCAGGACACACCCGGTCTGCTCCCTAGGGAGGTGGAAATGAATGAAAACTCCTCCCCCATCCCCAACGCCCACCTGAGGCTGGAACGGAAGCAGAGCCGGGAAATGGGGATTCCCAGGGCCAGAGCCAACCCTGCCTCTCCCCAGAGGTATGGCCTCCCACTCACACCCTTAGGTCTCCTCAGACTCCCCCCTCCCAACACACACACACACACACCAACCAGCTGGGTCTGCCTGCTTCTCCATTTCCCACTGTTCCACAGCAGGGCTTGAAGCTCCCACCTGAGCCTAGCTGGTAATCCTGGAGCCTCAGACTACGGGGCTCGGGCTTGTCCTCCCTTCTCCATGGCCAGATGAAGGCCTGCAGGGAAAGGTGTGAGCCTGGGAAGAAGGGAGAGGGAAAAAAGGCAGAAAGGACAGGGCTGCCTCTGGGGACTCTCCTGCTCCCTCAGCTATGTGCAAATTTGCTTGTTTGGATCCTGCTTTATTGAAAGCCTTTTCTGGTCCCCCCCATCAGTCTGGGGGCTCCCCCAGGAGGGGGCAATGTCTCTTCCCTCAGGCACAGAGGGCTCTGTATCCCCCACCAGATTGGGTGTCCACTGCGGTGAGGAGCTCTGTGTCTTCCCGCCTCAGATTGGGAGCACCCTGAAAGTGAGAACCATCCATCTTTCCCTCCCTGTGTCGAATCCTTGGGTGTTTGAAGGGTGGACAAGCTCTTGAGAGAATCTCCACCCTACCGCCCAAGCCCCAAACAGCAAGTTCCTGGCCCCACTTCAGGCCTCGCTGGACCCCCAAGGGACATCTGGCCCAGTGCCTGCGCCTGCCCCATGGAACTTTCCTCTGCAGCTGCACCATCTTGGCCACCTGGTGCTGGGCTGGGTGTCCCCGCCCAGCCAGGGGAAGGAAGGAGCTGGCCCCGACGGGAGGCCAGTAGGCAGCTTGAGCAAGGCCTAGAGAAAAAACTTCCATCCTCCGCTGTCTTCTTAGCCAGCAGACTGAGGGGTCTCAACCAGCTGGGTCTGGGAGAGCTGGAGAGACTCCTCCTAGCAGCATCTCCCAACAAGGACACCCCTCTAGCCAAAAGTAGGGGTCAGCAGGATCAAGCAGAAGGTCTGAGTTGCAGTCAATGACGCCACCTCCAACCAGCTGTGGCAACCTGAGACCAAGGGGTCTAACCTTTTAGGGAACTCAGTCTTTCCAACTGCAAAATGGGCCCAATGATTACTTACGCTATCAAAAAGGTCTGAATGGAGCAAGGGAAGCACAGGGCAGCCACTTGAGAGCAGCCTGATGTTGGCCACATGTCTGGGGACCTGCTTATCTACCAGGTGCTTTACCTGGATTATCTCAGCAACACCCAGAATCCTTCACACTCTGTGGAGGCTGCCTTGCACCTACTCTGCCCCCTCTCATCTCCTGCTGGGGCCTTGTCCTCAATTTGGTCTCTCCAACTCACCCCCCTGGGCTTCATCATAGGTGGCTGGGGTTTCTCTCCTGGGATGGTCTGAAGTGGAGGGAGCCTACATCAGTAGAAGCAGAAGGAAGAGAGACTCAGGGGGTAAAAAGGCCAGCAACTAGACCCCGGCCACAGGCCCTTTGCACATACCACCAGCCCAGCCGTGTGCTTAGCACCGCCCTCACTGGATTTTTTGATGGGTCTTACTGTCCTGGGTACTCCACAAAGTAGCACTGGGCACAAGAAAGAAAATGCCTTGATGGCCTGGGCATTGAGCTGAACTCTCCCCAACAGGGCTCAACCCATGGAATCCCTGTTCGAGCTCTGGGACTGAGGTATGTTCACTCCTGTTTTGCAGGCTAGAACACCAAGCTTCACGGAGATGAAGCAACACTGCTTCCCCATGGGAGACATGCAGCCTTGGGCAGACCCTGACACAAAGGAAGGAGTCAAGAAACGGTGGTTCCCACCCCTTCTCCTGGCCCAAGTCTGCTAAACTACCATCCTGTGTTCGCAGGTTCTCTTGGAGGGTGGACCAAGGAGAACAGGGATGATGGAGGCTGTGGGCAGTCTGGCTCTGCTTCGCTGGGCTTGCCTCCACAGCCTTCAGTGTCCTCCTGGGGGCTCTCAGATGCTCACTGGGCAGGTGGTCCAGGTAGAGCTGAGGAGGAGCGTAGCACCCACTTGGGATGGTGGGACACCTTGAAATCCAATCTGCCTTTTGTAGGAGCACTAGACCCGGAATCCAGCAGATCTGAGACCTACCACTCCAAGGCTGGACCTCCCTGGGCAGTCACTGCACCTGTCTGGGCCCCAGTTTCCTCATGGGCAACCCAGACAGAGTTAAGACCCACCTGGCAGGGGCAGAGCAAACCACAGAGGACACAGGCAAGTACCAACGGTTCTGGCATTTGAGCCACCCCTTCCACCCCCAACCCTGCCCAGGGGCCCCTCACTCCATGGTTGTGAGTCCTAGGTGTGAATCCAGGTTCCAAAGTCCACAAGCAGAATGACCTTGGGCAAGTGAGTCAATTCTAGAGCCTCAGTTTGCCCAGCTGGAAAATGGGAATAATAGAAGGATGGGCTTCAGCTTGGGATCGGCTTAACTGATGTCTGACCCGTGGCCAGTGCTCCATACATGGTAGCTACTGTTCTTATTATTATGAGGGCTATTATTATTTGACCCTTCGGGTACTGAACGTCTGGACTTCGGCCATTCTTCCCCTCCAGCGGCATGAAAGTGGGAACCACAACCCTAAGAGGGGAAGTGACTTGTCCAAGTCACCAGCGAGTCAGGGAACCAGCAGCCTGAACCCAGAAACCCTCGGAAGCCCAGGACTTCCCTACAGACCGCTCCTAACGGAGGCAGCCCCTAGACCAGCCCTCCTGCCCCCATCCTCCCGCTCCAGCCCCTAATGCCTCCCTCCCGCACCCCACCTCCCCAGCCCAGAGCCCTCACCCTCCGGCTTGGCGTCACCCTTCGTTTCGGCTAGAAGCAGCCAGCCCAACGGGGCCAGGAGCAGCAGGAGCCGCATGGTTGGGGTCTGGGAACGTCCAGCCGGTCCAGCGGCGCTCGCAGGCTGGAAACTTCGCGATGGGGTAGGCGATCCCCCTGCCACGCACTGGGCCCGCCCCGGGGGCGGTGTCGCGCCGCGCGGCCTGGGGGCAGGGTTTCCTGCAGACTAGCCCGTACCCGCTGTCTCTCCGAGTCCAGGCAGCTCCCTGCGGCCTGTTCCCGCGGCTCCCGGGTCCTTCCGCCGCCGCTCTGCTCCTTCTCGTCTCTCGGGGCTTCATTCCGACCGGGAAAAGGAGGCGAGACGGGGCGAGGCAACAGTTTCTATACCTAGGACCCTGCGCCAAGCCTTGATGGTAACGATCAATGTGAGCCTCGGTTTCCACGCTTGAAAAGTGGGGTTTACGATGGCCGCTATGCATTGGATCTTGCACGGGTTCGTGACATTGTTACATTGTTATCAGTGGGGCACTTAGAACAGCCCCGTGATAAGCTCTCAGTACATCTCAGCCCTTCAGATTTCATTAGTCCTTGTTCAAAGCGAAAGTGGGCGTGAGGGTCTGAGCCTGGAGTAGGCGAGGCCCGCAGGAATGTGTTCCGAGGCACCCACACCCTTGCGAACCCTCCTGGCTGCTGGACGGACATGTAGAAAGCGCATCTCCGACCCACAATAAGGGCTCACTTCCTCTGCCTGTCTCTGGGAGGTAAAGGGAACCTCTGAGCCTAGGAAGGTCTTGTCCCTGAGGTCATTGTTGAATGAATGAATGAATGAAATTGTTTACGGCCTTTCACAGAAGTGAGTGCTTCAAGCATGTGGGACTGCTTCAGCATGAGGAATACACCACTGATAGACTGTCATGAGGGGAAAGCAGTGTGTACACTCTGATCCCACTCAGCAAAAATACATCCTTACAGACATGATGCTGAAAGAAAATGGCAGTCAGACGTTTACTGTCGCAATTTCCAGCTTGTAGGAACACGTGTATGTTATTCCCAGGTAGTTTTTATTTTCTTTTTTATATTTTTCATTGTTTTTAGAATCATTTTACAATGAATATATACTATTTGTACAATCCAAACAAAGTCAACACATTATTTATCTATGTATTATTTATTTGACCTCGCCAGGTCTTAGTTGCAGCACATGTGATTGTCAACGATCATCCTCGCAGCACGCACTCTAGTTTCAGCATGTGCACTCTGTCTGTGGCCTGTGGGATCTAGTTCCCCAACCAGGAATCGAACCTGGGCACCTTCATTGGGAGCTCTGTCTTAGCGACTGGACTACCAGGGAATCCAACATGTTCTTTTAGAAAGTAGGCACAGTCCCTGGGAACCTGGGAGATCATCTCATTGTACAGAGATTCACTTGTGGTAAAGATGATAAAAATGAAGGCCAGGGGCCCCGGCAGCAAGCTCAAGGTCAAAAGGCAAGTGAAGGGAGGCATGCGTGCCAACCAGGTCCTCTGCCAGCCAAATGGGACCTGGGACCCATGGCGGGGAGTTTCTGCAGCTGGGGACGGGACTTGATGCCAGGATCCACCGGATGTTTTTTGAATTCAGGAGGATGCAGGCTGAAATTCCAGCTCCTTCGAGGAGGAAATGGAAGGATAAGCAGAGGGGAAGAGAAGGAGCATGTGTTGACTGGCTCAGTTTTCAAAGCTCTGGCTCATGCCCCGTTCCCCAGAGCCCTGCCACTTGGGCAGTATTGCCCCTGTTTGTGAAATGAGGAAACCAGAGCTCAGAGAAGTGGAGCAACTTGCTCAAAGTCACACAGCTGACGTGGGATCACAGAAAGGGAGGCAACTTTTCTCTAACTTCCCTTTTGCTCGGGCTCAAGAAGAATCTCGATGATGGTGATGTACTCTGGACAGAAAAAAATCCTAGGGCAGTGGGGTTCCCAGAGTCATTGCAAATCAGTAGGGGAAATCAATCTTGGAGGCTGGTGGCCTCCCCTGGAGAAAGGATCACCCTGGTAAAGCCTGCTCCACTTCCCCAGTTTCGATCCATTCTTCTCTCCCCACAACCCCCTTCACTAAATTGCTGAAATTTGAACTCGGTCCAAGCGTCATCGGAAAGGAAGGCCTGTATCTTTAAGCAGCCAAGGGTGGCAGCCACCCAGATGTTACTCCCAGTACGTGCTGCACGTGTTGTGCACATTTAAAGGAACAGGACTCTGCTTTTCTGGGAAGGTACAGAAAGGATACAGAAGGTACAGAAAGGTACAGAAGGTACAGAAAGTCGCAAGGAGTCACTCAAAGAGACACGACTGAGCGACTTCACGTTCACGTTCAGGTTCACGTTCACAGAAAGGATAGCTGGGCTAGAGGGCGGTGATCTGGTGCCACAAGAGGCTTTTCTCCCTTTCATTCTCTGCTTTTATCCATTTTTATCATTTCTTTTGTTGACCCGAGGAGGTGTGATAGTCTCAGTGAACAGCTATTCTCTGTGTTTTCAGCCGATTCTCAGCCTCCACCCCCTTCACAGCCATCAGCTAGTCCCACTGGTACCTGCTCCTTTTAATAATAATAATAATAGTAATAGAATTTCCAAGCTGTTTCCTTAAATGAAAAAAGTAATATGCTAAGTCCCACTGGCTTCCACTCCCTTTAATAATAATAATAGAATTTCCAAGCTGTTCTCGTAAATGAAAAAAGTAATATGCAAGTGTATATCATATGCTATAATTTCTGTGAAGGAAAAAATATAGATCTCTGTCTATATATTTGTTAGTGAATAGAGTTTCTGGAAAAGTATCCAAGGAACAAGAAGCAGTGGTTCCACCTAGGAAGAGGAACTAACTAGCTGGAGCTCCCAGAAAGAGGAAGACTTAAAGTCCACGCTTCACCCTTTTGTATATTTTGAATTTTGTATCATGTACGTGTGTTTTCTGTTTCCTAGCCAAATAAATAAATAATGAGTGTTATTTTTTGAGTCTGTGTGTGTGTGTGTGTGTGTGTTAGTCAGTCAGTTGTGTCTGACTCTTTGCAACCCCATGAACTGTAGCCCTTCCAGCCTCCTCTGTCCATGAGATTCTCCAGGCAAGAATACTGGAGTGAGTTGCCATGCCACTCTCAAGGGGATCTTTCCTGATCCAGGGATCATACCAGTGTCTCCTGCATCACAGGCAGATTCTTTACTGCTGAGCCACTGGGAAACATATTTTAAGCCAGGCAATATGCTAAATGTTTAACTTGTTTGTCCAGCTTAAGTCTCAGACAAATACAGCGCTGTCTTATGATCCCGATTTTATGGATGGAGAAACCGAGGCCCAAGGAAGTTAGTTGACTTGCTAGCAAGGGGCAAGGCCAAGCAAGATTCAAAACCCAGGTAGCCTCATGCCAGGGTCCTCACTCTTTTTTTTTTTAATTTACTTTTAACTGCGCTGGATCTTTGTTGCTGCATGCTGGCTTTCTCTAGTTGAAGCAAGAGGGGGCTACTCTTTGTTGTGGTCCATGGGCTTCTCATTGCAGTGACTTCTTTTGTTGTGGAGCATGGGCTCCAGAGCCTCAGGCTTCAGTAGTTGTGACTCACTGGCTTCATTGCCCCAAAGTATGTAGGATCTTCTGGACCAGGGATAAAACCCATGTTTCCTACACTGGCCAGCAGATTCTTTACCGCTGGACCATCAGGGAAATCCAAGGTCCTTTCTCCTGACCTTCTGACTTTGTTATGGCTATATTGCTGACCCTGTGATTCCTTCCCCTGGGGTGTTTGAGAGTGATAAGAAGTTAAGAGAGAGGGGGGGCTTCCCTGGTGGCTCAGTGGTAAAGAATTCACCTGCCAATGTAGGAGATGGGGATTCCATCCCTGAGTGGGGAAGATTCCCTGGAGGAAATGGCAACCCACTCCAGTATTCTTGCCTGGGAAACCACATGGATAGAGGAGCCTGGTGGGCTAAGAGTTGAGTTGGATACGACTTAGCGACTAAACGACAATAATGACAAGGGAGTTAAGAGCACCAACAATGACCCTTCTCTTTGACGTAGAAATCTACTTCCAGAAATTGCTCCCCTAGAAACAATCTCAAAAGTAGACCAAGCTATATGTCTATCACACAGATGTTTGTGATAGCAAAAACAATTACATGGGTTTACATGTACTGTGGACTTGCACCTTGCTTGCTTTGCTTGTATTAACTTATTTATTCCTCACAAATCTGAGAGGCAGGTTCCCTGGTCATTCCCATTTTACAGGTGGGATCAAGCCTGGTTTAGTCCTTTGCTCTCATTTCACTGTTCCTCCCAAGTACTTCTGCCTTGCTGAGTTGGTTGGATGGATTCTATCTCTCTAACTTTAGGTTACGGATTCCTGCACATTCTTGAAGCTGTCCTGTGGGGCTTGTGAAATCCTTGTGGGAGTTAAGAATTCTGTGTGTATGTTTTGATAATGATCTTAAAAAAAAAAAAAAAAGGTGAGCATACTGAAGGATCACCTGGAGAGTCGCCTTCTCTTAGGGTGCTGGCCCTAGAACTCAGCAAACACATCTGCATCTGCACACAGCTCACAAGAAGCCACCTCAAATGACCATATAATTTTCAACAACTGGGAAGCACACTGTCTGACTTTGGAATGTCCTGAAAGTAAAACAGAAACAATCGTCCCCTTGTCTGCTCCTGTGCTCAGATTGAATTTTTTTCCCCCAGAAACAAAATTTCTCTTCTGCATTGATAATTCACAATTGAAAAGCATTTTCAAAGCATGCAGCTTTAGTGTTGTATGTTATTTAATAAGTGAAAACTCACAGCTGACATCAAGAAGATGACTCAGGGGCCTTCTCTGGTGATCCAGTGGTTAAGAATTCCCTGGTGGCTCAGACAGTAATGCAGAGCAGGAGACCAGGGTTCCATCCTTGGATCAGGAAGATCCCCTGGAGAAGAGAATGGCAACCCACTCCAGTATTCTTGCCTGAAGAATTCCACGGACAGAGGGGCCTGGTGGGCTACAGTTCATGGACTGGCAAAGAATCATACAGGACTGAGCCACTATCATTTTCTTTTCCAATGCAGGGAACGTGGTTTCGATCCCTGGTCTGGGAAAATTCCACATGCCTTGGGTAGTTAAGCCCTCTAGAGAGGCCGCATGCTGACACACGCCAAATAAATAAATAATTAAAAGTTACTTATCTAAAAGAAAAAGAAGATGACTTGGTATGATAGAGAAATGGAGTGTCCTGGAACTGGTTTGTGTTCCATATACTGTACATGCAGCCAGACTGGTCTGGAAAAGTGTCAACAAAATATATCCTAGGAAATCTGATTGACAATGGTTACTTTCTTTTCTTTTTCTTTCTTTTTTTTTGGGACGGGGTACTATTCTGCACTGTTGTTAAGTATTTTTGCAGTGAGGATCACTTTTACAGAAAAAAGTTTTAAAATTATTAAAAAAAAAAATCTTAGGGCTGTTGAATCCATCAGTAGCAGATGGGGCCCAACACGTGTTAGGTTTGGCTAGCGCGGTGGGTTTTTTTCTTTTTTTTTTCCATGAGCTGGAAGCTTCCAGTCTTCAACAGGCCCCTATCAGACTCTTTCTCGGACTTGGCAGAGCTGAAGAACCCGTGGCCCATCCCCCGGCGGCGCCCGCCCCCTCCTCGCTGTGGCCCCGCCTCCTGTAGGGCTCGCTCTCTCCCCTTCCTCCACCCGCCTCTTTTCCATCTGTCGCAAAAGATTCGGCGGCGCTTGACGGCCGGTGTTGTTTGACGGCCGGAGGGAGCCGAGAAGGAGGAGGAAGCCGCTGTGGTGGCTGCCGCGGCGCCTGCGACTGGAGCCGGGGTGGGCGCTGCGGTCCGGGCCCGGGAGTGAGGCGCGGGCGGCCGGGCCGGTGGGCTGGGCGGCGGGCCCGGCGGCCGCCCCCGCGCCGCGCCCGCGCCTGGCGGCCCGATGTGGCTGCAGCAGCGGCTTAAGGGGCTGCCGGGACTGCTGTCGAGCAGCTGGGCCCGCCGCCTACTCTGCCTGCTCGGCCTCCTGGTGCTGCTTCTCTGGTTCGCGGGCTCTGGGGCGCGGCGGGCGGCGGGCGGCCTGCAGCTGCTGCCGTGGCCCCACGGCGAGCCGGGCGCTGCCGAGCCCTCTGCCTGTCTGGAGGCGGCCACCCACGCCTGGCGCAGCCTGCGGGAGCGGGGCGAGGCTGTGCTCCTGGGCCCTGGAGTGCCATCTCTGGTGGCCAACGGCTTCCTGGCCCTGGACGTGGTCGCCAACCGGCTGTGGGTGACCCCTGGGGAGCGGGAGCCCGCCGTGGCTCCGGACTTCGTGCCCTTCGTGCAGCTGCGCCCGCTGAGCGCGCTCCCTGAAGCTGGGGAGTCAGTGTTGCTTCTGCGGGAAGGGCTGCTGCGGCGAGTACGTTGCTTGCAGCTGGGGACCTCGGGTCCCGGCCCTGCGGCCGCCGGCCCGGGCCCCGCCTCGGCCTCCGGCCTGCTCACGGGATCCGGCCGAGACTGCGTGCTGCTGCAGGAGGACTTTCTCGCTCACCGTGGCCGACCCCACGTCTATCTGCAGCGCATCCAGCTCAACAACCCCACGGAACGCGTGGCCGCGCTGCAGACTGTGGGGCCCACTGCCGGCCCGGCCCCCAGGGCCTTCACCAGCACCCTGGAGAAGGTCGGAGACCACCAGTTCCTCCTCTACTCTGGCCGGTCCCCGCCTGTTCCCACGGGGCTGGTGCACCTGGTGGTGGTGGCCGCCAAGAAGTTAGTGGACCGTCTCCAGGTGGCTCCCAGGACGCAGCTGGACGAGACTGTGCTGTGGGTGGTGCACGTTTCTGGCCCTCTTAACCCCCAGGTGCTCAAAAGCAAAGCAGCCAAGGAGCTCAAGGTGCTCCAGGACTTGGCCCGGAAGGAAATGCTGGAGCTCTTGGAGATGCCAGCAGCTGAGCTGCTCCAGGATCACCAGCGCCTCTGGGCTCAGCTCTTCAGTCCAGGTGAGGTCCAGCTTTGTCTGCCGTCCACACCTTGCAGCAGGGTGAGCACAGCCCACCCTGGGGATGCCCCTGCAAAGTCAGCAGAGCTGACATTGAAGGAGGGTCCTGGGGTGGCTCATACTTGGGCTTGGCATTGGGTCTGGGGCTGACTCTTTTGCTCCACCACTTAGTATCTGCGTGACCTTGAACCGGTCGCTGACTCTCTCTCTGCCTGTATTCAAAAATAATAGTAACGCCTACCTCCGAAGACATTAGGCAGAGGCTTAAGAGAGAAGTGCGTAAAGGGCAGGTGTTATTGTTATTTGTTCTTGTAGGTGAAGCCTGGTTTGAGCAGAGTGGTTTGGGGGGTGGGGGAGGATCAATTGATAAAGGATAAATGAAGGGCCTGGCCCGTCCCCGGATTCTTTCCTCAGTTCCCCACAGTTTCAGCTGGTGACAGGCTTGGGCTTCTTTTTTTTAAAAAAATTACTTATTTTTTGGCTGAGCTGGGTCCTTGTTGCAGCATGCAGTTTTCTCTAGTTGTGGCTTGTGGGCTCCAGAGCCCATGGGCTTAGTTGCTGCGTGGCATGTGGAATCTTAGTTCCCCAACCAGGGATCAGACTCTCGTACCCTGCATTGGAAGGTGGATTCTTAACTGCCGGGCCACCAGGGGAGTCCCCGGTGTACGTTTTTAAGGGTCCCCCTGGCTGCTGTCTCAGCGTACAGACAGTAAGTGGGAGTGGGGGGACAGTAGAGTGTGGAGACCAGACACGAGGTTTTGCAGGAGCCCAGGTGAGAGGAGGGTGGCTGGGACCAGAGCTTTGACTGTGGAGGCCTAGGTGGATGACGCTGATACTTTCGGAGCTGGAGCCACTGGGGCTTTCAGTGAACTGGCAGTGGAAAATGAGAACGTGAGGGTGACTCCTGAGTTTGTGGGGGAGGGTTCCAGCAGGTGTCTGGAGATGATTTAAGGAAGGATTAGTGGGGGACTGAATTCAAACCTTGTCAAGTTCAAAATGCCTGTCAGACATCCAGGTAGAGACACACATGTGTGGTTAGCTGTCTGAGGCTAGCATTCATACAAATCTGGGAGCTCTTCTGATAAGATGTAGTTTGAGGCTATGAGCCCAGGAGAGAGAAGCAGCCCACAACTGGCCAGGGCATAGGTGACCATTCTGGAGACAGGGGACTGGCCTTTTGACTTGACGTCATAGGCTTGGCTAAGTCGGTGTTCTTCTGGACTCTGGCAGGAGCCCCACTGGCAGGTTTCAGGCCCTCAGGGCTCCACGTGGTCATGTGAGGAAGCCAGGCAGGATATATTCTCCCGAGCTCTAGGGAGACTGGAACTGCTGTTTTTATCCTTAAGGACAAAAACTTCGTGTCCCTGCTGCTCTTTTTGTTGTTGTTGCTGTTAATATTCGGAGAAGGCAATGGCACCCCACTCCAGTACTCTTGCCTGGAAAATCCCATGGACGGAGGAGCCTGGTGGGCTGCAGTCCATGGGGTCGCTAGGAGTCGGACATGACTGAGCGACTTCACTTTCACTTTTCACTTTCATGCATTGGAGAAGGAAATGGCAACCCACTCCAGTGTTCTTGTCTTGAGAATCCCAGGGACAGGGGAGCCTGGGGGGCTGCCATCTATGGGGTCGCACAGAGTTGGACACGACTGAAGCAACTTAGCGGCAGCAGCAGCTGTTAATATTTATTTGGCTACACCAGGTCTTAGTTGCGGTACTCAGAATCTTTGATCTTTGTTGTAGCATGTGGGTTCTTTATTTGCAGCACACACTCTGAGTTGCAGCATGTGGGAACTAGTTCCCCAACCAGGGATCAAACCCTTGTTCCCTGCATTGGGAGCATGGAGTCTTAGCCACTGGACCACCAGGGAAGTCCCTGACTCCGCTGCTCTTGATCTTTGTTCCATAACCTCAGCCTGCCAGCTGTGTTGGTCCTCCTTAACGTGCAACCTCTGTGGCATGACAGGTGTGGAAATGAAGAAGATCACTGATGCCCACACTCCGTCTGGCCTGACCGTGAACCTGACGCTGTACTACATGCTGTCCTGCTCCCCAGCCCCGCTGCTCAGCCCCGACCTGAGCCATAGGGAACGGGACCAGATGGAGTCGACGCTCAACTATGAAGATCACTGCTTCAGCGGCCACGCCACCATGCACGCTGAGAACCTCTGGCCAGGCCGCCTGTCCTCCGTCCAGCAGATCCTGCAGCTCTGGGACCTGTGGAGGCTGACCCTGCAGAAGCGCGGCTGCAAGGGGCTGGTGCGGGCGGGCGCCCCCGGCATCCTTCAGGGCATGGTGCTCAGCTTCGGCGGCCTGCAGTTCACCGAGAACCACCTCCAGTTCCAAGCTGACCCTGATGTGCTGCACAACAGCTACGCCCTGCACGGCATCCGCTACAAGAACGACCACATCAACCTGGCCGTGCTCGCGGACGCTGAGGGAAAGCCGTACCTGCACGTGTCTGTAGAGTCCCGAGGCCAGCTCGTCAAGATCTACGCCTGCGAAGCAGGCTGCCTGGATGAGCCTGTGGAGCTGACCTCGGCGCCCCAGGGCCACACCTTCTCGGTCATGGTGACGCAGCCCATCACGCCGCTGCTCTACATCTCCACCGACCTCACGCACCTGCAAGACCTGCGGCACACGCTGCACCTCAAGGCCATCCTGGCCCACGACGAGCACATGGCCCAGCAGGACCCGGGGCTGCCCTTCCTCTTCTGGTTCAGCGTGGCCTCCCTCATCACCCTCTTCCACCTCTTCCTCTTCAAGCTCATCTACAATGAGTACTGTGGGCCTGGCGCCAAGCCCTTCTTCAGGAATAAGGTAGAAAGCCCCTGTGTCTGCAGCACCCAGGGCCCCAGCCTTGATTTCTGCCCCAAGTCTAGGACAGGGTGAGGCTGGGGGAGTGGTGGGGTATCCTTTTTTTTTTAAATTTATTTTTAATTGGAGGGTTATTGCTTTACAACGTTGGGTTGGTTTCTGCCATACATCAGCATAAATCAGCCATAGGTATACGTGTGTCCCCTCCCTCTTGAACCTCCCTCCCGTGAAGTGTCCTTTTAAGCTAGTGTCCTCTGTCCTCATCACAGAGGGGAGCAGGTATGCTTTGAGAGGACATTTAAAAGTACCTTCTTAGAGGAGCCCATTGGAAGGGCACCTGTGGAATCCAGGCATGCATAGATATGTCTGCTGTGCTGGCCTCCCAGGGATGTGGGCAGTCCTGTCACCACATCCTAAATCTCAACAGTTAAAAATACCTGCCAAAACCCCTAGATGGACTTGAAGCCTCTACCTAAACCGCTGATGAGACCCACACCCCCGCCCCTGAGAGCCTGTTTACCGAGTTCAGAAGTCAGTCCCTTGCGGTGAGCCAGCCTCAGGCAGTCGTCTCGTCAGCCAGGACAAGATCATTTCCCTCCTGTTTCCTGAAACATCTTTGCTCCCAGGAAGCCATGATTTGGGCCATGGTGGCTGTGGGACTCTCATCGAAACATATCTTGGAGTTCAGGATGGGTGTCCCGGGGGGAGGCCGCCTGCCATTCCTCTCATTAGATTGTAGTCGGGTGGAGGGTACATTTAACTCCAGGTCTGTGCTCCCAGTGGCTTCTGGTTCAGAGAAGGAAGTAGCACTTGATCTAAAGGGGTGGGAGAAGGGTCAGCTGCAGGTCTGAACTTGTCAAGCATGAGGAACATAGAAGTCAGATCAAAGACAAATGTGCATATGGCCTTCCCGGGTGTCTGTCACGGGCTGCATTGCATTGCATGGGTCTGGCAGCCTCAGTGAAGCAGGTGGGCGGGCTGCTTCTCCCTGCTGGGTGGTGGACTTCTCTGCTGTTAATCTGGCCTAGCCCCATCCACCCATGGTTCCCACCTGATCAGGGGGACAGGCCAGGCAGTCTTCTCAGATCTTGCCCAGTGACTTCCCACCCCTGAAGCCAGGCCTGGCCAGAGCAGAGCCTGTGAACTTGCTGCACCCGCCTAAGGAGACACCCAGGCCCCGAGTCCAGGATGGCTGAGGCCTGTCTCTGGGCTGGGCGCTGTCATCCCAGCCGGCTGCGAGCCAGGGTGGGATGCCAGCAGGGTGTTCCTATCACCTGCTTCCCTCGAGATTGCTGTAGCTGTCCCCTGGGGTTGGCATGCGCAGTAACGTCCTGTCTTGTTGGTTGAACAGGAAGATCCCAGTGTCTGAATGACGTCAGTCCTGCTTTCAGTGGCGACTTGCACAAGATGCCCAGCACTGAAAGTCCTGCTGCTGCGAACAAGGGATCCTGTGAAAGCACCCAGCCTTTTGTGCCTTGTTGGGGGACACCAGTGACTCAGAAGTGCGTGTAGATGTTCAGGAGTTTGCATCGGGGAGGGGAGGGGAGGGGCCGATGGACTTTTTGTAAGCTTTTGATTCAATAAAATGAACCTGTACGGAAAATACTTGAAATTGAACTCACTCCTTCCACTTTCCCCCTTTCTTCTATCCCAGGAAATAGACTCTCTTTTGAAAAGACTTGTCTAGGAAAAAATGTGTTCTTTTCCTAATTTAATGTGTTCTTTTCTTGAATGAATTTTTATTAATAATTTATTGTTGAGATTTGCCGGATGGCTTTTGTGTCCACTCTTCGGTAGTGAATCTTGGCGGTGATTTCCAGGAGGTCTGGAGCCCCGTAGGCTGCCTGCGTGGAGGGGGCGGGTCTCCGTCACCCTCGGGTTTGCACATCGTGTCCTTACCATGAGCCTGTGGAGACGCCGTTTTGTACTTCTGGGCCTTAGGGGAGGTGTTTAACTTTCCAGTGACTGTTGATTGTTGGGTTTTGGAATACCAAAGCTTTTTTTTTGTCGTTCTGTTTTTAAATAAATCTCTTTCAAACTTCCATGAGCGGTTTGTGTGTGGTTAAAACCTCTGGAGACGTCAGACCTTCCTCAGTCACCAGACGTGGGGAGAATCTGAAGCACAAGGCCCTGCCGTGGTGACAGTGTTCTTTCCCCACGTCCTCTCCCCTTCAGAAGAGCCCCTCAGAGCATGTGGATGTGGCCTCTGCCCCCACCTCAGGGTTTGCTGTGTGTCCTGGCAGAGGGGGCTGCTCCAGGAGTGTCACCGAGGTCTCCTCCTGCTGTGGTGCCTCACCCCCAGCCTGCTGCCCATAGGACTGCTGCTGCTATTTACTCAGTCGTGTCTGACTCTGCAGCTCCATGGACTGTAGCCTACTAGGCTCCTCTGTGGGGTTTCCCAGGTAAGAATACTGGAGCAGGTTTCCATTTTCTACTCCAGGGGATCTTTCCAACCCAGGGATCAAACCCAAGTCTCCTGCATTGGCAGGTGGGTTCTTTACCGCTGAGCCACCTGGGAAGCAGGCCTCCTGCCAGTTCTGGAAGCTAAGGTCTGAATCCTTCGTGGGGAGAATGGAGCAAAGGGGCTGTGCTGAGCATGGCAGTCCACCTTGGGGACCATCACCCTGTTTCCTAGGTGTGTGTTTTGAGCAGCTTGACTCAGCTGGTTGGTTTCGGTGCCAAGGTCCCAAGGGTCTGGCCCCCAGCAGGCAGCTGGGAGAGAAAAAACAAGTGCCTCAGGGTCTTCTACGAGCAGCCCTGGTTTACCGGGTGCTTCAGTCCTGAGTACCGTCCTCTCCTGCTCTCAAGGTGCAGAGCATTGAATGCCTCCTGATTCCAGCTAGGGGACCCTTGGCTGGCAGGGGGCGAGGTAGACTGCAGTTCACAGTGTGATGTGGCCTCTAGTCACTGCATTCAACTGGAAGCTTCTTGGCCACAGAAGCAGTGCTTCATGGCTCCCATTCCTCCTGTTTAACTTGCAGCAAGGCATGGTGTGGGCTCCTGTACATGTAAAAATGAGCCTATGTACCTGTGCCTGGAAAACACTGACCTAGCAAGTTTAATTTCAGTAGATGAGTATCTGATTTATAGATCTCATTGAAGTCAGCACGTGTATTAGGTATTTTACAGCAACACAGCCTCATGTGGGGAGGAGGTTGCTGAGGGTTAAGGTGCCAGTTTAAGAGATAAGGAAATGACCTCTGAATAGTTTGCTCAGGACTTCCCTGATGGTCCAGTGGTTAAGAATCCACCTGCCAGGGCTTTTCTGGTGGCTCAGTGGTAAAGAATGTGCTGGCCAATGCAGGAGCCAGGGGTTTGATTCCTGGTCCAGGAAGATCTCACACGCTGGGGAGCAGCTAAGCCTGTGGCCACAACTACTGAAGCCTGTGTGCCCTAGAGCCCGTGTTCTGCAACAAGAGAAGCCACCGTGATGAGACGCCCCCACTCGCTGCAACTAGAGAAAAGCCCAAGCAGCATCAAAGACCCAGAGCAGCCAAAATAATAAAATTTTAAAAGAATCTACCTGCCAACGTAGGGGACATGGGTTCGATCCCCGGTCTGGGAAGTTTCCACATGCCACAGGGCAACTAAGCCCCTGTGCCACAACTACTGAGTCTGCGCTCTACAGCCCAAGCTCCACATCAGAAGACCGCAATGAGAAGTCCGAACACCACAACTAGACAGTAGGCCCTATCACCGCAACTAGGGACAGACCCAGTAGAGCAATGAAGACCCAGCCCAGCGCAACCAAAAATAAATAAAAAAAATACTTTGCTCAAGGCCGTGCAGCTCAAGCAGGGATGTAAGCTGGGGCTTGCTGTTGGCCCAGCCTCTCTCAGCCCCTACACTCCATCTCTTCCTTTGAATTCCTCTGATGGCTCCTGTGGGATGGGAGGGGGGTGGGTAATGCATTTTTTGCCATGAGCCTCTGCAGTACCTCCAGTTTGGCCTCGGTTGGAGCAGGCCATCTATAATCCTAGTGGATCTGTCTCCCACAGTCCAGTAATGCACCAGAGCTTTCTTCTTGGGCTGGACACACAAAGTTCAGTTCAGTCGCTCAATGTCCGACTCTTTGTGATTCCATGGACTGCAGCATGCCAGGCTTCCCTGTCCATCACCAACTCTGGAGCTTGCTCAAACTCATGTCCATCGAATCGGTGATGCCATCCAAAGAGGCCAGGTCAAGTTGCTTTTCCGGGGCAAACACTTGGTATGGAAAATGTAATCGCATACTATCCGGCACTTCTCAGCAGCTAAAACTTTGGCTTGGAAATGTATTAACTCCCTGAAGACCGACAGGCTCCTCAGCATCTCATGCCCCAGCTCACATCCTCGTAGGCTACTTTTCACTCCTGCCATGGCTGCAGCCACCAGCTCTTTCCTGGGGTGGGTTCCTGGCAGCAGCCGGCCTCAGCTTCTCTCTGACCTCAGGAAGCTGTTCTGCACTCAGCATGTGTGTAGCCTTGAAGCAGGTCAAGGATAACACTGCTCAGGGCAGCCCTTCTCCCATGGGAGTTGGAGCCAGTGCTCCCTCCACCATCCCCTGGGTGGACAATTCTGAAAGACTTCTTAAACCACTTCTCAGATGGGATAAGGCCCCTGCTGCCCACAGTGGAGAAGAATTCAGGAAGACACCCTTGATTTGCTTTTGCTCCCTCCATTTTACCCTCTCCCAGTCTCCCTCTGCTATCCCCTGGGAACTCTTACTAAATAAGCTGCCTTCACACGAGCTTTTGCTTCAGTAAGACACTAACCATGAGGTCCATGATTAGCGTCCATGATTCAGTCAGTTCAGTTCAGTTCAGTCGCTCAGTTGTGTCCGACTCTTCGCGACCCCATGAATCGCAGCACGCCAGGCCTCCCTGTCCATCACCAACTCCCGGAGTTCACTCAAACTTACATCCATCGAGTCAGTGATGCCATCCAGCCATCTCATCCTCTGTCGTCCTTTTTTCCTCCTCCCCCCAATCCCTCCCAGCATCAGAGTCTTTTCCAATGAGTCAACTCTTCGCATGAGGTGGCCAAAGTACTGGAGTTTCAGCTTTAGCATCATTCTTTCCAAAGAACACCATCCATGATTAGCTCTGGACAATTTTTCCAAGAGGAAGTTGAATTCTCCTGTGAGTGTATGGGCAGAGTGTTAGGGATCCCCAAAGTCATATGTTGAAACCTAGCCCCCCACGTGATGAAGTTTGTAGGAGGGGCCTCTGGGAGGTGAGTAGGTCATGAGGGTGGAGCCCTCAAGAACAGGATTAATGCCCTTATAACAGAGACCCAGAGAGCTCTCCAGTCCTCCTCCTGCTGAGTGAGAGCACAGAGAGAAGACAACTGTCTCCAGCCCAGAAGAGGGCTCTCATCAGATCCTGATCACGCCGGCACCCTGATCTCAGACGTTCAGCCCCCAGAACTGTGAGAAACAGGTTTCTGTTGTTTGTGAGCCACCCAGTCTATGGTATTCTGCCATAGGAGCCCAGATGGACTAAGACAGGCATATTCTTCCAGTGGGGGAATGCAACTTTTCAAGGTGATAATAAGCCAAGAATACAAATATTCATAGGATCTTAGATTAAAAAAATCTTTAGAGTTATTTTTGCTTAAGAGTCTGTAACCTGGCTTCAAGGGACCTGTGAATCCCTGGAATTGCAAAATGTATGTATATATATATATATATATATATATATGTGTGTGTATATATATACACATATATATGTATATATTTTCCTTTTTTTCATGAGGAGAGTTCCTGTAGCTTTCCTCAGATTCTTAAAGGATTCCTGACCTTAAAAAAAAAAAAAAACCCTTAAGAACAAGTACTCTGCACTTTGGGGTCTTGTTTTTAGCTCCCCACCAACCCCAAGAAGCAGCAGTGGTCTGACCTGCCATCTGCTTAGGGGTCTGGTGACTGGGCTGATCACCCCACTTACTGAGGGCACTGACCACCTTGCAGAAGGGAGACTTATCTCAGCAGGCAGGTGGTGGTTGAACAAACAGCCTGACCATGAACAAGCTACCAAGTCTCACAATCCTGCTTCCTGGAGCCTCTCCTCTGGACTTTGACCAATGGAAGCTTCAAATAAATCATTCAACTCAGTAAACGTTCATGGTGATTCTTTTAGCAGGCCATGCATATATCTGGCCCTTGGGTGTAAAAGGGGGAATGGTTACCTTTGACAAACATCTGCATGCTGGGCACTTCCCCACTAGTTCAAGGTCCACGAAGGCAGTGGCTATACCTGTCTTTCACTCTGGATGGACCGGAGACTAGCACAATGCCTGGCACAGGGTGGGTGTTTAAAGAATACTTGTTGACTTACATTTGTATGCCTTATGTCATTCAATCCTGGTGTTTCAATTAAGACTTTGGGGTTGCAAGTGATAGAAAATTTAATTCTAACTGGCTTAAACCAAAAGACAAATACTGGTTCCTTAACGGTATAGTCCAGGAGGACTTCAGGAATGGCTTGATGCAGGAATCAAATAATTTCAGTTATTCAGATCCATCTCTTAGCTCTACTTCCTGTAGATTGGCTTCCATCCTCAGATGGGCTACCCTTGTGGAAATAAAATGGCCACAGTTATGGCCATTTGCCCTCTTAAAGAGGCCAGCAGAGTCCGAGTCCCAGCATTCCTACCCAAAGTGCTGAGGTTCACCTAGATTGGACAGCCCATGCCTGAGCCAATTACCATGACCAGGGTGCAAGAGATATGTTAACTAGGTTAGACCATTCAGGCCACCTCAGAGCTAGGCATTGGGTCAATCTCAAACCACTGCACAGAGAATAATGCATATGTACATGCATGTGTGTTAAGTTGCTTCAGTCGTGTCCGACTCTGCAACCCCATGGACTATAGCCTGCCAGGCTCCTCTGTCCATGGGATTCTCCAGGCAAGAATACCGCAGTGGGTTGCCATGCCCTACTCCAGGGATCTTCCCGACCCAGGGATGGAACCTGCGTCTCCTATGTCTCCTGCACTGGCAGGTGAGTTCTTTACCACTAGTGCCACCTGGGAAGCCCCCAGGAGAGGAATGGCTTGCTAAAGGAAATTAGGAGTTTTCTTGTCAGGAAGGAGGGGAAATAGATGCCTGGCAGCAAAGCACAGGCCTCTGGTTACCCTGGAAGACAAATTTTATTCCCATTTTACAGATCAGGAAAGTGAGGCCCCAAGATGATAAAGCACTAGGCCAAAGTCACATAATTTGTGGAGTCTGGGATGTGTCCCAGGTCTGCCAGCTCCAGACCAGTTGGCCAAGTCACAATGGATGTATTTTGGAAATAACTGCTTGAGTATTTGCTCAAAGCTGCACTGATTTCTTCTATGCAGGGATGCTTTGTTTTCTAATCCAAAAGTCTCTCTGGGCAGGACTTTAGGTTCAACTGTACTTGTCTCCAACCAGTATTCTTGCCTGGAGAACACCATGGACAGAGTAGCCTGGTGGCCTACAGTCTACGGGTCACAAAGAGTCAGACACAACTGAGTGACTGAGCACACACACACTCACCTCCAATCCTGTTTATCTGCTGTGGGGCTCTCAGTCCCTGTATTTGACCAAATCCCCTTAGCAATCTTGTTGATTGGAAAGAGGTCAGGTACAGACCCTTAGCTGGTGGAATGGACAGTCTAAAGGGGAGACAGATGAGAAAATGGACAGTTATACTGTGACTGGGGCTTTGAAGTATAGGGCTGGCACATCTAACCGCCACCAGAGGCTCAGGGATGGCTTCCTGAAGGATGATGGGTGTTTGCTAGGTGAAGCTGTGTGAGAGGACCATCCAGGCAGTGGGCAGGGTATGGGTAAGCATACAGAAATGGGGAAGTTTAGGGAGGCACGGAGAAGGCAATGGCACCCCACTCCAGTACTCTTGCCTGGAGACTCCCATGGACAGAGGAGCCTGGTAGGCTGCAGTCCATGGGGTCGCTAAGAGTTGGACACGACTGAGCGAGTTCACTTTCACTTTTCACTTTCATGCATTGGAGAAGGAAATGGCAACCCACTCCAGTGTTCTTGCCTGGAGAATCCCAGGGACAGGGGAGCCTGGTGGGCTGATGTCTATGGGGTCGCACAGAGTCGGACATGACTGAAGCGACTTAGCAGTTGCAGCAGCAGGGAGGCAAGTGAACAGCAACACATCAGTTTGTCTGGAGTATACAATCCATTTTCAATTCTTTGGCGCTCAGCTTTCTTTATAGTCCAACTCTCACATCCATACATGACTACTGGAAAAACCATAGCTTTGACCAGACAGACATTTGTTGAAAAGTAATGTCTCTGCTTTTTAATATGCCGTCTAGGTTGGTCATAGCTTTTCTTCCAAGGAGCAAGCATCTTTTAATTTCATGGCTGCAATCACCATCTGCAGTGATTTTGGAGCCCAAGAAAATAAAGTCTGTCACTGTTTCCATTGTTTCCCCATCTATTTGCCATGAAGTGATGGGACCAGATGCCATGATCTTAGTTTTCTGAATGTTGAGTTTTAAGCTGGCTTTTTCACTCTCCTCTTTCACTTTCATCAAGAGGTTCTTTAGTTCTTCTTCACTTTCTGCCACAAGGGTGGTGTCATCTGCATATCTGAAGTTACTGATATTTCTCCCGACAATCTCGATTCCAGCTTGTGCTTCCTCCAGCCCAGCGTTTCTCATGATGTACTCTGCATATAAGTTAAATAAGCAGGATGACAATATACAGCCTTGACGTACTCCTTTCCCAATTTGGAACCGGTCTGTTGTTCCATGTCCAGTTCTAACTGTTGCTTCCTGACCTGCACACATATTTCTCAGGAGGCAGGTCAGGTGGTCTGGTATTCCCATCTCTTGAAGAATTTTCCACAGTTTGTTGTGATCCACACAGTCAAAGGTTTTGGCATAGTCAATAAAGCAGAAGTAGATGTTTTTCTGGAACTCTCTTGCTTTTACAGAGATCCATTAGATGTTGGCAATGTGATCTCTGGTTCTTCTGCCTTTTCTAAATCCAGTTTGAACATCTGGAAGTTCACGGTTCATGTATTGCTGAAGCCTGGCTTGGAGAATTTTGAGCATTACTTTGCTAGTGTATGAGATGAGTACAATTGTGCAGTAGTTTGATCATTCTTTGGCATTGCTTTTCTTTGGGATTGGAATGAAAACTGACTTTTTCCAGTCCTGTGGCCACTGCTGAGTTTTCCAAATTTGCTGGCATATTGAGTGCAGCACTTTCACAGCATCATCTTTCAGGATTTGGAATAGCTCAACTGGAATTCCATCACCTCCACTAGCTTTGTTCATAGTGATGCTTCCTAAGGCCCACTTGACTTTGCATTCCAGGATGTCTGGGTATAGGTGAGTGATCACACCATCGTGGTTATCTGGATCTTGAAGATCTTTTTTGTACAGTTCTTCTGTGTATTCTTGCCACCTCTTCTTAATATCTTCTGCTTCTATTAGGCCCATACCATTTATGTCCTTTATTGTGCCCATCTTTGCATGAAATGTTCCCTTAGTATCTCAAATTTTCTTGAAGAGCTCTCTAGTCTTTCCCATTCTATTGTTTTTCTTTATTTCTTTGCATCGATCACTGAGGAAGGTTTTCTTATCTCTCCTTGCTATTCTTTGGAACTCTGCATTCAGATGCTTATGTCTTTCCTTTTCTCCTTTGCCTTTTGCTTCTCTTCTTTTCACAGCTATTTGTAAGGCCTCCTCAGACAAACATTTTGCCTTTTTGCATTTCTTTTTCTTGGGGATGGTCTTGATCCCTGACAAAACGTGGTCCACTGGAGAAGGGAATGGCAAACCACCTCAGTATTCTTGCTTTGAGAACCCCATTAACAGTATGAAAAAGCAAAAAGATAAGACACTGAAACATGAATTCCCCAGGTTGGAAGGTGCCCAATATGCTACTAGTGATCAGTGGAGAACTCCAGAAAGAATGAAGGGATGGAGCCAAAGCAAAAACGACGCCCGGTTGTGGATGTGACTGGTGATAGAAGTAAAGTCCGATGCTGTAAAGAGCAATATTGCATAGGAACCTGGAATGTTGGGTCCATGAATCAAGGCAAACAGGAGATGGCAAGAGTGAACGCCAACATTTTAGGAATCAGTGAACTAAAATGGACTGGAATGGGTGAATTTAACTCAGATGAAAATTTTATCTACTACTGTGGGCAAGAATCCCTTAGAAGAAATGGAGTAGCCATCATAGTTATCAAGAGTCCAAAATGCAGCACTTGGATGCAATCTCAAAAACAACAGAATGATCTCTGTTCATTTCCAAGGCAAACCATTCAATATCATGGTGATCCAAGTCTATGGCCCGATCAGTAATGCTGAAGAAGCTGAAGTTGAATGGTTCTATGAAGACCTACAAGATCTTCTAGAACTAACACCCAAAAAAGATGTCCTTTTCATTATAGGGGACTGGAATGCAAAAGTATGAAGTCAAGAAATACTTGGAGTAACAGGCAAATTTGGAGTACAGAATGAATCAGGGCAAAGGCTAATAGAGTTTTGCTAAGAGACCACACTGGTCATAGCAAATACCCTCTTCCAACAACACAAGAGAAGACTCTACACATGGACATCACCAGATGGTCAACACTGATATCAGACTGATTATATTCTTTGCAACCAAAGATGGAGAAGCTCTATATAATCAGCTAAAACAAGACCGGGAGCTGACTGTGGCTCAGATCATGAACTCCTTATTGCCAAATTCAGACTTAAATTGAAGAAAGTGGGGAAAACCACTAGACTATTCAAAAGACAGAGTGTAAGAAAGTGAAGTCACTCAGTCATGTCTAACTCTTTGAGACCCCATGGACTGCAGCCTCCTAGGCTCCTCCATCCATGGGATTTTTCAGGCAAGAGTACTGGAGTGGGTTGCTATTTCCTTCTCCAGGGGGTCTTCCCAACCCAGGGATCAAACCTGGGTCTCCCACATTGTAGGCAGATGCTTTACCATCTGAGCCAACAGGGAAGCTCTACACCATTCAGGTATGACCTAAATCAAACCCCTTATGATTATACAGTGGAAGTGAGAAATAGATTCAAAGGATTAGATGATAGAGCGCCTGAAGAACTATGGATGGAGATTCATGATGTTGTACAGGAAGCAGAGGAGGGAGGGTTCACCTCACTGACCTGTAAAAAGCAAGGGGGTAGACAGGCTCTGGCCCTAATCCATGGCAATGATAAATTTACAGGCAGTAATTCCTCCCAAGGATAGATCACTTTCTCTCACCTGGTTACCATCATGACTTTACCCAGTCTTCACAGCTTCCCCCAAAACCAAGGAGGACAGTTCATGACCCTGTTTTACAAAAGTAGAAACTGAGACACAGTGAAAGAGACTTGCCAGAAGTCACTGACAACCTTGCAGGGTTGACACACTCGCCCAGTGGCAGGTTAATTATCACCTCTGCTAGTATGTGAAGGAGAGTGCTGGAAATCAGAGCTCCCAGTTGCCTGCAAGCACCAGAGGAATCAACATGAGTGCTGGTGGCCAGGGCAGGGTGGGATGGGGTGGGGCTGAGCAGGGGAACACTCCTGAGAGATGACCAAATAGACAAGAGTGAGTGGGTGAGTTCAGGAGAGAAAAGCTGTGGCTTCTCTCAAAGGAAAACTTTGAGAAAAAGCAACTAGGCAGCATTTTGGGGGGTGGGCACTGGGTGTAGAAAAAGTAGCGAGTGGGCTGAGAGTTAGGGGACCTGCGTTCGGTCTCCAGGTCTGTCATTATCGTTGTGTAACCTTCAACAAGTGAGTTAAGTATATACACTTTAGGTTCCCACCTGTAAAATGGGTCTAATAAACCTTCCAGCTTTGTAAGACGGTTAGAAATTCCCACGAAATAAATGACTATGTCAAAGTATTTTGATAAATTAAAAACCTTCTCCACACCCAAGGGGGAATAATTTGTATAGTGTACCTGGAGAAGGGAATGTAAATCAGGGCTTCTAAACATGGGCTCCAGGGATAGCATTCAGGAGATCTGCAAAGCTGGATTGAAAAAATATATATATTTTCACTAAGTTCTAACTGAAATTCAGCCTTTCCTTCCATGATTAACTTCGGCATTTGCATCATTGTCAGTAATCACAGACACATTCATGACATGCCCAGGGTTGGCAAGCATCTTGAAATATTGTTCATGTTCATTATGGACTTTGAAATTATGGTAGTCATGAGATTTGCCACTAGATTTCAGTATTTCATCTATTAATACAGAAGCACATGTGTTACCAGTCACAAATTTGTTTTTAAAAATCTATTCAAAACTTTAAAATTATGAATCATGTTTAACATACACATAAGTAGACCTAATAGAATACAGAAACTCTGTGTGCCCTGGTGGCTCAGTGGTAAAGAATCTGCCTGCAGTGCAGGAGACCCGGGTTCGATCCCTGGGTTGGGAAGATCCCCTGGAGGAGGACATGGCAACCCACTTGAGTACTCTTGCCTGGAGAGTCCCCATGGACAGAGGAGCCTGGCAAGCTACAGTCCATAGATTCCCCCAGAGTTGGACACGACTGAAGCAACTAAACAGCTGTGTGCCCATCATCAAGTCCAACAACCATCATCCGCTTCTCTCCCACTCACATTATTACTTTTTTCATAAATAATATTTTTGTGGGGTACATTTTTTGCAGTCCTATAATTTTGAAGCAAACCCAAGATATAATCTGTAGATATTTCTGTATGTACTTCTAAGTATAAGAAGGTTACAACAAAAACTGTAACCACAATATGATAATCATATCCAAAATCCTCCAATAATTCCTTAAAATCATCAAAGACCCACTAAGATTAAAAAACAAAGACATCTCACAAATGTAATAAATTTTGAAAATACTGTTTGTTTAAACCAGGATCCCATTAAGTTCTGCACAGTGAGACAGGTTGCTTTTAACTCTCTTTTAACATATAAGTTTCTCTTTCTTCTCTCTCTCATCTTGCAATTTATTTGTTGAAGAAATCTGGTGGCTTGCTCCAAACAGCTCCTTGCAGTCAGGACTTTGTTGGTTGCATCCATCCCCCGCAGTGCTGCAGAAAAGCTCCACTGTGCTCTGCTCTTCTGTTAATTGGTAGTCAGATCTAGTCTTGATCAGGTTCAACTTCAATTTTTCCTGGCAAGATTACTTAATGGGAGCAGAATGCTCTTTCACCTGGGGGCATAGAATATCTAGTTCTCTTTTTCTCTGACCTTAGCAGCTGATTGTCTAGATATGTCTGGGCATGGCTGACTCCAGCCATGAGCCAGGAAACATAGCATCTTGAAGAGGCTCCCAAGAACCAGACGGCCATTTTCCCAAGGAGACAGCTTTCAATCGAGAATGGTGTTTGGAGAATGTAATCTGGGTGCTAGAAGCGCTCATTACAACAGGGTTTTTTGTTTGTTTTTTTTTTGCCAAAGTTGAACAAGCAAGTTAAAATCCCCATGTTAGGTAGACACCCAGACACCCAGTGAGCCCAAGAAATCACTGGCCACCAGCATTTAGTTCTACTTAAACAGATTTGGTTGTGAGAGGAGCAGTTTGACTAAGGGAGAGGAAAGTAAGTTAACCTCCCCAGTGGAGCAGGGCTAGACTGTGGGCAGTTGCCTTAGGCTCCCTGTGCCTGGTGTCCTGGTTCTTTACAAAAGAACATCAAAAGGTCCTGGGAAGGGGTAATCCCCACAACCCTGTTTCAGCCTCAGAGAGGGTCCCTGCACATGACCACAGGGAGGAGCCTGGAAAGCAAAGGAATGGAGCCTAAGGAATGAACTTGGGGATGGATTCTCTCCCTTCTTTACTGGGGCAGACATGGCTGGTTTTCTTCTCCAGTATTCACTAAGATGATACCACTCTAATGGCAGAAAGTAGAGGAACTAAAGAGCCTCTTGATGAGACTGAAAGAGGAGAGAGAGTGAAAGAGCTGGCTTAAAACTCGACATTAAAAAAAACTAAGGTCATGGCATCCTGTCTCATCACTTTATGGCAAATAAAAGGGGGGAAAGCAGAAGCAGTGACAGACTATTTTCTTGGGCTCCAAAATCACTGCAGATGGTGATTGCAGCCATGAAATTAAAAGACGCTTGCTCCTTGGAAGAAAAACTATGACCAATCTAGACAGCATATTAAAAAGCAGAGACATTACTTTTCAACAAAGGTCTGTCTGGTCAAAGCTATGGTTTTTCCAGTAGTCATGGATGGATGTGAGAGTTAGACCATAAAGAAGGCTGATCCCCAAAGAATTGATGCTTTCAAATTGCCGTGGTGAAGACTCTTCAAAGTCCCTTGGATTGCAGTGGCATCAAACTAGACAATTCTAGAGGAAATTGTCCCTAAATATTCATTGGAAGGACTGTTGCTGAAGCTCCAATAGTTTGGCCACCAGATGCAAAGAACTGACTCATTGGAAAAACATCAGCTGGGAAAGACTGAGGGCAGGAGGAGAAAAGGGAACAGAGGATGAGATGGTTCAACAGTACCACCAACTCAATCATGAATCTGAGCAAAGGGGTCGCTAAGAGTCGGACACGACTGAGCGACTTCACTTTCACTTGCATGCATTGGAGAAGGAAATGGCATCCCACTCCAGTATTCTTGCCTGGAGAATCCCAGGGACGGGTGAGCTTGGTGGGCTGCCATCTATGGGGTCGCACAGAGTCGGACACGACTGAAGCGACTTAGCAGCAGCAGCAGCAGTGAAGGACAGGGAAGCCTGGCATCCTGCAGTCATGGGGGCGGGGGGCGGGAAGGGTGTCACAGAGTTAGACACCATTTAGCGACTGAACATTCTTCCTTTCTCCTGTGCGCGTGCTAAGCCGACTGGGTCATGTCGGATTCTTCGGGACCCTATGGACTTGTAGCCCGCCAGGTTGCTCTGTTCATGGGATTCTCCACGCAAGATTATTGGAGTGGGTTGCCAAGCTCTTCTTCAGGGGATCCTCGTGACCCAGGTATCCAACACGTGTCTCTTATGTCTCCTGCATTTGCCGGCGTGTTTATTACCGCCAGGGCAAAGCTCATGGCTGCCTAGGGGAAAGACTACATTTCCCAGCTTACCTTGCAGCTAAGCTGTGAACAGGAAGCTCAGTTCTGGCCAATGAGATAGGTTAAAAAACCTACTTCCTGCCGTGTTTTGTCAAATCTGTTATAAGCACCATCAAAATTCTTTCTTGACTCCTAAATTTAAATAAGTTTAAAATTTCCTCTCCCAGTTTTAAAACGAAACTATCTCATCATTAAAAAACCCTCACAAATATACTACAGGAAAAGCAATGGGTTTACACTTCAGTTTTTAAAATTTTAAACGCACCCATACCTATCTGTCCAGTATTCTTGCCGGGAAACTCCGAGCAAAGGAAGGCGTCTGGTAGGCTGCAGTTCATGGGGTCGCTAAGAATCGGACACAACTGAGCCGACTTCACTTTCACGCACTGGAGAAGAAAATGGCGATCTACTCCAGTGTTCTTGCCTGGAAAACCTCAGGGACCGCAGAGTCTGGTGGGTTGCCATTTACGGGTGGCACTAAAGTGACTTACCAGCAGTACACATTAGTCTGGGGAATAGCTGGGTAACATCACTGACTGAACGACTGATCTGCGCTACTTGACTAGTTTTTTTTTTCTTTTTGATTCGTTTTTTCTATGCACCCAATTTCACTCATCTACTCAAGCACTCCGTAATCTATACTCAAAATTCAGTATTAACAAGTTCAAAATCTATTTTTTGTAACACCATAAGTAGCCTTGCAAAGGCAAGGCCTCAAAAAATTGAGTAAAAACTCAGAATTGTTCCTCTCCACGGAAATCTTTAGTAAAAGGCGAAAGATTTATACGATCTGAAGAGAAACCAGAGTATGCTTCGATTTCGGGGCACGCATTGCTCAGGTAACTGTTACTCCTAAAACAGTAAGAGTGATTATTTAATTGACAGAGCCGTTCTTATCTGTCTTTTCTCAGACAATTCTATGAAAGTATTCTCACTTTTGGGGGGAAATAGTTCAAAGAAAAAGAAGAATATAGCCATTTTTAGATTGAAAAATTGTCCTAGGTGCACTGCATTGTGGGTATGCAAATATGACTCTCAGTTGTCACGCCCCTGTTTCCGGAAATTCCTTAAATAGTTCATTCCTCTTGTGCGGGACAGAGACCACCACCAGAGGGCAGAGGGTGACTTAGAAGGTTAGAGACCTGAGCCTGATTCAGCTACAAAAAGACTGTTTTAGGTGTGAAGCGGAGGTAGGGTGGGGCATGCGTGTTCAGTCGTGTTCCACTCTTTACGACCCCGTGGATTGTACCCCGCCAGGATCCTCCGTCCATAGAATATTTTCTTTCTGTTTATCATTTTTGCCAAGCAAAAGAATTTTTTAAATGGCCCAAATGATCAAATATAGAAAATTATACCTGGGGAAAAAGTGTACTTTATACAATGAAAGTAAAATTTGAAATCACATGAACAGCTAGCAATAGGCAATTAACTAAATTGTGGTAGGTCAATAAAATGCACCATTCTGAAGCCACTAAAATTTTTTCTCCAAAGAATATATATGAATATATTTACCATTTATTCGGTTAAAAAGAAAGATACAAAAGTATATTCCAGTTAGGTAGAAAAAAGATGTGTGTGTATATGAATGGCTTGAGAATAAACATTAAAATGTTAATAATAAACAATTTATTCCCAGCGATAAGTAAGCTGCTGCTGCCAAGTCGCTTCAGTCGTGTCCGACTCTGTGCGACCCCATAGACGGCATCCCACCAGGCTCCCCCGTCTCTGGGTTTCTCCAGGCAAGAATACTGGAGCGGATTGCCATTTCCTTCTCCAACGCATGAAAGTGAAAAGTGAAAGTGAAGTCGCTCAGTCGTGCCGACTCCTAGCGACCCCATGGACTGCAGCCTACCAGACTCCTCCGTCCATGGGATTTTCCAGGCAAGAGTACTGGAGTGGGTTGCCATTGCCTTCTCTGGCGATAAGTAAGAGTTGTTTTAATTAATTCTATTTGATTTTTGGCTGCGCTGGATCTTCATTTCAGCTCACGGGTTTCCCTAGTTGCAGCGAGTTGGGGGCTGCTCTTCGTTGTAGTGCTTGGGCTTCTCGCTGTGGTCTCTTCTCTTGTAGTGGAACACAAGCTTTAGGCTCAGGGCTTCAGTACTTGCAGCACGTGGGGGCTCAGTAGTTGCAACTCTGGGGCTCTAGAGTTTGGTCCTCCCTGGTGGCTCAGACGGTAGAGAATCCGCCTGCAATGCGGTAGACCTGAGTTCGATCCTTGGGGTGGGAAGATCCCCTGGAGGAGAGCATGACAACCCACTCCAGTATTCTTACCTGGAGAATCTCCATGGACAGAAGAGTCTGGCCGACTACAGTCCATGGGGCTGCAAAGAGTCAGACGCGACTAAGCACAGCGCAGCACAAGAGCGCAGGCTCAGTAGTGGTAACTCAAGGGCTTGAGTTACCCCCCGCGGCAAGTGAAATCTTTCCAGACCAGGGATGAAGCTGTGTCCCCTGCATTGGCAGGTGGATTCTTTACTACTGGACCACCAGGGAAGTCCAAGTTATTTTCATAATCAGGAAAAAAACCTGGTTAAGGGTGGGAAATCTGCAGAGTTCAAGTCTCTGGCCTAAACCTTGTGCTGTGGGGAGGGGAGAGGGGGCCGCTTCTTCTGCAGCTCCACCTGTGCTTCTCTTAGTCTGACTTTGACCCTGGGCATCCAGGGGAAGGCGGCTTCCTCCCATTTCACTGCTTCCCCACTCCCTGCCTCCACCCTGCTCCCACCTCCTAACCCGGGTCACTTTCCATCACCCACACCGACACAGCAGGCAGAACAAAAACCTCAAGGTATTTAAACCGTTTTGCCTTGGCTTGGGAGTGCATGATGTGACCCTGTAGGAGTTTAGTTTCCTATTTATATTTGGTTTACTCAGAGATAAGAGAATTCCTCTTCATTTCTCAGAAGATGGCTTGAGAGAGAGAGGGTCTAGTATTAGTAATTTGCTGCTGGGAGACTTCCCTAGTGGTCCAGTGGTTAAGAATCTGGAATTAGCAGGAGACATGGGAGACATGGGTTTGATCCCTGGTCAATGGAACTAAGATCTCACATGTCTCGGGGCTCTGCAACTATTGAGCCCACGTGCCGCAACTAGAGAAAGGCCCGCATGCTGCAACGATCCTGAGGCAACGACTAAGACTCAATTCAGTAAAGTAAGTAAATATTAGGAAAAAAAAAATTTGCTGCTGGTAACTTCCTACCCTCAGATCAAGAGAGAATGAGTCGACACTCTGATGACCATGTGAGTGTTAATTATCCTGAGTTCTTTTAACTCTTTTAATCCGTAAACTAACCCTATGAGTTTGGTACTATTAGTACCATCCTCACTTTACAAATGAGGAAACCGGCTCACAGTGGTGAAAGCCCACAGGTGGTAAGTAGCAGAGCTGGATGTGAATCCAGGAGACTCCCAGAGTCCATCCCCTAACTATGACACTGCCCTCTCTCAATCGTAATCTACAGATTCCCATTTATTGAGCCGCTCCCATGGCGCGTATCCTTTCCTTCTCACAACTTAATGGGATAAATGCTACCATCATTAGGGATTTGCAGATGAGGAAATGTCACTCGGTCAGGGCCATCACCTTGGATATAGTCCTGGATCTGTGACCTTTGCTGACTCTCATGTGGGCTCCTGACTTTTCCATACATCTTTGCCCTACCTGGAAAATACTATAAAATCATTAGCTTCTCCTTCTTCCACTCCTGGCTCCCTGGGCTCATTGAAGTATCCACCAGCCCATCCCTGGGCATCTCAGTGATGTTTTCCATCCTCAGGTGCCTCCTGTTCATCCCTGGAGCCAGTCAGATGTGGATTCTGGCCAGCTGTGTAGTTTCTCCAGTGACCTTGGTGGGGGCTGTCATCTTGAAACTGAGGACTTGAAGAATAGCCTGGGCCAAAGGCAGCCATGGACCAGGCCACTGGGGACTCTGTCCTGAAGGCCTGTTCTCTGAACCTTGGTGATCTGTTTCCTCCAAGCAGAGCAGGTCCTCTGCTGCTGGGACCTCCTGGGAGATGCTGAGCCCTGGTTCTGGGCAGGTTGATGCCCAGAGGATGGAGGCACTCCACTCTGTCAGGTGGAGTTGGGAGGGTTCGTGCCCACCATGTCTGGGGTGGGGGAAAATCAGACTTAGTCTGTGAGTAACACATGGTTATGGCAGCAGGGACTGTTCCCCCGGCCACCCGACCCCCCCCCCCCCGCCCCCCCCGCCGCCAATGTGCCCTTGGCTCCTGACAGCTCCTGAGCCCAACTTGCCTTTCTCAGGCATCATTCCTGAGCTGCTTAAGCTCCTGGAAGACCCGGAAGGAATCCCTAACAGCTCTGGCTTGGCTGCCGTGGTGACCCTGATGTTCCTACTCTAGGCCTGGCAGCTGTTTCCAAGGTGGGGAGGAACCCAGGTACCATAGTACCACCCACTTTGGCTATACTTTGGCAGTTTCTGAGCAACTTCAGGCTTCCTGGAGGGCAAAAGCCAACCCTTCCCTCCCCTGGCCCTGGTCTAGGGGCAGCCTTGCCTTCTTACTGTCAGCCTGAAGGCCAGCATGCTACTGGTGGCCAGCCTCCTCGGCCCCTTCACCCTGGATGGCCGGTGGCTATCTGTGTGGCTGAACCACACTCACTCCGTTTTGTCAGCTCCACCTTATTAATAGAACCACAGACCATTTCTGCAAGACTGGTCTTTGGCTTACTCACCAGGAATGCATCTAGGTCAGATAAGCTCCTCACCAACTTTAATCCTTGTCTTTATCTGATAGGAAACTGGAAGAATGCCTTTTACTGATGCAGATGGTTAATGGCCCTTAAGGAATAATGGTCACAAGATCCCCGGGAGGTGGGGGTGGGGAGGGAGGAATCCTTCCTGGGTCCTCCCAGTGCAGATGTGTTTCTATTTTTAGATGTTTATTTTTATTCATTTTAAACGTGGTTCTATTTTTAGCTTTGGCCTCTTCTAATCCTCCTGTGCCCCTTTTGTTGCTGCAAAGTGTAGCTGCAAATGCCTCCAGATAATCTCCTGCCTGGGTGTCAGTTGCCTACAATAAACGTCATAATTGCACTTTATGGAGTTGCCTGCTCTGAAGTGACTTAGCAGCAGCAGCAGCAGCTGCTCTGTTTTTCAGTCTCAAAGTTCCTCTTCAGTTCAGAGGATGTTATTCAATATCCCCTCTGTGGTGGGTCTACTTTTTCTTCTACTTGTGTCGCTTCTGGATTTCCATGTTTGAGCTCATTAATTCTCTCTTCTATATGGTCTGCTCTATTTAAAATGCTTTCCAACGCTTTCTTCATCTCCAATGCTTTCTAATGCATTCTTTATCTCGTTTATTGAGCTCTTCAACTCCAATATTTCTGTTTGGTTCTTTTACAGCATTTCAATCTCTCTCTCTTTTCTTTTTTCTTTTTTGGCCGCACCACACGACTTGTGGGATTTTAGTTCCCCAATCAGGGATTGAACTTCTCACCTGCAGTGGAAATTCAGAGTCTTAAATTCAGAGTCTTTTCACATGAAAGTGAAAAGTGAAAGTGAAGTCGCTCAGTCATGTCTGACTCTTAGCGACCCCATGGACTGCAGCCTACCAGGCTCCTCCATCCATGGGATTCTCCAGGCAAGAATACTGGAGTAGGTCGCCCCAATCAGGGATTGAACTTCTCACCTGCAGTGGAAATTCAGAGTCTTAACCACTGGACTGCCAAGGAACTCCCATAAAGCTTTTTTAAAAATATCATTCTAACAATTGAACAGATTGGAAATTAGAGGGCTTTCTTTTGTTTTACTGGAGAAGGAAATGGCGACCCACTCCAGTATTTTTGCCTGGAGAATCCCATGGATGGAGGAGCCTGGTAGGCTACGGTCCACGGGATTGCAAAGAGTCGGCACGACTGAGCAACTTCACTTGCTTTCTTTCTTCTGTTTTACAGTAGGTGGCGCTATCGGAGAAGGCAATGGCAACGCTCTCCAGTATTCTTGCCTGGAAAATCCCATGGACAGAGGAGCCTGGTAGGCTGCAGTCCATGCGGTCGCTAAGAGTCAGACATGACTGAGCGACTTCACTTTCACTTTTCACTTTCATGCATTGGAGAAGGAAATGGCAACCCGCTCCAGTGTTCTTGCTTGGAGAATCCCAGGAATGGGGGAGCCTGGTGGGCTGCCGTCTATGGGGTCGCACAGAGTCGGACACGACTGAAGCGACTTAGCAGCAGCAGCAGCAGCAGGTGGCGCTATAGCACTATTTTATTTTATTTTATTTTTTAGTTTTGTTAGCTGCTCTCCCTACGGCTTCCCTGGTGGCTCTGCTGGTAAAGAATCTGTCCGCAATGCGGGAGACCTGGGTTCGATCCCTGGGTTGGGAAGATCCCCTAGAGAAGGGAAAGGCTACCCACTCCAGTATTCTGACCTGGAGAATTCCATGGACTGTATAGTCCATGGGGTCGCAAAGAGTCAGGCCCGACTGAGCAACTTTCACTCACTTCACTCCCTCAGGTTATATTTGAGAGTCAGCACTTTCCATCCTCCACTGTCTCTGTATGCAGCGCTATCATTATCACTGCTTGTGCCTCCAGAGGTTACTGGTGCCTTGCTGCTGCTGGTGTCACTGGCATCACTGTCTGGGACACGGGATGGTGGGCATTGAGTCAGGCTTCACTGCATTTGAAAGGGGAAGGATGGGGGGAACCCAGATTGTGGGTACATATACCTTGTCATGCATATGTCTAGGGCTTCCCTGGTGGCTCAACATCTGCCTGCAATACAAGATCTGCCTGTAATGGAGGAGACCTGGGTTTGATCCCTGGGTCAGGAAGATCCTCTGGAGACGGAAATGGCAGTATTCTTGCCTGGAGAATTCCATGGACAAAGGAGTCCGAGGTCGCAAAGAGTCAGACATGACTGAGTGACTAACACACACACATACCTTGTCATATAGTCAGGTTTAGGCTTCACCTCTAGGGGCAGGGGACCAGAGTCGTGGATGTCTCTACAGCTGGAGGGATGCCATAGGAGTTGCCATATAGGGTCAGGAGGCTGGAGTTGTGTATACCACCTCCCCTGCTGCTGCTGGATTCTCTGGGGCTGCACATTCAGCCGTCCCAACTGGGAGTCTGGGATGGCAGGTGCCATCTCTACCGTTCCCCTAGTTCCACCTCCTCTGTGTGCTCCAGTCCATCCCTGTTAGATGTACAAATGTGTGGAAATCTCAGGTGAGTTGGGCAGAGACATCTCTGTTTAGCTGTGAATGTTTTACTTGTTGCACATTGAAGGGGAGAGACAAAGAGTGCATCTCACTCCATCATGATGCTGATGCCACTTCTATCTTGGTCTTATTTTATACAAAGAATAAATTCTACGAATAATAGCAAGTCCTTCCTATTTTCCCACCTTTGGTCAACTGGTAATTTTGTCCATTTTTTTAGCATGAGATGGAATACTTTACTGATAGAGTCAAATTTTTCCCCCAGGGGTTATTTCACTTGGCCCTTGATAGTAACCTTTGGAAAGCCCTGGAATATTGATAATATGGTTGCTGAGAATGGCTTTTAATTATTTTAATTGCTTGGTTAAAGGACTCAATGAGCATTTGCTGAATTGAAATGGAACTTCTCTCAGCAGTGGCAGACACAGCCTTCCTGTAGATTAGAGTACTGAAACAACAGGAGAAGGACCTCAGAAATGGTCCCAGCTCTTCAGACAAGACACGGGATGAGCCTGGACCAGGAAATACAAGCCCTCATAGACTTAGAGGCAATGAATGTCACCTGAGGTAAATGGGCCCCCTCTAAGAGTCGCACTCACAGTTTAGGTCCAGATGCTGTGAAAGTGCTGCACTCAATATGTCAGCAAAGTTGGAAAACTCAGCAGTGGCCACAGGACTGGAAAAGGTCAGTCTTCATTCCAATCCCAAAGAAAGGCAATGCCAAAGAAGGCTCAAACTACCGCACAATTGCACTCATCTCACATGCTAGTAAAGTAATGCTCAAAATTCTCCAAGCCAGGCTTCAGCAATATGTGAACCGTGAACTTCCAGATGGTCAAGCTGGTTTTAGAAAAGGTAGAGGAACCAGAGATCAAATTGCCAACATCCGCTGGATTATTGAAAAAGCAATAGAGTTCCAGAAAAACATCTATTTCTGCTTTATTGACTATGCCAAAGCCTTTGACTGTGTGGATCACAATAAACTGTGGACAATTCTGAAAGAGATGGGAATACCAGACCACCTGACCTGCCTCTTGAGAAACCTGTATATAGGTCAGGAAGCAACAGTTAGAACTGGACATAGAACAGCAGACTGGTTCCAAATAGGAAAAGGAGTATGTCAAGGCTGTATATTGTCACCCTGCTTATTTAACTTATATGCAGAGTACATCATGAGAAACGCTGGGCTGGAGGAAGCACAAGCTGGAATCGAGATTGTCGGGAGAAATATCAGTAACTTCAGATATGCAGATGACACCACCCTTATGGCAGAAAGTGAAGAAGAACTAAAGAACCTCTTGATGAAAGTGAAAGAAGAGAATGAAAAAATTGGCTTAAAGCTCAACATTCAGAAAACTAAGATCATGGCATCCGGTCCCATCACTTCATGGGAAATAGATGGGGAAACAGTGGAAACAGTGGCTGACTTTATTTTTCTGGGCTCCAAAATCACTGTGGATGGTGATTGCAGCCATGAAATTAAAAGACACTTGTTCCTTGAAAGGAAAGTTATGACCAACCTAGAGAGCATATTAAAAAGGAGAGACATTACTTTGCCAACAAAGGTCTGTCTAGTCAAGGCTGTGGTTTTTCCAGTAGTCATGTATGGATGTGAGAGTTGGACTATAAAGAAAGCTGAGCATTGAAGAATTGATGCTTTTGAACTGTGGTGTTGGAGAAGACTCTTGAGAGTCCCTTGGACTGCAAGATGATCCAACCAGTCCGCCGTAAAAGAGATCAGTCCTGGGTGTTCATTGGAAGGACTGATGCTGAAGCTGAAACTCCAATACTTTGGCCACCTGATGCGGAGAGCTGACTCATTTGAAAACACCCTGATGCTGAGAAAGATTGAGGGCAGGAGGAGAAGGGGACGACAGAGGATGAGATGGTTGGATGGCATCACGGACACAATGGACATGGGTTTGGGTGGACTCCAGGAGTTGGTGATGGACAGGGAGGCCTGGCGTGCTGTGGTTCATGGGGTCGCAAAGAGTTGGACACGACTGAGTGACTGAACTGAACTGAACTGAACTGATCAAGGCTGTGAAGAAAGAGGGACCCAGTGTTGCTATTTCTCATTTTCCAAGAGAAGCTATAAATTTAGAATTTGATTTAAAATTTCCAGCACTTAAAAAAATTGAGAATTAATTCAAAACTAAAAAGTAAGACCAGACACATCTGCAGTCAGCAGGTAATCAGTGGGCTGCCAGCAGCATAGCCAGTGGCGTAACTAACTGAATGATAATAATGACATTAGCCAGCATTTATGTGTACTTGCTCTAAGCTAGGTGCTGAGAAATGCTTTATGATCCTTTAATCCCCTCCCAACCTTATGAGGCAGATGGAGAGAGGTTGTTCAATATATTTAACGTCAGACAATATAAAATATAAAAATGACAAACTTGAATCTAGTCAGGTCCAGAATCTTACAGATCTGAGGTCCAGTCTACAAGAAGCTTAGAGGATACAGGAAAAAATTAAATTTGGAGGGAGAAATACCTACCACGAGGGAAAAATTCAGACAAATTCATGATGAGGACATTCCTTAGGACAACTAATCCAGTCCTTCAAAAGTTACACACACACACACACACATACACACAGAGTGTTGGGAAGCAAAGCTGTTCAGATTAAAAGGGACAAAAAAACCCCCATAATGACAAAATGCAATATGAGGATCCTTTTTGGATCTTAATTTGAACTGCTGCTGCTGCTGCTGCTGCTAAGTCGCTTCAGTCGTGTCTGACTCTGTGCGACCCCATAGACGGCAGCCCACCAGGCTCCCCCGTCCCTGGGATTCTCCAGGCAAGAACACTGGAGTGGGTTGCCATTTCCTTCTCCAGTGTATGAAAGTGAAAAGTGAAAGTGAAGTCGCTCAGTCATGTCTGACTCTTTGCGACCCCATGGACCACAGCCTACCAGGCTCCTCTGTCCATGGGATTTTCCAGGCAAGAGTACTGGAGTGGATTGCCATTGCCTTCTCCGTGATCCGAACTAGCTAATGATAAAAAGTCATTTTGGAGATAACTGGGGGCTTATCATATTAAAAAAAAAAAAAACCAAAAAAACAGAGCCTAGAAGACACTTTAAAATGTTGAAAGAAAAACAGTTGTGACTGCAAAATTCTGTATCCAGCTAAGATATCCTTCAACTAAGGGGGTGAAATAAAGACTATTTCAGACACACAAGAAGAGAGTTGAGAAAAATATTTCTCCAGCAGAACTGCATAACAAGGTATGCTAAAGGAAGTACTTCAAACTGAAAGGAATAACTTGGACACTGATGTTCATGGAAGAATGCACCAGAAAACATAGGGCCAAACATAAAACTATCTTTTATGACCTTAATTTGTTTAAAAGGCAATTGTTTAAAACAAAACTAGTGATTTTGTTTTGGGGAGTTTGTAACATATTTAGAAGTGAAATATATAAAACTGAGAGCACAAGTGAAGAGGTTAAATGGAATTATACTGTTTTAAAGTATTTACCTTTTACCTGAAGTACTAAAATATTAATTCTAGGTACACTCTGGAAAATCAATAATGCATAATAGATTCACTAGAGCAATATAAAAAGGTATAGCTAAAAAAAAAACTAGTAAAAGAAATAAAATGGAATATGAAATTATTCAATTAGCCTAAAATAAGTCAAGGAAAGAGTAACAAAGAAGAAGTAGACTAAATAGAAAACAAATAGTAAGATGCTATACTTAAACCCAACCATATCAGTGATCACATTAAATTTAAATGAATGAAATCTTCCAAGGAAAGGCCAGAGGTTATCGAATAGGATGAAGACAATAAGACTCAGCTTGTTGCTGCTGTAAGTGAAAGTGAAGTCACTCAGTCGTGTCCGACTCTTAGCGACCCCATGGACTGTAGCCTACCAGGCTCCTCTGTCTATGGGATTTTCCAGGCAATAGTACTGGAGTGGATTGCCATTTCCTTCTCCAGGAGATCTTCCCGACCCAGGGATCGAACCCGGGTCTCCTGCATTGTAGACAGATGCTTTACCATCTTGAGCCACCAGGGAAGTCTGTAAGTAATACATTTAAAATAAAAGGACACAAATAGTTGAAACTAAAAGGATGCAAGATTATGCATTTATTATAAAGTTTGTATGATTATAGTAATATGAAGCAATGTATATTTTAGGGCATGGAATGTTATCAGAGATAAGTGAGATATTTCATAATGATAAAAGTGTCAATTTATTAGGAAGGCATAACAATCCTAAATGATTATTTAATAATAGACTTTCAAAGTACAATGAAGCAAAACTGACAGAATTAAAGGAAGAACACTAAAATCTTAGAGAATACGTTGTCTGACCCCAAGAGAATTAAATTTGAAGTCTAGAAAAGCCCTAAATATCTGATAATTAAACAATATCCTTCTAAATAACCCATGGTCCAAAGAAGAACTCAAAAGGGAAATTAGGAATTATTTAGCAGTCTCAATGCTAATAAAACTAACACATCAATGTGGGATGAAGGGCTTCCCTGGTGGCTCAGTGGTACAGAATCGGCCTGCCAATGCAGGAGACACAGGTTTGGTCCCTGGCCCAGGAAGATACCACAGGCCATGGAGCAACTAAGCCCATAAGCCACAGATACTAGGCCTGTGTTCTAGACCCTGGGATTTGTAATATAACTACTGCATCCTGCACACCTAGAGCCCTTGCTTTTCAACAAGAGAAGCCACCGAATGAGAAGTCTGCACACCACAACTCCAGAGGAGCCCCTGCTCACCACAACTAGAGAAAGCCTGTGTAGCAGTGAAGACCCAGTACAGTCAATAAATAAATAATAATTAATAAAAAAACAATGTAACAACTATATGGCAGAGTCACCAGTCAGAACTGACACCTGCTGTGCCAGCTAGGGAATAAAGAGACCTGGGTAGGTGCTGTTACAACCTCTATATCACAGGCAGAGAATGTGGGGCTCAGAGAAGTCAAGTAACTGGTCGAGATCACAGTGCTGGTCGGTGAGGACCAGGACTGGCAGTCTGGCTCCAGAGGCTGCCTCCTGACCACTCCATCATGCTTCCTCCTTTGTGGCTTCAACAACAGAAAGTGATCAGCAGGACTGGGTCATGGGGACCTCCGTCTAGACAGAGACTAGCGTGGCTACCTCTGGGTATGAAACTCCCTTCTTCATTGGTCACAATCAAAGTCAATGAGACCCGGCGTGTAGTGTGTAGGCGCATGATTTGACACAAAGGACACACTTGAGAGATGTTAGCTGTGGGGAACAGCCTGGATCTCTTCCCTCCGCTCCCTGGGGCTGAGCTGCTTGCTTCTCCCGGGTTCCTGGGGCCAATCACCCCAGCCCCCCGTTCAGTGGATGCTGTAGACACTCAGGCTGGGAGAGGAAAGATAGGGAAGGTTTATAGTGGCAGCGGCCACAGGCTCATTAATAGTCATGACTGTTGTGAAAATTTCAGGCTGATCAGAAATAGAGTTGACATGAGTCTCCAGCTGGCCTCTCCAATCATTTTTTTGGACTTAAACAGCCAGGGCATTGTGCAGAAAATTGCCTAAAATTGCCTTGTTTCCATGATACAGCAATTATCTAGCCTTCCTCCTAGCTTGGCCCTCAGCAGCTGACATGCCTCCATCCATCCATCTGTACTTGCAAGGTCAGGTGTATTTTGAGCGCCAGATGCAGCTAAGTTTCTGGCAGGAGGAACCCACACCTATTTATAGGATCAAGTATAGGACTAATCTCCTGAGAAGCCGTCTTGCCCTGCTCCCTGCTGCTCGTCATACCTCCCCAACCCCAGTTTCCTCAGTGGCCAGGGATGACGTGTTCTGGGGATGCAGGGTCCGCTAGAGATGCTGCTACGGTATCTCCAGCAGGTGGCGCTGAAGGCTCTCTGTTCACCTGCTCATTTGGTCCTCACTTTGGGAAGGAGCAGGCCCGCCAGATGGTAGGAACACAGGGCAGTGGCTCTGTCCAAGGCCGGCGGACTAGGGAAACTCACAAGAGATTTTAGGGACTTCCCTGGTGGTCCAATGGCTAAGACTCCATGTCCCCAGTGCAGGAGGCCCAGGTTTGATCCCTGGTCAGGAAACAAGTTCCCACATGCCACGATTAAAAGATCCCATGTGCCGCAACACAGCCAAATAAATTAATAAAATAAAATAAATATAAAACTAGATAGATCTTAGTTCTTTTGTGGGAGTTCCTAGACAGTTCAGGAGGCCCCATCTCTTCTGGTCAGGGATCAGCTGCGCAGTAGTCAAAACCAATCTCACTCTGTCTCCCCTGAGAGTCATGCCTGGTGCCTTGAAAGGGCAGGGACCTTGTAGTTACATAGACCTCAGTTCAAATCCCAGTTCTGATTTTATGGGCTGTGTGACTGTGGGCAACTTGCTTCATCTTTCTGAGCCTCAGTTTTCTCACCAGTAAAATGGGGGTGTGTACGTGCTAAGTCGCTTCAGTCGTGTCCGACTCTCTGTGACCCTGTGGACCATAGCCAGCCAGACTCCTCTGTCCATGGGATTCTCCAGGCAAGAATACTGGAGTGGGTTGCCATGCCCTCCTTCAGGGCATCTTCCCAACCCAGAGATTGAACCCACGTCTCTTACATCTCCTGCATTGACAGGCAGGTTCTTAACCACTAGCACCGCCTGGGAAGCCCAGAATGGAGGTAATGCTCAGGTTAGTGGCAGGATTAAATGGGTCAGGATGCAAAAGCATCAAATCCTAATAAGTGGTCAGCTGGTTCTCTCTCCATTCCCAGGCCTCGTGTTGGTGGCCCTTGAGCAGCCAGAGCCCAGCATGGGGCCTATATTTCTTGCTACTGTATGCTGTTCCCTGAGCAAGGATAGAATTGAGCTCCTGGTAAGATAGAACGGAGGCGCCAAGCAAGGAAAATCCCAGAAACTGCTTCCTCAAGCCCACTTCTGGCCATACTCATGTCTGTCCCCACTTTGGGAGACCTGGGTGCATCACCCTGATTTTCCAATAACTCTTCCATACCTTTTTTTTTTTTTTTTTGGCCATGCAGCATGCAGGATCTTAGTTCCTAGACCAGGGATCGAACCTGTGACTCCTGTGGTGGAAACACAGAGTCTTAACCCCTGGACCACCAGGGAAGTCCCATTCAATAACTCTTGCTTCTCTCACAGCAAGTTGGAGGGAAAAACTCTACTTAAGAAATCATTGCTTTCTAGAAAAAAAACCCTTGATGTTTTAAGGCAAACATCATAGTGGTAATATATGAAGTTAAAACATGTCAAAGATGAGGGATTTCTGAAAAAACAACAGTCCTAGAGATGGGGGTTCAGTTCCACTCCCTTGAAAAGGCTGTGTTTGGCCCACTGGTAAACCGTGGGGCTTGGGGCTTGCTTCTGAGCAGGAGCAGCAGAATGTCCGGGGCCAGTCAGAGTTCCATCCACTTGGGATAGACGTTTGCCCACGTAGCAGTGAGTGATTACGCTAGGGAGGATGGGCAGAGAACCAGGGAAACTGCTAGACAGGTGTTTCAGAGGAATATCTATGTCCTGGGTGTTCTGAGGCTGGAGTCTCCTGCATCGATGGGTTGAGTGGGATTCCAAGTAGCTTCTCTGGGGTCTCTTTTCGGACATCAGTAATGCTATCTGGTCTCGAAGGCAGGATTCACAGCAAGCTTTCTGCTCCTGCTATAGAGGACAGATGAGTCCAGTGGGAGACATCTGGGACCTCAGAGCTGTGGGACCCCAAGAGGCAGGCGAGCCCCAGGACCCTTTGGAGGGCAAGGAGCCAGGGCTGGTCAGACACAGGAAATGCACAAGTGGGGAGGTGGCCTTGAAAGTGAGGCAGGTCTCAGCCCGGAGCCCCTGGGATTGACACTGGAATCTGCCCATCATGGACGCCCTGTCCATCACCTGACCTTCTCGTCTGCATTCCTCCGGCCAGACAGGGAGGGTGGGGGCTGGCTTTGGAGCTGCAAAAATCTGCGTGTCACATGGCTCATCAGCACCTCGGCCACCTTATCTCCACCCTTAGCTTTACTTGGGGTGCTGAGAGCAGGGAGCCGGGAGTTCAGGTAACCAGGTGGGGTCAGCTCTGCTGGTGCAAAAGTGCAGGCAGTGGCCCCCATTTCTATGGGCAGCCCCCCTACCTTCCGTTAGTACACAGACTTCACCCTCTGGGAATCAGAGACCTGAGTGTCTGCTTTGCCACTGCTGTGTGACCCTTGTAAAGTGCTACAGTCTCTTGGGTCTTGGTTTCCCTAATCTGTCAGGTGGGCACAACAGATGTTTCCAGGCTGCTCCCAGGCTTGGGGTGACAATTACACCAGACAATGTACTTTGTAAACAAGAAAAGCATAATTTCACAGCAAAGGCTGTCTCCTCAGCCCTCTCCAGGGCTGCAGACACCTGTTGTTAGAAACTCTCAGTGGTAATAATGGTAATGACAATAATAATTTCTTATCATTACTAATGGGCTTCCCTGGTGGCTTAGATGGTAAAGAATCTGCCTGCAATACGGGAGACTCAGGTTTGATCCCTGGGTTGGGAAGCTCCCCGGGAGAAGGGCATGGCAACCCAAGCCAGTATTCTTGCCTGGAAAGTCCTGTGGACAGAGGAGCCTGATGGGCTATAGTCCATGGGGTCGAAAAGAATGGGACATGACTGAGCAACTAACACCTTCAGGGGATCATTACAAATAAATATTAATAATATAGTAAAATAAATGTAATAATAATTTATACACTACCAAGTGTAGAATACATAGCTACTGGGAAACTGCTGTATAACACAGGGAGCTCAGCTTAGTGCTCTGTGACAAGCTAGAGGGGTTGTCAGGATGGAGACTCAGGAGGGAGGGGAATATATATATGTATACTAACACAACACTGTAAAGCAATTATCCTCCAATTAAAATAAATAAAATATAATGATACTTTATCTATACTATTTATTAATAATATAATAAATATAAAACAATTTACTGGTATTATGTTGGCCAAGATTTTAAAAAATCAGATTTTTCAGAAGACTTTGAATTTACTTCTGCACCTGACAATAGAGCTTGTTGTTGTTGTTGCTCAGTCACCAAGTCACGTCTGACTCTTCGTGACCCCATGGACTGCCACATGCCAGGGTTTCCTGTCCCTTACCATCTCCCAGGGTTTGCCCAAGCTCATGTCCATTGAATTGGTGATGCCATCCAACCATCTCATCCTCTGTCACCCTCTTCTCGTCTTGTCCTCAATCTTTCCCAGCATCAGGGTCTTTTCCAATGAGTTGGCTGTTTGCATCAGGATGATAGAGGTGTTCGCCCCCAAGATGGCACTCAGGCACACTGAGCTTCTCCTTCAGACAAGGTCCCACAGTCCTCCACATGCCCTGTTACATCCTCAGCACCTAGCTCAAAGGTCAGGTCCTGTTTGTCACCTGGCTTGCTACGTACACTCCTTACATCACCCACTTACAAGTGTTTGATCATTAGTCCCTCTGGCCATTTCAAAGTCTGGCACGTGAGCTACCGCCCCCTTCTTCCATTGCCTCCTGCGTGTGTGTCCACCTGCCAGGCCCCAAGCCCTGATTCTGGAGATGGCAGCATGTAAGGAAAGTTGTTGGTTTCAGAAGGGCGACTCTTTATCCACTCAGACAATAATTGCATTTCCTATTCTGACAGTCAAAGGCTGCTTGGATAAAGCCGGATGGTGTGGGGTTTGAAGGTTCTTCCCACTTCCCAAGGCCCTGACGTGCTCTCCTGCGTGGGAGCAGCTCATCCTGCCTGACTCACTGCACTGCTGCTTTCCTCCACCCCACCCTGGTCACTGCTGAGCCTGGTCAGCAGGCAGGCGGGAGCCCATGGAGGGAACTGGGCCTCGGGGACCCAGGAGGGAGCTGCTGCCACTCACAGACACCCATGGGTGTGGGGTTTGGGCTCTGACTGCAGCAAGAGGAGGCCTGGGAAGGCCACTCTGGCTTTTCTCCTTTGATGTGTCCACTTCCTAGCAGGATGATAGGTCCCCAGGGGCGTGCCCCGGTTGCCTGCTGAATCATGCTTCCTGGCCACCCATCATTCAGCCTGCTGGTGGCCCCTTTAGGAAGCATTTCTGCAAATGAGCACATGGGCCTGTTAGGGAGCGGGCTGCTGGTGAAAACATCCCAGCCCAGATGCACACACCCAGCGATTACCGGGACCACCTTGTTTGTCCGGATGCGGCTGACACATCTGTAGCTCTTAGTGGAGCTGCAGCCTCCTTTGGGAAATGCCCTGTTATTAGAATTTGGGGGTTGAATCTTCATCCACCACTAGTGTGCTGTGTGACTTCTCACAGGCAAGATGACCTCTCTAGCTTGCTTAGGAAGCCTAGAAGAATCTGAATGGAGTACTCTAGGAAAGGGCCTGGGACAAAGGCAGGGGAGACAGGGCTGTTGTGAGGGTCCAAGGAGGTGTTTGGGTGGAGATGTCATGTGAACAATGAAGCAGGGGGCTGGAGGTCAGATCTCCTGAGTTCCAATCTCAGGTGCCCCGCCGACTTGGTGGCTCCATACCTTGGGGACAGTAACAGTACCTACCTCACAGGGTGGTTGAGAGGATTAAATGACATCATGCATGAGAAGCACTTGACACCATAGTATGCTATGCTGTGCTATGCTATGCTAAGTCACTTCAGTCGTGTCCGACTCTGTGGGACCCCATAGACAGCAGCCCACCAGGCTCCCCGGTCCCTGGGATTCTCCAGGTAAGAACACTGGAGTGGGTTGCCATTTCCTTCTCCAATGCATGAAAGTGAAAAGTGAAAGTGAAGTTGCTCAGTCGTGTCTGACTCTTAGCGACCCCACGGATTGCAGCCTAACGGCTCCTCCGTCCATGGGATTTTCCAAGCAAGAGTACTGGAGTGGGGTGCTATTGCCTTCTCCGTGACACCATAGTAAGTGCTCAGAAAATACTACTACTAAGTGTTATTGATACAAGGATGGCACAGAACATACGGAATGATAAACAGAAGCTCCGCTGGGTCAAGGTGTCTGCTGACCCACTGTTACCACAGGCAGAGGCTGAGGCTCAGCAGGCTTGATTTCCAGTGGGCTGGGGACCTGAACTTGGGCCCCATAGGCCTGTGACATGCCTGAGCATGGCCAGTGGACAGGGAGAGGGCAGGAGTGAGCTCTGTGGGACCCCTGGCCTGGTGGGCGCTGAGCTGCCCTCCCCAGTAGAGCCCTCTGGGTCGGGTCACCAGGAACAGACCACAGAGACACGAGTCCCTCTACCGAGACCCATACAAGGCTGTGGGCCCGTGCTCACCAGGCCGGATCACGGGGATGCAGGGGGTTCACCTTCTCCAAGGAAGGGGCAGGGCCGGGAGGGAAAACAGGGAGCTATTTCAGGAAGGTGTCGAAGGCCGGGACACTAAAATTAGACCCTTGGTTCCTAAAAAGATATTGGCGCCATCCAAGGCCTTGGAGAGGGGCTCTCCAGCGCGGAATGTGACCCCAGGAGGGGCTCCGCGGGCCTGGGCAGTGAGGTCAGTCCGCGGGACCAACGGCACCGCCCGACGGCTGGTGGTCACGGGCATCTCTCCCCCACCCACCCCGCCTGCAAAATTCTGGAGCTGGTTCCAACTGCTTCCTGTCTGCACCCAGCGCACTCGCGGGAAGGCGAGGGGGCAAAACCGCCCAGTCCCGGCGCCATCTGGCTGCATTTTTCCTTGTTTGACTGTCCCTTTGCCTCCAGTGCGTTCTTTCTGCTCCATCCTGGGGGTGTGTGTTGAGGGGAGCGTACTGGGGGGTGCTCAGAAGTGACCATCTTGAAGCTGGGGCTCCCAGGCCTGGACGGGGAGTATGAGCCAACGCAGGGCCTGGGCTTGCAGGTCAGGGAAGCCCATACTCTGAGCTTTCTTTCCTTGTCTCCTCCCTCAGTCCTGAGGCTTAGCTCCAACCCTAAGTGATGTGGCTGCTAAGCAAGCCAGGGATGGGTTCTAGTGGGCCTCAGGCTCTTGGTTCCTCTCACCCCCTCCCCAGTGCCCTGGCCTGGGATACAGGACTTTGTCACCTGCATTTGCTCTTGTCCCAAGCTGTTTTCTAGGGCGGGGAAGGTGGAAGATTAGATCCTATCTCAACATCTGTCTGAATTCATTTAACAATTGCTCGTGGTTCTTGCCCTATCCCAGGTGGCGTAACAGTAAAGAATCTGCCTGCCAATGCAGGAGACACAAGAGATGCGATCCCTTGGAGGAGGAACCCACTCCAGTATTCTTGCCTGGAAAATCCCTTGGACAGCAGAGCCTGGTGGGCTACAGTCTGTGGGGTCTCAAAGAGTCAGACTGAGCAACAGAGCACACACAGACATTTCTTGGCATACAGTCTAGAAGGCCCACAGGGTCCAGCCCCACCTACCTCTCACCTCATACCCAACCTCACAGCCTCTTTCCCATTCCCCAACTCCCTGAGTTCCTTCCATGGGGCCTGCTACCGGCTCATCTCTCCTCCTTGCCCCGCTGAGCCTCAAGCATTCCATTTCAACGTTACTTTCTCAGAAAAGCCCAACACTAGCTCAAGACTCCTTTCTCTCTGTGACCCTCTCTCCTTTGCTAACATTCATCACAAACCATTGCCTGTGGTCCCCACGGGGATGGAAGCCCGGGTAGACTGGGCTATAGTACCGCTGCTGCTGCTGCTGTGATTCCAGCGTCCGACGCAGAATAGGTGCTCGAAACACCTGTAGTCAAGCTGACGTGGAACCTGAGACGGCAGTGCCCTGGTCACTCTTGGACAGCAGGATCCTGGAAGTTGGGGGAACTGGTTATATCCCTCTGCAGACTGGCCACTTGGGTAAAGGAGGATGGAGGCCACGAGGGAGGCCGAAAGGGAATGTGGGGGAGGGTGCAATTGGAGTGGGGTATCGCGCAGCTTCTGCTGGGCTCACTCACAGGGGTGGCTCGTCTCCTACCGGCCAGCCCACCTGGCCTTCCTAGCCCTGTCCTTGCTGTATAGCTTGGATTTCTGGAGAATCTCTAAGACCAGAGCAAACAAGCAGATGGAGCTTGAATCACTGCTCAGGGTCCTGCTGGAATTTTCAAAGCAAAACTAGGAGACAACCTCGAGAGGGGTGCTTGAGTCTTCCCCACAGCCTGGGAACTTGGTCCTCTCTAAACTCCAGGAGTCGCTCAGATGTGAAGGCTGATGGCTCAGAGCTTGGGGGAGCTCAGAGCCTGGACTGAGGTGTCTCCCGGCCCCAGGCCTCCCATCACCTGCTTGGAAATACACGAAACACTCAGAAAGATGTGTTCGGTTGTTGATCTATGTCCAACTCGGCTTTAGCTGGTCCCCTCTCATGACTCCTTCTAAGACGTGGGTGTCCAGGCTATCGAGTCAGCGTTCACCATCTGGTTTAAATCCACCAAGTTTCATGCTCAAAAGCGTCCTGGTTTGGACTTTATGTTGCATGATTATGCCATTAGGTCTATAAGTGCTAAGTCACTGCAGTCATGTGTGACTGTTTGTGACTCTATGGACTGTAGCCCACCAGACTCCTTTGTCCATGGAATTCTCTAGGCAAGAATGCTGGAGTGGATTGCCATGCTCTCCTCCAGGGGATCTTCCCAGCTCAGGATGGAACTTGCATCTCTTACATCTCCTGCATGGGCAGGCGGGTTCTTTACCACTATTGCCACCTGGGAAGCCCAGTAATTTAATTTACTAATTGACTAGCTTGATAATTTGGGCTTCTCAGGTGGCGCTAGTGGTAAAGAACCCACCAGACAATGCAGGTAGATGTAAGAGGCATGGATTCAATTCCTGGGTCAGAAAGATCCTCTGGAGGAGGGCATAGCAACCCATTCCTATTCCTGCCTGGAGAATCCTACGGACAGAGGAGTCTGGCGGGCTGCAGTTCATAGGGTCGCAAAGAGTCAGACACAGATGAGTAACTAACACACATACACATTTACTTCTTCCATACAATAAAATGAATCAGCCATAGGCATACATATGTCCCCTCCCTCCTACCCCCACCATCCTACCCCTCTAGGTCAGCACACAGTGCCAGGCTGGGCTCCTTGTGCTATACAGTAGGTTCCCACTAGTTATCCCAATTTTCTTATTTATTACAGTGAGCATGTGTTACTTTTTCTCAAACAATAAACTTAAAGAAAACAAAAGGCTGGTCACGTGCCACCCCTCACCCAATCCAGCCCCTCCCCGCCGCCTGTGTTTCTAGTTTTGATTTTATGGCATAGGGAGTTCTTGGTTGTTTTTCTTTTTGTCTCAATGTTTACTCATCTATTGCAGCACACCGACTCTCTAGCTGCGGCACCCGGTCTCCAGAGTGCGTGTGTGTTCTATGTAGTTTCCACATTCGGGTGTAGTTGCTTTGCGGCATGTGGGATCTTAGTTCCCTAACCAGTGATCAAACCCACATCCCTTGCATGGCAAAGCAGATTCTTAACCACTGGACTACTAGGGAAGTCCCTCCTTGGTTATTTTTCTATCACTTATTTCTGGATTTTGGCCAGAAAACTCGTGAGATCTGGCCATCACATTTGATAACATAGCAAAGTAAAATACCACAAGAAATGAATTGGTCATTCTCTTTCTTGATTACAAATTACCTGAAATCAGGGACATTTGGGGCCTCCTTTACAACAGTGTTAGGATCATGGTGGGTGTTGACAGATCTTTACTGAGTCCCAGGGATGGAGGAGGACCTGATCTGTCTCCCGGAAGCAGGAGGCCGGGGAGGATGTCTTAGAGGTGACCATCCTGAGCTGCCCTGCCCTCCTACTAGGAGGCAAACATGCTCCATCTGGCAGCAGTTTCTGGAGGGAGCAGCCCTGGGCCTGGCAAGGGCATTTGCTGGGATGTAGGATTTGAGAATGATGTGCCCACATGGGGGTAGGTTATTCTGCACGGGAGGTGGGTGGGGTGCAAAGCCATCCTGTGTGATGGCAGCCCAGGCTCTCATCAGACTGCACACTCCCCTGGGTCCCACACGGGGCTGAAGAATCCCTGGAACGTGGCAGAGCTGCTGATAGCACTTGATGCTCTGCGTGTGATCAACCACGTGACTTCCTCAGGGAACCGTGTGAAGGAAAGTCTGCCGGGCGGGCCCCAGCACCCCGATGGTGAATCTCCAATGTGCTCTTGTTCCCACCTCTGAGAAGCATGATGGGGTTCTGGGAAACAGGGCACGGGGGCCCAGAGATGATATCTAATCATCGTCAATAGCCCGACCCTCCATCTTCCTGGGACCATAAGACAGAGTCATACCACAGTAATAATCATAATTTGTTGTTGTTATTCAGTCGCTAAGTCATGTCCAACTGTTTGCAACTCCATGACTGTAGCACTCCAGGCTCCTCTGTCCTCCACTATCTTCTGGAGTTTGTTCAAATTCATGTCCATTGAGTCAGTGATGCTATTTAACTATCTCATCCTCTGTCGACCCCTTCTTGTTTTTCCTTCAATCTTTCCCAGCATCAGGGTCTTTTCCAATGAGTAGGTTCTTCTCATCAGGTGGCTGATGCTGAAGCATCAGTCCTTCCAATGAATATTCAGGGAATATTGATTTCCTTTAGGATTGACTGGTTTGATCTTCTTGCCCCAAGGAGGGACAAGACCCCAAGGAGGGTCTTGAGGGACTCTCAAGAGTCTTCTCCAGCACCACAGTTCAAAAGCATCAAATCTTTGGCATGCAGTCTTCTTTATGGTGCAACTTTCACACACGTACATGACCATTGGAAAAACCATAGCCTTGACTAGATGGACCTTTGTCAGCCAAAGTCTTGCTTTAAAGGACCTGCTGGGTGCTAGGGCACCTGGCCCAGAAGGAATAATAGAAACGTGGTCAGAGGCTGCCTTTAGTTGGACAGTTCAGAGCTCCACCAGGGGCCCACCCCTAGCACCTGTGTGACTGTATTAGTTCCCTGAGGGCTATTGTACAAAACACCACAAACTGGGTAGCTGAAGCAACAGAATTTCTTGTCTCACAGTCTTGGAGGCCAGAAGCCCAAGATCACAGTGTCAGCAGCTTGTGAGGGAATCTTGTGTCGCCCTGGCTGTTGGTGGTTTCCTGGCAATCTTAGCATTCCTCAACTTGTAGGTGCATCACCCCGATCTCTGCCTTTAGGTCTGTGTGTGTGCACATTTCTGTCCAAATTTCCCCCTTCTATGAGGAGGTCAATCTTATGGGGTCAGGACCTACCCCAAAGACCTTATTTACATCTGTTCACCTCTACAGAGACTCTGGGTTTTCCCAGGTGGGGCTAGTGGTAGAGAACCCACCTGCCAATGCAGGAGACATAAGACACTCATGTCTGATCTCTGGGTGGGGAAGATCCCCTGGAGGAGGAAATGGCAACCCCCTCTAGTATTCTTGCCTGGAGAATCCCATGGACAGAGGATTCTGGCGGGCTACAGTCCATGGGGGTAGCAAAGAGTCAGACATGACTGAAGTGACTAGCATGCACCCACAGAGACCTTACCTCCAAATAAGGTAACTCTCAAGCACTAGGGTTTGGGGCTTCAATATGGCCATAATAGTGACCTCGGGTAAATCAGGTAACAGCTCTGAGCCTCAGTTTCCTTGTCTGTTATAAGGGGTTGGCAATAACCCCTCCCTCCTGGAGTTGCTGTGTAGAAACTGGAGTGGGTAGTCATTTCCTTCTTCAGGGGATCTTCCTGACCCAGGGATCGGACCCAGTTCTCCTGCATTGCAGGTAGATTCTTTACCAGTTGAGCCACCAGGGAAGCCCCTTGTAGAAACATTAGAGGAAGTAAAATTCCTGGCTCAGTGCCCAATCATAGTTGGAGCTCAGGAAAACAGCTGCTATTATTTCCTATGTCCTTCCTAGGATGAGCTCAGATAAGAGGCTGCAAGGTCAGGATGTACCTGAATATGATGGCTGAGGGAACGACAGGACCTGGTGGGGCCAGTCTTGGGAAGATGCTGCCTTAGTCTAACTTGTCCCAAGTCATTTGGTACATGAGGATAGGGCTCTGCCTGGCTCCCAGACAGTGCCTGGGCTTGGCTTCTGCATCTCTGGGTGAGGCATTTGCAGACCCCACTTCCAGGCTTTGCCCCCTATGGTGTCCAGCTCAGGGTTTCTCAGTCTCGACACTGTTGGCATTTAGGGCCAGGTAATTCTCTTTTTTTGGCTGTGCTAGGTCTTTCTTGCTGCTCAGGCTTTTCTCTAGTTGCAGAGAGCAGAGGCTACTCTCTAATTGCAATGCGATGGTTTCTCATTGTGGTGGCTTCTCTTGCTGCTGAACAAAGGCTCTAGGCATCTGGGCTTCAGTAGATGTGGCACATGGGCTCAGTAGTTGCAGCTCCCAGGCTCTAGAGCACAGGCTTAATAGTTGTGGCACATGGGCTTAGTTGCTTCGCAGCATGTGGGATCTTCCCGGATCAGGAATCAAACCCATGTCTCCTGCATCACAGGGTGGATTCTTTACCACTGAGCCACCAGGGAAGCCTGGGGCCAGATAATCCTTTGTCATAGGGCTGTCCTGTGCTTTGCAGCATCCCTGGCCTCTGCCCACTCGAAGCAGATGGTGCCCCTTCCGTAGTTACGACTACCAGTACCGCCTTGAGTGTGTGTGAAAGTCACTCAGTCATGTCCAACTCTTGGACTCAGCCTCATGGACTATACGGTCCGTGGAATTCTCCAGGCCAGAATGCTGGAGTGGGTAGCTGTTCCCTTCTCCAGGGGATAATCCCAACCCAGGAATCGAACCCAGTTCTTCTGCATTGCAGGTGGATTCTTTACCAGCTGAGCCACCAGGGAAGCTGTGGTTAAGTCTTCCGGGGGTTAAGATCATAGCCTTGGTCTAGCTGGCTGCCCTAGGAAGGGCTAGGAGGGTGCTGAACTGCCTTAGACAGTCAGAATCCCACATGGCCCAGTCTGGAAATAGGGGCCTGAACAGTACTCGGGGCAGAAAGAGTCCATCACAGTTGGACCCCCTCCATATCCAGAGCAAATTGTCCTTCCCAATCTATTGCTGCAAGCCTGGCTCCCTAGGGTCATCTCAAGGTGACTGTGGCCTGGCCTAGGCACGGTGGCCAGGGCTTGGCTGTAAACAGGCAACAGGAAGCCCAGAGCAGGGATGGGCCTCCGGAGGCTGAGCCAGGAGAAGGTGTGGACGCAGTGCTGACAGGCCCAACTTATCAGGACCAGGAGCCCAGGCTGCAGGCGAGTGGTTTGTGGGTCTTTATCAGCCGTTAGAGTGACAGAGTTTGCAACAATCCCGCTGGCCATGGGTGCTGACAGCCAGGAGCCTGGCCGGCGGTGGAGCACAGCTTCTGCTCAGAACCCTGGCTTCCCGCTGCAGGGTGGGAGGTATACTCTGCTGGGACAGTAGAGGAGAGGATGGGCAGGAGAAGGAGGAAAAGAAAGAGATGATCAGAGAGGCTTGCTTTGTTCCTCACTTTTCTTGCCTTCACAGACTTAAAACTGTGTGTACAACATCAAAGCTGATGGCTCTTTACTGAAACAAGTTGAATTATTTAAAAACGGATGGGGTATAATTGGGGCCCATTAGAGAGAGATGGGAGGAAATGAATGAGGGAAGGGGCGGGGAAGATGATATACTAGGAATGAAATCTGAACTCCTCCCACCCTTCACCTGCCCTGCAGAGCCGGGCTCTGCTCACTTTCTCTTCCCATAAGTGAGATGCTTCCCATAGTCACAGGGCCCCAGGATGTGCTCAGTCAATGTTAACTAGTTCACGGGGCTCTCAAGGCTCCCGGTGTGTGTGTCTGAGCACAGGAGGTAAGCGGGGAACAGAGGCAGGAAACTGGCTCTGTGTCCTGGACACTGGCTTCTCCTCTCTGGGCCTCAGTTTTTTCTCTGTTTAAACAAGAGGGTGGAAAATGGATGATTTTTAAAAGTCCACTTCATTCTTGTTTGTTTGTTTTTAAGGCCGACAGCAGCTGAGCTGTCTTAGCAACAGGGGCTAAGCATTTCTCTCTCTTCAGATGGGCTCAGGGCTTTTCCAGGTGGGCTTGAGACAGGCTGGGACCTGGGACCCTTTGCTGCAGTGGTTGCACCTGGACAAATGTCTCCTGGAGCAACAAAATACAAACAAATTGTAAGGGACTAAAAATAACTGTGTGGCCAAGCAGTTGGGGGCAAGTTATGGACAACAAGATACAAAATGAACAAAAAAAATTTCAACTGCTACTTCTGAAGAGCTGGAAGCAAAAATAGGGTGTTGGGAGCAAAAGCAGGGTGCTGTGCATGCCCCCTGCACACATCACCAAGGAGGTAGGCAAACCACCTAAGCCACCCCTCCAGCCCCACCCTTAGACACATCCCTGTCGTTGTTGTTCAGCTGTTAAGTCGTATCCAGCTTTTTGTGAGCCTGTGGACCACAGCATGCCAGGCTCCTCTGTCTACCATTGTCTCCTGGAGTTTGCTCTCATTCATGTGCATTGAGTCAGTGATGCTATCTAACCATCTCATCCTCTGCCCCTCCCTTCTCCTTTTGCCTTTAATCTTTCCCAGCATCAGGTTCTTTTCCAGTGAGCTGGATTTTCACATCAGGTGGCCAAAGTATTGGAGCTTCAGCTTCAGCATCAGTCCTGCCAATGAATATTCAGGATGGATTTCCTTTAGGATTGACTGGTTTGATCTCCTTGCAGTCCAAGGGACTCTCGAAAATCTTCTCCAGTACCGCAATTCAAAAGTACCAATTCTTCAGTGCCCAGCATTCTTTATGGTCCAACTCTCACATTAGAACATGACTACTGGGAAAAATCAGAGCTTTGATTATAGCAACCTTTGTGGGTGAAGTGATGTCTCTGCTTTTTAATACGCTGTCTATGTTTGTCCTAAAGAATCTCCTGCAATGAAGAAGACCTGGGTTCAATCTCTGGGTTGGGAAGATCCCCTGGAGAAGGAAATGGCTACCCACTCCAGTATTCTTGCCTGGAGAATCCCATGGACAGAGGAGCCTGGTGGGCTATAGCCCATGGGATTGCAAAGAGTTGGACACGACTGAGGGACTAACACCTTCACTTTCACTTTCTAGGTTTGTCATAGCTTTCCTTCTAAGGAGCAAGCGTCTTTTAATTTAATGGCCATAATCACCGTCTGCAGTGATTTTAGAGCCTGAGAAAATAAAACCTCACTGCTTCTACTTTTTCCTCTTCTATTTGCCATGAAGTCATGGGACCGGATGCCATGATCTTAGTTTTCTGAATGTTGATTTTCAAGCCAGCTTTTTTCACTCTCCTCTTTCACCCTGGTCAAGAAGCTCTTTAAATGTACCCCTACCTTACCCTATATAAGGAACCAGCTCTCCTCACTTTGGGAACTGAGCAAGGGAACCTGTTACCTGTTTTTGCTTCCCCCTGCTGCAGCAAAAACCAGTGAAGCCTTGCCTGCATTTCTTGTCTGGCTTCTTATCAATTTCTATTGATTGGGGAAGGTCAAGAACCCTGACTGGTATCAGGCTAGTTTGGGCTTCCTGAGAGCATGGCAGTCCTCACACACAGCAGATCAGGAGTCCAGTGAAACTTAAACTCACCCAGACAGGTGTAGGTCCTACCCCACTCTCACACACAAGCAGACACCTCTGAAGAACTGAGATTTAGTTCAGATGCTGGTGATGGGGTGAAGAGGTGGGGACTGTGTTGTTCTAGAAGAAAAGATTATGAGCCTCACCTCTGAGCCAGATAGATTGAAACAGACGGGTGGACCCTGAGAGCAGGCGTCATCTCTTGTTGGCCATGAACAATGAGTATTTTAAATGATCTTTAAAAGGTGTGGGAGTCTATCCAAAAACTACCTTGCCCCCATGTAAAAAAATGATCCTAGTAAGTTGATTGCCAAGAAGGGACATTATAGTTATTGGTTGGTGTTATTCCCTGAGTGCTCCACCCTGGGGACATTCTTGCCACTCTCCTCCCCTTCCCAGAGTTTCTTCTGGGGCCTAAGTGCCTGACTTGCCAGCACCCAGCAGATCTCTGAGAGTAGGGGGCAAGGGAGGGCACACCACCTGCCCTCTTCACCAGTTGCACCCCGCATAGATCTGCACCTCTACCAGGATGTCTCTCTCTAGACTACTCCAGGGGGGTGGGCAGTGGGAGATGAGGTCATCAGCCCCCAAGAAATTAATTTGTGGGGTGAGGAAAGCCCTGGGTGTTGGGGTCACAGAATTAGAGACAGGTAGATTGAAGCTGAATCCTGGTTGTGTCATTTCACTGTGACTTGAGACCACATTACTTAACCTGCATGTGTCCTATGCTAGGTGAGGAGGGGAGCTCTGTATTCCTTGTTGTCTGTTAGGTCCCAGAGGTTAGACAGTGCTTGGCATATAGTAGACACTCAATATGTAGTTGTTGGAGGGGTGAATGAATGCCATACTTTCCTCATCTATAAAATAGAACAATACCTACCTGTATTAGTTATCTACTGCTGCATAACAAATGAACCCTAACAGAGGATCCTGGTGGGCTAGAGTCCATAGGGTCACAAAGAAATCGGACATGACTGAAGCAACTAAGCATGCATACAATGACTTGAAAAACAAACATTTATAATCCCACAGGTTCTGTGGATCAGGAATCTGGGTGGTTCTGGCCCATCTCTTGTGTGGTCACCACCAGGATATCAACAGGGGCTGCAATGTCTGAAGGCTTAACTGGAGCTGAAAGATCAGTTCCTGCTCCCCAGAATAGATACAACTGACTTTTTATTAATTAATTTTTATTGGAGTATAGTGATTTACAATGTTATGTTAGTTTCTGCTGTACAACAAAGTGAATTAGTTATACGTATACATATATCTACTCTTTTTTTAGATTCTTTTCCCATATAGATCATCACAAGTATTGAATAGAGTTCCCTGTGCTCTACAGTAGGTTCTTACTAGTTATCTATTTTATATATGTGTGTACGTGCATGCTAAGTCATTTCAGTTGTGTCTGACTTTTTGCAACCATATGGACTGTAGCCCACCAGGTTCCTCTATCCATGGGATTCACCAGGCAAGAATACGGGAGTGGGTTGCTATTCCCTTCTCCAGGAGATCTTCCCAACTCAGAGATCGAACTTTCATCTCTTACATCCTCTGCATTGGCAGGCAGGTTCTTTACCACTAGCACCACCTGAGAATCCCTATTTTATATATAGTAGTATGTATTTGTCAGTCTCAGTCTCTCAATTTATCTTCCCTTGTGGTTCAGCTGGTAAAGAGTCACTTGCAATGCAGGAGACTTCGGTTTGACTACACCCCAGTGCAGTCCATGGAGTCACAAAGAGTCGGACATGACTGAGCGACTTTCACTTCACCTCAGTCCCCCTTATACCCTGGTAACTTTAAGTTTGTTTTCCACATCTGTGAATTTATTTCTGTTTTGTAAACAGCTTCATTTGTACCATTTTATTTATTCATTTATTTTTAAATTTTATTTTATTTTTAAACTTTACATAATTGTATTAGTTTTGCCAAATATCAAAATGAATCCACCACAGTTATACATGTGTTCCCCATCCTGAACCCTCCTCCCTCCTCCCTTCCCATACCATCCCTCTGGGTCGTTCCAGTGCACTAGCCCCAAGCATCCAGTATCGTGCATCGAACCTGGACTGGCATCTTGTTTCATACATGATATTTTACATGTTTCAATGCCATTCTCCCAAAACTTCCCACCCTCTCCCTCTCCCACAGAGTCCATAAGACTGTTCTATTTGTACCATTTTAAAAAAGGCTCTACATGTATCATGTGATGTTTGTCTTTCTCTGCACAACTGGTTTCTTGGTGGAAAGTATATACAGTAACTGTGTATAAAGCAGTTATATACAGTAATCATAATAATAATGGGCACAATTGATAATTTGTATTGAGTACTTAACTTTGTGCCAGGCCCTGTGATAAGCAGCCTACATATTTCATTTAATCGGTCCACTGCCTCATGAGTCAGGTACTATTATCAATAAGCAAAGAGAGGCTGCAGTGGCTTTCCCTGAAATACAGCTAGCATCTGGTTATCAATTGCTGCATGACAAATCACCCTGAAACTTGGGGGCTTAAAAAGTGTTTTCTTCTCTCTTACAATTTCTGTGGGTCAGGAATATGAGAAGGGCTAGTTCAAGGTCTTTTGTCCCAGAAGTCAGATTGTCCCAGAAGTCAGATGGTGGCAGAGCAGTTATAGGTGGGGAACATCCTTCTCCATGAGGCCTCAGGACGGGTGGGTTAGCTTGGGCTTCCTTACAGCATGGCAGTCTCGAGGCTGTTGGACTCTTTACACGGCAGCTCAGGACTTCAGTACAAGTGTTCCGCTGGGCAAGCAAAACAGAAGCTCCTCCACCTTTTATGACCCAGCCATAGAAGTCACAGGGCTTATTCTGCCTTATTCACAAGCCTGTCCAGATTCAAGAGGAGGGAACACGGACCCCCTTTTCAATGGGAGGAGAGTCAAGTCCCCATTGTAGAAAGAGCATGGAGTGTGGGAGATCCTGCAGCCCTCTTTGACGGTTCAATCTGTCACACTAGTGAGAGGCGGGACTGAAATCTGAATGCCAACAGGCTGACTCCTGGACCCCAAACTCTGCCTTTCTGTACTGTGTTGCCCCATAAAGGCTAAGTCCCCCAGAGACCTAAGGCATAAACAAAAGGATATCAGATCAAAGATCCTTTGCAAATACTAGATGTCCCTGTCCTTTCTTGAGGCTGCTGCAACAAAGCACCACAAACTGGGTGGCTTAAAACAAGAGAGATTCATGCTGTCGCAGTTCTAAAAGTTGGAAGTCAGAGACCAAGGTATTGGCAGAGCCATGCTCTCTTCTAAGGCTCAAGGTAAGGATCCTTCCTTGCATCTTCCAGTTCTGGTGGTTTCACGAATTCCTTGGTGTTCCTTGGCTTGTAGACATGTGGTTCTAATCTCTGACTCGGATTTTATATGGCTTTCTCCTTACATGTCTGTCTGTATCTGTGTGTCTCCTCTTCATTTATTTATGTATTTATTTTTGGCTAAAGTGGGTCTTAGTTATGGCAGGCAGGATCTTCGTTGTGGTGCACAGACTTCTCTCTATGGGCTCCAGAGTGCACGGGCTCAATAGTTCCTGTGCATGTAAGTCCTGAAGCATGCAGAATCTTAGTTCCCTGACCAGGGATTGAACCCAAGTCCCCTGCACTGAAAGGCAGATTCTTAAGTGCTGGACCACCAGGGAAGTCCCTGTCTCCTCTTCTTATGAGGACACCAGTCATGTTGGATTCAAGGCCCTTCCTGTTCCAGTATGATCTTATCTTAGCTAATGACATTGGCGAAGATCCTATTTCCAAATAAGTTTGCATTCTGAGGTTCTGGGTGGTGTGAGTTTTAGGGGACACAGCTCAGCCCAGTACAATGCCCCTTTCTGATTTTCCAGTCACACCTACTAGGTGTGACTTACTTTCCGGTCCTTCTCATCACTCCACACAGCCATTCAAACGGGGGAGCACAGCTCTAGGTCCAGGCCATCAAGGAGGATGTGGCTAGCCCTTGTGGGGGTGGCTGCCTTCCCTGGGGAGTGGCGTCAGGGGAAAGAGCCAACCAGGGTGACATCAAAGCCCTGCCAGCGCCTCCCCCACTTCCTGTGGTAGGGCTCTCACGGGGCCTGCTTCCCGTACACCCGGGCCTGGTCCTGTGTCTGACCCTGCCCAGCACAGGGTGTCCTCTCCCGGAATGGCTCTATTAATATCCCTCATGTGGACGTTCCGGGCTGGCCATTCATGAGCCCGTCCTCACGTGTGTCCCCCACTCCACCATTCATGAGTGTTGCCCTCCAGGCAGGGCTGGCTCCCTCCCCTCTCCTGTGCCCTGTCTCTGTTCTCTGCTCCTTCCCACCCTCCTCTGCTCTGTTTGCGGAGAACCTTCAGGATCTAAGCCACCGTGTGCTTCTTCTTGACTGTGAGCTAGAGGCTCTGCGTTCACATCATGCATTGTACTCCGAATGAATGACATCGGTCTAGGACACGTCCCAGGGGCTGCTCTGTGAAAGGCGCCCCCTGCAAGTGTGTGAGCAGCAGTGGGCAGCCACTCTTGGTGAGATCTGCTCTTTCATAGGTGTCCACGAGGATCCTTCATCCCCTTATCCTGATCCTTGTGATGAGGCTGTGAACTGCTGCCATCCCTGGAGGGTTGGCCACTGGCTGGCATTGAGACCCATGAACAGACTCGTAGCCTCTATCAGTGAATCTCATTCTTGGGCATTTGTTATTTTATATATTTAATGTTTTTGGCCACACCACACAGCATGTGGGATCTTCATTCACCTACCAGGGATTGTACCCACACCCCCGCAGTGAAAGAGCAGAGTCCTAACCACTGGACCATCAGGGAAGTCCCCTTGGGAGTTTATCTTGAGTAAATATCTAAGACCATGGCTCTCAGTCAGGTGCATTTTTGCAATGTCTGGAGATACTTTTGGTACTTTTGATACAATTTGGGTAAGGGGCTAGAGACCCAGAATGCTGTCAACTACCCTGCAATACACAGGACAGCCCCCTGACCCCTACAGAAGATTATCTGACCCCAAATTGACTATAGGGCTGAGGCTGAGGAAAACTGATCTAAAAGTCTACATAGTTAAAGACTTTCATAGTAGCACTAATTAAACTAATAAGAAAAATCTAGGCACTATCAGATTAGAACAGTTAATTATATTAAGAATATTAAATTCAGTGAGCTATAAAATAGCCATTTAAAAGGATAAATATGACAGCTCTTTAGCAACATGTTGGGCTTAGTTGCTCAGTTGTGTTCGACTCTTTGTGACGCTATGAACTGTAGTCCATCAGGCTCCTCTGTCCACGGAATTCTCCAGGCAAGAATACTGGAGTGGGTTGCCATTGCCTTCTCTGGGATCTTCCGGACCCAGGGATTGAACCCAGGTTTCCCTCATCGCAGGCGGATTCTTTACCATCTGAGTCACTAGGGAAGCCCTGGTGGCTTTAGCAACATAGAGAAGTATATTAAAATTATATATGAAATGAATATTATACATAATTATATATATGAATTCCTCAAATGACTGAACATAGTTTTTCTATAATAGCTCACCAATTTCACTCTTAGGTATATAACTAAGAGAGATGAAGACATATGTCCACATAAAAACTTGTACATGGAGGTTCATGGCAGTATTATTCATAATCACCTAAAGGTGGAAGTAACCCAATCATCTGTGGATGACTGAACAAACAAAATGTGATATGTCCACAGGATGAAATACTATTTGACTATGAAAAGGAGTGAAATACTGATACATAAATCTACAGCATGGATAAATCTTGAAAATATTATGCTAGGTGAAAGAAGCCTAACACAAAATGCCATATGGTTTATGATTACATTTATATGAACTATCCAATATAGGCAAATATAAAGGTAGAAAGAAGATTAGTGGTTGCTTAGGGCTGGAGGTGATGATGGGGGTGGTGTAGGGGCTGAAGGTGATGATAGGGGTGGTGGAGGGGGGTAATGGCATGATAAGGTGATGAAAATGTTCTAAGATGTCTATGATGATGGTTGCATATATCTGCAGTGTACTAAAAGCTATTGAACAATACACTTTTAAAAATTTAATTAGATTTTTAAAATTGTTTTAATCACCTTCAGTTCACCACCAGCTGCACATTTCTTTAGCATGAATGATAGACTTTCAATGGATGAATTGTATGGTATGTGAATTATATCTCAATAAAGTTGTTTTAAAAATACCAACAGGGACTTCTCTGGTGGTGGCTAAGACTCTGTGATCCTAGTGAAAGGGGCCTGGGTTTAATCCCTAATCAGGAAACTAGATCCCACAAACCACAACAAAGATTGAAGATCCTGCATGCAACAACTAAGACTGGGAGCACCCAAAATAAATAATTAAAAAAAAAGAGAGAGCGAGAAGGAGATCTGAGACTCAGAGAAGAGAAGGTGATGTGAAGACAGTAGCAGGGATTGGAGGGATGCTGCCACACGTCACTAATGAACATCTGAAGCCACCAGAAGCTGCAAGAGGCCAGAAACAATCCTCCCCTAGAAACTATAGAAGGAGCAAGACCCAGCCAACACCTTGATTTTGGACTTCTGGCTTCCAAGAATGATGAGAGAACCAATTTCTGTTGTTTCAAGCTAAGGAATTTGTGGTACTATGCTTTGGCAGTACTGGGAAACTCATCTGCAGTGAATATGAGGGAAATCTCCCTTTTATCACCTTCAGGTCATCCTCAGAACTAGAGACTGGGTTTCATTCACAGGGGAAGGTCTGCCACTGAGGGTACAGCCAAGGGCCAGCTGAAGACAGGAACCATGTTGATTTTTTTTTTAAAAATTTTTATTTTATTTTTAAACTTTACAATATTGTATTAGTTTTGCCAAATATCGAAATGAATCTGCCACAGGTATACCCGCGTTCCCCATCCTGAACCCTCCTCCCTCCTCCCTCCCCTACCTTCCCTCTGGGTCGTCCCAGTACACCAGCCCCAAGCATCCAGTACCGTGCATCGAACCTGGACTGGCGATAGCATGTTGATTATTTTAACAGAGACCATTTAACATAGGAGAAGGTGATGGCACCCCACTCCAGTACTCTTGCCTGGAAAATCCCATGGACCAAGGAGCCTGGTAGGCTGCAGTCCATGGGGTCGCTGAGGGTCAGACACGACTGAGTGACTTCACTTTCACTTTTCACTTTCATGCATTGGAGAAGGAAATGGCAACCCACTCCAGTGTTCTTGCCTGGAGAATCCCAGAGACGGAGGAGCCTGGTGGGCTGCCGTCTATGGGGTCGCACAGAGTCAGACACGACTGAAGTGACTTAGCAGCAGCAGCATTTAACATAAAGTTACTTTTTTATTTTTATTTGCTTTTTTTTCTATGTGTAAACCTTTAAAAAACTGTTCATTATTTATTTATTTTTGGCCATGTGTAATTTGGAATCTTAGTTCCCCAGTGAAGTGAGTGAAGTGAAGTCACTCAGTCATGTCTGATTCTTTGCGACCCCGTGGACTGTAGCCTACCGGGCTCTTTCATCCATGGGATTTTCCAGGCAAGAATACTGGAGTGGGTTGCCATTTCCTTCTCCAGAAGATCTTCCCAACCCAGGGATTGAACCTGGGTCTCCTGCATTGTAAGCAGACACTTTACTGTCTGAGCCACCAGGGAAGTCCTACCAGGGATCAAACCCATTGGCCCCTGCAGTGGAAGTGTGGAGTCTTAACCACTGGACTTCCAGGGAAGCCCCTAAAATTGTTAATTAGCCATGAAAACCTGAAATATCATGAGAAGTCTAGGTGTCAAGGAGGGAGACACTGAATGAAGAAGCTGTGCCCCCTGGAACTGGTTAAAACTAGGTGTCAAGGAGGGAGATACCAAAAGAAGAAACTGTGCCCCTCTGGAATTGGTTAAAACTTAGAAGCTGAGAAATGGGGCTGAGACCCAGAACTCTGAGGAGGATGGAGAAGAAGCAGAAGAGTCCTTGGGGCCAGCTCTTCAGACCAGACATGGACACACTGAGTGTTAGGTCATGAGTCAGATCATATCCATCTTTGGCCTTAAACCCTGATGGCCCCATCTTACTTGGAGTAAAGTTAGCCCAAGTCTGAACGGGAAAGCTCTGCTCTGTTCAGCCCTCACCACCTCTCTGATCCCGTTTCCTCTCTCTCTCGTCTCACTCACTCCCTAATGCTGACCTCTTTGCCATTCTTGAATGTTGCAACTCACTGTAGTGTTGCCTGGCTCCCTCTTCCCCTAAAACCATTGAGGCAACCTCCTCACCTCCTTCAAATCTTTGCTCCAATATCACCTCCCTGGTGAGGTCTTCCTGAGCTTCCTGCCAACAACTCAACAGCCCCTAACACAGCCCTCCCTCTTCTCTGCTTTATTTTCCTCCTTAGAATGATCACTTTCTAATATATTAAATGGGGCTTCCCAGGTGGTGATAGTGGTAAAGATTCTACCTGCCAATGCAGGAGACGTGGGTTTGACCCCTGGGTCAGCAAGATCTCCCAGAGGAGGAAATGGCAACTCACTCCAGTGTTCTTGCTGGGAGACTCCCACAGATAGAGGAGCCTGGCGGGCTCTGTAGTCCATGGGGTCACAGGAGTTGGATATGACTGAGCAACTGAGCACACACACAGTATACTATATATTTTAGTTACTTCATTTTATGGGTCTATCTCCTTCTATTAGAACATAAGCTTCCCAAATATAAGGCTTTGTCTGTTTTGTTCACTGCTGTACCCTGGACACCTTGACGAGAGTAAGCATTCCATGAATGTTTATTGAATGAATGAGTTAGAACCTGGCCCAGTTCAAATGTAGGTGCTATAAAAAGAGATCACATGGCTCCTCATGTCTGAATGGCCTGGCCTGCCCTCCCTGCCCCTGGCAGGAAGCGGGCTGCTGAGGTTGTTCTGTCCTGGGCAGAATTGGAGACTGGCCAGTCACTCCTGACCCACGGCCATCTAGAGCCTCCAAGCCCCCTCCGGCCCCATCCAATCAGGAAGAGGGTGTGGTTTCCTGGGGGACACTGGCCAGAGCCTGCCAGGCCAGGGAGGAGAGCTCGGTACAACGCATGGGTGTTACCTGTCGCCCTCCCACCTTCAGATCCTAAAACCCTAGTGGGAGATGGTGGCTGAGAGCAGGTGACAGGCCAGAGGGCTGCCTTAAGATAAGTCCCTGGCAGCAGGGCCTTGTGACTGTCCTGCCTTCTTCTGTCTCATTTTCAGGCCTGGGGTGCCTTCCTCTCCCTCACACAGAGGGCTCATCTCAACCAGACAGAACCTGGACAAACCATGGACTTGTCTGAAGAGCAGACACAGCAGCCATAACCAGGAGGAATAAACACCCAAGGTCAAAAACATTACGTGATGGTGATGACAATGATGATGAAAGGTATTGGTGAGGGTGGAAGCAGAAAGCAGCAGACTTAGAATAATTCAAGGAGGTTTAATAAAAGGGGCTGTTTATGAAAGAGTAGACATGGAATACCAAGTCCTGTACACAAGCACTGTTTATAACAGCCAAGACATGGAAGCAGCCTAAATGTCCATCAACAGAGAAATGGATAAAGAAGTGGCACATACACACAATGGATTACTACTCAGCCATTAAAAAGAATGAAATGATGCCATTTGCAGCAAGATGGATGGACTTAAGAGACTGTCGTGCTGAGTGAAGTAAGTCAGACAGTGAAGGAGAAACATCATCCCTTATATGTGGAATCTAAAAAGAAATGATACAAATGAATTTATTTACAAAACAGAAACAGACTCACAGACTTAGAGGGCGAACTTATGGTTGCTGGGGAGAAAGATTCGGGGAAGGGATAGTTAAGGAGTTTGGGATGGACATGTACATACTGCTGTGTTTGAAGTGAATAACCAACAAGATCCTACTGTATAGCACAGGGAACTCTGCTCAATGTTATATAGCAACCTGGATGGGAACAGAGTTTGGAGAAGAATGGACACATGTACATGTGTGGCTGAGTCCCTTTGCTGTCCACCTGAAACTATCACAACATTGTTAATTGGCAATACTCCAATATAAAATACAAAGACTTAAAAAATATATATACAAATTCCCAGAAAACTGAGAAATTGACCTGAGGCTATCCATTCCAAGATATACACTGATAAAAATTATTAGAAAATATGATCAGGTCACCCAGGCTAAAAGAATATACCAAATTATTTTATGCGGATAATAAATTAGGCTATGATCAGACATCCCAAGAGCAACATACAAAGCAAGGCAACAACAGACAGAGCAACATTTTCAAGAGACTAAGGAAATAAGTGTGTCAGTGTTAGTTGCTCAGTCGTGCCTGACTCTTTGAGACCCCGTGGACTATAGCCCGCCAGGTTCCTCTGTCTATGAAATTCTCCAGGCAAGAATACTCGAGTGGGTTGCCATTCCCTCCTCCAGGGGATCTTCCTGACCAAGGGATTGAACCTGGGTCTCCTGCATTGTAGGTAGATGCTTTACCATTTGAGCTACCAGGGAAGCGCCAAGGAAATAAAGTGTGAAGTAAAAACTTTCTATCTAGTTAAATTGTCCTTCAAGTATCAAAGGTTGAAGATCTCAAAGAATATAGTTCACAGGCATCCTTTCAGAGAAATCTCCTGGCTGTAGGGTGGCACAGTGGAATCCATTTGTTACCTCCAATGATTAGCTCTTTCACACACAGAGTGTAAGCTAGAAGGGCATGCCCATGGATCTGCCCATTCTTGGAAATACTTGCTTTAAATTCACCAACACCAGCAGCAATAGTCAGGATAGCACAGTCAGCCTGGAATGTGCCTGTAATCATGTTTTTGATGTACTCTGTCCTGGGGGCTTCCTTGGTGGCTCAGTAGTAAAGAATATGCCTGCAGATGCAGGCAGGCACTGCAGGAAATGCGGGTCTGATCCCTGGGTTAGGAAAATCCCCTGGAGAAGGGAATGGCAACCCATTCCAGTCTTCTTGCCTGGGAAATCCCGTGGACAGAGGAGCCTGGAGGGCTTAGTCCATGGGGTTGCAAAGAGTCAGACATGACTTAGTGACTAAACAACAACAAAACTAGATGATGAGCTGGATCCAACCAAGAGGCAATTGGGGAAATGTAGGTTAAAAGGTTGATGGTGAGCATTTAATATATTTATTTGCAGAGCAAAAACTACAACAATTTTGAGGGTATAATGGGAAGAATAGTACCTATCAACAGAGAGAAAGTTTAAATGTCAAAAGACACTACTTTGTACATTCCAATACACATTAATATGAAAACCTAGATGAAATAGATAAATTATTAAGGAATGTGGTTTTCCAAAATCAGTTGTGACTGAGGTAAAATGAACTTACAAATAAACCTATTTCCATAGAAGAGGCAGAAAACTACTCCTGTAAAAAGACCAAAACACCAAAAACAAACAAACAAAAAACAACAGAAAAAACCCAGTCCCATATGATTTCATGGGGGAAATCCTACCTCAGCTCTAGGATCAAGATAACCCCACTGTTGCATTGTTTCAGAATACAGAAAATTAAGGACAATTTCACATGTTTTTACTGATATAATTCACATCCCATCTTTTAATCACACATTGAGAATATTCACAAAGATGTGCAGCCGTCACGACTAGTTCCAGAACATTTTCAACATCCTAAAAAGAAACCCTGTACCCATTAGCAGCTAGTCCCCATTGCCCTTCTCCTTCCAGTCTCTGGCAACCACTAATCTCCTCCCTGTCTCCATGGATTTGTCTATTCTGAACATTTCATAGAAACCGAATCACATAATATATGGTCTTTGTTTCTGCTTCTTTCATTTAGTGTGATTATTTTCAAGGTTCATTTATATTGTAGCAAGAATCATCATTATTCTTTTACGGCCAAACAATATCCCATTGTATGGCTAGGCTATGTTTGTTTATCCATTCATCAGTTGATGGACATGTGAATTGCTTCCACTTTTTAGTTATGATAAATAAAGCTGCTCTAATATAAACATTTGTATACAAGTTTTTGTGTGGACATTATTTTCATTTTTCCAGAGTATATTGATTGGAGTAGATTTACTGGGTCACATGATAACTCTATATTGAATGGTATAAAGTTTATCATATGGTATCTCTATATTAAATGGTATAGAGTTTATCATGTGGTAATTCTATACTAAACAGTGTAGCATTTATCACATGGTAATTCTATATTAGATGGTATATAGCTGTTAGTTGAATTTAACTTCTCTGATCCTCTCCATTCCTCTTAATCAGCCTCTTTCTTAAGGGAACTTGAAATCTGGGTGATACTCTGGTGTTTGTTTAGATTCTCATTCCACTTGTCTGGCTGGAATTTGGGAGGCAAGACCAAGGCTAGGGAATGACTCTGGGGGAGAGACTGTGTTAGCCAAAACACCCTTACATGCCTGCTGTTTAGCTCTCTTCACCTTTTGACCAAAAAAAAGGTATAGGGTTTCTCACGTGGTAAGTCTATATTAAATGGTATAGAGTTTCTCATGTGGTAACTCTATATTAAACAGTATAGCATTTATCACATGATAACTCTTTATTAAACTTTTTGAGTGGAGAAGGAAATGGCAACCCACTCCAGTGTTCTTGCTTGGAGAATCCCAGGGATGGGGGAGCCTGTTGGGCTGCCGTCTCTGGGGTTGCACAGAGTCGGACACGACTGAAGCGACTTAGCAGCAGCAGTGACTATATAACATCCAGCTGAAGACTAGCCAGGGGGGTACTCTTCCTGCCCCCTTCTGATGCCTATGTCAGAAGCTTTCTCTGTCTCCTTTATAGTTTAATAAAACTTTATTACACAAAAGCGGTGAGCAATCAAAAAAAAAAAATAAACTTTTTGAGGAACCACCAAAGTGCTTTCTTAAAGAGCTGCATCATTTTCCATTCCCACTAGCCACATATGAGAGTTCTAATTTCTGAACATCCTTGTCAACCCTTACTATCTTCCTTTTTAAAAAAAAAAATTAGAGGCATCTTAGTGTATAAAGTGATATCTCACTGTGGATTTGATTTGCATTTTCTTAATGGCTAATGACACTGAGCAACTTTTCATGTGTTTATTGGCCATTTGTACATCTTCTTTGCAGAAATATCTATTCAAATCCTTTGCCCGTTTGAAAAATGGGTTATTAGTGTTTTTGTTGCTGTGTTTTAAGAGTTTTTAAAATATATTCTGGACATTTAAATATATGATCCACAATTATTTTCAAATATGGGCTGTCTTCATGTTCTTGATAGTGTCTTTGATGCACAAAATTTTAAAATTTTGATGAAGTCTAACTTGTCTACTTTTTTTCTTCAGTTGCCTGTGTGTTAGTTGTCCTATTTTACCTGATCTGAGAGCAACGAAACAAATGTGGCAAAACATTAAAGAATGGTTTTATCCGAGTAAGGGGCATATGGAACTTCTCTCAGTTATTCTCAGAACTTCCTTATAGGTTGGAAATTAGTTCAAAATAAAAAGCAACTGGCCCTAGAAAGCCTTCAGTACACCGAGAGTGTGGGTGTCACCTGGGATGATGTGTCCTTTGTATGGACTGGTCCATGGGTTTCCATAGCCTCCCTGCAGGGCGGATACTGGCCTCATGTCCATCTCATGATTGAATCAGTTGAATCACTGCCTTCCTGTGTGACCCTGGACAGGGACTTTTGTCTTTCTGGGCCTCTGTTTTCCCATCTGTAAAATGAGGAGAGGGACCAGTGGCTGCATTTTCCAGGGCAAGAGTGGAGATGCACTGGGGAAAGGAGGAGGAGGAGGAGGAGGAAGAGAGCTGGAGGGAGGGGGTGCTTAGAGTTTCCCTGCAGTGGCAGCAGCAACAGCTCCTGGTTCTTTGGGACTGACCTGACCTGATGTGTGTGTGTGTGTGTGTGTGTTTGTTAGTCACTCAATCATGTCCAACTCTGCAACCCCATGGACTATAGCCCTCCAGGCTCCTCTGTTGATGGGATTTTCCAGGCAAGAAAACTGGAGTGGGTAGCCATTCCCTTCTCCAGGGGATCTTCCCAACTCAGGGATCAAATCCAGATCCCCTGCGTTGCTGGTGGATTCTTTACTATCTGAGCCAACAAGGAAGCCCCTGTGACCTGTGGGCTGGATTTTAAAGGAAGGATGAAGTTAAATTCCATTCTGTTCTTTATTCCGCTCTTACCTAAAATGCTTTCTCTGCCTAGTGGGAGTGGAACTCTGTCCCAAGAAAGAAGGTAACGATGAACTAAATGTGCAGGAAAAGCAGACTCTACTTTGATCTGATGCCGAGCAGAAAGGGCACCAAGTTCCAAGAAGAAACTAAGCTGTTTGACTATGGGAATTTTAGAGAATGCTCGCTTGCAAAAGGACCACTCAAGACCAAGAGCCTAACATAAGCCAAACACAGTTAGTTTGATAAATGTTTTAAAATGTTGAGTCATAACAGGAAAGATCTCTAGGGAAAGATTCCATGGTCTTTCCTGCAAGGACAGGATGGAAGTTCCAAAAACCGTTGTCTAAGATGGCACTATGGGGAAACGCAGAGCACAGGGATTGGAAAACAGCCAACACAGCAGCCAAGGTTTCTGAAAGATTGTATCTGCTTGGCATTCTCCTTTTATCCTCATGTGCACACATGGGTACTCAGTCCCTTCAGTCGTGTCTGACTCATTTTGACCCCATGGACTGTAGCCTGCCAGGCTCCTTTGTTCATGGGATTCTCCAGGCAAGAATACTGGCGTGTGTTGCCATTTCCTCCTCCAGGGGATCTTCCCGATTCAGGGATGGAACCTGTGTCTTCTGTATCTCCTGCATGACAGGTGTATTTTTTAACCACTGAGCCGCCATGGAAGCCCCTTAATCCTCACACAAGACCACATGTTCCTATTTCATGGATGGAAAAACAGCAGCACAGAGAAGTCTGTGACTTTCCTGAGGTGGCACAGCTCTTGGCACCAAGGGTGCTGGAATCTTGTCCATCCCTCTGCCCCACCTCCGAAGGTTGGATGAGGAGACTGAGGCCCCAAGGGGATGCGGCTTCCACAGAGCTGGAAGCTCAGTGACCAGGCAGGGCTGACGGTGTGGGGGTGGGAAGAGGGGTGTCGTGTTGTGAGCCTGTGCTCTTTCTCCTGATACTGGAGGAGGGGTGGGGTGCAAGGACCCTGCCGATTGATTGATGATGGCGATGAGGGGGAGGCATGCTGGCCTGCTGCACCTGCAGAGGTCCAGTCCTGTAGTTAGCCCCCTGGGCTGTGGGTCAGTGCTATCGTGCAGCAGAATCCTCTCCACCCTCTCAGTCAAGGGCTGCACTGTCTCGCCCCAGACTAGCGGTGAGGTGGTCAGACCCAGGATGTCAGCGCTCTTGAGGACAGACAGCTGGAGACCCTCACAGTGAAGGCCGGCGGTGGATATCCAAGCACAGTGAGGTGGAACTGGGTGGGGATGCTAATGAAAATTGGAGAACTCCCCTTTGTCCTGATTCCCACATCTACTACCTGCAGACAGAAGAACCTGGGTAAGAGAGCAGCCCCCAAGCCCACTCTCCTCTCCGCATGTCCTGTTGCCAGATTGAACACAGAACAATATAGGATGTCCAGATAAGTTTGAGTGTCAGACAACACGGGACTAATATTTTAGGGTAAAGACACCCCAGTTTACTGGGCTGAGCTGTGCCCCCCAGGAATTCCCCTCCTGAAAGAGTCCTGGAGGAGTGAGCTCCTGGCCTCAGTTCATTAAAAAAAGTGAAAAAAAGAAGTTGCTCAGTCGTGTCCAACTCTTTGTGACCCCGTGGACTGTAACGTACCAGGCTCCTCTGTCCATGGGATTTTCCAGGCAAGAGTACTGGAGTGGGTTGCCATTTCCTCAGCTCATTAATGCTCTCTATCCCAGCCAGTCTAGATAGGAGGAGACATTTGTTTAATTAGGGAGTCCCAGGTCTGGGAACAGCCTCTCCCACCTAAAGACAGGGCACAAGCTTGTCCAGGGTCAGCTCCTGACCCAGTGAGGTCAGCTGCTTGGGCCATGGAGCATCTCTCCAGGGGCTCCCCGATATGGCTTTTTCCCCTGAAGCCAAAACCAGTCCTTTAATTGGTGACCTTGAGCCTTCAAACCAGACAGGCTGGGTGAAGCCAATGCCCTGCCACCACCCTCATAGGTTAAGAGCTGCATCCCCTAGACCAATTTAAGTTAAATTTCTATCACTTCTCTCTCAAAGATTCTTAACTGATGCAGTTCCCAAAAGAAACTGCATACCTTTTCTTAGAAATGTATCTTAAGAACAAGGTATCTCAGCCCTTGGTAACAGCCCTAGGTCTAGAACCTTTGCAGACAAAATTGCTGAGCACTGTCCAATTTAATTTTCTCCTCTTGTAATGTGAGTTGATCCCCGTGGTCAGACAGAAAGCAGAAAATACTAAGTGCAGACTCCATGTCCCTCCTGGATTAGCAGGGCCAGAGAACGGTTGTCACACCCGCTTCCAGGCTCCTGGCTCTGAGCTAAGATAATCCTTTGTCTTATTTCCTGTGGGAAGGAGGTGAGATTCCTGGACCAAGACAACCTTGGGAGGGAACCGCCTCAGGAGGCAGAGGGACCTCTTCCCCATGATGTCTCTGGCTCAGCATCACAAGATGCACAAATGTCCAGCTGGTCGGTGGGGGTCAACATGTATGTCCTCAGTCCTGCTTCTTAAGGACCCCTCCTCAACCTGCTGAAGGGGGAAGTCTGTCTGCCTGTTAAGACTGTAGGCAACTTGAAGGCAGTCTTTGGACTTTCTAATTCCTCCGTCTCTCCCCACTGTGCCAGGACAGAACTCCTGTAAGGTGTGGATTCTGGGGTGGATTCTCTCATCCTTCCTTCTGTATCCCTCCCACCTGCTGAGACAGCTCAGACTTTCCAGCCTTTTGGAAAGTTATTGAATGTGTTTTCTGCTTTCTGTCTGACCATGGGGATTAACTCACATTACAAGAGGAGGGGGTTAAATTGGACAGTGCTCAGTACTTTAGTCTGCACAGGCTCTAGACCTTGGGCTGTTACCCAGGGCTGAGATAGCTTGTTCTCCAGATACACTTCTAAGAAAAAGATTTGCCGTTTCTTTTGGGGACTATGTCAGTTAGGAATTTTTGAGACAGAAGTGATAGAAATTTAACTTAAATTGGTCTAGGCAAAGGAGGGGTATATTTATTGGTTGAAAGTAAATTGACTTCAAGATTTGCTGAGTCCAGGGGCCCCAGTGATGTCACTAGAATGTCAGCTATGGAGACAAAGAATGAATACAACCCTTTTTGGAGGTGAGGGGAGGGATAAGGTGACCCTTTCAGAATTTTTTTTCCTTTTGAGGTTATAACAATGAGAAAGAGAGGGGAATAAAGGAGAGACAGGGAGAAAAGGGGAGAGAGAGAGACTATTACCCTGCGACACACAGGCAACCATAGTCAGATGCTTTGAATATTGTTGTTGAAGCTGGACTTGGGGTGCATGCTCGATTGTGTCTGACTCTTTTGTGACTGCATGGACTGCAGCCAGCCAGGTTCCTCTGTCTGTGAGATTCTCCAGGTAAGAATACTGGAGTGGGTTGCCACTTCTTTCTCCAGGGGATCTTCCTGACCCAGGGATCAAACCTATGTCTCTTTTGTCTACTGAATTGGCAGGCAGATTCTTTACCACTGCACCACCTGGGAAGCTAGACATGGAGTAGGAAGAGTTAATAGCTATTTTTTTCCAGGCTACCAAACTCAGACCTTCCTCTGCTAACAATAAGTCTAGAAGTTCACTCCAAGAGCAGAGACAATCTACACACTCAGATTGGTTTCTAAAGTACCTTCAGCATACATGCGCACACACACACACACACACACACACAGGGCTGCCACTGCTGTGAAGGATCTGACAGTCTCTCTGTGGGTGGTTTCTGGCTTTTGGAGAAAGTCTAAGGGTCATAGAGGATAGAAGTTTTGCCGGGGGCTGGGAGTTGGCAAGTAGACCTAACCAAGAACTAGGTAGGGGTAGTTGACTATAATAACGTTTTTGTCTAATTTCATCTTTCTGCACAAGGGGAAACAGAATCCCAGCCCATAGAAAGGACTTGCATAATGCTATTCAGTGAGATAGCAGTAGGCAGAGGCTCGCCAGCTGCTGACTCCTGGGGCAGTGCTCCTTGCCCCACCTTCCCCTGTCCCTGGGTGCCCAGTGCTCTTATGCTGCCCCATAGCTGCCCAGGGCTGTGCTAGAAGTAGGGTGTGAAGAGAAGCTGTAGGGAAGTAACTCAGCATGATACAGCCAAGCCACACTCCCTGATGGGATCAGCTATCCCAAACCTTTCTTTCTTGCATCTTTTTCCTTCTGCCAAGAGCCTAGGTGCTATAGACTGAATGTTTGTATCCCTCCAAAGCAGAGACATTACTTTGCCAGCAAAGGTCTGTCTAGTCAAGGCTATGGTTTTTCCAGTAATCATGCATGGATGTGAGAGTTGGACTGTCAAGAAAGCTGAGCGCTGAAGAATTGATGCTTTTGAACTGTGGTGTTGGAGAAGACTCTTGAGAGTCCCTTGGATTGCAAGGAGATCCAAACAGTCCATTCCAAAGGAGATCAGTGCTGGGTGTTCTCTGGAATGAATGATGTTAAAGCTAAAACTCCAATACTTTGGCCACCTCATGTGAAGAGTTGACTCATTGGAAAAGACTCTGATGCTGGGAGGGATTGGGGGCAGGAGGAGAAGGGGACAACAGAGGATAAGATGGCTGGATGGCATCACCAACTCGATGCACATGAGTTTGAGTTAACTCCAGGAGTTGGTGATGGACAAGGAGGCCTGGCGTGCTGCAGTTCATGGGGTCACAAAGAGTCGGACACGACTGAGCGACTGAACTGAACTGAACTGAAGTTCATATTTTGAAACTTAACCCCCAATGTGATGGTGTTAGGAGGTAGGGTTTGAGGAGGTGATTAAGACATGAAGGTGGAGCCCTCTTGAATGGGATCTATAAAAAAGACCCTGCTGGGACGTTCCTGGTGGCCCAGTGGTTGGGACTTTGCCTTTCAATGCAGGGTGTGTGGGTTCGATTCCTGATCTGGGATCTAGGATCCCAAATGCCTCATTGTCAAAAAATGAAACTTAAAGAAAAAGCAATATTGTAACAAACTCAGTAAAGACTTTAAAAATGGTCCACATCAAAAAATCTTTAAAAGAAATCCATATATCTCCACCCCTTCTGTCCTGTGGGATTTCAATGAAGACAACTTATGAGCTCTCGCCAGACACTGAATCTGCCTGCACCTTGATTCTTGTATTTCCCAGTCTCCAGAACTAAGAGATATAAATTTCTGTTGTTTAATCCACCCAATCTATGGTATTCCTAGTTCATACAGCAGACTGAATGAACTAAGATGCTAGGAGAGGTAGTTGAACACTTAACCAGCCCCCTAGTTCTCCCTGGAACCCTCCTCATCTCCTCTCTCATGGCTGACCCATTCTTATTCTTCAAGCATTAGCCAAGAATCACCTTCTCCAGGAAGCTGTCTCCTCAACTGAGTGTTCCTGCCACGTTCCCAGAGCACCCAGGTCTCATTGTTGGATCAGTCACCACCTTACCCTGGGGGCCTGTGACTGTCTGTTTCTCTCCCTACACTGTATGCTCCTCAAAGGCATAGGGATTTGAGAATTTGGATATATACATCTTAGGGAGGCTCTTATTCAGCTTACCACATATCCATCTCATTTAATCCTTGGGTGGTAGTGCTATGACATAGCTCCATTAAACAGAAGTAGAAAAGTGCATGGCACAGAGTAGGCATTCAATAAATGTTGATGGAGATGATCTGCTGTAAGAGTTGTCCTTCCCTGGACAGAAGTCCCTGGAGTGTGTATTCAGTCTTGTGTCTGCCCTAAAGTCTTCTCCCTCAGTCTCCTCCCCTGGAAGAAGATAGGGGTTCAGTCAGAGTGCTCAGCACTCATTTTCCCCTGGAATGGCTCTGTCTCCCCATTGAGACAGAATCTCCTTTGAAGCAAAGATGAACTCTTATATGTCTTCTGAATTCTTTGGCTCTTTTCACACTGCTATTGACTTTCAAAGACACTTTTTTCTCCCTTTTAGTCCGTGAAAGGAGGGAGCATATGCCCATTTTGCAGAACAGCAAAGCAAGGCTCAGGCTAGATACAGAATCAGTTCTTGAAAGGTATTGGTTGATGGACTCTCTCTTGCTCCCAACCCTTAGTCTCATGACTTCCAGCTCTAGGGATTCTCTACACCCTCAGCAGCCCCAGTCTTAAGTCCCATCTCTGCTCTTGGCTGCCTTTTGTTGTCTCTCTCCACCATTTAACTTTTGGATATTCTTCCTTTGGTGTGCATGTGCACACACACACACACATACACACACACGCACACACTGTTCCAGCTCCCAGAATATTTCCAGGACTGACATCTTTACACAGTCCTTAACTCTCCCCCATCTTTATGTGTAAAATGCTGAACTTGCCTTTGCTTGACCTCCTTCCCCTTGTGTCAGGGACCAGATTTACACATACTTCACTGCACAGCTTTCTGTAACTTCAGAAATGACCATAGGGTAATCTAATTTTTCTTTAGTAGAAACACCTAACAATCACCCTGGCAGTGATTAAGAGCTTCAGGTCTAAAAATCAGACTACCTAGGTTAGAATCCAGGTTTTAGCACTTGTCAGTTGTGTGATCTTAAGAAAATAGATTAAGACAACCTAAAAATTCCATGGATGGAGGAGCCTGGTGGGCTACAGTCCATGGGGTCACAAAGAGTTGGACACCACTGAGCGACTTCATGATTCACGATATTGAATGGGAGAAAACATTTGCAAATGATGTGTCTGATAAGAGGTTCCTATCCCAAACAAACAAACAGCTCATACAAGTCAATATTTTTAAAATCTGATGGAAAAATGGTGAGAAGACCTGATTTGATGTTTTCCCAAAGAAGGCATACAGATGGCCAAGAGGCACATGAAAAGATGCTCAACATCACTAGTGGAGAAATGCAAACCCAAACCAGAATAAGATATCACCTTACACCTGTCAGAATGGCTATCATCAAAAAGACCACAAAGAAAAAATGTTGGCGACAATGTGGAGAAAAGGGAACCTTGATGCACTGTCAGTGGGAATGTAAACTGGTACAGCCATGAAAGACAAATACTATATGTTTTTATTTCTATGTAGAATCTAAAAAAATAAAACAAATGAATGATATAGCAAAATAGAAATAGATCCAGAGATACAGGGAACAAACTAGTGGCTGCCATTAGGGAGCGGGATGGGGGAGGTGCAAAACAGGAGTAGGGTATGAAGAGGTATACTACTAGGTATAAAATGATATGATACAAGGATGTAATATATGGTATATGGAATATAGCTAATATTTTATAACTTTAAATGGAGTATAATCTATAAAAATATTGAATCACTATGTTATACACCTGAAACTAAGTAAATCAATTGTACCTTGATTAAAGTAAAAAAATCAATTTTGCTGTAAAAAATAAAAGAAAAAAAGTACATTAACTTTTCTGAGCTCAGTTTCCTTATCCACAAAAGTGAAGGTGCTGTTTTTCAGGCAAGATTTGCTTAGTGGTCCCAGCTTCTGCCCCTTTCTCCATTTTTGTCACAACACCGTTCCTTTCCTGAACAACCCTTCTCCCTCATCCCGATGCTTGCCAACACAAGTTATCTGGAAGGGGAGGTGACATCAGTCATGCACACTTTACGGGGGATTTAATCTGCTGTTTCTCTTCCCAGGGCCATTTTCCCCTTGGAGCCCCTTTTGCTATCACAGGCAGGAGGCCCAGACCTGCAAATTGCAGACCAGATCTGCAAATGGGAATGAGATCCTGGACAACCAGTTGAAGGAGGCACTGCAGAAGACACTCCTTCACACCCATAGTGTCCCATAAATAGATAACCATCTTGCAATCATCCCTGCTTTTTCCGTTATGTTGACTTGGTGGGGGAGAGGAGGTGTTGGCACCTGGAGGAGATGTGATAGAAGGCATTCCTGAATGACTTCATCTCTGGGCTTTGCCTCTCAAAATTCCTGTCAAATCAGCTCTACCCTTTAAGGGACGGAAGAAGGGTCAGCATTCCAGAAGTTCCTTGTCATACCCAGACTTTTAATCAGGTGACACTGGAGAATTAGCATCCTAGTGCAGGAGGACGTGAGAGGGCGGGGAGGGGGTCTCAGGCGTCTCTTGGCTCCTGCCCCGTGCTTGTCTTTCTGGCAAGACGGGAGTTGAGGAGAGCAAGAACTCTTGCGTTGGTGGCTCAGCGTGATCAGAACCACGGACAGCGGTCAGCGCGCCCGGGGGACCGGCGGTCTGGCGCAGGGCAGAGTTGCAGGCTTGCGCGCTTTCAGGCGGGGTGCCGAGTTCCAGGCGGGGAGCGAAGACGCGCTGCAGCGATGGGGTGTTGGCTGGGGCTGTTCTTTGTGAGTCACCTCGTGCGCCCGGCATTTGCGTCGAGTCTCTGATCGCTGGGGTTCTCTCTGCTCAATCCAGGAATGGGGGTGGGGAGGAAAGAAAAAAATCCACGCTAATGCCCCCGGAGGTTTCGCAGGAAAGGAAGCAGAGAGAGACGAAGGACCTATTGGTGTCTACTCCTCCCTGCCTACGCCCCCACTCCCGCATCCCACCCCTCCAACCGCCCCCCCCCCCGCCCCCCACCCAGGGCACGCGTTCCAGCTCCCGGTCAGGTCCATTTCTATACAAGGCCTGCTCTCCCCAGCCTCCACCCCCTCGGCGCGGAGAGGTGCATTCCCCCGCCCTGAGCTCAGCGGGTCGGGCCGGAATGCGGCCGATAAATCAGAGATAACCCAGAGAGGCAGGGCCGGCCCGGCTCCCAGGACCAGGAATAAAAGGCCGCTGTTGCCCAAGGATCCGGGAGAGCGCCCACCGGGCTCTTTGAGAAGGTGAGACGTGAAGCGCAACCCAGCGAAGCAGCCGCGGCCGCAACCTCTATCCGCTCCGCCAGCAACATGGACCCCCAGACGGCGCTGTCCCGGGCGCTTCTGCTTCTCCTCTTCTTGCACCTGTCGCTGCTAGGATGTCGTTCGCACCCGGTGGGTGGCCCCGGCCCGGTCTCGGAACTACCTGGGTTACAGGTGAGCGCTGCTGAACTGCGTAAACCCGGTTCGCCAGGAGGGCGCGGACAGCAGCAACTAACGGGTCCCCATCCACGCCCCTACTTACATCCCAAGAGGTCCCCACCCTCCCTAGGGAATTAGTGATATGAGAATCAGAAAGGGAATCAGAAAATGGCGAGACCGGGTGCGGGAAGCCAGTACTCAGCGCGGTTGGATCGCTTTGGCGCCGTCGAGGGCGGCTGGGCCCAGGTGCGGGTTTCTGAAGCTCTGGCTCCCCCACCGTGCATTGCAGGAGCTGCTGGACCGTCTACGGGACAGGGTCTCGGAGCTGCAGGCGGAGCAGCTGCGCGTGGAGCCCCTCCAGCAGGGCCAGGGCCTGGAAGAAACCTGGGATTCCCCGGCGGCAGCCCCCGCGGGGTTCCTCGGGCCCCACCACAGCATCCTCCGGGCCCTGCGGGGCCCCAAGATGATGCGCGACTCTGGCTGCTTTGGACGGAGGCTGGACCGTATCGGCTCCCTCAGCGGCCTGGGCTGCAACGGTGAGCACCTATCCCCATTCCAACTGCACATCATTAGAGCCACTTCTGGGTCCGATGTCTCAGGAGACCAAATTTTGAACAAAGAACATCACTCTTCTTTGCTGGCAGTCCTCAGGGCCAAGGCATGCCTTTCTGGGAATATTAAATTTGGACAACATTCATTATCATGTCTGGGAGCCCCTTCTATCCACCTCCTGCCTCTGACTGAAAGGGGCAGAATCACCTTAGGATGTAATTCAGTCACTATTCAGCAGGCCCTCCTTGGAGCAGAGAATAGTTAACATTTTTCCTCCTGGTTTCCCCTGAACTGTCTAAAGCTGTGAAGGCAGAGGGGAAGGTCACCAGGGGGGATGGTAATCCCCGGTTTACAAGGAGGAAGGGGAGGTCCAGGGAGATGGGTTAGTCCAAAGTCCCAAACATGCAGATGAACTGAAGAGGGGGGTGGCAGGGGTGGCACAGGGTGAGGGCAAGCTCAGATCCTGCCTGTCTCCCACCTCAAAGTCATCATCACCCTCTCTTTCCCCCCCCCACAGTGCTGAGGAGGTACTAAGAGGAGGTCCTGGCTGCAGATATGGCTGCATCTGATTCTCCATCAACCCCTGATCCCCTTGGAAGCAACTCCTATTTATTTTTATTTATTTATTTATTTGGTTGTTTTATATAAGATGGTTCTTCTCTTTGGACACAAATTTTCCATGATGAAATAAAGTCAGTATTATAGCTTTTTCCTTTTGAAATTCATTTGTCTCAGTGTTTAAAAAAAATAATGCATCATTTAAAAACAACAACAACAACAAAAAACCCTGTGTTTTCTTGCAAGTCCCAAAGGTGTCCATTTAATGGTGGGGTGGGGACACAGCTTCAAGGGCTGATGATCAAGCAGTTGGTGGGAGGGGGACTACTTTTCTTGAAAGATTTTCTTGTTTGGAAATATCTCTAAACACTCAGACACTTGAGACACTTTCCAGAAACTACTTTTGAAAGCCTGACAGTTTCTCCGTGGGAGCTGAATAGACCCTGATGTATTCCTGCTGCATGAGGGTGTGTGGCAGGGTATTTGCCCCTTGACAATAGCCTTCCTTCTGCCTAGAATTCTGTGACTGAAGGCACTCTCCGTATATTTGTTGTTTCCAGAAGCTCTCAGAGATCGAGGGCAGTGTGTGTGTGTGTGTGTGTGTATCAGAGAGAGAGAGAGAGAGAGAGACAGGGATGCTGGCTCATTTGCATTCCTGATGAGTGAGTTCTCCCTCCTGCCTCCAACCTCAGGTTCAGGCCTTCAATTCCTGATGTCATCCTGGAAAGGTGACTTCAAAACCCTGAGTTTAATAGCATTTTCATTTTCTGAGCCCACAAGCATAGAAGTGCCTGAAAGAGGCCCAGCATTTCAGAGTGCCCTTCCCTTGGGGTCCCACATTTTTACTTCCTCTCTGCCCTAGAGAGGAAAGATTTTTATTCTAAGGCAGGAAAAGAGACAAGCCCCAGAACCCTACTGTGCTGCCTTAATCAGCTGGGAGTCCTGGTAGGGGGTCACTTCCCTCTCCTCTCAGGATGCCCCTCCCCCTGCATCTTGGGTTCCAGGCATCCCACGTCATGTGATGGAACTTGCTCTTGCTTTCAGCCTATGCAGTTTCTTTTGCCAAGAATGCCTTTTATGGTACCAGCTCAGCAGGAGGACAGGACTATAAGTATCTCCATTTTATGGACGAGAAAACTGAGACCAAGAAAAGGGAAGCATCTTACATAAAAGCATACAGCTGCTAAGTTCCAGAGCTAGAATTTGAGCAGGGATCCTTGTGAATCTGGAGCCTGTACTCTTTCCCTGAGCTCCAGACCTTTAACTGCACTCATGACTTTCCTGCTGTCCTCATCTGATGTTTCTTTGAGTGAGGGGGAACCAGAATTGGTGGATCTTTGTGTTATTTCTCATTTTAACCCAGTTTGCATCTGAGGTGATAGGTATCTAATGAGTTTAAAGTTTTGAAAATAAGGTTTTAGGGCCAATTTATTCTCAAAACAAAACAAAAAACCCGTGAGTCATCTTTGCCTAATTGTTTTGGCCCTGGGTGGTAATGAGTAATTAGCATAATTAACATTTATAAAGGACTTATAATGTCCAGGCACAGTTCCATGAACTCATATCAGCCCTCACAACAGCATGCAGGAAGAACTCTTATTATTGTTCATTTTACAAATTGAGGCACAAAAAGGTAATATATCTTGCTCAGGGTCTCTCAGTTGGTAAAGTGGCAGAGCCAGGATTCAAGCCCACACAGGCTGGCCCAACATCCATACACCTAATCACTGACCAATCCATCCCTTCCCAGGCCAGTGAATTAGGCTTGCTGGTGGGATGGATGGTCCCCTCGTAATAGCATCAGTCAGTTCAACATCTGGGGCCAGTGCCTGTTGTCAACTTCCCTCCCCTGCTCAGGTGATGAAGACAGATTCCTCCCAGAACACCCACTTTACAAACCCAGCCAGCACTTCAGAAGTCTTCCAGGTAAGTCCAGTTCTTCCATAAATAGGGCTCAGGTGATAAGAGTCTGTGCATGATACAGACACATCTGTTACTTGAGGCTTTTCACCCAAGCCACGGTCCAGGAAAAAGGACTCTAAAACAAACCGAAGAGCCAAATGTGACTTCTGGAGGGTGGGGAGTTGGTGGTCTGATGTACCCAGCGGAATGACATCTCAGCAAGCTCCTCCTGTTTGATGTTTGTGGGCAGTGAAATGGCACATGAACTGTCTAAGGATGCCCTTTAAAACCAGCCCTCCCTGACCTGTGGCCCTGGCCCTTCAAACACGTCCCCATGGAGCTACAGCCATGGCCTTAATCTCCCTGACTTACCTATGATCAACCTTGTCCTCCAAAGAAGCTGCTAGATAATGTATCTCCATGGATGCTTGTCACTGTAACCTACCCAGAAAAACATGGTGAACACAGACCCATGCTTCACAGCCCACAGCTTTGCTGCTGAAAGGAGCTTCAGTAGAGGGTGGGCCTGCTCTGCTGGGTCTCCAGTGTTAAAGCTATTGAATGAAGTCAGGACAGAGTTGGACCTGAATTCTTCATCTCTTGTCACTGATTTTACACTCCCCTCTCCATCCTTTTTGGGGAAGCTTTGACCTTCTTGAGAATGATTTGTGGCAAAAAAGTGCATCTCCCCCCACCTCCACAGAACCAGGTCTAAGCACGAAGTCATGAACTTGGCCATTTGTCTTGTTTATGTTGCAGTTCTCAGCTGTCTATCTTTGTAGAATTTTTCATGAAATCAGTGCATTTCCACTAAGAGGCCTGTCTCTCTCATGGAATGAAGAGCCAGGCCTCATGGAACTGTGTGGGCATTCTATAGCATTTCAGCCCTGGGACAGTGGCTCCCACTCTCTTGCCCCTAGTATTGTGTCTCTGACACTGCCAAACACAATCCTTTCCCTCACAGTGCACAACAGCCCTGCTTCCATCTGGAAGTATCCCACTTTCCTGCCCCAGGACTTTCTCTGGCAGCCAGAGCCCACTTCCTGGGGGCAGGCAGGAATCTGGGAAATTGACATGGACCAGGAGCAGCACTCAACCCATACCAAGTAGTGCCTTCGGTTCACAGGCAGTGTGCATCTTTTACTGGTCCCCAGATTTCTCTGCAGGGGATGGGGATTAAGTTTCAGCTGCCCATGGTGATCACTAAACCCCTCTCCCTGGTCACTTCCCCAGTCTCCTGCCAATATTTCCTGGGATTGTCTCCAAAATAAACTACTTTGCTTGAATACATGTCTCAGGCTCAGGAGAACCCAAACTAAGACACTCCCAAATGAGTAAACCTTCTTCCAGGGCTCCCCACCCTTGATGACTTCAGCCCTTGGAATCTTCCTTGACTCCCTTCTTTGACTGGACCACCCAGGCAGGTACCATGTCCATTCCTCCTTCTTTCCCTCACCACTCATGCCCATATTGGTACACCAGCTTCCTAACTGGCCCCCCCTGTTCCAGGCTTTCTACTTGGTTCTTCCTGCATCAGGGGGACAGAGCAGAACCATCATGCCTTAGCCAGAGGGAGACTCCTCCTCTCTGTGAGGCCCCCAAGGAGGGCATGTATTCCTTGGAGGGCATACACCCAGATATGTCCATGGGTGGTGTGCTGGAGTGGGGGTGGTGAATCAGGTCACTGCGGAGGAAATTAAGATGAGGTCATCCTGGAGTAGGGTGGGCTCCTGATTCAGTATAAGTGAGTGACTGTTAGCTACTCAGTTGCGTCTGACTCTTTGTGACCCCATGGACTGTCATCCACCATTCTCCTCTGTCCAAGGAATTCTCCAGGCAAGGATACTGGGGTGGGTTGCCATTGCCTTCTCCAGGGGATCTTCCAGATCCAGGGATGGAACCTGGGTCTCCTGCATTGCAGGCAGATTCTTTATAGTCTGAGCCACCAGCGAAGCCCAATTCAGTCTGACTGGTGTCCTTACAAGAAAAAAAGAAAGAAACCCAAGAAGGAAGAGATGACGATCAGAGAGATGCATCTGTAACCAAGGAATGCCAAAGGCTGCTGGCAGCTACCAGAAGCTTCAAGAGACAAGGAAGGATCCTACCTTACAGGTTTTAGAGGGAACATGGCCCTGCTGACTCTTCGATTTTGGACTCTAGCCTTCAGAACTGTGAGACAATACAGTCCAGTTGTTTTAAGATACCCAGTTTGTAGTACTTTGTAACAGCACCCCAAAGGATCCGATGCAGTGCCCTCATCCTTTTCTTTCCTCACAGACTGTTCCAAGATGCTGGGCCCCATGAAATTCTCTGGAGATGTGCACCATGAACAACCAACCAACAACCAACCAACACACTGACCAACCAATAACCAACCAACCTACCACTAAATTGTTTTCTCAAAGCTGTGACCAACTTGGTAACATATCACTGTGTATTTGCTCTTTCTCTTTCCTTACCTGTGGTGGGCAGCCTCTGAGATGGTCTGCAGTGATGCTCATCCCCTAGTATTCATGCCCTTGGTAATCACCTCCCTCTGAGTATGGGCTGGACTTAGTGACTCACTTCTAATGAACAGAGGACAACAAAAATGATGGGATACCACTTCCAAGATTAGGTTACAAAAAGATGGCGGTTTTCTCTCTACCTAAAAGAAGTCAGCTGCATCTCTATGGAGAAGTCCATGTCATTAGGAAACGACATCTCCAGGCAACAGTCAGTGAGGACCCAAGGTTTGCCAAAAGACACATGATTGACCTTGAAAACAGGTCCCCAGCCAAGCCTTGAAATGACCATAGCCCTGGCCAACATCTTAACTGTAGCCAGTGCAAGCTCTGAGAAAGTTGGTACCCAGTTAAGCAGAGCCAGATCCCTGGTCCACAGAAACTGTTAGATAATAGATATGTGTTGATTAAAGTTGCTTAGGTAGGGACTTCCCTGATGGTCCACTGATTAAGAATCCGTCTGCCAATGCAGGGGACACAGGTTCTGTCCCTGGTCTGGGAACTAAGATCCCACATGCTGAGGGGAACTAAACCTGTGGTGCCACAACTACTGAGCCCTCGCACTGCAACTACTGAAGCCCACACACCTTAGAGCCCATACTCTGCAACAAGAGAAGCCACTGCAATGAGAAACAAGCATACCATAACCAGAGAGTAGACCCCACTCACTAGAGTGAAGCAACTAGAGAAAGCCCGTGCACACCAACAAAGAGCCATTGCAGCTGGAAAAACAAAAGGTTGCTAAGAGGTGGGTAATTTGTCATGCAGCCATAGTTGACTAATTCTTCCCTTTTCCCCTCACTCTTATTTCACTTGAAGTAGAAGCCCCAAAAGCTTTAGCAAATACACTTGCCTTGGGCCTTTTCCCCTGGGCAACCTGCCCCCAAATTCCAGTTTCAGTGACCTCCAGTTTGCACCAAAGAAACAGAACATTATTTTCAAAGTCTAAAGCAATCATTCCTAAATACGGACCAGTGTCCTACCGATTTCTCCCAACCGGGGCTTCTGCTTTAGGCTCTTTAGGTCTGACAGAGTCATGCCAGGAATGTGATGGGTTTTTCACACCAGTTCTGCACAGGTGTAACATCTCTGGGGACTCGTGGCTCCCTGAAGCGGCCCACAGCATCCCCCTGGAGGATCATGAAACCAAACTCAGCTAGAGACGAGATGCCCCAATTCTGGATTCTCCCAGCCATTTGCAACCCTCATTCCATCATATGACTAAGACGACTTCTTTCCAGTGATAAGGAAATAAAGGCTTTTGATTTTTCAGCTAGTGGAAGAGGTGGGGGTGGGGGGTGGATCTGATCTCCTGTGTCTTTTGCTTTTCACTCCCACAGGCTGGCTTCTAAACACCCCATTAAATATTAACTCTTTCACACACATATCCTGAAGTGGATCAGGGGCATGGAAAGAAAGAGAAAGTGTACGTCAAGTCATTTTCCATTTCAGGCTCAAATCAAAGGCTTTCATAGCACTGGGGTAATGAGTATATTGGGGACTCTCTGTTTTCCCTGGGCTCTGTTAGTGCAGGAGGTGGTGTTCTGTACAAAGTCCTCAGGGCAGAAACTAAGTATTCTTTTCTTGCCACCCACCTTCTGCCAAAAAAAAAAAAAAAAAAAACACAAACAAAAACAGAGACAAAAGAAGAAACTCAAAAAATGACACTTGTGCCCCTACTCCAGATTCACTCTGGAAGGGGAAAAGTTTTAATAATAAAAGTAAACTGAAAAAAGTTCTAAATTCTTCTTCTGGAAACTTGCATGGGACTTTCACTTTTCCTTGAGCCACTGACAGACTTCAGAAGAGGCGCTGGATGCAAGAGCAGCATCAGCCCTCAGAGGCTAAGCCACAGCAGAGGCCACCCACCATGGTGCCCTTCCGGAAGTCTTGCCTGCATCAAAAGCCTATCTCAAAGGACATCTCCAGGAGACAGCCTGTGTGACGCACACTCAAGGAGCATCAGTTCCCCCAGGGTGGCTGCTCACTGAATCCTCTGCTAATAATAACCCTGCTACCCGAGCAATTAAGCTGTGAGCTCATTCTAGGATACGTTAGGATATGGTGGTTCTTGGCCTCCCGAGATACATATGTGCAGAAAGTCTCCTTGAAGGTCAAAAGTCAAGGGATACCAGGCCATAATGGGTCTTGCTTCTTTCCTCCCAGACGCCTCCCTACTCAGAATTGCACTCATTTTGGATTTGAAGTTGAGTTTGGCCAATCCAAATTAGTAAAGGGGTTTGCTTTCTCCTTTAGAATAAAGCTACCCTGGATGTCTCTCGTGTCCTCTGGACACGTACTGCCCTGATACCCTGTCCTCTTGCTGTGTAACAGCCTCTCCATCTGAGCAGCCAAGGACTAAGCATAGGTGGAAGAGGGTCTGGCTAGGACAGAGCTGTCATTCCATTTGCAATTCCTGAAGTTCTAGAGGGTAGATTGAAACAAGTTAGGTGTGTAAATAGGTCACGGTAAGGCAGGAGATAGATGGGCTCCAGTTTAGGCATTCAAAGCTAGCTTCCTGTTTACATTTCATGGGGCAAGAAAAAGGGGGCTTCAGGCTGGACCTGTACAACTAGCATCCTGTTTACATTGCCTGAGACAGGACATAGGTGGGCTCCAGGTTAGGCACTTTCCAGGTGGCTCAGTGGGAAAAGAATCCACCTGACAATGCAGGAGACGCAGGAGACACAGGTTTGATCCTCGGGTTGGGAAGATCCCCTGGAGAAGGAAATGGCAACCCACTCCAATATTCTTGCCTGGAAAATTCCATGGACAGAGGAGCCTGGTGGGCTACAGGCCATGGGGTCACAAATAAAGCCCCAGAGATGCATGCAATTTGACTGCTTGGGGCTGCAATGCAGGGTTCTCATCCCTTCAGTGCAGTGTTTCCCCTCTGGACTTGATTGAGCACACATGCACTCTCTCACTCCTGTTTACCCTCGGAAATGAAAGTAACAATAGAAACAGGGTAAATAGCCAGGCTTCGTCTCTTATGCACACCTTAAGATAACAATCATGGCAAGAACAGAAAAGGGCTAAACCTTGTTTGAGTGAAGGGTCAAAAAATCACATATTCCCCCTCCTTGGGGCAAGGGAGACACTACACAAGTGCAGAAAGTCTCCCTGGGGGTCAAAAGTCAGGGGATGCCAGGCCATAATGAGTCTTGCTTCTTTCCTCCCAGATGTCTTTGTGTTGAAATCTATTTGGTTGGGAGGGGAGGGTCTTGAGACAAAGTAGCCAGGAGGGGCAAAACAAGACTATTGGCCAGAGGGGAGACAAAGACGCAGAAAACTGGCCCTTTATAACGATTTAAACTTTCCAAAGGTGTGACTCTGGAGACAGCTCTCACAGAGTTCGCCCATGCGTCTTTCTGCAAGCACTCTGCCTTTCCAATAAACATTTTACTTTTCTCTTTACCTTCTACCTCCTCATCAGAATTCCTTCTTATCTCAGTAGGCAAGGACTGGGGATTTAGGCCCTAGCTGCTGGCCTCTCTGGTCTAACGGTTAGGATTCTTGGTCAGGGAACTAAGGTCTGGATTCCAGCTCACTACTGCTGCTTACTGCAAGATACCACTTGCTGCTGTGTGCGTCCAAAATTAATGGGGCTTGGGTATGCTGATTTCCCGAGACAGTCCACATACTCACAGACTTGCCAAGCATGCAAAGCTACAGCCCCAGGACAGGGGGACGGCAGGAGGTGCTCAGAGGCAATCTAAAGGACTGGGACTAGGGCAGTGTTTAATCAGGAACTGAGACTAAAGGGATTGTTAAGGAAACTTTGTGCTAAGAAGCAGCAGTATCTGAGAAGTGGGCTGAAATTACAGGCTTTGGCGTCAGATCTGGGGTTCATGTCCTGATCCTGCTGAGTGACACTGGGCAAGTGACAGATGCTCTCAGGCTCAGTTCTGTCCCTCTGTGAATGGGGACAAAACCCACCTCCTGGGGCTTGTGATGAAAATGGAAGAATCCACATAAAGCTCTCAGCACCATGTCTCGCATATTTCAACCAAACAATAAAGATAACCATTATGAATATCATGCAGTTATATGGCAGTTCACACTTCTGATCAGTTCAGTCGCTCAGTCGTGTCTGACTCTTTGTGACCCCATGGACTGCAGCACACCAGACTTCCCTGTCCATCACCAACTCCCGGAGCTTGCTCAAACTCATGTCCTTTGAGTCAGTGATGCCATCCAACCATCTCATCCTCTGTTGTCCCCTTCTCCTCCTGACTCAATCTTTTGCAGCATCAGGGTCTTTTCCAATGAGTCAGTTCACCCTTCAAAATGCATTTATACAGTAACAGTTCTTTTAAGGCTCACAGATGAGGAAAAGAAGGCTACAAAGATGCATGCAATTTAACTGCTTTGGGCTGCAATGGAGGGTTCTCATCCCTTCAGTGTAGTGTTCCCCCTCTGGGTACATTGCATTGAAGAGTGTATAGCGTTGGGTCTGGCACTTAGTAAATGGAGGCCAGTGCTGTACATTTTCTCCAGTGGTTATGTATGGATGTGAGAGTTGGACCAGAAAGAAGGCTGAGCACCAAAGAATGGATGTTTTCAAATTGTGGTGCTGGAGAAGACTTGAGAGTCCCTTGGACTGCAGAGATCAAACCAGTGAATTCTAAAGGAAGTCAACCTTTAATATTCATTGGAAGGACTGATGCTGAAACTGAAGCTCTAATACTTCAACCACCTGATGGGAAGAGCTGACTCATTGGAAAAGGCCCTGATGCTGGGAAAGATTGAGGGCAAAAGGAGAAGGGGGCAGCCTCTGAAGAGATGGGTAAGATGGCTCAATGGACAAGAGTTTGAGCAAACTCCAGGAAATGGTGGAAAACAGGAAAACCTGGCATGCTGCAGTCCATGGGGTCACAGAGTTGGACACAACTTAGCAACTGAACAAATGAACAACAACAACAACCAAAAGAGGCCATTCATTGCAGATAGAGAGGCTCACTGCCTGGTGTTTCTCTTTGGGGGGCCAGGAAAACAGAGACCTTGATGGCTCATTGCTTGCTGGGCCTTAGAGAAGGACATGAAAGACCTTAAAGGAAACTGCATGGGTCACAGCTGCCTCCATCAGCCAACCTCACCTTGGGAGTGTTCCTAGGAAGGTGCGAGGTGTTACAAACTTCACATCCGAGTGTGAGTTTCTAGAAGCAGCAAGCTTCCATAAATGAAAATATCAGCATCCTTCTAGAGTCAAGTTCCCCCCACACCTTTGAGGGAACCATGCAGTGAAGGAGGGCAGGCTCTGCACAGGAATGATCGTGTTCCCAAAACTTGTCTTGTGTTTCTTTTGGGGAGTGGAGTTCTTGGGACATTGGTCCCATTTGGTTCCGGCTGACTTAGGACTCTAGAAAACTACTTTTTCTTCACCTGGACACTGAGAGGGACAGTCAGGGGTGGGGGAAGCCCTGCGGAGGGAGAGGTCTGCTCTCGCCACTGCTGATGAGTCAGGTGTGAGGCCAGCGCCAGCATCTGGACTAATTTGTCCTGAGCCGAGCAGCCGGCTGCCTGCCACATCCTCCCCTCCCGCCCTTATTTGGAGCCCTGACAGCTGAGCGGCAAACCAACAGGGGAGCTGGGCGCCCGCCAACCGTCACCCTCTGCTTCCCCGCATGAGTCCCGTTGCCGAGGAGAAAGAAGCCGGAGGCATCGTTGTGAGATAACCAAGGACTCTTTTTTGCTCTTCTCACACCTTTGAAGTGGGAACCTCTTGAGACAAATCAACAAGAATGTGGCTCCTGCAGCTGAGGGTCCTGGGGGTTGTCGGGGCTGCTCAAGGCAGAGGGGCTGTGACAAGCAGGCTGGACTGATAACTTTAAAAGGGCATCTTCTGCTGCTTCCTCACTCAGCTGCTTTATCACTGCAAGTGACAGAATGGGGAGGGTTCCGTCCCTCTCCCGGACGAGCTCCCAGAGAGCCAGGGGGCTATAAAAAGAGGAGGCTCAGGGCAGCTGGGAGACAGAGACGGACAAAGGCCAACAGCAAAAGGCCAAAGAGGACAGGGAGGAGGCAGCAAGCACCAGACCGACCATTCCTTGACCGACGCCAGTATGGGCTCCTCCGCCATCACCGTGAGCTTCCTCCTCTTTCTGGCATTTCAGCTCCCAGGGCAAACAGGAGCAAATCCCATGTATGGCTCTGTGTCCAATGCAGACCTGATGGATTTCAAGGTAGGGCCAGGGAAGCGGCATGGTCTGGGGTGAGGGGGGTTGTGACATTGTGCCAGGCAGCGAGACCTCTCCCTTTCCCTGTTTTCCTTTTGTAAAGAATTTGCTGGACCGTTTGGAGGACAAGATGCCTTTAGAAGATGAGGCTGTGCCCTCACAAGTACTAAGTGAGCAGAATGAAGAAGCTGGGGCCCCTCTCAGCCCCCTTTCAGAGATGCCTCCCTGGATGGGGGAGGTCAACCCAGCCCAGAGAGAGGGGGGCGTCCTCGGGCGGGGCCCCTGGGAATCCTCCGATAGATCTGCCCTCCTGAAGAGCAAGCTGAGGGCACTGCTCACTGCCCCTCGGAGCCTGCGGAGGTCCAGCTGCTTCGGGGGAAGGATGGACAGGATTGGAGCCCAGAGTGGATTGGGCTGCAACAGCTTCCGGGTAAGAGGACCTGAGAATGGAAATGGGATGGGGAGGAAGGAAATTGTGGCTTCATTGAAGTTCAAACCTTGTGAAAGAACATCGCCAGGGAATGCCTTCAGTAGGAAAGGGACAGCATAGAAGCAACCCCTTTGAAATTTCTGCCCCAGCTTGGCAGGGAGGAGGGTGTGCTCTGAGTCTCAGGACAATGATACCAACCTCAGCTACAGTTTGCTGAGAGAATGCCAAGAAAAAAAGACTTTACTGCCATGAGCACTGGGGACTTAAATTGTTCATGGGGCCAAATAACCTGTGCTTTGCTGATTGGTAGTTTGTGTCCTTTGCAGAATCATCAGATCCCAAAGGATTGAAATTGAGCAGGACTGACTTTACTAGTTCCTAATGGGCAATTTGTTTACCAGTTTATAGAAGTCAGAGGGTCATCAGGCTGGAGTGGAGGCTGGTGGGAAGGGAGCACAGTCTGATGAAGCTGGCTTTTCCGGTGGAGTCAGGTCACCAAACCAAACATGTCTCTGCTCTCTTGTAGTATCGAAGATAATGGCCAGGGAGGAAAAGGCAGGCCAGGCCCCGGGCAGTCTTCAAGAGAATCCCCTGGGGTCTCTCACTCAACTTTGTCGCATCTGGTTGCCATCAAGTTGAGCTGTGACGAGCATTCTATTCAAGCATCAGCTTCTTGTCAACATTTCTCACATTTTATGCTAAATGTAGACAAAGTGATTTAACTGTGGCTTCTCCACCTCTCCCACCCATGTGTTAAGTTTTAATCACCTGTTACCAACATCAGTTTGAAAATGAATAAACTTCAGCACCATGGACAGAAGCAGTAGGCTCGGGTTGGTGTGATTTCTTTCATTTCCGGAAGGGAGTTCAGCCTGATACTCCTTGTCATTTTACCTTTTGTTGGAGAGAAGAATTCTCAGTTCCTTTTTCATTCTTTTTTTAAAGGAATTAACTTGTTTGGGGGAACAGTTTTAGGTTCACAGCAAAATTGAGCCACTGAAGAGGTAGTTTCTTTGTATCTGCTTCTGAAATGGGTGTTGCCCTGGTTTACCTGTAACAGGGAGCAGGGCTACCGAGTCTCCGTACGTACCCCTGCCCACCCCTCGTTCACATCCTCTTCCATAACCAACATCCCCACCAGAGAGCGACACTTGTTACCATCGATGAACCTACACTGACACATCATAATCATCCAACATCCGTAGTTCACATCATGTTCATCCTTGGTGGTGTGTGGCTTTGGGCTTCAGCTTCCTTTCATTTCTCCCTCCAAGTGTGTGTGTGTTTGGCGGGTAGGGGCTCAAACTGCAGCTCTCTACTTGCTCTCACTCACACTGCAGCCTCACCACTGATTCTGAAAAAGCCCTAGGAGACCAAAAGGGCCTTTATCTTTACTCAGACTTGCTCACATTCAGAGCACTTAGGTATTGAAAAGAAAACTTATGAACATTTGGGTTTTTTTCCTGGTCACATCTAAGGTAGACTGTCCTCAGTATGACACTTTTGTACACACAGTATTATTTGGTTACAGTTATCTTTTTTTTAGAGGGGCATATATGAAATCAGGACACTAACTCTTCTCTGACACCTTTTGAGAGTTAAGTGTGGCAGCTGAGTGAATTGCACTTTCGTTCTTCTTCAGCAGTTCTTTGAAGAATAGGCAGAATATTTGGGCTTAAAAGCTGAGCAAAATGAAGAAAGGAATGTTTGCTGTGCTGACATACTTCAACTTCATGCATCTTTGGGGCACCAAATTTAAAAATTAGCCACTGGTTTTCCCAAATTCATGTTCAAGGTGTTTGGACTTGCATGTTTTACTGAGGTGGGAGCTGCTGAAGAGGTAGTTTCTTTGTATCTGCTTCTGAAATGGGTGTTGCCCTGGTTTACCTGCACCAGGGAGCAGGGCTCTGAGCCACCTCCCACCCATTACCCCTGACACCACACTCGCCGTGTCAGATTTTATGACATTCCTCCAACACCCCTACACCTTCACTTCCCCATGCCTTTATTCATGCTGTTCCTTCCACGTAGATGCCCTTAATCCAGAGCTCCCCACCTCTCCCAAACATTTTACTCATTTCTTAAGCTCATTAAGAATGCTACTTCTTCCCTGAAGCCTTCCAGGATACCACATGCCCAGGACAGATCAAGCTCTTCACTGGCAGCATTTTATAACTATTACCAGTCACCACAACATGCCTGGGTATGCAACTGGGTCTGTGTCCCTGATCTGCAAGCTCCTGGAGGTAAATGCCCCTTCAGCAGGCCCTGCAGCATGTGGCACAGCAGGCACCCTACATATAGTTGGTCAGATTGTACAGAAACTGAGAGAAGAGGAAGTAAAGTAGTAATATGCTCCATGTAGAGTGAGGGGGAGGCCAGCAGAGAATTGATGGTTAGGCAGGGAGGTAGGGAAAGAACTCTAAGGTAACTGCTTCTAAAAGAGATGTTCTTTGCGTGGATTTTGAATGCAGAGGGTGGAAAACTAAGAACAGAGGACTAACAAGGACCAGGAGGGTGGAGAGAAAGGAAGCGTCTGGCTCCTGAGGTCTGGCACTGGGGGAGCAGGGGCTGCTGGCAGGGGAGGGGGGGGGGAGCTGGGCTCACTGCCAAGGTGTCACAGTGACACAGCAGGTTCTCATGGATGGGATTGACTGAACGTGCCAAATACATGAGACGCCCCTGGAACCTAGAGGACACTGGGGAATGGGTGGAAGGGGTGATGAATTGCGGGAGGGACAGGTTGAAGCAGGGATGGGTGAAGGGGTGACAGCTGAGGGAGGATGCATGGAGGGGCCTGAGTAGGCTGAGGCTGCTTCTGCCACTGTGCTTAGTCGCTCAGTCCTGGCCAACTTTGCGACCCCATGGATTGTAGCCCGCCAGACTCCTCTGCTCATGGGATTCTCCAGGCAAGAATACTGGAGTGGGCTGCCATGCCATCCTCCAGGGATCGATCATCCCAACCCAGGGGTTGAACCCAGGTCTCCTGCACCGCTGGCAGATTCTTTACTATCTGAGCCACCAGGAAAGCCCAGCCAGTGTTTCTGCCACTGGGGGACAGCAACTCAAAGCAGATCACCCAGAGACCAAGAAATCACATTTCAGGCAAAACACAATGTGACCCAAAAGCCCTGAAAGGTGGCAGTGATGGAGGCTGGCACCAAGGTCTGAAAGTCCTTAGGCCCAGCACCGGGTCCATTTCTTCTGGTTGGACACTGGGGGAATCTGCCCGCAGGGCTGTATCCTAAATGAAGCACTGGCAGGAACTGAATGGATTCACCAGCTGTTCTGTGAGGGAGTGCCTGTGAGGACAGGCGATATTATAGGTGGAAAGGACCCGTGAACAAGCCCGGCAGTGTTGATCTGAAGGGGGGACAGAGCAGGGCTACTGCTGTGGTTTTTGCTGAGATCTGTAGGACTAAGTGATTCTTACATTAAGGTGCCAAGTGGCCCCCTGAGGATGAACAGTCCTGCTGGGAGAGCTACAGGAGACCTGAGGCTACACACCCCTCTCTACCTTTGCAATCTGTACATGTTAGAGAGGGGGAGGAATGAAAGGAAAACAAGTCCTCACCACGCTAAAAAAAGGGCACTGTGGAGACAAAAGGATGATGGAGATGGATGGAGACGTTTTATTCTGACACATTACGGTTACAATGAGAACCTCCAAGTTTCAAGAGTTCAAATAAAAATAGAACTTTACAAATTAAAAAAAAATACAATTTATATACACCATAGAATTAGCTAACATTACTGTATAAACAGTGCAAAGAGAAGAAGGAAGCTGCTACTGATGAGATGATCAAGGTCCACAAGCTGTGGCGTAATACTGCACATCACTGCTGTGGGGCCGCCAGGGTGCTGCTGGCCTTCCTGCAGGCTTTTTCGTCCCCAAGGGCCATGTCAGTGCGTGACTTTGCATGAGAAATGTCATATGGTCAGCTGGGTCAAGCAAGCAAGTGTCCATCCCAGCCAGGAACTGTTAATGAAACGTAGCTGTTATCGTTCAGTTGCTGAGTTGTGTCTGACTCTTTACACCGCCATGGACTGCAGCACACCAGGCTTCCCTGTCCTTCACTATCTCCCAGAGTTTGCTCAGATGCATGTCCACTGAGTTGGTGATGCTATCTAAACATCTCATCCTCTGTGGTCATGAGCAGTTATTTCTCAGAGCACAAAGGTCCCACAGTGGGGTGGGACTTGCTCCCTCCCCTGACACCTCAGCTGGGGAACATGACACCACCTCTAGCCAATCCCAAGCTTGGCCCCTGAGAATCTATCGAGGCCACATCCCTGGGAGGTGACCGTGCTGCAAACAGGCAAGATGTTGAAATGCAGGTTTCTAACTAACAGAAATCAAAGGAATGAGGCTGACAGTTAATTGTGTTACAAGTGGAGCTGTGCTAGTCTTTGGGCTTGTCTGGAAAGGGCAGACGCCAGGAGAGGACAATGACGTGCCATTCCAGAGGGGCTGGGTTTGGGTCTGATGCATCTGTTCAGGGGGAGGGAGGTGTCTGCATTCTGCCGTCTATCTCTGGGCTGCACCGATGGGAACAAAATATCAGGTGACTTAAACACAACATGGTGTGCGGGAAGGATAAATTCCAGCAACACTCACCCAGGGCAGCCTCCCAGACAGCTGTATGACCCCGCCCCCTGAAGGTGGGAGGACCTCAGTCCTGCCAATTTCAGGAAGGGGAGAAAGGCAGCAAGAGGGGAGCAGGTTCCAGTTCCGGATGCTGCCTGAGAACAGTGGCAGCTGGCTGAACACCATCACACTTAGGAGGGCTTGCTCTTTTGTTCCTGGTGAGTTCCTCAATTACTTACTGGAATGTTCATCTGTGTTTCATAAGTCAAGTGCACCCAAGGGAGTCAAAAAATTTATATATCAAAGTCATGTTGATCAAAGAGATGAGAAAAAGGGAAGAACAGCGGGGCCCTAGTCACTGGGGACGATGTGGAAACAGCCCCTGGGTGCGGGTGTTGTTCCCTAGAGTGCGCGGAGCACAAGACCAGAGCTGGCAAAGCAGGGCAGGTACTCATCCCCAGGCTGAACAGCAGTCTTGGCAACAAAGCTGGGAGGCTCAGGGGAGAGAAAAGCCTTGCTGTGGCCTGGCACTAATGCCCTCTGGCAACTTCCATGATTAAAGAAAAAAAAAAAAAACGGGAACAACTAACTAAATGCAAACAGATGCCATCTTGAGTCTTCAAGCACATTTGCTGTGGGGCTGTCTAAAGGGATGGGAGGGAGGGAGGCTCCAGAGAGGGGGCTGTGTGTATATGTATATAATTATGACTGATTCAAGCTGTTATACAGCAGAGACCAATACCACATTATAAAGCAATTGTCTTCCAATTTAAAAAAGAAAAAAACATGCTGCTGAATGTAGAGAGAACAAAGAGGAAAGTAAGTGCAAATGCCTGACACACAGATGCTCATTCTGGGTGCCTGTTCAGAGATGACCAAACAGCCGAGAGGGAAACTGAGTCACAGAAACAGAGAGGGAGGCTTCCTATGTCTGACGCTAAAACCTTGGGGTGTGAGCTGGCAGGAAGCACCTCCCACTACCCATTAACCCTTCCTGAGGTTGCCACTGCTGAGCCCCTCAGGAGGGTGGGGACGGCCGGCAGCAGGCGAGTGTGAGATGCTTATGAAGGGCAGACACCCTCTTCCTCGAATGAACACCTGCTGTGCGGTCACACTCGGGCTTTCTCAGCCACATCACGGACCCGCCCACATTCCTGGTTCAGGATTCACTCCCTCCCGTCTTATGAATAATGGCACTGTTCCCCAGGGTCAAGTGAAGCAGTTTTATCTAAGGGAGCCCTGCTTTTAGGGGTGATGCAAGGTCCTCTGGGCTGTGGCTGCTTCACCACGAAAACGCAGGTAGAACTTGAGGAAGTTTAGTAATCTGATGGAGAGGAGAAGGACCGGGGTGAAAACACAGCACAAGGAGACCACGGGTAATCAGGAAATTAGAGAGAAAGCCGAAATGCTCAAAGCTGGGACAGGTGGAAATCTGACCCTGTCATCAGCTTTATCATAAAGTTCAGGGACCACGAGCAGGATTTAAACGCTTTGTGCTTCTGGAGCTGGTGGTTCCAAGGAGGTTCACACCACAGGGGCCCCACCTCACACCCAGAAGAACTTCCCTTAAAATGAACTAGTGAAGGTGTCAACTTGAGTCTCAATGAGTTGGAGGGGGGTGCTCTCTGAAACATGGGTGGTTTTCTCAGGGCCCAATTCCTCATTCACTGAGTTCCGCAACTGGCATATCTCCCCCAACCCGTGTTTGCCTTGGCCAAAGCCCCTCCCATGATGCTTTAAGGCAACAGCTGGCTTCCCTAGGAAAGTGGCAAAGAGGAGGCGGGACACCTGCTCTGAGGGTCACCCTCCAGCGGGCAAGGCCTGACTCTCCTCTGGTCCTGGTGCTAGCAGGGACAGGGGCTGGGGCCTAGGTCGGCACTGGATGGAGGAACGCAGGAAGCAGAAAATGGGAAGATACTTGCTGAGCAGTGAGACAAATCCAGGCTCTAATGGTCCCATACCACCCCCAGGATCTCTGACGGCAAAGTGTTCGATGACTGTAGGCTTTCCAAGCGAGTGGGTGACTGGGGATCTTCCATGCCCGGGAACAGTCTGGCCAGCCGTGGTGGCGGAGCCCGAGCTGCTGCCCTCCAAGGCGGCTTCCGGAGAGGGCAGCCGGCACGCGGCTGTGAGGCTGAGCCTGAGCCCGCTGTCAGAGGGTCTGGTAGTGCTGCCGCAGCCGGGCCTGCAGAAACTCGTGCGTCAGGTTGTGTCGTGTGATGACCCCCACGATCTAGGACCAGGAAGAAAAGACCCAAGTCATCTGCAGAGTGAAACCCACTGGGAAGACAACTGACTGACAGGAGTGAACAGAGCTTGCCCGGCCTGTCTCAGGCGGCAGGGCCAGAATCAGGTCTCGGAAGGACCAGGGCAGACCCGACAACACGATCAGGACGCTTGTTTCGAAGGGCACCTCATTTCTAGATGGAAACGAGATACAGAGAAAGCTCGGGATCGCAAGCTGGAAGCCAATGGGACAAATTCAGTCGCAGAGATTTGAGCTGGGCCAGCTGGATCTGGACACTAAGGTCTTCTTAAGCAGAGCTCACCGTCTGTAGCTTCACAGCCACCACACCCAGCCAGCTTCACCATTCAGAACTACCTGAGTCACTGTGATATTGGATTTATAGTAAGAAAAATATATTTGGTCATCAGCCTAGTTTCTGGCACACAGCTCTTAAAACTCTCAGCACTTCCTAAGTGGTGAATAATAAGGGTGTCTTGTTATTCATAACAAGCCCCTTTCAACCACAGCTGAGTTTATGCTAATGTCATCACTTCTGGGAAGCCTTTAAGGATGGAGGCTGGTTTCCCAGGGAACTAAGTGTATGACTAAGGGATTGGAGCTGTCAGCCCTACCTACCCGGTGGGGTGGGGGTGGGGGGCGGTGGGAAATGCTGAATCCATCGCCAATGGCCATAGATGTAATCAACCACACCTGTGACATGAAGCTTCTATTAAACCTGAACCACAGGGTTTGGAGAGCGTCCAGGCTGGTGAACCCGTGAGGTGATAGCAGGGTGCCCAGCCTGCCAGAGAGGAGGCAGAGCTCAGCCTCCCCTTCCCCCATCCCCTGCCCTGTGTATCTCTTCCATCTGCCCATTCCAGGTTATGGACTACAATCTATTATAAAAGAATATGAGGGGGTGTTTCCCTGGTGGCTCCGTGGTAAAGAATCTGCCTGCCAGTGCAGGAGACATGGGTTCAACCCCTGGTCTGGGAAGATCCCACAGGCCATGGATCAGCTAAGGCTGTGACCACTACCACTGAACATGTGCTTTAGAGCCCAGAAGCTGCAACCACTGAATCCCACCTGCCTAGAGCCTGTATTCTGCACAAGAGAAGCCACTGTAATGAGAAGCCCATGCACCACAACTAGAGAGTAGCCCCCCGCTCACCACAAACAGAGAAAAGCCTGTGCAGCAACAGACCCAGCACAGCCAATAAGTCAATAAATAATGAACAAATGAGTAAACAAATGACTGAATGAAGAAAGACATTAATGAAAGAATATGAGTAACTGTTGCTCTGAATTCTGTGAGCAGCGGGTCATGGGAACCTTCTATTTATAGCCAGTCAGTCAGGAGCACAGGTGACAACCCAGACTTTCGATTGAGAACTGAGGTGGGGGAGGGGTACGGTGAACCGTCTTTGGGGCTGAGCCCTTAACCCAAGGGACATGACACCATCCCCAGGTAGACAGTGTCAGGACTGAACTGAGTTGAGGACACCCAGCTGGTATCCAGAGAACTGCTTTGTGTAGGGAACTCACCCTCCTCCCTAAACCAGCAAAAGCAGCTCAGCAGAGCAGGAGAGTCCAGAAAACCAGGGGGTTCCACAGTCACTGCAGCGACTCATGTCTCACTGGGGTGGGTGTCCCAAAACTGTCAGCACAGCTGTGTTCCAAGGAACACGATTCCACCTCCAGCCACTAAACACATGTAAGGGCATGTATGCTATCGGGGTTCTGCTGGGTAGTCCTCATTTTGGAGAAGCGTCATTTCCTGCAAGGCAGCTAGGGGGCACTGACTGAAAGCCTCAGAAAGGTGACCATTACAGTGACTGTAAAAAAAAAAATCTGCCTGCAATGCTGGAGACACGGGGCAGGAGACCTGCGTGTGAGCCCCGGGTTGGGAAGATCCCCTGGAGAAGGAAATGGCAATCCACTCCCGTATTCTTGCCTGGGAAATCCCATGGACAGAGGAGCCTGGCAGGCTACAGTCCATGGGGTCACAAAGAGCTGGACACGACTGAGTGAATAACACACTCACATTTTCACTTTCACAGTGAAATTTAACTAAATATCCCACCACAGAGAACTGAGTAAGTGACCAGGCAACTGTACAACAGAATGCTCTTGAGCCATTAAAATGTCCTAAAGGAATACTTTTTGCCATGGAAAGTCATTTCCCATAGATTCATTGAAAAATTAAGATATGAAACAGTACAGGCACTGGTAACGTTTTCACTGAAACTTGACATACAAAGTCTCTTACTCCTAGATGCAGAAGAAAAAACAAGAGATACTTTAAAAAATTAACATGGCTGCCTCTATAGAGATTTTTTTTTTTAATCTATAGTTTCACACTTTTCTACAATCAAATACTGCTGTAGTAAGAAAAAAAATGAAGTTCTAAGAAGAAAAAAATGGAAAAATCTGTAATAATAATTAGGTAGGTAGTTTATCTTTTAACACTCTCTTGAGTAGTTTGCCTGAAATTCTCTCATTTAGTGTTATAAATTCCCGTAACAGGTAGGGAACTGACCCCCTTCCCATAAGAAGGCACCACCAAGTCCAACGAGAAGAGAAAGATTTTAGGATATAGAGAGGTTTGTTGTTTAGTTGCTAAGCTGTGTCCCACTCTTTTGTGAGTCCATGGGCTGTAGCCTGCCAGGCTCCTCTGTCCATGGAATTCTCCAGGCAAGAATACTGGAGTGGGATGCCATTTCCTTCTCCAGGGGATCTGTACGACTCAGGGATTGAACTCGCGTTGCCTGCATTGGCCGATGGATCCTTTACCACTGAGGCCCCAGGGAAGCTCCAGGCCTAAGCTTTCCTGTTCCACAGAAAGGAAGACCAGTGTGACACTGGCTCCACCTGCCAGCCACACAGGAGACCACATGTAGGAAACACCCAGGAGGCCAAAGGGGAAGGTTTCGGAAGCTGCTTCTCTCCCGCCCACCCCTCCGCCCCTCACTTTTGCTGGGGGAGCGCAGAGCAGGTTGAGTTTGAGGGGCACCCCTGTGGGGTTCTGCTGCTCCTCCTATAGCGCTGAGCTTAGAGGCTCCCCTCCAGGAGACACAGCCTCACAGGTTCTGACTCACCTCGCCCACCGCATTTACCACTGGCAGATGCCGCAGGCCCATCGTCCTGAACAGGTTGAACACTTGGGAGACGTGGGTGTTGGGCGAAACAGTGAAGGGTGCGGGGTTCATGTACGGGGTGACGTCCTGCAGAGGAGACAACATGGTGACCCACAGCCAGTCCTGCCTGCCCAAGATGTGACTCTAGCCACGCAGACGAGGAGCAGGCCGTGCGGGATGGGCCCTCAGCCTCCTCACCCAGCCCCGGCCCCCAGGGAAGCCCTGCTCACCACAATCATGCGCGGGTTCAGCAGGGTCAGGTCCAGGTCGTGGATGTCGGGGTACCTCGGGTAATCCTCGGCCATCTCGGCGTAGGAGAGGCGTGGCTGGCTGGCACTCTGCAATCCCAACCCAGACACTGTCCTTTGCACTGGATGTGGCCGCCGGTGGAACCACGTTTAGGGGACCCTCCCTCAATGTCTGAGAGCCAGGCGGGCAGCGCAGGGCCAGGACAGGTGCTCTGGAGTGAGACCTCCTGCTCCAAAGCCATTTCTCGGCCAATTCCCTAGCTGTGTCCCCTGGGCGGGTCTCCTAACTTCTCTGAACGTCCCCTTCATCTGTAGAACAGATGTGAGCTATTCTAGAGTTTCAGTGAGAAAAGTGCTAATAGTAGCTGTAGCTGTAGCGACTTGAGTCCCCTAAAAGATTCGTCTGCATTCTAATGTCTAGAATCTGTGAATGTAGCCTTCTTGGAAAAGAGGCTTTTACAGATGTAGTCAAGGTAAAATGAGGTCACGTGGAGGAGGGTGGGCCCCAAACCCAGGGACTGGTGTCCTGCTAAAAGAGGCGAGGGCACAGAGGGAGGGCCGGGTAACAAAGAGGCAGACACAATTGATGGGCCTCCAGCCAGGGCAGGCCGAGGGCACCCACCACAAATGAGGAAGGCAAGAATCCTCTCCTGGAGCCTTCAGAGGAAGCACAGCCCGGCCGACCGGGCGTTCTGTCCCAGGGCCTTCAAAACCAAGCAAGGACACACTGCTGTTGCTGGAAGCATCTGAGGGGCCCGCCTGCGGGATTTTGCCCAGTTTGCAGCGACTGCAAACGGCAGCCCCAGGAAAGTCAGCCCAGTAAAGTCACAAGGGAGCTTTACCACTATTCCTGCATCCTGAGTCTTCTGGACTTTCCCTCAGCTCTCAAGGCCGCTGACCATCACAGGGCACCGAGACCATCAGCTCTCAGGCCAGTCACCACTCCTCCCCAATCTTCTTCCCCTTCCCTCCCCTTGGCCCACGGTCTTTGCTGTCCACCGCTGACCCCCAGGGCTTCCTCAGGCCAGCACTGGTGGCTTCTGTCTGCAGGCGAGGCCCTGTATAGTCTGGCCTGCTTCATTCCTCCAACTCTCGTCCCTTGGGCCATTCCAGTGAGGTTGGGCCTCCCAGAGGCCATACCCCCAAGCCTGAGCCACTCCATCCGTGGCCCTTCCTGTCCTGCCCACGTGAATTGCTCTTCTGCAGACTAGTCAGACCATGGGTGACCTCAGGCTGGCTGCCCACGGGCAAGACCCAAAGGAAAATTAGTTTGGGAACTAGGTCTCTGTGTGAGTTTTTCAGGCTCCATCTGAAGGGGTGAAGTGTGTTGCAGGTCACTATATGGACCACTTTGAACACACATAAACCAAAGGAAAGAAAAGACTACAGGGAAATGAACAAGAACAAAGGCATTTCTTTGGATAACACATGTAACAAAGTGCATACATGGCAGAAATTAAAGTGTAGAAATTATATTAAAAGGCTACTGGCTAGAAGGACACTTAACAACAGATGCAGAGACTAAGGGGCAAGGCCCTGGAGGGACTCTGAGCCCTGCTCAGCATAGGGCAGCGGGGATTGCACGCACTGCTCAACAGCAGGTGTGGGGACTGGGTTCCAAGCACCCTCATGCTTTCCAGAGGCCTGGTGTGGACAAGAAGGGAGACTCACCGACTGGCTTTCAGAGTAACAGACTCCTCGGACGAGCAGGGTGACGAGCTGCGAGCGCAGGATCAGGCCGTGGAAGGTCAGCGGGCGGAAGCGTTCCTCCATGGTCCAGTCTTCGCTCGGGGACTGGTCAGGGTATAGGTTGGGGTAGGGGGTGTATCTGTTATACAAAAACCAGACGCTGCCTAGGACACCCTCAGCAGGACCGCGTCCCGTCCACAGCCCCAAGCCCCGCCCGCACTCCCAGGGATGGCCCCGGGCGAGGGGCCCCCTCACCTCCGCTCCAGCATCTGCTGCAGGAGATCCTCCTTCTCGCCTGGCTCCTCAGAGGTCACATGCTCATCGCACATGTTGCGCAGCTCACTGGATGGGTAGGACTTCATGGACTGGCTTCGCCGGCGCTGCTCGCCGGCGCGGGTGAGGATGCTGGACTTCTGAGGATGGGAAGGGGCAGTGATGACAGACTGCTGCTCAAGGGCGGACTAGCATCCACTCAGGGGAGGAGGTGGGTGACCCTGAGGGTCAAAAGGCACAGGCCCACACCAGAACGGCAAGAAACCTGCATGGCGGCTCAGAGACTTGTGATTCAAGGAGCCTCCTGGAGCCCAAGGTTTCTGCCGGCTCCACGGCCCGACTCCTTTGATGTGGGGACAGCAAGGCAGTGCTCCCACGTCATATCTCTGCAGGCCTGTCAACTGATGTGCCCCCAACCTCCAAAGCCAAGGGTGGGCACGTGGCCCAAGTGAGGCAGTGGGACCCTCCCTCAATGCTGATGCCTCCTGGTACCCACAGAGGAGCCGCCAGCCACCTGCTCATCCAGGGTGCACCACGCCTGGTTCCTCAGCTTCCCTGTCTGTCCCCCAGCTTCCTACGAACGTCTTTCTTAAGTAGGTCAAAGCCCACTGTTGGCAATTCAGAACCCTCTCTGGGACAACCTGCACTGAATGCTAACCACTGCTGATTAAAACCAGGCTTCCCTGGTGGCTCATATGGTAAAGAATCTGGCTGCATTGTGGGAGAGACGGGTTCGATCCCTCCATCAGGAAGATCCCCTGAAGAAGGGAACGGCTCCCCACTCCAGTATTCTTGCCTGGAAAATCCCATGGACTGAGGAGCCTGGTAGGCTGATTAAAACCACCACTTATCCACAGGCTTGCTGGAGTGAGAATGCACACACATCCTGATGGCCTAACGAAGTCCTTACTCCCTGTCCAGTCCTTACTCACTGTCGCGTACGATGACAAGAATGCTGACTTTCTCAAGAGCCAACCAGGGCCACCCTGTATACAGGGTACGACAAGCATGGGGTCAGTGTGTGTGTCAGGGAACCACTTGTCCATGGTCCACCCCTCCTCCAGGATCACTTTCTTTACCTTGAATTTGATGTTGTTACTGATGAGCTGGTTGCCCTTCATGAACTCCCTCTCGTTGCCCCGGTTCTCTGTGACCACCGGGAAGGCGTGGTGGACGGTGGTGCGTAGGATGCTGACCAGGGACTGGATGCGGGTGTGCGGGTAGACGTAGGTCAGATTGGGCTCCATGATGTCGCTGGCTCGCAGTCTGCGGGAGGGAGAGAAGTGGTCCAGCCTCACGACGGAGCCTGTGGCACTGGGAGCAGCCGTGACATAGCCATGCTCCCTCTCCGTACTGCCTGGACCACCAGGGTCCCTCTTCTGAACCACCTCCAGCTGATCCTTGAACACACGTGTTTCTTGGTACTCCCATCCCCTTCATATGCACTGTTCCCTGTGCCTGGAATATGCTCTTCCCTGCCTTGTCAGATGGGTGGGCCAAGACCCTCATCTCTATACAAACGCCCCCTCACCATGAACCCCATCTGCTTGCCCAGGGTTTCGGCCATCCCTCCTCAGCACCCCATGGCACATGTCATGTATCACCATTGAACTGCTAATGACACGGGAATTAAAATGAAAATCTTTGGGTGTCCCTTTAGACCAGGGATGGCAACTATCACCCACAGGTCCAATCTGGTCATGCTTGCTCATTTACATGTTGTCCACGGGTGCTTCTGCACTAAAATGGTAGAACTGGATAACTGTGATAGAGACCACATAGCCTGCAACGTTGGAAATACTGACTGGCTGGTCCTTTCTGGAAGCTGGCTGACTCCTACGGGACAGACTTTAAGCACCTCACGTGATTCCAGACATGAGAGGCCTGATGGATAAGCTGGTGTTTATGCCCAGAGGAGTCACCGCTGATAGACAACTCTTCACTGGGCACACATGAGGCAGCTTACTGTCACTCACAAGGATCGGACGCTTAAACATTCAATTGTAACACTTCCTGTTTCACTAGAATGCCACAGCGGCTGAACAGTCCATGAAGCGACCCTGCCCACCCCAGCCTCCAGCCCACGGGGCCACTCCACTCTCCAGAAAACACTTGGGGACAAACGTGCTTGCTACTGTTACTTACCTTCTTCCAACCCAAGAATCTGTACTACTACCCCCTAATACAAAAGTTCCTGGGCCCTAGACTTTATAAATTCTGGAACTAGGACACAAAGAGAAATCCTGGCCTTACTTGTCCATTTCCACCTCTGTCTCCCATTCTAGCAGCGGCACGCCACGCAGGCCCACATGGATGTCATAAATGCCTTTATTGAAAAAGTCCCCTGTCCATTTGGCCACCTGAAATACAAAGGAAAGGCTTAAAAATAGGCTGCTGTGGGGGGAACTGGGCCCTGAACCTGAACGAGGCCTAGAAGGGGCGCACTCACCATCAGGGTGATCATAATGGGAAGACCATAAGTGATCTCGTTGGTAGACTCAATCAAGATGACCGTGAGACTGATGGTCATGCGGACGACCCCACCCAAGAAAGCCGCAGCACCAATCAGGGCAAAGGTCCCGGAGTAGATATGGCCCAATCCAATGTAGCTGGTGAAGAAACAGACCGAGAACATGGCTCAGAATCACACAGTGTGTGGTGGGGTGAGGGTAGTTCAGTCGCTAAGACATGTCGGACTATTGAGATCCTACAGACTATGGCCCGCCAGGCGCCTCTGTCCACAGGATTTCCCAGGCGAGAATACTGGAGTGGGTTGCCATTTCCTTCTCCAGGGAATCTTCCCGACCCAGGGATCAAACCCAGGTCTCCTGCACTGCAGGTGGATTCTTTACTGCTGAGCCTCCGGGGAAGCCATGTGGGAAGCTATGATTCCTACACATGTGCATACGTGCGCACGCGCACACACACACACACATGCACAGAGTACCTTTTGAGGACATTGGCAACTAAACGTCCAAAAGCAGCTCCACACAGCAGAGAAGGCACGAAAAGGCCACTTGGAACAGAAATGCCGTAAGTCCAACACGCAAGTGAGAAATAGAGGACGAAGAACAAGGCCAAAGTGACGGGGCTAAATGTACCTGCGAAGCAAGAGCAGACTGACCTGAGTCCACCAAGATGCTTACCAAGGCCTCCCAGACCAGCCAGCTCCCACCAGGTCCTACTGCATCCTGTCCGGTTCACCTCCAGTGCTGGAGGCAGAAAGCCTATCTTTGTCTGGGGTGATGTCACCAACAAAAAGCCCTGTTCTTGCTCAAAATTAGGGGTAAGCCAAGCTGTGTCTGAGGGTAAACGGAAGGGGCGGGTGAATAATCATTTGTACCTGCCCCAAAGCCCAGCCCCTGAGACTCACTATCCTGGTGGAAAAGCTGAAGGATGGCAGACTCCTGGGGATTGAAGAAGAGGGTGGCCATGTCATTGTAGGTCTCGTTGGGACAAAAAAAGGTCTTGATACTTGAATTCACATCTTCTGATGTGACCTGAGAAACAAGAATCAAAAAGTCAAACACAGGTCCCTGACCAGGGCACTTGAGATTTCAACTGGGACGTCTCCAGAGAGGTTGCAGCAAACCTGGCATGCAAGCTTTACTCATAATAAAACAGGTAGCAAAAGTAGATTGAGATCCAAAAGCAGCCAACTGTGATATTGTATTCCTCAGATTTTGAGAAAGAATCAGGAATGATGGCCCTTATTCATCCACAGCTGCAACAAAAATATAACTATACCCAAGATTCACTGTAGGTCTGGCTCAGTGCTACTTCTGTCAGAGGCACTGGGGGAAGCCTGGCCCCCAGGGACCACGGACCGTGGAGGACGAGGTAGAGGCCTGACAAGAGGCCCAGAGTGGTCAGGTGGCTGCAGAGGAGAGTGGGCACTGTGTACCTAAGCCCAGCTTTGTTCCAAGTGGAAAAAGCCTCTGCCCCGAGTTTGCTGCAGAAGAAACCTGTGTCTATGAGGCCTACTGCAGATACCTTGCTCCTGGCTGCCTATCCCTCACCTGGCTGAACAAAACCCAAGTTGGGAAAAGACGGGATTTCTTCACATCCCAGCCCTCTTACCCCCTTCATCATCTTGTGTGAGCAGATGAGAGCCTGGCACTGCTAGACTCATCAGTGCGGTGTTTGTTTTCTGGCTGCTGGTGTTCAGCAGCACAGGGGGTGAACCTCATACCTGTCCCTGGGCAAACAACTAATGGGTGTTACTGCAAAGCTAACTGAGGAGACGGATTGTTCCTGGATCCCATTCTATCAATGATACTGTAGAGATGCCCTTACGTGGACACTGTAACGATAGCAGGCCATGGGCTAGTATAATTCTACGAGGTGCGCCTGGCTGGGCAACAGCTCAATGAAGGCTGCTGCAGGAAACAGGGAGCGCCCCCTATGGGCAGAACCTGGCATGGAGGAGAAGGCAACTGGGATGTGTGTGCACAGTTGTCGAGGGTGGACAAGCTGAGGAAACAGCTTAATAACCAACAATGCAATGTTTCCCCAACTTAGGTCTGGATGAACCCAGTGCTGAAGGCGCTCTGGAAAGAGTCCTGTGGTCAAGTGCATAGAGGAGCATCACTGCACTTGCTGGAAATCAGTGTATCTGCAACGAGCAGGGAACAGGCTCCATGATCAGACAGACCCAACATGCACCCTGTCACCCTCCTATGACTTCAGGAAAGGTACTCCATTTCGTGAAGCTTCCGTTTCCTCATCTGTAACAGGGGAATGACACCTATCTCAGGCTACCTATTACTAGCTGACTGGTCTTGGGCAAGACCTCAGTTTGCCTCAGTTTTCTCATCTGTCAAGTGGGGACAATACTAGCCAGAGTGGCCATGGTAAAAACTAAGTGAGGTCATGTGTGTGCAGTGCTTAGTGGAGCACCTGGCACACGAAGAACACGCCGAACATTCCTAACACTTACTGGAACTTTAAAGGCCCGGAGAAGTCCTGTGTTTAAGAAACCTACTTAGGCCTGGTTATCTCATTTGACCACAGAATCTGTTTCCATTTGTTTGCTCTTGAATCGTGTATAAATGCTCCTTAGAACACACTTTGGAAAGTATTGGCCTGGAAAGGAGGTGGTCTTGGGGAATAACCATCAACCGGGATCAACAGATTTTTCCTGTGAAGAGCCAGAGAGTAACTATTTTAGGCTTTGCAAGCCACATATAGTCTCTAGTGCATGTTCTTCTGGCTTTCCTTTCCCAACTCTTAGAACTGTAAAAACCATTTTTAGCTTGGGGGCTACACAATAACAAGCAGTTGCCAAGGGCTAGATGTGGTCCATGGACCATAGTTTACTGACCTCTGATTGAGTACATTCTAGCCATTTAGTGTTCCTGGGGACATGGAAGATGCAGCCGTTCTAGACAAAAGCCCAAAGGGGCTCGGAGGGACTCCAGTAGCTCCTCAGGGGCCATTAAGACATGTACTGAGAGAACCTCCAGCCTCCACCCTAGGGTTCACTCTTAGACCCAACACACATTGTAAACTAAGCTCCAATGCCTACCTCACTGTGGGGGTCGGGGGAGAGACAGGAGTCCCCTCTATGATGACCAGGACTGTTCACAAAAGTGAAAAAGAGCCAGTTTGGTGAACACCCTCTCTTAGGTAAAATGACAGCTACGAACCCCAGCCCACCCCCATCCCCCACCCAGCAATCTGACTCAGGTGTGGAACAGTGAACCGATGCACCTACTGGCTCTCAACAGAGGCACGTCGTACATTCTCGATGCTTCGTCTCTGTGGACGTAGGACAAGGGCAGCAGGTGCACAGGGGGTTACCTGGAGCGGGATGGAGTCATTCCCGACTTGAGCCGCAGAAGTCACCTGGCGGCATTCTCCCAACACCATGGAGGCCACAAACACCACCACGGTGGTCACCAGGGTCACCAGGAGGCTCTCCAAGACTCTAGGGGGCAAGCACAGCTGTTAGCATGGGTCACAAAGCTACCTGGTCTTGAGAACTTGAAACTGCCTACCCCCAACCCTCCCTGCCCCAGAGCACGCAGAGCTGCCCCTGGGCAGTCAGCACACGTGCAGAATGTATCAGCGGCTTGCTGTGTTCCAGCAATCTCTATGTACAAATCTGTACAGGTGGTAGTGGCGAGGCTGCTGCGGCCACATCATCTCTCTCCAAGGAATGAACGGCTTCCCACTTTAAGTCCCAGGTGAGAGTCTCATGACAGCGCACCCCTTGGCGGGGCCGATACTGACTCTGCCACGTATCCCGTGGCCAAGTCCAGAGAGGCCGGGAGCCAGAGTGGCTCTGATATAAGTTAAGCTCAGCCGCAGTCTCTTGGTCTGTCTGATAAACACGTTTCTGTTCTCAGTCTTAGACGTGACCTGGAAGCTGGCATGGGAAGTGAGGTCTATTCCTCAGGAGAGATGGCCCGGTCCACACAGGGCCGGGGAGCCACAGCAGGTGGGGGAGGCGACTGCGAGGGTACCTGACGAGCTTAGGTTTCGGGTGCACGTTTCGCATACGGTACTTTGCAAGCCTCTTGTTCAGACAGTTGAACGTGGCTCCCAGGAGGCCCCCAATGACCCCCATCGCGATGAAGAAACCCAAGTCCATAGCTGTCCAGAGATGACATTTTTTATCAGAGTCAGAGCACTGAGAGAAAGGGCAGGGGAGGGAGAGAGAAAAACCAGAGTGCCTGTGAGAACAGGAAGGGGCAGGAGCAGAGAAGACAGAGACGAGAGCCGAAGCGGTGCTGGAATCCTGCCCACACTGAGCACACGCATGCAGAAGACTACAGGGCCCAGGTGCACCTACCTCTGCCAGCTTCTCTCTGATACTTTACTTAAGAGCAATTGTCACGGGTCAAAAAAGAAATTCTGAGCGCAAGGACAAAACATACCTTAAACTCGCCGAAGTTCAGCAGCCCAGGGAGCTGGAAGGAACCCCAACTTCCAAACTGAATTCCAGAACGAAAGAAATTGAGGGTGAAGGTGGCAGACATGGAGCAGAAGAGCTGGGAAACAGGGATAAAAACAAAAACAGCTCATAGCCGCAAGTCCTACTTCTTCCTGGATGCGTCCCGTAAACCTACTGCTCCACACAGAGACCTCCAACTCCAGGTCTGGACATGGGGCTCAGGTGACCACGGCTGTAAGTTCACCTCAAGTGTGAAAAGCTGGAAATCGGGCTAGTAGGAGTTTGCATTCAGCCTTTTGTGGACTATTTAAAGTCTATGGTGCACCAGACCCTATGCTAAAAGAGGAACAGCAAACACCAGAGGAAGATGTGTTCCCTGAGCGAGCAGACAGGAGCTCAGTCAAGACCACAGCTGGTCTCACGTTTCCAGTCAGATAGTTCGTCATAAGAGGGTAACGTCTCACTGGGGACGGGAAGTATGTTAATGTGGGAAATAGAGAACAGTCCACAGGAGTTAATATGGGAAGTAGAGAACAGTCCATAGGAGGATATAGGCATCTAGAGCAAAGGAAGTCAGTGTGGCCTCATCAAAACTATAGGTTAGCCTGAAACTATCCATTAAATCGAGCCTTTTACCACTGCTGTATGTCCCTTATTCACTTTGGTAATTCCCCTTGTCTCAAAGTCTGCTTTAACACTAATAAATTACTTTTTGTTGTTGAGTTGCTCAGTTGTGTGACTCTCTTGCAACCCCATGGGCTGCAGCTCATCAGGCTCCCCTGTCTATGGGATTTCCCAGGCAAGAGTACTGGAGGGGGTTGCCATTTCCTTCTCCAGGGGTCTTCCCGACCCAGGGATTGAATCCAAGTCTCCTGCACTGGCAGGCGGATTCTTTACCACGGAACCACCGACAGCAGCCTTATTTTGGTTAGTGCTGACATGGTCTACCTTTTCTGTTCCTTTTATTTTCAGACATTTATGACTGTACATAAAGTATGTCTGTGGTAAACAGCGAAAGAGGAGAAAAAAAACTCCTGGTAAATGTATCGAGTAAGAGTTGTCCAGATGAAACCTGGGGTGGGGGTGGGTGGTTAAGCTCGGGGAAGGCCCTCCTTACCACTCTCCATGTGAGCCCTTGGTTCCAGAAGGACGAACCCTCCTCCAGACTGAACAGGGTGCCCCCAATGGGGGCCCCAAAAGCCGCAGCAACTCCGGCAGCTGCCCCTGCTGATACAAAGTCCCGCTTGTCTCTAAGGGGTGGAGAGAGAGATGGTTTATCTGAGAAACAGTCCTCAGGCTGCAAAGGGCAGTTTTCTAACTTCCTTATGCACCGACATTCTATTATCTCGAGACCCAAGAACAGTCAGGGCTCACAAAGGGCTTCGATTTCTGCCGAAGTGACTCAGCACTGAACACAGTTCACGAACCAGCCAGGTGCTCTCCCCTATTTGAACTCCGCCAGGCGGGAGGCTCCCTGACATTAGTCAACTCCAAGCATGAACTCTCAGAAGGCAGGTCGAAGACTTCCGGTGTCACCACTGAGCCACCGGCTCCGTAGACCTTCCTTCCAGAAAGCCCAATACCAGAGAAAATGGCCAAGTGTGGCTGCAAGCAGAAGGACAGGTGACAGTACCTGGCAGGAAGGTGAGAAGGTGGACCCCAACCTGGGTGTGGGCCCCTGACTGCAAGGGCCTCGCCAGGCATGCAGGTCAGTAACACCTGCAAATCGCACAGGGTGCAGAGACCTTCCAAGCCTGAAGTGGCGAACCAAGTAAATAAACTCCATTCTTGATAATATGCCAGTGGACTTTCTTGGTTGTATTTTTTATCTTGGACCATGTTCTTTGTTGCCAGAGATGCTTCTAGGCCCTGGGTTATGGCAAAACAGAAGCTGTGATGCCTGCTTGCCCCTTGTGCTCCTAATTTTCAGAAAAATAATTCAAAGCCCACCTACTTCCTGATGGTCGGGTTCTGCATGCAGCCCACCCAAGGCAGGGAGACTATGAGCCTGGTTAGAGCAGGTACAAGGTCTCAGTGGCAATAAACAGCTTGTTTAAAAAAAAAAAAAAACACCCCAATTTCTAACCTTTCCATACCTGTCACTTCGAAAATAGGGAAAGTTAAACTGGATCTTTCGTAAGGAGATGCTCTGAAACTAGAACAGGAGAAAACAGAGTTAGAGAGGGGCCTGAGGCTGCAGGAAGCCACAGCACTGGGAGTCCCTGCAGCCTGACCGCTCCTGGGCAGGAGCCACAAGGAGGAGAGTCTAGGACAGCAGCTGCTGAAAGAGCTGACTTTGAGGAGGAACTTCTTTCCTACCCCCGGATTCCTTCAGAAACTGCGTTTTGTACATAGTCAACAAGTCTGAAAGGAAAAGGAGAGACAGCTGGGTAAAGGGTGGAGAGGAACTGAAAGCTGCTACAGAAGACGTGAGCTCTGCTCGGGGCAGTCACCAGGGAAGAGCCAAGTGATTGCCTGACAAAATCTCAGACTACGGCCCCGTCCTGGCCTGGCCTCCTTCTACCTCTCGGCTTACTTCCTAGAGGCCAGTGCATGGAGATGAGATGAGGCAGTAACGAGAGAGATCAAAAGATGGGCTCTGGGCGACAGGGTCTTCTCTCCTTCTCCTGGACAACACAGCGACCGCAGCAACTCCCTCCCCTTAGAATGTGAGACATAAACTGTCTACAAGTGACAGTTCACAAGGAACTGAGACTTTCCTCTGTGGACCAGCCTGTGAGAAGGGGAGTCTGGGAGTCCTGAGTGAGCCCCTTGGCCTCCCCGAGCCTCGGCTCCTCATCTAGGAATGATGCTGATGAGGACAACTAAACCCGAGGGGGCTTTTTTCTGGTTGGGCCACATGGCTTGTGGGATCTTAGTTCCCTGACCGGGGATGGGACCTGGGCCCATGGCAGTGGAAGCTCAGAGTCCTAACCACTGGACTCACCAGGGAAGTCCCTGAAGTGGCTTTAAAGAAGAGAGGAGATGGGACAATAGAGTTTGGCCCAGATGGCACCTGATGAACAGCAGCTGTTATTCCCTTGACGCATCCAACGGTATCAGCATCGGCCTGTGCCTGAAACCATCATAGCCAAGGCTTCCAGCCTCTCTCGGGATGCTCTGCAAGCCACCCTGTGTGCAGGCGCTTGGCAATGGCTGTGGGAGCATCGGGTGACTTTCGTTTGAACTTTCTCTCTGTTCCATTTCTGCTCCCAGGACCCTGCAGGGCCCCAATACAACCTCCAGGTACCAGCTACCTGCTCTCCTGGGAGATAGACCTCATAGTTTCTCATCAACCCAAACTGTTAATGGATCCCAAGGCCACATTAGGGTGCTCTTGATGGATTTTCTCCCGATTTTAACTACGGACACGTCCCTGCCCAGGAGGCCCACTCTGAAGGCCAATCCGCCCCCGACAGCCCATCAACCCTTACCTGTGGGAGGCCAGCCCCCACCACTGCTCCACTGTGGATCATGGGGCCTTCCTTCCCCACAAAGAGCCCTGGGAACAGGTGGAAAAAGGCAAGACAATCTATCAGCACAGAACAATCTTTGTTACATAGACCTTTCTCTTTACAACTATAAAACACAGGTGATCAAGTGACTTGCTAACAGTGAGTCAAATCCTTATCAAATAAAGAGAAAGTAACCTTGAAATTTTTGGAGAAGGAAATGGCAACCCACTTCAGTGTTCTTGCCTGGAGAATCCCAGGGACAGGGGAGCCTGGTGGGCTGCTGTCTCTGGGGTCGCACAGAGTTGGACACGACTGAAGCGACTTAGCAGCAGCGGCAGCAACCTTGAAATTCCAAATTGGGGGTCAGCAAATCGTAGCCTGTGGGCCAAGACAGGCTTGCTGCCTATTTTTATACAGCCCAAGAGCTCAGAATGGTTTTTACGTTCTTGAGTGGATACATCTGAAGTGGTTATGTAAGTTTAAGCACCTACACAATAGCCCTTTTTTGCCACTTGGCCCACAAAGCCTAAAATATTTACCATCTGGCACAAAAATCTTGCTGACTTTGCTAAAAGCCAACTCCACAAACCAACTAGATAGTCGCTCTACTTTGAAACTCAATGGTGCGCTGGTCAGACAGCTCTGAATGGTAACTTATTAACAGCGTTTACATTTAAAAACTAACTCATCAACGAAAAGTGCAGAGATCTGTTTGAGGGTAGAAACTTCCAAGGCCACATCTGCTTAATGTACACCCATAATGATTCTTGTCGCCTTCAATCCTGGAAGGCTTGAAAGATAAACGTCAGGAAGATGCTTTTGTGACTTCCCTGGTGGTCCGGTGGCTAAGACTCCAAGCTCCCAATGCAGGGGACCTGGGCTTGATCCCTGGTCAAGGAAGTAGATTCCACATGCTACAACTAAAAAGACCCTGTGTGCTGCAAATAACAGGGCTTCTGAGATGGTGCAGTAAAGAAATGGTGCCTCCTACAAGAAATGTAGGAGATGCGGGTTTGATCCCTGTGTTGGGAAGATCCCCTGGAGGAGGAAATGGCAACCCACTCCAATACCCCTGCTTGGAGAATCCCAGGAACAGAGGAGCCTGGCAGGCTACAGTCCATGAGGTCAGAAAGAGTTGGACACGACTGAGGATGCTTGCACACCACAAATAAGACCCGCATAGCCAAATAAATATTTTTAAAAAAGAAAAAAAGAAGAAAGAAAGACCCTCCTGACCTCCAGCCACACTGAACAGCACTCCAAAGACTTTGCAGAGCAGGGTCCGGAGACGGACGATTCCAGGCACTTTCACGCCATTCAGATAGCATTTGATCTCGGGGATCCCAGAACCGGCTGCCACTGGCTGAGGGGGAGAGCAGGCATACTCAGAAACTCAGAACCCACTGGGCTCACCCTGGACAGCACCACACTCAGTAGGCCTGATGCATTTCTAACAAGTTCCTGGTGATTTAACATCTCCTGCGAGGGGAGGCTTTTCAACAGTCAGTCAGTTCAGTTCAGTTGCTCAGTCATGTCCGACTCTTTGCGACCCCATGAACCACAGCACACCAGGCCTCCCTGTCCATTACCAACTCCTGGAGTCTACTCAAACCCATGTCCATCGAGTTGGTGATGCCATCCAACCATCTCATCCTCTGTTGTCCCCTTCTCCTCCTGCCCTCAATCTTTCCCAGCATCAGGGTCTTTTCAAATGAGTCAGCTCTTCGAATCAGGTAGCCAAATGCCGCCCTTCATTTCCGGAGACTCTTACCTCATTTGTCTAAGCTGGGTATTGGTCACTTTTAAAGTTCTTTAAGGTTTAAAGCCGGAGAAGGCAATGGCACCCCACTCCAGTACTTTTGCCTAGAAAATCCATGGATGGAGGAGCCTGGTAGGCTGTAGTCCATGGGGTCGCTAGAGTCGGACATGACTGAGCGACTTCACTTTCACTTTTCACTTTCATGCATTGGAGAAGGAAATGGCAACCCACTCCAGTGTTCTTGCTTGGAGAATCCCAGGGACGGGAAAGCCTGGTGGGCTGCCGTCTATGGGGTCGCACAGAGTCGGACACGACTGACGCGACTTAGCAGCAGCAGCAGCAAGGTTTAAAGCATTTGTTATTCTAAGGTGTTTTCACAATTCCCCAGGTGTTTCTTCTAATGTGCTGTCAAGGTTGAGAGGCAACCTCCTAGTCCAGATTGTTCCCCTTTAATCTCCCCAGAGGCTGAAACCACTTTCAGAAAACCTCTCTAAGTGAAAGAGAGATCACTTTTTCTACAAGAATCTATACTCTTAAGACTAAATCAGTGTCTTGACATTTCGGAAATGGAGATGGAGAAAAATGGACTCCCCAACAACCTCATGAGCAAGAAGACCCCCACTGCCTCACCCCCATCACACCTCACCTCAATTAGGACAAGAAGGCTTGCGAAAAAGACAAACGTCAAGTTGAAACCCAAGAGTTCCAGGAGGGACAGCGCGAGACAGCCTTTCTGGCTGCACTCCTCCACCGCTGCAGAAATGGGGTTAAGGAAAACGAGCCTGCCAGTAGGGGTGGTCCTGCCACTAAGTATGAAGCAGTTTTTCTTCCTCTGAAGCATGGGGGCTGCTTACTGCACATCTTCCTGTTTTCCACATATAAACTTCACAAAAACACAACTGTCTGAGATATCTTCTCACTGGTGTTTTCAGTCATTAAGTCATGTCTGACTCTTTCGCGACCCCATGGACTGTAGCCTGCTGGGCTCCTCTGTCCAAGGGATTTCCCAGGCAAGAATACTGGAGTGGGTCGCCATTTCTTTCTCCAGGGGATGTTCTCAACCCAGGGGTAGAAACCGCGACTCTTGCATGGGCAGGCATTGAGCCACCAGGGAAGCCTTTGTCTCCTACACTAGGAACCATTTTAAAATCATGAAATACTTCAAACATTACAAGATGTACAAACATCTGTACCCTCAGAGCCTTAACAAATCTCAGTGTTAAGCCACATCTGCTCCAGGTGCTTTTTGAAAATTCAAACACTAGATACCGTTCAAAACAGCAACAAAACCCCTTGTGTCTCCCTCCCTCTTTCATGGAAGAAACCCCTAAGCTGAACCCTTGCACATCCTCCCCGGAACACGTCCATGTGCATCCATACTGTTCTGAGTGTTTCTGAAATTAAAACAGTGGCGTTGCGGTTGATGCACCTTCTACCCTTGCTCTCTCTCCCTCAACACTTTTTGAGAATTAGCCATGTTGATCTAAAAGCTCTGGTTCATTTTAACTTCTATGTGAAATTACACCATCTGAATTACAACTGGCCCACTCTCCCATCTGCTGTGACAGCAGTGTTCTGCAGTCCCAGAGATGCAATGAACATCTCTGTGCATGTCTGAGCGCCACGCCTAGAACACAAACGCAGGAGTCAGGGACGCGCACCGTCCTGTGTATTTAACTTTCACTTCCCTGCTGGTGGGAGGTTAAGCGCTCTTCCACAGGTCATTTTCCTCTTCTGAGAACTGTCTGCTCACATCCTTTGTATGTTTTTCTACTGAGCTGTTTCGGCTTTTTTCTTAATTGAGTTGCTGTTCTCCCTCTATTATGGATACTAATTATCTGTCTCTTAAATGCACAGAGAGTCACTTCTCCTAAGCTGTAAACTTGTTTTTCAGTTTGTTTATGGAGTTTTATTGTCTGAGTTTTTTTTTTTGATGCGTGTATAAACAGAATGTTTACTTTGATGTCATCAAGTTTATTGATCTTCATGCCTTCTGGAGTTCTTAGAGGTTACTCCCTGGTCTTGACGTTACACAGTCTCTTCAAGTTTTGTTTTGCCTATTTACATCTTTAATCCATCTGGAATTAATGTATAGTACAAAGTAAGAATCTAATTTTGTATTTTTCCAGATGGGTAACCAATCTCCCAGCATCTTTTATTAACAAACCCATCCTTTCTCACTGATTTATAATATCAACTCTGTCACTCACTGCATTGCTGTATGTGTGTGGGCCCATTTCTGCTTCTCTATTACTTTCCACTGGTCTAACTGGGTGTTCTTGTACCAATATGACACTGGGTTAATTACTATATCTTAAATTATGTAAATCTTGACATCTAGGACGGCCAGTCCCATCTGCTGTTCAAAGCTGTCTCAGATACTTTGGGCTCTTTATGATTCCACACAAATTTAGGAAGAGAATTATTTTCAAGTTCCATGAACAATTCTAGTGAGATTTTCCTTGGAACCACAATCAGTTCACAGACTGATAAGAAAAAACAGGTATCTGGGCTTCGTGTCTTACTACCATGACCATGAGCATCTTTCTATTCAAGTCTTCCTCTGTGTCCTTTGATAATAATGCAAAACTTTAATCACAAGTGGCCAATAAGTAGCTCTTCAAAGATCACGTCTGTAAACTCATTTCTGTATGGGAAAGCAGGGTGAGCAACCACACATGTTGGGGAACACTGTGACCCTTGTAAAGGATACATGCCTGCACCACACCAAACTTGAGCTGCGTGAAAAGCCGAGCAAAGAAGTCCACGAAGAGACCCACCTGGGAAGAGGACAAGAGCTGTCACCTGAGTTTCCACACTGTCATAGGCACTCCCCTGGAAACACAGCCCCCCACCCCCCACCGCTTGTTCTCCTTGGTCACACGCACCCATGCTACCAACAGGCCATGTGTGAACAGGCCTTTCCTTAGTCAAGGAGTGCCCCACCTGAGTCTGGTCCCACAGCCCTTCTGAGGACAAAAGAAGGGGTGTAGCTAAGTTGTCAGAAGGAGAGTTACAACACATAGGGATAAGAATAAAAAAAGAACCTCAGACCAAGGAAGACTGAGTGCTTAGAAATAGTACAGAGGCGTGTGAGGGCCTGCTCTGCTCTTCCCAAAGGTAGGGTCAAAAGAAGAAAGCCAAACACACTTTCAGTGATCCTTAGCTGGGTAAGTGTAGAAAACATTAGGGTATCAGAATATTACTTTGAAAGCCAGTACCTACTCAGGAGTAGTATATGGCTGTTGCACATGTTATTGTTCATTCACTAAGTTATGTCCGAGTCTTTGCAACCACCTTGACTGCAGCATGCCAGGCTCCTGTCCTCCACTATCTCTCAGAGTTTGCTCAAGTTCTTGTCCATTGATGATGCCATCCAACCATCTCATCTCCTGTCACCCCCTTCTCCTTCTGCCCTCAATCTTTCCCAGCATCAGGATTTTTTCCAATGAGTTGGCTCTTTGCATCAGGCAGCCAAAGTATATTCAGGACTGATTTCCTTTAGGATTGACTGGTTTGAACTCCTTGTATTCCAAGGGACTCTCAAGAGTCTTCTCCAACACCACAATTCAAAAGCATTGATTCTTTGGCACTCTGTTATTACCATTTTATAAATCATGACTTCGATTTATAACCATTGTATAACCAATGATTAGCCTGGTGAATAAGAGAAAACCACTCCTGTTCCACTAGCTCACTCTCTGAAGGGCATGCTCAGGACTTAACAGAGAACTGGGAAGACTTCTGACCATGTGAATTCAGGATCAAAGGCTTTGTGCCTTTAACTCTGGTCTTCCCACAAACCAGTGCTTGGGGGGCTTTTAAATATTGAAACAATAAACAGTGACAGATCAAAGGAGAAGAGAGCCAGCAGCAAGAGGAGATGGTTGCTACATTATTAAGGCAGGTCTGCTTTCAGACCTGCCTTAAGGCAGAACAGGAGGGTGTTCGGTAAAGTTGCTAGAGTTTGACACGACAGTTGCAGAAAGACTAACACCTATATGGCTAGTGACTATGCTTATTACAAGGTAATCTGCAACCAGGAAACTATAAAGCAAAATAAAACAATTAAATCAGCCCACGATTCCCCACAATGGCAGAACATTATCAAAGAGGCCTCCTGAATGCTATTAATCTTAAATAGTAAGATGTTCCTTCATCTCTGAATTTACTGCAGTAAAAATCTGAAATTAAAACCTGTGGTCAGTTCCTATGGCTATGTTATGTTTAAATATGCATTTACACTTAATGGGTACGTTATCTAGAATTAAGTTTGAAACCTGTGGTTAATTCTAGAGAAAGGTGATGAACAGGCTACTGCTTAAGAATACATATACACTGTTACGGGCTAATGTTTGTGGTCTCCCCTGCCCACTCCCAAATTCATATGTTGAAATGCTAACCTCCTCTAATTAGGAGGTGGGGGGGGGGCCTCTGTAGGTAATTAGGTCATGAATAGGATTAGTGTCCTTATAAAAGAGACCCCAGAGAGCTCCCTTGCCTCTCCTGCCACCTGAAGACACAGCAAAAAGATGGCCATATGTGAATGACGAATTGGGCCCTCACCAGACACCAGATCTGTTGGCCTGGACATTTCAGACCCCAGAACTATGAAAAGTAAATGCCTGTTGTTTAAACCCCTCAGTCCACGGTACTTTTGCTATAGCAGTCTGTATGGATGAAGACAATCCCCTTTTCTAACAATGTATTGTCAGAAAATCAGATTTGACATTTATCATTTGGATTGTCTACTAACTCTTCCAGCTTCTCTGCTCCGGGTTGAAGCACGGTGAGTCAGCAGTTATGGTTCCAGACTTTTGCTATGACAATCTTTGGCAATATTTCATGATTTCTTCTTGTCTGGGATTCATCTGTGAATGTGCTGACCCAGAACCCTGTGCACTCAGGCGTATTTCTCTACCCACAACTGCCAGCTCTACCTTCTAGGTAAAATGAGCAGTGTTCAGGGAAGAGGGACGGCGTAATGAGTTCATGGAGATCCGCGATGTCCTATTTACTGGCATGCTGTGCTCGAGCAAAGAGCATAATAGCCACACTTTTGTTCTCATCATGTTGCTTTCTCCCTGCACAGTGACCTCAGCATCCACTAAGCACTCTCCCCATTCTGCCATCTACCTAATGGGACCACATAACAAAGGACAGGTCTTGAGCAAGACTTCAAGTGCTTTAAAGGACATCAGTGTTGCATGGCTCACTTTCATTTCAGAAATTGAAAAGTATAAAAAAAGTATCAGGATTATACTTAAAAAAGAAAGAAAGAAAAAAGGCATTCTCTGTTAGAAGGACAAATGACTTATCTGCCAGACTGGCACATGCCCTCTGCCCTCTGCTGCCCCTTGGCCCACGATCTCCTCGCCTGCTCACCAGACCGGTGCAGACTCCAATGGCAAACACCATCATCCACTTGACTGCCTCATACTTGCGACCTTTCTGTTCACAAAGGAAAAGAATGACTCAGGATTATGATGGCAGCAACGGGGAACTACATCTTAGGCAACCAGTTTCAGACTAAATTCCACATGGACAGCAAGCACAGAGGTGATATCTGGTGTGGCAGGGAAGCTTTACAATGCAAGAATGAAGAACGCGAAGGGCCAGGCCAGGTGCACTGACAGTGGACATGCTGGCTGGCAGGTTGAAGGACTAAGGAATTAATAGATTTAATTTAGTTAATAGATGGTATTAATAAATATCCCATGAAAAGGATTAAGAGTCCAAAGGTTAAGGAAATCACTAAAGTATTTAGAACAAAAAAGAGGCTGTCCAAAAGAGACACAGATGTATAGAAAAGCCTTTTGGACTCTGCAGGAGAAGGCGAGGGTTGAGAGAATAGCATTGAAATATGTATATTATCATATGTGAAACAGATCACCAGTCTAGGTTCGATGCATGAGACAGAGTGCTCAGGGGTGGGATGGGGAGGGAGGTGGGAGCGGGGTTCAGGATGGGGAACACATGTACACCCATGGCTGATTCATGTCAATGTATGGCAAAAACCACTACAATATTGTAAAGTAATTAGTCTCCAATTAAAATAAATAAATTAAAAAAAGAAAAAGAGGCTGTCATAAAACCTACTTGGTCCCAAAAGATCAATAAGGAACTCACCTTATTATCCATAGTCTCCAAAACTTCCAGATAAGGGTCATTGATACAGCGATCATAATCCAAACTCTGAAAGAGGGATGTGTGAGTAAAGAAAAAGTTATAAGCAGATAGGAAGAATTACCATAACCTGGAAAGGATAAACCTTCCAGTTCCCACCACTCAAAGCACTGATGGCCAGAGCAGCACTCAGGAAGGGCTTGTTAGAAACACAGACTCTTGGACGCCCTCAGGTCCTTCTTAATCAAAATCACTTACATGGACGTTTCAGCAGCACCCCTGTAGGTGAATACTTTACGCTTTAGGAAGTTTTAAACTACATATTTTTAAGTGCCCTGTTTCTGCCAAACACTAAAGTCCTCATGCCCTCACTGGTGTTACCCAACTTACTCCATTAATGAACAAATGCTTCCATTAACCAGAACCAAATTAATTTAGCAAGTCTAATTTTAAGTATCTTCTGCAGTTAGGATCTGTGAAAAAGAGGTGAGTCACAAGACAAACGTGGAGACTGTTTTAAAAAAACAACTTCCAGTTTATGTTAGAAGAGGCACAGATCCAGCCTGGCTCCTAAAACAGTTCCTTAAACTTCACGGAACACAGCAGTTTCGCAAACAATCTGCAGGTGTGCCAGGGACATTTCTGAGGAACAGTTCAAAGGAAGTGATTTTATTTCTACATCATGCACAAGCAGTAGCAGTCTGGCACCAAAGGAAAACAGTCTGCTGTGTGCTCTCTCCCCGTAACCTGTTGCTACCTACACATCAGCTAGTGAACAAACTTGGGACACTGGCCTGGTGGCCACACTCCCACACAGGAGTTCAGAGTCAGCCGCTAAACAAACGCAGGTGTGACATGTGATAGTTCATTCCATTTCTGTGACTACCCAAAGTCCAAATTCCTTTTCTAAAAGGGTCCTGGAGTAGCAGCAGGTGACTGATCAAATCAACTTTTATCCACCCAATATGCAAGACTATGTAGTCATAGGGCTTCCCAGGTGGTACTAGTGGTAAAGAACCTGCCTGCCAATACAGGGGACGTAAGAGACTCGGGTTGGGAAGATCCCCTGCAGGAGGGCATGGCAACCCACTTCAGTGTTCTTGCCTGGAGAATCCCATGGACAGAGGAGTCTGGCAGGCTACAGTCCATAGGGTTGCACAGAGTTGGACACGACTGAATCGACTTAGCACGCACACATTCATGTAGCCATTAAAAGAATTTGGACAGGTCTTCAAGGACAGATGTGGCCAATGTGCAAAGATTAAGTTAAAAAGGCAAGATGCAAAATAAATAAAGGCAGATGTAGATTAAAAGGTGTAATAGCATCCTATTTTGATTAAACAAAGATTTGTATGTCAGCAAACAATAGAAAACGTTTGGGAAAACCGTTCACAATGGTTAACTCTGAGGTGGTATTTCAGTAGGCACTCACATCTGGATATTACTTAAAATTTTCCTGGCAAATATGGTGAACATTTTTTTATATTAAAACAAAATTGTCTGCCTGATTATAAAACAAAAAAAAACAATCAGGGGAAAAAAAAAAACCAACCATTAAACAATATTTCTGCTGGGAAACTAGACCCATCAGTGAATGATTAAACATATGTGTATTTAGTGGTAATATATATACACATATATGGTTTACATACACACACACACACACACACACACATATGCACACACATACAGTAGACCCTTGAACAACAAAGGGGTTAGGGGAAGCAACTTTCCACACAGGTAAAAATCCACATTTTGCTATTTCTTCCTCAAAAATGAAGAATTTGATAAATGGCTCAACCAAGGACAACAAGCTGAAATAATGTGGATAGAATCAGGACTCAACCCTAGTTCTTTAGATTCCACACACTGTGATCTCTAATGCAACACAAATTCTTCCCCACACTTAAAAGATTTATAAAATGAAAATACAATATTTATTGGAAAAAACAAAAACAACAAACTTGCATGTAAGTGGACCTGAGCACTTTAAACTCATGTTGTTCAAGGGGTAATTGTATGTCCACACACATATACATATATATGTGTGTATGTATACACACACACACATTTTAATCAATTAAGTGACATCACATTCTAGGAACAAATGGGAAAAAATTAACATGTTGAAAAATATGATATCCTTCATGCCCAATATGTATAAAAATCACTAGCAATTATTTGCTTGATGGTTCTAATAATGCTTAGGCTCCATAAACATTGAGAAGGTTTGCAGACATCCACAACAGGCAAAGGTATAGCCACAGAAAGTAGATTAGTGCTTGCCTACGGTCAGGGGCAAGAAGAGTGGGCGGTGACTGCTAACAGGTGCATGTTTTCTCTCCGGGTGATGAAAATATTCTGAAATTGATTTGATGATAGTTGTGCAACTCTGTGAATATACTAAAAACCACTGCATGTACAATTTAAATGGGTAAATTGTATAGAATGTGAATTATAGCTCAATAAGGCTATTAAAAGGGGCATTTAGAAAAAACTGTAATACAAGAACACCAAACTTTTTTTTTAAGCTTTGAAAATTTGACACTTGGTAAACATGTACCCATGAACTATATGATCTATTATTAAAACCAGATAATTACTTCTCCTTTGTCATGACTAATTTTCTGTTATTTCTGCTGTATATGTTGCTCTTTGGTTTGGGAAACTAACAACTTCTTTAAAATAAAATTCTTTAAAAATAAAACTTGTATAGGTAGGCTGCAGGGCTGATGTCCATGGTTATGAGCAAACATGGCATTCGGCTACAGGGCACAAATGGGGACTGAGGTGTAGCCCAAATTCACTCAGGAAGGCATCTTACGGCCCACACAAAAAGCACCTTCGATGGGCCTTTAGCAGAGGTGTCGGCGTTGAAATGACTCAGAGAGGGGAGGCCTGTTAGAAATTCTAAGTCCTCAGCTCTAAGGGGGTGCCTTTCTCTACCTCAAAAGGGCACTATAGGTTCTGTGGCATGCAGAAAAACAACACTCCTTGGGAATGGTCTCATCCCACAAACAGGGAGTTGATATTATTCAAACCATCTATAATGAGAATGGATGTCAAACGGGGATTCTAACATCTTGTAAGATCCCGAACTTATTAAAGAAAAAGTCAAGTACATACAATGAACTTTTACTAAGGCAGGAACTGTGTGTGCTAGTCACTTGGTTGTGTCCAACTCTTTGTGAGCCTGCCAGGCTCCTCTATCCGTGGAATTCTCTAGGCCAAGAATACCAGGGTGGGTAGCCATTCCCTTCTCCAGGGGATCTTCCCAACCCAGGGATTGAACCCAGGTTTCCCGCATTGCAGGCGATTCTTTACCAGCTGAGCTACCAGGGAAGCCCACTAAGGCAGGAAGTAGCACATTTTAGAAAGATCTTCAGCAGAAGGGTTTTCTAGTTGATCCCTCATAAATAAAATCTGAGCTGACTTTTCTGAATCAATGCCTAACTAACTTGCTCTTACAGCAGATGCTCTCAAGAAGATGGTTAATTGAGAAATATTAATGACTCACATGGAAGAACATTAACCCATAAAATTTACACAAATATGCATATCAGGTGAGAGGAAATGCATTACTGACATGAGTGCAATTTAGCAAAAAGAGTGAAGGGAACAGAAGATCAATGGAGCAGACATGCAGTGTTGAGATCTCAGGAGGAGGATAAAGGCTGGGACAGTGTCAGTTGTAACCATCAGAATGATATCACCAGGTTCAAGGAGGGATGGCGAGGTGACAGCACGAAATGGATTATCATACTAATTCTTGCAAATCTTTCTACTGTGTACAAGCAAACACGTATTTAAGAGTTATGGGACTTCCCTGATGGTCCAGGGACTAAGACTCCATGCTCCCAAAGCAGGGGGCCCAGGTTCCATCCCTGGTCAGGGAACTAGATCCCACATGCTGCAACTAAGAGTTTGCATGCCTTGACGAAGATTCAAGGTCCCGCTTGCTGCAACTAAGACCTGGCGCAGCCAAATAAAATAAATTTTTAAGAAGAAATATGAGACAATACATCATTGGATATAGTGCTTTTTGATTGATTAAAAGCACTCACATCAGAGTAACACATTATGCCACTGCGGTACAGTTGGCAAATTTTAGACTCTTAAAATTATTTTGTTAAGTCAATTGCAAGGGGAAAAAAAAAGATGAAACAAAACAAAACAAAGATGAAGGTGGAATCTACTTCCTCTCAAACCTATTTGACTTAAAAGATGTATCAAGTGCAACGTTAGGACCTTACTTGGAACCCAACTCAAACAAACTATGAAAAAGTACTTATGACATTTATAAGACAACTAGAAAACCCAAACACTGGTTGTTTGACATCAAGGACTTACTGTGAATTTCTCAGGTGTGAAAATGGCACTGGCTTATGATAGGAAAAAAAGTGTCCTTACCCACTAGAGACTCGAACTGAATTATTTATGGGTGAAATGATATGATGCATAGACTTTCCTTCAAGATAATAGGGGACCGGGGAAGCGGATGGGCACACACATGCAACACGGTCAGGCACGACTGAACGATGCTGTGTGACGAGTACGGGGGGTTTTCAGTGTACTATTCTGCCCATTTGTCTACATTTATGATCTGTAGCTTCTCATGGAACTTAAAAAAAGTTCCATGAGAAGCTACAGATCATAATAGATACACTAAATTCTATAGCAAGAGTACATAAGATATTAGAAAGAAAATTAGTCTGGGTATGTTATTGCTCTAGAATATTGAATTTTTTAAGTACATGGTATTATTTTTTTTTAAGTCATTAAGTATAGACACGATTAATCTCACTTTGGGAATTAGTTGTAAGAAAGCAATTAAAGATAAACAAGTAAGGATGGTCACCACCATGCAATTCATAACACAGAAAAGTCAGATAAAAAACATTATCTTATTTCATAGATAATGAAATACTATTTCCCCATTTAAAAATGAATTACAGAAAAGTATTGATAAACAAAAATTTGTTATCAACTGGGAGGGAAAACCATGTTAAAATAGTGTATTTAGTAGAATTTCACTTTGTTATTTAAAAGAAGGCACGGAAAAGGACGTTTAATAAAATGAACAGTCATCTTTTCATGAACAGGATTGTAGATTTTTCCCTAGCTTCTTTTTGCAAATCATATGAAAATCCTCTATCACAACCATGGCTTGTTTTTGCCATTTCAAAAGTCATAGAAATGTCACTATAAGCTGACTAAATAATAAAAGGTATACTCTAGCAGCACTGGCCTTCAGAGAAGGCAATGGCACCCCACTCCAGTACTCTTGCCTGGAAAATCCCATGGATGGAGGAGCCTGGTAGGCTGCGGTCCATGGGGTCGCTAAGAGTCAGACATGACTGAGCGACTTCACTTTCACTTTTCACTTTCATGCACTGGAGAAGGAAATGGCAACCCACTCCAGTGTTCTCGCCTAGAGAATCCCAGGGACAGGGCAGCCTGGTGGGCTGCCGTCTATGGGGTCGCACAGAGTCGGACACGACTGCAGCGACTTAGCAGCAGCAGCAGCACTGGCCCTACTGCTCCCCACCACACAAAACACACACACACGCTCTCTCTCTCTGAGTCCCGTGCATGAAGTCAGGAACTATAACCAAGAACTGACAATTCCAAGAGAAGCTGCTTGGGCAGGAAACAATCATCTGAAAACTCAGTTCTCTTAGAAGAAAAGCAAGGCTTCCTGGCTCACACATGTTTACAAGCAAATGCTGTCAGTGGCTTTGACTCTGGGTCTCTACAAGTTACAAAAGCAAACAGTCTAATGGCAAACACATGCTCTAACCAGGTTAAGGTGCAACAGACTGATGAAAGCCTGAAGACACACTCAGACCCTGCTTTGAGGCTAAGGTGAAAAAAGGGCTTCTTAAACAGCCCATTCTGACAAAGAAGTTATCTCTTACCTACTCACTCCCTGGGAGAGAAGGTCACAGAGCATCTCTGGTTGGAATCCCAATGCTTCAGTCTGAAGTGAGCTGGTCATTCACTTCTTCTGTTACCCAGACAGCATCTAAGAATCTTACCTCATAGTCTTTCCTTGGAAGGATCTCATCTTCCTCCTCCTGTGTTTCTCCAAGGATGGTCTAGAAAAACAAATACAGAGCAGGGAGACCCTTTCAATGTTTTTAAAAGTGGAAAGAGACAGAAGGATTTACTGAAACCAGCTACTAATTTCTAAATCCTCTGTAGCCATTATCATCAAATGGGAACACCTAAAACAAACAAACAAAAACATTTTGGGATGGGGGTGATGTGGTGAGGGTATACAGTCATCAGCTGAGTTCTTCACGCCTACCATACATTCTTCAAATCACCACTCATCTTCAGGACACTTCAAAGATGTCACCTGCCAGCTTAAGAGGGAAAGAATTCAGGTTCCTTCTGACAACACGTGGAGTCTTACATCAGGAGAGACTTGTCAACTCTGAGGATACAACTCAAGTTTTCCCAGGGTGCTTTGCAGAGGGAAGCTGGATTATCAGTGACCCAGAAAGGGTGAAGGATACAGTCACAGAGCGCTGGAAAAACTAAGCCAGCGGCATGATATGCAAAGTCCAGTGAAGGGGCTCATTCTGAAAATGCTCGTTTCATTCAAAACTCCTTTTAGGTGAAAACTAAAAAATTAATATGGATGAGATTGACTGGAGCTGGCCTAGATCTTCCCTCAGATTCCAGGGAGGGCTTATGAGAAAAGACCCCAGACTTGGGCACGTGAAGTCGTGCAGATGCTTCGAGAGCCCGGCGTGAGGAGCCCAGGCCCCACCCGCGGCCACCTGCGGGCCTAGCTCGACCCGGCCCCACCCCCGGCAACGCCTCTTGCAGTCCCTTAGCAACCGCCCCCTCCCCAGCCCGACTCCACCCGCTCCTTACCAGCTCCTCCGGGGTGCGGGTCTCACGGTCACCGCAGCAGCAACACCACCTGCAGCAGCAGCACAGGGACCCCCTGCATCCCGCCATCTTCCTCCTTTACTGCCACTCTGGCCCCCTCTGCCAACCCCCCTCCCACCCAGGATCCGCGCCTCACGTGACTGGTCCCGGGAGTGTCACGTGGCCCTCTCGAGCTTGAGGATGGAGACGGGGAGTGGCTGCAGACGGGTGGGGCGAGGGCTCGCGTCACATGACGGCGGAGGGCCGGCTTCCAACGAGACTTCTGGGCGCGGCCATGTTGGGGGCGGGGCTTCCGGGCGTCCGCGAGGGCGGTTTCCGTCCTCTGCTCCCGCCTCCCTTAGCAACCTGACACCCGCGCCTCGCCTCCTCCCGAGCCCCGCCCCCTCCGCCGGAGCCTCATTAGCCGCCACACCGCTGCGGAGGCCGCTAGCTCTGAGTCATCAGTGACCAGAGGGTGAGTGACGGCGAGGCATACGTCGCCCGCAGGGGAGACCCGGGCCTTGGGGGCCACCCACCGGGGGGCGGGCTCTTGCGGGGGGGGGGGTGCGGGGAGTGGTGGAGGCTGGCCAGCCCCCTCTGCGCGCGCGCCCTCGGTGAGACTAATGTAGCCCCCACTGACTGCCTTGCGACCCCCCAACCCTGGAGCAGAGAATCAGTTTCGGCCCCCAACCTGGACGGAGGGACTTAAGGGCTGAGGCGGCCCTGAGGTGGGGTGGTGACCCAGTGCCCTGGGACCGGACTTGGGCCTTGGTTTCCGCCCCCACCCGTGACCCAGTGACGCGGTGATTCTGTTCGCAGCGTGCCAGAGTGGCTGAACACCTTGAGAAGAGCCGAGGGCCGCTGGCACTGCTGTCCCCGACGCCCACTGCATCGGGCTGCACACAAGTGCCCACCCGGGCCCCTCTAAGAGTGGTGGACTCCAGTATTTCTCCACTGTTGCGGGTGCCTGGCACCGATTAAGTAAGTGCTCATCAAATGGCAGAGGGGCTTCCCAGGTGGCTGAGTGGTAAAGGATCCGCCTGCCAGTGCTGGAGAGGCAGGAGACACCGGTGCGATCCCTGGGTCCGGAAGATCCCCTAGGGAAGGAAAGGACAACCCAATCCAGTATTCTTACCTGGGAAATCCCATGGACAGGGGAGTCTGGCAGGCTACATGGAGTCAAAAAGAGTTGTACACACTGACTGACTGAGCACGCACATCCATTGGTGGAGGGTTGTTCTGAGAACGGTGTAACAGTGCCTGGCCTGTTGGTGCCCAGTGAGTGCCAGTTGTTATTACCGGATGCCAGGCATTGGGATACCATAGGCAGAATACTTGGCTCTGGTCTCAGGGAACTGGGAAGAGGGGAGATAAACATGTGAATCCACAGCTGCAAAAGGGTCCTTTGGGGTCCTAACTTAAAATGGATTAAGTGAAAAAATGCTGAAACGAGTTTAGTGCCTGGTTAGAGCTAATAAGTCTTCATGAACAAACGAAGGAGCAGTTAGTTTGTAGGCGGTTCAGCCTCTTCCCCCGCTCCTGTTTTGGTCCAGCAGATGATTAACGATGCACTCACTCGCTCGCTTTCTGAGGAGAGGCCAGACTCGGCTGATCTTGACACACTCCCCTTTCTTACTCTTCGTGTTCATCCCTTTCAGAGAAACTAGAGCTTTAGGTCAGAATCAAAATGGGCATCCCTCAGGATGGAAAGCATAGTCTGGAGTCAACTCCTTGACCCTGCATGTACCAAGGACACTTGTGTATGTTTTAGGGTAGAGGAGTATTGGATCTCATCAGTTTCTCATGAGTCTAGGACCCCAAACTAGTTAAGAACATGGGCTTGGCAGTAGGCATTCCCTGAAACACATGATCTTGGCCTGGTTGTTCCTGTAATGTTCCGCGTTGCCACACACTGGATACTTTTGCGTTATATGAGTAGCGTGTCCCATGTTCCGCACCAAACTGCCCCATGGCCCTGTGCCATCTGTCAGCCTGGCCTGCCTGTGGTTGCCATGGTTCAGGGCTTCAGCTATGGTGGCTGTGCAGTTTCTTGAACTGACTTCACTGATGTGTGTAAGGACAACAGCTTGGAAGGCATGCACAGACTGGACAGTCTTTGTTCCAAGTTGGACATAAATCCATGCCCTTACAGAGCTTGGATCTGGCTACTTTTGGAACCCAGCCAATCCATGGCAACCTACTCCAGTACTCTTGCCTGGCAAATCCCATGGACAGAGGAGCCTGGTAGGCTGCATGGGGTCCATGGGGTCGCTAAGAGTCGGACACGACTGAGCGACTTCACTTTCACTTTTCACTTTCATGCATTGGAGAAGGAAATAGCAACCCACTCCAGTATTCTTGCCTGGAGAATCCCAGGGATGGGGGAGCTTGGTGGGCTGCCGTCTATGGGGTCGCACAGAGTTGGACACGACTGAAGTGACTTAGCAACCCATGACATGGACTTGTCAGAGAAGCACAAACTTGGGAGAAAGCTGGCAGCTTCGTCAAGCCCTAAGCCCCTCCATCCTGCGTGCACACAAACTGTTCCCAGTCCCAGGAGATGTTTCGGGCTGAACTGTTCCTTCTTGGCAAGTGCTGCAGTCGCCCCGAACATCTGTTGACCTCATCTCCACCCAAACGCTGCGGTCTGCAGCCCCATGTGCCCCTCCTTCTATCCATCTTCAACGGCTTAGTGCCTCAGCCCTCCCTCTCGCCTGGAATCCTGCGCCCGCCCCCTTGCGCTGGCCCCAGCCACAGCTTTAAGCTCTTCCTTTGTCATGGCTCCGCCCAGTCAGGCACACCCGCTGGGGAAGGTTCCTCGTTTCTCAGGAACTCAGAGGTCCGGGGTCTAAGTTTACCCTGGAAGAGATGGACCGCCCAAAACCCAAGGTCTTCCCAGTGGGGCACTGCTGCCCCTCCCTGGGAATGCGAGCTTCGGAGGCTGGCAGCGGAAGGCTCTCAGTGCCACCCTCCATCAGGTAGCGGTCACAGAGGACCCAGGGGCTGAGGAGCATGTGCCGGGTTGGGGCTGACGTCCCTGGAGTCAGGCAGCAGTGGAGGGCCAAGCTTGGAGCGAGGCAGCGCAGACAGTCCTTACTGCGGAGTCTCTGGGTGGGGGCCTTGTCACCCAGACCCTCACCAGCCTTCTTCCTGCGTGAAAACGCAGCATCTCTCACCTGACCCTGCCACGTTGGGGCTTGGCCACCTGCCCCGCCGTCTCACGCCCCCTGCCCTCGCCCCGTGCAGCAGGAACTCGGCCATGGTGAACGAACCCAGAGGGAACGGCAGCCCTGGCCCCCGCTGGGAGGGCAGCAGCAGCGGCAGCGAGAGCTCCAAGGACAGTTCAAGGTGCTCCACGCCGGGGTTGGACCCCGAGCGATGCGAGAGACTCCGGGAGAAGATGAAGCGGAGGATGGACTCTGGAGACAAGTGGTTCTCCCTAGAGTTCTTCCCTCCCCGAACTGCCCAGGGTGCTGTCAATCTCATCTCCAGGTGAGTTGGTGTAAGATAAGGAGTACAGGCTGGGAATGGAGGCAAGGTGAATAGGTGAACTGTGCCCTGCGGCTGGGCTGCACTTTGACCCAGCAGAAAAATGGTAGCTCCAAGGGGTGGAAAGAAGACAAGCCCGGAGAGATGCTTTGATACACAACTTGCCACTTTCTGGTCTGTAAAAGTCTCTCCAGGCACGTGGAATTTTTATTCACAGTCTTCCAGGAGTTAAAAATGTTCGTTCTCCCAGACAACATTCTTTGATGGAGTTTGTGGCTAGATCATGAGTAGAGTTTAGAAAGTTGAAAAACAGTGGCTTGGAGAACATTTTTAGCAAGTTTGGCATTTGGATTATGCCCTTGAAATCGAGAAATGCCAACTGGATTGCATTAGCGCTTTATGAATAGCAGTTCTTTTTTTAAAGTTTATGCTTTGTATTGCTTGCTCTTATGTGTCATTCCCATGGTTGTGAAATTTGAAGGCACAAAAATGTGCAAATGCACCACAGCTTATAATGGGCTTCCTTGGTGGTTCAGATGGTAGATAATCTGCCTGCAGTGCAGGAGATCCGGGTTCGATCCTGGGGTCAGGACGATCCCCTGGAGAAGGGAATGGCTACCCACTCAAGTATTCTTGCTTAGAGAATTCCATGAACAGAGGAGCCTGGCAGGCTACAGTTCATGGGGTCACAAAGAGTTGGACACAACTGAGCGACTAACACTTTCACTTTTTCACAGCTTATAACACAGCATATCCATGTGGCTCTTGATACTAGTCCTGGTAATGTGGCCGTGCTCTGCAGGACTCTTGGCTGCTGCCAGGACTGGGCAGTGGTGGGGGGCTGGGGAATGGTGGAGGCAGGTAGCATGGAAGAAACTTGTGTCTGCTGACCCTCTTTTTCCCTAGAATAAGGCCTTGCTTGCCACTCTGAGGAGTGCCCTGAACCCTTATCCATCAAAATGTCTTAATTCACCCAAGATGGTAAATATGCAAGCACTTTGAGAAGTCCAAAGTGCTGCTCTCACAGAAAATGGCTTTATTGTTGTTATCTTTGCAATAAGAGTAATCATAATTGCAGCACACTGATTGCTTGTTCACTGCGTACCTGGCACTGTTCTTGAGTTGTGGAGCCATCTGTCATGATATCCTCAGAATGTTATTAAGAAGTAGGCACTGTGCCTTGCCACATTGTAGAAATGAGAAAACTGAGGCACAGAGAGTTTAAATAATTCTCCCAAGATCGCACAGTTGGTGAGTAGCAGAGCCAGGATGTGAATGCAGGTCAGTCTGATGCCAGCCTGCAGGTGAGGCTTCTCTAAGTCCAAGACCCCATGGGAAGGTGGTGACGGGTGGTGCACCCCCAGGAGCCCCTCCTCAGAAAGAAATTCCCTACAGGTTTGACCGGATGGGAGCGGGTGGCCCCCTCTTTGTAGACGTGACCTGGCACCCAGCCGGGGATCCTGGCTCCGACAAGGAGACCTCGTCCATGGTGATTGCCAGCACTGCCGTGAACTACTGCGGCCTCGAGACAATCCTGCACATGACCTGCTGCCATCAGAGCCGTGAAGAGATCACGGGCCACCTGAACAAAGCCAAGCAGCTGGGCCTGAAGAACATCCTGGCGCTGAGGGGAGGTGTGGAGCCAGCGGCCTGCTCTCTGGGGTCTTGCTTTCTGGAGGACCTCTTCTGTCCCTGCAATGGTTCTTTTCTTGTCACCGGGTCCCATCCCTGCCAGTAGCATTAGTAGGTGTGGGTCAAGAGGACCACGGGCGACACACAGATGGAGCCACTTTTTGACCTTTTGACCTCCCAGTAGGCATTCAGTCAGGACCGCGGCCGGTGCCTGATAACCCACTGTTGTGATGTACACCACTGAATCGATCCCTTCCTGCTCCCAGCTTTTGACCCAGTCACAGAGTTCCGCTCTGACCTGTGTCCCAGGAGTGAGAGTAGCTGATTATGCCTCTGGCCCCGGCTGTCATTGGGGCACACAAGTGTGGGAAGCGGCAGTCTGCTGGGTGGGTCCTTGTGGCCTCATGCTCCCTATCCCCAAAGACCATGTCTCACCTGAGATGAGTGGAAGCTTCTCCCAGGAGGCAAGAGTTCCCAGGGAGTGGGAGAGCGAGCAGTGGGCTTGGGCGAGGTGCCTGGACACACCTAGGTGTGAGCAGGTGGGGGGGATCTCAGATGCTCCAGGCTGAATGCAGAGCGGCAGCTGTTCTCTGCCAGCCACTGCCTGCATCTGTGCCTGGCGACTGTTTGCTGGCTTGGCTGCTGTCGTCCTTCCTACTGTTAACAAGTGCTACAGTGGAAAGCGCAGACACCAAGTTCAGCAATAGGAAGGCTCTGCCTTCGAGATTCTGTTGGCCCTGGGTGTGGGCGTGGGAAGAAGGAACAGAGAGGTTCCTGGAGGTGGGGTGAGACCCAGCACTGTGACCTCCAACCCTGCAGACCCCATAGGTGACCAATGGGAAGAGGAGGAAGGAGGCTTCAACTATGCTACGGACTTGGTGAAGCACATCCGAAACGAGTTTGGTGACTACTTTGACGTCTGTGTGGCAGGTGAGGGGCTGGGGCATCCCAGTGGGTGGGGCCTGAGAGAGGAAGGAAGGAGAGGCACAGGTGAGGACCCGGAAGGTTCACTGCACCCCGGGGCCTGCCTGCACCGTGGCGGGAGGCCTGTGCTGTGATGGAATGGAGTGATGGAGTGCAGAGGTGGCTTGGACAGGCCACGTCTTCTGCGTTTCCTCCTCCTCTCATACATCACACTCCTGGGAGTGTCACCGTCCCCTAATTTTTTTTTTACAGTTTTATTTTTAAAAAACATTCATTTCTTTTTGGCTGTGCTGGGTCTTCATTGCTACACGAGGGCTTTCTCTAGTTGCGGTGAGTGGTGCCTACTCTCTAGTTGTGGCGCTCGGGCTTCTCACTGCAGTGGCTTCTCTCGTGGTGGAGCGTGGGCTCTAGCGCACGTGGGCTCAGTAGCTGTGGTGCTCGGGCTTAGTTGCCCCACAGCATGTGGGATCTTCCCAGACCAGGGATTGAACCTGCGTCCCCTGCATTGGCAGGCAGATTCTTAACCACTGGACCACCAGGGAAGTCCTCCGTCCATTTTTAAAAATGTAATGTCGCTCAGATGTCTTGATACAGAGCAGCTTTTCTTTTCATTTTGAATTTGGAAGTACTATACAACTGAATACAGTGGAATGAAAAGTACCAAAACTGAACTTGATTTTCTGTTCATGTAGCATAAGCCAGTGTCGTATGGCCAGGGCTCTTCTGTCCTTACACCTGTGCCCACCATTGGGAGCCCCTTCCTCTCCCCTTCTTCAACTCCTGGTGGCCAAAATCTAACCACCCAGACTTCCAAGGAAGATATGTATGTGTTCTTGACCTGATGAAAAAAGGATGTTGTGTTTTCATGTGAAAGGGAAAAGGGCCACGTTATTTTTAACTGTATTAGGGAGGTGTGAACAGTTTCAAAATGAGGTTTTATTTACTCAAGGTGAACACGAATCAGAACCAATGATTTCCCCCTACCCTGTATCCCTTCAAATTGTAAAGTTTTGTTCCTCTGCCTTCTCTTGCTATTAGCCTGTTCCCCAGCTCTATTCCTTCTCAAACAAAAGAGAGATATTAAGATTCCGAGGGCAGAGAATCTCAGAATAAGGTCAGGAAATGGCATCAGACCTCACTAAGCCCTGGAATCCACAGCCCTCCCTCATCCTCTCTGGGGCCACAGAGCCCCATCTCGGCCTTCCACTGCTCCATGCTTCACCCAGTAGATCTGATATGTACACTTGCCCTGTCTCTGATATGTATGGTACACATGTGACCCACTTCTTGCTCCTGGGTGTAGCCAAGATGGACCTTCAGGCCTCAGTGATAAATCCAGATCTCAGGAGAGAGAACTCTAGTTTCAACTCTAGTTTCTTTAGCTACAGCCAGGAGGTGAGGTTTACCTGCTAGAAAGGGCATGGCCTTCCCTCTTGCCCTCACTCTTGGGGTCTGGGCCTTAAGCTTCTTGAATAGGGACTTAAGTATGATGAGGCAGTGTGTGCCAGACACACTGGAAGTCCAGGGATTCGTTTGATGCATCATCTTGGCATGATTTTTTCAAATATTTTGGAGAAAATTATATCACTCTTATTAAAACGAACCCAGTTATGTTATGGAGTAGAACATCGGAGTGATCTGAACTTTAAAAAGTAAGCCATGTGACTTCAAGGAAATTACTTCTTGTGAGGGCTTTGGGCTGTGTCCCCAGGCCCCCAGTGTACAGGTCCACTCTGTTAGGAATAGGGTGTTGAGGTGGATGAGTGTGGGAGGCCCTGATGAGAAATTGGGAATTCAAGTGTCCTTGCTCACGGGGCCACGAGATGGTTGATTGGGGAATGTGCCCACATGTGGTGGGTATTGGATGGTCACAAGTAGAAACCAGCAGAGCTGTGAGCGTACAGTTGCCGAGCGGTTTGGTGCCTTGCTCATGGTGAAGTGGATGAGAAAGTGGACGGGTGGATTAGGAAGCACCCAGCTGGCCACCATAGAATAAGAACGTAGCAAAACCCAAACGTCAGCAACGGCTGGATCTCTTGGGTGCCGTTGAGGTTTTCTAGAGTTTTGGCTGTTAAAACCTCTGTTTTTGAAATTCCTGCTGGAAAAATAGCCTTGTTATTGAAAGTGTAGCAGTCTGGTGTTTAATCCTCCCACCCCCTTATCCCTGAAACAGTAGTTCTTCTTTCCATTTTTGATGACTCGGGCTTTCTTAAGAATGAAACTGCCCTGTCACAGCAAAGCAGCCTGGCTGTCCAACAGCATGGGTTCAGGTCTGTCACTTCCTTAGGGTCCTGCCCTGGCCTCAGGCTGAAGAAGCCAGTGCTCTGCTTGTAGTTCATTAGGTCCTCGAGTCTTTCAGTGCAGGCAAAGGCACTAGTGAGTTTAGTCCTCTGGGGAAGTGGGGTGGGGTGAGGTATACTGTTCCTGGATCTAGATGTGCCTTGGGGAGGTCTGGCTCCGCCTCCCAGACATCCCTGCCATCGCAGGATGTGGACATCTGTGCCCCGCCCCACCAGCCGCACCCCGGCCCCCCCCCACCCCCATGTTTTCACACTCTGGGAGTTTGTTCTTTTGTGGGGCTGCTCTTTCCACTGTCAGTCAGCTCTCTGAAACTGATTCTAGTTCTGCCATCAGAAGCAGCACAAGATGTAGCGAATAAGGAACTCTGTTTTCCCGGTGACAGACCTGTGGGCATTTAGGAATAATTACCGTGTTCTCTCCATTCTTTTCTTCAAGCAGAACCTCCACTCTCTTCACTTCTTCCTTGTGTAACATGGTTCTGACTGTACTGTGTGGAACCACTGAGTGATTTTGATGTGAAATTAAAAGCACCGTTTTCATCCGGTACCTAGAGTCAAGCCCATCCTCCCAAGCTGCCCAGCCAGTGTGAATGTAGCATTTTCTCTTTTCTGTGGCCACCAAATCCAGGTCAGCTTGGCCTGACTGCATGGACCATGAAGCAGGACAGTGTGGGAATTTGAGGGCAGTCCACCCCCACTCTTGGGAGCGGTGCTGACTCTAATCCAGCTCTCACCGAGGGTCACCTTCGGGGCGAGGGGCCCATCTGAGCAGTGCAGCCGTCACCACTTCAGCCTGTCCGTGCTGAGAGGCTAGAAGGTATGGGTCCGGAGCTGTCCACTGCCGGCTCTCTGGTTTCTTCATCACTCACCTTGAGCGGGTGGAGCCAGCCTCTTTCTACGGTATCCCTGTTGGCAGGTTACCCCAAAGGCCACCCCGAAGGAGAGAGCTTTGAGGCTGATCTGAAGCACCTGAAGGAGAAGGTGGCTGCGGGAGCCGACTTCATCATCACCCAGCTATTCTTTGAGGCTGAAACATTCTTCCGCTTTGTGAAGGCTTGCTCCGAGATAGGCATTACCTGCCCCATCCTCCCCGGCATCTTCCCAATTCAGGTGAGGGTCCCAGGAGGGCTAATGGACTCCCACCACTGTCCCTGCTCATCCTAGCACTTCCCCCTCAGCCAGGGCTCTGGGGTGAAGTTCAGGCTCAAGTTCTTTCTGATGCTTATTAGATTTTCATTAAACGGATGCTCAGTCTTTGCAAAATGCTATCTTTCTAGCCACTTCAGACCCCTGATGTCTTCTCAAATAGCAATAGTATCTGTTGGAGAGGCTTGCTGTTACGTGTCATTGAAAGGGATTATTACTCTCATTATAAATTTTGGTTAATGGTTTCCAAACTTCACTGTCACCAGTATCATTTAATGAGCTTTTTCAAAGGATAGATTTCCAGACCTCGTGCCTTGAAGTTCTGGTTCAGTAGATCTGAGGTGGGGCTTGGGAATCTGTCCATTACTTCTTAAATGTGGTGGGCGATTTTGGTGATTGGTGAGGCTTGGGAACCACTGGCTTAAATGACCACCGTGCTATCAATAGATCCATCTAGGGGCCAAAGGGCTGCCTCAGGCCTGTGGCTGAGATGCTATGAAGTATGAAAGTGTTAGTCATGTCTGACTCTCTGTGACCCCATGAACTGTAGCCCGTCTAGCACCTCTGTCCATGGCATTCTCCAGGCAAGAATACTGGAGTGGGTTGCCATTCCTTTCTCGAGGGGATCTTCCCAACCCCGGGATCGAATCTGGATCTCCCTTGTTACAGGCAGATTCTTTACCACTTAAGCCACCAGGGAAGCCCAAGGGATGTTGGGGGCAGCTACTCTAATCTGCAGAGTAGAAAAAGCTGAAGTAGGCAAGGGTGCTTGTGCTGTATGGCCTGACTGTCCTGGGTCACCTGTGTCACATTACAGGGGCCAGGAGACCCGGCGGGGGGATGAGTATGGGGGGTGAGAGACAGGCTGGGAGATGGCCCCTGCAGCCCCCCATGTCTTGGGCAGGGCTACCACTCCCTCCGGCAGCTGGTGAAGCTATCCAAACTGGAGGTGCCACAGCAGATCAAGGATGTGATCGAGCCCATCAAAGACAATGATGCTGCCATCCGCAACTATGGCATCGAGCAGGCCGTGAGCCTGTGCCAGGAGCTGCTGGCCAGTGGCTTGGTTCCAGGCCTCCACTTCTACACCCTCAACCGCGAGGTGGCCACCATCGAGGTGCTGAAGCGCCTGGGGCTTTGGATTGAGGACCCTAGGTGAGGCCAGGGGCCCCGAATTCAGGCCCGGGAGCCACAGAGGAGAGTTGGGTGGGCCAGGAAGTCAGAAGTCCCAGAATGTGCGCACCCTAGCTGTGCCAGCCGCCATGGGGCACAGAGGGTTGTGCGGTGTCTAGTGTCTTAGAGCTCCAGTCTCAGCCAGAACTGCCTGTCCAGCTTGATGTTTGAGTTCGATGGAAGAACCTGGGCTCAGTGCTGCCTCCCTCCCTCCCTCTGTCCAGTCCTTGACCCTTTCTTCTCCATTCTCACCCAGGCGTCCCCTGCCCTGGGCCCTCAGTGCCCATCCCAAGCGCCGGGTGGAGGATGTCCGGCCCATCTTCTGGGCCTCGAGACCAAAGAGTTACATTTACCGCACGCAGGAGTGGGACGAGTTCCCCAACGGCCGCTGGTGAGTGGGGTTCTGTTTATCCCAAGGAGGAGGGAGTCTGAGTGTGGAGGAGCCTTTCCGACAATTCACAGGAATGCACCGCCCCCGGGGCAGGTGGAGGCCATTGTCTGGAGTATGACTTGACCTAGGGCACCTCCTCCGCCAGGGGCAATTCCTCCTCTCCGGCCTTTGGGGAGCTGAAGGACTACTACCTCTTCTACCTAAAGAGCAAGTCCCCGAAGGAAGAGCTGCTGAAGATGTGGGGGGAGGAGCTGACCAGTGAGGAAAGCGTCTTCCAAGTCTTTGCCCACTACCTCTCGGGAGAGCCCAACCAGAATGGCTACAAAGTGAGTGCGGCTGGGGTGGGATCCCCGGGTACTGCCCCTTATCCTGTGGGCCACACGCCCTACCCTGAGTCTTGTCACCGTGTCTGGATGTGGCACCTCGGCCAAGGGAGGAGGTGAGTCAGGGGGTCCCCATGTGGGGTGCCTGGAAGGGGCTTACAGAGGGAGAGACAGGCTAGGTCTCTGATGGGGACTGTAACAGGGAGGGACCCAGGGCGCCAGGTCGGGTTGTTGTTCCAGCTGGGCTCACCCTCCTCAGGTGACTTGCCTGCCGTGGAATGATGAGCCCCTGGCAGCCGAAACCAGCCTGATGAAGGAGGAGCTGCTGAGAGTGAACCGGCGGGGCATCCTCACCATCAACTCCCAGCCCAACATCAACGGGAAGCCGTCCTCTGACCCCATCGTGGGCTGGGGCCCCAGTGGGGGCTATGTCTTCCAGAAGGTGTGGCAGGGACCCATAGGGCTACCCACCCCTTGACCTGCATGCAGGGGTTCTCCAGGGCTGAAGACAGAGCGGCCTTCCTCTCGGGGACTTTTTATTCTGAGCAGCAGTAAATCAAAGTGGAAGGGAGCTCAGGCTCGGAGTCGGACAGACCTGGATAGAATGGTCACTTGGCTGCTCTGAGCCTCAGCTTTCCCTTCTGTAAAATGGGGATATGCCAGGTGTTTTGGGAATGAAACACAAAAAAGCACGTAAAGTGCTTAGCACGTGGGAAACGTCCCCTAACTGGGAGCTGTTATTAGTGTTCCTTGTGGATCCCTTTCTCCAGGGGCTGCTAGAGTCAAAATTACATTCTAAACTAAAGCCTGAAGGCTCAGGGGTTAGACAGACTTGCGTTTGTATACCAACTCTGCTGTGTACAGTCAGTGCAGACAAGTTCCTTAACTTCCCTGAACTTAAGTTTCCTCATCTATAAAATGGAGCTAACATCCCCCACTTTGCAGTTTTATGAGTATTATAGCAAGTGAATTTAGATAAACCCAGCTTCGGAGTTCCCTGGTGTCCAGTGATAAGACTCCACACTTCCAATGCAGGTGGATGGATTAGATCCCTCAGTCTGGGACCTAAGATCCCACATGCCGTATGGTGGCCAAAATTTAAATAAATAAACCCAGCTTAATTCCTGATGGCCAAGTAGTGCTGGAGAAGCCTCCACCCAGCAAACAGGATAGGTTGTGTCAGGCCTCTCTTGCCAAACTGGGCCCCCTGTACAGCTTCTGAAATGGTTTCTCCGTGGACACTTTGTCCACTGGATGGAAGGGTGCCAGATGGCCCTCAGACCCGTCGAGACCAAGAAACTGCACATACCTGCTCCCCTCCCTGTCATTCATGTATTTGCTAACTCCAGCCAGTGGCCGCTGTTCATCCCGACACCTTAAGTGTCCTTCCACACGTGTCCTCATGGGTGTCTCCCCAGCATGGTCAGCAGGACAAGCGTCCAGTGTTTCAGAGCACAGAGCTCGCTCAGCAGCGCCCATGGAAGGTGTCCAGCGAGGCCTGCAGGTTATATGACTGCCTGTCTCCCTCCCGCAGGCCTACTTAGAGTTCTTCACTTCCCGAGAAACGGTGGAGGCGCTTTTGCAGGTGCTGAAGAAGTATGAACTCCGGGTGAATTACCACATCGTGGATGTGAAGGTAGGCCAGCCCTGGGTCAAAGGGCGCCCGGCAGGGCCAGAGCACCAGGGCCAAGGGCCCCACATTTACTCTGCCATTCAGCAATCACAGAGTGCCCAACTGGGCCAGGCATCATGCCAAGCAGATTAGCAGACAGAGCCAGGCCTCACTCCTAGAGCTCCCAGCCTAGCGAGGAGGCCATCAGTGGATAATTATGAATGGGCGCAAGCGGCTGCACTTTGTAACAGTGAACTTCAGCGGAGGAAGCTGGAGATGAGGGAGGGATGTCTAACTTGAGAGGTCAGAGGAGGTGATGGGAGGGATCTGTGTAATCTGAATCTTTAAGGATGAGGAGTAAAGGGCAATCCAGAGAAAGGGCCGAGGGTGTGCCAAGGCCTCTTTGCTGAATGGGGTCAGAGGGAGGCTGAAGTGTTAGCCAGGCCCAGGTCTTTAGGGGTCTCAATTGTCATGCTTGGCATTTGAGGTTTCCCTTATAGGCAAGAGGTAGCCTTGGCCCTGTGTTTGATTGGGGGCAGGTCCCAGTGGACAGCTGTGTGGATAACAGGGCTGGGCAGACAAGAGTCCCCAGGCCTGGTGGTCTAAGTAGCAAAGAGAGGCCTGGCCAGGCGAGACATGAGAGGAAGTGAGCAGAACCACTGAAAGAGGAGCTGATTGGCACTTCGGGTGGAGGACAGAAAAGGCCAGGATGACTTCTGACTTTCAGGCTTGTGGCTGGTCACAGAGCTGCAGAGCTGGGGGGTGGAGAGGGGAACAGGGGTGCGCGCTCCAGGTGAGAGGACTGCAGCTGTCTGCACCCCAAGTCTGCTCCTGCCCACCTCCCCCAGGGTGAAAATATCACCAACGCCCCTGAGCTGCAACCCAACGCGGTCACCTGGGGCATCTTCCCTGGCCGAGAGATCATCCAGCCCACAGTGGTGGACCCGGTCAGCTTCATGTTCTGGAAGGTAAGGGGGCCAAGAGCAGGCCTGCCCTGCCCACCTACAGAGCCTTGTGCGGGCCGTGTTGCCAGGTCCTGGGTAGGTGGCTGGAGGCTGCACCCCCAGGGCTGGCAGCAGCCTGACTCTGACTCACGGTGTTTTACCTCTCGCCCGGGGAGGGGGGTGGTACTGGCAATGGGCTATGCTGAGTTTTTGGAATACATCCTGTTGGGCAGCAGCAGAGGCCCTTGGGGTGCTGAGCATGGAGCCCCGACGTAGGGGCAGCTCTGGTAACTTGGCTGTTGTGTCTGTGTATCTCTGTCTGTCTGTCTGGGACTGTGCGTACCTGTGCCTCTCTGTGTGCCTGTGTCTCTGTGTGTGTGTTTCTGTACGTGCGATTATGCGTACCTGTGCTTTCTTGTATGTTTGCCGTGTCTCCGTGTGTGTCTGTGCGTACCTGTGCCTCTCTGTGCGTGTGTGCCTGTGACTCCGTGTGTGTGTGTGTGTGTGTGTGCCTATGTGCTTGCATGTGCACACACGCAGGATGAGGCCTTCGCGCTGTGGATTGAGCAGTGGGGCAAGCTGTATGAGGAGGAGTCCCCCTCCCGCATGATCATCCAGTACATCCACGACAACTACTTCCTGGTCAACCTGGTGGACAACGAGTTTCCGCTGGACAACTGCCTGTGGCAGGTGGTGGAAGACACATTTGAGCTTCTCAGCAGGCCCCCCCAGGACAAGAGGGAGACAGAGGCGCTGTGACCCTGCACCCTGACAACCTTAGCTTGAGGCCACTGTGTCCCGCCTTCCTCATCTCCATCCTGGCTCTTTGGGAGACCCCTATTCTTCGTTTCTCCCCAGCCCTGGCCTCCACCTTCTGACACAATGATGGCAGCTAGACTGGTGTGAGGTTCCCAGGCTCTGGCTAGACTTGAGTCCGCCCCACCTGGGAACCTGGTGTTCCTGCTCAGCTGAGAGTCTGTGCTCTGGTGGGGAACAGCCACTTCCACAAAGACCCCATGGGTAGAACGCCGTCCACCCCGAGAAGGGCTGTTGCTAATAGAGCCCCTTGGGGCCAGCCTGGGACTGACTGCCAGTGACCTTGCTCCTGGGCGCAAGGAGAACAGGCAAAGTGAACATTGCAGCAGGCCCTGTGGGACTGCAGAGGAGACACGGCAAGGTCATAGCGCCTCACGCTTCCACCTCCAAGGCATTGGCAGCCGGGTGCCACCCATTTGGGAATGAAGAGGCAGCCACTGCCCTGCCTGCCAACTGCCCCGTCAGGCGGTGGCCCCTGGACGGACCTTGGACTGAAACCTAATAGTTTTGGCCTCCTTTTAGCAGAGAGCTCAACTGGGTTTCTCCCCTTTCTACAGTGCTGCTGTTTGAAAGACGTATCCCTGTGACTCAAGAAACTGCCTCTTAAGGGTTAAAGGTGTTTGAACCCTTGTACCCTTGGCCTTCCCATTTCTCCCCTGGCCCTGAAGGGTGAAAGGATACCCTGCCTGTTACCATCAAGGGTGAAGATGAGGTTGGTCGAGCTCGACTGACTTCTTCCTGGCTTATTTTTCAGGCGGAACCCCCTCCTCCTGCCAGCTGCTTCCTCCCCTCGGAGCACCCTGTCCAGGAAGCTGCCTGCCTGGCACTGCTCCCCGCTGCCCAGGGGCTGTAACTTGACACAAGCACACAGGCTGGTCCCTGTCCCAGTCCCTCTTGTGAGTCTTCACCATCTCAGGGGCAGGAGAAGGGGGCGAGTGTCAACAGAGCAGCCTGATGGCAGAGAAAATGGATCACAGGGGCTAGCTGGCAGGGGCAGGCACCCTTTAGGAGAGACAGAGAAGTGGCTGGGGTTAAGAAGGGTGTTTTATTGTCCTTCAGAGTTCTTGGCCTGGGCTCTCTGTGGCCTGAGCCTGCGCTCCGCAGATGGGTGGGGCTCCGATCTGTTTTCCTTTCCATGAGAACAAGTCACAGCTGCAGCTGGGCCCCCTTCTCCGCCCCAGGTCCACCCAGTGCTGGGGCTCTGGCAGTTTCCAGCCTGCTTCCAGGCCTCCTGAGGCCTGCCTTGCTCCAGGGCCTCATGCTGCTGCTGGCTCTGGTCCTCAGGGCCCTGGCTGCCAGACACTGGTGCCACTTCTTAAAGGCCTGGAATCAGGGAGGGAGGTGCTCTTTGGCTCCCTTCCAGGTCTGTGTGGTCAGTACTGGGCCCAGATCCTTCTGTCCCTGAGGAAAGCGAGGGCCCTTCCCTCTGCCCCAGGCCAAAAGCCCTGGCTCAGGATACATGTGATCTGTGACCAGGGAAGCTAGGCTCTGCATGTCAGGAAGGGGTGACGCTCAGCAACCCACAGCCATCACGGGCTGGTGTGACCAACAGTTGTGTCACGGGCCAAGCCTTGTTCTCAACCAGTGACTGTAGGGCTGGGTGGAGCCCTTGGTCACCAGCTGAATTAAAGAATCCAGGCTGTTTTCTCCTAACTGAATTGATCCGTCCTTGAAAACGGAGAGGCTCAGGGGACAGCCGCCAGGGAGGGTGCAGCTCAGGAATGCTCAGGTGTGGCCCTGTTGGGAAGGGCCTGCTGGAGATGGGGCCCCTGCCGGTACCTGGGAAAGGACCCGGCTGTCCTCCTGACTCTGTAACCGCTGAGCCACCTGCAACCGCAGGACGCGCCACCGCCACAGTCGCCAGGCCCATCTCAGGTGCCACTGCCTGAGCTGTGGGGACAGTTGCTAGGAGGCCCTGAGCTGGGCCCACCGCTGTCCCTGGCAGCCCCCAGCACCCCAGCTGCCTCTCCCCACCTGCAGCCCTGATGGAAGAGGGGGCCATTCCCTCTGCTTCAGGCCAAAAGCCCCAGCTCGGAGGAAAGGGGGTGTGACAAGGGGATGTCATCTGAGATGTAGTAACAGTGCAGGTCCCTGGGCCTGTTCCCAAGGTTTCAGGCTTGGTAGGTTCAAAGACCAAACTTGGAGAGACAGCGTGTCCAGAGGTTAGGGCTGGGAAAGGGACGGGATGGGCAATCAGCGTGGGGTTGGGAAGGGGCCCCCCACTCACCAGAGTCCGCACCAGCCTCTCCGCCCCCTGAACATCTACCCAGCGCTGCCACATGGCTGCCTGGAGGCTGGCCTGCTGGGAGCTCTGCAGCCGGCGCAGCCGGGCCTCAAGTCGCCAGCACTGCAGGTATTTCCTCCTAAGGGGAGAGGCCTTGGTGGGTCCTGATGGCCATTACGACTTCCTCGTGGTCAGGATAAAGGGCAGAGCTCCAGGCCTGGGCCTGTGCCCCTGGGATCCTGTGGGACGAGCACTGGCCGGGGAGGGGTGGGGGCCCAGGTCTGGCCAGGGTCAGGCAAACCCTTCGGCCTGTCCCCCATCTTCATCTCTCCCTCTCTACGCACACCCTCTCCTCCTACCCCAGATGCCTTGTCTTGCCCTCGAGGTCTCTGGTTTCAGAGCTGCAGTCCCCTCCTGCCCCGGGAGGGCGCTGGCCCGAGGTCCAGCAGGTGCACCTGGGCCCCTGCAGCTGGAGCTGGGAGGTGGGGCAGAGGGGAGGCTGGCTGTCACCTGGAAAGGGGAGTTGGAAGAGGTTAACACATCACTCAGGGGAGGAGACTTACCGCCCCGATGCTTCTGGAGGTTGAACTGTAAGAGAAGGGTGAACAAGAAATGGTATTGAGCGAATGAAGCCAGTGTCCCTGCTTCCACCACAGCTGCCCAAGTCTCCTGTGGCCCAAAGAGAAGGAACCGGGTGGGGTGGGAGAAGTTGTCATTGTTTTTCCAACATTGGGAAATGTTCCAGAATAGGAGATGGGTAGGGAAGACAGTAAATAGAAAAGACAGGTTCGTAGAGAGCTCGATGCTGATTTCCAGGCCTCTGAGGGCTGGTAACTGACTCACCACTGCACTTCAGACCTCGTTTATCCCCAGAGGGAGGGTCTCCTTACTCTGAGCCCAGGACGCTTCTCCCCGCATCTGTCCACTGGGGCTGCGGTGCTGGATTGGGCTGGGTCCCATGGCCCATGGCCTGCAGCTGCAGGTCTGAAGGAACAGAGAAAAACCTGAACCCCAGTGACCTGGCAGGATTCCTTTTCTGTCCTGCCCCAGCCAGTCAGGGGACTTCTGTTTGTGTGTGCACAAGTGGGACGGTTCACATTGCCTCAGGTTCTCCTGTGAGGCTTCCAGAGGAGACAGGAAAGGGCCAAGAGTAATGTGGCCCTTGGTACACGCCACTGCCTCTTCCCACATCCTCCTGCGTGGCCGGAGACTGGAAGGCAAGTGGACTGATAAGAGCTGCTGCTCAGAGCCTTCCTGTGTCAGGCACAGCCTGTGAGGTGGGCATTTCTGTCCCTAGTTAGTGACATAAAAGTTACTTGTTTGAGGCCCCACCTCTCCAGAGTGGTCTGACTCCAGGGCTGGAGCCCCCAGTGACTGCTCTATACAAGTGGGGGCGGGGGGTTCTCGAAGGGAGCCTGTGCCACCAAGAGATGGCATAAAGCCTGTCCCTGTTAAGTGAGGGCTGCCTGGGCACATGTGTGCATTCGGTAGAAAGAAGGGGGCCTGGAATTCACCCTAGTACCACTGGCCATTCCTGGCATCTACTGTATTTTGTTTCTACAAGCCTCAGTTTCTCCATCAGTAGATGGGATCCCTGCCTGCCTTTGCTGACAGGAATGGAAGTGTTTATAAACATACTCTGAAAATAAAGTTGTCTTGAAACATAGATCTAGAAAGAAAATACCCAGAGACTTCAAAATCTGCAGTTGCCATAGCCCTGCATAGGTGAAAATGCAGATTCTGCAAGTAGCCAAAGCTAGTCCCTTTCAATTCCACTTAAATGACTTGAATCTTTTTTCTTAGAACCTTCCTAGAGGCTATGGCATGCTTCCTGGCATCCTAGAATAGGATTCTTGATGCTGCCAGTCATCTAGAGGAATACTGTGTGCCCTGCAATGAAGTGTCCCTAGACTGCTGTGCAGTGGCACTCCTTGTGCCTGGAGTGACGCTCTCACTGTGGCTTCTCCCCTCCTGTTAGGCTACCCAGCTCTTTGTCACCATTTCTACTGAACTCGATTACCTATGTTGATCCTAGGCTGCACCTTGACTTGGGAGTTTAGGTGTCTGCTCTTTAACAGTTGCCACCCAGGGTGTGCCTTTGTAGCAGACTGCACTGGCCTGGCACTTGGCAGGTGCTCAGTAAGTATTTGCTGATGGTCCCACAGTTGGCTGACTGCCAGACCAGAGGCTGTCTGAGAACTAGTAGGGGTGGTGTCCACAAGGCCACTGGGATCCTGGAGAAGCATCCAGCCACCCTTGCCACCTGGGCTGAATCAAGCTGATTCTGAGGCCACTGGCCCTCGGGTCATTTGGGACCTCCCACCTGACCCAGCCCGGCCTCACCTGGGTCTTCAGGGCTGGAGGGTTCATCAGCACCAGGAGGCGCCCTCTGGTGGCCATCCCAGGCCAGCGCCGGAGGCTGGCCCTGGGCCTGGCCGGGTGGGCTCTGCTGGCCTTCTGGACCTCCGCCTGTGGTTCTAGCCACACTCTGAACAGCGCTGTCTGCCACTGGGCCCAGTGGGTTCGCAAGAAGCGCCTGGGCCCAGCCTGCTGGAAGTGGGTGACTGCAGTTCGCTGGACATGGCCCCGAGTCGCTGATTGGGTCCAGGTCTCTTGGACCCTGGGGGGAGGGAGGAGCCCACACTGAAGTCATCGGGGCTGGACTCTCCAGCGGGTCCAGGCAAAGCCCCATGCCTGTGCTCCCCTCCCTCATCCCTCTCCTGTTGAAATCAGGTTCAAATGGGCACGGAGAGCGGCAGAATATTACATGTGGGGACAGAAAGCGGGCCTGCCCACTGCTCCTTTGTTCCCATCCCCCCACAAGCACTGCTGTATATTTTCAGCACCTGGTGTGCGTCTGGCCTGAGCTGAACTGAGAGCATGCCCATGGTAATCCTGGGACCACCCTACAAGGCAGGCCTGTTATCTTCCTTTGACCTTCAAAGTCAGACTTGCCCAAGGAGGGAGTGGCATGGCTGGAGAGTACAGAGCTGGCATTTAACCCCACGACTAGCTGCAATGACCAGGATGTCCTATCCCATGACCCCTAGCCCCCTGAGCCCCACCACTAGCCACCAAATACCCTGTACCCTGACACTAAACAAGTTCAAGGTCTAAGCTGGCCCCACACAGTACGGGACTGCCCTCAGGTCGAGGGCACCCACCTGGCGCTCAGAGTTGGGACAGCATGGTCTCGAATGACCTGGTGCTGGCAGGACTCACGTGCCCACAGCATCCAGCAAAAGGCCTGGGCCCTGGAGCTCTCTCCTGCCTGCCGACGGGCCGTGCGACACAGGCCTGGGGCCACTCGCCTTGCAACGAAGGCCTGCTGGGCCCAGGTCCTCCTCAGCTGCCTGTCTGCCTGGCACCTCTGCTCTCGGCTTCTCCAGCAGGAGGCCTGGGCCACACGCAGCTCCCAAGGCTGGGCTGTGGCCGCTGGGGCCTCACTGGCAAACGTGGCCCTGGGTATCCGTCTGCTCAGATCATCTTGGAAGGCTGGATGCTTGGCCCAGGAGGCTTTCACGACTCTACACCAGGCCTGGAAGTGGCTGCAGAACGGGCAGAGGAGGAGCCTAGGTGGCTTCCCAGTCAGAAGTCTCATTTATTCAAAGTTCAGTTCAATCGATCAGTCGTGTCCAACTCTGCAACCCCATGGACTGCAGCAGTCCAGTCCAGGTATTCAAAGCTACACCTGAAACTCGTCCACAAACCATCACAGGTTATACACGGTTTTGTATACACAGCCTCGGTGCCTTAAGAACATCTGGACCAGACTTCCCTGGAGGTCCAGTGGTTAAGACTCTGCCTTCCACCCACTGCAGGGGGCTTGGGTTCAATCCCTGGTTAGGGAACTAAGATCCCACATGCAATGCTATGCAGCATGGCCAAAACAAAAAAATCAATAATTTCTTTTTTTTTTTAAGGAAAAAAAGGAAATGTGGACCGATGTGTGACAGGTGAAAGTCCTGGCTTTCATTTAGGGGCCTCGGCATGCGTGCACCCTGGCTGCTGAGGGCAGGCTGCCTGGGACGGTGTGGGAGCCTGGTGGTGTGGGTCCAGGTCCCCTGCATCAGGGGAACAGCTACACCCTGTCTTCCCTCACACGGCAACTCTAGGGCAGGAGGTCAGTGAGGGGACTGTGGTCAGAGGGGCCAAGAAAACATCAGGCTACTCTGCAGTGAATGGTTCACTGCCCCTGTGGGAGCACTGAGAACGCCTGTGAGTTTGTATAGAACCAACCCTGGGAGAAAACATGATCTGTCCCCTTCTGCTTTTAAACACGCGCCCAGGTAATTCCCTGGTGGTCCAGTGGTTAGATCTCCATGCTTTCATTGTCAAGGGCCCTGGGTTCAATCCCTAGTTGGGGAACTAGGATCCCACAGGCTGTGGGGGTGTGGCCAAAGATAATTTTTTTAAAAACCACATGCATCTATGATCTGTAGATGTGTGTCACTAGACCATCTCTGTTTCAGATTTCACTCTCTTCTTTGACTATGGAATTCTCCTGTGCTGTGATTCATTAAACAAGATGTGGAGTTGGAACACATGTTCCAGTGGCTGTTTGAGGAATTGGTTCCCCCATCTTAGCTGTGAGCTTTGAAACCAAAGGGCTTACCCAGCCAGGAGGTGGAGACCCAGGGCTTGTCAGGGAATTGGGAGGGGTTAGGGGCTTACTATCCCCCACCCCCTGAACAACATGGAGAATGGAAGCTTGGTGGTTTTTGACTCCAGGCTGGGGTCTCCCTTCATGCCCCTGTTGCCTGGATGCCAGGTCTCCAGCCTGGCCTGTCTCTTGAGCTGCAGAGGCCACCCAGCCTCCCATCCCTAGGCGCTCTCCCTGCTGCTTCTGGGGTGGGGATGACCCTCGCACTCCCACCCCCAGGCCCACCCACCTCTGCAGTAGGAGCTGCTCTGGACTGGCCACCACGGGTCTCCGGCGAGCTGCCGCCTGCTGCCAGCCCCAGAACATGGCCCTCCGCAGGCCCTGGAGGCGGGCCTGCACCCACCGCTGGCACTTCTCTTGCAGGAATGCCTGTCCTGTGGCCAGAGAGATGCTGAGGTGCCTCTGAGTGCTCATTCCAGCCTCAAGCCTAGGCCTTGGGGAACCATGGGCCCCTGCTCCGCCAGCCTCAACCCTCTACCCAAGCGGTAACGGCTAACTGGGTTAAAATTCTCCCATTACAGGTGTTCTACTGGTGACTAAGCCAACCAACTCATAGAGTTCTTTTTTAGTTTCTTGATGATGTTTAGGAATCAGGAGAATTCACACAAAAATATAGATTTCCAGCTTTTCTGTAAAAACAAAGGTCTGGCAACACTGGGTCAATATCCCTGGGCAACAATTGGGTCAGGGAAGCTGCTGTCCCCAGTGGACAGGACATAAATTTCTGAACATCCAAGTCCCCACCTGCCAGCCCACTGATATGACATTGGAGGAGTGAGAAGCCTCTAAAATGGCCCCACTGACCCCTGCTTTCTGTGCTGGGCTCTGAGGACCACCTGACTCCTAAAGGCCAGGTGAGGATGATGAGGATGCAGATGAAGATGGTGATGATGATGGTAACACCCACAAGGAGCTGGGTTCTGAGCCAAGCACTTCATGTGGATTGTCTTATAGAATCCTCACCACCACCCTAGCAGGTGGGTACCACTGTCCCCATTTTATGGATGAATAAGCTGAGACTCAGGTTAAGTAGCTTGTTTAAAGTACATACAGTCAGGGAATGGAAGAGTGGGGAGTGTGTACCCAAGCATACAGCATCTGCACACACACACCACACCCCGCCCCCCACACCCTGGTCCCAATCTGTCACCCAGTCCATCACTGGAGTCTGTGCTAGAGGACCTGAATCCTGGACATCCCTGCCGGACCTTGGCCCCTCCCTCACCCCTGGTGCCCTGTCCCAGCCCCTGACTCACTCTGCCAGTAGCAGTGCCAGTGGCCCAGGGCACGTCGTTGCAGTCTCCGGCCCCGTTCCCGGGCCCGCAGCTCCACCTCCCGCTGCTGTACCAGCCGCTGCCGCCACAGGCCCAGGGCAGCCCTGCCCCTCCGATCCCAGGCCCAGCGGGCAGCCAGCTCTCTCTGGGCCCCTTGGGCTGTTGCCCAGTGGCTCCAGTCAAGGAGGATGCTGGAAACAGGAGTGTCCACCCTCAGGTGGTCACTGCCACCCTGGGCCAGCCTGGCCCTGCCCTCCCCTCCCCTCCCCTCAGCAGCAAGGAGGGGCTTGGGTGACCCTTTCTCCTATTTCCATTATGGAGGAGGAGGGGTTGCTAGGGGCTGGAGGGCTTCAACGCTACCCTGAGGGTCATGCTGACAGGTGGTCAGGATACAATGGGACCCCAGACGCCCGATACCAACTGCTGTGATGAACAGCGCTGTGAACTAAGTGCTTACTAATGCTAGGTACTGTGCTTGCTAGGGGATGTGCGTGCCCCTACCTCACTGAGGCCCACCAGTGAGAGCCCTAGTATGAACCCCATACAAATGGGGAGATAGAGGCACAGAGAGGTTAAGCAACTTGCCCGAGATCACACAGCCGGTGTGGGACAAAGCTGAGATGACCACAGCCATGAAATTTCTGGGAGAGATGAATACTCTCCCATACATGATCCCTACCCTCCCCCTCATGTCTCACAGCAGGGCAGGGTAGGAGGGCAGTACCTGAGTCTGGGGAGTGAAGGGGGGCCCTCTGGGATGTAGACCCGGGAGACGCAGATGGAAAAGCAAGGATTTCTGGGAAACAGTAAATCCACAGGGCTGGGGAGGGGGCGGGCAGGGTGGGCAGGCAGCATGGCTCCCCTGCCCTGGGAGGGGTCCCTACCGCCTCTGAAGCGTGCTCTGGTGCCACCTCGCTGCGTCCCGGGACTGCTGGGCCCGCGCCCGCCAGAGCAGAAGGCATCGCCCCTGCTGTCGCTGACCCGCTGCCCACAGAAAGCTCAACTGGAGCATCTCCAGGAGGGCGGGGGCCCTGGAAGCCTGGGGAAGGAGTTGTGGAGTCCTGGGTGCCCTGGCTTGCCATCATCTCCTCCCCCGTCCTCCTCCCCACCCTCTGCCCCTCACCTCGTCCCGGGAGCTTCTCCGGTGTGTGCTGTGGCCTGGTGGTGGATCTGGGGCCGAGGCAATCCTGGTGCTGCCCGGATCCTGTGCTCTCAGGCGCCAGCCCCTCAGGATGTGCCGCAGTGCCCGCCACTGCACGCCCTTGAAGAAAGAGCTACAGGAGGGGGCAGGGGAGTGCCGGGGTCACACGTCACCTGTGGCTGGGGCTGCTGGAAAGGCACAGAGCTGGGCACCACCAGACTGGCTGCACACTGGGACCACCTGGGACTCTAAGAGATACTGGGATCCACTGGGGCCCCACCCCTGAAGATTCTGCTTTACTGGTCTGGGTGCTGCCTGGGCTTCCCAAAGTCCCAGGGTGACCTTTATGAGCAGCTGAGGCCAAGAGCACAGCTCTACCTGCTGTGATCACCTGCTTGATTCTCACCACACTCCCAGTGTGGGGGGGACATGCAGTTGATGGGGGGTGGAGTCAGGCCCAGGGCCCGGCCCCCAGACCCAAGACTCAAGAGCCCACACCAGTATTTCTGCCTTCACTTGGTTCCAAAGGTAGGGAAACGGAGGCTTGAGGAAAGGTCATTTCCTCAAATGCCAAACAGTGGCAAACCTGGGATCCTAGCACTGGTCTCAGGCTACAGGGAACCCCAGACATGTCGCAGGGAGATATGGACTGTGCCCTGGTACCCAAATGCCAGAGGACAGCCTGGCAGAGGGAAGGCTACATTCTGAAGGATCATGGTGAGTTGAGTTTCCCTGGAGTTCCAGCATTAAAAGAGACTGAGGGTCCAAGTGGACCAAGTGGGTGTGGGGCTGATGGATGCCAGGTGTACAGCTTTTAAGGACAGAATTCTTAACCCTGCAGCTGCTAATTTTCATTCCTCCTGACATCCCACTAGTGAAGCTGACCCCTCCTAACCTCCACCAGCCCCCTCACCCACAACCATCAGCCTGGGCCCTGAATCCCAGCATCCTGTCTTGTATAAAAGCATCATGAAGAAGGTCTCACTATAGGGACTTTCTTGCTGAAGATTCAGTGTGATTTAGAGCACGGTGCTTGACCCCTCTGAGCCTCAGTTTCTCTAGCTGTGTAATAAGGCAACTGTGCTGTGTATTGGTCGTTCAGTCGTGTCCGACTCTTTTCGGCCCCATGGACTAGCCCACCAGGTTCCTCTGTCCATGGGATTCTCCAGGCAAGAATACTGGAGTGAGTTGCCATTTTCTACTTTAGGGGATCTTCCCAACCCACGGATCAAATCTGCATCTCCTGCATTGGCAGGCAGGTTCTTAACCACTGAAGGGAAGCCCCAGTAAGGCAACTGGGGTCAGGGAAAAGTGGCTCACTTTTATTCATTTAGAGTATCTACTCTGTGCATACAGGCAGTCCAGGCACCTGCGAAATACTGGGAGGCACTGGTGAGGAGACAGACATGGTTTCCCACTTAACTAGGAGATGGGTGAGATGTGGGTTCAGGTTCTGAGGAGGGAGTTGAGCATTAAACCAACCTCCCATCAGGTTCCGGCCATCCTGGTGGGATTCCATGTCTGTGCCCCTGGCACGCCCTGCCCACCCTCCCCACCCCCCGCCACCAGCTCTCTGCTCAGCCACTGTCTCAGTGTCCCTGGGTCACCTCCCACAGCCCCACACCTGCTGGGCACCACAGGGTGCCAGGCCCCAGGCTGAGACCACAGGAAGGAGCAGGATGCCACCTGTTCCTTATGGAATGCTCCATCGTGTGCTGAGCACTGCTCACACGCCCACCCTAGGTTACCCCAGACCCTATCCCAGGTCACAAGCTTGTGGTCACCTACTCTGCCCGCTGGCGCTGGGACAGCCGCGTCCTCCAGAGCAACAGCACCCGCTGGAGGGCCAGCTTCCGGCAGGCTTCTTGCAGGGAGCCCTGGCCTTGCTCCTGAGGCAGCACCCGGGCCGCAACCATCAGCCTCAACCCATGGGCTGTGGCCCCTCCAGGGACTGAGCTGAAGAGAGCCATGTTCCCTGAGAAGTAGACAAGAGAGGAATCAGTGACCTCTCTCTTCCCAAAGCCATTGGCGGTCACTGCCTCAGCCCCTGAGGACCCCTCTCCTCATGGGCACTGCCCCCTCCCACCACCTCCAAACCCTTCCTCATCAGGACACCTAAAGATCCTGTTTGGTCTGAGGTGCAGGGGCTGTGCGTCCCCCTTAGATTCAGGGCTTCCCAGGAGTAGGGGCTACATAGTCCTTCGAGGCTTCTCTAGAGGAGCTCATGACAGTGGCCAGGATGGGGCCCACCAAGGCCTGCTGCTCCAGGGACCCTCCCAGGTCTGCCAGGCTGCACCCTTGAGAAAGCTCCCAATCTCATCACCTCCCATCCTGAGAATCTGTAAGTCAACCAGAGCAACTGCAGAAGGAGCTGAAGTGGCGCTGTTTGCTGGGTGCGGGGAGGGGAAGCCCTTTGGCCAGCCGCTCACTCACCTGCCTTCTGCCAACAAAGGGACAGCTGGGCCACCTTCGCCCCATCTGAGGCCCGGAGCTGCTTCATCTGCATCCACTGCTGCAGGCACGTCCTCAGGGTCCCTGCCTGGCAGTTGGCCACATGGTCCCGGTACCGGGTCCCTCTTTGCACGAAACGCTGCCAGGCCCCAAAGCACCTGGATAGCCAAGAGAAAGTGCTGGTGTTCATCGTAGTGGCAGCAGCTACAGCCACCGGCCATGTGCCAGACACACCACTGAGGCCCTGGGCGAGCCACTCACCTCACTGAGCCTCAGCTTTCTCATCTGTAAAATGGGGCTGCTTTAAGGATAGTGAGGCATGCCGTCTGCTCAGGCCACACCACCACCACTTCTGGGTGCCTGGCAGTTCTTTGCTGCCTCCTACCTGGCCTCCCACATCCACTGTCATCCCACCCCTCTGGTCAGTGCCTACACCATAACCAGAGTAATATTTTTCTTTCTTTTTTAAAAAATTGTATTTTTATTTTTTGGCCATGCCTCAAGGCTTGTGGGATCTTAGTTCCCCAACCAGGGATCAAACCTGTGCCTCCTGCAGTGAAAGTGTGGAGCCCTAACCACTGGACCCCCAGGGAAGTCCCTAGACGTCAGGAAGCATTTAACAGGAGGCTTCCTGTGTGCTGTTTTGGATCTGTCAGGAATTCTCTATTCCTTATTAATTCCTGAATATTCAGGAATTAAGAGGAGAGGCAAGCCTGTCCCAGGGGCTGAGGAATCCAGGCATTTCCTTCGTTAGTTTTTCTATACGGTGATAAGTACCCTCTTCCTTCTTGTGAACCATATGGTAAAAGTGATTATTTACAACTCTCTCTCTCTTTAATATGGATCACCTATGTTTTGTAAGTCTGGAATTTTAATCTTTATCTTTGCTGAGAATAACTACAGTATATATGCCCACACCATGTTGATTAAAACACCTTTGTTCCATCAGAGCTTTGGTCCCCGTGTCTTGCTTTCTCTCTCTGTCTCCCTCTCTCTCTTTTCCAGGCTGATCCCTGGAGCTCAGAGGCTCTCTGAGTTCACTTTTCTGCCCAGGCTTCTAAGACCCTCTCGAGAAGGCGCTCTGCGCCTTCACCCCATTGAGAGGGCACCTGAGGCCTCCTTGAACAGAGCAAGCCCTGTGCCAGGGGCTTTATTGGCTTTCTGTGTAAACCAAGGAATATCAGCCTCTTTCTCTCTCCTTTACTTTCTTATTGATCGACTCCAGACCACCAGGTTCTGGTCCATTAAAGGACCTCAACATCTAGAGAAATATTTTTCAAGTGTTAGTCATTCTATTGTATCTGACTCTTTGTGACCCTGATAGACTATATCCCATCAGGCTCCCCTGTCCATGGGATTTCCCAGGCAAGAATACTGATGTGGGTAGCCATTCCCTTCTCCAGAAATCTTCCCGACTGAGGTATGGAACCTGGGTCTTCTGCATTGCAGGCATCTTATTCTCTTACTAAAATCCTCTAGCAGTAGTCTCCTTGCTCTGATGAAAATTTCAACTGGTCCCCACTGCCAACAAGGCCCTCTCTGATGATCTGCCCCCCAACACCACTGCACACATTTCCAACTTCATCTCAGACCACCCTGGCCTCCAACTCTGTACTAACAGGGTTCCAACTTGACCGTCCTTCTTTGAATTTTCCATGTTCTCCTGTCAGAGGCCTTTGAACATGCTGTTCCCTCTGCCTGGAGCTCTTGTCTGCTCTCCCTCTACCAGTCAACCATGCATCCTTCCCATCTCTGCTGAACTCCGGTCGAGGTCAGCTCCCTTTGTTAGACGTTCTCACAGAGAAATTCCCTAATGGTCCAGTGGTTAAGAATCCACCTGCCAATGCCAGGGACATGGGTTCAATCCCTGGTCCGGGAAGATCCCACATGCCATGGGGCAACTAAACCTGTGCAACACAACTACTGAGTCTGTGACCTCTAGAGTCAGTGCTCTGCAACAAGAGAAGCCACTGGCGTGAGAAACCTGCACACTGCAACTGGAGGGTAGCCCCCACTCACCACAACTAGAGAAAGCCCTCGCAGCAATGAAGACTCATGCAGCCAAAAAAAAGTTCTCACGGAAAACTCTATCAGGGGATGCAATCAGCAAAATGCAGACAGTGGGAAACTATCAGACAGGCAACCTGGTTTCTTCAACAGATCACTGACAGGAAGAAAACAACAAAAAACTCAGAGGGAACGCCATAGACTAAAAAGACTTTTGACGATTCCTCAACCAATGGCAGCACATGGGCCTTATTTAGATCCCGATTGAAACAAATGATAACAACACATAGTAGAAGTGGAAATTTGACTGTTGACCAGCTATTTCTTGGTGTTAAGGAATTATTCATATTTCAGGTGTGATCATGGTATGGTGGTACGCGCATGCTCAGTTGCTTCAGTCCTGTCTGACCCCATGGACTGCAGCCCGCCAGGCTCCTCTGTCCATGGGATTCTCCAGGCAAGAGTACTGGAGTGAGTTGCCATTTCCTCCTCCAGGGGATCTTCCCAACCCAGGGATCGAACCGGTGTCTCTTGTGTCTCCTGCATTGGCAGGAGGGTTCTTCACCACTAGCACCACCTGGGAAGCCCATGGTATGGTGGTTCTGTTGTTTAAAAGACTCTGTTTTAGAGATGCTGCGGAGGTATTTACATATGAAATGACAGGATGCCTGGGGTTTTTGTGGGGGAAGTAGCTAGGGTACAGATGAAACAAGTTTTCTCAGGAGGTGATTTTCTTGATGGGTACATTGAAGCTGTTTATTCTGTTTTCCTACTTTTATGTAAGATAAAAATGTCCCATAATAAAATAGTTAACAGGGAAAAAAATCTTCATGTAGCTCTGTGTCCCTTCCCTTCACAACACTTAACTTGGGTGGTATTCACACACACACACATCCTTTGTGATTGTTAATTTCCTTCCTATCTGTCCCTGCACTGAGTCATGGGTTCCACGGGCCTTAAGCTCTGCTTATAATTGAATCCCTGGCTTCCCAGGTGGCTCAGTGGTAAAGAATCCATGGTACATATACACAATGGAATATTACTCAGCTATAAAAAGGGATGCATTTGGGTCAGTTCTAATGAGGTGGATGAACCTGGAGCCTATTATACAGAATGAAGTATGTCAGAAAGAGAAAGACAAATGCTGTATATTAATGCATATATATGGAATTTAGAAAGATAGTACTGATGATCCTACATGCAGGGCAGCAAAGGAGACACAGATGTAAAGAACAGACTTTTGGACTCAGTGGGAGAAGGCAAGGGTGGAATGATTTGAGAGGATAGCATTGAAACATGTACATTGCCATACATAAAATAGATGACCAGGGCAAGTTTGATGCATGAAGCAGGGTACCCAAAGCTGGTGCTCTGGGACAACCTGGAGAGATGGGGTGAGGAGGGAGCGGGGCGGGTAGAATGAGGGGAACACATGTATACTTGTGGCCGATTCATATTGATGTATGGCAAAAACCATCACAGTATTATAAAGTAATTATCCTCCAATTAAAAAAAAAAGAATCCACCTCCCAATGCAGGAGACACAGGAGATGTGTTTTGATCCCTGAGTCAGGAAGATCCCCTGGAGGAGGAAATGGCAACCCACTCCACTTGCCTGGAAAATCCCATGGACAGAGGAGCCTGATGAACTGTAGTTCATGGGGTCACAAAGAATCAGACAGGACTTAGCAACCGCGCACGCATACATAAATAAATCCCAGCCCCTGGGTGGTGTCTGGCAGGTCTTAGTGTCTCACTAAATGGTGGATGTATTCATTTCTTATTTTCATTGGTCTCTCAACACCAGGAGTCAAGAACTGACTTAAGGGGCTTCCCTGGTGGTCCAGTGGTTAAGACTCCACACTCCCGTGCAGGGGCCCAGGGTTTGATCCCTGATCAGTGAACTAGATCCCACATGCTGCAACTAAAGATCCTGCTTGCCTCGACTAACACCCAGTGAAACCAAATAAATAGATATTTTGTAAAAAATGGACTTAAAAGGCCTCTCCCAGCTGCATCCCACCCTCTGCCTCAGGGAAGGTGGTCCCCATCCTCTCTTCCCCCTACCTGCAGAGCCAGGCTCTCCGATGCTGAGGGTCCAGTAGGGCCACCCAGGCTGCACCTGCAGCAGGAGAACGCCAGGTGTGGGGGGGCCTCCCCATCCTCTGAGTCCTCAGCGTGGCCTGGGAGGCCTCTCCCTGGACCCCCTTCTCCTGCCTGGCCCATTCCTTCTGATGGCACCACAGGAGGAAGACTAAAGGGAGGGAAGAAGGCGGGAAGAGAGAGTGAGTGGAGGGGAGCAACAGGGCCAGGAGGGACCACTGAATCCTGGGATGCCAGGCTGAGTGGCCTGGGACCAGTCAGTCACTGTCCATCTCTGGGCCTCAGTTTCCCCATGAGTGAGTCATGTCTAAGGACTTCCCAGTTCTAACATACAAGCTTCTGTCTGGCCTGTGTCCATCTTCCATGGCACACAAATGCGGGATGTGCCCCTCTCCTACTATGTGTCCTTGAGCTGGGCACTTAATTTCCCTGTGCCTCAGTTCCCCATCAGTGAAATGGGCACAATGCCTTGCCAAGGTCACCATGAAACTTAAATGAGATCTTGTCTGGGAAGTTGCCAGGGTAGATACTCAGTAAGCACTCACTTACTCACTGAGGAGCCCCTAACCCCCCTGCCCTGCCCAGTGTGGGGGCCTGGGCCTACCCTGCCTGGCTCCATGTGCCCAGTGTAGGGACTCGGGCCCTGCCCTGCCTGGATCCATCTCCCCCTTTCCCCAGAACCCCACTTCTCACCAGCCAGATGTTGCAGAGCCTGCAGGATCGGGACTCCCCTCTCTCCTCCATCTGGCCTCAGCCCAGAATGCAACAGAATCGGCTGGGCTCCCGCCTCCTCTCTCAAACTCCCTGGACTGAGAGTGAAGTTGCCCAGGTAGAAACTGATGCCCTCCCTGGCCTAGGGAGGGCACCCAGTCCCAACCCATCCACCCCAGTCCTGAAGGACCATTTGCTGGCAGGAGCGAAGGTGCGCTGAGCCACCCCCCTGTTCTATTCCAGACAGTACATTCTGTTCCTGATATGTGAGTAATTTGTGGGGAGGGTTCTGCTTTTGCTGTAATCTCTTTAATACTATTTGGATTTTTTTACAACAAACATGCATTAAAATAAATATTACTTAAATAAATATTTTAAACACAATTGTTTAAAAATAAGAATGGGACTTCCCTGATGGTCCATCCAGTGGTTAAGAATCCACCTGCCAACAGGGAACATGGGATCAATCCCTGGTCTGGGAAGCTCCCATGTGCCTTGGGGCAACTAAGCCTGTACACACGACTACTAAACCTGTGCTCTAGAGCCCGAGAGCCGCAGCTACTAAAGCCCATGAGCCTAGAGCCTGCGCTCCACAAGAGAAGCCACCACAGTGAGAGGCCTGAGCGCCACACAAAGTGTAGCCGCCACTTCCTGCAACCAGCGACAGCCTGCAAACAGCAACAAAGACCCAGCAGAGCCCAAAATAAATAAATAAAATCTTAAAAATGAAAAAAAGAACAAAAACAATACATCGTTGGAACAGAAAACTGAGGAACTGAAAATAAGCATCTTAAACCTCACTGCCCCAGAAATGACCACTATTTCCATTTGACCTTTTTTGGGGGGACAGGGGAAAATGAGATTTACTTACTTATTTTTAACAGTGGTAATTAAAATACACATAAAATTTACCATCTTAACCATTTTAAGTAAATATTCTAAACACGATTGTTTTAAAATAAATATTTAAAACACAATAACCATTTTAAGTGAACAGTTCAGTGGTGTTAACTAATTCACACTGTTATGCAACATTTTAATATTTTTCTTTCTGGTCTTTTTTCTATGCACTATTTTTCATTCATAGAAAACAATATCTTGGGTACTGAAGTGAAGTGAAAGTCACTCAGTTGTGTCCGATTCTTTGCAACCCCATGGACTATACAGTCCATGGAATTCTCCAGGCCAGAATTACTGGAGTGGGTAGCCTTTCCTTTCTCCAGGGAATCTTCCCAACCCAGCGATCAAACCCAGGTCTCCCGCATTGCAGGTGGATTCTTTACCAGCTGAGCCACAAGGGAAGCCCAAGAATACTGGAGTGGGTAGCCTATCCCTTCTCCAGCAGATCTTCCCAACCTAGGAATCAAACCAGGGTCTCCTGCATTGCAGGTGGATTCTTTACTATCAGGGAAGCCCATTTGGGTACTATTTTTTCTTTTTGTTGCCACACAGTTTGTGGAATCTCCCCAACCAGGGACTGAACCCAGGCCCTTGGCGGTGAAAGCACAGAGTCCTGCAGCAAATTCCCACTGGCTGTCTATTTTACATACAGTAATGCTTATGTCTCAGTTTGCTATATGATGCAGGGAGCTCAGACCCGGTACTCTGTGACAACCTAGAGGGGTGGGATGGGGAGGGAGGCTCAAGAGGGAGGAAACATATGTATACCTATGGCTGATTCATGTTGACGTAGGGCAGAAACTGGCACACTATTGTAAAGCAATTATCCTCCTATTAAAAATAAATAGAAAAAAAATTTTTTTCTTTTTTTAAAGCACAGAATCCTAACCACTGGACTGCCGGGGAATTCCTTCTTAGGTACTATTTTGATGTGGGGGAGCTGTGCTGGGTCTTCATTGCTGCATGGGCTCTTTTCTAGTTCTGGCAAGTTCTAGTTGCAACTAAATGCAACTACCCTCTAGTTGCATTTGAGCGGGCTTCTCATGGCAGTGGCTTCTCTTGTTGCGGAGCACGGGCTGTAGAGCACACAGGCTTTGATGTTGTGGCATATGGGCTCAGTAGTTGCGATTCCCTGGGCTCTAGAGAAGAGGCTCAGTACCTGTGGCACACAGGCTTAGTTGCTCTGCAACAGGTGGCATCTTCCCAGATCAGGGATCGAACCCATGTCTCCTGCATTGGCAGGTAGATTCTTCACCACTGAGCCACCAGGGAAGCCCATTAGGTACTGTTTTTTAACCCTCTTTTTTTTTCTCCCAGCATTAAAAATACCCATATGCAAACACCCATAAAGCTACTTCTAGAAAGGAGGATAAGATATATAAGGAGGGAGATGAAACTTTTGAATTAACTGAAATACTTGCAACTATCTTCAATGTTTTTTCAAATCAAGCATGCATTCCTATTATGATTATTATAAAAGGAAAAAACACCAATAAAGATATGGAAACAAAAAATAAAAAAAGAATGGGGAGGAATTTTTAAAATCTTGATAAATGTCATATTGAACAGTTGCCAAATGTTTATCACATGGTTAAATAACAATTTTCTCACTTGATGTTGGATAGTGAAGTTTTCATAGGTATAAATAACGCCACGATGGACATCCTTTTGCACAAATCCTTGTCCACATTTGAGGGGAAGTAGGGGACAAGAAGGGAAGGCCACAAGCACTGTCCAGGTCACACTGACCAACCTGGGGTGTCCCAGACTACCTGCTTCTCCAGGCACCATCCACCACAGGCTTCCTTCCTGAGGGGCCTTGGTCCTGGTCTCCCCCGGAGGACAGAGGTCTTGGCCCAGCCTGGACGTGAGGCTGCCCTTGTTTGTGCTGCTGAATCAAGTGTCTCCACTAGGTCAAGAGAGAAGGGGAAGAGGGACGTTGGCTGATGCCTCAAATGTGCTCTGAGCGGGAAGGGCAGAGACAAAGTCAGACACTGTGGTCTTAACCAATTAGATGCCCCTGCCTCTTTGGGAATGAATGGATGGATGAATGGATGGAGAAATGGAGCCCAAGAGGCAGGGTTTTCCTTGGGAGACAAAACCTGGAGCTAGACCCTCCCAAAGCACTTTTCCTAAGGAGGGACAAACACTGAAATGCCCTCCCAGTCCTGGCTAGCAAACCTCTAGTAAAAAATTGTTTAATCGCTAAGTTGCGTCCAACTCTTTTGACTGCATGGACTGTAGCCCACCAGGTTCCTCTGTCCATGGGATTTCCCAGGCAAAAATATTGGAGTAGGTTGCCATTTCCTTCTCCAAGAGATCTTCCTGACCCAGGGATTGAAACTGCATCTCCTGCATTGAGGGGCAGATTCTTTACTGCTGAGCCACCAGGGAAGCCCCTAGTTTAAAAAAAAAAAAAAAGCAACCACTTAAATAGCAGTTTGCTATTTGCTTGCTATGTGCTAGGCAGGATTCTGAGTTCCTTATATTTATTAATTTAACCTCACAACAGGGCTTCCCTGGTAGCTCAGCTCGTAAAGAATCCACTTGCAATGCGGGAGGCCTGGGTTCCATCCCTGGGATGGGAAGATCCACTGGAGGAGGGCATAGCAACCCACTCCAGTATTCTTGCCTGGAGAGTTCCCATGGACCGAGGGATCGCAGAGAGTCGGACACGACTGAGCTAATAAGCACAGCACAACCTCACAACAACCTTGAGAGGTATGTACTATTGTGAGTGCATTTCAGAGCTAAAGAGACTAAGGCACAGAGAGGTCAAGTAACCTCCCCAAGATCACACAATGAGAAAATGTGGAGGAAAGGAAAGTGGTGGAAATAGGATTTGAACTTGAGCAGAGTTCAGTCACGTGTCTGGGCTGATGCCTGCCCGCTCTCCTGCTAATCACTCAGGGGGAACAATCTGTTTCCCAAGAGAACCTCCTCCCCAGACACACAGGTGTTTCGTCACCTCCTCATGCCCCAATCTGGAGGTTCCTAACCTTCTGGAAGGTCCGGGCCAGCAGAGCCTGCGTGTGTCGCTCCCATGCCGCATCCAGCTGGGCCTCCCGGAGCCACAGTCCCCACCGCAGTGCTCGCAGACCCCTGCGTAACAGCTGCCGCCGGCCCAGCGCCACGGCCGCCGCCACTGCCCGCTGCCGCTGTGCCCAGCGCCACCATCCTCTGAAACATCTGGACAGCCACTGACAGCTGGGGACAGACGAAGCTGACCAGGGGTGGGCCTGGCCCCCAGCCCCAGAGAGCAGCTGGAGGCTCAGCACCACCCACATTGCCTTTCCAGCATGGAGGGTGATGCTCCACCCCAAGGCAGGAGGGCTGGCGGGACACTGGGAGGACTTTCCTCTGCAGAGGGCTAGCCTTGGAAATCCCATAAAAAAGGGCTCCTGGAGGTGGGGGAATGCCCTGTTTGACTGCCAAGAGTGCAGGGCAGCCTGACAAGTTTCAGATCCCAGGAAGCAGCAGCCCCCACGTTCCTGTCCTTAGGGGCCTGGGAGGTTCCCTCCCCCTTAAATTCTGCAAGGATCTGCCAGCCGGGCCTTATGGCCATCAGGCCCGAATCTGCAGGCAAGTGGGACAGGAGCTGTTTCCAGAGCATGGCCTCGGTCCCCACACCACAGCACATATCCTCACCGGCCTAACTCAGGCTCCAGATTCACAGTGTTTCTGGGTTTGTTCTTGGAAAATAAAAGAACACAACACACTCTCAGGCCGAGAAGCAAGCAGGACTAGATACCCCCTGCTAAGCCTGCCTGCCCAAGGCCTCCCTTTCGAGGGAGGGTGACAGGGTAGTGACAGCCATCTTGGAGTGAGAATTCCTGGGAGGGAGGGCAGCCCCCAACCCAGAGTCCCCTAACTCCCAGACTCCTCTGGCCCCTACCTGCAGGGCACTCCTCGTGGAGGCTATGTCTGGCGGCCCGGAAGTTGACCTTTCTTTCTCCCTGCTTATCCGCTCCCTTGGGGCCCTGTTCCCTCCTTCCTGCCCAGGGAGGATGCCCCGGGCTGAACTGGATGAGGTTGAAAAGCAGAGTCTGGCCTCCCTGCTGGCTGCCCCTGGAGGGAGCAGGGGGTCCCCCCTCTGCCCCCAGCCGTGTGTAGTCCCTGGGGAGCACTGCTCTCCTTGCCTTAGGGGGCAGGCAGAAAGGACCACCTGCTCAGGGTCAAGGGCATCCCCAGGCAGCATCTCCAGAGTGGTCCTCAGTGATGCACGCTTGCTGCTTGCCTGAGAGTCTGAGAGACCCTCCTGGGCCCCCTGTGTCTCTGGGAAACCGGAAGTTCCCCTGAGGCCTCGGGAGTGTCTCCTCCTCTCATCCCAGGAATCAAGAACAGGCTGGCAGGGCCGGGAGCAGACAGGGAGTGTCTGGCCAGCTCTGGTCCAGAGCTCCTGCCGCACAGGGCCTGGGGGTTCCCGGGATGCCTGGCACCTGAGCCTCACTGCCTCGCGCTCCAGGCGTTGCACGCAGACCAGCAGCTGGTGAATGGCAGCTTGGGATGGGGCCCGAGGCGCGATCTGGGCAGGGACAGCCAGGTCTTTCAGGGTCAGGGGTTCCTCCACGAGCCTGGAGGTCCAGCCCCCCAGGCCACACTGGGATCTGGGGTCTGACCATGTGGGCCCTTTGAGTGGGGCCAGCCCTGTAGTAAGCTTGATGTCTGGGCAAGAGGTATCTGTGGCCAGCAGCCAGGACCGCCTCAGATTGGAGGATGGATGAGCCAGTGGCCCTCGTGGTAGGGGGCTTCCCTGGGGCATCAGGTGGGGCGAGAAGCTCTCCTGAGGCTCTGACCAGAGTTGGGGACTGGTGAGATGTCCACACTCAGCTGTGTGGGTCTCCCTGGCGCATAAATTACTTTGCTGGATCGCAAAGTCTTTGGCTGTCCCTTGGGGTCTCCCAACCAAGGACTGCAGGTTGACCTGCTGCCGGAAACTTGAGTTGGTCAGCCGGCCGGTCGTGTCCCTCAGGATGAGGCCCAGGCTGGGGCTGGGGCTGCGGCTGGTCAGGTTGCTCTGGACTTGGCAAGGTTCCTGGCACAGTGCTGTCCCCAGGCACGGTGTGGCAGCAGGTCCTGCCCTCTCAGCCGGGCCCATGGGCACCCACCGGCCGTGTCTACTGCCCAGGCCGACACCGAGGCTCTTCCGGAGTCTCCATGGCTCTAAAGAAAGGACAGACAGTTATGCGCTGGGGGAGGACTCTGTGGTCAGTGCTCGGGAGGGGCAAGGGAGGGAGCCCAGAGTCCAGAGGTCTGTGTCAGCTATTGTCCCGGGTGGACCGATGGATGCACCCCAAGAGCAGCAACCTGGCATCAATGCAGGGAATCAACGCGGGGATGGGGCAGGGGCTCGGAGGAGGGCAGCAAGAAGCAGGGAGAGAGTGGGGAGGCGGCTGAGGGGTGTCCCAGGTGACAGGTGATGGGGCTGGGATGGGGGCAGTAGGGTGGAGAGGAAGCAGATCAGATCTGCTGAGAAGGTGAAGGCGTAAAAGAGGGTGAAGGGGAAAGAAGCATCAAGGACGACTCCCTAGTGTCCAGCTTGAGCAGAGGTGCTGGGTGAGGGGGTGCCTCACAGCTGGAGTGAGAGCAAGACCCAACACATTAAAGTGAAAAGGGAGCTGCTCTGGGGACCAAGGGCATGGGGCTTAGAGCCCTCCCCTACGCAGCCACCACCCCCCCACCCCTCTCCACTGCCACCAGTCTCCCCAGCCCGCCTCCCTTCCACCTGGCCTCTTGGGTGCTGGTGAGATGCCTGGGAGGGCCTGGCAGGTAGAATGGGCCATGGAAGTTTGCAGACTGGAACTAAAGTTCAGAGAGGTTAAGTACCTTGCCCTATGGTCACACAGCTAGAACACAGAGAAACTGGCGTGTGACTTGGAATCTGAACTAGTTCTTGGGTTGCTCCCACTCTTGGCTGCACAGCTCTGTAGCCTTCTGGAATCCCCAGGCACCTGAGCAGGAGGGTTCCCCAGCCCACCACTGCAGAGACCTAGCTCTGGGGCTCCTGTTTCCCCCTTTCTCACCTCACGTCCTGACTTCCTGATCCTCCCTTGGGGCCTGGGCTGGAAGACTTTGTCCTGGTCCAGTTGGCCTCAAACAGCTAATCTCAGGAATTAACAAGGCCCTGGGCTGGCCTGTCTGCAAAAGGGGTTCTGGGCAGCTACCCAAGGGGGCCCTGCTCTTGCCACCTGTGACCCAGACCCACTGAAACTCTTGCCTGGCCTCAGGGAGGTTGCCGGCCTGGGGGGCACATTCTCCTTGTAGCTGGCATCAGGTCTCAGTTCCATGTGCTCCAGGGCAAAGCTGGGGGCAGGGGGCAGTGATCTTGTTCCACACCACAGCTGGCGGTCCTATTTGATTAGAGGGGCTCTGAGGGGTAAGGACAGAGTACCCAGCTCTTGCCCAGCCATGCGCATCCCTGGTCCCCAACCCCACCCATCACCAGCATCGCTGGCTGACCTGAGGTCCAGCCTGGCTGTCCTGTTCAGGCCCCTTTGGGTCTCCTCTCCCCAGCCCCCTACCACCCTTTTCCCTTGTCGTTTTCTCGTGTCTTCCGGCACCCACTCCTTCTAACACTGATGACAGATCCCTGTGGACTGCGCGTCCCCAGCAGCCCTGTCAGGTAGGGGCTCTTTCTTTCAGAACTCCAGGCAGGATTGAGTGCCCCTCTTTGATTCCTGTGGCCACTTCCCAACCATTCTCCCTCTGTCTTCTCTAGAATGTTCTGGTTCTAAGCTCCAGGCGAGCCAGCAACGAAGTTCTAATAATTTATTTCTTGAAGATGTCAGCTTCGGCTCACTGTCACTTTGTCCAACACACACCTAAGTTCTGGGTGGTTTTACCCTCCATGTGGACGAGCCCTCTAATTCCTGGTCTGCAAGTCCTTGACCTTCTTGCCTCCCACCATCTTGTCCTTCACCCAACCTCAGCCACCGGTGCCCAGGGTCCCCCCAGACTCTGTCATCCTCAATAACTGCACCCCTCCCTAATTTCTGTTTCAGAGCCCACACCCATCTTTCCAGCTCCCTCCTCTGGACCTTGCATGAGACCTGGTCCTCTCTTCTCATCACCCTTTGTCCTTTGATCCTTGATGTCTCTCTCCTGCCTCCTGCAGCTTAGCCATCCAGTGTCCTAACCATCCCCTCTGTGCACTCCCAGCTCCTCCTCTCTGCCACTCACTCAGAAAAATGACAACACAGGTTAAAGTGACTAAAGGAAACCCTACAACTGCACTGGTGGCCTTGCTCAGAAAGTACCACCTCAGCCTCAAGCGGGGCCCCCAAGGCTGCTGGAGAATCAGACTCTGGTCCCCTCCTCCCAGCCCTCCCCGATGCTAACTCACACTTTCTCTGCTGTTCTCAGGCCTCTGCCACCACTTCTCTGCTCACCCCCTACAGCAGAACTTGTTCCTATTTTATCCATCAAATAGGGACATCAGAAGAGAAATGCTGGCACTTCCTAGCAGTCCAGAGGCTAAGGCTCCATGCTCCCAGTGCAGGGGCCTGGGTTCTGTCCCTGGTCAGGGAACTAGATCCCACCTGAAGGTCTGGATGCTGGGAAAGATTGAAGGCAAAGGAGAATGAAAGGTTGGATTGAGTGAGGATGAGCAGAGGATGAGATGGTTGGGTGGCATCACCGACTCAATGGACATGAATTTTGAGTAAATGCCAGGGGATAGTGGAGGACAGAGGAAGCTGGCATGATACAATCCATGGGGTCACAAAGTGACAGACATGACTTGGTGGCTGAACAACAACAAAAGCTGCAATTAAAGGTCCCGCGTGCTGCAACTAAGACACAGTGCAGCCAACCAATAAATAAACAAAAATAAATATATATATATGTATAAAGAGAAATGCTGTTAAGTGTCCCCACTTGTCTCCTTTGTATCCATAGTCTCTCCCAGCCCCTCCGCCATCCTGTGTGGTCCCACCCCCAGCCTGACCCTCCTCTGTGCTCCAGAGGCCATCCTGTCTGCCCTGCCCAAAGCCAGCACCTGGGGCCACCACTGGCCTCTGAGGTCCCATCCTGTGACTCAGAAAGAACACCTTCGATCCCCATAGCCCCACAGCTGATTCAGCCCCCCACCCCCACCAGGACACAGAGCTGGGGTGCAGGACACAGGCTATGGTGTGTCAGGGCCTTGTCCCCGCTCCTTAAGTCACTTCCCCCACCATCAACACTTCCCCTTTCTTGACTGATTCATTCCCATCAGCACTTAAACGGTGGTTATTTTTTTCCATCTTTAAAAACAAAAACACCAAACAACAACATTCTCCTTTTGAGCCTCCAGGAAGGACCCAGGCCATGTCTTCCCTTCTCATCACCCCCAAATCCCAATTCCTTCCCCACCTTCACCTCTGCTGACCTCACTGCACTCGGGCTCCTCTCACCCCAAAGATCCTTTCCTCTAGGTGACCTCTGGGATGCTACACCCCTGGCCAGTTCTCAGCCCCCAGCTTGCAGGATCTTAGCTTCCTGTTGTTTAGTCGCTAAGTAATGTCTGACTCTTTGCAACCCCATGTACTGCAGCATGCCAGGCTTCCCTGTCCATCACCAACTCCCAGAGCTTGCTCAAACTCATGTCTATCAAGTCAGTGATGTCATCTCATCCTCTGTTGTCCCCTTCTCCTCCTGCCTTCAATCTTTCCCAACATCAGGGTCTTTTCCAATGAGTCAGTTCTTCACATCAGGAGGCCAAAGTATTGGAGTTTCAGCTTCAGCATCAGTCCTTCCAATGAATATCAGGACTGATTTCCTTTAGGATTGACTGGTTGGATCTCCTTGCTGTCCAAGGAACTCTCAAGAATCTTCTCCAACACCACAGTTTGAAGGCATCAATTCTTTGGTGCTCTACTTTTTTAATTGCCCAACTCTTATATCTTTACATGACTACTGAAAAAACCATTGCTTTAACTATATGGACCTTTGTTGACAAAGTAATGTCTCTGCTTTTTATTTTTTATTTATTTATTTATTTTTGTCTCTGCTTTTTAATATGCTGTCGAGGTTTGTCATAGCTTTCCTTCCAAGGAGCATCAAACCCAGTCAAAGTGTGGAATTCTAGCCACCAGACCACCAGGGAATTCCCAGCCCTCTGTTTTCTGAAGGCAGGACACTGTTACTCAGTCTCCTCAGAGTCCCTGTCTCCCTGACTCCAGGTTGCCCCTCTCAGTTTTCCTCCCTCCCTCCTGCCTGTTTTCCATTCTCTTCTGCTGGTTCCTCCTCCTCTCCATGTTCAATCCCAGCCCCCACTCCCACTCCCCTGATGCTCGTAACCCCAGGTGACCTCAGCCTCAGACATTTCTCACCCAGACTCCCATCCTGCTCTTCTTCCAGAAGGACGGCTCCTTCGGGACATCCTGACTCCTTACTCCCTCACCTCACATGCAATCCATCAGCTAACCCCATCTGTCCTACCTTTCAAAGACACTCAGAATCTGCCGCTGCTCCCCGCCTCCATCCTCACCTCCCTGGGTCAAGTCACCCTCTCTTCTTGCCTCCTAACTTGTCTCCCCACTTCTGCCCTTGTCCCCACACCCAAGAGCCTCCTTCCCACGGAGGGCAGAGTGACCTGTGAACACTGAGATCCAAGTGTGCCCTGACTCAACTCAAAGACTGCCAAAGTTTCCCCAACCTACTCAGTCCTCAACCAAGGCTTCGAAGCCCTACCTCAGAGACCTTGTTTTTTATGTACAAAGTGACGATGGAACACAGTCCCACTCTTTGGTTATGCTTGTCTATGGCTGCATATGTTTACTCTCTGACCCCTGCCCTACGCTATCTGCTCCCCACCCTTAGCTTACCCCACCTCCCCCAACCCCCACTCCCTGCCCTTGTTCTCTCTGCTCTGAACACATCAGCTTCCTCCATGTTCTTCCAAAATGCTGTGCATGTTCCCACCTCAGGGCCTTTGCACTTGCTGTCCCTTCTGCTCAGAACTATCTCCCTCCCTCCCACCCTCCCTCATTCTTTCAAATCCTGCTCAGACTTCACAGGGAGCCCTTCCCTGACCACTCCCCCGCCCCTTTCCACAGTACCCTCCCTACTCCCTCTTTTCACCCTGCCTGATTTTTCTCTATGACTTTTCTCCACCTAACAGACTGAAGAAATTGCTCTTCTCCCTTCAGTGGACTGAAGCCACTGTCTCTTCTCCTGCTGTATTCACAGCACATAGAATAAACAGTATCTGGCACATAGCAGGGGCCTGTACATTGTGTTAAAGGAGTGACTGGCTGGTACTCAGCATCATGTAGCCTTTAGGATGCTTCCTGTCATTTAATCTGCTCTGCAGCCCTAAGAAGTAGTTCCTTGTTTTCGATGTGAGTTTAAAGCCTGCCCAGCCCAAAGGTTAAAGTAGATCAGCAGCTGCAGAAGGGCTATGCGGGGGGTCCAACTCCACAGTGCATACTCCTAACCAGGACCACCTCGACCCCTACCTCTTTTAAAAGGAGAGTTGAGACAGCTCAATCCACAATATCCTTTCCTACCTCCAACTCCCCTGGTCCCGTGCCTGGACTCACCTGCCCATCTACCTTCTCCTCATACCCGACCCTGTCTGCCCCCTACCCCACAGGCATTCCGTCCTTGGCCGATTAAGGTGATCAGAGCATCTCTTCTCTTCCTACCAGAACTGTTTTCCTGACTTCCTGGACCTGCCCTCCCGCGTGTCTGTCTTCCTCTGGTCCACCTTCACCTTCTGTCCACCTTCACGGAAGGCGGGTCTCAGGCCGGACGGCTAACGACCCAGGTAAGTGGGATGGGTGTTGGGAGACGTCAGAGAGCGCGCCTGCCCAGCGTTCACCTGCTGCCTGTGGAGGGTGCACGCGGCGCCTGCGTAGGAGTCCGACAGCGGGTGTCTGCGCGTGCGCGGGCTCGAGGGCGCTAGAAGGGACGGTCCTCCGCGATAGGGTACTGGCAAGGTAGGTGGGTTTGTGCAAACTTCTTGCACAAAGCTTTGGATCCCTTCAAAACTGGCTGCAATCCACTCTACCCACTCCCCTCCGCGGTGTGTCGGCCCAGATTCGGTGCAGTCTTACTTTTTTCCAGGCATTTTCTCCCTGCCAAGCCTCTGCCTATGTGCTGTTCCTCACCCAGCCCTGCCCTGCTGTTTCCCATTTTCTCCTTTGTAAACACGGAGAGCACGGAGCGGGAGTCAGAAGACTTGTGATCAATATTGATTCCGCTGCTGTCTGACCTTAGGCAAGTCTCTAACTTCTCTGAACCGCAGGCTCATTCCTCATCTGTAAAAGAGGAGTGATGAGATTTACTCGACTGTTTCACGGGTTTGATGTGAGAGTTAGCTGTTTAGCAAGGTGATGCCAAAGAGCCTTTCAGTTCAGTTCAGTTCAGTTCAGTCGCTCAGTCGTGTCCGACTCTTTGCGACCCCATGAATCGCAGCACGCTAGGCCTCCCTGTCCATCACCAACTCCCGGAGTTCACTCAGACTCACGTCCATCGAGTCAGTGATGCCATCCAGCCATCTCATCCTCTGTCGTCCCCTTCTCCTCCTTCCCCCAATCCCTCCCAGCATCAGGGTCTTTTCCAGTGAGTCAACTCTTCGTATGAGGTGGCCAAAGTATTGGAGTTTCAGCTTCAGCATCAGTCCTTCCAATGAACACCCAGGACTGATCTCCTTTAGGATGGACTGGTTATCTCCTTGCAATCCAAGGGACTCTCAAGAGTCTTCTCCAGCACCACAGTTCAAAAAGCATCAATTCTTCAGCACTCAGCTTTCTTCACAGTCCAACTCTCACATCCATACATGACCACTGGTAAAACCATAGCCTTTGTTGGCAAAGTAATGTCTCTGCTTTTGAATATGCTATCTAGGTTGGTCATAACTTTCCTTCCAAGGAGTAAGCGTCTTTTAATTTCATGGCTGAAATCAGCATCTGCAGTGATTTTGGAGCCCAAAAAAATAAAGTCTGACACAGTTTCCACTGTTTTCCCATCTATTTCCCATGAAATGATGGGACCAGATGCCATGATCTTAGTTTTCTGAATGTTGAGCATTAAGCCAACTTTTTCACTCTCCACTTTCACTTTCATCAAGAGGCTTTTTAGTTCCTCTTCACTTTCTGCCATAAGGGTGGTGTCATCTGCATATCTGAGGTTTATTGATATTTCTCCCAGCAATCTTGATTCCAGCTTGTGCTTCTTCCAGCCCAGTGTTTCTCATGATGTACTCTAAAGAGCCTTTAAATTAAAGCATTTCTTGGAGAGTGTGGTTATTATTTCAAGTCCTGTTTTATCTCTCGTAATACTTTTTGCCTTAAAGTCAAATCAATCTGGTAATTATATTTACCAGCTCTGTTTTGGTCCTTCTTTGCCTGGTTTAACTTTTTCATCCATTTACTTTCAGGCTTTCTGTGTCTGTATATTTTAGTCATGGTTCTTAAAACACAATGTGGCTGGAATTTTTTAAAAAGTCGTTTACAAATGTATGACTATATTTATACAAACCATCTTATTTGGTGCTTGCTAGTGGTCACATTTCATGTTTTTTTTTTTTCTCCTTTCTTGCCTTTTTAATTTATTTGTAAATTTTTAGTTATTTATTTGGCTGTACTGGGTCTTGGTTGCACACGTGGGATCTTGGATCTTCCTTGAGGTATGCAGGATTTTGGCTGCGGCATTTGAACTCTTAGATGCAGCATGTGGCCTCTAGTTCCCTGACCAGGATTCGAATCTGGCCCCCCTGCATTGGGAGCAAGGAATCTTAGCCACTGGACCACCAGGGGAGCTCCCTTTCTTGTCTTTTTTATAATCTATCAAGGTTTCGTTTTTCCTCATATTTTTCCCCACCACTGTTTTGGAAATTACACATTTTATTTTTTTTCTTTCAGTGGTCCTCCAAAACATTTTAATATGTGTATTTATTTAACAAAGTCTAAAGTTAATCCAGTATTTACCTTCCCTTCAGACCCCCAAATGGACTTGGTAACACTGTCCCTGCTCCGGTCCTCCTGACATATAGTATTATTGTCTTGAACACTAAGCCACATGTTTACTATTAATATTTCCTTCATGGGTGTCAGATCTTCCTTATGGAAAAATTTCCTTCTTCCACAAAAAGGCTCTTCAGACACTTCTGTAGGGAATGTCTATTGGTGATCATTTCCACTGGCATTCCTCTGAATATGCATTTCATCCTGACATACCTCACTAGACATCAGCTGACAGTATAATTTTATGAAAGAAAAAATGTTGCTGCCACATGAGTAAGCAATGGATGCTGCACTTGTCAAGCCACCACATAACAGTGGCCCCTGAGGTGCCCCCTGAGGACACTCAGAATGAGAAAGCACGGGATACTGGCCCCAAGTAACTGAGATGCATATCAAAGGAATGACGTCAAAGAGCCCAGACTTTTGCATCTTTGCATACCTAGAAAATTGCTGCATGCATCTACCTGAAATGTCTGGTTTTCTTTAATTAACAGTAACCTTTTGATGTTCCGATTAGCTGGTCTTTGTTGCAAAAACTCCTATATACCTTGGCTTCCCCATTACTTACCTCTTTGGAGCTGTTTCCCAGAGCTTTCTGAGAGGCTGTGTCCCTGGCTTAAGTCCTCAGTTTTGTCCACCAAATAAAACATAATTTTCCACCGTTAGTCTGTGCGTTTTTTTTGAGTTGATGCTTGTCATTCCTTTTTAGGACAATATCTATCTAACTGCTTTTGGCATCTTAATGTTTGTTCTTGACGTTCTGCTGTTTTCATTCATCCCTTCATTCCATAACTTTTTTTTTTTTAACTGGCTGCCCTGGGTCTTTGTTGCTGCGCACAGGCTTTCTCTGGTTGCATGAGCAGAGCTACTCTCTTGTTGCAGCTCATGGACTCTAGGGCGCCAGCTTAGTAGTTGCGGTGCATGAGCTTAGTTGCCCTGGCAGCATGTGGGATGTTCCCGGACCAGGAATCAAACCGGTGTCCTCGCATTGCAAGATAGAGTCTTAACCACTGGACCACCAGTGAAGCCCCCATTCCATAACTTTTATAAAGGACTTACTGAGAGCCAGCACTATTCTTGGTGCTGAAGATACATCAGTGAGTGAACAAAGTTCCATTATGTTGATAAACGTGGATTTCCTTTTATTAATTCTGTTTGGAGATTGTTTGGCTCCCTGGATCTTGGATTTGGTGTCTTTCCATTTTGGAAAACTCCCCACTATTGTTTCTTTGGATGTTACCTCTCTCTCATACTGTCTCCCTCAGAAACTCTGACAATATTTTTATTGGACCTTCTGACTTTGTCTTTTGTTTAACTTCTCCTGTTTTCTGCCTGTTTTTGCTGCATCCTTCACCTCTAATCTTCAAGGCTACTGATTCTTTCCTCTGTTGAATCTCTTCTATGAATTAACCTATCCACTGAATGTTTAACTTCAATCACTTTGTTTTTCATAGATAGAAGTTATATCTCTTTCCAGTTTTTTATTTGGCCATGGCATGCAGCATTTCATTTGAGATCTTTGTTCCTCAGGGATTGAAAACATGCCCCCTGAATTGGGAGCCCAGAGTCTTAAACGCTGGACCATCAGTGAAGGTGTTAGTTGCTCAGTCATGTCCAAGCAACTCCATGCAGACTCTATGGACTGTATAGCCTGCCAGGCTCCTCTGTCCATGGAATTCTCTAGGCAAGAATACTGGACTGGGTTGCCATTCCCTTCTCCAGGGTATCTTCCTGACCCAGGGATGGACCCCAGGTCTCCCTCACTGCAGGCAGATACTTTAGATAATCTAAGCCACCAGCAAAGCCCCTGGACCACCAGAGAAATTCCCTATTTCTTCCCTATAAAATTCTACCTGACATCCCATTTTGCACAGTCACAATCTGACTCTAAAATCAAGAGGTTTCCATGTGCTCTTGTCTGAGTCTCCTCTTCCTGGGCTGTGTCCCCAGTTGTGGAACAAGGAGGATCCAGGGGGCCAGTTTTCATATTGTGCTCAGAGGTCCTACCTTAGTGTGGCACTGGTGATGGGAGCTTGGGATGTGCTTTGTCAGACTAGCTCCATTCCATATACTAGATACGATTTCTTTTGAACAAAGCATTTGAAATAAAAGAGACTTTCAAATTGGTTAGGGGAGCTGTAAGCTCTCTTCAAGTTCAAATCTATGATTCTGAGTTTAGATCTCTGATATAATATTTTAGTCACCCAGAGCCAGACATTCTGGAGTGTGAAGTCAAGTGGGCCTTAAGAAGCACTGCTGTTAATAAAGCTAGTGGATTTGATGAAAATTCCAGCAGAACTATTCACATCCCTAAAGGAGGATGCCATCAAGGTTTTGCATTCACTATGTCAGCAAATCTGGAAGACCCAGCAGTGACCACAGGACTGGAAAAGGTCAGTCCTCATACTAATTCCCAAAAGGGAAAGTATCAAAGAATGTGCTAACCATTTGACAGTTGCACTCATCTCCCATGCTAGTAAGGTCATGCTTAAAATCTTGGATGCTAGGCTTCAGCGTTATGCAAACCAAGAACTTCCAAATGTCCAAGCTGGTTTAGAAAAGGAAGAGGAACTAGAGGTCAAATTGCTAACATTCACTGGATTATAGAGAAAGCAAGGGAATTTCAGAAAAACATCTATCTTTGTTTCATTGACTACACTAAAGCTTTTGACTGTGTGGACCATGACAAACTGTAGAAAGCTCTTAGAAAGATGGGAATACCAGACCATCTTACCTGTCTCCTGAGAAACCTGTATGCAGGTCAAGAAGCAACAGTTAGAACCCTGTATGGAACAACTAATTGGTTCAAGATCGAGAAAGGAATATGAGAGGGTTGTCAGCTGTCATCCTGTTTGTTTAACCTATACGCTGAGCACATCATGAGAAATACCAGGCTGGATGAGCTATAAGCCAGAATCAAGATAGGCGCCTCTTCTTGGGCTCCAAAATCACTGTGGATGATGACTGCAGCCATGAAATCAGCAGATGATTGCTTCTTGGCAGGAAAGTGATGACAAATCTAGGCAGTGTGTTGAAAAGCAGAGACATTACTCTGCCAGACAAAGGTCCATATCATCAAGGCTATGGTCTTCCCAGTGGTCACATATGGTTGTGAGAGCTGGACCGCAAAGAAGGCAGAATGCCAAAGAATTGATGCCTTTGAACTGTGATGCTGGAGAAGACTCCTGAAAGTCCCTTCAACAGCAAGGAAATCAAACCAGTCATCTGAAGGGAGATCAACCCTGAATATTCACTGGAAGGACTGATGCTGAAGCTGAAGTATTTTGGTCATCTGACGCACACAGATGACTCACTGGAAGAGTCCCTGATACTGGAAAAGATTGAGGGCAGAAGGAGAAGAGGGCATCAGAGGATGAGATGGCCAGACAGCATTAGCGATGCAAGGAACATGAACTTAGGCAAACTCCAGGAGATGGTGAGGGACAAGGAGGCCTGGTGTGCTGCAGTCCATGGGGTTGCAAAGAGTTGGACACCACTGGGTGACTGAACAACAGTAATGTTTTATAAAACCTGTTGACCTCTGTTTCCTGACAGTTTTTTCAATTTTTTGAAAATTTGTAGAATGCACTCAATAAATGTTTATGGAGTTAATAATAAATGGATAGATAAATGGGTGGTCAGACTGGTGATGGGGTTCAGGACATGCTATCCCCAAATGTGGCACCTTGGCAGATAGAATATTTTAAGCTTTGCTGTTGTTCAGTCACTAAGTCTGCAACCCCATGGACTGCAGCACTCTAGGCTCCTGTCCCTCACTGTCTTCTGGAGTTTGCTCAGATTCATGTCCATTGAGTCAATGATGCTATCTAACTATCTCATCCTCTGTTGCCCCCTTCTCCTTTTGCCTTCAATCTTTTCCAGCATCAGGTCTTTTCCAGTAGTCAGCTTTTCCCATCAGGAGGCCAAAGTATTGGAGCTTTAGCTTCAGCATCAGTCCTTCCAGTAAATATTCAGGGCTGATTGCCTTTAGGATTGACTGGTTTAATCTCCTTGCTGTCCAAGAGACGCTCAGGAATCTTCTCCAGCACCACAATTCGAAAGCATCAATTCTTTGATGCTCAGCCTTCTTTATGGTCCAACTCTCACATCTGTACATGACTGCTGGAAAAACCATAGCTTTGACTAGACGGACCTTTGTCAGCAAAGTGATGTCTCTGCTTTTTAATACACTGTCTAGATTTGTTGTAGTTTTCCTTCTAAGGAGCAAACATCTTTTAATTTCAAGGGGATTTTAAGCTACAGGAGTTTTTGAGAAAACAGCAGAAGGAAAGTCCCTCTGATCTTTTCCCAACCCTCCTGCTCTTCTTCCCTGAAACAGGTCATGAGACACTCGCATGCAAGATACCCTTGCTGTTTCAGGAGAAAAGAAGACATTTATCACCAGAGACAGGGGATTTCTGATCAAGAAATCTGTATAAACAAACCCTTATCTGTTAAACCCTTATCGGTTGTTAAACCTTCATCTTTGTAGTTACTTCTTTACTATTTACAACCCCAGGCTCCCAAACCTTTGTCTTGTTAATGCTTCACAAATTTCTTGTTTCTCTGTCTAAAAGCTTCCTACTCCAGCCACTTCTTTGGGTCTCCATTCTCTTGCACACATAAAACTTCGAAAAAGCTTATACGCTTTTCTCCTGTTAATCTCTACCAGTTTAGGAAATTCTCTGGTGGTCCAGTGGTTAGGACTCTGAGCTTTCTTTGCCAAGAATGTGCGTTCGATTCCAGGTTGGGGAACTAAGATCCTGCAAGCCAAAAAAATTAATAATCTCTGTCAGTTTAATTTTCAGACCTATCCAGAGACCCGGGGAGGATTGAGAAAAACTTCCCTTCCTACACTGGTCATCCCTCCCTCTGAAAAATTAACACACATTTATCTAACTGAGATGTCACATTTATCTAACTGAGGCTCAGTGAAGTCTAGGGACCATCCAGTCTCTTACAGCACCAGTCACAGGCAACAGTTGGGATTAAAACAAAGACTCACTGGCTCCAGAGCTGGTTTGGAGATTCTGAGGATGGGCCTGATGCAAAAGAGGGATGGTATTTCCTGCTCTGGTCCAGTTTTGACAATAGGAAAAGACACCAGTCCTCCCAGGGAAGTTTCTCTGGTTCCTAAATCTGGAAGACTCAGTTTTGTCAAGACAAGAAATAGAAGATTTGTAGACAAGATAGGTGACTCTAGCTCTCGCCAGCAGGGAACCAAAGGCAAGAGGAATTTGCTCCCTGTGGTTGAGTTTCTAGAATGTCAGATAACACTATAGACTAAAATATCGACTCTCAGGCTTCCCTGGTGGTCTCGTGGTTAAGAATCCGCCTGCCAATGCAGGGTACATGGGTTTGGTCTCTGGTTCAAGAAAATCCCACATGCTGTGGGACATCTAAGCCTGTGTGCCACAACTACAGAGCCTGCGCCCTAGAGTCGGTGCTCAGCAACAAAAGAAGCCACCGCAATGAGAAGCGTGCACACTGCAATGAAGAGTAGCCCCAGCTCCCTGCAACTAGATAAAGCCCATGTGCAGCAACGAAGACCCAGTGCAGTCAAAAATAAATAAGTTAAAAATATATAGTCTCTTTCCAAATCCCTACAGAAACTGGCTTTTTAAAAACAATAAGTGGGAATTCCCTGGGTGGGGAAGGGGTGGGATCCAGTGCTTAAGACTCAGCTCTTTCACTGCTGTGGGCCTGTGGTTTGACCCCTAGTTGGGGAACTAAGATCACATGAGTTGCAAGGTGCTCAAAAAAAAAAAAAGTAGAAAGACCACAGTAGTGAGAATGTTTGGCTAGAAAGCCCCATTACCTCAAGCATGATCCACTGGAGACTGAGCTCGTGGCCTTGTTGATGCCGAAAAGTTGGCTTCTGGGCACCAAGGCCTACTCGAATCTAGGAGAGAGGTTTGGGTGAAATAGAAGAGAACAGCCTTATTGCCTTGCAGGCAAAGGGGGATACAGCAGACTCCTGCCCCATAAAACTATGTGTCCCCCTTTGACTGGCAAAGCAATAAACCTATTCTTTTCTACTTCACCCAAAACTCTGTCTCTGAGATTCAGTTTGGCCCAGGTGCACAGGGGCCGAGTTTTAGGCATCGTTGCCCGGAACCTGGCCTCCCTGCCTCCTCCTGGTGAGTGGTAGCTCCAGCTGATTAAACCCCAGAATTTGCCATGTTGATATCCTCTTTTCTCTTTTTCTCCTGTATCCAGTCCATGAGTGAAACCTGCTGCTCTGCCTTTAGAACAGACCCCAGAGCTTCCAGGTTGGGAGAGGTAATCTCTGCGGTATGGCCTTTCCACACTTCTTGGCCTGGGACACTTCCTCACTGAGAGATGGAGAGCCCATACAGCCTTGCCAAGCTCATCACCTGGTGTGGGAATATCTTACCCTCTTTCAGGCCAGTGTGTGCTCTTCTGTTCCATTTAAACATGTCTGTCATATGGCACCCAGCCAACGCCACTGCTCTATCTGTCCTCCTCCAAGAGGGGATAAGATGCTTCCACTGTGACATGAGAGTGCCCAGCAAGCAAACTGCCCATCAGCTGCCGGGAGAGACCTGCTGGTCCCAGGGGACCCACACCACTTGTTGTTGTTCAGTCACTCAGTCGTGTCGGACTCTTTGGGACCCTATGGACTGCAGCATGTCAGGCTCCTCTGTCCTCCACTATCTCCTGAAGTTTGCTCAAATTCATGTTCATTGAGTTGGTGATGCTATCCAACCATCTTGTCCTCTGTCGTCCCATTCTCCTCCAGCCTTTCCCAGCATCAAGGTCTTTTCCAATGAGCCATCTCTTCACATCAGGTGACCAAAGTATTGGAGCTTCAGCTTCAGCATCAGTCCTTCCAATGAATATTCAGAGCTGATTTCTTTTAGGATTGACTTGGACATGTGACTCTCAAGAGTCTTCTCCAGCACTGCAGTTCAAAAGCATCAATTCTTTGGTGCTCAGTCTTCTTCATGGTCCAACTTTCACATTCATACATGACTACTGGAAAAACCATAGCTTTGACTATACAGACCTTTATTGGCAAAGTGATGACCACTACTGATGCTGATCATGCATCTTCTTCTCAGCATGAGTCCAGCACTGTCCATCAGTGCTTGAGTGCCTGGTGTTTTCCTTGGTGCCTCCAATACCAAGTTGCCGTGGGCATGAAACCATTCACCTCAGATTGGGACTTGAACCCAGCCAAAACCCAGAGTCATCCAACTAAGATCACACACCTGGTTTCAGGACTTAATGAAGCTCAGGTTCTTTGTCTCTCAGCACAGAAGGAATTCAGCAAGAGACAAAGTGATAGGCAAGAAGCAGATTTATTAACACAGGATGCTTGTAAGAGATGCAGGAGGGCCATCTCTGCCCCAGAGTTCTGGGGCAGAACTCTGCCCCAGGATTAAGTAGACTACAATTTTATTGTCAAAGGAAAAGGGGAAGGGAAAAGATGACCTTCTTCCAGAAGATGTGAGGCTTACATCATGAGCTTCTCCTTCCTATCAGTCAGGAGAGTGTCTGACCTGAGGTCAAACTAGGGATTGTTCTTTTTGTTCAGTTGTTGTGTCTGACTCTTTTTGACCTCATTGACTGCAGCAGGCCAGACTTCCCTGGCTTTCACTATTTCCTGGAGTTTGTTCAAATTCAAGTCCATTGAGTCTGTGATGCTATCTAACCATCTCATCCTCTGTCATCCCCTTCTCCTCCTGCCTTCAATCTTTCCCAGTATCAGTCTTTTCCAATGAGTCAGGTCTTTGCATCAGGTGGCCAAAGTATTGGAGCTTCAGCATCAGTCCTTATTAATATTCAGGGTTTATTTCCTTCAGGATTGACTGGTTTAATCTCCTTGCTGTCCAAGGGACTCTCAAGAGTCTTCTTAACCACAGTTTGAAAGCATCAATTCTTAGGCACTCAGCCCTCTTTATGGTCCAACTCTCACTTCTGTACATGACTGCTGGAAAAATCATAGCTTTGACTATACAGACCTTTGGTGGCAAAGTGGTCTCTGCTTTTTAATAAGCTGTCTAGGTTTAGCTGTTGCTTCTTGACCTGCATACAGGTTTTGCAGGAGTCAGGTGGCTTGATATTCCCATCTCTTGAAGAATTTTCCAGTTTGTTTTGATCCACACAGTCAAAGGCTTTAGCGTAGTCAACGAAACAGATGTTTTGCTGAAATTCTCTTGCTTTTTCTGTGATCCAACAGATGTTGGCAACTTGATCTCTGGTTCCTCTCCCTTTTCTAAATCCATTTTGAACATCTGGAAGTTTTCAGTTCACATACTGTTGAAGCCTAGCTTGAAGGATTTTGAGCACTTGCTAGCATGTGAGATGAGTGCAATTGTGTGGTAGTTGGAGCATTCTTTAGCATTGCCCTTCTTTGGGATTGGAATGAAAACTGACCTTTTGCAGTTCTGTGGCCATTGCTGAGTTTTCCAAATTTGCTGGCATATTGAGTGTAGCACTTTCACAGCATCATCTTTTAGGATTTTAAATAGCTCAGCTGGAATTCCATCACTTCCAATAGCTTTGTTCATAGTGATGCTTCATAAGGCCCATTTGACTTCATACTCTAGGATGTCTGGCTCTAGGCGAGTGACCACACCATCATGGTTATCCAGGTCATTAAGACTTTTTTTGTACAGTTCTATGTATTCTTGCCATCTCTTCTTGATCTCTTAGGATTATTATATCAAAAGAAAAGAGGTGACATTTTTCTTTCACCTAATGGCCTTGGGGCTTCCCAGGTGATGCTAGTGGTAAAGAACCTGCCTGCCAATGCAGGAGAAATAAAAGATGTGGGTTCAACCCCTGGGTCAGGGAAGATCCCTGGAGGGGCACGGCAACCCACTCTAGTATTCTTGCCTGGAGAATCCCATGGACAGAGGAGCCTGGTGGGTTATAGTTGATGGGGTCCCAAAGAGTCAGACACACCTGAAGCGACTTACCACATGCACACACAATGGCCTGGGGAATATCTTGTGCCTTTATTTATGACTTTATAGTTTAGCAAGGCTACAATTCCACTACCTTCCAATAGCTTTCTTGAGTGATCATTAACTTACAGTGGTCTTCCAACGTTTCCTAGGTTTCCGTATCTACAGTGCCCTACTAGAACTTCTACAGCTACCTGTTGTTATGCTGTCATGTCCGACTATTTTGTGATCCTATGGACTGTAGCTCACCAGGCTTCTCTGTCCATGAGATTTCCCAGGCAAGAATACTGGAGTGGGTTGCCATTTCCCTCTCTAAGGGATCTTTCCGACCTATTCCTGACCTGTTCTATCCCTATCAGGCAGAAGTACCTGAAGAACTCCCCTAGATTGATATAGCTCATGCCTGGTGCTCTTTGTCACCACCCCCACCTCTCTGTCCAACACTGTCCTTCTAGACTATAAATCAGACCATGCCCAACTCTGCCCAAAGCCCTCCAGCAGCTCCCGTCTCATTCAAAGTTCTTGAAATGACCTTCTGACTCTGCATCATCTGGCCCCCGCTGCCTCCCTGACCTCATTCCTTCTTCCTGTCCTCATTTGCAGCCATGGTGGCCTCCTGATATGTTCAAGGAGCACATATACTGCCAGCCTCCCATGTGCCAGGAACTGGTATAAAAAAGAGAACTGGGGACCTCCCTGGTGGTACAGTGGTTAGGAATCCGCCTGCCAGTGGAGGAGACACAGGTTTGACCCCTGGTCCCAGAAGACTCCACATGCTGCAACTAAGCCCATGCACCACTGAAAGTAGTGTACCTAGCACACCACTTCAGAACTGCTGCAGCCCACGTACCTGGAGCCTGTGCCCTGCAATCAGAGAGGCCACTACAACGAGAAGCTCACGCACTGCAACTAGAGTAACCTCCACTTTGCAACTGGAGGAAATCTGTGTACAGCAATGAAGACCCAGTGCAGCCAAAAAAAATTTTTTAGAGGGCGGGGTGGCAGGGTAGGGGAGAGAATTGGAGCCTCTCTCCTACCCAAGGCCACAATCATGAACTTGAGACAGGTCCTTCTAGTCAACGCTTTTATGCCTTAACTACATACACACCCATGAACAATACAAAGTATTTCTATGAGCTTTTAAAATTCACACTAATGCTCTCATATTGCACGTGCCACTCTGCAACCGATGTTTGGGGGGACCTCCATTGATAGAAATGTCTGGTTTATTCATCTGAACTGCTGAACAGTATTCCTTAGAATGAATGAACCACGGCTTATTTGTCTGCCTTCATCTGACTAAAAGACTGTTTCTGGTTTGCTGCAGCTGCAGCTGCTCTGCATTCCTGGGTCCCTTCTTCAGAGGCCCATGTTCCTTTTTTCAGGGCTTAGGCCTCCTGACAGAGGACTCCCAGTGTCTGTTACCCTGAGGGCAGGACCTGAGTTCACCCCTGTAGCCCCAGGCCCATGCCCAGCACTGGCAGGCACTCAGCCTCTTTGGATGGATGGATACGGAAGAATGGGGCGGTGGGGGCTGTGCACCTAGCCTTAACCTCTCTGTGCCAGGGACAAGCAAGCCAGGATGGCCTGACAAAGCCCAGATGCCTGGAGCCCAGTGGTCAATACCCATCCCAGTAAGGGTGGGGTAGGGTCTTGGCCACGAAACCCCTGGAGCTTCTGAACAGTGGTCCCAGTTTGCTCTGAGTCCAAGATACCAGGTCTGCCAGGGGAGGCCAGCCCTGGACTACTGACCAACATCAGCATGGCCTTAGGGAGCAGCCCCACCAAAAACCTTGCTGTTATTTAGGAAGCCCTCCCGAGGGTCAGGCACTGTACATTTCGCCTGCGTCGTCTCTTTCTCTCTGGGCAGGTTATTAGCCCTCTTCCAGCAGACACGGGCTCCAAAGGTTGAGATGCCCAAGGGCACACAGTCAGTGGCAGAGCAGGATTCAAACCAATACCTGTCACTTAATTCAGAGACATGGATGCCTATTGACACACTGGACAGTGCCCCCTCTCCTGCGGCCTCGGCTAGGCCAGAGCTGAGCACCCGGCAGGCCCAGCTGGTCACAAGCCCCCGTTTCCTCCTGTCACAAGGAAACAAGCACCTAAGCCCTGGCACCCTGGAGATTCACAGCAGAAATCTTCCTGGGAATGGCAAGTCCAGGCCCCAGCTCTGAGAGGAGAGGAAACACAGCTCAAAACACACTTGGCTGCAGAATTCCCTTTAATGCTGTGGCCTGCAGCTGGAGGTTGATGGGGGTCTGAGGGGCTGCAGACCCCTCCTGCCTCCAGCCCTGGGGTCCTCAGGCACCAAGCGACCAGGTAGTGAGAAGCCAGGGGTCCTTACCCCTGTGCTCCTGGCAGTGAGCAGGACCCAAGGCTCTCAGAGCTCCTGCGGGAGGGCATGGCCAACCTCAGGAGAGGCTGAGGTGGGGGGGCACCACTGGCCCCTAGAGGCCTGATCTTGCCAGGCTCGGGCATGGCTCGGCCTGGGGCCTGCACGGAGCAGCTAAGGGTGGAGGGGACAAAAGCAACCAGAGTTCCCAGCCTGAGACCAGTGGGCTACCCGGAAGGGAGGAGAGGGCTCGAGGAATTGGGGACAGATGTGCACAGGCGCTCTGGGCCTTTTAGGGCACGTGACTCAGGCAATCCCTGAGATGGGGAACTGGAGGACACAAGTTAGTTCTGAGAAAGCAGGGGGCGATCAGGAGCACCCCCTAGGATGATGTCCAAGGCACAAAGAAGGTGATGAGGCCTCCTCTCTGCCGGCTCCACAGTTTGTCAGACTGGCCCCTGGGCTGGGCTTCAGTATCCCCGGGTCACGTGAGCCTTGCTCTCAGGGTCGGCAGGCACCTCTGAGGAGTCGATTGGCTGGTAGGAACTGCGCTCCTCTGAGGGCCCAAGGAAACCTGGGGGGTTGGAGAGAAAGAAAAAAATGAAGGGTTAAGACTTAGGAAATTCCACGAGGCCAAACCAAGGTCCCCCTACTCCCCACCACCAATCCCACCCCAACAAGAAAAGCCAGAGCTGGGCATACAGGTACCCAGGACAGACAGTGGCAGCAGCCCCAGGCACCAAGCCTTTAGCATGTATCACTTATTCAGTCCTCCTGTAACCCTATAGAGCAGGGTATTTTTTTGTCCCTACTTTACAGATGAGGAAACCGAGTGTTAAAAAGATAAACTGCCTTGCTTGAGATTATAAAGCTTGAAGCAGAGGACACTAGGATTCCAACTGATGCAGCACGGTGCTAAAGACAGGGCTCAGCCACTGTGCCTCGGTGCTTCCCTGGGAGCGTGTGCTCAGGAATCTGGCCGAGGGATGCCCAGCCCCGGACCCACGGGCTCCCCTCCAGCTCCTCTCCCGGACAGTGGACATCGTTGTACAGCCTCCAGAAGGCCCCCGGGCTGGCGCAGCTGCAGAGCCCAGATGGTGCCAGGCAGGCTGTTGGCTTCTGGGTGCCATACCCTTCACTCCCATCCTCACTCCCTACATCTGTCCTGTGCTCCTGAACAAGCCCCCAGCACCCCAGGCCTCTGTCTCCTCATCTGTCTAATGGAGGGACAGTGCTGGCTCCTCCCTACCCCGGGGCAGGTCCGGGCAGCCTGGTGGTTTGCCAAGGGTGGGCAGCCCTGGGCCATTCCCGTCCTCAACCCAGCTGCTCCCCCAGCAGGTCTCAGGCCACTTTTCTCAAGAGTGAAAGGCAGAAGACCACAGGTCTCCCCACTTCTCTCAAAAAGGACATGAGAACAGTGTCACAGGGGGCTGGGGAAGGGCTGCAACAAGCAGGGGTCCAGCTCAGGGCTGGCTTTGGCTGGGGCCCCCAGGACCCAGGCCAGCACTGGCTCTCCCCTGGTTGCCCAGACCCCTAGGTGGCAGGAAAGGGGGTTCCAGCGATGGGGCTAGAGGGAGCTGAGAGGGAAAGCTGGCCCTGCAGGTGCCTATGGGATCAGGCCCCCAGTCGCACCCATGTTTAAGCTGAGAGAAGGACATGGCACCATAGCCAGGCAGGGATGGCCAGGGGACCCCTGGGTTCCTCTAGGAGACCAGAAACTTGCATACCTTTCAGCCTAGTGCCCAGAGCCCATACCAGGCCCCACCCTGCACCTTGAATCCCTGTCTCAGGGGGCAAGGTTGGCTCCCTGGGACAGGGGCTGGGGGGCGGGCAAGGCAGAGACCGAGGAGAGGAGAGGAGACAGCAGTGCCAGCACCGGGGCTGGTGGGAGGGGAACTGGGGAGCTGGCTGGAGGTGGTGGCCTCACCAACGTGGACCAGGAGCTCACCCCCACGCTCCCGGTACATGTGGTAGACGAAGAAGCAGGAGATCGGCTTGAGGATCAGGTTGAGGATGGCCATGCCTGCACTGAAGCGCACTGTGTCCGAGAGGTTGGACCTCGGGTAGAAGATGCCAATGTAGATCACATCCAGGAAGATGGTAGCCACCAAGCCACCCAGAAACTGCAAGACAGCCAGGCACAGGGCCGAGGGGTGACCACAGTGTCATTAGGGTGGTGAGCGTGCTGCTGCCCTGCCACCCCATCCCCCCACCATATATACCAGACTGGAAGCTCCATTTGTGCCCTACTGTGTCCTTGGGCTTTGCTGGAAGACAGACCAAGACAGCAGGTGGGACTCTGCAGACTAGATGCCTGACAGGACTGCAGGGCTGAGAGCAGGGATGGGGTCCCTATTGGGACCCAGCCTGCAGGCTCTGACAGAGTCCTCTCCCCCAACTCTTCTCATCCTTGAGGCCATGATGAGGCACAAGACGTGGGCTCAGAACCTCTAAGATAGAAGGTCCCTTGGAATTCACTGGTTCCATCTCCACCACCGAAGACATCCATCTCTAACCATCCTGAGAGGCCAGTGCTGGTGCTCACAGCCACGGGGTCTGAGCGGGTGTCCGAGGGCTCCTGGTAGGACAGTTTAGCCAGACTGTGTCCACTCTGACCTCACAAAGTGGTTGAGCTCCCTCTTCATGGGAGGCCCTCCCTATTAGGGGGGCCCTCAAGGAGGGTTACTGGCGTATGCCCTACTGCCCTCCAGGAATGGCCAATCTCATGGGGCACTGGTGGGAGTCCACCCCATGCCCCTTTTGGGAAAACAATGAGGAGACTCTCTGAGCCAGGCAGGCAGAGCAGCAGGCCAGGCTAGTGAAGATACATGTGGGCTGGGAGCCTGGACTCTAAAAAATGGAAAATGGGGAAAAAAGAAGGCAGAGAAGACAGGACAGGGAAAGGGGAAGACGGAGCTGGGCCTACAACCACCCTGAAGCCGGTTCCCTGGCTGCTCCCCCAGCTTACCATACTTATGGCGTCAACAGAGTCCCGCTGCGCCATGGCCCACACGCCCAAGGCCAGGATGGGGAAGTTGGTCCAGGCATAGGGGCCCTGGAACACGATGCAGCCCCTGCGGGAGGAGGCACCTGAGTCAAGTCAGGAGGTGCCCTCTAGGTGCCCACCCCTCCTACAGGTCACCTCCTGGGGCGCTGTCTCAGGGCCCCCATGAGTAGAGGCCACAGTCGGCCTCGTTCCCCTCTCCATTCCCCTACTTCACACCCATGTGCCAAAAATGTCAGCACATCCCATCGGCTCTGCTTCCCAAATGGATCCGGAATCTGGCCATATCCATCCAGGCCCAAACCACCATCTTCTCCTACTAGGACTGAGCATTTCGCTGTAGCCTCTCCCCATTGTTCCCCTAACTTCCACTCCTGCCCCATCCTGGTCATTCCATAAATGCGCTTGCATGCATACTAAGTCACTTCTGTCGTTTCCGACTCTTTGCGACCCCATGGACTGTAGCCTGCCAGCGTCCTCTGTCCATGGGATTCTCCAGGCAAGAATAGTGGAGCGGGTTGCCATGCCCTCCTCCAGGGGATCTTCCAGACCCAGGGATCAAACCTGTGTCTCTACGTTCCTGCACTGGCAGGCAAATTCTTCACCACTAGAGACACTTATTAACTCCTCCATAAACAGCAACCAGTAAGGTAAATCAGGGGGTGTCATTTCTCTGCTAAAAGTCCTCCAACACTTTCTTGGAATAAAATTCAGACCCTTGATCATGGTCTACAGGGCCCTGTGGGGTCTGATGACACAGCCCAGCCTATGGCTCCCATCCATTGCCTTGCCGTTCCCTCTACCTGAACACTTGGTCCGTTCTTGTCATTTTAGCCTCAGCTCATATGTTAACTCTGAGACTCTTTCCCTGACTGCCCCACTGTAAGGACCACCTTCTAACACAATGCCCACTCTCTTATCTTGCAGGGCATCGCTACTAACTAAACTGTTTGTCCATTCAAAGAAAAGAATAGTTAACCCAGACCCCTTACTAGTATCTGGCACAGTTACGAGTGCTTTAAATGGGTTCATTTACGTGCATATGCGTTAACAATCCTTGTAAAGAGGCACTACGGTCATCTTCATTTTACAGATGAGGAGACTGAGGCCCAGAGAGGTCAAGGAACTTGCCCAAGGTCACACAGCTGCTAAGTGGCAGAGCTGAGATTTAAATCCAGGCAGTCTGGCTCAAGAGGCCATGCTCTTACCCACCTGGACGGCCCAAGCACAGAGTGGGGTGCTTCATAAATATAAATGACATTCCCTGAAGTATACCATATGGGAAACATGTGCAAAGCAGTTAAGTGCAGAGCACCATGGGGCTTACTTGGAAATCAGTCATCTCATTTTTTGGTTTTGAGAAAGCAAGTGCTGGGGCCCCAGCCTGGACTCATTAACTCAGAGTCTTGGGGAGTGTGCCTGAGAAATCTGGATTTTCACTCTGCTCTCCAAGGCCATTAACCATGATGATCACTGCTCCTGTTATTCATACCCACGAACACGTACACTGCACTTCCACGTCTGCAAAATGCACACGTGAGCTCAATGGTTTCCAGTCTTGGTCGGGCAGAAAAATCTCCCCAGAAACTCAACAGATAAAGCAGATAAAGCAGAAGGTAATGATGAAAATCACCCTGCGGTCCCCGGGCCTCCCTTGTGTAGGCCTGGGCAGTGTCTGGTGAGCAGAGCAAGGCCATGCTTCTTCCTCACAGCTCCTGAGGGCCGTGCATCCTTGCACCCATTTTACAGATGGAAACCAAGGTACTGAGAAGTGGAGTTACTTGATGAAGGTGACCCAGCTAGAACACGGCAGGGCTAAGGACATGACCAGGGTCAGTCTAAATCCTGAGTCTACTGTCTCTGGGCAGGGGGTATGAAATGAGTGAGGGTCCACGCCTAAGTGAGTGACCTCACCCTCGTACTCAGATTCATCATGTGTCTACTTGCTGAGCTGCTGAGTTAACCTCCAGAAGGCACCCTCAATAAATGTCACCAATTATTATGGTTTCAGAAATTGTATTTTCACCTTTAGATGACTTAAGAGGATAAGTGGGAAGGTCAGTAATACTCTCACATTATAGGTGAGAAAATGACTCAGGGGGTTTGAGTGGCTCACCCAAGGTCACAGACACACAGAGCTCCACCAGACATCCACCCCAGCAAGGTATGAGAGGCCAGCCCCTAGGCTTCAGCACCTTACAGCCCCAGATGCAAAGGCCCTAGTGGAGGAACCAGAGGGATGCCAAGCCCCAAAGGGCTTAGGTAGTGTCTGGAGAAAGGTCTGAGCTGTCAGTACTGCCCCCTGGGCTGCTGTCTTCCTGAGGATGAGGGCTAGAAGCTCCTAGGGTCAGTGATGGCAAAGGCCTCTGTGTACCACCTGCCCCTCCAACATCCTTGGGACACAGGAGCTTGCTAATGATGATCTTGACAGATGAGCTATTTAGTCTTGGAACGGGTCGGGAGACATGGACAAGACCCCAGGAATACATGTGGACAGGACCCAGGATACACGTGGACAAGACCCCAGAGAGACATGTGGACCCAGATCTCGGGAGACCAGGGGGACACAGAACCGGACACCCACACTCACTCACCAGGTTGTCAGCAGCCAGTGAACCAGGAGGATTGCCTGTGGCACAAAAAAAAGAGGGGATGAGGTAAAGAAGAGAACTGCGACTGTGACCACCATGGTGGTAGGATGAATGGGCAGCAAAGCTTCTGGAACCAAAAAACACCAGAAGCCCCTGCCTAGGACCTAAGAGGGCTTCAGGATGTCTGCTCAAACACCAGCAAGAGAGTGGCCCCCAACAGTGGCAGAAAAGGAGGAAGAGCACAGGTCAGGCCAGAGGACACTGCCAGGTCACCCCTCCCCGGTCCCTTGGGGCAGCTGACACCCACACCCCTTCCTGTTTCTAAAGCTGGAGGCTCCTTTGGGGAACCTGGGAATCTCTTCTGAAACCAGAGGAGGCCTCGATGGCTGGAAGGGGCTCAAATGAAGCTGATTTCAGTACACTGGAGCTGGGGTGCCGTGTGGGGCTGAGCAGATGCCCAGTGCATCCAAGGAATGGGAGAGCAGCCCGGGGGCAGGAGACCAGAGGGGAAAGGTGGGCCTGGAGGACCTCGGCAAGGAGCATGGACTTCATCTCAAGGGCGCTGAAGAAGTCACCAGGAGCTTTTCTGCAGGAAGGTAACATGTTAGGATTTATACTAAGAGTCCGTGCACTGTCCCACCCTTTTTAATGACACATATGTCCTTCAGAGACAGTCCTCTTTACTGGAACTGGTCTCTATTCCCAGAAATCAAGAGAGTCCTGATTGCAAAGCAAGTAAAGAATATAGTATTAGACTTTCCCAGTGGTCCAGTGGCTAAAACTCTGTGCTCCCAATGCAGGGGGTCCAGGGTTTCATCCCTGATGAGGGGAACTAGATCCCATATGCTGCAACTAAAGATCTCTGTCAGTAAATATTTATTCATTTGTTTCTTTAGCTACGTCGGGTCTTACCTGCAGCACGTGGGATCTTCATTGTGTTATGCAGGCTCTCTAGTTGCGGCGCGAGGGCTTAGTGGCTCACTCAGCATGTGGGGTCTTACTTCCTGGATCAGGGATCGAACACACGTCCCTTGCATTGCCAGGTGGATTCTTAAACCACTGGACCGCCAGGGAAGTCCCAAATAAATATTTTTTAAAAAGAAAGAGAAGAAGGAAGGAAGAAGCAGATGGATGCTATGGGGAAGGCAGGGAGAAGAAGCGGGAAACTCGGAGCTGGTGCTAAAGGGGACTTGGGGACCAGCCAGGCACAGGGGAGGGAGAGTGGGGTGTTCCAGGGTGTTCAGGTGTCCCAGAAGCATAGGCAAGGACACAACACCCAGAGCCCTGAGGAGGGGTAGGGCCAGGATGGGGCTGAGGTCGGGGGTGGTGGCGAGACGGCAGAGTAGGGTCCAGTGGTGGACAAGGACCTTTAAGGGAGTTTGCTCCAGGCACCAAGGGTTCAAGGATGCCAAGAGCCTGAGGCAGCGGCGGCATGCTGGGCCCAGAGAGCAAGGGTGGCACAGCAAGGACTGCAGTGAAAGGCCCAGGTTTCTAGTCTTGTGCTCAAGGGGGTGGGGGGTGTTAAGGAGAGGATGCCACCTGCAGCAAGGAACTCTGGCTGCATTTCTAGAAGAATCACTATTGGACTTCCTTGGTGGTCCAGTGGTTAAGAATCCACCTGCTAATGTAGTGGACACGGGTTCGATCTCTGGTCTGGGAAGATCCCACATGCCATGAGGCAACTAGGTGCTGCGTGCTACAGCTACTGAGCCTCAAACCTAGAGCCTGTGCAGCAAGAGAAGCCACAGCAAGAAGAAGGCTGAGTGTGGCAACTAGAGAGTATCCCCAGCTCACCACAAGTAGAGAAAGCCTGCACGCAGCAATGAAGACCCAGTACAGACAAAAAAAAAAAAAAAGAGTTATTATTTATTGCACATCTGCAACGTGCCAGGCCTGGGCCCAATGTCTCACATGACCTTCTCTGAGCTTCTGAAGCAGATACTAGAATCATTCCCATTTTACAGCCAAGAAAACCAGGCTCAGAGGTAAATTAAGTTGATCATGACTCCACTGATGGCAAAACTGTAATTAAATGGGAAGTCTGACTCCAAAACTAGGGCTCCTAACCTTTGTGCTAGAGAGAGAAGCTCTTTGGGCTTGGACACACATGGATGTTTTCCACACGGGGTGGGGGGCAGATGACATCTGGGGCAGATGGCCAGGATACCCCAACTTGCCCCCAGTGCTCAGGTTAAGTGAACCAAGTCCAGACTGTGGTGCCCAACCCCTAAAGAACTCCTCTTCCAGCTACAAAGGACTAGGAGAATGGCTCTTTAAGGACCAACACACCTGACTGTACAGAGGTCTCAAGACACCAAAAAAGCTGAGCCTACATGACTGAGAGTTGGACCATAAATAAGGCTGAGTGCTGAAGAATTGATGCTTTTGAACTGTGGTGTTGGAGAAGACTCTTGAGAGTCCCTTGAACTGCAAGGAGATAAAATTAGTCAATCTTAAAGGGAATCAATCCTGAATATTCACTGGAAGGATTGATGCTGAAGCTGAAGCTCCAATACTTTGGCCACATGATGTGAAGAGCTCCTTAGAAAAGACCCTGATGCTGGGAAAGACTGAAGTCAGGAGGAAAAGACAAAGGGTGAGATGGTTGGATGGCATCACCGACTTAATGGACATGAGTTTGAGCAAACTCCAGGGGTTGGTGAAGGACAGGGAAACCTGGCGTGCTGCAGTCCATGGGGTTGCAAAGAGCTGGACACAACTCAGCAACCGAACAAGAACAATATGACAGAAGGCTAGCTCTGGAAGGAATTTTGGTCACTATCTACCTTTATTAATGAGTGCTTCCTATGTGTCAGGCACCAAGATAAGATTTTTCTGCCTGTGAACGCATTTCATCCTTACAATCCTCTGAAGCACAATTTCCCCCGTTTTACAGTTGAGAAAACCAAGGCTCAACGGTAAGTAATCTGCTCCAGGTCACAGAGCAGAGCCAGGATTCAATCCCGACTTAGCCAGGTGTTGTTCCACCCAGGGCCTGAGTGGATGTGCCCTCCTATTACAAAGATGCGGAAACCGAGGCAGAGTAGAACTAGTCTTCTGAGGTTTTCCCCAGGGACTGAGGAGTGAGTGGATTTCCCTGGTAGTTCAGTTGGTAAAGAATCTGCCTGCAATGCAGGAGACCCCAGTTCAATTCCTGGGTTGGGAAGATCTCCAGGAAAAGGGATAGGCTACCCATTCCAGTGCAAAGAAACAGCGGAGTACAATAGAATGGGAAAGACTAGAGATCTCTTCAAGAAAACTAGAGATACCAAGGAAATATTTCATGCAAAGATAGGCATAATAAAAGACAGAAATGGTATGGATCTAACAGAAGCAGAAGATATTAAGAAGAGGTGACAAGAATACATAAAAGAACTACACAAAAAAGATCATAATGACCCAGAAAACCACGATGGTGTGATCACTCACCGAGAGCCAGACATCCTGGAGTGTGCAGTCAAGTGGGCCTTAGGAAGCGTCACTATAAACAAAACTAGTGGAGGTGATGGAATTCAAGCTGAGCTACTTCAAATCCTAAAAGATGATGCTGTGAAAGTGCTGCACTCAATATGCCAGCAAATGTGGAAAACTCAGCAATGGCCACAGGACTGGAAAAGGTCAGTTTTCATTCCAATCCCAAAGAAAGGCAGTGCCAAATAATGTTCAAACTATTGCACAATTGCACTCATCTCACACACTAGCAAAGTAATGCTCAAAATTCTCCAAGCTAGGCTTCAACAGTATGTGAACTGAGAACTTCCAGATCTTCAAAATGGATTTAGAAAAGGGAGAGGAACCAGAGATCAAGCTGCCAACATCTGTTGGATCATAGAAAAAGCAAGAGAATTCCAGAAAAACATCTACTTCTGCTTCATTGACTACACTTAAGCCTTTGACTGTGTGGACCACAACAAACTGGAAAATTCTTAAAGATGGGCATACCAGACAACCTTATTTGCCTCCTGAGAAATCTGTATGCAGGTCAAGAAGCAACAGTTAGAACCGAACATGGAACAATTTACTGGTTCCAAATTGGGAAAGGAGTATGTCCAGGTTGTAAATCGTCACCCTGTTTATTTAACTTATATGCAGAGTACTTCATGTGAAATGCCGGGCTGGAAGAAGCACAAGCTAGAATCAAGAATTCGGAAAGAAATATCAATAACCTCAGATATGCAGATGATACCACCCTTATGGCAGAAAGCAATTAAGGTGAAAGAGGAGAGTGAAAACTCTGGCTTAAAACTCAACATCCAAAAAACAAAGATCATGGCATCCAGTCCCATCACTTCATAGCAAATAGATGGGGAAACAATGGAAACAGTGACAGAGTTTATTTTCTTGGGCTCCAAAATCACTGTAGATGGTGACTGCAGCCATGAAATTAAAAGACACTTGCTCCTTGGAAGAAAATCTATGACAAACCTAGACAGCATGTAAAAAAGCAGAGACGTTACATTTTTGGACAAAGGTCCATATAGTCAAAGCTATGGCTTCTCCGGTAGTCATGTATGGATGTCAGAGTTGCACCATGAATAAAGTTGAGCACCAGAGAACTGATGCTTTTGAACTGTGGCGTTGGAAAAGACTCTTGAGAGTCCCTTGGACTGCAAGATCAAACTATTCAATCCTAAAAGAAATCAGTTCTGAATATTCATTGGAAGGATTGGTGCTGAAGCTGAAAGAAAGTGAAAATCAAAGTTGCTCAGTCATTTCCAACTTTTTGTGACCCCATGGACTATACAATCCATGGAATTCTCCAGGCCAGAATACTGGAGTGGGTAGCTGTTCCCTTCCCAGTGATCTTCCTAACCCAGGGATGGAACTCAGGTCTCCCGCATTGCAGGCAGATTCTTTACCAGCTGAGTGACCAGGGAAGCCCAAGCTGAAACTGAAGCTCCAATATTTTGGCCATCTTATGCGAAGAGCTGACTCATTAGAGAAGACCCTGATGCTGGGAAAGATTGAGGGCAGGAGGAGAAGGGGACAACAGAGGATGAGATGGTTGGATGGCATTACCGACTCAATGTACATGAATTTGAGCAAGCTCTGGGAGTTGGTGATGGACAGGGAAGCCTGGTGTGCTGTAGTCCATGGGGTCACAAAGAGTTGGACACGGCTGAGCGATTCAACTGAACTATATCCACTCCAGTATTCTTGGGCTTCCCTTGTCGTTCAGATGGTAAAGAATCTGCCTGCAATGTGGGAGACCTGGGTTCCATCCCTGGGTTGGGACAGTCCCCTGGAGGAGAGCATGGCAACCCATGCCAGTATTCTTACCTGGAGAATCCCACTGACAGAGAAGCCTGGTGGGCTACAGTCCATGGGGTTGCAAAGAGTCAGACACGACTGACTAAGCACATGGAAGAATGAGTGCATGTGTGCTCGGTCATGTCCGACTCCTTGAGATCCCATGAACTGTAGCCTGCCAGGCTCCTCTGTCCACGGGATTGTCTAGGCAAGAATACCAGAGTGGGTTATCATGTCCTCCACCAGAGGGTCTTCCCAACCCAGGGATCAAACCCATGCCTCCTATGACTCCTGCATTGCAGGTGGATTCTTTACCACTTGAGCCATCCAGGATGCTGCAGGGACTGAAGAAGGGTGATCAAACTGTGCCAGGTTACTTAATCATTTACAGATTAAGTTGGCATCGCTGACACCTGCTTGGCCTCCACCCTGCAGATTCAAAGGTAAGTCGGGCAGATGCAGTCTTAGGCTGCCCTTCCAGAACTGACACCTGGCAGTCCGGGTGGGGTGGGGGGGAACACCTGCTAACCAAAAAATTACCTAAGGAGTATGGGGTCCGAACAGACAGTCTGTTGAGAAGGAAGTAATGGCGAAGAAAAGGACCCTCATTCTGGATCAGAGGAGGGGAGCACTGGAGGCTTCTCTGAAGGATGATGTTTCAGGGGAGATGAAGTGGGTGAGCAAGGAGTTAACCAGGGACAGAGGGGGAAAGAAGAGCATTTCGAGCCAAAGGGACAGCACCTGCAAAGGCTCTGTGACGGAAGGTAGCATGGAACCTTCTGGAGACTGAAAAGAGGCCCATGTGGCTGGAGTGGAAGAGGAGAGTAGAGGAGGGACAGGAAGCTGGGGTGGGGGCAGGGCTGAGCCTGGGAGGTGTGGGAGAGAATTCTGATCTTTATCTTGAGAGCAAAACAGGGTCCTCTCTGACAGGAAGTCCTGCCCACAGAGCGGAAGGGACCTGCCACACGTGGCCAGCCAGGTGGTCCCGGTGTTGGGTTTTTAACTAAGACAAGAAACCAAGGAAGGAGTCAGTCATATATATCACTTCTCCACTCCCCAACATCAACAGTGAGTCCTTCCCTCCCTCAACTTCTATCTCAGAAACAGTCTTCATTCCCAAATGCTCTGGTTCCCACCTCTAGACTGTGCACACAGCAGGTCTTTAATAAACGGATGCTCCTGGCCTGCTGCTGCTAAGTCGCTTCAGTCGTGTCCGACTCTGTGCGACCCCATAGACGGCAGCCTACCAGGCTCCCCCGTCCCTGGTTAACTCCTTGCTCACAGCTACCAGGCTCCCCCGTCCCTGGGATTCTCCAGGCAAGAACACCGGAGTGGGTTGCCATTTCCTTCTCCAATGCATGAAAGTGAAAAGTGAAAGTGAAGTCGCTCAGTCGTGTCCGACTCTTAGCGACCCCACGGACTGCAGCCTACCAGGCTCCTCCATCCATGTGATTTTCCAGGCCTGGCCTGTGGATCCCAGAAAAGGAAAGGCAGCGACACGCAGGAAAGCCTGTGAGGAAACCATTCTATAATCTGTGGGATAAAGTACTTCCTGGAGCTGGAAAAGCCTGTAATATGGAGTGAGCACCTGGCTAAGCCCCCAAACTAGGCCCTCTCTTTGGAGAAGAAAACAGTATGACCTGGAAATCCTGTGGGCCTTTAGCAGACACACCTCCCCTCGGTGCAACATCACTTTTGTTTGCTCAATATTTAGGGAACTTAGCACCAGTGGAGTACGTCTCTTCAGCCGTGGGAAAATAAACCCATGAAGACAGCCTCGTCGGCTAGTTTCCCCATCTTTGTAATGGGAGGGCACACCCACTCGGGCCCAGAGGGGTCGAATGTGCAGGAAAGCTCCAACAAAAAACCTAGCCGAGAATCTAAAAAAGAGTGAATACAGGTATATGTTTAACTGATTCACTCTTCTGTACACCTGACACTAACACAACATTGTAAATCAACCATACTCAATAACTGCAGCCATGAAACTAAAAGACACTTGTTCCTTGGGACGAAAGCTATGACCAACCTAGACAGTGTATTAAAAAGCAGAGACATCTTTTTGCCACCAAAGGTCCGTATAGTCAAAGCTATGGTTTTTCTAGTAGTCACGTATGGATGTGAGAATTGGACCATAAAGAAAGCTGAGTGCTGAAGAATTGAAGCTTTTTGCATTGTGGTATTAGAGAAGACTCTTGAGAGTCCCTTGGACTGCAAGGAGATCATACCAGTCAATCCTAAAGGAAATCAACCCTGAATATTCACTGGGAGGACTGATGCTGAAGCTGAAGCTACAATACTTTGGCCAGGTGAAGAGTCTACTCATTGGAAAAGGCCCTGATGCTGGGAAACATTGAAGACAAAAGGAGAAGAGGGTGGCAGAGGATGAGATGGCTAAATAGCATCACTGACTCAATGGGCATGAATCTTAACAAATTCTAGGAGACAGCGAAGGACAGGGGAGCCTGGTGTGCTGCCGTCCATGGGCTCACAAAGAGACATGACTTAGCGATTAAACAACAACACATTTCAATAGAAATTAAAAAAGAAAAAGGAACCCAGCCAAACCAGCCCTGCCCTCTCCCACAGCCCTTATCTCAGCACAAAAGAACTGTCTGCTGGCTCTGGGGGAAGTTTCTGGTTACCAAGAGAATACTGGGGAGTCTCAGATACGGCCACAGAGATGGGGGAGAGAGGGGTGCATGTGCCCAGCATGTGCCCCGGAGGCCTGACTGCTCCCGGCTGGGCAAGAGGAGAGAGACTTGAGCTCCTGGACTCTTCATGTAGCGCCTGGCCTGGCAGGCTGCCTGGCCCTTTCCCAGCCAGTGTTCAATGTGTCAGAAGACCAAGGGAGAGAGAGACCGGCCATGGCAGCAGGGGCTTGTAAGATGCTGGACTAGGGGTAGGAGACCTGAGTTCTGGTCCAGGAGCCACCTCCTTTTGTGTTGGAGCCCTGGGTTCCTCCCTGGTGACATGAAGGCAGCATCTATCACCCTCGTGTCCCAAAGGGGCGCCTCAACCAGAAAGAGACAGGCATCTGACAGTCAGTCACTGGATGTTTCCATGAAATAACTGTAAGCACCTCCCTGGGGGCTCAGTGGTAAAGAATCCGCCTGCCAATGCAGGAGATCTGAGTTCAATCCCTGGGTCAGGAAGATCCCCTGGAGAAGGAAGTGGCAACCCGCCCCAGTATTCTTGCCTGGAGAATCCCATGGAGAGAGGAGTCTGGTGGGCTACAGTCCATGGGGTCACAGAGAGTTGGACATGACTGAGCGACTGAACAACAACAACCACAACCTCTGCAGACAGTCATCCTGAAACCATGTCACCTACAGCAACCCCTGCTACTGATGCAGATGTACCTGCCGCATATCTACACTGCCCTGAACACTTGGCCCATGTCATCCTTGTGACTGTCTGGGGTAGAGTTTTAACCCTTATGTTTCACTTATGAAGACACTGAGGCTGTGGGAGATTCATTGGCCCAAACAGTTATGTATGACAAGAGAGCCCAGATGCAAATCGCAGAATCAGTCGCTTGGGTCTGAGTTTTTCTGCTAATAAAAACATGATGTGGGCTTCCCTGGTGGCTCAGTGGTAAAGAATCCACCTGCCGATGTAGGAGACACTGGTTCGATCCTTGATCCAGAAAGATCCCACATGCTGCAGGGCAACCGAGCTCATGGGCCACAACTACTGAGCCCATGTGCTTCAACTACTGAAGCCTGTGTGCCCTAGAGCCCGTGCTCTGCAACAAGAGAAGCCACTGCCACGAGAAGCCCATGCTCCGCAACTACAGACTGGGCCCCGCTGATTGCAACTAGAGAAAACCTGCACAGCAACAAAGACACAGTACAGCCAAAAATAAACACATACAATAAAGATAAAATAAAAAAACAACAAAACTGTGAAGCTACATCACCTCCTGGACCACTGGATCCTCCTCTTAGCATCCTAGAAGGTAGGGGCTATTTTTATGCTCTTTTTATTGTGAAGAAACTGATATTCAGAGAGGTTAAGAAACCTGCTTCAGGTCACACAGCTGGTAAGCAGCAAAGCCTGGCCTTGGAGGGAGATCTGATTGGCCCCAAAGCCTGTGCTCTACCCACTGTACTACAGTGCTAGGATCTGGAAGAGCAAGGGAAGAGTGGATGGAAATGAGTATGTCTGACCAGGAGGAAGGAAGGCTAAGGGGAAACCGAGGGGTCCTTGGACCAGGATTCAGACCCTTCATTTGTCACTGAAGGCCTCATGGCAGTGGGGCTGGGACTGCCTAGCCAGGTGATCGACAGACTTGAGGTCACCATAAAGAATGTTTTTTTTCTTTGCCCATACCATATAGGCTTGCAGGATCTTAGTTCCCTGACCAGGGATTGTACCTGGGCCCCAAGCTGTGAAACCATGCAGTCCAAACCCCTGGACCACCAGGGAATCCCCCTCCATACAGATTAATATACAGAATATATTTTTCCTGGGAACTTCCTGTTAGGGGCAGTGGTTAGGACTCTGTGCTTTCACTGCCAAGGGGGCAGGTTCAATCCATGGTCGAGGAACTAAGATCCCACTAGCCATGTGGTGTGGCCAAAACAAAAAATAAACAAAAAACCCAGAATATATTTCTTAGTCCTGTGCAAACATTCAGTGGCCTATTGAATGAGGCAGCAAGATCCCCAAGGAGCCCCAAGGGCTGAGCCCAGGGGGCGGTAGTCAGGGCTGCCAGAGAGGGGAGGCAGAGGCAGGCAGTGGTTGACCGTGTGGCTGCTAGAGCCAAGTATGTGGATCAGACCCCAGCTCCATGACTTAGGGCTGTGTGACTCCAGGCCATCACCTGAGCTCTCACAACTGCCGCTTGCTCTTCTAAAGTGAGGACAATAATGCTCCATGGGGGTGTTGTGTGGCTATGTAGAGGTGGAGGGGTGTGTGAAACATTCAACACACTGCCTCCTAGGTAGTCAGCCTCCGGGACATGGCTATGCATGTGCTCAGTTGCTTCAGTCGTGTCCAACTCTTTGTGACCCCATGGACTGTAATATGCCAGGTTCCTCTGTCCATGGACAAGCAATACTGGAGTGGGTTGCCGTTTCCTACTCCAGGGGATCTTCTCCACCCAGGGACTGAACCCATGTCTCCTGCATCACAGGTGCGTTCTTTACCACTAAGCCACCTGGGAAGCCCTGAGACAAGGCCATCCATGACTATTGTGCAGTCAGGTTCTGGAATTCTTAACCCTCGTGCTATACTACCCCCTTGCACCCTCCTCCCAAGGGCCTTTTCTCACAAGCCCTCATGAACCCAAGTCTAGAACTTTCTAAACTCTCACAATGACGTTGCTTCAGCTCAGGACTTGCCTCATGTGTGGCGTTGGGTTAGGAACTACCTGGAGGGCCCGGGGCAGCTGCTTCTATTCACCTGGCACCACTGCCTACTGTGGGTGGGCTGGGCACAAGCAGGCACTGAGCCAATGCCCCAGGAATGTGTGAAAGGAGGGCACGGGTAAGTGCAGGGTCAGGGGGGTTGGGCATTTTCTGAGCTCCCAAGGGGTTCTGATCTCAGAATATCCCACTTAGACTCCTGTGGGAGGCCAGAAAAGACAACAACAAAAACAGAACCCCCAGTTAATCTTTAATTTCAGATAATGAATAATTTTCTAGACTGTTCCAAATATTGCCTGGGATATAAGATCCACTGGAGAAGGGACAGGATACCCACTCCAGTATTCTGGGGCTTCCCTGGTGGCTCAGTTGTAAAGAATCCACCTGCAATGTGGGAGATCTGGGTTCAATCCCTGGGTTGGGAAGATCCACTGCAGAAGGCAAAGGCTACTCACTCCAGTATTCTGGCCTGGAGAATTCCATGGACTGTAGAGTCCCTGGGGTCACAAAGAGTTGGACATGACTGAATGACTTTCACTTTTCATACTTAGATTAAAAAATTTATTCATTGTTGATCTTAAATTCAAACTCAACTGGATGTCCTCAATGTTACCTGGCAACCCTAGCTGTTCACGACCTCTCGGCACTTACTTGTCTCTGATTGGTAGCAGCTAAGACCCTTGGAGATATGGTGTTTTATTTCTCAAGTCAAAGAAAGGACCAGCGGTTTCACTGTGGGCACTGAAAGCCAGCAAAGCTCACATCTGTGGTCACGTGTGGCCTGTGAGGCCCATAAAGTTTCTCAAAAAAAAAAAAAAAAAGGCCACAAACAGACTAAGCCCTCCCACTGGGCATTAACTGTCAAAGCAGAAGTCGGCCCTAATGGTGGCCAGGAAAGGACACAGCTTTGAAGTTTGACCCTGATGGGTTCAAATTCTGACTGTCACTTAATCTCTGTGGGGCCTTGACAAGTTACCTATCTGGTCTGAGCTGAAGTTGGCTCAACTACAAAAATCTCAGAAGGTTGATGCGATTTAATAACCTGGCACACCACAGACGCCCCAAGAATGAGGGCTCACTCCCTTGTCAGTTCCTGCCCCTCTGTCCCTTTCCTCCTTCCCCCTTAATAATTATTTCAGGCAAATCTCTAATCAGAGCAAAGGTAGTTGGCATCAACCGCACACAGCCTGGAACAGAGTGAATGTTGATACCAACGAACCTCAATTGCCCTCGTGTAAATTTCTTCCCTGCTAAACCTTCAATTCAAGCCCATTCCCTTGTCACAGCCATCTTTCCCCCTGCAGCGGTTGACTGGAAGCCTCAGAGAGGTCTGCTGAAGCAAGTGTTCAATATTAAGGAAATGTGCCCACGTGAAGTCACAGCACAGACCGTATCTAATAATCCAAATATGGATGATGTATTGTTCTGTAGTCATCTATCTCTTACATTACTTTAGTACCAGACACCATGGGTACATAATGCTTTGTCAAGGGTGAGTAAGAGGGTACTCCTGCATACAGTCTCAAAGGAAACTGTACCCAGGCCACAGATGGCAGGTCTGGTCCAAGGTTAACACCTTTCCCCAGTGCCTCACTGGTAAAGAATCTGTCCGCAATGCAGGAGCCACAGGAGACGCAGGTTCAATCCCTGGAACAGGAAGATCCCCTGGAGGAGGCCACGGCAACCCATTCCAGTATTCTTGCCTGGAAAATCCCATGGACAGAGAAGCCTGGTGGGCTACAGTCCATAGGGTCGCAAAGAGTCGGACACGACTGAAGCAACTTAGCTTAGCTAGACCAAAGCTAAAGGCTTCAGCCTCTCAGTGGCAAACCCGGCCAAGAAGCACTGGGCTGGGGGAGGGCGGGGAGAAAAAGAAGAACAGCCTTTGGCATTCTTACAGCTCAGGAAATGAAGACACCCCAGCGAGCTACAGTGTTTTCCTAAATGTGCAAAGTTGGGGCTTTCTGCTTTTGAGTAAATTCTATTGGTGTCTGTGTTGCTTAAGAAATAAAGACGTTGAATCTATCAACTCTGAAAAACCATCTGTCTGGGATCATCTGATTTCCTTAACTTGATCTTCCCAACAAAAGAGGCGGTAAGGGCAGTGTTGGGGGTCCAGGTGAAAACTTTACCCCTCTCTCGGTGGAGGGGAAGTGTCCTGCCTCCAAGTCCAGCCTCGGGCTCTCCGTGGGTCCCTCCCCGACACGCCTTCCCCTTTCTCCAGAGAAATTCTGGGCGCGCAGGCCAAAGCGAGCCTCAGGGGCTCAGCGCTCCCAGCAGAACCGGTCTGACTCCGGGAAGAGACGGCCGCTTCCCTCCTCCAGCTCCCTCTCGGTCTTTCCTGCCGGCCTTCTGGATCAGTCTCCCTGGTATGGTCTATCTCCCCACCTCCTTCCACCTGGCCTCTGTTGCTTCTCTTTCTCCCCACCACTCCACTTTCCCCAGACTCTCGGTCCTTTCACCTCTAAAATCCTACTTTAAAAGCGCAAATACCCAACACGCTCCGGGAGACCCGCCCCGCGCCACCCCCGCCCCGCCCATCGCCACCTTCAGGTTCACGGCTGGCAGCTCCATCGCGACCCAGCCGGACAGCACCTGCGCCACAACCGCGGGGGCTCCTGGTCTCCGAACTCGGGAAGCAAACTTGCCGGCCCCGCCCCGCCGACTGCCCTCTGCCCGCGCTCCAACCCCAGCTGCGCTGGGGGGCCACGTGAGTAGGTCATGTGACGACTGCCCGGTAGCTAGGAGACGGCGTCTTGCCGCTCGAGCCATCACCGCGCCACTGCCCAGGTAGTTACGGGGCCGGGGCGGGGGGCGGCTGGAGAATGTCCAGATTTGTGTCGCAAAGGGCGCAATATCTCGCCGAGTTAAAATCCCAGCATGTGGGCCGACGGGACCACCTGCAGCCAGGAGAACTTGGGGGAACCTCCAAGTACAACCTGCAGATGTGGTAACAGCTGGTGTCTCATCCCTGAGGGCACAGTCTGTCCTCCCTCCTTCCCCAGTGAAAGTAAAGACGGTTACCTATCTCATAGAATCCTTGTGAGGATGAATGAACTAATTCATGTTTGACGAAAAAATGAATCTGACACTTGCTTTAAAGGAAAGGAAGACTTATTCAAGACTGTTGGGATCCCCTTGGGTCCTTCCCTCTGAATGCTTATTCTTATTTCCAGGAGGGGAGAGACCATGTGGAAACCTGCAAAACTGTCTGGGTGGGTCCTAAGATCCTATCAAGACACAGACTCTCTCCAGATACAAAGAATGGAGTTTTCCAGGTGGATGTGGGGTCTTCTGCAGAGCCCTGGAGTCTGCTGGCCTATTTGAATGTCCCTTTTGGAGACACAGCTGTCCAGCCCCCTAAGCAGAACAGCACATCTGCCAGAGTAACAGAGAGCCGGTAAGCTTCAGAGAGAGACCGGACAGATATGCTACACTGGGCACGATTGTTGGGATTCAGAGCCCAGAGGACTAGCTGGACCAGAGAAAAGAGTTTGAGTCCTAACTTTGTCCACTTACTGGTTCTACTTGAGCAAGTCACTTTGCCTCTCTGGGCTTACAGTTTTCTGATCTGTAAAATGAGAGAAATAATAGTATCTTCCTTGAAGGATGATTATTTTGAATTTGTTAATAAGGATTTGTTAATATATAAAAATGTTTAGAACATTGCCTGGCAGACAGCACTCAATCAGGACTTGCTACTGTTTTGATATTCATTATTAGTTAATTATCATTAATTATTGTTACTGGCATAGTACCTAGAAGAGAGGAATTCCTCAATAACTAGTGGGTATTATAACATTATTATTATATTGTTTCCTTCTAAGAGATATCTCCTATAAACCCTAGATCCTAGAGGTGTTTAATCCAAGCATGTAGGTATATAATAAAACTGATCACCTTGTAAGGAGAAAATGCAAAACAAACAATTCCTGGGATTTGAGCTGACATTTATTAAGTAGTTTTGTGGCAGACAATGTGAAAAGTGCTCATAATAAATATTCATAACAACCGCCATGGTGTGGGTGCCCTTCTTATCCTGATTTACCATAAGATCCCTGAGGTTAAGAGGAGTTAAGGGGCTTTCCCAAAGGCATATCCCTAGTTGGTGTGAAACTGGGCTGGGGACCAAAGAGGTCTGGTTTCAGGACTGTGACGTAGCCACTCAGCTCCACTGCCCACATCACAGGAAAATACAGCCTGGGCTGAGATTCAAAGATGGAGTGAGGCAAGGCGGGGAAGACAGATTGGAGCCAGATGAAGCACAAGGCTGGATCTGTGGAATGTCCCTGCAGTGACACTGCCTTCATCTGACCAGCTGGGGCCAGAGGCACTCTGGGCCAAGGTGGAGGTGGGGCAGACCCAGCAGGGGTGGGGAGGGATCCCAAAGGGACAAAGGAAAGTGAAACTGTTCTCAAAGGAGCCACTCACCCTGACTATGGAAGGACAAGTGGACCTTCACAAAGCACAGGCTTTGGGCCATATTTTTTAGGGAGTACACTTCTGGAAGTCAAGTTTAAATTTTCATGTCCCTCACCAATTCTGTCTGTCTCAGCTGAGTCTTATCCTCAGTACCTTCAGGATGAAAAGTAAATAACATGGCACAGCAAGGTGGATGTACTTGACATTGTGTGTGTGTGTTGCTTGCTCAGTCATGTCTGACTCATTGCGACCTCATGGATTGTAGCCTCTGTCTATGGGATTCTCCAGGCAGGAACACTGGAGTGGGTTGCCATTCCCTTCTCCAGAGGATCTTCCTGACCCAGGGATCAAACTTGGGTCTCCCGCATTGCAGGCATTCTTTACCGTGTGAGTCATTAGGGAAGCCTGTACTTAACATTACTGGAACTGTACACTTAAAAATGGTTAGGACGGTAAACTTTCTTTCTTTTTACCACAATTGAAAACAAAACAAAACCCAAAAGACTGTCATGCAGAATAGATGCATTCGTTTATTCATTAAGGGAATAGTTATTGAATGCCTACTTGGATGACTATCTTAGAATGGAATGGCTGGACCACATGGCGTGTGTATACTTAAGCTGTTAAGAAATTGTCAAACTGTTTTCAAAGATGGTAGTAACCATCCAGGTTTTTTTCCTTCATAGCACTTATCAGTACTTGAAGGTATTGACCTCTCCATTCATTTGTTGACATGTTTATTGTCTGTCCCCCCTCACCCTCCTCAATCTAGACTGCAAGCCCTGGGAGGGTCTTGCCATCTCCACACTTGCCTGGCACATACTGTTCAGGGAATACACCAGCTGAACCAGTGTGTTGGCACCACTTCCATCATGGGCATGGAGGAAAACCTGCCACCCACTTGTCCTCAGAATAATCCAGATTCTGTTAGGAAGCCACTCAGTGCTGCTAGTTATACAAATGCCCAATGAAGCAGTCACAGCCATTTCTTCCCCATGGTCACCTGTGTTCTTTAAAGATATTATTTGGATCCCTGCCCTGCCTCCTAGCAGAGTGATCTTAAACCTCAGGGTGATGCATGCTTGACATAACTTCTGGCACTTTGTAGGTGCTCAATAAGCAAATCACTGCTATACTGCTATGAAAAAACCACAGCATATTCTGGCATCTCTCAGCAGCTCCTGGCCCCTGATACATGTCTGTTGAAGCATCAGGGAAAGGCCCCTTGGACTGGGAGATGCTTATACCTCTTTCCCACTAGCAAAGCCTTGGAGATGGACCTCAGTGTTTCAGCATGCTGTCGCCTCCCCAGCCTTTACTGTACCCCCCCCCTTCACCCGTCCCCGCCCAGTGCTGCCAATCTATATCTGTGTGACCTTGGGTTAGTTGTTTAATCTCTTTGAATTTCTTTCTGCATCTCGAAAATGGAGGCCCCAGGTGATGGGAGGCACTGAATAAGGCTTTGAAAATAAACAGGCCCCAGGTGATGGGAGGCACTGAATAAGGCTTTGAAATTATTTTTAACTGTCCTCTGGGCCACAGTGTACTGGACACTCAACAGTTCTGCTGTGATCCGACCACTTCCTTCCACAACTGCGTGACATCAACAGAAAGAAACAAAACAGAGAAAGTAACCAAATATTGTCTGAAAGTCACAGGCACCTGTGAGAGAGCAGGCCCTCCCCAGGAAGCTCATTAGGGAGGGCCCAAAAGGCAGAGCTGTGGCCCCTGGGTGCCACCAGGATTCGTGCTGGATCCAGATTCGATCTGGAGACCTCTGCCCCAGTGCTGCTTCTCAGCTTGTGAGAAGTTGAGAAACACACCAGCTCTGTGTTTCTTGGCCTAAGGTCTGGCAGGCTAGGGGAAGGCCGAGGTGTTTCGCTGGTCATGAGGCAGGAGATAGATGGGCCCCCGGCTGAACAGTTTCTCCCCCGTGGACAGAGACTTCATAACAGTTTGTGCACGTGTGCTAAGTTGCTTCAGTCGTGTCCAACTCTCTGCAACCCTTGAACTGTAGCCCACCAGGCTCCTCTTTCCATAGGACTCTCCAGGCAAGATCCCTCTCCAGGGATCAAATCCATGTCTCCTGTGGCTCCTGACTTGTAGATGGATTCTTTACCTCTGAGCCACAGGGGACCCTGTTATAATAGCAGAAACTCCCTACAAGGAAGATAATGGAGGAAGCTGGGCCCTGCCAGATAAGAGATAAAAGACCACATCGTTCTCATACTCAAAGTTAAGGAGACCTCCCTAACTACACATGCGCAGAAAGGTTCCTTGGAGGTCAAAAAAGGAGGAGGCATCATCTCATAGTAAGTGATGTCTACCTACCTACTGTCATCTGCACTAAAATCCATCTTGGCTAAGCGATGGGCATGCACATGTGGGAGGACCCCGAACTAAACCAGCGCAGCCTCAGAACCAGGCAAAGGAAACCCAGAAGAAATGCCCCATAAAAGTGATTCAAACTATCACGAGGACACTCTCCCTCTGAACTCGCCCTTGTGTATATCCACACTTACTGTACTCCGTTTTTCCTCCTAATAAATACTTTGTTTCACTATTTTCTGTCTTTGTGGGAATTCTTTTCTGCAAAGCCGAAGGGTCAGGGCCTTGTCACTGACCACTGGTCTTGTTCAATCCAACTCTTTGCCACCCCTGGACTGAGCATACCTATCCTTCACTATCTCCTAGAGTTTGCTCAGATTATGTCCATTGAGTTGATGATGCCATCCAACCATCTTATCCTCTCTTGCCCCTTTCTCCTCCTGCCCTCAATCTTTCCCAGCACCAGGATCTTTTTTAGTGGTTAGGATTTGGTGCTCTCACTGCTGAGACCTGACCTCAATCTCTGGCCAGGAACCAAAGTCCCGCTTCAAGCTGCTGCAGGCTGAGGCCACTCCAGATCAGTCAGGGTTGTTCTTTGTATCTGAGGATGTGATCTCTTTCTTTCTGAGCAAAGACAGTGGGAGACGGGCAGGAGAAGTGATGAAACTTGAGTAGAGAAACCTGTAGGGTTGGAGTCAGTATGGCTTTCTTGAGCTCCCAGATCCTTTGGCCTGGTTTCTGGTTGATACCAAGTTTCTGAAAGTATCAAAGGTCATTGTGACTTGTCAATAAGATCATTTGTGTTCATGGCATCACTCACTCAGAGCCAGGCAAGGGATGGTTCCTGGGGAAGCACGTGCCCCAGGGGTTGGGGGGGCATGTTAGGGTGGGTGACTCTCCTCTTTTCTTCCTGGGTTTTCTAAAGGAGCCTGGACATTGCCAGGAGGTGTGAGAGCCTCCTCTCCAGGGAGGCATCTGTTTGTATCACTAGTCATAAGAAAGGGAGCCTGGTTCTTTTTTTTTTTTAATTAAATTAGTTCATATATACATAGATGAACATTTTTCATTAATAGAGACAATTTAACAATTTTATTCCTATATATATACACATACATATATATATATATATATAAAGGTAGGTGCAAATGCGAGGAGTTTTATTATAATAATGCCTTTCGTTTTGGGAGACTTATTCTGAAACAATTATCCCAATGGCACAGAATTGAGACTTAGGGCAGCATCCATCACTAACTTTTATAGGCCCCAGTCAGTCTCCTTGAATACTCCTTCTTGAGCCCTAAAATGCAGCCAATAATTTCTAATGTTCCAGTTGCTTTGCCAGCTCCTCGGGGCCCTAAGAAAATCACTGCTGGGTGGGCCCCATCCTGGGACAGCCTCACTGAACTCTTAGCAATATTTCCCCATGCCTCCAGACACCCGAGTGCTCAAGTCAGCTATCAGAGAACTCATCACAACGCCCTGTGGACCCCATGGTGAGTGTGGAGAAGGCAGAAAGGAAACTGCCTGTGCCCTGAGGTGTCCCAGTGGTCATGTGAGATGTCAGCCAGAAAGAAAGCAATGTAACTGGCCGTCGCCCAATACAAGTCCAGCCCCTCAGCTGCACTCTAACTCTCAGTCTCATGGCATTTTCTTCATTCCCCTCATCTATTCTCCAGCAATCCTCTTTATTTTTATTGAAGTATAGTTGATTTACAACATTGTATTAATTTCTGCTGAACAGCAAAGTGATTCAATTGTATGTATATATATATAATATATGTGCACTTCCCCATTGGCTCAGTTGTAAAGAATCTGCCCACCAATGCAGGAGACATAAGTTTGATCCCTGAGTCAGGAAGATCCCTTGGAGAAGGAAATGGCAACCCACTCCAATATTCTTGCCTAGAGAATCCCATGGACAGAAGAGCATGGTTGCCTACATGGCCACACGGTCCATGTGGTTGCAAAAGAGACAGACATGATTTAGCAACTAAATACCAACAATATGTATCTATACATTCTTTATCATATTCTTTTCCATTATGGTTTATTACAGGATATTGAAAAAAGTTCCCTGTGCTATACAGTAGGACCTTGATATTTATCCATTGTATGTGTGTGTGTGTGTGTGTGTGTGTGTGTGTGTGTGTATATATAGTGATTTGCATCTGCTAATCCCAGAGACTGAAGGCAAAAGGAGAAAGGCAGCAGAGGATGAGATGGTTAGATAGCATCACTGACTCAATGGACATGAATCTGAGCAAACTCCGGGAGATGGTGAAGGACAGGGAAGCTGGGCATGCTACAGTCCACGGGGTTGCAAAGAGTTGGACGCAACTTAGCAACTGAACAACTGTGAGATCACATGTGCTCACACACACACACACACACATGGATGCATACACCTGGTGACATAAAGAGGATTGCTGGATTGGGAGTTTGAGATTGTTATTGTTGTTGTCCATCTCTTTTGTGACCTCATGGACTGTAGCCCACCAGGCTCTTCTGTCCATGGAATTCTCCAGGCAAGAATACTGGAGTGGGTTGCCATTTCCTTCTCCAAGGGATCTTCCTGACCCAGGGATCGAACCTATGTCTCCCGCACTGGCAGGCGGATTGATCTCACAGGCTCCTTACTAAACATGCTGACTGCCTCTTGCCTCCACCGCCTGTCCCAGTTCTGTCCTGAGTTCAGGCTGCTGCCTCCTTTTCTCTGTGTGGCCTCCCATCTCTCCACGTGAATGGGGTTGGAGTCCAAGGAGGCATGTGAGAGCTCTGGCTGCTCCTCAGTGATCGCTCAGAAACACAAACAAGGTCGGTTATGCTGCTGAGCCCTGCAGCGCCCTGGATGCCTATCTGAGGTGGGGTTTATCTTGGTGTTTACTTTCACTCACTGCTGCCTGCTCACCGGCTCTCAGTCTCCGCTGCAGGCTCCACGAGGTCTCAGCTCACATGCTGGGGGTCACTAAGGAGCTGGCAGAGAGATAAGAGAAGAATGAAGAAGCAGTGGTGGGACTGGAAAGCCCGTGGGAGGAATCTCAACCCCTTTTCTCTCTGAGGAGCCCTCCAGGAGGCAGCCTGAAGGTGAGTGGGTGACCTTTGGCTCAGGCAGCCCGGGGCTGGGACCTGAGGGCAGAGCTCTTGTCCCACTCCCCACCCCCGCTGGCCCCGACAGTAGCTTTAATGGCCCCGGGTGAGCTCAGAGTCCTGTGATCTGCCAAGTGGATGAGCCTGAGGGTGAGGATTGGTGACTGACTCCTAGTAGGTGCTCAGTGAACTTGTGGCCTTTGAGAGGAACATGAGGCTGGTGGACACAATCAGGTTTTATTTTAATTTTTCGTAGCACTGCACAGCATGTGGGATCTTAGTTCCCTGACCAGGGACCAAACTCATACCCTCTGCATTGGAAGCATAGAATCTTTCTTTTTTTTTCCTTTGATTGGAGGATAACTGCTTTACAAAATGCTTTTGTGTTGGTTTCTGCTGTACAACTCGAATCAGCCATAAATATATATATATATATATATATATATATATATATCTCCTCCCTCCTGAGCCTGCCTCCCACCCACCCCCATCCCACCCTTCTTGGTGGTCACATAGCACCAGACTGGGCTCCCTGTGCTGTATAGCAGGGGAGTGTGGAGTCTTAATGACTAGAATGCCAGGGAATTATTACCCACAGTTAGGTTTTAGACTCAAGACACTTGGGTAGTGTCCCTAGCTCTGCCACTAAGTAACTACATTGGTTTGGACAAGTGGCCTTTGTTTCTTAGTGCCTTAGTTCTCCTGCTCTGCAGAACGGGCTCTAACAACTTGCAGCTACACCAGAGGGTATGTGCCTCGTGCAGTGGAGTCAGCTCAGTAAACAGAGCTCAGGGTAGTGTTCAGATGAATGCGTTTCTTCGCTAACCCTGGATTTCACCATGTGCGGGGAGCTGACGCAAGGTCAAGGGTGGGAACACAGTGGGACATTTTGGGACCACAATGTGCAGAATTGACTACCCAGCCCTACCACACTGACCAATCACCAGTGTGGAAGGAGCCCAGTTGTCCTGAGGCTGGCCTCCCAGCACAAACAGGTGGGTTTCAGGATACAGCACTGGGGGTGGGGGTGCGATAAAAGGAAGGGGCGCCCCTGTTAGCCACTTGCCTACATGGTCCACTGACAGCACCCTTGCACCCTATCCACCCCAAGTGGAATTTCAGGTCCAGACACTCCTCTGGGCACACCAAAGCACTCATGCCCACATACATAACAGGTGGTAACCGCTGCTGCTGCCACCTGATGGCAAACGGAGCAAGGAGGCCCAGAGCTTCACGACACATCATAGACAATTCTACCACACACCCAAGTGTTGTGATCTGGATCTGGAGTGCGGGAGCCCAGCTCCAGGAGCTCCCCCCGCCTCCGCCCCTGTGATTATATTTTTGTATTAACTTGGCCAGGCTGTTGTACCCAAAGATTTAATCACACACTGCTCCAGGTGCTGCTGTGAAGGCATTTTGCAGATATGGTCAACATCAACAAGCAGCTGACTTCATATAAAGGAGATGACCTGCAGGAATGTGGGTGCGCCTCACCTGATCAGGTGAAGGCCTTGAGAGCAAAAACTGAGGTCTTGGGGAACAAGAAACATGGCCTCAAGCCTGTAACACTGAGCCCAGCCTGAGTTTCCCACCTGCTGGCTGGCCCAGCAAATTTCAGACTTGATGACTCCTACAATAGTGTAGACCAATTCCTTAAATCTCTTTATATAAATACGCATATAAAGAAGAAGTAAACACATAGACACTTAAAGATACATAAATACAAATGCTCAGTTGGTTCTGTTTCTCTGGAGAACCCTGAGACACTGCCAATCCAGCCACCTGATCCGCTGAGGGCTGCATTCATGCTGCCAGCACAGAGCATCGAAGTCCCCATGGCCTCAGGTTCAACTGGTATTGACCCTTCACTTCAGACTGCTCAGACCCTCCTTAGCAGAAATGGGTTTGAGTTGACATTCCACAACAAAGGGAGATTTTAGAAGCCCAGCATGCCTTTCTATAACCATTGACCCCGGGGTCAGCAGTAACAACTAGAGCCTGGCAAACTATAGACCAAGGGCAGATCCAGCCTGCTGCCCTTTGGTGTCAATAAAGTTTTATTGGAACACAACCATGTTCATGCATTTGTGCTCATCTATTTCTGTGTTGTCTCTGTAGCCTTTTGCACTACAATGGCTGAGTTGAGCAGTTGCTTATATGAAGGGGGACCTCCTGGGCTTGATTCCTGGGATCCACCCTCAGTGGGAGGTTTGCTAGCTACCTGGGGCCTTAGCAGGGAAGAATGTGAGTTCTCAGGAAGGTTTGGTGCAGTAGTTCTCAGGACTGGGGGTGGGGTGAGGGGGTACTTATCAACATGCAGATTCCCAAGCCCACCCCTAGAGATTGAGTCAGGGGCCTGGGTAGGCTCAGAACTGTGGGTCTGCCCCTCATAGGATCCTGACACTGGCACCCCAGGCCTGTGTTATAGAAACCCTGGGTTAGGGGGCTTTCCCTGTCCAGGCTGCAGGAGCCAGTCCCTCAGTGGTGCCTGGGCAGGGAAAGCCCAGGACCCTAGGCCTTTAGGAGCTTCCCACATCTGTGGTTACTCTGGCTCCCAGGGGGGTCTGGACCCTCCCTTGGCTTTAGGACACAGAGCCACTGAGAGCCATAACATAGCCTTGCTGTGATCGGCTGGGCTTGGAGGGGGTCTGGTCTGCACAGCTGGGTGGTGCTGGCTGGAGCTGCCACTGAGATAACAGATGTCCTTCCTGGTGCTAAGACAGTCCACCCTCAGCCAGTTCACGCCCTTTCCCAAGACGGCATCTGAGCCTGCCCAGGCCTGGTCTTAGGTGGCGGTGCTTTGTTTTCCTCATTCTGCCCAAGCGGGTACCTGCTTTTCTCAGCACTCTCTGCCTGCAATGTGCCTGCCAGCCTTGTATATGGCCAGCCTTGTAATCTCTTTGGGACCTTAGCTGCCCCAACCCTAAAGTGGGAGAAGATAAAGATATGAAATGTCCCCCCGACAATGGTCTGGTTAAAGGACCAGGATGCAGTCCAGGTGAGGGCTGAGACCCTACCTGCCTGTGTACGCTTTGTTGTTGTGTAGTCGCTAAGTCATGTCAGACTATTTGCGACCCCATGGACTGCAGCACGCCAGGCCTCCCTGTCCCTCACTGTCTCCCGGAGTTCTCCCAAGTTCATGTCCATTGAATAGGTGATGCTTTCCAACCATCTCATCCTCTGCCACTCTCTTCTGCTTAGCTCAGAGCAAATGCTTAATCCACGGTGCAGAGTGAATGAATAAGTAGCTGGAGAAATACCAGGCTGAGTTCCCCCGAAACACCCTGACAGTGTTCCCTGTCTGCAAGACAGACCATCTGGAGGGGCAGAGAGAGACAACAGGGAAGCTTATTAACCATCATCTCTTTATTTACAGCTCAAGAGAGTGCATGCAACACGCCATCATGGGACTCGAGGATGTAGCACCTCCCCGTTTCCCTGTTGCCCCCATACTTTATAAACAGGAACCACAGTCCCCCAGGGAAGTGCCCAAAAGCCAGAAAACCCAACGACTGAGGCCCCAGGCTCAGATGCTCCCCTTCATTTCCTCTAAAAATAAAGGCCAGTTCCAGCCCAGGAGGCAGGGCCTTGGAGCCTGCAAGTTGGTCACTCTGGTTGTTAACCAGGCAAAGTGGATCTCAGATTGGTCACCCTCACACCCATATGCAAACGCCTCCGAATCATCCAAATGTCCCTGGCCGTCTGACCATCCTGTCTCCCCCTCTGCATCTACTGTGTCTCTGAACCTTTACTGTGCACTAGGACAGCCTGGAGAACTTGTGAAAACCCACCCCTAGAGATACTGATTCAGCAGGTAGGTCCCAGTGGGGCCGGGATCCCGCATCTCTGCCAAGTTCCCAGGTCTTTCCCCCACAAGACTGTGGAACGGACATTGACAGTGGGAATTGTGACAGGGAAGACCTTTTGTATCCTATTACAAATTAATCACTACAGGGACGTTGCCTATAAACTTAAATTACACATAATGGCCCATTACTGGGAACCCTGCTTCCCAGATAATGAGCATTAAGCTAAAATATCTTTGTTTAGCACACAAGGAACATCCTGATCAGGTCCACCTGTGAATGATTGACTGCAGGGAGGAAGAGATGAAGGCTGATGGGAACCAGAAAGTGTTTGAGTTTCTCCTTTAAATATAAAAGAAGCCTGAATTCTAATTCAGGCAAGATGGGGTTGGCTGGCTTTCCGAATAAAGTCGCTATTCCTTGTCCCAACAATAACAAAAAAAAGACGGAGGGACCAGAAAGCCTTTTGCATCTAGAAGAGGCTGCTTATCCTCCACCAGACCACCATCCTGATTTAGGATTCAGTAAATATACTCCCTGTGATGGAAGCCCCTGGTTCTTCAGATTGGCAAGTCCTACCATGCCCTCCCCAGCACATGCCCTCCCATCTCCCACAGGAGTGAAGATCATCATGAAGGTCATGGTGTCCCTGTCAACTGCATGCAAGCCCCAGTGAGGAGCCTAAATAGTTGGCCTCTCCTGCTGTCTCTCCCAGCACCCATTTTTTCTTGCTGTTCTGTTGTTTTATAAACATGTTCCTTGCAGGTTACATAGATGTCTCTCCAGCTGCAAAGCGGATCCCTTCCAGGAAGCTGACGCCCGTCATCTTGACATCAGATCATATTGGATGTGTTGAATATGGCTTGAAGTAAGGCAGACCCTGATGCTGGAAAAGATTGAAGGCAGGAGGAGAAGGGGACAAGATGGATGGCATCACCAACTCAATGGACATGAATCTGAGCAAACTCCAGGAGATGGTGAAGGACAGGGAAGCCTGGTGTGCTGTAGTCCATGGGGTGCCAAAGAGTCAGACACGATTGAGTGACTTAGCAACAAAGGCTCCACCTGTAGCTTCTAGGTGGTGGAAGGGGTCTTGGCTTCAGGACATGATGTATGGCTCGGTGACTCCTCAAGGGGCAGGTGAAGCTGTCACATTCCCATGTGGCATGGTTCTCGTGTCCTCTGACCCTTCGCCCATCTCTGGCAGGCTCAGGAGCCACTCTTGGCATCACCAGACAAGTCACGGAAAGGCAGCCCCGTGGGAACAGTGAGTATCTCTGGGGAATGGCTGGAAAGCTCCCTCAGGAGGAATGCAGGGGGCACAGGTGACCATCCCAGTAGCTGTTGGTTTCCACGTGGCCTCCTGCTCAGCTCTTCCCAGCCTCAGGGTGAGGAGGGGGATATATTTAGAAACTCCTGATCCTGTTGTTGCACAGCCACTGACATCCACAGCTCTGCCTTAGTGGACAGAAACTGTACATGTTGCTTCGGGCTGAGTCCAGAACAGTTTTCCAAACCTCTTTGACCACAGAACCCCATCCCCTCTTTCCTAAGGGAGCATCTCACAGTGTTCCAGGGAACATGCTTTGAGGAAAGATCCTGAATGGTGACTTTGAACTGATTTCTGAGTACATGATGGATCACTGCCAAAAAACAGAACAGCTGCTAAAATCATCCTAGAAAATAAATTAACTGAGGGCTTTTTATGTGCCAGGCACTGTAGCAAGCATGTTGCTAGGATTTTGTATTTACATCTCACTACACCCCTATGAAGGAAGAATGATTAGCCCCATTTTACAGATAAAGAAATCCAGGCACAGAGACCTTAATGAAGTCTCCCAGGGTCACCAAAGTTGTGAGTGGTGGAGCAGGCCATTTGTCAGCAGCTACACTCCCGTAGGAGGATGAGGGCAGGGGTCCCAGACCCAGGCTCGGGTGACACTTTAGAGCCACCCGGATGCCTTGCAAAAATACAATGCCCAGACACAACCCAGAGCGATTAAACCAGAATCTTCGCAGGTGGGCTCAGGCACCTTTGAAAGTTCCCCAGACTGTTCTAATGTGCAGCCAAGGCTGAGACCAGCAGATTAAAGCCGAGATTGGCAAACCATGGCCTGGGGTCCAAGTACAACCCACTGCATGTTTCTGTGTAGTCTGCAAGTTAAGAGGTTTTCACATTTTAAAATGAAAATCAAAAGAATAACCATCTGTGACAAGTGATATTATCTGAAATTCTAGGTTCATAAATAGCTTCATTGGAACACAGCCTATAATATTAATATTTATCTGGCCCTTTATGATAAGTTTGTTGAACCCTGGATTCAAGGATATTGGCTTATGCACCAGCAAAAGAAATTTAAGGCAGACCTAAGGAAGAACTTCTGGCAGAGAGGTTTGTTAAACACAGAGAGAGCCTTGGGACCCCTAACTCTGGAGTTAAGAGAATTCCACTTACTTTGCCTTTGCAAATGCAAAATGGAAGTAGCTAGGGCAAAGCCATAGGCCCTGAATTTCTAGCCATGGAGCGCCCTTGGTAGGCACTGATAGCTCCACTGAGCCTTCCAGCTTTGTCCTAATTTTTTGTGTTTCCATCATTGATGGCCAGGGCCACCCTTACCACTGCCCACCACACACCTCCCCACCACCACCAGACAAAAGCAATTCTGGGTTCTCTGCCTGCAGCCACCCCTGCTAGGGTTCTATCATGACCTCAAATCGGCCACCCCATATGAGGCACACAGCACTGGCCTTGTCTGGTCTCAAACAGACAAGACTGCAGGTGGATTCAATTTTCAAATAGCCGGCTTTGATCTCTTGCGGTCCTCCCCTCCCTAAGATTCCCATGCCTCTGAACTTGAATAAGGAGAAAAGAGCCGGTGTATTTGGTTTCTTCTAGATCTGTTTGCCTTCCTCGGTGACATACCCCTGACCCCAACTGATTTTCCCAATGGAGTAAACAGCCTTGGCATCCTGTGGGTGTGGTCCCTCCGGCTGCGGTCCAGGCCAGCGAGGCACCTGGAGAGGGAAGGTTTGCAACCTTGTTTGCCTTGGACCTGAGGGTTGATCAGGAGTGAGATGCCAGGTGGAGGGATTTAAGTGACTCTCCTGAGGTGGCCACTATAGAGTCACATCAGCTCAGAAAGGTGTTTAGGTGGGCATCATGGGTCTGGTCTGTGATGGATGCAGTTAGATGTCCCCAGCTCCTCAGTACACTCTGTTGAAGAAGTGTAGACCTATAGACCTGGGATGGTCTCTGGGGGACCTAGAACCACTAAGACGTATACAAAGTGGGTGCCAACTGGCAATGTGTGTTTTTGAGTCCATGCTTGCATTAGATTCTCAAAGGTCATGAACTCCAAAAGCCAAAGAACTCCTGGGGTGGCAGCTTTCAGGCCCCTCCAAAGTACACATCCCAGGATAGGGTGAGCAGGGCCATAGACATAAGGAGCAGCTTTACCGTTTCCCTTAAACACTTCCGGTCTCAGAACCCCAGTTCGCCAATCTGCCCAAATCCTGCCTTGTAAGCAAGCAGGTGCTTAATGCACATTTTCTTTTAGAAGGAAGAGAATTGTCTGTTATTCCAGCCTTCACCACAGCAAAAGGAACCACCAGGGAACACGTGTCTCTCACCAAAAGCCGTGGAGAACTTGGAATGAGTCCTTGGTTGTGAAAGAGCAAGGATGTGAACCTTGGAGCTGGGCAGACCCAGGTTCAGATGCCAGCTCCACTCCTGACTCCCTGGGACCTGGTGCTTTCAGTGGGGTCCCCGGTCACCAGGAGCATCAGCAATCCCTGAACCTTGTTAGAAATGCAGAATCGACTGAATTGGAATCTGCATTTTAACCAGATCCGTGGGGATTCCTACACAAGGTGAAGGTTTGAAGAGCATTGACCTGGGACCCTGGACAAGATCATTTAAGCCTGCCTCAGTTTCCTCACTTGTAAAATGGTGATTATGCCTACTTTAAAAGGTCATGTGATAAACGAGATAACGTATGGCCCGCGTTTAGCACAGTGCCTGGTACATAGGAGGTGCTTCGGTATTCATCTCCCGCCTTTTGGTTCCCCAGTCTCTCCAGAAGTTTCCATTCTTTTCCAGCTCAAAAGCCTCTTCCTTTGGAAACTTGAAACCGTTGCAGTGCTGCTGTCGGACGATAGAGGGCACTCTCGACATCGCCAACGAGGAGAACACGGACAGCGGGATTCGCAGGCAGTGTGGGTCTCCCGTCCGCCCTGGGGAGGGTGTAGGTGTGCTGCTGCTCGGCTCCTGGGGAGGGGCAGTTCGTCCAGTGCTCGGGACGGAGCGTCCTGGATCTGAGCCTGCAGCCTCAGTCAGCTGGTCCCGCATTTGACCTGCCACCGCTAGTTATAAACAAACTGCCCGGCTTCTCCAAACTTCCGGAGCTCAGTCCCCAGGCCGGTGCGGAGGCGCCGCGCGCGGGCAGCTAGACGTTGATGAAAGACCCCTGGTCGCCGTTGGCCGTTTCGGGCTCCACGCAGCGCCCCTTTCTCCGGGTGACCCTGCGGTTCCGGTGGAATTTGGCGTAGCAGCGCAGCCCTGAGTGAAGAGAGGCAAGGGGGGTCAGACGTGAGACCAGCCAGTTCCCCGCCCCCGCCCGGCCTCGCACCGTTTCACTATCACTGCCTTCCTTTTTTCTGCCCTACAACCAATCCATCTCCCGCACAGCAGCCTGAATGGGTTTAAAAAAGAATATCACAGACGGAGAAGAGTGAACAGATGGAGCACAGGAGATATTTAGGACCAGGAAACTATTTTGTGCGATACTATCTATAATGCTGGGTACATGTCTAGTCTTTGTCAAAACCCAAGGAATGTGCAACACAAAGAGTGTACACTAATGTAATTGTGGACTTAAGAATGTACCACTATTGGCTCACCAATCTTAGAAAGTGCACCACACTAATGTGAGATAACAGGGGAAACTGCTGGGGGAGGCATATGAGACTGCTGTATTTTCTGTCTAATCTTCCTGTAAACCTAAAACGACTTTAAAAATAGTCTATTAAAATTATTTTTAAAAGGAATGCAGGGCTTCCCTGGTAGTGCAATGGTAAAGATTCTGTGTTCCCAATGCAGGGAGCTTGGGTTTGATCCCTGGTCAGGGAACTAAGATCCCACATGCCATGCAGCACAGCAAATAATAATAATAAATAAAAGAGATTCAGATTCTGCCCTTCCCTATAAAACCTCCCGTGGCTCCCCACTGCACTCCAAAGGAGATCTAAACTGCTTCCCCTGGCTTGCAGGACTCTCTGGGACCTGCCCTGCCCCCTGTCTGCTCTCTTTACCTCCCACTCCTCCTCTCTCTAACTCCAGCTACACCTAGTCTTAGCACTTTTCCTCATACACCCCACCATTTCCAGCCTCAGGGCCTTTGCTGTTCTCACAGCCAGAAATCCCTTCCTGAAGCTCTTGGCATAGCTGCTCCTTCACAGTCCCTTCTCAAAGGGACCCTCCCTGACCACCTTAATTAGAGTAGGCGTGGCCCTCTTGGCTCACCAGTGGGAGGGGTTCCTGCTGGGGCTAACTCATGGCCCATGATAGACATCCCCTGGCATACATGGGTAGGCATGTTTTTCATTTCAGGCCACATCCTCACGGGACTTCCCTGGTGGTCCAGTGGTTAAGAATTCACCTTGCAGTTCAAGGGATGTGGGTTTGATCCCTGATTGAGGAACTAAGATTCCACATGCCATGGAGCAACTAAGCTCTCGACACAACTACTGAGTCTAAGAGCCACAATTAGACAGTCCATATGCCACAATGAAGATCATGTGTGCTGCAACTAAGACATCAATGCAGCCAAAAAAAAAAAAAAGGCCATATCCTCCTGATTCGGGGTAGGGGGTTAGGGAAGGAGAGGTCAGTGTGGTCAGAGCAATCTCTACATTTCCGGTTAGGAGTGGCCACAGGGAGAGGGGCCATCACCAGTTTAAGATCTGCTTATGTCACTGTCAAGAGAATACAGAAATTGCTGTGAAGTTTGTGCTTAGGGGTCTAGAACCAACACATGGATCACTGAGCCTTCAGATCTGTGGCCACACGAGTGACACTTGGGAGGGGCAGGGGATCATGAATAGGAGTGGATGGTAGCCATAGAAGCCCTTCTGGAACCCTCCAGGCTGGCCTAGACTGCTGGACTTCAGCTCTGGGACCTGAATCCAACATTTCAGAATTTCTCAGAAGTACCTCAGGACTCTTGGTCCTCATGAGGGTTCCTGGCATCACTTGGATCCCTCTGCTGTAGCATCTGGGTGACAATCTCTTCCAGGACCATCTTTAAGGAGCTGTCATTTCCACTCAATTTCTTCTTCTTTTTTTTTTTTCCAGAGTCTGAGTCTCCAGGGAGGAAATGAGAGTTTTGGCGGGACTGACCAGGATGGGAGGGACCAGGGAAATGAGCAGATGGGGCTTTGACTGCACAGTTATCTTTTGAAGGCCTGAAACGCTGCCCCCTCCTAACTGAGGCCCAGGGGAGGAAGGAAGCATGGCTTCCCTGGCAGAGGGCTGCCCACTGAGCATCCAGCAGGGCACCAGCTGGGCATGTGCAGCAGTAGGGCCGCATCCTGCTCACCTGGGCAGGCTGGACCTGGAGGTCCTGGTGCTAATTCCAGGCTCTCTGGACTGGAGTGCCTTCCAGCCTGCTATGCACTTCAGTCTCCTCCTTCGCCAAATGAGCCCCCACCTTGCACACAGGCAACAGAAGTCGGCTTCTCAGCATCTCCACCCCTGCCTGCCTCCATCCCCTCACCTCCTAGCTCGTCCCTGCATCTCCAGTCCTTTCCTGCACAGTCCTGCAGCCAGAGTGAGATGATATACTCAAAAGTCAGACCAGGTCATTCCCTTTCTTAAAACCTGCTGAGAGACTTCCCTGATGGTCCAGAGGTTAAGAATCCGCCTTGCAATACAGGAGACATGGGTTCGATCCCTGGTGGGCAAACAAGGATCCCACCTGTGGCGGAGAAACTAAGACCCGACGCAGCCAAATAATAAATACTAAAAAAAAGAAAAAAAAAAAAAGCTGCCGACATCTTCCCATGACAATGTAAATGAAGTCCTGATCCTACCCCCCAGCTTCTCCCATCTCCTCTTGTGCCACTGTGTGGCTGCTGTGTGCCAGGCGCACTCGAACATGCCAGCCTTGCTCCTGTCAGAGGTCCTTGCCTTTGCCCTGCTGCTTGTCTGGGACTCTCCCTTCCTACCCCACTTCTCATCTTCAGGTGGCTAGTTCTGCTGTCCGCTCCTGTCCATCCTTTCTAAAATAATTCCCAGGCCAGCCTGAATTACTGTCTTTACAGTTCTACTCCTTTTTACAGACATCTAATTATTTGCTTGTGTGTGTGTGTGTGTTAGTCGCTCAGTTGTGTCTGATTCTTTGAGACTGTAGAGTACAGTCCCATGGACTGTAGGCTGACACGCTCCTCTGTCCAAAGAATTTTCTAGGCAAGTATACCGGAGGGGGTTGCCATTTCCTTTTCTCCTGGGGATCTTCCCAAGCCAGGCATTGAACCAGGGTCTCCTGCATTGCAGGTGTATGCTTTACCATCTGAGCTACTAGGGAAGCCCAGTTATTTGCTAACTGTCACTCATCTCATTAGAATGGAATCCATGGGTGGAGAACTTGTTGGTTCTCTTCACCCCTGAATCCCCAATGTCTTGATCAGAACTTGGTGCATAGTAGGCACTCCGGAAATATGTCTTGACCAACTGGACAAATGAATAATTGGACTGAAGCAGCTTTATTGCTTTCACAGGAGATAACTTTTGAGGCTAATGTGAGCAAAAATAGGGCGTGTACCTCAGGACGGTTCACAAAGGGACAAAGGTCAAACCCCTCACCCCCAGAGAAGTGAACCTTGGAGGTGGGATGACATCCAGTAATTATTGTGCATTTTCGGAATTTTGGTTTTAAAAGAATACTTATCTCTTAGATGTATATATGGAAATATTCACAGGTAAAATATCTAAATTCTTAGGAGTTGCTTCAAAATCCTATTGCCCCCCCAAAAAAAATCCTATTGCAGTGGGGGAACTGGAGGGGGTGGGGACAGCACAGATTGGCTGCGAGTGAGAATTACTGAAACTAGATGATAGGAAATGGGAGTTCTTTATACTATTCCGATGACTTTAATAATGTATTTGAAAATTTTCAGAATACACAATTTAAAATATTTCCCCCACTTTTCTAGCTACATAGGTTTGTGCAAGTGACTTAACCTTTCTGTGCCTCAGTTTACTTTTGTGTGAAATGGGGAGAATGATAGCTCCCTTCTGAGATGGTTGTGAGGATTGAGGAGCTAACAGGTAGAGTGCTTAGCACAGAGCTGGGTTCATCGAGGCACACCGGGGCAGAAGGGCACACACTGTTCCAGGTGGGAGCTCAGAGGAGGTAAAGAGGGAGCCAGCTGGGTAAGAGCCTCCTTCCTTGGGAAAGCGCTGGGAAATTCACTCCCCACCCCTTGTTATCACACTTGGAATGTCTCCCCTGGAATAGAATTCTGGTGTGAAAGCACCAGCCTTCTCAGGTTTGATCTTCTTTTAAAAGATACGCTTCTCTCTCCTCCCTTCTCCCGTCTCCAGATCATGGGAGATCATACCAGCTTGTATTTCAGGAAGTGAGAAAAGCGAATCTAAGCAGCGATGCCAGCAATGGAGACTAAATGAATTCACAGATTGGGAAAGCACCGAGCAAAGCTGTTCCTGCTGGTGTCTTCAGTTCCCCAGGGATTCTTTCACCTCCTTCTCTGCCCACCCCTGCCTCGAGGAGAATGGGAGGTGGTAAGGTTCTCGGTGCCGAGGGAGCCCCCGGCATCTGGCCTCACCTTCCACGCACATGCAGTCGTCAAAGCATTTGTTGTTCAGGCCTCGGTTGTGGGGCGTGCAGAGATGCTCCCGGAGGTCGCAGCAGGTCCCTGCCCACATGGCAAGCACACGCAGTCAGCCGTGCCGAGCAGACCCCCCCCTGCCGCCCCATACACGCTCCCGCTGGACAGGAGATCCATCATCTCCACGGCAGGGCTGCCCCTGGCTGGGTGGACCATATGGTGCACAAGCCTCCCAGCCGGAACCACCAACGGATGTCCTGGCTGAGGTCCCCAGAGGGCGGGCGGCTGAGACCCTAGACGCCCCAGATGGGCAATTGATTGATCATGGGAGGAGGAAAGGCACTGTTGATTCCCCACTGGGTGGAAAGGCTAGGGGGCCGCCAGGTGTGGAGTCAGTGTGGAGCTGGGAGGGGCTGCAGGGATCATGGACGCCAACGTCCTCTTTTGACAGATGGGGAAACAGAAGCCCCTGAGACACAGCCCCAGGCATGACCTCGCCCACCACAGAGCCAGCTCTCAGAGCCGCTGTCCAGTTGGCCCAAACTTGAGCCTTTTCTTCCTGCTCTGGGTGGAAAAACCATTTGGAAGGGAAACAGCTTGTCAGGGAGCTGGTGGTCTGGCTTACACAATGCCAAATGGTTCGGTTGCTGTTTTGTAGAATATTCTGGTTACTGAATTAACAGGAGCCAAGGTGTGCCACTCGAGTCTCTGCCCTTGCAATCCACTGGCCAAGAGAGCAGTTAGCCACCAGCCCCCGCTGTTAACACCTGCAGGAGCCTCCTGGGCTGATGATGTCACACTGGGCCTGAGCAGAACATCCCAGGCAGTGACTGGCTGCCAGGGCCTGGCTATTTCTGCACAGTGGGGGCCTCTTCTAACAGGGAGTCTTTGTTCTGGAGCTGCCCATTGGGCTGGCTGAGATTGTATCAGACTCCTGTCCATTCCTCCTTCCTCCCGCTTTCATTGTTCACAGGCCTTATCCCCCACCATCCCCAGAAACCTCCTGGCCTTCTAACTCCATCTCGGTTTCGGCTTCCCAGAAGTCCTGAGTGACCCAGTCGAGGGCTAGCGGTTTAGACCATCCATCCAAACCCCAGGTCCCTGTTCTCAGACTGTCTTGATGGGCTTAGCTGCTGAACAGGTCAGGATGTTATCAAAGCACCCACAGGAGCCCAGCAGTGTCACAACAGGATGAGGACAGAATGAAGCCCGACAAGACGTTAGGGAGAAGTCGGGAGAAGGGTCATCCTGAATTGAAGCAGTGTGGGGCAGTGGTTAGAACCAGCAGACTCAGGTTTGAGCCACTTCCGAGTTCTGTGATCACAGCTGAAACACTTGGCCTCTCTGAGCCTCAATTTCCTTGCCTGAAAATTGGGAATGACAGGGTCCCTCTCTGTCTGGGTTGCTGTGAGGATGAAATAGAATAAAGTATGGCAGCAACTCTCATCAAAGTGGTTGTTATTATTTACTACCCCTAAAGGATCCTTCTCATGTGTCTGGGAAGACCCACCCACTCCCACCCCCCACAACGGTTCCCCCAGTGCCCTGTCTACTGCCTGGAACACGATGCTGGTTCGGTACCTGGCAGGCAGTCCTGGTGATGGTCACAGGGCTCCCCTTTAGCCGGCGATGTTTCGTTCCCATCACTGGAGAGTTTGCCGCGGTGTTTCTCTGGGGAAAACAGGACCTGTGGTTAGAGGCTGAGGCTCATCAGAGCAGAGATTAAGCACTGGATGCCAGGGTCAGAGTGCTCACACCACCACTTCCACAGTGTGGCTTGGGTAAGACATGAAGCCTCTCTGCCTTAGTTTTATCTTCTCTAAAATGGGATCAGGGGACTTCCCTGGCAGTCCACTGGTTAAGACTCTGTGCTCCTAATGCAAGGGGCATGGGTTCTATCCCTGGTTGAGGAACTAGGATCCCATATGCCACATGGAGTGGACAAAAAAAAGGGGAGACTTCCCTGGTGGTTCTCTGGTAGCTCAGATGGTAAAGAATCTGCCTACAATGAAGGAGGCCTGGGTTCGATACCTAGATCAGGAAGATCCCCTGGAGAAGAGAATGGCAACAAACTCCAGTATTCTTGCCTAGAGAATTCCTTGGACGGAGGAGTCTGGAGGGTCATGGGGTCCCAAAGAGTCAGACACGACTAAGCTACTAACACACACTCCCTCGTGGTTCAGTGGTAAAGAATCCACCTACCAAAGTAGGAGACATGGATTCAATCCCCTGGTGAGGAAGATCCCACATGCCTCGGAGCAACTAAACTGGTGTGCTACAACTCCTGAGCCTGTGCTCTAGAGCCTGGGGAGCCACATCTACTGGAGCCCACCTGCCCTAGAGCCGGTGCTCCCCAACAAGAGAAGCCACCGCAGTGAGCAGTCCCTGCCCCTCAACTCAACTAGAGAGTAGCCCCCGCTCTCTGCAACTAGAGAAGAGCCCAGCAGCAGCAAAGACTCAGCCAAAATAAATAAATACAAACAAAAATTTTAAATACTTTTAAAAAAGGCAGAGGGGATCAACAGCAGAACAGACCTGTTTTGTTTTGTTTTTTCTTCAGGTTAAAGGAGTAGCTAGTTGGAATCCATCTGGTGTGTGATGAGCACTTGAGAGCAACATGTCTATTTCAGGTATCTGTTCCCTTATAGGCTCCATGCCCCTCTCCCCAACTTGGACATCTGTAGGTCAGGCTGGGGTAACCAGGCCCCTATCCCACGGCATGGTGGGGGAGGGGAAGAGCCTAGCAGGGGCATGGAGGGGTGGGCAGACGTACCTTTCTTCCTTGTGGATGGCCAGACCTCAGGCTTTAAGTCTTCATAGTCAGTCCAGTCGAACAAAGCCATGTCCAGTGTGGGCATCACCTCCCCGTCAGGCCTGGGGTGAGCCTGCAGAGGAGGGTGGAGAAGAGGGAGCCTGAAGATCCCAAAAGGTGGAAGAAGAAATGTGGGGTCCCAGGATCAGAGGGCAAAGGAGGGGCTCCTCCTAGGCCAGCTCATGGCGTGTTGGACAGCCTGCAATCTCAGCCTGGGGAATTCGAGATGGCCTCCAGGACTTGGGCTCCAGCAGCTACCTGGGCAGTGTCTTCCCAGAGCAGCCACCCCCAGGCAGGACAGCACCTATAGGCAGCTGCTGCAGTCCCCAGGCCCTCTGCGGGCTGGGGCTGGGGAGGCAGCCATGTCCGCTCAGGAGGAAGCCCAGCTGCTCGCTCCCCTGTCCCTTCTCTCCCCTACAGATGTCCTCAGGTCTCCATGGCATGGCACTGTTGAGGCCATGCCCATAGCTCAGTTCTACTCTAGACCCCCTCGGCCCCACCCTTTGTGGTTTCGGGGCTGGATCTGTGCACAGTAGAACATGGGCAATAATGGCTCAGCGGTAAAGAATTCGCCTGTCATGAGAGCCACAGGAGACCTGGGTTCGATCCCTGGGTCAGGAAGATCCCCTGGAGGAGGGCATGGCAACCCACTCCAGTATTCTTGCCTGGAGAACACCATGGACAGAGGAGCCTGGCAGGCTACAGCCCATAGGGTCACAAAAAGTGGGACATGATTGAAGTGATTGAGCATGTAAGCATGCCATAGGGCTGGATTCTCAACAGATGGGCTTCAGGGAGCCCTTCAATGGCATGGATAACAGTGGATTTGTTGGAAATGGTTTATCAGGATCTCAAGGGAGTGCAAGACCCAAAAAGAGAATAAGGAAGATCTCCTGCTAAAAAAGTTTTACTTCTTCTACATATATTATTTTATTGGTTATGTTTAATGATTTTATTTTGAAAAAATGTTCAAAGCCACAGAAGAGGTGCAATGACACACTTTGTGTTAATTGCAAGAATAAATACCCTTTGTCTAGACTCACCAAGGGGTTTTCCCTGGTGGCTCACTTGGTAAAGAATTCACCTGCAATGCAAGAGACCTAGGTTCCATCCCTGGGTTGAGATGATCCCTTGGAGAAATAAATGGCAACCCACTCCAGTAGTCTTGCCTGGAAGATCCCATGGATGGAGGACCCTGGTGGACTATAGTCCGTGGGGTTGCAAAGAGTAGGATACGACTTTGCGACTAAACTACCATAGACTCACCAAAGATTGGTGTATTTGCCACATTTGCTTGCTTGCTCCCTCTCTTTTTAAAGGTCTGAAGCAGATGCGTCAAAGTGTTAACTAAAGCTTGTTAATTCTGGATTGTGGGGACATGGTTTTAGACATTGTTATTCTCTGACCTTTGTGGGATGTACAAAATTCTTCCCCCAAAGCCTGACTTTTCTAGGTTCAGAGACCAGTGTGCTGAGCTGGCACTTGATTCCTTGGCATTCCATAGAATGAGCCCCTGGACCACTGCCTGGACAGTGGCAGCACTCCCTGGACAGTGGGCCAGCTGGCCATAGCTGGGCTAGATGGGCATCAGGAGAACCGGCTTCCACCAGCCTCATGAGCCTGGACCAACTCCCTCCTGTCCCTGTGCCTCAGTCTCCCTAAAGGTACTAGGAAGGGTTTGCATGAGGTCATCCCAAGGACCCTCCCAGCCCCTTACCTGGGGCCACAGGGATGTGACCGGCAGGATCAGGGACTCTTCAGTGGCAGGTGCCTCAAAGGTGGTGAGGTAGAGTATGGTGGGGGCCAGGCTGGTGGAGGATTCCTCCATCAAAGCATCTGGGGACTGGTCTTCTGAGAGCTCCGCCTTCTTCATCAGGGAGCTGGGGCCTCTGACCAAGGCTCGGCCTGAGACAAGGAGCAGGGAACACAGCGACTTTATCTGCTCATCACCCCCTATCAGCCCACAGCAGGACCCGCATTTTTTGCTGCTAGTTAGGGGGCAGCAGGAACCATAGGGCAAGTTATTGGCTCAACCAGCATCCCCGTTGCCCACCCTCCTGGGGAGGGGGCTGGAAACAGGAGGCTGGGGGCATGATAAGGGGGAATGTCTAGGATGAACTTGCAGTGTTGCTGGGGATTCTCCCTCTAAAACAACATTCCAGCAAGTCCAAGTCCAGCTTGATGGAGTGCAGCCAGGGATGTAAGTGCAACAAATGGAAACCAGTAAGATTAACCATGGAAGGTTTCCTGGAGGAGGTGAAGTTTGTAGGATTAACAATGGACGGCTTCCTGGAGGAGGTGAAGTTTGAGTAGGGGAGTAAGGTGATGAGGCTGAGAAGCATTGCAGAGGGGAGAGGCCTTTGAGAAGGCTGGGAAGTGAGAGCTCCCTACGTGGTGATGATGACCCTGCTTGCTGAGCACATGCTGCAGCTGGGACCATGCTGCATTCTGGGTCCTGCTTTACAAGCATTATTTCACCTATCCTTTGCAGGAGCTGTAGGAGGTAGGTACTCTTTCAGTCTCATCTACAGGGAAGGAAACTAAAGCACAAGGAGGTTAGGTGACTTGCCTGATGGTGCACAGCCAGCGAGTATTGAAATCTGAATTTGAACCCAGGTCCATCTAATGCAGAATCAATACTTTTAACCACGGATGCCGCCCTTCCAAGATACACAGGCATGGGGTAGGATGAGTGTGAGGGGGAAAGTGCAGGGTTGGGAAGTGGTCAGGAAGCAGCTTCCCTGGTGGTTTAGTCGGTAGAGTCTGCCTGCAATGCGGGAGACCTGGGTTCAATCCCTGGGTCAGGAGGATTTCCTGGAGAAGAAAATGGCAACCCATTCCAGGATTCTTGCCTGGAAAATTGCATGGACAGAGAAGCCTGATGGGCTACAGTCCATGGGGTCACAAAGAGCAGGACATGACTGAGTGACTAACACACACACGCACACAGGAGCCAGGAAGCTTCAAGAAAAGCTAGAGGGCCCACGCTTATGCTTGCCTCTTTTTCTCAGACAAGAGCTGACTTTAAGGTTGGTTGGGTCCATTGGTGGGGCCACCCCACCCTTCTGAGATGAATCCAGCCTGAGATCTAGATGCCCACTGTCCCCTCCTCCACTCACTCACTCTTGTGGGAGGGCCCCATTGGTCCACTGGAGCTGGGACTGGAGTTGGGCTGGGCTGAGTCCATGCAGGGTGTATGCCTTCCAGTTTGACATCAAGGATGTCACCACCCTCACACCAACCTGACACATGATCCCCGGGGGTGGGAGGCTGAGAATCTAAGCTGGGCTCCCCTCTTCTGACTGTGTTTTGTCCACCTGAGGGGTTTCAGTGGGCCTGGCAGGGAAACAAGCCTCAGTTGTTTGCAGGAGAAAAGGGGGCTGAGCCTCCATCACCCACTTCCTGCAGAACCCCGTCCCCATCTATGCCTGCGGCTCTTGGCCCACCCCTAAAGGCAGTCTTGTCACACAAAGAGACTTGAAGCTGAGGCTGCCTGCCTGGACTCTCGCCAGGGGAGACTGGGGAGGGGTCAGCTGGGTGGAGATGCTGAAACATGTTGTTCCGGGGAGTCTGTAGCTCACAGGGCATTTGGGAACATGAAGGAAGGTAAGGAGGTTGGACTCTTGAGAGTCTCTTGGACAGCAAGGAGATCAAACCCAGTCAATCCTGAAGGAAATCAACCCTGAATATTCATTGGAAGGACTGATGCTGAAGCTGAAGCTCCAATACTTTGGCCACCTGATGCAAAGAGCCGACTCATTGGAAAAGACCCTGATGCTGGGAAAAATTGAGAGCAAGAGGAGAAGGGGATGACAGAGGATGAGATGGTTGGATGGCATCACTAGCTCAATGGACATGAGTTTGAGAAGTCTGGGAGATAGTGAAGGACAGGGAAGCCTGGCATGCTGCAGTCCATGGGGTCACAAAGAGTCGGACACGACTGACTGACTGAACAACAACAAATAAGGATGGGGAGGAAACTCCATCAACAAACAGGGCAGAGGCAGGAGAAATAAGGACGTGACCGCTCTCCTTGGATCAGCCATGTCCAGGTCAGAGGACATGGGTGGATTCAGCATTGAGAGAAAGTTGAGAATTAACTACTGAATAGAAACAACCACTGCTGCTGCCCCTGCCAAATGACAGGCACTGTTCTAGGTACTCCGGATAGCAAGATTTCTCTGAGTCTACCGTGAGAATAAGAGGGGGTCTTGCCTTCATTTTGCAGAAACCAAGGCACAGAAAGGTGACTTGCCAGGAAGTCATGGAGCCAGAATCTGAATTGGAGCAGATCTGGCTTCAGAGTCTAAGCTCTTGGCCTCTGCTCTGTGTTTCAGCGCTGATTAAGTGATGTGCTTGGGAGGCACTGAATTGTCCCTCTCTGCTCAGGACTTACAATGGGATGGATTTAGGCCAGACACAAGGTAGAACTTCCTGAATCAGGAGGATCTATGGATAAGACTGAGCTCCTATGGCTACATATCCTTCTCTTCCTCCCCTGCTCCACCCTGACTCCGGCCTTTCACAGCATCTCTTCTTACCAGATCCCTCTGAATCTAGTGAGACCCCTCTCTTCCTCTGAGGGTTCACAATCTGCCCTCTTTGGGGCATCCAGTTGTCCTCCCAGGAAGCTCCTGCCATTGACCCCACCCCCAGCCTCCATGTCCGTCACCTGAAGTCCGTCCCCTTGGTCATTTGGGTCTGACCCCTTTCCCCCACTGCCCCCCTCCCCCCATTGTAGGGCCCCACCCCCTCGCAGACCTCCAGCTACCTCTGTGCAGCCTCAATCTCTCCTTCCGTCTCTTGTGCTCCCTGCCTCGTTTCTTCACCCTCTCTGACCCTGGAGCCTGGGTCTCTTTCTCGGGGTAGGGCCGAGTCAGCCCCCGGAGCAGACCTTTGTCCTGCAGCAGACCTGCAGGACTCGACCCATGCAGCAGCCCCTCTGCCCCTGGGAGCCTGGAGGCCTGCCTGGTGGCAGTGACCACAGCCCCATCCTGGGTCCAGCCAGGGGTGCCTGGGCCCCGCTCTTTCTTGCCCAGGCCCCGCCGACGGTGGTGGCTGGCCTGAGGTGTCCACAGTGCTGGTCCCGAGAGGTCGATGTGATTCTCCGGGAGGTTCTGAGCAGAGCTTCCGGGTCCCAGGGAGTCTGCCAGGCTCAGCTCCAGGAGCAGGAGGAGGGCGAGGAGCAGCATGGGGGCAGCGTGGGTGGTGGGCTCAGCTGAGGGCTTCTTCCTGCAAGAAAAGTAGGACCATGAGGGGGCAGCCCTGCAGCCCTCCTCCTCCACATCCACAGTCCTCTCATTCACACTCTTCTTTTATAAGTTGCTTACTTACATTTATTTTTATTTATTTATCTGTTAGCCATGCCACAAGGCACACGGGATCTTAGTTTCCCAACCAGGGATCGAACCCATGCCCACTGCAATGGAAGCATGCAATCTTAACCACTGGACCACCAGGGCCGTCCCCCGCTAACTTACACTGTTATAGCCCCGTCTGTTTCAACAGGGATGGAGGGGGACTTTGATCTTCCCCCCACCCAGGGGACATTTGGCAACATATGGAAACATTTTAGGTGGCCCAAACTAGCACTACTGACTTTACTGGGTGGAGGCCAGAGATGCTGCTAAACACCCTCCAATGCACAGGACTGTCCCGGCCCAGAAAGACCACAGTGCCGAAGCTGAGAATCCCTGGGTTTCAATAGTTTCTTTAAGAAACACCCAGGTTCCAGTCTAGATTCCTTTCTTCTGTGCAAACCTCTGCCTTGGGCTAAGTTCCCAGGAATGAGCTGAGTCCCTCCAAGCTCAGAAATAGGCTTATAGTCCCAGAGACTTGACTCAAAGCCTAAAATCAAACAAATGAAATAAAAGCATTTGAGCACGTGCTGTAAGAAAGAATCGTGTTCCGTGCTTGGTCCTTTCGCTGACTCTCTGAAGTGGCGCCTATTATTTTCTGAAGTGGAAATTAAGGCTCAGAGAGGCTGAGTCACATGGAGTAAGTGGCATTTAGTCATTGCTAAGCCTGTGCCCTGAGCCCCCACGTGCTGTTCCCGGACAGCCCAGCCTTGCCTTCTCTCTTCCTCCAAGTTCCAGGCAGGTTCTGACAGGGCCGGCACTGTCCCTCCTGGGGCCGGGGGATGGGGGGCGCTTTGGAGGCTGGACTCTGACCCTGCAGGGTGGGGTGAACTACCTCTGACCTCCCCTGGGGACAGCCTGTCCTTCTGCACTGGAACTTGGGGCATCTCATGGGACCTCACTGCTCCCCTCTTTGCACTGGAGGAAGAGTCAACATTCCCGAATGTTCCAGAAGAACTTGGAGTTAAGGCTCAGGAAAAGTGTGGCTGGGGGACAGTGGGGATGTCCCCTCCCCTCCCCCACAGTCCTCCCCTCTCCCCTTGACCCCACCAACCTCACCATGTCCCAGGCGAGTTGGGCACCAGGTTAGCTGGGCTGATTGAATTTTTACAGCCTCCCTGGGTCCCCTGCGTATTCCATTAAGCTCGCAAAGGTGCTTACACAACCGTCTCCTTGTGATTTGTGGCCTTATAACTGCCCAAGGCTGAGGAAATGTTGATGGCCTGGGGACCTTGGCCAGCAGCTCTCCCTCCAGCCCCGTCAGTTCCTGCAGCCTCCGCCATGGCCATCCCGCCCCAGGTTCACCGTTAGTTAACCCCAAGTGAGGGGCCCTTGAAGCGGGCAGGGAGGGCAGGCTGACCCACTTGGGGAGGAGTCGGGGGGGTGGGGTGAAGCAGAGGGAGAGAAACAGCTCCTCCCCCACCTTGCCTGGTCACTGGCCTCCCTTCCTTCCCTTCATTCCCGCCTGGCATGTCCTAGTCCCCAGGGAGGCTCGGGCCCTGGCCTCCACCTCCCTGGGCTCTGCCCTGCCAGCCTCACCCCCAGCCTTTCCATAATGAGAGCCCTGGAGGCCAGTGCTCAGGCGGGCCTGCACTCCAGAGGCAGCCAGGTGGGAGGAGGAGGGGCCCTTTGAGGGGCTTGTCAGTCAAGCATTGTTCTGCTCCGGGGGACACTTCAAACCCTATTTCCAAGCCTCAGGCAGATGCCAGGCTGCATTTACCAGACTCCACCTTCCTCTCCCTGTGACTGAGGGAGGTGGAGTCTGTGTTGGATGCTGTTCCCCACCCAGCCCCCACTTCTGTCCTGCAGACACATCACATGGACAGCCTGGGAGAAACCCACAGAGCGCCTCCATCGACAGGGAACCTTTGGGGCATTGAGCAGGGAGTAGAATCCCTCCATCTTGAGGGTAGAGAGAAGCAAGGTGAGTCACCCAAAAAGTGCAGGCAAGAGACCAGATTAGTCTTGGTTAGGGGTGAGCAGGCCCATGTTGTGTAGGGGCAGCTTACTGTCCCTGTGGACACACATGAGACCAATCAATGACTCAGAACTGGCCTCTGAGCTCAGTGACCAGCCCTGGCACTAGTCCCAGAGGACAGCATCTCCCCTGCAGAGCCAGGAGCTGAAGCCCAGCCCCACCCCAACTTTAGACAACCTCCTGCATCACAACCCCATCCACACATGCCATCTCTCCCATCCACACTTGCCATCTCTCCCAATGAAGTCCTGATACCAAGCCCTTGCTGGTGACCATGGGTCTGTTCACCGTACCCAGGAACCCCAACTTCAGTGCCATCTTTATTCCCTTCCCGCTTTGTACCCCACAAATCATGTATGGGGCCAACCTGAAGCAGGAAAGGGAGGATTTCAGCATGCGGGCCATCCCCTTCCTCAGACTTTTATTGGTACCATCCTGCCCCTGGCCATAGGCATACTGCTGCCAAACTACTCTGATCTTGCTTACAACTGTCCCTGGCTCCCTATTCCCTTCCCATTTAACCACAGACTCCTCACCCTGGCACTCAAGATCTTGTGTAACATGGCCCCAACCTAATTGTGCAGCCCTGCCTTCTATTTCCTCCCCATCACAGCCAATGGAGATTATTCCCTGGGCCTCGAGCACCCCCACCCCGCATCTTTCTTGTCTCTCTATTCTCGCTGATGCTACTCTATGGAAATCCTTCCTGTCCTCTGGGACTTGTCCCAAATGTCCCCTCTGACAGAAAGCCTTTTCTAGTTCCCCACTGAGATACAGTTCCCTCCTCAGGGATCCCACACAGGTCTGCCCAGATCATTTCCTGCTGGGCCAATCAGACCCCCGACTAGACAGGAAGTTCTGTCCCCCTTTTCCCTCTGTTCCTGTCACATTACAAGGCTCTGCAAATAATAGGCACTTATAACTTTGGGCTTCCCTGGTGGCTCAGTGGTAAAGAACCCACCTGCCAACGCAGGAGATGTGGGTTTGACCCTCAGGTCAGGAAGATCCCCTGGAGAAGGAAATGGCAACCCACTCCAATATTCCTGCCTGGGAAATCCCATGGACAGAGGAGCCTGGCGAGTTATGGAGACACAAAGAGTTGGACACGCTAAGAGACTAAACAACAACTATGGATCAGAATGGAATCAAACTGATACCTGAGCCCAAGATCATACATAAAGTCCCAGGGAGGGTGTATGTGTGTGTGTCTGAGTGTGTGTGTCTGGGTATGTATGTGTGAGTGTGTGTGTGTGTGTGTGTGTGTGTGTGAGTGTGTGTGTGAGTGTGTGTGTGTCTGAGTGTGTGTGTGTCTGTTCCTGTGTCTGAGTATGTGTGTGTGTCTGAGTGTGTGTGTGTGTGTCTGAGTGTGTGTGTGAGTGTGCATGTGTCTGAGTGTGTGCGTGTGTCTGAGTGTGTGTGTGTGTGACAGAGAGAGGATGAGAGAGAGAGAGCATGCTGGACTGAAAGCTGGGGATCCCGGAGCCTCTTTGCCCTGAAGACAGCATGGAGTCCTCTTTCCAAGCCCACAGGATTTGTACTTGAATCTTGGCACAGTGCAGCAGCCAAGATGCCAATCTGGCAAAGAGCTGCTTAGGAAACGCGGGCTGCTACAGGAGTCGTGCCAAGGATCCACAGCGATGAGGGCTCTGATCCATTTCTGCCGCTCAGGAAGCCAATTGGAGGCTGCCTCCCAAGGCACCAAGCAGCCAGGAGAGAAGTGGCAGCAGGTGCCCCATCTCCCCGGGGTCCCCATCAACCCTGGATGGTTCTGCCTGTGGTTTGCACACAAAACCTACTCTTCTGGGCCTGGGTCTGGTTTACTTAGGACTAGGGACACTCAGCAGCACTTGAGGGACAGAAGGACCATCCACACCCAGAGATAGCTCTCTCACAACAGAGATCTAATAGTGGCTCCTTAAAAACTAAACTAAGCTAGAGCAATTGTCACCATAGGAGCTGCCATTCCCTGAGTGGCTGGGAAGCCAGGCTCTGACAAGCTTATTTCATCCATTTTTTATTGCATCCTCTCAACTGCCCTGCATACGGCAGGTTGTTCTCCATATTTTTAAAATGAGAAAAGCCGGGCTCTGGGAAAGTGAGCCACAAGCACAAGGTGACAGCGCTGGCGAGTGACAGAGCCCCCCTCGGGGTCTGGGTTTTCTCTGCACCCAGCACACACGGACAGTCAGGTCCTTGCACCCCCTCACCCATCCTCTGAGCTTCAGTGGGGGGTTGCTTGCCTCTCCCATGTAATCTCCTGCCATTGCTGTGAGTGTAGTCAGGGCCCAGGAGCCAGGCCAGGCTCTGGCAGCTAAGAGGAAACTGACAAAGGAGGAGGAAGGGGTTTGTTTCAAGCCCTCATCCTGTCCCCATACTGTGTGAAGTTAAACTGCCAGAGAGGTCTCCATCCAGAAGCCTGCAGGGATGCAGTGTCACATGCAAATGAAGGCAGTTAATGGAGTCTGGAGCCTGCTTTGACTCCTGAGCCCCAACCCCCTCTCCCCACAACAGCCTTGCATTTAGGGGCCAGGAGACTAGGCGGAGGCTCCTGCCTACCCGCCTGGCAGACAAATGTGAGGCCTGAATTCCTCCTTTACTGATCAGCTCACCCGATGCTTGATGGGTTGGAGGGGAGAGGGGGGCAGGTGAGGGGTGGGAGGTGGGAGCAGGGCTGGCTGAAAAGGGTTAGATGGGAATCCCAGGCCAGGGATATCAGTGAGGCTCTAATGGAGCTGAGGGGTTATGACACTCAGTCCAGGCTGTGAGCCAGACAACCACCCATTGGGAGAACTTAGCTATCAACCCCTACCCTTTCACCCTGAGTGTGAGTGTGACATCTTGAGTGTGAAAGTGACACATTTGAGCGACCATATTTGGTAGACATGTTTCAGGGATTCTCTAAACATTTGATTCTAGCCTTAATTTTTAAATGTTTTAAAACTATTTTGCAAGCTGCAAGTCGCTCAGTCATGTCCAACTCTTTGCGACCCCATGGACTATACAGTCTATGGAATTCTCTAGGCCAGAATATTGGAGTGAGCACCCTTTACCTTCTCTAGAGGATCTTCCCAACTCAGGTCTCCCACATTGCAGGTGGACTGTTTACCAGCTAAGCCACAAGGGAAACCCAAGAATACTGGAGTGGGTAGCCTACTCCTTCTCCAGGGCATCTTCCTGACCCAGGAATCAAACCAGGATCTCCTGCATTGCGGGTTGATTCTTTACCAACTGAGCTATTAGGGAAGCCCATACTGTAGGTAAACTTCAATCGTGTCTATCTCTTTATGACCCTGTGGTCTGTAGCCTGCCAGGCTCCTCTGACCATGGGATTCTCCAGGCAAGAATACTGGAGTGGGTTGCCATGCCTCCTCTAGGGGATCATCCCAATCCAGGGATCCAATCCACGTCTGTCATGTCTCCCGCATTGGCAGGCAGGTTCTTTACCACTAGCATCACCTGGGAAGCAACAGCCACTCTCAAATGCGTTCTCTACCCAATTTTAACTCGGGCACAGCCCCACCATAACTTGGGCTTCTCCTGGGTCAGTGAAGAGTGTTCCAGGGATGAAATGTGAGCAGTTTAAAAGAACTGTTGACATCTGCTATGACTTATTTACACTCTCCAGGATTTTCTGAGCACCAACGACCAAGAGCCAGTTAGAGGCTCCACTTCATATTGGCAAATGCAACTGACATCCACTGTCTTCTTTTAGACCATTGAGGATAGCTTCTCTTTTTGTCACTGATTTACTTTAAAGTAGGCAATATGGTACATTGGGTGTAACAGAGGTTGCATAGCACCTCCAAGGAGGAGAGGCTGAAGACAGTCTGGTGAAAGTAGGGCTTGAAGTTGTATCTTCATGAGATGGAAAAAATTTTGATTTGGGGAAGAAATTAGTGGTGGTGGTGGGGTGCCACACTGCTCTTAAAATCACACCTTTTTTGGTCTTAGTACTGAGATTAAAGAGCCTCTTGTTGAAGGTAAAAGAGGAGAGGGAAAAAGCTGACTTAAAACTCAATATTCAAAAAACTAAGATCATGGCATCTGGTCCCATCACTTCATGGCAAATAGATAGGAAAAAAATGGAAACAGTGACAGACTTTATTTTCTTGTGCCCCAAAATCACTTTGGATGGTGACTGTAGCCATGAAATTAAAAGAAAAAGAAAAGCTATGACAAAACTAGACAGCATATTAAAAAGCAGAGACATCACTTTGCTGACAAAAGTCCATATAGTCAAAGCTACGGTTTTCTAAAAGTCATGTATGGATGTGAGAACTGGACCATAAAGAAGGCTGAGCACAAAAGAATTGATGTTTTTGAACTGTGGTGCTAGAATAGACTCTTGAGAGTCCTTTGGACTACAAAGAGATCAAACCAGTCAATCCTAAAGGTAATCAACCCTGAATATTCATTGGAAGGACTGATGCTGAAGCTCCAATACTTTGGATACTTGATGTGAAGAGCTGACCCACTAGAAAAGACCCTGATGCTGGGAAAGATTGAGAGCAGGAGGAGAAGAGGGCAACAGGGGAAGAGATGATTGAATGGCACCACCGACTCAGTGGACATGAGTTTGAACAAACTCTGGGAGATCGTAAAGGACAAGGAAGCCTGGCATGCTGCAGTCCATGGGGTCACAAAGAGTTGGGCACAACTCAGCAACTGAACATCTGGGATTATGGATAAGATTTCATGGGAAATGACTGGCCCTGCTCAATAAATAAATAAATAAAACAGATGGGAAGCATAATGGAAGCAGACTACTGGATCACTGAGTTAGATTAAATGGTCTTCAGGGCCCTCTGACAAGGGAGCCTGGGAATTTATGATCCATGGTGACAAGATCCTCCATCTGTTTGTCCATCCAACTGACAGCGCCCTGTGGGGAGGGATGACATCTCATATCCTCCTGGTTCTGGAGCGAGCCCCCAGGGGCCAGGGACAGGTGGCAGGGACAGGACATATTTGTGAATGTTCAAAGACAATATGTGGGACTTCCCTGATGGTCCAGTGGTTAGGACACTGCACTTTCATTTTGGAGAGCATGGGTCCAATCCCTGGTCAGGGACTAAGCTCCCGCAAGCTCCTTGCCAAAAAAAAGAGAGAGAGAGACACACAGAATAAAACACAATCATGTGTGATGATAAGAAGTTCACTCCTGGGCCAGCCCTCCCTCTCACTCGATTTCAGAGGAGCTCTGCCTTGCTCTGGCCACCTCTCCAGTCATGCCTGACCTCCAGCACAGGTGAGATCCTAACCCACCGAGCTGCAGGGATGGGCATCCTGAGACCAGCACTGAGGTCTCTGGGATGACTGGGGCACACCTATCTTTCAAGGGCTCCTCAGAAAGGGGTGCACAGTGCTGAGGGGTCAGGCAGCTGGAGAGAGAAGGGTTCTAATTCCTGCCACATCCCTGGCCACAGCTCAGGTCTTAAAATGATGCTCCACACAGAAACATTCTAACCCTCTTTAACTCATAAGAAACTGGAAGGTCGGGACTTCCTTGGTGGTTGAGTTAGGAATCCATCTGCCAAGGCAGGGGACACAGGTTTGATCCCTGGTCGGGGAACAAAGTTCCAACACACTGCAGGGCAACTAAGCCTGTGTGCCACAACTAGAGAGCCCACGAGGTGCAACTACTGAAGCCCACCTACCCTAGAGCCCACACCCTGCAACAAGAGAAGCCACTGCAATGAGAAGCCCAAGCACTGCTACTAGAGAGAAGCCCTGGCTCGCAGCAACTAGAAAAAGCTTGCACACAGCAACAAAGACCCAGTGCAGCCAAGATTAAATAAAATAAACAAAATAAAGAAAGAAACTGGAAGGTAGCTGCCTTCTGCTAAACCTAGACTAGAAGAGACCTCTACCCTTGGGAAGTCAAGAAACATCTCCATGGGGATCTTGTTCCCTTTAGAGAACCCAGCCTTACTCTGGGGTAGTCTGGAAGTCAGTATTCTTGGGCTCAGGTGTTGAGCCCTCCCAGCTCATGGGAGAAGTGGGTCTGGGGTTTTGTGGCCTTCTGGGCATCTCACCATTCCCTTCTGGGGACCCTGACACTAAGGGGTGGAATTCTGTCCAGAGCAGCAGTCTCAGGTCAGACTGGCCTCCAAGTGGGTCCCATGTTCCCTGCCGTGCAACGTTCCCTGCCATGTTTCCGATAACCCAGACAACTTCCGGTGCTGCTGTCTGCCCTGGCCCTGGCTTATCACCAAAACATTTGCAGCTTTGTGATCAGAAGGACAAATCGGATCACTAGCTTTCCAGCTTAAAACTCTTCAGGGGACATTTCCACAACACATACAGCAGACAGAGATCAGCTCCTTTACACACAAAGAACTTTCACCTCACTTTCACACCTGGGAGCCCCAGGGGCAGCGTTTGTATGCCCAGAACCCCAACTCAGTAGTGCTCAGGACAGACTTTGTTAGAAGGAATGCTCTAACTTGGAACTGATCTGCCAGACTCTTCCCTCTGATGCCTCATGGCTCAGTCACACACTTTCTGGAATGGTTGGAATTGAACAGTGGAGATGGCCATTCCCAGGTCCCCCCTTCTGCTCTTAGAACAGTGGGGCCACCTGGCAGTCAGCTCCACAAATCTGGAATTCTAGTTGGGGGTGGGGGTCTTAGAGGTCCTGGTTCCCTAGGAGCAGATTCCTATCTTCTTTAAGGGGAGCTGATTCCCCCAGAGCTGGAAAATGAGAAGTTGTAATTGTTCAATCAAAATAGTTATGTCAGGCTTCCTTGGTAGCTCAGTGATAAAGAATCTGCCTGCCAATGCAGGAGACATGGGTTCGATCCCTGGTCCAGGAAGATCCCACATGCCTTGGGGTAACTAAGCCTGTGTGTCACAGCTATTGAGCCTGTGCTCTAATGCCCGGAGCCACAACTACTGAAGCCCGCTTGCCCTAGAGTTCATGCTCTGTAGGAAGAGAAGTCACGGCAATGAAAAGGCCACACAACACAGCTGGAGAGTAGCCCCCGCTTGCCGCAACTAGAGAAAAGTTTGTGCAGCAACAAAGAACCAGCATAGCCAAAGATAAACAAATAAAAAAATAATCACAAAATAGTTCTGTCCTCAATGAGGGTGGGGGAGGGGGAGCTGGATCTTAATTTCACCAGCTGGGCTCCTCCTAAGGCAATTTGGGACCAGATTTTGCCTCTCTAGCCCCTCCCACAATCCCTCCCACCATCACACCTCATCATAAGTCATAATTTCCCTATCTGTGAAATGGGATTATTAACCTGTCATGAGATTTGACTATTTAGGAAATTAGAACTTCTGTGTGTTTGGAGGAGGGGACATTTCTAGGTACGGAAGGAACTCAGGCAGTGTAGGTGGGTGGGAAGGTAGCAAAGATGAGCTTACTGGAGGGTGTTGGGGGTGAGACTTGAAACAGCTGCCTTGGGTGGAGGGTGCTTGTTGGCAGGTTGACCCTGACAGTCCTGAGCTAGTCCCTATCCATCTATCCTGCCTCTCTGAGGCTCTGCACCCTTAAAGTGACACCTGTTCAACAGGAAGGGGCCTCTCAGCCCCTCCCCAGGCTTCAGAACAGCCAGACCCCACCCATCCTGCACAGGTCTGCCAACCCGGCTTCACACAGAGAATTCTGCTTCTTGACCATGCAGCACCAGGATGGAGAGTGACATCAGGTAGTCAGCACTTGCTGATCCCCTCTGGGTGCAGAGCCTGGGTGCCATGCAAGGGAAGATGCTCCAGTCTGAACACCTGGTCCCTGCTTCTGGAAACTGCCAGTAAACTCTGACTGGGACAGAAACCCTGCCCTGGGGAGCTCTCATGGTTAACAGGGAAGGTCTAGGTCTCACCTTGGAGGACTCTAAGACTGATGAGAAACAGCTGCTGTCCTCAGGGAGCTCTTGTTTGAGTAAGAAAAGCAGCCTCCATCCCAGGAAGCCTCCAGTCTAATGGGGGAGATCTGACTGCTTCCCTTAAGGATTTCCCAGTCTGCAAGGGGACCCACAACTCTGGCCTCGGATGTTCCCAGGACATGGGGAAAACTTTGCTGGAGGGAGCTTCTAATCTGTGGGTAAAAACACAGTCTTTGCCATCTAGAGGTCCCCACTCTGACCCGGCAGGGAGGCCGCAGGCCCAGTGACAGAGGGAGGCACAGATATAATTATTACTGATTCAAACACACACATGTCAATCCAAACCCATTTTCTGAGCCACGGGAGAGCCCCCTGAACAGACCGAAATGAGCTATGTGACCCCGGTCGAATCATTTAACCCCTCTGAGCCTCAGTTTCCTCTCCTATAAAATGCTGGAGGTTTCGAGAATGAAGGGAGGTAAAGATATACAGTGAGTGGTACCCAGTAAGGCTGCAATAAACAGTAGCTGCTGTTATTATGAGGAGGGGAAAGAGCAGGCGTGGGGCTTGGGGGTGGGTTCCTGGAAGTGTTCGTGCATCTGTGCCTGCATGTGCAGGGGGTGGACACAGGTAGCCCCGTCCTCAGTCCTCAGTGGGGTGATTGATGGCTTCGGTGGGGCGGGTCAGCACAGGCCCAGGCCCGCCTGGAGGGGACCATTGTCTTGGCAAATGAGGTTTGGCTTCCCCACAGGGGCAGCTCCATCTGCTTTTATTTTTTCCATCAGCAGCCTTGGGAATTCCCACCCTCCCAAGGCCTCACACCTCACAAAAATCTATGTAAGGGTATTATTTTGGGGGGAAGGTGGGTGGAGTCCTACCTCCTGCTACATTACAGGTACTGGCCAGCCCTCCTCCTCCTCTCCTAAGCCATCCCCTTGGTGCCCTCATCCCCCAAATGTTATTATCTTGGTTCCCAGACAATTTTGTTGGACCCATCACTTAATCATCAAGTGATAAAATGCCTGCTGTCAGTTCTGGAAGAGGCCAGTGTGGGGCAGAAAGACACCTGGAGTCAGGCAAGCCTGGCTGTGCATCCTGGCCCCAGCATTTAATAGCTGTGTGACCCTGGGCAAGCCAACTAACCTTTCTGGGCTTCAGTCCCACATCTGAAAAGTCAGTGTTTGGGTATTATTTACAGGGCATCGACTATTCTTAAGACTTAGGGCTTTATGTGTATCATCTAATTTAGCCCCTTGAAGTGGACAATATTTTTCAGGTAATAATGACAGTAACAGTGGATCAACATCGGGACAAAGATTTGAAGGATTTGCTCAAGGTCACACAGTAGAGTGAATGGGAGAGTGGGGATTTGAACTTGTGGCCACCTGACTTCAAAGGCCACATTTTGACCATGTCATCTTATGCTTGCTGCTGCTACTGCTAAGTTGCTTCAGTCGTGTCTGACTCTGTGCGACCTCATAGACGGCAGCCCACCAGGCTCCCCCGTCCCTGGGATTCTCCAGGCAAGAATACTGGAGTGGGTTGCCATTTCCTTCTCCAATGCATCAAAGTGAAAAGTGAAAGTGAAGTCACTCAGTCATGTCCGACTCTCAGCGACCCCATGGACTGCAGCCTACCAGGCTCCTCCGTCCATGGGATTCTCCAGGCAAGAGTACTGGAGTGGGGTGCCACTGCCTTCTCCTTACTCAGTAACTAATACCAGTGCCGATGCTGTGACTTTTAGATATGACAAAATGGGGGCCTTAACCCATAGGCTGGCACAGAGGGGGGTCCTAAAAACTTGAGGTTCTGCAATTATGTCATCCCAGCTGCTCTGGATTCTAGTACTTGTGCCCCTATACCCACTCAGGAAGATATCTCAGACAGTCAATGCCAGGCCATGGTGTTGTAGTGGGGGGGGTGGCTGCCAAAGCTGGGAACTGGCGTGGGGGCAGGGTCTTTCCTGAGGAGACATGTGCTCCATGGGGCCCCTTGAGAGGAAGGGCTGGGGTTGGACAAACAGAGGGCATGGTGCAGCAAGAGAAGGGAATCTCACCTGAAGGAGCGAGTGGAGTGATGCCCGATGACTCCTCCTCACCCCAGGAACATGCCCAGCTCTTGCTCACCCTAGAATACGGAATCAGGGAGGCCAGGATGCAAAATCTCTCTCTGTCACATTTCTGGCTGAAACAAGTGAAGGTGTGGGCCACACAACTGCTAAGCTAGTCTGCTGAATTCAGGCAGCTGCTTCCCTGTCTGGTCTATTTCCTCTGTTACAATCAGGCACAGAAATCATCCTCAACTTCTGGAGGCACGCAGAGGCCCTGATGCCACAGGGACTTTCCAGGAGAATTGCTCCCTCTCCAACTGCCCCAGCTCTGGTCCTTTGCTCTGGAGCCCACTCTGCCCCTGGCCTGGCCAGCAGGATCCAGTGGAACCCAGGGATAACCTATGGTTTGCAATTTTCATCCCTGTCCCCTTAGCCAAGGATTCCATTCATCAGAACAAATATGGACAGAGCACCTGCTGTGTCTCAGGCACTGGGACAGTAAGTGGAACAAGACCCACCCCGCCCAGGGAAGTGCAGCCCAGGAGAGACAGGGAGGCAAAGGGGAAGCAGGAGGGCTTCCCACAGGATGGGCCATCTGACCTTGGCCTGCAAGGGGAGACATTTCAAATAGAAGGAAGAGTTCAGAGTCCATCAGGGCATGGAGATGACCAGCCTTCTATCATGGCTGAAAACTCTGATGCTGATGGGGGCATGGTGGGAGGCAGGCACGGTCGTTAATTTAGTGGAAACAAGGAGCCATTGAGGGGTTTAGGGATAGGGAGAGCGGTGGACTGAACGGTGAGGAAGGCAGTGAAAGTGGCAGGAAGGGTGTGCACAGGAGTCTGGACGGTGTACGCGTGGGTGTGTGTGTTCTCAGTCCCATTCTTGCCTCTCTAAAGAGAAAGGCTCTGGCTGCCAGTCCTGGCTGGGGCTGAAAAACCCAGCTAGGAGAATCCAGAACCTGCCAGTCAGGCGATGTTATAAAGTTGCCCGCATTATGCCACTAAGTCCACATCACTGCCTAACTCCTGGAGTCGTGTGCCACCTGTCGTGATGACACAGATGGTCAGAGGGTTTGAGTGATTCCCCAGCAGGTTCAGGGTCCAAAAGACAATCCCCCCAGAGGAAAGGAAGTGGCTTGTAAGTGAGAGACATTGAAAAAGAAACAGAGGGACTTCCCTGGTGGTCCAGTGGCTAAGACTCTGCACTCCCAATGGAGGGGGTTCAGGTTCCATCCCTCGTCAGGGAACTCGGTCCCACATGCTGCAACTACAACCTGGGGCAGCCAAATAAATACATATTTTTAAAAAACAAACAAACAAAAAGAAATGGGTACAAGATGGAGATTTGGAATTGGCAATGAGGCACACGGATGTCTCACAATCAATGACCAGCTATTGACAACATCAACAGCCACATTGATCTCATTTTGAAAGCAGAGGCCCCTTTTATTCTGATTTTTAAGCTCTGATTTTAGGACAAGGAGAGAAGAGGAGGGAGAGAAAGAGAGAAGAGAGCTTGGAAGAGTGTGTAGAGGGAGGTGATTGTGATAAGGGAGGGGCCATAGTCAGGTTTCTTTTCAGGGTCTCTAAGCCTTGAATTTTGGATCCATTTCCCCCTTTCTGTGGAGCCTCGTCCCCACCTACCCAGAGACTGTAGAATCACCCATGGCCACCGAGTGCCTGCTGCACAGACATTCGATATGGTAAAAAACCGTTTCCACACACATCCCTGTAGGTGGGTGCTATTATCCCCGAGTTATCAAGGAGACACTGAGGCTCAGAGAAGTACGTTCCTTTGTCCAGGATCTGTCCCTCAGCCTCCGTCTGCCTGACTCCGGAGGGGTACTGAACCAACACTAGGGCACTTCTTCCATGCCACCAGGCTGGGAGGTGGGCAGCGTGGAAGAGTGCTCTGAGCAAGAGAGCAGACCGAGGCGAGGGCTGAGGGAGCACCCAGAGGAGCAAGGGAGGACTTAGCGGGAAACCCAAGAGGCCTCACGTCTCAAACCTGGTTCCCTCAGGCGCCTGAGACCCCGGTGCGCGGTTGGAGAAAAGCAGGCAGTGGGCCGGGAGAGGGCCTGAACCGGGGCCAGAAGAGCTAGCCCAGAGCCGTCGGGATCACTAGGGCGCGGAACTGGTCCGGGTCAGGATGGGAAGGCGCGGGACCACCCGCAGTGCTGGCCGGGGTGGGGGCGCACCTAGAGCCTCCCTCTCCCTGTACACACTCCAGCCCGGTAGGTAGCCTCGCTAAAAGCCGAGGACACTCCTGCCAGCTCTGCCCGGGGCTCGGGGAGTCTTTCGAGCTTCTTCAAACGACGTCAGACTGGGATCCTCAGCCCGAGAGACCACCCTGAGACTCAGAGACAGAGAGACAAAGAGACAGGATTCCACAGGGAGAAGGCTAGTGCGGAGGAGGAGAGTGGGCGAGAAATGAGTCCGGGAGAGCGAGGCGAGGACGCACGCGAGGCAGTGTCAGAACGTGGAAAAGTCGGTGCCCGGAGGAAGGTGGGCAGACGAGGAGCCCAGGAGCAGAGCCAGGAGCTGAGGGGAGACGCGTCGAGGAGGGGAGGCGGCGGACCCACCGACCGACGTGTCCGAGGGCCGGGAGGACAGGGAAGAAAGCAGCATCCTCACTTCCAGCCTCGGTCCCCAGCGCGCCTGGCTCCTGAGCGCTCCAGGTAGCCCACCTTTGTCCGGGCGCGCAACCAGGTGAGGCAGGAGGGCGGGGCCGGGGGCGGGCCAAGGCCATGCCTTACCTGTCTGACCGGCGGGGCGGGGGCCGAGGGGCTCGGGTCCGAGCGCCTGCGGGAGCCGAGCGCAGCAGAGGGCAGAGTCTCGAAGCCAGGACCTCGCGGAGAGGTGCGCGGGCGGCAGGAGGATGTGCCGAGGCTGAGCGGGGCTGGAGGGAAGGGGGAGGGGGACGGGCGGGAGGGAAGGGGGCGGGAACACGGGGAGGGGAGAGGGAGGGGTGGCGGGGAGAGGGCTCCGCTGCCCCCAGCCGAGGGGCAGCCCTGGGCCGAGCCGGGCCCAGCGCGCTCCCGGCCAGCGCGCCCTTGCCAGCTGCGCTCGGCGTTCCGGTCCGGCTCCCCAGAGGCCTAGCCGCCGCCGCCGCCGCGAGGGCGCGGGGCAGACAAAGAAGGTAGACAAAGGCGGGCGCAGCCGGGCGGCCTTGCGGGCACCGGGAGAGGCGGGCCCACTCCTCCCGGTGCAAGAGCCGCCTCGGCGCGGCCTGGAGCGCGTGGGACGGGCGGGGCGCGGGCAGCGGTGGCGCCTCTAGAGCGGCCCGTTCGGGAGCGGGCTACAAAGGGCCGCGGCAGGGGGTCCCTGGCGGACCCCAACAATGGATCGGGGCTGAGCGCTTAGCTGCGGCGAGTCTGGCCGAGCAGGGGCCGGCGGTTCTCCAAAAGGATTATTCCGCCTAGGCTGTCAAATGGGACGGAAGAAACGCCCGGTACGAGGAAGGCGGGACCGCGCACCGCGGGGCTTTTGCAGCTTCGGAAAGTGAGCGGAGTTGGGGGCGAGGTTCTGGGAGGGGTCGCTCTTCCATGTGGGATTCTAGGGGGTCTTTAAAGCTCTATCAGGTGAGACTCGGGCGCACTGACGGCTGCACTAGAGCCCCCTCCCCACTCTCACACCCTGGGAGGGAAGGGGAAAAAGACAGTCCCCCTACCTAACACACACACACACACACACACACACACACACACACAGTCCGCTTCTCGCCACGCCCCGTCCAAAATAGGTCTGACGCTCCAAAACCCGGTCCAGGCAGGACAAAGCCAGCGCTCGGGGCCGGCTCATTCATCACTCGCAGAGTGCCGACCCTGGGAGTCCAGGAATGCTATGTATGGGTCCCGCGGCCCCCATAACTCACGGCGGGGTCAGTGGGGCCACCAGCACAGCAAAGATCAAAGAGCGGTGGGGCGGGCCGGGTTTGCGCGAAGCATCAGTCTTGCCTGGCCCCCAGAGCTGTCCCAGCGGCTTCCATTTCGACTGTCTTCTTTCTCCAAAGGGTGGCAAATTATGGCTCAGAGGTTTAAGAGCTCCGCTCTGTAGTCAGGCTAGATGCCTGGTCTCCTTTTCTGATGCCATTCCCCTTCTCCTTCAAGTGGCCTAACCTCTCTGAGCTCACCGCTAGCCCTAACTCTCAGGCATCAAGGATTAAGTGCAACGGCTGTGTAAGGAGATAATGTTCCTCAGGTCCTGGCCCCACAGCATATGATCTAGAAAAATTATCAACTATTGTTATTGTAATAGGAATATTATCAGCCTGTGGGGCTCCAGTATGGATTGGGTTATGAGCTGAGCAGAGACATGATCTGATTTGTTGTTTAGTTGGTAAGTCATATTCTACTCTTTTGTGACCCCATGGACTGTATAGCCTGCCAGGCTCTTCTGTCCATGGGATTTCCCAGGCAAGAATACTGGAGCAGGTTGCCATTTCCTTCTCCAGGGGAATCTTCCTGACCCTGGGATTGAACCCGAATTCAATCTGCATTGGTAGGCGGATTCTTTACCGCTGAGCCACCAAGGAAACCCTGCATGATTTGATTCAGGTTTTAACTAACGGGCTCTGATTCCCAAAGTTAAGAATAGACTGCATTTGGCAAGGACAAAAGCAGGGAGACCAGCTGGAAACTGCGGCAGAAAAGAGGCAGTGGTAGCTTGGGCCTGGGAGGACGACAGTGGGCATGATCCCCCCTGTCCAGGATGAAGCTGTGGCCCAGCATTTACTGAACCAGAAGTGAATTATTGGCTCCTCTGGTTCCAACGCTGTTGTGATGGATATTCATCGGTAGGGTGATCTTTTGGATTCTGTTCTCTGGGGCCTCCCAGAGTGATGCTGTGGAGAAAAGTAGATGTTAGGAGAAGTCTGGAATCCTGTCCCATCCAGGTTTTGGTGACTCTGGGCCTCAGTTTCTCCATGTTTGAATGGCCAAAGTGGAAACAACTCAAATACCCATAGCCTGATGAGTGAATAAACAAAATGTGGTATATGCATGTGGTGGAATATTGACCACAGAAAGGAATGAAGTACCAATACATGCCACAGTCTGGATGAACCTTGAATACAGTATGCTATGTGAAACAAACCAGACATAAAAGGCTGTGTATTGTGTGATTTACATAAAATGTTCAGAATAGGCAAATCCATAGAGACAGAAAGTTTTCTAGGGGATGGTTGCCAGGGGTTGGGAGAAGGCGAGAGTAGGAAAGTGGCTGCCAATATGTGTGTGGGTTTTTCTTTTTGGAGCAAAGAAAATGTTCTAGAATTAGATATTGGCAATGGATGCACAATTTTGTGACTATATTAAAAACCACCGAATTGCATGCTTTAAAAAGGATTCTTTATTGAATTATATTTATTATTTATTTAATTATATCTCAGTAAAGCAGTTATTTTTAAAAATTGGCAGTTGAGCTGGATCAAGGTCTCTTACCCTGTGGTCCAGGATGACTTCAGAGGGCCCGGCAACCCCTAAAATGTGAATAACAGTTAGTGTTTCTGTGCACTTCTGTGGATAAAGTTTCAAAGTTCAAGAAGAAATGATCTGTAAGGTCCCCCTGACCAACAAGGGGGTCAATGATACTAGAAAGTCAGCAGAACCTTGGGGAGGAAATGGCATGGGGGCTCTGCCCTCGTTGATGATATATTGGAGGCTGTCCAGTGTTACTGGGGTAGTAAGGCCAGGGCTGTGACCTGAGTCTGAGGCCAGCAGTGGACCCCAGGATCTGGGGCAGCTGTATAGGTCCGGCCTCACATCAGAAGGCCAGATGAGCAGGGAGAGGTGCTGATTTCAGCTGTAGCCCCTTATCTTTAGGCATATTTGGCCATGAGGATGTACGTTCCCCTTCAGGGCATTTGGGGGGGGGTTTCCTGCTGCCCGGGGAAATGGAAATAGCAAGAGGGGCACAGCTATGAATGTTTTGGATGGGGTTTTGAAAGGTGTGATGGCTGGTCCAGAGTGTTTGCTCTAGGGGCTTAGGTGGTGTGTGTGTGTGTCAACCTTAATATCATCATCATCACAGCCATTAATTGGGTATTTACATGCCAGACATTGTATACTTTGTGTCTTTACAAACATTATCACACGTATTCCTTGCTCAACTCTATGCAATTGGTGCTACCACGATCCCATTTTACAGATGAAGACATTGAGATTCATCTGGTTAAGGGGCAGTGGTAGGGAGAGAAGCAGCAGCCTCTCACAGCAGGGTGTGAAGGGCACCGTGGGGAGTGCATTCTGCAGCTCTTGCTTGTTTGTGAAAGCAGCTCTTCTCTGCACACCACCACCTAGAGCCCGCCCACTGAAAAGCAAAGAGGTCTTTGCTCTTCATCCAGACTCAATAAGGACTCATGTCAGGCAAGTGTCAGTGAGTCACTATCCACCATCATTTCATTCCTTCAGATTCTTTCATTCGCTCATTGGACACACATTCATTTAGAACCTGGATCTGGCCAGGCATTGGGGAGGTGCTGAACCCAGAGAATGAATGAGGCTGGGCCTCTGCTCAGGGGGTGTCCCAGCTGGCTGGGTTCCTGAGCATTGCGGTGAATCCCACTGTCAGCACTGTCCACTGGTGACAGTGGGATTGTCACCAGGCTAAACTTGGCTGACTTTCTTGTGGCTCCTCCCGCCTTCCTGTGTCTGGTGTCCTGGGAACCTTAGGCAGGGATGGGATGGATGCTATGTCCTGTGATCATCCTGGGAACAAAAGGAAATATCTTAGGGGTCTGGACACTTCATTTCTTGTTGTTACACCCTGTTCATTCATTGTGTGTTGTTCAGTGAACCCCAGGAATCTTCCTTTGTCTGTGCAGTCTTGGCAAAATTCTTACATCTCATCTTCTCTCAGTTTCAATTTAAATGTCTCTAGGGACTGAGTTTCTTTCTGTTCCTATTGAAGACCCTCAGGAACCTGCTGCAGTTAGCAAATAAGCTCTTTCTCCTCCTAAACATCTACCCTTCCTTCCCAGGTACCCTCCTACATATTGTTGTTATGGTGAAGAATATGCAAATAACTTTGAAAAACAGACTCCCAGCAAATGGGTATTCAAAAATGTAATAAATTAACTCCATAATGTAATCTAGGTCCCATGACCATCCATCATGCTGATGTGATTACGATACGAAAAATCAGATGCCGTGTGGACAGAAGTGACAGATGACTCTCACAGAACTCTCTCATGGTCCCATGCTGATTCAGCCCCCTGCCCCTGCTTATCCCCAGCTTCTTGGCCCCTTTGGAACCCAAGGTCATCAGAGGTTTAGGGAACATCTGTCCAGCCTGTTCATTTCACAAATGAGATGGAGGCCTTTTGGGGGATGGAGTCAGATTAGTTTGATCCCTCCTCATCTGTCTCCTAGCCCCCCGTCCTCTGTTAATCGCTAGCTCTGAATCCAAAGCCCCAAACAGGTATTTTTATCCAGTTTCTAGTTGACAAGGTAGGTACCCCAGGGTCAGACAAAGCTGTTTGGACCTCAGTGTCCTCACTGGAAAAATGTGAGTTTTGGGGTGTTTGTCTACCAAGGTTTCTCTGAAGTTCTTCAGCTGTGTGTGGCAGGAGACCTCTGAGTGGCTTGCACTATGTCTTCTTAGGGCAGGGGGCTGGAGCTTAGGGTCAATGGAAGGAACACTAGCATGAGTCCCCAGGTCACTTGCATTGTGCCTTGGAGGCTACTCCGAAACAGTAACTGGGCTCTGAGCTTCTGCTACCTAGAGCTCCATCCTAAGGGACTTTTCACAAGGAATTGCCCCCTTAAGACTGCCACTTTCTGTTACCAATAAAAATGCTGCATGAGCAACCTCCAGGGAGGGGCAAAGAGGGACACTCATTTCCCCCAGTTTCCCAAGTATCCACAGTGATTAAGTCTCAAGGAGCCAGGGGACACCTGCCTACAAACAAGTGAGCTGCTCAGCTGGCTCCATGTGGAAATGGTCCTCTCCTATGTGATGTGGGCAGGGTCTCCAGATCTTGGGAAGGATTGCTGTGCTGCCAGGCACATCCATTTCTAAATTAAATCCTTCATTCTATTGGGTTAAACATTGCAATATTATGAAATGCAGACTTTCCCTAAGCAATTAGGGTGGTTGCAATTCCCATACTTTCTTTGGCATCAGCCCCCTGGGAGCTTGTTAAAGGGCCAGTGCCCTATTGTGCACCCCGACTGATCTCATAGGTCTGGGAAGCCCAGGTTCCAAGTGTTTAACGGGCTCCCCGGGGATTTTGATGCAGATTTCCTGGGACTGCTTCTGAGAAATGCTCTGTTGGCATTTTTGGCTTAATGGGCCAGGTTACTTATTCTCTCCCCCATCACCACTGCCATATGAAGTGTGTGAATGCAGGTTTGAAAGCATCTGGGGTGAAAGGGGTGCAGGTTGCTGATACTAAGCAGTAAACAGTAAACTTTCTTGGCTAGATCTGTGTACCAACAGATGGGCATGATTTCTAACAAGCTTTTGTGTCCCTGGAGGTCAGAGACAAGATCCCCAGATTTCTGTCCCTGGTCTGTTGTCTATACTCCACAGCCACTACCCTGACCTTAGTTTTTCCACCTGTAAAATAAAGGAGTTGAAAATAAGTTGAAGCCCTGGAGTTAGAATAGAAGTCAGAACTGGGTTTGTATTCCAGCTGTGTGATTTGGGCAAATTAGGAAACATCTCTGAGTCAGTTTTACCATCTATGAAGTAGGACTGTAAAATGGAGGCTTGGCTGTTATTGTTAATGAAAAAATTAAAGAAATCAATACTTGAAACATAGTGGGTGTTCATGTTAGGAATTATTTTTAATATTAATATTATTTCTCAGGATCCTCTCAGCCCTTCCAGAGTCCATGCCTCTGGGGAACATTCGGGCTATAAAGTGAAGTGGCAGAAGACATCTGTGTCCACACCCTCCGCCAGTAGCTGTGTAACTCGGGCAGGTTACTTCACCCCTCTGACCCTTGTTTGGCTCATCTGTAAAACGGGGACAATAATAGCAACTGTTGCAGTGGAATTGTTTTGAGAATTTAGTGAGCTGGTTCACGGACACACTTAGCTCAGTCTCTGGCACTTGGCTTGTTCTTGTGCTTTGTGTACATGCTCAGTCGTGTTCGACTCTTTGAGACCCCATCCCATGGATTGTAGCCTGCCAGGCTCCTCTGTCCATGGGCTTATCCAGGCAAGAACATTGGAGTGAGTTGCCATTTCCTCCTGCAGTGGATCTTCCTCACCCAGGGATGGAACCCCTGTCTCCTGCGTCTCCAGCACGGGCAGGCGGATTCTTTACCGCTGACCCACCTGGGAAACGGCTCTATAAATGTCAGCTGTTGTTACGATGCATATCCCGGGAGGTTTTTTCTTCTTGGGAGGTAAAGACTGGCTGCATTTAGGCTCCAGATGACGGTGGGAACGGGGACGTCCCAGGTGCTCGCCGGTCCTCCCCTATCCCCGCCCCGGAGCCGGCGGATTCACTTTCGGTTGGGCAGCTGAGATTCCGGGGATGGTGACTTTGGAGCTAGCGGTAGATGTCGCTGTCCAGAGTGCCCGTCTGTGACCTACAGTGGCTCTCACCAGCAACACCTACCCGCCCTCGTCCTTTACGTCCTAAAGCGAGAGAAATGCCCTGAGGAGGAAAATATGTTGCGATCCGAAGTGGAGACCAAAGTTGTGTGGTTTTTTTTTGCGCTCACCTTTAATTGAAAGGAAGCGGCGTGGCGCAGCATCAGCAGACTTGGGATCATTTTGGCGCCCGGACAGGGCCCACCCCTGTGACAGCCCCTCCCTCCCGCACCCGTGGTTGGCTGAGCGGGGAGTGGGCGTGGCTGGAAGCCGGCGTTAGGACCCGGCGGAGCGCCGCGGACGTCACGGAGCGGCGCCCTGGCCGCGGGTTGAGCGGGAGGCGCGCGGAATTAACCCGATCGGTGGTCTCCCTCGCTAGGGGCCGGGCCCCTAGCCGGGAATCGAGGCCGGAGCCGGTACGGGGAGAGAGGGGAGGGGCGGGATTCTCGCAGGGGAGGAATCTAGCCTCGCAGAGGGTGAAGTCCTATTTCCAGCCTAGTTTCGCTTTCCGCGTGTCCAGTTCTACGTTCCCGGCCCTGCGCATCCAGTTGTTCCCTCTGAGGCCGCTGCCGTGCCCTTTTATGCGGGCACAACTCTGGCCTTTCCTAGCGCCACAAGACTGCAGGCCGAAGCGGCCAGTGCACAGAGGCTGATCGCAGGCGTTAGGCTGCCTCCCAGCTCTAACACCTGCGTGGGGCGGGGGTGGTGGGGGGCGCTTTCCCAGCTGCTCTGATTCTATGAGAAGGGACGGGCAGCCCTACCCGGTTTCCCTCCCAGGTCGAGGGGAGGGGTAGTGGGAGTGGGCGGGCCCTGCGGCTGCCTGGGCCTCTGGAACTAGCTCCTGCCCCACCCCCCAGGTGTCTGGAAGGATGACCACGCTCACGCGACAGGACCTCAACTTTGGTCAAGGTAGGGAGGCTGGACCTGGGGCAGGGGGCGAGGGAGGGCCAGGGCTAGCGGGCTCCCCCGCCCTCCACGAGCGCACCGGGTTCTGTCCCCCTCTCAGTGGTGGCCGATGTGCTCTGCGAGTTCCTGGAGGTGGCGGTGCACCTGATCCTCTACGTGCGTGAGGTCTACCCGGTGGGCATCTTCCAGAAGCGTAAGAAGTACAACGTGCCTGTCCAGGTGAGCCCCCACAGCCAGGTTGGGTGCACTGGGTCACCGCCGAATCACAGAGCGGATGGAGAGGGGATTTTTAACTCTCTTCCACCTTCAGGCTCAGCGCCCTCATTCCTCAGCGGCCTAACCTTGCCTTCTAGTTCACAGAAGCAGCTAATAGCTCCACAACCTCCCATCCCTCACTGCCATGGCATCTCCTTCCCTCCTCTCTGAACTGGGAATTCCCCTTGCCAGAAGTTAGGGACCAGCTCCTCTGATAAGAGTCCCCCTGCCCCGCCATCTTTGATTTTTAAAGGTCTCCTGAAGCTGATGAATGGTTAGTTTGGAGGGGATTCCTATAAACTCAGGCACCTTCTCTCTCCTCTCGTTTACCCTAATTGTAACAGTTTGTTTTAGGTTAAAAGGCACAGGAAGCAGTAAATACATGTGACTATATCATCAGCCTCTAGAAGTTCTTGCCCCTTAGAAAGCACTCAGTAAATATTAGAACAAATGACTGAACACTCTGAGACGGCAGTGGCACCCAACTCCAGTACTTTTGCCTAGAAAATCCCACGGACGGAGGAGCCTGGTAGGCTGCAGTCCATGGGGTCGCTAGAGTCGGACACAACTGAGCGACTTCACTTTCACTTTTCACTTTCATGCATTGAAGAGGGAAATGGCAACCCACTCCAGTGTTCTTGCCTGGAGAATCCCAGGGACGGGGAAGCCTGGTGGGCTGCCGTCTATGGGGTCGCACAGAGTCGGACACGACTGAAGCGACTTAGCAGCAGCAGTAGCAGTGACTGAACACTGGAAGGTGGTGGAAGCTTAAAAGATATGGGTGGGGGTGGGGAACAAAAAACAACAAAAAGATGTATAGGGAGAATGAAAAACAAGAATCAGCACTGACTGAGTACCCACTGCGTAGCATGCTTCCCTGGTGGCTCAGTGGTAAAGAATCCACCTGCCAATGCAGGAGATCGTGGTTCAATCCCTGGGTCCAGAAAATCCCCGGAGAAGGAAATGGGAACCCACTCCAATATTCTTGCTTGGAGAAGTGCATGGATAGAGGAGCCTGGTGGGCTCCAGCCCATGGGGTTGCAAGAGTCAGACCCAACTTAACAACTAAACAACACTGTATACTAGGTACTTGTCTCACTTAATCCTCCCCTTTTCTTTTTAAATGAGATCTTCCACAGATGAAGTAAGCAAAGAGGAGTTAAGCCTGAGGCCACTCAGGTCCTTAGTTCCAGATTCTTAATGTTTCAAATGGATTAAATTCCTGAATCTCGTCTCTGGAAAAATGCCCGTATACCCAAACCTCCACAATTTAGAGACATCTTAGACTCTGGAGGAGCTCAGTGGCCTCGCATTAGGAACTCCTAATGCTGTATTAAATGCTGATGTTGGGACTGAATTCTTAGGATCTTCTAACTTCTTCCCCTCTGTGGATAGTTCAGTTCTTAGCCTCATGCTGGGTAGTCTGTTTCTTAGCGGGGAGCCCTAGGGAAGAGCTGGGCCTTTCTCCAAAGGCAGGCAGGGCCTTGGGCAGCTGGAGAGGGTGTCAGGGGTCCCCCCATCAGTGCTGCAACCTCACCAGCCATCGTGGGGGTTGTGTGTAGATGTCCTGTCACCCGGAGCTGAACCAGTATATCCAGGACACATTGCACTGCGTCAAGCCACTCCTGGAGAAGGTGAGAACACCAGGCCCCCAGCCTACCCTGCCTCCAGTGCCCCTCCATGCTCCAGGATGGGGCAATGCTGGGACACTTTCGGGTCCATATGACTAATAACACCCAGAAGCCTATTCCCTGCTCTCTGGAGACCACCCTTGCCCAGGGACAGGCCCCAGGGCATGTGGGTATGTTCAAGGCATGCTGGGCCTGGAGCCTTGGTTCCTGGAATTCGCTGAGTGGGACCTGCCTTGAGGGTTTTGGGTCGTTCTCCCAAGTTCCTTTCTCTCCCTCTGCCCCAAGTTCTGTCTGGGCTTGGCCCTTCAGGGATTCCTCCCTCTATCTGTTCTGCTCCCTGAGACATCCTAGCATCACAATGGGACCCAGCATCCTTTGCTCTCCGTGGGTACCACTGGGGTGCCTGCTCAACTTCTCAAACCTCTTTCTGGGATCCCAGGGACTCTGGGCCTGGAAGCTGAGCAGGACTGAGAGTGTCTTTCCCAACCTTCCCTGGGCAGGGAGCAGGTGGCAGGGAGTGGAGTGGGCGGGGGAAAGGGGAGGCAGGGACCCAGCTCTGGAGGAGGGGGTTCTTGTCCTTGCAGAATGACGTGGAGAAAGTGGTGGTAGTGATTTTGGACAAGGAGCACCGCCCAGTGGAGAAATTCGTCTTTGAAATCACCCAGCCCCCGCTGCTGTCCATCAGGTGCGCTGCCTTGCTCCCCATCCACAGGCTCCCTAGCAATACCCCTACTCTAACCCCTTTAAGGCAACCCCCGAATGCCTTGCTAAAGGCCCGCGAGGACACGTGGTGAGGTGTGCCACCCTAATGAGGCCTGTTAGTGGCCGAGGCACAGCTGGCCACCCAGCAGTCTCTGTGGACGTCACACAGGTTACACAGAAATCCCTCCTGTATCACACCTGGAAAATCACGGCATTGGCAAATGGCTGGTCCCAACCTCATTTTATAGATGCAGAAATCAATCAACTGTGTCCTGGTTCTCAGATGATCTTGACCTGGTCACCCAGAGCCAGGACACAGACCCAGTTTCCTGACTTCCCAGTCAAGCATCCAGTCCATAGTCAACTAGAAGTTGACCTTGGGTGGCTGTGTTGGGCTGGTCAGCTGCCAGCTTCCTGTGGTAAGGTCAGGGCACTAGAATCTGTCCCTACTTGCTGTGTGGCCTCAAGCAAGCCCTGTCCCTTCCTGGCCTGGTGTCCTGGTTCTTAGACTGGGTTGCACATTAAAACCACCTACTAGGGTTCCTTATGCTCACCACCAACCGGTTCTGACTTAATTAGCCTGGGATGGGACAAGGCTTCGGTTTTAAACTCCCCAGAGGATTTTTTTTTTTTTTTCCCCAGAGGATTTTAACCATGTGGAATCAAGTAGGCAGGCCCTCAGAAGCGCCAGGCCCTCTACCCCCAGGGCTGCTTCCAGGGTTGATTGCCTGCCAGAGGGAGGGGGGATGCCCATGTGCTGGGAGAACCTCCTCCTCTCTCCTTCCCAGCTCCGACTCCCTGCTGTCTCACGTGGAACAGCTGCTCCGAGCCTTCATCCTGAAGATCAGTGTGTGTGATGCTGTTCTGGACCACAACCCCCCAGGTGTGCTCGTCCCCACCCCTTCCCTGGGCATTTCCATGGCTCCGTGTTGGCCTGTGTCCTTGGGTCCCTGCTTGGCTGCACCAAGCCTCCTCTCTTCCTTCCTGCCTTGTAGAACCCCTCTTAAGAACCCTCCTACTTGAGGAGGCCTCCCTGATTGACTCCACCTGGGGTTAAGTCTCCCTGTTGAGTGTCTTGTCTGAGCACTGGGTTCACACTCTGTGGAGCTGCCGTGCCAGTTAGGCTGTGTGGGAAAAGGCTGTGTCCAGTGGCAGGCATGGGGTGGCCGAGGCTTGACCGAACTCTGGCCTTTTTAGGCTGTACCTTCACTGTCTTAGTGCACACGAGAGAAGCCGCCACTCGCAACATGGAGAAGATCCAGGTCATCAAGGTGAGAGATGGGACTGTTGTAGGATGGTGGGCAGGAGACAGTCGGGAGGCGCTGAGAATCAGAGTTCTGTGTGAGAAGGGGTGTTGCCTTGGCCGGGTACTCATCACACTGCTTATGGCAGCGCCTGGCATCAGTAGCTCTCCTGCATCAGCTCTGTGGTCACCACCTTGTCAGCGCCCCACCTGGGCACTCAGCGCTGAGAGGAGGGGAGCCTTGATCCAGTTTCCAAACTGGTGTTTGGGGCATGTTGAGTCACTGGGGCTCCCAGGCCAGCTCAGATCTACAGACTAGGCCTTTCTGGTGGGGGAACCTGGGACTCTGCACCACAGCAATTCTCTGGTGGCTCTGATGCTTCCTGATGTCTGAGGATGCCAGTTCTGGAAGGGGAGTGGGGAGCAAAGTGAAGATGGGCAATGAGCCAGCCCCCTGCTACCCTTCCCTTGGTCCCCTCCCCAGGACTTCCCCTGGATCCTGGCAGACGAGCAGGATGTCCACATGCACGACCCCCGACTGATACCTCTAAAGACCATGACATCAGACATCTTAAAGGTGAGCTGCTTGGGGCCCCTGTGCTGAGGCCTCACCAGATGGCTTGTGGACAAAGGCTCAGGGGAAACGACAGGGCATGCCTGGCATAAGGCTCCCAATCCTTTCTTCTCTTAACCCCTGGCAGTGGCCACACAGCCCCACCCTGGGCAGAGACCCCATGGGTTCCCCAAAGGAGGTGCCCTGGTTGTCTGTCTGACTATGGTGTCTATTCCTGTCTATCAGATGCAGCTCTACGTAGAAGAGCGGGCGCATAAAAGCAGCTGAGGATGCACCTGCCCTCCCCAGTACCCCCCAGGAAAGCCACGACTGTCGGACTTTGGGGGCCCAGCCTTGGGCCGTGCTGCAGGGCCACCCTGATTCCAAGTGCTCTTACTGTCTCTGTGTATGGACCACCCCTGCCTCCAGCCCTGGGCTGCTCAGGCCTGGTTGCCTTCGTGGAGGAATCGCTCCCTTCTCCGCCAGGAGGGCAGGGAAGAATGCTGGGACCTCAGTTTCTCAGCCTTCTGGGATTTGGCCGGCCAATGCTGTCTGTCTCAAACACTGTGCTGTGAGTTGTTTCAATAAAGCGCTCCCAGGGCTGAGCCGCACTGTCACTATCTGGAGGGAAGGGGCTGCTTCTCTGCCCAAGTGCCAAGGACCTTGTAGCCCCACCCCTGGCCCCAGTCCCAGGCGAGTTCTGCTGAAAACGTTTATTACAACAAAAAGTCAGAGTTATGTGACAGTAAGCCCAGGTCAGGGCTGGGGCTGCCCCCTACAGGCTCAGCTCTTGCCTGCAAGGGACCTTTGGCACTCGGCTAGCCCAGGCAGAGGACGGATGGATGGCTGTCAGAGGACAGTCAGAGATGGCTTATGGAGATGGAGTGTGGAGGGAAGGTGGGGTGCCTCCTCTGGCCCCAGCAAGGTCTAGGGCTGCGCCATGGCGTGGGGCGGGTTCCTGGTCACCCTGTGGCTGATGACAACGCTGCTGTTGGTGACACGGGGCCCATACCAGCCTGCCCAGAACTGGGTGTCCTTGCCCCCGTGCTGAAAGAAGATGTGGCGGACTCCTGGAGGGTAATCCGAGAAGGTGTGGGAAACCTGGGGGGAGGGGAGAGACAGCAATCACTAGGACTGGAGAAGTGATGATGGCTGAGCTGAGGAAGGGAAGGGTGGAGCCAGGTCCTGCAAGGGAGAGCCTCCCGGCCAGAAGGCAGGAGCTCCAGGCAGTGGACTGGGGCATTCTGGGCCCTGGGGCTGCCCCTGATTTCCTGCCATCCTGGCCTTGGGAGAAGCAGGTGGCGAGGGGCAAGCAGGTGAGGCCTCACCTCTGTCCACTTGGCATCGTTCCACTGGTGGACGGTCACGGGCGGGGGCTCGAAGGAGGCCAGGACGAGGTAGTCGGCCGAGGCCAACTGTACTCGGATCTGGTAGGTGCAGCCACAATCTGCTCTGGGGGCGAACCTGTGGGAGGGCGGGGCTCAGGACTAGGGACCCCAAGACAGGCGGCCCTGGAAGCAGGCAACCAGCAGGCCCATTAACTGGGGCCCCGAGTTTCATTGCCCTGCTCTGCCCATGAGGCCTAGGTGGCTACAGTGCTCCCTGTGCCCCACTGTGCCCGCTGGAGTACAGTCTGCTCTGGGCCTCAATGAGCCCATCTGAGAAAAGGGGCAACTACCTTCTTGGGTGTTCCAGTGGAGATTTCAATGTAATCTTTTTTTTTTCAACCTAAAAAGCAACAGGCTCTCTACAGAGATAAAGGCCTGGGCTGTCAGATGTGTGTCACCTGTACATTTTAATGGAGGTTTGGGAGGGAGGGCTTGTGTGATGGGGCTGACACAGAGCTCAGCCTCTGGTCAGCCCCCCTGTATCCTCCGAAACCTCTGTAGCTCTGCACACCTCAAACCCCACCCTCTACCCTCAGAGTGGTGGGCCTGGTTGGCACTGGGGCTCAGCTTCTGCCCTGAGCCAGGCCAGAGTGTTGCAAAGCACTGGGCACAGAACAGGAGCTTGGGATAGAGTCGTGGGATGAACGGTTAAAGGGGCAGGGGCAGCAGACAGGCAAGGAGGCATGTGAGTATCTGTGAGGTCCAAGGAGGCTGGGTTCTGGTATCTTTTGCTCCGGTGCCTGTTTGTGACAACACATCTGTAGGCCTCAGTCTCCCCATCTGTAAACTGGGGTTAAAATCTACTGGTGCAGGGCAGTGGTGGTGGTGGGAGGCAGGTGTTGAATGAGTAAGTGCTGGCTCTGTCAGCAGGAAGGAGGGCAGCCCGTGCCCCAGGACACTGCCGGGTTCAGCAGGCACTCCCTACAGGGGATCTCAGGAAGAAAAGAGGGAGGGCTGCAGAGTGTGGGACTCAGGTGGGGGCCCCCACTCACCAGTCCTTAACCACGATGTCCGGCCGGAACTTGTCCAGTAGCTCCTCCCAGTAGCCCTCAGCTTTGAGGTCTATTATCTGGGACTTGAGACACATGCTGGGGAGCAAAGGGAAAGGCATGTGTTTGCAGGCATGGCCTGGACCCAGGGGGGTAGTTCAAGGGACCCAGCAGTCCCCGCTCGATCACTGCGGGCCAGTCACTGCTGCTGTGGACTCTGGCTCCTGCTTCCTGGCAGCCCCGTGGGGAACATGCGGGGAGCCTGACCCACTTGTGTTGGGCTGCATCCATCCCAGTCCTTAGGCCCAGTCTCCCAGCACCCTAAGGAGGGCACCTGTAAACTCAGGTCCCTAGACTGGGGACAGCCTGTATCTCCCTTGACTTAGCCTCACCACCAAAACAGGCTCCCTGCCTCCTCAATCTGCTCTCCACCCCTGCTGTCTCTTAACGTGGCTGCTGAGTTGACTCCTGCTCTAGGCAGCAGTAGACCCTGAGCTGGTTTTGGGAACCCTCTCCCTGGAGCTTCATGGGCAGGCCCTCACTTAGGCCTTGGGATTTGGCAGGTGTCTGGACCCTCCTCCTTCCACACAGCTTCTCGACTCATTCTGTCTTACTCATAGGACGTGACAAAGTACTTCTTGACTTTGGAGTCAGGAAAGCCTGTGCCGTGTGCTCCGGGGAGGCTCTCCACCTTCCACTGGTCCCCTCCGTTGGAGTCGATTTTCCAGGATTTCATATCCTCTAGGAAAAAACAGAAGCCCCAGGGAGATCCCTTGTGTGAATGCTCAGTCTGGCCCTCTCCACTTGGTCTTGGGAGGCGGGGCAGGGGTTGGGGAGGCTCAGATCTCAAGGCATGCCCCCCACGCCACTTTGAAGCCACCCTGCAAAGACCCACCCCCCACTGCTCCACATTCCGACCTGTGCTCATCACATCAGCTCTGATCTGGGACCCTCCCCTCCCACTTTCCCACTTTGTTTCTGACCGGCTAAATTCCTGACGTGAAGCTGGTGGCAAAAAAAAAAAAAAAAAAGTATAAGCAGAAATTCTAAACCAAACTTTCCTCACTTCCGTATTGCCGGCGGGGCTCTGGGAAATACCCAAGTTTCAGTTCTCAAACCACTGAATGACGCAGGGCCCGTGAGGGTAATTCTGTTCTGAACGGTTAGAGGTGAGTTCATCCCACCTCAGACCACTTTCTGGCAGTCCCCCTGAAGTCAACGTCTGGGAGGTCAACTACGGAACTGAGATCCAAGGGGAGTTTGCTGGTGGGTGGTGGGAACCTGCTGCCCTGGGCAGGACGGAGGACTCGGGGTCCGGGCATCCTCTGGGTTGGTGCTGTGTAGTAACTGTGTATTTGCGGACAGGTTCCCCACCAGGTTGGCAGAGTAGGTTTGGAGGCATAAGGCTGTCCTTTCTGTCTCCCCCGAAACAGTGATTCCTCTCCAGGCTTTCCAGAACAATCACCAGGGGAGCTTTTCCAAATTATTCCTTTGTTCCCTCTACTAGGACTTCCCTGGACTCCTACAGTGCAGGAGACCTGGGTTCAATCCCTGGGTCAGGAAGATCCTCTGGAGAAGGGAATGGCAACCCACTCCAGTATTCTTGCCTGGAGAATCCCATGGACAGAGGAGCCTGGGGAGCTATAGTCCACAGGGTTGCAAAGAGTTGGACACGACTGAGCGACTAACACTACTACACTACTCCCTCTACTAGGAGCCCACATCTATTCCCCAGGTTCCCTGGGGGCCCCCCAGCAGAGAACCGGGAGAATTCAGAAATCCAGGAGCTGGGCTACTACCCAGGGCAGGCCCACTGGGAGAGCTGAGCAAGGCTGGGTGGCCAGCTCTGCAGGGCTGGATGAGCCAAGCTGGTGGCCTGGACCTGCTGGGCAGCTTCTGAGCAGAATTGGGGGCAGGCCAGGAGACTGAGTGGGGCGCTGTCTATGGGGCTGAGGAACTTTAGTAGTCAGGACCAGACTCCAGAAGCTGGGCAGTTCTAGATCTTTGGGCAAGACACTCATCTTGGGGGGGCCTCATACTCCCCATCTATAAAATGGACCCTACCTTTTTTCTTTGGCTAACCTACATGATGCTCGTGAGAACAGAGAGAGAAAACAAGCATGAAAAGGGTTCTAAGCATACAGACTAGGCCTCTTAATCAGTTGCTGCTATATCCCAGCAGGAAGCATGATGCCTGATATGAAATGAAGGTGCTAACAAAGGGGAAAAAAATAAACAAACCCTGGCAAATATAAGAGAACGTAAGCAAAACTGGAGCCTCAAACCACGTGATCGTAGTCACCTCTCAAAATTCGTCCTCTGTATCATGAGGTGACAGGAAGATAATGACTCAGACCAGGTACATAGCCAGCTTGCACATAGCCCTTAGGCAGCAAAGACTGAACTAGATGGGAAGGGGGGCCGGGTGTATGCTCATTCATTCAACCAATGTGTCCTGAGCACTTGCTATGTGGGCACAGGGTGCCAAGTGGCAAGATCTGTCAGGCCCCAGGAACTTGAAATTTGTAGCAGAGGGGAAAAAAAAAAACAAGAGATTGAGTAATTCTAGGTTATGATCAGTGCAATGAAGGAAGGAAATGGGGCGATGTGACAGAGGTGGGGGACACTGTTTTCAGATGCAGGATCAGGGCACATCTCTGAACTGAGATCTGATGGATGAGAAGGACCAAGGGAGCGTGAGTGTTGGGGCAGGGGGGTGAGGGAACAGTCCAGGTAGTGTGGGAACAGCAAGTGCAAAGGTCCTAAGGTTCAGGAAAGGGAGGGAAGCAGCCCCTGCTCACCTTCGGCACACGGGTTGCGCAGCAGGTTCCTTCGGAGACTGCACAGAAAGTAGAAGACCTTCCAGTCGGACACAGGCTGGTCCCAGTCCTCGGTGACATAGCCCTCCCGCAGGCACTTGCGCTTCCAGAGGGACACGAGGTCAATGAGGTCACGCCAGAGGCAGCATACGGGGCGGCAGTTCCGCAGCAGCTGGCGGGCGGGCACGTGCATGAACACCTCCAGCAGGATGTTCTCAGGCAGCTGGTTGATGCTGACCAGGGCCATGGTTGCGGGGGGTGAGGTGCACACACAGGCCTGTGGGGAGCAACACTGGTCATGAGCTCTGACCAGGAAGGCGGACCCCACAGATCCCCAGGAACCCAGGCCAGGAAACATCTGAGCCCCCTTCTAGTACACGGTGGGCTTCCCAGGTGGCTCAGTGGTAAAGAATCCACCTGCCAATGCAGGAAACGCAGGAGACATGGATTTGTGTCAGGAAGATCCCCCAGAGAAGGAAATGGTAACCCACTCCAATATTCTTGCCTGGGAAATCCCAGGGACAGAGGAGTCTGACGGGCTACAATCTATGGGGTTGCAAACGGACACAACTTAGCGATTGAGTACACACATTAGCGGAGAAGGCAATGGCAACCCACTCCAGTACTCTTGCCTGGAAAATCCCATGGATGGAGGGGCCTGGTGGGCTTCAGTCCATGGGGTCGCTAGGAGTCGGACACGACTGAGCAACTTCACTTTATTTTTTCACTTTCATGCATTGGAGAAGGAAATGGCAACCCACTCCAGTGTTCTTGCCTAGAGAATCCCAGGGACGGGGGAGCCTGGTGGGCTGCCGTCTATGGGGTCGCACAGAGTCGGATACCACTGAAGCTACTTAGCAGCACACACATTAGTATACGGTAGACCCTCACAATAAAGTGGTCACATGTTATGCACATTTGAAAGAGTGCAATAATACTGATAAAGTCTTCAGGGACTAATTTTTTAAGAGGCTCCATCCCCCCATTAAAAATTAATGGCTTAATTTTTAGTTGGTGGGCCTGATGAACTGTAAGATTTTGCCAAGACCATGCTGTTGTCTGTAAGCTCTGCAAAAGGTTTCAGTGATATTTTAATGCTGTGAATTCACCGTTAGAATATAAAATCTTTATTGCATCCACAGACTAGCTCACAACTTAAGTAATGGGCTAGTCCGGAGATAACAAACTTCCTCTCCCCAAATTGTTCACTTTAGCCTGGAAAACGAATGTGATAAATATCCCCTTAAGGAGGTTCCCCACCCCACCCCCACCCCCGGACAGTTCTGGCTTGGGCTTCAGGTCACTCTGAAATGCCCAGAAACTGAAAAGCAGATTGAGGGTGAAGATATAAGATTGCTTGTGTTTTAGTTGTGGTCTTCAATGATTATCTGGGAAGATTGTTGTCTAATTGCTAAGTCATGTCCAACTCTTTGTGACCCCATGGACTGCAGTGCACCAGGCTTCCCTGTTCTGGGAAAGTAATCCCTCTCACTGCCCCAAATGGAGGTAGTAGCTGTCCTGACCTCAAAAGGGCTGGGAGGACTGAGTGGGCACAAGTAAAGCATTGAGCACAAGGCTGGTCGAGAAGTGCTCCACAGCATCATTAGCTCTTTTGTTCTAGTTTAGTTGCTTAGTCATGTCTGACTCTCCTTTGTGACCCCGTGGACTATAGCCTGCCAGGTTCTGTCCATGGGATTCTCCACTCAAGAATATTGGAGTGGGTAGCCATTTCCTTCTCCAGAGGATCTTTCCGACCCAAGAATTGAACCCAGATCTCCTGCATTGCAGATTCTTTACCAATGAGTCACCAAGGAAGCCCTGAATTGCACAGGGGTTTGGGAAAATTAGAGTGGTGTCACCACCTTGGCCTGAATCTTGCCTGGGGGGGTCATGGTTATCCAGCTGTCTAAGGGGATTCCCTCAGGGCGTGGGGTGGGGTGGGCCTGTAGCCACTATCACTCAGGCCTTATCTGCTTACGGTGGGGGGAGGGAATAGTCTCCTCCCACATGTAGGGACACTGGGGAGACTTCTGATTTTCCACTGTGACTTTGGCCAAAAAAACAGTTGTTAACGTAAAACAATAAAACAGCCGGATATTTTACCAGCAAAAGAGATTTATTTGGGAGTGGCAAGGAACTGCTTCTCTGGTGGCTTGGACAGTAAACAATTTGCCTGCAATGTGGGAGACCCAAGTTCGATTCCTTGGTCGGGAAGATCCTCTGGAGGAGGGCATGGCAACCCACTCCAGTATTCTTGCCTGGAACAGTCCATGGACAGAGGAGCCTGGTGGGGTACAGTCCATGGAGTCACAAAGAGTCAGACACAACTGAGAGACTAACACTAACACTGGCAAAGAATTGCAATTTGGGACATACAACTGGTGAAACCCTTGTAAATTTTCTTAAGCAAAGGAGAAAGTGAAGTGCAAGTCCCTCAGTCGTGTCAGACTGTGACCTCATGGACTATACAGTCCATGGAATTCTCCAGGCCAGAATACTAGAGCAGATAGCCATTCCCTTCTCCAGGGCATCATCCCAACCCAGAACCCAGATCTCCCGCATTGCAGGAGGATTCTTTACCAGCTGAGCCACAAGGGAAGCCCAAGCAAAGGAGAGGGAATTCTTTTATAGAAGAGACATGGAAGTCAGGAGGGACAGTTATAAAGCTTGCTGGATATAAATAAATAAAATATTTCAAAAAAAAAAAAAATAAAGCTTGCTGGAGGAAACTGGGAGTTCCAAATATGGTGACTTTTCAATGGCTGAGTTGTGACAGTCTCCCATTGGCTAAGCTGTTGCCAGGAAAGGAGAAAAATTTTCTTCCCTCTGCTGGCGCTAGTAGCGTTACTTCCTGCTGGAGATCTGTATTGATTCTTCCTGTTGGGATGTGTATTGACTGTCAAGTACTCCCCTTTCTGTCCTCCCCAGTCCATTTTAATAAGGTTTCCCTTGATTAATTTTCACATTTCTCCCTTTTGATCAAGATCTTTCCCCCAGAGCATCCCTGATCAAGACTCAGGGTTTTTTGTTTTTTTAACTAGCATTCAATCACCTTTTGTCCCTGGATGCCAGGAAGGACCTTTCCTGAGTGTCTTGTCCTATGTCAGAGGGAAAGTGCACATATTGGACACCCACTGTGGTCACATTTAAGTATCAAGGGGGATGGGTGGCCAAGAGGACACCTCTCAGGAATTTCCTATCTAAAAGTCTGTGTCTTATAAGAGTGAATACAGCAATTTGTTGCTATGTCACTTCAGTTGTGTCCAACTCTTGTGATCCTATGGACTGTAGCCCACAAGGCTCCTCTGTCCATGGGATTCTCCTGGCAAGAATACTAGAGTGGGTTGCCCTGCCCTCCTCCAGGGGATCCTCCCCACCCAGGGATTGAACCCGAATCTCTTTTGTCTCCTGCATTGGCAGGTGAGTTCTTTACCACTAGTGCCAACTGGGAAGCAAAGTTATGCTCAAAACTGAAGGAATTAACAAGAACTTTGGAATGACACAGTGTAGGAATAAACATGGAGTAATTAGACAGTATTGTTATCTCCAAGAAAATCTTTGGAATCAGATGTTTCATCAGTGGTACAGATTATAGGTTGCAAATGTAGAGACTCAATTGGCTAAGAATCCAGGGTCAGTTTTATAGTCTAGATGAAAGACAGTCACATCTGTGAATATTGAACCTTCTAACAGGCCTTGTCTAGACATCTGGGGCAAGCCGCCTCATTGCATGTCATCTGCTTCAATTCCAGGAAATCTTTACCTTCAGGTCACCAGATGGTGTGCAGGTCCAGTCAGGGTCTGGTGCTTTCTTTAGATGCGTCACATGAATCCAAGAGTCTCTTCTCTGGAGTCTGGCAGCACAAGGGGAGGTTAGCAGCAGCTGGGGCCTTTCCAGGGAGGCTGAAGAGAGTCCTTCTTGAGGTGTCTTTTCCAATAGATGAAATCTCTAGGTTGAAAGGTGTGATACTTAAGGTCTTCATCTCCCAAGAGCACACTATGAAGAAGATTTTATAATAAAGGCTTAATTGCTTCCATTAAAAATAACAATGCTCTGGTAGAGCAATGTTCTTCATAGTAGCTCAGCTGGTAAAGAATCTGCAGGCAATGCAGGAGACCCTGGTTCGATTCCTGGGTTGAGAAGATCCCCTGAAGAAGGGATAGGCTACCCACTCCAGTATTCTTGGGCTTCCCTGGTGGCTCAGCTGCTAAAGAATCTGCCTGCAGTGCAGGGGACCTGGGTTTGATCCCTGAGTTGGGAAGATCCCCTCAATGAAGGCATGGCAACCCACTCCAGTATTCCAGTAGCTGATGTACTTAGATTTTTGTTTTTCTGAGCTCCTCAGGCAGCTCAAATGGTAAAGAATCTGCCTTCAGTGCAGGAGACCTGCATTCGATCCTTGGGTCGGGAAGATCCCCTGGAGAAGGAAATGGCAACCTACTCTAGTATTCTTGCCTGGAGAATCCCATGGACAGAGGAGCCTATCGAGCTGTAGTTGATGGGGTTGCAAAGAGTCGGACACAACTGAGTGACTAACACACACAATATTAAAATATATCTCTTATCAGCTGTGGGGACTTGCGCAGTGACTCAGTGGTAAATGGGAGACGGAGGATTGATCCCTGGGTTGGGAAGATCCCCTGGAGGAGGGAATGGCAACCCACTCCAGGATTCTTGCCTGGAAAATCCTAAGGACAGGAGAACCTGGCAGGCTATAGGCCAGGGGGTCACATGTTATCTCAAAGTCATAGGCTGCTCCAAAGGCATACTGTCAGTATAAATGTAAGCAGTTTTGCCTTGGCTAAACTTTGAAGCCTCCATGAGAACATATAGTTCAACCTGTAGGGTAATTAAGCCATAGGTAAAGATGTTCCAAGGGGATCAAACCAGTCAATCCTAAAGGAAATCAACCCTGAATATTCCCTGGAAGGACTGATGCTGAAGCTCCAGTACTTTGGCCACCTAATGCAAAGACCCTGTTGCTGGGAAAGATTGGGGGCAGGAGGAGAAGAGGGCAAGAGAGGATGAGATGGTTGGATCGCATCACTGACTCAATGGACATGTGTTTGAGCAAACTCTGGGAGACAGTGAAAGACAGGGAAGCCTGGCATACTGTAGTCCATGGGGTGACAAAAAGTCAGACAGGATTTAGCCAGTGAACAATGAACAAAGGTGTTGCTTCAACAATATCAAAAGGAGTTGTAATAGCATACACAGCACAGTATTTACCATTTTCTCCCTTTAAATAAGGACCATCAGTAAACCATGAAAAATCTGCAGTGATTAGAGGTATCTCCTCTAAATGATTATGTAGAGTCAAAGAGTGACCTGTGAGGGTCAGGTAGTGCAGGGGTTTCGTGGTGAAGGAGGGGAGAAGAGCAGCTGGGCTGAAGTTAGTAAATGTGAAAGGGTTATGTGGGGAGCAGTCAGCAAAAGGATTTCATACGAGGTGAGGCAACTGACTGAAAAGTGTTGAGTGGATGAGAATTCAGGAGGGCTTCCACTACCTGGGGTACAAACGTGGTTGAATGGAATCCCATGGTTATCTCTTCAGTGGCCTTAAGCAGAGGGCAGTGGCAGGAATGGCTGAGACATGGGTGGAGGTCGGGGGGAGGTATTCCTGCACTGCAGGGTCCAGCTGTTGGCTACAAAACCCTGCAGGTCGATGATGGTCCCCATGTTTTTGGGTGAGTGGTCTGAGGACAGTCCCTGCCTTCTCATACACAAAGAGGAAAATGGGAAGCTGGTGATTAGGATGTTCAAGTGCAGGTGGTCTCATTAAGATTTTCTTTAAGTCTTCAAAAGCTGTATCATCTTGACCTGTCCAATTAACGGAGTCAACTTTACCGGTTTTTAATAAATCACGTAAGGGCTGAGCCATAGAGAGAAATTTGGAATCTGATTTCAATAGTAACTAGAGAGCTGAGAAAGCCTCATAACTGGTGCTTAGTTTTTGATTTGGGGAAGTTTAGGATGTCATGGAGCCTGTTGTGCAAGTGTAAGTCACTTCAGTCTTGTTTGACTCTTTGCAACTCTATGGGCTGTAGCCTGCCAAGCTCCTCTGTCCATGGGAAGAATACTGGAGTGGGTTGCCATGCCCTCCTCCAGGGGACCTTCTCAACCCAGAGATGGAACTTCACATCTCTTCCATCTCCTGCATTTGCAGGTGGGTTCTTTATCAGCAGTGCCACCTAAGAAGCCATTATGGAGCCTATCTGGATCTAAACATAGTCCCTGTTCTGAGATCAAGTGATCTAGATATCAAAGCTGAAATTGAGCAAAGTGCAGTTTTTCTTTGGAGACTTTATGTTTCAAAGTTTTAGCAAGTGAATGCTGTCTTCCTGTGAGGAGGTTTGAGAAGGAGAGCACAAGAGCAAGTCATCTATGTATTTTAACAAAGGAGAATCTGTAGAAAACTTTATATCATCTAAATCAGCTTTCAAGAAATGTGAAAAGTAAGGACTTTCTGTGAAACCCTGGGGCATCACTGTACAGGTGTACTGTTGTCCATTCCAGGTGAAGGCAAAAAGATTACTGGTTAGTTTTATCAACTGGAGTACTGAAAAATACATGCATAGATCAATCGCAGTGAAAAACTTGCTTCCACAGGGAACAGACGTCAGTAGCATGTGGGGGTTAGGAATAACTGGGTGTTGAGAGATAGCAGTGTTTGATGCTTGGAGGTCCTGGACAAGCCATCTTCAGCACCTGGGTTTTACCCCTCGGGTAAAATAGGGGTATTACAGGGACTATTGCAATGGATAATGAGACCATGAGCCTTGAAATCTTCTATTATGGGCTTTACACCTTGAAGGGCTTTTTTACTTATAGACTATTGATTAATTCTGGAGAGTTTAGAGGGATCTATTTGAATCTTAATGGAGGTACACTGTGAATTTTGCCAGTATCAGTTTGAGATTTGGCCCTTAAGGAGGGTGGTAGTTGATTGATCAGGGACAAACAATTGGTATTTTCAGAATCAGCCCCTGTAGTGTTAGACACAGAACAAATAAAAGATATCAAAAGGTCTTTTCATTTACCTGGCTGGCTATTTTGATGGCTAGTGTCAAATTCTAGAATTATTTCCACCTTTTGGGAGGAAGAAATTCTGGTATAATACTCTTCCAAGAAGCCTTAACCTAATAATGAATGGAGTTGGAGGAGCTAAGAGAATGGGTGTGTATCTCTCAAAAGGCCCAAACAAAAGGGAGAAGGCTTGGAGACAGGAGCCTGATGAAGGTTATTAGAGATCCCCTATCTGAACTGTATTAGTTCTCTGCAGTGGGGCTGAGCTCCAAGAGTGTGGCTCTGCTCTCAGTAAGGACAGAAATTCCTTCCTAATCTGGAGAGATGTTTCTTTTTTTTTTTTTTAAATTTAGATTTATTTAATTGGAGGCTAATTACTTTACAATATTGTATTGGTTTTGCCATACATCAACATGAATCCGCCACGGGTGTACATGTGTTCCCAATCCTGAACCCCACTCCCACCTCCCTCCCCATACCATCCCTCTGGGTCATCCCAGTGCACCAGCCCCAAGCATCCTGTATCCTGCATTGAACCTGGACTGGCGATTCGTTTCTTATATGATATTATACATGTTTCAATGCCATTCTCCCAAATCAACCCACCCTCTCCCTCTCCCACAGAGTCCAAAAGACTGTTCTATACATCTGTGTCTCGCATTTTGCTGTCTCGCATACAGGGTTATCGTTACCATCTTTCTAAATTCCATATATATGTGTTAGCATACTGTATTGGTGTTTTTCTTTCTGGCTTACTTCACTCTGTATAATAGGCTCCAGTTTCATCCACCTCATTAGAACTGATTCATTAGAACTGATTCAAATGTATTCTTTTTAATGGCTGAGTAATACTCCATTGTGTATATGTACCACAGCTTTCTTATCCATTCATCTGCTGATGGACATCTAGGTTGCTTCCATGTCCTGGCTATTATAAACAGTGCTGTGATGAACATTCGGGTACACGTGTCTCTATCAATTCTGGTTTCCTCGGTGTGTATGCCCAGCAGTGAGATTGTCGAGCTGATCAACAGGGAGGATTGGGAAAAGCCCCTGTAGTTCTTGGAGCCCTCTCACTGGGCATTAGAAGGATACTAGAAAGGCTGATGAGAGACGTGATGAGAAGACTGAAAGCTCCTGAAATGCTTAAATGGGTAAAAATCTTTTTTCTGATACTCTGATTCTCTGCAATACCAGAAACTAGAAGGTTTTGGATCTGTTTAGGGACCTTCACTTGCTGGAGCTGAAGATTAAGAATTTTAGAGGCCTTTCTTTCTGGTGGCTCATTTAGGAAGCAAGTAATCTGATTTACCAAATGAATCTAAGAGTGGACACAGTTTCCCATTCCATTCTCATGCTTTTAACTAAAATAAAAAGATCCCAGTCCAGTCCATTAATAAACATGGAAGTAACAGTTACCCAAGGGGACTCAACATCCGAAGGAAGTTGAATATTTCTTTTAAAATAACCTGAAATCATACAAATGCTCAGAGATTGCTTTTTCCCTCCAGAGCACCAGAAATGCTTCTAATGGGCAGTCACTGTTTAAAAACAACTGGGCTATATGATGATCTTTTACTTGTATCTAGTTTGTTTCACTTTTTCTATTTCATATTCAGTGTTCCCATTTCATCTAGTTTATGTTCTCCAATATCTCCATCTCTTTTTTTTTGATGTTCTTTCTCAAGCCTTTATCAAGTGTAGTAGAAAAGCTTTTGTATACATATACAAATATGTATTATATATACTTTAGAAAACTTACACATTTTTGCCCAACTGAAAAATTTATGACATTTTGATTCCACTTGTTTGACTTAGTATGAATAGAATGCTAGATTTTTAATTAAAAAATAGATATGCAACAAAGGTTTACTATGTAGCATAGTGAACTATAGTCAATATCTTGTAATAACACATGATGGAAAATAATTTCAAAAATAATATGTGTATTTGTATCACTGAACAACCTTGTTGTGCACCTGAAACACTGTAAGTCAACTATATGTCAATAAAATACATATATTTTAAAAAATTAACCTTAGGTCGGTTAGACTAATCATGAACAGAATAATCATCAGATTTTTGTGTGTAAGGCTGCATCTCGTTCCAGTCAATAAGCTTAGGAAAAGCTACTGTCATTGCTCAGTGGAGGTTTTCAATGAGTGTTCTAGCCTCTTGCCAAAAGGTAGGGTTTTGCTCTACTAAAACCCTTCCAGAATGTTCCCATGGGGCTACTTTCATCCAGTGCTTACTTGACACTCACCAACAAGCACATGGATTGATATCAATCTGAGAAACCAGACTGGCAGGTTTGAAAAACTGTATTAAAATCTCCAGCAAACCTATGGGGGATCCTCTGTTACTTTAGGAAACGCTTTAACTATGGCTCACAATTGGTCCAGGGAACATAGGTAATCTGGGATTTATTTCAATCCTCAGAAGATTGACTTTAAGGAGCATGTTCCGATAGGTTCAGAGCAAGGGAGCATTGGGGAGCCAGCATCCACAGACGAAGAAGAGAGGGCAGGGGAAAAAAGGCCTCAGAAACTGTTTTGTCTTTAATGTTTGCCTCAGTTACTTTGAACAATTTTAAGAAAGGAAATCTGGGGAGTTCAAAAGTTTCCTACGTTGGTCACTGATGTTCTAAATTACATCTGTTTCAGTTGGTCCATTTAGTTAAAAATGCTTACAAGGAGAGACAGTAGGTTTTTTTTTTCTTTTAACATAAAATTGCCTCAGGTCCCTGAAAAGGGGAGCACCGTCAAAACATTTTTGTATAACTAGGATCCCATTTTTCAGGGCTTTTTCTCTGGAGCAAAAGAATCATTCTTAAACAGCCCCCAGGCCAAATATCAGCACAGTTTCAATAGGAAAAGCCTGGTTCTAAAAGTAGTTGGACTGGAAGCTAGCACAGTTAGGAACAGTCTGATTTCAACATGGAGTGAGGCCTAAGGGCTAACTAAGTATGCACAGACAAACAAGGCCTTAATAAAAAAGGATGGCACCTTCAAACTGATTCCAAATAAAGCCTGTGTGTTAGTCGATCAGTTGTGTCCAACTCTGCTACTGCATGGACTGTAGCCCGCCACACTCCTCTGTCCATAGGGATTTTCCAGGCAAGAATACTGGAGTGGGTTGCCATTTTCTTCTCCAGGGGGTCTTCCTGACCTGGGGATCGAACCCGGGGCTCCTGCATTACAGGCGGATGCTTTACTGTCTGAAACTACTAGGGAAGCCCCCAAATAAAGCCTGGAGAGCTGCAGAAAGAGCGGAGCTCGGATCCAGGAGGAAAACTTACCCTCAAACTGCCAGGCTGGCAAGAAAGTAGTGAGCCCAGTGGGTTCCTTGAGTTGCGGCACTTGTTTGCTCACCAGCCTTGGAGTTGTTGGAAGATCTTCTCTGGATCTCCGTGAAACCTCCGTGTAAGTTAACCTAAAACAGTAAAATGGTCACTTTTTTTACTAGCAAAACCGGTTTATTTTGGAGCAGCAAAGAACTGCAATTCAGGCTATGCAACTTCAGCAAGCTACTTACAAGTCGTACTCCGGTAAAGGAGAAGGGACTCTAATTTTTATAGAGGAGAAGGGAAAGTTGGGTGGGGCTGTTATAAACAAAAAAATTCACTGGAAGATACTAGGAGTTGGAAGCATAATGGCTTGCCATTGGTTGAGTTGTTAGTCTCTCACTGGCTGAGCTGTTGCCAAACAAGGAGAAGATCTTTTTTGCTTTCTGTTTGCAGCAGTATTGTCACTTTCTGCCAGAAATGCCCAGTATGCCTCTTGATGCTGGGATTGTACTATCAGTTTCCCTTTATTAATTTTCACACTGTTCACAGTCTTCTCAACACATTCATCCCATAAAAAATGAGGGTGGGCACACTGGCACCTGCCCAGGAAGAAGCATTTTACTAATCCTAGAGGAAAAAAAAAAAAATCGGAAAAGGTGATGGCACCCCACTCCAGTACTCTTGGCTGGAAAATCCCATGGGCGGAGGAGCCTGGTGGGCTACAGTCCATGGGGTCCCTGAGAGTCAGACATGGCTGATCGACTTCACTTTCACTTTTCACTTTCATGCATTGGAGAAGGAAATGGCAACCCACTCCAGTGTTCTTGCCTGGAGAATCCCAGGGACAGGGGAGCCTGGTGGGCTGCTGTCTATGGGGTTGCACAGTCGGACACAACTAAAGCGACTTAGCAGCAGCAGAGAAAAAAATAAACAGATAAATAAAGTACTTTTCCCCAGGTCGAGAAGATCCCCTGGAGTAGGAAATGGCAACCCACTCCAGTGTTCTTGCCTGGAGAATCCCAGGGACAGGGGAGCCTGGTGGGCTGCTGTCTATGGGGTTGCACAGTCGGACACAACTAAAGCGACTTAGCAGCAGCAGAGAAAAAAATAAACAGATAAATAAAGTACTTTTCCCCAGGTCGAGAAGATCCCCTGGAGTAGGAAATGGCAACCCACTCCAGTATTCTTGCTTGGTAAATCCCATGGACAGGAGCCTGGTGGGCTATAGTCCATGGGGTCGCAAAGAGGTGGACATAACTTAGTGACTAAACCACCACCACCACCACCACCACAAGGTACATATAGCTCCTGCAAGGACTCACCTTCTCTCTGCTTCCTCCTCCCTCTGGGAAGGCAAAGAGTCCTCCTGACCTAGCCCCTGTCCTTCGGGGCCACTCCCTAGACCTCTACCCTAGTTTCCTGTTGAGACTCTGGCCTCGAGCCTGGCTCCTATGGTCCCCTGGTCCTTTGGGCAATGATGGAAAAATACTCCTTGTGGCCAGGTCTTCCCATTTTTCAGGAGAAATTTTAAACATTTTTTTTTTAAACATGAAATCTGTCGATTTTTAAAAGTTGGTAACTTCTAAAAGCATTGTCTAGGCCAAATAAAAGTCCCTGGGCTTAAAGTTCAGTTCAGTCGCAGTCGTGTCTGACTCTTTGCAACCCCATGAACCACAGCATGCCAGGCCTCCCTGTCCATCACCAATTCCTGGAGTTTACTCAGACTCATGTCCATTGAGTCAGTGATGCCATCCAACCATCTCATCCTCTGTTGTTCCCTTCTGCTCCCGCCCTCAATCTTTCCCAGCATCAGGGTCTTTTCAAATCAGTCAGCTCTTCGCATCAGGTGGCCAAAGTATTGGAGTTTCAGCTTCAACATCAGTCCTTCCAATGAACATCCAGGACTGATCTCCTTTAGGATGGACTGGTTGTATCTCCAAGTTAGAAGTGTCTTAACCTGTAGTCCAAAGTCTGGTCCCATGATATTGGGCTTCCCAGGTGGCTCAGACAGTAAAGAATCTGCCTGCAATGTAGGAGACCCAGGTTTCATTCCTGGGTCAGGAAGATCCCTGAAGAAGGAAATGGCAACCCACTCCAGTATTCTTGCCTGGAGAATCCCATGGACAGAGGAGACTGGTGGGCTACAGTCCGTGGGGTTGCAAAGAGTTGGACATGACTGAGCGACTAACATCAGGTGGCATTAGCGGTAAAGAACCTGCCTGCCAAAGCAGGAGACATAAAAGACGCGGGTTCGATCCCTGGGTCGAGAAGATCCCCTGAGGGAGGGCATGGCAACCCATGTTATTACTGAACCCCATTCCCAAAGCCTGACTGCAGAGGGGGTAGTTGGGGGTGGGGGGTGGGGGGTGGGTGAAGGTCATCCTGGGGCACTCTTTAAGTGGAAACGTCTACATCAGCGCTAGGAGGCAGCCTCTCGCACCTACTGGGCTTCCTGCGTACCAGTCCAGAAGCCACGCACTAGCCTTTTCTCCATTGACTCTCCCCAGAACCCCTTGAGACCCTGTTACTAAGTCCATTTCCGAGAGCGGAAGCTGAGGCTTGGGTAAGTTTGGCCTCGTCCCAGGCCCCGCGGGCGTGACGGTGACCAGAATCCCTAGACTGTCTCCTGGCCAGGGTGCTGCTCTGGAGGTGAGGCGGCAATGGCCCCGGAAGCCTAGGATGCTCCGGGACAGCCAGGTGGGGAGGCGAGGGATTACGCGCCACGGCGACCAGACCCCGGCGATTGGCTCCGCCCCCGCCACGCCCCGCCACGCCCGGAAGGGGCTCCCTCCGTCTCTCTCCGCCTGCCGCGGGTGTCGGCCCGCAAGTGACGTTGTTCTCGGGTTCGGTCAACATTGGGAGACCCAGAGACCCGCAGCGCCTGACATCCAAGCCCCATCCCGCGCCTGTCGCCCCCCTACCCGTCCCCCGGCTGGCCTGAGACCTGGGCACGGGAAGGAGCGCTCCGCGGGACCGGAGCTCGGTATCGGCCTGGAGCCTGCGGCCTCCTAGGTGCCGTGCGCTCTCGCCCCGCCCCGCGCCTGCGTCACCGCGCCGCGCTCCGGCCGCCTCCCTCTGGGCCGCTCCTAGACCTCGCCAACCCAGCGCCGGAACCCCTTCACCCACCGTGTGCCAGGGAGTCTGGGGCCGCGTCAGGGGAGCTCCAGGCCTCAAGCGTTCCCTTCTAGGCGGCGGGCGGCTCAGCGGCGGGGACTGACCTTCTCTCCTCCTTCCCGGGAAGCCTCCTGACCCAGCTCCTCCCCTCTGGGGCCACTCCTTAGACAACTACCCGGGATCCCTGGACTCCGGGAGCGAAGTGGGTCTGGAGGGAGACTGCTGAAACTCTGGCCTTGAGCTTGGCTCCTACCATCTCTCGGGTAGCCCTCAATTAACTCAAAGGTAATCCACTCTGTGTTTTTTTGTTAAGATTAAGTTAATTCTTTTCTCTATTCAGGGCTTCCCTTGTGGCTCAGCTGGTAAAGAATCCGCCTGTAATGTGGGAGACCTGGGTTTGATCCCTGGGTTGGGAAGATCCCCTGGAGAAGGGAAAGGCTAGCCACTCCAGTATTCTGGTCTAGAGAATTCCATGGACTGTATAGTTCATGGGGTCGCAAAGAGTCGGACACGACTGAGCAACTTTCACTTTCTCTATTCAATAAATAATTAGCACCTACTTCAGGGGCTTCCCATGTGGCTCAGTGGTAAGGAATCCTCCTGCCGAACTGGAGACCTGGGTTAAATCCCTGGGTTGGGAAGATCCCCTGAAGGAGGGCATGGCAGCCCACTCCAGTATTCTTGCCTGGGAAATCCCATGGACAGAGGAGCCCAGGGGCTGCAGTGCATAGGGTCTCAAGAGTCGGACATGACTGAGCAACTGAAGAACAACACTTCAGGCAATCACAAAGGGTCATAAAGGCCCGCACTGCCCAGGGGTGCCTGATCCAGGCTAGGCTGTTAACTCAGGGCTGTGTCTCCTCCAAGACAGAGTGTCCTTTGCTGACTTGCCCTACAGTTAAGTGGGTGGTGGTTCTGAGACAGGCTGGGTGGGACCAGGGACTCTTTGCTGCAGGGCTTGCACCTGCTCAGAAGTCCCCTTGAGCAACAAAATACAAAGAAACTATAAGACACTGAAAATAACTGCCTGCACACTAAGTTGGGGGAAATTATGGACTAGATACAAAAGACCAAAAATCCAGTTGTCACTTCTGAAAAGCTGGGAGCAAAAGCAAATACTACAGATGCCCCCTCGCACACATCACCAAAGGGGTGGGCAAACTACCTAGGCCACCCCTCCAGCCCAAGCCCTGGACACACCCCTAACAACCCTACCGTCACCCTATGTAAGGAACCAGCTCACCGAGCTGAGTCCCCCCACCCCCACACCTGCTCCCACCCCTGCACTCCTGGAGCTAGCCAGGGAGCAAGGAAACCTGTTATTTGATTTCTTTCCCTCCAACTCTAGTGGAGGTCCCAATAAAGGCTTATTTGAACTTCTTATCTGGCATCTTATCAATTTCTGTTGATAAGGAGAGTGAAAACCCTGGTCAGTAACAGTCCCTGCCCTGGTTGAGGCCCTAATTTAGCTAACTGTTGAGTGAAGATAATGCAACCTAACAGTACTTATTGAGCATCTACTGTGTGCCAGGCACCCTTATAAATTCTTGAAAGTGAAAGTCACTCAGTCGTGTCTGACTCTGCGACCCCATGGACTATACAGTCCGTGGAATTCTCCAGGCCAGAATACTGGAGTGGGTAGACTTTCGATTCTCCAAGGGAATCTTCCCAACCCAGGGTTCGAACCCAGGTCTTTTGCATTGCAGGCGGATTCTTGACCAGCTGAGCCACTATAAATTCTTAGGCTTTATCCAATGTCAGTAAAGCTCTGGGCAGTGGGAAAAACAGCAGTAAGTACTGCCTGTGGTGGCACTGCTGACCCAGCAAGAGGTGTAGGCAAGAGCTGCCCAAGAAACCTGCATGCCTCACTCCCCAGCTGGTGGCCAGGCCTCCAGAGGAAGCCAGTAGTACTGGAGGGCTGCTGGAGTGTGGGGGTCAGCAGCTCTTCCAACGGTCTGTCCAAGGACCCTCATTCTTCGAAGTCTGGCTCCTGAAATGTCAACCCCTCTCTGTACCTTGGACAGAGCCATACAAGTTGTACCTTCTGCAGGTCAGAGGCAGGACCTCCCATGAAGTTTGCCATTTTCCCCCAGAAAACACAGGGCACATGTTGGGCTGGGAATACCTTTTATTTGGCCACATGCAGCAGGGGTAAGACCAGAGCACAGCTCTCTTTCCAGCATGAGGGAGAGGTGGGAATGTGGGCAGACAGGGTGGGGAGGTCCTGGGAATGGTAGTTCTGAGGGTAGGGTGGGGGCCTGGAATGCTCTCCAAGCTACAGAAAGCATGGTCTAGGCATGGAGGTGGACAGGTGGTTCTGGAAAACCCCTATCCTACTCATTCAGGGTTCACATATCCCAGTTCTCAGGGACCAGTCCTGGCACCCACCACCCCCCTGCCCTGGCTTACCCTGCACAGAATTCCAGGGGGGTCTTTTGGAGAGCCCTGCCCCCACTTAATACCTATGTGGCTTCTGGGGCTTCCCTGACAGTGAAGACTATCTAGACCTGGCCAGGACCCCACCCCACTGGGCCTGACTATCTCAGACCAGGCCTGAGCCTCTGGGCCAAAGCCACCTCCCTGAGTAGGGGCACAGAGTGAGAGAGTTTGAGGGTGGTAGAGAAAGGGGCAGAGGATGGGCCAGCAGAACCCTCTTTCCACTCCTAGACCTGTCTGAGCTACACGGTCACCTCCCAGCATCTGTACTACATAGGGCAGTCACAGGCTTTCTGGAAATCCTGACTGTCCCTGCTCTGAGGGCTCTCAGAGAAGACAGTGAGAAAATGGCCCAGGGAGAGAAGGTAGACACACAGATCTGGGTTACCAGCAGAGCTTGGAGACCCTCCCTCAGAGGTGACAGGGGGAGGAGCCTGGGGGAATGACCTGTACCTCCCTAACTTCAGGGGCCCCATCATTCAGACTGAGACCCCTGGCAGAGAACTAGCTACCCATAACATATGAAGGCTGCACAAAGAGGCTCCACAAAGTGGCAATTGGGGAGTTGGGGGCAAAGATAAACTAGGAAGTCGGGGGGAGCCTGGCCTCCACCTCCCTTTCCCAAGCCCAGCCCTTCTCTGACAGCAGTTTTTCAGTTGGGATTAGGTGGCTGGGGGCTCGGGGGTGTCATGGCAGTGGGGGCCCAATGGTGATGCTGCTGTTGGTGACCCTCGGGCCGTACCAGCCGGCCCAGTAGTGAGTGTCCACGCCGCCGTGCTGAAACCAGATATAGCGGACGCCAGGCGGATAGTTGGAGAAAGTGTGGGAGACCTGGTGGGGGGGGCGGCAGGGGAGGTAAGGAGAGTGGTCAGGAGAGTTGACCCCGAGGGTGGTACTGCCTGAGGGGATGATGGGGCCAGGATGGGCTGAGGGCTTAGTGCTTGACCCAGAGTCAGGAGAATGGAATTTGAGTCCTTACTCTGATTTGGGGCAGACTGCCTCCCTTGTCTATGCCTCAATTTCCTCATCTGTAAAATGAAGCAGAATCTTGCCAGATCCACTCCATGGGATTATGTAAGTGCAGCTCAAAGGAACTGAAGGAAACTTTGCAAGCTGCCAAAAGATGTCCAGTCATCACTGAGCACATGTGGCTATTTAAGTTAAAATTAATTAGTGTTAGATAAAATTAAAAATTCAGTTCCTCAGCTACACTACAAACTGGCTCTTACTAAGCTTTAAGTTGTTGCGTGTGGCTCTGGGCTATCAAACTGGACAGGGCAGACAGACCGTTTCTGTCACTGCAGAAAGTTCTACTGGAGATCACTGGTCTAGATCAGGAGTTAGGAAACTGGTCTAGGGGCCCACTACCTGGTTTTATAAATAAAGTTTTATTGGAACACAGCCATGCCCATTTGCTAAAGCTGCTTTCATGACAATGGCAGAGCTGATGAGCTGAGTAGTTGAGACAGAGACAATACAGCCTGCAAAGCTTAAACTATTTGTATCTGGCCTTTTAAGAAAAAGATCACTGAACCCTGACCTAGATAATAGTTATAACTGGTAGTAATTAGTAGTAGTCAACCTTTTTGAACATATCTTTACCAGCATCATTTCATTGAAGTCTTTTAAAGGTCAGAGCAGCCAAAGCCTAGGTCAGAAGCAGTGGAACTGGGATCTGAACCCAGGCCTGTGTGACTGCGGTCTCAGCCTTGGACAGTGTGCTCCCGTCCCCTTCCCGACTCACACACCTCCCTCCACTTGGCATCGCTCTTCTGCTGGATCATTGCTGGGTCTGGCTGGAAGGTCCCCAGAGGTGCGTGTGCTGACGACAGGAGCTGAACACACAGCTGGTACTTGGACCCGCAGTCTGGCCTGGCTGCGAACCTGCAGGCAGAGGGAGGCCCCATTAGGGCCTTGGAAATGGAGGGCAGGGTGGGGGTGGGGCACCTGAGTGGCAGGCTCCCCGCCCAAGGCCCCGCCCCAGGCACTCACCAGTCTTTGACCTCGATATCTGGCCGTGTGGTGTCCATCAGCTCCTCCCAGTACCCTTCGGCCTTGAGATCCACCACCTGGGACTTGAGGCAGGTGCTGGGGGTGGGTGGAGGGGTGGGAGGGGCTGGGGCTCGCTACCAGGGCCCTCTAGGGCTAGGCCTGCCCTTCCCAGAGCAGGAGTCCTCAAGGTGCAGTGACTTGGGCTTCCCCCGCCTCCCCGAGACCCCATGGATCTTACTAATAAGAAGTCACGAAGTATTTCTTGACCTGGTCATTGGGGAATTCCTTCCTCTGGTCTTTGGAGAGATCTTCCACCTTCCACTCGTCACCTCCATTCACGTCCAGGCTCCAGAATTCAAACCCCTCTGGCGGAAAAGCAGAGTTCACATCAAAGGGAGGCCCCCTAGTGGTCAGTGCCCAAGGGCCCCTTGCTTCCAGCATTTCTCCCTGGATTTCAGCAGCTGCCCTCAAGCCCACAGCTGGGGAACCCTGCACATCCAGTGTGCCAGGCGCCACCATGACTGACTTCTACTGGGAATCCTGACAGTGGGAATGACCAGATGACTTCTGTTAGGGAATGCTCTGACGCCAGGCAGATCTGGATCTAGTCCCAGCTCTACCAATACTGGACTCTGTGACCTTATGCAAGCTGCTTTCTCTGAGCCTTGGTTTCATCCTCTGTAAACTGGGGTCAGGTCAGAGACCGGAAAAGTCTTTCCACAAAGTGTCAGGTTTTGTGGGCTACATATTGACTATCACATAAAACCTTAGAAATTCTTCTTAGCTCCTGGGCCAGATTTGGCCTATGGACCATGGTATGTCAACTGCTGGTCAAGAACATAGCTGTTGGGGAGTCAAGTGAGGAGGCATCTGAAAGTTCTGGACAGCTTTGGGTGGTTTTATTATTTCACTCCAGAATTTGACCACATAATGGAGAATGAGGTTCTCATCCCATCCCAGTGTCTAATTAATCAGTTACAACACAGCAACAGAAAGGGGGGCCTCTGGATGACCACAGAAGTCATGTTTCGCCTGCGGTTGGAATGTGTTGGAAAGAAGATTGGATCTCTCCCTCTTTCATGAGCAAAGTCCCCTTTGTCCTCTGGGACACTCCTAGTAGGCTTAATCCTGGAGTCTGGGAACCAGGCCAAGAAAATATGGTTCTGACTTCTGGGTCTTGTGTCCTGGGCACAATTAGTTCCAACTGGCCAACATTCCTTCTCCTCAGAAAGGTCACTGAGTAATAGAGTGGAATAGGAAATGCCACTGTTGGCCTCAGTTTTCCCATCTGAAAGATGGGTGCCTAACAGCACCTACCTCTTAGGATTAAGGTGAGAGGATGAAAGGCATTAAGCCCCCTAAAGTGCCTGGCTGGCTCATAATAAGTGCTTAATGAATGTTAGCTGACATCACAACAGTGTGTGTGTTTGGGGGCATGTCAGAGCCAGTCAGCATACCACCTTCGGCACATGGATTATGCAGGAGGTTCCTGCGGAGGCTGCGGAGGAAGTAGAAGACCTTCCAGTCGGCCACGGGTTGGTCCCAGTCCTCAGTGATGAAGCCCTCGCGCAGGCACTTGCGCTTCCAGAGGGTCACGAGGTCGATGAGGTCGCGCCAGAGGCTGCAGACCAGGCGGCAGCGCAGGAGCAGCTGGCGGGCGGGCACGTGTGTGAACAACTCGAGCAGGATATTCTCAGGCAGCTCGTTGATGTTCCCCACCGCCATAGCTCTCCTGTGGGCGTTGACAAGCTACACTGCAGACCTGGCCTCCTCCCGAAACCAGGTAGTCGCAGCACCCTGTGGTGGAGGTTCTCCTCCCAGCTCTGCCACTGATTGTCTCAGGAAAGTCACCGGGCTTCTCTGAGCCTCAGTTTCCTGCTCTGTAAAATGGGGCTAGGAACAGTACTTACCTCCTGGAAAGGGTTCAAGGACCCCTCTCAGGAGAAGCTCAGTAAAAGGTGAGCTCTGGTTTGTTTGTTTGTTTGTTTTTAACTGTCACCTCACAATAGCCCCTAAGGGAGGCGAAGGAGGCAGAAGAGGTGGGGTCTGCCCGAGGCCAAACGGACAGGAGCAGCGGAAAGGAGCCTGAGCCCTTTCTGAGTCTAGAGCCAGCCTTTTTCAATAGGCCAGTCTTTCGCCTGGAAATATGAACGCAAAGCCCCGCAGCCTGTCTGGCAAAACAGAGGAGGGGAAAGCATAATTGTCATTGTCTTCGACCGACGTCCAAAGGGCTCAAGCCACTTTTCCGAGACCACGGAGGAAATGACCTGCCTGGGTGAGACTGAAGAAGCGGTAGGCGAGGGCGAGCCGCCTTTCCTATACCCCCACCCCCATCCCCGTGGCTGGGCTCCAGGCCCAGGTGCCCTCGCGCGTCTTCGACTTCCCATCTCTCCTTGTGGCTTTCAAAGTCTAGGCTTGGACCCCTGCGCATCGATGGCGACCCCACTTGGGGCTCTCGCCCGCGCGGCCGCTCGAGGCCGCGCCGCGCAACCCAGCCGCCTGGGCCTTGTTCGCGCTGGGCCTCTCTCGGCACACTGCGGCGGGGCTCGGAACCGCCGAGGTCCCCGGCTCCCGGAACCCGCATCCTCGCCCCGGCGCTCCCCGCGCCAACTCCCACCGGTCACCTGCGCTGGGCCGCCGCTGTGCGATCCCGCTTGGCCGCCGGGGCTGAGCCTGCCTGGACCTGCAGTAGCGGTGGGTGCGGCCTCGCCTCCGCGGCCGACCAAGCCCCGCCCTGGCCCCGCCCCCGCAGCCCGCTCCGGGCCCTGCCGCTTGGGGAGCATCAGGCTTGGGACGCGCCCCTCACCGATGTAGGAAAATTACCTGGGGTGGCGCTGGTCGGCGGGGGGGGCGGGCGGTGCCAGGAGGAGCTTCTGTTCTCTTCCTCCGCCTGGGCCGCGCACCCCGCACCCTCCGCGTGAGCCAGACTCTACCCGCCCCCGCACCGCCTCCTCCGAGCAGTCACCCCAGGAGGGCGCTGGGAGACGCCCGGAATGGGCTCCCCCTCCTCCTACATTAAAAAACAAAAACAAAACCCGACCTTTCCAGGCCTCCTGGGTCCGCCAAGGAACCGAGAGCCTCCGGCCTCTAGCCGATCGCTCCGGACTGCAGGGCGTCCCGGCGCGGGGCCAAACGCTGGGCGGGGGCGGAGGCGGGGGCCTTTAAAAGGCTCAGTCCGCCGGGACCCGACTCAGACGCGGGCAGCGCCTTGACTCGCCGCCGCCGCGGGACTCGGACAGCCCCGCAGCGCTCCGGGTCCTCCTCCTCTCGCGAACGCCCTCCGCAACGATGGACGGAGACGGTGACCCAGGTAGCCGCCGCCACTGGATCCACTCTCTCAGTCCAGGAGGGGTGACCGGGGCAGGCGGGCGAATGCTACGGAGAGGGGGCATCAGAGAGCGAGGGGGCCCCCCAGACCCAGAGCGGCAAACTTTCACCCAAGCGGAGCCCTTGAGACAGTCTCTAAGGAGCACAGCCTTCTGTCTGATATCTTGATGTACAGAGGCCTTGAGAGATGACAGGCAAAGGGAGGACTCCTGGGTCCCATTTAATCCGCAGATATCATAGGAGTGATCCATGTTCCTTCCTCCTCCTGGTTTCTTGAGGGTCTAATTGGACCGGGGTCTGGGACCCATCTGCCATGGAAGAGGCCACAAGCCTTTTTATTCCATCAGCTTTTTGCATTTGCCAACTCTGGGCCGTGAGTTGTCTGAATCCCCACGAATTTCTTGGGGTTACTGGCCTCTCCCTACCTTATCCAAGCCTTCCTCCTGGGATCCCTTGTCTGGAGGGGCTATCCTCATTTGGTTGGCTGGATGCCCAGTGGGCACCAGGCCAGTGGTGAGAGAGTTCAGGCATCAGCTCTAGCTGATGCTTAGAGCCCTTTGAGACTGCCCAGTCATCTTGTCTGGCACCAAAGACCCCCTCCTCATCTCTAGGACTTCCCGCTGGGCCTGGAGGGGGTGCTTGCTGAGTCAGGGTAGAAACAAGACCTGCCCATTCCCAGATTCCCTCACCCCTTTGTCATCAGGCCCATCTGAGAGGCCATTGCTTGGGGGAGACAATGGGTAACAGTGATGCTCACTAGGGTGGCTGAGTTGCCCTGCCCCCTAGCCTCTAGCCTGAGTTGCCTCTAGCCCTGAAAATCCTACCTCCTTCAGCTCTTGCTCCCAATCCATGGCCCCCTTGCCACACCTTTCATAGGACCCAGAATGGGTTCCTGCTTTTTCCCAGGGCCCAGCTATTCCCCGGACTCAAGGGCCCAATCCAAGTGAGTGAATAAGCCTCGGAGGCAGTTTCCAGGACCCAGATAACTTTCCGAAGGCAACAATGTGGGGAGTTGTATTTGCTCCAGAGGGGGTGGGGGGCCTGTAATCAGATCTGGGGCCTTGAGTGCCAGGCCTGGGGCCAGGAGAGGGGACTGGGTGAGGTGCACCTTTCTGGGGAGCATCAGGTGTCCACCAGGGCCAGGGCAGGGCAGGGCAGGGGGAGGGGTAGAGAGGTGAGGACACTGGGCCCAGCTCCCTGGAGAGCCGTGGGCAGCAGGGCAGGCAGGTGACATGGCTTCAGGGCAGGCATTTTCCTCTCCGCCATCCCCACAGTTCTATGGTGTGACTTGGGAGAGGCCAGTAAGCCTCTCTGGGCCTCAGTTTCCTCCTGGCCAGAGGGGTGGGTAAAGCACCATATCATAAAGATGTGGCAAAAAAGAAAAAAAAAAAAAAAGCTAATAATGAAGGGAACTGTGCTAACTAATAAGATCCACTGAATAAGATATACTGAGGACTCTCTGTGTACTCTGGGCTCTGAAGAGGTAATCCCTGATTCGGCTCTCAGGGGTCTGACTGGGGTTTAGGGGTGGGGAATGCTGCATGTGAGGAGGTGAAGGACCTGGCCAGGTCCTGGCAACCCCTAGCCTTGGGTCTGGGCCCTACCTGTTCCTCCCCTGGTGCCTGGCCTGTTTTCACCACTGCCCTGGCTTTCCAGGGCCCAGCCCTTAAGGAACCCTCCCCACCCCTTCCTACGTCTGAGAGCAATGGCCTCCCCTATCACTCAGAGTGGCTCCATCTCCTCCCCACCGTCTCCAGGGACACTGGGCACACAGTATCTGCTTATTCAAGGCGTGAATGGCCCAGCTGAGGCCAGCCAGGATCCAAGAGACAGTTCAGCCCACAGCTCCTGACATGGGTCCCTATCATAATTTAGAATGCCCTTGCCCACTCCTCAGTGGAGGTGATCATCAGTACCATCTGAATGCCTTGGCACAGGGATTATTCCTATTTTATAGACAAGGGAGCTGAGGACCAGGGATAGGAAAAGGAGTGAAGAAACCCTCCTTCCCAAGTACGTATTACACCTCCCTGTTTGACACACACACTGTCTTTTAAGGAGCCTCCCTCCCCCATCCCCAAGCCCCTGTTTCTTCTTCCTTTCAGGCCTCAGGTCCCTGTGTCCCCTGCCTGAATACCAGCATTGTGACCTTTGACAAGTCATTCCACACCTCTGAGCCTGAGCATTTTCACCTGTGAAATCAAAATTATAACTCCCAACTCCAGGAATCATTTTCTCAAGGCTCTGGTGGTTAAAGGCAGCTCTGGAGCCTGACGATGTGCTCAGTTGCCTCCGTGATGTCTGATTCTTTTTGACCCCATGTGACCAGGCTCCTCTGTCCATGGGATTCTTCAGGCAAGAACACTGGAGTGGGTTGCCATGCCCTTCTCCAGGGGATCTTCCTGACCCACGGATGGAACTCACATCTCTTGTATCTCCTGCATTGGCAGGCGGGTTCTTTACCACTAGCATCACCTTGGAAGCCCCATTGCCTGGGTTCAAATTCAGGTTCCAGTCACTCATTTGCTGTGTGATCCTGGGTGGTTTCACCTTTCAGTGCCTCAGTTTCCTCATCAATGGAATGGGACGATAATACCGACAACCTTGAAGAGATGCTGTGATGATTTAAAGAGTAAATGCAATTTAAATGCTTAGAATGAAATAGGGCCTAACTGTTGGTAGTGTTAGTCGCTCAGTCACGTCCAACTCTGCAACCCCATGGACTGTAGGCCCTCAAGGCTCCTCAGTCCATGGAATTCTCCAAGCAAGAATACTGGAATAGGTAGCCATTCCTTTCTCCAGGGGATCTTCCTAACCCAGGAGGGGTTAGATAAAAGCTAGGAAGGGCGGAACTTCCAACGGTGAGGTGAGAGGACTTTGTAATAGGGGAGGTCCAGGAGGGCTCCTTTGAGGAGGTGACTGGAGCAGAGATCTCAGAGGGCTGTTCGGAGGGATAAGGGACTTCCATGTGTCAGAAATATCATCAGTTATTGCTCTCGGCTCAGGTATGTATGTGGTGTACTGGCCCTGCAAGGGAAACAGTCCTCTGAGGCCACTCTTCAGACCTGGGGCTGGTCGGTGGCCCTGGTCCCCTGGGCTTCCTCCACAAGGCCCTACTCTCGGGTCACGGAATCCGGCCCCAGTTGCGGACTGTCGGAGCGTGGGTGGAGGCGATGCCCTTCACATAGAGGTTGTGGGGCGCGGCGGGGGACAGTCGTGGGGAGTCTCAGCCGCACCCCTGCCCCGCCCACCCTCAGAGAGCGTGGGCCAGCCGGAGGAGGCAAGCCCGGAAGAGCAGCAGGAGGAGGCGAACGGCGGGGAGGAGGCGAACGGCGGGGAGGAGCGACCCGAGGACGACGGGGAGGAGGAGGCGGCATACCTGGACGAGCTGCCCGAGCCGCTGCTGCTGCGTGTGCTGGCCGAGTTGCCGGCTGCCCAGCTGGTGCAGGCCTGCCGCTTGGTGTGCCTGCGCTGGAAGGAGCTGGTGGACGGCGCCCCCCTGTGGCTGCTCAAATGCCAGCAGGAGGGTCTAGTGCCCCAGGACGGCCCCGAGGACGAGCGCGACCACTGGCAGCAGTTCTACTTCCTCAGCAAGCGGCGGCGCAACCTGCTGCGCAACCCGTGTGGGGAAGGTGAGGGGTCGCGCCCTGTCACCCTGGCCTTGGGATCTCAGCTTCCCCTTCCATACAATGGGCCGTAACAAGGCCAGCTTGCTTTGAGCGGTAGATGAGATAAAGTGCTTGGCGCTGTGCCCAGCACAGAGTATCCCCAATACGTACTGTAGTATTATCTTTCTGTCTTGCTCCCTGGGTTAGGTTTGGGGGGGTCCTCTTTCCTTGGGGATCCTTCCATCCCCGGGGACCTGGGGCAAGACAGGTTCCACGGAAGACCCTCCCGAGAGCGTGAGAAAATCCGGGGGAAAACCAGAAGTGCTCACCGTTCCCACCTCCCTCTGCCCAACGTTCAAGGACCACATTTGCCCTCCCTCCACGATGGGGGCAAGAGCCAGTCTCCCCACACCCTCGCAGGGACTGGGTGGCCAGCATGGGGCTGTCGTGTTCCTACAGAGGACCTGGAGGGCTGGTGCGACGTGGAGCACGGTGGGGACGGCTGGAGGGTGGAGGAGCTGCCGGGAGACTGTGGGGTGGAATTCATCCATGATGAGAGCGTCAAGAAGTACTTCGCCTCCTCCTTCGAGTAAGAAGGGGGACGGATGGGAAGGGGAGGGGAGGAGCCTCCACTCCATCCTAACCCCCAGTCTCCCAGGTGGTGTCGCAAAGCGCAGATAATTGATCTGCAGGCTGAGGGCTACTGGGAGGAGCTACTGGACACCACTCAGCCGGCGATCGTGGTGAAGGACTGGTGAGCGGCCAGGGGGCTAGGGGAGTGGGGTCGAGGGCCAACTGGAACCGGCTACTCCGCTTCAGGGACCCCTGCCTCCCTACTCTAGAGGCTGCGACAACATGGGCTACGGGTTTTCAGGAGAAGGTGGAAATCTGCCTCCCCTCTTGAGTTTTAAATGTTGACAAGCTTTTTTGGTTTTGTTTTTCAATATCCATCTGCGATCCAAACAAGAAGTTTCTCGGCAGGTTTGGTTTTGGTCCCAAAGTTCGGTCTGGCCCATCTGGGATTTAGTTATTGGGTTCGGACCTTGAGCGAGTCATTTTCTCTCTCCGTCCTTGGTTGCCTTATCTGTAAAATGGGGTCATTGGTAGTACGGGCCGGCAGGATTAATTTCCGTTAAGAGCTGGCCCCAGAGTACCTGCTCTGCAGGGCTGAAGCCTGCCCGGGGCGCTCGCTCTCTCCCTCGGGGTAGGTACTCTGGTCGCAGAGACGCCGGCTGCCTGTACGAGCTCACCGTGAAGCTGCTGTCGGAGCACGAGGACGTGCTGGCCGAGTTCAACAGCGGGCAGGTGGCAGTGCCGGCGGACAGCGACGACGGTGGCTGGATTGAGGTGAGCTCGGAGTCCGGAGGGTGGCGGGCGGGGCCTGGACGCGAGGGGCGGGGCTTGTGGGCGGGGCTAGCCTTGACAGTAGGAGAGACCCGGAGCAGGGATGCTGCGCTGAAAAGTCCAGGGGACTAGAGGAGAGTCAGGGCGCCGGGGTAGGGGTGGCTGGGGGAGGCCCCAGGGCTCTGAGTCTGACCCTCTCCTAACTCCCCATCCCCAGATCTCCCACACCTTCACCGACTATGGGCCCGGCGTCCGCTTCGTCCGCTTCGAGCACGGGGGACAGGACTGCGTCTACTGGAAGGGCTGGTTTGGGGCCCGGGTGACCAACAGCAGCGTGTGGGTGGAGCCCTGAGTGACCTGTCCTCTAGCCTCTCCCAGCTGCCTTGGAAGGGCAGAGGCCCGGGATTAGATAGGCCTTAGTAGCATCCTCACCCTCCCCACCCCCTCGCACTCCTCTCTGTCCCATACTCTAAGCCCAGCCCCCACACAGGAAGAGAGAGGTTTTGCTGGTATATATTTGCATCCATAAAATAAGATGGGTGAGGGTGTGGGTCTGCACTGGGCCGACCACTAAATCCCCTAGCACTCGTCCTCTAGCACAGTGCCTGCCACTGTGGGCGTTCAATAAATATTATTTGTCGGAGGAAGGAATGAATGAACAAATGGATGAATGAACCACCCTCCCTTTGCTTAGTCTCTATCTCTTGAGGGCCTCTGGCTCAGGCTGGAAAAATACTTGGTGGGGTTCCAGCTGCTCTGGTTTCCAGGGGCCCTTGGGCGGGTGCAGAGCCAGCCGGGCCTGGACCTGCGGGACAAAGGCTGGGATTGTGAGGCCAAGGATGGGGAGCTGAGCCTGGCGCCTGACTGACACCCAAACTGCCCAGAAGCCAGAACAGGGCGTGTGTGGGGGCTCCCTTCCTGGCCTCTCTTGATCCCCTGCCCTGTTCCTTTCTGAAGGCAGGATGGTGAGTGAGGCAGCACCTAGTCTACGGTACCAGTTCTCTTGGGCCCACGATTAGTGCTAGTGGCTCAAGGTGGGAGACTGGGGGGAGGGTGACCAGGTGGGAGGCACAAGAAAAGTCAGCTTGGTGTCTCTCTTCAGTTCATACCCACTTCATGCTGTCTTCCTTGGCCTAGTATCGGATTGAACAGGAGTCATTAGCATCTAGTCTCATGGGTCATTTTCCAAGCCCTGCCCAAGGCCAGCCCCTGGCACTAGTTCAAAGGGAGAGGTGGAGGGAAGGATGTGTACCAGGCTCTGGGACAGGAACTCTTTTTCTGGCCTCCCCAGTAGCTCTCAAGCCCAGCCTCCTCCCCAGGCCTCTCAGCTGCTGGTCTTGGGGGTGGTTGAGGGTCTTGAGAAATCTGTTCTCTCCAAAAGGATGACCAATAAAATCTCCTTGCCCCTCCAGCTTTCCTTGATGCCACCTGCTGGCCAGTGGGCTTGCAGAGTTTAAACAGCAGCCTGTCTGCATTTGTTCTTTGGTTCATTTATTCACCCATGATTCCTGAAGTCCCAACCTGGGGCCAGGCCTAGTGCAGGGTCCTAAGGTTACAAGGTGGAGAAAGACAGTCCTTGTCCCTGGAAAAGTCAACTTCCTGGCCACATCGAGGATGGGCATATGGGGAAGGGCTATATCCTATCTAATGGTGGAGATATGCTCCCTGCTCTGGGAGCATCCTCAGTCAGATAGGGAAGACACATCCCTGAAAACTCCGAGTCTGAAGGTGCAGCCGTAGCCCTCTGTCCCGTGAGCACCCTTGGCCCTTTCTAGAGGATTTCACAGTCCAGTGGGAAAGGTGTTGCTCACACGTACCTGAGTTGTCTATCAGACAGGGTAAGCAATACCTTACCTTGGCAGCCCAGTTTGCTGAGGAGCCATGAAGGAAGAGGGTAGCCCCTTGAGCTCCCAGCTTTAAGTAAAAGAGTAAAGGGCAAGGTGATACTTTGGGAGTGAGGGAATAGGATGGGCACATGGGGAGCCAGATGGGGATGAGTCAGGACCAGAGACCACCCTGGGGGTTTGGGAAGAGGTTCGACAGAGAGTTGCAGTGGGTACGAGAGGCCAGGAATCTGAGTCCAGGGGTCCACAAGGACTCGGTGTTAGGGCATGAGTATGGGAGGCATGAAAGGTGCTGTAGGTAGGGAGAACTCCCCTACCTACAGGGGGTGTTCGGGAAAGAGGGCCATAAGGAGTCTGGGCTGGAGATATAGGAGTTGCAGTGTCTGTGGTCTTCAGCCAAAGCCAAGGGCACTGTGAGATCTGGAAACAAGTGTGGAATGAGGCAGGGAACCCTTGGCCTCTGAGGCCACGATGGGGAAGACAGCAGCCAGGGAGGTGGGGGTCAAGTGAATAGGAGAATGCAAGCTCAGGAAGGCCCTCTCCAGCCAACTGCCAGCTCTCAGAGGAAGGAGCCAGAGGGACAGAGGCCAGATTCTTTCCCCAGGGCACAGGGCCCACAGAGGAGACCCAAGGGGCTCAGATAATGGGGTGCTCCAGACTGTCCCTGCGTGTCTGTCCCTGGAGGAACAGTGGATACCTGGTGGTGGTTACCTTTGGGAGAAAAGACGGCTTCTCGTGCATCATCCAAGGGCTGACAATGGGGGTATGGGGGCCTGCAGGTCTCCCTGTGTACGGGGTACCCTCACACCACACTGCCTATAACCCAGTTAGATGTGGGGGAGGGGGCAAGGGCATCATTACCCCCCTTCTGCGCATAAGGAGGCTCGAATGAGAGACTTTCCTGCCGTATGACGTGAAGAATAACTGGAGAAGCACGAGTTCTGATCCAGGTGCGTCTGACTCCAAAGAGCCAGGTTTATTGTCCCCTACGTGGGTGTGGAAATTTGACCGCTACCGCAGGCTGCGATCAGCCTCAAGGCAAGAAAACAAAACCTAGTCGCTGTCCAGCAGGGGGAGCCCGAGGGCCCTGAGAGTGTGAAAGCCAGAGATAGTGGACTGGTTGGCCACTTAGCTCAAAGGCACCTGAACGTGATTAAGGAGAGGCCTGCCTGGCCCTAAGATTTCTGCCTAATCAACTGATATTTTTAAGCACTTTCTCTCTGCTAGTCTAGATGGAGAAACATAAACACATGCAGTTAAATAAATAGGATAATTACAAACATGATATAACACTTAGAGACAACAGGCACTACTACAAGAGATTTACATATATTGATTCATCATAATAACTTTATGAAGTAGGAACCATTATTATTAATATTTCCATTTTTACGTATGAGAACTGAAGCACAGAGAGGTAAAGCAAGTTGTCTGAGCCACACAGCTAGTAAGCGGTAGAACTGGAGTTCTACCCAGCCACTTAGGCACTTGACCTCTATAGCATAGTGAAAAAGTCGAGAGTGAGCATGGGAGTGCTGCTGTGCACGGTCAAGGTGATCAGGGAGGATGTCTCTGAGAAAGTGATATTCGAATGGTGATGAGAGACCAGATATCTGGGGGAAGAACATTGCAGGAGTTGTAAATTCAAAGCCCCAGGGTTGGGAATGAACTTACTCACAGATTAGAAAGGCAACCAGCGTGACTGGAGCTGAGTGAACAAGTGGGGAAGTGGTTTGACGTGAAGTTGGAGACGTTGGCGGATGATCCTGAGAGTTTCCGGAGCATCTACCGCGTGATCTGTCTAAAAAGCTATAAATGCTACAAGAAGCAGAGATACTATCAGTGTCCTTTAAGGAAAAAAAATCTCTTCTGTCTAGCAGGAGCTGGGGATGAGGAGTTAGAGGTGTGAGCATGTGTGCTCAGTTGTGTCCAACTCTTTGATGACCCCATGGACTGTAGCCTGCCAGGCTCCTCTGTCCATGGGATTTCCCAGGCCAGAATACTGGAGTGGGTTGCCATTTCCTCCTCCAGGGGATCTTCCCAACCTAGGGATTGAACCTGTATCTCCTGCACTGTCAGGGGAATTCTTTACCACTGAGCCACCTTTAGAAATTTACAGTCTAGTGGATGAAACCAAATTTTCAGAGAAACAGGATGAAGAGGATGATAGTGATGATGGTGGTGAGGGTGATAGGCATTTGCTGAGGACTTTCTGCTGCCAGTTCCTGTGCTAAGCACACAGCCTTGTTTAATCTGCTCAATGGCCCTCTCTGGTAGATACAGGCACTCCCATTTTATTAATGAAAGAGATAAGACTCATATGTTGGGTAACTAGCCTAGGGTCATATGACGAGTAAGTAGTTGAGCTGGTCCTAGCTACTCCACTGTGGTACAGGGTCCAAGATGAGTATGTGCCAGAGGACAGAGTTGGGGAAGGGGAAGTGGAAAGAGTTGGAAATGACAAGGACTGTGAGGCCTCTGGGCTTCTCTGCTTATTATCGCCCCAGGCAGAAAGAGGGGGTACTAAGGGGCCTGGGCCATTTTGGTTAAGGGGTCAGGGAAGATAAGATGAATTTTCTTTTAGACTTCTTGGTGGAAATCTATTTAACCATTTTGAAATGGCTAAAAGTCCCTCTTTCCCTTTCTGATTTACTTTGTAAATCTGGATTTTTTTTTTTTTTTTTTTGTACGTGGTATGGGTTTGCTTGGGGATGTAGAGGGAGGATGGAAGGAAGCGCCAGTTCCTCTAAGCACCGCTAGGTGTCAGCATTGTCAAGGGAGTCCCCAGGCGGGGTCGGTTTTGGCCAGTTATCTGCAGAGGAAGTGGTCTTCGAAGTCAGAATCTGAATCCAAATCCTGATTTCTTTCCGTGGACTCGGATTGAATCTGGGTCCTCAGAGGCTGAGCTCCCTCCTCTCCGTTGGAACTGGTCTTATGGCAAAGGCTCCTGAGAAACATGTAGGAGGCTGGGTCCTCTGAGGCCTGAGTCCTGTAAGACTGGAAAGGGCTGATGGTCTCCAGGGATCCAGCCCCAAACGGATCTGGGGGCCAAGGTCCTCCCAGCCTGTCCCTGCCTCAGCAGAACTCCAGGCCTTCCTTGTGGCCCCTTGCTTACAATGAACACAGAATACCCAGGCAGATCCAATCCTGATCTCCTGGTGAGTAATGACTTTGCTATTTTTTTCCCCATAAATTAAACCTAATCTTGTGTTGACTCTGCTGAACAAGGAGAATAATGAGGAAGATTAAGATGAGATGGTATTCATTCTCCTCTAACAAAAGCCTATTAATTGTCAGCAAGATAACCGCCCTGAGCCAGGAGTGCCACCAGCTCGCAGATGGCATAGGCAGGGCTGGGGACATCTTCTGGTGCTTCAGCGAGGGTCTGTTGGTGATGTAGCATGAAAGGTTTCAGTTAGATATAAGGAAGAACTGCCTGGATTAGGGGAGGGGCTGGAGCCAAAGAAGGGAGATGAAGAGCATGGACTCAGCCACCCAGGTGATGTTTGTAAGACACAGAGGGAGTCTCCATGGGAATCCAGGGACCCCTGCACCCACCAGGCATTTTCTCTCTGACTCCAGTGCTCTCTGGTCACTCACCCATCTCCATCCCAGGCCACCTGGCACCCTCCTCTACTTTTCCTCCTATAGGGGATATCTCTGTGACCTGTCTCAGCCTCATGGACTCCATTCTGGGGTCACCTTTGATAAATGAACCTGTACACAGAGGTCCCCAGCCTCCTCCCAGCCCTGGTCTCCCTCTTCCCTTCTTCTCCCAGGAATCAGGGAGGCTGCTTGTCCAGGGTCAAGTGAATGGATTTGGAGACAGAAACACTTGGATTTCACTTGGCTTTGCCCCCTTATACACGCGTGCATGCTCAATTGCTTCAGTCATGTCCGACTTTTTGCAACCCCAAGGACTGGAACCCGCCAAGCTCCTATGTCCATGGGGATTCTCCAGGCAAGAATACTGGAGTGGGTTGCCATGCCCTCCTCCAAGGTATCTTCCTGACCCAGGAATCAAGCCTGCATCTCTTATGTCTCCTGCAATGGTAGGCGGGTTCTTTACCACTAGTGCCACGTGGGAAGCCCTTTGCCCCTTATTTATAAAATGGGACCTGTGACCCCACCTGCCCACCTGCTTTGCTGCTCCAAGGAGTCAGGTTCCAGGTCCAGCTCCCAGTGCCTCTGAGGTTTTCTGCACAAGATGGGAGGTTGATGGGATTGGGCTGACTGCTGCTGCTGTTATTGAGAAATGGGAAGGAATGACTCCCTCTCGATCTGCTACCCTGGTTACATGATTGGCCCCCCACAGCAGTCCCTGGGGAGGCTTCATTTTATCATCCCAATTTATGGCCGAGGAAGCTGCGGTTCTGGGGATGGGTCTCACGGTCAAGGTCACAAAGCAGTCAGCAACAGAGCTAGCTGGGTCCAAAGGGCCCCCAACGCTCATGCCCCTCTCACCTCCACATGACTCCAAGGCACTGGATACACACTTGCTGAATGACTGAAACACCCATCAAGTGCTGTTTCTGGTCCAGTGAGCCCCTGTTTCAGACTCTCCCACATCTCAGTAACTCCCAGAAGTAAATAGATTGCATGTGCTTTGCAAAATTCTTTTTGGTAGTTCTTGGCAACTCACCCATCTTACTACCACTATTAAGAAAAATCCACCCTTCCACTCAGATTTCAGAGCTTGCTTCATTGACTTGGATTGATAAGGTTTTGTTATTTTTCTGAGTGTGTCAAGTGTATTCCCAAAGCCTCCATTTTCGAGTCCAGGATCTTTCACACCTACTGAGTGCTCACTACATGCCAGGTGTGTTTGAAGCCCATTGGTGCATGGCTTTATCTCATCCTCCTAGTGCGCCTGTGTGCCATTTTCATTCCTGTTTGAGAGACTGTGATGGAATTAAGGCTCAGAGCAGCGCAGTCCCACCCAAGGACACACAGTTGGAATCTAGCTGATGACTGTCTCACTCCAGAGCTGGAATTTGCTCCACATCAAGGGGCTTTCCCATGCAACTTTTACGGGGTTTTCTGTCCTGTAAGTGGTGGGATTGTTGGAGGATGGGGGCCTCTGTGTTTCACGAACTGACAGGGTCCCTGTCCCTTGGGAGCTCACAGACTAAAGGAGGAGACACCTGGATTTCCAGTTCTCGCCATCCCTACCTGTGTGACCTTGGCCAAGTCACATAACCAGTCGGTGCTTTAGTTTCCTTGTGTGTAAAATGGGGCTGATCATAGTTCCTGGTTGTTAGGAGGATTCAAATGAATTAATATTTGGAAAGCATGTGGATCTGGGCCTGCACATAGCAAGTGCTATGACTAGTTTGTTACATACATAAAAGTCTGGCAACTACCATTAGATAGTAAAAGGGCTGTGAGGGGGGAGCCTGTTGTATTTTGGGAGCCCCAAGGTGGATAGCTAACTTGGACCTTAATCAGGGGAGGCTTCCTGGAGGAGGCAGTGAGTGGACTCTTGATCTGAGAGGTGGTAGGAAAGTAAATTACTTCCTTGGCCAGCTTTTAGCTTCCTGTCCCATCAGTCAGAGCTGTGGTACTAAGTGGTCTTTTCCCTGGGCTTGTTGTAATTTATCAATGTGCTAAGCATCATGTCAACGGACAGAAATCTGAGCAAACTCTGGGACGTAGTGAAGGACAGGGGAGCTTGGTGTGCTGCAGTCCATGAAGTCGCGAAGAGTCGGACATGGCTTAGAGACTGAACAACATGGACTGAACAAGCACCATAATGTCATCCAAATTTGAATAGAAACATCTGTCCTCAGGGACCCTTGATTGAGGAGGGGTGGGCAGGGAGGGTTTTGAATCTTCTTCAAGACAGGGAAAGAGGACTCTAGATGGGATAGGCAGGTTCAGGAAGTCTCTGGTGGTGTAGGGTTGTAGCAAGGCTGTAAAGCCTGCACAAAGACAAAGATGTCTCTGAAAAAAAATAAAAAGAATAAAAAAAGGAGGGAGAAGCAGGCAGGGAGATGATTTTCTCTGCTGGCGTTTCTCAGGGAATTAAATCTTGTTTTTCGTCACCGCCGAGTGGAATAATCCAATATATTAAAGCAGAAGCCCCCTGACTCTGACCTAGCAGTCTCAGAGCTGCATTTGGAATCAGATGGTCCTGAGGAAGGAGAAAGGGAGGGAGGCGTCAGCCCCCTGGATCAATTACTCTCCTCTCCAACACCGGAAAAATGAATTATTCCCCGAAAAGCAGGCTCCTCATCCGATGAATTCTGCACTGCAGAGCTGGTGGAGTTATACAAAATTGAATTTGGTATTTGAGAGACATTTAAAACCAGGTGGAGTGTGTATGGTTGGGAGTGCCTGACCTCAGGGTGGGGGCAACCTCCGTTGCCTGGCTGGGGAAGCCACCTGCTCACAGACCTCTGAGGTGGGGGACAAGAGCAGTCATCCCACCTGCCTGAGGGCCACCTGCACTCTGCAGGGTGAGACATTTTGTTGCCAGCCTGAGGTTCAGAGAGGGGAGGTTGCTTGTCTGGAACCACACAGTGAGCTGGTAACCATGGCAACCTGTTACCTTTTTGTCCCTTGTCCTGCTGAAAATGGCTTCAGAGCCTCCCCCAGCCCCCTTCCCTCTTCCTCTCAGAACCTCAGGGGGAACAAGTTCCAGTTGGGAGTTCCCCCTCTCCCCGGCTCCAGCTCTGGATCACTGGCTCGATACACACAGATTGATAGCTGTGTGACCTGGGGCAAGTAGTGTAACCTCTCTGGGCCTCAGTTTCCTGATGGAAAAATCGAGGTGTGCTAAAACACTTGTGTTGGTTGCGAGTCTGTCAGCTATGAATGACAGAAATGCAATTCAAAGTGGTTTAAGTAAAAAGTAGATTTGGGGGCTCTCATAATAGAAAAGTCCAGTATAGCTCTCTTTCAGGTAAAGCTGGATCCAGGAACTCCAACAGTATATTCAGAGCTTGGGTTTTTCTCTTTGTCTCTCAGTTCTGTGTGGCTTCATCCCAGGCAGACCCACCCAGAAGGGACTTGAGCACCCCCAGACCCATGTATTTCTGGCATCAAGTCCAGGGGGTTCATACGCCCACTTCTGAGCTAATTATCATGGTGAGAGTAGTGGCATTCTAATGGGAAAGGCTTGGAATGGAGTCACTGAGAACCACAGGGCTGAGAGGAGGAGGCTGGGCAGTGCAATGAAAGTTTAACGTAGAGTCCCACCCCATACAGCCTCAGGCAGGGACGAATGGGTGTTTGGCTCAGTGTTTGGTGCAGGACAAGCATTCAGTTGGCCACCACCCTGCTGACAGCAGTTGCTTCCAGTTTTCTGGGGACTCGGCATCCTCTTGGGCAGGATATAAGGGGCTCTGCCAGGACTCCCTCTGCCTTCCTTTTGGTCTCCAGAGCCATCTGCTCCCCCAGCCCACCCCCAGGCCAGATCCCAGCATGTAGCCCTCTGTCTGGCCAGGGGTCCCCAGGGAGCAGTCGGTGGGGGCATTCTTCACCACACAGCCTAGGAGCTGCAGAGACTGCACTTTCACTAATGATGTGGGGAAGAGAGAAAAAACCTAGCCTGAGATGGAGATATTTTAGCTGAAAAACCCTCCCCCTGGATTTGAGCAGGTTTTTCAGGGCTAATGAGCTGGGGCCAAGGGAGCTGCTGGGAGAAGGAGGGGGCATATCCCATCCAGGCTGGGGTTCCCGAGGGGTTGGAGGCCTGACTAAGGAGAGAGGAGCGGGAATCTGGGGAGGGGGGCGATAGGGGCTCTCACCCCACAGTATTTCTGCCGACTTCTCAGTTAATCCTGCCCACTTCTTGCCCCACCACAGTCTGATCCACCAAGATCAGACAAGACAATTTTGTCAAGTTGGATTATCTCTATCCTGCATTGTGAGAACACTGAGTATCTGTTTTATTTTCCCCCAATGTAAAGTCGTGTTTTAATATTGCAGCTGCCTTTTTATATTATACTACCCACCCCCAACCACATCCAGAAAGATCTACCCTGTCAATCAAACAGCTGCCCCCAGGGATCAAGGAAGGAGGAGGAGGAAGAGGATGGAGAGGAGAGTCCTGCTTCACACCTGCCTGAGTGCTGGCTCTTTCTGTCTAAGGGATATGCACTCAAGTCACTCCCTGGCCCTGACCCCACACCTTTCCAGTAACAGGTGAGGAAACTGAGGCCATGTTGGGGGAGGGGATAGATGTGCATCTCTTGAGGGTCAGTCTGATTAACTCCGGATCTTGGTTCTGGGATCAGCTGTGTGCACAGGTGTGGGGAGGGAGGTCAGCATCCCTGCCCTGGTTTCCTTTGGGTGAAGAGGAAGGGCTTGGAGGAGGAGGACCTAGGCTGGGGAGGAAGTGTGGAAACATTGGGAAGGTTCTGGAGTCAGGAAGGAAATGAGGAGGACAGTGGGCAGAGCTGGCAGAGACCTGGTTTTTAGAGGTCCTCAAGTACCTGATTGGACTTCCTGGCCCCTGTCCACCAGGGACAAGGGATCTCAGGAGTCAGAAGGTAGGTGATGATAAGCACAGCAATGGACTTGGTGTCAGGTTCTGAGACATGGCAGAGCACAAGGTTCCCAGCTCAGGTCCTGCTGCAGAGTGACCAGCTCATCTCTTCTTGGCTGTGTGATGCTGGGCCCTCTCTGAACTTATCTGTCAGATAGGAAGAAATATTGGGTCAGCTTGTTGGGCAGTCGTAAGAATGAAATTGGATGCTGTACATAAAGCATTCAGTGCAACTCTGGGCACGGTTGGTACTCAAAACAAATATCAGATTTTATTATTTTTTTCCCCTAAGACATATAGGCAACTCCAGGCCTCTGGAAGAGAGCAGCATATGGGTACATATGCACCCGTGTACCTTCTTGAGTCTGGTTTGAATACCTGTAGTTTCAATTTCAGGTCCCCATATTTTTTCCCTAAGAGGGCATCTGGCCCCCCTGGCTCCTGCCACTTCCCCTTCCCTTCCGAGTAAAGTGGCCTGGGGCATTAGAACAAGGAGAATGGAGCTTCCCATGTCCAGAGTTCAAGTCCACATGTTGTTGCTTTCTCTCAGGATGGCCTTGGACAAGTTACTTCACTTCTGGGAACCTCAGCTTCCTTCCCTTTGAAATGGGATAACAGTACTTAGGGCACAGGCCTGCTGCCAGAGCCAAGGAGGTGAGTGGTTGAGATAGTGCTTTCTGAACTGCAAATAAGTTTCTACCAGAGCCAAAGAGCTTTCTCTCATATAAAACTCTCCCTTGGAGAGCCAGCCATGCCCCAAACACACAGCCATGGGAACACTGTTTTAACCAGATTCTGGGTTGCAGCCTCCTGACCCCCCAATTTATAATTCTTTGGGCGAAACTTCACTTGGTCTGCTGACTGGGCTTGACTGGGAAATTAGATCTGACCTGATACACTGGGTAGCTGCTGCTACTGCTGCTAAGTCGCTTCAGTAGTGTCCGACTCCTAGCAACCCCATGGACTGCAGCCTACCAGGCTCCTCCATCCATGGGATTTTCCAGGCAAGAGTACTGGAGTGGGGTGCCATTGCCTTCTCCCACACTGGGTAGATTTCTGGTTTTCTCTGGGTCTTTGTTAGCTGGTCTGTAAAGTAAGGGTGATAATCTCTGTCTTGTCTTTCCCTCAGCCCTAATTCCACTTGATTACAAGTGTTCTAGGGTGAGGGGACAGGCAGTGCATGCAAATATGCTATAATTGGCCACTTGCAGCTTCTCCAGAACCAGCTTCTCCCTGGTACTTGAACCAGCACATGCTGTGGCCAGAGAAGGCAGCCTGTCTACATCCTGTTCAGAACCCCAAAATAGAGCAGGGATCAACCTAGGACAACAGAAACCTCAGATACGACCTGATGGAGCCCAGCAGCTGGTGGTTTCTTGACTGAAACTGAGGATTTTCTGTGTCAATAAGGGTTGGAGGACAGGGTCCAGGCATGTTGTTTCTTTGAGTTCCACTGCTCCCTAGCCTGGATTTTAGTGACTTTGAAATATGGGGAGGCAGAACCTTAGGAGAAAATTTGGGCCTTTGCCTCCCAACTCACCTGCAGTAGCAACCTGGGTTGAGGGAGATTCTCAGAGCAGACCAACCAGGCAGGAGAGAGAAGACAACTCATGAGGAACTGAAAGTAAGCTATAGGTGTGGTTCAGCACCATGGACAGTGACCTGCCACCATCTAGGACCCAAGACCCGAGGAATGGAAATCTTAACTGGGAGAGCTCCAAGTTATGGGTGACAGTCTAACTAAGGGAAGAAGAAAGGAGAGGCACAAGGATTATTGGCACTTATATCAGCCAGCACCAGTGCTGGACACTTTAATACTTATTCCAACTTGGTCTCATCTTTATTCTCGTTTTACAACTGAGAAAATAGAGACTCAGCAAAGTTAAGTAAGTTGCTCCAGGTCACACAACAAATTAGTGGTAGAGCAAAGATCTCAGTCCAAGTTTGTCTGGTTCCTGAATCTCTTGCTTTTTTTTTTTTAATCAGATAGGAGAGGCCACAAGCCCCTCCTATTGTTTCCATTGTTTCAACGATGCCCTCAAAGCCACTGGATTTGTAGCCGGGAGTCTCTGTGTGTGTGTGTAGTTTTGTGAGTGCCTCTGGGAGTGCACAGGGGTGAATTCAGTGGAGTGTGACTGTTTACAGGAGGCTTCACGAGTCCCCATGAGAGCCAGAAGATGAGAGTTATGTCACATTTCAGAGACCCTCCCTCCTCCTGGAAAGAGACCTAGAATTCACTGCTGGCTTTTTTTTTTTTTTTTTTTTAGCACTTAAAGAACAGACCAGAACTGATAGCTAAATTAAACCTGCTGAGAGCGCCTGTTTAATTGAAAATGCCATCTGTAATTTAAATGTCAGAATCGGGATGGTTATTACGGCCGCCTTGAAGACTGGGGCTCATTTCACAGTTTCAAAACAGACCGAGAAAAGCAGCAAATGGACCATGGCCTGCGGCGTCGTGGAACGATTAATAACTTCTCAGTCCCACTGAGCTCAGGCTCCCACAGGGGCCCCCCCAGAGGGAAGTCTGGCTGGGAGCTAGGAGCTGGGGGCTTGGGTGCTAGGATTCAGCTTCCTGCCTTGCCTCCTCTACACCTCTTCTCCAGCCTTCACTCAAATGCACAGCAACAGTTTCAAAGTTCAAGGCTCATCCTGCCTCTCTTCAGGGTCTCCCTGGCACTTTGGGATGAAACCTCAACCTCTTAGATGGGTGGTCATGATCTCTGGGAGGCAAGGTCCTGCCCATTTCTCTAGCTTCAGCTCCTGCTGCTGCCTGCTGCAGACTTTCTGAATGCCTCCAGGCCTTTGGACAGGCTGAGCCCTCTGCTTGCAAACACCATAGCTCCGTCAGTAAAGAATCCACCTGCAATGCAACAGACCCAGGTTCGATCCCTGGGTCGGGAAGATCCCCTGGAGAAGAAAATGGCAGCTCACTCCAGTATTCCTGCCTGGAAAATCCTATGGACAGAGGAGACTGGCAGGCTACAACCCATGGGGTTGTAAGAATTGGACTAAACTGGTTGTAAGTAGTGACTAAACCACCATCACCTACTGTCACCACTCCCAGGAAGCCTTCCCTGACTATAGCATGCCTCCCTAAAGGCAGAGTTAAGGGCTTCCTTCCTGGTCTCCCATGGCCCCTTTGTTTACCACTGTAATTGACTTACCACAGCACTGTCTTTTCCCTGTTCTTCTTATATTATGAGCTCCTCAAGGATAGAGATGGTGCCTCGGTCATCTTGAGAGCTGTGCCCTGCCTTGAGCAATAACAACAGCTAACATAGTTTCTAGTATGTATCAAGCACTGTCATCAGCCCCACTTTAGAGGTGGAAAAACTGAGGTATGGAGAGTCACTTGTTATAAGCCAGTGGATAGACACAGTCTGCTTCCAGAGGCCAAGATCTTAGCCATTATACTATGGTGCCTCATGCTGGGCCATCAGCTTGGAGGATGTTTGATCATGGAGTATATAAATTACTTGTCAGGTGTGTTCCAGTCTACCTGGAGGAGACAAGCTATAATAAAAGGATTGAGCATAAAGTGCAAAGGGAGTTAAGCCAGCCCTCATGATAAACTCAGGCCCTGTTGCTTCTTCCTTGCCAGAGGGGTCTGCTGGAGGGGGTACCTAGGCCTAAGGCTCCTACGGCTTCAAGGTAGGTGTGCTTGTCCTCTCTTCCACCCCTCCAAAAGCAGCTCTCCACCTGCCCACATTCTGCCTTTGAGCCCCAGTTGCATATAATGAAGCAATAAGTATGATGGGACTAGAAGAATTGATGCTCCAGCCTTTTGCTTACAGGCTTCCCCAATGTCTCAGCAGGTAAAGAATCCACCTGCAATGCAGGAGACATGGGTTCGATCTCTGGGTCAGGAAGATCCCCTGGAGGAGGAAATAGCAACCCACTCTAGTATTCTTGCCTGGAAAATCCCATAGACAGAGGAGCCTGATGGGCTACAGTCCATGGGGTTGCGCAGAGTCGGACACAACTGAGCACTTAAACTCATTACTCTGCTTACAGCCATGGCATGACATGACTTGGCATGACATTTCACCTCTCTGAGCTCACGGTCTGCATCTTTGAAATGGGGTCATAACAGTACCTAACTCAAAGTGTTGAGGGTTAAATGAAAGCCTGGAGGTACAATGCTTCTCAGAGGCACACAGCAAAAGTTCACTGTATGAAAACCCTCCCTCCCTCTTTCTTTTCCCCTGCCTCCTTCTTTCCTCCCTCTGTCTCTCTCTTTCTTTCTTTCTTAGTCCATGTCTCCAGAGGTAAGAGACTATGCCTTCTCTGTGTTCCTGGGCCCCCAACTTCCAGCTTTGGCAGATTTTAAACTGCTTGATGGAAAGAGAGACTCCAAAATCCCATTTTTGTTTGTGACTGATGCTACATCTAACGTGCTCTCAGTGTGACCACAGTCTCCAGTCTTCTCCCCTCTGGCTCACACCCCATCTTCACATTCTGTCTGCCCTCTGCCCTGCTTTGCTCTACCCGCTGACCGCTTCTCTGGGGTTGTCATGCAACCATTTATTAGCACAGCCAAGAGAAAGAGAGAAACTCACTCCTAATTAGATGGATTTCCGTCTCCCTGCGTCTTTACTTCTTGCATGTTCTTGACTTGTTAGAGGAAATCCTATATCGACATTGGTATTGATTTGCATAATTCAGGTATAATTAGGAGAAAGATTTGCCAGAGTAGCAGGTAGTGGAGCTGGTGCTGTTGTATCCTGCTGACCTTGGGGAGAGCTTGGAACTGGGCCTTTAATCTTCACCAAGTTTGTGGCTCTGTGGGTACTGTGCCGAGAACTTTTACTTCACTGAAATGTCAAGGCAACAGGAAAGCCCTCTGCCCCCAAAGTAGTTCCTTGACTAGCTTAGCATCTGACTGACCATGAAGTCTGTCCCGTGGGGGCCTGCTGGGATGTAGGAAGACATGATGCTGGAGGAGGTCAGTGGACACAGGACCCATGCTCATGATGCCCACCATCTGGATGGGGGAAGAGGACTGCAGAGTAGTATCATTATGATAGTTGGAGGAAAGAAAGAAAAACTAAGAAGAATTTAAAGCCAGAGACTAGAAATGAGTGTGACCTGGTACATTATACAGCTGCTATGATGAAAAGTGGTGGTGCGTCCTTGAAAAGATTAGGAACATAACAAGGCAGAGAAATAGATGAAAAATGCACACACATGCTTGTTCTGTTCTGTAACCATTTCTTTAGGCCTTCATTTATTCATCTATTCATTCAACAAATATTTACTGAGGGGCTATTATGTGCCAGGCAAACAGTAAAGAATCAGGTGTCAACACTGGGGAAACAGATATGATCTCTCATCATTGTAACTGGTGGATTGGGTTCCCGCCCACTCCAGCCTGGAAGAGTGGATACTGGTATAGGGTTTAGGGCTTGGGGGACAGGCTCTGGGAAGGACTAGTGCCCAGAAGACCACAGGATGTTGCCTTTGAGTTGTGCCTCTGTCTGTGAGCTGATTCTGTCCCAGGAAGGCAAGTGACACCATGGGGGTGTGGTGGGGGTACTCCCAATCTAGTGAGAACCTGGGGAGTGACCTCACAGGGTGGGGTGGAGTTCCCAATCAGGTGAGCTTCGTGGGAAGCAGGAAGATGGGCAGGGAGTTTCTCTCCATGTGAAAACCCCGCCCTGACTCCTGCCCCGAAATGATCCCTCCTCCTCCCACGCAGCACCTGCAGAGCGGCCATCACCAGAAGCCACATCCAATTTCCCCAGGGAGCAATCTCCAGGTCACTGATTTACTCGTTGGCTGTCACCACAGGCACTGAATAATAAGGCCTCTTCCCGCGGAAACGATATTAGAGGCTGCAATGGGAAGGGCTAGGGCAGTGTGATATTTATTTTCTGGGCATTTGCTGCAATGAATCACAGGCTGTCTCTAACCTGCTCTCATGCAGCACCACAGGCCCATCCACAGACCCCAGGGTCCTGGGTAGGGGTGGAGGGCTTGCCTGGTGATCCAGAGCCCGAGCCACAATTCAGGCTGCCTCCTGTGCATGTGTGTGGACTGAGAGAGAGGGGGGAAAGGCTCCCATCCCCCACTTGGAGAGAATGCTGGGATTCATTCATTAGCTCATCTGGCAAACATTTATTGAACAGCCGTGTTGCCTGCTATGCCCTGGGCTGGGGACTGGGCATAGAGCATAAACCAGCCAAGCCTGGTCCCCGTTCTGGGGACCCTAAGTTGTGCTACATTTTCCTTCCCTCTGCTACCACCCAGCTGGTGAAACTCTGCACTGAGCTTGGCAGGGGGTAGGAATTGATTCTATGTTCTCTTTCCTGCCCCCTCCCCTGCAAACCTACCCCACCTCATCACTACCCAGATGGTTCAACAAGATATTCAATCCCTAAATGCTCAGGTGATATTTCTCAACTTTGTGCCAGGAGTCTTCTGCTTTCCTTAGGTGGAAGAAGGGAACCCCTGCTTTATCAGCACCAACCTCTGTTGACGCTTCTCAAGGGTGATGGTTATTTACCATGATCTCATTTAATCTTCATTTTGCAGATGGGGAGACTTGCAGAGGGGTCATGCCTAAGGCAGTGGTGTGCCAGGCAGACTCACCCCAGTCTCCATCTCTGTTCAGTGACGTCAGCTTGGTAGTTTGAAATTGGCTAGGGTATTGACAACATGGAAATTGACAGATGCTGCAAATCAGGGCTTTTCCCCTTTGGAGAGCTGGTTGTTAAGCATTTATCTGCACACCAGTGCCCCTAGGCACCTTGCCCAATACTGTCCCCTGCCGCAGTAGCAAAGGATGGGCATCATATTGGAGCTGCCAAGGATGTTCCTCCTGCCAGTAAGTGGCCTCTTCATCCTGGGAGAACTGAGGAAGAGCAAAATGAATTCCTGTTGAGGAGTGAGGAGTTGTCAGCCTCTATTTGGCCGCTTCGCAACACCACAGGTCATTTCGGAAATCAGATGCGGTTCCCACTGCCCTCCCCTCTAACCCCCAGGCTAATGATGGAGTTAAGACCTTGTGGCTAATTGAGGGCTGACTCAAGGTTAACAGGTGCTTTTATTGGTGTGAGTGATAGCTTTTTGCAGGGCTCTGCGGACAAGCAGGAATCTGGTGGTGGGGGGAGTGCACTGAGGCCCCTCCTCAGGGATAAACACAGACTCGTCCTCTAGAAAACCTTTTTTTTTATGTTTGGGTTTCCCCCTACCTCATCCTTCTGTTTGCAGCTTAAATGGCATCTCCTCTAGGAGACCCCGGCCATCCTATCTCCAGTATGTTTCTCTGCACCCGTGATCTCTTTTATTTTCTGTTTTTCTTCTTTCTTTGTTTCTTTTGCTAAAATGCAAGCTCCATGAAGATGGAGGGACTTTGCAATTTTGGATGCTTTTATTTATTTAATTTTTTATTAAAAAAATTGGCTACACTGGGTCTTCACTGCAGCACATGCAGGCTTTTCATTATGCCGCGTGGGCTTCTTTATCTAGTTATCTTTATCTAGAAGCTCAGACTTCTCTTATTGTGGTGCACAGGCTTAGTTGCCCTGTGGCATGTGGGATCTTGGTTCCCAACCAGGGATTGAACCCATGGCCCCTGCATTGGAAGGCAAAGCCTTAACCCCTGGACCACCAGAGAAGTCCTCTTGGTTGTTTTTATTTGTCATCTCCTCACTGTGGCCTCATGATTCCTGATCTGGGGCACACATGGCTCCCAGTGATTTTCTCTTTGTAGCTCAGCTTGAATCAGTGTTAGGTCCTTGGGCTCCGAGGCAGAGCCCTGAATTTGCACCTTGGTTTTGGGGCTGACTCACTGCGGGCTCATGGGGAGGGGACAGAAAGGACAGCCTGGAACAGAAGCTGTGGGAGCAAAGGGAGCCCACTGCCTCCTGAGCCCCCAGTCCAGCACTCTGTGGCTTCGTTCTCCCAGGCACGATTTTTCTAGACACTCTAAGGCCTTCCTTGCCTTAAGTTTTTTTCTTTTGATATTATAAAAATAATGTGTTTCTTTGGAGAAAACTGGAAAAGGCAGGACACTATTAAGACAAATGAAAAAGTCATCTTTTAGGCAAGAGAATTGTGTCTGCTTTACTCCCTTCCTTTCCTGAATTAGTCCCACCCACCTGAGCCCAAGACCCCACCCCCTCCAGCAATTATAAGTAACATTAAAACTGCCTCCTGAACCAAGTTATTACTTCCAAGAATAATAGTCTCTGTTACTACAAGAAACTAATTAACAGCATGCAATGAGGGGGAAAAATTCAATTAATTAGTGGCTTAATAAGCACTAGCAATGACTCTGGGCTTGGTTTGAGAGTTGAGGTTGGGGAATGGAGACCCCAAGAGGGTTAGGGGGCGGGGGCATGAGAGGTGGGGGTGAGCACTGGGCTTAGGAATGGGTGGGCTCCTGAGTGAGCCTGAGAAGCTGCATCGTTCATGAGGAGAGAGCCGCGTTTCTCTTTCTGCAAGACTTTTGCTCTGCCTCCTGGGCTGAGGCACTGGGTCGCTTGGTAGTGTTAATGCAGAGGGAAGTTCTCAGTCTCTTGAATGTGGGGTTTGGGGGGCTGCAGGGGAAGTCAGGAGTGATTTCCCTTCTCTCTCCTATGGGCGGGGGGGTATGAGATGGGGAGGTGGGCACACAGGATCTCTCTCCTGGAGCCCCCACACCCGCCACTGCTTCTTTGAATCGTCCAGTCTTTGATCCAGAAGCTTGGTGTCTCCCTAACATTGCCCCTTCCTCAAGCCCCACCTTCAATCTGTCCTACTTATATAGCATCCTCCCCATCCTCCCCCACTCCCCAGCCTCCATGTCCTCTTCCTGGGATTCTTTTTTTTTTTTTGCTACACCACGCAGCATATGGGATCTTAGTTCCTGGACCAGGGATTGAATCAAGGGCTAAAATCCAGGTATGGGTAGGGCTGCATTCCTTTATGGCTTCAGAGAAACCTCTGTTTCCTTGCTTTTCCAGCTCCTAGGGAATGCCTGCATCCCTTAGCTTGTGACCCCTTCCTCCAGCTACACTGGGCCGAGTTCTTCTCATGCTGCCATCTCTCTGGTTCTCTCATCTGTTTCCCTCTTCCACCTCTAAGACCCTTGGGATTACATTGGGCCCATCTGGATAATACAGGACAGTCTCCCTATTTTAGGTCAGCTGATCAGCAACCTTAATTCCATCTGCAACCTTAGCTCCCATTTCCATGTAACCAAACGTTCATTGGTTGTGGGGATTAGGGCATAGACATCTTTGGGGGAAACATTTTTTGTAGATAACAGTAGGACATAAACTGTATCAGCTCTACAGACAATGAGTGTGTCTGTGTGTGAAGCTTGTGTTTTATGCATTCCATATGAACAAACTCTCTTCTGTGTATAGATTAATATATACGTGTGTGTGCATTTTATTCAACCATGCTGAAGGAATTATCTTTCTGTCTTCTCTCTTGAAAATGAGATTCCAAAGTCTTGACATGTGAAGGGGGAATCCAACAGTATGTAGCCAAAATGTAAGAAACTGTTACAGAGGTGCTAGGCAGTTAACAAAAAAACATTCCCCCCCTGGATTTTGGAATGTTTGTGGTATGTGTCAGCTTTAAAAACATGTAAGTTATACTTTTTCATTCTAAATAAACATTAACTTTATTTCATTATATTTCTTTCTAAATAAACATTAACTTTCATACCTGATTTTGCATTCTTTTGAATGAAGAGTGTTATTTTGCATTATTTTGTAAAAATCCCCCACCTCCCACCCAAGTTGTATAAACTTCATATCCTGAAAATTTAGGATTCCCTGCTACTCTGCACACACTCTTCCTTGCACTGAGAGCTCTTTCCCACCATCTTAGCAGTCTTGGTGGCTCAGATGGTAAAGAATCTGCCTACAGTGCAGGAGACCTGGGTTTGATCCCTGGTCAGGAGGATCCTCTGAAGAAGGGAATGGCAATACACTCCAGTATTCTTGCCTGGAGAATTCCATGGACAGAGGAGCCTGGTGGGCTACAGTCTATGGGTTTGCCAAGAGTCAGACATAACTGAGTGACTAACATTAACCCCCACCTTGAGGTATCCTTCAGATCTCAGCTCCAGCTTTAGTTCTTCACAAAGACCTTCTCTCCCTGCACGTTCCCTTTCTCAACTTGGTTGGGTCTCCTTGGCTTCCCCTTGGTGGTCCTCCTAGCTTAGTTGGTAAAGAATCTGCCTGCAATGCAGGAGACATGGTTTGATCCCTGGGTTGGGAAGATTCCCTGGAGAAGGAAATGGCAACCCGCTCCAGTATTCTTGCCTGGGAAATCTCATGGACAGAGGAGCCTGGTGGGCTAAGGTCCATGGGATGTCAAAGAATCAGACACGACTTAGTGACAAAACAACAATTCCTGAAATTGTTGACAAGGACAATCATAGTAATGTCAGAATCCTTTCACCTCAGGCACCTGCAGAATTGATGATCAACACACGCGAAACCTGCATGTGTCTGTCTTTCCCACTAGAATGCCAGCTCCGTGACCTGTGTGTCTTGCTCACTGCTGTTTCCCCCATCGGTGAGCACAGAAGCTGGCGCTCATTCAGAACTCTGTAATTACCTGCAGCTAGATGATCCTGAATGCAGATATCTTTCAGAGAGCATGCCACTGGCCTGTGCTGGAGCTGGGATTCAGAACCCAGAACTTGACTGTGTCAAGTGAAGTCGCTCAGTCGTGTCCGACTCTTTGCGACCCCATGGATTGTAGCCTACCAGGCTCCTCTGTCCATGGGATTTTCCAGGCAATAGTACTGGAGTGGATTGTCATTTCCTTCTCCAGGGGATCTTCCCGACCCAGGGATCGGACCCAGGTCTCCTGCATTGTAGACAGACGCTTTACCCCTGAGCCACCAGGGAAGTCCTTCGACTGTGTCAAAGCATGCCCTTTTAATAGTCAGATTCATAGAATCAGAAAGAGAACTGGTGGATGCCAGGGACTGGGGTTGGGGGAATGGGGGTTAGTGTTTAATGGGGACAGTTTCAGTTTAGGAAGGTGAAAAATTCAGGAGTTGACCATGGTGAGAGTCGCACAACACTGTGAGTGTTCTTAGTGCTACTGAACTGCACAGTTAAATATGGTTAAAATACTATGTTTTGCATTAGGTAACTTTTTACCACAGTAAAAAAGCATAAAAAGCATGTCCGTCTATCACATCACACATTTGAGGCCAGAGGTCATTTTATGGATGCCCATGCAGTGGGTGGCAGAAGCATGTGTCAGCAGATTTTAAAGTGGGAAGTTGGTGAAGAGCCAGGCTGCATTAAGTTGTGGGGGTAAAAGGGAGCCACGGCTGGTTCTGAAGCACTACCAGGTGCTGTGATCTACCCTTATGGGAGGTTCTCTGGAGAAGGGCCCCTGGCCGGGCCCCATCAGCTTGGGCTGGCAGCTGGGCCAGAGTTTTCCCCGCCTGCTGCCCGCCTGGTTGCACTGACCTGTCTTCCCGCAGCGTCTCCATTATGCCTATCAGAGCCGGCCGCTGTAGGCCAGCTGTTTCCAGAGGGAGGCCGATAAGGCATTTATTGAATTTATGATTTTAATTTATGACAATTCTAATCCCATTATGGGCTCCTTTTTGTCTGCCGCCAGCATGGTGGCAGAGTTTAATTACAGCCAAGTGAGATTTCCCCAGCTGGGGGGACCTTTTCTCCCAGTCCCTGAGGTCCACCCCCAGTTGCTTGAGGGCATTTAGAGGCCTGGTGATGGTGGTGGGGGTGCTCAGTGGGGGTGGGGAGAGGCCCCCATACCGCGCCCCGCCCCCCCCCCCCCCATCTGCAGGAGTGACTGACCACGGCAGCACTCTCTCCAGTTGGCAGCTGCACAGGGCAGGACGCGAGGGACGTGCTGTGATGCCTAGTGAGTGACAATTAGGACTGCAGCATGTGGCTGCTCGGGGCAGAGGGTGCTGTGTGCAACCTGCACAGCTGTCTGGGAGATGCTGGGGGGCTCCAGAGACAGGCACTATCCAGGGGAGGAAGAGAGAGCAGGAGATCAGTGATCTGCCAGGGCTTGTGCTTCAAAGGCTCTGAAGAAATGATGATCCTGGATGGGCCCAAGACTCCACCACCAACCCCAGAAAAGGGGTGTCTCTCAAGTGGTTGGGGCCCTGGGAGGGAGGGCCAGCCAGGGGAATGATTGCAGCGATGTCCCAGAGTCCCTCCTTGGCTTCTGTGGAGGGCTGTGCAAAGGGGAGAGGAGAACATGGGAAAAGAGGGGCTGGGGTGACTGTAAATGGGGGAGGCAGAATGGAGAGCCTGAGTATCAGGGGAGGAGGCTCAGTGGGAGCTCCAGGCTTGGGCCCCTGGAGGCCTGTGGCCAGGAGAATGCCAGGGGGACCCAAACTTGGTCCTAGAGCTGAGGAACTAACAGAAGAGTCAGAAGGGGAAGAGTGATGAGGGGAAAAACAGCCTTTGCTGGGTGGCAAGGGAGACCTGGGACCTGAGAGCTGCCTCATATGTTGCAAAGAGGGGCTCAGAGTCTTGCCTCAGTTCCTTCATTTATAAAATAAGCCTGTGAACAGCACCAGCCCTTTTCCCCTGCCATGGGGAGGAATGAGAGTTGAGACCATGTTAGTGGGTTGGGGATGGGTGATGGGACAGGCAGGGAGCAGAATTTCATGGCTCTTTTCTACCCAGTCTCTCACATATAACTGATGGGTTGTCATTGTTTAGTTGCTAAGTCGTGTCCGACTCTTTGTGACCCCATGGACTGTGGCCACCAGACTCCTCTGTCCAGGGGATTTCCCAGGTAAGAATACCGAAGTGAGTTGCCATGCCCTCCTCCAGGGGATCTCCCTGACCCAGGGATTGAACCCATGTCTCCTGCATTGGCAGATGGATAATTTACCATGGAGCCACCAGAGAAGCGAAAAGATGACCTGCAGGAATCCTTTCACCTCAGGTACCTGCAGAATTGATGATTAAACAAAGAAGGCTTCCTGGAGGAGTCAGTCTAAAGGAAGGGGAAGGGTGGAACTTATTTCAGATTTTCAGGTCTCAGATCCTGACTCTTTGGATGAGGGTGGAGGAAGCACAGGGGAGGAGACAGTACGGTGTCAGAGTTGAAACCCAGGCACGTGCAGGGGTGGAGCAAGTAACTTAAATGAGCCAGGCAGACAAAGTGTGATACAACAGGGGGTGGTGAGGACTGTGGCAAAGTGGAGTGTGCACGCCCACCTTGAGGGGCAGCCATTTTTATGCTCCAGTGATGATTGCCATGAGAGGATGCTGATCCTGGGTTGTTAGATGGTCTGTTTCTGCAAATGTCCCCATCTGTAAAATGGCACAATAATAATATCTGTGTCACTGAGTTGGAATGAGGACTAAATGAGCTAATGTAGGCAAAGTGCTTAGAACAGTGCCCGGGCCATAGTAAGTGACACTGACAATTCCTATGATTGTTCTTATCATGCTCTGTCTGCACAAGAGACCAGCTGTCTTCCTTCTTCTGACTCCCAACACTCTCTGGGTGGGAAGGTAGGGGGAATCTGTTCATTGTGGTCCAGTTATCTGGGGTGTTTGGGGCAACAGGCTTCTCTGGCTGTCCTTGGACTTGGCCTGAATGGTTACTGCAGACAAGAAATGTTTGCACTGTTGGGGAGAAAGCAGATGCTGTTAACGCTGCTATGAGCGGAACACTTTGAGTTATCCGGAGGCACTTCAAACTTGTTTTTATTTTGTTTTGGGAGGTTATGCTGAGCCTGAGACATACATGTTTGCAAGAAGGATTTGTCAGGCTTCACTGGGCTGAGAGGGCCGTGATGGAAACTCGTGGGGTGAGGAGGGGCCATGTAGGAGGCATGGAAACAGTGCCAGCTGGAGAGGGGGCTGAATTGTGAACCTAAAAGAGATTCCCCAAAAAATAAAAAATAAAAGAGATTTCTAGTTTTGTCCAAGGACAAGGAGGAAGACATTAGAAGTGGGATTGACAGGATAATTGTCTAGCTAGTCCTCAAGTATACACTCTCTCTCTCTCTTTTTTTTTTTCCTAAGTATAATTGCTTTACAATGCTGTCTTAGTTTCTGTTGTACAGTGAAGTGGATCAGCTATGTGTGTTAAGTCGCTTCACTCATGTCCAACTCTTTTCAACCCTATGGACTGAAGCCCACCAGGCTTCTCTGTCCATGAGATTCTCCAGGCAAGAACACGAGTGGGTTGCCATTTCCTCCTCCAGGGGATCTTTCCAATCCAGGGATTGAACTTGCATCTCTTACATCTCCTGTGTTGGTAGGTGTGTTCTTTACCCCTAGGTCTACCTGGGAAGCCCAAAGTTATGCGCACATATATCCCCTCCCTCTTGGATCCCCCTCCAGCTTCTGAATTCCACCCATCTAGGTCATCACAGAGCGCTGAACTGAGCTCCCTGTGCTATATAGCAAGTTTCCACTTGCTGTCTCTTATACACATGGGAGTATATATATGTCAATCCTAATCTCCCAGTTCGTTCCACCCTCCCCTTTCCCCACTGTGTCTTCACATTCATTCTTTACATCTGTGTCTCTATTCCTGCCCTGCAAATAGGTTCATCTGTACCATTTTTCTAAAGTCCACATACAGAGACTGCTTACATTCTTAATTCTGCCTGGGCTGGCAGCAAGAGCAGGTGTGAACATGTGTGTGCATACTTGTGTGTGTGTATGCGTGTGCACATGGGCACCATGTGTCTCTTTACATGATGCTCCACCTCCTTCAAGACCCTCTCCTTGGTTAACTCCAGCTGGCCTGGATTACTCTTCCTCTCCTTTCTCAATTTCAAGTCTTGAATCTTTGAAGAACCAGCAGCCTGTCCTTGGGTGAGTCCTTGACCTTGTGGTGCCTCTGTGTACCTATCCAGAGAGGGGGCTGATCATTCTGGCCCAAACTGTTCCAAAGAGGTATCATGCAGAGACAAGCTGTTGGTACATCCTCAAAGGACTGTCTCTGGGTTTGGACCTGCCTCCTCTTGTCTGCTGAGCCCTCTATAGTTTCCAGGCTCTTGACAGCATTATCACATCTGGTTCCTGCTGAGGTCCTGTGAGGCAGGGTGGATGGATGCATTCCCAGCTTATAAACAGGGAAGCTGAGGTTCAGAGAGTATTTGAAAGTATTTTGTTATTCAGTCGCTAAGTCATGTCTGACTCTTTGTGACCCCATGGAGAATTTTTGGATGGAAATTAGACTACAGCATGCCAGGCTTCCCAGTCCGTCATCATCTCCCAGAATTTGCTCAAACCCATGTCCATTGAGTCAGTGATGCCATCCAACCATCTCATCCTCCGTCGCCCCCTTCTCCTCCTGCCCTCAATCTTTCCCAGCATCAGGGTCTTTTTCAATAAACCAGCTCTTCACATCAGGTGGCCAAAGTACTGGCGCTTCAGCTTCAGCATCAGTCCTTCCAATGAATATTCAAGGTTGATTTCCTTTAAAAGTATAGTTGTATCATTATTTAGGTGTGGTGAGACCAAGAGATCATGAGGTATTTGCCATTGAAAACATCGTTTGTTACTCACAGATCCAAGAGAAGGGGGCACAGAGACCAGGGGGATAAGAACTCTGGGCAGCCTGGTCCAGTCACACACCCTCCAGTGTGTGTGTGGTGTGATGTGCGTGTGTGGTGTGATGTGTGTGTGTGTGGTGTGATGTGTGTTTGTGCTTCACAGAGCATTGTGAATAAGTTTCATCAGGACCACATAGAAGGGAGACAGATGAGCAAAATCAGGCACTGTCTGTCTCCAGTTCAACGCTCTTCAATTTCCATCCAACAATTCTCTATGACAGTTTTGCTCCGTACCAAGCATGGCCTCCAGCCCTGAGCTAGAAGGACTTTTCTGCTATTTCTGCAGCTAGCCTAGAAGGGCAAGCATCCCAGTCTGGGAGGCAGGACACCTGGGTCTGAGTCAGAGCACCATCACTGAGTCACTCTGTGACTCAGGACAAGCTCCGTGAGCCTCAGTTTTCCCATTTGTACAATGGGTGGGCTGGACTAGAGGGTCCTTAAGATGCCCCCATGTTAGACCCTTTGTGAATGAAGTGTCCTGAACAGTGGTTCCCAAGCTCACTGGCCAGAGTAGGCTGAGTGGGAACAGGAGGCTTTTCAAATCCCAATTTCTGGGGCTTCTCCTTGATGTGTGAGTGGGGCCTGAGAAGCTCTATTTTTGAGATGTGATTCTGATGTAGCTGATTCATAAGCTGACATTTGGGAACCACTGCCTAAGAAATCGTTCCTCAGAAGGGACAAGGAAATACAAAAAATGAGGGATATGTATTAACATATGGCTGATTCACTTTGCTATACAGCAGAAAATAACACACCATTGTAAAGCAATTATACTCCAATAAAAATTTTTTTAAAAAAGGGACAAGGAGCTGATTCCTGTTTGCAGCACCCCCGTTTGCTCCCCTGATAACTGGAGGGACAGAGGGACATGTCTCACACGCAATCAGAAGTGACAGCAGTTGCTGAGCCCAGGCCACATCTCAGCCTGCTATGGTGATTGTCCTGCGTCCACGGGTGGTATGTGACCCCTACAGGGACCCGGGCCTACCAGCTGATGGAGCATCTTGGAGCTGAGAGCTGTTCCTGGAGCTTCATCAGGACATGTCACTCTAAGCCAGTGCCTGGAGATGAAAGGAGGGTGCTGGCTCTTGGGGTGGGCACTAGAGGCCCATGAATCAGGCTGCCTGAGTCCAGCAGGGAGGGAGGTGCCTGTGATCTTGAATATGTCAGGTCATCCCCTGTGGCGTCTTGGTCTCCCCACCTGTAGAATGGGTATAAGAGTGGATGAGATGGCTTTCCAGACCTTTAGAGGTGGGACATTCCAAGTCTAATCTAGCCCTTAGGGCTCAAACTGGGAGATGGGACAGCAAGGGCAGTTAGTGGGAGGGTGGTGGCCAAAGGGGCTCCAGTGGGAGCAGGAGGAGGGCTCGTCTGTGGGGTCCTATGGGTGCTGTGTCCCCCAGCCCATTGGGCAGGGTGGGGGCAGGGGAGCTAGAGCTCAGAGGGGAGGGAGGGGGTGATGAGGCCAGAAATGATGGGCAGCCTGGGTGAAGCTACAGGATGACTCCAGGGTTCCCTTGTCACTGTCACAGGAGGGAGGGAGCTAAAAACACAGATCTCAGAACTTTACTTTCTGGGTTCAAATCCCAATTCAGCCTCCTCCCAGCTGCGTGACATTGGGGAAGCCATTCTACCTCTCTGTGCCCTCATTTTCTTACTGATACAGTGAGGGATGGCCATAGCACCTTCCTTAGGGATCTTTATGAGGACTGGTCACTTAGAACAGTGCTAAATGAGCATTTGGGCTTCCCTGCTGTCTCAATGGTGAAGAATGTGCCTGCCAATGCAGGAGTCATGAGTTTGATTCCTGGGTCAGGAAGATCCCCTGGAGAAGGAAATGGCAACCCACTCCAGTATTTTTGCCTGGGAAATCCCGTGGACAGAGGACCATGGCGGACTATAGTCCATGGAGTTGCAGAAGAGTTGGACACAACTTAGTGACTAAACAACAACAAATGAGCATTTAGCTATTGTTGGCCTCACTGGTGTTAATATCAGTGCAAGGGTAGTGTCCCCTAGTGGCTATGACCAGGCCTCTGGAGGTTGAGCCACTGACTGGCCATGTGACTTTGTTGCCTGACCTCTCCATGCCTCAATTTCCCTCCTTCTAAAGGGAGGAGAATGGTGTCTACTCACTAGAGTGGGTTAACTGAGGTGAAGGCTTTAGAGCAGAGTACAGTTCATGGAAACACTCTAAAAAGAGCAACTCATTGCTGGCGCCATGAACCCAGTTGGACTGAGTTGATTATGTTAATGATATTTCTGACTTGTTTTCTCCAAGCTCTAGGGGATGGAGTGGAGGTGAGACCGAGACCTCCAGGCAGCTGAAGGCCCAGACGCTGCTCCCAGGGGTTCAGTTGAAATTGATGTGTTTGGATTCAACTAGCATCGTTCCTGATGTTTGAGTCCAAGATCTGGATTGAAATCCTAGCCTCAGCCAGGCTTGCCCTCAGCTTGTCTGAACCTCCGTTTCCAAATTTGTGAAGTGTGATGATGATGCCTGCTTTATCAGCAGGCTGGGAGGTTTTAGAGAGAGTGGAGGGGAGGATGAACCAGTAGGACTGCTGTGCAAATGAAGGGGCCATTGACCGTGGTGACTCAGCCTTGCATGCAATCAAAGGGACTTGACTTTCTTTGCAGCCCAGCCACTCTCTGGCTTGGTGACCCTGCAGCAGGTCCCTTCACCTCACTGAGCCTCACCTCCTCACCTGTACAAAAATATGCAGTATTCACAGAGCAACTAAAGCTTGTGTGCCACAACTACTGAAGCCTATGGTCCCTAGAGCCTGTGCTCTGCAACAAGACAAACCACCACAGTGAGAAACCTGCACACACCGCAACCAACAGTAGCCCCTGCTCGCTGCAATTAGAGGAAGCCTGTGCACAGCAACATAGATGACGTGGCCATGAGGGATGAGCCACAGGCTGGACCTCAGTCTTGGGGGAAGGACGGGACAGTTTTCTCTTCTTCCACCCCTCCTGCCTCCAAGCCTCTCTCCCCAAACCTCTACTCTCACCTCTTCTTCTCCATTCACTGCCTCTGTGCACTCCCTTCTGGCTTAACTTGTATATATATATATATATTTTAATCTTTTTGGCCACATAGCATGTGGAATCTTACTTCCCTAACCAGAGATGAAACCCACGCCCCCTGCATTGGCAGCACTGAGTTTTAACCACTGGACCACCAGGTAAGTTCCTCCCTTGTAGCTTTTAAGATTAGACTTTAGTGCTTGGGTCTTGAGGACATGGCTGTGACATGCCAGCCTTGGCCTTGGATGTGACAGCAAGTCCCGGATTTTCTTGCTGCAATAGATGCAGACGCTGAGTCCTGTTCCTCACCTGGCTGTGCGAACCTGCAGTTACACAGGAGAGATTTTCTTCCTTTTGATTCATATTTCCTGCCTCCTTGTCTCCTGTACTAGATGTGGTCTCTCCCCTTTTCCTGTGATGTTCAAGATTCTAATTAAGTGGAAAAGGCTTTTACTCCATACAATTCTCCAAATTCTCCAGTTATGAATAATGATACTGGCTCATAAATGAAAATTGCTTTTCTATTGAAATTCTCTGTGTGTTTTTTTTGGTTTAAAAAAAGAAGGTAGGGAACCAGGGCTCTTGGGTCATTTGCAAGTTATTAATTTCAAGCAGAACTCTTAGCTAGCTTATTAACGGTGAGGGTATTACTGCTGAGTTAAATGGCTGCGATATTAATTACCTTGCAGGCATTTTTCTGTGGAAATGACTTATTTCCATGATGGTGAGTGGTCTAGATGGGAAAAAAATGTCTCCCCTTCTAAGAGGCATGAGAGGAAGTGAGTCCTGGGTAGATACTGGGTCCAAAGAATTGTTCTGGGACCTTTTCCCCGGGTTCTGGGGCCAGGTGTCTGGACATGACATGGTTCCAAGGCCAGATGTCTCCAAGACAGACTCAGGTCGGGGAATGAACATGTCTTTCCAACACACAGGACTGTGTCCCCTTGGCCTTCATCTCTGCTGAGAACAGGTCAAGTAGGGGTAGATCAGCATGGTGGCAGGAGACATTTCTATCAGTCCAGTGTTTCTAAAATCTCAGTCATTTCATCTCTATTTGGGCCATAGCGACATACTGCCTGTTATATTATTTACTCACTCTATTTCCATTGACTCACTTAAAAAAAAACACACTTAAATTTAGTTTAAAGGGAAACTTTATATCATCACCATAAATGGGAAACCAGCATCCCCTAGTCATAAATTCAAAGCAACACAAAAATGAATGCATGAATATTAAAATTTTTAAATGTCCATTTGGTACCACCTAAAGTGAATTTCACATGGGGAGGGGTGTATTAGCTACTTGGCAGGGACTTTCCTGGTAGTAGAGTGGATTGGAATCCACCTGCCAATTCCAGGGACACAGGTTCAATCCCTGGTCTGGGAAGATTTCGCATGCCTCGGAGCAACTAAGTCTGTGTGCCACAATTACTGAGCCCACATACGGCAACCACTGAAGCCCATTTGCCCTAGAGTCTGTGAGCCACAACAAGAGAAGTCACCGCAACAAGAAGCCTGTGTACTGCAACAGAGTACACCCCACTTGCCCCCACTAGAGAAAGCCTGCAGGTAGCAGTGAAGACCCAGAGACACCAAAAAAAAAAAAAAAATAATAATAATAATAAACCTACCTGACAGGAAACCTGGGCTTCTAGACCCATGGCCCATGTGGCCCTAGGATGGGGGTCAGTAGACATGCGAGGAATAAAAGGTGACCAACCAGCAGAAGCATTGCTCTCTGAGGTCCTTCTGTGAGGGTGTGGTTGAAGATAAGAGGCTGTAGGGGGACAAGTAAGATCTGATGAATATCTGTGTGTTTTGAAGTTCAGGGAACAGCATGCAAATGATAAGCAAATTCCATGCCAGTTAGCATTTCTTCTTGGGGCCTATTACTCAGGTGCGTCAGGATGACAGTGTGGTTGGCCTGCTTGTGGTTCCTGCTCTCATCTTATCCCTGGGTTCCCAGGAGCCATGGCAGGAGTGAGGGGATTGGCAGGGTGAGGGGATTGTCCGGAGTGCACTGGCCTGGGAGTCAGGATGGAGGCAGCCAGGCTCCACTGCTGCATTGCTCTGTGACTTTGGACAGACCTCTGGGCCTCTCTGGACCTCTATTTCTTGTCTATATCTGGAGGGCTTGTTTCTTGTCTGTATGTGAGAAAGAGGCATCTGGAAATAATGCTCTGACGGTTTGCTTTATGTGTCAGTTTGGCTGGGCTGTGGTGTCCAGATATGTGGTGAAACATTATTCTGGATGTTTCTGGGAGGGTGTTTTTGGATGAGATTAATATTTAAATGAGTAAACTTAAATAAAGCAGATTGCCCTTCATAATGTGGGTGGGCCTCATCCAATTAGCTGAAGGCCTGCATAGAACAAAAGAATGACTTCCCTCAAACAAGGGGGAGTCTTATGGTGGAGTCCTCCAGATTTGAGCTGCAGTGTCATCTCTTCTCTGGGTCTCCACTGGCAAGTCAGCCTCTAGGGTTGTTTGACTCAGAAGCTCAAAAGTCTCACCAGATGCCCAATTTTTCTCCCAACTCTCCACTCTTTTCCATTCTTGGTATTAGTTTTGACTGGAGTATGGCTTCCTTTGTGGGGGCTGAAGGGCTGCACAGTTCTAGCCACATCTAGTACAGAAGGAGAGAGACTTCTATCCAGAAATCCAGCCAAAGTCCTCAGCCAAGTGGGCTGGGTGACTCAACTTCAGAGCCAATACCTATGGCCAGAGGAATGACAGGAATGGCTTGACTCAGACCTGGTTTATCTATTAATAAACCAACCACTGAGGCAAGAGGCATGGGATTACCTTGTGGGAAGGGGGATTGGGGCTAGCATGGGGCTACTCCCATGCAAATAGGCTTTTTGCAGGGCATGTAGGGATGCTGAGCCCAGAGTTTCAGCACTGTGTGGTCCAGGTGTACCCCTTCCCTTTTCCCCTTCCACTTACTTTTCCTCTCTCCCCTCATCTCCTATCCCTCACCCCTCTTACATCTTTCTCCTCCCTCTCCTCTATACTTTCCTCCTCTGCACTCTCACACTGGAAACTGCCTAGTTCCCTTGTAGGGAATCCCTGACTATCCAAACTCTCCATATTGTTTGTATCTGCCCAGCATCACTTTCTCCTTTTTTGGTGACAGAAGCCTCCTCCTTTGGGGGAACACCCTCTCTGTACACCTTTTTTGGTTGTGGGGAGCTTTTCATTACTGGACTCCTTCCAGGTTACACAAGTGGCCAGGCTGGGCCAATCAGAGATCCTCTCTGGGATTTTTGCATCCTCTCTTTCCTCTGAAATCACTAGTGGGGCCGTCTGTAGCCTCACTGTCTCCCTACCAAGTGAAGGAGGCTGTGTGCAGAAGATGAGAATGAGATGAAATAGAGATGGAGCAATAGATAGAAAAGACACAGAGAGAAAGAGAGAGCTAAGAGGTCAAAGGACATTGTTTAGTGCCTGGGTCCAGTTGTACCTGAAGCTATCTATCATGTCTGGAGTTTTCAGTTACTGGAGCTGCTAAATACCCTTTCCTTATGAAGTAGCTTGGTTGAGCTTTTGTTGCTTGTGACTGAAAGCACCTGACTGGCATACCAGCTTTCATTTCTTTATTAACTTAATCAGAATGTATTCAGTATTTCCTCTGGGCCAGGTAACTCTGGCAGATGGGTACTATTATTTCACAAGTGGGGAACAGAGGCATGGAGAATTTAAGCAACTTCTGCAAGGTAGTGGTGGACCTGGATGTCAACTTGGCTTCAACTGTTTCCAAACATTCAGTTAGCTCTAGTCAGGAGCTGCTATGAAGCCGTCCATATGGGGTCTGCCAGAGATGAGAGGCCAGCTTCAATTAGATACAAATAATAACATACAGGGCTTTTCAGATGGCACTAGTGGTAAAGAACCCCCCCTGCCACTGCAGGAGACATAAGATACTTGGGTTCAATCCCTGGGTTGGGAGGATCCCCTGGAGAAAGTCATGGCAACCCACTCCAGTATTCTTGCTTGGAGAATCCCATAGAGAGAGGAGCCTGGTGGGCTACAGTCCATAGGTTCGCAAAGAGTCAGACACAACTAAAGCAACTTAGGATGCCAAGGAAATCAACTCTGATTATTCATTGGAAGAACTAATGCTGAAGTTGAAGCTCCAATGCTTTGGCCACCTGATGCAAAGAGCTGACTCATTGGAAAAGACCCTAATGATGGGGAAGATTGAAGGCAGAAGGAGAAGGGGATGACAGAGGACAAGATGGTTGGATGGCATTCAGTCCCCTGGATCAGGGGCCTGACCTATTTCTCAGAAGCACAATGGGTCATGCAGAGGAAAAGAGGCTTTGACCTGTGTGTCCGTGAACTCAGACATTGCTGGCGGAGGTGGAGGTGGGAGTGGGGGATGGGGAAAGAATGTGGAAGGGCTGGTGTTCAAGAACTCAGTTGTACTCCAGGCTGGGAGCCAAGTTGCAAATTTGGTCTTTGGTGGCAGACTCTCTCAGCGAGGTCCCATCACCCCCAAATCTCCAGGGTCCTGGTGTCTCTGCTGTGTTGAGGGAGGGGTGGGAGGCTAATCTTAGTGTTAACACTCTCTCATTAAGAACTGGGCATTATAACAGTAGCTTCTAGAGCCAAGGTCTTACTCCAAAGGAGGGTCAGAGCTGAAGTCACTAGAATAACTGATTCATTTTCCTGGGAGTCCCTACAGGGGCCAGGTCCATGGACCACCACAGAGAAACTGGGCAGTTCTTGTTGAATTGCAGAAGAGTTCCTCCCTCTCAACTCTTCCGCATGCTACTTCCTTCCTGCCCTCACCTGGTCAGGGTGAAGCATTCAGGATGAAACCTGCTGCCTCCCTTAGGATGCCTTCCTGGATGGGTCCACTCCCTCTGCTGTTCATCCACCCAGACTGGCTGCAACCACTACTGTCAACGTTGTCTACATTCAGTGAAAGTTGGCTATGTTCAGTTCAGTGCTTGGTTAAGCACTGTTATTTACTTTTTCTTTTTAAAAAATTTCTTTATTTTTGGTTGTGCTGGATCTTTGTTGCATGCAGTACATGGACTTCTCTTGTTTTGCTCCATGGCATGTGGGATCTTCCTGGAGCAGGGATTGGGCCAGAACATGTGTCCCCTGAATTGGCAGGTGGATTCTTATCCATTGTACCACCAGGGAAGTTCATTATTTACTTTTCCTTAAGTCGATTTATCTTTTGCACCTGATCTCAACCCCCACTTCCTGTTCTGCTCTGGGACTACCCACTTGGTTGTATTCCACTTTTGGGTCCCTCCTATGTACCTGGCCTCAAGTTCCTTGGGCATGGAAGGATCTAGACTAAACCCTCAAAGCGTTGGCTTGAAGGAAATGTCTTCTGTTGTCAGCTCAGGGCTCAATGGTGCCCTGCCCTCAGGGTGGGAGGCAGGCTGGGAGAAAGCTGGCTGACCATCTCAGAGGTGTCACACAGTTCGGGATGGGTCGAGTTGTGCAGCCTCAGCATCTCAGTGCATTGCCAACACAGGGTGTGTTTGTCACTCACTAATCATCCATCGTGGGTCTGCAGGGGGCTGTGGGGCTGTGTGTGCTAAGTCGCTTCAGTTGTGTCTGACTCTTTGTGACCCTATGAACGGTAGCCCACCAGGCTCTTATGTCCATTCTCTAGGCAAGAATACTGGAGTGAGTTGCCATTTCCTTCTCCAGGGGATCTTCCTGACCCAAGGGGCTGTGCTTCTGTCTTCTCACCCCAGAACCTAGTTGGTGGAGCACCACCATCTTAAGTGTTGTTGGCCACCTTGGCCCAGATAGAGCCCTGGAGAGTCTGGGATACACTTCACTTCAATCTGAACTCATTGGCCAGAACCGACCGCATGGCCCACCCCACCCCACGGGGGTCAGAGGAGCAACAGTAATGACACCTTAGAACCCAGAACCTAAAGGCTGTACAGCCAAAACCTGCTCCTCCCATGACCCACCTTCCACCCATGTGTGAAAGTGAAAGTATTAGTCACTCAGTCGTGTCCAACTCTTTGCAACCCTATGGACTGTAGCCCACCATGCTCCTTTGTCCATGGAATTCTCCCAACAAGAATACTAGAGTGGTTGCCATTTCTTTCTCCAGAGTATCTTCCCAACCCAGGGATTGAACCACCTGCATTGGCAGGCGGATGCTTTACTGTCCGAGCCATCACATGCTCACACTCACATCAGGAGTCACCCTGAACCCTCTTTGCCTCCATCCCAACCAGCCCACTGGGGCTCGAGCAGTGGGACCTTCCAGTTGCCGTGAGGCTGCTGGCCTAGGGTGACTGCCACGCCCCCTACTGCTCTTCCTGCAACCCAGTCCCTCTTGTTTGCTTACTCTCCAGAGTAGCCAAAAGATCTCGTCCTTTTTTTTCTTTAGATATAATTCATATGACATAAAAATCACCATTTTCAGATGTACGATTTGGTGGATTTTAGATTTCAGTATAGTCACTATGTGATGCAACCATCACCACTAATTCCAGAACTTCCCATCCCCCAGAAAGTCACCCTGTAACCCATTAGCAATCAGTCCCACTTCTCCCTTCCCCCCAGCCCCTGACCACCACGAATCTGCTTTGTGTCTCTGTGGATTGCCTGTTCTGGACATCTCATGTAAATGGGATCACTCAGTATACATATGGCCCTTTGTGGCTGATTTCTTTCACTTGCTGTGTTTTCAAGTTTGACCCAATTTGTAGTGTGCATCAGTAATTCACTCTTGTTTATGGCTAACATTCCATCATGTGGAAGACCACATGGTGTTTACCAAAAGACCTCTTAGAGGCATGGATAAGATCCTACCACATTCCTGCCCACAGCTCTCTAAGCAGTCCTTTGGCAATTAGAGTAAACCCCACATTTCTTTGCTGGCACTAAGGCTCTGCATGGTCAGGCCCCTCCTATGTCTCTGACCTCATCTGACTTTCTTACCCACCAGCCGCCATGTTCCAGTTGCACTGGCCTCCTTGAACTGGCCAAGGTCAACCAATCTCAGGACTTTCATAATGACTGATGACCTCTGCCTAGAAAGTTCTCACCCCAAATGCTGTCTTGTTTGTTTTTACTTTTTATTATGGAAAGCTTTCAAACAGATACAATATAATAATGAACCTCCCCTCAATCTATCATCCAGATCCAACAATTATTAATTAATGACCTATCAGTCTTGGTTTATTTATAGCTCTACTCACTTTCCCCACAATATTATTGAGAAGCAAAACCCAGACATGTCATTTCATCTGTAGATATTTTAGCATTATCTCTAAAAGATAGAAATTGTTTCCCAAAGCATAACACAACATTATTATCACATCTAAGAATTAAACTGTATTCCCTCAATATCATTCAACATCTAGGCAGTGTTCAAACCTTCCCCATTGGCCCACGCTTTAAAAAGAAAATTATTTATTTATTTATTTTTGTCTGTGCTGGATCTTCACCATTGCTTTCTCTAGTTGCAACAGGCAGAGGCTACTCCCCAGTTGTGGTGTGTGGGCTTCTCATTGCAGTGGCTTCTCTTGTTGCAGAGCATGGAGAAGAGCGCTTGGGCTTCTGTAGTTGCTGCCCGTGGTCTCAGTAGTCATGGCGCACTGGTTCAGTTGCCCCATAACATGTGGAATCTTCCCAGACCAGAGATCGAACCCACGTCCTCTGCAATGGCAAGTGGATTATTAACCACTGGACCACCAGGGCAGTCTGGGCCATACTTTTTTTTTTTTTTTAACAGCAAGATTTCAAGTCATTTGTATTGAGTTTTTGCTTGGAATCCTGTGGGTTCCTGCCTATCTCAGATTCAGGTGGCTTCTTAATTCAACTGAGCATTCTTGTATTTTACTCTTGATTATGGCTTCTGCCCCATTTGCTGTCTCCTCTGAGAACACACACTATATTAAGGATGAAATCTTACTGATTTTGGTAATTGCTCCCTTGTCTCATTATTCTCTTCGTGACTGTTTTCTTCTGTGCACTGGGAGGATCTTCATCAAAGCTTGATTCTGAATCCCCAATTCGATTTTCCATCGTGACCAGTCTGCTGTCTTATGTTTTTTATAAGTTTTAAAATAGTTTGTGAAATAGTTTAAATAGGATAATCTGGATATCACAATTTGTTGATATGTCTCTTAAGTTCTTTTCTAAAGTGTTTTTAAAAAACATTTATTTATTTGTGGCTGTGTTGGGTCTTAGTTGCGACACGTGAGATCTTTCTCCTTGCTGGGGCATTTGGGGTCTTTCATTGCAGTGGGTAGGCTCCTCTCCAGTTGTGACACAGGCTTAATTGCCCCATGGCGTGTGGAACCTTAGTTCCCTGACTGGGGATCAAATCTGGTCCCCTGCACTGGAAGGCAGATTTTCTTAACCACTGGCCACCAGAGAAGTCCCTCTTAAGACTTATTTAATCTGTAGGTTAAGTCATCATCATCATCTCTCTCTGTCTTTGCAATTGATGTGGTGAAGAAACTGATCTGTGTCTATTTTAGAATTTCCTACTGTCTGGAGTTTGTGGATTTTAACTTTCATGGTGTCATCGTACATGTGCCCCTGTCTCTTGTCTCTGCAGGATCTAGATTTAGAGGCTTGATCAGCCTTAGGTAAGATAATTTGGTAAGAATACATCAAAGGTAAAGCTGTGTACTTTCACCAGGAGGCCCATGACTACACAATTTCTCTCTTGTGAGTTTCTCTGCCACTAATAATCATGACACAGAGGCATTCACTTATGAGGCTGTGTTATGGTGGTATTTGAGTCCAGAGGTTCTCTTCTGGAGGTGGTTTTGTCCCCAAGGGACGTTTATCCATGACCAGAGACATTTTTGGTCCTCACGGCTGGAGAGATGATGCTGGCACTTGGTGGGGGGGAGGCCAGTATGCTGCTCAACATCCTGTGGTGCCCAGGAAGACATCCCAGCAGTTATCCAGCCCAAGTGTCAATACTCCCAAGGTTGAGAAGCCCTATCCTGATCTAGCTAGCATCTTTCTTTGGTGATAGAATTGTTGCTCCAAACTCTTCATTTTTCTTCAATAAAAGTTTGTGTCCATCAGGCTGTGGTCTCCTGGTGAGGGGAGGGGCTTTCTTGCCTGTCGACTTTGGTCTTGCTGAGGACAATGGGATACTCGCAGACCAGATGTGAGCAAAGATTGAACTGTCCCCTTCCTGTGCTTATGTATTTTTCAACATGTAAGTACACAATGTCTTAGATAGTAGCAGCGTGTTATACACATCTTCTTCCACTCTGACTTCCCACTCAACAATACATTCTTAATAAGTCACTGTCCTTCTCCCTCCTTCTTACAGCTGCATCCCTTTATCCCATGCACCCCCTCCCAGATCCCCGATGTTATCTGGGTCTTTTCCAGTCTTGCTGTTACAAACAGAGCTTCAGTGAATAACTTGTGCAAACACCTTTTCATATTTTTGCCAGTGTATCTTTGTTACTATAGATTTTCTTCCTTGACCTTATTCTTCTTACCATCCAGGATTCAGTTTACATAAATGGCACCTCCTCAGAGTGGTCCTCCTTGATCACACTTGCCAAAGTGGCCACTCCCACCCCCAAGTCACTCTTTTTTTCCCCCTAGACTTAAAACTTGTTGTTTTGTATTGGGGTATAGCCAATGAACAAAGTTGTGGTAGTTTCAGGTGAACAGGGGAGGGACTCAGCCATACATATACATGTGTCCATTCTCCTCCAAACTCCCCTCCCATCCAGGCTGGCACATAACACTGAGTAGAGTTCCATGTGCTGTACAGTAGCTTCTTGTTGGTTACCCATTTTGAATATAGCAATGTATACGTGACCTTCCCAAAGTCCCTAACTATCCCTTCCCCCTTGGCAATCATAGGCACATTTTGCTAAGTCTTTGTGTCTCTTTCCGTTCTGTAAGTAAGTTCATTTGTATCATTTCTTTTTAGATTCCACATATAAGGGATGCCATACAATATTTATCCTTCTCTCTGACTTACTTTACTCAGCCAAGTCACTCTTAAGTCTATCCATTACTCCCAATTTTTCCTTCCGCACAGTGCTGGTGGTGTGTGTGTGTGTGTGTGTGTGTGTGCACGCGATGTGGTGTGTGTGTATATGTGTGTGAATTTTCTCTCCTCGTCATGGTTCCTTATGGCAGGGGCTTTGTTTTACTCCCTCTGTAGACCCACAGCTCAGTGCCTGACTGAGAAGGTTCCCAGAGTGCAGGACTTTCAATCTTAAAATGAGGACTGTCTTGGGCACACTGGGACAGTATGGTTACCCTACCTGTCATATATAATAGGTGCTCATTAAGTATTTATTGAATGTATTCATGCAAAATGGAGGTAGGTATGTCTTGTTTGATCTACACTACATCCAATTAAGTATATTTTAACTAGATAATGTTCACAAACCAGAGTATTTCATATAAAAAAATCTGGATTCTGGCTTTCTGGAAAAAAATCAGATGACTTCACAGCACGGGGCCCATATTCCCAGGTGTCAGCTGTCAACTGGAGCTGAATCAGGGCCAACTGTATGGATGGGGCACTGCCTGCCAGCTCCCCATAGCACCCACTGCTTGCATTCGCTCACCTGACCTGCTCAGCCTCAGCAGGCCTCTGTGGTTTTGGTGGCCTGATGGACTCGCGGTTGGCCACACAAACTCTTGAACCAGATAGAGTTGGATTCAGGTGGGGACCAGGACGCCTACTATATCTACGACTTTGGGAGGTGCCTCAAGCTTTCCAGGCCTCAGTTTCCTTCACTTCATCTCTTTCTCCTGTCCTTGAGGTTAAGGCATTGATACTTTCATTACAAGGTGAAGGCCTTACCAGGTAGGAGGATGTATTAACCCATCATTCCTCCTCTCCTGCTTTGCCCTTCCCCACCCCGCGCCAAATTGGAGAGCTGAGCCCTGGAAGGCCTAGTGTCCCTGGTTCCCCTGTAGTCTTGTGGGGTCACCAAGTTCAGTGCTGGCTCAGTCAAGGCTGGGGATGCTGTGTAAGACCCAGTGTGCTCCTGGCTAGTATTGAGGGGACAGGAGCCAGGATGGGCGTTACCATGGTGATCATCCCACAAGATGGGTATCAAGGACCTGAGTCTGGAGACCAGACAGGGTAAAGGAGAAGGAAAGGCTTGAGGCAAAGGCTCACTGGGTACAGAGGATGGAGAGCAGGATGATGCAGGGGTAGGTCTTTCTGTTCCAGGAGCTCTGATCCCTCTTAAAATGCAAATCCCCTGGGAGGGCCGGCTTCTTATTTCTTCTGCTGTCATGGAAAGTGGAGGATTTGAGGCCCTGGCAGCCTGAAATCAGGGGCTTAGACTCGCTCTGGCGGCTCCCTCCTCATCCAGGAGACCACGTGGGTGCTGCAGCTGGAGGCACGCATCAGGGGTCTGGCTCCTCCCCTGTTGTCCATCAGGGGTAGGCTCTGCCTGCCCTGGGCTCTGAGGTTGCTGACTGATGTATCTCATTCCTCACTCTAGCCTCCTCTCAGAATCCTTTCCTCCCTGCCCAGCTGAACTGTCTTCGCTTCCAGGAAGTCTTCCCGAACACTCCTTCCCTGATCTTCCTGAGGAGACTCACTGTGCAACCTGGTGGATTGTATTTCCTCCATCAGAGCTTTGGATCACTCTCTGTAACCGCCTTGCCTATCTATTTCTCTAGTACGTTGTAAATTCCAAGGGCACAAGAGTTGTGATTTGCTGGCGCACTGCAGTGTCCCTTCCACTTGACTTGGTAAATGTGAATAAATGTGCATGAGTGGATGGAGGGAGACACGGTTCACTACTGCAGAGTTTAGACAGGGCTGAGAGGACAGCGAGAAGGGCGTGGGGATGATGGAGGGAGGTCTTAGAGAGGAGGAGGGATCTTTCCAGCTTGGATAGGGGCTTGCTAGCAGAAGCCCATCCCCTCGGTGGTCGTGTATGTGTGTGTGTGTGTGTGTGTGTGTGTGGCTGAGGCCATGGTTCCCCCTGTCATGGGTCATTCAGGACCCAATCATGGTGACCCCCATGAGTCAGCTGTCATTACCCAGTCTGCCTGGCAGAGGAGGAAGTAGACCCAGGCACCTCTACCCAGGAAAACTCCTTGCAGGTGGGGGTTGGGCAGTGGGAGGGGGCTTCCCTATGTTGGGACCCTCTCCCTGAGGTCTAACCCAGATCACTTACACTGCAGGTACCAGCACTTGCAGGGGGGCCTTGCCCTGGTGCAGCTGCCCAGACCTGCAGCTGTCAGCTGGCTGGCAGTATGGGGAAAATATTGCAACCTTTCCCCCTTTTTTTCCCCCTTTCTTTCCATTCAATTGAAAAAGGGAGGTCGTAAATGTGGCAGGTTCATTAACTAGAAAATACACTCCAAACCACACAAATGAAATTCAACTGACTGGCAAAACAACATTTTTTATTGCTTTGCTCTTCATGGTTGAGAGGGAGGTCTTTGTTTCTGTCTTTAGGTGGTTCTGAGCATCTCTGCACTGTGGGGCTGGCAGCCCTGTGGGGCTTGGCCTTACTAGACAAGGTTCTAAACTGTTGATCCTGGGGGTGGGTCAGTGCTGCTGGATTCACTGTAAGCTGGCAGGGCCCCCGGACAGCAGGTTGGGGAAACTGAGGCCCAGAGAGGTTCAGCCCCTTTCTCAAGGTCACACTAGTTCTCTGGACCTACGAGCTTTTAAGGATCCTGCAAAAAAAAAATCTGAGACCTTAAAATATTTATTGGCTATGAAATGGGAAAAGAAAACTGCGAAATCGAAATTAATAAACGTTAAATGTCTACAAAATGTAACGTTAGGTCAACGGCATTAATTACCGCATTTGGTATTCATAAAAGTGTCATTACACGAGAAAGCAATTTGTCAGCCACATTTTTCTCACTTGGTGAGAGATCCCGGGTAGACAAGGGCATGGATGGGAAGGCACAGCCAACTGCCAATTACATCAGTGCCGGGTAGCCAAACAGTTCCAAGAGCAATATTATAAAAACCCTTAAAAAAAAATCATGTCAAAACAGTTATACTTAATCAGAGCTGTGGGCCCCCTTTGCTCTGATGGAGGGGAGGGTGTCTTCTCTTGGGCTTGCCCCAGGTCTGGGGCTACTGTTGGTGTTTGTGAAATCTCAGTCTGAGCCTTTCTGGCATCTTGGCCACCAGTAAACCCCTCACTACGAGGAGGGAGGGCTTTCAGAGGAGATGGGAAGGAGTGAGCAGAAGCCCTCCTGTCCCTCCATAGGGCCAGCTGCCACTTCCCTGTTAAGAAAAGTGCCTTGGAGCCTGCGAACACAGCTGCAAGCCCAAAGCCGGGGCAAAGTTGTATTCAAGCTGCACGCTCGATGGAAGAAGTGGTTCCTGGGAGAAACTGGAGGGTTGGGTGTGGCCCAGCGCTGTCTGGGCAGAGGTGTCAGGACTGGCCGACGGAAGGAAGCCTATGACTGGACTGGTGGCCCAACTCTGATCCAGTACCAGATCTTAGTCTGGCTCTGCCACAAAGAAGCTGTGTGACCTTGAGTGAGACATTTTCCATAAACTGAGGGTATGGGACCATCCCTTTGAAATTGAGAACAAAAAAATGTCTGTTAATGAAATCTCTCCATTTTATAGCTGGAGAGAATGAGGCTCAGAGCAAAGAAGAGATCCATCCAAGGTCACATGGGGCGATAGGCTGGAATCGAGGCCAGTGCCCCCTTCTGATTCCCACCATGCTGTTCCACTTGTGTCTGTACTCCCTGGAAAGCAGGGCCATCCCACAGGGACCCAGCCTGCAGCGGTCCTGCAGGGGGCCAAGTACTCAGGGCCCTAGGTGGCCAGGAGCAGGTGACCTCATATCATTCCCCCAAGAGACTCTTTCTCCATCCCTCCCCAAACCTGTGGAGCACACTGGACTTGGAGTCAGAAACCTGGACTTCCCTTTCTCCCCACAGATGTGTGACCTTGAGCCAGGCACTCAACCTCTCTGATTCTCAGTTTTTGAATCTATCAAGTGGAGCAGAGATGGGTTCTGCCCACCTGGTAGGTTGGCAACAGCTACTGGCAACACTCTGCTCTGGAGGGGGTGCCACCCCTCCTCCGGCCCACCTGGGAAAGATGTCGTTAAATTTACAAGTTGTCATGTAAAACCCACTGCATCTGGAGAGAGGAGGGAGCAAGAATCTGTTTCTTTCAGAGGCTGGGGGGTGGGGTGGAGGGGTTGGCCCAGTGCCCAGGTCTCCTCCTTTTCCTGGGGAGGCCCAGGGGGACCCGGGCTCCAGTTGGCATATGCTGCTGCTGGCTCCCTCCTGTTCCCCTCCCACCCTCCATCCCCTCCTCCTCTGACCAGAGACCCTGAAAGTTCCAGAGTCCCTGAAAGTTGTCAGGGAGCCTCCTGATTGGGATCTTTGAGGAGGAAGCGGTTCTGGATCACCGGTGGAGGGGTTGCCATGGGGAGGGGCTTCTGGGGCTAAAGGCAGGGCACCTGGACATAACCTTCTGAGTGGGAGGTGGGTACAGTAAGCAGCAATATGTCTCTAGCCTTTGATAGCTGACTCTGGAGAATGTTCTGAGTAACATGGAACACAGGCTCCCCTGAGCCAAACATTCTGGGAGGAAATGAAATTGGGATTTATCCACTGGGGAACCCTGTGGCCCTCTTTTCTACATCTCTACCTCATCTGAACAAAGATGACGGATTGCAGTAGGGAAGATGAGCCCCTTCCCTTCTCGAGCACTTATTATGAACCAGGCACTATGCCGAGCATTTTACATGTATCATCTTCTTTAGTCCTCACCAGAGCCCTTTAGGAGTAGGTACTATTTATTATCCCCACTTTATAGATGGAAGGCTTCCCTGGTGGCTCAGATGGTGAAGAATCTGCCTGCAATGCAGGAGACCCAGGTTCAATCTCAGGGTCAGAAAGATTCCCCTGGAGAAGGGAATGGCTATCCACTCCAGTATTCTTGCCTGGAGAAATTCCATAAACACAGGAGCCTGGAGGGTTACAGTCCATGGAGTCGCAAAGAGTCGGACACACGGAGCAACTAATACTTTCACTTTTCACTTTATAGATGGAGAGGCTGAGGCTCAGGTACCTGGCCTAGGGTCAGCCGGAGACCCTAACCACTAGGTGACGCTGCTCTTGCTGACCCTTTGACCTACAGTATTCTGGGAGCTGAGGCTACTTGTTGTTCAGCTGCTCAGTCACGTCCAACTCTTTGTGACCCCATGAACTGCAGCATGCCGGGCTTCCTTGTCCTGTACCATCTCTTGGAGTTTGCTCGAACTCATGTCCATTGAGTCAGTGATGCCATCCAACCATCTCATCCTCTGTCGCCCCCTTCTCCTCCTGCCCTGAGTCTTTCCCAGCATCAGAGTCTTTTCCAATGAATTGGTTACTGGGCCCTTGGGACAGCCACCCTCCCCCTCCAGGAACTGGGACTGATCGGCAGGGGCCACTCCAATAGCCCTCCCTCTTGGCTCCCAAGGCCCACATGCTTGGCCCAGGTCACCCACTCCCCGTGTGCTCCCCATTCAGCTCTTGCTAGCAAGGAGTCAAGGGCAAAGGGAGATCAGAGCCAGAAACCTGTGAGTTGAGTCCAAGTGGGGAGGCTCCAGGAGAGCCCATTGGGTTAATGAGAATCAGTCTCTGCTGACGTGGGCAGACACCACCACGGTGACACCACCATGATGTGGTCTCTGCCTGGGGCCCCCTGCCCTGCCCTATTGACTCCATTCAGTGTCATCGATTGGCAGGGCCTCTGTGAGAGCCAAGGGGCAGGAGAATCAATGTCCCAGGGCCAATAGAGCTGTCCCTGTGGAGCGGGGTGAAGAGAGTGGCTTGGGTTGGGCCCCAACTGTGGTTCTGTTGACATTTCAGATCTTTGTCTGCAGAAGAGAAGGGACTGCTTTTCTGGGAGATCATGTGAGGTGGGGTGGGTCCTGTTTTGCAGCTTCCTCCCAGTCCTTCTCTGTGAGGACCACCAGGGCAGGTTTCCCAGGGCAGATGCTCTACTGCCCCCATAGGTTTATCTGATCAGCCTCTTCTTTCTAGGTCTTCCTAGCAAGTACTTGGAACCTGCTGTAGCTCCCAACTCCCTCTTGTGTTACTCCACCACACTCTTCACTCCCTTCTCAGGGAGCTTATCCAGATTCCCATCTCTAACTCTGAACACTTTCCTGAGTTCCAAACCCATAAGTCCTCTGCCCATTGGGCATCCTTGCCTGGACAACCCCAGGCCCCTTGAACTCAACAAAATTAAACAGGACTTGCCATCTTCCTTCTACAACCTCTCCACAGCCTGGTTTCCCTGCCCTGAATTCCCCCTCCCCAGTGAATGGCTGAGATGCACACTTTATGAACACACAGGTGAACAGTGTGTCACTGTTCAGTGTCAGATGATGTTCCAAAGGGGGCCCAGTTGGGTGATGAGGTAAAAGTGACTGGGAGTGGGTGGGCTTATCTGGTAGCCAGGGGCAGTCTCTTTGAGGAAATGAATGACCTGAGAGCTGAATGATGAGACAGAGCTGACTTTGCAAGGATCTGGGGGAAAAGTGTTTTGGGAAGGGAAATAGCAAGTGCAAAGGCCCTGAGGCAGAAGTATTGAGGCTGGAGTGTCTGCAAAGCAACAGGAGAGCCAGGGTGAGGGTGGTGGCTCGCATGGGATGTTGTGTGGGATAAAGTCAGAGAAACCAACAGGCAAAGAGATGGGATGGGAGATGCATTGGGAGACATCGGAAGCTTTTGGGTAAGGGGAGGGGCCACATTATCTGATTCATGAATTAAAAAAAAAATATTTATTTATTTGGCTGTGGTGAGTCTTAGTTGCAGGATATACGGTCCAATTCCCCTACCAGGAATGGAACCCGGGTCCTCTGTACTGGGAGTGCAGAGTCCCAGCCCCTGGACCACCAGGGAAGTCCCTGATTCACATTTTAAAACGGTCCCTCTGGCTGTTGAGTGGTGGGGGGAGCTGGAATCAGTTACGGAGTTGACTTGGAAAAGGAAAGTAAGGACAGGATGTATGAGGAAGCAGTTAGAATTGGAACGTGACCGGGAGAACGAGCAGACTGGACTTCCCATTTGATACAGGGTGAGGATAGAGAGAACAAGGCAAGATGATGCCTGGATTTTTGTTCTGAGCAGCCGAGATGGGGAACAAACAGGGAGGAGCAGGTGGGGAGGGAAATTGAAATTTCTGCTTTGAATTCCCATCCTTGTGGAAATTTCAAGAAAGCAGCTGATGTCTGAGTCTGGAGCTCAAGGGAGATGTCAGGGCTGGAGAGATGAATGTTAGTTGATGAATGTGAGTCCAGCCTCCTGGCTTTGCGCTCACCCTTTGCCACCAATGTCTCTGCTTCCTATTGGAATGTGAACTCCCTGGGGGCAGACCTGGGTCTCATTATTGTTAAAGTTTCAGAACTTTGGGGCAGATGTCACTCAGTATGTTGCTGAGGAGAGAATGAAAGCATAAATATCTATTTCAGATATTCATTATTAAATATTTGCTTAGCACTTAATCTGAGCTTGGCTCTGTTCTCAGTGCTGGAAACAGAGTCGTGTGTGAGATGCTATTCCTGCCATCTGGGAACTTAGACTTCAGTGGGTGAGATGGGCCAAAACCAGACCAATGAATATATATGGTATCATGGTATACTGCTCACCAATGGTATAATAAGAAACAGTGAGAAGAGCCAGGGAAGAAATACTAAGTAAGATGAGATGAAGGGCACTGGGAAATGTTCTTTATAAGAACATCAAGGAGAGAACCTGTGAATAGAAACCTGAGTGAACAGGGGTAAGCTGTGTGAATATCTTGGAGGAAGAATTTGCAGGAAGCAGGAAGAGCATATGCAAAGGCCCTGAGGTTGAAACACAGATGTCCCTGTGCTAGAGGCTAATGGCATCTCAGGGCAGACACACTTGAGGGCTAATGAGAGTAGGTCAGAGTTTTCTTTTTAAATGTTTTTAAATTATTTTATAATTTATTTATTGGAGTATAGTTGTTTTACAATGCTGTGTTAGTTTCTGGTGGTAGTCGCTCAGTCATGTCTGACTCTTTGTGATCCCTTAGACTGTAGCCCACCCAGGCTCCTCTGTCTATGGGACTTCCCAGGCAAGAATACTGGAGTGGGTTGCCATTTCCTTCTCCAAGGGATCTTCCCAAACCAGGGATTGAACTCACATCTCCTGCACTGCAGGCATTCTCCTGCTTTGCAGGTGGATTCCTTACCACTGATCCATCAGAGAAGCCTAGGCTAGTTTCTGCTGTATAGGAAAGTGAATCAGCTATATGTTTACATATATCCCTCTCTTTTTTCGGTTTTCCTTCCTGTTTAGGCCACCTATACAGTGGGTTCTCGCTGGTTATCTATTTAAGCATAGTATTGACAGTATATATATCAGCCCTAATCTCCCAATTCATCCCACCTCCCCCTTCCCCCTTGGTATCCATACATTGGTTCTCTTCGTCTGTGTTTCTATTTCTGCTTTGTAAATCAGATTGTCTATGCCATTCATCTGCTGGACATTTAGCTTGTTTCCATGTCCTGGCTGTTGTAAATAGTGCTGCAATGAGTGTTGGGGTACATGTGTCCTTTTGAATTATGGTTTTCTCAGGCTATATGCCCAGTAGTGGGATTGCTGGGTCATATGGCAGCTCTATTTTTAGCTTTTAAGGAACTTCCACACTGTGCTCCATAGTGGCTGCACTAATTTACATTCCCATTAGTAAGGTAGGAGGGTTTCCTTTTCTCCACACCGTCTCTAGCAGTTATTATTTGTAGACCTTTTAATGATGGCTATTCTGACTGGTGTGAGGTGATATCTCATTGTAGTTTTGATTTGCATTTCAGTGAGAGCCTTCTTCTCTCTCATATTTATGTGAGATAAATTCCCTCGACTAGTGACTAGAGACAGAGGCTCGACAATTTGTTAGCTGAAATATTTCTTTCCTTTCCCATAATTTCTAGGCTCAAGAAGGAGCCAGTGAGTACAGAGATCAAGAGCCTCTTTTAGGAGAAAAGAAAAGGAAGTTCCCAGCATTCCCTGGGTGGGACTCTCAGCCCCCAAGTTCCCAGAATCCCCTGGGCAGGACTCTCAGCCCCCAACTGTTGGCTCTGGAATCTCTTCCTATCACTGGGGGAGGGGGTGGGAGTTAAATTCAGTGACACAAAGTAGCTTAATGACAACGCTGTGTAATAACTTAATGCCTTCATAGAGCTATTACCTATAATCACAGAAGGCACCTCAATACCACTGCCTAAGGGTGCTGGAACACAGCCTCTGTGCTGGAAAGCTTTCATGTTATTTTAGCCTCATAGCAGTCCCACTTAGAGGTGTGGGGGCCTCTAAGAGTAGCACCCCCATTGTAACAATGTCACCTTCATGGGGTGGAGATGGACCTACAGTCAGAGGCTCCAAACTCCCCACTCAGGCTCTCCTTCCCCAGACACATCCAGGTGTCCTGGGGAAATGGAAGTCGAGGTCAGTTTGCCATTTCAGCAGTGAAGCCCAGGTTTGGCTCTCTCCTCTCAGCCCTGTGCCCCCAGTCTTTCCCCACAGCTGGGTTTGTTTGGAGAACTCTGCTCAGACCTCTGGGCAGAAGGGACCATGGTAGGAATAAATGTGTGTAGCATCTGAGGGAAGGGGATGGGAGACAAGGGCATTTCAGCTTCCCAGAGGAAAACATCCTTTTGTCTCTTGGCAACAGACTCTTGCAGATGCTATTCAATCTATGTCCTTGTTTCCCACTGGCCAGACATCTCCAGGAGCCTCTGACCCTTGGCTCTGGGTCTATAGCCAACCTCCTCTCCACCCTGCCCTTTCCATCTCTGAGGCAGACATCCTGGGGGAAGCTTCACACAAGTCACTGGTGTCCCTGGGTTGGGAGAGAGAAATTCACAATGAGTGACAAGCTCACCTCCCTTTCAGACTCACTAGGCCAACAACAACAACAGCAGCAGTAATAATTATAAAGTGCTCGTCACTTGTGAACACCCTTCATACACAGTCTCGTGATTGATGGTTATTTATACCCATTTTACAGAAATGGAAACTGAGGCTTGGAGAGACTGAGTGATTTGCCCAAGTTCACACACTGAGTGAGAGGCAGAGGAGGGACTTGAACCCTGGTCTGGATAACTGCCTGGCTCACTGTCCCGTGCCCAAGCTCCCAGCTCTGTCACCCAGCAAGGGGCCTTGCCTGCCCTCTCTTCTTGCCCATCTCTGGATGTGGCTGCACCTGACAGGGGCTTGTGACTCTAGTTTTCCCTTGAACTGGGCGGGCTGCTGACAGGGAGGAAGCCTGGGCTCTGGGGTAGGACTGTGAACTTGGCACTCCTCCTGCTGGCCCCTGTAATCCTCCCAGTGGTTTTCTGGAAACCTCTGGAACTGCAGGGAGGCGGTGTTTCCTCAGTAGGACAGGCCTCCCTGTCCTGCACAACTCGGCCCTGGAGGCCCAGACCTCGCAAGGCCTAACCTGCATGCAGGGATGCGGGGCGGGGGCAGGTGGTAAGGAAAGGTCGTGGGATTTCAGATGTCCTGGGGGCCCTTTGTTTGCACCTTCCCTGCGTATGTTGCTACCTGTCCCTCCCTCTCATCTCTTTAGAGGCTTCAGTTGCTCAGCCTCAATTCAGGAGGCCAGAAGACCAGGAGGCCAGGGAGCTTACTCCACTGCTGTGCTTATTCTGTGATTTGTCATTCTCAGAACTTTCTCACACCCATCTTGTCCAAAACCCCTGGGATGTGGGTGGGGACATCCACAGCCCATCAGAGGTGCCCAAGACCCCAGAGTATGTCAGAGAAGAACCAGGACCTGGTTTTCCAGTGGTAGAAAGGGAGAAACAGGTTCTACCACCAGCCTCAGCCTCAACTAGCCTGTCCTGGTAATACCTGCACCAAAGCCATTTCTTGGGGAGGAAATGGAAACAGTAGCTAACATTCATCAAATAGTTGCTAACCTGGTTGTTCTAAGGGCTTTGTCTGTACTGCTGATTCATTTAATTTGCTTCAATCCTGTGTGTTTGGCACTGCTATAATTCCCATTTTACAGATGGGAAAACTGAGGCACAGAGAGATTGAATGGCACAAAGCTAGTGAATCCTGACAGAACCAGGATTCAAACACCAACTGTCTCCAAAGAACTGCAATGATATTTGATAGTGATTTATGGGGAAAAATTTTAAGTCTAAAAATTACATCAATGTATGTGTTGTAGTTTAGTTGCTAAGTTATGTCTGACTCTTTGGTGACCCCATGGACTGTAGCCCACCAGGGTTCTCTGTCCATGGGATTTTCCAGGCAACTATACTGGTGTGGGTTGCCATTTCCTTCTCCAGGGCAATTTATGTGTGCATTTACACAGGTGCCTTTATTGAAAAGAATCCTGTAATAGGAAATCAAAACTATCTTGGAGCACTATCCTCCTGGGCTTGGAGAAGCCTACTCTCTTTACTCCCCCCTGAGCTCCCTCCCACCCCGTTTACAAGAGAACTGGCTCAAATGTCCCCAAGTCATGGATACTGGAGCCACTGGCAGAGCTGAGAGGTCAGGATGAGCAGCGTTGGGAAAAAGACTGACAGGAGGAAGATCTGGGGATGTTAAGCTTCAGGAGCTTGGAGAGGATCCCACTGCAAACAGGTGACAAAGTAGGTGGTGGAAAGATACTCCACAGGTGCTCCATTAATTTGGGAAAAATAGAAGACTCTTATAAAGCACATCCACTTTTTAAACATTTATGAGAGTATAATTGCTTTACAATGTTGTGTTAGTTTCTGGTGTACAACAAAGTGAATGAGCTATATGTATACATATATCCCCTCCCTCGTGGACCTCCCTCCCACTGCCCACCCCCATCCTACCCCCGACCGCCATCCCACCTGTCTAGGTCACCATAGAGCACGGAACTGAGTTCCCTGTGCTAAACAGCAGCTTCCCACTACCTATCTGTTTTACACATGATAGTATGTATGTGTCAATCTTAATCTCTCAATTTGTCCCACCCTCCCCTTCCCCCACTCTGTTCATAAGTCCGTTCACTACATCTCCATCTCTATTCCTGCCCTGCAAATAGGTTCATCTGTACCATTTTTCTAGATTCCACACATATGAATTAATTTATTCCACACATATGCATTAAAGATATTCGTTTTCCTCTTTCTGACTTATTTCACTCTGTATGACTTTCGTTAATGACCATGGTAGTAATGAAAATAAAAGCAACAGCTGCCATTTACTGAGCATTAGGCACCACCCACTTGCAAGGAGTAATTTATGAACATTTTTCTTATTTAATCTTCTCACACCAGCCCAAAGGTAAGGCACACTGGGAGCCTCCCCAGGTGGCTTGTCATGTGTCATCTCCTTTGCGGCAGTGGGTACTGGATGGGGATTCAGGAGGGCGGGCAGGGCCGCCTCTCATGGAATCTGAACACTTGTCTCTCTAACTGGACCCCTAGGGCTACCTGACTCGTGTCTGTCTTTCCTGCTGAGCTGTAAGCCCCAGGAGAGCGAAATCAGTGTCTGTTTGCCTCCCAACTGTACCTTTACTGCTCACACGGTGGAACTTCATTCATATTTGTTGAATAAATAAACCAAAGGGTCAGTGTCTCTAGGACCTCTGACAGGTTTCCTTGGACCTGGGAAACAGCAGGCCTCATGGGAGACCTAGGGTTCAGATTTAACCCATGTTAAACTCAGAAGGAGGGGCCTGGACACCCTGATCTCCCACTGCTAGAGCTGTCTGACAACTCTTTCTCTTTGTGAAGGTCACTTACATGCTGATTATAAAGTGCTGTATAAAAAAACTGGCCCCAAACTTAGTAGCTGGATTAGTCAGCATTCTCCAAGGAAACAGAATCAATGGGATATATGTATATATAAAAGAGATAGAGAGATTTTTTTATAGGAATTGGCTCACACAATAACAGAGGTTGAGAAGTTCCACCATCTGTCATCTGTAAGCTGGAGAACCAGGAAAGCTGGTGGTATAATTCAGTGGGGACTGAAAGCCTGAGAATCAGGGATGTCGATGGTGTAAGTCTGAGTTCCCAAACCTGAGAATTAGGGGACCTATGGTGTGAGTCTTGGTCTGTGTCTGAAGGCCCCACAGCCAGGAGCACTGATGTCCAGGGCAGGAGAAGATGGGTGTCCCAGCTCAAGCAAAGAGAGGAAGTTTACACTTCCTCTGCCTCTTCATTCTATTCAGGCCCTAGATGGATTGAATCATGCCCACCTATGTTGGTGAAGGGTGATCTTTCTTTACTTAGTCTTCCAATTCAAATGCTTGTCTCTTCTGGAGATGTCCTCACAGACATGTGAGATAGCAATAATGTTTTACTATCTGGTCAACCCTCAGACCAACCTAGTTAGGTAAAATTAACTGTCAGAAGTCCAACTCTTATCAACTTGGCGCCCATACACATCCCCTTAAACCGTACCTAATTTCTGAATAAAGACAATAGCAAGGTCATAAGTCCACCTAACTTGGTAGAACTATGCTTCATACAACTGAAAATGCACTGATCTCTTGCCCAGAAGAAGAGGTAAGTTTCTTGAGTGATATTTACTCTTTTTTCTGATATCCTATAACTTAAATACTATGATGTAAAATTAACAATATCTAAGTACTGACATAAAGTCAGTGCATTTTATGTTACATGATAAAGGAATAAGAAAAGAAACAAAGATATTTGCTTAATCTATGCATATATACACACAAATATAACAAATAAGGTGGAAATGCTCATGACACTTAAAGTCCTTGATTTTTTTAAACTGGTCACATGGTCATAGTTGGTATTTATAACTACCTTCCTTGACTCTATATTTGTATTCCCTTGGCCTTCAGGAAGCACCTCAATGTAGGTAGTCTTGCCTGGACTGAGTTGTGGTAGTTTTTCAGTGACTTTAATCTAAGGGCATGGTAATCCTAAAAGATATCCTGAGGGGTCTTTTGTATTCTAGACATACTTGTCAACTGAAAATAAAAATGTACATCATGATTTGTGGGTTAAGTTTTATTTGGGGCAAAATCAGGACTATTGCCAGGGAGAGAGAATTTCAGATAGCTCTGAGAAACTGTTCCAAAGAGGTGGGGGATGGTCAGTGTTATGTGTGATTTTAGTGAAGGGAGGTAGGTGCAGTCCAGCTCACCTTTTGGCAGAGGCTTGTTGCTAGTCGTGAGGAGCAAATGTAATCATTAATGATTTTAGTGCTTTTCTAGGTATGAAGACATGCAAGAATTGGGGTCATAAAATCTTCTCCTAAAAATACCTGACTATCCAAAGGCCTGTTCTGCCAGTTTTCTCTAGAGCACAGAGTGCTCATTCCTAAAAAGAGTTCAGGGTATGTTGAAGGTCAGTGGCTGCAGCGGCTAGTGACTTAATCCTTGTAGTCGCAGATGGCAAGTGACAATTTTCAGTTGGCATGCTCTTCCTTGGGCTTCCCTGGTGGCTCAGTGGTAAAGAATCCACCTGCTGATGCAGGAGATGCAAGTTCCATCCCTGGGTCAAGAAGATCCCTTGAAGAAGGAAATAGCAACCCACTTCAGTATTCTTGCCTGGGAAATCCCACGGACAGATGAGCCTGGCAGGCTACAGTCCATGAGGTTGGAAGGAGTTGGGCACGACTTAGCAACTGAACAACAGCAATACTCTTCCTTACTTCCACTGTGGTGCAGCAGTCCAATTTCCTCTTGGTAACCAGGATCAATTACTTTAGCTAACACTGTAACTCTCTTATTTGCCTGTTGATTGAGAGGCATGAGGACTCCGAAGTGACCAGGTGGCAGTCAACTTCTTGTTCAGTGGAACCATCATGTGTCTCCTAGTGGAACCATCTGTCCATTCGTAAGTAAGACCTCTAGGCCAGCAGAGCATAAAGTCACGGGGAGAGGAAGCAAGCATTTTGCTATCAGATCACTAAGGGGTCATAGTGGGTGGTACCACTCTCATTTCTGGCCCTTGATTCCTGGGTCATGAATCTTGGCTGTTGGAGAAATGGCACCATGAACTGGACGCTGACTCAGAGCATATGCAGCTTTCTGGAGAACCTGGTCTCAGCCCTGCAAACTATCGCCACCTAGCCAGTGCTATGACTCAGTATTTTTTTTTTTAAAGAGATGCCTTTTTTTAAAAACAAAGTTATTTTCATGCATTTATTTATTTGGCTGTGCCAGGTCTTAGTTGCAGTGTGTGGGATCTTCCGTCTTCATAGTGGCATACAGAATCTTTAGTTATTGCGTGTGAACTCTCAGTTGTGGCCCCAGTTCCCTAAGCAGGGATTGAACCCGAGCCCTCTGTATCCTTGCATTGGGAGCATGGAATTTTAACCACTGGACCTCACAGAAGTCCCAATAATTTATTACTTTATTTTTAATTTATTTTTAAACTTTTGGCTGCACTGGGTCTTCATTGCTGTGTTCTACCTTATCTAGTTGCAGGGCACGGGCTTCTCACTGTGGTGGCTTCTCTTGTCTGCACAGGCTCTAGGGTGCATGGACTTCAGTAGTTGCCACGAGCAGGCTCAGTAATTATGATACATGAGCTTAGTTGCCCTCTGCATGCAGAATCTTAGTTCCTGCACCAGGGATTGAACTCACATCCCCTGCATTGGCAGATGGATTCTCAACCACTGGACCACCAGGGAAGTCCCCCACTAATTTATTACTTATGTTCACGTTTCTGTGGGTTGATGAGACTCAGTTCAGTTCAGTTCAGTTGCTCAGTTGTATCCGACTCTTCGAGACCCCATGAATCACAGCACGCCAGGCCTCCCTGTCCATCACCAACTCCCAGAGTTCACTCAAACTCATGTCCACCAAGTCGGTGATGTCATCCAGCCATGTCATCCTCTGTTGTCCCCTTCTCCTCCTGCCCCCAATCCCTCCCAGCATCAGAGTCTTTTCCAGTGAGTCAACTCTTTGCATGAGGTGGCCAAAGTACTGGAGTTTCAGCTTCAGCATCAGTCCTTTCCAAAGTACTGGAGTTTCAGCTTCAGCATCAGTCCTTCCAATGAACACCCAGGACTGATTTCCTTTGGAATGGACTGGTTGGATCTCCTTGCAGTCCAAGGGACTCTCAAGAGTCTTCTTCAGCACCACAGTTCAAAAGCATCAATTCTTTGACGCTCAGCTTTCTTGACAGTCCAACTCTCACATCCATGCATGACCACTGGAAAAACCATAGCCTTGACTAGACAGACTTTTGTTGGCAAAGTAATGTCTCTGCTTTTTAATATGCTATCTAGGTTGGTCATAACTTTCCTTCCAAGGAGGAAGCACCTTTTAATTTCATGGCTGCAATCACCATCTGCGGTGACTTTGGAGCCCCCCAAAATAAAGTCTGACACTGTTTCCACTGTTTCCCCATCTATTTTCCACGAAGTAATGAGACCAGATGCCATGATCTTAGTTTTCTGAATGTTGAGCTTTAAGCCAACTTTTTCACTCTCTTCTTTCACTTTTATCAAGAGGCTTTTTAGTTCCTCTTCACTTTCTGCCATAAGGGTGGTGTCATCTGCATATCTGAGCTGGGTGAATTTCCACTGGGATCTCTCGAGGGGTCACAGCCCAGATGGCAGATTGGGTGGAGTCATCTGAAAGCCCGACAGGGCTGGTTATCTAAGATGACTTCTTCATGTGCATCTCTGGTGTCTCAGTTGAGATGCTGGAAGAGCTGGGGGCTGCCTGGCCGTGTCCCTCTCTTTGTGCACACTCTTCACGTGGCTAGCTGGGGTATCCTCACAGCCTGGAGCATAGTTGGACTTCTTACAGGGTGTCTGGCTTTCCCCAGAGCAAGCATCCAATAAGCCTGGGTAGAGGTTACAAGGTTTCTTGTTACCTAGCCTTGGAGGTCATACAGCGTTACTTCCATCATGTTCTATTGGTCAACAGCAAGTCACAGCCCAGCCCAGATTCAAGGGGTGGGGACCACTCATTGGGAGGTACAGTTTATTTGGGGGGTCGTCTCTGGAGACTAGTCACTACTGGGCTAAAGAGAGATGTGGAGCAGAAGGCAGGTCTCTGGGCTTCAGGTCAGAAGACCTGGGTCCTAGTCCTGGCTCTGCTGGTCACCCTTGGATGAGTGTCTTGCCTCTTCTGGCTCTCAGCTTCCCTAGGTGCAGAAGTGGACTAAACACTGTGAAGGTTCCTCTGGCACCGTCAGACATGGGGTTGGTTCCTGGAAGGACAAGGCAGGCCCTGCTGTCTCTGCAGGTCCCTGGTGGAGTAGACCGGCCAGTTGCCCACCTCAAATCCCAGAGCCCATGACTGACAGCTGAGCTCCTAGACTGGAACTGGAAACAGCTGGGGCTCGATGTCCTGAGCTTCAGGGGAAAAAACTGCCCTCCCCAGACATCTCTAGGTACATTATTCACGAGTCTGTTGCCATTTAATTTAATCACAAAATGTCATCCAAGTGCCATTTATTCTGTCTTCTCACCAGAGATTTACCTATTTACCAATATTTTGCATTTCAAATGAGTTGCTCATTATTTTGTCATTTGGAGATTTAGTTTGTAATCATTTGGCAAGTTTCCACAAGTCAAAAGTGATGCCATATTGAATATAGTTACTTCTGGCCTCCTCGCAGGGATCCCTTCCCTAAAAGGGCCCCCCCTGAACTTCTTTCTGCAGGAGGCCAGCCCCAGGCACTCTCCATCTTTCTGCCGGGTAATGGAGAGAGAGATGCAAAATTCTGCTCATTCCTAAAGTCCAAACCCTTTTTCCCTAAGACTCAAATATGCAGGTCAAGGGTAAAAGCAGGTAAATGAGAAATCTCAGGATGGGCTCTGAGGTGAACACAGAGCCTATTCTGAGATTGGCTTGAGTTCTGACTTTGCCACTAAGTGATCAGCCTTGGGTCTTTGTGCCCTTGGGCAAGTGGCTTAACTTCTCTGAGTCTCTGTTTCCTCATCTGTAAAATGGGAAGTAAAAGGTATCAGCATCAGTGGGGTTGTTATGAAAAGTCAGTGGGGGGCTTCTCTGGTAACTCAGTGGTAAAGAATCCACCTGCCAATGCAAGAGACACAGGTTCAATTCCTGGCCCAGGAAGACCCCACGTGCCACAGAGTCGCAACTACTGAGCCTGTGCTCTAAAATGCTGCAACTCCTGATGCCTGAGTACTCTAGAGCCTGTGCTCTGCAACAAGAGAAGCCGGAGCACTGCAACAAAGTGTAGCACCTCTCTCTCCACAACGAGAGAAAAGTTCGCACAGCAACGAAGACCCAGCACAGCCGAAAATAAATAAATAAATAAAATTATTAAAAAAAAAAAGTCAGTGGGATGGGGTATGCCCAATGCCTCCCCAGCTCCGGGCCCATAATTAGTTCTCCCTAAGTTACTTGTGAGCTCATTTTATCCTGAACTCAACATGGAGTGGGATGACCCCAACCAGCTCTGGCCAACCAGGGGATTAAAGGTGAGAGGGCTGAAGGAATTTAAGCAACTGTACTTCTGGGGCATCTGCCAGACTGGTGACTGACACTGTCCCCTCAGTTTCAGGCCTGCTTGGGAGGCTCCCTGGACTCAGCTTCGAAACCCAGAAGCCTTCCCAGGCTTCTTTGCCGCTGCCTGAGAACTGGTTGCTGAGCCAGCAACCCTGGAGAGGCCATCGATCTGAGAGATGGATGGCACCCGGGCCAGGAACCAAAGCCCACATCTGTATTACAAAGCTTCATTGTGCCTCCAGGCAGCTTTATGGGTTGTGCAGCAGAGCCAGAGAGGTTCTGAGCAGGGCTGCCTTCAAAATTATTGGGGAGCCCCCACCCCAAGATTCTGAATTCTAAGCCTGGGGTGAGTCTCAGGGGACTCAAAACAACTGCTTTCTGTGTGTCCTTCTGCAACCCAGAAGCTTCCTAAGCCTCTTGGATTCTGTAATTACACAATCAATAAATACCTGGACAATGAAAGAGACTGGGAAGACACAGAAAAATCCACTTGAGAGGAAACAGCAGTCCCACTTCCTAGAAAGCAGCATGCATGTCTTTGGTGATTATTCCGTCTTTGGTGTGTGTGTATATTACACACACGTCTTGTTTCACACTGTACTGTTTCAGCCTGCCTTTTCAGTTAAGGGATTAATGCCCATAAACACTCCTCCTCCCTAGGAGTTCAGTGTCTGTCCCCATCCTCCATTCCCACTCTGGGACTGCTCAATAAATTTTCCTCCCTCTGGCAGATTTTCTTTCCCACTCTTGGACCCTAATTTTCAGCCAGCATCCACAGATTCCTCATCCTAAAATACATTCCCTGGACTCTCTCTTCCCCTCAAGCCATTTTTCCATGGTTCCTTTTTAATTTACTGTGAATTTTCTGAAAAATCTACCTTCTCTCCCCACCTCTCTTCATCTCCCTTTAGTGTACTCGCTTCCCGACCCTCAAGCTCAGGCTCCTGTCCCTCCCTATTCCCTGAGGTGCTCTAGGGCAGCACCATCGTCTATTAGAAATAGAATGCCAGGCACATGCAGAATTTAAAATTTTTCTATCAGCCACATTCAAAAAGCAAGAAGGACAGGTAATATGAGCTTTAATAATATATTTAGTTTAACACACTATATCCAAGATGGCTGATGCTAGGAAAGAGTGAAGGCAAAAGGAGAAGGAGGTAGCAGACGATGAGATGGTTACATAGCATCACTGACCCAATGGACATGAATTTCAGCAAACTCCGAGAGACAGTGGAGGACAGAGGAGCCTGATGTGTTGCAGTCCATAGAGTCGCAAAAAATAGGACACAAATTAGCGACTGAACAACAGTAACAACAAAAAAATCCAAGCTACCATCATTTTGGCCTGCAATCAATAGAAAAACAACTAATGCAATATTTCACATTCTTCTTTATTTTTTTTTTTTTGGCAGACTCTCAGGAGTCTGGTGTGTATTTTATTCTTAGTTCAGTTAGTTTAGTCGCTCAGTTGTGTCCGACTCTTTGTGACCCCATGGACCACAGCACATCAGGCTTCCCTGTCCATCACCAACTTGCAGAGCTTGCTCAAACTCATGTCCATCGAGTCAGTGATGCCATCCAACCATCTCATCCTCTGCCATCCCCTTCTCCTTCTTCCTTCAATCTTTCCCAGCATCAGGGTCTTTTCCAATGAGTCGGTTCTTCGCTTATGCTTTGCTTTATCCTTAGAGCACATGTCGGTTTGGAATAATTGTTTCAAGTACTCAGTAACCTTGTGTGGTAAGGGATTATGGTATCAGATGATACTTATCCAGGAGACTCATCAAGGACCCAATGGTAAAACCCAAACACTTCTTTTTGGGGAGTCAGTTGCTCTAGTTTGTTCTTGGTTTCAGCATAGCTTTCCATGCTGCCTCTGGTTTCACCTTCACCATCTTATAGCTTTATTTCTGAAGCTTCTTTTATGATATTAATAGTACATGATAACATCTGCATATCAGAAAAATTCAGATATGGTGACCTAGATCTTTGAAATAAGACCTTTGTGACTTTCTGTCCCCTGAGGCCCTGGTAGACGTCCCATCCTGGTCAGGCAGAAAGATCACCTTACATTAGGATAGATTATGCCAGGAGCACAAAGGATGGAGTAGTCGCTGTTGAGACTTTTTGAGAATCAAAGGGAGGTTTCCAAGGGAAGTTGGGTTTTGAGCTCAGGCTGTAAAATAGGGTAGAGGGGAAGAGAGAACCCAGCCCCAACTCCCCTTTGTTAGGAGTAATGAGATGAGGACACTCAGGCTAGTTTCAGAGCAGAGAAGGGATGTTTCACCGGATCTTCAGTGGTCTATAGAATCATTAGGGGCTGGAGGCCCAGACTCCAGTTTGACCTTTCAGGATTGATTCCTGCAGTCAAGCAGCAGAACTGGGCCACCAACAAGGAGGCTGTCACTTCTCCCGAACTGGCAGGCAGATTCTTTATCACTGTGCCACCTGGGAACCCCCAGGGATTGTCACTTCTATGGTCAAGAAGCCTCTTGTAGAATTGAGGGGTTGCTGTTCCAAATTCAAACCCCTGCCAAGACCAGCATCGCCACTGCCCCAACCCAGCTGCTGAATCAGGATACACTTGCTACCATCCACATCAACAATACTGGGTTCCTGAGCCCTTCCAGGTCACTGGAGTCCAGGCCACTGGAACTGCCCGGGAATGAGGCCATAGCCACCAGACAGAAACAGCCAAAGCAGTCAAGCCCCATGAAGGTCAGTGTTTAGAAGTTAATCTTAGCCAGGACATGGAAGCAACCTAGATGTCCATCAGCAGATGAATGGATAAGAAAGCTATGGTACATATACACAATGGAGTATTACTCAGCCATTAAAAAGAATTCATTTGAATCAGTTCTAATGAGGTGGATGAAACTGGAGCCTATTATACAGAGTGAAGTAAGCCAGAAGGAAAAACACCAATACAGTATACTAACGCATATATATGGAATTTAGAAAGATGATAACAATAACCCTGTGTACGAGACAGCAAAAGAGACACTGATGTATAGAACAGTCTTATGGACTCTGTGAGAGAGGGAGAGGGTGGGAAGATTTGGGAGAATGACATTGAAACATGTAAAATATCATGTATGAAATGAGATGCCAGTCCAGGTTCGATGCACGATACTGGATGCTTGGGGCTAGTGCACTGGGACGACCCAGAGGGATGGTATGGGGAGGGAGGAGGGAGGAGGGTTCAGGATGGGGAGCACATGTATACCTGTGATGGATTCATTTTGATATTTGGCAAAACTAATACAATTATATAAAGTTTAAAAACAAAATAAAATTTAAAAAAAAAGAAGTGAAAAAGAATCAGATTTCAGAAATCTGGCTTGCTACATAAAACACAGATGTGGTATGCGTTCAGGCTGCTATAGAAAAATACCATAGACTGGGTAGCTTGAATAAAAGGTATTTATCTCTCACTTATCTCAGTTATGGAGGCTGAGAAATCTAAGATCAAGGTGCTGGCTGATGTGGTTCTTGGTGAGGGCTCTCCTCCTGGCTTGCAGATGGCTGCCTTCTCACTCGCTGTATTCTCACATGGCAGAGAATTATTTGGTGTCTCTTCTAATAAGAGCACTGATCCCATCATATGGGTCCCACTCTCATGACTTCATCTAAGCCTAATCACCTTCCAAAGGCCACATCTCCAAATGCCATCACTTTTGGTTGAGGGGGTGGTTAAGCTTCAACATATCAATTTTGGGAGACACAATTCAGTCCACAGGAGTATTTTTAAACTGGCAAGATCACTGAAGTTTCTAAGCTTTGAGGGGGTCTGGGAAATATAGTGAGATCTGGGAGGAGACACCCCAACTTCTGCAATAGGAAAAGTACATTAGAAGGGCTTACAGGGGCTTCCTTCGTGGCTTAGTGGTAAAGAATCTGCCTGCCAGTAAGGAGACACAGGTTTGATCCTTGGTCCAGGAAGATCCTGTATGCTGTGGAGTAACTAAGTTCATCCACCACCACTACTGAGCCTGTGCTCTAGAGTCCAGGAGCCGTAACTACTGAGTCCATGTTCTGCAACTTCTGAAGCCTGTGTACTGCTCTGCAACCGGAGAAGCCACCGCAAAGAGAAGACCCTGCACCACAATTGGAAAGTAGTCCTCACTTGCTGCAGCGAGAGAAATGCCCGAACAGCAGTGAAGACCCAGAACAGCCATAAATAAATAAATAAAAAGAAGGGGTTATGGGATGCCGGCACCACCTGGGTGGGCATCAGTCGCAGGTGGCATTTAGGGTCAGGTGGAAGCTGATCCCCCACCATGGACCGCCTCACTACCCCTCACTACTCATCACCAAGAGGAACCTCTATTGATACTGTGGTGCTGTTCTTATAGACTTTTAATCAATATCTATTAACAACCAGAATAAAGAATGGAGATCACACTTAACACGTGGCTCTGTGATTTATTTTCTCATTGGCTGTGTTGTCGAGTCCATTCTCATATCAATAAACATTCACACTGTCAGTGGGAATAGTTTCTTGGTATTCTGCAGTCTGGATAAAACCATAATTTATGGAACTAAATGCCTATTGTTGGAATTTTTTAGAACACATATAGATTCAGCCTAATTTTCCCCTGTTAGGAACAGAGTTACAAAGAGCATTTCAGAAGCGAAATCTAACAATAAATGACTGAGAGCAAAATTGCTCCAAAAGGGTGTATGTGTTTTAAAGACTGGGTGAGCATTACTAAATTGCCCTCCTGAAAAATTTTATCAAATCACACCCATGAGTTGGGATAGATAGCACTTGTTTCCCCTAATCTTTGACCATACTGTGTATTATCATTAAACTCTTTTAATTTAATAGTGAAAAATCTTCCCGCCCCACCCCCAACTTTTGAAGTTCTTTTTCCTGACTTTACAGGTGATCCTGTCTGTATCCCTTCCATTTCTCAGTTGGCCCCTTCTTAATCTTGGCACAGATTCCCTCTTCCCCACTTGCCCTGAAATGTCTGTGCTTCCAGCTATCTGTCCAACCACTTTTCTTTTCTTCCCCAACATTCCCTTGTAAATTTGAATGAAAGCAGTCTCTACAATTTCCTTTTGGCTGACACCCACACCAAAAGCCCCTAGAATGTGTCTCTCCTCTCCTTGGCCCCAAATAAATATGTGATAGATAAACGAAAGAGAAACAATACTCCTAGTTAAGACTTGAAACTGGAAATGCAGGTGCCATCCTCAGAATGGGTTGAAATCTTCATGACCTTAAGGGGAGACTGTCACACTCAGTACAGTCAAGAGTTCACCAGCAAGGACAAAAACAGAGAGTCACATCTTAAAGAATCAGCTTTAAAGTGTCTTTCTGCAGCTTTCCAGAAGCACAAGGCAGACTGGAAACAAAACTCAGTGGTAATTCTCAGTAACTACATACCCCGAGAGACGGAGGGAAGGTTGACTACAGATCTCATTATAAAGGTCTCCTGAGATACAGTACTTTCTGGGATGGGTTTTGGTTGACTCTAATATCGGTTCTGTTTCCACACTTGATGACCAGGGTCTGGCCAACTTATATCTTTCTATAAATCTTCAGAAAATAAAAACCAAACAGCAATCAAAAAGCCTTCTCTTGTCTCTGTGGCTGATGCCCAACAGTCTTCTCTAGCCTGCCTCTTGAGCATTAGACTGGATGTTAACTAGATGTTCTGCTGGGATCTCAGACTCCAGATACTGCCGCTTCTCACTACTTTAATCACTGGCATCTATTGAGCACTGTCTTAAGTTGAGTTATCCTAGAGGCAAGTCCAGGGACAGAGACATGAGTGCAGTAGTTTATTTGGGAGGTGATCTCAGGAAACACTGGCTGGGAGAAGTGAGGTTGGAGGAGTAGGGGAAGGAAGGCAATACCAATTGTGTTAACGAGCAGGTGACCACTGTGGGCAATGGGGCTCATTCCCTGGAGGGTCTCTGGAAGTCTTGGAAGAGCAGACCTCAAAGGTGCCTTAGGTGAGAGGCAAAGAAAATGAATATTTATCTACCAACTCCTGCCCATCATCCCTGTGAGAGATGCTGCAGTGAGTGAAGACTTAGGGAAAGGATCTGTAGGGACCATCGGCTTTTGTAGGAGGGGTGAGTGCCAAAGGGCCCCACAGCATCCACTCTGAGAGCATCTTATCATGTATTTGATTTGCACACACTGTCTCATTTAGGGCCTGCCAGCAGCCCAGGTAGTAGAGACTCTAATAAGCCCCATTTAGAGATGGGGAAGCTGAGCCTCGCAGATCTCAAAGGATGGGCCCAGGGCCACTCATGCCCAGGAGGCAAGGAGGCTGGGCTCTGGACCACAGAGCCTGTGTGGTCCAGGTGGCACCTCTTGTCCCCTATCACATGGCCATGCTCCCTCAAGCCAGCCACTCCTTCCAGGGTGGCACTGGTAAGGAAATAGGGGGCAGATAGAATTCAGCAGCTCATTTACCTCCCAAGCTGCATATTTCCTTCAGTCACAGGGTTCTTGCAATTTTCTGAGCTGTCGGTTCCCCACTTGGTGGGATTTTAGAGTCTGAGGAGAGAATTCTGCCTATGAAGCCCTGCAGAGGGAAAATGAACAGGAGCCCTACTCAGAGGCTCGGTGATCACATTAGCCTGATTTTGATTAAAGAAAATATGTGTGTCTGTGTGATATGCTAAATGCCTTTTTCTCCCCTCTGGAAAACAACCATTTTCTTGTGCTTTGAATAATCTGTTCTAAAGAAGTTCCCTCCTCTGTCTACAGGGTTCAAAACCTCGGTTAAGCACATGGGAAGAAAAGCATTTTCATTCTGATTTCTTTCTCTTTATTCTGTTATTCTCTTTGAAAAGTATTAGTCACTCAGTCGTGTCTGACTCTTTGCAGCTCTATGGACTGTAGCCCACCAGTCTCCTCTGTCTATGGGATTTTTTTAAGTAAGAATACTGGAGTGGGTTGCCATTCCCTTCTCCAGGGGATCTTCCCAATCCAGGGATTGAACTTGGGTCTCCTGCACTGCAGCAAATTCTTTACCTTCTGAGCCACCAGGGAATCCCTTTAATAGAATAATAATAGAAGTAGGCTTCCCAGGTGGTGCTAGTAGTAAAGAATCCACCTGCTAATGCAGGAGACCTAAGAGAAGAGGGTTTGATCCCTGGGTCAGGAAGATTCCCTGGAGGAGGAAATGGCAACCCACTCCAGTATCCTTGCCTGGAGAATCCCATGAACAGAGGAGCCTGGTGGGCTACAATCCATGGGGTCGCAGAGTCAGACACAAGTGAGTACGAACGGTAGTAGTAGTAATAGTAATAGCAGCTATCATTGACAGAGGGTTTACTGCATATGTAAAATGATATATACATGTGTGCTAAACTATATGTATATAACATAAATATATATTTAGATATATTACTATACCTACATAGCATAGCATGCAGGCTCAGTCACGTCTGACTCTTTGTGACCTCATGGACTGAAGCCCACCAGGCTCCTCTGTCCATAGGATTTCCCAGGCAAGAATACTGGAGTGGGCTGCCGTTTCCTCCTCTAGGGGATCTTCCTGACCCAGGGATCAAACATGTGTCCCCATCATCTCCTGCATTGCAGGTGGGTTCTTTACCACTGAGCCACCTGGGAAGCCCATTATATATAAATATCTAAATATAAATATGTAGATATTCTATTAGATAATCTCCATAATAACCTTGTAGTGTAAGAGTAGATCCATCTTGCAAAAGTTGAAGCTGAGACTCAGAGAGGTTAAGTAGCTTGCCCTAGTTCACTCAGATAGGAAGAGGTAGAATTGAAATTGACTCCGTCTGGTGCCAGAGCCTGCCTCCTTCTCCCCCGACTCCAGCACCTGCCTCTTCCTGAGTGCACTGCCTGTGTTTTTCAGATGCCAGTCATTCTGTCGCATTATCCAGAGGGGAAATGGAAACCCGCCCTGCTTCTGCTCTGGTTCATCTGGCACCTCGACCGTGAGGCTGGGAACTCGGCAGGCAGCCCTGGAACCCAGTCCCCTGCTCTGTGTCCCTGGAACTACTGCCTGCAGCCTTTGCCCAGGGCCTCTCATCGCAAATAAATATATCACAAATAAATCACAGCATGATTTGTGCAGGATGTCAAGACTCTGGGTGATTTTTTTTTCACCTTCTATTTCGATTTCCATTATTCTTGCTATTGTGTAGGTGCAAGGAAAAGTAAGTAACAAAGGCATTTATCTTCTCTTCTCTGTTCTCTCTCCGGGTTGTATCTCTGCCATCCTTTCTCCTCCGGTGGCTTGTCCTGGACACAAATGACCTTTTGCTGGCTCCAGCAGTGGTACGGAAAGACTCCTCACCCCCTGAACATGGCTGCGTTTGGGGACTGAGGTCTCCCCTAGCTGACAGGTGCTTCAAGAAAATCTAAATGAAAATGATTCAGAAGAGATGTTCTTAAACTGCTAACCAGCCACCTGCAATGACAGAGACCTGGGTTCGATCCTTGGGCCAGGGAGATTCCCTGAAGAAGGAAATGGCAGCTCTCTCCAGTATTCTTGCCAGGGAAACCCCAAAGACAGAGGAGCCTGGCGATCTACAGTCCATGGAGTCAAAGTGTCAGACATGACTTAACTAAACCACTACCACCAGCTACACACTGAAAGGCAGGGGGACCCAGATCCCGTGCCTGCTCACTGAACTCCTGCCCTGGGCAGGCTAGTGTGGGCACATTCATGACAACCTCCAGGGACCAAGCTGAGCATGGCTCTCTCTCCAAGCTCTGCTGGGTCATTCACTCATTCAACAAACATCCACCAAGCACTTGCTATGTTGCAGGCCCAGTTTAAGGCACTGGCAATAGAGCAAGGAAGTATTCCTGCCTTTGTGGAGCTTAGATTCCAGGGCAGAAAAAGAAAATAGATCAAGATAAATAAATGGGAAATAACAGTGCTTTATGAAGTGGTGACAAAGTAAAGCAAGAGATGGGGCTTGTTGGGAGTGTTGCAATTTTAAGTACAGTGGTAAATGAAGGCCCATTGAGGAGATAGCCTGTGGGGCAAGAACTTGAAGCAGGGGTAGGTGTGAGCCATGTGGGTCTGTAGGGTGAGAGCATTCCAGGTAGAAGAGATGGATCAGGCAGTGTGTTTGAGGAACATCAGGAATCCAACATGGCTGGAGCAGGAGTTGTGAGGGTGGGAAGGAGGTCAGGTGAGAGTGGCTGGGTGTCAGAGCATGCAGGAATTTAGGGCCACCCCAAGGGCTTTGACCTTGACCTGAGTGAGATGGGAGCCGCTGAGAGGTTTTAAACAGAGCAGGAGCATGATCTGACTTAGATTTAACAGAATCCTTGTTAAACAGCCTGTTTTTTCTGTAGAGGAGTCTGCTGGGGCTGGAAGGATGGATGCTGGAGAGCAGTGGGGAAACCCAGTCATACTCCAGGCTTGGGCCAGTGTGGGAGGTGGGAAGGGAGCATCGGATTCTGGATACATTTTGAGGGTGGTGCTGACTGGACTTGCTGGTGGGTTGGCTGAGGTGAGAGCTGAGAGAGAAAGATCAGGGATGACACTAAGGTTTTTAGCCTGAGCATCTGGAAGGATGAAATGGTTAGATAGCATCACTGATTCAATGGACATGGACTTGCGCAAACTCCAGGAGACAGTGGAGGACTGGGAAGCCTGGCATGTTGCAGTCCACAGGGTCACAAAGAGTCGGACGCGACTTAGAGACTGAACAACGACAACAAATCTGGAAGGATGGAGTTGGTGTGGATGGAGATGGGCCGTGCGCGGGACTCGCAGATTTGGGAAGGCGAGGAGGCCGCTCAGGTGAAGAAGGAAAAGCTTTTGGTGGGTGATGAGACAGCCTGGCTCTGAATCCCCATCCCGTTACTTTCCTGTGTGTTTTAACTCTCTGAGCATAGCTCCTCACCAGATAAAATGGGTACCAGTCTCTTCCACCTGGGTTGTCATGGGAATAATAACATTAGCTAACATTTGTCATGGGCCTACTGTGTGCCAGACAGGCTTTGGGTACTGAAACTTGATTACTCTTCATAACAACCTTGTAGGAAGTATAATCACCATCCTTACTATACAGATGAGAAAAGGGAGGCCCAGAGAGGTTAAGGAGCTTGCCCAAGGTCACACAGCAAGTGAGTGTTAGAGGCTCTGCGCAAACGCAGGCAGTCTAGTTCCAGAAATTGCCCTCTTTGCTGCTTTCTCTCCCTGCCTCTGTCATCACCTAAGACAAGGATGAAGAACACTGGCACCCAGCGGAAGCCTTGTCTCTCGTTCCTGTCCTTTCTGCTGTCCTCAGCCCTCTTTCTACACGTTCCCGCATCTCAGATGGAATGAGGGTGGATGGGGAGTGTAGGGGCAGGACGAAGAGGAACAGAAGGGGGAAGCTGGAGTCTTTAGGAATGTGTGTGTGTGTGTGCGCGCGCGCGCGCTCGCGAGCGTGTCTGGTTACCATCACTGCCGTCGGCTGGTTGTGTCATGCAGGGCTCCCCCTGCAGGCATGTTGATGCAATAGCATGCTGCATTTGTCCCGTGCTGAGAAGGTAGTCAATCAATGCAAAGAAATAGAGGAAAACAACATAATGGGAAAGACTAGAGATCTCTTCAAGAAAATTAGAGATACCAAGGGAACATTTCAGGCAAAGATGGGCTCGATAAAGAGCAGAAATGGTATGGACCTAACAGAAGCAGAAGATATTAAGAAGAGGTGGCAAGAATACACAGAAGAACTGTACAAAAAAGATCTTCACGACCCAGATAATCACGATGGTGTGATCACTCACCTAGAGCCAGACATCCTGGAATGTGAAGTCAAGTGGGCCTTAGAAAGCATCACTACGAACAAAGCTAGTGGAGGTGATGGAATTCCAGTTGAGCTATTTCAAATCCTGAAAGATGATGCTATCAAAGTGCTGCACTCAATATGCCAGCAAACTTGGAAAACTCAGAAGTGGCCACAGGACTGGAAAAGGTCAGTTTTCATTCCAATCCCAAAGAAAGGCAATGCCAAAGAAGGCTCAAACTACTGCACAATTGCACTCATCTCACATGCTAGTAAAGTAATGCTCAAAATTCTCCAAGCCAGGCTTCAGCAATACTTGAACCGTGAACTTCCTGATGTTCAAGCTGGTTTTAGAAAAGGCAGAGGAACCAGAGATCAAATTGCCAACATCCGCTGGATCATCAAAAAAGCAAGAGAGTTCCAGAAAAACATCTATTTCTGCTTTATTGTCTATGCCAAAGCCTTTGACTGTGTGGATCACAATAAACTGTGGAAAATTCTGAAAGAGATGGGAATACCAGACCACCTGACCTGCCTCCTGAAAAATCTGTATGCAGGTCAGGAAACAACAGTTAGAACTGGACATGGAACAACAGTCTGGTTCCAAATAGGAAAAGGAGTACATCAAGGCTGTATATTGTCATCCTGCTTATTTAACTTATATGCAGAGTACATCATGAGAAACACTGGACTGGAAGAAACACAAGCTGGAATCAAGATTGCCGGGAGAAATATCAATAACCTCAGATACGAAGATGACACCACCCTTATGGCAGAAAGTGAAGAGGAACTTAAAAGCCTCTTGATGAAAGTGAAAGTGGAGAGTGAAAAAGTTGGCTTAAAGCTCAACATTCAGAAAACAAAGATCATGGCATCCGGTCCCATCACTTCATGGGAAATAGATGGGGAAACAGTGGAAACAGTGTCAGACTTTATTTTGGGGGGCTCCAAAATCACTGCAGATGGTGACTGCAGCCATGAAATTAAAAGACGCTTACTCCTTGAAAGCAAAGTTATGACCAACCTAGATAGCATATTAAAAAGCAGAGACATTACTTTGCCAACAAAGGTCCGTCTAATCAAGGCTATGGTTTTTCCTGTGGTCATGTATGGATGTGAGAGTTGGACTGTGAAGAAGGCTGAGCACCGAAGAATTGATGCTTTTGAACTGTGGTGTTGGAGAAGACTCTTGAGAGTCCCTTGGACTGCAAGGAGATCCAACCAGTCCATTCTGAAGGAGATCAGCCCTGGGATTTCTTTGGAAGGAATGATGCTAAAGCTGAAACTCCAGTACTTTGGCCACCTCATGCGAAGAGTTGACTCATTGGAAAAGACTGATGCTGGGAGGGATTGGGGGCAGGAGGAGAAGGGGACGACAGAGGATGAGATGGCTGGATGGCATCACTGACTCGATGGACGTGAGTCTCAGTCAACTCTGGGAGTTGGTGATGGACAGGGAGACCTGGCATGCTGTGATTCATGGGGTCGCAAAGAGTTGGACACGACTGAGCAACTGAACTGAACTGAACTGAGAAGGTAGTCAGACTGTTATTGGCTCAACCACAAAGGGTCTCAGATTTACCATGAGGCACCAAGTGTGTTGGTGAGTGTGCCTTGATCTGTGTGTATGTGGGAGTGTATATTTGTGTGTTCGTGTCTTTCTGTGTGTGCGCACACATTGGAGGGGGCAGAGGGGGCGCTGGAGCAGTTTGAATATTGCATTCTCCTCTATTCTACCAGAGGTTACTATTGTCTAGAGAAAAAGCACCACCTGATCATTCCATTATTTTGTTTTTGCTCAGTTGGTAAAGAATCTGCGTGCAATGCAGGACACCCCAGTTGGATTCCTGGGTTGGGAGATCTGCTGGAGAAGGGATAAGCTACCCACTACAGTATTCTTGGGCTTCCCTGGTGGTTCAGCTGGTAAAGAATCCACTTGCAATGCGGGAGATCTAGATTTGATCCCTGGGTTGGGAAGATCCCCTGGAGAAGGGAAAGGCTACCAACTCCAGTGTTCTGGCCTGGAGTATTATATGGACTGTATAGTCCATGGGGTCACAAAGAATCAGACACAGCTGAGCGATTTTCACTTTCACTGTTCTTTAGAGCCAGAACACAGGAATGATTACGATGATGGGTCCCAGGTGGCGCTAATGGTAAAGGACCCGCCTGCCAATGCAGGAGAATTGAGACACAGGTTCAATCCCTGGGTCAGGAAGATCCCCTGGAGGAAGGCATGGCAACCCACTCCAGTATTCTTGCCTGGAAAATCCCATGGACAGAGGAGGCTGGCAGGCTAGAGTCCATAGGGCTGCAAAGAGTCGGATATGACTGAAGTGACTGAGTGTGAACGCATGGTAGTGGTGGTGGTGGTGGTGACCAGCACGTATGGAGGGCTTGTATGGAGGGCTTGTATGGAGGGCATGTATGGAGGGCATGTATGGAGGGCTTGTATGGAGGGCTTGTATGGAGGGCTTCCGCAGCGGCAGGTGTTGTGTCGAGCACTGTGTATATATCACGTCACTCATGCCTCCCAACAGGTCCTGACACTATGGCTATGTTTACAGATAGGAGGTTATAATCATGAAGCTACTTTCCCAGGTCATCCAAGACAGAGTGAGATGCTGGGATCTGGCTGACTGCAGGACCCACTGGCTTCTGTGAGGTCTCAGTGGGGTCTGTGGAAACAGCCCTTACATGTACATCTAGCATCCTAGAGCTGGGCCCTGCTGGAGAAGCACCTACATGCACCTCTCAGAGGGTCAGATCAGGAGGCAAGCAGATGCGTCAGTGACTTGGCTTCTATTTCCCTCCTGAATCTGAGGCAGGGGTGTACAGGCCACCAGGCTTAACACAAGGGCACTGAAGGTGGGGTCTCCTGACCAACATCGCTTGTTAGAAACGCAAATTCTCATCTGGGGTGGGGCCCAGCCCGCTGCGTTCTAATGAGCCCAATACATGACTCTGATGCTGAAAGGACCAGTAGCTGAGATGGAGATATCTACCCAGGGTCACCTGGTTGACAGCTGGAGGAGCCTTGACTCCACCCAGGGCTGCTGGAGCTGTGATCCGAAACTCATATGGGCGGCCTCCAATGTCATTAGCGGTCAATGTCTCCCAAGCACTCCTCCCACTGACAGCACTCTCTCCTCCACCTTCAGTCCCAGGAGTCCCTGGGAAGGAGTGAGATCTCCCATTCCTAAGAAGGTCCAAACAGCACAAGTGAATGTGAGCCCCAGGACCCCTGAAAGGTCAAGAGTTCTGAGGCAGGGGTGTACAGGCCACAGGATGGGAGAAGATATCTGTAATACATATATCTGATCAAGAACTCACAGCCACACTACATGAAAACTTTTGAAAAGTGTTAGTAGCTCAGCTGTGTCTTACTCTTTGCAGCCCCATGGACTATAGCCCATCAGGTTCCTCTGCCCATGGGATTTTTTTAGGCAATAATATTGGAGTGGGTAGCCATTCCTTTCTCCAGGGGATCTTCCTGACCCAGGGATTGAACCTGAGTCTCCTGCATTGTAGGCAAATCTTTACCATCGGAGCCACCAGAGATATATGAAGAACACCTACAAATCGTTATGAAGAAAGAAGCTAATGGCTAATGAAAATATGACAAGGTGCTCCACTTCATGAATTACCAAGGAAATGCAATTAAAACCGTAATAAGATCCTACTATTGGAGAAGGCAATGGCACCCCACTCCAGTACTCTTGCCTGGAAAATCCCATGGATGGAGGAGCCTGGTGGGCTACAGTCCATGGGGTCATTGGGAGTCGGGCACGACTGAGCGACTTCACTTTCACTTTTCCCTTTCATGCATTGGAGAAGGAAATGGCAACCCACTCCAGTGTTCTTGCCTGGAGAATCCCAGGGACGGGGGAGCCTGGTGGGCTGCCGTCTATGGGGTCGCACAGAGTTGGACACGAATGAAGTGACTTAGCAGCAGCAACAGCAGCAGCAGCATACCCCAACCACAATGACTAACAAGAAAAACAAAAAAACAAGGCCAAGTGTTGACAAGGATATAGAGCAATAGGAACTCTATTACATTGCTGATATAGGTGTAGATTGGTAGAACTATTTAGGAAAATTGGCAAAATCTCCTGAAACTGAACCTGTGTGATTCAGCAATTCTACTTTGAGGTGTCAGGCTACCACTATGGTGTGCAAGATACTGGGGAAATAATTCTTGCAAGACTTTTGTTTATATAAACAATTTAATGAAAATATATTACAAAACCCATGTTCTCTCACAAGGCATGGTGATTTATTGATGAAGATGTAGAATGACAGAGAGAAAAGAATTACTTATATACTTATTTATTATATGGTCAGTTTCTCTATTTTTTTAAAATATTTTATTTACTTATTTATTTGGTTGCACTAGGCCTTAGTTTTGGCATGCAGAATCTTTGATCTTCCTTGCAGCATGCAGGATCTTTAGTTGCAGCATGAGGGATCTAGTTCTCTGACCAGGGATTGAACCTGGACTCCCTGCACTGATAGCATGGAATCTTAGCCATTGGACCACCAGGGAAGCCCCCAGGTCCTTTACTTTCTGGTAAAGTTTCTTCATAGTGCCCAGGCACCATCTCTTCCGTTTAGATCCAGAAACCCTCTCTTCACGTTCTTTACCATCCAGTGTGCCATTCCTGGCTAATTTTATTTCTCCACCAGGAGGAAAATGTAACAGTGCTGTTGTGATTCACAGTGCTATGGCTCTCTGGAAGCCGTTATTATTGAAACAGTATAGATCTTCCCATCCCCGCAGTACCCTGGTGCCATTTACACGGCTCTGCTTATAGCATCACTTGGGATGCTGTGTCGTCTGTCGTGCTGCCTGTGAATCCCGACTTCTGATGACTCTCTCAGATGTCGTTCCTGAACTTTGGTGTTGATGACCACAAATGCAAGTCTTACTCAGCGAGTAAGTGAGAAGGCCTTGAGGGGCAATGCTAGGTCTATCTGGGCTTTGATACCAAATGTACAGCACATCTTTTAAACATGTCTTCTCTTGAATTTTGGGGTCATAATCATTGCATTCCTGAAATGCAATCTCTTTTATTGTTGATGGTACCCCTGCCATCTACACCACCACCAAATAGGGAGACAGGCAGGGGCCCTGGGACCAAGCAAAAAAGGAGGTCCCCTTCATGCAAGGAGTATTCATCCTTTGTCCAGCATGGCCGCAGACCAGTAGAGCATAATGTCACCATGTTGATAGACAAGGAGAGGACACCAGCAAGAAGGGCCCACTGGCCTTGTGGAGCAGTGGTCTCAGAAGCTCTTGGAGGAGATGGGCACAGCAATGCTCAGAGGACTGCCTGACACGTGGAACCCTATGGAGGAGGAGGGTGACCAACCTGGGTGCCAGGGAATTGGGGAACATAGGGTCAAGGATGCTTGCCACCAGCCCTGCCACCCTTGGTGCTGCAAACTGGAGGAAACACTGCAGCCAGGGGACAGATGGGCAAAAGCTAACGCACAGCTAAGGTGGGCAGTAGACCAATGGTAGCCCAGAGCCTTGAGCTAGATCTGTGTCAGGGTGAAGAGTCGTTCTAAATCAGCATATCACCATCATTCCAGTGGCCCAGTTTTGTACGATCTCACAAAGAAATATCCTCTGACCAGGAGGAGTGGATTGCATGCGAGGCCACCCTCCTAGAACCAGGGCTTCGCCATGGATCCCCAGGGCAACCCATAGGCGTGAGTTCCAGGGCTGCTTGGGTATCCACTTGACCCCATGTGCAGGGCAGGGGGCCCCATTTGTGTACATGCTAAGTCGCTTCAGTCTCGTCTGATTCTTTGCGATCCCAGGTACTGTAGCCCACCAGGCTCCTCTGTCCATGAGATTTTTTAGGCAAGAATACTGGAGTGGGTTGCCATTTCCCTCCTCCAGGGAATCTTCCCAACCCAGGGATAAAACCTGTGTCTCCAGCGTTCCCTGCATTACCACTGCACCACCTGTGAAGCCCACACGAGGCCAGAGAACGTCCAAGGAGAAACAGTCACCCGGGTGCGTATGGACCTTGGTCAGGAAGCACTGCCTGCCCTGGCCATCCCAGCCACCATGGGCGGGGA